>NC_136411.1:173543939-176051439 GCF_051521515.1 Lactuca serriola | reverse complement strand
CTCTTTCATCTTCTTTTCGTTTCTTGCAATACTTTGTAATGTGTCCGTATTTATGGCTATAAAAGCACTGCGTTTCTGATAAGGGTAATACATATCCCTTGCATTTTTTTATTGTAGAAACTTGAAAATCTTTTTCTATAGAGTCATCATCGAATTTCTTTATACGAAATTCATGAGGTTAAAGTATCTCCAAGAGATTTTCTAATGATAAAGTAAATAAATCCTTTGATGATTCTTCCACAACTACAACTATATATATTCGCGTGAGTCTCCTTAGATAAAGTTTCAAACAAAGGATAAGATAATATACACCAAACTAATCTTCTTATTGATATATATTATGTATATATACAGCCTAACTAATACATAATTTTATATACATACAGATCAGACGGTTGGACATATTGCAACCAACACAATGCTTCACAAACCATTACAATAACAAGTCATAAATATCAGAAATTAACATAACTAACGGTAACTACCATTAACTAACAATCTCGGTTAATTCCTAACAATAGAAATATCAATTTGTAAAGTTAATGAATCAAGTAGTATTAAAAATATGAAAAATCTTTATCCATTGAGGTTGTAAATTTACAAAGCAATGTGAAAAAGCTTCCACAATAGCTTTTTTGACTTTCATAGCTTATTGAACCCAATAAGCTCTTGAAAAAGCGCATACTATGTATGCTCTTAGAGATAGTTATACTATCAATTTCAATTCTTGAAACAATAAGATATGATTTATAACCAAACAATGAAATACAGAACTGCTAACGGAGCTCGCAAGAAGAGAAAAGGAAGCAGGTATCACCCCAGAAGCTGAAGTAGATCTTTACATGAAGGCAACTGCCATTGAAGCAGATGAGAGTAGTTTGATTACTTACTACACTCTAAGAGTAAGTATGAATCTTTATTATCTAGACCTTCCACTCCCAAATCAAAAATATTTGTCATTAGATACATGTGAGTCCCAAATTCTATCTCCAAAAGAGCCCTTGAGGTAAAACAACAGACTGTCAACTTATATAGAAACTGTCAACTTATATAGAAACTGTATCAAGCTGATGTACGACACAAACAATATTTACATCTTTTTTAAACCAAAACAGATATTGGGCCTAGATATATGCCGTGACACATTAGTTGGAGATCAAATGAGACGGGGTATCTCCGGAGGACAAAAGAAGCGTGTAACCACAGGTTAATTTCTTTTCTTTTCTTTTTTTCACATTAACTACTTTATGGATAAAGTGCGGATAAATAAATACCGGATTCAGGTGAGATGCTTGTGGGACCCGCAAAAACTTTGTTTATGGACGAGATATCAACAGGTCTAGACAGTTCCACTACATTTCAGATAGTCAAGTGCTTGCAACAAATTGTACACCTCACTGACTCAACAATCTTCATGTCCCTACTACAACCTGCCCCCGAGACATTCGATCTATTCGATGACATCATCCTACTATCCGAGGGCCAGATCGTGTATCAGGGCCCACGGGAAAATGTTCTCGAGTTCTTTGAGAGTTGTGGATTCATATGTCCAGAGAGAAAGGGCATTGCTGACTTCTTGCAAGAGGTAAACAATCCTACTGAAATTTCGGGATGACCTCCACATAAATTTAACAATATTATCCAAAACATGTAAAACCTTGTACCCATTTAGGATCGGGATTTGCAGGTGTTACAATTGTCGTGTTTGACTACATCTATTTTTTTTTTTTAACATTTTGTATCTCTGTGCTAGGTTACATCTAAGAAAGACCAACAACAATATTGGGCAGATAAAAGAAAACCATACAGATATATACCAGTTGGTGAATTTAATGAAAAATTCAAGTGTTTCCATGTGGGGGAGAAGCTGAAAAGTGAGTTGTCAATTCCATACGACAAAAACGAAAGCCATAAAGCTGCTTTAGTCTTCCAAAAATACTTAGTCCCCAAAATGGAGCTCCTTAAAGCCTCATGGGATAAAGAGTTGCTACTAATGAAGAGAAACGCTTTCATTTACATTTTCAAGTCTATACAAATCGTGTTTGTAGCATTTATTGCCACGACTTTGTATCTTAGGACCACAATGCACCACAGAAACGAACAAGATGGTGTGATTTACGTAGGGGCACTTTTGAATAGTCTGCTCATCAACATGTTTAATGGGTTTGCTGATCTGTCACTAATCATCATGAGACTTCCAGTAATTTACAAGCAAAGGGACCTCATGTTCCACCCTTCATGGGCTTTCACTCTTCCAGCTTTCTTGCTACGTATTCCTATATCTATAGTGGAGAGTATTATGTGGTGTGGGATTTTATACTTTGGTGTTGATCTCGCCCCTGATGCTGGCAGGTAATTAATTAACTAACTACTTTTGTTATTTTCATCAAAACCTTGTCTACAAAAAAGTTAAGAGACTAAATGAATACATGAAAAATAGGTGGAAGGTAAGTTTCAATCTAAATCTTTTTCATACTTATATATAGTAAACTAATTTGGTTTACAGGTTCTTCAAGCATCTTCTGTTGGTTTTCTTGATCCAGAATGTGGCAGCGGGGCTGTTTAGGCTAATTGCTGGGGTTTGTAAGACAATGAATATTTCTAACACAGGAGGAGCTGTTGTACTTTTACTTATATTTCTGTTGGGTGGTTTTATACTTCCTAAAACCCGGATTCCAAATTGGTGGGAGTGGGCATACTGGATTTCACCTCTGTCTTATGGCTTCAAAGCCTTTGCTATAAACGAGTTTCGTGATCCTCGGTGGACAAGCAAAAGGGTAAGTCAAATAATTCTTAACACAAAATGCAAATTCCAAAAAACCCTAGGTGGGTTTAGTTGTGGAAAACTGTTTTCAGTTCTCTTGGGTTTGTAATTGTTGGGTGTGGGGGTGTTGGTGAGGCCGGGGTGAGGTGGGGTGTTCGCCTGTGGGGACACGTGGGAATGATGCTGTTTGTGTTTGTGTTTTAGAAAAAATTGGAATTGAAAAAGTATCGAAAACAAGAAGTATCAGTTTGCTAAGTTCTTTGTAATTTTCGAAAATGAAAAATTCTTTCTTTTTTTTGTGAAAACTTTTAGAAAATATCAAACCAAACATATTTTCAAATCCACTTGTCATGGAAAAAAAATACATTAAAATTAGAGAATTTTACACAACCAAACACACCTTTATGTTTCCGGAAAAAATTGAATTTTGGATGGTCGTTAATTTG
The DNA here is from genome assembly GCF_051521515.1 of Lactuca serriola. NCBI lineage: Eukaryota > Viridiplantae > Streptophyta > Magnoliopsida > Asterales > Asteraceae > Lactuca > Lactuca serriola. Next base: position 176,048,229 of record NC_136411.1, on the reverse strand, counting down.
TTTTTTTTGTACATTTAGGGTCTAAGAACAAAATGAAACATGTGTTTCATATACCATCTTTTTTGCACATCTCACCTATATTTATTATTTTTTAGTTAATAATTATAAAAAATGTTGATTGTTTATTATTAGTACTTAGAGCATCCACAATGCATAGTTAAATGAGAGAGTTAAATATGGTGGCATGCCTAATTGACATTCGTCGGATGCCATATTGGCATTTAATGGATATAGAGTCCAATGGTCATTGAACCTTTTAATGGGAAAAAAACCTTTTTACTATTAAATATATATATTCCATTGAACTATATTGAGTTTAATGCATTGTAAGAAAAATTAATATAGAGTTGTATAGTAAGTAAAATGATGATGTGTCAATCATAATGGATAAGTAAATATTTTTCTTTTATTCAGGGACAGGATCCTAGGTGTACAAGAAAATTAGTATCCATTTTGGAATACCATATATGCATTCAAAACGGTTAACATGTAATAGCCCGTCATATTTATAGTCATAATTATATAAATATCAAAATTATATGTACCAGAAAAAACTTCCAATGCCATAGACAAAGTTCAACTTTATATATATATATATATATATATATATATATATATATATATATATATATATATATATATATATATATATATGGGAAAAGTAAATATAAATTTAAGGATATATAAGCTTAAGTAGCCAAACGCACCATATACGTCGTTTTGTTTGATATATTCATTATAATGTTCTTAAACTTCAACCCTAACTTGATTTAATTTCAAGATTTTTCGAAATTTCACTATTATCTTCCTCTTACATCATATCTTTTGCCGACCACCTACTAGGCTATATATATTGTAGTTGAAAATACAAATTATGTAAGAAGAAGATAAATGTGTAATTTATAAAAATCATGGAAGTAAATCAGGTTAGAAGTTAAATTATAAGAACATTGGACAATTATACTATATTATATGATACAAAACGACGTGGTACGATGAATTTGGGTATCCTTAAGGGTATATATATATATATATATATATATATATATATATATATATATATATATTTCACATTTTGGCAGAGCTCAGACAATTCAACCAACATGGGGTACGCCGTGCTAAATAACCTTGACATCCCAACTAAAGAAAGCCATTATTGGATTGGTGCTGCTGCTCTTCTTGGTTTTGTGCTTCTGTTCAATATTCTTTTTACCATTGCTCTCATGTATTTAGAAGGTATAAGTTTCCACGGATACCCCTAAAGATGATTGTATGCAGAACAGGACGGGACAGAACAGAACAAGGTCCTATCACTGAGCGTTTGGCACGGACGGGACTGGGACAAAGTTAGTTGTTGACCAAGTCCAATGGGACTATTTCTCCAAAATTTAGTCCCATCCAAAACCATAGAACACAATGGGACAAAAGCCAAAATGACAAAAAAACCATTTCCAGTTTCCGTATTGTTCCAGTGTTGCCAAACGCTATATAACGAGTTCAGTCTAGTTCTGGCCAGTCCAGTCCAGTTCTGTCCAATCTAGTTTTGTCCCACCTAGTCCCACCACCAAACGCTACCTAACTAACCTTCATGATTCTTCTATTGACTAACTAGCCCCTGGAAAGCCACAAGCAATTATCTCCAAGGAAGAAGCTGCAGCCATGGAAGGTAGTCAGCATACCAACCTAGAACCAATATCACATCCTAGAGGCACTTCTGATACTAAGAAGGGCATGGTTCTTCAGTTTACTCCATACGCCATGTCATTTGACAATATCAACTATTTTGTTGATATGCCTCATGTAAGTTCATTTCTACTTTAATTTGTGTTGCTACTAGCATTTATCCCTCTTACTTTCGTTATTAGTATTTGCATATGTACACCTTCTTACTTCTGGCTCTGTTGATTTTATCTACTTGTTACTTTCTGCTCTATTCCACTATTGTTTGTAACTACATATGTACATGTTTCTTAATTTATGCTCTATTGCTTTATTGTTTTATTACTTGTATTTGCATATTTACATATTTGTTACTTTCAGCTCTATTGTTTGCATCTGCTTGTTACTTTCTGTTCTATTGCTTATATCTTCATATTTATACGTCCTTGTTTGGCATGCATGTTAATGTTAATTAAATCTTTATCTAGGAACTAAGAAGTTAACGATCATTTGTTGGCTATACAGGAAATGAGAGAAGATGGGGTGACAGAAAAGAGATTGCAATTACTTTCTGATGTAACTGGTGCATTTAGGCCTGGAGTTTTAACTGCATTGATGGGAGTAAGTGGAGCTGGAAAAACTACATTGATGGACGTTTTAGCAGGAAGAAAAACAGGTGGTTATATCGAAGGAGACATAAGAATATCAGGATTCCCTAAAAAACAAGAAACATTTGCAAGAATCTCTGGATATTGTGAGCAAACGGATATCCATTCTCCCACAATCACTGTTCAAGAATCTTTAATCTACTCTGCTTTCCTCCGTCTCCCAAAACAAATCAGCAAAGAAGACAAAACGGTAACAACATAAAGATGAAATAAGCAAGATATTAAAGAGAAATAAAGGCCTCTGACCTTTTTTCTTGCATTCAGATTTTTGTGCGTGAAGTGATGGAGCTAGTTGAACTAGACAATATCAAGGATGCAATAGTGGGACTTCCAGGAGTTAGTGGTTTGTCAACAGAACAGAGAAAGAGGTTAACAATCGGAGTGGAGCTTGTTGCAAATCCTTCAATTATTTTCATGGATGAACCAACTTCTGGACTTGATGCAAGAGCAGCTGCCATTGTTATGAGAGCTGTAAGAAACACAGTGGACACAGGAAGAACAGTTGTTTGCACCATTCATCAGCCTAGTATTGATATCTTTGAATCCTTTGATGAGTTGATGCTACTGAAAAGAGGAGGAAAAGTTATCTATGCGGGATCACTAGGAAGGCATTCTCAAAACGTCATTGACCACTTTGAGGTATTTTACATACAAACTATAATCACAAAATGTTAATTCTACTTAAAATAAACTGTTTTACAGGAAGTTGATGGGGTTCAAAAGATCCCTGACAAATACAATCCAGCAACATGGATGTTGGAAGTCAGCTCTGGTGTTGCAGAAATACGACTGGGCATTGACTTTGCTGACCACTACAGTGCATCGCCTTTACAACAGTAAGACTAAGGGGTATTCTCAAAACGTCATTCATCACACCTCTCACTTTTTCTCTGAAGGGATGTTTTTTTTTTTCCTTAATGTTTTCTGGAAGTTTCTTGTCTCAAAGAACATAAAACAAATTATTTTGTGTTTTTTTTTATCTCTGATTTGGCCTTAAATCGGGATATTGATTTCTTGGATTATTCCAAATTCGATTTCGTGGAAACCTAGGAAATAGAGTCGGAGAGTCGAAATTAAATATTTTGGAAAATATGTATAAGATTTTACAAGTTTGTTTTGATATTCACTAACCCTTTTCTAGTGTTAATGAGATTGATTAATGGGTTAAGCATTTAATCCGGACAACTATACATGTTTGTTTTCTTTTTTACTTAATCTTGACCAAAAGACTTAATGGGTTAAGCCAAAAAACACATCTGGCTTAATGAATTACGACACTAAACCTTTACGGCTTTACCTGCATGCCCTTCTTTCTCCTCCAACCCCTCTCCCATTAAAATTGATGAATATTGTTAAAGTTAATGTATAATGTGTAGTTTTTTTAGTGCAAAGATAAAATGGTCATTTAATCTCATTCTGAATGTAGAATAGAATCAGACCTTATCTATAGAACATTTTATCCATATAAACATCAGATTCACTCACTTTACCCATACATGACTTATCCCCCATATCCTGTTACCTTTTGGTGATCAAAAGTAGTGATTTAATATTATAATCATATAAAATCATCAACAGGAGGAACAAGGCTATGGTGAAGGAGTTGAGTGTACCTCCACTAGGTGTTGAAGATCTTCACTTTGAAACACAATATGCTCAATCTATGTGGGGACAATTCACGTCTTGTTTATGGAAAATGTGGCGGAGTTATTGGAAAAATCCCGATTATAACCTTGTTCGTTTCTTCTTCACTTTGCTTTGTGCACTCATGGTTGGAACTGTATTCTGGAAAGTTGGCAGCAAAAAGTGAGTCTTTGCTTCTTCTTCTTCTTCTTCTTCTTTTTTTACTTTTTCTTTGTGAAATGACCATTTTTCCCTCCATTATATATCTTTATAAATTTCAGGTCGAGCAGCAATGATCTCAGCACAACCATTGGAGCGATGTATTCTGCTGTATTTTTTATTGGTGTAAGCAATTGCCAAACGGTGCAGCCGGTTGTTGCCACAGAAAGAATAGTTTTTTATCGCGAAAGAGCTGCTGGGATGTACTCTTCGTTACCATACGCCATGGCACAGGTAACAGAATTTTTACAAAATTTACTTAATTACAAACTTACCCTTTCTTGTCTTTAAACAGGTGTTTGTGGAGATACCATATGTATTCCTTCAAACAACATATTACACTCTCATAGTGTACGCCATGGTGTCATTCGAATGGACAGCACCCAAATTCTTCTGGTTTTTTTTCATCAACTTCTTTTCGTTCCTTTATTTTACATACTATGGAATGATGACTGTTTCCATCACGCCAAACGAGCAAATAGCAGCCATATTCGCAGCTGGTTTCTACCTACTTTTTAATATCTTCTCTGGGTTTTATATCCCACAACCCGTAAGTCATCTTCCCTTTAAATCAACTCATGTGTTGTTTTTCCTACTTAGTGTGCTTAAAGGGTTGAGTACGTAATCTAGATAGCTATATATGGCTTTTTTTTCCTTAATCTGGACAGAATGATTTAATGGGTTAAGCCAAAAAAAATTGGCTTAATGTATTAAGAGACCAACCCTCTACCTATTTGTCATTTTTTCCTCTCAACTCCTATAATGTTAACATTGATGAATATTACAATTTTTTAGTTAATTAGAATGTAACCGTAAAATGTCATGTACTCTCATTCTGACTAGTTTTTCAATCTAGAAAAGAAAAGCACCTTATGTGTACAACACTTTATCCGGACAAACATGGTTACCCATACAATGCAATGGGAAAAAAAGCCCCTCATTCTAGTATTCTTTTGTTTCATGTTTGCTAGTGAGTAGTGACCCATTGTTGAATTCTTGAAATTATAGAAAATTCCTAGATGGTGGGTGTGGTACTACTGGATTTGCCCCATGGCGTGGACTGTGTACGGATGCATTGTTTCTCAGTATCATGATTCAACTGACACAATCATGGTGCCTGGGATGGAACAGGGCCCACTCCTCACATCGTATATAAAAGACTACTATGGTTTTGAATTGGATTTCATGGGTCCTGTTGCTGCAGTTTTAATTGGTTTTTGTGTGTTCTTCGCGTTCCTATATGCCACCTTCCTCAGGACTTTGAACTTCCAAATGAGATAGAAAGTACAATAGATTCTACTATCAGTGTGTAAATTATTCTGTAATTTACAAGTTTGAATTGTAGCAAACCTACAACGGATTCTATGTGACACCCTGAATGCGGGTTAATGTTAAAGATGGGTGACCAACTGTTAGATTTGTTCAAAATAGATTATGAACATTATTATACATCATGTCAGGGTCCTTAAACATGTGAGTTTTCATGCTGCCAATCCAACCGGCTTTCTCACCCTTACATGGCAGAATATGTTTGTCTCATCACCTTCACCAGAAATTTGATCTTACAGATATCATAATTTTGAATACTCTTTCATTACGATGTAAATTTAAAATAAAAGAAGTGAGTCTGTTACATTACCTCTTTCTTTATTTTTTCCACAATAGCAAAAACCGCCATCCTTAGCTACATGCCTACAACCGAAAGTACAAGCCCAATTCAAACTCTTTGAAGACTTCTAAGCCCTATCGGATGCCCGATTATTAACCATCTCAGATTGATTTTTCAGTCTTTGATACCCTTTTTCTTATAGTGCTCGTGTGCTTCAAATTATTTATTAGTTTTAGCATGCCTAAATTAATGTTAAGAGCTTTAACATGTATACTTTTTTTTTTGCTATGGTCATTGCATGATATGAATAGGGGATATTTGATAAGCCTTTAAATGATTCAATTAAGAGGTAGCCTCTTAACTTTTCAGCATTTAATATGTTTGGTTACATTAAAGTTAACCTATGAATGATTAAGTAGCCTCTTGATCACTCAGCGGAAAACACTGAACCATTCTATTTTAGGAAAGTTCCATATTTGTCTATATAACCCTAAAAGAAAAAAGCATATGTTTTCTCTTTCATGTGAACATTGCGTATACTAGGGATGAGTTATAAAATCAGAAAACCGGACCGTAATCGAACCAGAATCGAATAATGCTTAAACGGTTTGGGTAATGGGTCTAAAAATTACTCGTATCCGGGTTCCGGATATTCCGGGTACAGATCCAACGGTCCAGGTATTCTGGGTTTTAGAACCGGATTTATAAGAAAACTGGAACCAGGTTTAATGGACCGACAACCGATTTAGTTGGCCAAGGAACCGGAAATTGAAGGGTTATCAAAAAAATATGCCTATTGATTCAGTTCTAAAAAAATTCTTATTCTATTCCATAATTTCTTTTTATTTTTTTTGTTTTTTGCATTGTTGCTAAGTTTTTAGTTAGCTTTAAACTGCCATATTATCTTTGTTATGAGTCTGTTCCGGATGATTTTTTTTAATTGTAGTTCACTGATTGGAAAAAGTTATAGACTCTAGAAACACCTTATTTGCATGTGTATTGAGTCACTTACAACCCTCCATAAATTAGATACCAGTTATGTTTTGTTTCTGTTACAACATTGTTGCTGAATTTTTAATTAGCTTTAAACTGTCATATTTCCTTCGTTATAAGTCAGTTCAGGCTGATTTTAAAAAAAAAAAAAAAAAAAAATTGTAGTTCACTGTTTGGCAATAGTTAGAGTCTAGAAACACCTTATTTACATATGTATTGAGTCACTTACAACCCTCCAAAAATTAGATATCAAAAAAAATTATAACATTTTTTTATAGATCATTCCTTTGCACGAGATGTGGTAATCCCTATGAGTAAAGATTTTGTAACTTGTCGAGTAATGCTCTCCTTTCTTGTTATTAACAAGTATTATGGGTTACAACATTTTTTTTTCCTTTTGTTCCAAAAATTCGGGTTTCCGATTATTTCCAGGTCTAATACACGAATCCGGTACCAATAATCAATTTCCGGTTCCAACTGGTTCATACCCATTATACCCGGCTTGATACCCAGAACCAAACCGGAAGTGGTTACCGTATACCGGCTGGTTCTTGGTTCTTATAATCCATCAATTTTGGGTTTCAGGTTTTCCGAGTCTGGGTAGACCGGTGCGGTTTTAGACCCACTTTCTTCCCTAGCGTATAGCTCTACTGAGACCAAGCCTCTGACGAGTTCCTCCCTTCTGCAGCCATCAAAAACCTTCTCCTATCGGCAGCAATCCAAGCCTCCGATGACATTCTTTATCTCCTGATATCTCTTTTGTTGAATCTTTTGTCTGATCTATCAAACAAATATCTTTCGATAAGTCTCTTTTTCTATTGAACTCTGTTTATAGCATATTCCTTGGGTGATTGGATTCACGCTTAGGATTTTATACTTTTACAAATTGGGATTTTGAGATCAAGTATAACAATAAGTGCTCCGTGATATGATTGTAAACTAAAGGAAAACCGCAACGCAATAATATTTTTGTAAATTAGAGGAAAACCACACTTCATTGTGGACCGAATGAAGCTAGATTTTATTGATAATGAATACAGATAATATATAAGTGGTTGTTTAGTCATACAAAAGATAGAAGCAAAAGATTACAACAATTTCAGAAGTTGATTAAGTAAGACGATAATAGAAACAGGAGAATGGTTTCCATTATCTGTGAAAAGCCAAATCAAAGTAGTCTGTATATATTTTTCAAGCAAATTAAAAATCATTAATAAATACCCTCCTCTTCATATCTTTAAGCATGTCCTCTACACCTACCCTTTATGCACCCAATGATTCTAATTGCCTCTACAAAATCACCATGATATATGTGAAAAATCAAACAAATAACTAACAACTTTATGCCATAAATATAAATATTTTTTCATATAAAGTGTCTTTATTAGGTGAATGATTTCCATTTGATAGTATCTTGAAACAATTAATTGTTCATCACAAACTATAATAGAAAAAAAATTGGGTTAGTAAGAGAGAAGTAATAAGGCAAATTGCGAGAAATAGCAACCTATTTCAATCTTGCTACCCTTTAGCAATATAATCATATGCTTTATTTCTTAGCCATAATGGCAACATACTAACATTTTTTTTACCAATAATACTAATGTAGTTTTTTATACCCATAATAGCAACATACTTATATTTTGCAATAAATGTGGATCATGGAAACTGTACTTTTTTCTTACACATTTCTATTAATGGTAAAATAATGTAATTTGGTTGCTATTATGGAAGATATGGTGGAGTTACCGGCTAAATATCGATTATAACCTTGTTCGTTTCTTCTTTACTTTGTTTTGTGCACTGGTTAGGACTGTATTCTAGAAAATCGGCGAAAAAACGTGAGTCTTTTCTTCTTTTAAAATCAATAATATAAACACATAGGCGTTATAATAGCATCCATTATTATAAGGTTTTTATTTGTGTCAAATAGGTTGAAGAAATTTAAATAAGTCATTGCAAAGTATGCTTGTGCTTTTACAAGCTTGACTAAATGAGTTTTTCAATAAAAAAAATTTATCATCTTTTTCTTTTGGTTTATTAGTTACAAATAAAAAATGTTAATATATATAATATAATGTAAAAATATTTATAAAATATTCTAAAACTTATAAAACCTATTCTTGATTTTATAAATTTTGAGGTCCAACAGAACTGATCTGAATAGAACAACTGGAGCCATGTACGTTGCTGTAATTTTTATAGGTATAAACAATTCCCAAACAGTGTAGTTGGTTGTTGCCGCAGAAAGAACAATCTTTTATTATGAATGAGCAACTGAAATATACTCCTCATTACCATATGCCATGGTGCAAGTAAGCAAAATTTTGAACACACACACACACACACACACACATATATATATATATATATATATATATATATATATATATATATATATATATATATATATATATATATATATACTTCATTACAAACTTACCCTTTTTAAACAAGTCTTTGTAGAAAGGCCATATGTATTCCTTCAAACAACACATTACACTCTCATAGTGTACGCCATGGTGTCATTCGAATGGACAACACCCAAATTTTTCTGGCTCTTTTTCATCAACTTCTTTTCGTTTCTCTACTCCAAGAACACAACAGTTTTGGGACCAAAACATCATAAAATGGACCCAAAACACAAGATACTCATAGATCCAAAGATAAAATTCAAAAAATCATGGAAATTTGTGACTTACAAAGGTAGGGTGGATAGGTGTGAGGTATAAGTGGGGTGGGTTTGGGTGTGCGTATGGTTGGGTGTGGAGGGTGGACGGGTGTAAGTGTTCAAATAGGTTTAATATTGAATTATTTGAAATAACAAAAACTGAAAAATGAAACCGATAAATAATTTACATCCAAACACATTGTTTAATTTTCTAATGAAAAAAGGTTTACTCAATTAGTTTAGCGAAACACGTTTTTCAAAATTTTCTACTTACAACTTAAAATATAAACTCATTTCATTTTTTAAAAAATTGAAAACCAAAAATAGGTTTCCATAACTAAACGGAGCCTTGGATTTTCTCTCCAAATGAGCCCTTTAATCATCTATATTAGGAATTTTTTTTTTAAGTAAACTTTTTTTTATAACGTCATCAACATAACATCAAACCAAAAACCTTAATAGACATCCATAATGTGGGCTCTTATTCACAAAAGTTATTTATGGGTCATAGTTGTTTTGGATAAAGGTAAAGTTTCAAACAAAGGATAAGATAATATACACCAAACTAATCTTCTTATTGATATGTACAATGTACATACAACCTAACTAATACATAGACCCTTTACATATTGATAAGGCGGTTGGACATATTCCAACCAACACAACGCTTCATAAACCATTACAATGTTTATATAGAACTGTCAATCTAGTTAACAGTAAGTAATCATAAATAACATAATTTAACATAACTAACTGCAGTAACTACCATCAACTAAGATTTAACAATCTGGGTCAATCGTAACATATCCCCTTAAGCTAGATTGTTTCCAAAAAATATTCATCATCTTGAATCTTTAATCTTGAAGCATCATAATCATCATCACCTTATTTCTTATCACAAGGTCATCATCATCATTATTACACTATGCATCATCCATTAAAGTTTCAAGTTCTTCAATTGTCATGAACATTGTATCCCCTTCTTTGGCTTCATTCCCATGCATAAAATTAGCCTCCTCTCTTTCATCTTCTTTTCGTTTCTTGCAATACTTTGTAATATGTCCGTATTTATGGCTATAAAAGCACTGTGTTTCTGATAAGGGTAATACATATCCCTTGCATTTTTTTATTGTAGAAACTTGAAAATCTTTTTCTATAGAGTCATCATCGTATTTCTTTATACGAAATTCATGAGGTTGAAGTATCTCCAAGAGATTTTCTAATGATAAAGTAAATAAATCCTTTGATGATTCTTCCACAACTACAACTATATATATTCGCGTGAGTCTCCTTAGATAAAGTTTCAAACAAAGGATAAGATAATATACACCAAACTAATCTTCTTATTGATATATATTATGTATATACAGCCTAACTACTACATAATTTTATATACATATTGATCAAACGGTTGGACATATTGCAACCAACACAATGCTTCACAAACCATTACAATATATGGTTCATATATAAATGTCGATCTAATTACAATAACAAGTCATAAATATCAGAAATTAACACAACTAACGGTAACTACCATTAACTAACAATCTCGGTTAATTCCTAACAATAGCACTATCAATTTGTAAAGTAAATGAATCAAGTAGTATCAAAATATGAAAAATCTTTATCCATTGAGGTTGTAAATTTACAAAGCAATGTGAAAAAGCTTCCACAATAGCTTTTTTGACTTTCATAGCTTATTGAACGCAATAAGCTCTTGAAAAAGCGCATACTATGTATGCTCTTAGAGAAAGTTATACTATCAATTTCAATTCTTGAAACAATAAGATATGATTTATAACCAAACAATGAAATACAGAACTGCTAACGGAGCTCGCAAGAAGAGAAAAGGAAGCAGGTATCACCCCAGAAGCTGAAGTAGATCTTTACATGAAGGCAACTGCCATTGAAGCAGATGAGAGTAGTTTGATTACTTACTACACTCTAAGAGTAAGTATGAATCTTTATTATCTAGACCTTTCCACCCCTAAATCAAAAATATTTTTCATTAGATACGTGTGAGTCCCAAATTCTATCTCCAAAAGACTGTCAACTTATATTGAAACTGTATCAAGCCGATGTAGGACACAAACAATATTTATATCTTTTTAAAACCAAAAACAGATATTGGGCCTAGATATATCTCGTGACACATTAGTTGGAGATCAAATGAGACGGGGTATCTCCGGAGGACAAAAGAAGCGTGTAACCACATGTTAATTTATTTTCTTTTCTTTTTTTTCACATTAACTACTGTATGGATAAAGTGCTGAATTGATAAACACGTGACTCAGGTGAGATGCTTGTAGGACCCGCAAAAACTTTGTTTATGGATGAGATATCAACAGGTCTAGACAGTTCCACTACATTTCAGCTAGTCAAGTGCTTGCAGCAAATTGTACACCTCACCAACTCAACAATCTTCATGTCCCTACTACAACCTGCCCCCGAGACTGACATCATCCTTCTATCCGAGGGCCAGATCGTGTATCAGGGCCCACGGGAAAATGTTCTTGAGTTCTTTGAGAGTTGTGGATTCATATGTCCAGAGAGAAAGTGCATTGCTGACTTCTTGCAAGAGGTAATCATTCCTACTGAAATTTCGGCATGACCTCCGCATAAATTCAATATTAGCCAAAACCTACAAGTACAACCTTGTACCCATTTAGGATTGGGATTTGCTGGTGTTACAATTGTCCTTTTTGATTACATCTATTTTTTTTTAACATTTTGTATCTCTGTGCTAGGTTACATCTAAGAAGGACCAACAACAATATTGGGCAGATAAAACAAAACCATACAGATATATACCAGTTGGTGAATTTAATGAAAAATTAAGGTGTTTCCATGTGGGGGAGAAGCTGAAAAAAGAGTTGTCAATTCCATACGACAAAAGCGAAAGCCATAACGCTGCTCTAGTTTTTGAAAAATACTTAGTCCCCAAAATGGAGCTCCTTAAAGCCTCATGGGATAAAGAGTTGCTACTAATGAAGGGAAACACTTTCATTTACATTTTCAAGTCTATACAAATCGTGTTTGTAGCATTTATTGCCACAACTTTATATCTTAGGACCACAATGCACCACAGGAATGAACAAGATGGTGCGATTTATGTAGGGGCACTTTTGAACAGTCTGCTCATCAACATGTTTAATGGGTTTGCTGATCTGTCACTAATAATCATGAGACTTCCAGTAATTTACAAGCAAAGGGACCTCATGTTCCACCCTTCATGGGCTTTCACTCTTCCAGCTTTCTTGCTACGTATTCCTATATCTATGCTTGAGAGTATTATGTGGTGTGGGATTTTATACTTTGGTGTTGACCTCGCCCATGATGCTGGCAGGTAATTAATTAACTAACTACTTTTGTTATTTTCATCAAAACCTTGTCTATAAAAAAGTTAAGAGACTAAATGAATACATGAAAAATAGGTGGACGGTAAATTTCAATCTAAATCTTTTTCATACTTATATATAGTAAACTAATTTGGTTTACAGGTTCTTCAAGTATCTTCTGTTGGTTTTCTTGATCCAGAATGTGGCAGTTGGGCTGTTTAGGCTAATTGTTGGGGTTTGTAAGACAATGAATATCTCTAACACAGGAGGAGCTGTTGTACTTTTACTTATATTTATGTTGGGTGGTTTTATACGTCCTAAAATCCGGATTCCAAATTGGTGGGAGTGGGCGTACTGGATTTCACCTTTGTCTTATGGCTTCAAAGCATTTGCTATAAACGAGTTTCTTGATCCTAGGTGGACAAGCAAAAGGGTAAGTCGAGTAATTCTTAACACAAAATGCAAATTCCAAAAAACCCTACGTGCGATTAGTTGTGGACACCGAAACACGGTGGTTTCCGAGACTTGGTCATGACCGAAACACACAACACTCGGTATTCCGTCCACCCAGGTTCAGATAAGATGTATCTGGATCTTAAAAAGCTATACTGGTGGCCTAATATGAAAGCAGAGATTGCTACCTTCGTAAGTAAATGCCTTACTTGCGCAAAGGTTAAGGTCGAGTACCAGAAGCCCTCCAGTTTACTACAACAACCAGAGATTCTAGAATGGAAGTAGGAGCGGATCACTATGGATTTCATAACCAAGTTACCCAAGACAACGGGTGGACTTGATACCATATGGGTCATCGTCGATAGATTGACCAAGTCTGCACACTTCCTGCCTATCAAAGAAACTGACAAGATGGAGAAGCTTACGAGAACATACATTAGGGAGATCGTACGACTACATGGTGTACCTATATCCATTATCTCCGATAGAGATAGTAGGTTCACCTCAAGATTTTGGCAATCGCTACAACACTCCCTGGGAACAAGGCTGGAAATGAGCACGGCCTACCATCCACAGACCGACGGATAAAGTGAGAGGACCATCCAAACACTGGAAGATATGCTGAGAGCTTGTGTGATCGACTTTGGAAAGGCATGGGATACTCACTTACCCCTTGTCGAGTTTTCTTATAATAACAGTTATCACACGAGCATCAAGGTTGCTCCATTTGAAGCCCTCTATGGCCGAAAGTGCAGATCCCCTCTGTGCTGAGCTGAGGTGGGTGATACCCAATTAGCTAGGGGGCAAGCTTCTGACAGTACTCTCACTGGTCCGGAGATCATTCAGGAAACGACGGAGAAAATCGTTCAGATCCGTGAACGATTGAAAGCCTCTAGAGACCGACAGAAGAGCTACGCTGATAAGCGAAGGAAACCTTTGGAATTCCAGGTGGGAGACCGAGTCCTTCTCAAAGTCTCACCCTGGAAAGGCTTGATACGCTTCGGTAAGTGTGGGAAGCTTAATCCGAGGTACCTAGGGCCTTTCGAGATTCTCGCAAGAATCGGCCCCGTAGCTTACAAACTCAACCTACCCGACGAACTCCGTAACGTACATTCTACATTCCACGTATCTAACTTGAAAAAGTGTATGTCCGACGAGACTCTTGTAATCACAATCGACGAGATCGAGATCAACGAGAGCCTCAACTTCATGGAAGAACTGGTAGAGATCATGGACCGTGAGGTCAAGCAGACGAAGCAAAGCCGTATCCCGATCGTGAAGGTTCGCTGGAACGCCAAGCGAGGACCGGATTCACTTGGGAACGTGAGGATCAGATGAAACTGAAATACCATCATCTTTTTGCTTAGTTATTTGTAACTTCTTAATTGCTTAAATTCTAATTTCGGGATGAAATTCCTTCTAACGGGGGGATGATGTGACAACCCGAAATTTCCATTCTGTACAAACAATATCACTTCAATAGAAGTTATAACAGTCACAGTTAATTTTCAGACTTTTCCGTATAAGTTTGAGTACTCTAGGGTTTACACTTCAGGAAATATCAGGAGATTGGATGCATTAGGGTTTCGTGCAACACTGTTACTCCAACACTCTGTTATATTAGAAATCATTTCGGGAATAAAAATATTTTCTGCCAAAAATATCTCAGGACTATAAATAGAATTCTGAACCAAATTCATTCATTATTCGCATTTCCAACTAGAGAAAAGTCATTTCTCTCTCACGGATCTTCGGTTTTTCGTCCCAAATCGTGAGTACACTTCTCTAGTTGTCTTATAATTCTTATTATGTGCTTAATAACATAGATTACATAGCAAATCTGTGAAATTCGGGAGTTTACCGCCCAAGAACGTTCTTGGAGAGTAAACTCCTATATGTGGCTTAAATGCTACTTAGTCTTTTCCCCATGTTAGGTAACGAACTTAGGCTTGTATATAAGTGTGTTTAAGACTAGAAAACAATCAAGAACACCAAGATCTAGGTGTTCACGGCCCAAGAAGTTCTTGGACCGTGAACTCCAAAATCATGGACAAAAGGGTGCTTTTAAGGCACCTAAAGCCTTAGACTTTTGCTAGGAATTGTTTCCACTTAAATCAAGGACCAAAACACATCAAAAACACCCTTCAAAGTGAGTTCACGGCCCTAATAAGGTTCTTGGGCCGTGAACATCAAACAAAGGCACCAAAGTGTGCCTAAGGCCTTCATATGCTTGGGATAAAAGTCTAAGACCTATACTACGTGTGCAAGGGACTTGAAAGCATCAAAAAACTCATTCCAAGGGAGTTTACGGCCGTAAACTCCAAAGGAATTGGCCTTGGGGCCATAAAATCCTCAAAGGAGTGTTTCTATGCCCTAAACTAGTCCAAGGATTAAACCACCAAGTTAGAATACTTCTAGGGATCATTTAACACCTCAAAACAACCAAGGACATTAAGTCTTGGAGTTTACGGCCGTAAACTTAAGAGTTTACAACCGTAAACTCCGTGTGTGAGGTTATATGGAGAGTAAACTCAAGTATAAGGCCCTTGGGAACTTTAAACCCCTTTAGCCTTGTCCCACGACAACTTAGATGCAACCCTTAGGACTTATAACACTTATACAAAGTGTGTTCATGTTCTAGAGTGTCCCAACTTAATTTATTAGTTATTATTTGGCTAATTAGTTATATATATGCTCATTATATGATAACTAGGCTCGTGCGTGTGAACAAGTCTCCGTTTGCCACCTAGCACAGTATCCGACACTTCAATCAAATCCACTCACCACAAGTGAGTTCATACCCCTTTAATTAACCTTTGAAATACTTTTAAATGTTTTAAATGCTTTTAGGGGGGGAGGGGAATACAAGTTAAATACTTATAGTTATTACATCAATCACATGTGATTAATAACTATAAAACCAATGATTTTATTATTGTTCAAACTGTTTATCAAACTGCTTTACAAACTCTTTTACTTATCAAATACTTTTACTTAAACTTTGTTATACTTATAATAAATTGCATGCCCGTATATGTATGGTTATATAAGCAATGTTTAAAAGGCTTAGGAAGGTCGTCCGCCCTGTTTCCTTTTCCTCGATTTGGATGTGGTCTGGTGGGATATCGGGTAGTCGTCCGAAGGTCGTTTCAATATTGATTATATATCATGTGTACATATATAGACATAAAAGTGCTTCCATATTCATGCGTACTAGTTACATCATTAGTAAGCTACCATCGAGGTAGCACAGGATCATACTTATACTATTGCTAGATCAATGAGTCAGTTCATTCATGAGTCAATACTTATTACTATGAGAACATATACAACTATACTATGAGAACATATACAACTATACTAGATAGAGAACATATACAACTATACTAGAAAGAGAACATATACAACTATACTATGAGAACATATACAACTATACTAGATAGAGAACATATATAACTATACTAGAAAGAGAACATATACAACTATACTAGAGAAAGAACATATACAACTATACTAGAACAGTTCATTACATTACATATACATGAATACGTTGATTATTGTGATATGAATCGGAGCATGACTTAAATGTCATGGCCCGAGTTGTAGCCAGAGTCTCTTGAAGGGAGAGCGTGAGTTTGCGTATAGATCTATAATGGATTGACTATCCTACACCTTGCTGCTAGCTACAACCGAACCTGCAGGTCTGCGGGTGCCAAACGTCATTTCTTTTTACGACCTACATTTGTCGTTGTTTATCCAGTCGATAGTATGGTACAATTAATCACATGATACCTTAATATAAATCCGGTTTAAGGTAGTTAGTACAACAATAGTTCCTATAATACAACACTACAGTACTACAGTAATTTACCCTTTACATATATTTAGTGATTATTTCACTTAAACATTAATGTACAAACTATATTTTGTTAATGATAGTTACACTTGGGAAATTACACACTTTTATAACAAACGAACATACGGAACAGTTAAGCCTTGGTAGAAGGCTACTTTAATAGAAAATATAGGTTTTTCTAGGAGATTCAAACTTTTACAAACACTTACAAACATTTACATACCTTTTACAAACTCATACTTAAAACCATGTTCAAACGTTTTGATAACAAACACCGACACTAAATACTTATGAACTCACCAGCTTAATGCTGATAAACTCTTTCAAAATAACTTGTATTCTCAGGTCGACAGTAGACAGGTACCGATGCGAGCTTTTGAGAAGATGGAGCGCATCCAAAACTCATCTTATTAATTTGATTTACATTATTTTTGGTGTCTATAACTTTACAGAACACGCTTATATTAAAATTATATATTTAATGCAATGGATGATGTTGTTTACTTGTTTACTTTTACTGTGTTGTGATACTTTACATGACGTCCTCCGCCCCAGAACGTTTCCGCCGTTCTCGGTTTTGGGGTGTGACACTTTATATCTTTGAAAAATCATAACTTCTTCATATGACGTCAGATTGTGGCGGTCTTTACATCTATGGTTTCGTAATTTCATGAACTACAACTTTCATCAAGACTATTGTAGCTAAAAGTAATTTATTTTCACTTTAATATTTATAAGGAATATACAGTGAAATGATCTTACAAATTCATAACTTCTTTATACGACGTCAATTTTTTTGCATTCTTTATACTCACAAGTTCGTATTTATGACTAATACAACTTTCATATGGATTATTTATTCTAAAAATCTTTAAATTAAAATGTTATTTAACACAATTTGTTAATTTTATAATAGGATTTTATACAAATATTATATAACCATAATATTTATCCATATAACATGTACATAATAAATATACAAATAACATAAACACATATAGTCTAAGAACAATTCTTATTTATTTTTTATAAGAAAATTTACATTATTAACTAACGTAAATAAGAACATTTTGACGTAATGCTTAAAAAATGTAGGAATTACAATTCTCACTTACTTAGGATGATTCCGTCTCAGAATCATACATCAACAAACAGTTATGGATAGTGACTCCCCATATCACTTTATGTTTCCCACGTAAGGTTTAGCCTTATAGTATGCTTCTATCACACCAGTACTATTCAATCATATTGTCGCAACTTCTTTATTTTATGATCGATAATCACGTGAGGTTCTTCAATTAATCTTTTGTTTTCATCGACTCTTAATTTTGAAAGTGCGATCATATCGGGTTCTCCTCCCAAACACTTCCTCAAGTAACAAACATGAAAGGTGTTATGAATACATTATAGTTCAACTGGCAACTCAATATTGTATTCTTGATTCCCTATCTTCTAAAGTATTTTGAACGGCCTAATAAAACGCAGACTTAGTTTCCTACATTTACTAAATTTGATAAGTCCCTTCCATGAAGAGAATTTAAGCAACACCTGATCACCGACCTCAAAGGTTATAGGTCGACGTCTCAGATCTACATAACTTTTCTGACGACTTTAAGCATCTAACATTATTTCTCGGATGATTTTCACTTTTCAACGGTTTGTTGAACAATTTCAGGCCCCACAAAGTGCTTTTCTCCAGCTTCTAACCAATAAGAAGGCATACAACACTTTCTTCTGTACAATGCTTCATAAGGAGACATCTTGATGCTTGAGATATAACTATTGTTGTAGGCAAATTCTACTAATGGTCAGTGGTCATCCCAGCTACCAACGAACTCTAAAGCACATCTTGTGGATGATAGACAGTATTTAAACACAATTTAAACAACCAAGATAGGGAAAAAATGGTGTTTATTACTTATTATTTATTTCCACCACAATAAGCTAAGTTTAAGGGTTTGGATATGAATTCTTAAAAATGAGTTTATTGTGGTAGGAATAAACTTAATGGTTAGTGGTCATCCCACAAACACTTTTGTAAAAGTTTTTTATTTCACCGCTAATAAGCTATAAATAAGCTATAAGTTAACAAACCAAAAAACAAAGTTTCACTTCTCCTTTAACTCTTAAATAAACTTGTCGTGATACTTTTTAAAAGAACGATAACTAGACATATACTGGACAAATCTAAAGATATGTTACTATCTCATAATCACATCTCAGTTAAATATTGCAAAAGGACAATGAAATGAATACTTTATGACTTTGTGTTTGTCTTCATAAGAAAACTAGCGTCTAGCTGTAAATTGTTGAGTTCTGTGGGTGGGGCAACTTCTCTTAGTTGTTAGAGCAGCTCGTCAGATATGTTTACAAACAAGACGAAATCTTGGTTGCAAATTTCAAGAAATCGTTCCAGTCAAATCGACCTTCCCCAAATAAACCCATTGTTTTTTCACCTACTGTGAATGCGAGGAGTATGCGCATCCGTCCATCCTTTATATAGAATCGAATACATTATTCAGTAATATCATCATTCGACAGTTTATAATTTTATATTTCTGAATATTTTACTTTTATTTCGTTTCAGAGATGCGCAGAAGCAGAATGTTATAATCTACAGCCATCTTTCTTTAAACAGTAGACAACACCCAGAAGATCCCTCATAAAAACCAGAGATTGGAGACGAAAGGGATACTCATACACTCACCGGAGAAATTTTAAAACCCCCATTTCGTTCTCCGTTTCTTTCGTTAAGATGGCATTGATAGGAAACTCATTCAAGGTAATTTTCACAATCATGCATCGTATTTTCTTAGTTTTCTCCTGCGATTTATGTCTGAAAATGAAAATGTCTTTGGATTTTGGCTCGAATCGAACAATCTCGCAGACGATTTCATTCCAGCTTTGAATCTTGGAAATCCGATTGTTAAGATAAAGATAATGTTTTTATCTTGTTTTGGCAATTTCTATTTGTTTAAATCCAACCTCATTTTGTAGTTGCACCAGAACAATTCCCTTTCGGGGATTTCAAGAATGACGCAGTCACAATCGTTGAGAGTATCAATTCATCTTCCGAAGGTAGTAGCGATGATGAACTCGAACACCCGACTGGAAAGAAACGTCAGCGTTTCAGTGGAGAGCGTTGTAAACGAGTTGAATGCTCCGACGGCCGTCGAAGTCGTCGACCCTACATCGAAACAACATCCCACCGCCGTTGGCGGTGGCGTTGAGGACGCGTACGGCGAGGATACAGCTACAGATGAGCAATTCGACACCCCTTGGTCTGTTTCCGTTGCCAGGTGATCACAAATATCAGTGAAAAGTAAAAAAGATGCAAAATTTTCTTTCGATTTGATGTGAAATTGGTAAATTTGATCACTTTTTGTAGTGGGTATTCATTGCTGCGAAACCCACGTCACAACAAAGGTTTAGCATTCAGTGAGAAAGAAAGGGATGCTCATTACATACGTGGGCTACTTCCTCCAGTTGTTGTTAATCAAGATCTTCAAGTATTATTCATTTTTCTTGATTTTTAATTTTACAAAATGGTTGAAAATGCAAAAAGAAAAAAAAGTTAATACTATCGAATATCGATACCCAGGTTAAAAAGATGATGGCTAACATTCGACAATATGTAGTACCTTTGCATAAATACCAAGCCATGATGGATCTTCAGGTACCCATTTAAGTATTTCATTATTCTATATTCTATTCATCAAGAATACAATTTTTTTTTACTTTTTTTTTTTGTGATTTAATTAGGAGAAAAATGAAACGTTGTTCTATAAGCTACTAATCGAAAATGTTGAGGAGCTTCTCCCAATTGTCTACACTCCAACAGTTGGTGAAGCATGCCAAAAGTACGGAAGTATCTTCAAGCGCCCACAGGGTCTATTTATTAGTTTAAAAGACAAGTGAGTTTGTGATATCAATTAAATCTATTTAATTAATACTTTTGGTAATTTTTCAATTTTGGCAATGCCATACATAGCCTAAAAATTATAAAAGTTTCAAACATTTTCCAAATTAATCATTCAAAATGGTTAATTTGGAAAACAATACAAATGTTTGAAACTTTTATGGTTCGAGTGTACACAAAACTACCCGAAATATAATGGTATTTTTGTAATTTGTAACTAATTATCTTTTCATAGGGGAAAAATTCACGAAATACTAAAGAATTGGCCTGAAAAAGATATTCAAGTGATTGTAGTGACGGATGGAGAGAGAATATTGGGATTAGGAGACCTCGGTTGCCAAGGTATGGGAATACCCGTTGGGAAGCTATCTCTTTATACTGCTCTTGGAGGAATTCGTCCTTCACTTGTAAGTTTTCAAAGATTATAAAACATTATGTTTTTATTTATTTATTTTTTTTCATGTAACGATTGCTAAAAATCATGTATGTTTTTAGTGTTTGCCTATAACCATAGATGTGGGCACAAACAATGAGAAGTTGTTGAACGATGAATTCTACATTGGTTTGAGGCAAAAAAGAGCAAAAGGGCAGGTTGACTTTTTACGTTTTGCTAAAAAAAAAGTTTCGATAAAAAAATTATAGATTATTGAGGTAAATTGTGGTTATAATGTAATATAACTATATTTGCTAGGAATATGCTGAACTTATGAATGAGTTTATGTCTGCTGTGAAGCAAAGATATGGTGAGAAAGTTCTTGTTCAGGTTAGTAACATTTATAATAATAATAATAATAATAATAATAATAATATATTAAATAAGTATTCAAGATTTTCGTTCTACATATTGATTACATACTCCAACAAATGATTCTCAATTTTTATGATCTTTGTTTTGTAGTTTGAGGATTTTGCTAATCACAATGCATTTGATCTTCTTGCAAAATACAGTTCCACACACCTTGTTTTCAATGATGATATACAGGTATATATATATAGGCATTCTGATTTATTACGTATTTTTATTATTGGCAAATATTTATTAAGATTTTGTGATTTTGTTTTAGGGGACAGCATCAGTGGTTCTTTCAGGGCTTATTTCTGCATTAAAATTAGTTGGTGGATCTTTGGCTGACCATAAATTTCTATTCCTTGGAGCTGGAGAGGTAAAAATAAAATAATAATATTTTTTCTACATTTTTTTTGTCAAATTTTATTTTTTAGATATGTTTAAATTTGAGCTTTTATTTATTTACAGGCTGGCACAGGCATTGCTGAACTCATAGCACTTGAGATATCAAAACAGGTAAAAAAAATTGACAACTTTTTGATGTGATATTTAACAAATTGATCACCAATTTTGCAAAATCGTTCTTAAATAGATTTATGTTTTTTAATATTTTTTGTCGCCTTTTTGGTAAGAGGCAATTTCACAACTTTTTGAGATTGACAAACTAGAAATTGGTGGTTATTTTTTTGTGCTATTGGTCAAAAAGGTGGTCAATTTTTAAAATACGACATCATAATTATTCCAATAAACAATATTTTACAAACACAAAGAGAAAAAAAAAAAAAAAAAGAGATCAAATGATATATATGTATTAAGTTAGTATGTAATCATGTAGACAAAAGTTCCATTGGAAGAGACTCGAAAGAAGGTTTGGCTTGTTGACTCAAAGGTAAAGATTAAAAAACATGAAAAACTCTTTTCATAACATCTTGTTTTGAGTAAATTATTTATTTATTTATTTATTTATTTATTTTTAACAAAAATCGTATTATTTTAGGGGCTAATTATTAAATCCCGGTTGGATTCACTTCAACATTTCAAGAAACCGTGGGCCCATGAACATGAACCTGTAAAAGAACTTCTTGATGCTGTCAAGACGATCAGGCCAACTGTGTTGATTGGATCTTCAGGGGCAGGACAGACATTTACTAAAGAAGTTATTGAAGCTATGTCGTCTCTTAATAAGGTAATCGTTTATTTATAATACGAAAATACCCAAACTACCCTTCGATTAAGCCTTCAATTATCGGTTTTTCAGAAACCTGTTATTCTTGCTCTTTCCAATCCAACTTCACAATCTGAATGTACTGCTGAACAAGCTTATAACTGGAGCCAGGTTTGACTTTTTTCCTGCCAAATTTTGACCTAAATTTTTTACCCTTAATAATATAACTTTTTTTTTTTTTTCAATTTTATAGGGTCGTGCAATATTTGCAAGTGGGAGTCCTTTTGCTCCTGTTGAGTATAATGGAAAAATCTATGTATCCGGACAGGTTTTTGATCTTTTTCTTAAACCCTAAAATTAGGGTTAATCACAAAAAAAATGACCAAAATAGGATCTGTATAATAACAAAATTACCACCTTTTTCACATTTAACACGAAAAATAACCACTCATTTAGCAATATAATTTTTGGGAATTGCAAAATAACTTTATGAATGGTCCCCACCAGAAAAACGAACCTTAAATTATTATTTTTTGCGAAATGACATCATTTTGCAAATTTTAAGGTTTTCTTGTTGTGTGGGGACAAGCCATAAAGCAATTTCGCAATTTGCAAAATCAATATTGCGAAATGGGTGGTTATTTTGTGTTACATGTGAAAAAGTTGGTGATTTTGTAATCATACACCTCCTATTTAGGTCAATTTTGTTATTATATATGTTGACTTTTTGTGAATTGATTATTGTTGCAGTCGAATAATGCATATATTTTCCCTGGATTGGGTCTGGGGTTGATAATGTCTGGGGCGATTCATGTTCATGATGATATGCTTTTGGCAGCTTGTAAGTTTGCATAATGCAAAAAGCTTCTTGTTTAATGTTTGTTGTTGTTTGTTAAGTGATATGTGTGTTTGTTTTCAACAGCTGAAGCTTTGGCTGAGCAAGTTACACAGGAGCATTTAGACAATGGACTAATTTACCCTCCGTTTACTAATATACGCAAGATTTCTGCTCATATTGCTGCTAAAGTTGCAACCAAAGCATATGAACTTGGTTAGATCACCCTCTAACTCAAATCACTTTTTTTTTCCATTTGTACATGATGAGACTGTGTAGCTTATGTGGGACCCTAACACACATTAGACTATGGTTATGTTTGGCAAACTAGCTGAAAATCTAGTTGCTTGCTGAAAAACTAGTTGATTTCTGCTAGCTGAAAACTAGCTGATATCTGAAAAGTTAGCTACTAGCCGATAAAAAATGACTTTTGGTAAAAAGTAGCAGATAAGCTAGGTAAGAAATGTAAATAACATAAATGGGAATGGATAAAGAACTATTTTTATGCATGGTAAATGCTATAGTGGGAGAATTTTAAAAGAACACCATAAGCTTGTTAAAACACCAATCTAAGATTTTTTTTAAAAAAAATAGATAATAAGCTACTTTTTGATTTGTTGAACATAACAATCTACAAAGCTAGAAAAATAAGTTAGTTGTGGCGTACCAAACATAACGTATATGTGTTGAGTTTGCTTTGATACCATGTTAGTTAGATAAATGAAGTTCTAAAATTTCTTGCTTCAAGGGCATTTTTGGAAAAAAAAAATCCAGGACTCTAGATATCTAAGAGTACGAAATAGTAGTGCTAAATCGAAATTGTGTTTTTTTTTTTTTGGGTGTGTAGGCTTGGCAAGTCGGCTTCCTCAACCAGAAAACTTGGTAGCTTATGCCGAGAGTTGCATGTATAGCCCTAGCTATCGAAATTATTGTTAGGTTTTTTGATAAAAGAATGGTTGATTCAGCTCCTTATGTTGTTTTAGATAGAGTAGTTTTGTATGTTAATTATGTCATCTTTTGAAACCTCTATATGCTTTTTATATTATATTAGACTGAACAGAAAATGACCATTATTAGATACCTTAGATTATAGGTCTTTTTACACAAAAATGAACATGGGTGGTATCATTTAATAGGACAATCACCTTTTGGCCTTACACTAAATTACTTAATTTTGTAATTAGTCAAATTTTGAATTGTGAAATTGTTTTGAACACAAAAAAGTGGAAGAAAAATGATAAATGTTTTTGCAATATATGAAATATATGATAGTTCTACTTCTATGCATCATCATGTTGTGCTACTTTAGTCTAGCACAAAGATGACTGACATATACAAAAAAAACCTGTAAAAAAGAAAAAAAAATGTAAAATACGACAAACAAAGGTGGGTGAATAATAAAAAAATGAAATAAAAGAGACTAGAATAAAAGCTAGAAATATGTATCATCAATAATGATTAAAAACAAAAATCATACAAAAAGTGATGCTACCCATCTACCTTGTTACCTTCCACACCCTCTATCTAAATTAGAATGAATATAAAAGATAGAGTGAAACTATCTATTATGCATTATTGTTTCCCTTATGTATATTGATTTTGGTTAACTTGTCAAACATCCAACACCATTATAATTGATTAATATAGTGCTTTTCAAACATTATTTTAGGCACCATCATATTTTGTTACAGCTCAACATCTCATTTCGATTATTAAACATCATATAATAACTTTCATCATTATATTAAGGAATAAGTGATGCAATATAATGTACTTGTTGAACAATTTAATATAATATTAGGCTCATTATATTCACCATTGTATAATATTTACATTATATAGTTTCTACTACTAAGTATATTATGTTCAAGAGTAAAAATAACATATTAAAATAAGATTAATATCATAACTCATACAATGACAATCAATAATAAAAAATTATTATACTTAATATTTCAATCATTTTTTCTAATATTGATGGTTGGGACCCATTTTTAGTTTGTCAATATTTTCTTTAGTTTTCATTACACCATCATCATACATACTTATAAACCTAACATTTTTTCTTGAATCTCATTCATTTGAAACCCCTATTCTTTTTTCCTTTCACCACGTTCATTTGAAACTCCCATGACTTTTCAATTTCTTTATAATAATAATAATAATTTGGTAATTAGGTTAAATAAATATCAAATCTAAAGTGTATTCATATATAAACTAAATTTCAATATTAAAATAATATCTTTAATTCTATTTATAAAATTATGTTTTTTAACTTTTAACATATTAATTTATTAGTTTTAATATATTGTTGAATGTAAATCATTATCATTTTAAAGGTATATTTTTGAACAATTTGTATAAAATACTTAAATTATTAATTAAAATATAACATTATAGACTCAACTTAAATAAAAAATTTATTTAACTTAAACAACCCAAAGATTATTTTATAAATAGTTAAAAGTGATAAATTGTAGTGTATTTCTAATAATGATTGTAAGTTGGTTAATAATGTTAAGTAAATATCAAACCTAAAGTGTAATCATAAATATACTAAATTTCAATTTTAAAATAATATCTTTACTTCTATTTATAAAGTTATGTCTTTAAATTTTAACATATTATACTTAATTTATTAGATTTAAAATGTTGTTGCATGTAAACCATTATCAGTTTAAAGCTGCAATTTTTGAACAGTTTGGACAAAATACTTAAATTGTTAATTTAAATATAACATTACAGTGTCAACTTAAATATAATGTTCAGTTCCACTAAAAAACCAAATAATATTTTGTAAATAGTTAAAAATGAAAAATTATAGTGATAAATGCAAAAACTAAATTGTAATATTAGTTTAGCTAAAATATTTCCTAAATATATTTATATAATCGTTAAAACTTTTCAAATAAGTAGCTTAAAATAACTTATAGTAACAATAGTTAAAAATAACTCTATATAAATGATTATATTGTTACCTTTAAAATCAAAAAATAATGTTTGATGTTTTAAATAATTATAATAATAGAAATTAAACATTAAGCAAATAAATGTTAAAAAATTAGTTAAAAATAACAACTATAAATAATATTAAACCATATATAATATTTAGTTTTATTGATGTGTAACTCGCGAGTAGAAGTCATTCAAACGATTGAGATTATAACGTTATAATAGATTTACATATTATCATATAATTCAAAATAATCAATATATTATATTAAATTAATATACAAATTATTATATCAAATTGAACAACAACGTTAGTGTTATATTTTAAAAAATATATATTTGTAAAAACTTCAACTATATAGGTGTTTCTGCGCATTACAATGTCAACTCAAATATAAATTTCAGTTCCATTTAAAAAAAAACTAAAGAATATTTTGTAAATAGTTAAAAGTGATAAATTGTAGTGATAAAAACAAAAACTAAATTGTAATTTCAATTTAACTAAAATATTTCTTAAATATATTTTTATAATCGTTAAAAGTTTCTAAATAAGTAGCTTAAAATAACTTACAATAACAATAGTTAAAAACAACTCTATATAAATGATTATATTGTTAGCTTTAAAATAAAAAAAACAATGTTTGATGTTTTAAATAATTATAATGATAGAAATTAAAACATTAAGCAAATAAGTTTTAAAAAATTAACTAACAATAAAAACAACTATAAATAACATCAAATCATATATTATAGTTAATTTTATTCATTTGTAACTCGCAGGTAGAAACCATTTAAACGATTGAGATTATGAAGTTATAATAAATGTATATATTATCATATAATTCAAAATAATCAATATATTATATCAATTTAGTATATATAAATTATTATATCAAATTTAACAACAATGTTATTGTTATATTTAAAAAATCATATATTTATAAAGACTTCAACTATATAGGTGTTTCTGCGCAACGCGCGGGCATTCGCCTAATTGGAATATATTTCAACGCATTGTCATATTTGATTTAACACTGAACTAGATCTCAACGTTATTTAAAGATAAATAAACAAATTATGTCATATTAGATGTCAATATGTTTTAGATATTTTATATAATAGATGTCAATCACATATGATTCAATTTCATATAAAAATATACATGGTTAAAATCTAAAGACAACCCAAAAAAAACCTACCGAGTAGAATGTAATTTATTTATTTATAAAGTATAATCTACCTAAAAAGTAAATTGAACTGGAATTTTGTTAATTTAAAAAGGCAGTGAGACTAGAATCTCTTTAGTGAAGTTCATAATTTCATATATATAAAACATCAAAATTATAAAATAAAATGGGCCAGAACATATCTATCAAGCCCACGTAAACCACAATCACATTAAACCCTAGCGCTCTCCTATTTATTCCATCCACCGGCCACATCTTTCTTCAACAGCGAAGCATGATTCTAGGTTCTAATTCTTCCTTTTCTTTTTATTTATGTATACTTCGATTTTTTTTCTTTTGTTCATGTTATTCGCCATTAAGATAATCTCTAAAACATCTGATGTTTAACGAGTAGTTTACTTATTAATTCTGGATTAGTTAAGAAGCAGAGATAGTGTGTATCGGCGTTGTGCTATTTGATGCACTTTGACTGAAAGAGTTCTCTGCAACATTAATGTGACATGGGAAAGGTGGGCAGTTGTGCTCCATTTTTCTTGATTGGATTCTTCAACAATCATTTTTCCCATATTCTATCTTCTAATATTATCATACTAATCCACTATTTTTTTTTCTCGAATTGTTAAGTTGTGAGATTTTGATTTAGGTTTTAAGGCTAGAATACGGATTTTCAACAAATTTGTTGTGTTTATGCATTTTTAAATAAATAGCGGCTAATTCTTTTAAGTTCTAGATATTTGTTTTTCTGTCCAATATCAATTTAAACATGTCAAGTTAAATCATTCAAATATGTTTTTCTTAGTACAACCATTTTTACTAGGTTTTTTTTTATGGTTATGATTCATTATTTTGATGAGTTGATACAAGATTGTTATGATGTACGTCGTTATTTTTTTTGATAATGCGATTTTTTCCGTTTTGTGGTTGCATAAATTACATCAATGGATCAAAATCCAAATACCCTTTCACCAAATCTGAACTCAAACCTAAAACATGTAAGATTTCCTATGGTATTTGCTTGATATTAGTCTTAATTTAATTTTACTCAACGCTGCAATTTCTTACCTCACATTCATTGTAATTTCATCACGATATTTCTAATGAATTGTTTATGGGACTATGATAAAATTTTAACAAAACATTTTCTGGTTTTATCATTTTGTATTTCAAACACAAGCAACCTATCAAGCAACATTTATTCAATAACAACCACTTGCTATCGTTGGTAGAAATTGTTGATGAAACTTAAGCGGACCAAGTTGAAATCAACGTTGTTTTTCTTCATATGAACTTTTTTTCAGTATGAAAATTTATGACCATTTTTCTTAAAGGCATTTGTTTTTCATATCATTTTCCATCAATGTTGATTTTTGACGTAGTGCTCCATGATTTTGCTAATGCAATTTTCTCCTGTATTGTCTGACTATATCCCCCTTTAGGTATCTTTGGTTTTCTTTTTTCTACTGCCTAAAGCTTTTTCCATTTAGTTTCGTTATCATTCCCTACCAATATTCTCTACCGATGTTTGTGTGTGATAGCTAGGAGTTGCTTAAAAGATTATTTGTTTTTGGAATTTTAATATGAACGATGATGAACCAAAAATGTTTTTTGGAATTTTTTGAAATAGTTTTGATGGAATACCAATTGTGGCGAACCTTGGGTAAGTAAAATAAAATAAGACTTGTATTTAGCAAAAATCATGCTGGGTAGGAGATGATTAGGTTTAGGATTGAGGAGGGGTGTTTTGGTTTTGATCAATTGATATAGTTTGTGTAATTCCGTAGCAGAAAGAAAGAGATGAAATTGCTTAAAACAAGTTTTAAGCTATGTAATTTTAGGTTAAAAATGAGCAATTAAAAAATAAATGACATTCAATGGTCATAATATGACCATTGCCTGTGGCGTTCCTTTGAGTTGCTTTTTCGACGACAAAAAAGGGCGATAATCTATTGGCATGGCAAAGACGTGGAGGTTGTGCCACTAAGGCACCCTCCATGACATTTGTCCCCAAATATGGATCAACCTTACAACTGATCCTTAGGCTACATCCTCCATGACATTTGTCCCCAAATATTGATCAACCTTACAACTGATCCTTAGCCTATACTTAGCCTATAGGGAGTGGTAGCCCTCATTGCATTTTGTTAATTTTTTTTTTTATTGTTATGCATTTTTTTGTTTGCCACATCACTTACAATATATTAGCATTAATAGGAAGTGGTAGCATCCCTAATATTTTTTCTTCATTTTTTTTAAACATAAATACATTTTATTTTTTAATACAAAAACATTTTATATTAAACAATTTTTCATTTTAAAAAAAAAAATAAAGACTCTAAACGAAAGTTTAAAAAAATGAAAAATAATAAAGTTGAAAAAATGAAAAATACTATTGGAAACGATTTGTGGGGATTGAAACTTAATGGTTTATTCTCAATTCTCAGTCCCCTTTCTTTTTTCAACAAATTAAATCCTGTTTTCAACAAGTAGGGTTTCAGCAAACACAATTTTGCTTTCGGCCGAACAGTCCTATTTTTTGTATCTGGAGATGTTAATGACGGCAGCAAAGACGGAGAAGAAAGAAGATGAGGTGAGCTAAGTCAAAAGTCAATGAGCACGTGCTCAAAACCTGTTTCAGCTCTCTTATGCAACGTGTACAAGACCTGTTCATAGTCAAACATGTGTACCAAATAATTAGGACTTCAGTTGTATTCTGCTGTATATATTCCTTTGTTGTAATTAATGTTGAGATAAGGAATTCAGCTTCAGTTTACTTCTAAAATATAACTATATATTGTATCAGTGCTCAGATAAATTATTTTTCTCTCCTTGGTGTTCCTTCTCCATGGCGACAAATCAGAACATTTTAGGGCTTGCTACCAATTCGTCTTTTCAAATCCCCACAATCAGCATAAAGCGAGAAATCTCTAACTATTGTCTATGGCTTACCACTATTGTATAAGCCATAGAAACCTTGATCTTGAATCCTTTGTTCTTGATCCCAAACCACTGGCTAAAACTTTTACGATTGAACGTCCAGATTCAACACCCACCATTGAAGCTAACCCAGAGTACCAATTGTGGAAAAACGTGATCGTTATGTGGTTTTGTGGCTGAAATCGACCCTCTCCGAACGTGCCCTGGCGATTGTCGCTCGTTCAACCTCTTCTCATCTTGCTTGGACTACTCTCAACAAAACTTTGCAAGCCCAAACCAATGCTACACGTATGGCTATGAAGACCCAACTTCAGAATATGTCAAAAGGCTCGCTACCCATGATTGAATATTTTGAAAAGAAACATGCTATTGCCGACTCCTTGGCCGAGAACCTTAATCCGATTTCTACAGAAGACCTTATTGGATACATCCTCAATGGGCTCGATTCCTCCTATGGCCCATTCACTGTGGCCTTTATGATGAAAGATTCTAATCCCTCCGTTAATGACCTAATGGGATTACTACTCCACGAAGAAGCAAGACTCGAACAGGAGCATCTTCGCCAAACAATTGCATTTCCTTCTTCATCCAATACCTCCGCCCCTTTAGCTCTCAATGTGAATCAGAATCAGCGCAGGTACAACTCCAACAGTTTTGCGCATTGTTTGGCTTAGCTTTTAAAAGCTAAAAAGTTCTTTTCCAAAAAGTTACAAAAAGTCAGAAAATCCTGACTTTTCCAAAAAATTGATTTTCCTTGTATTAAAACTCCAAAAGTTACTAGTTTGCCAAACATCTTTTTGTTTTTTTCTTTTACAAAAAGGACTTTTGGCTGTGAAAAGCTAAGCCAAACACCCCCTTGGTGTCTCATCTACTCAATCTTCCGGCAACCGCTCTTCTGACTCCCGACGTCGACGCCCTCAATGTCAATTGTGCAACAAACCGGGTCATGAAGCCATAGACTGTTGGCAAAGGTCCAATCAGATCGACTATCCATCCCGACGGCCGAATCCAAGAACTTCACAAGCTTCTCAAGCTCATATGGCTCAGTATCACAGTCCATCCATAGTTGCTGATCCGTCATGGTATTTCGACTCCGGTGCAACAGATCATGTGGCTCCCGATCTACAGAAAATGAATGTTGCAGAGGAACAACATGGCACAAACAAACTTCAAGTTGGGAACGATACAAACCTACCTATCTCTCATATTGCATCTACTTCTATTCATAATCTCAAATTGCCAACTGTTTTGATCGTTCCTCACATTACCAAACTTCTTCTTAGTGTTTCT
Organism: Lactuca serriola; assembly: GCF_051521515.1. NCBI lineage: Eukaryota > Viridiplantae > Streptophyta > Magnoliopsida > Asterales > Asteraceae > Lactuca > Lactuca serriola. The sequence continues at coordinate 176,016,068 of NC_136411.1, read as the reverse complement.
AAACTCACCAATGGCAATAATATCTACATGGAATTCTGGCATAAACACTATGTTGTTAAGTCATTGCAGGGACAAACACTCCTCAACGGGGACATCAATGATGGCCTTTATCGTCTTCCTTCTTCACTCAATAAAGCACCAAATAAATCATCCCCTACCATGGCTTTCACGGGCATTCGAATTAATGTCCATGGCAGGCAGAAACGTTTAGCGCATCCACATGCTCCTTTCCTTAGAAGATTGCTTTCCTCCTTCAAGCTACCAATATCGTCAACTAAAATTTCCCAGTGTTTGTGACTCATGTCAACTGGGGAAAAGTCATCGACTTTATTTACCTTCTTCTCATGTAGCTTCTAGTAAACCTTTTGATTTAATTTATTTAGATGTTTGGGGCCCTTCCCCTTTCTTTTCTATGAATGGAAACATATATTTCTTATTATTTGTTGATTTTACAAAATTTATATGGATTTACTTTCTGTCCTATAAATCAAAAGCCTTTTCTACCTTTGTGCAATTTCACCAAATGATTAAAACACAATTTTCAACTGAAATCAAAAGCATTCAGTCCGAATGGGGAGGTGAATATCGCTCCTTCTCCTCCTATCTAACCACACATGGAATCAATCATCGTGTTTCTTACCCATACACCCAAGAACAAAATGGGGCGGTTGAGAGATGTCACACCCCAAAACCATGAATGGCGGAAACATTCTGGGGCGGATGACATCATGTATAGTATCACAACAATGAATAATAGTAAACAAGCAACAACATCATCCATTGCATTAATAATATAATTTTATACATGTGTGTTCTGTCAAAATTATAGACACCAAAATATACATATCAAAATAAAAGAAGAGTCTTGAACGAACTCCATCTTCTCAAAAAAACTGGCACCTGTACCTGTCTACTGGTGACCTGAGAATACAAGTTATTTTGAAAGCGAGTATCAGCTTTAAGCTGGTGAGATCATAAGTATATTAATGTCTGTGTTTGTATGAAAACATTTGTAAGATGTTTCGTAAGCTGTTTTGTACAATGTTTTGTAAAATGTTTGAACTCTCCTAGAAAACCCTATGTTTCCTACTAACTGCAGCCTTCTACCAAGGCATCTAGTGTCTGTGCGTGTGTCTCTTGTAAGAGTGTGTGTTTTCGCAATTCTGACTATCATTAACCAAAAAGATAGTTTTTACATTACCGTGCATCGTGTGAATATTCACGAAGTGAATGTAATGGAAAAATATTATAGTACAGTAGTATTTGTAATAAGTGACTACCGTTGTACTAACTACCTTAAAACAAAAGGTGGTCAAAGTAACATGTGATCGACTTGTATCCTGCTACCGACTCTAGTAAAACGACGATGTAAGATGCCGTAAGAAATGACATTTGGCACCCGTAGAATTGCAAGTCCCACTGTAGCGAGCAACAAGGTATAGGATAGTCAATCCAGTATAGATCTATACGCAATCTCATACACTCCCCAATAAAGGAGATTTTGGATACAAAAACGGTCATGGCAGGAAGTGTCATGACCCGTTTAATAGTTCACATAACTGCATGAAAGTACATGTAATGAATGTGCTAACTGTTAAGTGTAGTCTTTCTCTATCTAGCCTGTATGTACTATAATGTTCTGCGTGTGCTAGCTGTAATGTATGTTCTCTCTCTATCTAACATGTATAGTAATGTACTGTGTGTACTAGTTGTATTGTGTGTTCTCCCTATCTAGCATGTATAGTAATGTACTGTGTGTACTACTCGTACTAACTAATGAATGAACTGACTCATTATATGTTTCATTGTGTTAGTAATAGTACTAGTATCTTCCTGTGCTACCCCTATGGTAGCTCACTAGTAATGTATGATCATGTTCGTGAAACCCTTGCTACCCAAAGGTATGGAACTGGTTGAAAGAACTTTTATGTCTATATATGTATACATAATATATAACTAATATTTAGACGACCTTCAGACGGATAACCGATGCCCTACAGCTACATCCCAACGAAGAAAATGAGATAAAGCGAGCTGGACTTCCTAATCCCTTTAAACATTGTTTATATAACTATACATACATAGGCATGCATTTGATAATAAGCATAAAAGAGTTCAAGTAAAAGTATTTGACAAGTATAAGAGTTTGTAAAACAATTTGAAGTAAAACAGTTTAGTAAACAGTTTGAACAGTAAGAAAATCACTGGTTTTGTAGTTATTAATCTCATGTGATTGATATAATAACTATAACTATTCAACTTGTATTCCCCCCGTAAAAGCATTTAAAAACATTTAAACCGTTGATTAAGGGGTGAGTGGTACGGATGAACTGAAGATGTAGGATTGCTAGGTGTCAAGTGAAGTCTTGAACACACTCTGTGATCCTAGTTAACATATAATATCACATATATGTATCCAATTAGTCTTTAAACAACTAATAAACAAATTCAAGACACCCTAGGACATGCTAAACACCTTAAACAAGTGTTATAAGTTTCAAGGATTGCATCTAAGTGTTGTAGGGAAGGGCTAGTGTGCTTGGGGTTCAAGGAAAACTCCATTAGGGAGTTTACGGTTTTGTGGTCATAACCAAAAGAGTTTACGGTCGTAAACCCTTGAGTTTACGGCAGTAAGCTCACACTCTTTTTAACCACATGTTGTTTGAAGCCTTCTAAGCCAATCCAAGGATTCCTACTTCATGTTTAAGCCTTAGGAAGTGTTTTGTGGCATCAATACACTCATAAATGGAGTTTACGGCCCATGGACCATTTCTCCATGAGTTTGTTGCCGTAACCTCCTATGGAACACAGTTTTATGATGTTTTCAAGTCCTAAACACTTCAAGGTAATAGCCTAGGTTAGATTCTAGGCAAAAGGAAGGAGTATGGGCCATTTATACCCACTTTGGGGTGTTTACGGTTTTGGGAGATCCCCAGACCGTAAACACATATAAATGGGAGATTTAGGTGCTTTTCATATGATAAACACATCAAGGAAGGATCTAGACAAGTCCCTAAGGCATTGTGAAGGACTAAGGCACCCTAAGGCACCTTACTTGGTGTTTACGGTTTTGGGAAGTGTTCTTGGGACACTTCCTTGACGTAATGATGTATAACAAGCCTTACAATACACTAGGGTAGGAATACTTACTAGTTGGAAGCTTGAAATGAGCTAAAAGTCCAAGAACACTAGTGTGTGTTCTTGGTGTTTTGGAAATCTAATCAAAACACAAAAATGGATGGATGAAAAGATGTATAAACACTAGTTGTTATGATATATCAACTAATCAAGTCGAGAAATACTTACGTTTTCGGGAAATCGGGTGAAAATCGGGATGATAGTTGAGAGTGTTTGGGAGTTGTTCTTGAGAGTGGAAATGAGAAGTGAAGTGTTTTGGGGAGTAAACTCATGCTTAAGCATGAGTTTACGGTTTTTGGAGTAATTTACGGCCCAAACATAAAAGTTTGGCCGTGAACTTCTAAGCTACGTGGTACTCGCCGTTTTGAAATTTCAAGACTCGAGACGGCACATCCTTTCACCCGTTCGTTTAAAGAATAAGTATTATAATAGTCAAACAAACTTTAAATTTGTTAAAAACAAATAGAAATGAAATTGACTTATAATATGAAGTGATTGACTTTTAGGGTTTGACCGAATGAAAATTTCGGGTTGTCACATCATCCCCCCGTTAAAAGGTAATTTCTTCCCGAAATTAAAGTCTAAGCAAATAAAGTATTTACAGATAACTAAGCGAATAGATGAGGATATTTCAATTTCATTTGATCCTCGCGCTCCCATGTGAATTCCGGTCCCCGTTTGGTGTTCCAGCGAACCTTCACAATCGGGATGCGGCTTTGTTTCGTTTGCTTGACCTCTCGGTCCATGATCTCTACTGGTTCCTCCACGAAGTTGAGGCTCTCGTTGATCTCGATCTCGTCGAGTGGAATAACAAGAGTCTCGTCGGACAGACACTTTTTCAAGTTCAATACGTGGAAGGTAGAATGCACGTTATTGAGTTCGCGCGGTAAGTTAAGTTTGTAAGCTACATGGCCGATTCTTGCGAGAATCTCAAAAGGCCCAATGTACCTTGGATTTAGCTTTCCACACTTTCCGAAGCGTATCAATCCGTTCCGGGGTGAGACCTTCAATAGAACACGGTCACCCACTTGGAATTCCAACGGTTTCCTACGTTTATCAGCGTAGCTTTTCTGTCGGTCTCTGGAGGCTTTCAATCGTTCACGGATTTGAACGATCTTCTCCGTCGTTTCCCGTATGATCTCCGGACCCGCGAGAGTGCTTTCAGGAATTCGTCCTTTAGCTAACTGGGTATCACCCACCTCAGCCCAGCACAGAGGGGATCTGCACTTTCAACCATAGAGGGCCTCGAATGGAGCAACCTTTATGCTCTTGTGATAACTGTTGTTGTAGGAAAATTCGACAAGGGGTAAATGAGTATCCCATGCTTTCCGAAAGTCTATCACACAGGCTCGCAACATATCTTCCAAGGTTTGGATAGTTCTCTCACTTTGCCCGTCGGTCTGTGGATGGTAGGCTGTACTCATGTCCAGCCTAGTTCCTAGGGAACTTTGTAACAACTCCCAGAACCTCGAAGTGAATCTACTATCTCTGTCCGAGATAATGGATAAAGGAACACCGTGCAGTCGTAAAATATCTCTAATTTAAGTCCTTGTAAGTTTCTCCATCTTGTATGTTTCTTTGATCGGCAGGAAGTGTGCAGACTTGGTCAATCGGTCGACGATGACCCATATGGTATCAAGTCCACCCGTTGTCTTGGGCAACTTGGTTATGAAATCCATAGTTATCCGCTCTCACTTCCATTCTGGTATCTCAGGCTGTTGTAATAGACCGGAGGGTTTCTGGTATTCGACCTTGACCTTTGGCATTTACTCACGAAGGTAGCAATCTCTGCTTTCATGTTCGGCCACCAATATAACTTTTTGAGATCCAGATACATCTTATCTGATCCCGGGTGCACGGAATAACGAGTTTTGTGCGCCTCGTTCATGACCAAGTCTCTGAAACCACCGAGCTTCGGGGTCCAGATCCGGTCCATGAAATAATAAGCTCCGCCACCCTTAACCTCCAAGTTCTTATCCATCCCTCTTAGGGATTCACCCGCCACCTTTTCAGGCTTCAAAACGTCGAGCTGAGTTGCCTTAATTTGTGTGGACAAGTGTGAATGGATAGTCATAGTCAATGATTTGACTCTACGACCAGAATATTCCTTCCGACTCAGGGCGTCAGCTACTATGTTGGCTTTACCCGGATGATAACGAATTTCACATTCGTAATCACTGAGTAGCTCGACTCACCGTCGTTGTCTCATGTTGAGCTCCTTATGGTCAAATATGTGTTGTAAGCTCTTGTGGTATGTGAAGATAGTACTTTTCGTTCTGTACAAGTAATGTCTCCAGATCTTTAGAGCAAACACAACTGCTCCTAGTTCAAGATCGTGGGTCGTGTAGTTGACCTCATGTGTATTTAGCTGTCTCGAGGCATAGGCGATGACCTTACCTCGCTGCATCAGAACACATCCGAGTCCTTGATTCGACGCATCGCAATAGACGACGACGTCTTCTATTCCTTCTGGAAGGGATGGTATTGGTGCGGTGCACAAGGCTTGTTTGAGCGTTTGGAATGCTCTTTCCTATTTCTCTTCCCAGTCAAAGGCCACGCCCTTCTGGGTCAGTGTTGTCAGAGGTTTCGCTATGCGGGAGAAGTTCTGAATGAACCTACGATAGTAGCCAGCGAGGCCTAGAAATTGACGAATTTCTGTAGGCGTCTTCGGTGCTGACCAGTTCTCAATGGCCTTGATTTTGGAATGGTCCACGTGTATACCTTCTTCGCTAACCACGTGCCCTAAGAATTCGACTCGTCGAATCCAAAATTCGCATTTCGAGAACTTCGCGTAGAGTTTCTCCGAACGTAATGTTTCGAGGACTTGACGCAGATGTTGACTATGCTCCTCCTGACTTCGAGAGTAGATAAGTATGTCATCGATGAAGACGATGAAGAACTGATCCAAGTAAGGACGACACACCCTATTCATTAAGTCCATGAATACAACGGGTGCGTTTGTCGATCCGAACGGCATCACTACGAATTCGTAGTGCCCATAACGAGTTCGGAAGGCTGTCTTTGGAACATCCTCCCCTAGCACTCGTAGTTGGTGATATTCGGATCTCAAGTCGATTTTTGAAAAGAAGTTCGCCCCTTGAAGTTGGTCAAATAAATCGTTGATACGAGGCAACGTATAACGATTTTTGACCGTTAGCTTGTTGAGCTCCCTGTAGTCGATGCACATACGAAACGATCCGTCTTTATTCTTGACGAATAAGACTGGGGCTCCCCAGGGTGAGAAGCTTGGTCTTATAAAGCCCTTGCTGAGCAGTTCGTTAAGTTGACCGGACAGTTCTTGCATCTCTGCAGGTGCTAGACGATAGGGCGATTTGGCTACTGGGGTAGCCCTTGGAACTAAGTCGATTCGGAACTCGACTTGACGTTGCGGAGGTAATCCTGGGAGTTCTTCTGGAAAGATGTCAGGAAAGTCGCGTACTACTAGAATGTTCTGAATGTCCTTCGTTTTTTGGCTCACATCGACCACATGAGCAAGGAATGCACGACATTCATTTCGCAAGAATTTCTGAGCTTGGATGCTCGAGATGATACGAAGGTTTGCGCCGGGTTTGTCGCCATAAAATACTAAGGTTTCGCCAGACAGCAGATTAAGGCGTATAGCCTTTTCGTAACACATGATATCGGCACGATGAAGACTCAACCAATCCATGCCGATAATTACGTTGAAACTTTTAATTGAGACCGATATGAGATCGATAGAAAATTAACGGCTATCTAAAGTTAGGGTACACCCTATGAATATACTGCTAGTGCTCTCTGTCTTTCCATTAGTCATTTCTACAGTGAACGGTTCATTAAGTGCTCGTGATTTTTGCTTAAGTAAATGAGCAAATTTCTAGTTCACGAAACTCCTCTCCGCTCCATTATCAAATAGAATGCATGCATAAGAGTTATCGAGGAGGAACGTACCAGTGACCACTGTGGGGTCGGCAACCGCTTCCTCATGGCCTATGGCCAAAACTCTTGCCGCTCCACCGGCAAACCCTGCCTTCGGGCAGTTTCTTTTGAAGTGGCCTACCTCGCCACATCCGTAGCAAGTTTGGCCTACTCCAGCACCGGGGGCTTGGTTGATTGGCTTCGCCGGAGCTTTACAGAAACGGACTGTGTGCCCCTTCCCATTGCAGTTCAGACACTGCATCTCCCGGCAGGCGCCAGCGTGATGGAAGTTGCACTTGTTGCACTTAGGCAAACTTCCAGCGTACTGCTTTACCGGAGTAGCAGCGGCAGGTGCTATCGCAGCATGTACTGCCACGACCTGCTGCTTTTTGGCAGCCTTTGCCTTCTTCTTGTCATCCCAAAACTTCTGCTTGGAGTCAGCGGTTCTTGCAGGTTCTGAGATGGCCAGGGTAGTTGTTGCGGCCGGGGTACGAACCCCATGGTCTATGAGCCGCTGTGCCAATCGCTTGGCACTATCAAATGTAGTGGGGTGTGATGCCAAAACATTTCCCTAGTACGGTGGCACCAGCCCCCATATGTATCTCTCGATCTTCTTTCCCTCTGAAGGAATCATGTTGGGACAGAGGGCCACCAGTTCACAGAACCTGGCGGTGTAGGCGACTACGTTGGAGCCCTTCATGGTTAGGCTCCATAGCTCTTCCTCCAGCTTTTGGATCTCGCCCCTCGGGCAGTACTCCTCAATCATGAGGTCTTTCAAAGTTTCCCAGCCCATAGCATTAGCCCCTATAAGAGATAGTGACTTAACATGGCTGTTCCACCATGTTAGGGCTTTCGTTTCGAAGGTGCAAGCAGCGAACTTCACCTTGCTCTCCTCGGGACAAGAGCAGATTTCGAAAACCGATTCGGTTTTCTCGAACCATTGCGAGAAGGCAATGACTCCGCTAGTCCCCTTGAAGGACAATGGCTTGCAGTTGGTGAAGTCCTTGTATGAGCACTCTTTCAAGCGCACCGGGATTTCACCATGAGTTGACAGGACAGGGGTTCCTCCTCCAATGGAACCAGATGAATGATATTGAGCCATGGCTGTAGCCACAGCTGCAGCTACAACAACATTTAAGGCTGTCGTGTCAAACTGAGGAGTAGGTGGTTGAGGAGGTGGTGTTTCGTTATTAGGGTTTCTCCTTGGATTTCCGCGAGACAGCATCTTTGATCTATAGTTTATGAAGATGAAAACATTGATAAGATTTCAATGGAAGGATTGATGAAAATGACTCATGGACTAACTCTCCATAGCCCAACGATACGATTTAATGGAAATCTAGAACTAATAGATGATCACATTTGGATAATAACTCCCATAAGATTAGGTACCTGTCAATATTACTGGAATTACAGATATAACAAGTTTATAAAAAATGGCCAACAGAAGTAGGCCTTACATCAACCAAAATGGGAAAATTTTGACAAAATTACAACCTAACCAAGACCTAACAGGCCTATGGTTTACAAAGATAGGGAATTAGACCAGAGTCTTTACATAACTAGGTTATATCCAAAAGAGAGAAGTTGATGAGAATCTATCGGCGACGACGACTACTAGAGTGAGTTCTTGATCCCGACAGAAGACGTTCTATGTCCCTCATGCGCCTGTCAGCTCTTGCTTGCTGAGCTCGAAGTTCTCTGACTTCAGCTCAGGTTTCAGCGAGTTCCCTGTGAAGAGCTGCATTGTGAACCAGAGCCCTTTCATGAGCAGACTCTAGTTGACGAATGCGGACAGTGTTAACACCAGAGTTGATGTCAATCTCCAAGACTCGATTGATAGATGATTGACCCAGTATCTGTTGGATTAGTGTCTAAGTCCATAACTATTTTGGTATGTACTTGACCCGATGGTGCATGGTCCTTTTGGGTTGCCTTCACCAAAGCAACTTGATAGGATGAATTATGGAGAGAAATGATTAATTATGATTTATTAATATATTATGAGAATAATATATTAAAGGATAAATCATATTGTTTAATTAATATTAGTCAAGAATTAATAAGAATTAAGTTTGTGACTAAAAGAGATTAATTAAACTTAAGGGACTGGAATTGTAATTATAAGATAATTGCAATTGGGCCATGGATTGCCTTATATTATAAGGTTGGACGAATTCTATGGGGAAACCCATTAGAAATCGTCCAAGGCCTTTAAGGAAAGGAGTCCATGGGTTGCTTAGGGCTTAAGCATCCAAATTAGGGTTTCCTTGTTAGATAACCCTAATAGCCTCACTATATATAGAACCCTTATGCCCCAAAAACGTGGACAAGCTTCCTTCTAGGGTTTCCACATGTTTTGGGCAACCTCCTTCTCTTTTCTTCTTCGTCCTCTTGCTCTTGGTGTTTGTGAACCATTAGAGGAGTGACATTTGTGACTCTAAGCTTTCTAAAGTCAATACAAGAAGGATTTGAGATTGTTATTGCTATATAACAATCAAGGTATGATCTAAACCCTAATTATATGTTATATTGATTATCATATGCTAGATATAGGGTTTATAGTCTTGGATAAATTGCATGTACAATAGAGAAACCTAGATCCAAGCATTAGGGTTTGTATGAGCACATAGGATGTTCTTATGGAAAAAACCCATCAGTGGTATCAGAGCCTTGATTGGTTTCTATTATATTGATGCCTTGTTTGTTTGTTCAAGCTGTAAAATCGATTTTTTGGCCCCCTGTCTGATGAACTCGGCCAGTTCCAATGTGGACTCGGCGAGTAGCTGCAACTCGGCGAGTCCATAAAGGAACTCGGCGAGTTCGAGCATCAGAAGGAGGCTGTTTCGGGGTTTTTGCCTATTTTGACTTAGGATAATTGCCATAATTGTTTAAAATTAATAAAATTCGAATTTTATTGATTCCGTATGATTATCCTTGTCAAATAAAAGATCTAATTAGATAACTGCCATAATTGTTACCTTATTTGATAAATGTTAAGTTATGGAAATTATTTGATCATTATCTTGCAAGAATTTGAACTAGATCTAATTAGATAACCACCAATTGTAGTTAATTGCCTTATTTGAATTATGTGATCTAGAATATTCTTGACAAAGTTTGGAAAAGTTTCAAATTAATCCCTTTAGGTTTTATAGTTTAAATTAGAACTTGAAAGTTTAGAATTTAAATAGTTGAAACCCTAATGTTTTGAAATGTTTCAAAACTTGCCCTCAAGTTTTGGAATTTAAAAGTTGATTAAAAGTTTAAATTAGGAATGTTAAATTCTAAAACCCTAGTATTGTTTTGAAAAGTTCAAATCACACCCTTATGGTTTTATTAATTAATTAAGGTGTGTAATTAAAAGAGGTTTAATAAATCCATAAAAGTTTAGGTTTACAATTTAATTGAATTAAAAGTATAATTGTTAAATTTGACCTCCTAGTATTTTAAAAGTGTAAAATACACCCTATACTATATATAACATTAAAAGTCTAACATTATATATATGGATGAGTAAAAGTCAGTCTTACCGTTAGTACGCCTCATTCACGAAGTTGGTCTATAAAGGGTGTTTAAGGAAATTGCCTATAAAATGGCGATTGAATGGGTATCCACTCTTACCCACCGCACTCTTGACTAGTGGAGGGTCGTTAGCCGAACGGGTAGGATAGGACAAAACCTTCCATTATAAGTATAATGAAGTACAAACGTAACTAAATGTTTTACAAATTCCCAATCTTAGTTACTTAGGCAAAAGTGAATTGATGCAATTCCATGAAATTACACTTTGTGCCCTTGCGAAAACATTAGTGGAGCGTGTGTGGTTTACCGGCACACTAAATGGTTCTAAGCAAAGGTAGCAAAGGGTGACTCAATGTTTGTCATAGTTCGGTGGAGCGTGTGTGGTTTACCGACACATCGAATAGGTGACTGTAACATGTGAGGGCACCATGTAAGTTTGCATGGTTATTCACACCCTCTTTGTGATCCTCGGCATCCCAGTCACAAACAAGAGGGGCATATCGAGATTTAAACATGCCATTGAAATGTTCAATGAATCTCAAAGGATCTAGGAGTTTTCATAGATTTAAAACTTAAATTTTTTTTTTTTTTCGTTTTTCATGGTGGAAAATTAGTGAATCGTCGTTCACTTACCTTCAAATATTCTGCAACTAGATTACGACATCCCTTTTTTAGGTTGTAGCGTATTGTGTTGGGTCCTAGCCTTAATATCTCATTTGGGTGATTTATTAAGGACTCAATCAATCAACTAACTTGAATTCGTTTTCTCCCGTTTTGTAGATGTCAAAGTACGACAACTATGGTCTTCCCAAATCCCATGGAACAAGCATTCCACATGAAGATGATATTCCACGATTCGATTGAGGAACAAGAGATCATGCTTCACTTCCTCCACCTCCTCTAATTATTCTCCCTAACCCACAAGTTCGAAGGCTTGAAAAGTTCAAGCTCACTCAAGCCCTTTTGGCAAGTAAACATAAAGAAAGAAAGTCGGTGTGTGCACACGTCCTAGGGATGAAGTCACACATTGATAGGTTAAGAATGTTGGGATCCGTTGTCTGCGAGGAGATGGCTGTTGACTGGGTTCTTCAATCACTTCCTAACTCATATAGTGAGTTCGTAAGAGAGTACTATATGATGAACTGCGACGTGACCCTTATAGATCTCACTTATATGCTTATTGTCGCTGAATCAACAATGGTTTGGCGCAATAGAAAAGCTAAGTTGATTGGTGAATCTGCCTTCAAGACCTCTATGGATATAGACAATGGCAACGAAAGACATGCTATGATCGAAAGGTTTGATCATAAGAAAAAGGCAATGTCTGAAGTAGTTCCATGTCCTGTTCCAAAAGAGTCAATTTGCTTTTATTGCCAAGAGAAGGGGCATTGGAGACGAAGCTGCCCTATTTACCTAAGAGATCTAAGAGATGGGAGAGTCAAAACGTATGGCTCTGCTTTTGGTAAAATCCATTGACTAACTCTTTTAAGCTTCTATTCTAGATTCTTAATACATAATGTGATAAGATTACAATTGATGTTTTGTAGGATCGAAGAAAAGAAAGGAAGATTAAGGGAAGAAGTGAGCAGAATCTAACCGTGAAGAAATGGATTTCAATCGCATTACTTGAAGATTAGATTCTTGAGCTACTACTTAGAGTTAGAATAAGATTGCTAAGAAAGATGTATTAACATAGTTTTTCAATGAATTTCATTGTAAGGACAAATTTTTCCGCAATAAAATAAATTATGATTTTAAATTGTTTATTTATCCTTGCAATGGCATGCATGAAAATTGATGTTTGAGGGTTTCTAATATTAGCAATAATGGATTTGATTCTTAATTATGTTGTTTGTGGAAATGTCGAGAATTTACCAAATAGGGAGAGTTTCTCATCGCCCAAGTTTCAATTGGACAGAAACTTGGAATCATGCAACTTGGTTGCACGATGAATGAGAAATTTCATATTTGGAAATTAGACTAATTCATTGACAAAGTGTCAAGTGAAGGACTAGGAGATCAAGTACACACAGTTGCGTGTTGATCAAGTCCACCACAAGAATAACAAAGATATTCGCCATGATTTACTAAAGGTTTAGTAAATATGATTATACTTATAAGATTAAGTGTAATTCTGAATTGATTGAAAGAGTTTAAATCAATAGCAGAACGAATAAGAAGAATCAAGTAGGCAGAAAGATAAAAGTTTCTCTATTCTAAGAAGAAGGGAGAGTACGTTTTATGCTTTATGATAGGTCTTAATGATTAAGAACCATATCTCAATGGATCCTCTAAGTGAGTCTTAGTGCAATTGTATGTCTAAGAAGAGGAATCAAGAATTGAAGAAATGGTTAAATTAGAAAGTCAATCATACTTCGTTCCAAAACAAGTCTTAGAGTTAAGATTGTGATATTGAGTGACAAGTATTAGGAAGGTTTATAACATTCATCAAATGTGGAAGGTTGTGATGTATTGGATAAGACAAAGACCAACTAGGACCAATTTATGAAGTGTTTTGATAAAAACTACACTAACTCTTGAATATTTGTTTGTCAAGAAATGTTTATTGACAAGAGAATCTTATATGTCAAGGAGTCAGTGGGAGTCTTAGTGATCTTGAAAGGTTTCAAGAACAAATCAAAATAAACCTTATCGATCATCACTAGCACACGAGTTGAGGTTTACAACCTATCGTGTTGACATTATTTTGTTTCTGTGCCGCTCCAATTAAGTTAATTATGCATGTGAGTTCTATGAGTTCTCATTTGAATGCATAAAAGGCAAGGACCTTGATCAATGAAAAGTACATTGATAGGAAAGGGTGAGCTGCTTAACTACTTGGAAGACATGGTGGGCAGCTGTGTTACCATAAGGCAAAAAAATCAAGATTAAGAAAGTTCGGTCCATATGAGTTTGAATTTATCGTAAACTTTGGTTTTAACAAATTCACATGGATAGGAACACATACACCATTAAAATCTAAGTGTCATAAGATTCTCTCCTTCATGAAAATGAGTGTGAGGAAATGCTTTCACTAATAGAGATTTTAAGAAGATAGTGATTGTGAAATTGTATTCTCGAATTCGATTATGGTTACGATATCCCTTTCCATAATTCGAATTGTGAGATTTGGCAATAGTCTGAATTGTTTAGACACACATATGAGCTATCTATGGCAAAGGTGTATAAGTTTAAGAAGCCTAGATAAAAGATTATCAAAGCATTAAGTATTAGAAACATGAACTTAAGAAATTCAATAAGTATTGTTTTTCTGGAAGATAAGCTGGTTTCTGAATACATGTCAAAGCTAGTGGGAGCATAAGTGTCATGTGTATAATAATCATCTTGATAGTGGGAGCATAAATGTTATGATTGTATGATTATTAAGGCAAGTATTGCAAGTTAGCAATATTAATTATAGAAAACAAGAGTCATACCTTGCAAAGTTGTAAGGGTTGAATAGTTGTTTTGCTATAATTAAGGGAGAGAATATTATGCTTCATTTCAAATTTAAAGGCTTAGGTTGTGGAGTGTTAATAAATTTAGTCAAGGATACATAGTGTGTTCTCAAAAATCGATTATGATTACGGCATTCATCTTCATAGTTCGAATTTTGAGAACGTAGTACATAAAATATTGTGGCAGAAGATTGATAAAGTATCAAATCTTTATGTAAGACATTATGCATCGTGTCCCATACGCTTCAGGTATAGGATCGATTGCAAATGCTATAATATTTGACCATTCTAAAATTTTCCAAATGTCTAGCACATTTAGAGGGGAAAAGGACAAGAATCGTTTTGACTAAGATAATTAAACAACTATCAAAGGACAATCCAAAGTTCGCCGAGGATTGGTCACTTGTGAGTAGTTGGAAGTATTGTATTGGATGGACCATATCGACATTATTATGAAAAGATAAGATTCTATTAAGAATGAGTTGTCGTATGGAAAATATGGAAACGTGTCCATATTGGGAATTGAAAATAGAAAATCTATGTCTAGATTAGAAACTTTTAGGCAAAAGGATGTTCAAAGGAATGTACTTTGAGTGAGGGACATCATATCTAAGGAATTGTATTGTAACAATCTCCGATAGAGAACTTTGTAATTTCATTGGCAATAGTCATTATGATTTTTTGTGCTATGACATTACAAAAGGATCATTGCATAAAATGTTAGAATCTAGCATATTCCATAAGTGGCAAGAATTTGATATTCTTTCACTTGTGAAAAAGGATTGGGAGTTGTGAAATGAGTATGATTGGAAATGTGTTCAATTTGATCTATTTCACAAAGTAAGAACCATAGGTAAACATTGTGTGCATGCTAGGAGCATGGGGCAAGTGTAGTAATAATTCAAGTAAGAAGTTGATTACCCGAAACAACAAATAATGAGTAATCGATATGGTGATAAATAAAAGGTGTTTTATTTATGCTCAAAGGTTTGAGGCCATATGGGATTAGTATTATTCTTGTGTTTCACTTTGCATGTTTTGACTTCCTGAATAAATTAATTGGTTGAGAACAGTCAAATTATTCGAACAGGCCATAGTCGTTCATATGTTGGAAGTAGGTATGAATAAAGACTGTCATGAATTGGTGTGTGGATTGTCTAAAGAGTATTAAACATAAGCAAATGTTTGCTGCAACTTTCATGAGTGCTTATGAATATGATTTGAGCATTGGATTAAACCCACGCTCACTTGGATCACTCCATGAATTATATCAAGAGTGGTTGGTGAGACGATAACATCTTATATTCTTGAAACCGAGATGTGTGAGTTGTATCTTGCAAATCGGTTGCATATTGATAATATGTAAACGCACCAGTAACTTGGTGTCATAAAACATATTGTTGTGTGTGATTCGGTGAGTGAGTGCAAGCGAGCATTGAATCAAAGTTTATCCGTTCCTTTTATCCAAAGTAGGATAAAAGCGATATCTTTGGGCCCCTCGATGATTTAGTGATGACAAACGTAAATGCTCGGCCGGGCTAGGGCTAATTTGATTTGTTCAATTAGTCAGTCGTCACAAATTGGAAGTCGAGAAATAGTACATAGAGAATGATTAGAAATCATGTCTTATATGATATCTAGAATGGAGGAATATATGATCCCTTATATAAAGGACACGCGTATCTGATAGGATCAGAGTTGACAGTGGCTTTGGAAAACTACGATTGCAGATCAGGATCTGAAGTCATACGCATAATAGTTATTAGACTTATCCAAGTGGGAGACTGTTGGATTAGTGTCTAAGTCCATAACTATTTTGGTATGTACTTGACCCGATGGTGCATGGTCCTTTTGGGTTGCCTTCACCAAAGCAACTTGATAGGATGAATTATGGAGAGAAAGGATTAATTATGTCACACCCCCGAACCAGACGGCGGAAACGTCCGCGGGCTATTGTGACTCAATTGAATACCATCACAATGAATATACATGAAACATAACATCATACATTACAAAGCATTGAAATGTTACAACTGGTAGCGTTTACATTCAGTACATTGATCCATGATATTACATGCCCAAAAGTAAATTGTTCGATACTAATTAAAACCACAGCAAGACGTTACTGAATACATATTTCCTTTTCGATTTACCTGTTACCTGAGAATACAAGTATTTTGAAAAACGTCAACATATGAAATGTTGGTGAGTTCATAAGTAATGTTTGAAATATAGTGGTTTGTATTATTTTGAAAATCACCAGAAAATCCGATATTTTCCGAAAAGAGCATAGTATAAAAAGTGTGAAGATCCGTAAGTATGCTTGTTTGTTTCTATAAATGTAAAAGTATAATTTGTAAAACTCGGTATGTAATCTCGTAGGTGTATTTATTGAAAACCCTAGGAAAACCCGATGTTTTCCTAATACTTTGCATCAAATGATTTATGTCTTGTTATTTCATTACGACGGGTGTATTCGTTGAGTCCCGGTGACGTTGGATTAATTATGGATTGTGAATTGTTATAAACACACATTAATGAAAATGACTAGTTTACAACCATACAAACGATCCCTTAGGCGTCGCTCGCACTATTCACTTAATCCAAACACCCGGACTTCTTGTAGCCCCATGACCGAGGAGGAAAAGAGGGCGCGATGTCCCGGTATTTTCCGTAAGTCGTTCAAGGCTATCGTGAATGCGAAGGGCCCTTAGCCCAACTCGCATTTGGTGAATTGTAACAACCGAAAGATACAACCAATTTTAAATTTTTCAAAAACATCTCGATTCCATTAAATCTTTACAAAAAGGTTTTCAATACAAAACATTTAACGTGTTCCCAGAATCACAATACTATGAAATCATGAGGAGCGGTACGATCACGCCTTTGCCTTGCCACAGTCTCCTGAACAACCTGAAAAACATGAAACCACAACTGTAAGCCCGAAAGCTTAGTGAGATATCCCTAAAATACCAACCACAAATACCATACACGCATAACATGCCATAACGTATCCGATCACAGATCAGCCATGCACTTCGGGTCTACTGTGGGACTGGTCCACCGCACCGGCCTACAGTCCACCTGGTCCACCCTCTGAGTCTATCCACATACATCAAGTCTACAGTATGATTGGTCCGCCCGCTCCCGGGCCTTCAATCCGCATGGTCTACTCTCTGAGTCTACAGTATGACTGGTCCGCCCACACCGGGCCTTCAGTCTATCAGGTCCACTCTCCGAGCCTTCGGCACGTCTGGTCCGCCCTTTCGGGGCCTACAACCTATCCGGACCGCTCGTTGGGCCTTCGGGACAACCGGTCCGCCCTGGGTATCTTGGCCTACAGCACACAGCAGGACCCGCCTCAACCTAACTCCAGTCCAAACAACCATGTGCACATATACATACAATCATATAGCAATTCACAGTCAACAAGCAGATCAAATAGATCACATAGCATATCATCATCCTAACCAGGATACCGACCTAACAGGTCACTAGCATAGCATCTCCCTATCTCTCAGGATACCGATCTCAATCAGGTCTCTAACATATACCATCCTAGCTCTTAGGATGCAACAAATCATAGCAACAACGTAACAACAACTACCCAGATCTCAATCCGATAAGGGCCGGCCTTGGTGCCTTAGACCCTGTTGATATAGTGAGGATAACTCACCTCGAAACTACCGACTGAACAGATAACCCAAGCTGCTCCGATCACTGATACGATCTCCACCACTAGACAACCACCAATGCACTGAACTCAAAACAATAATCAACAATTACCAAAATGCCCCTGGAAACCACAGGCCAACCCTTGGTCAAAGACAAGGTCAAAGTCAACCCCTGACTGACTCTACTCGCCGAGTCAACCCGATGACTCGCCGAGTCCCCATACTTAGAACTTCCCTCAATCCGCGACCTAACTCGCCGAGTCACCCCGAGACTCGTCGAGTTCAACAACTCTGAGTCCACTCGCACACAACTCACCGAGTCATCCCTTGACTCCCCGATTCTCGACTCGACCAGAAAAATATTGGGACTCTTCGACAAGACTCGCCGAGCCCAAGAACAGACTCGCCGAGTCTAAGGCTATCTTCAACCTACTCGCCGAGTTGTTCATACAACTCGCCGAGTTCCAGGCCATCTTCATCCAACTTACCGAGTTGTTCTTCCAACTCGTCGAGTTCCAGCTCATCTTCAAGCAACTCGTTGAGTACACCCATGTGACTCGCCGAGTACCACCGGTCTGAAACCATTCAGAAGCATTCCAAGCCATGCAATTGCTCCCAAACATAGATCTAGCCTCCTACAACTCATTCATCACGTAAGGTGGCAAACTTTACGTGAATCCAAAGAGATCTATGCATTTTGCACATTAGGGCTAAGGTTTGGGACATGATAGCTTCATCCAACACTCAACACAGGGACTTTCATGCATTCCAACTCTTCTCCTTTCCAGATCTGAGGTAGCAACCTTAGATCTAACCTCTAAACTCCAACACTTCCAAATATAATCTCTAATACCCCTAAAATGATGCATCAAGGAAATAGCAGCTCAAAGACGAGATATTACCTCAAAAGAACGCCCCAACTGCAATGAAACTTGAATCCAAGCAAAGCCCCTTGCTCCAAGCCTCTCCTTCTCTAAGATCTCTTCAATAACCACCTCTCCAAGCTCTAATTTGCTCAACAATGGTGCTTCTCCACGATTCTAGGGTTTCTGGGACTCAAGGGGTGATAAAGAGGCTGGGAGGAAAACATAATGTTCTTTATATAGGGCTCAACCCCGAGAATTAGGGTTTTCTCAACTCAGCGCCTACTCGCCGAGTCCACCTCATTGACTCGCCGAGTCGGCTACTTAACACGCGACCAAATCGCGACTCTACTCGCCGAGTCCATCCATGGACTCGCCGAGTCACTCTTTCCGAATTTACTCTTTTAGCCCTTCCACTCTACTCTTGATATTTCGGGATGTTACATGAATTCTCGACTTTACTAGCAGCACCAGAGGGCCCTTGGGGTCCAACAACACAAAGCCTGTAAAAGTCCTTTTACACGAAATTAGGTCATATAAGACCCAACTACATGTAAGCGAGTTTCCTTCGGGCCTAAAGATCATGTCATTGGGCTAGCTAGGCCCAACAAACACGATTTGAAACTTTCGGGCCCAAAGACGGTGTATCGACGTCTGGTGTATTCTCACGTGTGTATTGACTTCCCGAATTTTCCGCGTGTGTATTGAAGTTTTGTCGTGTTAGTAATTTCGGATTCATTATTGATTCGAGACCGAATCAATTCGTTTGATAACGATTTTTGGTGTTGAAGGTGTATTATAATTCGCCAATAGTCGAGGTGCTAGTATTTCATCATGTCGGATTTATTGTTTAAAACATTAGAATATTTCATTTTTTTTTGCAGCCCCTTTCTTTTGGATAATTTACACTTTTAACCCTTTGTATAAAAAAAATTTCTATTTTAGTCCTCAAACCATTTTTCTTGACACTTTAGTATCAAAACTTATAGAAAAGTTATTTTTTAGCTCAAAGTTATTTGAAAAACAGTTTTGGTCATTCAAATGAAATTTTTCTCGGCTGTAACCCTTGTTTTCGCAATTTTTATACTTTTGGCCCAAAGTAGAAAATCTTTGCATCTTTGGTCCCTTTTAAATATGAAAAGCATTTTTAACCCTTAAAATGGACTTGGAGCACTAGTAGTCCCCTGTTTTACAGAAAATCACAGTTTCAGCCCCTCTAATTTGAAAATCTCGCATATTGGGCTTTATTGGGCCGAAAAATTCATTTTTGGCGCATTACGCTTAAAAATTTCACATTTAATCCTTCAAAGAGAATATTTCCAGAAAAATACATTATTGAAACTGTTTTGACTCATTTCATCCATCAGAATTTGTATTTTGTCATTTTGGGCCTTTTAACCTTATATTTTTGACATTTTAAGTCCAAAAATGGGATTTTTAGCCCAAGGAGTTCATATTAACCAACTTGGTTATTTTTCTAGAAATGATCTGTGTGTAATAATATGTTTAACACTTGTTTCATACATCCTAATGCAAATCTCGATTTTAAGGACTTTTTGACTAGTTTCAACACCATAATCACATAAGAACATGTAAATAAACATAGAAATCATACAAAGCATACATATACTCATAGATCTACACATTTGCTTGTATCCCCCCCCCCCCACAAAACATATAAAAACCAAAAAATAGGGGGTATGAAGCTCACCTTGAGTTGGGTTTCGGTTTTGGAGAAGATTGGAAGAAGTTTGATGTTGTTTTCGGCTCTAACAAGTCTTCCCTTGTTGATTTCGAACTTAGGGAGTTTCTAAGAGAGTGATCATGATTTTTGCATGGATTAGAAAGAGATTTTTGATCAAACAAAGAATCTAGATCATAGATCCAAGCATAATCTTACCTTAGATGAAGAATTTGTGGAAATTTCCTCTTGAAAAACCTTCTAAAATTCGAGATCTTGATGAAGAGTGGAGGGAGTTTCCTTGAGAGATTTGTGAGAGAATTGTGTGTGTGTGTGTGTGTTTGGAATCGGCCGAGAATGAGAGAGAGAGAGGAAGAAATAGACCTTGAGGTGATTTGCATGGAAGCATGAGATATGTTGCATGGAGAACCAAGAGATAATAATGAGGTGGCAATTGAAAGTCAACCCTTCTTCCTTGTTGGGTTGTTGGGCCGAGAAATGAAGAAGGAAAGGGAGAATATTGGGCTTCTTATGTTTAAGCCCATATTAGAGTTAGGTTTGATGATTGTTGGCCCTATAAAATATAAGTGTGATTTTTATACTTTGTTAGGCTAGTTTTGGTCAATTATGGTTCATAATGGTTCATAATATTTAATTTATTCCATTTTAGGCCCAATATGGCCCAAAATGTTGAAATAAATGAAAGTGGGTCCAATTAGAGCCCATTTAGGTTCTAAGCCCATGATAGTCAAATTGGAAGCTTATTGGTCTATTGAGTTCAATAAGAAAGTCCTAGTCCAAAATGGACCTAAACAAGGACTTCTAGGGTTTCCAATTGCTTGTTGACTATTTGTAGTACTTGTATGGTGTATTGGATTGAAATTTTTGTTGTCATAGAGTAAGCATCATACATGCTCTTAAGTTTTTGATTTTACATTTTACTTGAGTGTAGTGATTACAAGACACAAAATTTCTAGTTGTGACATCATCCCCCCGTTAGAGGGAATTTCGTCCCGAAATTCTGTTTGAAAGCTAGATTTACGAATGCTAGAATAGGTGAGGGTACTTTTTCTTCATTTGGTCTTCGCGTTCCCACGTGAATTCTGGCCCACGCTTCGCGTTCCACCGTACTTTCATGATCGGGATGCGACTTTGCTTAGTACGCTTCACCCCCTGTCCATGATTTCAACCGGTTCTTTGACGAACAGGAGATTCTCGTTGATTTCGATCTCGTCAAGGGGAATGACGAGTGTTTCATCCGATAGACACTTCTTTAGATTAGAGACATGGAACACGGGGTGTACACTGTTTAACTCTGCAGGTAGTTGCAGTTTATACGCCACTGGACCTATTCGGGCGACGATCTCGAAAGGTCCAATGTATTGTGGGTTCAGTTTTCCCCGTTTTCCGAAACAAATAACTCGTTTCCAGGGTGAGACTTTCAACAGTACTCGATCCCCGACCTGAAATTCTAAGGGCTTTCGCCGTTTATCGGCGTAGTTCTTTTGTCGTTCGATGCTTGTAATCGAGCTCTGATTTGAACGATCTTTTCCGTGGTTTCACGAATGATCTCCGGTCCCGTTAGCGCCTTGTCCGATGTATGTGTTTTTGCTAGTTGGGTATCACCCACATCAGCCCAGCATAACGGTGATCTACTCTTACGCCCGTATAGTGCTTCGAAAGGAGCGACCTTGATGCTCGAATGATAACTGTTGTTATATGAGAATTCGACTAAGGGTAAGTGGGTGTCCCAAGACTTCCCAAAGTCTATCACACATGCGCGAAGCATGTCTTCGAGCGTTTGAATGGTTCGTTCACTTTGACCATCCGTTTGTGGATGATAAGCGGTGCTCATGTCGAGATGAGTTCCCAGTGCTTTCTGGAGACATTGCCAAAAACGTGAAGTGAACCTACTGTCCCTATCCGAGATAATAGACACTGGTACTCCGTGGAGTCTCACGATTTCTTGAATGTATAAACGTGTCAATCTCTCCATCTTGTAGGATTCCTTTATTGGCAGGAAATGGGCAGATTTCGTCAGTCGGTCGACTATTACCCATATGGTGTCTAGTCCATCCGACGTCTTGGGTAGCTTGGTCACGAAATCCATAGAAATCCCCTCCCATTTCCACTCAGGGATTACCGGTTGCTGTAATAACCCTGAGGGCTTCTGGTACTCCACCTTTACCTTGGCACACGTAAGGCACTTACTAACATAGGTGGCAATTTCCGTCTTCATGTTAGGCCACCAATAGTGTTGTTTAATATCCAAATACATCTTGTCTGAGCCGGGATGAATGGAGTATCGCGTCTTATGGGCTTCCTTCATAACTACCTCCCTAAATCCTCCGAGTTTAGGGACCCAAATACGGTTCATGAAATAGTATCTCCATTCTCCTTTGCCTCTAGGTTCTTCTCCATTCCGCGCAATGCTTCGCTTGCTCTATTTTCCGTCTTCATGGCCTCTGACTGGGCTACTGCAAATTGAGTGGCTAGGTGAGATCGAATGGTTATTGAGAGAGTTTTCGTACGACGATTACAGTACTCCTTCCGACTTAATGTGTCAGCTACCACGTTGGCCTTGCCTGGGTGGTACTTGATCTCACACTCGTAATCGTTTAGTAACTCAACCCATCTCCGTTGCCTCATGTTCAACTCTTTCTGGTTCAAGAGGTGCTGGAGACTCTTGTGGTCCGTGAAGATGGTGCACTTCGTACCATAAAGGTAATGCCTCCAAATTTTTAGGGCAAAGACCACGGCTCCCAATTCTAGGTCATGGGTCGTATAATTCACTTCGTGCGTCTTTAGTTGGCGGGATGCGTAAGCTATCACCCTTCCACGCTGCATGAGAACGCAACCTAAGCCTTGATTTGACGCGTCACAGTAGACCACGAAATCTTCCGTTCCCTCCGGTAGTGATAGTACCGGGGCACTACAGAGAGCTTGTTTCAGGGTTCGGAATGCGACTTCTTGTTTGTCCGTCCATTTGAATGGTACGCCCTTTTGTGTAAGCGAGGTAAGTGGTTTGGCGATCTTAGAGAAGTTTTGAATGAATCTCCTATAGTAGCCTGCTAGACCCAAGAATTGACGGATTTCCGTGGGTGTTGTCGGGATTGCCCATCCTTCAACAGCTTTGACCTTAGAGGGATCCACATGAATTCCATCTTGGCTAACTACATGACCTAGGAAGTTCACACTCTGGAGCCAGAACTCACACTTGGAGAGTTTTGCGTATAGCTTTTCCGATCGCAGAGTTTCTAGGATTTGTCGGAGATGTTGGCCATGCTCTTTTTTGCTTCGGGAGTAGACGAGAATGTCGTCGATGAAGACAATGACAAAGTTGTCGAGGAATGGTCGACAGATTCGGTTCATCAGATCCATAAATGCGGCAGGGGCATTTGTTAGACCGAAGGGCATTACGACAAATTCATAATGTCCGTAACGAGTTCGGAAAGCGGTTTTTGGAATATCCTCTTCCCGGACTTTGAGTTGGTGGTATACGAACCGTAGATCTATCTTAGAAAAATAACAAGCTCCTTCGAGCTGGTCAAATAGATCATCGATTCGTGGGAGTGGGTAGCGATTTTTAACAGTGAGTTTATTTAACTCTCTGTAATCGATGCACATTCTAAAAGATCCGTCCTTCTTTTTGACAAAGAGGACTGGAGCTCCCCATGACGAATAACTAGGGCGGATGAATCCCTTGTCCAAGAGTTCACTGAGTTGACTGGACAATTCCTGCATTTCAACAGGAGCTAGCCGATAGGGTGATTTAGCGAGAGGAATTGCTCCTGGAACGAGGTCAATTCGGAACTCCACTTGTCTCTCTGGGGGTACTCCAGGAAGATCTTCAGGAAACACGTCTGGGAACTCACATGCTATGGGAATGTCTTGAACGTTAACCTCTTCCTTGATTTTATCCACTATGTGAGACAGGAACGCCAAATTGTTCTTTCGTAGATGCTTTCGTGCCTTGATGCACGAGATGAGGCGAAGGTTCATGCTAGGTTTGTCTCCGTAAATTACTAGGGTTTCGTGATTGGGAAGGCGAAGGCGAACGGCCTTCTCGTGACGCATAATTTCAGCATGGTAGGGGCTTAACCAGTCCATGCCAATAATCACATCGAAACTCCTAATTGATACAGGCATTAAGTCTATTCGAAAGACGTGTTGATTTAGGGTTAGGGTACATCCGATGTAGATTTCCCCGGTGGATTCGGTTTTCCCGTTGGCCATTTCCACCGTAAAGGTTTCATTTAGCTTCTGGGTCTGTTGTTTTAATAAATGCCTAAATTTGTTGCTTACTAAACTTCGCTCCGCTCCGGTGTGAAATAGGATGCATGCATAAGTGTGGTTTAGGGGAAACGTACCGGTAAGAACAGCGGGGTCCTGAATCGCCTCTCCCTGACCCATGGTCAGCATCCTTCCTGTTCCTCCGTTTCCTGGATTGTTGTTGTTAGGGAAGTCTCGGCGGAAATGCCCAGTCCTCCCACACCCATAGCAGGTGTGACTAGGCCCTGCATTGTGGCCGTCGGTAGTGATGTTGTTGTTGTTGCGATTGTTGTAGTTGTTGTTTCCTTGTTGTTGGTTCTGGGGAGGGTAGGTCCTGCAGTACTTCGCCGTGTGTCCCCTTCGATTACAACTGGTGCAGTGCAACTCCTTGCATTCACCATTGTGATGGAAACCGCACTTGTTGCACTTGGGAAGATTAACGGAATAAGGTCTGGGAGCATTTGAAGCAGCTGAGGCTGGAGCATGTGGTGTGGCTGGAACCGGTGCGGTGACAGCATTAACTGCCACTGTCTGCTGCTTTTTAGAGGTCTCGGGGCCCTGACGCCCCTTCCTCTTGTTGTTCTTCCCTTTCTTGCCATTACCTTCCTTCTTGCTTTCAGTCTCCGTTGGCTTCTCTCCCTTTTTGTTGTTATGGTCATACAGCTTCTTCGCCAATCTTTTTGCACTGTCAAAGGTTTCGGGGTTTGCAGCTATCACATTTCCTTGGATTGGTGATGTTAGTCCGCAGATGAATCGCTCAATCTTCTTTCCTTCCGAGGTGATCATACCCGGGCACAACAGAGATAGTTCACTAAATCTCGATATGTAGGCATCGATATTCGCATTCTGCACAGTGAGGTTCCACAGCTCCTGCTCCATTTTATGAATCTCACCTCGTGGGCAGTATTCAGCCATCAACATTTCTTTCACCTCCGACCATGACATGGAGTTGGCTACAGGGAGTGTCATGGCTTCCACATGTCCGTTCCACCAAGTGAGCGCTTGGTCGACAAAAGTGCAGGCTGCGAACTTCACTTTCATCTCCTCAGGACAATCGCATATCTCGAATACCGATTCCACCTTCTCGATCCATCGCTTCAGAGTGATCACTCCTCCAGTGCCGTTAAAAGTTCGTGGTTTGGCATTTGTGAAGTCCTTGTAGGTACATGGTTTGGCGGGTCCTTGATTCATCCCGTTGTTCGAACTCCCGACCCCTTGCCCGTTGCCTCCTCCGTTGTTCCCTTGGTGAATTTGTGCCATTGCTGCGGTGACCGCAACAGACACGGCCGCCTGGAATGCAGTGGAGTCAACTTCGGGTGGGGTTGGTCCAGGGTTTCTGCGAGTAGGTCGGCGAGGCATCTTTCTGTCATGAAACGGAAAGATGTTGAGTGTTTGGGGTTTCTGGGAGGTTGTGGCCCTACTGACTAGGTGCAAGGTACGAACTTAAACACTCCTACCATTTAGCATACAATCATAGATTCGCAACACATAGCAATTTGTAATATCATAACAAAGCACGTAAAAGTTTACTAATATTATCCGCATTTGATATATGAAAATTTTGCTCGTAAGAGCATACATGAGTGACACTAGTTCGACAGCATAACGGCTCTATGAGTAGTGTAGTCACTTAAACATAGAGTCGGGGTACATAGCATAGTTCCTAATGACCTACTAAGATAAGTCTATCCCTAATCGCGATGATTTGCGTCCTACGTAGTGGCGGGGTCATATGCCGAAATGTTGCGCCAGTAACTGAGCCATCTCCGTCATGTATCCAATAACCTCATCCCTCTCATGCTCAGCTCGCACTGCCCGAGCCTCCATAGCATACAACTGTTGTCGCAGTGCGGCGATCTCAGCTTCGGGGGAACGATTCTCCCTTGGGGGGTTCATTGGTGGAGCGGGGTGGTCTGGTTGCGCCTCGTTCTCACACGACGGGATGTGATCCTTGTCCCGGTCTTGCCCTTCCTCGGCGTCATCGTCGGTCTCTCCAAATTCGTAGTCGGTGTCTAGGTATTCGTCAGGTCCGACGTCGTGTGCTTCCTCTGGATTCCATTCTGGTCCATCTTCGAGCATCCCGTGAGTCACTAGGACTTGATGAAACTGGATACCCAGCCGATCTCCCTCCATGACGACTGGGGGAAAGTATAAACTATCGTCACTCCCACGACTATGATATATACTAAATAGACGTTCTCTTTTTGGTGGTAAAGGGGTATAGTTTTAGGTTCCCTAGCTATCACGATCTCATCAGAACGTGTGTTAGTTATACTTTGGAGGGAATGTAGTTGATCAGGCTACATCCACTCCTTGGTACCACTAAGAACAGTCCTGAATTAACCGAGATACTAGCATTATCTTGTTTGGTTCGGCGTTATGTTCCTTAGTCCTAATGCAAGCAAAGGTGTTTTATTGTTGTATTTTACTTGTTTTGTTCAGAGTTATGTTAGTCCCTCTTTTGGTTTATAGTTGCATATCAATGTATGGTTAGATATGCTAGTTCACTATAAACAGAGCTCTGATACCAACCTGTCACACCCCCGAACCAGACGGTGGAAATGTCCGCGGGCTATTGTGACTCAATTGAATACCATCACAATGAATATACATGAAACATAACATCATACATTACCAAGCATTGAAATGTTACAACTGGTAGCGTTTACATTCAGTACATTGATCCATGATATTACATGCCCAAAAGTAAATTGTTCGATACTAATTAAAACCACAGCAAGACGTTACTGAATACATATTTCCTTTTCGATTTACCTGTTACCTGAGAATACAAGTATTTTGAAAAACGTCAACATATGAAATGTTGGTGTGTTCATAAGTAATGTTTGAAATATAGTGGTTTGTATTATTTTGAAAATCACCAGAAAATCCGATATTTTCCGAAAAAAGCATAGTATAAAAAGTGTGAAGATCCGTAAGTATGCTTGTTTGTTTCTATAAATGTAAAAGTATAATTTGTAAAACTCGGTATGTAATCTCGTAGGTGTATTTATTGAAAACCTAGGAAAACCCGATGTTTTCCTAATACTTTGCATCAAATGATTTATGTCTTGTTATTTCATTACGACGGGTGTATTCCTTGAGTCCCGGTGACGTTGGATTAATTATGGATTGTGAATTGTTATAAACACACATTAATGAAAATTACTAGTTTACAACCATACAAACAATCCCTTAGGCGTCGCTCGCACTATTCACTTAATCCAAACACCCGGACTTCTTGTAGCCCCACGACCGAGGAGGAAAAGAGGGTGCGAAGTCCCGGTATTTTCCGTAAGTCGTTCAAGGCTATCGTGAATGCGAAGGGCCCTTAGCCCAACTCGCATTTGGTGAATTCTCGACTTTACTAGCAGCACCAGAGGGCCCTTGGGGTCCAACAACACAAAGCCTGTAAAATTCCTTTTACACGAAATTAGGTCATATAAGACCCAACTACATGTAAGCGAGTTTCCTTCGGGCCTAAAGATCATGTCATTGGGCTAGCTAGGCCCAACAAACACGATTTGAAACTTTCGGGCCCAAAGACGGTGTATCGACGTCTGGTGTATTCTCACGTGTGTATTGACTTCCCAAATTTTCCGCATGTGTATTGAAGTTTCGTCGTGTTAGTAATTTCGGATTCATTATTGATTCGAGACCGAATCAATTCGTTTGATAACGATTTTTGGTGTTGAAGGTGTATTATAATTCGCCGATAGTCGAGGTGCTAGTATTTCATCATGTCGGATTTATTGTTTAAAACATTAGAATATTTCATTTTTTTGCAGCCCCTTTCTTTTGGATAATTTACACTTTTAACCCTTTGTATAAAAAAATTCTATTTTAGTCCTCAAACCATTTTTCTTGACACTTTAGTATCAAAACTTATAGAAAAGTTATTTTTCAGCTCAAAGTTATTTGAAAAACAGTTTTGGTCCATCAAATGAAAATTTTCTCGGCTGTAACCCTTGTTTTCGCAATTTTTATACTTTTGGCCCAAAGTAGAAAATCTTTGCATCTTTGGTCCCTTTTAAATATGAAAAGCATTTTTAACCCTTAAAATGGACTTGGAGCACTAGTAGTCCCCTGTTTTACAGAAAATCACAGTTTCAGCCCCTCTAATTTGAAAATCTCGCATATTGGGCTTTATTGGGCCGAAAAATTCATTTTTGGCGCATTATGCTTAAAAATTTCACATTTAATCCTTCAAAGAGAATATTTCTAGAAAAATACATTATTGAAATAGTTTTGACTCATTTCATCCATCAGAATTTGTATTTTGTCATTTTGGGGCTTTTAACCTTATATTTTTGACATTTTAAGTCCAAAAATGGGATTTTTAGCCCAAGGAGTTCATATTAACCAACTTGGTTATTTTTCTAGAAATGATCTGTGTGTAATAATATGTTTAACACTTGTTTCATACATCCTAATGCAAATCTCGATTTTAAGGACTTTTTGACTAGTTTCAACACCATAATCACATAAGAACATGTAAATAAACATAGAAATCATACAAAGCATACATATACTCATAGATCTACACATTTGCTTGTATCCCCCCCCCCCACAAAACTTATAAAAACCGAAAAATAGGGGGTATGAAGCTCACCTTGATTTGGGTTTCGGTTTTGGAGAAGATTGGAAGAAGTTTGATGTTGTTTTCGGCTCTAACAAGTCTTCCCTTGTTGATTTCGAACTTAGAGAGTTTCTAAGAGAGTGATCATGATTTTTGCATGGATTAGAAAGAGATTTTTGATAAAACAAAGAATCTAGATCATAGATCCAAGCATAATCTTACCTTAGATGAAGAATTTGTGGAATTTCCTCTTGAAAAACCTTCTAAAATTCGAGATCTTGATGAATAGTGGAGGGAGTTTCCTTGAGAGATTTGTGAGAGAATTGTGTGTGTGTGTGTGTTTGGAATCGGCCGAGAATGAGAGAGAGAGAGGAAGAAATAGACCTTGAGGTGATTTGCATGGAAGCATGAGATATGTTGCATGGAGAACCAAGAGATAATAATGAGGTGGCAATTGAAAGTTAAACCTTCTTCCTTGTTGGGTTGTTGGGCCGAGAAGTGAAGAAGGAAAGGGAGAATATTGGGCTTCTTATGTTTAAGCCCATATTAGAGTTAGGTTTGATGATTGTTGGCCCTATAAAATATAAGTGTGATTTTTATACTTTGTTAGGCTAGTTTTGGTCAATTATGGTTCATAATGGTTCATAATATTTAATTTATTCCATTCTAGGCCCAATATGGCCCAAAATGTTAAAATAAATGAAAGTGGGCCAATTAGAGCCCATTTAGGTTCTAAGCCCATGCTAGTCAAATTGGAAGCTTATTGGTCTATTGAGTTCAATAAGAAAGTCCTAGTCCAAAATGGACCTAAACAAGGACTTCTAGGGTTTCCAATTTCTTGTTGACTATTTGTAATACTTGTATGGTGTATTGGATTGAAATTTTTGTTGTCATAGAGTAAGCATCATACATGCTCTTAAGTTTTTGATTCTACATTTTACTTGAGTGTAGTGATTACAAGACACAAAATTTCTAGTTGTGACAAATTATGATTTATCAATATATTATGAGAAAGGAGAAATCATATTGTTTAATTAATATTAGTCAAGAATTAATAAGAATTAAGTTTGTGACTAAAAGAGATTAATTAAACTTAAGGGACTGGAATTATAATTATAAGATAATTGCAATTGGGCCATGGATTGCCTTATATTATAAGGTTGGACGAATTCTATGGGGAAACCCATTAGAAATCTTCCAAGGCCTTTAAGGAAAGGAGTCCATGGGTTGCTTAGGGCTTAAGCATCCAAATTAGGGTTTCCTTGTTAGATAACCCTAATAGCCTCACTATATATAGAACCCTTATGCCCCAAAAACGTGGACAAGCTTCCTTCTAGGGTTTCCACATGTTTTGGGCAGCCTCCTTCTCTTCTCTTCTTCATCCTCTTGCTCTTGGTGTTTGTGAACCATTAGAGGAGTGACATTTGTGACTCTAAGCTTTCTAAAGTCAATACAAGAAGGATTTGAGATTGTTATTGCTATATAACAATCAAGGTATGATCTAAACCCTAATTATATGTTATATTGATTATCATATGCTAGATCTAGGGTTTATAGTCTTGGATAAATGGCATGTACAATAGAGAAACCTAGATCCAAGCATTAGGGTTTGTATGAGCACATAGGATGTTCTTATGGAAAAAACCCATCAGTATCGTGTTTCGAGAAATCCTACGAACCATGATGGGTAGGACTCTGTCAGCAGAACGTCCATCAGTGAGGTTGTAGAAAATTCTGTCTCCATTGTAGGGAATGGGTTGACCCTGTTCATGGCTCCATGTATTCAAGTTTGTGGCCCACAGAGGTGTGGGTCCTTGAAATGCTGGACGAGGGTCTGGGTTTTGATCAGCTGGGGGCAGGTTGTTGACTTCTGGCTCTGAGTCAGAACCATCAGAAAAGCCTTCAGCTTCATGATCATCCAAAGGAATTGGGTGATCATCTTTTGGTTCATCTTCTAGCCATCCTGCATTGTCGTGGTTGGGATAGTACGGGTCTCCAGGAATGTGGAATCCAACCATTAAATCTACGCAAGAAGGGAGGTATAAGAATCTAGCACATAAGTAACTTATAGTAATGCAAAATACTCCTATAGTATTTTAAGTTTAGGTTCTATTGTTCTCATTGTGGTATTGTGGGTAAGTTTTTAGACTTGTTGCAACCTCACAACCACACTTACGCACATGCTAGTCAACCCTCGGATAATATAGTTGATCAAGCTATATCTTCCCAGTTTTGACCATATGTCTCTAAGTCTAATTGTGTTGCCCAACAATCGTAATACTTTTGTACTGTCTTAGTGACACTGATTTTAGTATGAATGCAGACACGTATACTTAATTAAATATTTTAATATTTGAAGTATAAACTCTTAGTCAGAGTATTTTTAATCCTAATGTATTTATAGTTAGTATATCTTTTATGGGTTGATATACTCAATTCACTATAAACAATGCTCTGATACCAATCTGTCACACCCCAAAACCATGAATGGCAGAAACATTCTCGGGCAGAGGACGTCATGTACAATATCACAACAATGAATAATAGTAAATAAGCAACAACATCATCCATCGCATTAATAATATAATTTCGTACATGTGTGTTCTGTCAAAATTATAGACACCAAAATATACATATCAAAATAAAAGACGAGTCTTGAACGAACTCCATCTTCTCAAAAAACTGGCACCTGTACCTATCTACTGGTGACCTGAGAATACAAGTTATTTTGAAAGCGAGTATCAAATTTAAGCTGGTGAGATCGTAAGTATATTAATGTCTGTGTTTGTATGAAAGCAATTGTAAGATGTTTCGTAAGCTGTTTTGTACAATGTTTTGTAAAATGTTTGAACTCTCCTAGCAAACCCTATGTTTCCTACTAATTGTAGCCTTCTACCAAGGCATCTAATGTCTGTGCATGTGTCTCTTGTAAGAGTGTGTGTTTTCCCAATTCTGACTATCATTAACCAAAAATATAGTTTTTACATTACCATGCGTCGTGTGAATATTCACGAAGTGAATGTAATGGGAAAATATTATAGTACCATAGTATTAGTAATAAGTGACTACCGTTGTACTAACTACCTTAAAACAATAGGTGTTCAAAGTAACTTGTGATCGACCTGTATCCTGCTCCCGATTCTAGTAAAACGACGATGTGAGACGCCGTAAGAAATGACATTTGGCACCCGTAGACTTGCAAGTCCCACTGTAGCGAGCAGCAAGGTGTAGGATAGTTAATCTAGTATAGATCTATACGCAAACTCATACACTCCCCAATAAAGGATATTTTGGATAAAAAACGGTCATGGCAGGAAGTGCCATGACCCGTTTAATGGTTCACATAACTGCATGAAAGTACATGTAATGATGTGCTAACTGTAAAGTATACTCTTTCTCTATCTAGCCTGTATGTACTGTAATGTTCTGCGTGTGCTAGCTGTAATGTATGTTCTCTCTCTATCTAGTATGTATAGTAATGTACTGTGTGTACTAGCTGTATTGTGTGTTCTCCCTATCTAGCATGTATAGTAATGTACTGTGTGTACTACTCGTAATAACTCATGAATGAACTGACTCATTGTATGTTTCATTGTGTTAGTAATAGTATTAGTATCTTCCTGTGCTACCCCTATGGTAGCTCACTAGTAATGTATGATCATGTTTGTGAAACCCTTGCTACCCAAAGGTATGGAACTGGTTGAAAGAACTTTTATGTCTATATATGTGTATATAATATATAACTAATATTTAGACGACCTTCGGACGGATAACCGATGCCCTACAGCCACATCCCAACGAGGAAAATGAGATAAAGCGAGTTGGCCTTCCTAAGCCCTTTAAACATTGTTTATATAACTATACATACATAGGCATGCATTTGATAATAAGCATAAAAGAGTTCAAGTAAAAGTATTTGACAAGTATAAGAGTTTGTAAAACAATTTGAAGTAAAATAGTTTAGTAAACAGTTTGAACAGTAAGAAAATCACTGGTTTTGTAGTTATTAATCACATGTGATTGATATAATAAGTATAACTATTCAACTTGAATTCCCCCCCCCCCCCATAAAAGCATTTAAAAAGGTTTAAACCATTGATTAAGGGGTATGAACTCACCTGTAGTGAGTGGTACGGATGAACTGAAGATGTAGGATTGCTAGGTGTCAAGTGAAGACTTGAACACACTCTATGATCCTAGTTAACATATAATATCACATATATGTATCCAATTAGTCTTTAAACAACTAATAAACAAATTCAAGACACCCTAGGACATGCTAAACACCTTAAACAAGTGTTATAAATCTCAAGGATTGCATCTAAGGTGTTGTAGGGAAGGGCTAGTGTGCTTGGGGTTCAAGGAAAACTCCATTAGGGAGTTTACGGTTTTGTGGTCATAACCAAAAGAGTTTACGGTCGTAAACCCTTGAGTTTATGGCCGTAAGCTCACACTCTCTTTGACTATATGTTGTTTGAAGCCTTCTAAGCCAATCCAAGCATTCCTACTTCATGTTTAAGCCTTAGGAAGTGTTTTGTGGCATCAATACACTCCTAAATGGAGTTTACGGCCCATGGACCATTTCTCAATGAGTTTGTTGCCATAAACTCCTATGGAACATGGTTTTATGATGTTTTCAAGTCCTAAACACTTCAAGGTAATAGCCTAGGTTAGATTATAGGCAAAAGGAAGGAGTATGGGCCATTTATACCCACTTTGGGGTGTTTACGGTTTTGGGAGATCCCCAAACCGTAAACACATATAAATGGGAGATTTAGGTGCTTTTCATATGATAAACACATCAAGGAAGGATCTAGACAAGTCCCTAAGGC
Source organism: Lactuca serriola (assembly GCF_051521515.1). NCBI lineage: Eukaryota > Viridiplantae > Streptophyta > Magnoliopsida > Asterales > Asteraceae > Lactuca > Lactuca serriola. The sequence goes on along the minus strand of NC_136411.1, from coordinate 175,982,149 downwards.
ATTGTGAAGGACTAAGGCACCCTTTTGCACCTTACTTGGTGTTTACGGTTTTGGGAGCTTCCCAAAACCGTGAATACCTTGTTCTTGGTGTTCTTGGGACATTTCCTTGATGTAATGATGTATAACAAGCCTTAAAATACACTAGGGTAGGAATACTTACTAGTTGGAAGCTTGAAATGAGCTAAAAGTCCAAGAACACTAGTGTGTGTTCTTGGTGTTCTTGGTGTTTTGGAAATCTAATCAAAACACAAAAATGGATGGATGAAAAGATGTATAAACACTGGTTGTTATGATATATCAACTAATCAAGTCGAGAAATACTTACGTTTTTGGGAAATCGGGTGAAAACCGGGATGATAGTTGAGAGTGTTTGGGAGTTATTCTTGAGAGTGGAAATGAGAAGTGAAGTGTTTTGGGGAGTAAACTCATGCTTAAGCATGAGTTTACGGTTTTTAGGGTAATTTACGGCCCAAACATAAAATTTTGGCCGTGAACTTCTAAGTTGCGTGGTACTCACGGTTTTAAAATTTCAAGACTCGAGACGGCACATCCTTTCACCCATTCGTTTAAAGAATAAGTATTATAATAGTCAAACGAACTTTAAATTTGTTAAAAACAAATTTGACTTATAATATGAAGTGATTGAATTTTAGGGTTTGACCGAATGAAAATTTTGGGTTGTCACAAGAGACGCAATCGTGTCATAGTTGAGAAAGGTCTCACATTTCTTGCTCATTCTTCTATACCTAACCCCTTTTGGGAACATGCATTCAAGACTGCAACATACTTACACAACCGTACAATCACACCTCTTCTTGCTTTTCAATCTCCTTATCAAAAGTTGTACTCTAAAATTCCTGATTATGGGTTTCTAAAAACATTTGGGTGTTTGTGTCTTCCATTTCTAAGTCCTTATAACTCACATAAAATTGACTTTCGTTCCAAACCATGTGTGTTCATTAGGTACAGTGCGTCTCACAAAGGATACTTGTGCTTCCACCAACCATCATCTCGTATCTATATAGCACGACATGTGGTCTTTAATGAAGATATCTTCCCTTACTCCATCTCTACATCACCAACGCCTAATCCTACTCCCATTCCTTCATCTTCTCTGGCAACTTCTCTCCTTTTACAACAAGTTGCTACTTTGCCTACTACAACAACACATTCCCCACTTCACACACCCACACCTACAGAAAACAGAAACAATACCCCATCTTCATCCTCCTCCTATTCTCTTGGTCCCATTGCTCATTATCAAAACTCTACCATTAGCTTTTGTGCTTGCCAACAACAATCTACTTCTTCTCATTATAGACATGCTATATGACAATGTTGGTTGGATTTGCTAACAACAATCTACTTCTTCCTTATATGTTCTCTATATGTGTGTGTGTGTTTGTGTGTGTGACATAAACACACACACACAGATATATATATATATATATATATATATATATATATATATATATATACTACTATTATTCAATTTTATATACATATATGACTTAAGGTGACATTTTTTTAAAGTGTGACGTCAAATACAAGCCTTGGAGCCATGATGCACAATGATAAGATTTTTAGAACATTGCCTTTGTGTCAACGGACACTAAAAAATTGTGAAACTCGAGATTTTTTCATTAATATAACTTGTATTTCATGGTACGAAGGAGGATTAGGGTTTCTCCCAAATTCACCAATTACTTCAATGGTTTTGTGAAACTTGAGACTTTTTACACCGTTAAAAAGGATGACACTTGTTGAAAAATATTGCAATTTATGGACACACTCTTTCTCGTTCTTCCTTGTAAATCGTCTATAATATGTTTAGAACCCTTCCTTTTTTGTAGAAGTTTTTTTTTGGAAATTATGTCCCTTAACATTCCTTTCATAGGCATCTTCATTTTTGTTGATTAAAAATGTATGTCTCTTTTTATTTCTGGTCATATCATTCTCTTTCAACAAATGAAGAAATTCGAGCCTAAAATTTCTATAAACCTTTTCACAAGTGAGGTATTACTACATGTGCAAGCAAAGTGATTCTTGAATCTAAACATCCTATCGGTGCATGTAAGATTACATTATCTACATTGCACCTTTCTATAGCCCAAGTCCATATCATGGTCCCAACCAACATCAGTCTAGCCCAATGAGTATTTTTCTTATTCCACTTGTGGTTCAAAGTGCAAAAGGAGTCGCATGTGACAATCTAGAAAAATCGGAGATGCACATTCCTTAGAAAAATCAGATTTTTTTACTAGTAAGGAAGAAGGTGACTTGGCCAACGAAAGGCCATATCAAAACAATGCTTCCACCTTGGAGTGCCACATAGACAGATGATCTACTGAAAGGGTCAAACAGACTAAAATTGAAAGAGTTAGCCGGTTTCTTGGGTTTTTCTATTAAAAAAATTGGAACTTTTTTGTAAATTTTCCCAAAATAATGAGACTATTCTGGAGATTTCCCATTAAAAAAAATCAAAATATCAAATTCGTATCCCTAACAAGTTAGTGACAACATAAACCTTATATAAGAAACCAGAGATTTTAAGTTCTTATGGAATTAAAGAGTCTATAGTTTTTAGGTGTATTCAACTATTAGTTAACTGGTATAAGGATTAATCGATCAAGAAGATGAAGATTTGAAGGCTGTTGACTCATTTGATGATAAGAAAAGCGTGTATGACGAAAATATAATATGATTGCAAAATAACCTAACTATTTAGGACTAAATACATAAACTACCTCTAAACATTGATAATTACAAAAGAAAACCCTCACATATACTAACACCCCTTTCAAACTCAACTAGGGAAAGTCTGGTCCAAATTGAGTTTGAAAATAGAGAATCGAAAACGACTAGGCAAGAGTGCCTTAGTGAAGATATCAACAGGTTGATCAGCCGTGGAGATTGGAAGAAGAGTATCAGTCTTGCGAACCACATGTTAACGAGTAAAATGACACTCAATCTCAATATGTTTTGTTCGTTCATGAAAAACATCGTTGTGAACAATTTAAATTACAATATTGTTATCGCATCATAGTGATGTAGGTAGAGATTAGGGAGCAACCATATCAGCTAAAAGCCAACGTAGCCAAACTAATTCTTAAGTGGTATCAGCTAACGCACAATATTTAGCTTCAGTACTTGAGCGCGATTTAAGGGACCGTTTCTAACTTCTCTATAATATGGTGGAGTCACCAAGGAAGAAAAAATAACCTGTAGTAGATCTTCGGTCAATCAAGTCACCATCCCAATTTGCATCAGAGAAGTCTTTCAAAATGAGAGATGAGCCATATGAAAAATTAAGACCATGAAACATTGCACCCTTAAGATAACGAAGGATCCAAAGGACAACTGCATAATGATAAAAGGAAAGAGCAGCCATAAACTAACTAACTATGTGAATGACATACACAATGTCAGGACAAGTAACCTTAATATAAACCAAGGAACCAATCAATTGTCTGTAAGAAGTAGGATCACTAAGAAGGGTGCCACCCCCAGGGACCAAGTGAGTATTTGGCTCAAGTGGTGTGGATGCCACTTTTACATCTGTAAGACCATCGACACAATAAGTTAGAGATATACTTTGATTGGCATAAGTATATTCCAGAAGCATCAAAAAAGACCTCAAGGCCTAAAAAGTAATAAAGATTACCAAGATCTTTCATCTCAAAGTGGGAGTTGAGAGACTGTTTTAGTTAGAGAATGCATGTATCATCACTACATGTAATGATCTTGTCATCGACATAGTAAGAAGAGAATGATACTAATGTCTTTGGTACGAGTGAATAGGCCCGAATCATGGGGCCTTAAAGAAAAACCTAAAGAAAGAACAGTGGCGCTGAATTTTTTGAACTAAGCATGTGATGCATGTTTAAGACCATAAAGTGTTTTTAGGAGAAAACATACATGACTTGTAGGGTGATCAACACCACTTGGGGAACACATATAGACTTCTTCATCATGATCACCACTAAGGAATGCATTTTTGACATCCATTTGATATAGAGACCAATGACATGCCACATCAATAACTAATAAACTATGGACTGAATTAATATATGCAACCGGGGCGAAAGTCTCCTCGTAATCAATCCTATATTCCTGATCAAAAGCTTTAGCAACAAGGAACACTTTGTATTTGTCAACAGTACCATCAGATCGATTTTTGACTTTGTAAACCCATTTGGACCCAATAAGCGAATTCCAAGTTGGAAATGGAACAATTTCCCAAGTCTGATCCTTTTATAAGTCTTGAAGTTCTTCTTGCCTAGCATTTTGTCACAGTGGGTTATACGTTACTTCCTTGCAAGAAGAAGATTTATAATGCGATAACAGAGTGGTTTAGTAGATTCGAATATTGAGAAGTATCAGAAGTAAGCAGTGGAGTTGTACTTGGAAGTTCTGTTTAATCTTCCAAATTAGGAGAGGATGAATCGTAGGGTGAAGATTCGGGATCATAGGTTTATGATTTGTGTAAGTCTAGTGAAACCAACACATTAGTGAAGAAAATAGAGGACGAAAGAGAAAGCACTTGAAAATGGGAGAGAGTAGAGAATGTTTTATGTTCCCCAAAAGTGACATGTTGGGGATAAAAAGTTGTTTTGAAATGGGATACCAACATCAGTATCATTTTTCTTCAATCATGTAACCAAGAAAACAACACAAATGAGCACGAGGCTTAAGTTTTGAGCGTTCGTGAGGTTACAACCGAACAAAACATGCATAAACCCAGACTATAAGAGTATTGTGTGCAGGAAGAATACCATGAAGGAGTTCATATGGTGACTTGTTTTGTTGTGTAGGCGTGGGATGATGGTTTATAGTGTAGACAACAATGTGAAGGCCACCTCACCCCAAAATCGCTTTGGAACCTGAGATGAGTTAAGCATTGTACGGATAATGCCTAACATATGTCTGTGTTTACATTCAACATGAATATTTTGTTGTGATGTTCCAGGGCATGATTATTGGGAAATTGTTCCTTGTTCATGTAAAAAGGAGAGGAGAGAAGACTCCTTATATTCCATAGCATTGTTAGCCCAAAATAATTTAATGGATCTTGAAAATTGAGTTTGAATCATTCATGCAAAGGTAATGTAAATCTCGGGCAATTCAGAATGATATTGCATAAGATAAATCCATGTAAAGCAAGTAAAATCATCAATAAAGAATTAAAGATAACAAAGTACCCTCTGCCACGTATCACAATATTGACCGCTTTGGGCTCCCAGCATGGAAACTTCACAGGGGATCACCCATCCTTGAATTGCTCTCGCCTGGGCATGCTTAACTGTAGAGTTATTATGGGATCTGCTACCTTCACGACTTTAAAACGCATTGTGACAAGAAAGATATCCACACCCTTTATAAGGAAATGTTTCAATCTCCTTCCAAGCCGATGTAGGATCAGGTGCAACACACCTTCACCCCCATTATAGGGTTCGACGTCCCTATCGACCATATAGACTTGTGCCCCAACTCTGATACCATTTGTAACATACCCCTCAGGCACGTATCACAATATTGTCCGCTTTGGGCTCCCGACACGATAACTTCCACGGGGTCACCCATCCTTAAACTATTCTCTCCCCAAAATGCTTAACTGCAGAGTTCTTATGGGATCTGCTGCCCTCACGACTTTAAAACATGTTGTGACAAGGAAGGTATCCGCACCTCTTATAAGGAAATGTTTCCTTCTCCTTCCAAGCTGATATAGGATCGGGTGCAACCCACCTAATTGTAACACCCGTAAATTCGGGCTAGGCAATAAAGTTATTATAAGCCATAATAATGACTTTTAAATAAGAGATTGTTTAGGATAAATAACCTTAACCGAGTTATTTATCGTAAATAGTGAGTTAGAGATAGGTTACTTCTTCGCCTTAGTGATCTAAACGGAAGTCGTAGTATTAGGAAAAAGCGAATTTGTGCATATAGGGAACGTCCAAATCTGACTTCTATAGAGGAAGTTATGATTTTTCTAAGATTTCAGCATAATAGTGTGCGCATAGAAATTGAGTTTTAGATTAGTTGATTTTTGGCCTAAACAATTTGAACGAGAGTTTAAGATCTCATTGTTAGGATTCCACTGATATAAAGACAGCCGAGAACAGTCATCAGATTAGATAGTTATGAATTTTTAACGGATTTTAACCGTATAAGCCTATTAAAAATATAACATAAAAAAGTCAGAATTAGCCGACGGAGTCTAAATGAAAGTTGTAGATCTCATCGAGAGCTTTCCAAGGATATAAAGAACGTGAAAAACGTAGTTCGTATGAAGAAGATACAAATTTTTAATGATTTGGAAATTCACACGTGAACGCAAGAGGCACGACGCGCACACCTTCTAGAAGGACCACGTAGCCCCAAACAATGATGGACACATGTCACGCTTTGAGGGGAGGAGTTCCGACCAAGCCTATGCACGATGCGCACTTGGTCAGGCGCGACGCGCACTTGTACTTAAATAGAAGTTCAGGTGCTCATTTCTATCCCACTCCTCCAATAATGTCTCTCGACTATCCCTCATATAAACCCCATTTTTCTTTCGTTACTAGCTTGCGACGAACCCTACGAAACCCCAGAGTACGCGTTCGAGTAGTAGCCTTCGAGTAGGAGACCTTGAATCAGAGTTCTGCCCACTTGTACCCTGGTTCTGATCCATAATCTGTAAGTGAGCTACACTTACTCTGCCCTCACGTAATTTATAATTATAGTTATATTCGTTGTTATGAACCTAGAATTAAGATTTATCAGTGATTCCAAGTCATATATTGATTGATCTACTTACAATAGAGGTGTCTAGAATGGTCATGTTCGGCTTGTTTGTCAGATTTCAGAAAGACTATATGTCGAAATGGTCCTGCCTCCCGACTGTCCTGCCCGACTAATCCTTATTTGATAAAACTATCAGTATTCATTAGAACGATTGATAAGTCTAGATTCTTTCTAATTGTGTAGAATTTTAGACTAAGACTTAGTGATAAGGATACTAGTTCACATCAAAGGAAAGGTTAGTTGCTAGAAGTGAAGCTCTGCCTGAATTTCGAGTCATCAATTTAACAAGTGAGTGTATAGTTACTTTCAAACTTACGCATATATATATATATATATATATATATATATATATATATATATATATATATATATATTCTAAATGCTTAAATGCTATGTGCGTTATCCTTGTTGTGTTTAATGTAGTTGTACAAATATGATTACTACTTGATTTATTGGTATGTTTAACATACTTAATAATATGACGAGGTAGTGACGGGCTGTGCAAAATAACATACGAGAGGTTGTGATAGGGTTAGGTGAAATAGTGGTTGTGATGGGTTAGAGAGAGCACCGTGTGAGATAATAAATCATGTCTTCCGATTCTATTTCAAGTACTTTGTACAACCGTGCTAAACCCAAGTACTTTTGTACCCCCATGCTAAACCCATGTACTTTTGTACTGCCATTCTTAACCCAAGTACTTTTGTACTACCATGCTAAACCCAAGTACTTTTGTACTACAGTCCTAAACCCAAGTACTTTTGTACTGCCATGCCTGCCGTGATTATACAAAAAATATTAATGTATTGTTGTGTTGTCACGAGTAATATCATACCGTCGTGCCTAATCACCTAGAATTTATAGTTGTCCGCTGATAAAGATATTTTAGGAAAGATCCCTCAAGATCATCATAATAGGATTAGTAAGTGAGAGTGATGGGAAATGGGGTAATTGGATGACTTGAATGTTGATGGTTATATAATTAAAAATTATAATATCGTGGATTGAAAACCCTATGTATCTCACTAGGTTTCCCAACTTGACCCACTCGGTGTCTTTGAATCACATGAAACAATAATGATGATACCCGAGAGATTTGAGGAACTCTAGACTATATATAAGATGTTTTACGTCTTCATTTATACTTATGTTTCTTGTATCAGTTATGACATCTCGGGTTTTTAATAAAGTAATGAAAAATATTCCTTCGGGATTATTTTATGGGACAAATTCCACATTTGTAAATTAAAACTCTGATTTTAAAATAAGCATAAACTGATCTTTTTTTGCCGTGAAAATAGGGTGTCACACACCCCCATAGTGGGATGAGGTGTCAAACCTGATGTGTGTGAACTCAACTAGTTTTAATCCTACTTTCAATTATAAAATTTACACACAAAGACAGTGGACCTATCAATTGTGGTGTAGCTAAATACGTAGGGTATCGAACTCAGGGAACGGAAAATTAAAACTAAAAACTAGAATTAACTAAAAACAAGTAATAGAAAATAGGGGTTTCTCTAGTTTTGCAAGACTAGAAACTTAACTAAAACTTAATTACTCAACTAAAAGCTGAAAACACGTAAAAACAAACTAAATTCAATGATCAAAAATGTTTTCTGTTTAGGTTCAACTCATTTACTCCTGTGGTTAATTTTTAAGGTAATATAATAGATTAATTATTATTGGTTACCGACTCTGGTGATTAGATTCACATTCACTATTACTAATCCTTAGAAAACATACCAATTCAAGCAATGGCCAGTTGATTAAACTAATAGATTTCCTAGGTTAATTATTCGGGTTAAATAAGACTTGTAGTTAGCTAATTAAATTTGGTGATTCAATTAACCTCTTGTTGATGGTGTATCACACAAGCTCACTCATTAATTTACCCATTCTCTAATTAATCATAGTTTCATGTTCATTATTCCTAGGCATATAGTATTGTGCTCACATAAATTATACGAGATAAGCAATTAAGAGATGTTCATGCAGCTTAATCACTTAGCAATTAACAGAAAATAGTTATGGTTAATGCATAAGGGTCTTTAACAAGCTTAATTTAACAATATCACCAACTAACAATTAATCAAAAGAGTAAATTAAACCATAGGAGAAAATTTATCCTCCCTAAACAGAAACTAACGAAGTTAGTTCATGATTTCAGTGTATGAAAGCTTAAAAATGAATTCAAATAAACCTCACATAATTCTATTCAAAGGTAAAGTGGAAAATTAAATCTAAAGTGCCTTAATCTCTTAAGAATGAAGGATTAGGGTTCTTCAACGTTTTCCAGAGCTCCAAGGGCTTCCTTGATCGCCATGTGTTCCACCAAAAAATCTAGAAAAATCCTCAATTCGGGTTTGTGAAGTCTATTTATAGTTTTCTCAAAACCAGGGCTACTCGTCGAGTAGAAAACTGACTCGTCGAGTCCCCCTTGAGGAATCTGTGTACGACAAGGACTCCACGTATTGCTTCACGAACCTTCGCGTCTACTCGTCGAGTAAACGACCCTACTCGCTGAGTAGCTTCAGAGTTAAGCCTTTTTTTCTTCTTTCTTTCGTTCCCGAGCTTTCGTTCATATCTCCTGCTTCCTTTTGCTTCCGAGCATCTTTTTTGGACTGAAAATATAATTTGAACAATATTAAATATCTTTTGTCCATAATATGCAATTAATTAGCCAATAAATGATAAAAATCCAACATAAAATATAGATAAATATGCAAATATCAGAACCCCATACATCTGAATGAATTAAATCAAAAGTTATTGAAAAAGTAGAGTCATTTTCTGTAAACGACAGAGAATGGTGTTTTCCATGTTGAAACGACAAACAAGAGTCTGCTTCAGTTTTAATGTCACCTAGTACAACAGAGTGAGCAAGAAGTTTAAGTCTAGATATAGAGATATGACCAAGGAGAGAATGCTACATATAAAAGGGAGAAGGACTTGATGTAACAACTACAAAATTTAGAGATGATGCCGAAAGACGAAGATAGACCACTTTATACATCTTGCCTACTCTCCGACCTATTCCAAATGTCTACTTAGCCTTTGGATCTTGCACAAGACACCTAGAAGGAGTGAAAAGAACATGAAGACCAGAGTCACATGATTGGCTAACAGATTCAAGGCTAAGAGATAGATTGAGAACATGAACAACATTAGGTAATGAAAAATGAGAAGTCGAGATATGTCCACCAACTGCAACAGGTAATCGTGTTCCATCGGCTATTGAAACCGAACGGAATGACTATTGTGAGCATTTATTGATAAATAAGTCTTCGCATGTTGTCATATGATTACAACAACCATAATCAAACAACCATGTATTACTTGAGGAGGACGAAAATTCAAGTGTACTAATAGAACCCGACATCAGTTGTTGTACAAACTCTTGATTTTTACACATTAGCTCTGATGTGTGTGAAATTCACTAGTTTTAATCCTACTAACTTAAACATAAAGACAAATACACGAAAGGCAGTGTACATATCAATTAGTAGTTTAGTTCAGGTAAGTAGGGTATCAAACACAGGGAACGACAAACAATTAAAATAAATGCTAATATTATCTAAATAAAACAAATAATAGAAAGAGGGTTTTCTCTTGTTTTGCAAGACTAGAAACTTAAACAATTAACTAAAACTTAAACTAAGCAACTAAGAGCTAAGCAAATAAAAATCAACTAAATTCAATAATTAAGGAGACTTCTGTCTAGGTTCGAATCATTTATTCCTATGGTTGATTTTATGACAAGTGCAATGGATTAATTGGCATTGGCTACCGATTAGTGTGATTAGGTTCACGTTCGCTATTACTAATCCTTAGAAAACAAATTAATTCAAGCAGTGATCAGTTGATTAAACCAATGAGTTTCCTAGTTTATTGATTCGGGTTAAATAAGATTTGTAATTAGCTAATTAAATTGGTGATTCAATTAACCTCTTTTTGATGGTGTATCACACAAGCTCACACATTAATTTAACCATTCTCTAGTTAATCCTAGTTTCATATTCACTATTCCTAGGCATATAGCAATGTGTTCACATAAATTATATGAGATAAGCAATTAAGAGATGTTCATGCAGCTTAATTACTTAGCAATTAACAGAGAATAGTTATGGTTAATGCATAAGGGTTTTTAACAAGCTTAATAAAACAAAGTTCACCAAATTAAATTAATCCAACCACATAATCAAACCATAATCACAAACTCATCTATCCTAAATAGAAGGTATGAGTTTTAACTCATGATTACAGTAGAAACAAGCTCAAAAACGAAATCAATTGGTAAAAATATAGTTCAAACAAGAGATTAGGTAAAGAATAAACTTTATTTTGCCTTGATTCTCCTTAAAATTGAATGTAGGGTTGATTCCTTAGCTTCCCACGCTCCAGCAGCACCTTTAGTCGACAATTGGCCTCCAAGGGTTCATCTATATGCTAGGGTATCAAGCAAGAATGCCCTTTATATAGATTTTCACAAAACAGAGGTGACTCGTCGAGTCCAGTGACCTACTCGACGAGTCCGTCACTTAAAACCCGTGTACGGCAAGTCAACGCGTCCAGAATCGCGAAATTTCAACGTGACTCGTCGAGTTTATGGCCTACTCGTCGAGTCTTTTTGGAATCAGCATTTTCTCAAAACACGAAAATCGTTCGAAATTGTGTCTAGTTTTTAGAACATTTTTCATCTTGTCAATCGGAGTTAGGGTTAATGAGATATGGCCAAAACACTGACGAGGGGTCAAGTTGTCCACCAACATCCTTCTTTCTTCAAAATCCAAGATCCAAGCTTCCAATCGCTAGTTCCGCTTCCTTTTCCACCCGAGCATGTCATTGTTGCTGAAAAATGAAATTCTAAACTAATTAAGCACGTTTTGTTCATTAAATGAGACAAAAACAACATAAAGTATTAAGATAATGCATGAATTTTATAACTAAATATGCCCATATCAAAATACCCCACACTTGACTTTTGCTTGCCCCCAAGCAAAACTAGATTTTAGCATACTAGCATTACATAAAATAATTCTAATCAAACCCATCCATTATGCCAAGACCGCAATGCATGCATTTGCGTCTAAAATTTTTCCTAAGGACCCCCCTACTTCTAAATACTCACAATCCTCATAAACATCTGCTCACTTCTTTTGAACAACGCTCATTTTATGCATCCCTCCGAATCCATCCGCAGAAAACTTCTTAACCTCAAAGTATTTTTGGTCAAGCAACCCAGGCATACATAATCTAGAAAATTACAACTTTTTTTTCGATACCACTATGGAGCTCTTTTGGAATTCTTCACTTCTTTGATATTTCACCATCTTTTTAATTTTTGGTATCTTCACTTTTTTTTTCAGAACTTTGATCATTTGATCTTCACTTTTGACTGCTCCAAAATTCTTACAACTTTTTCTTGTAATTCTCTCTTTCTTTTTTCTTTTTTTTTTCACATGTAACTCACTTTTTTTTTCACTGAAAACCTACATGCTTAAGCAGGGGCGCTCAACTTCAACCTTTATTGGTTAAAGATAAAATTTTCCTGGATACATTTCTAGTACACGGTGCTAAACATATTGCATCCCTCAAACTAAGCGAGGTTGTGTTTTTGTCCCATGATTTCACTAGAATAAAGGGGGCCACAAATGCATTATAACGTGTATAAACTCAACTAAACATTTGGGTCTTCAAAGAATCATCGAACATAATACTAGCATGAACCCTAATTGCTTTTACCAAAATTTTCTAATTTAGCCCTACCAATTTTTATGCAAAATTTTCAAAATTTAACTAAAATTTTAACTAATGTAACAAACTTTCAAAATTTTCAAAATTTAACTAAAATTTTAACTAATGTAACCAACCCCTACCCACACTTAATTTATGCAATGCCCCCATTGCATATTACGCATGATAAAAAAAACATAAAAGCAAAGAGAGAATTGGAACAAACTCCCCTGGGATAGTAGTCGCGAGGTTGATCTTCTTCATGTAAAGCTCCAACTTCAGCTGACTTTGGCATGAGAACAGCGCATCCATGCTTTGGGCGTCAAATCTCGTGTGGTTCACAACTCTAAATATGTGGCAAAAAAGCATCTTGGAATCGCCTAGAAATGGTCTTCAAAAATATAGCCAATTGTCGCCTTGAAGTGAATCAAATCGTCGACTCAAAGATAAAATAATGAGCAACTTGTCGAGTTTTATGTGGAGACTCGCCGAGTTGAATCGTCATATGGGCAGAAATCGTGAATTTTTGTTGGAACTCGTCGAGTTATAAGGGTGCACTCGACAACTTTTCGGCTCTGATCGTGCAAATTGTTCTTTCTGCTTCAGGTCTATTTTTGAGGTCAAAGAGGGTATTAAGGTAACACACCTCCTTATATTCTTCAATGACGAAACTCCTTTTTAACCGTTAAAACCATCGGACTTATAAAATCACTCAAATCTTCTAATCTTCTCATCTACGACTCGACCCTTCACTTTATTTCCTCACGCTTTATTCGTTCATTCTATCCCTCACCCTATATTCTGAAAAGATCAAAAACAAATACCAAGTAATAAAGAAACATCAAAATAAAAATCCTAAATTATCCCTAAATACTAGAAGTTTAGAAAGAAAAAAAAACAAACTCTAATGACGGGTTGCCTCCCGCAAGCGCTTCTTTTTGTGCGAGTCTTTAGCTGGACTCCCAACTTAATAAACTTCTAATAAATTTGATGCCCATCCATCTATTGCATTAAATATTTTCTTTGGATCAATTTGTAAAATTCGACTCTTTGCTTCAAAAATTGGCCAAACGAGCTTTAATTCATAAAACCAAAAATCTTGACAAGGGTTGGAACCGGTCAGATACTAATAAAAAATGGACCGCGCTTCAGAACTTTCTCCAACTTTGGAAATGTCACCCCATGCTTCGAAACACAAACCGGAAATACAGGGGGGCATGTCGTGGTAATGGTCAAACCATGACTTGGTTCCTACAATTCAGCTTGTTCTTGTTCTTCGTCCGACCTCTCTGCTAGCAACCTTTCCAACTCCTCCAAATCTCTTTCTGGATTAAATTCTTCATCTTGTAAATCTAGCTCTTGTGACTCAAATTGTTCTTGATCGTTAGACAAGATGTTATTTAACCATCTATCAAATTTCTTCAAATCTTCATCCGATCCACACTCCTCATCTTCTTGCTCAATTTCCTGTACTACTTCCCCAAGAAAAGTATCAAAAGCATCGAGATTTGGAAAATACATAATAAATAAAAAATTAAACTATATAAAAAAAATAAAAATATATGATAGCAATTAGCAAATAAAATTAACTATTTAGAACCGTTACGCGACAACGGCGCCAAAAACTTTATGTGTGTGAAATGCACTAGTTTTAATCCTACTAACTTAAACACAAAGACAAACACACGAAAGACAGTGTACCTATCGATTAGCAGTTTAGTTCAGGTAAGTAGGGTATCGAACACAGGGAACCGTAAACAATTAAAATAAATGCTAATATTATCTAAATAAAACAAGTAATAGAAAGAGGGTATTCTCTTGTTTTGCAAGACTAGAAACTTAAACAATTAACTAAAACTTAAACTAAGCAACTAAGAGCTAAGCAAATAAAAATCAACTAAATTCAATAATTAAGGAGACTTCTGTTTAGGTTCGAATAATTTATTCCTATGGTTGATTTTATGACAAGTGCAATGCATTAATTGGCATTGGCTACCGATTAGTGTGATTAGGTTCACGTTCGTTATTACTAATCCTTAGAAAACAAATTAATTCAAGCAGTGATCAGTTGATTAAACCAATGAGTTTCCTACTTTATTGATTCGGGTTAAATAAGACTTGTAATTAGCTAATTAAATTGGTGATTCAATTAACCTCTTGTTGATGGTGTATCACACAAGCTCACACATTAATTTATTATTTACCCATTATCTAGTTAATCCTAGTTTCATATTCACTATTCCTAGGCATATAGCAATGTGTTCACATAAATTATATGAGATAAGCAATTAAGAGATGTTCATGCAGCTTAATTACTTAGCAATTAACAGAGAATAGTTATGGTTAATGCATAAGGGTTTTTAACAAGCTTAATAAAACAAAGTTCACCAAATTAAATTAATCCAACCACAAAATCAAACCATAATCACAAAATCATCTATCCTAAACAGAAGGTATGAGTTTTAACTCATGATTACAGCAAAAACAAGCTCAAAAACGAAATCAATTGGTAAAAACATAGTTCAAACAAGAGATTAGGTAAAGAATAAACTTTATTTTGTCTTGATTCTCCTTAAAATTGAATGTAGGGTTGATTCCTTAGCTTCCCATGCTCCAACAACACCTTTAGTCGACAATTGGCCTCCAAGGGTTCATCTATATGCTAGGGTATCAGGCAAGAATGCCCTTTATATAGATTTTCACAAAACAGAGGTGACTCGTCGAGTCCAGTGACCTAATCGGCGAGTCCGTCACTTAAAACCCGTGTACGGCAAGTCAGCGCGTCCAGAATCGCGAAAGTTCGACGTGACTCGTCGAGTTTATGGCCTACTCGTCAAGTCCGTTTGCAATCAGCATTTTCTCAAAACACAAAAATCATCCGAAATTATGTCTAGTTTTCAGAACATTTTGAATCTTGTCAATCGGAGTTACAGTTCATGAGATATGGCCAAAACACTGACGAGGGGTCAAGTTGTCCAGCAACATCCTTCTTTCTTCAAAATCCAAGATCCAAGCTTCCAATCGCTAGTTCCGCTTCCTTTTCCACCTGAGCATGTCATTGTTGCTGAAAAATGAAATTCTAAACTAATTAAGCACGTTTTGTTCATTAAATGAGACAAAAACAACATAAAGTATTAAGATAATGCATGAATTTTATAGCTAAATATGCCCATATCAAGCTCCATAAGATAATATGCATCTGTTACATCAGAATTGGCAGTGTACTTGAACATGTGTTGTTGCACCATATCATGATTCTTGTGTAATTGCTCCATAGAAGCATAGATATTTGTTGTATACTATGACATAATTACTTAGACCGTAAAAGAATATTGACCAATTCCAAAGAAGATGGCTTTAGAGATTGTAAAATCTCTATTACCAGTTCAATCTAAATTGTGAAATTGAGATGCTTATGAGATTGAGATTCTGATTCAAGAACAACCAAATCGATTTGATAATTACTAACAAAGCTTTTGTGATGATTCAAGAGGGCTTCAAGATGAGAATAATCATAGGTTTAGGTGCCCTGATTCTTAACCTCAAAATAGGTAGTCTTTTGGAAAAGAAAATTTACCATGAGATGCATGATGCATTTTGCCAAAGAATGCATTGATTGTTGAAAAGAAAAGTAGACAATCTTGTTGTAATATTTATTCGAAATTTGAGACGCCTGAAAGTAATGGATAATCTGTGTTGAAATATGAATTTTTGAGAAGCCGATTTTGATATAGCGGTTATGTTGATCGAGGGATGAGCAGGAACAAATGTTGTTTGCCAATGGTTTCGATTTTATGTTTGGGGAAGAAGAGATGCAGGAGTGAATGTCGGAAATCTATGTGAAGGAGATTCAATTGGGGATGTCTTTTGTGGATGATTGATTAAAAATATGGAGCTAATGACGAATCCTAAATCTCTGATACCATATTAGCTAACATGTATAAGGATCAATCGATCAAGAAGATGAAGATTGGAGGTTGTTGACTCATTTGTTGATAAGAAAAGTGTGTACAACAAAAATACAATACAATTGGAAAATAACCTAACTATTTAGGACTAAATATATAAACTACCTCTAACTATTGATAATTACAAAAGAGAACCCTCACATATACTAACATCAACAATTAATTCAGGTAGGCAATGTGATAAAGGTGTCCTTGTCCCCTTTGGATTGTGGTTGGTGGTGGTTTATACAAGGAAGTGCATAGGAGTAAGATGATAAACGTGTGTCATGCAGTATTATAACGTGTGCCATGCAGTATTATAATGTGCCTGCCCCCTGTACTAGAGCAAATATTAAAGTTGAGATGAGTCTTAGCAGTAAACAATTAATATTGTTCATCCTCCTTTTTGTAATTTGACATTTTTACTTCAAATATTTAATATTATAACCATTTATCATTTTCAAATTAGAAATATCAAGATCTCATCGTGGAATCCCTAATAAGTTTGCGGCAAGATAAACCCTATATAATTTAACAAAGTGTTTGAAATGCTAATCATGATCCTAATTTAGTTTTAAAGTGAATTCTCACAATCAATTTAATTCGGAAATGAGATAAAGGTTCGGTCGCTTTCCATAAAAAGCAGTAGGGATGAGAGAAAGGGATTGCGTAATTTGATTTGATATTACGTTTTGTCCTTTTTCTCTCTGTGGGGTGGGGTGGGGTGGGGTGGGGTGGGGATTTTAATCACCGAAATGTAGTAATTATTTTGGATGCATTACAAAAAAAGTTCAATATATATTAAATTAACCATTTATATTATATATTTTAATCAAATTACAAAAGTTTTTAAAGATTTTTTCTTGTTTAATATATAGCATAATAAAATATATGAGCTTATTTTATTCTCGGCTTCTGTTTAAACCTTCTAGTTATAATTATAGTTGTCCTTTTATTTAATTAAATTTTCCTTTCAATAATAAACTCTATTTGTCTTTGCTTTTATTTATCAATTTACTAGGTTAGAGATTCATATAATATACAGATCGATAATATAGAAAATCAAACTATATTGCTAAAATACGAAAATATGACTAAATACTGTGAAAGTATATTATTGTGAATTGGAAATGTTTATTAGTAATGTATTTTATTAAATTTACACACCAAATGTCATTAAAACAGGAATATATTAAAACATTTAATTAAAAATATAAATATTAAAGATATCTGTAACAATGACAGTGACTCGAATAGAAAAAAAAATTATATGGAACCAAAATCTTTTAGCACCAAATGGTATTATGAAAAAGTTAGATTAAGTTGTGGGGAATCGAGATTTTATAGGTAATTTTTAGGATGAATTCTTTATTTATTTTCTACTTTAATTATTATCATTATCTAACACTGTTGATGGTTTTGGAGCTTGTAAAATCTAAACGTAAACTGATTAAATTTGAAAATTGTTTTATCGAAAGATGATTTGCCGTTTAACAAAAAGGTTTAAATCAATATGTAAATTTAGTTAAAAATGAGGAAAAAAAATAATCAAGAGTATTAACATATGTTAAATGGGAGCTAAGATCATGGCTAAAATCATGAGGTGTAACTGTAATCTTGATCCATTAAAACTTAATTTAAAAAGTTTAAAAGGAAATTAATAGAGTAAAAAGCAAATTAATTAAAGGAAGATTTGTAAGGCTATCACATGTCAGTTTAAAAATAAAACTGAAAAAATAAATAGACTTTAGAAAATTGACATGTTGATACATAAAGATTTTTATTTATTTGGTAATATAGATGTAATATAAAAGCTCAATTTTTTGGTTTATGCTCATTGATGTTTTGGTAATTTTTCGTTGTTTTCTTCATTCGTTCGATTTTGATTTGTTTTGTTGTTATTTAATCGTTTTTATTATTATGGGTGTTTGTTAATATTTGTTATTGATATTCATCTGTTTTGGTTATTGTCAATATTGTTTAAAATGATATTCTTTTTAGTCTATTAGATTGATTTTTTATGGTAAAAATTATGTTTATTTGACTTATGTGATTTTTTTTTTGAGAAATTAAATTGATTTCTACTTTTTATGCCTATAAATATTTCTATCCAATAAGATTATGATAAGTGTCATCATTTTATATTTTTTTTAACTAACTCATTAAGGTTATATGATGAATATATTAAATTGAATGGTGATTTGTCATAAATTTAGTGGGTAAGAATAATCGTAAGTATAAAAAGTAGGAGGTAATTTAATTTTTTTTTTATTTCATTTCCTTTAATGAGAAAGTTGCAAAATATGCAATTATATTTGATATGTTGGAGAGAGATAATTCCAAGATTATCACTTAGATCAACAATTATGTTATTCAATATAATATGAGGTGGATAAAATGTTCCTTCTAGATAATATGCGTTGTAACCGATAAAAATAATCATTTTATCCTTAATCATTATTTTGTGTCAGATAAAATGTTCCTTCTAGATAAAGTATCAAAATCGACTTGCTAAACAATTATAAAAAATATAAACAATCTTATAAAATTCAAATTAAACATAAATCCTCCAAAATCTGTAGACATGACTACTAAAATTAAAATTAAAAAATAAAAAATAAAAAAATAAAAAAAAATAAAAAAGTCACAAGCATAACATGAACACCAATCAAACCACAAACTATGTCTATCACAATTATCAAACCACCAATCTGTCGGTCAAATGTAATCAAAACACCATCGTGTCTATCAAATTCAAGCAAAATAAACTTATATTAAAATACTCATATAATACACTCAAGCCACCAATGTGTCTATCAAATCGAGCATCCATATACCCGATGTTTTAAAAATCGGTTTGAACCGACCGGTCGAATCGGTTGGATCGGGAACCAGGAAGGAAACATTATAACTATTATCGGTTTTACGTCGATTTTTAAACCGGATTGAACCGGTCGGTTTTCAGAAAAAACCCGGTTGAACCGGTCAAAATAAAATGGACAAGAACTATTTGCTTAATAAAATTTGATGATATTTTCAAATCTATTTAATTTTCTCAAAATAAAAACATATGGTAATTGTTATAAAGTTTTTTGATGTATATGTATTCATCTAAAACTATATTTTATTTCGATATTATACTTTATTTTGTTTTTGACGTATATGAATTGATGTAAAACACTAAAACTTATTGTTATGTGTTATTTTAATGTATTTGGATTGATCTATAATTTATTTTTATGTATATTTTTAATGTTTTAACTTGTAAACGTAAAATTCATGATTTATATATGTATGTATGTGTAAGAAAATATGAAAAAAAAAAAGTTATAGAAACTGGTCGAACCACCGGTTGAACCGGGAATCAGAAACCATATCAATTCAACTAAAAAACCGGTTTTTAAAACATTGCATATACCCATACCAGTAATAAGAGAAACCTCAACCACCATTAATTTCCCAGAGTAATGTAAAGAAATCATCAAATTTAAATAAAAATTTCTCCAACTTTCCAAATCGTGAAATCGAAACCCCTAATTCTTAGAAAATATTCAATTTCATAATATCTCATGAAATTAATGGTAGAAAATATGGACTTGTCCAAAAATCATTATATATCAAATTAACCATTTATATTTTATATTTTTAATCAAATTAGAAAGTTTTTAAACATTTTTTCTAGTTTACTGTGATAGCATAATAATACATTTTAGCTTATCGTATATTTGGCCTCTATTTAACCTTCTTAGTTATATTTATTGATGTTCTTCTTTTTGTAATGACTATCCATTTCAATAATAAACCTTATCCGTATTTCTATTTTTATTTAGCAACTAGGTGTAAGACCCGTGTACTGTGAGAGTTTATTAAAATAAAAGTTTAACATCAAGGTGTAAACATTAAACATTTTTACATAAATACAAACGATATAGTGAATAAGTAAGTAATTCAATATGTATTAATAAAAAAACTATTGATATGTTTTAAATAACGATGCTGAAAATTAAGGTGTAAACATTAAATATTTTTTAAAGTTAAAGAAAGTGAAAAAAATCCAGTGAACTTTAGACTTGAAGAGTCCAATTGTTGAAAATACTGAAACAGAGTTTCAGAATCGTCAAGTGGCAAGTAATGCGGAAAATAAAGAGTTGTGAATCAACCAATTTAATGATAAAAATGTTTTTGTATGCTCAAGATCAATGATTCAAAAGTGTCTCATATTCATAAAGATTCAGTTACAAGTGTTTGAATGGTAAACACACTAAAACACTCAAATGGCTCTTTGAAATCTAGTCTAAACAATAAATGAGCAGAATGAGTAGGAAGAGCAGGGAATGAGCAGAATTGAGCAACTTTATAATGGATCCCAAGGGGCCTATTTATAGGCTTTGGAAAAGCCCATGACATGGCTTGACTAATAAGGTGTTAACACGTCATCAAGACTTAGTCTTCAGTTGACACATATGGCATACTTAACATAGAATGGATGGAATATTTCAATTCTATTAGTATTTCATTAGGGTTCCATCCAAGTTTTGAGTCTTCATATTTCTTGAGCCTTCTTGATCAACATTGAAAGTGTGATGAGCATCATGTTGCTCCATTGTCTTTTAAGATGTCATCAACTTCCAGAAGTGTCATTAATCAAGTTGAGTTGTTTCTTGATGTTTGAATGTGTCTTGAACTTGAATATGTACAACCACATGTTCATGATGGACCATGGACGAACTACATGTGCAGATGAGTATTTGGACATGCCATCATTGTACATGATGTATCATGTGTAATCTTGTTGAGCCATCAATGTGATCATGTTGATCCATTAACTTGAGATGAGCCACTAAGTATTCATGTTGATCCATAAACGTCTTGTTGAGCCATAGAGTTGTGGATGAGCCAACAATGATTCTGATGAGCCATCAATATTCCAGATGATCTACCAATATCTTGATGCTCCATATATGATCTAGATGTTCCATCTAAGGTCATGATGGTCCAATGTTCTTGCTTTAAGTGCTCCATGTTCAGCAAGTGATCCATGTCAATTGCAAGTGCTCCATGTAAGCTGCAAGTGCTCAATGTTCAGCAAGTGCTCCAAGTTAACTTCAAGTGCTCCATGTGTACAACAAGTGCTCCAACATCTAATTCTTCAAACACTTGTTGAATCTTCTGGATCTTTTCGACCTGAAACATTCTGATAATGTTTATTAGAAAATGTAAATCAATACTCAACTTATTTCAAGTGAAAATCACATATAAAAATTTTCCAACAATTTCCCCTATGTGATGGTTACTAAAATAAGAAGTCTTAAAAGTGTGCAAAAGAAAAAATATTAATTTAACATTTCCCCCCTCTACTTGAATGAAATTTTCTGTTGAAACAGATACACTAAAAATAAACTTGAAAAAACTATTTGAGAAAATGTGTTCCTTGAACTGGAAAGATTTTGTTAAAGAAATCAGCCATATGACAAAGTGAAATCGGATTTAGTGTGACATCCCCAATTTCACGGCCAGAAAAGACCGATTTGTTTATGCTTAATTTGAAATCAGAGTATCCTTTTGAAGAATAATATTGCAGAATTTGTTCCCAAAATATGATAAAGATATTATCAAAGCATTTTCGAAGAAATGTATTTTAATTATGTTAAAAATGTTGGGTTGTCATCATCAATACAATACATAAGCATAAACGGAAATAACATAGGCCTTACAAACATATATTATTATACTGGCCTATAATCCATAAATCTCATCTGATCATCACACATGTGCTCTTGTGCCAATACCTGTAATACAAGAAACTGAGTGGGCCAGTCTTGGGAGCCTGGTGAGCACATAGGGTTTTCAACCCACAGTAATTAAATTCTTTATTTTAATCAAATCATTCAACCCGAGTACCCGTTCCCGTTATCCTTACTTTATGTCCCTAAAGCATCTAATTAGTGGGACCTATTCTAAGGATTATCTTCAGGATATAAAATAATGCTTAGGGGATTCCTCAACAATATATGTCAGTAAGGCAACCATGAGGGGGATGGAGTACACCTGGTGAACACTTAATTCAAAAACACCTACACGTTGCGAGCCTGCTAGCGTTCCACTGGACTGTTTAGAATAGTCTGTGGTGGTCATCTATACTCCGCTAGACGACTAGATCATCTTTAAAGTCAAGGCCTCTCATCATTTATCTCATCTTTCATCTTTCATCATCTATATGATCTTTCATCTACCCATCTTTACCCAACATATTTATAGGTATAAAATACATATAAAGTTTAAATTAAGTAAAACATGTATAAATCGTTCATCCAACATAGATATTAGGAACACATATAATAGGCACATATAGCATGTAATTTATATTAAATACTACATATTTATGTGTAAGATGAAAGTAACTATGCACTCACTTGTTAAAGCAACGATTCGAAATAAAGACAACCTTTCGCTTCTAGCAAATGTCTTTTCCTTTGACGTAACCTAGTATCATTATCACTAAGTCTTAGTCTAATATTTATCGCGAGTAATTATTAGTCTAGATTCATCATTAATTTAAAGTCTACTGATCTATAGATGATAAGGGACAACTAGGTAGTATCATATCGGAGGTAGGGTCCATTTGTATAACGATCAAGGTTCAAGTAATTACTCTTTTTCCCATGGAATGAACTTTCTTTGTAAAAGGGTCCCTACGTACGTTGGGCATACATAGGTGTACACTTAGCATACTAGGGGAAGTTGGTTGCGGGTGCGCACCATGTACGCGGGGTGTACGTGGCTCAGGACTAAAACCCTAATTTTCGGACTTTTGACCTATTTAAACATCCTTAAGTCATTTGGACCTTATCCTAACTAGCCTCCATCACTCTCAAACGTCCCTAAAAGCCTAAAATCTTTTGCGTTTGCCTCTTAAGCTTGTGAGTGCCTCAAATACCTCAGTTTTGGTGTGTTAGCAAAGAGAACGAAGTGCAAGCAAGCTTGAACGGGGGGAAAGCTTTTGGATCTTGCATTTGGAGTAGCTTAGTAAGCTTGTGAAGGTAAAAAGCTTTCTCCTTACTAATCCTTGTTGTTTATTGAGCTAGGGTTTTCTAAGAGTCCTCTTTTTAAGTTCATAAATCATCTCTTGGGAGTTTTGGCATCTCTAGAGGTTAGGAAGGATAGATCTAAGGTCCTTTAGCTTGATTACGTCATAAAAATGCAAACTTGATGGTTACTATGGCTCCATGCATGAGTTAAGACCCTTGGAAAGGTCTTAATGCGTTAAAATGAGTGGTTGGGAGCATTTATGGCATGCAAAGGCATAAACTGTTGGATTAGTGTCTAAGGCTGTAACTATATTTGGTAAGTACTTGACTCGGTTGTGCATGGTCCTTTTGGGTTGCCTTCACCATAGCAACTTGACAGGGTGATTTGTAAAGAGAAAAGAGATATTATTAATATATTATGAGAATATGTATTAAAGGAATAATAATATTATTTGATTGATATAAGTCATAAATTAATTGAGAATTAATTTGGTGACTTAAAGAGGTTAATTGAATAAAGGGGCATAAACTGTCAAATGTATGATAGTTGTGTTTTTGGGCTATGAATCCTTATGGATATTAGGGGGGACGAATTTTAGGGTTAGGATATCTTAAATTCGTCCAAGCCTCATATCTAGAAGGATCTTTGGATTGCTTAGGGCCTAAGTTATTCAATTTGGGTTAAGGGTGTAACCCTAGTAGCTCATAGTATAAATAGACCCCATGGGTGAGGGAAATCGGACACTCTTGAAGAAAGAAACCCTAGAGCCGATTTCCTCACCTCCTCTCTCTCAAGAGCATCCTCTTGCTAGTTGGTGTTTGTAAGCCATTAGAGGAGTGACAATTGTGACTCTAAGCTCCAAGAACAAGAAGTTTCAAGCAATCAACTTAAGGTATTCTTCTAGATCTGATTTCATATGTTATGATTCAATTGTTTACACTAGATCTAGAATTGTAAGCCTTGGATACATTGCATGTTCAATTAGAGAAACCTAGATCCAAGCATTAGGGTTTGCATGTGCACATAGGAAAGTTCTTATGGCTCAAACCCATCATAAACTTGCCAACTTTATGCCTTAGGACTCTTTAATCGAACTAGATCTGATATCGGAACGTAAAGTATTCATATATTAAGCACTTAATGAAGGATGTGATTTATCCTTTTTGTATGCTAGGTGTACCAACCTGCATGTTGCGCGTAAAACCAAGGAGCCCAATACGCTTAGCGTACTTCTGTTGTACATCGGGCGTATGCTCAGCTGTGGGAGTTGGGCTCCGTGGACTTTTTGGGCCAATTAGACTTCACTTAGCTTTGGGCCTAGACCGTTAGGAGATATTGGGCCTTAAGAATTGTTTTGGGCTATTGATGCCATGTTTGGGCCTTATTGGTCCATACGACCTATTATAGGTTTAGACTTTAATCCTAGACCCATTAATGAAGGAAAGACTTTTGGGCCCTCATGGAGGAGTTTAGACTTAGGATTGTGGGCCTTTTGGCTAGGTTGTGTTATTATTCTAATTAAGGTTATTTGTATAATTGTTCAGTGTGAGACTTTGGGTTAGTAGTCGAGCAGCTATTATTCAGCAGATTGAGGTGAGTCTTCTTACTACACTCATGGGTCGAAGGCACCAAGGTCGGCCCAATAATTGATATAAGGTTTTTAGCAATTTAGTATGCAATGGTTTTAATAATTGGTTTGTGTGTTGACTTATGTGAAGACCATGGGGGGAGCCCATGTCACTTGACAAGACCATGGGGGAGCTCATGGCCCTTGGATACAAGACCATGGGGGTAGCCCATGACATTCCAAATGAAGACCATGGAGAGAGTCCATGGAAAACTTGCGTGTATATGCATGGTATTATGTGGTTATGTGTTTTGGGAAAATCTCACTACGTGTGTTTACAGTTTTGTTGGGTGTTTCAGGTACTTTTGGCTATAAGGGCAAGGGTCCGACTTGATGGTGCAGCGTGTACTCTCCAGTATTTCCGCACTAGTTGTTTTGGATACTCTGATCTTTCGAATAATATGTTATGTAATGGAATTTTGGATAACAAATATGAATGTGATTTCTAATTATTAAATGAAAAATTTTACCTAAGTTTTTGGGCTGTTACAAGTTGGAATTAGAGCCTTGGTTTGAGGGATTCAGGTACACTCTCGGGTGTGTCAGAACTCAAACCGAGGAAATGGTAAACCTTTTTCAAAAGAAACCAAAAGTTAAATTTTTTCTTGAAAACGGTGTTCTTAAGTAAAAGGGGGTAGTGCAATGTGTGTAATCGGCCGAGCTCAAGTAAGTGTTCCTAATGTATTAGCCATGCTAAAGTTATATTTGGAAATTGATGCTGAATTGATTATTTGCTAAGTGCATGCTTTCAAGGTTGTATATGTCTAGGATTGCATAGCCCTAAAATGATGGATTATGCCTTATTCTTGTTCCTTGTTTGGTTGTGGTTTAGGGTAGAAGCTTTATTTGACAGTCTATATGATTCTATTTGTGTATAAATTGCATGTGTCATGGTAACACCCATGGATGACATACAGGTCATTGGTTAACATGGTAGTTTCTTATAGTGTCATGGTATACCCATGGATGACACATGGGTCATTGGTCAATATGGTAGTTGCTTATAGTGTCATGGTAACACCCATGGATGACATATAGGTCATTGGTCAACATGGTAGTTTCTTATAGTGTCATGGTATACCCATGGATGGCATATGGGTCATTAGTCAACATAGTAGTTGCTTATAGTGTCATGGTATACCCATGGATGGCATATGGGTCACTGGTCAATATGGTAGTTTCTTATAGTGTCATGGTAACACCCATGGATGACATTTGGGTCATTGGTTAACATGATGCAATAAGCAACTACTATGTTGACCATTGACATGTATATCACCCATGGATGACATACATGTCATTGGTCAACATGGTAGTTGCTTATAGTGTCATTGTATACCTATGGATGACATATGGGTCATTGGTCAACATGGTAGTTGCTTATAGTGTCATGGTATACCCATGGATAATATATGGGTCATTGGTCAATATGGTAGTTGCTTATAGTGTCATGGTAACACCCATGGATGATATTTGGGTCATTGGTCAATGTGGTAGTTGCTTATAGTGTCATGGTATACCCATGGATGACATATGGGTCATTGGTCAACATGGTAGTTGCTTATAGTGTCATGGTATACCCATGGATAACATATGGGTCATTATTCAACATGGTAGTTGCTTATAGTGTCATGGTATACCCATGGATGACATATGGGTCATTGGTCAACATGGTAGTTGCTTATAGTGTGATGGTAACACCCATGGATGACATACGGGTCATTGGTCAATATAGTTGTTGCTTATAGTGTCATGGTATACCCATGGATGACATATGGGTCATTGGTCAATGTGGTATTTTCTTATACTGTAATGGTAACACCCATGGATGACATACGGGACATTGGTCAACATGGTAGTTGCTTATAGTGTCATGGTGGCCATTGGTCAACATGGTAGTTGTTTATAGTGTCATGGTATATCCATAGATGACATATGGGTCATTGGTCAACATGGTAGTTGCTTATAGTCTCATGGTATTACCCATGGATGACATATGGGTCATTGGTAAACATGGTAGTTACTTATAATGTCATGGTAACACCCATGGATGACATATGGGTCATTGGTCAATACGATAGTTGCTTATAGTGTCATGGTATACCTATGGATGACATATGGATCATTGGTCAATGTGGTATTTGCTTATAGTGTCATAGTAACACCCATGGATGACATACATGTCATTGGCCAACATTGTAGTTGCTTATAGTGTCATGTTATACCCATGGATGACATACGGGTCATTGGTCAACGTGGTAGTTGCTTATAGTGTCATGGTAACACCCATGGATGACATACGGGTCATTGGTCAACATGGTAGTTGCTTATAGTCATGGTATACCCATGGATGATGTACGGGTCATTGGTCAACATGGTAGTTGTTTATAGTGTCATTGTAACACCCATGGATGACATATGGGTCATTGGTCAATATGATAGTTGCTTATAGTGTCATGGTATACCTATGGATGACATATGGATCATTGGTCAATGTGGTATTTGCTTATAGTGTCGTGGTAACACCCATGGATGACATTTGGGTCATTGGTCCATGTGGTAGTTCCTTATAGTGTCATGGTAATACTCATGGATGACATATGGGCTTCCACATTAATGAACATAATATTAAAGTTATTCAATTTTAGGAAACGGAAGTTACTTTAGTTTAGCTGGAAGACGCGTCTTTCATCTTTCCCGAAGTCGTAGGTTCGAATCCTACTTCCTTCAATCTTTTTATTTAACTTCGTCTTTTTCATTTAAATTGTCAAAGTTCCACTTTGACCCATAAAAGGTTATAATGTTTGAATAATTTGTTTTTACACAAAATCCCTTTGGTATTAACAAAAATACCCTAACCATTTACATATTAACCTTTGTACGTATAAGGGCAATTAGGTCAATTGATACTCTAAACACTTAGGCGCCATAATTTTGAGTCAAAGTCATCTCGTCATTTCAGTTTATCGGCGATAGATCAACTACAATCCATTCCCAAACATCAAACATCTAGCACGTTGATCAATAAACCCTAAAAATCCTTGTTCTTACATAATTTAGATTACACTCAATGTAGTTCAACATCATGGCAACGAGTTCTTCACCAGAAAGAACGCGAACAAGACAACAAGGAACAACGATTACTGTTTTTCCATCGCAAATGATCGAAAAAATAGTAACTATGGTTGGGGGAAAATCACCAATCGATGCTTTTAAGTGTCAGTTAGTGTAAGTATGGTGTACAATACGTCTATTATATTTGTATACGTAGTTAATTTTGTGTTTAATAGATGAATTTTTTTCATTTGTAAATTATAGTTGCAATGTATTTAGAGATTCTGCAACATCAAAAGCAATATATCAAACCATGAACACAAATCCACAGATGCAGAAAGTTGAACAACCCACACATACTCTTCAACGATGGAATGATACTCTTTTTTATGCGTCCTAATAATTGCACATGCAATTTGGTTTCTATATTTGTATTTGTTTATATTAAAATTGTATGATTACTTAATGTATTTAAGGCGAAGTATTTTTTGTTAGGAGAGGATGAAGCAGAGAAACAGTTGCTTCAAGATGCAGCCGAAAAGGGACAGTTGGATGTGATATTCTTTCTGGGATTGTTGTTGATGGCCGAAGGCAGTGAAAGGAAGCAAGAAGCTCCGATCATGATGAATAATGCTTACATTAATACAAGAAGAAGTTGGAATCTGAAACAAACATATTACAAGGTTCGAAGCCATTTGGTTAGGGGAAGGAGATCAAAGTAGATACAATTCCATGGGTTGCATAAAAGTTGTGCAAAGCATCCTTTTGTGATCAGATATGGAAAAGCTTTTATGCATGAATACAACTGGTTGTTTAATTGTGATATTTGTTTGTGGGATGCATGTTTGGTTGAGTTTACTAAATTTTTTGACATTAGTTTAGAGTAGTTATATGATGGTTGTTTGATTCACACAATTAGTGATGCATATTATATATGTATTTTGGTTTAATGTGAATATATACATGTAATTTGGTGAAATGTTAATATATATTTGTAATTTGGTTTAATATCAATACATAAATGTATTCTATTTTGGATTTGGTAATTTGGTTTAATATCAATACATGAATATATACTTGTAATTTGGTGAAATGTTAATATAAATGTATTCTATTATGAATTATGATATATATCTTATTTTAGTCTTTTTCATTTCAATAGAAAGTTCCACTGTGACCCATAAAAGGTTATAATTTTTGAATAATGTGTTTTGACACAACTACCCTAAGTAATCACATATTTGAAATGATTTCAAGGGCACTTCGGTCTTTTTTCACTCTATATCGTTAAGGCACCATCATGTTTCTGATGTCATGTTGGTGTTTCAGTTTTTCAACCATTCAGAACGCCTCAACTTTTCCGGACAATAAAACTGCAAACGAACACTTAAACCCCCAAATCGTCGAAGGGTAATCGTTCTTAAAATTGATTTTCTCCGATAATAGCGACTCCTGTATTTAGTCCTCACGACCAGATCATCATAAAGTAAGTTTTTTTTCATACCCCGTTACACTGTTTTTCACAGTTACGCCTAATTAAAAAAATGAAATCAGCTACTCTAATGTGTATTTTGTAAATAGAATGTCGAATACAATAAGTTGCCATTCATTAGATGATCTTACAATAGAGATTTTGAGTCGGATTATTGTAATATTAGGGCCAGAATCGGCGAAAGACATCATCTCTACAAGACTTTGTTAATTCTCAATAAACATCAACTAATGAATGCATATTTGATGAAATACAACTTTATTTATTAGTTATTACTATGTATTTAAATTTTTGAAGTTCAAATAAGATGTATGAAGCGGGGGGGGGGGGGGGGGGGGGTGATCCACAAGTGTTCATAACAACATCCCTTCACATGATTGAAGGAATGGGTCCCAAATATCTGAATGCTGATTTATTTTCACATGATTGAAGGAATGGGTCCCAAATATCTGAATGCTGATTTATTTATACGCACATGTGCATTGCATAATAACATTGAAGCCATGTTTAGACAAGGAATGGTATGTGTAATTTTAGTAATTATATGTAATCTATTCCATTTATTAATATTTAGTGTTATTGATTGTGACAACCTAAAATTCTATTATGTACAAACAATATCACTTCAATAGAAGTCAGAACAGTTCCAGTAAGTTTTCAGACTTTTTAGTATAAGTTTGAGTAATTTAGGATTTACACTTAAAGAGATATCAGGAGAGAGGATGCACTAGGGTTTTGTGCAACTCTGTTATTTCAGAACTCTATGATATTAGAGTTCATTTCTTGAATAAAAATATTTTCTGCCAAAAATCCCAAGACTATATATATGATTCTTAACCAAATTATTTCATTAGTTACATTTCCAACTAGAGAAAATCCATTTTCTCTCTCACAGATCTTCGGGTTTTCATCCCAAATCGTGAGTACCTCTCTCTAGTTGTATTATATAGCTAGTAATGTGCTTAATAACATCGATTTCATAGCAAAACAACTAGATTCGAGAGTTTACCGCCCAAGAACACCTTGGGATGTAAACTCTTAAAATGATGCCTAGTCCTTCCCCCATGATATGTAACTACCTTAGGCTTGTATGCTAGTGTTTATAAGACTAGAAATCACCCATGAACACCAAGAGTAAGGTGTTCACGGCCCAAGAAGTTCTTGGACCATGAACTCCAAACTCAAGGGCCAAAGAGTGCTTTAACCACTCCTAAAGCCTTGGACAAATACCTAGGTTTACTCCTAGTTAAATCAAGCACCTTAAAACATCAAAGACCCATCCCAAAGAGAGATTACGGCCATAATCTCTTATGTAAATGGTATTTGGGCCGTGAACATCAAAAGGGGGTACCAAAGTGTGCCTAAGGCCTTCATTAGCCTTAGATAATTATCTAAAACCTATCCTAGATGAGTATGGGACTTGAAAACATAAAAACACCCCTTTCCATATGAGTTTACGGCAGCAAACTCAAAAGGAAATGGCCTTGGGGCCGTAAACTCCTCACAGGAGTGTATTAGTGCCCTAAACCCTTCCAAGAATTAATCCACCAAGTAGGAATGCTTATAGGGATCATTTAGAACTTCAAAACACCAAATGACATTAAGCTTAGGAGTTCACGGCCGTAAACTCAAGGGTTTACGACCGTACACTCCTTGTGTGGGGTTTATTGGAGAGTAAACTCTTATATGGGGTCCTTAGGAACCCTAAACTCACTAGCCGGGTCCTACAACAATTTGGATGAAGTCCTTAAGGCTAATAACACTTATATAAAGTGTTTAGCATGTTCTAGGAGGTCTAAACAATTTCAATTAGTAGTTTAAATCTAATTGGGTGCACATATGTGTGATTATATGTTAACTAGGATTATAGCGTGTGTTCAAGACTTCACTTGACACCTAGCAATCCTACATCTTCAGTACATCTGTACTACTCACTACAGGTGAGTTCATACCCCTTAATCAATGGTTTAAATGTTTTTAAATTCTTTATGGGGGGGAATACGAGTCAAATTCTTATAGTTATTACATCAATCACATGTGATTAATAACTACAAAACCAGTGATTTCCTTATTGTTCAAATTGTTTATCAAACTGTTTTACAAGTTCTTATACTTATTAAATACATTTGCTTAAACTACTGTTTTACTTATTATCAATTGCATGCCTATGTATGTATAGTTATATAAGAAATTTTTAAAGGACTTAGGAAGGCTATCCACCCTATTTCCTTTTCGCGCTTGAGATGTGGTATGGTGGGATATCAGGTACCCGTACGAAGGTCGTTTAAATGTTAGTTATATATCATGTGTACATATATAGTCATAAAAGGTCCTTGTTCATTCGATACTCTTGGGTAACAAGGGTATACTTCCATGTTCATACGTACCAGTACATCGCTAGTAAGTTACCATAGGGGTAGCACAGGAGGATACTGTTATTATTACTAGAACAATGAAACATACAATGAGTCAGTTCATTCATGAGTCAATACTTGCTAAATAGAGAGAGAACACTCATTATAGCTAGCACACACAGAACATTACAGTACATTACCATACTATTATATAGATATGTTTACATGATTACGCTTACATGAGTACGTTTACATAGATACGTTTACATGAGTGCGTTTACATATATGATAATAGGACGTACATCATTAGGTGCTATAACATAGAACAAGTTCAGGATCTAACTATACCGATGAATCACAACGCATTGTGATAGTTATATCGGGTATGCATGATCATAGTAATGTGGATGTTCACGGCGTGCAAATATGCAGGAGTTGTGTAAAGGTCCCAAAATCCCTTTGACGGAGGGGGGGGGGGGCATCTAGCCTGGGATCTAGCCATCACATTAGGCCTTATCCCTCAAATAAGGCAATAGGAGTACAGAGGTAGTCACTTATTACAAATACTACAGTACTTATAAGAATTACCCTAGACTTAAGGTAATTAGTACGGTTGTAGTACGACACTACACCATAGTACTATCTCATTTTTCCCATTAACATTCACTTCGTGAATATTCACACGATGCACGGTAATGTAGAATCTATATTTTTGGTTAATGATAGTCCGAATTGGGGAAAACACACACTCTATCAAGAGACATACACACAGACACTAGATGCCTTGGTAGAAGGCTACAGTTAGTAGGAAACATAGGGTTTTCTAGGAGAGTTCAAACATTTTACAAAACATCTTACAGAAACATTTTACAAACGTTTTCATACAAACTCAGACATTAATATACTTATGATCTCACCAACATTAAGCTGATACTCGCTTTCAAGATAACTTGTATTCTCAGGTCACCACTAGACAGGTACAGGTGCCAGGCTTTTGAGAAGATGGAGTTCGTTCAAGACTCATCTTTTATTTTGATATGTATATTTTTGGTGTCTATAACTTTGACAAAACACACATGTATGAAATTATATTATTAATGCAGTGGATGATGTTGTTGCTTGTTTACTATTATTCATTGTTTGTGATACTGTACATGACGTCCTCCGCCCCAGAATGTTTCCGCCATTCATGGTTTTGGGGTGTGACATTGATGTTAGTGATATTATTATTCCGTCAACAAGATGAGTGCTTTTGTAATGACAATTTTGATGTAGGAATGACTTTGTTGAGACAAGCAGCAGATGAACACATTTTGAGGCAATTTATTTGCTTGGAATGATCTACATTTCAAGAGGTCCTCCTCAATGTGATCAAGGTATGTATGGTATATATGTACATTAACAGGGTGTAGACTGTTCTGAATGAAAAGCCACGATTGTCATGTTTTTATGCAAAGATTGATGTCAACTGCATTTTGTGAGATATTGCCAAAACATGTATGGGAAGCATTAACAGAGTTGAGTATTTTCTTCAAAACATGAACACCAACATCAATCACAACAAAATACATGGAAATGATTCAAATCGAGATCCCAATAATTCTATGTAAATTAGAGACCATCTTTTTCCCTAGTATTTTAACTCCATGGAACATTTACCAGTATATTTTCCATACGAAGCGAAGATAGCCGGTCCCGTCCAATATCGGTGGATGTATCCATTTGAAAGGTTTGTATGTTACATCATAATGTATGTTGCTATTTTTGTAAGCTAATTTAAATATTCTTCACTATAGATATCTAAATCAGTTGAAAAAAGATGTGAAAAATAAAACTCGAGTGGAAGGGTCCGTTGTTAACGCATAATTGCTTCGTGAAGCATCAATATCTTGCTCTCATTATTTCGAGACTGGAGTCCCCACACGTAATAAAAAGTTGCCTCGAAATGATGACGGATGAGGAGATGAGCAACCAGATGCTAACAACGAAATTTTAGATATATTTTCATATCCTGGTCATCATTATGGAAGATTCAGGGATAAAATGTTGTTTGATGAGGAAGTGCATGCTGCCCAAACTTACATACTCCTTAACGAAGATAAGATCAAACATTACATCAGGTAAGTAACATATGCTTCACTTTTAATTATAATAATAATTTGTTGTGTAATTTCTCTGAATAACATTTACATGCATGATTTTGTCTATTACATCATAGTAACTTTAAAAATGTTATTTAAATGGTAATATAGAATATTTGAAGAAGATTTGAATGAACTTATTGGGGATATGGATGAATAGGAGCTTGCAGCTGAAGTTGAGAAGTACTTTGCAGCATGGTTTCAAAACTATGTGGGTGTTATTTTTGTATTTTTTAAATTTTTTTATGGTTATAATTAACTCTAATTAAGTGTTTTACCATTTTTTTTTATATATGACCTTTCCAAAATGTAATTCAAATAAGTGAAATTATATAGTGTATACTTTGTCAATGGTTACATGTTTCACATAGAAGCCCATGGTCTGAACAAATCAACAATCAATAATGGATTGTGTGTTAGTAGCCAAGGAGGTGATTATTATAGTAAGGTAGAGGAAATTTTAGAAGTCGAGTACCCTGGTTACCTAATTAAAACCACAGTTTTGTTTAAATGTCATTGGTACGATCGAACACCTAACATAGGAGTTAAGCTTCACAAACAATATAACTTGGTCGAGACTCGAGATAAACGTCAAAAGAAAATACAACAAGTTCGAGCCATTTGTTTTAGCCATGCAAGCCACTCAGGTGTGTTACAATTCTTACCCAAGTTCGAAAAAAAACAACTCAGACTGGTGGGATGTATTTAAAGTTAAACCTTGTGGTTGGACTGATGAATATCATCCTCAGAAAGACGTTGTTTTCCAAGAATATGGAATTTAATCAAATGAAATCATTATGCCAAGTACAACTGATACAGACAATTATGATGATCATGACATGTCAAGCAGCGGTTCAGATATTGAAAATAACATTGATGAAGAAGGTAAAATTCATGAGGACGGCAATGATGGTATTCCTGACAGTGATGGTAGTTATGAGTATAGTACATCGAGAAATGAAGAAGAAGAGGAGGAAGAAGATATTGACTAGATGTTTTTGTTTCTTTAGAAAAGGATGGTTACATTGTATAATTTTTTGCTTTTGCATGAAAATTGGCAAATGTGATGTTATGTATTAGTGCGCTTCATGAGAATTAAATAAAATGAAATTTTATCATTTTTTGGTACATTGAAAGCATTTACTAAAAGGGGATATGTGTTTTTGAGATATTTGTATGTGTAATATTTTCATTAAATATCCAATTAAGTAATTGTTTATATTATAATCCCGTTTTTTACATTGAAATGCTAGAAAATTATTCAAGATAACATAAACATATATAATAGCAAATGTTTGTTCTTTCCTAGTATTAAATACATATAAAATACAATAAAACAAACAAAATATATTACCAATTCAAAAACATATCATTCAAACCATATCTTACCAATTCCATTGATCATAATAATAATTCGTCCATAGAATAAGAAAATTAAATAAACATACAACATCCCAACAAAGAAACAAACCAAACACACAATCATGAACTTGATGATTCCTCGAGTTTTATTGCCGGTACAAATTTCCATAGCTAAATATCTATGAAATTAAACTACTCCTTATCAACGTTGCTATGGAATATAATTTCATAACAAATGCCGTCACAAATTAGCTAGGTTTTTTGTTCCATAGCAAAACAACTAAACAAGCAAACAAAATCAAATTTCATAGCAGAATTCCCTAGCAAATACCTACGAATAGTACTGCCATAGCAAAGCAACTATGGAATTGGTTTCCATCAAAAAGTTTGTTGCATAGCAACCACAATAATTAATTCCAAAGTAGCAGTACAATGGAAAGTGATTTTGTAACAAATTTCATTGGAAAATTGCTACGAATTGTTTTCCTTAGAAATATCGGTAGCATAATACTAACAGATATGGAGTCGGTAGCATTTTCCCTAGCAAGTCCCATTCTCGCTATCGGAAATAAAATCCATAGAAAATGTGGTAGCAACCTTGCTATGGAACGACATTCCATAGCACGATCCATTGCAGATTAACAACGAAAATACGTTCCATAACAACCTTCCCTAGCAAAATCGCGTTTTTCTTGTAGTGAATCCAAGCATGTGTCAACACCAGTTGATCCCTCGGTTCCACTTGTGGCTTGTCGCAATCTATTTCCTAACTCAAAACTCTTCGGACAAACAGTTGGGACTCTTTAATATGCGATAATTACAAGAATCGACATTACTTATGCAGTCAGTCGGGTCTGCCAGTTCATGCATGCTCTAACTACCTTACATTGGCAAGATGTTAAGCGTATTCTTAAGTATCTAAATGGTACCTTACATCATTCTCTTCATTTTAAACTACACACTACCATATCTCTCTTAGCCTACTCAGATTCAGGTTGGATGTCCGACAAAGACGATAACAGATCTCAATATGACTTTGCCAATTTTCATGGCCATAATCTAATTAGTTGTACATCATGTAAACAAAAAGTTGTAGCTCGTTCCAGTATAGAGGCTGAATACAACGTCCTTGAATACACCACTATTGAGTTATTATGAATCCAACATCTTCTTCGTGATCTCCATGTTCACCTTCCAAAGCCACCCATACTACTTTGTGATAATGTAGGAGCAACTTTCATGTGCAAAAATCAGGTTATTAGTACACAATCCAAACATATTGCACTTGATTTTTACTTTCTCATAGAACAAGTTGATGTCGGTGCTCTTCAAATCTATCAAGTCTCCTATATGGATCAATTGGCTAACATTTTCACTAAACCATTGGAAAAAGATCAAGCTTCTCAGCTACAGTACAAGCTTCAAGTTCAACCTCAACTTGAGCTTGTAGGGCGGGGGGGGGGGGGGGGGGGTAATAACGACTATAAAATGACTCGACAGTTTAATGTGAATTAGTCTTTGTAACTTAGTCAAATAGTTCTAGTCTTTAGGTTATGTTATTCATGTGTTAATAGTTCCTGATTACATGGAGTTAAGGTTAAGATGCAACTATATTCTATTTTGTATATAAACACATGTGAACAAATTGAATAATACACAGAACTTCAATCCACGTTCTTGATTTACGAATACAGTGCATGTGTTAGGCTAAATTCAAAGGTGTTGCTTTGTTTAGGGATTTTGCTTCCATTTTTACTCAAAGTGTTTGTACTTTCCGACGAGTGAATATGTCACCATTAGTTTTAGATCTCTAGGAAACCCTGATTCATGTGAGAATTTAAACTTTGATTCATGAGAATTATGATCCTCATCATATCCATTCGTCTACTTCATCCTAAAACCCAAAATTATCTCCGGTGAAAAAAAAACAAATGTTTCTCAGGTGTGCATCTTTGTCTCTGTCTACAAACTACGTTCACAAAAAATGAATCATATCAAGTGTGCATATTTGGCTCTGTCCACAACCTACACCCACAAAAAACCCAGTTCATTTTTTAAATGTCTGGTTGTATCTTTTAGATGATGGGTGGTTTGGATTTTTTGGAAATGATAAATGGAAAGTCAAATAAGAAACAATACTACAATAGAAGGTAGGAAGAGGAACACTGGGAGAAGTTTACTTGTAGGTTGTAGGCTTCATCGAGAAATTGGAAGAGGAAGAGTTAGAGGGATGGGGGTTATCAGAGGAAAGGGAGCTATAGATAAAGGTTAGTTAGGGGAAGATGAATGAAAGAGATCAACCGGAAACGGAGAAGTCTCCCTGTAGATTGAGCCGCCGACGATGGAGATGGGAAGGGCTTAAAGCTTTGCAGCTCACAAAGAAGAAAGAGAGGATGAAAGCCAGTGTAAGAGAATGGGTGTACAATGGTGGGTGTTTAAAGGACGAAATATAAAGTTTTGGTAGGGATGACGTGAAATATCTTTCTCTCCAAAAGTAGATATTAAATGACACGTACTCAAAGCAATCGATAAACATTTTAAAATCGGGAAAAATGGTTTAATTGACAGGTAAAATATGAGTTTAATGGTCTACTATCCAAAAAATAAATAAATAAAATTTTAGTGACCAAATGGAGAAAATACATTAACTTTAATGTGCTACAATGATATTTTCTCTTTGTATAATATGGTGTTTGACGTTTTATATCGCCCTCAAACACTACCCCCTTTTCTTTAATTTCTAAAATTTCGTTGATGGACCTCCGCTCTTTTATCAGAGCAGAAACGCTCGAAAAAAATTGGATAGGGAGAAGTTTCCTGATAGGTTGACATGCCTAAAAGGCTAAAACCCAACTGCATTCATCAACTTTCACATAATTTATCTTTCTCTTACGTCGCTTCGAGTTCTAACCCTGGTAAAGAAGCTTAAGTAATTCGAACTTCCATTTTTTTATTTTATATTTCCCAGTCATTTGCAATAGTTTTTCCAGCTATATGTTTTGTATGAATTTTTGCTAACAAAACTGAATCCATAAACAATTATGTGATAGTTGTTCTTATTTTGAAAGAAAAACCCTAATCATACTCATTGTCTTTGCTAGATCTTTCAATTAGATTGTTTTTTTTTTTAAATATATGTGAAACCCAAGATTGTCTCTCCAAAAGAGCCAGAAGAAAATAGAGACTCTAACATATATAATTACTTATAAGACCGTGTCGCACTGCTGTGAGATACACTAACAGTTTAATCAGTTTCTTGTTTTTGGTCTCTAAAACATTTTTATTTTGTACTTATATTTCATTTCGGAAGAAGATTTGATTTCATTATAAGTTTCTGATTATAAACTTTAAAGTTGAAGATTTGTTTAATGTTATATTTTTCTACCAAAAACTTAGGTTTGTATTCGTTTGGCTTTATATCAAGCTTTGACTTTTTAGTTAAATATATTAGTGTCGCCTATTTTAAACAAATATTTTTGTTGGTTTAAGAATTAATATATAAGATTATAATTTTCTCCCAAAAACTTGGTTTACATTCTATCGCTTTCGTCCTGCTTCAAATATTTCTAGATTTATACTATATTAGAATTTTCTTCTATTTTAATTTAAAAATAACACAATTTAAGAGTGGATGGACAATATTGCCCCTGAAAACTATGCATTGTACAGTGTATGTATTTCAGTATTTCTTGTTATCGTGTCTTTTTCGGTTTTGAAAATTTAGGAAGGCTGCAATGCATCATGGACCCTGGTATTTTCAATTATTGACGGCCCACTGCTTTTAGATAATTGATTACTTGGATAATAATATTTTATATTTATGATGACATTGTCAAATAGTAAATGTTGAAAAAAACATTAGCCGATATATAATGACATGTTATTTTATGATTTACAATTTTCTTTATCTTTTAATAGGTTAATTAGCTAAAAAATATTAGAAAATATATGTTAAACTTCTTAAAATTTGGATGTACTAAGCATTCACAAGTTTTAGAATATTTTTGTTCACCTGATATATTTTTCCAACATATTTTATATGCATATAAAATAGAAAAACTAAATATCCTCTTATCCATATGAAATAATAAGAAAAGTGTCTTAAATTGTTATTAATTTTTTCAAAATGTAAGGTATATTATCATTTCACATAAATAGAAACAAAATATAAAAAGATATTTAATTTTTCCATAATATATATATATATATATATATATATATATATATATATATATATATATTCTCTAAATAATTTTAAATGACCAGACAAGATAAATATTGACCGAAAGAACAAAAACCAATATATTATTAGTGTTGACTAATTTCAAAAGTTCACTCCTATTGATTTAAATTGATTTAAGTGTTTTAATTTGGTAACTAACTAGTTCAACCACCTCATTTGCCGTCTTTTGTAATCTTAAAAAATTCATTGTAATAAACTTCTTTAATATCCAAATCTATCTGAAACTATGGTCAATGTCAACCTTAGAAATAAAATCATGAGTTTTATAACGGAGCTCAATTCATGTATCACTAATAGAGATCCCTAGATTATATAAAACTAATTTTCGCTTTAAGCTACTTTCATCTATATTTATTTATTTGGAATGGAAGAAGATTATATAACCTTTTTAGCAATTAAAATGTTAAATTAAACATTACAAAGAAAAGAAATGTTAAACTGCACCATTTGAACAGTCCATGCCAAACCCATTCTCAGCATATCATCTGGATTTAATCGTAAATCGCGGATCACTAACAATATTTCAGAAAAGTGAAGATCCTACCATGAAACAACTTTGTTTCTACATCACAAGAGCGATATGTTAATGAAGAAAAAATATGCTCCAAATTTTCAGGAACAATATCACAAAAGGAACAAAGAAGGGAATCAACATCCATACCTCTTGTGAAGATTATAGTAGGAACTTAAGGATTCTAGTTCGTAAGCTCATCCGCAACCACCACTAAGTCACTATCAATGTATCGTCTAATTAGAGAAACAAAATAATTACATACTGATTCTAAAATCTGGATTCATCTATCTTTTCTATCAGATAATAAAGTAGAGTCAAGAATCATCTAACTCCTCCAATTGTTTTTTAGCCCCACTTTAGGGTCTTTATGCGAATGAAATATCCATTATCTATATTGATCTTTAACGGTAGAGAATCTTTTTATTTTTTAAAACATAAAAACATTAGGAAACCAATCTTTAAAAGTCATCACCATGTCACACATCTTCGTAGAAACAAGTATAAATAAACGTCATCCCCACCTTCATTTTACAAAAATCGTCAAGTGACACTTTATAAGAAATTGATTAAAAGAATGGATAAAGTTATCCCAAATACTTTTTAGCTGCAACTGTATAAAATTATTTATCCAAATCCACCATCAAACAACGGCATAATAACATGTTCCTAGGGAATATTATTAGCTCACATTAAAAATTAAAGACACCGTTTAGACTACTTTCACTAATGATGAAACCTTATTTGATCACCATTTTGACAAAAATGGGCAAAAAAAAGTAGAGATAAAATGTATATCTGGTTGCAACCAAATGGCTAGAACCATCAAAGATAAAGCATTGATCATTCTATGTTTCATGATATTATTAGTTCTTCTTTTTATTGTATAACTAAACACGATAAATTAATAATTTTATTTGTTAAACTTTTGAGAAAGAAAAGGATGAAATATACTAAAATTCATGATTTTTTCCTTTAATTTTATTAAAATATCTTTTACTAAAGGATTATTTTAGATTTAGTCTCCTAATAAACCAACAAAAATTGAAATGGTTAGGTTGTATATATAGACGAAAAGGATATTATTTTTTAATATAAAATTGGATTGGTTAAGGTAACAAATGAAGATAGTCTTATGAAGTAAGGCATTATTAAAACGAGATATGGTAAACATGTCGTGTCGTATCGAGTTGAAAGAGCTTGATCATAACCTTATCCGATTATTTTTCGTGTCGTGATCAACCCATATAATTTGTGTGGAGTTCGTTTTGGGAACGTGTAGATAGAGTAGGAAATGAGAAGACATAAGAAAAAGTGGAAAACTAGAAGAGATTAGAGTTGGGGTGACAAAAAAAAAAGGCAAAGTTTGACAGTAAATTTAATTGAAATGAGTACGATTTAGGGACATAAAGTGTTGAAGTTGCGATAATAAGGAAGCAACGTAACGGAGTGTGAAGTGTGGGAGTGGAAAGGAGAAACAAAAACACTGAAAATAAAGACTTGGCTTACATGGGTAAGCAATTTTAACATTATAAAATGGTTTAACTCAAAGTTTTTCTTATTTCTTTTATGTGTGGTTTCATTTTGGGATTGCCCAATTACATAGTGAATTAAAAAAAAAGTTTCATA
This sequence comes from Lactuca serriola, assembly GCF_051521515.1. Lineage (NCBI taxonomy): Eukaryota > Viridiplantae > Streptophyta > Magnoliopsida > Asterales > Asteraceae > Lactuca > Lactuca serriola. The sequence continues at coordinate 175,940,232 of NC_136411.1, read as the reverse complement.
TAAATAAACGAATTAGTTTTTAGCTAGAAATTTTGACCCTAATTAAACACCACCTCTTTTGGTTTAATATTTAAAACACTTTTAGAAGTAAATAAACATTATTTGTAGAAAACGGTCTCAAAAGTCTTTAAAGTCTTAACAAATAGTTTTAGTTTTTCAAGAGGTTTGAGGAGGGTTAACAATTCAAATGTCATTACATAAGTAAGCTACCACTACATCACAATAGCCTTCAAAACATCATAAACCATCTATGCCTCGATCATACATGCACCTGAATGCATGTTAAAAGTAGTAGGTTAACCATTAGGAATTCCTAGTGAATTATATCAGGACTTCATCACATATATAGTCAATGATTAACTCAATCATTGACCTATGATAAATTACCTAAAATCTTTTTTGAAAACCATTAAATCATCTTTCATTCTTTTAATAAAATCTTTTACTCTTTACTTTGAAACACTTTGAAATCTTTAACCACTACTACAAAAATACCCTTTAATGATACGCATTGCGTGTCATGAGACACACACATGACACGTAAATGTGTGTCAAGGAAGGTCCTGTCATAAAGGAAGATGACACACATTTGCGTGTCGTAAACTTACGACGTGCATTCACAACACACATTTACGACACACATTGTGTGTCAAGGAAGGCCCTATCATAAAGGAAGGTGACACGCATATACGACTCGCATTATGTATCATTGAAGCCCTTGTCATAACGGAAGACGACACACATGTTTGCATGTCATAATTTTAAATGTTTAAAAAATATATAGTTTTATAGATTTACTATTATCTCAAATTAATAACAGTTAATATTCCATCATACAAAATAACATATCATACATAAGAAAAGACAATTCATTTCATATTATATAAGTATTTCAAATACACATAATCTCTCAAATGCTAAATAAAGGTAATACATTGCATGTTTTACATACCATGTCAAAAAAAAATCCTTAACGTCATTGGTTTGCCACCAGGTGTACCAGGTAAAAATGTTGAACTTGGTGTTATGGGCGGCTGTCCACCAAGTGGTATGTGTGGCAAGTAAGTGCTTAGAGCATTAGCTAGCCTTGCAAATAACTCCTTAATAAAAGTGGAAAAGTGACACATGGATAGACGCAAATAGCATGTTAGATGATATTAAAAAAACAAATGAGAAGGTGACGGAGAGGTAACAAAAACAAAAAGAAAAATCAACTTAAATTTTGATAAAGACAAGAATTTATATCAAGTTTAACATTTTTTTGTAATTATTAAAACTATAAAACCCATGATAGTTACTAAGTATACATACCTTGTTGTCATTAACGGAGCTTCTTTGGGGCTAGGGGCTATACCCCCCCCCCCCCCCCCCCCGAAATTAACATTTCAAACTACATAGCTAATTGTTGTTAGAGTAACTATGTCATCACATCTTGAAAATCTTCATATGATAGTACATGTGTCTGCATATGTAAAGAATCATATAACATATAGGATGTACTCATTAAAAAAATGTTTTCTTATAATTCTTGAATATAAAGAGAGGAAACATGAATACGTAAAAAAAGATGATAATAAAAAATTAAGTGATCATACCAATTCCACCACCTTGGCTGCTGAACCCATTTTACCATCCTCATTAATCATGAAAAAAAGGAAAATCGATTTCAATCTTTAAGCCCAATTAACTCTCTTCTTGCTGTTGAAAAAAATTCAATTTGGTAAGCTTGTTTATACTAGCATTTTAAGAATTATATTTTATTTCAAGTTAATAAAAATAACCTATAATTAACATGGGTAGTTATCTCACCAACCATACTCCCTCCTAATAGTTGTGTTGTATCACATGTCACACCCCCGAACCAGGACAACAGAAACGTCCGGGGAGGATGACGTCATTGTATAGTATCGCAACCATTGAATATGAATGAAACATAGCAACCAAACAACATACATTGAGATAACACACTTACATTGTTTACATATTGTATTTGTTCATGAAATTACACAAAAGTGACATAAAGTATGAAATTCCAAAATACAGCGAATCTGGTTCTTAGGTACCTACTTATTGGTTCCATGAGAATACACGTCATTTTAAAAATCGTCAACATTGAATGTTGTTGAGTTCATAAGCATATTTGTATGAAAAGATTTGTAACATCCTTGTTTGTAATACTTTGAATGACTCCAGAAAATCCGATATTTTCTATGAAAATGGTTTGTAAGTCTTGTTCCAAAGCTGTGAATATATGCATGCATGTCCTTTGTTTTCTTTTGTTTGTAAATGTAAAGCGTATGTTCCCAGAAAATCCAATATTTTCTTATAAGTAAATTGTAGTCTTAACCGTAATACCAGAAGTGTAAGTGACTGTATACTGAAAAATGATATGCAGTTTTATATTTTGATAAAACCGGTGAGGTGTAGGCTTCTCGTAAACCAAGATAGTATTGTTAATTCTCTAAGCGGGTTCTTATAACAATGCTTGATATGATTGATATGCCTGAACGACATTCTTTAGGTGTCAGAATTGGTAGAATTTTGTCACCCTAGACTTGCCGGTCTAAATATAGTGAATAGTTGAGGTGTGGGGTTGTCAACTCGTATAGATCTATACACAACGGTCTCGCTCTCCCTCCAGGAGACTTTGGTTATAAAGCAAGACTTAAGGTGTACACTAGGTAAGTACAGTGAAGATAGTGTCTCACTAGAGCCTTAACGAATTTACGCGAACTTTGACTCCCATTATTGAATCCTAAAAATAACATTACTAGTGTGAATTTATGACTGAAGTTTTATGACACGCATTTTACAGCTTTTATGAGATACATCTTATTTTTCATGCTTTAAAAGCTTTATGATAGGCAGATTATGACACGCAAATTTGTCTGTTATAAATTTTGTTTTGTATACCATTTTGATTAAATTATTTATAGCACTTTTATAAATAATCGTTAATGGTTATGTCTATTTGTAATATATGTTGTGAAAATAGCATAATACCTTAGGTTTTAAGCCATCAAAATAGTGACAACATAGTTACGACTATTTTACTAATAATTTTTTTTAGCAAAATAATCAAGTTTTGTAATTTGTTTAACACACCATATCTAGTTTGAAAGTTTTGTAACACAAACTATATTATTTTGTTTTGACTCAAATAAATCACGAATTTTTCAAAACACATATAATAACCTTGAGATCTATTATATCCAAATATTTGCGTAAATTATAAGAGTTAAAAATGCTTATGTCCAAGGGTTAAACATGTTTGGCCACAAACCCATATTTTCGCCATTTTGAGTGTACAAACATGACCACAAAAACTTTTATAACACAAAGATGTCATCAACATTTACTTTATGTTTTTAACACATGTTAAGAACCTTTTTATTCAAGTACTTGTTCCATTTTTAACCCATAACCATGATGCATGCAAATAACCAAAGGGTAAACGAGACTTGACTTCTATTCTCCCCCCGAAAAGTATGAAAAACGCGAAAAGATGGGGGATATGAAGCTCACCTTGATTTCTTGTGGTAGGAAGAAGAATAAAGAAGTTGTTGTGCCTAACTTTGTGTAGCTTGAAGACAACTCGAAAATGGATGATGTTCTAAGAATCATACGCATGAAAATGGTGTGTGACCATGAGTTTTAGCTTGAAGAGATGTAAGAATACTTGAGGTTTACAAGAACACTTACCAAGTTTATGAGTTTTTGAAGAAGATCCCTTGAAGATGGCACACCCACATGAATTTTTGAGAGAGGAATAGGAGGAAGTTCTTGAGAATGAAGTGAAAGATTTTTGTGGTGTGTGTTTGTGTGTGTGGGAAGGGTTGGCTGAACGTAATAAGGGGGAAAAAGGATGGGTTGACTTTGTTAATGTTTGATGTGAAGCTTGCTTGGAAGTATGATGGTCCATAGCTTAGTTATTTGTGGGATAAAATGAGGTGGCAAGTCATTTTTGGGTTTTCTTTTTCCTTTTTTTTTTGTTTTACACATGCCCTAGCCAAAACCCTATAGGGTTTTCGGCCTTCATGGCTTCTTAAATGGGTTTTCGGTTTTGGCTTGGCCCATTAAGGGGTTTTCGGTCCATTAAAGCCCAAAAGTAGAAGGGTGTTCATTTTGGGGGGTATGCATGGGCTTTTTGGGTTTAATTGGGCCCAATAAGAAGGTTTTCGGCCCAATAAGGCCCACAGAAGAGTTCTTGGCCCAATAGGGTGTTGGGCCGAGAATTCTTGGACCAAGGCCCAAAATTAATTGGGCTTAGCTATTGGATCAAGTTTTGGGGCTTGCAAGAGGCTATTTCAACTTGGTTCACAATGTATGCTCGTATGTATTCCAATAACATTGTAGTTTGAATTTCACTAATTTGATGTTATAAAGTTACATAGAGGAAATTTTTGTACATGAAACACCATCTCAACCCTAAATTTGGTAGTTGTGACATCACATGTGATCGGGGCTCCAATATATTTCGCCCTTACATGGTGTAAAGAGATTACATAAATCTATATAATAATAATAAAATGTATTATTGTTAAATGGGTTTAAATAAAAGGGATACAAACTTACACTAGAATGACACTATTATAATTTTTACTAGTGACATGAAACCAAGTGCAAGGGTTTACAAGGGTCGTATCCCAACTTTGGAGTACATTATTCAGACCATCCAAATTAGTCCTCAAGCTATGTAAAGCATCACCTATAAACAAGATGGTATAATGGAAAATCAAACAGTAAGATGCCTAAATCTACCATGTTCAAAATGGGTCCAAGTGTTATAGATACAACACCTCGCATCAAACACGCCCACCAAACTATAACTTTTTGCTTAATATTGATCTTTTTGTTCATATTTTTTTGAATAAAATTGGACAACAATAAATTTACACACTTACTTTATGGTCACTTGTGATTTCAAAGTGACTTTATGCCATACATAGTGTGACATTACAACCCCACAAAAGAATATTGTAACGATTCCACTTAATTTAAACACATGCAGAGATTTATATAATAAGTTAGTCTTGTGACCTGCCCATTTGAGATTTAACCAGTCAACACGATGGTGAAAATGTAAATGTAGAATGCTTATTTCAGTTATATTGTATGATAGGTGTTATAAATTTGGGGTATAATGGCACTTGGAAATCTGAGAACCGTGAATATCACTTTCACGATCAGTTGAATGCCCTGAAATTTGAGACAACATTCATCAAAACTAGCATTCATATATAGGATTTTGAAATGTGTCAAAGATTAATCAATGAAAGCTTAAAACAAAAAATATAGATTTTTCATAAACTCCAAAGTAAGAATTTCAGCAAGGTAGCACGAAGGCTTTATGCAAAGATATAATTTTTGGATTTGACTCCAGTTTAGGCGTACTCTTCCTTTCAGAAAGATTCCCTTCTATGAAAATCATGCAATGAAGATCATCAAGGGCAATTTAAGTATACGTGATAAATACATCTATAAACATTTACCAAAAGAAAGAATCAAGGACAATTTAAGTATATGTCGTGAATACATCTACAAACATTTACCAAAAGAAAGAATCAACCTACACTAAGTAGTAAACTGATAAGTGACACAATTTTGAAAATTCTATCTTGTAAAAAAGGGAGAAATTACAAGGAAAAATCAAGCTTTATACAAACATATTCTGTTTTCTTATTTTCTTGAAATTACAAGGAAAAATCAAGAAAGTGATTTGACTCACCAGGGCATTTTCTACATCTCCAACTGCTAGATATATAGGTTGAGCTACATGGCAATAACTCATCAAACAAGAAACAAAAGGAATAATATCTCTGTGATTCACAACTCTCGAGTTGTCTTGACTTTCTACAATGCAAGAACAAAAGGGTAAAAATGATCAAAAACTTAACAACAAACATCTCTTAATCACTAAAATGTAAAGGTGTAAATTATAGAACTGGTCCCTATACTTTTAGAAATTTACCTTGTTAAGCTCAAAATTGATTTTCTTTTTAAACTTAGTGCCTATTTCAAGGTTTCCTATCGATTTTGGTCCCTATGAATTTCTGTTTTTGGTTCTTAATTGAAAATATCATCGACTCTAGTTCTAGGGACCAAAATCAATATCAAACCTTGAAATAAGGATAAAAAGTGTGAAAAAAATATTCATTTTTGGACTATAAGCAGTTACAGTTGGAAAGCACAAAGATTATTTTTTAATTTACTCAAAAAAGTAAACTTTTTCAGTTTTAGTAGTTATTTCAAAGTTCTGTTTGATTTTGGTCCTTAATTTAAGATTTCATATCGATTTTGGTCCTTAATTCAAGCTTCTAAGGACCAAAATCAATATAAAACCTAGATATAAGGATGAACACTATAAAAAGATTCAATTTGGAATATATATATATATATATATATATATATATATATATATATATATACAGTAAGATTCAGAAAGCACATAGACCATTTTTCTACTTTACTCCAAAAAAATTTAAACTTTTTTAGTTATGGTACTTATTTCAAATTTCCATATTGATTTTGGTCTTTATTTCAACGGTCCATGGACCAAAATCAATATAAAACCTTAAAAAAAGGATGAAAATTGTAAAAAGATTCAATTTTGGACTAGATACAACAAGATTCAAGTTCTGTTTTGATTTTGGTCCTTAATTTAAGGTGTAATATCAATTTTGTTCCTTATTTAAAGATTCCAGAGACCAAAATCAATATGAAACCTCGAAAAGATGAATTAAACCAAAAAAAGTTTCAATTTTCGACTAAACACAGTAAAATAAGAAAGCACAGGGACCATTGTTGTAATTTACTCAAAAAATAAATAAGGAATTAAGGTGATAGTACTTACGAGCATGTTAACAGGCTTGATATTAGTATGAAGGACACCATAACTTCTAAGGTGTTTTAGAGCAATGAAGAGTTGTTTTACATATGCCCTTACACCGGTTAGTTTAAGACCAATATTACGACCATCACTTCTTTAATACTTTGAACATTCATATGAAGAGACTCAAAAACTAAACAAAGATGATTCTGGTACTTGAAACTAGAAATAAACCAGACACATTAGTGCATGTCCTCCATGTCAGCACCTACTAACTTCTTCAGTGTCACCAGTTCTTCCAATCCAACTTTATACCTTAGTTCATAAAACCATAATGTCAACATACTCATTGATTGGTTAACCATAGTCAAACTGCTTACATTTTATCATTATTGTGTATGATTTTTATTGCCACTTCTTATGGATCAATGGATCCAACTTTCAGATCTTTTTCACGAACAACTGTTAAAAATATACCTTTACCATGTGCTACAAGAAATTCATGTCGGTTATCAAGTACTTCTCCAAAGCGATAACCTATATATGAAAGGGGTAAATGAGGAAATCAAATTACCTGGTAATCTTTCCAAGTGAAATAAGTAGCTACGGATCCCTTTCTCTCGCTCCTATTCGAAAGAATCCATCTTTGCACCAATGTCATCATTCCCTCTAACTTCAATTCTTCATGTGCAAATGGACCTATCAAGCAACCATTTCTCTCTCAAGCATTTCACTGAACACATGTAGTGAACTTCTCAAATCCCTCTTTTTCTAGAAGACTTATCAAATAACCATAACAAAACACATCCAAACCTATACTTTTTTTAACATCCTATTCAAAAAGTAAAGAAGAAATGTATAGAAACATGAAATCGGAAAGGTGGGAACAGATAAAAGAGTTGTATAGAGATATGGTTGGTATGTTTTAAAAAATGAGATATAGACCTACCCTGTCGCTTAATTGGTCATGATGTACTCAATTGCTTTATATTCTAGTTGATATTGTCGTGAAAACACATGAGCCTTCAATAATGGTAGAAATCTTTAGATTTTCCTGTTGTCGAGTCTAGCCCATGTACAAAATCAATCTGAGGTACAAAAGTTTCTCCAAAAAAAGAGTAATTGTAAGTTTGTAACTGCAATGAAGGGCATTCTTGAGGCTTTTCCCCAATGAGTGATTAAAAAAAAAGAAACCAAGATCGATCACCAAGAGGTGGATGGAGAGGCTCCTCGATCTATTGTGGAGTTCTTGACTTGGATAAATATTTTCGGGGAAAGAGAGAGTCCATGGAAGGATTTGGGATAGATCCATCATGAGTGTCTTCAAAGACGGAGCTGAAGGAGAAGCAAATGTGCAAAAAAAATCCTTAAACCTTCGCTTGCAACTTTTGGTGGTTTGGTGGTGTTTGTGAGGTTGTATGAGGTTTGATGTTGTCTATAGCTACCACCTACTTTGCCAGATGTTGCAAAGGGCACTCGTATAGTAATACCCTAAATCGCCAACTCTCTAAGAGTAAGAAAATGAGTGTGGTTCTAATGGAACCCTAGCTTTCCATCAATTATTTCAAGGTTGAAGCAGAAAATAAGAAAGAGTTAGGCAAACAAGAGTAAAATGCTCTTCATTCTCTTCAGTGGACATGTTTGTAATTTTGTGTGGAATGAATTGTAAAAAAATCCCTAGTTGCTTATCAGGAGGAATGGACGCGCATTATAAAAATAAAATTATAGAATGGCATCCTTATACGACACATATTTTATGAAAAGCACCTTACGTGTTTTTTTTTCCTTCTGTGACATTAATTTTAGGGCATGCAAAAATGTGTGTCCTAATCCTTAATTTTTGGGAGAGCTGACATTATTTTTAGGGCACGTACTTTTGTGTATCATAAACTCGTGCGTGTCATGGTTCGCGTGTCATTAAAGGGATATTTTCTAGTGGTGAACTTCCTTGTTGATTTCATTTCTCTTTTCTTTTAAATACATGTAAAATATTTAAAAAACTAAATGCAATCATAAATGAAAAGTATGCACTACAATATGCAACTACATCCAATTTTGTTCCATTCTATTTCCAACTCACATGTTCTCTTTTCTCGATAGCAATGGAAACTATGAAGTAGCTAGTAAAAACCCCACTTCAACATGACTCCTATAATTTATATTTGGTCTCCTTATGGGTATGGTGTACTCATATACTTGAGTCATCTATTCTCACGTACACGTGAGGTATGTCTATAATACCACACATTATTTGTTCTCTTTATTTCTCATTTGTAGTGGACTTTGGAGGGACACATAAGTCTTTTTCCACTCTTAAATTAGTGCATATATATTCATGCTCAAACTCATTTTAAATCATAATAGCTCTTTACTCTTTATCAAACTCTTTTAAAACATTTTCATTAATTCACACATAGGTAAGCACATATTGAAAGAAATAGCAAGTAGTTGAAACAATCATAAATAATTTCACATTATAAAAACTTCTTAATCTTGTTTTTATGGAACATGTATTCCGTAGTACTCACCTTAATAGATTCCAAGTTATTCTTCCTTTATATGAGCTTCTATATCTCTTAAACGCCACATATTGTCATTACCAAAAAAAATTCATAAAATGAATTTGACTCCATATGTAAGTTCATTATCCCTTCTAGTTGCTTATATAAAATTTGGGAGTAATCGGATGTTAAATACAAGCTTAAAAGGACTTTTAATTCCTATAAAAGAAGACTCGAAATGACCCATGTCCGATTTCACTATAGTGACACGATCCGTATCCATGATGCATGTCATCCATTTTGTGAAAATCTTCTCATTTAAGTTATATACATTGCACCCTTGACCTCCAATGACTACCAAACTTCACCAAAAAAATTAGTCAAAATAAGGGTTATTAACTTTATATAAATTGAATTAAGTCTTATCCTCTTTATGATCATTAAGACATTTAGAGATCACATTAGCTTTAGCAATGATTATATGAACATCACAACACCAATAAAAGTCTGAATGGCTCCTAATGACCAATTCATCAACAATGATTCATCTAAGATTTTATTCCATCCATAATTCCCACATCAATTGTAACGCTCGGATCTTGAGGTACTTTATTCGTAATTAAATTATCATTTTGAAGATTCCCACGACGTGGTGGAGACACCACCACGACGTGGCGAGGCGAGAATGGTTCACGTGTTTTATTTAAGCCACCACGGTGTGGCAATATTGGTCACTATGTGGAGGACGGTTGACATGAAAACCTTATTTTTCCGGGCTTGCTCCTTATTTAAAAAAATGAGGAGGCTAGGGTTTTCTCATCCTCAGCCTCCATCAACCCCCTCAAGCCCTAAAGAAAACCCTAATCACTTTCCTCCATTATTGAGCTAGCTTTGGTGTTCCTTGAAGCTAAAGAAGGAAGAAGGAGGAAGAAATAAGCAAATATCAAGCAAACAAGTCTTCATTCTTCACCTTAGCACTCTTCTGGACCTTTGTAAGTGTCCAATACTTGATTTTTATCATGCTAGGTTACTAGATCTTGAGTTTTGTCCCATAAAATTATTATTCTTGTTGGTTGGGATGGTGAGATCTCTTAAAGTTTGCAACTTTATGAATCTCTGGGGCATTTGGTGTAGTTTGTGCCTTGGATCTGAATTTTGGTTGGGTTTTCAATCCATGCATGAGATTTAGGTCGTAAACCCTCATTTGACCTAATATGGGGTTCAATACATGCATTGGACATGCATGTCTATAAAGCACCAACTTTTAGGTTAGTCTTGGTGCTAAAATCACTTTTGGAATGGATAGACTTTGGACTATATGGAATAAGTGCTTGTTGGTTAAGTTCTTGCTTTGTTAGGCCTTTTTAGGACTTAGGGATTCAGGTTGGAGATTTTGGGTGGTCCTTATTGATAAAGTTAGAAACTTTATCCTTCTAGATCACATTTTGGACCAAATCTGATCTTTGGAGCTCTTGGAATAGAAGAAAACAGCTTAATGCATTAAGTTGTTAGAACCTTGGCCACTACACTATGGTCATAGGTCACAAAGGTGTGGCGGATAGGAATTTCCCGACTGTTTTGTCATATATGGGTCACGACGTAGCCAAGGAAAACCACATCGTGGCAGTTGGCTAGAGTCAACATTGAGTGTTGACTTTGAAGTTAACCTTGATGGTTGAATTTTGACTTGTGTAATTTTTTCAATTGTTAATGTCCTAATAGGTAGATTAAGGTCTTGCCTTGTGTGTTTATCTACGTGGCGTTTGGCACCTATTATAGGATTTTGAGGGCGTGTTGACTTTTAGCTGCTTTACGAGGTGAGTATTCTCACTGTACTGTAAGACACTAGGTGTCGTGTATGATTATTGTCTGTGTGACTCTTGCTTGTATGCATGCATGGTATGAAAACCGAGCGGAGCCTGATGGATGTTGGGCAGGGCCTGAAGGATATCGGGTAGGGCTATTTGTATGCATGGTATGTGGTATTTTGGAGAAGTCGCTAAGCTTTGTGCTTACAGTTTCCAGTTTATGTTGTAGGTACTTCCGGTTCGATGGGAAAGAGCTCGGGATGATCACATTGCACACACCATGATTTTTCCGCCTTATTTGACTCCGATTTGTTTTTGGATGGTGGATGATATACTCTGATTTCCTTTATGATTTTATAAACACGTTTGGTTGATGTTTTATTATATATAAAAACAAAAATTTTGGGTTTTAGGTTTTGGGGCGTTACAAGTTGGTAACAGAGCATTAGTTTGAAGGATTCAGGCATACTCTCGAGTATGTCTGAACTCAAACTAAGGGTTTGGTGGATTTTTCCTAATAAAAAATGTTTTACTAAATGATTTTCTACTAAAAGAAAGGTGATTGGTGCATGCAATCGACCGAACTCAAGTAAGTTTTCCCAAAATACCCACACATGTGTTATATGATATACATTGATTTGTGTATTTGAGAATCGCATGCTAGATTAGGGCTAAGAATCTGCTCAATTGCATGATAGAATGTTAGGAGAGATGCCTTTTTATGCATGTTGTACGAGCTTGTAGACTTGCATGCTAGTATTGGATCATGCAGTGATAGGATGACCTGTTTAAGTGATGCTTGATTCAGATTACTTGATGCTTGAATGTTGTTTCTTTATGCTTTTATGAATTTTCATTGATATCATCTAACAATTAAGAGAATGTGCTAAGTTGCGTATTACAAAGGGTTGATAATTTTAGAGGGTTAGGTGTTACTCTATTGCGTAGCTCTTGTCTAAATCCAACCGTTGTAGTGTGACACCTCTCAGTCGAAGAATTATCTAGTGTCAGTGGTATGTACTTGCATTTGTGAGGTAGTTAAATGGTATTAGATGGAGTTCCTTCTGCAACTGATAGAGGAGAATGGTGTGATGGTGGCCTAGGAGAGCCTGGGAGATGCTTTAGAGTGATGAACATGTAGTTATGCAAGTGGATACTTTGAGTGTTAGAGAAGTAACGTGGAGGATTTGGAGAGATTCTTGAGGAAAGTATGGATAGATGTGGAAGGTAGTATGGGCCCCTACTACTGGAAGCAGAGGATACGTACTCGAGTCAAGGAAGGTCATGATGATTCTAGGAAGCTTGTAGTAAGTGGGATTTCTTTTCGAGTATGTTCTGATGGTTTCAATGGTTTATTTTTAGCATGGTGGCTACACGAGGAGGTTCTGGCAATGGTTCAGGTTCTGGATCTAGGGATGGAAATATGGATGATCAGATGCGGGAGTTCATTTCATCAAATATTACCCGCAATATTCTAGAGCAGACTCTTATGATCTTCGGAACGATTAAGGAGGGTATCATGGAGATTCTGGATGAGCACTTGGGCGCTTTTTGTTCTGATATGGTGGCGATGGTGGGAGCATGAACTTTGACTTTCTGAGAGTTTCGGACATGTAGAGTCCCAGAGTTCTTTGGGAAGAAGGATCCGATTGCGAGCAGGTGTTTGGTGAGCGGATGTCACAAACGCTTTCTGCACTAGTTGTTGTCCCAAAGGGACAAAGGTCAGACTTGCATCTTGTCTTTTGAAATACAGAGCTTGAGGCTGGTGGGAGGAGGTTGGTCATGCCTTAAGAGACGATGCGGTTGAGTCAACGACTTGGGAGGATTTCGTGATGAGGTTTCGGGCTAAGTTTGCACCTCAGAATTAGGTCCATGAGTTGGCGAGGGAGGTTCAGGACCAACGCCAGACTACTGAAACGATGGAGGAGATCACCTCTATGTTTTGTGAGATGGCTTTACTAGTTCTACAATATGTGACCGACAAGGAGATGAAGAAGGCGAGATATCACGATATGTTGAGGAGCGATATCAGAGAGTTTGTGAGCATATCTAGTTGCAGGACACTGGAAGATATGGTGGCAAGAGCTAGGGAGAGGGAGCTTGATCTGGAGATGGAGAATAAGAGGAAGTCAGACTAGGTTAAGAGTTTAGAGGACTCAGGCAAGAGGCCCAAGGTGTTTTATTCGAGATCAAGGGGCAACAGGGTCGGGGCGCTGCGGCAAGTGTGGCAGGACGCACGATGGAGCTTGCAAGGTGGGTGGTTATGGCTGCTTAAAGTGCGGTAGGATGGGACATATCAACAGGGATTGAACTGCCGCCACCACCACCCATGTATCTGATTTTTTTGATTTCATTGTAGTTAGAAGGGTCATAACAAGGCCAACTACCCGAGTCTAGCGGTAGCACGACCAGTTGCAACACCTGCTCCGGCTACCCTGAGGATTATAGATGGTCTTTCAGGGTAAGGTGGAGGTGCATGCTGTGAGGAGCAGAGCATTTCAACTGATAGCCGAGCAGGCTCGTGCAGCACCAGATGTGGTGACGGGTATGTATCTTCTCCTTATCTTTTTATTTATTTTGATTTTTCCTGCTTATATCTGTGTTTTTCTTTAGGTTCATTCCTTGTGAATGGTATCTCTTCTCTAGTTTTATTTGATTAAGAGGCTACCCGATCCTTTGTGTCTCTTGTGCTCAACAAGAGGTTTGTTGATGCTCCGGGGGAGCTGGATTATCCATTGGAGGTTGAGATTGCTGACGATCATGATGTACGAGTATCGAGGGTTTCTCGGGCATGCATATTGGAGTTGTTTAGTGAGTAGTATCCGATCGATTTGGTTTCCATTCCCCTGTACGAGATCAAGGTTATTGCGGGGACGGAATTGTTGAGTCTAATGGGACAATGATCGATTACGAGCATCAGTTGGTACATATTCAGACCCCAAGTGGGAGAGAGGCGGTGATCCAAGGAGATGGTGCACAACTTGAACCAGCCCTCTATTCAGCAGCAAGGGCCAGGTGTTATCTTCAACAGGGTTGTTCTGGGTTTTTGGATTATGTGATGGATACTCGAGAGAAGGGTAAGGCTTCTGTGTGAGATGTACCGATTGTTCGAGAATACCTGGACGTTTTTCTAGATTATTTTCCTGGAGTGCCTTCGGACAGGTAGGTGGAGTTTTAGATTGATTTGGTTCCAGGTGCAGCTCCGATAGCCAAAGCACCTTATCGGTTAGCACCCCCATAGATGCAGGAGTTGTCTACATAGTTGCAGGAGCTATTAGACAAAGGATTTATTTAGCCAAGTAGTTCCCCATGGGGAGCGCCGATCTTGTTTGTGAAGAAGAAGGATGGGTCACATCGGATGTGTATCGACTACCGGGAGCTGAATAAGCTAATAGTGAAGAACCGTTATCCACTCTCGATGATTGACGATTTATTTGACTAGCTTTAGTGTGCATCTTGGTTTTCCAAGATTGATCTGTGTTTAGGTTATCACCAGATGAGGGTCGGAGAGGAGGATATGCATAAGACAACCTTATCGACTCATTATGGTCATTATGAGTTCGTGGTGATTCCCTTCGGGCTCACCAATGCTCCAGTCGAATTCATGGATCTCATGAATTGCGTATGTAGGCATGTGCTGGATCGATCGGTGATTGTGTTTATTAATGACATCTTGGTTTATTCCAAGACTTAGGAGCAACACGAGGATCATTTGAGAGAAATATTGGAGGTTCTGAGTTGGGAGGGGTTATATGAGAAGTTCTCTAAGTGTGAGTTTTAGTTGCACGAGGTTCAGTTTCTGGGGAACCTTGTCAACCATAACAGTATACTGGTCGATCTGGCCAAGGTTGAGGCGATGATGAGGTGGGAGGTTTCGAGGTCCCCATCCGAGATTTAGAGTTTCCTGGGATTGGCGAGTTACTATCGGAGATTCATTCAAGATTTCATCAAGATAGTGGTTCCTTTGACCCGGTTGACAAAGAAGACTGTTACATTTCGTTGGGGGCCTGAGCAGTAGGCGAATTTTAAGACTCTGAGGCTGAGATTGTCTGAGGCATCAATTCTGACCCTACCGGAGGGTGTTGAGGATTTTTTGGGTATACTGTGATGCATCCATCACGGTTTTGGATGTGGTGCTAATGCAGCGGGGTCATGTGTTCACGTACGCTTCGAGGCAGCTGAAGCCTCATGAGGAAAATTATCCTACATATGATCTGGAGTTGGGGGCTATGGTTTTCACCCTCAATATTTGGTGACATTACCTCTATGGGGTCTGTGGTACTATCTACACGGATCACAAGAGTCTGAGGTATCTGATGGATCAATCGAATTTGAACACGAGGCAACGTAGATGATTAGATATGGTGAAGGATTATTACTGTGAAATCCTTTATCACCCGGGGAAGGCCAACATAGTGGTCGATGCTCTTAGCCACAAGGCGGTTACCACCACAATTAGGGATGTATGTTTGAGGATGACCGTGATTACCCTACTTTTAGAGCAAAATTAAGAGGCTCAGGTAGAGGCCATGAAGGAAGAAGACCGGAAGAGTGAGTACATAGTGGGTCAGGTGGCTTCCTTTGATTATGATAATTGGGGATTATTGACCCTACATCAGAGGGTGTGGGTTCCATATTAGGGTGGTGTGCGTCAGGTTTTGATGGAGGATGTGCACAAGTCGAGGTTCTCTTTCCACCCCTGAGCGACAAAAATGCATGGAGATCTCCGGCTTGACTATTGGTAGCCATGAATGAAACGAGACATTGCATGGGATGTGGAGAGGTGCTTGACTTGTAGGAGAGTAAAGGTAGAGCATCAACGACCTCATGGAAAAATGGAGTCGTTGAGTATTCTCATTTGGAAATGGGAAGAGATTGCGATGGATTTCATCACGAAGTTTGTAAGGTCACACCTTATGATATGGGAGTCAAACACTCTAGCTAATATATTTCCGCACCAATGTCTACATCACTGCTAGCGACAGCGTATCAAGTCCATCAGTGTCAGCGCTTAGTATATTTATTCTATGTAATCTTTTGTATATTAGGTACTGATATAGATAAGTATAGAATAGATAGTAGATCTCATATCCTTGTGATGAGGATCGGTTATTAGTATAGATTAGATACAATCCCTTTAACCAAGGGATATACTTGTATACATTAGTATATAATCAACATTAGGGTAAACCCTAAAGTTGAGTTCATCTTGGTGACCGTCTTTGTGACAAACTGTGTTCTTGGTGAAGACAAACCCTTTCTTGGTGAAAGAACAATTTGGAGAACTCCTTGTGTTATTCACTTTCTGTTATTTGTTTGCTTAGATTAGTTTACTTTTGTTCTTTATACTTGAAGTGTATCCGATCAAAACAAACTTTCAATTGGCATCAAAGCGGGTTTTTGATACACTCAATTAGTCATGTCGACTTCCAACAATCTTAAATCCTTTGTTCTCAACAAGATTCCACCATTTGATGAGCATAACTTTGCCATGTGGAAAACTAAGGCCATCGTTGTTCTTGAAACAATGGACTATGAGATGCACAATATTGTTGGAAAAGGCACTCATGTTCCAATGTATCAAACAATGATCAATAATGCTCTTGTTGGTACCTTGAAGCAAAATCCAGAGACGAGTTATGACGACAATGACAAGAAGTTGGTTAGTCTTGATGTAAAAGCCAAAGTTGTGATAGGAAACTCTCTTCCCTATCATATATATCATATTGAACAAAATTATGAATCAGCTCAAGAGATGATGGATACATTGACAGTGGCTTATGAAGGCAACATGGAAGTCTAGGTCACAACCATTAACAACCTTAATCGAAGATATGGCCATTTCTTTGCTCAACAAGGTGAGTCACTTACCCAAACCTTCAATAGTTTTAATTCATTGGTTAATGATATGTGCAGGCTGGGAACTATCAAGCATTCATTGATGGGTTTTAGCCATATGAACATTCCTATGTGTACATGCAAACCCTAATGCTTGGATCTAGGTTTCTCTAATTAAACATGCTTTGAATCCAAGACTTCTAATGACTAATTAGGTATAAGAACAATACAAAATCAGATCTAGAAGTTTACCTTTGAATCTCTTGTTTGATCTTGTTGTCTTGGAGCTCTAGAGTCACAATTGTCACTCCTCTAATGGCTTATAAACACCAACTAGCAAGGAGGATGATTTGAGAGAGAGAGGAGAGGGAAGATTCGGCCAGGGTTTCTTTTCTTTAGAAGAGATGCCAATTTCACATGCCCTAAGGGTCTATTTATACTTGTAGGCTCCTAGTGTTTCACCCTTAAACCCTAGTTGGATAATCTTTCCTTAAAGCAATCCAAATCCTTTCCAAGATAATGCCTTGGACGAATTTGAGGCTATCCCAAGCCCTAGAATTCGTCCAACCTCTATCCATGGAGGATTTACAGCCCAAAGTGTAACTATCAAACAATTGACAGTTTATACCCTCTTATTTAATTAATCTCTTTAAGTCACCAAAAGGACCATGCACAATCGGGTCAAATACTTGCCTAATATAGTTGCAGCCTTAGACACTATTCCAACAGTCTCCCACTTGGATAAGTCTAGTAACTATATGCACAAGTACAATTCGATTTGCAATCGTAGCTCTCAAAGACGCTGTCAAACTCTGATCTAATCAATCTTGTCCTTTAGATAAGGGATCGTACAGTCCCCTGTTAGATATCATGCTGACAATTCTATGGAATGATTAGTCAAGCATTTAGGTTTCTTGATCTCTGATTTATTCGACATAGAACTTAATCGAACACATCAATTCAGTTCTGACCGGGCCCGACACATAAGTCAAATCAAATCATCGAGCGGCCGAGATATCGCTTTTACCTTCTTAGGATAAAAGTTACAGATAAACTTCGACTTATATGCATTTACTTATTCATTAATCAACTATACACAACAATGCGTTTTATAACACCGAGTTACTGATGCGTTTTCGCATTATCAATGTACAATCAATTAACAAATAACAAACCATATATCTAGGTTTTAAGACTATATGATATTATCGTCTTGCGATCACCCTTTTATAGCATATTCCATAAGGTGATTCCAGCAAGCGCGGGTTTGTTCCAATGCTCAAAACTAGTTCATAAGCACTCATGAATGTTGCAGCAATCCTTTGCTATGTCTAAAACCATTTAGACAATCTACACACCAATTCATGACAATCTTCATTCATATCTACTTCCAACATATGAACGATTGTGGACAATTTGAATAATTTGATTATTCTTAATAAACTCAATTATTCTGGAAGTCAAAACATGCAAAATGAAACAATAGTTAAACAATTAACATAAGACAGTAACATTACTCATAAGTAATACTCCTTTTATTTAATCATCAAATGTTAATTACATTTATCTTTTACACGTTTCTACTACTATCTAATCTATGCTAATATCATCCTTCAGCCCAATACTCCTAGCATGCTGCAAGTGCTTAACCCTACTTAGTCCCTTCGTAAGCGAATCTGCTGGGTTATCTTCTGATGATATCCTCTTCACTATGAGTTGTCCTTCTTCTACACAATGTCTAATAACGTGATATTTTATGTCGATATGTCGAGATCTACCATGATCCCTTGGTTCCTTGGTCAAGGCAACCGCTCCTTCATTATCACAGAAAATCTCCATGGGCTCCTTTATGGCAGGTACAACTCCAAGATCACCGATGAAGTTCTTCAACCATATTGCCTCCTTCGACGCTTCGCTCGCTGCAATGTACTCTGATTCGCACGTTGAATCAGCTACGGTTTCCTGCTTGGAACTTTTCCAAGTCACTGCTCCTCCATTCAGGGTAAAGACCTAGCCCGACTGCGAACGGTAGTTGTCCCTGTCGGTTTGAAAGCTGGCGTCACTATACCCTCGCACCTTCAATTCATCACTCCCTCCGAGGACTAAGAACCATTCCTTCATCCTCCGAAGGTACTTAAGGATATTCTTAACCGCAATCCAATGAGCTCTGCCAGGGTTCCCTTGATATCTGCTAACCATGCTCAAAGCAAAGGCTACATCAGGGCGAGTACAAGTCATAGCGTACATGATTAAGCCAACTGCGGAAGCGTATGGTACTCGGCTCATTTCTGCTATTTTAGCTTCGGTACTCGGACTTTGAGTCTTACTCAACTTGGCATTACTTTGTATCGGTAATTCTCCCTTCTTCGAATTTTCCATACTAAAACGTTTTAGTAACTTCTCTAAGTAAGTGTTCTGACTAACTCCTATTAGTCTCTTACTTCTTTCTCTTACTATCCTTATTCCCAAAATATAGGAAGCCTCTCCGAGGTCCTTCATAGCGAAGCACTTCCTGAGCCAGGACTTAACTTCCTGCAGAGTCGGGATGTCGTTTCCTATGAGTAGTATGTCATCGACATACAAAACGAGAAAGCTAACTATGCTCCCACTGGCTTTGACATACACACATGATTCATCTTCGCTTCGTACAAATCCAAAATCTTTGACTTTCTCATCGAAGCAAAGATTTCATCTGCGAGACGCTTGCTTAAGTCCATAAATGGACTTCTCAAGCTTACACACTCTATTCGGATGCTTCGGATCCACAAACCCCTCTGGCCGAGCCATGTAGACATCCTCAGCCAACTTCCCGTTAAGGAAAGCGGTCTTGACATCCATTTGCCAAATCTAATAATCATGAAATGCGGCAATCGCTAGCATCACTCTAATAGATTTTATCTTCGCAACTGGTGAGAAGGTCTCGTCATAGTCAACTCCGGGAGTTTGAGTAAAGCCCTTCATGACCAATCACGCTTTATATGTGTGTACGTTTCCATCCACGTCGGTCTTTTTCTTGAAGATCCATTTGCACCCAACGGTCTTACGTCCGGGCACATTATCAACCAAATTCCAAACTTGGTTATCATACATGGATTGGATCTCGCTATCCATTGCCTCTTTCCATTTTGCAGACTCCGGGCCTGTCATGGCTTCCTTATAGCTATTAGGTTCATCAAGGTTTATTAGTGTACCATCACTAATATACGTGTCCCCTTCGATAGAAATATGAAAACCGTAAAACTGGGGTTGAACTCTAACTCTTTCGGAACGTCTAAGAGGTAAGGACTCGTCAATTGGTTCAACCGGAGTTTCCTCCTCGGGTTGAGTGCCAGTGGTAGAGGTTCCTTCATCTATCGACTCTTGAATCTCTTCAAGCTCTATTTTCCTCCCACTGTCTCCTTGGCCTATGAGTTCTCGCTCTCGGAAAACTCCTCTCCTCGCAACAAAGACAACATTGTCCTTCGGTCTATAGAAGAGATATCCAAAGGATCTCTGCGGGTAGCCGATGAAAATACATCGCTCACTACGAGGTTCGAGCTTGTCGTGAGTATCTCATCTTACGAAAGCCTCGCAACCCCAAACCTTGATATGTGCTAACGAGGGAGCTTTCCCTGTCCACATCTCGTGAGGTGTTTTGGCAACCTTTTTAGTAGGGACTCGGTTAAGGATATGGGCGGCAGTCTCTAAGGCATACCCCTAAAAAGAGATTGATAGTGAAGCACGACTCATCATAGAGCGAACCATATCCAATAAGGTCCGATTACGCCTTTCTGCCACACCATTCAACTGCGGTGTCCTAGGAGGCGTCAATTGTGAAACTATTCCACACTCCTTGAGATAATCGTGGAATTCAAGACTCAGGTACTCTCCTCCTCGATCGGATCGAAGCATCTTGATTTTCCTCGCCAATTGATTTTCCACTTCATTCTTGAACTCTTTGAACTTTTCAAAAGTTTCTGACTTTTGCTTGATTAAATAGATATAGTCATCGGTAAAAGTCACGTAGAAGCGGTTCCCATCCTTCGTGGTTGATCTAAACGGTCCACATGGACAACGGTATGTATTAGGTCCAATAGACCCTCACCCCTTTCACACGTACTTGTGAAGGGTGACTTAGTCATCTTTCCAAGTAAACAAGATTCGAATGTGTCATCTTCCCTAAGGTCGAATGACTCCAACACTCCATCCTTTTGGAGTTGGGCTATGCGCTTCTTGTTGACATGTCCAAGACGGCAATGCCACAAGGATGCTCTATCCATACTATTGGAAGAATCTATGTTCAAAACATCATTTCCTAAGTTATCAACAATCATAATAGTTTCATAAATTAAATTACATGGTATAGCTTCAAAATAAAAGACACCATTTAGATAAGCCAAAATAGAACCATTCTCATTATTAAAAGAAAATCTAAAACCTTGTCTAAACAAACCATGAAATGAAATGATGTTTCTGGCCATTTCTGACGAATAGCAACAATTGTTCAAATCTAAACTTAAACCATTCCTAAGCACTAAAGAATACACTCCAATCTTGGTCACAGGCGACGATCTTCTGTTCCCCATGATTAGATTAATCCTTCCATGCTCCACATCCCTATTTCTTCTTAGTCCCTGCACATTAGAACAAATATGGTAACCACAACCGGTATCAAGAACCCAAGAAATAGCACGAGATGAATCGTTAGATTTAATTGTGTATATACCTGCGAAAGACGGCTTGATCTTTCCTTCCTTGATGGCTTGCAGGTACTCTGGGCAGCTTCTCTTCCAATGTCCTATCTTGTGGCAGTGGTGGCACTCTGCCTCCTTTAGGTTAGGGCAGGGCTTAGCAGGATCAACTTTGGTCCCACTAGAAGAGGCACCATCTTGGGCTTTAACCTTGCGATAGTTCTTAGATGAAGCCTTCCTCTTCTTTCCCTTTCCTTGTCCAATAGCCAAGACAGGAGCAGCGGGTGGATTGGGAGTTGGTGCAACAGACTTGTCCTTGAAGTTGCTCTCAGCGACCCTCAAGAGACCTTGGAGTTTGCTTAGGGTGACCTCCTCTTTGTTCATGTGGTAGGTCATCCTAAATTGATTGTAGCTTGAAGGCAAAGAGTGAAGCACCATGTCGATCGCCAAGTCTTCCCCAAAGTCAACATTCAACTTGCGAAGACGGTCGACATACCTTTACATCTTTTGTCGGTGCACGGTAAGAGACACTCCATGACCCATCTTAGCGGAAATCATGTTAGTGAAAATCTCATAACGCTCTTGTCTCGCGTTTTGGTGGTATCTCTCCAATAAGTCTTGATGCATCTCGTACAGGTACATGTCCTCATAGGACTTTTGGAATTCGGAGTTCATGGTGGCTGCAATGTACCTTCGTTGCATCGCGCTCATGAGTTTCAAAAGCGGTCATTTCAGTTGGAGTAGCGATTTCAGGGTTGATTTTCTCGAGCTTCTCATCGAGGACATACTCCTTATCCTCATAGCGAGCAATAGTGCGAATGTATCTTATCCATTCGCTAAAGTTCGTCCTATCGAAAGTGACCTTTTGACAAAGGCTCATCAATGTGAAAGAACTAGCAGCAGCATTGTTCGCGTTCGACATCTACAAATAGAAAGGACAAAGATAGATTAGAATATGAATCCCTAATTATCACCCAATAAGAAAAATTAGGGCTAGGATCCAACAACAATATTTACATATTAGAAAAGGGATGTCGTAATCTAACATGCAAACAATTTGAAGGTAAGTGAATGACGATTCACTAATTCTCCACCATGAAAACCTAACTATAAGTTCTAAATGAATTTGAGAATTCCTAGGTTTAGATGAGATTCATTGAAACATTTCAATGGCATGTTTAAATCTCGATATGCCCCTCTTGTTTGTGACTGGGATACCGAGGATCACAAAGCGGGTGTGAATTACCATGCAAATTCACATGGTGCCTTCATTGTAACGATCACCTATTCGATGTGCCGGTAAACCACACACGCTCCATCGAACTATGATAAACAATGAATCACCCTTTGCCACCTTTTCTTAGAACTAATTAGTGTGCCGGTAAACCACACACGCTCCACTAACTTCTTAGCAAGGGTGCAAAGTGTAATTTTATGGGATTGCATCAATTCACTTTTCCTAAAGTAACTAAGATTGGGAAATTTTAAAAAAAAACATGTAGTTACTTTGTATTTCATATTATACTTTTAATGAGAGGATGAGGTTGCCCTATCCTACCCGTTCGGCTAACGACCCTCCACCGATCAAGCAAGCGGTGGGTGTGAGTGTACACCCATTAAGCGCCATTTTATAGGTCGCAACCTTATACCCACCTTATAGATCGGCTTCGTGAATGAGGCCTACTAACGGTAAGACTAGCATTTTAGTTATACATACATACATACATACATACATATATATATATATATATATATATATATATATATATATATATATATATATATTAATCTTGTAATATTATATTAGTATAGGGTTGTATTTTAAACTTGTAAAATTCTAGGGTTTGAAATTTAAATTTTCTAAATTAAAACTTTTAATCATAAAACATAAATTTCAAAACTTGAGGACAAGTTTTAAACATTTAAAACATGGAGGATCAAATAACAAATAATCTTAATTAACAATTAATTTCATAATTATCCATATTTGATTTATTTAAGATTTCTTGCATAATAATTTACCAATTTAATCAAAATAATTAATTAATTATCACATAAGGAAATTAAATATTTTATTAATTGATAAATATCTTTAATTAGATCAAGATTATAGTCATATATATCAAAAAATCGGATTAGGGTTGATCTAATATGATAAAGGCAAGTTTCCATAAGATAAATATCAAAAAATCCCAAATTTGGCCCTTCCTGACGCTCGGACTCGCCGAGTGCACCATGGGACTCGCCGAGTCCATGACTCAGAAACATAAAATTCAAATTTTTGCAAGCAAGATTCAAACAAACAAGCAACAATTTAATAGAAACCAATCTAGGCTCTGATACCACTGATGGGTTTTAGCCATATGAACATTCGTATGTGCACATGCAAACCCTAATGCTTGGATCTAGGTTTCTCTAATTAAACATGCTTTGAATCCAAGACTTCTAATGACTAATTAGGTATAAGAACAATACAAAATCAGATCTAGAAGTTTACCTTTGAATCTCTTGTTTGATCTTGTTGTCTTGGAGCTCTAGAGTCACAATTGTCACTCCTCTAATGGCTTATAAACACCAACTAGCAAGGAGGATGATTTGAGAGAGAGAGGAGAGGGAAGATTCGGCCAGGGTTTCTTTTCTTTAGAAGAGATGCCGATTTCACATGCCCTAAGGGTCTATTTATACTTGTAGGCTCCTAGGGTTTCACCCTTAAACCCTAGTTGGATAATCTTTCCTTAAAGCAATCCAAATCCTTTCCAAGATAATGCCTTGGACGAATTTGAGGCTATCCCAAGCCCTAGAATTCGTCCAACCTCTATCCATGGAGGATTTACAGCCCAAAGTGTAACTATCAAACAATTGACAGTTTATACCCTCTTATTTAATTAATCTCTTTAAGTCACCACATTAATACTAATTAATCTATGACTTATATTAATCAAATAACAATATTATTATTCCTTATATTATTATCATAATATATTAATAATATCTATTCTCTCATAATAAATCATCCTATCAAGTTGCTATGGTGAAGGCAACCCAAAAGGACCATGCACAATCGGGTCAAATACTTGCCTAATATAGTTGCAGCCTTAGACACTATTCCAACATTCATCTCAGTTGGTTCTGAAGTTTCTTGACTCTCTTGAGAAAAACTGGGAATACGACGTTGATGTACTTAAGAATAGTGAAAAGATCAACCCTATGGATCTAAACGCCTTGTTTGGAAATTTACGGAATTACGAAATGATCAAAGCTCTCCATAAAGACATCATGAAGGAATCAAGCAAGGAGAAATCTATAACCATGGTCTCTAGAAAGGAATAAATGAAGCATATCAACGACTTAGATATCTCAGTTTAGGGTGAGGAGAGTGATGAAGTGCTTACTGATGAATTTATTGCTAGCACTGCACTTATTGTCAAGCATTATGAAGAAAGCAGGTCAAATGGAGTTGAAGAGCTCGGTTTAAGGGAGGCAATTCAATGAGAAGGTCCACTTTAGAAAAGAAAATTTCATGTAACTGTTTTAATTGTGGAAGCCCTAACCATTTTGCCAGGGATTTCACATAGAAGAAATAATCTCAAAGTCCTGAAAATTTTGAAGTGATGTACAAGGAGTTGTTGGCTCATATGAAGAAATAAAGCATCTCTCTACCAAAAGCCTTCCTTGCAAAACAAGAGGATCATAAAGAATGGATGGAAGAAAAGGTGACGTATGATGATGAGGGGTTGAATATTAAGGGTCTAATGGCTCTTATCAATGATTCCCCTTATGGTAATCTTAACATGTGTGATGCTGATGATTCTCACGTTATCCAAGGATCATGTCTAAATCTATGAAAACTATGGTACCTAGACAGTGAAACCTCTAGACACATGACTGGTTTCAAGTCCCTCTTAACAGAATTTGCAGAGAAGGATGGTCCAATGGTGATCTTCGGTGACAATAGTGGAAGAGTTGTTATGAGTGTTGGAACTTTTGAATACAGGACGATCAAGCTGAAGGATGTGTTTTATGTCGAGGATCTAAAAGATAATTTCATCTCCATCAGTCAACTTTGTGACGCTGGTTATAAAGTTCTTTTCCATTGACATAAGGTAAAAATGTTTGATTCTGAGAACAAAATTGTGCTTACTGCACTCAGGGAAAACGAAGTTTATATGGTTTGATTTTGTGTGTTTAAACATTAAAACTTTATTTGTTGCTTCGCTAATTTTAAATTTCTGAACATAAGTTGCTACAGTTTTAGTTTATTTTTGATTTTGTGCGTTAAAATATTTCATTTAACTTTGATTTTACCAAAGAAGTATACGTTGTACATTTTTCTACTAACATTGCCTACATGTTCTTCTCTATTGATAGTGACTTTATCTGACTAATCTACTTTTAAGGGATCGGTGTATCATTCCTTGAATGCATCACCCTCCTTGTAGAGCTAATTGACGCTGACTCTTCATCTTTTCTTTAGCGCCAGTCACTCTCTCCCTGATGCTGATGCTCACGCTGATTGATTAGTTGCATCATGTTGATGAGACCAAATAGGGGATAACTATGCCACTAAGTGTTCTTCTAGGCACATATCTCCTCCGCCTTGAATAGCCTATCTTTTTTGAAATGGGATGAGGTGAAGTTTGGTAACTTATCACATCTATTTTCATAGATTCTCTTACAGCAACACCAACTCCCCTATGAAATCCAGAGGCGTCTTCAACAAGACAATGGTCCCACGTACTCTTCCTTCAAGGATCACAATAAGTGGAACCTTCGAGTATTGTCTTGGTGACTCTCATAAATTGAAGTTTACAAAGATTAGATCTGCTTAGCTCGTTGGTTACAAATACTGGTTCATAGTCCTCTCTTGTTCTTGGTGGACATGAAGCTTGAAATCAATCTGCAAAAATCTCAACGATGAAATTCATTCTCTCTCTTGTTTACTATGAATTGTGTTTCTTGTTTGAAGTAATTTATCTTTGCTTGCCTTCTTTTATAGCCAGACTTAAAGGACATATATCTTAGAAAATGGAAGTGCATTTATGGCCATTCAATTCAAAAGATTTGATGAATCAAGTCTTTATCATGCTTCTGAAAAAGCTGCAAAAATATTGCTTTTTTAATATTTACTTGTTTGACTAACTCTCTTATTTGTGTTATGATTTTGTACATTTTTTAAAGGGATCCGACGGTGGCAATTCTAAGCCAGTGATGAATATTTTGACAAATCATCGTCCCTAGAAGCATGTTGTTGTATGTGACTAAATCTCTCTATGTCTCTCATCAACGAGACCATCTGCTGAGAACATTGAGTCACCCCCTCACGCTTATTGCTTAGCACTTTCTAAACTTTATAAGTGAGATTGCTTGTAGCCCTGTCAAAAATACCCGTTACCTGAATTACCCGCCCGATTTTTTTTGGGTAT
Source organism: Lactuca serriola (assembly GCF_051521515.1). Taxonomy (NCBI): domain Eukaryota; kingdom Viridiplantae; phylum Streptophyta; class Magnoliopsida; order Asterales; family Asteraceae; genus Lactuca; species Lactuca serriola. The sequence goes on along the minus strand of NC_136411.1, from coordinate 175,913,163 downwards.
CGGGTAACCTTTTTCGGGTATTTGGGTAACCTGGTTTTTTTTGGGGTCGGGTAAAGGGTAAATATTTTTGGTTTTGGGTATACCCGATTACCCGAAAATTTATTGAACAAATAATGGCCCAATATCTTTTATTATTATCAGTGATTCATTATTTCATTCTATGCTCATCCAAAGTCCAAATCCCATTCGGCCATTCCCAGCTCCCTACCTCCGTCGTTTTATTTTCTCCTAAAAAACCCTCGGTCGATTTCATTCTGTGTTCACCGATCGAGTCTCGTCGTCGGTCATCGAGATCAACTCCACTACTCCAGCCGGTCGTCCCCGTCGCCGCCTCACCGGTCACAGCCTCGCAGCTCGCGGTATCCTCGTCAGTATGGATTCAGAGTAGCATAAGTGACACAATTGATTATGAAAAAGATTGGGAAGAAAATCAACAAATTGACAAAGGTAATTGTTTATCGTTCATTATTTTAGTTATTGTAAATTTAATATCTTTTGCTTTTAATACTAACATTATTTGACTTTTTTTATATAGAATTGGGCAAGGTGAAGTAGTGAATGAGCAAGAAGAACGAGTAGGTGCAAGAAGAGGAGTATATTTATGAATGTCTTTTGGAACTTGACATGTTATTATTTTCATACTATGTAATGGTTTTCTATGTTTTCTAGATTTAAGACGTGAGTTTTTTGGTAATGCAAAATAGATGCATATACATTGATATCAAATAATTTAAATGGTAGACTTTGGTTGTTATTATTACTTTAAGTATTTGTTTTTTTAACATCTTATTAGATTTGATTAAATTGTTAAACGAATACCTGATATCTCAAATATTATTGAGTAAAAAATCTCAATGTTCAAAGTTTAGCACGACATATTTATTTCATTACATTTATTTTTAGGTGCAATTAAAAAAAAATTAAAAAAAATCGGGTAATACCCGAATTACCCTTACCCGACCCATTACCCGAATTACCCAAACCTGAATTACCTGAATTTAATTTGGGTAGGGTAACGAGTAATTTTTTTTATATGAAAAACCCGAATTACCCGACCCGAATTACCCGATACCCGAAAATTTACCCGATCAACACCCTAATTGCCTGGTCCAAATCTAAAAATTTGATAGAATGGCTTGGGTGTTTTGTCTATTAGTTAGCAATTCCACCTGACTGTGTCCCTGGAAGCATGCTTGTCATATGCATCAATTCTCATGTTCTACTGAAACATTGAGCATAACTCAATGGCTTACCCTGACTGCACAGTCATCAGGGTAAGAGATACTTTTCTGGTCCTTATATGACAAAGGTTTGTTCATGTCCCTGACCTCCTAGACTGAGGTATGACAAGGTGCCATTATGAATTGATGGTGAATCTTTGATCCTAGACTGCAACTAAAATTTGTGATGCAAGAATCAAAAACATTTCTTGCTAATGAATTATACTTGTTAATGATTCACACTGATTCCACCTCAACGTGACTGAAACAATCCATTCTTGCCCTTATATTCTTCTTTAAAGCTTTATGATTCAGGGTAATATACCATATGCCGATGAGACCTTGAAAAATCTATACCGGTGGTCAAACTAAAACACCACAGCTTATCACACGCATCAATCCATTCTCTCCATATATTCTTCTTTAAAATTTCATGATTCATCATATAATACCATATGTTGATGAGAATTCGAAAAATATGTGTCGATGGGTATATCATTTTCCATGATATATTATGCATACCTACCCAATCTTCCCCTTTTCTTCTAATAAAAGTGATTAATGAATCAACATATGAAACCACATGCTAATGAAATATCGCAATACTATGTCAGTGAATGATAGTTTAAGCTGACATTATTAGGAGACATCACAAACTTACTAAATTACAAGATGCAATTCATTTACACTGACTGCTTTTGCTGATGACCATTTTCGTTGATGCTATCTCTCACTGGTGTATCATTCTTATCTCAACGGTAAATTTTTGGATGACGATTAAAAGATCTATCAATATCTTGGGATACGAGATTTTTATGGAGGCTATCTCTTCAATCATGATTACGTAAAAGGAAAGAAAAATTTTGGTATAAATTGGGAATACTCATTCCTAGGTCAGCTTTACAAGCTATTCAAGTAAATGGGTATCTCCTCTCTCTTTTGAAAAAGGCTCATTCAACAATCATCTTCCTCAAGCTTTCACCATGTCAAAGCCTTTGTACGAGTTTTCCCTCAATGCTAATGTCGTCAAAGGTCCTCATGCCCCTGACTCTCCCATCATCATTCAAGCAACCAATGTGGCGTTCTCTGATGACATCCCAAAGCATTTCACCAACTCAGGAATCAAATATTTTGTCGACTATGTCAAGATTTGTCCTCTTAGATATGCGTTCTGCGACTTCCCATACCCATTCTACCCTAAAAAAGTATGTCATTTCTACTATTCATGCTCTGTTGATTTTGATGCTCAAACCATTACTGAAACAACTAGACATGGCCAATATATGGTTACTATGGATGTGGAAGCTTTTCGAACTGCTCTTCGTCTTCCTCGATTTAAAAATTACTCTGAAACTCCATCGGAAGAAAGTTTCAAGTCCGTTCGTGAAAAATTAGGGTATAATTTCAAACTTCAGGGCATCACTCGTGATCCATACAAAAACAATCTTTGTCATTGTTTTAATGTAGGAAGGAAGTATTTAACAGGTGTTATTGGCAAATGTCTTGCACACAAGATTGGGAGTTTTGATCAAGTGAATATCTTTAAGCAAAGGATTTTGTTTTCTATTGTGTACAACAAAATACTAGATTTTGCTCAAATTTTTCTTGATCAGATGATTGATTGCATCATTGGGAACAAAAAGCTTGTATATGTTCCCTATCCCCGTTGGTTTCTTATCACGTGAGGAAGGCTATGTCGAAAGTCAGGGGATTATTATTCTAATTCATGCCCTCTTCTCAAATATTATTAATGCCGCTCCACCTGAAGGTGACATGCTTATTACTGAGAAGATGCAAAAATGTATTGAAAAACCCTATGTGGTTGAATCCTCTGACTCTAAAGAAGAGAATGATGAGGATGATCATGATGATGATGAAAACGTTGGTAATAAAGAAGGGGCTGATGAAGAAGAAGACACTAATAATGATGAAGAAGACTTTAATGATGAAGAGGCCTATGAAGAGGAAGACGTTGAGATTGAAGTAGATAAACCTGTCACCAATGTAGAAGACTCTGTTCAGGTAATGGACTCTCCTCCAAGGATGAATAAGCACATTTGATTCTCATCCACTTCTTCATCCACTCCATCTACAGGTGATGTTGCACAACATGGATCAACCCCACCTTTAGTGGTTACTATTGAGCTACTAATCCAATATGAGGTCTCTCCAAGACCAGCGTCACCCCCTCCTCAAGTTGAGACTATTTCGCCTATGCCAACTCCTATCAAGACTGTTGCTTTGCATCAGGATGATCAGGAAGAATCCAACTCTAACTTTTAAACTGTTGTGCTTTCCCAACTCTCTCTAATAGTGTAGATAACTCAATCACTGGGAAAGAGTTTGACTAAAGTAAAAAGGGATGTGGCTAATATAAAGTGATTTATGGCCCTGGTTGATGATGATGCTGATGATATGGTTGTTGATGACACCCCACCAAACTCTTCGGGTGATAATCCTCCTCCACCTCCACCTTCATCATCACCTCCTCCGCCATCTCATCCTCCTCCTCGCACTCTTTCACCACCTCCTGGCTCTCCTTCCAAATATGATGTTGCCAAAAAAGGGGAAAATAATAAAGGGAGTCCTAATCAACAAATGCAAAATGGTGGTGATTACGCCAACTCCATCTTAGCCCAAAATGCTTGAAACTGAAAGAGTTCAAGTTGTTCAAAATGAAGTTGTTGTTACTGACATTCCAGACACTGATGCAACAACTCATGATCAGCCCATTCCAAACACTGGTGATCAATCAAAGACTGGTGACTATGAAGGGTTTCTTGATCTAGGTTTCATTCCACAAGTTGTTATTCCTGCTACTCCTTTAAATGTTATTTACCTTGATTTATACTTTGAAGGGGATATTCCTCAAAGAATTAATAGTGACATTGACTCTGATCATCTCAATCCTCAAGAGGAGCTCAATCCTCGAAAAAAAAGGAAAGTTTCATCCTTAGAGGGAGTCCATGACGTTGAAGTTGGAAGTTCTATTGTTGGTGATCCTTCAGTACCTCCCCTTTCCACGAAAAGCAAGCTCATTTTTTGTTTATCTAAATGAGTTGGCTAAAATATGGAGTTTAATTGTTGATGAAGTAAGAGAGATCATGATAGAGAATAATGTTGCTATTAAAAAAGAAAGAAGCCAAAAAAGGTGAATGTCTGTCTGCCAAACTTGCTCAAGATCTTTCTTCCGCTGATGAAAGTGCTGATGTTCAAATCACGAATGATCAAGCCAAGAAAATTCAGATTGTCAATAACTGTGTGGATAAACAACACAGGATTTTAGAGCTGAATGATCAGATTAACAAAAAGAAGTTTGGAGATGTTCTGACTCATAAAGCAAATCCGTATCTCATTATCAAAGTGAGATGCACCAAACCAAGGAACGAGTCATTAAAGCTTCACTTGGTCAAGAAGAAGACTAGATTTGAGTACACTGAGGCTGTATTTGCTCATAAGCTAGTCAAATTTGGATATAGCGAGTAGATGCAAATTCATTAAATTATTAACTAACACAAGGGTATTCATGAATAGGAAGTGAAGTTGGAAATTCAGCAACTTCTCAACAAATTCAAGAGGTTGAACCTTGTGTCATCAACTGGTCTATCTAGACCATCCTCCTCCAAAAGAACAGGTGCTCCCAGACAGTCCAAGAATACCAAGTTTCTTCTTCCTTATGGCACTTAGTACATCAACAATGAAATACCAATGGGTGTTGAACTAGTTCAGCACATAATTCATAGGGTTCAACAAGCAATCGATATTTCACGATCAAGGGTGTACATGTTTATTCGAGAACCAAAGCATGGCATTTTCTATCTTGACAGTCAAAATCACAAGTGCTTTCCACGCACTGATGATCTTCCTTCTGCTCCCACTAATTTTTTTTTTCATATTTGCTTGGAAGGACTTAGTCACTTTGAACAGGAAAGAGGATATCATGTACTGATATCTCTGGAGTTTAGTAGAAGACTGGATGAACTTTAAATCGATGAATTCAGATGGTTTAAGCCTTAGATCTTGAAATAAGCTGACAGTTCTACAATGGTTCTTCTGATGAATTTGAAGAAGAAGATTAGTTTTGACATCATCATATAGGGAAGATTGTAAGGTTACACCTTATGATCTAATGAGTCAAGCACTCTACATACTATCTGTCAGCATCAGCATCTACATCACCCCTAACGCCAACGTATCAAGTCCATAAGTTTCAACACTTAGTATAGTAATTCTATGTATTCTCTTGTATATTAGCTAATGATATAGATAACTGTAGAATAGATAGCATAAACGATATCCTTGTGATGAGGATCAGTTATTAGTAAATATTAGATGCAATCCCTTCAATCAAGGGATATATTTGTATAGATTAGTATATAATCAACATTAGGGTAAACCCTAAAGTTGAATTCGTCTTAGTGACTATCTTTGTGATAAACCGTATTCTTGGTGCAAACAAGCCCTTTCTTGGTGAAAGAACAATTTTGAGAACTCCTTGTGTTATTTAATTTTTGTTCTTTGTTTGCTTAGATTAGTGTAGTTTTGTTCTTTATACATGAAGTGTATCTGATCGATAAAAACCTTCAAAGTTTCCTCGGACGGCGTGTGGAATGGATTCGATATGGGTCATCGTGGATCGCTTGACCAAGAGCACACATTTTATTCCAATCCAAGAGAGTATTTTGGCTGAGAAATTGTTGACATATACATTTGAGGAGGTCATGGCACGACATTGGGTGCCAGTTTTTGTGATTTCTGAAAGGGATGTTCGGTTTACTTCAAGATTTTGGAGGAGATTTCATGAGGATTTGCATACTTTTCTGCATTTCAGCACGACTTTCCATCTATAGACGAATGGTCAGAGTAAGTGGAGTATCCAGACATTGGAAGATATGTTGCGGGCTTGTGTGCTGGATTTGGTAGGTGTTGGGGTATGTAACTTCCTTTGGCAGAATTTTCATGGAACAACATTTATCATGCTAGTATTGATTGACCTCATTTTGAAATGATCTACGGGAGGAACTGCAGGACCCTGGTATGTTGGGGCGAAGTCGGTCAGTGGGTTTTAGGGAGTACGGAGGTGGTACTCAAGATGACAGGATTGATCCAGCGGGTCCGCAGTAGACTTTAGACAACACATAACTGATAGAAGAGTTATGTAGATAGACACCGGTTAGACTTACAGTTCCAAGTTGGGGACATGGTACTCCTCAAGGTGTCACCTTGGAAATGTGTCATCCGATTCAGGAAGCGGGGCAAGCTGGTCCCCATGTATATTGGTCCTTTCATGGTTTTAGCCAGGTTAGGAAGGGTTACGTATCGTTAGGATCTACCTGAGGAATTCATTCAGATTCATAGTACTTTTCATGTCTCTCAGATACGAAATTGTTTGGTTGATGATTCCGCAGTGGTTCCATTGGAGGACATTCAGGTGGATGAACACCTGAATTATATAAAGACACCAGTGACGATCCTTAATATGAGGACGAAGACTCAGCGAAACAAGGTTGTAGATCTCATGAAGGTGCAGTTGCAGCACCGTAAGGGTTTAGAATGGATGTGGGAGTCAGAGGAAGAGATGAGAGAGCATTACCTCGAGTTGTTTAAGGTGGCGGACTTCGAGGACGAAGTCTAATTCAAGTGGGGGGAGAGTTGTAATGCCCAGATCTTGAGGTAATTTATTCGTAATTACATTATCATTTTGAGGATTCCTACGACGTGGTGGAGACACCACCACGACGTAGCGAGGTGAGAAGGGTCCGCATGTTTTATTTAAGCCACCACAGCATGGCAGTATTGGCCATGGCGTGGTGGACGGCTAACGTGAAAACCCTATTTTTCCAGGTTTGCTCCATATTTAAAGGAATGAGGAAGCTAGCGTTTGCTCCTCCTAAACCTCCATCAACCCCCTTAATCCCTAAAGAAAACCCTAATCATTTTCCTCCATTACTGAGCTAGTTTTGGTGTTCCTTGAAGCTAAATGTAACACCGTAAATTTCAAAACAATTTTTCGCATTTTATACAAAACACAATTCATTCAATATTCATAAAAACATCATTGTTTGAAACTCAAATTAGTAGCATATAAAAATCCCAAGATCTCATAACATAAAAATCCCGTGTGTGTACTGATCAGGCCGGCGCCTTCCCGCGATCCTCACTAGTACCTGAAACAAATAACACCAAACACTGTAAGCACAAAGATTAGTGAGTTCCCCAAAATACCACACATAGCACATATTAGCCACTCGAGGCTATAACTCTGTGGGTCCGTGGACCCTACTTTGTGAACCCTCTGGTTCTAACTCTGTGAACCTTCCGGTTCCAACTCTATAAACATGCACAACATAAATCACATAGAAATAATGCAGTACAACACATAACATACATATAGCATACAAATACTCTGTCACATAACTCTGATTACCTACTCAAGGTAAAGTATAGTGAGAAGACTCACCTCGCGTATCCCGGTAACTCGTAAATCCCTAAAATCACTAGTGCTCGATCTCCCGAGCTATAGTCCTCCTATAACACAAATACATCTCTAATTAACACTTTTCCAACTAAGGTTGACTAACCCTATCAAGTCAACATCGGTCAACTTTGGTCAATGGTCAACGGTCAACTCAACTCGCCGATTCTGGCGTGGACTCGCTGAGTCTCTACGGGGACCCGATTCCTCTGAGTCCCTTCCGACTCACCGAGTCACTCACCCGACTCGGTTACTCAACCCCTAGTTCGAAATCACTGAACAACCCGCACCAATTCGTCGAGTCTGGCAATGGACTCGGCGAGTGCATTCCATGCACAACCCCAAACGACCTTCTGAGGTCAGATCTGTTCCACTAACTCATAGATCCAGTCCTTCCAAGCTTATTTATCACGTAAAGTTCATGTCTTGGCGCTCATAACACACCTAATGACTCATAAATGGTGTTTTGACTTCAAGCATAAAGATCCCAAACCAAAACCTCCATGGATTCATAAAAAGCTTGGACAAAGGGACACTCTGGACCTCCAAGGGTCCAGATCCAGAACCTAACTCGCTTAAGGGACCAAGGGAGCACTATATCTAGCCACAAAAGGGCTCAATAAGCCCTAAATCAACATGAACATCACCTTAACAGAAGATGGTTCGAAAATAGTACCTCAAACGTGATGTTCTGGACCTCAGATCTTCAGGAAGTTGATCCTCTTGCTTCCCCTTGGCTATAGCTTCCTTTCCCTTGCTAGACAACACCTCCAAGGTCAACAATGGCTCCTTCTCTCACTCCAAACGCTCAAGCTCACTAGGGTTTCGCTCTGGGGACTGGTGAGCACAAATGACGGCCATAAGGCCCTTTAAATAGGCCCCAAACCCGAGAAATTAGGGTTTCATTAAACAGCGCAAACTCGCCGAGTCCATCAATGCAACTCGTCGAGTCCGGTCATTAATCCGGGTGAGAAATCGCGTCTCTACTCGGTGAGTCTACGCACCAACTCGCCGAGTTCTTCCACAAAACTCAAAATAAAAAGAATAAATATAATACCTGAAATTCCGGATGTTACACTAAAGAAGGAAGAACGAGGAAAAAGGAAACAAAGATCAAGGAAGCAAGTCTCCATTCTCACCTTAACACTCTTTTGGACATTTATAAGTGTCCAAGACTCGATTTTTATCATGGTAGGTTGCTAGATCTTGAGTTTTGTCCCATAAACTTCTTGTTCTTGTAGGTTGGGATGGTGAGATCTCTTAAAGTTTGCAACTTTATGAATCTCTGGGGCATTTGGTGAAGTATGTGCCTTAGATCTGGAGTTTGGTTGGGTTTTCAATCCATACATGAGATTTAGGTCATAAACCCTCATTTTGACCTAATATGGGTTAGTCTTGCTTTGTGTGTTTATTTAGGTGGCGTTTAGCACCTGTTATGGGATTTTGAGGACGTTTTGACTTTTGAGCTGCTTTGCAAGGTGAATTCTCTCACTGTACTGTAGGACAGTAGGTGTCATTATATGCTTGTTGTCTGTGTGACTCTTGCTTATATGCTTGCATCTTATGAATACTGGGCGGGGTCCGAAGCATACCGGGTTGGGCCGGTTGTATCCACCAAAGATTATCAATTCACACCTAAAACCACTTATTATGTGATATATCATCTAAACATCATTTATTGCAAGACAATATACATTAAAGCTACTTTATTTTGATTTTTTTTGTAGTTTAACAACTTTGAATCAAAATGTTCCACAAAAGCACTCAAGTTTCATAACTTTTTCTATGTCGACCAATATGATCTGTTATAATAATTTTTTTAAAAAAAAATCTAACATCTATAATGAAATAGTAAACTTTGTCATCATGAATCAAAATATTTTACTAAAATCATTCAACTTTGACAAGTATATGTATTGTTACCTCATGACGTTAACTTCCTGTAAAATGTCATAGTGATTGACGTTAAGAAATTCTTAAACATGGATGATTTTAATAAAAAGATATTTTATAGTAATTATACTTCAATATTTATTTAAATATATCGATATTTCTATTATAAGAATTTAGTATTAGCATTTTAAAAAAATTACATAAATGTTCTTGTTGTTTTTTAGATTTACAAGTTGCATCCGTAACTTTTTTTGGTTACATAGATGGTCTATATGGTTTCAATTTCTTGTGTGGTTGGTCCTTCTGGTTTTTCAGCTTTACAAGGTGCATCCCTAATCAATTTACCCTAACCTAGTTTACTTATGTTCATCTTCATCACCCTACCAATTGGAAAATTATCGAAATTCTCCATCTTCGACGACACCCTTCTCCATCTCCCTCCCATTCCTTTCATACCCGCCATATATCGTCGTCAACAGATAGAGTTAAGCAAGCCTTCCCTCTAAATCTCACCACATTAAGTATAAGAAACCCTATTCAGACATTCTATCAACTCCAAAAGCTCTCTTACTTTTCTCACAAGAAACATTATTAAAAAACGCAAAAGAAACCAGATGTTGCCAATCACCACCAGTTTGACTTGATGATGTTATCCTATTTCACTTTATCCAATGATGATTCCTCCGTTAAGGAGTTTCAACAACCATAACTACCAAACGAGATGTCTCTCCCCATGCCCGGTCTTCCTTCTATGGTTCCTTCTTGTGATAATTTGGTTTAGCATCTCTCTCTCTCTCTCTCTCTCTCTCTCTCTCTCTCTCTCTCTCCGACACTGTTTCTTCACAACAAAATTCATGGTTTATGAGTTCCTCGTCCATATCATCTCATTTCATCGGAGTCAATAAGGCAAGGTTGAAATGGTCTTGGGAAAGAGGGTATGAGTACAATAGGTTAAGGTTACCGGTGGTGGTCGCTTAGGTTTTTAAGGGTTTATAATTTAATGTTTATAAATCTTAATATTATATAAAAAAGATAAAATAAAAATGATAGAAAAGTTTTTTATATGAATCAAATCAACCATATAAAAAATTAAAACCACATGAATTGTGAATATAATATAAAAATTATATGGACAAAAATGGCAAATCTAAAAAGTCATATGGACCATTTAAGTAATTTTGTCTATTATATTTTACAAATTTTAATTAAAAAAGAAAAGTACTAAATTGGGACCATACGAAGAAAAACATAGAGTAGGGACGTGGATGATAGTTATCATCCCTATCCAATATCCGTCAGAGCTTATCCGCTTTACGAACGTGGATCTGTGTGTTTGGTCAAACCATCAAACAACCCAAATAAATATATTCAACAATTCTCAAACTATTTCGTACATTTATTTATTTCCTTCTTTAATATTTTTGGTAATGTATCACACATCTAAAACTTCAAATTGAACATACAAAAACTAAAACTTAATTCACCCTCTAGCTCTAAAAAAAGCCATTACGAATGCAATATCTCCAAAAAATTGTAATAATTCTCAATTCTACGGAATAATAAAATGAGAATATACATTCAGGATTAAGGAGACTAATAAATGTATCTGTCTTTTAAAAAATATTTCAAAATTTATCAATAATTTAAAAAAATTCTTCCAATAACCATCTATTCACAAGGACATTGCAAAGGGCTTTAGCAATGTGAAAAGGGTTTAATACATCTTTTTTTCTATCTTTATCCAAAATTTTGTTCTAACAATATAAAGTTTCATTTTCTAAAAAAGTAATTTTTTAAAATCTTTACCATTTAAAAAACCTTCAAAAAAAACTGTTTTATTAATAAAAAATTATGATTTTCACAAAAATAAAATTGGTTACATTATTAGTTTTAAATTTCGTACTATTAAACTTTTTTATTTTGAAACAATATCATTTTAAAACTTAGATATTAATAATTGACATTGCAAAATTGATGGTTATATAGAGAGTTTTTTAAATTTTAGATTAACATTTTTAAAAAATACTGATTAATTTTAGCTATTTTTGTTTTCTAAATTAAAATAAAAAGCGGATAAAGATAAAAGATAATAATTTGGCTAAATTAGATTCATCCATATCTTAATGATAAGCTCAGGAAAGTATAGCTAGACTTGGTAAGACACTAATGCTGTTCCCATGTGCCAACGATTGCTTGCCACGTGTCCACGCTTTTTTTGCTCTTTATCAAATCCATATTTATATGCTCCCCAAGAATGGTTCCAACCCTATCTTTGATCTGTGTTTCACAAACACTCAATTTCTCTGTTTCTTTGTTTTTCATACCCCATAATTCCATTAACAAAAACCAACTTCCATTTTCATTCCTTCATCATCAAAATCTAATCGAAATGGGTGAAGGAAAAAATCAAAACTATAACAAAGATCATCATCTGAAACAAAAATGGGATGTAATGGAAGAAGAAGCAGACAAGTATAAACATGAACATAAACATCCATGTTCTTCAAATGAAGAAGCTTGTTCAACAATCTCAGATGGATCATCGTCGTCCATAACGTGTTGTTCTTCATCTTCTTCATCTGATACAACAGATGATGCGTCTTCTTCTTCCGCGAATTCCAGTAGATCTTCCTTGTATGATCTATCAGACCTAATGTCTCAGTTACCTATCAAGTAAGTTCCGTTAATTTGCGTAATTTTTCCCCCAAATTTGATTGAATTTAGGTTACGATCTGTCATCTGTATACTGAAATGGTTGAATTTGCTGCAGACGAGGTCTATCGAAGTTTTATCATGGAAAATCAGACTCATTTTCATCTCTAGCGAGGGTAACGAGCGTTGAAGATCTTCCTAAGAAAGAACACAAAATGAAGAAGAAGAAGATGAAGAAGAGCTACAGATCTCACACACTTCCTAAACCGATCATCTCAAAGAGAAAATCGAGAGGTTATTTGAAGAAAAAGTTTGGAAGTAGCAGCATGAAGAAGAAAATCGATGAGTGATTGTGGCTTTTCCATGTCTGTTTTAGGCTAATCGATGTTTTTTTCTGTAAATATAAGGCTTTTTGCTTCTTAATTACTTCAATTAAAAAGAGCAAATTAAAAAAGTTAAATTCATTAGATTCAGAGAAAAAAAAAGTTATTACACAAATCTAAGAGATAATGATGAATTGATCATCGAAGTTATTACACAAAAACAGCAGAGATTGATGTTTTCATGGAGATTTGATGGACCGATTTTGTAATCTGCTTGATCTTCTCATCGGAGATGGTGTAACCACGGTGGTCGGTTCTATTTTGCGCCTCTGTTTCTTGATGGTTTTCTCGTTGTAAACAACAGAATCTCCGGTTGAGTTCTCGATGTGAGAGGCTTTTGTTTCGCCGGAAAAAATGGTGGATTGGATCAAAGAATTGCTTTCTCCGAACACAAACTCGCCTAGCAACTCGACAGATGGTGGATGAATGTGACTATGTTCTTCAGAAACATCTTTCTGTAAAGATGTGGATTTCATCAATGGTGCTTCTTCTTCTTCGTGGTCTTCTTGTTCAAGAACCCTAATTTCTTCCTTTTCAGCTTCGTGAGTTGCTCCGGCGACAGTTGGTGTTACCGGAGGTGAGGATTTCATCCGTCTTGAATACATGACACCGAAAGATGATGTAATTAACACGAAAAACCCGATTACACCTGCAAGATTTAGATCAAAACTTTCCGATTGGATAGTTTCAGTTTCTATTTCTGCATCATTAATCTCCTCCATTTCTTGTTCTGCAATTTCTTCGTTTTCATCGGAATCTGTTGCTACCAACGTCTGATCATCATCATCAACTTCTCTTTCACCCTCTACATCATAAATCGCCACCATTTCTTCTGCAATTTCGTCGTTTTCATCAAGATCTTCATCTTCTTTCCACATTTCACCATGAATGACATCTGCTTCATCATTTTCTAGATCAATATCAGCTCCTAATTCTTGCAACGAATCAGAGGTTTCTTCTTCATCGTCATGAACGCCAACCATATCTACTTCCTTCAATCTTCCTACCACTAATTCCGTTTCCATTAACGAACAACTTCCAACTTGAGAAAAGTTTAAACCTGAAACTCCATAAACATTACTCCAAGTTTCTACTGTATGAAAAGGGGTTGGAGAATCCATTGAACATATAGCTTGGGTAGTATAGATTACAGTAATCACAACAGCGATAAACTTCAAAAAGCCTTTCAAATTCCAGAATCTTTCATCGTCCCCAAACTCAATCTCTTCTTCTTCTTCTTCTTCATCATCTTCTTCTTCTTGGCTTTCACCTTCGTCTTCTTCTTCTTCACATTCACCTTCGTTGTTAATCAAATCCAGGGTTTGTTCTTCTTTTTGAGAACAAGAATCAACAAACCCATACGAATCTGCCCCTAATTCCATTCCAGGAGCTTCAAAAGAATTACTACTTCTGACACTTTCTTCGTTTCCATGAAGAACAGATATCATCCTACGTCGATTAGGGTTATAACGTAAGAACTTAGGCCTCGGTGAAAGGTAATTATTAACAGGGTCATAAGGCTTCTGGACATGATCAACAACAACAGGGGATTTCACAGATTTTGACTCGAAACTAGAGGATCTTTGGAGACTTGGTTGTTCATTAACATCTAGGGTTTCGTTCCTTTCACCCAAGATTTTCTTTTTAAGAACAGTAGCTTTGTTAGTTGTGCAAATGGTGTGACTCATGAAATTCTTGGTAGGCGATTGTTTCTTTAACCTTGAAGCCATTTCTGGGCTCAGTTCATTCTCGTTGTTTCCTCCTGCATCTAGATTTCAATTTTCCAGATATCATAAATCAAATTCAAATTAAACTAACAGAATTTAGGTCAAAATCAATACGATTACATTTATACAAATCATAAGGAAGATATAGAAAGAGAACTTACAACTGAATGAAGGATCAGTAACTGAAGAAGGTTTAATGGAGTTTGATGAAGTGAAACTATCCATAATTTTCAAGAACTTTGATTGTTGTTAAGAACTGATCGATCGAATTGAGACAGAGTAAGAGGGGAAGAGGGGGATGAAAATATGACCGTTATTTTTGTTAGGCGATGTTTATAAAGATTATAGATTTTGAAATAAGATTCTTTTTTGACCGTTGGAGGGGTGTAAATGAAAAAACTAGAAAGTAGCCTATTCTTGACCACAATCTCGAATCAGTGGAGCCTCTGTAACATAATGGATAATCTATATTTTAATACTAATTTAAATGAACCCAAACCCAACAACCAAGGCCCAATAATTATTTTGATAGAATTAATGGGCTCAATAATGTTACTACAATATCATATTTTACTGTTTTGAAGTTTATCTATTTTTTCTTTTATAAAAAGTAGTATCAAATCAATTCACACAACACCCACTGATTGAAAGGAAACAAAGATTACGATCATATTGTAGATGAATCATTGATAACTAATAGTAAAATTTTCCAACAAGACGATTATAAGTATCCAACACCAAACCAATTGACTTCCGTTGACGAAGACGATATCAAACAAAGACGATCGCCGCTTTAATTTTTAAGTTAAACCGAACTTCTTAACTTTTTTATTTTGATATTTTTAAGTTGATAAAATCATTGTATATACGATTGGTACCAACAAAATGTTAAAAATAATTTTTATTTTTTTATCAAAAAATAATGAAATCCAATTTTAGGGTCCTGTTAGTTGGACTATGAAACACTCATCATCTATGCTAGTTGAATTTGTCATTGATATAATAAACGTTTAATTTATTTTAGGAAAAAGAACATTATATACGGAAAAATAAATTACCATATATTTAGATCCCAAAGCGTCAGATTCGTTATCTTAATGTTGAACAAGTCATATGATCGTGTAACTAACAATAGTTTGAGTAAACAAATCCAAGATTAGAATAATTATAACAGTTAAGACTACAATGTCTTCTAAAAGTCCAAAAACTAATCCGTTAATGATATTCCAAAGACCTTCAACCTGAATACATGATAAAAAAATAAGTGTTATGTCAGATCTCCGGCTAGCGACAAAAACGTCAGGTTGTGCGACATAGCGTTGGATCATAGTTACATCATACAATGAGCAATACAAAAATCATAAAGTTAAGTATATAATTATTACTTAAAGTAGTGTTTACATAATTCGTGCTTGAGGAGTACAAAACAATACAAGTTTAGCAAAACGTAATTTTAAAACATAATCTTTGCCTAAACAGTAAGGCCAGAACAAAATAGAAACAATGATTGATCCCATAATTAATCGGTGAGTGCATATCCATCTCTTAAGTTCTTGAGAATATATGAGTTTTAAAATATGTCAACAATAATGTTAGTGAGTTTTACAGGTTTTGACTTTTCGTATTTTAAAACCAAAAAGTTATTTAAAAGTGCGAGTTCGTGAAGTATAAGTACTTACCTTACTTATATAATCGTGCTTGTGACTCAAGTGTACTTGTTAATATTTGTTTACTTATAAAAAGATAAGTTTTATAACAACAGTTTGTGTGTTTCGTATATTTACAAGTATTTGTTTTACTTATAAATATACATAGAAACATAATCTATCTTTCTACATGTGTATTTTGGTTACACATAAATACTATTTCAATTCTGTATGAGTGTTTTGACATATATAAATACTATTTCAATTCTATATGAGTGTTTGGCTACGTATAAATATTATTTTATTGTATACAAGTGCTTTTAGAGTGTACTTTGGGGATATCATGAGCCTATAACCGAGCTAAATGATGAGATCGAGCCTGCTTGTGGCACTACAAAGTGGCGTGCCGAGAACATCACCAACGTTTCATCGACGTTGTGAAAGAAAATAGGAGAATGAACATTATCGTCTGTTTCGACTCGCCAGACGAAGGTTGTAGCTAGCAACCAGAGGCAGGAGTGTCAACCCGTATAGATCTATACAATACGTTCTCGCACGTTTAAGATTTAACGGTTATAGTACAGAGGATTTCACTAAGTTTTTATTCTTAGTTGATGAAGAGTAACAACTCATAAAAATCCCAAGTTTAACAGATCTAAAAGTGTGTGCATTTATGTCATAAACTTTAGTTAAAAAGCTTATTAGACTATTGTTCGTTCGTTAAGTTCAAATCGTTTAAAAAAAATACGATTTTTTGTCTTTAAACTTTAAGTTATAAAGTTCATGAGATTTAATGTTCGTTTGTTGTATAACACTATAATAAAAGTTTTCTAACAAAAATTAGACAGCATAACGACTGTATTTTGATCAAAACCAAGTTTTGCCCATTGTAAAACTAACAAAAACACACTAATGTACAAGTCTATAAAACACTAAATATATCATTTATATATATAATAATTCTAAACTACATGATGAACAGTTCTGGCTTTTGATTGGCTTTTGGATTTTTTTTTTGCTACGTTTGTTTTGTTATATATATTTGATACGTGTTGTTCCTGCTCCCACTTCCGGTTGCTGCCAATTAGATACGCACAAAAAAAGCTCCACCGTCTAAACTCACCGCCTCATGTTTTATTTCTTTGACTGCTTATCTTCTCAAACAACCCATTCTCTCTGAACAATGTAAACTGGAATTCAAGTGTAAAAATTACTATTAGTTTGCATTGTTTAATCACATTTACGTTATTGCTTGGTCGATTTTCCCCAATTGGTTATGACTCGAATAGTCGAATCATGTAGTTACCGAAATGTTTTTCTTTAGGACCTCTCCAGTTTAACAAAGTTTTTGGAAATCAAATATGAATCAAGTTCCATACTTTATAAAAATGTTTGTGTTCTTGAAGACATTCTACTCATTCTAATAATGCATAGTTTTTGAATGTATATTTGCATAGATGGAAATCAAAAGAACCATTCCCATAGGCTCTGGTGATTCTAGGGATTATAAAACAAAAAGATATTTGTTGGTGGGAACCGAAGGTTAGCATATGAAAATCTTGAATATATAAAAGCTCCATTTATCTGATTCTTTCCATACCTTTGTTTCCAAAATTTTATAACTATTTAACAAAAACTAGGAGGTGTTCCCTCGCTCCGCGAGGGACAGAGTTTGCTGACGGGTCCTTTTTATCGGATATTTCTTGGCTGCCTGCAAAGAGGACAAATTGCCCATAATGACAAAATAGTTTTGTTTTTATCATTAATATAGGCAATGAACGTTTTTTACCTTACCGTAAATTATGTACTACTCAATGAAGAGTTTGATATGATTATTAGTTTAAACAATACGTATAAATAAAAGTCAGGTGACAAACCATAACAACTTAACATGCAAACACAACCACATCAAGGCTAATTAAAGACAAATCGTTATAAGTGCTCAAGAAGGTGACAAATGTATGATTTGTAAGTTTCTAATTTGATAACTCTTCTCAAATGTTAATAGATGTTTGATTGTTATTCTGATATGCGAATGACATAAATGATCCAAAAAGTTGTATGAGTTCTACATAATACGCCTACATTTCCCTAATATCAAATAATGGGACAAAACCAAGTGCAAAGGGTAAATCTTTCCAAATCCTAGAAAAAGTGAAAAAATATCTAATTTTCCAGAAGAAACACATATCTCATAATACATACCCTTGTATCCAACTGTCACCAATAAACCAATATCAACGTTACCTACAATTAAAAAAACTAAAAAATAACAGCAAAGTCCAAGGAAAAACCCAAAATGAAATTTTTTAACCTGAGTTCATCCTTCCAGCTTTCTGGTGAGAATATAAAATTCAAAGTACATTGCTAGTTAGTGTTTCTTTTTTGAAAAAAAATTAAATATAAAAAAACGGAAAAAGCTGTTAATTGAAAATACAGTGCTATTTACTGAACTTATAATCAAGAGATGGAAAATGAACCAAATGGCAATGTATTGTGGGTTTTTGGTAAGCAAATTAAAAGAAATTGAAAAAAACAGAAAAAATAGGTATAAATGTAAAGCAAGTCGAAAAAAAAAAACAATAAATTACCATGTTTGTTCTTTCTTTCAATCCAAATAAGAGAACAAATAAACCACTCAAAAACCATATCATTTGAAACAAAAAAAAAGTTGCATGATCAAATACCTTTAGAAAAATGGGTGAGAAGAATTGAGTCAATAATGGTCTCTTTTTTTTTTCCTTTAAATCATCATCAACCTAAAAGATCATAAGATACTATTTTCTACCTTAGAATTGAAAATATGTTTTCCACATGCATACCCTTTCTCCCGTTTTCTCTCATGACTTAACAAATGATGACTCAACATTTATTAATTATTAGGCTCTCAATATAATAAAAGTAATAACAATAATAAGACTTACCGAATAGCTGTGTATTTTCTATAACTGTATTTCACATAAGGTAGACAATTCTCAATTAGATTCTCCAGCACGTAGAGAACATTTTTGGATCCAACACTTTAAAAATTAAAAAATTTATACATTTAATAAAATGTAACCATAATTTTACTACCTCTGATATGATTAAACGTTGAGTTATAACTTGCTGAAGTGTCATGAAGTTTCGATATTCCAATGTATGATTCCATAAAGTAGAGACCAAAAACCTGCATTATCAAAGATTAAAAAATTAAATTTATATATAAAAATGTTAAATTTACAAATAATAAGTTTGCTAATGACCTTATAAACCAAACTATTAGCTCTATATTCAGAACACATGTGCTTTTCATCTTTAATTAACTTCACAGGCACTTTCCCTCCCATTAGTGTAAAATATTGGATAGCAAACAAGTACCATGCAGTCGACCCAAACCTTGGTTACCCGGTTCCCCAGTTACATCCGGGGCCAGCTGCATGGACCTAGTTACCATGATAGTTGACCAGTGGCAGCGCTTTCCCTTTTATTGATACTACACATTCATGATGACATTGATCATAAGGAACATTTCAAATTAATAATATTTCTTTTAAACCATTAATCCCATGAAAAAATGACTATTTTGCCCTTACGTTTACATTTATAATTGAGCCCATTTTACATGGGGTCAATATATGAGGAGAGGTATACCTTGTTCAAGTTTGAAAAGTACATTACCAAAGAGAAGTGGTTTCTTCCCTTGTCTCGTTTTAACAATATCACCATTAAACTCATCAATTGTCCGATTTTCCACATCTTCAGGTAAATTTTATCAACACGGGGTAGACACCATACATAACACATGATTGAGCTCTAACGGATGTTTACCTCTTGTAAACATATTCTATTATAATCAAAATATGGAATATACATATGAGTCATTTCAAATTTTCAATTAACCAAGAAAAGCGACCAAAAAGTTAACGGTTGAATGTTATATTCATGGAATGGTAATCAAGTCTTATTTCATAAGTTATTGAATAAACATCGATAAATGTTAGAAAAAAAATCCATTTAGAAAAAAAAATCCATTTAATATTTAAGGTTCTACTATTGGGTGAATTCAATTGACCCGGGGAGCCTACAGATCTATCATTTCTTATGGGTTGACCGTCTTTCATACTTTGAATGTCTCAAGGTAATCCAACAACACCACAATTTGGTGAAGCTCCAATGTAACCTTGCCCATGGGTATGTCCTAAGACATGTTGTTACGATACTAAATAAAACCAATGTTGATTTTGCATATTAGGTTTTTGTCGTTGTAAACCCATATTAGGGCGAAAACTATCAATTTCCTGAAAACCATGTTGATACCAGTTGTCAGTTTTACCCTTAAAAGTTCAAACTAAACAATAACATCATAAGATGCAAGAAAGAAGAAAACATAAATGCCAATATGTGTTAAGTCTATATAATACCAGATGTTGCCACGACATCCACAAATGCCAATTTGTTCCCCATCTCCCTCGAACTCCTTTCTGTTGGATTAATGTCTAAGTCCATAACTATAATTGGTAAGACTTGACCCGACCCGGCATGGTCCATTTGGGTTGCATGGCATCATGCATTTGGATAGACTATAATGAGAGAAATAACACTTAAGGATTATTAATATATTATAAGTTCTACTATATTAATAGGATTATTTAATTAGTATTGATCAAAAATTAATTTAGAATTAATTAAGTGATCAAAAGAAGACTAATTAAATATATGGGTTGATTGTGTAAATCATCCATACTTGTATAGTGGGCTAAGACTCCATGGATTATCAAGTTGGGCTAAAACCCATAGGATGATCCATGGTGTATTTGAACCCATGGATCCAAGGAAATGGAAAGCCATGACAATTAGGGTTTACCCTAATTATGACACTATATAAAGATCATATTGTTGGGAAAAATCGACCACTATGTGTGAGAAAGAAAGGGCTAGCCGATTTTCATGAAGTGTGGAATTCTCTCAAGTCTTTCCAAGTGCATATGATGTTGTGTGAACCATTTGAGGTGTCACACTTGGGGCACTAAGCACTCAAGCTTCATGAAGACAAGCTACATCAAACAAAGGTATGTATTTTATCCATTTGATTACCCAAGTATCAATGATTGTATGCTAGATAGGGTAATACCTTGGATATTCATATTTGTATGTATAATAGAGAAAACATAGATCCAAGGTATTTAGGGTTGCATGTACACTTAGGAGTGTTAGAATACTCAAAACCCAATAGTGGTATCAGAGCCTAGGCTTGTTTTCTTGTTATACCTGCAAAAACTACTTAAAAATCGAATTTTTGTGCTGTCTGGACAACGGACTCGGCGAGTCCATCAGGAGACTCGACGAGTCCATGCCTTAAAAGTGTTCAAAATGATCCAACTCGCCGAGTTGGTTCATGCACTCGACGAGTTGGACCCCCAGACAACATATATTCGACTTTTTTGGCTGAAATTGGACTAGGAACATTACCCTAAGATGTTTTTGGACTTATAAACTTGTTTTTGATGTGGTAATGTTCATGCTAATCCAATTTCAAAGATAATTGTCAATAGATTCATGTTTTGTATTAGTTTAAGGTTTAGACTAATTACATGAAAAAGATTGATTTGAATTATCTTGTTCTTATGAGTTGCTTAGATTAATAAAAAGGTTGATTGATTATGTGTCTTTGATCCATTTTAATCTAAGAGATGATTCTAAAATGTGTTTGTGTAACTTGTCCTCAAGTTATATGAAAAGTCACATTTAAGTCTCATAAAACTCATAAAAGTTGGCAATGGTTACAAAAAATGAAGAGTCTTGTCCTCAAGTTATGGAGGTTCAAGAGTCACTTCATTAAGTAATAAAAAATGTAACCTTAATTAATTCCATAAGTTACAAAAATAAAGAAAAGTTACATTCTTTTATTAGTTTAAAGTCTTCCATAACTTGTCCTCAAGTTATGGAACTTGAAGAGTCTTTTATTTAAAACTACTTTAAACACATAAGTTATGAAATTAATTAGTTTTGAATAGTTTCAAAACTTGCCCTCAAGTTTTGGAATTTGAAAAGTTTTCACTTATGAATACTTTAATTCCAAGTTAGCCCTTAGAATTTTAAAAGTTAAAATTCAACCCTTATACTTTATAATATTATAAGTTAATATATATATATATATATATATATATATATATGTATAAGAGTAAAGTCAGTCTTACCGTTAGTAGGCCTCATTCACGAAGCCGGTCAATAAGGGGGGGGGGGGGGTATAAGGTTACTGCCTATAAAATGACAGTTTAATGGGTGTCCACTCTCACCCACCACTTCCTTGACTGGTGGAGGGTCGTTAGCCGAACGGGTAGGACAAGGACTATAATTCTCCCTTCATTAAAAGTATTAATGATAAATACTAAGTAACTAAACCTTTTATAAATACCCAATCTTAGTTACATAGGAAAAAGTGAATAAGGTGTTAATCCATGAAATTACACTTTGCACTTTGTTTAAGTCGGTTAGTGGAGCGTGTGAGGTTAACCGGCACACTAACCTGGACTTAACAAGGCAGGCAAAGGGTAACTTAATATTTATCATAGTATCGGTGGAGCGTGTGTGGTTAACTGGTACATCGATTAAGGGGTAAATATTAAGGGTACCTAGTATATTTGCATGGTTACTTCACACCTTGTTTTGTGATCCCCGGCATCCCAGTCACAAAACCTGAAGGGCACACTCGAGATTGAAACATGCCATTGAACAGTTCAATGAATATCAAAAGATCTAGGAGTTTCAAATCCAATTAAAACCTAATAATACATTTTGTTTATCTTGGTGGAAATTGGTGAATCGTCATTCACCTACCTTCAAATATTTTATAGCTTGGATTACGGCATCCATCTTCTAAGTTATAAAATAGTTTGTTGGGTCCTACCTTAATATTTCATATTGGGTGTCATATTAAGGACTTTAAATCAACTATCTTGAATATCTCCCAAAAAGATGTCTGGTTTAGGCATTTATGATCTTCCCAAATCTGTTGAAACAAGCTTTCCTAAATGAAGATGATGTCCCATGGAAATCATACTTCTTTCTCCTCCTCCAATTATTCTCCCTAACCCACAAGTTCTTGAAAAGTTTAAGGTCACTCAAGCCCTATTGGCAAGCAAAGGTCTATGTGTGGTCACATCTTGGAGATGTAGTCACATATTGACAAGCCGGGAGAGTTGGGTGTCAAAGTCTTGAGAAAGTTGGTGGCTCAACTACTTTCTAAGTCACATAGTGAGTTCCTTTGGGACTCCTATGAAACAGACTAAGACAAGACCTTTAATGATCTTATCTATTTGCTAAAATCAACTTCCTAAAACTTTATGGACATTGAAAATGATGACAATGGATATCCAGTAAAGCTCTCTCTTCCCAATGGAAAGGGATCGGCCATAGTCAGCTCAGTTGACCAAATGGTAAAGAGAGAGGCTAAGTCTGAGATAGTCCCATTATCAAGGGTCCATTGCCAAAGGAAGGGGAATTAGTTACGAAGCTGCCGAATTTACCTAAGGATGTTAAAGTCAATAAGTTTGACTCTACTTCAGGTAAAGTCCACTATCTAACTCTGCTAAGTTTCTATTTTGAGATTCTTGATATATGATGTGACTGGGTCACATGGTGACGTTTTAAGAATCAAAGAAAGTGAAGAAACTTAAAGAAAGAATATGCTGAATCTGATCGCGTAGATGGATTTCTATCCCATAGTTTAAAGATCGGATTCTTGAGCTACTTCTTAGGAGTTATGGGATATTGCTTAGGAATAGATAACAACAAGTTTTCATATGGATTGTAAGGATAAGTTTTTCCGCAAAGTTTTTAAAATAAAAAGAATTTTTTTATTATTTATTTTAAGATATCCTTACAATGGCATCTGAGGAAAAAATTGTTGCTTATATGATTCCATTAATAGCAAGAGTGGGAATATGAAATTGATTCTTTCATTTGTGCTAATGTCTAAATTTACCAAATAAGGAAAGATCCTCATCACCCAAGTTTCAATTGGACCGGAACTTGGAATCATGCAAGTTGTATAGCATGATGAATGAGAACTTTCAAGCATTGGAAAAATTAAGACTAACTACTTGTTCACATGGATGTGAGAGTCAAGTAACGGACTAAGGGATCGAGTACACATTCTTGTGCACTAGTCAAGTCCACCACAAAAGATCGATAAGATTATTCGTCATAATTTACTAAAGCTCAGCAAATATGGTTATACTTACAAGCTTAAGTGTAATTCTGAGACATTGGAAACAGGTTCCAATGTATGACAGAGCGAATAAGAAGAATCAACTTAGGCAGAAAGATAAAAGTTTCTCAAATATGAAAAAATGGGAGAGTACTTTAGTATCAGTTTTTGTGATCATCTTAATGATCAAGAAACCATATCACAATTAGTTCTCTAAGGAAGAGGAATCTTGAATTGTTGAAATGGTTAAATCAAGAAGATGAGTCATACTTCGTTCCAATACAAGTCTTAGAGTCATACTCCAAGATTGTAACTTGAGTGATATGCCTTAAAGAAGGTTTAAAACACTTGTCAAATGTAAGAGTAAAAGTTTTCTACTCTTGTACATTTGAAATTGGTAAGTTGTGATGTTTTAGATAAAACAAAGACCAACTAAGGCCAATTGTGTGAAGTGTTTGTCTTGATTAGAATCCACACTATCTCTTGAATATCTGACAAGAAAGTCTTATATGTCAAGAGGACAGTGGGAGTCTTAAAGGTCTTGAAAGTCTCAAGAACTAATCAAGAATGAAACCTGAAGTTCCTCACTAACACACGACTTGAGGTTCATAACCTATCGTGTTGACATATTCTGTGCCCATTCCAATTAAAGTTGGCTTTGCATATGAACTCTTAGAGTTCTCAATTGGTTGCACAACAGCTTGGAAGCAATGGCAGGCCCGTGAGCTGCCACATGGCAAGAAATTAAGATTGAATTCAGTCCATAATAGCTTGATTTTGTCATTATCCTGTCTTGTGACTATGGTTTTGACAATTCACATGGATAAGAACACATACACCATTAAATCTAAGTGTCATAAGGTTTCTCTCCGATTCATGAAAATGGTGGTGAGGAAACACTTTCACTAAGTAGATTTTAGCTAGATAGCAATTGTGATATTTTCATTCTCAAAGTCGTTAGTGGAGCATGTGTGGTTTACCGACACACTAACATGGACTTGTGAGAAGTGGCAAAGGTCTAAACAATCAAGACTATGATTACGACATCCCTTTTCATAGTTCTTAAAATTGTTTAGACACACATGTTAGCTATCTAAGATAAGGTGTATGATTATGATAAAGTTTTATCAAAGCAATCTAGTATCAGAAATTTGAACTTTGGTAAGAAAGTCAATAAAGTATTGATTTCTAGAAGTCCAGCTGATTTCTAAGTACATGTCAAAGCTAATGGGAGCATAAGTTTTATGCTAATAATCATCATGTTAGTGGGAGCATGATAATTATGATAAGTATTTCAAGTTAGCAATGTTAATTATAGAAAATTAAAGTTTCAATTTGGAAAGAGTTGTTTTGCTATAATTAAGGGAGAGGAAATTATACTTCATCTCAAATCTAAAAGCTTAGATTGAGGTTTTAATCGTATTTAGTCAAGGATATATATATATATATATATATATATATATATATATATATGAATTTCATGTTGGAATGGCTCAACATAAGAAAATTTTGTATATGGGTCCATTATTTGCGTTCTAAAATTCGATTATGATTACGACATCCCTTTTCATAATCTAAATTTTGAGAACTTGGCAAATAGAAATGGAAATGTTATAGCAAAAAATTGGTTTAGTCTTTAAGTGAGACATCATGAATCGTGTCCCATATGCTTCAGATATAGGATTGATTACATGTGCTATATTCATCCTTTCTAAAATTTCCAAATGCCTAAGCATTAAGAAGGGAAAAGGTCTAGAATTGGATATGACTAAAAGGATTAAACAATTGTCGAAGACAATCTAAGGCTTACCAAAGATTGGCTACTCAAGGATAGTTGGAAGTATAGTGATAATTCTGGAAGGACCATATTGACATAATCTGTAAGGAGGCAATTCTTGTTCAGAAGTGATAGTCAAAATGGAATATGGAAATGTTTCAAAGTTAGAAATTATTCAATCTGTGTGAGATTAGGAAACTTAATGCAAGAAGGATGTTTCCAAGGAGCTGATCTCCTTTGGAATGCTTTGTAATGGTTCTTGTCAAGTCTTTCTGACTTTGTGCATAATCATTACAAGAGGATCAATGCATATAAGTTTAGAATCTAATAGATTTCAGTAAATGGCATGAATTTGGAATTCTTGCATTTGCAGTAAGGATTTGGGACTGTGAAAAGAGGATCATTGGAGTTATGTTCAATTGATCTATTTCACAAAGTAAAGATCATAGACAAACATAGTATGCATACTTGGTGTATGGCATGACTAGTGTTTAGAAAACATAGTGTATATCCTTGGAGCATGGGACAACTATTGTTTTAAATTCAAGAATAACGTTGATAGCTGAAACAGTATATAATGAATAATGTGTAATCATATGGTGATAAATAAAAGGTGTTTTATTTATGTTCATACGTTTTGATACCATATTGGATTCAATTATTTTTGTGTTTCACTTTGCATGTTTTAACTTCTTGAATAACTAGGTCATTGTTCTGGATGACTAAGTTATTCAAACCATCCACATTCGGTCATATGTTGGAAGTAGATATGAATTAAGACTGTCATGGGTTGGCTTGTAGAGGTCTAAGTTGTTGGACAAAGGGCTACAACACTCATGAGTGCTCATAAGTTCTGAGTATTGGATTCAACCCGCGCTCATTGGAATCACTTCATGGATTTTATCACGAGTGATCATGAGACGATAATATATTATATTCTTCAAACCTAGAGATATGAGTTGTTACTATGAGTTGGTTGTACATTGATTGCACGAAAACGCATTCGGTAACTCGGTGTTATAAAACGTTCATTTGTGTATGATTCAACAAGTAGCAGAACAAGCCATATGAGTTGAAGTTTATCCATTCCTTTTACCTCCAGGATAAAAGCGATATCTGTGGGCCCGTCGATGATTTGATGATGACAAATGAAAGTGCTCGGCCAGGCCAAGACTGATTTGATTTGTTCAATTAGTCAGCCGTCATAAATCGGAAATTGGGAAACAACAAATGGACAGAGAGAATGATTATAATCCATGTCTCAGTCCATATGATATCTAGAATGGAGGAATATATGATCCCTTATCTAATGGACAAGTCATTGACAAAGGTCAGAGTTCATCGACAAGGTCAGAGTTCGACAGAAGCTTTTGAGAGCTACGATTGCCAGTCGGTTCTTGAAGTCATACACAATAATAGTTTTAGACTTATCCAAGTGGGAGACTGTTGGATTAATGTCTAAGTACATAACTATAATTTGTAAGACTTGACTCGACCCGGCATGGTCCATTTGGGTTGCATGGCATCATGCATTTGGATAGATTATAATTAGAGAAATAACACTTAAGGATTATTAATATATTATAAGTTCTAATATATTAATAGGATTATTTAATTAGTATTGATCAAGAATTAATTTAGAATTAATTAAGTGATCAAAAGAAGACTAATTAAATATATGGGTTGATTGTGTAAATCATCCATACTTGTATAGTGGGCTAAGACTCCATGGATTATCAAGTTGGGCTACAATCCATAGGATGCTACATGGTGTATTTCAACCCATGGATCCAAGGAAATGGAAAGCCATGACAATTAGGGTTTACCCTAATTGTGACACTATATAAAGATCATATTGTTGGGAAAAATCGGCCACTATGTGTGAGAAAGAAAGGGCTAGCCGATTTTCATGAAGTGTGGAATTCTATCAAGTCTTTCCAAGTGCATATGATGTTGTGTGAACCATTTGAGGTGTCACACTTGGGGCACTAAACAATCAAGCTTCATGAAGACAAGCTACATCAAACAAAGGTATGTATTCTATCCATTTGATTACCCAAGTATCAATAATTGTATGCTAGATAGGGTAATACCTTGGATATTCATATTTGTATATATAATAGAGAAAACATAGATCCAAGGTATTTAGGGTTGCATGTACACTTAGGAGTGTTAGAATGCTCAAATCCCAACACTTTCTGCCTTCAACAACTTCACCTACATCTATAGTCCAGACTTAACATCTTTCATAAGTAAACTGTATACATAGAAAACTAAAACCAAAAAATAAATATGAAAATAGAAAAATCATTTAGGACTGGAAAATGAGAGGTAGAAATAGATTATTATGGAGCATACCATAGTTAATTTTTCCAGGAGATGGCATAAATCTTTCATATCTCCATCATCACCGATCCCAAATCAAAATACAAACTCTTCATCAACATTGACATTTCAACAAACACATACCGTGCAATAGTAGTTCCTATAGAATAACATTCATTTGTTCAGACTTCAGACTTGAATTGGAACTTCAATCAACGACTTTCTCATTCGAATCATGTGAAACTTACCTTCAATTTTAGATGAAACCGATGGAAATGGAGTTCCAAGTTCCTAAAAAAATCTCATATCCCAGGGAAATCGTTCTCCATTACATACCCTCTGATGGCCTACAAAATAAATAAATAAAATCAGCAGATTGTCAGCTCGATGGGTGCAAGGGTTGGTAGCTTTTGTGAAAGAAATCTATTAGAGAATATGGATGTCAACGGAGTAACAACATAAGATAATAACAAATACGTTGAGTGCGATTTGAAGAAAGGCGACATGAAAGCGACGAATTTCTGAAAACAACAACGACAACAGGCAAAACAGAACATTGGAAAGCATACAAATACCAAAAAACAAAGGAAAGAAGCAAATCAATTGAAGACAGTTGTTAGCACATAATCAACATTTTTTCAAAAAACAAATTAAGAAACATTGAAAAAGTCAAAGTCTGAAAAAGAAACTCCCCTGCACTTTCGAAGGTTGTCGCAAAAAAAATAATTCCAAAACAACTCAACAGATCCTCTCCAAATTAGTGTGTATTTTACACTTTAAAAGCAAATCGATGTTGCACCTTGTTCTTCACCAGTTTCATAGAGAATCGCCACCAGCGCCCTGCAATTAGCAAGCAGAAATTCAGTAAGGCCTAATTAAAAGTTGAAATAGAACGAAGTTAAAACAAAGTGAAATACAGAGAAGGAGTAGTATGCGTCGACCTCATCGGTCGATTCTCTCTGCCGCCTTTACTTGTCGTGTCTGCTTTCATCGGCTGAAGAATAGAATCAATACCCCCGAGTCCGAATAGTAATCTGAATTGAAGTGAATATTGGAAACCGATCAATCGTCATGGTGCCGATTTGATTTAAAGCGATGAGCGGTTGAGGAGCAAGAAAGGGGAGTGTCGGAGATCGCAAGATCGTCTGTTTTTTGTGTAGAAGGTAAGCAGTAGGCAGTGATATAGGTTGATGAGAATGAAGCAGTTTTGAGGCGGTGAGCATCTGATTGGAGAATTAAACGGTGGAGAAGAAGAAGCGGACACATATTATTCAGTCGTCGACTCATTTACCGGGATGTATATCTAGGTTTTTTTTAATGGATCAATAGAAAGAGAGTACAAAATTGAACATGCACAAATAAACAAAGGACTAATTTTGCCAATCCCTTAGCCACTTTACTGTAGCTAAGGGTGGAGAACTTTAATATATATATATATATATATATATATATATATATATATATATATATATATAAATAAGTAACTGAAAGATAGAATCATGAAATTTAATCATTTTTTGATCCCACATAATGTATATAGTTTTATTATTTTTCTTATAGGGTAATATATATGGGATTTTACTCCTAGAATTGGACAAATTACTTAGAACAAGAGGTTATTTTTTGTACTTCTACAAGTATTTATTATGATATTTTTTCTTTGAATACAAGCTCACATATTTTAATACATTTTTTTAATATAGAGATACGAGCTCACCACCTCCGCTGGATGAAATTGGTGTTAGTGTCAACGAGATACTTTGTGCATAGAGCAACTGGTGCCACATTATGAGGAGAAAATAGTAAAAATATGGAATCGATATGACAGATTTTTTATAGCATTGTACTTTTAGTTTTTATCTTATTAAGACATTATACCTTGAAATTACCACATAAACTTACTTTGTATTGTTATAATATCGTAGATTTCATAAAAGTTGGATATGCCATAAATATAATAAACATATGTATGAAAGTTCATTGCTACTTCTTGCATTTATTTAACCATAAATGCGTATCCAACTCCGCATCGCGGGATTCTTCCCTAGTTTATAACTAAAAGTTGCATCTAACGACTACTATGATTGTTACATTTACAGACCATAAAATAACAAATATTATATATAACAAAGACTATATTTTTAGTTATTTAAAACATAAAAACATGGATCCTTAGGTTTTGTTCGATATGTATGTATATATGAGTTGATCTAATTGTTTTAACAACCATATATATATATATATATATATATATATATATATATATATATATATATATATATATATATATATATATATATATATATATATATATATATGACGTAAAACAATAATATAAAGTTTTAACTAATGATATCAAGTTTATATAAACGTAAAGATGAGTTGTACATGTATTCTCTCCCAAAAACATAAAAAGCTTAGAAGGAGTCGTAAAACTCAGCCTTGAAGCGTAAGAAGCGTGCATTGGTGAGATCGGGTCGCGTTTGTGTTTTCTGAACTTTTTAACGACAAACTTTCTGAATGAAGCGACTTCACAGGTTTGTAGATATGCTCATCAGAAATCAGAAAAAGTAACTTTCGAGTCGAATGGAATTCGTCGGTGGTGCCACTCATAGCAACGCGTGAGCAGCCAATTGGTTGTTTTTGCGTCAGATTTTGGCTGTCGTCGGCAACTAGGATCTTCTTCAGAGCAGTGGTCGGGATAACAAGTGTCAGCGATGATGTACGTTGGAGGAATGGAAGCATTGGTGGCCAGTTTTCTCGCTGCTCGCCAGAGATAGCATGGGAGACGGGAGAACACACACACACACACACACAGAGGAAAAAGAGAATAGGGAGGAAGGTGCATAACTTGAGGGATATTTTGCTCCATATTTATAGATGGAGAGAGGAGGTGAGATCCTCTCTCCATTCGACGACTATCGCCTCGATATGTGTGTCTAAAAATCGATTTCGTCCCAATTTTTTGAATATGCATTTCGATTGTCCTGAACGTGGTGGTTCTGAATATATGATCGAAAATTTCATACGAAACATGATACTATGTTAAAAAGGTGTTCAAATGTAACGCCGCAAAAACCATAAGGTAAAAAGATTTCATTTTTAGTTCAACCAAAAACACCAATTATCCTTTTTCCAATCATTTAAAAAGTATTTCAGAATAAAACATTTATCATAGTATAATCCCAAAATAATATAGTTGCAGATACATGGCTAGATGCGCTTCGATCAAGCTGAACCCTTCCCTATCAATCTGGAAGTACCTGAAACCATAACCATAAAAACCGTAAGCACAACGCTTAGTGAGTTCCCCAAAATACCACATACCATACACACATTCGACTAAACCCATAGTAATAGGACTAGCCCAACATACAATATGAGAGTCATAGAGACAACTAACATCCAACATAACATACATTGGTCCTAGCCCATCATATAGTGGGCCTAGACCATCATACAATGGGCCTAGCCCAACATACCATGCAAGTGTCACAAAGATAACTAGCATAACAGATCCTAGTGGGCTGGCATTGGTGCCTTCGACCCCCGGGTACAGTGAGGAGACCACCTGAATCACAAAACAGAATAACACTCAACTCAAAACCGCATCAACCACAACTAACTGCTTTCCTACCAAAAGATGGGTGCAAAACACCTCCTGCCAATCCACACAAGTCAAACCCTAAATCTTCCAAAAATAGATATTGGCCAAAAAGTCAACCCATACTAAAAGTCAACGGTCAAAGTCAATGGCCAGAGTTGACTTTAGTTAACCGCAACGCCGTGGGCTTCCTTGGCCACGTCGTGGCCTTCGCCGAGCCAACTTACGAGAAATTCCCAATCGCCAGGCCGTGGCTACCTATAGCCACACCATAGGCAATGGGTGTCCAACAACTTAATAGATTAAGCTGCCTTCCTTGACTTCAGGAGCTCCAAAGCTCAGTCTGGTTCAAACTATGGCCTAAATGAATTCCAACTTTATTCATTAAGACACCCAAAGAGATCAAGATCTAAAACCCTAGCTCCAAATAAAGCCAAAATCCATAATGTCTTAATCATTAAGCCCTTAATCCAAAAAAAAGTCCTTATCCCTAACTCTTCTAGAAGTTAAAAGGGGCACCAAAGGTCCATAAAAATGATTACTTGATGAAAATGCATGCCCCATGCATGTCCTTAACTCATCTTAGGTCAAACGGCAATAAAATGACCTAAACTTATGCAAGATTCACTAATAACCATCAAACTTCAGATCCATAAGATATGATGCTCAAGGGAGACTAGAGAGCAATAAAGTTGCCAACTTTATTCCATCCATTCACTCAATCAACTCAAGAACTAAAAGGGATGAAAACAACCTAGATCTAAGAGAATAATCCAAAAGATGGAAAATTGAATCCTTACAAATGGTCCAGAAGGTCATAACCAAGATGATAAAGTGTTGCTTGCTTGATCCTTGCCCCAATGCTTCCTCACTTCCTTCCTATGAGCACCAAAACTACCCAAAATGAGCCAAAACCACCAAGAGGGAAAGGATTAGGGTTTAACTGAGGTTGAGGCGGATAGAGGCTGAGAAATGAACCCAAGAACTGAGATAAAGAGGCTTAAATATGAAGGGAACCCTAAAAGAGTAATGGGCTTGGGCTTGATCAGTTGCCACACCGTGGTGACTCCACCTTCCAAAAAAACACTATCTTTAGGCCTAGAGAATAACAACTAAACCATAATAGAACATGAGTGTTATAAGTCTCCCCCATTTAAATTAGATTTCATCCTCGAAATCACTCCTTACCACCTTCCAGACGCCCGAAAACTTGGACGATACTTCCATAACCCTGATACGGACTAAAATGTTGATCCATACATACATCAACCTTCCAAAACTATAATCGAACCTTGCCTTAGCAGGGCTCTCATACCCAAACGACGAACGGATACTTGCCCCACTAGCGTTAACCATTAAAGAATAACCATCCCTACTCTTCCCGAAACTGAAATCCCAAAACCTTGTCCGACTCTCCAATAGACAGATCATTTTGAATCACTGTTAAATCAACTCCACTTCGCAATCCAATCTCAACGTAAACCCTTCCAACCTGAGACTTTCTTGCTGTTTCCACAGGGAAATAGAATCCCTGATCATTCATTGATGCCGAAAACCTTTCACTTGAAAATAAAGGCGACTCCCAACACAATTCTCAATCATTGGTACCATCTCAAGGTCATCTTGTTGATCCATAATCATATTTTTGATATAATGTAGACCTAAATGGTATCACACTTATCTTCCAATTAACCGAGATATCGGATTTCTAACCGTTTGTTGAGGCTGATAGCCTCACTCACAATCTCACGCCTAAGTGTCAGACCAATCTAAAAGCTCACATCCTGATAACCGCTAAAATTTCTCAAATTTGGTTTATCAAAAACCACCTATAACGACCCGAAAATCAAGGGTAAAAATTTCATTTTTAACATAACCCAAAATAGATATCATTTATTCCAAACATTTCACATCATTATTAAGTAAAACATTTATCAGAGTTCATCCCAAAATCATTCACTGCGGAAATCATAGGTGTGTGCACTGTGATCAATCCGAGCCCTTCCCTTCCAAAACGATGATACTTGAAACAATAAACAAAACCTGTAAGCACGAAGCTTAGTGAGTTTCCCAGAGCATACCATACACACAATCCACATAACACATATCCTGTTAGCTATAAAAGCTACCTGCATCACATAAGCCATGCATACATAAAACCTAGGAAAGCCATGGGCTACCCCACATGGTCTTACTTCCAATGCCATGGGCTACCCTACATGGTCTTACTTCCAATGCCATGGGCTACCCCACATGGTCTTTACCTAGGACTGCCACGGGCTACCCCACATTGTCTTACATCCAATGTCATGGTCTACCCCACATGGTCTTTACCTAGGACTGCCATGGGTTACCCCACATGGTCTTACATCCAATGCCATGGGCTACCCCACATGGTCTTACATCTAATGCCACGGGCTCCCCCGGGGTCTTCCATGCAAGTATCACAAAGACAACTGGAATATCACATATCATATAATCACTAGCATACCACTTAGCATAAAGCTAACTACCATACCACATATCTTTACTACAACTAGTGTACCACATAACATAAAATGGGTCGGCCTTGATGCCTTAGACCCATTGGTATGGTGAGAAGACTCACCTCGAATGCAGAAGCTTCCTGAGGAAATCCTTAGCTACTGCCCCCACCAGTTACCCAAGCTGCCACTACCAGTCAACATACCTAATTAGCAATTGGGTCCCATACCATAATCCTTGGTCCATGCATGGGGTAAAATGACCATTTACCCCTGCCCAATATGATCCAAAACTAAGGGTCCAAACCCAAAACAAAAGCCCAACATAATAATTTCCATAAGACTATCAATGGCCCAACTTTCCAAATTGGGCCCAGACCTTTCCAATAGACTTTATAATAAAGCCCAATACTTTCCTTATTCAATAATCCTGACCCAAATGGCCCACGAAGGCCCACAACAACCTAGTCCAAGAATTTGCCCAAACCCAGGCCCATAATGTGAAGTCCATTTCTATATCGGGCCACAAGGCCCAACAATTCCATTATTGGCCCAAAGATGCATTCAGACCCAACTATCAACAAATCCAGGCCCAAAACCATTAGGGCCTAAAGGTCCGAAGTCCACAAAGCCCAAGTTCTACTGAGAGCGTACGCCCAGCATATCTCTTTTGTACGCTTAGCGTACAGAGCAAATGGACTATATGCGCAGCGTACTACATAGTACGCCCAACGTACAAGCAGCTCATGCTCAACATCCATTTAGTGCTTAATACTTGATCCAACAAGTCTAAATTACAGATATGAGCTATACTTAACATCTAAACCCATAAAGTCACTGACTTGGTGACTTTGCATGCCCCAAACAATCCCAAATTCCAAAAATGGCATTCTACTTCCATAAAAGTGACCCTAACTCAAGCATGAATCCATTACGACCATAAATATGACAACTTTTTGCCTTAGGGACTCAAATGGTGTCAAGGGTGGCAACCCCACACCTAAAAACGGATTTGGAACCATCAAGCTCCATTCTTGGGACCAAAAGATCCAAAAACTCAACATAGAAGATCTAAGCATTCAATGGTCAAGTTCAGAGCTTTATACCTTCATTAAGCTGAGATTGAGTCCTAAAAGCCAGATCCATAAGCTCCTCCTTGATTCCCATCCTTGCATCAAACTCTAACTTCTTAAAAGTGGGTTAAACACCCCAAAAATGGTCTCCATAAGCTCAAAATGCCACCATGGATGCTATATGACGATATCTAATGTTTAGAGGGGTGGAGGCTGAAGATGATAAGGTTTGGTTATGAAATAAGGGGTTTAAATAGGGTCCAAGACCCTAAAATAGGGTTCTGATCTGACGGGATTACGCCTGGTGTAATTCTGGTACGCCCAGCGTACTCTAGAGAACCTTCGCGACCACTCCTGGTCATTACGCCCAACGTAACCCAAAATACGCCTAGCGTACTCCCTAAGCCTGAAATTACTAAACTTCCGAAAGCCATAACACTTTCGTTATAAATTCGATTTCAACGATCATTATATCCACGGAAAGGTGACGAGAAGCTCTACACTTCTAACAACTCAAATTTTCCTTAAGACCTTCCGAACAAAAATCCATTATCTATAAAATCCCAAACTAATACTTTACCAAATTAACCCTAGGCTCCAAAACACAACCTGAACACCCGAAACACTTCTAATACATCACTCGCACCCAAATGGGCCTAGATCTTACCTTCTCTAGAGCCATACTCCTTATGATGACCAACCTTCGGCCCACAACCTTAGACTAGAAATCAATTCGAAACAGAGTGTTACAACTCTCCCCCACTTAAATTAGATTTCGTCCTTGAAATCATGCATCACCGACCCCGACACACCTGACAACCTGAACAACACCGCTACAAACCCGTTAATACCACAGCCTACTCAAGGCAATTGAAACCAATCCGCATAAGGTTCTAGAATGCAGAGATGAAAAAAATTCCTTGCAACCCGATCACACCTGCCCCACTTGAAATTTGAAGTCTCGAGATGGTCTGTCTCCCTGACAGACTGCCCACAATGAACCATTATCGAATTGATTTCCCATGAAACCAGTCTAGATAGAATACTTCCCACTCGCAATACCTTGATGCTTCCTAAAGAACAATATCATTGACCAACCACGACTACCGGATAACAAGCAATTCCACATACAGACCCCAAATCACTAAAGTCGCTCCGACTCCCATTGCTGCCACATGGCTGCTTTCCTGGAGAACACTCGGGGACCTCCCTAGTCTCAACCTGTCTTCCAACCGAGCCCAACACAAAAGGTGAATACCACTAGAATAGTTGCAGACTTACATCACACTCGGCCTCCGGCGACACATCGCATCCTGATTCCAACCTGTCGTGGATCTATTACAGATAGGGCCACTCGAGACACATCACAATGGATTAAACTACCATAAAACCAATACGATCACCACCCTAGAATTCTGCCCTCGATGCCCTTGGCATATAGGTTCCCCACATCCTAACTCACTGAAACAAAATCCTACACGAATTCCGGTTTGGGTTCCTATCCAAATCCAATTGTTACTACGATCCTATCCAAAGATCCTCGAATCGGCATTTGCATATTGTACCATGACTTCCTGTCATCCTTTACTCGACCGATTAATAGATACCCTTAGTTGATTCCTTGAGACTTCCAGTCTCACACCTGGTCCAACTACCAGGTTCTTATGAGATCCAATAATAGGGCTACCCATCCGTAGCCCTACAGAAACATGCATTGCTCGACCACAAGATCCTATATCACAAGGTCTAACCCTTAGCTCATCAGTCTCTACTGGATCCATCCTAAATTCCCATAAACACCCGAGCTTGCCCCCAGATTTCTGATCGGTCAATCACCTCTGGTCCTGATCCTCACCACAACCCTGCGAACTAGCCAGCCCTAGTCCAAATCACTCGTGAGAACCCGTGAACGCTACGACTACCATGCAATCTCACAACACTTCCCACACCATCCGTTCATTATTGAATGCTACGACTCCCTTGTAGTCTTACAACATTTCCACCCTGACTGTCCATACACATATCAATGTTGAGCACTTGCGCGGTCTATCCTCCTAAACTGAACTCAAATACTGACTGGGACAAAACCTGGTTCCCTCTCCTAAAAGCCTGCAATATGACGTCAGAAAGACACGTTCCAAATGCTGGGGAGTTTCCCAAACTCCCATCCCACGATATCCGATACTCAGTCGGCCCCTAAGGCCGCCTTTTCTCCCAAAAAGGGGAGTGTGAGATGCATCCTCGTTTCACACTCGCTTTTATCCTAGATATCTGAATGATTCTCCCCTACTTAGGTTCGACTAAATCCGTTTGGCACATGAAAATTGAAGGATTCCTAATCCTCATTACGTTCCAATGTTCACCTTGCTGACGACCAATGCTTGCCAAAGCTAGAACACCATGAATAACCCTGCACAAACAACACACTACCTGAAATCCACCTAACACTTCTTGTATCCCAACTACATCAATAACTTTAAACGCTTAGAAGCGACAACACGTTCAGATCTCGGAGTCCAACGAACGGATACTCTCACCAAAACCTCAGTAACAACTCTCGCTTCCCCCGACAATCCTGATGACTCTTCCAAACGTAAATACCAAGGCTACTGAAAACTAGACATAACTCCCTCGCTCAATCCCTTGGACCAACCCCAAAAATGACTGGAGCAGGTGTACTCACTGCTCCTCCCTGACAGTCAAACAGTCGACCTCATTGTTGTCCACCTGAACACAACGAAAATATAACGGGCTTACTCCTTGTGGGTAATCCCTAAAAACGTGGCCAAACTTGCTACACCTGTGGCAACCCATATCACTGAACAGATTCTAACAACGACTCGAAGCAATCACAATATACGTGGAATCCGCTCCGTGAGGTACATCCGCCCGAGGATCCCTCAAGATTCCTCATCATGTTGAAAGGCATTTGTCACCCTTGCTATCCCAGACAATAGCAAAAATCCGACCCGAGATCCAACTCATCACGATTCCCCAAGCGATACAATTACCCGATACCCACCGGAAATGGCCGAAGATAGCATAACCACAACATCAGAAGGGTTCCTGACCTCCTCCTCCTCCTGTGGTACCCTGACCACCCTGAGAATATAATGTAGCACCTCATTCCGATCCCAATGACAATCCACACCCTTGAAACGAAACTTCATCGCGCAAATCCTACGAGCGTCGCGCTGGATCCAAC
This sequence comes from Lactuca serriola, assembly GCF_051521515.1. Taxonomy (NCBI): domain Eukaryota; kingdom Viridiplantae; phylum Streptophyta; class Magnoliopsida; order Asterales; family Asteraceae; genus Lactuca; species Lactuca serriola. The sequence continues at coordinate 175,874,509 of NC_136411.1, read as the reverse complement.
CCTGCTGGTCTTTCGAAACCTGATCCAAACTCTTGGGTCTCCGCTCGAGGCCCTCCAATCAATTCTCCTGACCTGAACCTCTCTCATTGAGGTACTCCTAATCGATCTTCCGTCCTCAACTCTGGGATCCATATCATTCAGGGTCTCGCACCCTGATCCCCTTAGTAGCCCAATCATCCCGACTATACTGTAATAGCTTGAGCAATCTCTGCTCTAAACGTGGCTACAAACTATCCTTGAGAATTGGTCTCCAAACCCGAATGTGAAATAGATTGCATAATCAACCCTTGTCGCCTGATACAAGAGATCCAAGGCGAACTCAAAATCCTGGCAGTCCTTCCATTAGCTGGCTCACCACCGGAGCTGGGACCACACCTTGATCCCACTCACGCGTGCTCGTCCTCATTCTGCAAAAGAACTATCCCCAAGATCAAGGCTTAACCAAGAGTTCTCCTTCTCATAAGCTTCTTAGATTCTCCAAGACTCTCACCGATTCGGTATGGATCCTGTGCTTTCAGTAGTATGGGCCCAATACTACCTACCATAGCTATCCATACTTTCCTCAGCAATCCTCTTGAATCCTCTAAGTCACTTACTTCACCGGTACACTAACTGTCTGCTAAACTGCAAGACAATCTCTATCGTAGCACCTCTTAGGCTCCCCCTAGGTTCCCAACTTCACCGAACTATCCCACTAAGCTCACTAGAGAATATCCTAGGTTCCTAACCTCGCCCGACCCTCAGCTGCTGAAAGATTCCCATTAATGTCAACTAGCTACCTCATGAATATAGCCACATGTAGCAGAGATCAGATAATCCTTCAAGTAAAAGACCCATCCCTAGAACGGTTGGACTCATACAAGAGATGCGCAATAGGGTCAATTCCATCACTCTGAGATTATCCATTCTGTGCTACATGTGACTTGGCATATTCAGTTGATAGCTAACTCACATTAATAAGAGTCCCACAAAGCACAAAGCAAGTAGCATTCAGGTAATCGGTAAATCTTGCTAGCATACACTAGACAAGTCAGTCTATCCTCACATCCAGTCTTCAACCAGGTAACACCTGTCACTAATTTCATCCTAGGCTCTCCCTAGGGTGGTCTCCAACTTGCGAAGTTATCATTAGACAATCACTCCACGTACCACGGCCAATGCTGTCCACATCCATCCATCCTCGTTGTTGGCTGCCTTTGTGCGTGCAAATTGTACAAAGAACAGGAAACGAGTCCTAACCGTATACAATTTTTAAAACATACACTTAACAGTTACAAATACCAATTATCATTCTAATTCCAACATGACATCCAATATCCTCATGGCTACAAGTACCACATATCAGGCCAACCTATTGCTGACTACTCAGCACTAGCATGCAAGTCTACCAGCTGATACAACATATAAAGGCATCTCCCCTAGCCCTAACTAGCATGCGATTCACACATTCATAAACCAAATCATAATAGACAACATATGTGGGTATTATGGGGAAACTTACTTGAGCTCGGCCGAATGCATGCGCCACACCCTTTCTTGTCTTAGAAATTCTTTAATCGAAAACCTCTTTCTTTCAAAAACTTTATAGATCCTCAGTTTGAGTCCAGACTCACCCGAAGGTATGTCCGAATCCCTCAAACCAAGGCTCTGATACCAACTTGTAACGACCCGAAAATCAAGGGTAAAAATTTCATTTTTAACATAACCCAAAATAGATATCATTTATTCCAAACATTTCACATCATTATTAAGTAAAACATTTATCATAGTTCATCCCAAAATCATTCATTGCAGAAATCATAGGTGTGTGCACTGTGATCAATCCGAGCCCTTCCCTTCCAAAACGATGATACCTGAAACAATAAACAAAACTTGTAAGCACGAAGCTTAGTGAGTTTCCCATAGCATACCATACACACAATCCACATAACACATATCCTGTTAGCTATAAAAGCTACCTGCATCACATAAGCCATGTATACATAAAACCTAGGAAAGCCATGGGCTACCCCACATAGTCTTACTTCCAATGTCATGGGCTACCCTACATGGTCTTTATCTAGGATTGCCATGGGCTACCCCACATGATCTTTACCTAGGATTGCCATGGGCTACCCTACATGGTCTTTACCTAGGACTGCCATGGGCTACCCCACATGGTCTTACATCCAATGCCACGGGCTCCCCCGGGGTCTTCCATGCAAGTATCACAAAGACAACTGGCATAACACATATCATATAATCACTAGCATACCACTTAGCATAAAGCTAACTACCATACCACATATCTTTACTACAACTAGTGTACCACATAACATAAAATGGGCTAGCCTTGATGCCTTAGACCCATTGGTATGGTGAGAAGACTCACCTCGAATGCAGAAGCTTCCTGAGGAAATCCTTAGCTGCTGCCCCCAACCAGTTACCTGAGCTGCCACTACCAGTCAACATACCCAATTAGCAATTGGGTCCCATACCATAATCCTTGGTCCATGCATGGGGTAAAATGACCATTTACCCTTGCCCAATATGATCCAAAACTAAGGGTCCAAACCCAAAACAAAAGCCCAACATTATAATTTCCATAAGACTATCAATGGCCCAACTTTCCAAATTGGGCCCAGACCTTTCCAATATACTTTATAATAAAGCCCAATACTTTCCTTATTCAATAATCCTGACCCAAATGGCCCACAAAGGCCCACAACAACCTAGTCCAAGAATTTGCCCAAACCCAGGCCCATAATGTGAAGTCCATTTCTATATCGGGCCACAAGGCCCAACATTTCCATTATTGGCCCAAAGATGCATTCAGGCCCAACTATCACCAAATCCAGGCCCAAAACCATTAGGGCCTAAAGGTCCGAAGTCCACAAAGGCCCAAGTTCTCCTGAGAGCGTACACCCAATGTACCTCTTTTGTATGCTTAGCGTATAGAGCAAATGGACTGTACGCGCAACGTACTACATAGTATGCCCAACGTACAAGAAACTCATGCACAACATCCATTTAGTGCTTAATACTTGATCCAGCAAGTCCAAATTATAGATATGAGCTATACTTAACATCTAAACCCATAAAGTCACTGACTTTGTGACTTTGCATGCCCCAAACAATCCCAAACTCCAAAAATGGCATTCTACTTCCATAAAAGTGACCCTAACTCAAGCATGAATCCATTAAGACGATCAAGATGACAACTTTCTGCCTTAGGGACTCAAATGGTGTCAAGGGTGGCAACCCCATGCCTAAAAACGGATTTTGAACCATAAAGCTCCATTCTTGGGACCAAAAGATCCAAAAACTCAACATAGAAGATCTAAGCATTCAATGGTCAAGTTCAGAGCTTTATACCTTCATTAAGCTGAGATTGAGTCCTAAAAGCCAGATCCATAAGCTCCTCCTTGATTCCCATCCTTGCATAAAACTCTAACTTCTTGAAAATGGGTTAAACACCCTAAAAATGGACTCCATAAGCTCAAAATGCCACCATGGATGCTATATGATGATTTCTAATGTTTAGAGGGGTGTAGGGTGAAGATGATAGTGTTTGGTTATGAAATAAGAGGTTTAAATAGGGTCCAAGACCCTAAAATAGGGTTCTGATCTGACGGGATTACTGCCAGTGTAATTCTGGTATGCCCAGCGTACTCCAGAGAACCTTCGGGACCACTCCTAGTCATTACGCCTAGTGTAACCCAAAGTACGCCTGGCATACTCCCTAAGCCTGAAATTACTAAACTTCCGAAAGCCATAACTTCTTCGTTATAAATCTGTTTTCAACGATCCTTATATCCACGGTAAGGTGACGAGAAGCTCTACACTTCTAACAACTCAAACTTTCCTTAAGACCTTCCGAACAAAAATCCATTATCTATAAAAGCCCAAACTGACACTTTACCAAATTACCCCTAGGCTCCAAAACACAACCCAAACACCCGAAACACTTCTAATACATCACTCACACCCAAATAGGCCTAGATCTTACCTTCTCTAGATCCATACTCCTTATGAAGACCAACCTTTGGCCCACAGCCTTAGACTAGAAGTCAATTTGGAACAGAGCGTTACACCACCTACACCCATGGTCACCCATGGTGACCTCCCACTGATCTGAGATGAAAACTCCCCAAACAATCACGAAGACTGACAGACTTACACCTGGTCCCAACACAAGGCTTTGACTACAAGTCTATTTAATAAGGCTACTCTAGCCTAACCATCACACATGCACTAACCACTAACCGCATAGTCTTCCCACTCTAAACGTGGTCCAACACATTGCTCAATCCAATTTCCACTGGGTCTCACCCACTCTATCATAACCAAATGGGACTCGCCCACGAGTCTCACCCAGTCTGCACAATCTAACAGGCCTCACCTACGGGTCTCACCCAAATGAGTTCTATATAAGCATTGCCTGCCTTGGATCCAATGATCCACATCCCAATCAAAGATTAATCCCCTGAAAATACTGTTCGCCTCGACCTAGGCATGTATTGATCCTCTTTAAGTCTAACGGCCACTCCTATAATGGCCTACCTCATTTTCGTGAATGCTACGACTACATCGTAGAATTACAACACTTCCCAATAGCCTATCCTCCTTGTGAATGCTACGGACACCCTGTAGTCTTACAACACTCCCAGAACTATTTGTCAACCTTGTGAATGCTACGACCACCCCGTAGTCTTATAACACTTCCATACTGCCATGGACCAATCCCATGGTCTTACTGTCTAACTACCAATCCAACCATAATCATCATGAGTTGAACCCGCATCCGACTAAACCCCGATCAGGTGTTCGGGTTACTTCGAACCCCAAAGCCTTTAGTAGAAAAGAACAGACATAAAGGCTCACAACCCTCAACCTGAATCCAATCACACGTCTGCCATGCGTTACTACGAATGCGCCTACCTATCATTGAAAGTTTTTGATCCTCATCCTTGAGCGACCTCTATCCATACTACCACTTGAACTAACTTCTTTCTCGACTAGGATATGGAACTCTCCTTGGTTCCGCACCTGATTTTATTCCCAGAAATCCAAACGGTTCTCCCCCACTTGGATATAACTACACCTTGCCAACCTTACTAAATACAAAGAATAATAAATTCGCTTAACAAAACTGACTAATCACCAACCCAACACCCCGCTTACCAAAGGGTCTATGCACTCCTAACCATCTTTAACCGATAAAATTTCGAAATCCCTTTGACACTTCCAATGTCTGAACAAAGTAACGCGACCGCCATCATCATCCTCTTGTTACTGCTCCTTCCCTAGTAACGGTAGTAAGCAGTCCCAAGAGTCCTTCTATAAATGATCGTCATCCCCACTGAGAGACGCAACACTTCTGAACTTTGACTTCATTGATGAAATGATCATGCTAATCCGACTACTAATCTCCCAAACAATAATCCTAATTTGTTTCCACCAATAGCCCATAACAAACTACATGACCTTTTAAACCTAGCTCAACAAGACATATCCCACTCATAACTCTCGTCAAGAAAAAATGACATATAACAATCCTTGATAATATCAACCAGACAATAATAGAGAAATAGTTCAAAGAAAATGCCTCACACATTCAATTACATGATTCAAATCATATAAATATATGGATAATAAAGCATGAGGAAAACAAAATATAACATACCTGTGATAGCGTCTGGTGAAACTCTGGCCTCCCCTAACTAAAACTGCAATGCTCGACTCCTTGTTGTTGGGGATTTCGTCCTACCCTCACTACCATCAGTGATCCTTAAAGTAATTGGAACAGGCGCACTCACTGCTCCACCCATCAACCTCGGACAGTCTTCCTTCTTATGGCTCACCTGGTTGCAATGAAAACACATCATAATCGATCCACGGGGGAAATACCAAATAAAATGACCCATCAGACCACAACTGAAACACCCCATTCCTGTCTCCCGACAGCCATCCTCATGGGTCCTTCGATACTTGGCACACGACCCCGACCCTGATGGCCTCCCAAACATGAATCCTGCATCTTGGGCTGCTTTTCCTGGCCCACTGCGATCTGAATATGCTATGGCTTCCTCTTCCCGAGGTGCTCTAAATCAATCTCCCATTCTTGGGCTCTAGCTATCATGTCCTCTAAAGTCCGACAAGCTGTAAAGCTAACAAACTCTCAGATATCATCTTGTAGCATGTCATAGTACCTTCTCTTCTTCATTTCCTCATCTGCGGCATACTGCGAAACCAAAAGAGCCCTCTCCCTAAACATGGTGGTCATCTCCACCACCATATCAGTCATCTGGAGAAGGCCCTAAAACTCCATCGCCAACTGTTGCACCTCAATAGTTGGTGCAAACTCCACCTTAAATCGCTTCACAAACTCATCCCAAGTCATCGTCTCAATGGCTTCGCTTCCTAAAAATCTACTTCCACCCACCAATCTCAACCTCTATGTAACAATTGGTTATTTCAAAATCAATAAAGTCAAATACAAGTCAACAAAATTTAAACGTAATAAATAAAAGTCAAACATGTCAAGTATTATGTCAAATAATGTTATTATTTATTTAAACATTTTATATATTTTGATAAAATGTAACAACCCGTTATTTGCAAATCAATAAAGTCAAAAACAAGTCAACAAAATTTAAACATATTAAATAAAAGTCAAACGCGTCAAGTATTACGTCAAATAATGTTATTATTTATTTAAATGTTTTATATATTTTGATATTGAAAATTATATCCCAAAAGAATGGACCAAAAACTCCGTTTTGTGACTTCATGCGAGACCAAGAACTACTCCACTGAAATCTCGCATGATCTTATCTCTTTGGACCGAAAACGAGTTCTCGGCTGCAAACACTTCGGACCGCAAACCCTCCTCGGTGGGTTAACCCTTTTCGGCCGAAATCCTCTTTTCCTCGGTTGGAGTTCCTAACCAAAAACCCTAAATATCTAGATAATTGTTCACTTAAACCGTCTGTCTTCTCTTCATATATAAGGCACATTCGAACATATGTCACACTTTTTCACCACCATAATCGAAATTTTTCCTCATCTTCTCTCAAGATTTCCTTTCATTCCCAAGATCAAAAACCAACTACAAGAAATATTTTTCTTCCATTCTCTTACAAGTTTTGGTAAGTTTTGCTCGTAAAACTTATGTTAAACAACACACACACATAAACACACACACACACACACACACACATATATATATATATATATATATATATATATATATATATTACTTGTAAATCTTAATCACACATGATTATGTGTTCAAAACCATTAGGATAACAATATCCTTCCCATGTTCTAGCCCAAAAGTCACCATTTTCTACCCATTATCAAAACTATTATCACATAAGATAGTTCATATCCCTACGTTCTCACAATTTTTAAATTGTTTTAAGGGTGGAATAAAAGCAAAAAACAATAAATCTTGAGTTTATAAATATAAATTTCTTATTATATTTATTACCGTAATATACATTTAAAACGTGAAATTTACGAAATATGCAAAATATCGTTACTATTGAATTTACAAATGATTTACAAAATATGTTAAGACGCAACGGTTTTCACACCAACACGGAAACAAACATATAAACTATAATAGGTATAGTTTATGGAACAAAGATACTACTTTACAAGGTTCAGGTTACAACATGGAAACAAACTTATAAACTATAAATGGGTATAGTTTATGGAACAAAGGATCGATTTTACAAAGTACATGTTAACATATAAACAAAAAGGATTTTCAGATAACCAAAAAGGATTTTCAGTTATTCCTCATAAAAACATTGAAGCTATTTGTGAGATGTGTTCGTGTGCTTATATAAGTACTGGTAAAAGTCCTAACTTATAACCACAGTCTCTTGTAGGGAGAGCGAAACATTTGTGTATAGATCTATTTTAGGACTGAGAATCCGACATCCCGACTGTTAGCTATAGTTAGGTCGGCAGGCCTGGGGTGACAAATGTCGTTAACATTCTGACGCCTGAAAAACGTCGCTATCAGGTCGACTGGATTAGTATGGTTATAAGAACCCACAAGGAGAAAACTACAAATTATTTACTATTAATATATTTTCAAATAATTTTATTTTAATATTAACTTTACACTCGAATTTCATGGAATGTTTAAGACTACAAACCGGTTTGATGGAAAAATACAGGATTTTCTAGGATAAACATCATTACTTTACAAGTAAACAGTTTACAAATTTGACTTACTGAAAACAGATACAATTACTTAACAAAAACAATGCTTTACAATAGAAAGAGTGGAACTAAGAACGTTTTTATGAAGGATTCAACACTTATTTACAAACTAGTATAACATAAAGAACCCCTAATTGTTAATTCTATGATTCTTTAACGTATACATCAGAGATATATAGAAATAATATCTGATAGGCAGTGGGTTGTGTGATTTCCGTCTTACTTCCTGTTCCTTGTTTGGTTGTGGGCTTAGGGAAGAATCACCCATTCGAATGTCCGTTTGATATTATTCATATATAATTTGTATACACTAAGTAATCATAGGAGGTGATAGTACGGTTCATAACAATTACAAGAATCAGAGCCACGAATCACCAGTTATAAACATAAGAAACTTATACTTTTTGGCCTCAAAGTACCAAGAATACAATTTATTTACTAAGAAAACATTGGATTTTCTGGAAGAATACAATAACTTTTTCAATAACAACGAACATACCTTTTAAAACAAAATACTTATGAACTCACGAACTTTAATGTTGACACTTTTTCAAACCACTTGTATTCTCAAGAAAGTTAGTAGACATGTACCCTCTCAGGCGTTATGAAGACGGAGCTATCATAGTAGCATTACGTCTTATCTTTTGCTATAGTTTTAATGTTAAACAAGTAATGTTTTGAAAACAATGTTAATACTATTTTATTAATACAATGGTTGTTGTTACTTTGATTACTATTATAAAATTGTTGTGATACTGTACATTACGTCCTCTGCCCCTGAACGTTTACGTCCTTCCGTTTTAGGGGTGTGACACTCTACCTTTCAAAAGAGACGAAGCAAATTTGACCTTTGACCCCTCAAGGCAGAAAATCGTCCGGAAAGCGTTCACCATATCCACTAATCACTTTCTACTAGCAGTGGGGTGCTTCTCCGCAATGAGCTCGGGAGCTCCACAAGCATGGAACTTGCGGAAGGAAAAAGTGTGATCTCATATGATAGCCATAATCTCAGTGTGTTACACGCACAAACGCTCATCCAAAATCTCCATAATCCCCTACTTGACCATTCCAAAGATTACATGAGTCTGCTCTAAAATACCGTGGGTGATATCCGATGAGATGAACTCCCCCATCTACTCATCAATCGCCTTTGTACCTGCACCTGATCCTGAACCAAAACCTGAACCTCCACCACGTGTGCTCATCACCATTCTGAAAAGCAACCATACAATATTCAAAACATACCCAAATATCATCATTCACAGGATTCCTATATTCTCTGTGACTCCCCTCGATTCAAGTATGGATCATGTGCTTTCAGCAGTACGGGCCCATTACTACCTTCCACACCTATTCATACTTTTCTCAAGAGTAATCCTGAATCCTCCAGGTTACCTTCTTAAACTGGTGCTCCAAATACTTACTAAACAGCATAATCAAACCCACTAAAACACTTCCTAGGCTCTCCTAGGTTCCGACCCCCCTGTCATCAGTTCCTGAAGAACTCCCACTAGTGTCAGCTAACTATTTCATGAATACAATGACATGCCATAAAGCTTAGATAATCCTTCGAGTAAAAGACTCAACCCTACAACGGTTCAACTCAAACAAGAGTTGCGCAATAGAGTCAAATTCATCACTCTGAGATTATTTAACATTTGCAACATGAGACTTAACATATTCACTTAATAGTTAACTCACATCACTAAGAGTTCCACAAAGCACAAAGCAAGTAGCATTCGTGCAACAACACTCCAAACTACAAAACAACAAAGTGCATCCCATGCTCACTTACTACAACCCCTTCTAGGAACTTCCACGCTCATTCCCGGCTACCTTATCCATGCAAATTATACACAATACATAATCAAATAGATTGTCGAATAGAAGACTCTACCCTAGGACCACAACCAAATGAGGAACATAAAATAAGGCTAACTCAGTTATTCTAGGGATATATGATCGTAATTGTATATAATTTTTAAAGCATACACTTAGCAATTACTGTTACCAGTACATATTCCTAATCATATAATATAATGCTTCCTAGGCTACAAGGTGTTACATATCAGGCCAATCTATTATGTAGTTCTTTAAAGTATCCCTAGCCTTATCCTAACATGGAAACATTCATATCATATAACATATCAACATTAATGGTTATTTTGGGAATCACTTACTTGAGCTCGGCTGATTGCACACACCACACCCCCTTTTTCTTTATAAAAGATTTTTAAGAAATTTATTTTATTTTAAAAGATTACCATCTCCTCAGTTTGAGTTTAGTTACACCCGAGAGAGTGCCCGAATTCCTCAACCCAAGACTTTGACACCAACTTTTAACGACCCAAAAACCATAAGGCAAAAAATTTCATTTTTAGTTCAACCAAAAACACCAATTAACCTTTTTCCAATCATTCAAAAATCATTTTAGAATAAAACAATTATCACAGTACAATCCCAAAATCATATAGTTGTGAAACATGGGTGGATGCGCTACGATCAAGCTGGACCCTTTCCTATCGAACCGGAAGTACCAGAAACCATAATTGTAAAAACCATAAGCACAAAGCTTAGTGAGTTCCCCAAAATACCATATACCATACATATCCTTGGGCCTAGCCCTCATATTGGGCCCATCCCATAGTAATGGACCTATCCCGTCATACAATGGGCCTAGCCCGAAATACAATGTGAGAGTCACAGAGACAGCTAGCATCCTACATAACATACATTAGGCCTAGCCCTACCTGATCCATGGGCCTAGCCCAACATATAGATGGGTCTAGCCCGTCATACAATACGGCTTGACCATCATACAATGTGCCTAGCCCAACATACCATGCAAGAGTCACAAAGACAACTAGCGGGCCAGAATTGGTGCCTTCGACCCACGGGTATAATGAGGAAACTCACCTAATTCAAAAAACTAAATAACACTTAGCTCAAAACCGCGTCAATCACAACTAACTGCTTTCCTACCAAAATGTAACATATATATATATATATATATATATATATATATATATATATATATATATATTCAGGTTTGCTTTTGGACCCTTGAATTTTGATTTGTTTCAAGAAGGGTCCCCGTTGTCAAAATCCATGGCTTTGGTGTTGCTCGAGTAAGCGGGTCGTATGCCTTGGTACGCTGAGCGTACTATGTCCCATGCAAGTATGATGCACGTATTTCGGTACGTCGGGCATACATGGTTTACACCGAAACCCTAATAATTAGGGTGTGTGCACTATTTAAACACCATTATGGCCCCAAGACCTTTCCCTTTATCAGCCTCCATCCCAAGGTCAACCGTGTTTAAAAACCCTAGTTCATTTTGAGCTTTTTGGAGTGATTGTATGCTTCCTTGGTTGTGAAGAAGGACCTTCAAGGAGTAAGCTTTTCTCTCAAGACGTTGGATCTAACATCTCCTCTTCTTGTTCACCATTTGGAGGTATAAAGCTCCAAACTTGGCTTATGTTTCTTTAGATATTAGTTAAGCCTTGATTTTCTTCCTTTTGTGTCCCAAAGTCCAGAGCTTGGTAAGTAAGAGGTACTCCTAAGCCTTCAAGGTGTCCTTTCAGATGTTTTAAGGCATTTCAAGTCATAAAAATGTAAGCTTGGACCTTGATTTGTCCCCATCAAAGAGTTAGGGTGTAGAAACTGGTTTAGTAAGCTAGGCTTTTAGTGTTGGGCTTCTTATAGCCGTGCAAAGGCATAAAGTTTGAAACTTTATGGCCTTAGGGATCTTAGTGAGTTCAGATCTAAGTTTTGGTTACAGGGTCTTAAGGCATTAAGACATTTTTCATGAGTTTTTATGATGGGTTTGTACGCTGGGCGTACCTCCCTATACACCATGTGTACTGCATCGCAGTCGCGATCCTCCCACTTTGGCCGAGTAGGCTGTGCGTACGACCCAATCTAGCTTGAGTGATTTTTGGGGCCCTAATTATTGGGCTTTGTGTTTTTGGGATGGACTATATACTTTCATGATGTTGGGCCACTTCTGATGTTGGGCCCATATTGGACCTTGGATGATCCTTGTGGTTGGGCCTAGGATTTTATTGGGCTTAAAAGACTAACTTTGCCTTTTTTTTTTTACCTTAGACATTAGGCAAGTAATGTAGGTTTTTAGTTTTGGGTTCTGTCTCAATTATTAGTTGGGACTCTACTGTTTAGTTAGCATGGGGATTTCTCTAGTCCAACAGCCCGAGCGTTTATCTGGGTTTTTCAGTAGTTGATGTGAGTTTCATTACTAGATTCATGGGTCGAAGGTACCAATCCCGGAGCATTGTTTGTTGTGTAGAATCTTGTATGTCTTGTGATGATTATATGGAAGACCAGGAAATGGCATCTGACATTTGTATGAAAGACCAGGATCTAACCCCTAGCAGTTATATGAAAGACCAGGATCTGGCTCCTGGCATTTTATGCAAGACCGAGATTTGGCCTGCAACACAGAACGGAAAGACTTTGATTTGGCCCATAGCATTTATCTTATTTCATGTGTGGTATGTGGTACTTAGGGAAATAACTATGCATATGCTTAAAATTTGTGTTTATGGATTATAGTATTTCAGTTCCAAAGGGAAGGGCCTCACATGATGGCACAATGTAACGCTTGTGCTCTGGTATGTACCTTATGACCCTTCTATTTTGAAATTATGCATTTTAGTCCCTGAAGTAGTATGCGTTGGGGAACCACTTGGTACGCTTAGCATACTGGTTGAAAAGCCAGTACGCGAGTTGGGACCCAGGTCACATACGATGGGCATATGTGGACTTTAATGAAACCCTAATTGAGGGTCTTGCACCCTATATAAGCCACCTTATTCTATAGGGTTGGCCTCATTACCATCCTCTAAAGCCTCCAAAACCCTAAATCGAGTTCTAGGCTCCAAAGCATTTCAGCCTTTGAAGAAAGTTTGGTGTTCATTTTGTGCATTTTAAAGGAGTTAGAAGATCTTGAAGTTGCTAAGCTTGGGGAGAAGGTCTTGGATCCAAAATCACCACCTTTTTTTGCAAAGCTTTTGAGGTATCAAGCTCTCATTTTGATTTCTAGTTGTTTAGATCTCTTTTTGGGATGATTTGTCATGTTTTTGGCCATTGTTGAGTGGATTATTAAGTTAGGACGTCCAAAGGACTTACCCTTTTAGATCTAAGGTTATCATGGGCTCCTTAGGCATAAAGGTGCCAACTTTATGGAGTTTAGGGCCTCATGCATTCATTAAGTCTCTTATTAAGTCGTTGTTGAGATTTAGAGCTTGATATACCATGCATGGACATAAAGTTAGCAACTTTATGTGATAATCAAGCTTAAGGAGGCCAAATCTGTATTCTGGAGCGAAGTCTTAATAGGTTAGGAGCTAAATCTAGAAGATGGTTGATCTGGAAGCCTGTACATTGGGTGTACAAGCCTTCGAGCCGCTGCGCTTAGCGTACAAGCTAAGTACACACTGTGTACTCAGTCATGTGGCATTTCAATGTTGGGCTTTCGGTTTGGGCCATGTTTTGGGTTTAGTTGGGCCATCTGATTTTGGAAGTCTTAGGTTAGGAACATTATTGGGCCTTAGGCTAAGGCCCATGAGAAGGGATTGGTCCTAATTGGAAATTGGGCCATAATTGGGCCTTGACGGATTATTTGACTTTTGGCCCCATTAGATTATGAATTTGGGCTTCGGTCTTGGACCAAGCTAGGTTAGGGTTAAAATGGTATTTTTACCCCCCAAGTAGGGATTTTTGGTTATGATTTAGATCTTAAATGTTAATTGGTTTTTATTTGTCATCTGATAGCTCAGGGAGTTGTAGGACCTGCAGCCAGGGATTTTTCAGTTCTTTCAGCATTGCAAGGTGAGTTTCCTCACTGGGTTTAACGGGTTGAAGGTACCGATGTTGGCCCATGTTTGTGCTATAGCTATCTGCATGACTCTTGTATATGTTATGTGCTTATATGCTTACCGGGCTAGGGCCCGATGACCAATTTGTATTATCTTTGTGATTATTGCATGTGTATATGTTTACTTGATATATGTTATATGTATGTTGGGCAGAGCCCGTTCTACTTACCGAGCGGGGCTCGATGCCGAGCAGGGCCCGGTGCCGGATGGGGCCTGATGACAGGGTGGGGACCAATATATGTTTAATTGTATGTATGGTGTGTGGCATTTTGGGGGAACTCACCAAGCTTTGTGCCTACGAGTTTTAGTTTATGTTTCAGGTACTTTCGGTTCCAAAGGGAAGAGCTCGGGTTGACTGCATCGCACACACCATATGAATTCTTTTTTTTTGGGACACACTCTGATTTTATTGATGTTTGATATACTTATTTTCTGGGTTGTATGAACAATGTTTTTGGAAAAAAATTTATTTAAACTTAAAAATTCAAATTTTTGGGTCATATTTTTGAGATGTTTCAAGTTGGTATTAGAGCCTTGGTTTGAGGGATTTGGGAAGACTCTAGGGCGTGTCTGAACTCAAACTAAGGATTTGGTAAAGAATTTGAAAAAGAAATATACTTTAAGAAAAGGTTTTTCTAAAATAAGAAAGGGTGTAGTGCATGCAATCAGCCGAGCTTAAGTAAGTTTTCCCAAAATACTCATACATGTTATTTGATATGCTTTGATCTGTGGATATACAAATTGCATGCTAGTTAGGGCTAAGGATCTACTCAGTCTTTGAATGATAGAATGCTAGGAGAGATGCCTTTGTATACCTATTGTATGATCTTGTAGATTTGCATGCTAGTACTGATCAATCTGTAATAGGAAGGCCTGATTAGAATATGCTTGGTTTTGGTTACTCGATGCTCAAATGTTGCTTGCTTCGTGCTTTTAGGAGTTCTAACTAGATCCAGCTAACTAGTAAACGGATATTATAAGTTACATATTATGGGAACTAAATAATTTTAGAAGGTTAGGTTTTAACTCTATTGCACAACTCTTGTTTGAGTCCAACCATTGTAGTTTGAGACCTCTCATTCGAAGAATTATTTGGTTTTAGTAATATGTAATGGTACTTGTGAACTAGTTAGATGAAGTTAGCAGGAGTTCCTTCTACAGTTTATGGTGGAGAGTGGAGTGGAGTTTTCCCTAGGAAAACCTAGGACGAGATCTAGTGCTCGGAGCCTTATCCGAGAGGGATAATAGTATGGACGTAGGTAACCTGATGGAGTCAAGGAAATCCTTGAGGAAAGTACAGGTAGATATGCAAGGTTGTATGGGCCAAAACTACTAAAAGCAAAGGCCCTCTACTCGATTCAAGGAGGGTTGTGATAACACCAGGGAGCTTGTGAAGTTATGGTTCTCTCGATCTATATATTTTGATGTCTATTATTATGGTTTATTTGGTCTATTTTCAGTATGGTGACATTGAGAGGCAAACTTATTGGCAGTTTTGGTGCCGGTGAGGGTTTGGGTTCAGGTTCTGGAGCCAAACAGCATGATGACCAGACGAGGGAGTTCATCTGGTCCGAGATTACGTGTAGTATTCTTGAACAGACTCTTGTAATCTTTGGCACGGCCAAGGAGGGTATTCCAGAGATTCGGGATGAGCGGTTGAGCCCCTTTCAGGCATGTGGAGCTCCGAATTATCACGGGGCGAGGGACCCGATAAAGAGTAGGAGGTGGTTAGCGGATGTTGCTAACGCCTTCCGTACCACCCGTTGTCCGAAGGGGTACAAGGTCAGACTAGCTTCCTGCCTTTTGAAGGAGAGGACACGAGATTGGTAGGAGGAGGTAGGGTATGCTGTGGGTGATGATGCTGTTGATGTGATGTCATGGGATGAGTTCTTGAATAGGTTCCAAATTGAGTTTGCACCGGTGATCGAGGTGCAACACTTGGCATAGGAGTTTTAGGACCTCCACCAAACTACTGAGACAGTGGCCGAGACCATCGCCATGTTCACGGAGCGGGCGCTCCTGGTTCCACAGTATGTGGCGGATGAGGAGATGTAGAAGGCCCAGTATCATGAGATATTGTGGAGTGACATTCGACGGTTTGTGAGCCAATCTAGCTGTAAAACGTTAGAGGATATTATAGATTGAGCTAAGGAGAGGGAGATTGACCTGGAGATGGAGAAGAAGAGAAAGCCTGAATATGTGTCGAGTGCTGAGGGTTCAGGCAAGAGCCCCAAGGTAAATGATTCTAGACCGAGAGGCCATCAACATGATGACCAGACGAGGGAGTTCATCTCATCCGAGATTACGTGTAGGATTCTTGAGCAGAATCTTGTAATCTTTGGCATAGTCAAGGAGGGTATTCTGTATATTTTGGATGAGCGGTTGAGCGCCTTTCGCTCTAAGATGGTAGCTTTGGTTGGAAGATCACTTTGACCTTCAGGGAGTTTCGGGCATTTGGATCTCAGGATTATCACGGGGTGAGGGACCCGATAACAAGCATAAGGTGGTTGACGGATGTTGCTAACGCCTTCCACACCAAGCATTGTCTCGAGGGGGACAAGGTTAGACTAGCTTCCTGCCTTTAGAAGGAGAGGACACGAGATTGGTGGGTGGAGGTAGGATGTGATGTGGGTGATGATGTTGTTTGATGTGATGTCATGGGATGACTTCTCGGCTAGGTTCTGAGTTGAGTTTGCACCAGTGATCAAGGTGCAACATTTGGCGTGGGAATTTTAGGATCTCCGCCAGACTATTGAGATGGTGGCTGAGATCATCGCCATGTTTAGGGAGTGGGCGCTCCTGGTTCTGTAGTATGTGACAGACGAGGAGATGAAGAACGACCGATATCATGAGATGTTAAGGAGTGACATTGGACGGTTTGTGAGCCGATCCAGCTGTAAAACGTTGGAGGATATGATAGCTCGAGCTACGGAGATGGAGATTGACATGGAGATGGAGAAAAAGAGGAAGCCTGAATATGTGTCGAGTGCTGAGGGTTCAGGAAAGAGGCCCAAGGTATATGATTCTAGACCAAGAGGCCATCAACATGATGACCAGACGAGCGAGTTCATCTCGTCCAAGATTACGTGTAGTATTCTTGAGCAGACTCTTGTAATATTTGGCACGATCAAGGAGGGTATTCTGGAGATTTTGGATGAGCGGTTGAGCGCCTTTCGTGCTAAGATGGTAGCTTCGATTGGAAGTGTTATTTGACCTTCAGGGAGTTTCGGGCATGTGGAGCTCTAGATTATCACGAGGCGAGGGACCCGATAGCGAGTAGGAGGTGGTTAGCGGTTGCTTCTAACGCCTTCCGCACCATTCGTTTTCCCAAGGGGATAAGGTCAGACTAGCTTCCTTCCTTTTGAAGGACAAGACACAAGATTGGTGGGAGGAGGTAAGACATGCTGTGGGTGATGATGATGTTGATGTGATGTCATGGGATGACTTCTCGGCTAGGTTATGAGCTAAGTTTGCACCGGTGATCGAGGTGCAACACTTGGCGTAGGAGTTTCAGGATCTCTGCCAAACTACTAAGACGGTGGCTGAGATCACCGCCATGTTCAGGGAGCGGGCACTCCTAGTTCCACAGTATATGGCGGATGAGGAGATGTAGAAGGCCCAATATCATTATGGACTGACATTCAACGTTTTGTGAGTCGATCCAGCTGTAAAACGTTGGAGGATATTATAGCTCGAGCTAGGGAGAGGGAGATTGACCTGGAGATGGAGAAGAAGAGGAAGCCTGAATATGTGTCGAGTGCTGAGGGTTCAGGCAAGAGCCCCAAGGTATATGATTCTAGACCGAGAGACCATCAGCATGATATTGGATTAATGTCTAAGTCCATAACTATAATTGGTAAGACTTGACCCGACCCGGCATGGTGTATTTGGGTTGCATGGCATCATGTATTTGGATAGACTATAATGAGAGAAATAACACTTAAGGTTTGTTAATATATTATAAGTTCTAATATATAT
Source organism: Lactuca serriola (assembly GCF_051521515.1). NCBI lineage: Eukaryota > Viridiplantae > Streptophyta > Magnoliopsida > Asterales > Asteraceae > Lactuca > Lactuca serriola. Next base: position 175,856,413 of record NC_136411.1, on the reverse strand, counting down.
TAATAAGATTATTTAATTCGTATTGATCAAGAATTAATCTAGGATTAATTAAGTGATCAAAAGAAGACTAATTAAATATATGGGTTGATTGTGTAAATCATCCATACTTATATGGTGGGCTAATGCTCCATGGATTGTCAAGTTGGGCTAAAACCCACAAGATGCTCCATGGATGCTCCATGGTGTATTTGTACCCATGGATCATGGAAATGAAAGGCCATGACAATTAGGGTTTACATGGTGTAACCCTATCTATATACTGATCTTATTCAAGGAGAAAATCAGTCACTATGGATAATAGAAAGGGATAGCCGATTTCATGAAGTGTGTATGTTCTCTCAAGTTATTCCAAGTGTATTTGGTGTTGTGTGAACCATTTGAGGTGTCACACTTGGGGTACTAGGCACTCAAGCTTCATGAAGACATTCTACATCAAAGAGGTATGTAATTCTAACTTGATATATTCATATGAATCAATGTTATTATGCTAGTTAGGATGAATACCTTGGAAAGTTCATATTTGCATTTATAATAGAGAAAACATACATCCAAGGTATTTAGGGTTGCATGTACACTTAGGAGTGTTAGAATGCTCAAAACCCAACAGTGGTATCAGATCGTAGGCTTGCTTTCTTTTATACTTGATGCAAATACATTTTTCGAAGCCAAGACGCTGTCCAGACAGAATACTCGACGAGTTTCTTCAATAAAATCGATGAGTTCATTGTTTAATGCATGAACTCGATGAGTTCTCTATAGAACTCGATGAGTTTTGGCCCCTGACAGCTTGTCTTCGTGTTTTTGGCTAGAATTGGACTAGGAACATTACCATAAGCTGTTTTTGGAGTTATAAACTTGTTTTTAATGTGGTAATGTTCATGCTAATCCAAATTCAAAGATAATTGTCAATAGATTCATGTTTTGTATTAGTTTAAAAGTTATGCTAATTACATGAAAAAGTTTGATGTGAATTATCTTTGTTCATATGAGTTGCTTAGATTAATAGATATGTTAATTGATTATGTGTTTTCAATCCATTTTAATCTAAGAGTTGATTGTAAAATGTGTTTTTGTAAATTGTCCTCAAGTTATATGAAAAGTCACATTTAAGTTTCATAAAACTCATAAAAGTTGGCAAAGGTTACAAAATTGAAGAGTCTTGTCCTCAAGTTATGGAGGTTCAAGAGTCACTTCATTAAGTAATAAAATGTTAACCTTAATTAAATCCATAAGTTACAAAATAAAGAAAAGTTACATTCTTTAATTAGTTTAAAGTCTTCCATAACTTGTCCTCAAGTTATGGAACTTGAAGAGTTTTTTAATTCAAACTACTTTAAACACATAATTTATGGAATTAATTAGTTTTGAATAGTTTCAAAACTTGCCCTCAAGTTTTGGAATTTGCAAAGTTTTCACTTATGAATACTTTAATTCCATGTTAGCCCTTGGATTTTTAAAAGTTAAAATTCAACCCTTATACTTTATAATATTATAAGTTAATAATATATATATATATATATATATATATATATATATATATATATATGTATGTATGTATGTATGTATAAGAGTAAAGTTAGTGTTACCATTAGTAGGCCTCATTCACGAAGCCGGTCTATAAGGGGGGGGGGGGGGTATAAGGTTAGTGCCTATAAAATGGAAGTTTAATGGGTGTTCACTCTCACCCACTGCTTCTTTGACCGGTGGAGGGTCGTTAGCCGAACGGGTAGGACAAGGACTAGAATTCTCCCTTCATTAAAAGTATTAATGATAAATACTAAGTAACTAAACCTTTTATAAATACCCAATCTTAGTTACTTAGGAAAAAGTGAATAAGGTGCTAATCCATGAAATTACACTTTGCACTTTGTTTAAGTCGGTTAGTGGAGCATGTGTGGTTAACCGGCACACTAACTCGTATTTAACAAGGTAGGCAAAGGGTAACTTAATATTTATCATAGTATCGGTGGAGTGTGTGTGGTTAACCGACACATCGATTAAGCGGTAAATATTAAGGGTACCAAGTATATTTGCATGGTTACTTCACACCTTGTTTTCTAATCCTCGACATCCCAGTCACAAAACCTGAAGGGCACACTCGAGATTGAAACATGCCATTGAACGGTTCAATGAATCTCAAAAGATCTAGGAGTTTCAAATCCAATTAAAACCTAATAATACATTTCGTTTATCTTGGTGGAAATTGGTGAATCGTCATTCACCTACCTTCAAATATTTTATAGCTTGGATTACGACATCCCTCTTCTAAGTTATAAAATAGTTTGTTGGGTCCTAGCCTTAATATTTCATATTTGGTGTCATATTAAGGTCTTTAAATCAACTATCTTGAATATCTCCCAAAAATATGTCAGGTTTAGGCATTTATGATCTTCCCAAATCTCTTGAAACAAGCTTTCCTAAATGAAGATGATGTCCCATGGCAAGCACAGGTCTATGTGTGGTCACGTCTTGGAGATGTAGCCACTTATTAACAATCCGGGAGAGTTGGGTGTCAAAGTCTCAAGAAAGTTGGTTGGTCAACTGCTTTCTAAGTCACATAGTGATTTCCTTCGGGACTCCTATGAAACAAACTATGACAAGACCCTTAATGATCTTATCTATTTGCTAAGATCAACTTCCTAAAACTTGTGGACATTGGCAATAATGACATTGGATATCCAGTAAAGCTCTCTCTTCCCAATGGAAAGGGATCGGCCTTAGTCAACTCGGTTGACCAAATGGTAAAGAGAAAGGCTAAGTCTGTGATAGTCCCATGTTCCATTACCAAAGTGTCCATATGTTAAATTGCCAAAGGAAGGGGCATTAGTTGCGAAGCTGCCAATTTTACCTAAGGATGTTAACGTCAATAAGTTTGACTCTACTTCAGGTAAAGTCCACTATCTAACTCTGCTAAGTTTCTATTCTGAGATTGTTGATACATGATGTGACTGGGTCATAAGGTGATTTTTTAAGAATCAAAGAAAAGTGAAGGAACTTAAAGAAAGAATATGCTGAATCTGATCGCGTAGATGGATTTCTATCGTATAGTTTGAAGATCGGATTCCTTAGCTACTTCTTAGGAGTAATGAGATATTGCTTAGGAATATATAACAAGTTTTCATATGGATTGTAAGGATAAATTCTTCCGTAAAGTTTTAAAATAAAAGGAAATTATTTTATTTTATTTATATTATGTATCCTTACAATGGCGTTTGTGGAAAATTGTTGCTTATAAGATTCCACTGATAGAAATATTGGAAAGTGAATTTGATTCTTTCATTTGTGGTAATGTCTAAATTTACCAAATAAGGAAAGATCCTCATTACCCAAGTTTCAATTGGACCGAAACTTAAAATCATGCAAGTTGTATAGCATGATGAATGAGAATTTTTCATCTTTGGAAAATTAAGAATGGTTCCTTGTTCACATATATATATATATATATATATATATATATATATATATATATATATATATATATATATATATATATACGTGAGTCAAGTGAAGGACTAAGGGATCGAGTACACATTCTTGTGTACTGGTCAAGTGCACCACAAAAGATCGATAAGATTATTCGTCATCATTTACTAAAGCATAGTAAATATGGTTATACTTACAAGCTTAAGTGTAATTCTGAGACATTGGGTTAAGCTCTACTCGACGAGTTGGTTGACCTACTCATCAAGTAGCAGCTGGATGAGATCGCGTGCTAAGTGACCTACTCGACGAATCCATGTTGGAACTCGACGAGTAGGAGCTGGCAGAGGAAACCCTAAATCACGGGGTTTGCACCTCTATATAAAGGAGCCTTAGCCTCCTTTGGCCTCTTTGCAGTCTTTGAGAGCCCTTAAAACCCTAATACACGTGTGTGAGTGACTTTGTGTGGTGTTTGAAGCTTAGAAAGAGAATCTTGGATGAAGAAAGCTAGGAGTGCAAAGGAATTGAAGCAAGGAAGGAGTGGGAAGCAGGATTTACCTCAGCTAGCATCCTTTGCAGGTATCAAAGTGCCATCCTTACTTCCCTTTTTCTCTTTTGTTGAGTTTCTAGGGCTTTTTATGGATTTTCAAGTTGGTATGATGAGATATGGGCTAGATCTGAGGTTGTAACTTCAGATTTGGACCCTCCTTGGATTTTAGAAGCATAAAGTCACAATCTTGCTGGTGATTGAGGTCCATCTTGAGCATGAAGTTCCATTAAGAACTTAAAATAGGCATTTAGAGCCTTTATAGCCATGCATGCACGTAAAGTTTGCAACTTTACGTGATAAGCATGCCCTAGATGCTTGGATCTATGAGTTGGAGCCGTTGCATAGCTCAAAATAAGTCTGTATGGAAAAAGGACTGAATGTACTCGGCGAGTCGCAAGGTTGTCTCGGCGAGTCACATGAAGATGGCCGTGAACTCGACGAGTTGGATGAACGACTCGGCGAGTCCGATGAAGATTGCGATAAACTCGACGAGTTGAAGAACAACTCGGCGATTCAGATGAGTTTTCTCTTGGATATGTATGAGTGTGTATCCGTCGAGTTTCAAGGAGGGAACTCGACGGGTGGCCTTAAAGTTTGAACGAGAATCAAAGGAACTCGATGAGTCACCCCGATGACTCGGCGAGTTGGATTGTACTTCAAGGAACTCGACGAGTAGCCAAGGGTACTCGAAGAGTTGGCGTCAACATGGACTGTTGACATTGACTGAGGGCTTTGACTTTGACCAGGGGTTGACTGGTGGGTTATGGAGTACCTTATAACGTTAAGGACTTATGAGTATGTTGTATTATGATAATAGGTGGTGGAGCCTGTACCAAGTGATCCGAGAGTTGGAGTTTGCCTTTCAAGTCGACATTTGCGAGGTGAGTTATCCTCACCATATCGATAGGGTCTACGGCACCAAGGCCGACCCTTTAGTTGTTATTGTTATGGTATGCTACGTGTGGTTATGATCTTTTAGATCGGAATCAGGGTAGATAGTATGTTATGCTCTTATGATCCGTAGGGATTGGTATGATTGTGACCTGCTAGGTCGATACTCTAGTTACAGGAGAATTCTATGATTGATGATCAGTGTGATATATATGTTTGATGTTTGTATATACCAGTATATGATAGTATGCGCACATGGTTATTTGTTTATGGTTGGGTTGAGGCGGTCCTGCTTTGTGCTGAAGGCAAATATACCCTATGAGCGGTCCGGGGAGACTTTAGGCCCACGTGGCGGACCAGTCATGTCGAAGGCTCAGGATAGATGCAGACAGACTATAGGCCCGGTAGGGCGGTCCAGTCAGGCTGATGCCCAGTATGCATGTTGATTAATTTATTATTACTGATATGGTATTGTTAGTGTGGTATTGGTATTTTGGGGGTAACTCACTAAGCCCTCGGGCTTACAGTTTTCAGTTTATTGTTTCAGGTACTTCTGGAGATCATGGAAAGGCGAAGGCATGACCGTACCGCTCCTTATCCTTACATTATGATTTTTGGGACACTCTGATGGAAAATGATTTGAATTTTTTTTTGTAAACAATGCTATTTGGTTTTTTTATTTATGATGGAAAAGGTTTAAATTTGGTGTAAAATTTATGGATGTTACAAATTGTGTGAAGTATTTGTCTTGATTAGAATCCACACTATCTCTTGAATATTTGACAAGAAAGTCTTATATGTCATGAGGACAGTGTGAGTCTTAAAGGACTTGAAAGTCTCAAGAACTAATCAAGAATAAAACCTGAAGTTCTTCACTAGCACACGACTTGAGGTTCATAACCTATCGTGTTGACATATTCTGTGCCCATTCCAATTAAAGTTGGCTTTGCATATGAGTTCTTAGAGTTCTCAATTGGTTGCACAACAACATGGAAGCAATGCCAGGCCCTTGAGCTGCCAGGTGGCAAGAAATTAAGATTGAGTGCAATCCATATGAGTTTGGATTTGTCATTATCCTTGTCTTGTGACTATGGTTTTGACAATTCACATGGATAAGAACACACACACAGCCCATTAAATCTAAGAGTCATAAGGTTTCTCTCCGATTCATGAAAATGATGGTGAGGAAACACTTTCACTAAGTAGATTTTATCTAGATAGCAATTTGATATTTTCATTCTCAAAGTCGTTAGTGGAGCGTGTGTGGTTAACCAGCACACTAACATGGACTTGTGAGAAGTGGAAAAGGTCTAAACAATCGATACTATGATTACGACATCCCTTTTCATAGTTCTTAAATTGTTTAAACATACCTGTGAGCTATCTACGATAAGGTGTATGATATTGATAAAGTTTTATCAAAGCAATCTAGTATTAGAAATCTGAACTTTGGTAAGAAAGTCAATAAAGTATTGATTTTTAGAAGTCCAACTAATTTCTGAGTACATGTCAAAGCTAGTGGGAGCATAAATGTTATGCTAATAATCATTATGTTAGTGGGAGCATGATAATTATGATAAAGCTTGCAAGTTAGCAATGTTAATTATAGAAAACAAAAGGTTTCAATTGGGAATAAGTTGTTTTGCTATAATTAAGGGAGAAAAAATTATACTTCATCTCAAATCTAAAAGCTTGGATTGAGGTTTTAATCATATTTAGTCAAGTATATATATATATATATATATATATATATATATATATATATATATATATATATATATATATATATATATGAATGTGATGTTGGAATGGCTCAACATAAGAAATTTCTATATATGGGTCCATTATTTGCGTTCTAAAATTCGATTATGATTACGACATCCCTTTTCATAATCTAAATTATGAGAACTTGGAAAATTGAAATGGAAATATTATAGCAAAAGACCGGTTTAGTCTTTATGTGAGACATCATGAATAGTGTCCCATATGCTTCAGATATAGGATTGATTACATGTGCTATATTCATCCTTTCTAAAATTTTCCAAATGCCTGGGACATTAAGAAAGGAAAAGGTCTAGAACTGGATATGACTAAAAGTATTAAGCAATTGTTGAGGACAATCTAAGGTTTACCAAATATTGGTTGCTCAAGGACAGTTGGAAGTATAATGTTAACTCTGGAAGGACCATATTGACCGAATCTGTAAGGAGGCAACTCTTGTTCAGAAGTGATAGTCAAAATGGAATATGGAAATGTTTCAAAGTTAGAAATTATTTAATCTGTGTAAGATTAGGAAACTTAATGGAAGAAGGATGTTTCCAAGGAGCTGATCTCCTTTGGAATGCTCTCTAATGGTTGTTGTCAAGTCTTTTTGACTTTGTGCATAATCATTACAAGATGATCAATGCATATAAGTTTAGAATCTAACAGATTTCACTAAATGGCATGAATTTGGAATTCTTGCATTTGCAGTAAGGATTTGGGACTGTGAAAAGAGGATCATTGGAGTTATGTTCAATTGATCTAATTCACAAAGTAAAGATCATAGACAAACATAGTATGCATACTTAGTGTATGACATGACTAGTGTTTAGAAAAACATAGTGTACATGCTTGGAGCATGGGACAACTGTTGTTTTAAATTCAAGAATAAAGTTGATAGCTGAAACAGTATACAATGAATAATGTGTAATCATATGGTGATAAATAAAAGGTGTTTTATTTATATTCATAAGTTCTGAGACCATATTGGATTCGATTATTATTGTGTTTCACTTTGCATGTTTTGACTTCCAGAATGACTAGGTTATTGTTCTGATTGACTATGTTATTCAAACCATCCACAGTCGGTCATATGGTGGAAGTAGATATGAATCAAGACTGTCATGGGTTGGTCTTGTAGAGGTCTAAGATGTTGGACAAGGTGGTGCTACAACACTCATGAGTGCTCATAAGTTTTGAGTATTGGATTCAACCCGCGCTCATTGGAATCACTTCATGGATTTTATAACGAGTGATCATGAGACGATAATATCTTATATTCTTCAAACCTAGAGATATGAGTTGTTACTATGAGTTGGTTGTACATTGAGTGCACGAAAACGCATTCGGTAACTAGGTGTTATAAAACGTGCCTTTGTGTATGATTCAACAAGTAGCATAAAAAGCCATATGAGTTGAAGTTTATCCAATCCTTTTACCTTCGGGATAAAAGCGATATCTGTGGGCCCCTCGATGATTTGGTGATGACAAATGTAAGTGCTCGGCCGGGCCAGGACTGATTTGATTTGTTCAATTAGTCAGTCGGCATAAATCGGAAATCGGGAAACAATAAATGGACAGAGAGAATGATTATAATCCATGTCTCAGTCCATATGATATCTAGAATGGAGGAATATATGATCCCTTATCTAATGGACAAGTCATTGACAAGGGTCAGAGTTCATCTACAAGGTCAGAGTTCGACATAAGCTTTTGAGAGCTACGATTGCCAGTCGGTTCTTGAAGTCATACGCAATAATAGTTTTAGACTTATCCAAGTGGGAGACTGTTGGATTAATGTCTAAGTCCATAACTATAATTGGTAAGACTTGACCCGACCCGGCATGGTCCATTTGGGTTGCATAGCATCATGCATTTGGATAGACTATAATGAGAGACATAACACTTAAGGTTTGTTAATATATTATAAGTTCTAATATATATTAATAAGATTATTTAATTAGTATTGAACAAGAATTAATCTAGGATTAATTAAGTGATCAAAAGAAGACTAATTAAATATATGGGTTGATTGTGTAAATCATCCATACTTATATAGTGGGCTAATGCTCCATGGATTGTCAAGTTGGGCTAAAACCCATAAGATGCTCCATGGTGTATTTGTACCCATAGATCATGGAAATTAAAGGCCATGACAATTAGGGTTTAGATGGTGTAACCCTAACTATATAATGATCTTATTCTTGAAGAAAATCGGTCACTATGGATAATAGAAAGGGCTAGCCGATTTCATGAAGTGTGTATGTTCTCTCAAGTTATTCCAAGTGTATTTGGTGTTGTGTGAACCATTTGAGGTGTCACACTTGGGGAACTAGGAACTCAAGCTTCATGAAGACATTCTACATCAAAGAGGTATGTAATTCTAACTTGATATATTCATATGAATCAATGTTATTATGCTAGTTAGGATGAATACCTTGGAAAGTTCATATTTTCATGTATAATAGAGAAAACATAGATCCAAGGTATTTAGGGTTGCATGTACACTTAGGAGTGTTAGAATGCTCAAAACCCAACAAATGATGACCAGACGAGGGAGTTCATCTCGTCCGAAATTATGCTTAGGATTCTTGAGCAGACTCTTGTAATATTTAGCACAGACAAGGAGGGTATTCTGGATATTTTGGATGAGTGGTTGAGCGCCTTTCGTGCTAAGGCGGTAGCTTCGGTTGGAAGCTCTCTTTTACCTTCAGGGAGTTCCGGGCATGTGGAGCTCCAGATTATCACGAGGCGAGGGACCCGATAGCGAGTAGGAGGTGGTTAGCGGATATTGCTAACACCTTCCACACGAGTTGTTTTCCCAAGGGGGACAAGGTCAGACTAGCTTTTTGCCTTTTGAAGGACATGACATGAGATTGGTGGGAGGAGGTAAGACGTGCTGTGGGTGATGATGTTGTTGATGTGATGTCATGGGATGACTTCTTGACTAGGTTTCGAGCTGAGTTTGCATCGATGATTGAGGTGCAACACTTGGTGCAGGAGTTTCGGGATCTCTGCTAGACCACTGAGACGGTGGATGAGATCACCGCCATGTTTAAGGAAAGGGCGCTCCTGGTTCCACAATATGTAGCGGGCAAGGAGATGAAGAAGTCCCAGTATCATGAGATGTTGAGGAGTGATGTTCGGCGGTTTGTGAGCTGATCCAGCTATAAAACATTGGAGGATATGATAGCTCAATTTAGGGAGATGGAGATTGACCTGGAGATGGAGAAGAAGAGGAAGCCTAAATATGTGTCGAGTGCTGAGGGTTCAGGAAAAAGGCCCAAGGTATATCATTTTAGACCGAGAGGCCATCAACATGATGACCAGACGAGGGAGTTCATCTCATCCAATATTACATGTAGTACTCTTGAGCATACTCTTGTAATCTTTGGCACGGTAAAGGAGGTTATTCTGGAGATTTCGGACGAGCGGTTGAGCGCCTTTCGTGCTAAGATGGTATCTTTGGTTGGACGTGATCTTTGACATTTAGGGAGTTTCGGGCATGTGGACCTCCAGATTATCATGGGGCAAGGGACCCGATAGCGAGCAGGGCGTGGTTAGAGGATGTTGTTAATGCCTTCTGCACCAGCCGTTGTCCCGAGGGGGACATGGTCAAACATGCTTCCTGCCTTTTGAAGGACATGACGTGAGACTGGTGGGAGGAGGTAGGGCGTGCTATAGGTGATGATGTTGTTGATGTGATGTCATGGGATGACTTCTCGACTAGGTTTCAAGCTGAGTTTGCACTGGTGATCGAGGTGCAACACTTGGTGTGGGAGTTTCAGGATCTCCGCCAAACTACTAAGACGGTGGCTGAGATCACCACCATGTTCAGGGAGAGGGCGCTCCTGGTTCTACAGTATGTAGCAAAAGAGGAGAAGAAGAAGGCTCGGTATCATGAGATGTTGAGGAGTGACATTTGGCAGTTTGTGAGCCGATCCATCTGTAAAACGATTAAGGATATGATAGCTCGAGCTAGGGAGAGGGAGATTGAACTGGAGATGGAGAATAAGAGAAAATCTAAGTATGTGTTGAGTGTTGAGGGTTCAGGCAAGTGGCCCAAAGTATATGATTCTAGATGTAGAGGCCATCAGGGCTGTAGCCACTGTGGAAAGTGCAGCAAGATGCACAAGTGGGTGTGCATAGTGGGTGGTTCTGGCTGTTTCAAGTGTGGCCGGACTGGTGATATCAGTACGGATTGTACTACTACCACCACCACTTCAGTATCTTCTCTGATTGGATTTCATTATAATCAGAGGCACCAGAAGAAGGCCCATTGTCCGATTTTAAGCTCAGCAGGACCGGTATCAGCACCTGCTCCTACAACTCTCCGGATCACTCACGACCGCCAGGGCCGGGCAGGCACACCTGTGGCAAAGAGCAGGGCTTGCCAGCTGATGGAAGAGGAGGCGCGTGCAGCTCCCATTATTGTAAAGGGTATGTATCTTATCTTTATGTCTTTATGTATATTGAATTGACTACTTATGTTTATATGTTTTGTTTTAGGATCTTTCCTTGTGAACGGTATTTTTGCTTTGGTATTGTTCGATTCCAAGGCTACCCCATAGTTTGTATCACTTGCACTGCGCAAGAGGTTTTTCGAAGCTCCGGGGGAGTTGGATTGTCCTTTTGATGTGGAGATTGCTGACGACAGGACTGTTCATGTTCCGAGGGTTCATCCGGGGCGTACTCTTTGGATGTTCAGTGAGTAGTATCTGGTGGATTTGGTTCCTATTCCGTTTTGTGGGAACAAGGTGATTATGGGTATGGATTGGTTGATCCCTAATGGGGCAGTAATCAACTATGAGAAGAAGTTATTTTGGGTTCGGACCCCAAGTGGGGGAGAGCTGGTGATTCATGGTGAGAGACTGATGTGTGGGCCGATTATGTGTTTTGCAGCGAGGGCCAGAGGCTACTTCAACAGGGTTGCTCGGCTTATGTCACCTATGTCATGGATAACTGGGATAAGGGTAAGGAGACTGTGGATGATGTGCCGATTATGCTGGATTATCCGAATGTATTCCCAGAGGATTTACCTGGGTGCCTCCTGAGAGGTAGGTTGAGTTCAGCATCCATTTGGTTCCAGGTGCGGCTCCGATAGCCAAAGCACCATATCGGTTGGCTCCTTCCGAGATACAGGAGTTGTCTACATGGCCGCAGTAGCTGTTAGACAAGGGATTTATTTGGCTGAGCAGCTTGCCTTGGGGAGCCTCGATCCTATTTGTGAAGAAGAAGGACGAGACTCACCGTATGTGTACCAACTACCAGGAGCTGAATAAGGTAATGATGAAGAACCATTATACACTCCCAAGGATTGACAATTTCTTTGACCAACTTCAGGGCGTATCTTGGTTCTCCAAGATTGATTTGCAATCGGGTTATCATCAGATGCGGGTCAGGTATGAGGATGTGCAAAAGACAACTTTTTGGACTCAATATGGCCATTATGAGTTCGTGGTGATGCCTTTTGGGCTCACCAATGCTCCAGCCCCGTTCATGGATCTCATGAACCGCGTATGCAAACCGATGCTAGATCAGTCTGTGATAGTGTTCATCGATGATATCTTGTATTATTCCAAGACTCAGGAGTAGCACGAGGAGCACCTGGGGGAGGTGCTGGAGACACTAAGGATGGAGAGACTTTTCGCAAAGTTCTCCAAGTGTGAGTTCTGGTTGTACGCGGTGCAGTTTCTAGGACACATTATCTACCAGAAGGGTATTCTGATCGATCCGGCCAAGGTTGAGGCCGTGATGCATTGGAAGGTTTTGAAGTCTCCATTTGAGATTCAAAGTTTTCTTTGTTTAGCAAGTTACTATCAGAGATTCATCTAGGATTTCTCCAAGATATCTGTTCCATTGACCTGACTGACCAAGAAGATGGTTACATTTTGTTGGGGGCCTGAGCAGTAGATGGATTTTGAGACTCTTCGGCAATGGTTGTGTGAGTCGCCGATTCTGACCTTGCTAGTGGGTGTCGATGATTTTGTTTTCTATTGTGATGCTTCAATCTCCAGTTTGGGGGCAGTTTTGATGCAAAGGGGTCGCGTGATAGCTTTTTCCTCGAGGCAGCTGAAGCCTCATGAGGAGAATTATCTGACACGTGATTTGGAGTTGGGGGTCGTGGTGTTCGCCCTTAATATTTGGTGGCAATACCTCTATGGTGTCCGATGTACCATCTACATAGATCACAAGAGCCCGAGGTACTTGATGGATCAGCCAATTTTGAATATAAGGCAACATCAATGGTTGGATGTGGTGTAGGATTATGATTGTGAGATCCTTTATCACCATGGGTAGGCCAATGTGGTGGCCGATGCTCTTAGCCGCAAGGCGGTCGCGGCCCCGATCAAGGGTTTATGTTTGAGGATGACTGTGATTACTCCACGGTTGGAGCGAATTTGGGAGGAACATATTGAGGCTATGAAGGAAGAGCAACAGAAAAGAGAGCATATTGTGGGTTAGGTGGCTTCCTTCGATTATGATAGCCACGGGTTCTTGAATCTGCTTCGACGAGTCTGTGTTCTGTACTGTGGCGGTGTACGACATATTCTGATAGAGGAGGCTCACAAGTTGAGGTTCTCCATCCATCCCGGGGCGACAAAGATGTATAGGGATCTTCGTTCTGATTATTGGCGGCCCTTCCAGAAGAGGGATGTAGCATGGTTCGTGGAGCGGTGCTTGACCAGTAGGAAGGTCAAGGTCGAGCATCAGTGACCTCATAACAAGATGCAGCCATTGGAGATTCCCGTATGGAAATAGGAAGACATTGCCATGGATTTTATCACGAAGCTTCCCAGGACTACGTGTGTGGTGGAGTTGATATGGTTCATCATGGATCGATTGGCCAAGATCGCACATTTCATTCCAATTCAGGAGAGTATTTCTTCCGAGAAGTTGGCTGAGGTTTATATCAGGTAGGTGGTGGCACGTCATGGGATGCCGGTATCAGTGGTTTCTTACAGGGATATTCGTTTTACTTTGAGATTTTGGAAGTGGCTTCATGACGAGTTGGGCACTCGTCTCCATTTTAGTACAATGTTTCATCCGCAAACCAAAGGTCAGAATGAACGGACTATCCAGGCCCTTGAGGATATGCTGCGTTCATGCGTATTTGATTTTGGTTCGAGTTAGGATACATATCTTCTGTTGGAGGAATTTTCGTATAATAATAGTTATCAAGCCAACAATTATCGACCTCCTTTTGAGATGCTCCAATTTGTTGGGGCGAGATCGAACAACGGGTTATGGGGAGTGCCAAGATGGTGCTCATGACCACTGAGCTGATTTAGCATGTTTGGAGCAGGCTCTAGACAACTCAGAGTCGACAAAAGAGTTATACTAATAGACGTCGGTCAGACTTGGAGTTCTAGGTGGGAGATATGATTCTCCTGTAGGTGTCTCCTTGGAAAGGTGTCATTCGGTTCGGGAAGCGATGCAAGTTGGGCCCCATGTATATTGGTCCCGTCAAGGTTTTGGCTCGGGTGGGCCGTGTCGTGTATCGTTTAGATCTTCCAGTCGAGCTCAGTCAGATTCATAGCATATTTCGTGTTTCTCAACCGTGGAAGTGCATGGTAGATGATTCCGTAGTGGTGCCTTTAGAGGACATTCAGGTGGATGACCGCCTGATTTATATTGAGAGACCAGTGGAGATTCATGATTGAAAAACGAAAACCTTGAGGAACAACGTAGTTGAGTTGGTGAAGGTGTAGTGGCAGCACCGCAAGGGTTCGGAGTCCACTTGGGAACCCGAAGATAAGATGAGGGAGCATTACCCAGTGTTATTTAGAGCGACAGACTTCGACGACGAAGTCTACTTTAAGTGAGGGAGCATTGTAACACTTTTTCCCTGGTATGTCCCTTATGACCCTTCTGTTTTTGAAATTATGAATTTTGGTCCCTAAAGTAGTACGTACAACGTACCACTTGGTATGCTTAACGTACTGGTTGCAAATCCAGTACGCGGGGTGTACCACTTGGTACGCTTAGTGTACTGAGTTAATGGTTAGTCGGAACCCAGGTCACGTATGTTGGGCGTACATGGAATTTAATGAAAACCTAATTAAGGATCTTGCACCCCTATATAAGCCACCTTATTCTCTAGGGCTAGCCTCATTTCCAGCCTCTAAAACCCTAAATCGAGCTCTAGCCTCCATTGTTAAGCATTTGAGCCTTTGAAGGAAGTTTGGTGTTCATTTTGAAGGAGTTCAAAAATCTTGAAGTTGCTAAGCTTGGAGAGAAGGTCTTGGATCCAGAATCACCACCCTTTTTGCAAAGCTTTTGAGGTATCAAGTTCTCATCTTGACTTCTAGTTGTTTAGATCTCTTTTTGGGATGATTTGTCATGTTTTTGGCGATTGTTGCGTGGATTATTGAGTTAGGACGTCCAAAGGACTTATCCTTTTAGATATAAGATTATCATGGGCTCCTTAGGCATAAAGGTGCCAAATCTATGGAGTTTAGGGCCTCATGGATTCATTAAGTCTCTTATTAAGTCCTTGTTAAGCTTTAGAGCTTCATACAACCATGCATGGACGTAAAGTTAGCAACTTTACAGGATAATCCATCTTAAGGAGGTCAGATCAACATTCTGGAGCGACGTCTTAACGGGTTAAGAGCTAAATCTAGAAGATGGTTGATCTGGAAGAGTATGCTCGGCGTACAAGCCTTCGAGCTAGTACGCTTAACGTACAATCTGAGTATGCCCTGCTTACTCAGACATGTGGCATTTCAATGTTGGGCTTTAGGTTTGGGCCACATTTTGGGCTTAGAAGGCTTGGGTTTAGTTGGGTCATCTGATTTTGGGAGTTATAGGCCAGGAACATTATTGGGACTTGGGCTAAGGCCCATGAAAAAGGATTGGGCCCAATTGCAAAACGGGCCATAATTAGGCCTTGATGGATTATTTGACTTTTGTGCCCATTAGATTGTGAACTTGGGCTTCAGTATTGGACCAAACTAGGTTGGGGGTAAATGTCCATTTTACCCCTAAGTAGGGATTTTTGGTTATGATTTAAATCCCAAATGTTAATTGGTTTATATTTGTCATTTGATAGCTTGGGGAGTTGTAGGACCGTCAGCCAGAGATTTTTCAGTTCTTTCAGCATTGCGAGGTGAGCTTCCTCACTGGGTTTAGCGGGTCGAAGGCACTAATGTTGGCTCATGTTTATGCTATGTTAGAATGACAGATATATGTGTGACTCTTGCATGTGTTATGTGCGTATATGCTAACCGGGCTAGGGCCCGATGACCACTTTGTATGCTCTATATCTTTGTGATTATTGCATGTGTATGTGTTTACTTGATATATGTTATATGTATGATGAGTTAGGCCCGATCTATTTAACGAACGGGGATCGATGCCAGGTGGGGCCCAATGTCGACGGGGTCTGATGCCGGGCGGGGCCTGATGACAGGGCAGGGCCCAATATGTGTTTAATTGTATGTATGGTATGCAGTATTTTGAAGGAACTCACTAATATTAGTGCTTACGGTTTTAGTTTTTGTTTCACGTACTTTCAGTTCCAAGGGGAAGAGCTCGGGTTGAGTACTACACACACCATATGGATTCTATTTTTGGGACACACTTTGATATTCATGATGTTTGATATACTTATTTTCTGGGTTGTATTAATAATGTTTTTGGAATATTGTTTTATTCAAACTTAAAAATTAATTTTTTTGGGTCATATTTTTGAGATGTTTCACACAACATCCTCCCTTCATGGATTCCACATTTGAAATAATTTATACTTTAATAATTGAATACTATGATTTGTAGGAGGTTCAGGTTCGGGTTTTGGTTCAGGTGCTGAACCAATTGATGAGAGGTTGAGCAAGTTCATATATATGATAAGATCAGGATTTTTTGAGCCAAGATTGTTGCGAGTCGGATTGGAGCTCGAATTCCCTCATTTCGGGAGTTCAAGGCTTGTGGGGCTCCTCAGGTTTTTGGGGTTAAGGACCCCATAACTAGCCTTCATTGGATCGCTGACATGGAGAATGCTCAGCAGACGAGCTTTTTCCCTGATGGGGCAAAGATGGGATTCACATCTTGCTTACTAAGGGAAAAATCATGAGATTTGTGGGAGGAGGTTACCCGAGCTGTAGGGATGGCAACGGTGGCAGTAATGAAATGGGAGGACTTTGTTTAGAGTTTTCAAAGGGAGTTTGCACCAAATATCGAGGTGAAACAGTTGGCGAGCGAGTTCCAGGATCTTCGGTAGACTACATAGACTGTGGCAGAGATTATCGCCAAATTCAAGGAGAGAGCATTGTTGGTCTTGCAGTACACTGTGGACGACGAGGTGAGGAAGAAGAGATATCATGACATGCTGAGGGAGCATATCTGAAATTTCATGAGTTTTTCAGGGCGTAAGACCCTGAATGGTATGATCGAGAAGATCTGCGAGCGGGAGATTGAGTTGGAGCTCCGTTGCAAGCGGAAGCCAGAGCAGGTTCAGATAGCAGTGAGCCAGGCTAAGAGGCCAAAGACTTCTGATGCTAACACCAGAGGCCATCAGGGTCAGGGCCGTTGTGGCAAGTATGGTAAGCCGTACAATGGAGCTTGTCGAGCGGCAGGTACAAGATGTTTTAGCTATGGCCAGTCGGACCACATAAGCAAGGATTTCCCAAGAAGGGATGTGATTTGCTTCCATCGCAATCAGACCAGCCATAAAATGGATGATTGTATGAGATTGTCCAGGGGAGCAGTGTGACATCCCCTAATTTCTCGGCCAGAAAAGACCGATTTAATTTATGCTTTTTAAAATAAAATCAGAGAAATCTTTTTAAAAGATGTTGCGGAATTAGTCCCCAAACAAAATATGATAAAAGTTTATCAAAACCCTTCATTAAGAAGGTATATGTTTTCCATATATATATATATCAAAACCTCAGGATGTCATGTTCCGATACAGATCCAAAAGCATAAACAAGACATTATAAGCCTTTCAACAGTTATTTACAACTACTGGCCTATAATCCAAAAATCTCTCGTTGTCCTCCGACTATGCTCGGGGTCCACTACCTGTAACATAAAAAGCTGAGTGGGTCAGGCTTGGGAGCCTGGTGAGCATATAGGGTTTTCAACCCACAATAATAATAAACTTACTAAGTTCATCAATCAACAATAACCCTGATTACCCGTTCCCGTTATCCTCACTTTATGTCCCTAAACACTTGTCACAAGGGACCTAGCCTAAAGAATATCACCGGGATGGACACTACTGCTAAGGGGTTTCCTCAGCCATACATGTCCTAAAGGCAACCATGAGGGGGATGGAGTACAGCGAATGAACACTCTTAGTTCATTAACACCTACAGGTTGCGGACCTGCTAATGTTTCCCACTGGACTGTCTAGAAAGTCCGTGGTCGTCATCCAAACTCCGCTAGATGACTGGATCTCAAAACACATCGAGGCCTCTCATCAATTTTATTTTATCACACATCACAATCTACCCATGTTCTACCCAACATATTTGTAGATAAAAATACTTATACAGTTTAAAACTTGTATAAAACGTCAACACAACAATCACCTCAAATAAATAATTAATATATTTACACATAGCACATATTATAAGGTAAATACTTCATATCTATGTGTAAAATGAAAGTGACTATACACTCACATGATTTGATGATAATCGGGCAGCAATTCGTTTCCTAAAACGACCGTTTCTAATAAAACCGGGAGTTTTATTGAGAAACCGGGCTTTGTAAAAGTCGGGCTTCGAAACCGAAAAGATAAATTTTCCGGGCTTCTCGGGCACTTCGTGGGGTATTCCGGGCTTTACAATCGATACCGGGGCTTTGCGGAATGTTAATATGAAGAAAATATGGGTTTAGGGGCTAAATATGGCAAAATTCCAAAAATACCCGGGAGGTCTCGCACCCTCCTATTTATAGGGGGAAGCTTCTGATCGGACGGCCAGGAGGCTTCTGATCCGACGGCTGAGAAGGCTCGCAGAGGGGGAGGCTCGCATGAGGGCTGCGCGTGCGAAGGGCTCTCTGGCGGCTTGTGATTGGACCGAGGTCTAGGGTCCGAAGTAGGGGGTTCGTGGCGCCTGCGAGGGTTCGGACTCATGAGTCACTACACACGCGTCGGATGCGAGGCTCGCCACCGAGGCTTCTACGTGTAGTCAGCGGATTGGACCGCAGCTCGGACTCGGAAGGACATGACACGCCTCGCCAGGTGGCTTCGTGACTCAGCAGCTTGGTGACTCAGCAGCTTCGGTGACTCAGCAGCTTCGGTGACTCAGCAGCTTCGGTGACTCAGCAGGACACGTGTCACATGCGAGGCAAGGGTGACGTGGCAAAGTGTGACTATGCGAAATTTCTCGGTTTTCACGCCAAAACTTCTAAAATCCATAACTTTCGCATACGAGCTCCGTTTTTGACGTTCTTTATATGCACGCGTAGCTAAAATTACGATCTACAACTTCCGTTTAGACTTCGTCGGCTAATTTTGACTTTAAATTTTATATTATTATTTTTAACAGACCGGGACAGGAAATCCGTTAAAAATTCATAACTTCTTCATCCGACGTCCGTTTTCGTCAGACTTTTTACCGTTGTGCTCCTAATAACGAGACCTTCAATTCTCGTTTAGGTTGTGTCGGCTAAAAATCGCTCGATCTAAAATTCGAGTTTTTAGCTGTCTACTGCTACGCTGAAACTTCGAAAAATCATAACTTCCTCATACGAAGTCAGATTTGGGCGTTCTTTTTATCGAACTTCTCGGTTTAACGAATACTACAACTTTCGTTTAGATTACTAAGGCTAAAAAGTAGTTTATCAAAAACTCACTTTTTACGACATTCAGCACCGTGCCGGTTTTGTCGCGAAACTTCGACAGGTCATAACTTCTTCGTTATAACTCGGATTTTGGTATTCTTTATATCCCCGAAATCCTTGTTTCGACCACTACAACTTTATGTAAAGATATCGGGCTTATCTCACACTTAAATTTTGACGCTTATTTTTATTCTTAATTAATTAAGCCCTAATAATTAAGCATAAAACACATTATTCACATAATATTCACATAACTCCTTTTCATTTCTTCAAAATGAGTTACAAAGGTTAGCCTAGACTATCAACTCGATATAAATGCCTAGGCTAGAAACACGAGTGTTACAAGCAGTGACAGTGCCAGCGCCAGTGCCAACCACCTTGAGGATTACTGGTGGCTGCTAGGGCAAGGCGGAGACTCCTGTGGTGAAGAGCAGGGCTTTTCAGCTGAACACCGATGAGGCCCGTGCAGCGCCGGATGTGGTTATTGGTATGTGTTTTATATCTATCTTTTATTTCTTTCTTTTTTTTATGATTTTTCTTATTATGATCTTATATAAGGGATGTTTTAGTCAATGGTATGTATGCTCTTGTTTTGTTTGAGTCGGGGGCTACCCGATCCTTTGTATCTCTTGCACTCAGCAAGAGGTTTCAAGATGGTCCGAGGACATTGGATTCCCCTCTAGAGGTAGAGATTGTGGATGACCATACCATGAGTGATTCGAGGATTTTTTTTATGGGTGTGTCCTAAACATGTTTTGTGAGAGGTTATCTATTGATTTTGTTTCGATCCCCTTGATAGGGTCGAAGGTTATCATCGGGATGGATTCGTTAGGCCCCAATGGGGCCATGATTGATTTCCAATGGCAACAGTTGAGAGTTCGAACCCCAAGTGAGGGAGAATTGGTTATTTCTGGTGAGAGAGCTTCACATGTGCCCAGTGCGGTTCCGATAGCCAAAGCATTGTATCGCCTGGCACCACCTGAGATGCAGGAGTTGTCTATGCAGCTGCAGGAGCTGCTAGACAATGGTTTTATTCGTCCGGGTAGTTCTTAGTGGGGAGCACCAATTCTATTTGTGAAGTAGATAGACGGTTAACATAGAATGTGCATTGACTATCGGGAGTTGAATAAGCTAACGGTGAAGAATTGTTACCTACTTTCGAGGATTAACGATTTGTTTTATCATATTCAGGGTGCATCTTGGTTTTCCAATATTGATTTGCGACCAAGGTACCGCCAATTGAGGGTCAGAGATGAGGATGTGTAGAAGATAGCCTTCAGAACTCATTATGGCCATTACGAGTTTGTGGTGATGCTATTCGGGCTCATCAATGCACCATCAACATTCATGGATCTCATGAACTGGGTCTGCAGGCTAATGCTGGATCTGTCTGTGATTGTATTCATTGATGATATTCTGGTCTGCTCCAAGACCATGGAGTAGCATGAGAAACATTTGTGAGAGGTGTTGGAGAACCTGAGGAGAGAGAGGCTTTATGCCAAATTCTCTAAACGCAAGTTCTGGTTGCATGAGGTGCAGTTTATGGGGCACATCGTCAACCAGAAGGGTATCTTGGTTAATTCGGCCAAGATGGAGGTTGTGATGCGATGAGAGGTTTTGAGGACCACATCCGAGATTTGAAGTTTCTTAGGTCTCACAGGGTATTATCGTAGATTTATCCAAGACTTCTCCAAGATTTTTGTGCCTTTGACCCGTTTAACAAAGAAGAATGTGACCTTTCGATGGGGGCCCGATCAACATTTGGCTTTTGAGACTCTAAGGAAACGATTGTGTGAGGCCCTGATTCTCGTGCTCCCTGAGGGTTTGGATGATTTTGTGTTTTACTGCGGCTCCTCTATTTTGGGTTTGGGAGCTATTCTTATGTAGATGAGTCACATGATTGCTTACGGTTTGAGGCAGCTGAAGCCTCATGAGGCGAACTATCCCACACATAATTTTGGAGTTAGGGGTTGTGGTGTTTTCCCTCAAGATCTAGATACATTATATGTATGGGGTTCGATATATAATCTATACTATCCACAAGGGTTTGAGGTATCTAATGGACCAGCCGAACCTGAATATCCGGCAACGGAGATGGTTGGATGTGGTAAAGGACTACGATTATGAGAAACTGTACCACCATGGGAAGCCCAATATGGTGAGGAATGCCTTGAGCCGCAAGGTCGTGTGTTCGTCTATTTAGGATATCTGTTTAAGGATGATTGTCACTTCGACTTTGATGGATTTGATAAAGAAGGCTCTGGCGGAGGGGTTGAAAAAGGAAAATTGGAAGACCGAGCGGCTCAGAGAATAGGTTCCTGCATTGGGTGGGGTGAGACAAACGGTTCTTGTGGAGGCGCATAAATCAAAGTTTTCTATTTATCCAGGGGCCACAAAGATGTACATGGATATGGGGTTGAGCTGTTAGTGGCCCTATATGAAGAGGGAGATAACTTGGTTTCTTGAGTAGTGCTTGACCTACAGGAAGGTCAAAGCCAAGCACCAGAGACCCCACGACAAGATACAGCCTTTACCCATTACCATGTGGAAGTGGGAAGAGATCACCATGGACTTCATCACAAAATTGCCAAGGACAACATGTGGTGTTGATTATATGTGGGTCATTATGGACAAACTGACTAAGAGTGTGTATTTCATACCGATTTTCGAGAGCATATCCGCGAAGAAGCTACCTGATATTTATGTCCGGAAGGTGGTAGTTTGGCATGGGGGCCAGGTTTGATGGTCTTGGATCGGGATGCTCGTTTCACCTCCAGGTTTTGAAGGAAGTTCCATGAGGAGTTTGGTAGTCAGCTGCATTTTAGTACAACATACCACCATCATACCGATAGCCAGAGCGAGCAAACAATTCAGGCTCTCGAGGGTATGCTCCAGGCTTGTGTGTTGGATTTTGGAGGAAGTTGGGATACTTACCTTTCAATGGCTGAGTTCTCTACAACAAAAGTTATCATGCCAGTATTGACCAACCGCCATTTAAGATGTTATATGGAAGAAGGTGCAGGACCCCGGTTTGCTGGTGAGAGGCTGTGCATCGATTCATAGGGAGTATAGATGTTGCACTAAATCCTACAGAGTTGATCCAACATGTGTGCGGAAGATTGTGGGTCGCACAACACCGGTAGAAGAGTTATGCGATCTGTGGCATTTCGGACCACGAGTTTCATGTATGAGACTTAGTCCTTTTGAAGGTTTCACCTTGGAAAGGTGTCATCTACTTTCGGAAGAGCGGTAAGCTGGTCCCCAAATTAGACGTACCTTTCAGGATTTCGGCCCGAGTGGGCGAGGTAGCATACCGCATGGATTTTCCTGATGAGCTCAATCAGATCATTAACACCTTCCATGTGTTGCAGCTTTGGAAGTGTGTGGTAGATGAGTCAGTAGTTGTTCATCTGGATGATATTCAGGTCAATGATCGTCTGAACTATGTGGAGAGACTAGTTGCAATCTTAGACCAAAAGATGAAGGTTTTGAGTAACAAGGAAGTGTCATTGGTCAAGGTCCAATGGCAACATTAGAAGGGTTCCAAATGGAATTGGGAACCCGAGGCGGAGATGCAAGAGCATTACCCTGATTTGTTCGTGGCAGCAAACTTCGAGGGCAAAGTGTAGTTCAAGTGGAGGAGAGTTGTAACATCTTTTTTTTAGGTTTGCTTTTGGACGCTTGAGTTTTGATTTGTTTCAAGAAGGGTCCCCGTTGTCAGAATCCATGAATTTTTGGTGTTGCTCGAGTACGTAAGGTGTATGTGTTGGATTAGGTGTCTAAGACCATAACTATAATTAGTATGTTCTTGACCCAAGAGTAGCATGGTCCATTTTGGGTTGCATATCACTAGGAAAATTTGATATGATGGATATTTGAGTAAGAGGTTATTTATGATTTACTAATATATTATAAGTATAATATATTAATGGAGAAATCATATTATTTAATTAGTATTGATCAAGAATTAATTTGGAATTAATTTAGTGATCAAAAGAGACTAATTAAATTAACGGGGGACTGATTATGTAAATCAGTGAAATATATATATATATATATATATATATATATATATATATATATATATATATATATATATATATATAGTTTGGGCTATTGATCCATGATGGGCTAAGTTTATGTAAGTATCCATGAAGAGTTAGCCCACATGAGATATGGATCATAACCTAAGTGTATGGATTAGGGTTTAGTCATGATTCTTGGATTCCTACAATATATAAATGAGTCCTCTTAGCCTAAAATTGATGACACTAGTGATCTTGGAGATACTATAACCGATTTTGTGCCTAGTAACCTCTCTCTCAAGTCCTCCATTTGTTCATGGTGAGTTGTGAACTGTTTGAGGCATCACACTTAGGGTGCTAAGTTCTTAAAGGCCAAATACATCAAGCTACAACAAAGAGGTAATCATCTAATCTATTTTTATGATTCAAGTACCAAATTGTATGCTACTTGTAGGCTTCATGCTTTGGATATTTTATTGCATGTATAACTAGAGAAAACTTAGATCCAAAGCATTAGGGTTGTATGTGCACCATAGGAGTGTTGTAGTATACAAAACCCAACAGTACGATTGGTACATTGAGCATACTATGTCCCGTGCCAGTACGCTCCATGTACTCCAGTATGTCGGGCGTACGTGGTTCAGACAAAAACCCTAATAATTAGGATGTGTGCACTATTTAAACACCATTATAGCTCCAAGACCTTTCCCTTTATCAGCCTCCGTCCCAAGATCAACCCTCTTTGCAAACCCTAGTACAGTTTGAGAATTTTGAGCCTTTTGGAGTGATTGTGTGATTCCTTGGTTGTGAGGAAGGACTTTCAAGTACTAAAGCTTTGCTCTCAAGACTTTGGATCTAGCATCTCATCTTCATTGTGCACTATTTGGAGGTATAAAGCTCCAAACTAGGCTTATGGTTTTTTAGATCTTAGTTAATCCTTGATTTTCTTCCTTTTTGTCCCAAAGTATAGAGCTTGGTGAGTAATAAGTATTCCTAAGCCTTCAAGGTGTCCTTTTAGACATTTTAAGGCATTTCAAGTCATAAAAATGAGAGCTTGGATCTTGATTTGTCCCCATCAGAGAGTTAGGGTATAGAAAAGGGTTAAGTAAGCTAGGATTTTAGTGTTTGGCTTCATATAGCCATGCAAAGGCATAAAGTTTGAAACTTTGTGGTCTTAGGGGTTTAGTGAGTTCAGATCTAAGTTTTGGTTGTAGGGTCTTAAGGCATTAAGACATTTTGCATGAGTTTTCATGAGGGTTGCGTATGCTGGAGAGCGTTCGTGTACGCTACGTGTACTGGAATGTTGGTTTTTAGTTTAGTGTTATTTCTATGACAACTGGAAAATTTTGAGTCAAACAAGCCAAAAATGTTTTTTGTACAAGTGCATTCACAATGTAGCCTTGTTGTAATAAAACTTTGAAAGCCAAAAGGGCATTGTTTATATATATATATATATATATATATACTTTAAGAAACCATGTCGTAATTCACAAAGTCAACAAGCTAGAATATATCAAGATGGGACCACTTACTTTAAGTGTTTTAAGCCTAAAACCCACTAAGGACAAAAACACATGCCTATGCCGAAATCTCCAAGCCAAAACCACTAGGACCGAAATCATGTGGTCAAACCATGTCTAGGACCGAAATCACATGTAATTTCAGTCATACTAGGGGATTTTAGGGGTTTTCGGCCAAAGCAAAGGAAATGTAGATAAAATTGTTGACTTTATGATTAGATGCCTCACCCATTTCCCATGCACAATTCGACAGTATCCCAAGAAAATCTCCAATGAATAAATATATTATCCAAAAAATAACTAGGTATGATTCCTATCACCTTTCCCTCTTAGAAACCACAGGAAGCACCCAAACCCTACCATTTCTCCATCCTACTTCTTGTTAACTTTCCTTCTCTTCTCAAGAATTCATTTCCAAGTTTCAAAGGATTTTAAGCTCCAAGTTCATCCTTAGATTTTTGGGTAAGTATTTTCTTTTTGGTTTTTAAGTACTATAACACTCATATGGTGCACATGCAACCCTAGATGCTTTAGATCTATGTTTTCTCTAATTATACATGCATTTTACAACTTTCCAAAGCATACAACCTAACTAGCATACAATAGACGATATAAAATATAAAACTCATAGTTTGATGAATACCTCTTATGTAGTTTGAAGTTCTTGGCCTTTGAAAGCTTTAGCACCTCAAGTGTGATGCCTCTAATGTTTCATAAACACCAAATGCAAGAGGAGGCTTGAGCAAATAGGCTATTTAGCTCAAAATTGATTATCACTCTCTTAGAATGGTTGGGGTAACTGATTTTAGCGCTAGGGTTTCATCCATGTAAACCCTAATGCATCATGACCATTCATGTTACTTAGGATCCATGGTTTAAACCTCCACGGACTATCCATGGACTATTATATTGGTTTAGCCCATCCTAATTAACCATGGATCATTGGCCCACACTATAAGAATCATTGATTTACTTAATCAGTCCTCGTATATTTAATTAGTCTCTTTTGATCACTAAATTAATTCCAAATTAATTCTTGATTAATACCAATTAAATAATATGATTTCTCAATTAATATATTATACTTATAACATATTAATAAATCATAAATAGCCTTATTCTCGAAATTCCATCCTATCAAATTACACTGCTAAAAGGCAACCCAAAAGGACCATGTTACTATCAGGTCAAGTACATCCCGGTTATAGTTATGGGTTTAGACACCTAATCCAACAGTCTCCCACTTGGATAAGTCTAATAACTATAGCTGCCAATGCAACTTCTAGATCTAATTAGCAATCGTAGCTTTCAAAAGCCGCTGTCGAACTCTAACCTAGTCAGCGACGTGTCCTTTAGATAAGGGATCATATATTCCTATGTTCTTCAAGATATCACGAGGAAAAATACATGGAACATAGTCATACTTATTGTCCAGCTGTTTGTTTCCCGATTTCCAATTTTTCTGACATAGAACATAACTAAACACATCAATTTAGTTTTGACCGGGCCTGACACATAAACTTCGACATTATATGATTGTACTAACTACTCATTAAATCATGCTTAACGATACGTTTTATAACATCAAGTTATTGATTCCTTTTCGTATCATCAATGCACAACCAACTTGTAGTCAACAACTCATATATCTTGGTTTGAAGATTATATGATATTATCGTCTCACAATCGCTTGTTATAAATTCCATGAAGTGATTCAGGTGATCGTGGGTTTAATCCAATACTCAAATCTTATTTTAGGAGTACTCAGGAATGTTGTAGCATACTTTTGCTATGTCTAACACCTTAGACAATCTACAAGCCAATTTCATGACAGTCTAGCCTCATAACCTACTTCCAAAGTATGATCGACTGTGGATAGTTTGAATAATCTTATTATTCTAGAAGTTAAAACATGCAAAAGTGAAACAATAGTAAATAATTGACACAAGACAACAACTTTACTTATAAATAAAACTCCTTTTAATTAATCATCAAATGTCAATTACTGTTTAGCTACTACAGGTTTCAAATATTTATCTATTCACTAAAACTAATATCGTCCACTATCCCAATGCCCCTTGCATACTGTAAGTGCCTAACCCTACTCAGTCCCTTCGTGAGGCGATCTGCTGGGTTGTCCTCTGACAATATCCTCTTCACAACGAGGTGTCATTCTTCCACTTGATGTCTTATGAAGTGGTACTTTCTGTCGATATTCCTGGATCTAACATGATCTCTCGGTTCCTTGGTTAAGGCAACTGCCCCTTCATTATCGCAGAAAATCTCCACAGGCTCCATTATGGCTGGCACAACTCGAAGGTCTCTGATGAAGTTCTTCAACCATATCGCCTCTTTCGATGCTTCTCTCGCTGCAATGTATGCTGATTCACACGTCGAATCAACTACAGTCTCTTGCTTGAAACTTTTCCATGTTACTGCTCCTCCATTTAGGGTAAACACCCAACCCGACTGAGAGTGCAAATTCTCTCTGTCGGTCTGAAAACTGGCATCATAATATGCTGTCACTCGTAAGTCATCACTCCCCCAAGGGTAAGAAACCAATCCTTAGTCCTCCGGAGGTACTTAAGAATGCTCTTTACTGCAGTCCAGTGAGCACTACTAGGATTCCCTTGATATCTTCTGATCTACTCAAAGCAAAGACCACATAAGGGCGAGTACAAGTCATAGCATACATGATCGAGCCAATTGCGGAAGCATATGGTACTCGACTCATCTCCACTATCTCAAGCTCCGTACTCGGATTCTGAGTCTTACTCAGTTTGGTATTGCTTTGGATAGGTAAGTCACCTTTCTTGGAGTTCTCCATGCTAAAATGTTTCAACACCTTGTCCAAGTAGGTACTCTGACTAAGTCCTATTAGTCTTTTACTCTTGTTTCTCAATATCCTTATCCCTATAATATATGCAACTTCTCCAAGGTCCTTCATAGCGAAACACATCCCAAGCCAGGACTTAATTTCCAGCAAGGTTGACATATATGTAGGACTCATCCTCGCTTCTTGAAAATCCAAACTCTTTGACTTTCTCATCGAAACAAAGATTCAATCTACGAGATGCTTGTTTCAATCCATAAATGGATTTCTCAAGCTTACACACTCTATTAGGGTACTTTGCATTCACAAAACCCTTTGGCTGACTCATGTAAACATCTTCAGCTAACTTTCCATTAAGGAAAGCGGTTTTGACATCTATTTTCCATATTTCATAGTCATGAAATGCAGCTATGGCAAGCATAACTCTTATAGATTTAATCTTCGCTACTAGTGAGAAGGTCTCATCATAGTCAACTTCCTGAGTTTGAGTAAAGCCCTTCGCAACCAGTAGCACCTTATATGTGTGTAGTTTCCCATCTATATCGGTCTTCTTCTTGAAGATCTATTTGCACCCGACTGTCTTACGACCCGATACATTGTCAACCAAGTTCCAAACTTGATTGTCATACATGGACTAAATCTCGTTGTCCATTGCGTCTTATCATTTAGCAGACTCAGGGCCTGCCATGGATTCCTAGTAGTTGTTAGGTTCATCCAAGTTTGTCAATGTATTATCACTGATAAATGTATCACCTTCAGTTGTTGTATGAAAACCATATAACACAGGTGGAACACTAACTCTACTGGAACGTCTCAGAGGTACGAACTGGTCAATCGGTTCAACAAGAGTTTCCTCCTCTAGTTGAGTGCCAATGTTTAAGATTCCTTCATCGCTTAACTCTTGAAACTCTTCAAGGTTAATTTCCCTCCCACTGTCCTCTTGGCATATGAGTTCTCTCTCTCTCTCAAGACTCATCTCCTTGCTATGAAGAAAACATTGTCATTCGGTCTATAGAAGAGATATCCAAAGGATTTATGTGGGTAGCCAATGAAAATACATCGCTCACTATGAGGTTCGAGCTTATCGTGAGTTTCTTTTCTCACCAAAGCCTCGCAACCCTAAACTTTGATGTGATCTAACAAGGGAACCTTCCTTATCCACATCTCGTGAGGTGTTTTGGCAACCTTCTTAGTAGGAACTAGATTAAGAATATGGGTGGAAATCTTTAAGGCATACCCCCAGAATGAGATAGGTAACGAAGCTCGAATCGTCATAGAACGAACCATGTCAACCAAGGCTCGATTGCACCTTTCAGCCACACCATTCAGCTGCGGTGTCGTAGGTGGCGTCAACTGTGAAACAAATCCACATTCCTTAAGATATTCTAGGAACTCGATACTAAGATACTCTCCTCCTTGACCGGATCACAACATCTTTATCTTCCTGTCCAATTGATTCCCCACTTCTTTCTTAAACTCTTTAAACTTTTCAAAGGTTTCTGACTTATGCTTGATTAAGTAGATATAGCCATATCTGGTGTAATCATCAATAAAAGTCACATAGAAGCGGTCAGAATCCCTTGTGGCAGTTTTGAAGGGTCCACACACATAAGTGTGTATGAGATCCAACAAACCTTCACCCCTTTCACAAATACCAGTGAAGGGTGACTTAGTCATATTTCAAAGAAAACAAGATTCGCAAGTGTCATCCGACTTCAAGTCGAATGACTCCAAGACTCCAGCCTTTTGGAGTTGGCCTATGCGCTTCTTGTTGACATGTCCAAGACGACAATGCCACAAGCATGCCTTGTCCAAAACATTGGACGAATCAATATTCAAAACATTATTTCATAGGTTATCTACAACCATCATAGTTTCATATATACCATTACAAGGTAATGCTTCAAAATAAAATGTACCATTATAATTGTTGGATATAGTGTCTAAGTCCATAAATTTATTTGGTATGTACTTGACCCGACCCGGCATGGTCCATTTGGGTTGCATGGCATTGCAATACTTGGATAAACAAAATGAGAGAAAGTACACTTGTGATTATTAATATATTATAAGTTCTAATATATTAATAATAGTATTATTTAATTAGTGTTGATCAAGTATTAATCTAGTATTAATTTGGCGATCAAAGTGAGACTAATTAAATATATAGGGTTGATTATGACAATCATCAATTCTTTTATGGTGGATTAATGATCCATGGTTTATGGGTTTGGTTATAACCATATGGAGCTCCATGGATAGTCCATGGGAGTTACAAACCCATGGGTCATGAGAAATGAAGAGTCATGACAATTAGGGTTTATATTTGTAACTCCTAATTATGACACACTATAAAAGAAACCCTATAGCATGCAAAAGCGGCACTAAGAGTATTCTTGTGAGGGCATAGCCGATTTTGAAGTGTAGAAGTATTCTCTCTAGTTATTCCAAGGTTGTAGTGTTGTGTGAAGCATTTGAGGCACAACATTTAGGGTGCTAGGCTCACAAAGTCTTGAAGGAATCCAAGCAACAACAAGGTATCTATTTCTACTAGTTTTTATGTTTTATGTAATCCCCATGCTATGCTAGTTAGGAAATAACCTTGAAAAAGAAATTTGCATGTATATAGAGAAAACATAGATTCAAGGTTATTAGGGTTGCATGTACACTTAGGAAGTGTTAGAATGCTAAAAACCCATCAGTGGTATCAGAGACTAGGATTGTTTTCTGTATACTTGATGCAAAACTGCTTGAAAATCAAAAAATCTGCTCACTGACGACTGGACTCGCCGAGTTCATGGGGAGGACTCGCCGAGTCCATGAAGAAATTCATCCTACTCGTCGAGTAGGATCTTGCACTCGACGAGTAGGAGCGTGTTGGGCATTTTTTCGTGTTTTGTTGCTAGAAATGGATTAAAATCATTATCCCAATCTGTATTGGACTTGTAAAATCTGTTTTTCAAAATGATAATGATTATGTTAACCCATTTTTGCATGACTTTTATCAACTTTCAAGTATTGTATATGTTAATATGATTCTTGAAATTGTTTGACATGAACTTGTGTTCTTATGAGTTTTTAGAAGATCATAGGAATTATGTGTAACCTCCATGTATGTTTAATTCATGATCTTAATGGCAATGATGGTGTCCATAACTTGTCCTCAAGTTATGGATAACCAAAATTCACTTCTTTAAAAGTTGAAATTAAAGAATAGTAGGTTTCATAAAATGAAGAGTCTTCAACTTTATGAACCATTAAAACTCATAAGTTACAAATTGAAGAGACTTGGAATAGTTTCAATTCTTGCCCTCAAGATTTGGAATTTGTAAAGTCTTACACTTTAATTCCAAATTATTATTATTTTTTAAGTTAAAAAAAATTCAAACTTTATGGACTTCATTAAATTAATTAAAGTGTTTAGTTAAAAGAGTTCATAATTCCATGATGACATGGTTTAAGTTTAATTAAATTAAGAGTATAGTTTAATTAATAGATTAAACCACCAAGTATTTTAATTGTTTAAAATACACCCTTATACTATTATTATAATTTTAATTATATATATATATATATATATATATATATATATATATATATATATATATGTATAAGAATATGTCATTCTTACCGTTAGTAGGCCTCATTCACGAAGTCGGTCTATAAGGGGGGTATAAGGTTGTTGCCTATAAAATGGTGACTTAATGGGTGTCCACTCTCACCCACCGCTTCCTTGATCGGTGGAGGGTCGTTAGTCGAACGGGTAGGATACGACTTTAAATACTCATTAAAAGTATAATGAATTATAAAGTAACTATACATTATAGATTCCCAATCTTAGTTACTTTAGGAAAATGTGAAATTGGTGCTAGCCCATAAAATTACACTTTGTACCTTACCAATTCGTTAGTGGAGCGTGTGTGCTTAACCGGCACACTAACATGGACTAGTAAGAGTGGCAAAGGGTAACTTGACTTTATTATAGATCGGTGGAGCGTGTGTGGTTAACCGGCACATCGATTAGGTAATATTGTTAAGGGAACCAAATCAATTTGTATGGTTATTCACACCTTGTTTGTGATCCCCGGCATCCCAGTCACAAACTTGAGAGGGCACAATCGAGATTCAAACATGCCATTGAAAAGTTCAATGTATCTCAAAAGATCTAGGAGTTTCAAAACCAATAAAACCTAATAATAAAATATTTCGTTCTAATGGTGGAAATTGGTAAATCGTCATTTACCTACCTTTAACTATTTTATAATTTGGATTACGGCATCCCTCTTCCGGTTATAAATAGGTTATTGGTGATGGGTTTTGAGCATTCTAATCCTTCCTAAGTGTACATGCAACCCTAATAACCTTGAATCTATGTTTTCTCTATATACATGCAAATTTCTTTTTCAAGGTTATTTCCTAACTAGCATGGCATGGGGAATATATGAAACATAAAAACTAGTAGAAATACATACCTTGTTCTTGCTTGGATTCCTTCAAGACTTTGTGAGCCTAGCACCCCAAATGTTGTGCCTCGAATGCTTCACACAACACCATAAAATTTGGAATAACTTGAGAGAATACTTCTAGCACTCAAAATCGGTTATGCCCTATCTAGTAACCTTACTAGCCCCCATTTTACTAGCCAAAGGGTTCCTTTTATAGTGGTGTCACAATTAGGGTTTCATTAAGAAGACCCATAATTGTCATAACTCTTCATTTCTCATGACCCATGGGTTTGTAACTCCCATGGACTATCCATGGAGCTCCAAATGGTTACATCCATAACCCATAAACCATGGATCATTAATCCACCATAAAAGAATTGATGATTGTCATAATCAACCCTTATATATTTAATTAGTCTCACTTTGATCACCAAATTAATACTAGATTAATACTTGATCAAATACTAATTAAACAATACTATTATTAATATATTAGAACTTATAATATATTAATAATCATAAGTGCCATATTCTCTCATTTAGTCTATCCAAGTATTGCAATGCCATGCAACCCAAATGGACCATGCCGGGTCGGATCAAGTACATACCAAATAAAGTTATGGACTTAGACATTATATCCAACAATTGGGTCCTAGCCTTAATATTTCATATTGGGTGTTATATTAAGGACTTTAAATCAACTAACTTGAATTTCTCCCATTATAGATGTCTAGTTTAGACAGCTATGGTCTTCCCAAATCTTTAGGAAGAAGCTTCCTAATGAAGATGATATCCCGAATGGCAATCAAGGTGAAAGATCAATCCCTTTGTTGTGTATTAGTGGGACTGAAAATCATACTTCACTTTCTTCACCTACTCCAATAAATCTCCCTATCCCACAAGTTTCAAGACATGATAAGTTCTAAGTCACTCAATACCTATTGGAAAACAAAGTCTATATGTGCTTAAGTCTTGGAGATTAAGTCACATATTGACAAGCCGGGAGAGTCGGGTGTCGAAGTCTCAAGGTAGCTAGTTGTTGACTTGGTCACTCCCTAATGACAGATCACGACATGAACCTCAATGATCTTACCTATTTGCTTGATGATGCTGAATCAGAAATGATTTGGAGCATTGGTAAAGCTAAATTTGATTGGAAGATCAACTTCCCAAACTTCCATGGACATTGACAATGGTAACATTGGAAGTCCAGAAAACCTTTCTCTTCCCAAATGAAAGGGATTGGCCATAGTCAACTCGGTTGAAAAATGGTAAAGAGAGAGGCTAAGTCTGTGATAGTCCTGTGTACCGTTTCAAGAGAGTCCATATGTTTCTGTTGCCAAAGGAAGGGCATTGGTTGCGAAGCTGCCTAATTTGCCTAAAAGTTCATAAGGATAGTAAAGTCAAATGTTTGACTCTACTTCAGGTAAAGTCCATCGTCTAACTCTATTAAGTTTCTATTCTGAGATTCTTATTTCATGATGTGACTGGGTCACATGTTGATGTTTTAAGAATCAAAGAAGAGTGAAGAAACTTAAAGGAAGTATATGCTGATTCTGATCGTGAAGATGGATTTCGATCGCATGGTTTAGTGATCAGAATTTTGAGTTGTTACTTAAGAGTTGAAACATATTGCTTAGGAATAGATAACAACAAGGTTTTCATATGGGTTGTAAGGATAAGTTTTCCGCAAAATTTTCAAATAAAAGAAAAAATGGTTTTGATTTTATTTATTTTAAGTATCCTTAGAATGGCAGTTATGAAAAAGGTTGTTGGTTATATGTTTCCATTGATAAGCAATATGGGTAAATGGATTTGATTCTTTCATTAGTGGTAGTGTCATGATTTACCAAATAAGGAAAGATTCACATCACCCAAGTTTCAGTTGGATAGAAACTTGGAATCATGCAAGTTGTATTGTGTGATGAATGAGAATTCTCATCTTTGGTAAATTAAGACTAATTACTTGTTCACATTCGCATGTGAGTCAAGCGAAGGACTAAGAGATTGGGTACACTTGGTTGTGTGCTAGTCAGGTCCACCACAAAGGTTGATAAGATTATTCATTATGATTTACTAAAGTTTAGTAAATATGGTTATGCTTACGAGTTTAAGTGTAATTCTGAAATATTGGAAAAGTTTCAATGTATGGCAGAATGAATAAGAAGAATCAAATAAGGCAGAAAGATAAAAGTTTCTCCAATCTGAAGCGATGGGAGAGTACTTGTGTATTTTGTTTTATGATTATCTTAGTGATTATGGAACCTTATCACAATTGTTCCTCTAAGGACACCTTAGTGTGTTTGTTGCCTGAGGAGAGGAATCGTGAATTGTTGAAATGGTTAAATCAAAAGATAATTCATACTTCGTGCCAAAAAGAAATCCTGGAGTTATACTCCAAGATTGTAACTTGAGTGACATAGTCTTTAGAAAGTTCATAACACTTGTCAAATGTGGAGTAAGATGTTTCCTATTCTTGTACATTTGAGATTGGTAAGTTGTGATGTTTTGGATAAAGCAAAGACCAGCTGAGACCAATAGTGAGAAGTGTTTGACTTGATAAGAATCCGCACTAGCTCTTGAATATTTGTTTTGTCAAGGAATGGTTCTTGACAAAGAGAATCATATATGTGAAGAGGTCAGTGGGAGTCTTAAAAAGATCTTAAGATAGGTTCAAGAACCAATCAAGAGAATTGTTAATCACTAGCCCACAACTTGAGGTTTGTAACCTATTGTGTTGACATATTCTATGCTCATCCCAATTAAGGTTGGATTTGCATTGGAGTTCTGAGAGTTCTCGATTGTTTGCATAACAACCTGGAAGCAATGGTAGGCCCTTGTGTTGCCGGGTGGCAAGAAATTAAGATTGCACAAGTTCAGTCCATATGAATTTGGAAGTGTCACTAACCTAGTCCCGTGATTATGGTTTTGAAAAAATTCACATAGAAAAGAACACATGCACCATAAAATCAA
This sequence comes from Lactuca serriola, assembly GCF_051521515.1. Classification (NCBI taxonomy): domain Eukaryota; kingdom Viridiplantae; phylum Streptophyta; class Magnoliopsida; order Asterales; family Asteraceae; genus Lactuca; species Lactuca serriola. The sequence continues at coordinate 175,821,197 of NC_136411.1, read as the reverse complement.
AGTTTCATAAGGTTTCTCTTGGATTCATGAAAATGATGGTAAGGAAACGCTTCCACTAAGAAGATTTTAAGTAGATAGCGGTTGTGATATTTGCATTCTCATATAGTTAGTGGAGCGTGTGTGATTAACCGGCACACTAACTAGTGAGAATTGCAAAAGGTCTAGACAAACATGTGAGCTATCTAAGGAAAGGTGTATGTTTTTGATAAAATCTTATCAAAGCAATCTAGTATCAGAAATATGAACTTTGGTAAGAAAGTCAATAAAGTATTGATTTCTAAAAGTCCAGTTGATTTCTGAGTACATGTCAAAGCTAGTGGGAGCATAAAGTGTTATGCTGGTAATCATTATGCTAGTGGGAGCAAGATGATTATGTTAAGTATTGCAAGTTAGCAATGTTAATTATAGAAAACAAAAGTTTCAATTTGCTTTGAAAAGTTGTTTGCTGTTAGGGTGCAAAGTCATGCTTGGATGTAATGTGTTTAGACTTTCCTCTTTGTATGTGTAAATGAGTTGAGTCTTTTCCTATAAATAGGAAGTGAGTGACTCCCATTATGTAAGAGTCCATTTGGAGTGTTAGACTAGAGAGAGAAATTGTATACAAACCCATTTGTATAATCTTTCTAGATCTAATAAGAGCGTACAAAGATTTATTTACTCCTTATGTTCTTGAATTTTATATGATGAATCACTAGATCTTTCTAATTCCGCACATGCCATCATAATCAACACCACTACAATTGGTATCATAGCGGGTGTTCTTGATTTTCATCAAGAATTGATCCTTGATGGCGATTTTGATTAAGTGACTCATTTATTGTTCATTGATCTTTGTGTTTAGAGAGTGTTTTTGTGTTCTAGAAGTCGAATTTTTCTTTGATTTGATCCATAATTCGACTTTCTCTCTCTAGAATACTTGTTTGTATCACTTTCTCTTTCTAGAAAACCCATTCAAAATCACTTTCTCTCTCTAGAAAATTTCAAGTTCTTGTAATCATGGAGCAATGGTTGGTTCGAAATGAAAGTTTTCTATACGTATACACTTTTTTTGAATGCATTCTTTATCAATTGACTGTTGGATCACAAAGTGAAGATGCACTTATGTCAAATGGAGAAAGGGATAGAAAGGGAGATTACATTGGTTATCCAATTTATCAAAACAAAGATTTGTTTGATCAATTGATTACAACATATCAAGAAAGATGAAGAAATAAGAGGAATGGTGAAGTCATAAAAGGAATTCCTCTTGCTAATTGTAAACCGAGAAGAAATAGACTTGAATATTATGCAAATTGTCGTGAAGCTCAAGAACATGTTCTTGATGATGTTCATCGTGTTCATGATGTTCAAGGAAAAGAAGTTCAAAACAATGGAGTTCAATGTGATGTTCTTGATGTTCAAGAAAAAGGAGTTCAAGTTGATTCTCATGATGAAAAAGTTTTTTGCTCAATTGGAGTTCAAACCGATGATATTTTGTGTTCTTGTGATTCGTTTGAAGGAATGATTCCTTATCGGAAGCCGGTGATTCAAGAAATTCACAAATATCAAACTCCAAAATATTTGATTCAAACTCAAAATGTTCATGTTGTTAAAAGTGGGTTTGTTCATGAAGTCAAGTCTTCAAGATGCAAAAAGATGAGAAAGAAAAAGAAAAAGAAGATGAATCGGAAGAACAAGCGGGTTTACTCACAAAAATCGTCATATGTTGTGAAGCCAAAATCCGTGAAGCAAATTTGGGTTCCAAAGCAACAATCTCCAAAGATTGCATTGAATTTGAAGTCAAAACCCAAATGTGGTGGCGGTTCTTTTGAAGATGTTCTTGGATCGTTGAAGAACACGAAGAACGAGTTGTACATCTCGCATGGTGGGTGGTACAATGTTCGATTTGGAGATTTTCTCATTCCGACAAAAGAACCAAGATCTTCCAAATTTGATTCGTTCGTTGAAAACGGAACTCGATTCGTCAAAAAGGTATCTCAAATTCTCAAATGGATTCCAAAACGTCCATGATTTCGATTCGTACTTTACGTTTTTCATTTTTGATCGATTTGCCTCATTGGATCTAATCCGTTTCAAACCCCATTGTTGATCCAACAATTTTTGTAAGATCAAATTATCAAAATAAAAATCAATTTTTTTTACTGTTCATCTTATCCAACTTTAGTCCAATCAGATTCTCCATTCGTTGATTCGATTCAAGTTAGAAGCCCAAACATGAAATTTGTTCACCGAGCCCATAATATTTTCGAATACTGTTCATTAAGATGTTTAAGCCCAAAATCCAAACAAATTTTTTTGACTCTAATTCGCAGTCGCAGTTCATCACTCTTCATTCTCATACTCGCTTTATCAGTTGTACATCCTGTTCTTGATTCACGTTTTGTTCAACTTGATCTCATAGATTTGATTTTGTTTCTTCATCTCTAACATTTGATTAACTTTGATTCTTGAGTTAGAATTGTGAATCGGTTGTGTATGATAAGCCGATAATGATCAATTAATCGTCAATCCATTCTTTGATTTAGATGAAATTGATCAGCTTCTGAGTTAGAAGAATCAATTATTATCTGTTTGACATGAAAATCGATGATAGATTCATGGATTTATGTTTCTCGATTGATGAATTTCAATGAAGAACACTTGAAGAACGGTAGAAATTTTTGGTTGAAAATCGGTGTTTTGATCTGAAATAATTCAAAGAATCATTGATTTCGTTGTTTATGGTTGGAAGGAGAATGCTAAATCAATTTGAGTTGGAGTCGATTTCAATGGAGTAATAATCGAATTGCTTTGAGATTGTGTGTTGTTGTTCGCAAGTTCAAATTCTGTAAGTTCGATAGATGATGATTGGGAGTCGATGGAAGAAAAGTAGGATCAAAGATTTGTTTGTGATGTTGAGAATTGGTTTGCGAAGGATATATGTTAGATAACGAATTCAATTTTGGGTTTGATATCAATTTGTTAAAAGCGATAGTTTGATGTCGATGCACCTAGAATCAATCTACAAATAGGTACTGGGAATTCGATAATTGGATTCGTGTTTGATTGGATGTTTATTGATGGAGAATGGGAAGAAGACAAATGACGATTTCAAGTTTTGATATGGGTTTGGATAGTCGATTTTGTGAAGTTAGACTGGAGGTCGAACGTTTCATAGTCTCGAGTTTGATTTACTGGGAGTCGATATTGCTTGAGTACTTAACTTTCGCAAGTTTGATTGTGAGAATTTTGGAATGAACTGGAAAGATTTTGGAGTTGTTGACGCTGATTTTGTGAAAATATAACAATCGAGTGTTCGCATCTATGGATTGAGTCCGTATGTGTGATAATCAATTTTGGGTTCGCATATGAAATTTTGTGGTACGCATTCTGTGATGGGTTGGAATGTGTTCGCATCTGGAAATGTAAAGTCTTGGTGAATGAAATGTGAATAATGGAAAATTTTGTGGTTGATGTTCAAGATTCGCATTTGGTTATAGAGATTGTATTCGCATTTGGGTCTCAATATTAATTTCGCATTTGGTTACTTAGGATAAAGATGCGAAGTATTTTCCTCCATGATTCGCATTCATGTTTCACGTGCGAAGTAAGGAACGTGCGAAGTAAGGAACGTGCGAAGTATTAAGATGCGAAGTCTTTTACTGTATAAGTGAATTGGGGAAGAAGAAAGTAAAGAGTTTCAGTTTGCACCCCTGATCTTTTCACTAAATGACAGTTTATACCTAACTTCCCATATGAGCAATAAAAGCTGAGAAATTTTAGAATTTTCAGTTTTGGTCCCTGCAGTTTGTGCGAATTTACGCTTTATGTCCGGTTTCGCAAATGGGCTAGAGTTTCGCATATTTGGCTGTTTTTGGCGCAACGGGTCCCTGCAAGTTTCAGAAAGTGACAATATCTACCCGGATTTTGAAAAATCTTGCAACTTTCACTCAAAAAGTAAAAATTTTTCATAAATTGGAAATTTTTTTGTGGCTTTTTCGTGATTGTTTTTTCCGTGCAAGATTTTTGGTAATTCATTTTTGGTACACATCAAGGGAGAGTATTGTGAAGACTATTCCTCGGGCGCTTCTCATCCTTAGTGGGTTTTATAATCATTTTTTGATTATAAAAAGGGGGAGAATGATGGGTATTCGAAGCTTCTCGGGTTTGTCGAATATTCATTTGCGGATTTGAAGACCGGTGTCACTTCGAGGGGGAGTTTGGTCTTGATCGCGCTAGCTCGTTGGAGATTAAAGTCGGACATCCAATCCTAACTTTGAGGGGGAGAATGTTAGGGGTGCAAAGTCATGCTTGGATGTAATGTGTTTAGGCTTTCCTCTTTGTATGTGTAAATGGGTTGAGTCTTTTCCTATAAATAGGAAGTGAGTGACTCCCATTATGTAAGAGTCCATTTGGAGTGTTAGACTAGAGAGAGAATTTGTATACAAACCCATTTGTATAATCTTTCTAGATCTAATAAGAGCTTACAAAGATTTATTTACTCCTTATGTTCTTGAATTTGTATGATGAATCACTAGATCTTTCTAATTCCGCACATGCCATCATAATCAACACCACTACATTTGCTATAATTAAGGGAGAGGATTTTATACTTCATTCCAATTCTACCAGCTTAGATTGAGTTTTATCAGCTTTAGTCAAGGATATATATGAATGTTATGTTGGAATTGTTCAACATAAGGAATTTCTATATATGTTGCGTTCTCAAAATTCGATTATGATTACGGCATACCTCTTCATAGTTCGAATTGTGAGAACATGGCAAATAAAATTTTTATAGCATGAATCGTGTCTCATACTCTTCAGATATAGGATCGATTGCATGTACTATAATATTCATCCATTCTAAATTTTCCTAATGCTTAGGGCATTAAGAAGGGAAAAGGGATTAGAACTGGATATGACTAAAATGATTAAGCAATTGTCGAGGACAGTTTGAGGTGTACCAAAGATTGGTTACTCATGGACAGTTGGAAGTATAGAGTTAGGACCATATAGACATATTTTGAAAAGAGGCAAATCTTGTTCAAAAGTGATGGTCAAAATGGGAATATGGAATTGTTTCCATAGGTGGAAGTTACTTTTTGAATCTGTGTAAGATTAGAGAACTTAATGCATGAAGGAATATGGAATTGTTTCCATAGGTGGAAGTTACTCTTTGAATCTGTGTAAGATTAGAGAACTTAATGCAAGAAGGATGTTCAAAGGAATGTACTTTGAATTTGAGACTTCATTTCCATGGAATTGTTTTCCATTGGAATGTTTTGTAATGTCTGTTGCCAAGTCTTTGTGACTTCTGTGCATAGTCATTACAAGGGGATCATTGCATATAAGTTTAGAATCTAACAGATTACAGTAAATGGCAAGAGTTTGGTATTCTTGCATTTACAACAAGGATTGGAATTGTGAAATGAGCATCATTGGAATATTGTCAATTGATCTATTTCACAAAGAGAAGATCATATGTAAACATAGTATGCATACTTAGAGTATGGCATAATTGTTTGGAAAACCATAGTGTACATGCTTGGAGCGTGGGACAACTAATGTTTGAATTCAAGCATAAAGTTGATTAATCGAAACATAAATAATGAGTAATCAATATGGTGCTTAAATAAAAGGTGTTTTATTTACACTTAAAGTGTTAAGGCCATATAAGATTAGTATTATTCTTGTGTTTCACTTTGCATGTTTTGACTTCCAGAATAATTATGTTATGGTATATATCATATTATTCAAACCATCCACAGTCAGTCATATGTTGGAAGTAGATATGAATCAAGACTGTCATGAATTTGGCTTGTATGATTTGTCTAAAGTGCTTTAGACAATGCAATGGTTGCTACAACATTCATGAGTACTCATAAGGGCTGAGTATTGGATTCAACCCACGCTCACTTGCATCACTTCATGGAATTTATCTCGAGTGATCGTGAGACGGTAATATCATATAAATCTTCAAACCTAGAGATATGAGTTGTTGACTATGAGTTGGTTATTCATTGATTGTACGAAATCGCATTGGTAACTCGATGTTATAAAACGTGCCTTTGTGAATAATTCAACAAGTAGTTAGTACAAGCATATTAGTCGAAGTTTATCTGTTCCTTCTAGAAATAGAAGCAATATCTGGGCCCCTCGATGATTTGGTTTTGACCTATGTACCGGGCCCGGTCAGAACCTAATTGATGCGTTCAATTTAGTTTTATGTCGAAACAAATCAGAGATCGAGAAACAAATGCTGGACAATAATTAAGACCATGTTCCATATGTTTGTCTGGCTGATATCATGAGAATAGAGGATTATATGATCACTTATCTTAAATGACGTATCATCATCATCTCAGTTCCGAGAGACTTTGAAAGAGCTATGATTGCTAGTCGGATTTTGAAGTCATATTTGCAAATATAGTTATTAGACTTATCCAAATGGGAGACTGTTGGATATAGTGTCTAAGTCCATAACTTTATTTGGTATGTACTTGACCCGACCCGGCATGGTCCATTTGGGTTGCATGGCATTGCAATACTTGGATAGACAAAATGAGAGAAAGTACACTTGTGATTATTAATATAATATAAGTTCTAATATATTAATAATAGTATTATTTAATTAGTGTTGATCAAGTATTAATTTGGCGATCAAAGTGAGACTAATTAAATATATAGGGTTGATTATGACAATCATCAATTCTTTTATGGTGGATTAATGATCCATGGTTCATGGGTTTGGTTATAACCATATGGAGCTCCATGGATAGTCCATGGGAGTTACAAACCCATGGGTCATGAGAAATGAAGAGTCATGACAATTAGGGTTTACATTTGTAACTCCTAATTATGACACACTATAAAAGAAACCCTATAGCATGCAAAATCGGCACTAAGAGTATTCTTGTGAGGGCATAGCCGATTTTGAAGTGTAGAAGTATTCTATCTAGTTATTCCAAGGTTGTAGTGTTGTGTGAAGCATTTGAGGCACAACATTTGGGGTGCTAGGCTCACAAAGTATTGAAGGAATCCATGCAACAACAAGGTATGTATTTCTACTAGTTTTTATGTTTTATTTAATCCCCATGCCATGCTAGTTAGGAAATAACCTTGAAAAAGAAATTTGCATGTATATAGAGAAAACATAGATTCAAGGTTATTAGGGTTGCATGTACACTTAGGAAGTGTTAGAATGCTAAAAACCCATCAATAATAAGCATTAATACTACCAATTTCATTATTAAAAGAAAAGGTAAAACCTTGTTTATACAAACTGTGAAAGGAAATAATATTTATCGCCATTTTCGACGAGTAACAATAATTATTCAATTCTAATTCTAACCCATTACTAAGCAATAAAGAATAAACTCCAATCTTGGTGATAGGCGACATTTTCCTATTTCCCATGATTAAGTTTATCTTCTTGTGCTCCACATCTCTACTTTCTTTTAGTCCCTGCAAATCAGAACAAATGTGAAATCCACAACCTGTATCAAGGACCCAAGAATTAGCATGTGATGTGCTATTTGAAAGAATAGTGTAAATACCTGCGAAGGTGGGCTTTATCTTCCTATCGTTAATGTCCTGTAAGTATTTGGAGCAGCTTCATTTCCAGTTCCCTTTTTCATGACAATGGAAGCACTCTACTTCCTTTGCATTGGTAGAGGGATTAGCAGAACCAACTTTGGTCCCACTGGAAGAGGATCCATCAAGAGACTTTGTCTTGCGGCTCTTAGAAGGATCCTTCCTCTTCTTCCCTTTCCCATGTCCAATTGCCAGAACAGGGGCATGAGCAGTAGTAGGAGTAGGTACAATCGGCTTACTAAGATTGACCTCCTCCTTATTCATATGATAGTTCATACGGAATTGATCATAAAACGAAGGTAATGAATGTAGGATGATGTCCATGGCCAACTCTTCATCAAAGTTCACATTTAACTTCAGCAAGCGGTCCATATATCTCTGCATCTTTTGCAAGTGGGCCGTGATGGACTCTCCATCCTTCATTTTGGTTGTGCTCATGGAGTGAATGATCTCATACCTCTCCTGCCGAACACTTTGATGGTACCTTTGCATCAAATCTTGGTGCATTTTGAAGGACCAGAAGTCCTCATAGGACTTTTGAAGCTCAGCAGTCATGGTAGCAATCATAATACACGACACCTTTTGTCACGTCCCTCTCATGAATCCTGTATTCCTCGATTTGTTCTGGAGTAGCACTTTGTTCTTCAATCTCCTTCAACTCTTTATCCTAGACATATTCTTTGTCCTTGTCACGAAGGGTCATACGAATGTTTCTTATCCAATCGTTAAAGTTTGAACCATCGAAGATAGTTCTCCCAACCAAATTCATGAGGGAGAATGGGCTAGAAGGGTTGGAGCCTGAAGCATTGTTTGGGAAAGACATCAGAAAAAAAAAGTTTAGATTAGATGAGAATCCTTAATATAACACCCATATGAAATATTAGGGCTAGGACCTAACACAATATTTTACAATTCGGAAGAGGGACGTCGTAATCCAATTGCAAAATATTTGAAGGTAGGTAAATGACGATTTACCAATTTCCGCCACGAAAAATGAAACTGAATATTGTAACGCCCATGTTTCTGGCTAAGCATTTGTAACGACCCAAATTTCTTGTCCAAAAATTTTGTTTTTAAATCAATACTTTAGAAAACATTTGTAAATAAAACATTGTCTGATTAAACCAATTCATAACATACATCGTGTCTGAAAACCGAAACATGCAAACAATCAATATCAGAATGACTCATGGTGCAGAAATCAATGTGTGTGTATGATGTGCCACTACCGTGCCATCTCCTTCCCATTCGATGAAGAGGTACCTAAAAACAAAACTGTAAACCATAAGCACGAAGCTTAGTGAGTTCCCCCACCGTACCAGATACCATGTAACCACATAACATACATATATTGTCAGGCATATCTAGGTGCCCGACCTACCCCTTCGGTCCTCTCGACCGGATACTGACTAGCATATATGGGTGTTGGTCTCCCCTTCGGTCCTCTCGACCAGATGCTGACTAGCATACCTAGGTGCTGGTCTCCCCTTCGGTCCTCTCGACCAGATGCTGACTAGCATATCTGGATGCTGGTCTCCCCTTCGGTCCTCTCGACCGGATGCTGGGGACTATTTCACCCCCTTACTACTAGCACATAACACGTATCACATAATCTATCTAGCATGGTTGGGCATCACTGCCCTTTCGGCCCTATCGACCGGTAATCTGGGGACTATCTCCCCTACTGTCACTAGCACATAGCATCATATCAAACTAGCACATAAACATATCACAGGTAGTAGCAACCCTAGATGAATATCACAGAGACAATAATCTAATCATACAACTCCTGCTAGTGGGCCAGCATTGTGGTCGTAGACCCACTGCTACTGGAAGGTAACTCACCTCGAAAAGTAGTTGCTGAAAGTCTGTTTGCTAAGCGCCTGACTGCTGAATCGATACTCCTCCGGCTATAAATCATAAACATAGGTTAGCCACTCATAAACACCCTTAGGTCAGATGACTGACCCACCCCTGGTCCAACGTCAACTCCTTGGTCAAAGTCAACTTCCAGTTGACTGGACTCGCCGAGTCCTTCTCCTACTAATCCGGTCCTACTCGACAAGTCCCTCTTCTCACTCATTGAGTCACCCTTAACTCACTACTTGGGACGAAAGAACCAACTCGCGATCCGACTCGCCGAGTCCAAGAACAACTCGCCAAGTCCCCACGAGCATATCTCCTACTCGCTTCCAAATCCTCACCAGAGCATCTGTTTTGAGGATTTGGGTTTCTGGGACTATTGCTACACGTTAAATAGCTAATTCCGCGTGTAGATACGAAGGGTTGGACCTTCAACACCTAAACCCCTCTTACTCAGTAACAGTTCATATGACTCACCGATTTTGAAGAACAACTCGTCGAGTTCCAGGCAATCTTCATAGGACTTGCCGAGTTGTTCATCCAACTCGCCAAGTCTAAGACCATCTTCAAAGAACTCGTCGAGTTCCACTTTGGGACTCGCCGAGTCCCTTCAACCCACTTCCCATACAGACCAAATCTAAGACATGCAACGATTCCAAACCATAGATCTATGTTCCTAGGGCATGCTTATCACGTAAAGTTGCAAACTTTATGTGCATGCATGACTCTATAAGCTCCAAAAGGCAAATCCAAGCTCTTTATGAGGTCATACACTCAATAGGGACCTCAATCACTTCAACCACAGAGACTTTATACTTCTAATACGTCCATAAGGTCTAGATCTGAAGTCTTTTCGGATCATAGAGCACAAACACATGGAGTTTGGTGTTTTAGGGCTTGAAAACCACCAATTAGGGACAACAAGGGGATCTAATGAACTAGTGATCAAGGTAGGGACTTTTCTACCTGAATGGAAGCCTCTTTCAGAGTAGATGTCGGATCTACTACTCCTCCTTGCACTTTTCCACCTCCTTCTTCTTCTCTTAATCTTCAAACTTCCTTCACAAGGCCAAAATCCCTCACAAGGACAAAAAGGGGGCTAGGGTTTCGCTCTATAGCTCTTCTGGAAGTGTTAGGGACAAGGGAGGCCGATTTAGAGTGTTTAAATAGGGTGTAAACACCTGGGTTAGGTTTTTTCCAAACAGGGCCTACTCGCCGAGTCCAAAGCTTAGACCTCGTGTCTCATCCCGCTTCTACTCGGCGAGTTGGTCCTTCAACTCGCCGAGTCCAAGACAAAATGTATTATTTAAGAAATATTAGATACAAGGAATACGTACCAGGAACCAGGTGCTACAAATCTCCCCCACTTACTTTAGACTTCGTCCTCAACGTTTGCTGCTCGAACCTGAAACAGCTCGGGGTAGTGCTCCATCATCTCTTCCACCGGCTCCCAAGTCCACTCTGATCCCTTCTGGTGCTGCCATTGCACCTTCACGAGTTCCAACCTCTTGTTCCTCAGATCCTTCGACTTCCTGTCGAGGATTGCCACAGGCCGCTCGATGTAATTCAGGCTTTCATCGACCTGAATATCCTCCAAAGGCACCACTGCCGAGTCATCAACCAAACACTTCCTCAACTGAGAGATGTGGAAAGTGCTGTGGATCTGGCTAAGTTCGGCTGGCAGATCCAACCTATACGCCACCTTGCCCTCCCGGGCTACAACCCTGAATGCCCCGATGTACCTTGGGCCCAACTTGCCTCGTTTTCTGAATCGGATGACGCCTTTCCATGGCGACACCTTCAGAAGAACCATATCCCCGACTTTGAATTCCAAGTCCGAACGGCGCTTGTCGACATAGCTTTTCTGCCGACTCTGTGCAGTCTGAAGCCTGCTCCGAACTTGCTGATGCTCCCCATGACCCTCTGGCCAACTTCACCCCAACATATATGGGTCCTGCATCTCCGCCCGTACAACATCTCGAAGGGAGGACGGTCAATACTTGCGTGGTAGCTATTGTTGTATGAGAACTCAGCTATAGGAAGATAGGTATCCCAACTACCACCGAAGTCTAGCACGCATGCCCGGAACATACCCTCAAGAGTCTGGATGGTCCGCTCACTCTGACCATCTGTCTGCGGGTGAAAGGCGGTGCTAAAATGCAAACGAGTGCCCAACTCATCATGAAACTTCTTCCAAAACCTGGGAGTAAAACGCACATCCCTATCTGAAATCACTGATACTGGCACCCCGTGCCGCGCCACTATCTCCCTGATATAGATGTCGGCCAACTTTTCGGCCGATATGCTCTCCTGAATCGGAATAAAATAGGCGCTCTTGGTCAATCGATTTATTAGTGATTCAAAGTCGTTACACTGATTGATCTACTTATGGGAATGATGTCTAGACTGTGATTTAGTGAGGTGTTTAAAGTGGGATTTCCAAACAATATACTTCGTATACCAAACGGACCCTACCTCCAATATGATCCTACATGGTTGTTCCTTACTTGATAGACCATGAAGTAGACACTGAGTTAATGACGAATCTAGACTAATAACTAGTCACAATAAATATTAGACTAAAATCTAGTGGTAATAATACTAGGTTTCGTCGCAGGAAATCATATTGTTAAGAAGTGATGAAATAGCACCATTTTCACATTTTTCCTAAAGTAAATAAGATTGAAAATTTAATAAAAGTTTAGTTACCTTATAATTATCATTATGCTTTTAACCAGAATTAATGTCATATCCTACCCGTTGGGTAATGACCCTCCACAAGTCAAGTAAGCGGTGGCTGAGAGTGGACACCCAATAAACCACCATTTTATAGGGAGTAACCTTATACCCCCTTATAGACCAGCTTCATGAATGAAGCCTACTAACGGTAAGACTGACTTGTCTTACACATACATATATATATATATATATATATATATATATATTATTAAACTTTTAATATTATAATAGTATAAGGGTTGAATTTTAAACTTTTAAAATTCTAAGGTTTGGAATTAAATGTTTTATTAGTGAGACTTTACAAATTCCAAAACTTGAGGGCAAGTTTTGTAACTCTTCAAAACTATTGGTTTCCATAACTTATGAAAACTTATAAGTTTTAATGTTCATAAATTAGACTCTTCACATAACTTGAGGACAAGTTACAAAACTCACTTCAAGAACAACTTAGATCAATTTTAACCAACATTATCATATAATTTCACTATTGATCTAATCTAACTCATAGCAAGGAAATTCATATCAAATAATACAAATAATATCTTATTAAATAATATGATTTCTCAGTTAATATTATATACTTATAATATATATTAATAAATCACAAATAGCTTTATTCTCAAAAGTCTATCCTATCAAATTGCATTGCTGAAGGCAACCCAAAAGGACCATGCTACTATCGGGACAAGTACATCGCAGTTATAGCTATGGGCTTAGACACCTAATCTAACATTTTCATGATACATAGTGTTTATGTACATTTTTATGCTGGTTTCATCATCTTTACACACATTAATATATGTTAAACACTTAGGATAATACTCTTTCCAAGGAAGTTCAACAATCTCATTCAAGTGTTTAGGCTTGAAATCTTCACATCATCTCCTCAAACAACCCACAAAACCACTCAAGGTGAGTTCATACCCCCCACATTTTCAAGTTTTTTCATGTTTTTATAGGGGGGGATACAAGTCAAAATTGTTTATCATACAAATATTTTAATGTTTCATCTTTATGTTAAAATATGAGATATTGTTTGCATAAGATGTGGTTATCACTATCTTTCCCTAAATATTTGTTATATATTAGTTTTAAAATGCAAAACTAACAAAACAAACGTAATCTATCTTATAAGATCATAAGAAAATTTATGATTTGCAAAACTCCTTCGTTTTTTAAGCTTTTTACTAAAATATAACTTTTATAACAAATAGGAGTACATTTTAGTATTTCACTACTTTGTGGGTTACAACCCAAGAAAAATTATGATGTCGACTCTACAATTTGAAACTAGACAAAATATTTACCATGTGTTTATATAAATGATTATATAAATGTTCTTGACAAACATACACGATAAACTATAATTAGTATAGTATGGGAGCTACAAACACTACACTATCATTTCAGAAGAAATAAATAATTATTAAAGGTATAATTAATTTACTTACTAGATAACAAATTTTCAATACTATAGACGTAAACCAGTTGATACAGACTTGTGAGACACTACTTCATTGTACCCACCAGAGTACCCACTAAAGTCCTGAATTATAACCAGAGTCTCTTGTAGGGAGAGCGTGACACTTGTGTATAGATCTATATGAGATTGACAACCCCACACATAATCTATGTTGTAAGATCATAAGAAAATTTATGATTTGCAAAACTCCTTGGTTTTTGAAGCGTTTTACTAAAATATAACTTTTATTACAAATAGGAGTACATTTTAGTATTTCACTACTTTGTGGGATACAACCCCAAAAAAATTATGATGTTAACTCTACATTTTGAAACTAGACAAAATATTTCCCAAGTTTTTATATAAATGTTTATATAAATGTTCTTGACAAACAAACATGATAAACTATAACTGTTATAGTATAGGAGTTACAAACGCTACACTATCATTTCAGAAGAAATAAATAATTATTAAAGGTATAATTATTTTACTTAGAAGATAACGAATTTTCAGTACTATAGATGTAAACCAGTTGATACAGACTTGCGACACACTGCTTCATTGTACCAACCAGAGTACCCACTAAAGTCCTGATTATAACCAGAGTCTCTTGTACAGAGAGCGTAACACTTGTATATAGATCTATACGGGATTGACAACCCCACACCTAAACTGTTAGCCGCAGTTAGACTGACAGGTCTGGGGTGACAAATGTTGTAACAGTTCCGACGCCTTAAGAACGTCGTTCAGGCCACTAGTCGTATTAGTATGGTTATAATAACTCACATAGAGTATCGACAACACATATGATTTATAGGCTATCATACATTCAAGTAGTTTTATATTAAATGATAAAATTACATAACACTATTTTCAGTACAACATTACTTACATTTTAGTCTTTGGATTAATACTTACAGTTCATTTATAAGAAAATATTGGATTTTCTGGAAGTACGCACTATCTTTTTACACGAAACAGTTGCACACTCCTTTGCATACAAAAACACTTATGAACTCGCCAACTTAATTGTTGACACTTTTCAAAATCACTGGTAGTCTCTGGAAACCAGTAAACAGGTAACCACAAGGATTTTTAGTGGATGGGACATCGTCGCATATCCTTGTTCATTTTTTCATATGCACATGATATTATGTAAACAGTATTTTGAGTACAATGTAAACATGTTATTTTTCAATGTAATGGTTGTAATGATTTGATCTCTATTATTCAATTGTTATGATACTGTACATAAACTCATCCGCCCCCCAGACGTTTCCTCCGTTCTGGTTTGGGGTGTGACAGATTGGTATCAGAGCATTGTTTATAGTGAATTAAGTATATCAAACCATGTAAGATATACGACTATAAATACAATGGAGCTAAAACACTCTGACTAAAAGTATACTTTTTAAAATATAAGTATTTTTATAAGAGTATACATAAATGCATACATACTAGGTTAGTGTCGTAATAAGAAAACATATAAAAGTTATTTAGATAAGTTAAACACTACGATTAAGCCCGGGTAATTATGTAATCATATCTGGGAAAAATATAGCCTGGTCAACTATATTTATACGAGATATGACCAACATGTGTTTAGGAATTGTCGCGGTTGGTAACGAATCTAAAACTTACCAACCCTAAAACCCTAGAATCAAACACAAAATACTATAGGAGTATTTTAGAACACTACAATATCTTACACTTAAGTTTTTCTTGTATTTCTCTTATCTCCATTCTCGCACAGACATCATGGCAGGATTCATATGCCCGAAGACCCCTATTTCCCTAACCAGGGAAATGGTGGGTGGATCGAAGAGGATCCTAAAGAACTAATGGAAGAAGAATGTGAGGAAGAACCCGAAGAGGATCTAGAGGTAGAGGAAGAAGAGGAAGAGGAAGAGGAAGACGAGGAGTCAAACGTGGAATCCGAAGTCATAAATCCTCCCTATGTCGCCTGAGTTCCCGCACACCGCTTGGGCTACAATGGAACCACGCCCGGTTGGGCGGAAGACTTGGAGAGACGGAGCCGCCAGAAACATCAGCGCTCACCATACGACATGCAACAAGGTTTCTATAACCTCAGCCATGGAGAACTAGTAGGCAGGGCCGTCCCTGTCATGGTACAACACATCTCCCACCTCGGAGATCAGACTAGGGCGTCGCCAACCGGATCATGGAGCTACGAGCCGCTACCGAGGCCATTGACGTACGGACTCGACTTATGGAGAGGGACAACCATTGGACATGCTATCTCATTGAAATGCTCTATGAGGACCTTACCACCTCTCAATCAGAAGTGCAAGAGTATCAGGAGAGGCACACGACTCTCGAGGAGTGAGTGATTGCAGCTGAGTGTCGGATAGCAGAGTTACAGGGCACCTCAACTTCATCCTCTAGCCCACGGGAGACTACCCGTCGTGAGTAGGGCATGTACTACTCATATCTTATTTTATTTACGAGTAAGCATTAGTACAACTCTTTCATGTAGACCTTATCAAAGGTCAAGTTTTCAAAAACTATGTACTAGTACTGTAATATTAATGAAATAAGTATGCATTTTTATTTCATTAGATGTTGTTATTTGTTATGCAATTGTTTACTTGTTATACTAAAATTCGTTATGAATTGCTTGCAATTTTCAAGAACCACTAGAATTGATACACATACATAAACAAGGCAATTCATTATGATAATGCCTGATTCATAACTCTTCTCAGAAACTTATCGTTATTCGACCTTTAAACTTTATGGTAGTAGTATGCTACAAAGGAGGTCAAATAGGTGCAAGAACAACACACCAACAACTCCACCTGTGTGACATCCCCATTTTCACGGCCATAAAAGACCGATTTGTTTATGCTTTGTTTTATAAAATCAGAGTAATCTTTTAAAGAAAACGGTTGCGGAATTTGTTCCCAAAACAAGATATGATAATAACTTATCAAAATATTTCTCAAAGAGAATGTATTTTCATTTAATAATAAAACCTCGGGATGTCATGTTCCGATACAGACATACAAGCATAAACAGAACTTACATTCAATTACACTAATGATTTACATCTCCTTTAATCTCTTAGTGCAAAGCAGCTTCGTATCGATACCTGTGATACAATTAAACTGAGTGGGTGAGGCTTGGGAGCCTGGTGAGCATATAGGGTTTTCAACCCACAATAATATAATTATTATATTCAATCATCAAACAATCAATCCAATTACCCATCCCCATTATCTTCTTTTAATCTTCCCTAAAGATATTATCCTAAGGGTCATCTCCTATATCATTTTTACCTCTCATCTCCTTACATCTTATTTCCTTATATGTTTGTTCCTAAGAACTTTTCCTAAGGATCATCGCATGAATACGTAGCCACAACATCGCCTGGACTAGTAATTCATAGTAAGGGTTAGACTATCATCGCATGAATACGCAGCCACAACATCGCCTGGACTAGTAATTCATAATAAGGATTAGTCTATCATCGCATGAATACGTAGCCACAACATCGCCTGGACTCGTAATTCATAGTAAGGGTTAGACTATCATCGCATGAATACGCAGCCACAACATCTCCTGGACTGGTAATTCATAATAAGGGTTAGTCTATCATCGCATGAATACGTAGCCACAACATCGCCTGGACTCGTAATTCATAGTAAGGGTTAGAGTATCATCGCATGAATACGTAGCCACAACATCGCCTGGGCTCGTAATTCATCACCTACAGGTTATGAGCCTGCTGGTGTTTCCACGGGGTCATCTAGAATAGTCAATGGTCGCCATCTATACTCTGGTAGATGACTACATCACTGGTCAAGGTTATGGTATCTCCTCTCATTTCACATCACCTATTTATCATCACCTATCTATCATCACCTAATTATCATCACCTTTCTATCATCACCTATCTCTCATCACCTAATTATCATCACCTATTTCTCATCACCTAATTATCATCACCTATTTCTCATCACCTAATTATCATCACACATCATCTAATTCATCTACCCATGTTCTACCCAACATATTTGTAGATATAAAATACATATACTATTTAACTCATTTAACACCTACATAAAACATCCATTCCACACTCATCTCAACTAAACAACAATATATAAACACATAACCTGTATTTCATAGCAAATACTTCATATCTTTATGTTAGAAGAAAATAACCACACACTCACACATATAAACAACAATATATACACATAGCACGTATTTTATAAAATACTTCATATCTATGTGTAAGATGAAAGTGACTATACACTCACCCAAACATATACTTAATACATTCAAACAATACTTGTATTATACTCGTGTTTATGAAAGGGACTATACACCCACACATATAAACAACTTTATATTATACACATAGCTCGTATTTCATAGAAAATATTTAATATTTATGCGTTAAAAGAAAGTAACTACACACTCACTTGATTAGAAGATGATCGGACAGCACTACGGCTTGTAGAAGTAGTATTCTTCGGCAGATCTGGAAGATCTTCACAAAAACCGGACTCCTCGCGGGCAGAGCTTCGGCTCGGGAATTGCACTTCTCGGGATCTTCGGGGCCTCGGGACTTGCTTCGGGGCTCGGGAATGATACCGGGGCTTCGGGATAATTCTTGCACGAAAAACGATGCAAAAACGCGAGAAAAAGGGAAGAAATGAGCAAATAACTCGGTTGCCCTCGACCTCCTTTTATAGGGGCTGGAAGGTCGAATTATGCTGGGCGTAACTTGAGATTACGCTAGGCGTAACGACGATAAGATCGCTGACTCCCCCCCCCCTTCGGATAATATCGGAATATATATATATATATATATATATATATATATATATATATATATATATATATATATATAAATAAAATATCGAAAATATTTAATAAACTTCAAAAATTCATATCTTCCTCATACGAACTCCGTTTTCGACATTCTTTATATCCACGCGTAGGTGAGACTACGTTCTACAACTTTCGTTTAGACTCCGTTGGCTAATTTTGAATTTATTTTTATTATTTATTTTTAGTAGGCCGGGACAGGAAAATTCCGTTATAAATTCATAACTTCTTCATCTGACGTCCGTTTTCGCCTATCTTTTTAATGTTTACTCCTGTTAACGAGACCTTCGATTCTCATTTAGATTGTTTCGACTAAAAACCGCTCGGTCTCAAATCGAGTATTCGGGCTGCATACCGCTAAGTCGAAACTTCAAAAAATCATAACTTCCTCATACGAAGTCAGATTTGGGCGTTCTTTTTATGCACGCTCACGGTTTAACGTATTCTACGACTTTCATTTAGATTGCTAAGGCTAAATATCGCTCTAACATAAATTCACTTTTTATGTCGCGCTGTGTCGTGCCGGTTCTGTCGCGAAACTTCGAAAGGTCATAACTTCTTCATTATAACTCGGATTTCGGCGTTCTTTATATGTACGGAATCCTTGTAACATATACTAAAACTTAGTTAAGATTATTCATTCTAAGTAATCTTTCATCAAAAGTTCATTTTTGACGCCTATCGTCTCTAAATTGACTAGCCCTGATCTACGGGCGTTACAACCTGCCACCACCACCACATATGGATTCCGTTGTGTTCCAAGCAGTTGTAACACCTGTTGTGGCTGCTGCTGTAGCCTAAATCAGCAGTAACACCAATGGAAGTGGAAATAGGACTGATAGTTCAAATTAGGGAAAAAAGCAAGGGCACACATGGATGTGCTCATGCAAGGAGTTCATGAACTGCAAACCTAGAACCTACCACGGTGACGGAGGGGTTGTTACTCTGAAAATATGGTTTGAAAAGAATGATTCCATCTTTGAGATTTGCACCTGCCCAGATGAGTTCAAGGTCAAGTATGCCGCATGCATATTTGTGGACTCAGCCTTGTCGTGGTGGAACAGCCACGTTAAAACTTTGACTCTAGCTGTTTCCAACTCTATGAGTTGGGAGGACTTGAGAACAATGATGCTCGAGGACAAATGGCAATGAGCGAGATGCAGAAGCTCGAACAGGAACTATAGGAACACTCCATGAAAGGTTCTGACATTGCCATTTACACTTACCGATTCAATGAATTGGGGACTCTATGCTTGGGAATGGTCACACCGGAGGCCAAGAAAGTGGAGCGTTTCATTTAGGGGCTATCCCCTCAGATCCAGGGGATGGTTATATATGCCAACCCGAGCACCCTCGACAGTGCCAAACACGTGGAACAAACTTTGGTCGACCAGGGAGTTCGTCAAGGCATTATAACCCCTATACCCAAGGAACCAAAAGAAGGTAGCAACAAGAGGAAGTTTTGGAACAAGAAGAAAGGGCAACCCACTCAGGACCCAACCAAGAAGCATCAAACTGTGGTTGTCCATGCCATCATCACCCCTATTTCCTCTACCGCCCCTATTCCAGCCAACCAATATGTTGGAACTCTTCCGAAATGTGATAAGTGCGGTTTCCACCACCATGGCGCCTGCCAGGAATTACAATGTAATAACTGCAACAAGAAGGGGCACACGGCCCGTTTCTGCAAGGCACCGGCACAACAAACCATCCAGGCCTCTAATGCTTGAGTGGGCTGAACCTGCTATGGTTGCGGTGAAACCGGTCATTTCAAGAGGGACTGCCCGAAGGCACAAAACAGAAATGGCGGGAACATGAGAAGGGTTCTAAAAATGGTTCATGAGGAAGCTATGAGGGATCCCACCATGATTACTGGTACGTTCCTCCTAAAAAACTCATACGATGCATACTATTCGATACTGGCGCAGAGAAAAGCTTCGTGTGCCACTAGTTTAAACACTAACTCAAACAAAAAAACCCGGTCACTAAATGAAATGTTCACTGTGGAAATGGCGAATAGTAAAACACAAAGCACTAAGGATATATTCGTAGGATGCACACTAACTCTAGACAATCATGCCTTTCGAATCGACCTAATGCTAGTCACAATAAGTAGTTTTGATGTCATCATCGACATGAATTGGTTAAGCCCCCATCATGCCGATATTCTGTGTTACGAAAAGGTAGTTCGCCTTAACCCACCAAACAAGGAAACCCTCATCATTTATGGCGACAAACCCGATGCAAATCTACAAATCATCTCCTGCGTCAAGGCTCAGAAGTATCTGTGCAAGGAATACCATGCCTTCTTAGCCCACATGGTAGATGAGAAAGAAAAGGTGAAAAAAAATCAAAGATATTCCCAAGGTCTATAATTTTCCTGATGTATTCCTAGAGGACCTTCCGAGAATCCCACCTATACGCCAAGTCGAATTCAGAATTGACCTAGTCCCCGGAGCTACCCCTATAGCCAAATCCCCATACCACTTAGCATCAGTTGAAATGCAAGAACTTTCCATTCTATTGAACGAGCTGTTGAGCAAGGGTTTTATCAGACCGATCTTCTAATCTTGGGGGGGGGCACCGATCTTGTTCGTGAAAAAGAAGGACATATTGTTTTGTATATGCATAGACTATCGAGAACTAAACAAGCTCGTTATCAAGAATTGCTATCCCCTACCCCGAAACATTGACTTATTTGATCAACTATGAGGATCGAGCTACTTCTCGAAGATCAATATGAGGTCGGGGTACCATCATCTGCAAATTCAGGAGGAAGATGTTCCTAAGACGACATTTAGAACTCGCTATGGTCACTACGAGTTTGTAGTGATGCCCTTTGGCTTGACAAATGCACCAACGATGTTCATGGACATATTCATCGACAACATATTAAGGAAGAACATAGTCATATTCATCGAAGAACCGTGTGTGCCGGCCTTATCTCTATAAATTCATAATCATATTCATCGACAACATATTAATATACTCACGAAGCAAGGAAGAACATAGTCAACATCTACGACAGGTTTTGGAGACATTAAGGGTAGAAAAGCTATACTCAAAGTTCTCAAAATGCGAGTTCTGGATCCAAAAAGTAGACTTCTTGGGGCACATAGTCAGAAAGGAAGGGATACACGTGGACCCCTATAAAGTTAAGGCGATTGAAAATTGGGCAACACCTAGAACGCCAATGAAGATACACCAGTTTTTGGGGCTGGCCGACTACTACCGAAGATTCATCCAAAACTTCTCTAAGATCGCGAAGCTGGTCACTACCTTGACTCAGAAGGGAGTGACGTTAAGTTGGGGAAATAAAAAAGAAGTCGCCTTTCAGATGCTTAAGCAAGCTCTGTGCATCGCTCCAACCTTGTCTCTCTTAGAAGGGACCGAAGACTTTGTGGTCTACTGTGATGCCTCCAAGCAGGGTTTGGCGTGTGTGCTTATGAAACAAGGAAAGGTCATCGCCTATCCCTCAAGACAACTCAAGACTCATGAGGTCAACTATACCACACACGACCTCGAACTCGGAGCGGTGGTATTTGCAATGAAGATTTGGTGGCACTACCTCTACGACACAAAATGCACCATTTTCACAGACCATAAGAGTCTCCAGCACATTCTCAATCAAAAGGAGCTCAACATGGGACAACGATGATGGGTTGAACTGCTAAATGACTATGAATGCAAAATTCGTTATCATCCCGGCAAGGCTAACATGGTGGCAGATGCCCTAAGTCGAAAAGAATGCTTGGGTCACCGAGAAAAGTCATTAACTATGACCATCCATTCATACCTGTCTGCGCAAATCTAGGAGGCATAGCTAGAAGCCTTGAAAATCGAGAACATCATAGAGGAGACATAGCGGTGAATGGATAAAAACTTCGAAGTCAGGGATGACGAAACTCCCTACTTCATGGATCGAATCTGGACGAAGTTCGGCGGTTACAGAGACGTGGTCATGAACGAGGCTCACAAGACCAAATACTTTGTTCATCCCAGTTCGGACAAAATACATCTGGACCTCAAGCAACTTTATTGGTGGCCAGACAGGAAAGCATAGATCGCTACATATGTGGGCAAGTGTCTGACTTGTGCTAAGGTCAAGGTAGAATATCAAAAGCCCTCAGGTTTGCTTCAGCAACCAAACATACCCGAACGGAAGTAGGAGCGGATAGCCATGGACTTCATAACCAAGCTACCCTAGACGACGGGTGGACTTGACACCATCTGGGTAATCGTCGACAGGTTAACCAAATCCGCACACTTCCTACCAATAAAGGAGATCGACAAGATGGAAAGGCTCACAAAGACATACATTAAATAAATCGTGTGACTACATGGTGTGCCAATATCTATTATATCCGACCGTGATAGTAGATTCACCTCCCGGTTCTGGCAGTCGCTACAAAAGTCCTTGGGAACCAAACTCGATATGAGTACAACCTACCACCCTCAAACCGAAAGTCAAAGGGAAAGGACCATACAGACGTTAGAAGACATGTTGACCGCATTTGTGATAGACTTTGGTAAGGACTGGGATACTCACTTGCCACTCGTCGAATTCTCCTACAATAATAACTATCACACTAGCATCAAAGTCGCGCCATTCGAAGCTCTCCATGGACGCAGGTACATATCCCCATTGTGCTGGGCTGAAGTGGGTGACACACAACTAGCAAAGAGGCAAGTGCCTGATAGCACTCTCACCGGCCCGAAGATCATACAAGAAACTACAGAAAAGATCGTTCCGATCTGTGAACGATTAAAGGCATCCCGGGATCGGCAAAAGAGCTATGCTAATAAGCGATAAAACCCTTGGAATTCCAGGTATGTGACCACATGCTGTTGAAGGTCTTGTGCCTGGAAGTGAATGATACATTTTGGCAAACGTGGGAAGCTAAATCCAAGGTACATCGGGTCATTCGAGATCCTCGCTAGAATTGACCCGGTGGCTTACAAGCTACGTCTACCACATGAACTCAATAATGTACATCCCGTCTTCCACGTGTCCAACCTAAAGAAGTGTCTGTCCGAATAGACCATTGTGGTCCCACTTGACGAGATCGAGGTAAACGAGAGTCTACACTTCATAGAGGAACCTATTGAAATTATGGACAAGAAAGTTAAAAGGACGAAACAAAGTCGTATACCAATAGTGAAGGTCCGCTGGAATGCCAAGCGAGGGCCTGGATTCACTTGGGAGCAGGAAGATTAGATCAGACATAAATACCCACAACTTTTCCTCTAAGTTGCAAAAACCCATCCAAGATGCAAATTTCGGGACGAAATTCCCTCCAACGGGGGGATGATGTGACAACTGGAAAAGTTTTGAGTCAAACAAGCCTAAAAGATTTTGTGTACAAGTGAATTCACAGTGTAGCCTTGTTGTAATAAAACTTTGAAAGCCAAAAGGGCATTGTTTTTATAATTTAACACACACACACACACACACACACACATATATATATATATATATATATATATATATATATATTCTTTAAGAAACCATGTCGTAATTCAAAAAGTCAACAAGCTAGAATATATCAAGATGGGACCACTTATTTTCAGTGTTTTAGGCCACCCCCCCCCCCCACCCCCCACTAAGGACAGAAACACCACCCTAGAACCCCACTAAGGCCTAAAACACCTTTGTGGGGGAAAGTAGGATTGAAATCAAGCCTATAACAAATGCCTAGGCCGAAATCTCCAAGCCAAAACCACTAGGAACGAAATCATGTGGTCAAACCATGCCTAGGACTAAAATCACATGTGATTTCAGTCATACTATGGGGTTTTAGGGGTTTTCGGCCAAAGCAAAGGAAATGTAGATAAAAGTGTTGACTTTATGATTAGATTCCTCACCCATTTCCCATGCACAATTCGACAGTACACCAAGTAAACCTCCAGTGAATAAATATATTATCCGACAAATAACTAGGTATGAGTCTTATCATATTTTCTTCTTAAAAGCCACAGGAAGCACCTAAACCCCACCATTTCTCCATCCTACTTCCTATTAACTTTCCTTCTCCTCTCAACGTTTCATTTCCAAGTTTCAAAGGATTTTAAGCTCCAAGTTCATCCTTAGATTTGTGGGTAAGTATTTTCGTGGTACCCTAGTGTATATATATATTTATGCTGGTTTCATCATCTTTACACACCTTAATATGTGTTAAAAACTTAGGATAATACTCTTTCCAAGGAAGTTCAACAATCTTATTCAAGTGTTTAGGCTTCAAATCTTCACACCATCTCCTCAAACAACCCACAAATCTACTCAAGGTGAGTTGATACCCCCCCCCCCACATTTTCAAGTTTTTTCATGTTTTTAGAGGGGGGGGGGTATAAGTCAAAATTGTTTATCATACAAATATTTGCATGTTTCATCTTTATGTTAAAATATGAGATATTGTTTGTATAAGATGTCGTTATCACTAGCTTTCCCTAAATATGCGTGATATATTAGTTTTAAAATGCAAAACTAACAAAAAAAACATAATTGATGTTATAAGATCATAAGAAAATTTATGATTTGCATAACTCCTTGGTTTTTGAAGCTTTTTACTAAAATATAACGTTTATTACAAATAGGAGTACATTTTAGTATTTCACTACTTTGTGGGATACAACCCCAAAAAAATTATGATGTTAACTCTACATTTTGAAACTAGACAAAATATTTACCATGTTTTTGTACAAATGTTTATATAAATGTTCTTGACAAACAAACATGATAAACTATAACTGTTATAGTATAGGAGTTACAAACGCTACACTATCATTTCAGAAGAAATAAATAATTATTAAAGGTATAATTATTTTACTTAGAAGATAACAAATTTTCAGTACTATAGATGTAAACCAGTTTATACAGACTTGCGAGACACTACTTCATTGTACCAACCAGAGTACCCACTAAAGTCCTGATTATAACCAGAGTCTCTTGTACAGAGAGCATAACACTTGTATATAGATATATACGGGATTGACAACCCCACACCTAAAATGTTTGTCACAGTTAGACCGAAAGGTCTGGGGTGACAAATGTTGTAACAGTTCCGACGCCTGAAGAACATCTTTCAGGCCACTAGTGATATTAGTATAGTTATAATAACTCACATATAGTATCGACAACACGTATGATTTACGGGCTATCATACATTCAGGTAATTTTATATAAAATGATAAATTTACATAACACTATTTTTAGTACAACATTACTTACATTTTAGTCTTTGGATTAAGACTTACAGTTCATTTATAAGAAAATATCGGATTTTATGGAAGTACGCACTATCTTTTTACATGAAACAGTTTCAGACTCCTTGGCATACAAAAACGCTTATGAACTCACTAACTTAATTGTTAACACTTTTCGAAATAACTTGTATTCTCAGGAAACCAGTAAACAGGTAACTACAAGGATTGTTGGTGGATGGGACACCGTCGCATCTCGTTATTCATTTTTTCATATGCACATGATATTATGTAAATAGTATTATGAGTACAATGTAAAGATATTATTTTTCAATGTAATGGTTGTAATGCTTTGATCTCCATTATTCAATTGTTATGATATTGTACATGAAGTCATCCGCCCACCGGACGTTTCCGCCGTTCTGGTTTGGGGGTGTGACAATATCTCAATTATTAATTGGGACTTTATTGTTTAGTTAGCATGAGGATTTCTCCAATCTAGCAGCCCGAGCATTTATCTGGGTTTTTCAGTAGTTTAGGTGAGTTTCCTCACTAGATCCATGGGTCGAAGGCACCAATGTAGGCATATTGTTTGTTGTATAGAATCTTGGATGTCTTGTGATGATTATATGGAAGACCAGGATCTGGCCCCTGACATTTATATGAAAGAATAGGATTTGACCCCTGACAATTATATGAAAGACCACGATCTAGCCCCTGACATTTACATGCAAGACTGATATTTGGCCCTCGACACTGAACGAAAAGACTATGATTTGGCCCATAGTATTTATCTTCTTTCATGTGTCGCATGTGGTACTTGGTGAACTCACCAAGTGTATGCTTACAGTTTGTGTTTATGGTTTCAGGTACTTCCATTTCCAAAGGGAAGGGCCCGACGTGATGGCACAACATCCTCCCCTCATGGATTCCGCATTTGAAATAATTTGTACTCTGAGGATTTAATACTATGATTTGTATGGGTTCTGAACAATTAATGAATGGTTTGAATGAATTTAAATGAAAAAATGTATTATTATTTTGGGACGTTTCACAAAAGATGGGTGCAAAACGCCTACTGCCAATCCACACAAGGCAAACCCTAAACCTTCCAAAAATAGAGATTGGCCAAACAGTCAACCCATACCAAAAGTTAATGGTCAGACTTGACTTTAGCTGACCGCCACGTCATGGCTTTCCTTGGCCCTTCATGGCCTTAACCCATCCAACTTACGGGAAATTCCCAGTCGCCACGTCGTGGCGACCTATGGCCATGCCGTGGGCACTGGGTTTCCAGCAGGCTAATGGATTAAGCTGCCTTCCTCAATTTCAAGAGCTCCAAAGTTGATATCTAGTCCAAACTGTGGTCTAAATGAATAAATTTTCCAAATTTATTCATTCAGACACCCAAAGAGATCAAGATCTCAAACCCTAGGTCCAAGTAAAGCCAAAATCAAAAATATCTTAAGCATTTAGCCCTTAATTCGAAAAAGTCCCTAACCCTAACTCTTCTAGAAGCTAAAGGGGCACCAAAGGTCCATAAAAATGATTACTTGATGGACATGCATGCCCCATGCATGTCCTTAACTCATTTTAGGTCAAATGGCAAGAAAATGACCTAAACTTATGTAAGATTCACTAATGACCACCAAACTTCAAATCCATAAGATATGATGCTCAAGGGACACTAAAGAGAAATAAAGTTGCCAACTTTATTCCATCCATTCAGTTAATCAACTTAATGAACAAAAAAGGGTCCAAAACAACCTATATCTAAGAGAATAATTCAAAAGATAGATACTTGAATCCTTACAAATGGTCCAGAAGGTGATAACAAAGATGATAAAGTGTTGCTTACTTGATCATTACACCAATGCTTCCTTACTTCCTTCCCAAGAGCACTAAAACCACCCAAAATGAGCCAAAACCACCAAGAGAGAAAGGATTAGGGTTTTTCTGAGGTTAAGGGGGATAGAGGATGAGAAATGAACCCTAGAACCAAGATAGAGAGGCTTAAATACGAAGGGAACCCTAAAAGAGTGATGACTTGGGCATGATCAGTTACTACTTGGTGGTGGCTCAATAAAATACACGTACCACTTATACAATGCCACGCCGTGGCACAAAGTTTTTTCCCAAAAACTCCATCTCTAGCCATAGAGAATAAAAACTAAACCATACTGGAACACGAGTATTACATCCAAGTTCTAACTCAATTATGTTTATATATTTCTCGTTACGACTGTTTTAGCGAAAATGTAATTTGATAGAAAACAAGATAATATAATTTGTGTGAACTAAATATTCTTTTGACAGTTCCACAATTAATTTTGATTTTACTTGATGTATTACGGTTAGGTTGAGAATAATATATTTGATTTTTTTTTGTTAAACCAACCGAATAGAATAGAATTTTCTTTAAAAGGTGACCAATAAGACCAGGAAGATCACAAAACCTAGACAAATTACATGGCTGCAACTGCAAGCAGGGCCGGTCCAAACATATATGGGCCCGAGGTGAAAAGAAAAAAAAAGGGTCACTCAAAGACAAATATAATAAAGATTAAAAGAAATATAATTTATTCTTCTGTATAAGCTTGTTCAATTAGCAATAACAAGCAAGTCAATTTTTTTTTATCTTTTGAGTTAATTTGAGTTTGAACCAACTTTACGTCCTAAAAATCATTTAGATAAGAATTTTTTTGTATATATACACTACATGGGAATCCATACAACTCTCCATAGGTTTAATTAGACTTGGCAAAACATGACACAATACGAAAATCCGACACGAACCCGACACGAACCCGACACGAAATTAGCGAGTTAGGGTCAGAGACTTCGACACGTTTATGTAAACGGGTTGACACGACACGACACAATAATTAAACGGGTAGGGTTATGGTCAACACTTTCAAATCGAATATGACTCGTTTAATTATATATTCTTTATTGTAAATTTCATATTTTTATAAATATATTATATGCGAAAAACTTGTAGTGGGTCAAACTTAATAATTAGAAGTAATATTCAAAATTTCAATGTTACTTCATTTTAGTGATCCTCACCACCTATCCCTTTTGCTCCCCAACTTTAATTCTTTTTATTTTT
Source organism: Lactuca serriola (assembly GCF_051521515.1). Taxonomy (NCBI): domain Eukaryota; kingdom Viridiplantae; phylum Streptophyta; class Magnoliopsida; order Asterales; family Asteraceae; genus Lactuca; species Lactuca serriola. The sequence continues at coordinate 175,792,386 of NC_136411.1, read as the reverse complement.
CCTTCTAAACTTACTATAACTTTTTTCGTTCTATCTCATAACTCCAGTGTTTCAATTTTTCCATCTTGCCTCCACAACTCTTACTTTCCAACATTTAAAATATTTCAACCCGACATGATACAACATATTTACATGGTCTACACCTTAACCCGAAACCTGACATGAAACCGACAGGAAAATAAGCGGGTTGAAACGGCACGATACGATAACTAAAACGGGTCAGGTTAGGGTCAAACCCTTTCAACCCGTTTAATGTATTGACACGACACAAACCCGACACGACATGTTTGCCAGGTCTAGGTTTAATCCATTGGAGATGGTCGTAGAAGGAAGAAGACGGATGAAGAGAGATAGATAGAGAGAGAGAGAGAGAGAGAGAGATTTGTATATTAGGCCATCCACAATGGGAGTTGTATGAGGGTTTAATAGATTAAATGTGAATATAATATAGAAGAGAGAGTGTGTGGAGTTGAATGACAATTGAACGGTGCAATAGAATTGTAATGAAAATTTATGAATTTTTTAAGAATTAAATTGAATGTGTATATTCTCTTTCCTACATGGCAATGCACACAACTCTCCATGGGTTTAATCCATTAGAGATGGCCTTAGAATGAAGAATACGATAGGTAATTGGGATGGAGAGAGAGAGAGAGAGAGAGAGAGAGATACCTTTGTATATTAGGCCATCCACAATTGCAGTTGTATGAGGGTTTAATAGATTAAATGTGAATATAATATAAAAGAGAGAGTGTGTGGAGTTAAATGACCATTGAATGGTGCAATAGAATTGTAATGAAAATTTATGAATTTTTTAAGAATTAAATTGAATGTGTATATTCTCTTTCCTACGTGGCAATCCATACAACTCTCCATAGGTTTAATCCATTGGAGATAGCCTTAGCAGGAAGAAGACGATAGGTAAATGGGTTGGAGAGAGAGAAAGGGAGAGAGAGAGAGAGAGGGAGAGAGAGGGAGAGAGAGAGAGACCTTTGTATATTAGGTCATCCACAATAGGAGTTGTATTAGGGTTTAATAGATTAAATGTGAATATAATATAGAAAAGAGAGTGTGTGGAGTTGAATGACCATTGAATGGTGCAATAGAATTGTAATGAAAATTTATGAATTTTTTAAGAATTAAATTGAATGTGCATATTCTCTTTCCTACATGGCAATCCATACAACTATCCATATGTTTAATCCATTGGAGATTACCTTAGAAGGAAGAAGAAGATAGGTAAATGGGCTGGAGGGAGGGAGAGAGAGAACCTTTATATATTAAATAATTATGTTTTTTTTTTAAATAACAAAACAACTTCATAAATGGTCTATGTTTTGTAAAATGACGAAAATGTCATTCTATTAACGGTCAAAGATGACGGCATCAGCTATAAGGGTCATTTATTAAAATTTTTGCAACCACAATGACCACCTGTGAAGTTTTTTGAACTTAAGGACTAAACTTCAGATTTTATGAAACTAAAGGGATCATTTATGAAGTTTTATCTATAATTTACCATAGTTTTAATATAATTTCAAGATCTTACATTTATTCTCTTGTCTTTAAACAAATATTTTCTAAAATACGGATAATTTGAACTCATCGAATTCAATTAAACCTTTTCTTAAAGGTTGGTTATGGTTTGGATTTAAACATGACACATGAAAGTTAGCCTTCCAAAGCATGGGTTTAACCCAATGAATTACGTCATCTCCAACCTTATCTACGTTCATTATTTTAATTTCTTGGTTTTACTTCCAATAACATGCCTTCGATGCAAGTAATGCCCCATCACCACTATATATGTAATAAATTAATTAACCAAGGTGAATACGGATTTATGTATTCTATGCCTATTAAATTAAAGACAAAATTATATAATCTTATGGTTTTTACGACAAATTATATGTATAGATGGTCCCTGTGATTTAAAAATTTTGTAAAGACGGTTTTTTTGGTTAACAGTGTTAACTTTTTTAGTTAAGTTCCTTATGAAATTTACCGAAGGGCTTCTAGCCTAGTGATATTTGGTGTTATTCTCCCTCCTTGAGGTTGAGGGTTCAACCTCATTGTGGACCTAAGTGAATTTAATAAATAGTTTAAGAATAGGTTGTTAGATTTATCGTTTAAAAAAAAATCACTTGTAAAATGACACATTTGCTCTTCCTGTCCTAAAGGACCATTTATGTATTTTGTTTCAAGGGACCATTTATGTAACTTAGTCTATTATTTATTATTATTTTTATTTATATTTCTATGATTTAGATTTTTTTTTGACATTTTGTTTGAACACATGTATTAATATTTGTTATGGTTTTTTGTTTGAATAATTTCTTTTAATTTTTTTGACTTTTTGTTCGAATATATTTTAATGTTTTTGTTTTTTAAACATTTTATTTGTTTATATTTGTCAAAGATTTTGTGGTCACCCATAATCATAATTCCTAACTTAATTCACTTACAATCATATTTTTCTTTTTTGTTCTTTTAATATAGATATGGTTTTATAAATATTATTTAATAATTCATATATAACTAGCTAACACATATAAGGTAGTATAATTATTATTTTTGTAAAGCTTTTTATAAACATTTTTTGTAAAACAAATGTAAAAAATTTGTTAAACGTAAATATGATTAATATAAATTAGGTACACATAGGTTAATCTAAGACTCTCCTATAGTCTTGACGAGAGCGGCCATGTCATTTCATAGACTTAATTTTAGTATTTTTTGTATTATTTAAATCTTTTAGACATTTTTTCGTTTTCAAGTTATACAAATTTCTATTAGTCTATTTATAACTTGATATCGGTTTTGGATTCCGATTAGTCTATATGTTCTAATTAGCCTATCTATATTAACCATATTCACATTTAACATTTTTTTTTTATATTTTCTTTTAAATGTTTATAAAAAGCTTTACAAAAATAATAATTATACATCCTTATATGTGTTATATAGTTATATATTTGAATTAAAAAATAATAATTATATAACATTATATATATATATATATATATATATATATATATTAAAATAACAAGAAAAGGAAAATATGATTCTTAATGAATTAAGTTACGAATTATGATTATAATGACCATGAAATCTTGAACAAATATAAACAAAAGAAATTTAATAAAAACACTAAAAAGTATATTTGAAAATAAAACGTCAACAAATTAGAAGAAATTACTTCAACAAAAAGGCAAAAGAAATATTAATAAATGTATTCAAACAAAACGTCAAAAAAATTATATGAACAAAATATCAAAAATATAAGTAGAAAAATGTATAACAAAATTTTAAAAATATATTCGAACAAAACGTCAAGAAAATTATAAATCACAAAAATATAAATAAATTAAATAATGGACAAAGTTAAATAAATGGTCCCTATGACTGGAGCAAATTATATAAATGGTCCATATGGCAGAAATGACAAATGTGTCATTTCTTAAGAGATCTAACTTAAAAAGTTAATATTGTCAGCCAAAAGGACCGTCTTTAAAAGATTTTGAAATCACAGATACCATTTATGTACAAAATTTGTCATAAAGACCATTTATGTCATTTTGTCTAAATTAAAATTCTTGACAAATCTTCCTATACTAATAAGAATAGTTATTAGTATCACGTGTCATTTTCTTATAATTTATATTTTCTTTTTAAATGCTCTATCAAAATGACACTTTGTAGTTTCTCATCATTTATTATTTTTAAAAAAATATTAATGTTGATAATAAGTTAGGCAACAATTTATTTGATTCCTAATTTTTAGGAGAGATTTAAATTTGTATCGAATAACTTTCGGTTATGATTGCTGATAATTAATTGTATTTCTATATTTAAAATCCTACAAAATCATGTTTAATTAATAATTTATTCAAAATACTTGATTAATAATTATGAATTTTACTATCAAATTTAATTATTTTTATAAACATAGTTTCCTAAATGCTATAAGCTAATAATATATATATATATATATATATATATATATATATATATATATATATATATATATATATATAAATAAGTTATTATTAAATAAAGTTAACTATATGTATGATAATTATGGTCAAACTCATTTTATCTCTTTTATTTTGATTAGAAATGCCATTGGGGCCAACATGTTATTTAACCAACATAATTGTCTATGAAGTATAAGTAATGAATTATGTATATTAAGAACAAGGCTAAATTACACCAATCATTTTTTGTGTAGGTGTCAGAAAGCACGTTTAGTCCTTATCAGACAGATCCTGTATATGTTTTTTCCTGCATGCTTAGTCCTTCCACGCATAAAAACACTATTTTACCCTTATTTATTTATTTTTCATTTATTTTCTGTTCATTTTTATTTATTAATTATGGATTTGTTTATAGCTAATCTATTATTTTTTATTAATTATAATTTTTAGAAAATGAAACACCCCCTTAAATTAATTCTAACCCCTTTATCCATCAACCACCGACAACTACAACATTACCAGCCACCATCCACCTCTAGCCACTAGCCACCTCCGGCCACCATCTATCAGCAACGAAAACCATCAGAAACTACAGCTTACCTTCATCTCTTTTTCTTTATCTCTCTTTCTCTCACACACACATACCTCTCTCTCTCTCTCTCTCTCTCTCTCTCTCTCTTACATATCCCCCTTTAAAATCTAGCACGTCCACCTTTCACCACTAATACCTCATCAACCACTAGAAACGACCATCCACCGCCACTTAACCAAACCAAACTAAACCCAAAACATAGGTGGCATTCAAAACCCTAGGCGACAGAGTTACAAAATCCTCAGATCGGAACCCTAAGACGATGAAGTCGACGACGTTCCAATCCTGAGATGATGAAGGTTCGAAGCAACTCCTCTCCGACAAAAATGGTGCAAATCGTCAACCAGATCTATAAGCTTTGACGAACTACCACCCTTGCCTCCCGATTTACGAGTCCATCGATGAAGGTTTTTAGGAGAACATGTAGTGACAAAGAAGGTGTAGATTTGAGTTGTTATAGATATGAGATGACAAAGGTTTTCACAAAGATGAAGGCGATGGCGATATAGATGACGAAGGTCAAGATCTGACGAAGAGGCAACCTTCTCTAGCGATGCAACAGTAATGACCACGTACAGTTCCAAAGAAGGTGAGACGTTTATAAATAGTGAAGTTTTTTTATGGTGATGGAGACGGAGATTTTGGTGGTTTTTTAGGGTTTTAGATAAAGATATGAGATGGTGGTAGGTGACGGCGGTACACCGGAGGAAATGGAGATGTTTACGGTGGTGATTTAGATATATGGTGATGGTGGTGAATTTTTCCATTGATGCTATATAGAGATTGAGAGAGAAAAACATAAATTAGATTAGCAATCTTAAAAATGTGGGGTAGATGGGGCCACATTTCTTTTTTTTTAATTAAAAATAATAATAATATCATTAAATTAATAGGAAAAGAAATACACAAAGGACAATATGGTCATTTTATATCTGTCATGGACTACATACGCAGCAAAAACACATATCAAAGACGAAGCAAACAAGTTTGAAGGAAACAAAGGACGATCCGAGTTAATTTTTAAAAATAATGACTAAACATGTTTTATGTCACCTATACGAGAGACAATTGGTTTAATTTACCCTAAGATCAAACTCAAGATCAAACTCCGTTGTTGTAATTATTTGTTATCTAGAAGCTTCGTTAAATTAACATATTTGTTTCTAACACTTCTTGAAAAGAAAATTACCTATTCTGTTTTTTCGACAATAATATATCAATAAATATAGAATAGGATGACGCAGCATGAGTAGAAAAATAAGTGTTGATTATATCCCCAATTGACTAATACATACAAACATTATTATACATTTTCTTAAATCCAGAAAAAATATTAAATTATTTACTGGGTAGCCGTTAGTTTCAAATTCTCTTGGTGATAACCCCACAAACATTTCAAAATTCAAAGTTTTAAACAATATTATATACTGCTTACCAACATAAAATAATGCCCATCTTCTCGATTTGCATCGATTAATACCTTAATTTTCTATAATTAAAACCCTTAAATTGCGTTAATCAATGTGCTCATTGTACTTTTTCAATTCGATGTATTAGGTCATTGTAAAGAGTAGGAGTAGCATGGTTTTTGAACATTTGTCTCGATGACGAAAAGACATGTCTTTCAACCAATCATGATTGATCTTCCTGTTTCCTCGTACTAAGTGCTCGTATTATTTCCTATGAATATCAAGTGGTGCAACTATAAGACATACGAATAAATACAATGCAAAACATTATTAAATAAAAGTAATCTAAGTCACTTTAGATCAAAGATTTATAGTAGTTTGTGTTTTGATTTGGGAGGTAAGAAAATGTGTATTATTAATGTTAAATGAACCTTGGTTTTGCAGCTTATCAATTGTTAAAGATGCATCAGGAGGTAAATGCAAATCGGGTTGTACTTTTCACAATTGATAATCGAGGGATAAAGATTGTATGTATATATTCATGTCTTATGAGCTTATCTTTCTTTTCTTTCTTAAATAATAAAAAATAGGTGTACTTTGTCATTGATTTAAGAATAGGTTATGTGGTATACTGTATACATCTTTCTTTCTGTAGGTTTTGTTCTAGTTTTGAAATTTTGATACCACTGAATCTTTATACTTGGTAAATTCATCAGTTTTGGTCTCTATCCGAGCTACCGTCAATACTTTTCTATTAAATACATATGAAATGACTAAAATGTCTTGATTGTCTTTTTTGTTTTATATTTTTCTTGTTTTTTTAAAATTATTATCATTAAACAAATGGATGGGCCCGACTTTTGATCATTTCCCACCGTACACCACTAATAGGATATATGATTAATCGCTAAACATACACCCTCAGAAAGGCCGAACTGCAAATACCACTGAACTACACTATTGACCGAACCAAGTGGAAGTGTCGACCCACGTCCAAGTACTGAATTATACCTAAAAATGCCGAACTTCGCGAAAGAACGAACAAAGTACGACTTGATGTCACCACAGTGCATAAAGGGCATGGGAACATAAAGACGTGCAGGCTGTATGCAGAAATGTGATTGATAGAACCTTATACTTATGAGGAACAGCTGTATAATGGTTTCCAAGTCATTCGTGTTATACCTTCGGGTGTACGACCATAAATATGGTAAGACAGCAAACCAATTCAGCACATAGGAAGGTGGAGACATTTCTATTTCGACTATAAATAGGTAATTCGGTCCACCATTGCTAGGTATGTTGTAAATCGCTCATTCATCTTGAATAAGAGCATCCATAACGAAATTTTCTCAAAACCTTCACTAGCTTTACCATCGGAGCATTGGCCAAGGACCTCTTCCCGGACAACTACCTTATGAATATGTGATTGTTTCTAGGTTGTTCATTTTTAAAAGGAGTTTTCTAACTTAGTAACATGGAGACTAACCCAGGGGTACATCGGGGTACATCAGGTGGCGCCATTAGTGGGACTCTACAACAATAGCCAAAGAAGGAACCCCAGTATCCAATGTGAGTCCAGTCACAAGAATGCATAACTTTGAGGAACAACCACAATTCACGACGGTGGTGGTGAATAGAAACACAACAGCGTAAGTCCCAAAAGAGGGGAAATGGGGTAAAGAATGCTCGGAAGAAGAAGAGAAAGAAATGGAGGAGTTTGAAGCTTTCCAAATCTTCAAAGCTATGAAAAAAGACAAGTATAAAGAAGTAATCATAAGGCACAAAAAGAAAGAATACAAAAAGAAAAGTAATGGGATCGAGTCCCGGTGCATACTAGCCAAACAAAGGATTCAGTAGAAACTGCAAGAAGAACTAGGAGAAGTGGAGAATAGTCAAGTATGAAAAAAAAAAGAAGTAAAAAGGAAATAAGCTCAATATCTCCCTCACGTCCTTAAGACGCAAAGAGAGACTCTCAAAATGAAAGAATGTTGCCAGAAGTAGCAAAGGAAAAAAATACAACTAGGCGTTTTAACGTCTCAATTTCCGATCACCCTTCACTGATGAGATCAGCAAGATTCCCATCCCAAAAGGGTTGAATGGACCTAGAGTTCCAATGTACAATGGAACGGGAGACCCTGACAATCATGTTTCGAACTTTCAATGGGCCATTAAGATGATCCCGATGGACCCAAAACTATGGAGTCTATACTTTGCTGTGTAACATCCCAAAAATCAAGGAGAACAATTTTCATTTTTAAACTTGAAGTAAATCATTGTTTCAAATAAAAACCCAATTCAAAACCAAACGTTTACAAAACATTGTTCTCAAAATTAGAAATCATATATCAGAGTATCCCAAATCAGTATCATCACAACCAAGTGGATGTGCAGGATCATGCCTTTGCTTTCTTGCGGTCACCTAATGTACCTGAAACATGAAAATAAAACTTTAAGCCAAAGCTTACTATGTTCCCCTAAAGTACCATCACATAACAAACAAATAACAACATGCCTATTAGGCCCACAACTAACAGACTGGATTACCCCCGAGTCCACAACATGAGTCTGGCTTGCCTTCCTGATGCGGGCCCTAGTGTGGAGGATCGGGCCCTTGCGTTCCTAGAGGCCCACGATCGTGTGACTAAAGGGGCTTCACGAAAATGGCCATAACTTTGGCTACGAATCTCCGTTTTGGGCCTACGACCAGTCAAATCGAAGCTTGGAGCAAGGAGCACGTCTAGATAAGTTCCCGAAGGGGACTTACCCATTTTTGAGTCCATAAATCGCTTTCTAAATGGAGTTATGAGCAATTTTTGTTATTTTTCCTTAATTTTTGGGTTTTGTTTTTGGGTTTGTATTTGGCCCATGGACTTTTAGGGTTTCATTTTAATTTCTGCTTCTTATTTAACTGTTTTTGATGTAATTTGGATGGTCAATCATCAATTTTATGAACTTTTGATTTTCTCCCAAATTCTGTGTGTTAACCCAGATTTTGAAGCCAATCCCACGGTATTCGTAGAATCAACGTGGTTTTGAAGAGATTGTCCTGGCTATTCTTTTAGAATCAACAGGTTCATTCTTGGTTATCTTTGTGTTGTTTTTTTGCGCTGCATCACTTCCGCCCCACAACTCATGTTTGGCTTACTCCCAAGCCGTTAACATATTTCTGGCTTGCTCCTCGGGCCCACAGGTTATGTCTGGCTTACTCCCCAGGCTTGTTTGCTTCGGTACAAAGCAACATCGCCTCAACCCAACCATACAATGTCAACATATACATAACAAATAATATACATCAAATAAACAGATAATAATATGACAATTCCACAGACTCACATGCAGATCTAGAGATCACTATCGCATAATAACATCCTATATACCAAGATGCATAATCTAGTGGGTCGGAATTTGTGCCTTCGACCCACAAGTACAGTGAGGAAACTCACCTATCAGTCTGAACATATAGTTGAATAGATATCTGCTCCGAATCTCATCTTTACCTGTCACCTATTCATCAATGTCGCACCCCCAAACCGGAACAACATAAAAGTTCGGGGGCGGATGTCGTCATGTACAGTATCACAACAATTGAATAATAATAATCAAAATACAACAACCATGACATTGATAGGGTATAGTTTTTACATTTGTGTTCAAATCATTGTATACTTGACAAAAAAATGTATAGTATAACTAAAAGACGTGACTCTATGAAGCTCCTTCTTCTCAAAACCTGTGTGGATACCTATTTACTAATTCCCTGAGAATACAAGTGGTTTTGAAAAGAGTGTCAAAAACTAAGTTTGTGAGTTCATGAGCATATTTGTATGTAAAATCTATCATTTGTTCCTTGAAAATGTAAGTGTGTTCCTCCAGAAAATCCTATATTTTCTATTGTAAATGTATTGTAGTCGTAATACCCTAAGACCAAAATGTGTAAATGTTGTTGTACTCTGAAATAGTATGATGTATTTTTAATCCACATAAAACCATAAAATGAATGTTTACAAAAACATAAGTTTCTCTATATTGGAAAATAGTATATTGTAATTGTACTTTTATGAAGCTCTGTGAATGTATGTGTCTGGATCCATCAACTGTACTGTAAATATTGTATTGTAGTTTTATTATTAAATAAAACTATATGAACTTGTTTATGTATTCATACACTAATCGTATTCTTCAATACCAAATTGTGAGTTATTATAACCATGCTTGATAACCTAAGATGGCATGAATACGACGTTCTTCAGACGTCAGAATCGGTACAAAATTTGTCACCCCAGGCCTGCCGACCTAACTATAGCTAACAGTTTAGGTGTGGGATTATCAGTCCTGTATAGATCTATAAACAAGTGTCACGCTCTCCCTCCAAGAGACTCCGGTTATAATTTCAGGGCTTTCGTTGGTACTTAGATAAGTACTTGAAGTGTCTCTCACAAAGCTATACTGATGGTTACGTGTAGAATAATGAAAAGTCTTTTTGTAATGAGTATAATGTAATGAATAATTTGTATATATATGTCTCATAAACTATACCTATTATAGTTTATATATTTGTTTCTGTATTGTATCCCGAACTTGGTAAAATGATATGTAAGTTCCATAAACTATAACCTATTATAGTTTATTGTGTGTATTCTACTAAAATGAAAACTTTTGTATTTTTAACCATTTTAAATGTTTATAATCATAAATTTTTAACGTTTTGTTTGTTTAACGTTTTGAAATCATTTTTATACTTATATATATATATATATATATATATATATATATATATATATATATATATATAATTAAGATTTAAAAGATAGTCGAATAAATAATTCTATCATGAGCCCCCAACCAAACAAGGAACATGAAATAAGGCGGAATTACTAATTTTAAGCCTGTAAAATCTTACATATCCCAAAATGTAGACCCAAATTTTTTTTAAAGTATATTACTTGTAAAACAATTAACTAAAATTAGCATTTAAAATCCTTTCAAACATAAAGTCACAGATCACAAGTTTGAAAACCATATTCGTAAGTAGTATAATATCATAGTACAATCTCAGGTTTCTCAAATGCGGAACATCATGTGTGAATGTGTGATGTGCTGCTATCCTGCCTGCTCCTTCCCCTTCGATGAAGAGGTACTTGAAACCAAAACTAAAAACCGTAAGCCTAAAGCTTAGTGAGCTCCCCCATCATACTCATACCAAATAATACATAATATTCGGTATCTTTCAACTGGTATCAGTCGAGCATAGTCATGAGCTGGGCTCCTCCTCGGTATCTTTCAACCGGTAACTTGGAACTAACCTCCCCTTCAGTATCTTTTAACCGGTAACCGGGGACTATTTCAACCCTATTATTGCTAACACATATCAAACACAGTAAACATATCAAGTACAATAATCATATCAGGCATAATAATCATATCTCATATCCACGCTAGATAATTATCACAAAGACAATCATCTATCCAACACTCTTACTTGTGGGCCGACATTGTGGCTATAGACCCACTTCTACTGGGAGAAGACTCACCTCAAAGTCTTGTAGTGTCTGCACTGATCTCGGTATGAAAACCAACTCTCCTCCAATCCTCAATCCTTACACAACAACTTTTCTAACTTATGAATTCGTACTCGTAACCCTTACAAGGTTCAACTCAAGTCCCAGACAAAGTCAAGGTCAACACCTTGGCAAATGATCAATCATCTGGTCAAAGTCAATATCTAGTTGACTCGACTCGCCGAGTTGGTACACCAACTCACTGAGTCCCCATATCCATATAATGCCATAACCCCGTCCCTACTCGTCGAGTCTAGCAAGAACTCGACGAGTTCGCCGTCAATAACACATCGGACTATCTTCAACCGACTCGCCGAGTTCGTCCATGAACTCATCGAGTCCATCATCATCCATAAGAAGGTGTTCAATCTCTGACTCGCCGAGTTCCCTTTGAACTCGCTGAGTCCATCTTCATGTAGTTGGGACATTGCCTTGAACTCGCCGAGTCTGTTCATACACTTGCCGAGTTCTATGATTTCCAGGTCCCTAATGAGCCTAAACAACTGAGGGACCTTCAATCTTAACTTCTGGTCCATAACAGAAAGGATTTGGTGAAAAATACACCTCGACTCGCCGAGTCCATCCTTGTCCAAAACTATACAGTCGATTATAATGGTTCTTAATGCATTCAAATCATGGATCTAGCCTCCTAGGGCCCCTTTTGTACATAAAGTTGCAAACTTTATGTTCATGCATGGGCCATTTAGCTCAAAAGGCCCTAAAGTGGGGTCTCCAAGATGCATGGGCTCTTATGGTAGTAAAGTTTGGCATCTTTATGTGTGACATCCCCATTTTCACGGCCAGAAAAGACCGATTTTGTTTATGCTTTATGAAAATTAGAGTACCTCTTTTAATAAAAATGTTGCGGAATTTATTCCCAGAAAAACACGATAAATACATTATCAAAACATTTCTGAAGAAACGTATTTTATTCATTTTAAAACATTTGGGATGTCATCGTCAATACAAAAACATAAGCATAAACAGAACTTAAATTCATTTACACTAGTGATCTATATCTCCTTAATCTCTCAGTGTAATGTCACTTCATATCGACACCTGTGATATAAATAAACTAAGTGGGTCAGGTTGGGAAACCTGAGTACATAGGGTTTTCAACCCACAATAATATAATTATTATGTTTAAACAATCAAACAATCAACCCAATTACCCATCCCCATTATCTTCTTTAGTCTTAAGGATCTACCCTAAGAATCAGCTATTCCTCGTTCATTCATTTCTAAGGATCATTCTAAGGAATCAGCATAAAGTCCATCGTTGCCACGATTTACACAATGGGTACTAAGTCTGCATAGTCGCCAGGGCTTAGGCACTAAGTCTGCATAGTCGCCAGGGTTTAGGCACTAAGTCTGCATAGTCGCCAGGGTTTAGGCATCAAGCCTGCATGATCACCAAGGTTTAGGCATCAAGTCTGCATGATTGCCAAGGTTTAGGCATCAAGTCTGCATGATCACCAAGGTCTGGGCATCAAGTCTGCATGATCACCAAGGTTTAGGCATGTAACACCAAACTTTTTAAAACAAATTTTTCGTTTAAAATTGTTTTATCTCTTTAACACTTTTCATAAAAATCTCCCTTTTTGTTTAAATTATAATACATGACTCTTTTGTTCAATCAATTAATAGACCAGGATCCTCAAAACCAACGCTTCTTCTAGTGTGTACAATCGAGCCGGTGCCGTCCCGTGATCCTGAGAAAACCTGAAACATATAACACAAAACACTGTAAGCACAAAGCTTAGTGAGTTCCCCAAAATACCACTCTAACACATATTAGCCACTCAAGGCTATAACTCTATTGACCCTCTGTCAGTGTGTCTCAGTGGGACCCTCCAGTCCCAACTCTCTGTGGACCATCTGGCCCTAACTCTATAGACCCAAAGGTCCTAACTTTGATAACTCTGAATCATGCATATCACATATCACAATAAATCTCATAAAATAAATAGCATGCAAATACATTGGCACATAACTCTAAACCTAACTCTGTGGACCCTCTGGTCCTAGCTCTATGGACCTTCCGGTCCTAACTCTGATATACACACAACATAAATCACAAAGAAATAATGCAGTGCCACACACCGTAGAGATAGCATACAACAACTCTGTCACATAACTCTGTTACCACTCTAGGTAAAGTATAGTGAGAAGAATCACCTCAAACGAAGCCAGATGAACTCTCGTGCTCAACGTCCCGACCTGGCCTCCTCCTATTATTCAAATAACATCCCCAATCAACATTCTCTCATTGACTCAACTCTAAAGATTGGGTAGAACACCATTCTACCCTTCCCTGAACTCTCTTAATTCAGTCTTAACCAAAACCCTAAAGTCAACGATCAAACTTTGACCCGACTCGTCGAGTGCACATGGGCGACTCAGCGAGTCCACAGGTGTCCACGGAATCCTCCTTCTAGCCTCACTTGACACGTTGAGCTAACCCCTTGCTCGACGAGTTACACCTGGTATGAATCGTGGGGCAACCCCGACTCGACACGTCGAGTCCTCTCATGAACTCGGTGAGTTGCTCCCATGACAACACTCATCTGGCCTTCTGAGGTCAGATCCGCTCCTCTAATCCATAGATCTGACTTCCCTATGACCAATAACCACGAAAAGGTCAAATCTTGGTACACATGAAAGGCTTTCTATGCTTATTTTGGTGAAATCCTTCATATCATGACAACCCTAGCTCATAACTCCAAGGAAAAGGCATAAAGCAGAATGGAAAGGACTCTTTGGACCTCTTAAGGTCCAGATCTAGGAATCATTTCACCATGGGACCTCTCATACTCTAGATTCAAGCTAAATAAAGCATGAAGAAACCATATATTCATGAAATCAAACGAAGATGGACATGAATACTTACCTCTCACAGTAGCTCTGAACGAAATGATGGAAGATTTGAGTCCCACAAGACAGCCCAACTTGAAATCCTTCCTTCCCTTTGCTAAGACACTCCAAAGGATGATGAATTAGCCCTCCTCTTGCACCACAAGCTTCCTCTCTTCTCTCTATGGTTTCCCAGGGTGTAGTGGCCGCAAATGAAGGCCATAAGGACCTTTAAATAGGTCCCAAACCCGAGAAATTAGGGTTTCTCTGCCCAACACCTACTCGACAAGTCCCTCCTCTGACTCGTTGAGTCCACTCATTAAATCTGCGTGAGAAACCCGACTCGACTCGGCGAGTTGGATCCTCAACTCTTCGAGTCTCTCCTTTAATCAAAAGATTAAACTATATAATAATAACCCTGAAAATCCAGATGTTACAAGGCACCAAGTCTGCATGGACGCCAAGGTTTAGAGTACACCGGGTGAACACATCGTTCACAACACCTACAGGTTGCGAGCATGCTAGTGTTCCAATGGACTGTCTAGAATAGTCCGTGGTTGTCATCCATGTTGGATAAGGTGTCTAAGTCCATAACTATTTCTGGTAAGTACTTGACCCGACCCAACATGGTCCATTTGGGTTGCATGACACCATGCAATTGGATAAACTAAATGAGAGAAATAACACATATGGCTTATTAATATATTATAAGTTCTAATATATTAATAATATTATTTAATTAGTTTTGATCAAGAATTAATTAAGTGATCAAAAGATAACTAATTAAATATATGGGTAGATTAAGTAAATCTTCCATATCTTATATAGTGGGCTAAG
The DNA here is from genome assembly GCF_051521515.1 of Lactuca serriola. Taxonomy (NCBI): domain Eukaryota; kingdom Viridiplantae; phylum Streptophyta; class Magnoliopsida; order Asterales; family Asteraceae; genus Lactuca; species Lactuca serriola. The sequence goes on along the minus strand of NC_136411.1, from coordinate 175,777,157 downwards.
AGGCTCCATGGATTATCAAGTTGGGTTCCACCCATAAGACGCTCCATGGATGCTCCATGGAGTTAACCCATGGATCAAGAAATGAAGAGTCATGGAACATTAGGGTTTACCTAATGCAACACATTATATAAGCAATGTAACTCTCCCCAAAATCGGTTACACTAAGAAACAAGAGGGCTTGGCCGATTTTGCATCTGTTAGAGTATTCTCTCAAGTTTATTCTTTGCATTTGGTGTTGTGTGAAGCATTTGAGGCATCACACTTGAGGTGCTAGGCTCACAAGGTTTCAAGGAACACTTTCAACAACAAGGTATGTAGTTGTATCTTTTATACAAAGAAAATTATACCCCATGTATGCTAGATAGGTTCATAACCTTGGAAAACAACATTGCATGATTATTAGACAAACATAGATCCAAGGTTATTAGGGTTGCATGTACACTTAGGAAGTGTTAGAATGCTCAAAACCCATCAGTGGTATCAGAGCCTAGGCTTTCTTGTTTGATTTTTGTGCAAACTGCTTGAAAAATCGAGTTTTCTGCTTTCTGCTCGTATGAACTCGCCGAGTCCATGGGGGGACTCGATGAGTCCATGACCAAATGCAAGCTACTCGTCGAGTCAGTTCATGCACTCGACGAGTAGAGGCTGCAGTTTTCAGAATTTCGATTTTTGTTGCTGGAAATGGACTAGGAACATTACCCTAAACTATTTTGGTGTTTTAAAACTTGTTTTAGTTGGTGTAATGTTCATGTTAATCCATTTACAATGACAAATTATCAAAATTATAAGTATTTAAGTGTAATTTTTGATTCATGAAAGTGTTCATATTCATGTTCTTGATCTTATGATGTTTAGATGATCATAGGAATTATTTGTAACCTATGTGGTAGATTAATTCATGATCATTATATGTTTTAATGGAGTCCATAACTTGTCCTCAAGTTATGGAAAACCAAAAGTCACTTTGTTTTTAAAACCATTAAAAGAACACATGGGTTATAAAAATGAAGAGTCTTCATTTTTAATACTCTAATTAACTCATAAGTTACAAGAAATGAAAAGTTTTGAAAGTTTTCAAAACTTGCCCTCATGTTTTGGAACAAGTAAAGTCATATTAAAACTTTAGTTCCAACCCTTAGAATTTTAAAAGTTAAAATTCAACCCTTATACTTATAATATTATAAGTTAATAATAATAATAATAATATATATATATATATATATATATATATATATATATATATGTATAAGATCAAAGTCGTCTTACCGCTAGTACGCCTCCTTCACGAAGCCAGTCTATAAGGTGGGTATAAGGTTGTTGCCTATAAAATGGCAACTTAATGGGTGTCCACTCTCACCCACCGCTTGCTTGACTGGTGGAGGGTCGTTAGCCGAACGGGTAGGACAAGGACTTATAAATTCTCATTAAAAGTATAATGATAATTATAAAGTAACTAAATGTTTTATTAAATTTCCAATCTTAGTTACTTTAGGAAAAATGTGAATAAGGTGCTAATCCATGAAATTACACTTTACACTTTGTCTAAGTCGTTAGTGGAGCGTGTGTGGTTAACCGGCACACTAACTTGAACTTAACAAGGTAGGTAAATGGTGACTTAATGTTTATCATAGTATCGATGGAGCGTGTGTGGTTAACCTGCACATCGATTGAGGGGTAATACATTAAGGGTACCACGTAATTTGCATGGTTACTTCACACCTCGTTTTGTGATCCTCGGGATCCCAGTCACAAAACTTGGAGGGCACACTCGAGATTGAAACATTCCTTTAAAAAGTTCATTGAATCTCAAAAGAATCTAGGAGTTTCTAAGAACCAAATTAAATATTTTAATATTTCGTCTTTGGTGGAAATTGGTGAATCGTCATTCACCTACCTTTCAAATATGTTATTACTTAGATTACGGCATACCTCTTCTAAGTATAATGTATTTCTAAACTAAATTTTTTCTTCTCTTCAGATGTCTGCAAACACTGTTGCTTCTGGCTCTAATCCTAATGGCTTTTTTTCTCTAATGAACTTGTGTGGGAAAGTCACTTTTGATGGATCCAACTTTAATGAATGGATCAGAAACATCCGAATGATTACCCGCTACGAGGACAAAGAATATGTCCTCGATAAGGAGCTTAAGGAGATTGATGAGACAGTTGCTACTCCTCAAGAGATCTATAACACCGAAAATTTCGAAACAATTTTTCATTTAAAAATAATCGTTTAATTCTTAAAAACACTTTGCTTAAAATCTCATTCATAATCGAATTACAAAACATAACTCCATTTTCACTTGCATAATAAACCAGGATCCTCAAAACATGACTCTTTCTCTGGTGTGTACAATCGAGCCGGTGCCGTCCTGTGATCCTGAGACAAACCTAAAACACATAACACAAAAACACTGTAAGCACGAAGCTTAGTGAGTTCCCCAAAATACCACACATAACATATATTAGCCACTCGAGGCTATAACTCTGTGGGTCTGTGGACCCTACTCTATGAACCCTCTAGTTCTAACTCTGTGAAACTTCCGGTTCTAACTCTAGGAACCTTCCGGTTCTAACTCTGTAAACATGCACAACATAAATCACATAGAAATAATGCAGTACAACACATAGCATACAAATACTCTGTCACATAACTCTGGTTACCTACTCAAGGTAAAGTATAGTGAGAAGACTCACCTGGCAAGCAGAAAGCAGATATCCCACACTTGAATCTCGAACTCGCCACCGCCTAACACATAAGGCAAATACTCTCATGAATATAACTCTCGAGACTAGAATCAACCCTCTCTTGGCACCCTCTTAAGGGTAAAATACCATTTTACCCCTCTCTTGGCCCAAAGGCCACATCGCTGACCAAACCCTAAAAGTCAACAAAAGTCAACGGTCAACTTTGACCGGACTCGGCGAGTGCACTAGGGCGACTCGGCGAGTCTATACGTGTCCATTGACTCCCTTGGATCCTCTCTTGACACGTCGAGTATTTCTCTGACTCGACGAGTTTCACCTGGCATAAATCGCGGGGCCACCACGACTCAACTCGTCGAGTCTCAAGAACAACTCGGCGAGTTCCGGCTTGACTCAGTCCCCCCCCTGACTCTTCCTGACTCACTGAGTCGACCCCTCAACTCGACAAGACCACTCGCTGAGTGGTTACGAGCAAACTTCATGCTACTCGCCGAGTCTGTTCTTTAGACTCGGCGAGTCCATGCCATGCATAACTCAAGCTCACTTCTGAGGTCAAATCTGCTTCACCAAACCATAGATCTAACTCCCTCAAAGCCAATAACCACGAAAAGGTCGAACCTTGGGCACTCATGCAATGTTCTACAAGCTCATTTGGGTGAAACCCTCCATTACATAACAAGCCTAGCTCAAAACTCCAAATAGAATGCATAAAACAGGATGGAAGGGACTCTCTGGACCTCTTTGGGTCCAGATCTATGGCTTCACACTCAATGGGACACTATACTCCACAAATCAAGCCATAAAAGAAGCTAGAAAACCCTAAAATCACCAATCCTACCCAAAACAGAAAAGGGAGAACGATTTGATACCTCAATGGTGAAGATGCAAGCTTAGAAGCTCTGAATCGACACCCCCCTTGACCTCCCTTTGCTAGAAATGACTACTCCATTGCACAACCACCTCAAGAATGCTCCAAAATGGCTCTTCTTCATTCTCTTAGCTCTCTGGTTCGATAGGAGTCTCTCAAAGGTGTAGGTGGCCGCCACTGAAGGCCATAAGGGCCTTTAAATAGGACCCAAACCCGGACAATTAGGGTTTTCCTTGACAGCGCCGACTCGGCGAGTCCAAATACCCGACTCGTCGAGTCCCTTCATTAAACTGGTCCCCAAAACGCGATCCTACTCGACGAGTTGAGGCTTCAACTCGCCGAGTCTCCTCATTCCCCAATATAAAATACTCAAATTCCCATACCTGGATATCCGGATGTTACAATTCTCCCCCACTAGAATCAGACTTCGCCCTCGAAGTCTCACTCTGAAAACAAGTCCGGATGCTGCTCACGCATCTCGCGCTCTGGCTCCCAAGTAAGCTCTGACCCCTTCCGGTGTTGCCACTGGACCTACACCAGAGGCACCTCTTTGTTCCTCAGAACCTTGATCTTTCAATCCCGAATAGCCACCGGTCTCTCAATGTAGTTCAGGCCCACATCCACCTGAATATCCTCTAATGGCACTACTGTCGACTCCTCGGCTATACACTTTCGCAGCTGCGACACATGGAAAGTGTCATGGATCTGACATAGCTCTACAGGTAGCTCTAACCGGTAGGCTACCCTGCCTACCCTCGTGATCACCCGAAAAGGAGCGATATATCGGGGCCCCAACTTGCCCCTCTTTCTGAATCGGATCACTCCTTTCTAAGGAGAAATCTTCAGGAGCACGAAGTCACCGACCAAAAATTCGAGCTCGGACTGGCGCCTGTCCGCATAACTCTTCTGGTGACTATGAGCGGTCAACAACCTCTGCCTGAATTGTTGTATCTGCTCTGACGTTTGAAGCACGATCTCTGTACTTCCCATCACACGTTGCTCTACCTCTCCCCCGCAAATGGGGTCCGATACCCCCTTCCCTACAACAGCTCAAAGGGTTGCATACTGATGCACTAATGATGGCTGTTGTTGTAGGAAAACTCTGCCAAGGGCAAATACGGGCCACAATTTCCCCCCGAAATCTAATACACATGCCCGAAACATATCCTCGAGCATCTGAATCGTTCGCTCGCTCTGAAGTGTCCGCAGACATCACCATGGTAAACTCTAGCTCATTTCTCATATTCATCTTCGATACCGAGCACCAAGTCAGCTTTTGGCCCCACAGCTGAACCCCCAAAGGTCACACATAACATGATCCAAAACATCTCACTAACTTCCTCCCCGTGACCACTATCATGGCCCAGTGACACGCAAGTCACGAAATTCCCTTTTCCTCATAAAAATACAATCCAATCGAAGATCGACTCAGCTCTAACCTCTGGCGTCTGCTGCGCATATTTTCCCGCGCGCCTCGCTGACCCTCCCGAAAGAGACGGAGACCCCAGTCTCGCCCCGGTTTAAGCACTAGGCTCCAAAAACTCAACACTAGGGCTTCTCAAGCCTAAAACTCTTCTGCATCATGCACTTATCGGGGAACACTCCATCATCACACTCTCTTGCCGTCTAGTGGGTACTATGGCTTCCCGCAACATTACAACAACCTCTGACTAGTGAGTACTACGGCTCCCCGTAGTATCACAACGCCAACTAACTAGTGAGTACTACGGCTCCCCGTAGTACCACGACTCCCTCCCTCTGACTTGTGAGTACTATGGCTCCCCGTAGCATCACAACACCCTATGACTAGCAAATACTACGGCTCCCCGTAGCATCATGACTCTCTCTCTCTAACTTGTGAGTACTACGGCTCCCCGTAGCATCACAACACCCTCTGACTGCTGAATACTACGGCTCCCCGTAGCATCACCCTATACTCTCATTCTCATTACAACGCCACACTATGTTCACTAACTCATGCACCGAAGACTATCATAGATAGTTACACACACACTTGCCCCGATATGCAATACAAACTCTGGCGGCAACCGCCATAACACAGAACCTACCTCTACGGAGATCCACTTCCTTAAATAATCCCTCTTGATGACAATACACGAAGGGCTCCCACCGGAACCGTGGATACATGATACATCACTAGTCATCTTAAACCCAAGACTCTAAATAACTCTGAAATCGGGACGCTATACGCGGAAACCACGGAACACCATAACAGAGCATCACAATGTCCTGCCTATACCACTGATTCCCTTACTCCCAATACCATACACATACAGCAATACATTTCCTCTGAATCCCATAATACTTTCCTATTTCACTCAAGGCGCAACTTCAGTGCATCCAAACACTCAATTGGAATACAAGGAAGGCGCTAACTCTTCAGAACACATTGATGATCCTCCGAAACCCTTTCCACTACTGCTCAAAATCCAAACAAGAATACACATCCCAGCCCAGGAGTTGGCTACTCGACAATCTTCTACCCATATTTCAACCCAGAAGTTCTCAACTGCCCATACCATCATTACGAGTCTTCCACTTGAAATGACTCTGACCACTACCAGATTCCTGACCATTGACCACCCGCCGTGGAGACACCCATCCTTCTCTCAGACATATACCACATGCATTATCTCGCCTTGCACCTTTCCCTGATCACCAATGAACCTGATCTCATGAATTCAAGCCGCAGGTTTCTGTATCCAACCCCTAACCGCTCTTGAACAAATCTCTGTTTTTCTCAATAAACCACCCGGTTCTCCCCCACTTAGGGTTCGAACCATCACTATCTAACACACCAACAATCTCACAAACTATTTTCACCAGCAATAACGCACCTGCCCCTGGAAAGTGCTACGCAACGCCCGATAATCCCCTTTAAGGAAATCAATCGATCTCATATACTCTGAACCTCGGATGAAGTCCTCTAGAACTTCTCGTCACGACTGCCTCTAGTCGTTCCAAGTCTCGTACCAATCCAATACCAAACAACTCAACTATCCAATAACATCACTGACTCATAGACTGGACCATGAAATCATCATACTCCCCCACCTCGACTCATCAACCGATGTTCCAACACATGGATCATCCCAAGAACAGGGACCCACTCCCATATTCAATACCCAACATAGATAGAAAAACCACTGCACTGATTAACTCGACTGGACTCCCCACTGATACCTCTACAATATGCCCTACTATACTCAAATAGGTGTAACGTGGTCCTCGACTATCTCAGTCCCAACTAACTATCTGATCATGGTAAATCACTGCCTCGCGGCACACATGCTACCTGATACTCTGATGGAAAATCATCATCAATGACAACCTTCAGGGTTTACCCCCAAACCCAAAACTTAAACATCATGCCTCTCATGTTCCGCACATAAACATAAATAGCACCACCCAGGTCATAGAAGGTGACATCTCCTTTATCGACTGTTTGCTCAGCTCAGACCGAAATTCTCCCCTCCCTATGACTCCTTACAAAAATACTCTGAAAGGCTCTCGACCTCCCTCTCAAGGGACACCTCTTCGAAGTTAATCATGGCCCACAGGCCTAAAACCCATAGCGTCCAATATCTACCTCATCAATTGTGACCGGATAACCGGAGAACCACGAGCATCATTCACTACGAACCATGGTACTCATACCATGACATCTCTTCTCAATATGCTACGGTGTATGGTACCCGAACCATAGCATCACTCCTCCATCTGCTCCGATGTATGGTACTCAAACCATAACATCACTCCTCGATCCACTCCGATGTATGGTACTCGAACCATAACATCACTTCTCAATCCGCTCTGATGTATGGTACTCGAACCATAACATCACACCTTAATCCGCTCCAATGTATGGTACTCGAACCATAACATCACTCCTCAATCTGCTGCGATGTATGGTACTCGAACCATAACATCACTCCTCAATCCGCTCCGATGTATGGTACTCGAACCATAACATCACTCCTCAATCTGCTCCGATGTATGGTACTCGAGCCATAACATCACTCCTCAATCCGCTCCGATCTATGGTACTCGAACCATAACATCACTCCTCAATCTGCTCCTTAGAACCTTCAAAATACTCCTTGTATCAAGTATGGGTCCTCTGCTTTCAGTAGTACGGGTCCATACTACCTGCCACATCTACCCATACTTTCCACACGGACTATCCCGGAGCTCCTAAGTAGCTGCTCGACCTTCTCGTTTACCAATTTCGTCGCGCGCTCGCTCCCCAGCGAAATTCTCTACTCTGCCAGCGCACTCATCTGGCTAAGGTTACTCCCTAGGCTCTTCCTAGATTCCCACACTTCTCTGCCATCAGCTGCTGAAGAGCTCCTAATGATGCCAACCATCTACCTCCTGAATATCGGCATATTCGCTTGGTAGCTGACTCCCATCATCGAGAGTTCCACAAAGCACGAAGCAAGCAGCATTCGAGCATCAAAGAATATGTATGACTCACTCTGGGTGATAACTCCGCTTGCTCTGCTCATCCTCGAAAGTACCACCGAACTCTGCAACTCTTCCCCTCGCGGGTTCTAACTATTATTTCTCTAAGTACCACGGTACTTATCTAGGTATCTCCCCTAGATTACTTCTCTACTCAAATCCCCTAAAGGATTCCAACTAAATATTCTCACTCATCACATACTCAAAAGCACATCGCATATAACAGCAATTCCTAGGCTAAGGCATCACAAATCAGGCCACTCTAGTCCTAAGATATGGAATACCTAGCCTGTCTCTAGCATGCAATAATGTCTCATAAAGTGCATCATAAATATCTCATAACACAAAAGTAAGGGTATTTTGAGAAATCACCGTTCGGGCTCTGGCTGATTGTACACACTGCTCTTTCTCGCTTTCTCTTTGAACTCTTATTCGCTTTGGAAAATTATTTCTTTGAAAACTTTTCTTACTTCCTCAGTTTGAGTCCAGATATACCCGAAGGCACATCCAAATCCCTCAAACCAAGGCTCTGATACCAACTTGTAACACCAAAAATTTCAAAACAATTTTTCATTTAAAAATAATCGTTTAATTCTTAAAAGCACTTTGCTTAAAATCTCATTCATAATCGAATTACAAAACATAACTCCATTTTCACTTGCATAATAAACCAGGATCCTCAAAACATGACTCTTTCTCTGGTGTGTACAATCGAGCTGGTGTCGTCCCGTGATCCTGAGAGAAACCTAAAACACATAACACAAAAACACTGTAAGCACGAAGCTTAGTGAGTTCCCCAAAATACCACACATAACACATATTAGCCACTCGAGGCTATAACTCTGTGGGTCCGTGGACCCTACTCTATGAACCCTCTGGTTCTAACTCTGTGAACCTTCCGGTTCTAACTCTAGGAACCTTCCGGTTCTAAATCTGTAAACATGCACAGCATAAATCACATAGAAATAATGCAGTACAACACATAGCATACAAATACTCTGTCACATAACTCTGGTTACCTACTCAAGGTAAAGTATAGTGAGAAGACTCACTTGGCAAGCAGAAAGCAGATATCCCACACTTGAATCTCGAACTCGCCACCGCCTAACACATAAGGCAAATACTCTCATGAATATAACTCTCGAGACTAGAATCAACCCTCTCTTGGCACCCTATTAAGGGTAAAAGACCATTTTACCCCTCTCTTGGCCAAAAGGCCACATCGCTGACCAAACCCTAAAAGTCAACAAAAGTCAACGGTCAACTTTGACTAGACTCGGCGAGTGCACTAGGGCGACTCGGCGAGTCTATACGTGTCCACTGACTCCCTTGGATCCTCTCTTGACACGTCGAGTATTTCTCTGACTCGACGAGTTTCACCTAGCATAAATCGCGGGGCCACCACGACTCAACTCGTCGAGTGTCAAGAACAACTCGGCGAGTTCCGGCTTGACTCAGTCCCCCCCCCCTGACTCTTCCTGACTCACTGAGTCGACCCCTCAATTCGACAAGACCACTCGCTGAGTGGTTACGTGCAAACTTCATGCTACTCGCCGAGTCTGTTTTCAGACTCGGCGAATTGATATTGCCATATTTATACTTATTTTTAGGCAATATTTAAGTACATTTTTATTAACAAAGTGGTAATATGTTTAGAATAATGATACTTATGACTTTCAATTGTTATTTTCAGTCAATATAAAGGATTTTCGAAGAGAGGGACCAAAAATGCCAAAATGTGGAACATGGGAGGCTTGAAAGACAAGAAAAGAATAAATTCACGATAAACACTCAGTTCACGACGTGGCAATGAAGCTCACGACGTGGCACGGGTGTTCCAGAAGATAAACATCGCGACGCGGAGGATTTCCTTGAAGGATACGAATTGCTTGAAGCCCACGACGTGGCACCTCTGGCCACGACGTGGCGCGGGTTTTTGAGGATTATATAAGTCCTCCTGATTATTACGAAAAGGGGAGCTTTTTGGCAGAAGAAAGGAATTCCAGAAGACGATTTGGAACGAAAGAAAGGTTCTGGAAGAGGGTTTTTAACACCAAAAGAAGTAAAGGTTTGTTTTTTAGTTAAATAAGAACATGTCTTTCATTAGTTTTAGCTGTTTTGGTTTAGTTGCTATGATGTGCAGCTGAATCTAGCTACTCTTGTTTAGCTAGATGAAGCTTTGAATTTATGAATAGTTATATGCTTATGGATTAAGTTTAGTTGGTAAAAATTGCTTGTGTTTGATTTGTATAACCTAGCATGCTATTATTTGTTTATCTAATTGCTTGATTGCATGTTCTGTGTAGCCTAGTGACCATTAAACTGCATGAACCTATTTACCTAATGATTTAGTGAACATTGAATTGTTAGAGCTGGGATTGACCAATCTTAGTTAGTAATTAGAATAAATAAAGCCTAGTTGTGCTAGAGAACTTGTATTGTGACCATAATTGCGTTTATACAACAAATCTTACATAGCATATTTACATGCATAATTAGTTATGTGTTTAATTATGTGTGAACATACATGGTTTGACATGAATTAGTTAATTATTGGTAAGATAGAACTAAATTACTAATACAACTAAAAACCCAACTTAATAATCTGTAATCATTAGATAGCCATAAGATAGAAGTGGATTCAAAACTAAACAAGAGTGTGTTTTTATTTATTGAATTTGAATTAAGTTCATCTGATCTTGTAAAACCAAATAAAACCCCTTATTAAACTTGTTAATAAATTAGGTTAATTTAATAGTAAGTAAATTAATTAGAACACCGTTCCCTGTGATCGACACCCGACTTACCCACGCTATACTGTAATCTGACTAGGTACACTGCCTATAAGTGCATAGTTAGTTAAGTTTGTTAGGTTATAAATATTAAAATTAGTGAGTACTTTTGTGCACATCACGAGTCCATGCCATGCATAACTCAAGCTCACTTCTGAGGTCAGATCTGCTTCACCAAACCATAGATCTAACTCCCTCAAAGCCAATAACCACGAAAAGGTCGAACCTTGGGCACTCATGCAAGGTTCTACAAGCTCATTTGGGTGAAACCCTCCATTACATAACAACCCTAGCTCAAAACTCCAAATAGAATGCATAAAGCAGGATGGAAGGGACTCTCTGGACCTCTTTGGGTCCAGATCTATGGCTTCACACTCAATGGGACACTATACTCCACAAATCAAGCCATAAAAGAAGCTAGAAAACCCTAAAATCACCAATCCTACCCAAAATAGAAAAGGGAGAACGATTTGATACCTCAATGGTGAAGATGCAAGCTCAGAAGCTCTGAATCGACACCCTCCTTGACCTCCCTTTGCTGGAAATGACTACTCCATTGCACAACCACCTCAAGAATGCTCCAAAATGGCTCTTCTTCACTCTCTCAGCTCTCTGGTTCGATAGGAGTCTCTCAAAGGTGTAGGTCGCCGCCACTGAAAGCCATAAGGGCCTTTAAATAGGTCCCAAACCTGGACAATTAGGGTTTTCCTTGACAGCGCCAACTCGGCGAGTCCAAATACCCGACTCGTCGAGTCCCTTCATTAAATTGGTCCCCAAAACGCGATCCTACTCGACGAGTTGAGGCGTCAACTCGCCGAGTCTCCTCATTCCCCAATATAAAATACTCAAATTCCCATACCTGGATATCCGGATGTTACAAGATCGCTGACTTTAGGGCACATGGAAGGGATGCCACCAAGGTGGCATGCATCATGATGGCCACTATGATAGCCGACCTCCAAAAGTCCTACGAGGACTTCTATCCTTTTGAAATGCACCAAGATTTGATGGAAAGATACTATCAAAGTGCAAGACAAGAGAGTTATGAAATCATCTCCTCCGTTATAACAACCTGAATGAAGGATGGTGAACCCATCACGAGCCACATGTAGAAAATGCAAAGATTTGTGGACCGTTTGCTGAAGCTTAATGTGAACTTCCCCGAGGAGCTTTCAATAGATATCATTTTGCACTCCTTACCTTCATGTTATGATCAATTCTGCATGACATACCACATGAATAAGGAAGAGGTCACTCTCAGCAAACTTCAAGGACACTTAAAGACCGCGGAAAGTGGTCTTAAGGGTAAGGCGATTGTTACTATTCCTACTCCTACCAACTCCACCCCTGTCTTGGTAATCGGGAAAGGACGAGGGAAGAAGAGAAAGAATTCTTCGAAGGGTACCAAGGCTAGGACCCTTGATGGCTCTTCTTCAAGTGGAACCAAGAAAGGTTTCATCACTCCTTCTTCTGACCCAAAAGAGGTTGAATGCTTCTATTGCCATGAAAAGGCACATTGGAAGCGGAACTGCCCAAAGTACCAGCAAGATGTGAAGGATGGGAAAGTCAAACCCAACCATGCAGGTATTTACACTATCTTATCTAATAACTCACCCCATTATTACTCATGGGTCCTTGATACCGGTTGTGGTATTCATATATGTTCTGATTTACAGGGACTAAGAAGAAGTGAGAGTGTGGAGCAAGGAAGAATAAACTTGATCATGGGAAACAGGAAAGCTTCACCTGTCACCAAGATTGGAGTTTATACTTTATCGCTAAGTAGTGGGTTTAGTTTAGAATTGAATAAATGTTGTTATTCTGTAGAAATGGAAAGAAATATTATTTCCTTTCATGCATTGTATAAACAAGGTTTTACCTTTTCATTTGATAATGAAGTTGGTTCGATTAATGCTTTCTTTAATAATATTCTTTATTTTAAAGCATTACCTTGTGATGGTGTGTATGAAACTGTATCTGTGGTTGATAACTTAGGAAATAATGTTTTGTGTATTGATTCTCCTAATAATAATAATAATAACTTGGATAAATCATCATTATGGCATTGTCGTCTTGGACATATAAGCAAGAAACGCATAGGCCAACTCCAAAAGGATGGAGTCTTGGAGTCATTTGATCTAAAGTCAGATGATAGTTGCGAATCATGCTTACATGGAAAAATGACAAAGTCGCCCTTCACAGGTTCTTGTGAGACGGGTGAAGGTTTGTTGGACCTTGTACACACGGATGTGTGTGGACCATTCAAACATGCCACAAGGGATGCTAATCGTTATTATTTGACTTTTACTGATGATTACAGTAGATATGGATATGTCTACTTAATCAAGCATAAGTCAGAGACTTTCGAAAGGTTTAAGGAATTTAAACAGGAAGTCGAGAATCAATTGGTCAGGAACATTAAGATGCTTCGATCCGATCGAGGTGGTGAGTATCTTAGTTCAGAGTTCCTTGACTATCTTAGGGAATGTGGGATTATCTCACAATTGACACCTCCCAGGACACCGCAGTTGAATGGTGTAGCTAAGAGGAGTAATCGAACCTTGTTGGATATGGTTTATTCCGTGATGAGTCAATCTTCGCTACCAATCTCATTCTGGGGGTATGCCTTAGAGACTGCCACCCATATCCTTAATCAAGTCCCTACAAAGAAAGTTGCCAAAACTCCTCACGATATGTGGGGTGGTAAAGTACCCAAACTAGACCACATTAAGATTTGGGGTTGCGAGGCTTTTGTGAGGCGCGAGTCTAATGATAAACTAGAACCCCGAAGCGAGAGGTGTATTTTCATCGGCTACCCACAAAGATCCTTTGGTTACCTCTTCTACAGACCTAGTGATAATGTGGTCTTTGTAGCAAGAAGAGGAGTCTTTCGAGAGAGAGAGAGTTTATAAGCCAAGGAGACAGTGGGAGGCAAATTGACCTTAAAGAACTTCAAGACTAAAGTGGTGAAGGAACTTCAAACCCTAGCCCTCAACTTGAGGAGGAAAATCATGTTGAGCCAATTGACGAGTCTGTACCTCTGAGGCGCTCCACGAGAGTTAGAAATGCACCTGAGCATTACTATGGTTTCCATATTACTGCGGAAGGTGAGACACTTATTAGTGATGAGACACTAGTAGGTCTGGATGAACCTAACAGCTATGCGGAAGCCATGGCAGGCCCTGAGTCTGCTAAATGGAAAGAGGCTATGGATAGCGAGATACAATCCATGTATGACAATCAAGTTTGGAACTTGGTTGAAAATGTACCAGGTCGTAAGACTGTAGGGTGCAAATGGATCTTCAAGAAGAAGACCGACATGGATGTTAATGTACACAATTATAAGGCTCGACTGGTTGCAAAGGGCTTCTCTCAAACTCCTGGAGTGGATTATGATGAGTCCTTTTCTCCAGTAGCTAAGATTAAGTCTATTAGGGTTATGTTAGCCATAGCTGCATTTCATGATTATGAAATATGGCAAATAGATGTCAAAACCGCTTTCCTTAATGGAAAGTTGACTGAAGATGTTTACATGAGTCAGCCAAAAGGCTTTTTCAGTAACAAGTACCCTAATAGAGTGTGTAAGCTTGATAAATCCATTTATGGATTAAAGCAAGCACCTCGCAGATGGAATCTTTGATTTGATGAGAAAGTCAAGGAATTTGGCTTTTCTAGGAGTGAAGATGAATCTTGTGTGTATGTCAAGGCTAGTGGGAGTGTAGTTAGCTTTTTGGTATTGTATGTGGATGACATACTACTCATAGGAAATGACATCCCAACTCTGTAGAAAGTTAAGTCCAGGCTTGGGAAGTGTTTCTCTATGAAGGACCTAGGAGAAGCTGCCTATATTCTAGGGATAAGGATTCTGAGAGACCGGAGTAAAAGACTAATTGGACTGAGTCAAATTACGTACTTGGACAAGGTGTTGAAGAGATTCAGCATGCAGAACTCTAAGAAAGGAGAGTTACCCATCTAGAGTAATGCCAGATTGAGTAAGACACAAAGCCCTAGTATTGAGGCTGAGATATCAGAAATGTGTCGAGTGCCTTATGCTTCGGCAGTAGGCTCGATCATGTATGCTATGACTTGTACTCGACCTAATGTTGCCTTTTCCTTGAGCATGGTTAGCAGGTATCAGGGGAACCCTGGCAAGGCTCACTGGATTACGGTAATGAATATCCTCAAGTACCTACGGAGGACTAAGGACTGGGTCCTTACCCTCGGTGGGACTGATGACTTGAGAGTTGTAGGGTATTGTGATGCTGGTTTCCAGACTGATAGGGACAATTCCCGCTCTCATTCGGGCTGGGTCTTCACCCTAAACGGAGGAGCAATCACTTGGAAGAGTTCCAAGCAGGAGACAGTGGCTGATTCCACTTGTGAATCAGAGTATATAGCAGCGAGCGAGGCAGCAAAGGAGGCTATATGGCGGAAGAACTTCATAGGAGATCTTGGAGTAGCACCAGCTATAAAGAAGCCCATGGAAATTTTCTGTGATAGTGAAAGTGTTGGTGCCTTAGCCAAGGAACCAAGGGATCACGGGAGATCCAGACACATCGATAGAAAATATCATTTTATCAGACATCGCATAGAAAAAGGAATCCTCATGGCAAAGAGGGTATCATCGGATAAGAACCCAGCAGATCCCCTCACGAATGGACTGAGTAGGGTTAAGCATCTCCAGCATGCTCGGAGCATAGGGCTGAAGGATGATATAAGTTTTAGTAGTTAGATAAATTATGAAATTTGTAAAGTGTAATTGACATTTGATGATGAATAAAAGTTGTGTTTATTCATGAGTAAAGTGTTGCTATCTTTTTCAAATCTTTTACTATAATTTCTTTTGCATGTTTTGACTTCCAGAATAGTATGTTGTGGTTTCACATATTATTCAAATTTTCCACAGTCAGTCATATGTTGGAAGTAGATATGAAGTAGAACTGTCATGAAGTTGGTTGTAGGTGTCCAGATATAAGACAACACTTCATAAGTGCTCATAAGTTCTGAGTATTGAAATCAACCCACGCTTACTGGAATCACTTCATGGAATTTTATCTCGAGTGATCATGAGACGGTAATATCATATAAGTATTCAAACCTAGAGATATGATTTGTTTCCTATGAATTGATTATGCATTGATTGTACGAAAAACGCATTGGTAACTTGATGTTATAAAACGTTCTTTTGTGTATAATTCAACTAGTAGTAGAACAAACATATGAGACGAAGTTTATCTGTTCCTTCTTGGATTAGAAGCTGATATCTGGGCCCCTCGATAATTTTTTTGACCTATGTACCGGGCCCGGTCAGAACTAAGTTGATGTGTTCAATTAATTTCTTTGTCAAACAAATCGGAAATCGGGAAACAAACTGTTGGACAATAAGTAAGACATTGTTCCATGTAATTGTCCGGCTGATATCTAGAACAGAGGATTATATGATCACTTATCTTATGTGACAACCCGATATTTCAACTCTTTGTAATAACCTAAAATGTCAAGTATTGTAACCACTTTTGAGTTAATAAAATTAACTTTGATAATAAAATGTCCAAAAAGTTCTATTTAAATTCCTTCTATGTTTAAATGTCATTAAACCATGATCGTACGTAAAAAGAACGCCCAAATCCGACTTCGTATATTGAAGTTAAGATTTTTCCAAGTTCGGCTTAACAACAGACAGCTAAAAACTCGAATCGGAGATCGAGCGACTTTTGGCCAGAATGACCTAAACGAGAATCGAAGGTCTCGACAATGGTATTTCAGCGGTGAAAAGTCTGTCAAAAACCGACGTCAGATAAAGAAGTTATGAATTTTTAAAGAAAATTCCTTAATCACATCATTTTATAATTAAATAATAAAAATAATTTCGGAATTTGCCAACGGAATCTAAACGAAAGTTGTAGAGCGTAGTCTCACCTTCGCGTGGATATAAAGACCATCGAAAACGGAGTTCGTATGAAGGAGATATGATTTTTTGAAGTTTATTAAATAATTTTTATATATTTAAATCAAAAACCCGGAAATATCCGAAGAAGGAGTCAGCATCCTCATCCAAGTTACGCGCTGCATAACCCCGTACGCCCCTCGTACCCGAAGGCCTTGGTCTCGGTCCGTCCACGTTGCCCCTATGCGAAGCTACCAACCCGCCCCATCCGACCCGTCCCATCCGATCCGTCCCATCCGAAGCCGAGGCAGTCGAGGACTCGCTCATGCATGACGTACGCGTACGCGTTGCGTACGAGCGTACGCCCCGTGTATGAGGCTTCTCAGACCCCCCTATAAATAGAATGCGAGGGTTTCCGGAAAAATTGCTCATTTCTTCTCACTTCTCTTGCATTTTGCCTCGTTTTCCGTGCCCGTTCAAACCCGAAGCCCTGGTCATTTTTGCTCAAGTCCCGAAGGTCGATTTTACTCCCGAGATTCCCGAGAATCCCGAGAAAAATCCGTTTCCCGAGACGAAACTCTGCCCGGTTTTCCATCTCGCTATCTTCAAACTTTCAAGTGTCTTCATACCCCTTTAATCAACCTTTGAAATGATTTTAAATGTTTTAAATACTTATGGGGGGGGGGGGATACAAGTTAAATACTTATAGTTCTTGCTTCAATCACATGTGATTGCATTAATCACATGTGATTAATAACTAGGGAAACCAGTGATTTTATCACTGTTCAACCTGTCTATCAAACTGTTTTACTTCAAAATGTTTTACAAACCCTTTTACTTTTCAAACTTATTTACAACTGTGATTCAAACAAATGTTCCTTATACTTAAACTGTTTTATCAAACCTATGCCTTCAAATTGTTTTATAGATTGACATCAAGTCGATCTTTTCTTAAAATAATACTTATGTTTCAAATGTCTTATAAAAACTTATTTATGCTGTTATATTATAAATTGCATGCCCATATATGTATAGATGTATAAATAATGTTTAAAGGGCTTAGGAAGGCCATCCGCCCTATTTCCTTTTTCTCGATTTGGATGTGGTCTGGTGGGATTTCGGGTGACCATCCGAAGGTCGTTTCAATATTAATTATATATCAAATATACATATATAGACATAAAAGTACTTCCATATTCATACGTACTAGACATACCATTAGTAAGTTACCATCGGGGTAACACAGGATCATACTATTTTAACTGCTAGATCAATGAGTCAGTTCATTCATGAGTCCATATACAACTATACTAGGAAGAGAACATATACAACTATACTATGAGAATATATACAATTATACTAGAAAGAGAACATATACAACTATACTAGAACGAGAAACATTACCCTTACATTAATACGTTAACAATTGTGATCCACTGTATCGGAGCATGCCTTAAATGTCATGGCCCGAGTTGTAGCCAGAATTCTCTTGGAGGGAGAGCGTGAGTTTGCGTATAGATCTATACTAGATTGACTATCCTACACCTTGCTGCTAGCTACAGCCGGACCTGCAGGTCTGCGGGTGCCAAACGTCATTCCGTTATTATGACCATTCGTATGTCGTTGTTACCAGTCGATAGCATGGTGCAATTATCACATTTTACCTTAATATAAATCCAGTTTAAGGTAGTTAGTACAACTGTAGTTACTATAAAACTAAGGTACAGTACTACCATGATTTACCCATTACATATTTTTAGTGATAACCTCACTTGAACTTTAATGTACAAACTATATTTTGTTAAAAGATAGTTGCACTTGGGAAATTACACACTTTTACAACAAACGAACATACAAAAAAGTTAAGCCTTGGTAGAAGGCTACTTTAATAGAAAATATAGGTTTTTCTGAGAGATTCAAACTTTTACAAACACTTACATACATTTTACAAACTTATACTTGAGACACGTTCAAACGTTTTTGATAACAAACACCGACACTAAAATACTTATGAGCTCACCAGCTTAATGCTGATAAACTCTTTCAAAATAACTTGTATTCTCAGGTCATCAGTAGACAGGTACCGATGCCATCTTTTGAGAAGATGGAGCGCATTCAAGACTCATTATATTATTATTTTGACTTACCTTATATTTTTGGTGTCTAAAACTGTACAGAACACGCTTGTATTAAAATTATATATATATATATATATATATATATATATATATATATATATATATATATATTAATGCAATGGATGATGTTGTTTGCTTATTTACATTTACTGTGTTGTGATACTTTACATGACGTCCTCCGCCCCAGAACGTTTCCGCCGTTCTTGGTTTTGGGGTGTGACATCTTAAATGGCGTATCAACATCTTCTCAGTTCCGAGAGACCTTGAAAGAGCTACAATTGCTGATCGGTTCCTGAAGTATTGCAGTTATAGTTATTAGACTTATCCAAGTGGGAGACTGTTGGATAAGGTGTCTAAGTCCATAACTATTTCTGGTAAGTACTTGACCCAACCCGGCATGGTCCATTTGGGTTGCATGGCACCATGCAATTGGATAAACTAAATGAGAGAAATAACACATATGGCTTATTAATATATTATAAGTTCTAATATATTAATAATATTATTTAATTAGTTTTGATCAAGAATTAATTTAGAATTAATTAAGTGGTCAAAAGATAACTAATTAAATATATGTGTAGATTAAGTAAATCTTCCATATCTTATATAGTGGGCTAAGAGGCTCCATGGATTATCAAGTTGGGTTCCACCCATAAGATGCTCCATGGAGTTAACCCATGGATCAAGAAATGAAGAGTCATGGAACATTAGGGTTTACATAATGCAACACACTATATATACAATGTAACTCTCCCGAAAATCGGTTACACTAAGAAACAAGAGGGCTTGGCCGATTTTGCATGTGTTAGAGTATTCTCTCAAGTTTATTCTTTGCATTTGGTGTTGTGTGAAGCATTTGAGGCATCACACTTGAGGTGCTAGGCTCACAAGGTTTCAAGGAACACTTTCAACAACAAGGTATGTAGTTGTATCTTTTATACAAAGAAAATTGTACCCCATGTATGCTAGATAGGTTCATAACCTTGGAAAACAACATTGCATGATTATTAGACAAACATAGATCCAAGGTAATTAGGGTTGCATGTACACTTAGGAAGTGTTAGAATGCTCAAAACCCATCAATCCATACTCTGCTGAATGACGGGGCCATCATTTGAGAAAGGCTTCTCACATCGTCCACCTCTCTCCCTCACCTCGTGGTCTATAACACCTCTCAACTCATCATCCAACTCATATTCCATCTGTTACATCTACCCATGTTTTACCCCAACATTATCGTAGATATAAAATACATATACAGTTTAAATCATTTAAAACATGTATAAAATCATTCATCTAGCATAGACAACAAGTACTCAGATAATATGCACACATAGCACGTAGTTTATATAAAATACTTCATATCTATGTGTAAGATGAAAGTAACTATGCACTCACCTGAGAAGGTGGTGACTCGGTACTCGGACAACGCTTCGTTTACTTTAAAATAATTTTCTTCGACGAAACCTAGTATTATTACCACTAGATTTTAGTCTAATATTTACCGTGACTAATTATTAGTATTATTATTATTATTATTATATAAGCGTTTAAACATTACTTTACAACCACTATGTACAAAAAGGGGCCAGACATAAAACACCGAAGGGCAGGACCATTTTGGCGTGTAACACTTTTGAAATCCAACAACCCTATGCGGCCTTTTAAACCAGATTCCCCGTACCGCGAGTAGTTAAAAAGATATTATACCGACACTTATATAATAATAGATCAAACGTTTATTATAAGTTCATAATAACAATACTAAATTTAAATATAAGCTATATTAAAATAGGGTAAGCATAACTTACTTACAAGGGGGTTTTAGTTAGGAGTCGGGCTCTGCAAGGGCAGAACTTCGTCGCTGAATCTTTCTAAGAAAGATTCGTGCAGCGCTTCGACGCTCACCTTACTATACTAAAACTACAGAAAGAGAAGTCAAATCACGAGGGACCGAAATGCTCGGGGGATAAGAAGAGAAAGACTCTTGAATCAAGAGAATGGTGCAAGAAATATGAGAGCTAGAGGCCCTTGTTTATACTAATTGGATTTTCAAAAACTACCCTCCATAATTAATTAATGACCTTATAGTTATATAAACAACTAAACACCCCTTTATAATACTATTTTAAATAGATTTAACGATATTTGTAGTAAACTAATGTCGAAAGAACTCAACATTAGTCTTATAATGACCGCATCCCGAATACATTTCTAATGATATATACATATCTATATATATGTGTACGTATATATGATTTATACTTTATTTTAATACGTAAATATGCTATTATAATTTTTAACTCGTTCATACGAACTCCGTTTTGACGTTATTTATATCCACGTGTAGGTGGAGACGTACTCTACAACTTTCGTTTAGACTCTGTCGGCTAATTTTGACTTTATTTTTAAAATTATATTTTTAACAGGCCGGGACATGATTGGTCTGTTAAAATGTCATAACTTCTTCATCCGATGTCCATTTTCGTCTCTCTTTTTATCGTTACGCTACTAATAACGAGATCTTCGATTCTCGTTTAGGTTGTGTCGGCTAAAAACCCCTCGATCTAATACTCGAGCTTCGGGTTGTACACCGCTAAGCCGAAACTTCGAAAAATCATAACTTCCTCATAAAAAGTCAGATTTGGGCGTTCTTTTTATGGACGCTCTCAGGTTAACATATTCTACGACTTTCATTTATATTACTAAGGCTAAAAGTCGCTCTATCATAAATTCACTATTTACGTCTTCGCGGTGCTGTGTCGGTTCCGTCGCATAAATTTGACGGGTCATAACTTCTTCGTTATAGCTCGAATTTCGGCACTCTTTATATGTACGGAACCCTTGAGACATATTCTACAAGTTGGTTAAGATTATTTATTCTAGATAATCTTTTGTAGAAAAGTCATTTTCGACCCCTATTATCTCTAAATTGACTAGCCCGAATCTACGGGTGTTACATTATGCCATGAGAGCCCCCGTATAATCCTGATCTGGAGCTATTGTTCCATATAATGCCCCAAACCTAAAGGTGACTTCAAATTTCCCCAAAATGACAAGATTCAAGCCCTAAGGAGGATCTATCAAATGGAAAACCAAGGTTGAAGCTTTTTACCTTAAATGAAATGGAAATGGAACACAACCTCTGGATCTACTAGCTTCAACTTGATCTCTCAATAACACTCAAAGAATGCTAGGGTTTGAATTTACGGCCTTCTGGAAGTAAGAGGGACGATGAAGGCTGGTTGAGGAGAAGATAAGTTTTTTAAATATGGTGCAAACCCTAAATTTTAGGGTTTCATCCGGACAGCTCCTACTCGTCGAGTCGGTTCCCTGACTCGTCAAGTAGGTCACTTAAACTCCTGGTGGATGTCGATTCTACTCGACAAGTTGGTCCTCCAACTCGCCGAGTCCCAAGGCAAAACAGGAAATTCCTAGAATTTTAATACGTACCAGGAACCGGGTGTTACTATATATATATATATATATATATATATATATATATATATATATATATATATATATATATATATATATATATATATATATATATATATGGTAAAAACGAAAGTTGAAACAATTTGAAATAGTTTAGATATTTACACAAGATTTTTTGTGTTTTACTTGTATCCCCCCCCCCCCCTAAAACAATGAAAATTTGTGAAAACGTAGAGATATGAACTCACCTTGTGTGTGTGTTCTTTGTTGGGCACGATTGGGTTGTGATAAATCCTCGGGTTAGAACACATATACATTAACCATATCCTAATTTATATTAACAAATAATATCGGGTATAAATTAGATAATCTAATAATTTAAAGTGGTACATATCATTATTTTGTATAAAATACTTACTAAATGTGAAAGAGTTCCTGGGAATTGATTTGGATGTTCGAAGATGTTCTTATGAAGGTTTGAATATTTGGAGGTTCTCTAGGAAGTTGATTGAAGATATGAAGGTTTGTGTATGACTTTTGGGAGCAAATGTAAACAGTTTTCGTAGGTGAGAATGTAAGAATGAGGTATGATTTCGGTTGATACAAATATATGGGATAGAATTGATTTTACATGTGCATTGAGATGTGTATTTTATCACCTTGGATTGTGTGACACCGCCTAGGGATAAGATTTCAGCCATAAAGAAGTAGATTTCGGTCCTAGCATGACCGAAATCATCTAATGTGTCTCACACAAGGTAGTTTTCGGTCCTAGTGGAGCACCCAAAACCGAAAACCCTAATTGAATTATGATTCCAAAAGCTGAAAACCACTTGTTTCCTAGATATTAGAACCGAAAACTCAATTGTTTCTAGATTCCAAATACTGTAATCTAATATGAGGTGTATAATTTGTGGTTTTAACTTAACCTTTTTGACTTATGTTGACTTGTTACTAACTTACTTCAACATGGTTTTCAATATATAAGTATATATAACTTATATAAGCATGGCTTGCAAAGTATAAATATATATTAACATATGAACTTATATAAATATGCCATCATGGCTAATTGTGATTTACTGTAATAAGGTTACAATATAGTTTCCACTTATACCTAATTGATCTTTTAATTTAAACTAATAGACTTTTAATTTGACATTGTTTGACTTTTATTGACTTTCTCTGACTTTTATTGAATGGAAATTACTAGTTGTTACATTATTCCCCTGTTAGATGGAATTTCGTCCTGCAATTAGTTCTAAAGTGGTTACTCATGAACTAGAGAAAAGTTGTGGGTACTTTTGTTTTATCTGATCTTCTCATTCCCATGTGAATTCAGGTCCCCGCTTAGCATTTCAGCGAACCTTCACTATTGGTATACGACTTTGTTTCGTTCTCTTTATTTCTCTGTTTATGATTTTCAATGGTTCATCTATGAATTGTAGACTCTTGTTAATCTCGATTTCATCGAGTGGGGTTATAAGAGTCTCGTCAGACAGACACTTCTTTAGATTGGATACGTGAAAAATGGGATGTATGCAGCTGAGTTCATGCGGTAGTTTGAGTTTGTATGCTACCGGGACGATACTAGCTATAATCTAGAATGGTCTGATGTACCTTGTATTTACTTTTCTATGTTTTCCAAAATGTATCCTTCATTTCCAGGGTGAGACCTTTAACAGAACACGGTCACCAACCTGGAACTCCAAGGGTTTTCATTGATTGTTCGTATAACTCTTTTGTCTGTCTCTATAAGCTTTCATCCATTCTCAGATTTGGATGGTCTTTTCAGTTGTTTCTCGAACGATCTTGGGACCCGTGAGAGTGTTGTCAGTCACTTGATTCTTTGCTAGTTGCATATCACCCACTTCATCCCAGCATAGAGGGGATCTGCGCTTACGGCCATAGATGGCTTCAAATGGAGCAACTTTGATGCTAGTGTAATAGCTATTGTTGTATGAGAATTCGACGAGTGGTAAATGGGTATCCCAAGCTTTACCAAAGTCGATCACAGAAACTCTCAGCATGTCTTCTAAGGTTTTAATAGTTCTCTCACTTTGTCTGTCGGTTTGTGGGTAGTAAGTTGTACTCATGTCTATCCTAGTTCATAGAGATTTTTGTAGTGATTGCCAGAACCATGAGGTAAATCTACTGTCTCTATCAAAGATAATAGATATTGGCACACCGTGCAGTCGTACTATTTCCCTAATGTATGTTCTGGTCAGTTTCTCCATCTTATCTGTTTCCTTTATTGGTAGGAAGTGAGCGGATTTGGTTAATCTGTCGATGATTACCCAAATGGTATCATGATCACCCGTTGTCCTGGGTAATTTGGTTATGAAATCCATAATTATCTACTCCCACTTCCATTCAGGTATTTCTAGTTGTAGTAAACCCGAAGGCTTCTGGTATTCTACCTTGACTTTGGCGCAAGTCAGGCACTTGCCCACATAGGTAGCAATCTCTGCTTTCATGTTCGGCCACCAATAGAGTTTCGTTAGGTCCAAATACATCTTGTCTGAACCTGGATGAACGGAGTATTGAGTCTTGTGGGCTTCATTCATGAAAACATCTGTAGCCACCGAACTTAGGTGTCCAAATCCGAGTCATAAGATAACGAACTCCGTTACCCTTCATTTCCAAGTTTTTCTCCATTCCTCTTAAGGCTTCACCTGCCACATTATCAGGTTTCAAGGCTTCTAGTTGTGCCTCTTTGATCTGTGTAGACAGATGTGAATGGATGGTCATGGTCAGTGATTTTACTCTGCGACCTGAGTACTCCTTTCGACTGAGGGAATCTGCTACTACATTGGCATTTTCGGTATGATAGTGAGTCTCACATTTTTAATCATTGAGTAGTTCTACCAATCGTCGTTGCCTCATGTTCTGTTTTTTTATCAAAGATGTGTTGGAGGCTTTTGTGGTCCATGAAAACTGTGCACTTCGTACCATAAAGGTAATGCCTCCAGATCTTCAGAGCAAAAACCACTACTCCCATATCGAGGTCGTGCATGGTATAATTGACTTCGTGGTTCTTAAGCTGTCTCGAGGCATAGGATATGACATTTCCTCGATGTAGAAGAACACAAACTAGCCCTTGCTTCGATGCATCGTACTAAACTACAAAATTTTTTGTCCCTTCTGGGAGGGACAAGATCGGGTGCCGCAAAGGCTCGCTTTAGTGTCTGTAAAGCAATTTCTTATTTCTCCTCCCAGTTGAAGGTTACACCCTTCTAAGTTAGGTTGGTAAGTGGCTTCACGATCTTTGAGAAGTTTTGAATGAACCTTCTTTAGTAGCCAGTGAGGCCTAGAAACTGACGAATCTCTGTTGGGGTTCGTGGGGTCGCCCAGTTTTCGATAGCTTTTATTTTTGAGGGATCCACATGTATCCCTTCTTCGCTGACTACGTGAACTGGGAAGTCCACCTTTTGAATCCAGAATTCTCATTTCGAGAATTTCGCATACAACTTCTTCGCCCTTAATGTTTTCAAGACTTGTCGTAAGTGTTGGTTGTGTTCTTCCTTACTTCGGGAGTAGACTAGTATATCGTTGATTAAAACTATTATGAAGTTGTCTAAGTAAGGTCGACATACCGGGTTCATCAGGTCCATAAATATTGCGGGTGCATTTGTTAAGCCGAAGGGCATCACTACGAATTCATAGTGACCGTAGTGAGTTTTGAATGCGGTCTTAGGAATATCTTTCTCCTGGACTCGTAGCTGATAGTATCCTGATCTTAGGTCTACCTTTGAGAAAAAACCTTCTCCTTGTAGTTGGTCGAAGAGGTCGTCGATTCGGGGTAAAGGATATCGGCTTTTGATAGTGAGTTTATTTAATTCCTGGTAGTCTATGCACATGCGGAACGATCCATCCTTCTTCTTCACGAACAAGACCGGTGCTCCCCAAGGCGAGAAGCTCGGTATGATGAATCCTTTATTGAGTAGTTCGTTTGGTTGGCTAGATAGTTCCTGCATTTCTGCCATTGCTAAATGGTACGGGGATTTGGCTACAGGAGTAGCTTCGAGAATTAAGTCGATTTGGAACTCAACTTGGCGTTTAGAGGAACTCTTGGGAGGTCTTTTGGGAATATATCAGGGAAATTACAAACTTCGGGGATATCTGTGATATCTTTCACTTCTTGTTTCTTATCCACCACGTGAGTTAAGAAGGCACAATATTCTTTGTGAAGATACTTCTGGGCCTTGACGCAAGGAATGATTTGAAGGTTCATGTTGGGTTTGTCGCCATAAATAACGAGAGTTTTGCTACTTGGCAAATTAAGATGAATGACTTTTTCGTAGCATAGGATATCAGCATTGTGATGACTTAACCAATCCATGCCGATGATAACATCGAAGCTTTTTATTGAAGCCAACATAAGGTCGATTTGGAAAGAATAGTTGTTTAGAGTGAGGGTACATCCTATGTATATGTCGTTAGTGCTCTCGGTCTTTCTGTTAGCCATTTCTATGGTGAATGTGTCTTTTAGTGATTGAGGAATTTGTTTAAGTAAGTGTTTAAATTTATGGCTCACGAAGCTTTTCTTTGCACCACTATCGAAAAGAATGAATGCGTATGAATTGTTGAGGAGAAACATATCGGTAACCACGGTAGGATCTGCTATTGCTTCTTCGTGACCTATTGACAATATTCTTCCTACGCTGCCAACATTCTTTGTCTTAGGACAATCTCTCATGAAGTGTCATGTTGATGCGTTTTGAGCATTCTAACACTTCCTAAGTGTACATGCAACCCTAATAACCTTGGATCTATGTTTGTCTAATTATCATGCAAAGTTGAATTCCAAGGTTATATTCCTATCTAGCATACATGGGGAACATTTTTAACTTGAATGAAAGATATAATAACTTACCTTGTTGTTGATTATGATCCTTGAAACCTTGTGAGCCTAGCACCCCAAGTGTGATGCCTCAAATGCTTCACACAACACCAAATGCAAAGGAGTAAACTTTAAGAGAATCTTACACTTGCAAAATCGGCTCTAGCCCTCTTGTTTCTTAGTGTAGCCGATTTTGGGGAGAACACCTTTGCTTATATAGTGTGTTGCATTAGGTAAACCCTAATGTAACATGACTCTTCATTTCTTGATCCATGGGTTAATTCCATGGAGCATCCTATGGGTGGAACCCAACTTAATAATCCATGGAGCCTCTTAGCCCACTATATAAGATATGGAAGATTTACATAATCTACCCATATATTTAATTAGTTATCTTTTGATCACTTAATTAATTCTAAATTAATTCTTGATCAAACTAATTAAATAATTTTATTAATATATTAAAACTTATAATATATTAATAAACTATAAGTGTTATTTCTCTCATTTTAGTTTATCCAATTGCATGGTGCCATGCAACCCAAATGGACCATGCCCGGTCAGGTCAATTATATACCAAAAATAGTTATGGACTTAGACACCTTATCCAACAGTCTCCCACTTGGATAAGTCTAATAACTATAATTGCAATACTTCAGGAACCGATCGGCAATCGTAGCTCTTTCAAGTTCTTTCGGAATTGAGAAGACGATGATACGCCATTTAAGAGAAGTGATTATATAATCCTCTGTTCTAGATATCAGCCAGACAAATACATGGAACAATTTCTTACTTATTGTCCAGTAGTTCGTTTGCCGATTTCCGATTTGTTTGACAAAGAACTTAATTGAACACGTCAACTTAGTTCTGACCGGGCCCGGTACATAGGTCAAAACAAAATCATCGAGGGGCCTAGATATCAGCTTCTAATCCAAGAAGGAACAGATAAACTTCGACTCATATGTTTGTTCTACCACTCATTGAATTATACACAAGAGCACGTTTTATAACATCGAGTTACCAATGCATTTTCGTACAATCAATGCATAACCAACTCATAAGTAACAGATCATATCTCTACGTTTGAAGACTTATATGATATTACCGTCTCACGATCACTCAAAATAAATTCCATGAAGTGATTCCAGTGAGCGTGGGTTGCGTCCAATGCTCAGAACTTATGAGCACTCATGATTGTTGTAGTCGTGTCCAACAACTTAGAGCTCTGCAACCAATCATGATATTCTTGATTCATACCTACTTCCGACATATGACTGATGTGGAGGTTTGAACAATATGATATACCAAACATAATTATTCTGGAAGTCAAAACATGCAAAAGAAATATAGTAAATGATCGACAAGAGATAGCAACACTTTACTCATAAATAAAACACCTTTTATTCATCATCTAATGTCAATTACACTTTACAAATTTCAAGGTTATCTAACTACTAAATCTAACATCGTCCTTGAACCCTATGCTTTGAGCATGCTGGAGATGCTTAACCCGAGTCAGTCCCTTCGTGAGGGGATCTGCTGGATTCTCATCCGATGATACCCTCTTTACCACGAGGAGTCCTTCTTCTATTCGATGCCTGATGACATGGTATTTCCTGTCGATGTGTCTAGATCTCTTGTGATCCCTTGGTTCCTTGGCTAAGGCAACAACACTTTCACTATCACAGAAAATTTCCACTGGCTCCTTAATAGCTGGTACAAATCCAAGGTCTCCAATGAAGTTCTTCAGCCATATCGCCTCTTTTGCTGCCTCGCTCGTTGCTATATATTCTGATTCACAAGTTGAATCAGCCACCGTCTCTTCCTTGGAACTCTTCCAAGAAATTTCTCCACCGTTTAAGGTAAAGACCCATCCTGACTGAGAGCAGAAATTATCCCTACCATTCGGAAAGCTAGCATCACTATACCCTACAACTCTCAAGTCATCACTCCCACCGAGGGTAAGGACCCAGTCCTTAGTCCTCCGTAGGTACTTGAGGATACTCTTTACCACAGTCTAGTGTGCCTTGCCAGGGTTCCCCTGATACCTTCTAACCATGCTCAAGGCAAAGGGTACATCAGTTCGAGTACACGTCATAGCATACATGATCAATCCTACAGCCGAAGCATAAGGTATTCGACTCATTTCTGCTATCTCAGCCTCAGTACTAGGGATTTGTGTTTTACTCAATCTGGCATTACTCTGGATGGGTAACTCTCCTTTCCTGGAGTCCTACATGCCGAATCTCTTCAGCACCTTATCCAAGTAGGTACTCTGACTAAGTCCAATTTATCTTTTACTCCGGTCTCTCAAGATCCTTATCCCTAGAATATAGGCAGCTTCTCCTAGGTCCTTCATAAAGAAACCCTTCCCAAGCCAGGAATTAACTTCCTGCAGAGTTGGGATGTCATTTCCTATGAGTAGTATGTCATCCACATACAATACCAAAAAGCTAACTATACTCCCACTAGCCTTGACATATACACAAGATTCATCTTCACTCCTAGAAAATCCAAACTCTTTGACTTTCTCATCAAAGCAAAGATTCCATCTGCGACGTGCTTGCTTTAATCCATAAATGGATTTCTCAAGCTTACACACTCTATTAGGGTACTCTGTGTTGAAAAAACCCTCTGGCTGACTCATGTAAACATCCTCAGCCAACTTTCCATTACAGAAAGCGGTTTTGACATCCATTTGCCAAATTTCATAGTCATGAAATGCAGCTATCGCTAACAGAACCCTAATAAACTTAATCTTGGCCACTGGAGAAAAGGTCTTATCATAATCAACTCCCAGATTTTGTGAGAAAACCTTTGCAACCAGTTGTGCCTTATAAGTGTGTACATTACCATCCATGTCGGTCTTTTTGTTGAAGATCGATTTGCACCCCAGTCTTACGACCTGGTACATTCTCAACCAAGTTCCAAACTTGATTGTCATACATGGACTATATCTCGTTGTCCATTGCCTCTTTCCACTTGGCTGACTCAGGGCCTGCCATGGCTTCCGCGTAACTGTTAGGCTCATCCAGACCTATCAGTGTCTCATCACTGATAAGTGTATCACCTTCCGCAGTAATGTGGAATCCATAGTAATGCTCAGGTGCATTCCTAACCCTTGTGCAACGCCTCAGAGGTACAGACTTGTTAATTGGCTCAACATGAGTTTCCTCCTCAAGTTGAGTGCTAGGGTTTGAAGTTTCTTCACCACTTAACTCTTGAATTTCTTCAAGGTCAACTTTCCTCCCACTGTTTCCTTGGCTTATGAACTCTCTCTCTCTCTCTCTCTCTCTCAAAAGACAGCCCTCCTAGCTACAAAGACCACATTTTCACTAGGTCTGTAGAAGAGATAACCAAAGGATTGTTGTGGGAAGCCAATGAAAATACACCTCTCGCTTCGAGGTTCGAGCTTATCATGAGTCTCGCGTCTCACGAAAGCCTTGCAACCCCAAATCTAGATGTGGTCTAGTTTGGGTACTTTACCAGTCCACATCTCATGAGGAGTTTTGGCAACTTTCTTTGTAGGGACTAGATTAAGGATATGGGTGGCAGTCTTTAAGGCATACCCCCAAAATGAGATTGGTAGCGAAGCTCGACTCATCATGGAACGAACCATATCCAACAAGGTTCGATTACACCTCTCAGCTACACCATTCAACTGCGGTGTCCTGGGACGTGTCAATTGTGAGACAATCCCACATTCCCTAAGATAGTTGAGGAACTCTGAACTAAGATACTCACCATCTCGATCGGATCGAAGCATCTTAATGTTCCTGCCCAATTGATTCTCGACTTCCTGTTTAAACTCTTTAAACCTCTCAAAAGTCTCTGACTTATTCTTGATTAAGTAGACATATCCATATCTACTATAATCATCAGTAAAAGTTAAATAATAACGATTAGCATCCCTTGTGGCATGTTTGAAAGGCCCACACACATCCGTGTCTACAAGATCCAACAAACCTTCACCCCTCTCACACGAACCTGTGAAAGGTGACTTTGTTATTTTTCCAAGTAAGCATGATTTGCAACTATCATCTGACTTAAGGTCAAATGACTTGAAGACTCCATCCTTTTGGAGTTGGCCTATGCGTTTCTTGCTTATATGTCCAAGACGACAATGACATAATGATGCCAAGTTATTATCATTAACAGAATCAATACACAACACATTATTTTCTAAGTTATCAACCATAGATACAGTTTCATACACACCATCACAAGGTAATGCTTTAAAATAAAGAACATTATTAAAGAAAGCATTAATCGAAACAACTTCATTATCAAATGAAAAGGTAAAACCTTGTTTATACAATGCATGAAAGGAAATAATATTTCTTTCCATTTCTGGCGAATAACAACATTTATTCAAATCTAAACTAAACCCACTACTTAGCGATAAAGTATAAACTCCAATCCTAGTGACAGGTAAAGATTTCCTATTCCCCATGATTAAGTTTATTCTTCCATGCTCCACATTCTCACTTCTTCTTAGTCCCTGCAAATCAGAATAGATATGAATACCACAACCTGTATCAAGGACCCAAGAGTTAGAATGGGGTGAGTTATTAGATAAGATAGTGTAAATACCTGCATGGTTGGGTTTAACTTTCCCATCCTTCACATCTTGTTGGTACATTGGGCAGTTCCGCTTCCAATGAGACTTTTCATGGAAATAGAAGCATTCAGCCTCTTTTGGGTCAGAAGAAGGAGTGACGAAACCTTTCTTGGTTCCAGTTGAAGAAGAGCCATCAAGGGTCCTAGCCTTGGTACCCTTCGAAGAGCTCTTTCTCTTCTTCCCTCTACCTTTCCCGATTGCCAAAACAGGGGCAGAGTTTGGAGTAGGAGTGTTAACAATCGACTTACTCTTAAGTCCTATTTATGCGGTCTTGAGGAGTCCCTGAAGTTTGCTGAGTGTGACCTCTTCCTTATTCATGTGATATGTCATGCAGAATTGATCATAGCACGATGGTAAGGAGTGCAAAATGATATCAATAGCAAGCTCCTCTGGGAAGTTCACATTAAGCTTCAGTAATTGATCCACATACCATTTCATTTTCTACATGTGGCTCATGACGGATTCCCCGTCCTTCATCATGTTTGTTATCATGGCGCAAAGGATTTCATACCTCTCTTGTCTTGCACTTTGATGGTATCTTTCCATTAGAACTTGGTGCATTTCAAAAGGGTAGAAGTCCTCATAGGACTTTTGGAGTTCCGTTGTCATGGTGGCCAACATGATGCATGCCACTTTTGTAGCATCCCTTTCATGTGCCTGGAAGTCAGTGATCTCCTGGGGAGTTGT
This sequence comes from Lactuca serriola, assembly GCF_051521515.1. Taxonomy (NCBI): domain Eukaryota; kingdom Viridiplantae; phylum Streptophyta; class Magnoliopsida; order Asterales; family Asteraceae; genus Lactuca; species Lactuca serriola. The sequence goes on along the minus strand of NC_136411.1, from coordinate 175,744,693 downwards.
AGTGGTCTCATCAATCTCCTTAAGCTCCTTGTTAAGGACATATTCTTTGTCATCGTAGCGGGTAATCATCCTGATGTTTCTGATTCATTCATTGAAGTTGGATCCATCAAAAGTGACTTTCCCACATAAGTTCATAAAGGTAAAGGAGCCATTAGGATTAGAGCCAGAAGCAACATTGTTTGAAGACATCTGAAAGAAAAGAACAAGATTAGTTTAGATATTAAGAGAGTCCTTAATAAAACACCCAAATGTAATATTAAGGCTAGGATCCAATCACAATATATTATAACTTAGAAGAGATATGCCGTAATCCAAGCTATAACATATTTGAAAGGTAGGTGAATGACGATTCACCAATTTCCACCATGAAAAACGAAGTATTAGGTTTTTAATTGGTTCATAGAAATTCCTAGATTCTTTTGAGATTCAATGAACTTTTCAAAGGCATGTTTCAATCTCGAGTGTGCCCTCCAAGTTTTGTGACTGGGATACCGAGGATCACAAAACGAGGTGTGAAGTAACCATGCAAATCACTTGGTACCCTTAAATTTTAACACTCAATCGATTTGTCGGTAAACCACACACGCTCCACCGATACTATGATATACCTTAAGTCACCCTTTACCTACCTTGTTAAGTCCAAGTTAGTGTGCCGGTTAACCACACACGCTCCACCAACGACTTAAAGAAAGTGTAAAGTGTAATTTCATGGATTAGCAGCTTATTCACATTTTTCCTAAAGTAACTAAGATTGGGAATTTAATAAAACATTTAGTTACTTTTTAATATTCATCATACTTTTAATGAGAATTTATAAGTCCTTGTCCTACCCGTTCGGCTAACGACCCTCCACCGATCAAGGAAGCGGTGGGTGAGAGTGGACACCCATTAAGTTGTCATTTTATAGGCAACAACCTTATACCCACCTTATAGACCGGCTTCGTGAATGAGGCGTACTAGCAGTAAGACGGCTTGATCTTATACATACATACATATATATATATATATATATATATATATATATATATATATATATATATATATATATATATATATTATTAACTTATAATATTATAAAGTATAAGGGTTGAATTTTAACTTTTAAAATTCTTAGGGTTGGAACTAAAGTTTTAATCAAGACTTTACTTGTTCCAAAACTTGAGGGCAAGTTTTGTAAACTTTCAAAACTTTCCATTTCTTATAACTTATGAATTAATTGAGTAATAAAAATGAAGACTCTTCATTTTTATAACTCTTGTGCTCTTTTAATGGCTTTAATAAAAGTGTGACTTTTGGTTTTCCATAACTTGAGGACAAGTTATGGACTCTATTAAAACACATTATGATCATGAATTAAACTACCATGAAGGTTACAAGCAATTCCTATGATCATCTAATCTTCATAAGTTCAAGAAGATGAATATAAACATTTCAAGAATCAAAAAATTACACTTAATAAACTTGTAATTTTGATAATTGCCATTGCAAATGGATTAGCATAAACATTACACCATCTAAAACAAGTTTTAAAACACCAAAACAGTTTAGGGTAATGTTTCTAGTCCATTTCCAGCAACAAATGTCGAAATTCTGAAAACTGCAGCCTCTACTCGTCGAGTGCAAGAACAAACTCGACGAGTAGCTTGCATTTGTTCATGGACTCGTCGAGTCCCCCCATGGACTCGGCGAGTTCATACAAGCAGAAAACAGAAAATCGATTTTTTCAAGCAGTTTGCACAAAAAAATCAACAAACAAGTCTAGGCTCTGATACCACTGATGAGTTTTGAGCATTCTAACACTTCCTAAGTGTACATGAAACCCTAATAACCTTGGATCTATGTCTGTCTAATTATCATGCAAAGTTGAATTCCAAGGTTATATTCCTTTCTAGCATCCATGGGGAACATTTTTAACTTGAATGAAAGATAGAATAACTTACCTTGTTGTTGATTATGATCCTTGAAACCTTGTGAGCCTAGCACCCCAAGTGTGATGCCTCAAATGCTTCACACAACACCAAATGCAAAGGAGTAAACTTTGAGAGAATCTTACACTTGCAAAATCTGGTCTAGCCCTCTTGTTTCTTAGCGTAGCCGATTTTGGGGAGAACACCTTTGCTTATATAGTGTGTTGCATTAGGTAAACCCTAATGTAACATGACTCTTCATTTCTTGATCCATGGGTTTACTCCATGGAGCATCCTATGGGTGGAACCCAACTTGATAATCCATGGAGCCTCTTAGCCCACTATATAAGATATGGAAGATTTACATAATCTACCCATATATTTAATTAGTTATCTTTTGATCACTTAATTAATTCTAAATTAATTATTGATCAAACTAATTAAATAATTTTATTAATATGTTAGAACTTATAATATATTAATAAACTATAAGTATTATTTCTCTCATTTTAGTTTCTCCAACTGCATGGTGCCATTAGGGGTTGAATTGGTACGGTACCAATTCATTTTTCTCTAAACCGTGTACCGTACCAACTATAATTGGTATAAAAATATTTCTACCGGTACTGTACCAAGTATACTTGGTACCAATTTATTTGGCTACCAACATGTTTGGTTGGCACAAATTGGTAATGGTATATACCAACTTCTTTTAATTTTCTATTGTAACATTTAAAAATAAGCAAAGACATCGAGATTTTGATGTTTAGTATTGAAATTAGTTACGTAGTTCTTTTTGTTTACAAAAGAATTCTACTAAAATAAAGACATCGATATTTTAATGTTTAGTATAGAAATTAGTTACGTAGTTCTTTTTGTTAACAAAATAATTCTACTAAAATAAAGACATCGATATTTTAATGTTTAGTATAGAAATTAGTTACGTAGTTCTTTTTGTTTACAAAAGAATTATACTAAAGTAACGCTAAAGTAACGTTTTAATTTTGTGCTTTAACGTGGTAATAACTATCGACTAATACAATCAAATGACTAATATAATGTTATTAAAATTGTAAACACTAAACACAATTAACAGTTGAAATACATGATTTCATTTATATATATATATATATATATATATATATATATATATATATATATATATATATATAATAAATTGGTTGCTACGGTATTACCATGGTATTCAAATTTTTGTACCATTACCGTACCAACATTGATCAATTGGTACGGTACTACCAACCAAACATGTTGGCTACCAAATATATTGGCTACCAAGTTTTTTTGGTTCGGTTGGTAACATGTTGGTTGGTTTTCCATGGTACAATTTTGCCAGCCCTAGGTGCCATGCAACCCAAATGGACCATGTCGGGTCGGGTCAAGTATATACCAAAAATAGTTATGGACTTAGACACCTTATCCAACACATGTTTCATCACATCCGTAACAAGCCTGGCATACTCTCACACTGGGAACTTGGATGATTGGTTGTGCCGGTGCCCTACAGAAATGAGCGGTGTGCCCCTTCCTATTGCAGTTTTTGTAGTGCATTTCTCGACAAACCCCCGTATGATGGAAGTTGCACTTGTTACACTTTGGATGGTTTCCAGCATATCGATTGGGAGTTATTGGAGTAGCAGGAACAGTAGTAGCGTGGACTGCCACAGTTTTTTTTTTTTGAGGACTCTTGTGATGACTGGACCTTTCTGTTGTTCCAAAACCTCTTTTGTTACCACCTTCTTTGGGTTGTTCAGGAATCGTTGCCATGAAGCCTTGGAAAACTCCATGATCCACGAGTGTTTGTGCCAGATGTTTGGCACTATCAAAAGTAAGTGGGTTTGAAGCTATCACATTTCCTTGGATTTGAGGAGATAGTCCCCAGATGTACCTTTCCACTTTCTTACTTCCTGGGGTGACCATCCCGGAACATAGAATAGCTAGGTCACAAAATCTAGCAGTGTAAGCTGCAATGTCAAAGTCCTTCATCATCAGACCCCAGATTTCTTGCTCTAACTTTTGTACTTCGCCCCTCGGGCCATACTTTGCTAGCATTAGAACCTTTAAGTCTTCCCAGCTCATGGCATTGGTGACTGGGAGAGACAACGACTTGACATAGTCGTTCCACCAAGAGAGGGCTCTATCCATAAACGTGCATGCTACAAATTTGACATTGCTAGTTTCAGGGCACACATAAATTTCAAACACTGATTCTGTCTTCTCGAACAAGCGTATTAAAGCAATGACACCTCTAATTCCATCAATGGATTTGGGTTTGGCGTTCGTGAAGTCGTTACACTCCCTTCGGTGTCTGTTACTTTCTCTGTGGTTAGAATTGTTGGCACCACTACCCGCCCCACTAGCACCACTTGCATTGATTTGCATCACGGCGGCTGCCACGACGGCTGTTACTGCTGCTTGGAAAACAGTAGGGTCATATTGTGGAGGTGGTGATAGTGGTGTATTTGTTGGTGTGTTGTTTTTTTTCCTGTTGAACTTATTTTGGTGGACTCTTTCTCTATAATGTTTAAAGAGAAAGTAAGGTTTAGTCCTTAATAGTGGTCATGAGTTAGGTGATGTTGAACAAGATATATCTTAGTTCTAACGTATCATACACTGCCCTTTATAGGGTTCTATTAAGCGATTTACAATAGAAGTCTACTAATATAAGTAAACAATCGCAATTTCAATTTTTGAAATTTATAGCAATACTTCTAATGAATTTGTATAGTTCACCCAAAGCAGGTCCTCCTATAATCACATAGTGTATACAAATTATATTTAACCAATACCAAATAGACCTTCGGATAAGTGATCCTACTCTAAGTCCACAACCAAACAAGGAATAGGAAGTAAAGCGAAATCACAAATTCTAAGTCTATAAAATCTTAATTATATATAAACCTAACGTATACACTTAGCAATTATAGATCTACCAGCAAGGCTCATTTGTTTTCATATGACTGATTATGGTAAAAAAAGGCCTTTCTTGACTCTTAGTTTATATAACTATCGAGGCCTAAATGATGTTGTTGTAGTGTTATAATGCCATAAAATACTCCTATAGTATTTTAGATTCATGTTTGGTTCTAGAGTTCCTTTTGTATGTAGTAGTTGGTAAGTTTTAGACTTGTTGCAACACCACGATCATTCCCAAACACATATTGGTCGTATCTCAAATAGATATAGTTGATCAGGCTATATTTATCCCATATATGATTACATAACTATTCAGGCTTAACCGCAACGTTCAACTCATCTAAGTACTTTTATATAGTTCTTATTGTGATACTGTTTCTGGTATGTATGCATGTTCGTATACTTTTACAAAAATACTTGTATTTTAAAAGTATACTTTAGTCAGAGGGTTTCATCGCCATTTTATTTATAGTAGTATATATTTTGTGGTTTAATATACTTAGTTCACTATAAACAATGCTCTGATACCAATCTGTCGCACCCCCAAACCGGAACGGCGGGAATGTTCGGGGGCAGATGACATCATGTATAGTATCACAAAAATTGAATAATAGTAATCAAAGTACAACAACCATGACATTGATAGAGTATAGTTTTTACATCTGTGTTCAAATCATTGTATACTTGACACCAAAATGAATAGTATAACTAAAATACGTGACTCTATAAAGCTCCGTCTTCTCAAAACCTGTGTGGATACCTGTTTACCAATTCCCTGCGAATACAAGTGGTTTTGAAAGGAGTGTTAACAATTAAGTTTGTGAGTTCATAAGCATATTTGTATGTAAAATCTGTCATTTGTTCCTTGAAAATGTAAGTGTGTTCCTCCATAAATACTACATTTTTGTTGTAAATGTATCGTAGTCTTAATACCCTAAGACCAAAATGTGTAAATGTTGTTGTACTCTGAAATAGTATGATGTAGTTTTAATCCACATAAAACCACAAAATGAATGTTTCCAGAAACATAAGTTTCTCTATATTGGAGAACAGTATACTATAATTGTACTTGTATGAAGCTTTGTGAATGTATGTGTCTGGATCCACCAGTTGTACTGTAAATATTGTATTGTAGTTTTATTATTAAATAAAACAATATGAAGTTGTTTATGTATTCGTACACTAATCATAATTTTCAATGCTAAATTGTGAGTTATTATAACCATTCTTGATTACCTAAGATGGCCTGAATACGACATTCTTCAGGCATCGGAATCGGTACGAAATTTGTCACCCCAGGCATGCCGGCCTAACTGTAGGTAACATTTTAGGTGCAAGATTGTCAGTCATGTATAGATCTATACACAATTGTCACGCTCTCCCTCTGGGAGACTCTTGTTATAATTTCAGGGCTTTCTTTGGAACTTAGATAAGTACTTGCAGTTTGTCTCACAAAGCTATACTGACGGTTACGTGATGAATAAGGACAAGTCTTTTGTAATGAATATAGTGTTGGATTAGTGTCTTAGTCCATAACTGTATTTGGTATGTACTTGACCCAGTTGTGCATGGTCTTTTTGGGTTTCCCTCACCAAAGCAACTGGAAAGGATAATTTATGGAGAGAGAGAGAGAGAGGTTACTAATATATTATATGAATAATATATTATAAGAGAAATCATATTAGTTAGTTAATATTAATCAATACTTAATTAGGAAATTAATTCTGTGATTAAAAGAGATTAATTGAACTAAGGGGACTGGTTTTGCTAATTATAAGATAGTTGGATTTGGGCTGTAGATCCCTATGGAAATGAGGGGGACGAAATTAGAGTGGAACCCCACTATGATTTCGTCCAAGGGCCTTATTCCAGAAGGTTTTTGGAGTTTCTTAGGGCCTAGGCTATCCAATTAGGGTTTTGACTGAAACCCTAGCAGCTCAGTAATTTAAGAACCCCTAAGGCTATAGATTTCGGCCAACCAGTGACACCCTAGGGTTAATATAGCCAAAATTGTGCCTCATCACCCTCTCTTCTCAATCATCTTCTTGCTTTGGTGTTTGTAAGCCATTACAGGTATTACACTTGTGATACTAAGCTTTTGAAGGTTGAAGATTCTTGCTACTATCAAAGGTAATCATCTAAACTTGTATTAGATGTAGATTTCGAATTTTATAGTATATTAGATTATGGTTTACAAGCTTTGGATAAAATTTCATGTACAATAGAGAAACCTAGATCCAAAGCTTTAGGGTTTTGCATGTGCACATAGGAATGTTCTTTTGCTCAAAACCCATCATATAGTGTAATGAATAAACTATATATATGTCTCATAAACTATACTTATTATCATTTATATATTTGTTTGTTGTATCCAGAACTTGGTAAAATGATATGTAAGTTCCATAAACTATAATCTATTATAGTTTATAGTGTGTGTTCTACTAAAATGAAAACTTTTGTATTTTTAACCATTTTAAATGTTTATAATCATAAATTTGTGATAAAGATATACCATGAAATTTAACATTTTTATACAAATGGAAATGAAATAAGTTCCGTAAATATTTTGTTTGTTTAACGTTTTGAAATCATTTTTATACTTATATATATATATATATATATATATATATATATATATATATATATATATATATATATATATAATGCATATATAATTAAGATTGAAAAGACAGTCAAATAAATAATTCTATCATATGCCCACAACCAAACAAGGAACAGGAAATAAGACAAAATTACCAATTCTAAGCCTGTAAAATCTTAATTATATATATATATATATATATATATATATATATATATATATATATATATATATATATATATATATATATATATATATATGGTAGAAACGAAAGTTGAAACAATTTGAAATAGTTTAGATATTTACACAAGAATTCTTGTGTTTTACTTGTATCCCCCCTAACACAATGAAAAATCGTAAAAACTTAGGGGTATGAACTCACCTTGAGTGTATGTTCTTGGTTGGGCACAACTGGGTTGTGATAAATCCTCGGGTTAGAACACGTATAGATTAACCGTATCCTAATTTATATTAACACATAATATCGGGTATAAATTAGACAATCTAATAATTTAAAGTGGTAAATATCATTAGTTTGTATAAAATACTTACTAAATGTGAAAGAGTACCTGGGAATTGATTTGGATGTTTGAAGATTTTCTTATGAAGGTTTGAAGATTTGGAGGTTGTCTGGGAAGTTGCTTGAAGATATGAAGGTTTGTGTATGACTTTTGAGAGAAAATGTAGAGAGTTTTCGTAGGTGAGAATGTAAGAATGAGGTATGATTTTGGTTGATACATACATATATATATATATATATATATATATATATATATATATATATATATATATCTGTGTGTGTGTGTGTGTGTGGGATATAATTGATTTGACGTGTGGATTGGGAGGTGTATTTTATCACTTTGGATTGTGTGCCTCCGCCTAGGGATGGGATTTCGGCCATAAAGAAGTAGATTTCAGTCCTAGCATGACCGAAATCATCTAATGTGTCTCACACAAGGTAGCTTTCGGTCCTAGTGGAGCACCCAAAACCAAAAACCCTAATTGAATTAAGATTCCAAAAGCCGAAACCACTTGTTTCCTAGATACTAGAACCGAAAACTCAATTGTTTCTAGATTCTAAATACTGAAATCTAATATGAGGTGTATTATTTCTGGTTTTAACTTAACCTTTTTGACTTACGTTGACTTGTTACTAACTTACTTCAACATGGTTTTCAATATATAAGTATATATAACTTATATAAGGATGGCTTTCAAAGTATAAATATATATTAACATATGAACTTATATAAATATGCCGTCATGGCTAATTGTGATTTACTGTAATAAGGTTACAATATAGTTTCCACTTATACCTAATTCATCTTTTAATTTAAACCAATAGACTTTTAATTAGACATTGTTTGACTTTTATTGACTTTCTTTGTAACGGCATAGTTTTTCAACCAAAATTTTCATTTTTAAAAACACATAAACTCATATAATATATTTTATGAAAATAATAAGTGTCTCAATGTCAACATAAATTCACAAAAAAAGTCAACTCCCAGAACCCTCAACATAATCTCAAACAGGTGTGTACAGTCATGTCAGTGCCTTCCTGCGATCCTCGGATGTACCTGAAACACATAACACATAAGACGGTAAGCATAAAGCTTAGCGAGTTCCCCAAAATACCATGCAAAAATAATTATCCACTCAAGGCTATAGCTCTGGAAGACCCTCTGGTCAATGTGTCTCAGTGGGACCCTCCAGTCCCACAGCTCGTTGGACCCTCTGGTCCGGTCTGGTTGAGAACCCTCTGGTCTTATAGTTCGTTGGACCCTTCGGTCCGATCTAAGTAACACATAACATAACATACAATACATATCACACAAACGTGCATAACTCAAGCAAGCACATAAGACCCTCTGGTCACACATTATTACCACTCTAGGTAAAGTATAGTGAGAAGACTCACCTCGAAGTAAGCAAGCTAATACACCTCGTACACGAATCACCGAATCAGCCTCCGCCTAATACATATGGTCATTATCTCTAAATAGACCAATTATACTAATAATCTCCTACTAACCCCTCTCTAACTATTGGTAAGGGTAAAAGACTACTCTACCCCTCCATGGTCTCCATTACTCATAGTTGGTCCCAACTCCAAAAGTCAACGGAAGTCAACTTGAGTCAACAATCCATGTTCACTCAACTCGTCAAGTGCACTTGGAGGACTCGTTGAGTCCCCTCATTCCCTCAAAGACCTTATGAAAACCAACTCTACTCGCCGAGTAGACCCGTCTACTCGTCGAGTTGCAGCGTGTCAGACTTTATCGGGTAAATCCTAATCGACTCGTCAAGTCTGCTCATGGACTCGGCGAGTTCATCTAGTACATACTCCCATTCAGACGTTTTGGGGTAGATCTATCACTCCAAACACTAGATCTAGGCTCCCTAGGCTCCAATGTCACTTAAAGCTTCGATGTTTACGTTCATGCATGGCATAAATGCTCCATAATGCCATTACAAGCTCCAAGGAAGGTTAAATGCATGTGGACCTGCCTATAACTCAATAAAGTTCGAATCTTTGGACTCTCAAGGCCTTCTCTAGTCTAGATTTGAGGTTCTAACCTCAAACCATGCACAAATAACTCAAGAACACAATATGATTTGGAAGAAAACCCTAGAAACTCCAAAAAAATGAGATCTAATGAATATGTGGCCAAGATGAGAGCTTTTTACCTCTGAATAGCAGCTAATGATAGAAGAATGCAAGATCCACAACTTTTCCTTGGATAGATCCACCAAGCTCTTCCAATTCTTCCTCCAAAATGCACAAGAATGCTCAAAATGGTCTCTCTCTCTCTCTCTCTCTACACAACGAAAGGAGCTGGTTAGGGTTTTTCTCTGTGAAGTATGGCCACCCAAGGAGGCTATAAGTGCCTTTAAATAGGTCCCAAACCTGGGGACTTAGGGTTTCTCATTCCAGTGCCTACTCGGCGAGTAGCCTCTTGGACTCGTCGAGTAGGTCATTAAACCTTGTGACCACGTGAAACTCGACTCAATGAGTCATAGCATCAACGCGTCGAGTCGCTCTATAAACTTCAAAAATAAATAATCAAAATGATGTACCTGGGATTCCGGATGTTACAATTCTCCCCCTCTAGAATCAGACTTCGCCCTTGAAGTCATGCTCCGCAAATAATTCTAGATGTTGCTCCCGCATCTCTGACTCCGGCTCCCAGGTCAACTCGGACCCCCTCCGATGTTGCCATTGGACTTGAACTAGGGGCACTTCCTTGTTCCTCAGAACTTTCACCTTTCGATCCAAAATCGCGATCAGCCTTTCAATATAATTCAGGCTCGCATCCACCTGAATATCCTCTAGCAGTACCACTGCCGACTCATCGGACACTCACTTCCTTAACTGAGACACGTGGAAGGTGTTATAGATCTGACTCAATTCCGCAGGTAGCTCCAACTGGTATGCCACCCTGCCTACTCGGGCGGTCACTTTGAAAGGACCGATGTACCGGTGTCCAAGCTTGCCTCGTTTCCTGAATTGGATCACCCCTTTCCAAGGGGATACCTTCAGGAGTACAAAGTCTCCAACCTAAAACTCAAGCTCGGATCGTCGCCTGTCCGCATAACTGTTTTTGTGGCTTTGCACCGTCTATAATGTTTGTCTGACTTGCTGAATCTGCTCGGTCATTTTTCAGCACTATCTCCGTGACACCCATCACTCTTTGTCCCACTTCTCCCCAGCAAATGGGAGTCCGACACCTTCTCCCATATAGAAGTTCAAAGGGAGGCATACCAATACTCGAATGATAGTTTTTGTTGTAAGAAAACTTAGCCAGTGGTATGTAGGTGTCCCAACTTCCTCCGAAGTCCATGACACACGCACGCAACATGTACTCAAGCGTCTGAATTGTCCACTTGCTCTACCCTTTGGTTTGTAAGTCATACACTGTACTGAAATGCAAGCGCGTGCCCAACTCCTCATGAAACTTCTTCCAAAACCTGGAAGTAAAACGTACGTCCGGATCCGACACTATTGAAACCGGGACCCCATGACGTGCTACCACTTCTATCACATAGATCTCAGCTAATCTCTCCGTAGAAGAGCTCTCACTAATAGCAAGGAAGTGAGCACTCTTCATCAACCGGTCCACAATCACCCAAACCGCGTCAACTCCTCGCGTAGTCCTTGGCAACTTGGTGATAAAGCCCATCGATATCTGCTCCCACTTCCACTGGGGAATCTCAAGGGGCTGTAATGGACCACGTGGACACTACTGCTTTGCCTTAACCTCACGGCAGGCAAAGCACCTCTCAACTACCTAGGCAACATCCCTCTTCATAAAGGGCCACCAATAGTCTCTCTTCAGGTGTAAGTACATCTTAGTAGCCCCAGGATGGATCGAGAACTTCAATCTATGTGCCTCTTCCATCAGTATAAGCCGAGCTCCGCCTGTATAGGGGACCCAAATCCGCCCTGGAAAAGTTATAAGTCCTCGGTTATCCGTCATAAACTTGGACACCAACCCAATCACCCACTCCCTCTTGTGGTTCTGTTGTTTCACGGCTTCCGCCTGGGCTTTTCAAATGGTATCCAAGACTGGAGTCATCACTTTCATCCTCATACACACATCTCGAATCGGGGCACTCTCCACTCTACAACTCAGGGCGTCGGCCACCAGGTTAGCCTTGACCGGATGATACAGGATCTCACAGTCAAAGTATTTCACCACATCCAACCATCTCCTCTGCCGCATATTTAGGTTGGTTTGATCCATTAGATACTTCAGGCTCTTGTGGTCCATGTAAATGGTACACCTAACACCATACAAGTAGTGGCGCCAAATCTTGAGGGTGAACCCCACCGCCCCCAGCTCTAGGTCATGGGTGGGATATCTCATCTCATGAGGATTCAACCGCCTTGACGTGTATTCTATCAACAAAACCCTAGTACGCCCAACGTACTCATGAAGCCCCAAAATTACAAAATGCCATTTTGGTCTAATTTTCCACAATTCTCATATCAATGGCTAAAATGCAATTATTTCTTATACATAGGGTTAAAAATAGAAATACCTCAATATCAAGATGTTACAATTCTCCCCCACTTGAACTAGGCTTCGTCCTTGAAGTCCGCTACTGTAAACAACTCAGGGTAAAGCTCCCACATCTTTGTCATGGGCTCCCAAGTCTATTTGGAACCCTTTCGATGTTGTCACTAGACTTTGACCAAAGACACAACCTTGTTACGTAAGGCCTTCGTCTTCCGATCCAAAATCCTCACTGGTCTCTCTACATAATTCAGGCGATCATCAACCTGAATATACTCCAAGGGAACGACCGTTGAATCATTAGCCGCACACTTTCGGAGTTGAGAAACATGGAAAGTGTTTTGAATCTGACTGAGCTCCTCAGGGAAATCTAGCCTATAAGCTACCTTGCCAACCCTGGAAATCACCCGAAATAGACCAATATAATGGTTCCCTAACTTGACTCTCTTCTTGAAGCGTATTACACCCTTCCAGGGTGATACCTTTAGCAAAACCATGCCGCCAACCTGGAACTCCAACATATATCCACACTTGTCAGCGTAACTCTTCTGCCGACTCTGAGTTGTCTGCAGTCTCTGTCTAATCTACTAAATAAGTTCTGTCATCTAAAGGACTACCTCAATCCTTCCCATGACTCTATGACCAATCACTCCCTAATAAACTGGTGTATGACCCTTCTTCCCATATATGAGCTTGAAAGGTGGAAAACCGATACTGGAGAGATAACTGTTGTAAGAAAACTCAGCTAATGGAAGGTAGGAGTCCTAACTCCCACCGAAGTCTATGTTACAGGCCGTCAACTTGTCCCCAAGTGTCTGAATGGTCCACTTATTCTGACCGTCAGTCTGCGAATGATAAGCAGTGCTTAGATGCAACCTTATATCCAGTTCCTCATGGAACTTCTGCCAAAAACGAGATATGAACCGAACATCTTAATCAGATACAAGGAAGAATAAAATGCCATGTCGAGAAACAATCTTGTGCACATATAAATCAGCTAATTTCTCGGCTGAAGAACATTCCCGAATGGCTAGGAAGTGGGCGCTCTTGGTCGGACGGTCCACTATAACCTATATTGCATCAAATCCCTAAGCTAACCAAGGTAACTTAGTGATGAAATCCATAGTAATATGTTCCTATTTCAAGATGGGAATATCCAGTGGCTGCAACTTGCCTTGCAACCTCTGGTGCTCAGTCTTGAACATCCGATAGCTCAAGCACCTCTCAACATACCAGGCTATCTCCCTTTTCATGCACGACCACCAGTAATAAAGCCTGAAATCTCGATACATCTTTTTAGATTCTAAGTGTATCAAAACCCTGGATTTTTACGCATCCTACAACATATTCTACGTGATCCCACCAAAATCTGGCACCCTAACCCATCTATACGGGGTCAATAATCCATGACTGTCAGTAGTAAACTTGTCAATCTCACCCCTGGTTCTCTCATGTTTCCAATTCTCCTTCTTGAATCCTTTATCTTGAGCCTCCCTAATAAAATCCAATAATTGTGAATCAATCGAAATCCTTATACATGGGATATCAAAAGCTGAACTAGCCATCTTGCAGCTCAAAGCATCAGTGACCACATTCCCTTTTCCTGGGTGATACAAAATATCGCAGTCATAATCCTTAACCACGTCAAGCCACCTACGTTGTCTCATATTTAGATTTGGCTGATCCATGAGAAATCTGAAACTCTTGTGATCTATGTAGATAGTACACCCGACACCATACAAATAATGCCACAAAATCTTGAGAGCAAACACAACTGCTCCTAACTCCAAATCATGCGTCAGATAACGAACCTCAAGTGGCCTCAGTTGTCGAGAAGCATAAGCAATAACCCTCCCTGGTTGCATAAGAACTGCCCCCAAACCGATGATGGATGCATCACAAAATACCATAAAATCCTCAACACCCTGAGGGAGGGTCAACATTGGGGCCTCACATAACTTCAACCTCCAAGTCTCGAATACAACCTACTGCTCAGGATACAAGTGAAAATCCATGCCCTTCCTCAGCAGACGAATGAGGGGTAAATCAATCTTGGAGAAGTCTTGAATAAATCTCCGATAATACCCTGCTAATCCCAAGAAATTCCTGATCTCCGAGGGAGACTTCAGAACCTTCCACTGCATCACGGCCTTAATCTTGGCTGGATCGACCAAGATCCCGTTCTGATGAATGAGGTGCCCCAAGAATTGGACCTCTTGTAATAAAAAATCACACTTAGAGAACCTGGCATACAACCGTTGTTGCCTAAAAAATCCCATAATCTCTCGAAGGTGCTCCTCATGCTGCTCACTGGTCTTGGAATACACCAAGATATCATCAATGAAAACAATGACTAATCAATCGAGTATCGGCCTACATACCCGATTTATCAAATCCATAAATGTCGCAGGCGCATTGGTAAGCCCACATGACATCACTATGAACTCATAATGATCATAACGAGTCTGAAACACAGTCTTCTCCACTTCCTCCTATCTAACCCACATCTGATGATACCCCAAACTAAAATCGATCTTGGAGAACCAAGATGCACCCTGCAACTGATCTAAGTGCCAATCAATCCTCAGAAGTGGGTAACATTTCATCACCATAAACTTGTTCAACTCCCGGTAATCAATGCACGTCCGGTGTGAACCATCCTTATTTTTAACAAACAAGATCGGTGCTCCCCACGACGAACTGCTCAGTCTAATAAATTGTTTGCTCAATAACTCCTAAGGTGCCAATAGATATGACGTGTTGGCATCGGAGCCCCATTTGCAACCAAATCCATCTTGAACTCAACTTGCCTCTCAGTAGGCATGCCGGGTAACTCCTCCGAAAACACATTTACAAACTCTCTAACAACAGGAACATCTGAAACCAAAACCTGCTTCCTAGCTCGACTGTCAACCACACATGCAAGATAACCCCTACAACCATGCTGAATATACTGTCGAGCCCTGGCAACAGAACAAAAGACCGACCTAATCCTGGTAACCTCTCCATATATAACCAGTTCTCCCCCACTTGGGGGTCGAACTTACATCCGCTGCCCTTGCAGTCAATCATATCCCCAAACCTTCTCAACCAATCCGTCCCTACTATCACACACACATCTCCCATAATAATAGTAGTAAGATCAATTAGATAAGACACCCTAAAGATCTCCAAGACACAACCTTGATAAACGATCGATGCAAAAAACCATGTGTTTGTTAGTGATATTATTGGATTAGGTGTCTAAGCCCATAACTATAATTGGTACATACTTGAATTGATAGTGGTATGATCCTTTTGGGTAGCCTTCACACTTGAAACTAGACAGGATGATTGATTAAGGAAGAGGAAGAATTTATTAATTGATTAATAAATTGGAATAAATGATTTATTAATATGTTATGGGAATAATATATTAATTAGTAATCATACTATTAATTAATATTTAATCAGAAATTAATTTGAAATTAAATTTAGGATTAAAAAAATTAATTAAAAGTGCAGGGTCTAAAAGTGCAATTGTTCAATAGTTGAGTAAAACGGTCCAGAACTAGGGGTGTTCGTTTGGATGGATCGGTTTGATCCGATCCAATCAAGTGAATCCAAATTGATTTCGGTTTTCAAAACATGGATCCGAATAGTCCAAACTAAATTCAAATCCGATCTGATCTGATCCAATTACAATTCGGTTGGATCGGTTTTTATAATTCGGTGTTCAAAAACCAAACATTTTAAAACGGCATATAATTATAATATTACCCAATTTTACACAAGAAGCGAAAAAAAATTATTTAGTTGTGATTTGAAATTTATAAACAACTACTAAGCAGATATATTATAGTTAAATATTTTATAGATAGAAAACTTTTGAGAGATAATACATATTAATGTTTTTTTATCGAGTGAAATGTTTTGAACCTATATGAAAAAAATAAATTACAAAATTAATAGATAACTATAGATATATATTATAAATAAATGAATAATAAATCTTTATTCGGTTTTTTTGGACTAATCGGTTCTTATTATA
Source organism: Lactuca serriola (assembly GCF_051521515.1). Lineage (NCBI taxonomy): Eukaryota > Viridiplantae > Streptophyta > Magnoliopsida > Asterales > Asteraceae > Lactuca > Lactuca serriola. The sequence continues at coordinate 175,728,199 of NC_136411.1, read as the reverse complement.
TAAACCAAAACCAATCCGAAATCCAAAATAATAATTCGGTTTTGTTGAAAACCAATCCAAAAATCCGAATATTTGAACCAAATAGTCCAATTCAAATTGTCCAATTGGACAATTCAGTTTTACCCAAATAGTGAACAACCTATCCAGAACCTTCCTAGGGAAGGAGAGGACGAAATTGATGATATATATAAGATTAGTCTAGAAGTTATAGAATATCCTATCATATATATATATATATATATATATATATATATATATATATATATATATATATATATATATATATATATATATATAATCAAAGGAGATTGATAATTACCATATTTGAGATTAGGGTTATACATAGCATCCTTGGTATACTATATAAAGGGTTCTAAACCCTTAGAAATTTGGCCACTCTTTAGAAGAAGCAAGAATCAGAATTTTGATCTCCTCCTCCTCTCTCGGATCATTCTCTTGCATTGTGCCTTTGTGAGCCATTAGAGGTGTTACACTTGTGACACTAAGTTCTCAAGCTTCAAGATTTACAAGGGAATTATTGTTATTACAATATAACAATCAAGGTATGTAACCTAACCCTAGTTTTATATAGACCTTGAAAATTATGTTACATCCTAGGGTTTCTCTTTTTTGTGTTCAAGTTTGCATGTTTGATTAGAGAAAACCTAGATCCAAAGCATTAGGGTTGCATGCACACATAGAAATTGTTGTTATGCTCAAAACCTATCAGTGGTATCAAAGCCTAGGATTAGTTTTCTTTTGAATATGATGCAATTGTGAATTGTTCAAAGGAAAAGGGAACATAATCGACATTCTGTTCATCAAACTCATCGAGTTGGTCTTTGAACCTAACGAGTTGACATGTAACTTGAAGTGGTAATTGCCCAACTCAACGAGTTGCACTGTTAGATCCTAAATTTTGGTTTTGATAATTGTCTCATGGATTGGTTTCGATAATTACCTTAAATTCGTTTTAATTGTTTAAAATTGGGTATCTTAATCAATAATTTTGTATCCTTATCATGAAATCATGATTGGGTTAAAGTTTTTGATAAAGATAAAATTAATTTGTAAATTTAATTATTAAAAAAATTTAACCTAGTATTTTTGAAAAGTTTTAAAAATACATCCTTGGTTTTAAAATTTAAAATTTAAATTAAATAGTTTAATTTTGAAAATTTTAAATTTAAGAACCCTAGTGTTATAAAAGTTAATATATATATATATATATATATATATATGTGTGTGTGTGTGTGTGTGTGTGTGTATATGTATAAGAAAAAGTCAATCTTTTTGTTAGTAGGCCTCATTCATGAAACCGGTCTATAAGGAGGGTAGAAGGAAACTACCTATAAAATGGCGGTTGAATGGGTGTCCTCTCTCACCGATCACTTCCTTGATTGGTGGAGGTTCGTTAGCCGAACGGATTTAATAGGACACTTAATTCTCATTAATAAGTATAATGGAATATATAAAGTAACTAAATGTTTTTATTATATTCCTAGTGTTAGTTACTTTAAGAAAATGTGAATTTGATGCTAATCCATGAAATTGCACATTGCACTTTACAAAATTCGTTAGTGGAGCGTGTGTGGTTAACCAACACACTAATATGGACTAATAAAGGATGGAAATGGGTAGCTCGTAAATTATCATTGATTAATGGAGCGTGTGTGGTTAACCGGCACATTCATTAGATGATAAATGACATCAAGTGTACCAAGCTTATTTTCATGATTATTCACACCTTGTTTGTGATCCTCGGTATCCCAATCACAAATGGAAGAGGCATAATCGAGATTAAAATGCCATTGAATAGTTCAATGAATCTCAAAAGATCTAGGAATTTCATTTAAAACTTAATTCGATTAAAATTTCGTTTTTTATGGTGGTGAAATTGGTAAATCGTCATGTACTTACCTTTAAATAATTTGCAATTGGATTATGGCATCCCTCTTCTGAATTGTGAATTATTTACTTGGATCCTAGCCTTAATATTTCATTTGGCTGTTATATTAAGGATTTGATTATCTAATCAAATCTTATCCTTTTCTTTTACAGATGTCAACTTCAAACAACGGTTTCGGCTCCTCCAACAACTTCTCGTTCTTAAGCATCTGCATGAAGGCCACCTTTGATCCTTCTAATTTTAATGATTGGATCTGTAACATCATAATGGACTTGTGTTTTGAGGACAAAGAATACGTTCTCAAAAAGGAGCTGAATGAGATTGATGAAACTAAATCTACTCCCAAACAAATTTATGAATATAGGAGATATTGCAATGCTGCTACCAAAGTGTCATGCTTCATGGTGGCTACAAGGTGTGGTTTTTATATTTGCTCTGACTTGCAGGGATAAAAAAGAAGTGCAAATGTGGAGCATGGGAAGATGAACCTAATTATAGGCAATAGGAGATCGTAACATGTTACCAAGATTAGTGTTTATTCTTTAGTGCTTAGTAGTGGGTTATGTTTAGATTTAAATAATTGTTACTACTCATCAGATATGAAAAGAAATATTATTTCATTTCATGGTTTATATAGACAAAGTTTTAGATTTTCTTTTGATACTGAGAATGGTTTTATTCATGCTGATTATAATGGTTTATTTTATTTTGAAGCAATACCTTGTCATGGTGTGTATGAAACTGTGATGGTTGTAGACAATTTAGGAAATACTATGTCGTAAATTGATTCTTCAAAGGGTTTTGACAAAGCATGCTTGTGGCATTGTCGTCTTGGATATGTCAACAAGAAACTCATTTCGCAACTCCAAAAGGATAGAGTGTTGGAATCATTCGACTTAAGGTTGGATGATACATGCAAGTCTTGTTTTCTTAGAAAGATGACTAAATCACCTTTAACAGGTTCATGTAAAAGAGGTCAAGGATTTTTGGATCTTATACACATGGATGTGTGTGGGCCCTTCAGATCCACCACAAGGGATGCAAATCAATTTTATGTGACTTTTACCGGTGATTATAGCATATATGGATATATCTACTTAATCAAGCATAAGTCAGAAACCATTGAAAAGATCAAATAATTCAAACATGAAGTCGAAAATCAATTGGGCAGAAAGATCAAGATGCTCAGATCTAATAAAGGTGGTGAGTATCTTAGTATCGAGTTCCATGACTACCTCAAGGAATGTGGAATTGTTTTACAATTGACACCTCCTAGGACACCACAACTTAATGGTGTGGAAGAGAGGCATAATCGAACCTTGTTGGACATGGTTCGTTCCATGATGAGTCAAGCTTCACTGCCAATCTAATTCTGGGGGTATGCCTTAGATACCACCGCCTACATTCTTAATCTTGCTCCAACAAAGAAGGTTGCCAAAACACCTCACGAGATGTGGACATGGGAGGTTCCCTCATTGGCACATATCAAGGTTTGGGGTTGTGAAGCTTTCATTAGACTAGAAACTTAAAATAAGATTAAACCTCGAAGTGAGCGATGTATTTTCATCGGCTATCCATAGAAGTCCTTTGGATACTTGTTCTACAGACCTAGTGAGAATCTGGTCTTCGTAGCACGAATGGGAGTTTTCATGAGAGAGAACTCATATCAAAGAGGACAGTCGGAGTGCAATTGATCTTGAAGAAATTCAAGAGCCAAGCGATGAAGGAACCTCTAACATTAGCACTCAACTCGAGGAAGAAATTCCCGTTGAACCTATTGACGAGTCGTTACCTCTTAGATGTTCCACTCGAGTTAGAATGACACTAGAGTTCTATGGTTTCCATATAACTACGGATGGTGATACGTTTATGAGTGATACTACAATGGTAAATTTGGACGATCCTTTTAACTATAAGGAAGCCATGGTAGGCTCTGATTCTGCTAAATGGAAAGAGGCAATGGTCAACGAGATACAATCCATGTATGACAATTAAGTTTGGAACTTGGTTGACAATGTACCAGGTCGTAGGACAGTTGGGTGCAAATGGATCTTCAAGAAGAAGACCGACATAGATGGAAAGGTGCAAACCTTCAAGGCTGGACTGGTTGTGAAGGGCTTTACTCAAACCCCAGGGGTTGACTATGATGAGACATTCGCACCGGTGGCCAAGATTAAATCTTAGGGTTATGTTAGCCATAGCTGCATTTCATAAATATGCAATTTGGCAGATGGATGTCAAAACTGCTTTCCTTAATGGAAAGTTGGCTGAGGATGTTTACATGAGTCAGCCAGAGGGTTTTGTGGATGCTAAATACCCCACTAGAGTGTGTAAGCTTGAGAAATCGATCTATGGATTGAAACAACCTTGTCGCATGGAAACTTTGCTTTGATGAGAAAGTCAAAGAGTTTGGTTTCTCTAGAAGTGAGGATGAATCTTGTGTATATGTCAAAGCTAGTGGGAGTATAGTCACTTTCCTGCTATTGTATGGTGATTACATACTACTTATAGGAAACGACATTCCAACCTTGCAGGAAGTTAAGTCCTGGCTTAGAAAGTGTTTCGCTATGAATGATCTAGGAGAGGATGCTTACATTCTAGGAATAAGGGTTTTAAGAAATAAGAGTAGAAGACTAATTGGACGTCAAAGTACGTATTTGGATAAGGTGCTAAACGTTTTAGCATGGAGAATTCAAAGAAAAGGGAGTTACCTATCCAAAGTAATACCAAGATGAGTGAGACTCAGAGCCCGAGTACCGATGCTGAGATACCAGAAACGAGTCGAGTTCCATATTCTTCCACCGTTGGATCGATCATGTATGTTATGACATGTACTCGCCCTGACGTGGCTTTTACGTTGAGCATGGTTAGTCGATATCAGGGAAATTTGGGTAAAGCTCATTGGATAGTGGTTAAGAACATCCTTAAGTATCTGCGAAGAACTAAGGACTGGGTCCTTGTGCTTCGTGACAATGATGACTTAAGAGTTACTGGGTATAGTGATGCCAACTTTCAGATAGATAGAGACAACTTCCATTCTCAGTCATGTTGGGTGTTTAGGCTTAATGGAGGAGCAGTGACTTGGAAAAGTTCCAAGTAGGAGACTGTGGTTGATTCTACTTGTGAATCAGAGTATATTGTTGGAAGCGAAGCATCAAAGGAGGCTATATGGATGAAGAACTTCCTTGGAGACCTTGGAGTAGTACCATCCATTAAGGAGTCGATGGAAATTTTCTACGATAATGAAGGAGCGGTTACCTTGACCAAGGAACCAAGAGATCATGGTATATCTAGACATATCTAAAGAAAATATAACTTTATCAGACATCGTGTATAAGAAGGAAACCTTGTTGGTAAGAGGGTATCATCATATAAGAATCATGTTGATCCCCTCACAAATGGTCTTAGTAGGATTAAGCACGTTCAGCACGCAAGGATCATTGGTCTGAAGGATGATATTAGTTTTAGTGATTAGGTAGTTATTTAGAAAGTTGTAACAAGTAAATTTAATTCACATTTGGTGATTAAATAATAGAGACTTATTTATGAGTATCGATTACTATCTTTTGTCAATTGTTTATCATTGTGTTTCTTTCACATGTTTTACTTCCCGAATAATTGGATTATTCAAATATCCACAGTCGATCATACTTTGGAAGTAAGTAGTGAATTAAGGCTGTCATGAATTGGATTGTAGATTGTCTAACTGTTTAGACATAACAATGGTTTGCTGCAACATTCACGAGTACTTTTGAAATGGGGATTTAAGTATTGGATTAAACCCACGCTCAATCAAAACCTAGATCCAAAGCATTAGGGTTGCATGCACAAATAGGAATTGTTGTTATGCTCAAAACCCATCAGATATAAACTCGCAATGGACACTCCAACTCTCAAAGAGTCATATCCAAATGTCATCTAAAAGACGAAGATACAAAGGATCGACTCGCACCTGAGTCAAAAAGCACAAGAGAAGGCGATGAATTCACTAAGATGGTACCTAGTAGAATTATAAACATAAGCATACAAATAAATATTTCGACATAATAATAATATAGAAACATACCAGTAACGACGTCTTGCGCCACCCTGGCGTCTTCAGCTATGAACTGGAAAGCATGACCCTGAGCCCTCGGGGGCTCCACTCTGCCCTGGCGTCCATCTGTGATCCTCAAAGTAGTCGGTATCGGAGTATGCACTGTTCTTGCAGCGAGTAAGGGACATTTGGCCTTCACATGTCCAACCTACTCATAGTGGTAACAAATACTGGTTCTCGGTACCAGGGCCTGCCGACGACAATACTTCGCATAATGCCCAATCTTAACATAATTGTGGCACCTAGAAGAAGAACGATAAGCACCCTCATGAACCTTGCCGCACTTCCTAAAAGTGCGGCCCTCTCTCCCCCAAAACGTGAATCAACAAGCTTGAACTACTTCGCTGTCGGTTGTGACTGAACGAGAACATGCTGCTGCTCCCTCGTCTGAAGCTCCATCTCGATCTCTCACCTCCTCGTAGCATCCTGAAGCTTGGCAAGGGTACCAAAAAATTGGGTGGATACAAACTGCCAGATATCCAACTTGAGCAAGCTCAAGTATTGGGTCATCTGAGCCTGCTCGGAAGCAACAAACGCAAGGCATAAAAGAGCCCTCTCCTTGAACATCTCGGTAATCTCCGTCACTGTCTCAGTTGTCTGTCTCAGATCCAGGTACTCCTGATCCAGTCTTTCCCTCTCCACCAGGGGAACATATCTTCTACGTAACATCTCCAAGAACTGCACCCAAGAAACAGCAGCCCTCTGCTCAATTGTATACAAACCAGTCACTAATCTTTACCAATCCTTCGACCCAGACCAAAGAAAGTTCAGGGCGCACTTACCTTCTGGTCATTCGAGCATGAACATGTGAAGAAATGACCCTCCACATCAGACAACCAACTCATCCATACAATTGTGTTTTTGACCCCATCAAACTCCAAGGGCTTCATATTGTCAAAGTCTCGATACTGAAAAAGATCTCTCCCCTAGAATCCCCACAGTAGCAACAACTGCGGTAGCTACAGTAATAACAGTCTCAGAAAGAGAAACATTGTGATCATCAAAGAGTGCAATCATAGCGGTCTTAATAGACCCAAACATCTCCGATATAGAACCCCAAACAACAACGACCACCTCAGTGGCAATGATCTCCTGAATCTGATTATCAAATAATCCTCTCATCTACACCATACTAAAAATGAACCAAAATACATCAGAAATATCACAATTCACATTACTACAATCACATGATGAAACCAAACCCTCAGGGTTTGTGACTTCCTTGCTACGCATACGGGTCCTGTGCTTTCAGTAGTACGGGCTCGTACTACCTTCCACACCAACCCATATTTTTTTCAATGATCATAAAAACCACCCAAAAACAAATATAAGCATTAAAATATGCATAAATTCTATCCTCGCTCTTTCCAGAGTGGCTAATCATTCCTTATCTGACAGGCATCTCTCACACATACTCACTAAAGAAACTTCCACCAACCCTGCATCCACCCGTGCATGCTAAACATACATAACGTTGGATCCTATAGATAATTGAATATCTGATTCTACCCTAAGCCCACAACTAGACAAGGAACAGGAAATAAGGCTAAACCAAACATTCTTAGGCTATAAAATCTTAGTTATGTACTCATGCAACCCCCAAAATTCGAAAGATGCCATTTTGGTCCAATTTGCCAAAATTCTCATATCAAGGGCTAAATGAAATTAATCCTCATACTTAGGGTTAAAAATGGAAACACCTCAATATCAAGATGTTACATGCAGGAACAGTAGACGGATCTACCCAATACTTTTTTAAAAGTTTACCCCCCAAAAGTATAGGAAGTTTTGAGGAGCTATGTCAAAAGTTTTGCAATAGTTTCATTCAACATAGAAGGTTCCAATAGTAGGAACATGCACTATACACCTACCGAAAAAGAGTAGGGGAGGCTAACAAGGCCTATTTCAAAAGATTCAACAAAATCAGCCGAAGGATGCCAACGAGAGATTAGCTCATGATTATAGTTGTGTTTATCTATGGTCTCTTAGAAGGACATCTATTTTTTAAGATGGTAGGGAGAGATTGGGTAAACATAGAGGAGATGATACGTACAGTTAATCGATACCTAAGGCAAGAGGCAGAAAGCACAGAAAAAGCAAGAATGAAGGGAAAAGCAATTGCCAGAGGAGGAAGGCGAGAAGAGAAAGATAAACAGTAACAGGGGCCAAAACCGATAACCATTCCCATCTCGGTTAAAATAGAAGGTTCACTTAGAAGGCAAGAGGGAAGTAGCTTGACTGCTTTAATCCATACCGACAGGAAACATATGAAGCATACACTCCTAGAAGTCCGAATAAAGGAAGTACTGACAGATCTGAGAAATACCCCCGAGATACCAACAAATATTATGTCTTTCACAAAATTTTGGGCCATGCTACAGAGGATTGTGAAAGCCTCAAGAGAGAAAAGGAGAAATATCAGTCACATAAGGCAGGGGGAGAACCAACTTCCAAGAAAGAAGAAGTACGAACTTAAAATGTTGAGATCGCCATGATACAAGGAGGGGGAGGATTTGATGTCGAGCCAATGAAAAAACAGAAAGATGAAGGAAACAGTATCCGTGACAGACCACGTCAATGAGAGGATCACGTTTTGATTGATAAAGGCATTCTCCAACATGTATGAAAAGACATCCACAACAAACAAGGTTTTTTTGATTAGACAATTCGTAAACACAAAGATGAAGGAAGCAATGTCCGTGACAGACCACGTCAAGGAGTTCAACTCGATAATATCTTGGTTAGGATCTGTTGAAATTAAATTCGAAGATGAAGTCTAGGCTTTACTATTATTATCTTTTTTGACCGAAAGTTGGGCTAGAATAGTTACTATAGTTAGTAGTTCTTCAGGAACTACGAAACTCACATTCGAAAGCATCAGAGATTTGATTCCCGATGAAGATGTTTGGAGAAGAAATGTAGGAGAAGGTTCCACCAATTTACACAATATGAAAGGGAGGGGCAGGAAATAAAAAAGAGGTGGATACGGAAGAAAAAGATCAAAGTCAATGAAGAGAGGACAGTCAAGGAGCATAAAAGAATTTGTCTATTGGAACTGTAATGAAATACGACATTTCATAAATAAATGTCCTTAACCTCCTACTAATAATGGCAAGAAGGAGATGAATGTGGCTGAATATTGATGATGCATCAATTTGTTGTGTAGAAAATTCAGTTGAGTCTTGGGTGATGGATTCAAGAGCATCGTTTGAGGCTTGCCACAACAAAGAAATCATGAGATATTTCAAACGTTACAACAGTATTGTTCATCTAGCATATGGTAAAATTATGAAGATCACTGGTATTTGTAACGTCCCATAAATACTGAGTAAAAATTTCATTTTTAAATAAGTTGATGTCATTCATTCACTGTCTCAAAAGATGATCATAGTCAAAGTATTCTAAAAAATTACAGTAAAATCATAAACAATTAATGTGTAATACATCTTTAGGGGATGCAGTGCGACCAAGTTGAGTCCTTCCTTTTGAAATCAGAAGTACCTGAAAACATTTTAAACTTAAACTGTAAGTGTAACACTTGTGTTTCTAGCCTAGACATTTATATTGAGGTGATAGTCTAGGTTAACCTTTGTAACTCATTTTGAAGAAATGAAAAGGAATTATGTGAATATTATGTGAATTATGTGTTTTATGCTTAATTATTAGGGCTTAATTAATTATGAATAAAAATAAGGGCCAAAATTAAAGTGTGAGATAAGCCCGATATCTTTACCTAAATTTGTAGTGGTCGAAACAAGGATTTCGGGGATATAAAGAATACCAAAATCCAAGTTATAACGAAGAAGTTATGACATGTCGAAGTTTCGCGACAAAACCGGCACAATGCTAAATGTTGTAAAAAGTGAGTTTTTGATAAACTACTTTTTAGACTTAGTGATCTAGACGAAAATCGTAGTATTCGTTAAACCGAGAAGTTCAATAAAAAGAACGCCCAAATCTGACTTCATATGAGGAAGTTATGATTTTTCGAAGTTTCAGCTTAACAGTAGACAGCTAAAAACTCGAATTTTAGATCGAGAGATTTTAGCCGACACAAACTAAAAAAGAATCGAAGATCTCGTCATTAGTAGCACAACGGTAAAAAGTCTGACGAAAACGGACGTCGGATAAAGAAGTTATGAATTTTTAACGGATTTCTTGTCCCGGTCTGTTAAAAATAATAATAATAAAATTAAATTCAAAATTAGCCGATGAAGTCTAAACGGAAGTTGTAGAGCGTAATTTTAGCTACGCGTGCATATAAAGAACGACAAAAACGGAGCTCGTATGCAAAAGTTATGGATTTTAGAAGTTTTGGCGCGAAAATCGAGAAAATTCGCATAGTCACGAGTTGCCACGTCACCCTCGCTGAAAAAGTGCCATGTATCCGAAATTTGGATGTGTCATCCGAGCTGCTGAGTCATCCGAAGGGGTCCAGTGAGGATCCGACGCGTGTCCAGAATGTTGCTGAGTCATCCGACGCAGGCCCCCTTTTCCTGGTGTCCGAACCCTCGTAGAAGCCACGAGCTTCCCTCATCGGATCCGGACTTCGGTCCAATCACAGGCCGCCAGCAGCTCCTTCGTACACGCAGACCATGTGCGAGCCACCTACCTGCGAGCCTCGGATCTTCGCCACCTGGAGGCTTCTCAGCCATCCGATCAGAAGCTTCCCCCTATAAATAGAAGGGTGCGAACCCTCCCGACTAGAATTTAGAAATTGGCAATTTTTGCCCCTTTTTTACTATTTTGGCTATTTTCACATCCCCCGAAGCCCCGGTACTTATTCCAAATCCTGGAATACCCCATGAAGTGCCTGAGAAGCCCGGAAAATTTATCTTTTCGGTTTCGAAGCCCGACCTTTGCAGAGCCCGATTTCTCAATAAAACTTCCGGTTTTATTAGAACCGATCGTTTTAGGAAACGAATTGCTGCCCGATTATCATCAAATCATGTGAGTGTATAGTCACCTTCATCTTAAACCTAGATATGAAGTTTTTTACATGAAATACGTGCTACGTGTAATTATATTAATTGTTTAACTGAGGTGACTGTTGAATTGATGTTTTTTACAAGTTTTAAACTGTATATGTATTTTTATCTACAAATATGTTGGGTAAAACATGGGTAGATAGTGATGTGTGATAAAATAAAAGTGATGAGAGGCCTCGATGTGATTTGAGATCCAGTCATCTAGCGGAGTTTGGATGACGACCACAGACTTTCTAGACAGCCCAGTGGGAAACATTAGCAGGTCTGCAACCTGTAGGTGTTAATGAACTAAGAGTGTTCATTCGCTGTACTCCATCCCCCTCATGGTTGCCTTTAGGACTTGTATGGCTGAGGAAACCCCTTAGCAGTAGTGTCCATCCCGATGATATTCTTTAAGCTAGGTCCCTTGTGATAAGTGTTTAGGGACGTAAAGTGAGGATAACGGGAACGGGTAATCAGGGTTATTGTTGATAGATGAACTTAGTAAGTTTATTATTATTGTGGGTTGAAAGCCTATTATGCTCACCGGGCTCCCAATCCTGACCCACTCAGTTTTTTTATATTACAGGTAGTGGACCCCGAGCATAGTCGGAGGACGATGAGAGATTTTTGGATTATAGGCCAGTAGTTGTAAATAACTATTGAAAGGCTTATAAGGTCTTGTTTATGCTTTTGATCTGTATCGGAACATGACATCCCGAGGTTTTGATATGAAATGAAACTATACATTTCTTAAAGAAGGTTTTGATAAACTTTTATCATGTTTTGTTTTGAGAACAAATTCTGCAACATCTTTTAAAAAGATTTCTCTGATTTTATTTTAAAAAAGCATAAATTAAATCGGTCTTTTCTGGCTGAGAAATTAGGGGATGTCGCAGTAAGCACAAAGCTTAATGAGTTCCCCAGAATACCCCATACTAAACATATATAACAACTTGAAACTAAATTGGGTATATTTCACTCCCTGAGTTTATTTCGACTCCTTCAGTATATTTCAACCAGTATGAGTCTATATCACCCCCAGAGTCTATTTTAACTCCTTTAGTATCTTCAACGGGTACTGGGTATTTCACCTCCTGAGTCTATTTCACCTACTTCGGTATCTTTCAACTAGTAGGGGTCTATTTCACTCCCTACAACTAAGCATACAATCATATCAGCAAGAGTCATAAAGAAAACAAGCACATACATGCATATCAACAAGTGTCACAAAGACAACTATCATCCTAAAAGCATAATCCAGTGGGTCGGTATTGGTGCCTTTAACCCATGACTACAGTGAAGAGACTCACATGAACTATTCAACAAAAGCCTAATTGTTACATCAACAATAGAACATCCAATCCAAGCTTCCTAAATCCAATCTAAAACCAATCCTTAGTCAAATGCTCAATTCTACCCAAGTCTGACTAAAAGTCAAATTGGTCAAAAAGTCAACATTCAAAGCTAAGTTCAAAATTGCCAACTACAGCCCTTCACTTTGTGGTCTTCCTTTGCCACTTTATGGGCATAAAATGCCAAAATAATCATTGATTTCCTAGTCGCCACGGCATGGCAGCCTAAGGCCACGCCGTGGGGACTCGTCTGAATAGCTCAAACGAGCTTAATCCATTTTCTTCTGATTTCAAGAGCTCCAAAGCTCATATATGACCCTATCCAAGGTATTAATGGATAAATTTTCTAAATTTATCCATTAGGAAGGTCCAAAACACCAAGATCTAGATTTTAAGTATCAAAGGACCTAAAAATGCATCTTTCTTAACTTAATCCATTAAGTCCAAGTCTCCAACTTTTAGATCTGAATCAGCAAGATGTCTAGATGGATAAAGTTTCTAACTTTATCCATTAGAATGTCACAATCTTTCAAGATCTAAACTTTAATTCACCAAAAGGGGCTAAAGGAACATGATAACTTGCATGGAAAAATAGGAAGGAAAAAGGTCATAACTTTCCTCGTACATGAGGTCCATGAAGCATTCTAAGCTGATAAAAAGATGTTGGAGTCCACTCAACTCCAAGAATACCATAAAATGGACCAAAAGTTCCAACAACCGCAAATGACAATATATAAAAAAACTAGATAGCAAGATTGGAACTTTATACTTACATAGTCCAGAAATGTAGTGTCTTTGATGGATCTAAAGCTGAAGCATCATTCCTTACAACCAAAAGAGGCTTCTTGATCTTTAACTTCATCAAAATATCATAAAAAAACACCCAAAAGAGGAGAGAGAACAGAGGAGAAGCATAAATCTTGAAGGTGGAGGCTAGGGTTTCTCCCAAGGGGTCCTAGAAGTGGTGGAGGTTGCTAAAATGCCCAAAAATCTAGAACCTTATGCTTAAATACATTGAAAACCATAAAATCATGGGCTTGGTCCTGACAGATCGCCATGTCATGGGGTCTTATCGCTACTTAGTGGCGACGGTTTTCACATAAATCCATCTCAACTTTAAGCAACTAGAACTTCTTCGTTTTAACTCTGTTTTTGGTGATATTTATATCCACGAAAAGGTATTGACGAGTCCCAAACTTCTATATAGTTAATGTTGGATTAACACATGTCGAAATAAAAACCATAACCAATGAAGGAAGTCTGAAACATCATTTTTCCTATTTTACCCTTTGACTCCAAAACAAAAACCAAGGGCTTAGATCACATAACCAATGTTATCAACATTTGATAGGGTCAAACCCTTTTCCCTTGAAAACTAAGGCCTTTACTTCATCCATTTGTTGTCTATAATCCCAAAATAAGAAACTTATTGAAACAAGATGTTATAGTATTAGAGATGTAACTTTAAAAACTTCAATGGGTACTACTTGGATTTTGAAGGATGTGAAATACATTCCTGACCTAAAGAAAATGTTGATCTAAGTAGGACACTTTGATGAAGAGAGACATGATGTAAAGTTTGGAAAAGGTAAATGGAAGGTTATTAAAGGGAACTTGGTCATTACTCATGGAAAGAAGGGGGGAACTCTATATATGGTGGGTTGACCTTAGGATAAGCAAATACAACTATTGGAGATGAGGAGTCCTCTACTTTATGGCACAAATGACTTGGCCATATGAGTGAGAATGGAATGAAGATTATTGCTTCAAAGGGTAGGATCCCATAATTGAATAATATGACAGTCGACTTCTATGAACCATGCGTATTTGGAACAGAAAAGAGTTACTTTCATAAAGACTGGTCAGCCACCAAAATCAGAGAAGCTGGAGGTTCCTGGTGTTACGTTACCTTTATAGATGATGCTACAAGAAAGATATGGGTTTAATTTTTGAAAAATAAATCTAACATTTTTTCTAGTTTTAAAAGGTTCAAAGCTGCCATGGAGAACAAGACGAATATGAAGATAAAATGTTAGAATTTAGATCATGGGGGTGAGCACAACAGCAAGGAGTTTACTGATTACTATGCAGAACAAGTAACTAGTATGTTGAAGACTGTTCCAGAAACACCTCAGCAAAACGATGTTGCATAGAGGATTAACACAACATTAAACGAGAGAGCTAAAAGCATGAGGTTACATACAGGGATGCCAAAAATGTTATGAGCAGACGCAATGAAAATACAGGTACATACCTTATAAATCATGGACCCTCAGTCCCCACTAGGTTTAAAATTCTAGAAGAGGAATGGTAGAAAAGGGAAGTATCTCTCTAACCTTAAAGTATTTGGTTGTCATGCTTATGTCAAGGTTAAAGATGCAGAAAAAGACAAACTTGAAGCCAAAGCTAAAAAGTGTATCTATTGGGCACTGGATGGATGATATGGGTTATAGATGCTCAGATAATCAAATGATGAAAGTGATCAGGAGTAGAGATGTCACTTTTAGTGAAGATGCCCTCTATAAATATGATCTAGCTATAGCTCCAAGCAAAAGCAAACAAAGTCAGAAGGTAATGTTTGAAGAATTGACTGATGCTGATGTTTACAAACTAAAACTGGTGAACGCTCACAAAATAGTGGGTGTGCTGAAGAGACAATAAATAATGAAGTCAGTGGGAGTTCTGAAGAAGATAAAGACTCAGAAACCGAAATCCCAAATCAGTCAGGAAATGAAATGTAACGACCCAATTTTCACGTCCAAAAATTTCATTTTATATTAAGTGATTTGCAAAACATTTGTAACAGAATATCATCTGATCATATCACTTAATAAAAACATGTCTCGTTTCTGGAAACCGAATCGTAAAACATAATAATGTCAGAGTACAAACCCCAGAATAACCCATAGTGCGGAAAACAAAGAGTGTGTGTATGATGTGCAGCTACCGCGCCAGCTCCTTCCCCTTCGCTGAAGAGGTACCTGAAACCAAAACAGTAAACTGTAAGCACGAAGCTTATTGAGTTCCCCCATCACACCACAACCCATTCAATCATATAGCATACATACTGTCGGGCAATTCTGGGGTGCCCGACCTACCCGGTACGGCCATTCTGGGGTGCCGACCTACCCATGCGGCCATTCTGGGGTGCCATCCTACCGATGCGGCCTTTCTGGGGTGCCGTCCTGCCCATGTCATGCCATTCTGGGGTGCTGACCTACCCGTCGGTCCTAACAACCGAACCTCGGGGACTATTCCACCTCTTAGTGCTACTATCACATATTTCATAATGTAAACATACTATCAGACATATCTAGAGTGTCCGAACTACCCTTCGGTCCTAACAACCGAACTTGGGGACTATTCCCCTCCTACTACCGCTATCACATATAACATATCATGTCAGCATATAAACATATCAGCACATATTATCAGACGTATCTAGGGTGTCTGACCTACCCTTCGGTCCAAACAACCAAACTCTACTACTATCACATATAACATATCATGCCAGCATATAACATATCAGGTAGTAGCAAACCTAGATGATATCACAAAGACAATCATCTAACATACAACTCCTACTGGTGGGTCGGCATTGTGGCCGTAGACCCACCGCTACTGGAAGGTAACTCACCTCGTAGTAGCTGCTGTTCTTTGCGGGAATCCTCTGACTGCTGTCGCTGCTGCTCTAAAAATCCTCTGGCTATAATTCCCACAAAACACTTAGTCATACAGTACTAACGGCTGTTACGGTAAAATGACCATATTAACCCTGACCAAATCAAATTCAAAGTCAACTTCTAGTTGACCTGACTCATCGAGTTGGCTCTCCAACTCGTCGAGTCCCTATCCTTCCATTTGTCCTTATACGCGTCTCTACTCATCGAGTTAGGAAATGAATCGACGAGTTTCCCTTCTAAATGAACATCGACTGAATCTTCATCCGACTCGCCGAGTTGTATAAACAACTCATCAAGTTCATCTTCAACTGATACACAGGTCCTGTCCTTGACTTGCCGAGTCTGCTTATGCATTCGTCGAGTCCCATGAACTTCCAGAACAATGGCTTAGTCCAGAACGTTGGGTCACTCCCCGGGACCCCCTAAAGCCTTTCCACACTCAACTGGGTGCTTATGACCCTCAACTGATATGGGACAGAAACCTAGGACTCGCCGAGTCCAAGAATGGACTCGTCGAGTTGGTCACATCCACTCACTAGATCCTTGATTTTTGATGTACAACCCTTGATCAAAAGATAGATCTATGCTTCTACAATCGATCTAGCACGTAAAGTTACAACCTTTATGTGTTTGCATGGGACTTTGAGCTCAAAAGGTCCTTAAACAAGCTCTTTCAAATCATGGGTCCTTCTTTGAGTGCAAGAGCCACTCCTTTCTGCCTTGTAACCCCTCTAAGGACCTAGATCCGAAACATCAACTCCAAACCATGCTTGCAATCATGGTTGGTGATCAAAATGGCTTAGAAAAGCCCTAAAACTCCACAAAATGGGATCTAACCAATGAACTAACAAGGTATAGACTTTATACCTTCTAAAGATTGCAAATGATGCCCAAAATCGAATCCTTCTAGCCTCCTCTTGATCTTTCAAGCTTTTCCGTCCTTCCTTGGTTCACAAAAGCACCAAAATCACTCCAAATGCCTTGGATTGCTTCAATAACAGCTAGGGTTTGCTATGGGGGTCTTCTTGGAGCAAATGGGACGAAGGAGGCCGAGTTAAGGTGTTTAAATAGGGTGCAAACCCTCGGATTAGGGTTTTTGTCTAAACAGGGCCTACTCGCCGAGTCCACAGCTTAAACCCCGCGTCTCATCCCGCTTCTACTCGGCGAGTTGGTCCTTCAATGTCACAACTATGAATTTTGATGCCTTGTAAACATTGAAGAATGATAAAAAATGTGAACCAACAATGTGAAATCATGTTGGATGCTTATTCAATAACAACAAAATTTCAATCAAACACTTCATACAAGCACTGCAATTGGTCAACAAAGAATTGGAAACCCTAGAAATCCCGGTTTAAGTCCATTCTGGACTAGGATTTCCTTATTGGGCCCAATAGGCCAAAAAGCTTCCAATTTGACTATCTTGGGCTTAGAACTCTTAAATGGGCTCTAATTGGACCCACTTCCATATATTTTAAATATTTTGGGCCATATTGGGCCTAGAATGAAATAAAATACCTAAATGGACCTTATTGATCCATAACTAACCTAATTTAGCCCTAATAGGTCATAAAAATCATATTTATATTTATTTGGGCCAAAAATCACCTAACTTAACCATAAAATGGGCTTAATCATTCAAAGCCCAAAAAATTTTCTCTTTTCCTCTCCATTTTCGGCCCAAGCCCACAAAGAAAAGAAGAGTTGACTTTGTGGTGCCAACTCATTTTTACCTAATGGACTTCCATGCAAGCTCTCATACTTCCATGCAACAATCCCATCACTCCCTCTCTTCTTCTCCCTTTCTTCCTCCCGGCTGAATCCAAACAAACACACACCCACACTTCACTCAAAAAAATTCTCTCAAGAAGCTCTCTCCATTTCTCTCCAAATTTTCGAGATCTAAGAGGTTTTTGAAGGAGTTTCTTCCACAAAAATCATCATTCAAGGTAAGTTGGTGCTTAAATCTATGATCTAACTCACTTCTTTTCATCAAAAATCACCTCTTAATCCATTCAAATTCATGATCTTGCATCTTAGAACCCACTAAGTTCGAGATCCATCCAAGGAACTTGCTAGGACCGAAATAGCACCAAACTTCTCCCAATCTTCTTCAAAACCGAAACCACAACTCAAGGTGAGTTTTATACCCCTTTCTTTTCGTTTTTATGAGTTTTATGGGGGAGAATACAAGAAAATGTGTAGATCTATGTGTATGCTATGTGTGATTTGATGCATGTATGTGTGTGATTTCATGTGTTTTGTGATGAATCTGTTACCAAAAAGGGTGTAAACCTGAGATCTATGACATGAGAAAGGAAACAAACATAATGTAAGCTATTTTACACTAAAAAAGTCAAGAATAATAGCTTATGAGGTCATGATGAACATATTCTAACATAAAACCCATTTTGGGCTTAAATTGTCAAAAATACAAAACTTGGGGTACAAATCGACAAGTCACGGTTTCTTGAAGGTCAAAAGGGTCAAAACAGTTTCTATAATCATTTTTCTGAACATTAGAATTTTCAAGGGACTTAAAATGTAAATTTTTAGCTTAATGGGCTAATTTTGGGCTTTTCGGCCCAATAAGCCTCAAAATGCAAAAAATGATAAATTTTAGGGGCTGAAATGAAACTTTCTATAAAACAGGGGGTAATTAGCATGACAAAATCATTTTATGGGTCAAAAATGCTTTTCACTATCAAAAGGGACCAAAAATGTAAAGTTTTTTTAGATTTTGGGCCAAAACTGTAAAAGTTGTGAAAAATGGGGTTCTAACCGAGAAACACTATTCTGGAGGGGCTGAAGTTGTCAACAAAATAAATTTTGGGTTAAAATTGTGTTTTCATCAAATAAATAATACAAAAGTGTCAAGAAAAGGTTTTAAGGACTAAAAGTGAAATTCTTTTATATAAAAGGACCAAAAGTGTTATTTTTATAAAAGAAGGATAGTGTAAAGGTCAAATTCCACTTTTAAACAAATTAACTCATTAATACAAAATACAAGATCCACGACTACTGACGAAACGGAAAACAAATACACTCTCAACAACAAATATCGTTACAAACGAAGTGATTCGGTCTTTAATCAATACAAAACAACTAGCGTTAAACCAAATTATCTAAATAAATACGCGATAACTACGATGAGCAAACTTACAAACTTTGGGCTTGGAAGTTTCAAATCATGCTTGTTGGGCCTTGCTAGCCCATTAACATGATCTTTGGGCCCACAGGGAATATGCTTATGTGCTATTGGGCCTCCTATGACCCGATTTCATGTAAAAGGACTTTCAATGGCTCTAATGTGCTATTGGGCCCTAGTGGACCATTAGTATTGCTAGTAAGGTCAAGAAATCAAATGCGAGTTGGGCTAACGTGCCTTTTGCATTCCCGAGAGCCTAAATAACTCACGGAATATAACGGGACTTCGTACTCCCCTTTTTCCTCGTTTGTTAGGCTTACGAGTAATCAAGGTAAACAGATTCAGAGCATCAATCAAAAGTAATCATGGTTGTTGGATTAAGTGAGTAGTGACGGGCGACGCCTCTAAGGATCGTTCGAAACCTGTAGTTATAAACTAGACATTTCCAAATGCATGATTATAACGACTCACAAACCCTAATTAATCCAAAGCCACTCGAGAAATCAATAATCAATCGTCGTGACGGTATAACAGATTGGGAAATCACTGTGTTTTATGTAATGGGAAAACATCGGGTTTTCCTGGGAAGTTCAACATTTTCACTTGTACGATCATTACAGAAGTTCAACAATTATGCATGTTTTGAAAATCAACAAGCATATATTCACGGATCTTCACACTTTTCATAAACAATGATCTTTTCAGAAAATATCGGATTTTCTGGGTTTTACAAACTACACCAAATCATTTTACCATAACATTGCTTATGAACTCACCAACATTTCATATGTTGACGTTTTTCAAAATTAACTTGTATTCTCAGGTAACAGGTAAACCGGAGAATAAGTACCAAGTAATGTCAGGGTGTTTTGCTTATGATATCTATCAGACAGATTATGTTATGAAATTGTAATGTTTAAAACATTGTACTGGATGTAAACAATATCAGTTGTATCATTTCAATGCTTGGTGATGATTTATGTTATGATTCATGTATATTCATTGTGATGGTATTCAATTTAAGTCACAAGAGCCCTCAGACGTTTCCGCCGTCTGGTTCAGGGGTGTGACATTCAACTCGCCGAGTCCAAGGCCAAAAATGCAAAAATATAATAAAAGAATATGTACCAAGAACCAGGTGCTACAAATCTCCCCCACTTATTTTAGACTTCGTCCTCGAAGTCTGCTGTTCGATCCTGAAACAGCTCGGGGTAATGCTCCATCATCTCATTCGTCGGCTCCCAAGTCCACTCCGACCCCTTCCGGTGCTACCATTGCACCTTCACGAGTTCCACTCTTTTGTTCCTCAAATCCTTCGACTTCCAGTCGAGGATTGCCACCGGTCTCTCAATGTAGTTCAGGCTGTCATCAACCTGAATGTCCTCCAAGGGTACCACTGCTGAGGCATCCACCAGGCACTTTCGCAGCTGAGAAACATGGAAAGTTTTGAGTATCTAAATGAGTTCGGCTGGCAAGTCCAGCCTATACGCCACCTTGCCCACCCGGGCTATAACCCTGAACGGTCTGATGTACCTGGGGCCCAACTTGCCCCGTTTCCTGAATCGGATAACGCCTTTCCATGGCGACACCTTCAGGAGAACCATATCCCCGACCTGGAATTCCAGGTCCCCCGACCTGGAATTCCAGGTCTGATTGGCGCTTATCGGCATAGCTTTTCTGCCGACTCTGAGCAGTCTGAAGCCTGCTCCGGACCTGTTGAATCTTCTCTGTCGTCTTGAGCACTACCTCAGTGCTCCCCATTACCCTCTGGCCAACCTCGCCCCAACATATCGGGGTCCTACACTGCCTCCCATATAGCATTTCGAAGGGGAGGACGATCAATGCTCGCATGATAACTATTGTTATAGGAGAACTCTGCCAATGGAAGGTAGGTATCCCAACTACCTCCGAAGTATAATACGCATGCCCGCAGCATGTCCTCCAAGTTCTGGATGGTCCGCTCACTCTAACCATCCGTCTGCGGGTGAAAGGCGGTGCTAAAATGCAGACGAGTACCCAACTCGTCATGAAACTTCCTCCAAAACCTGGAAGTGAACTGCACATCCCTGTCTGAAATCACAGAAAATGACACACCATGCCGCGCCACCACCTCCCGGATATAGATGTCAGCCAACTTCTCAGCCGAGATGCTCTCCAGAATTGGGATAAAATGGGCGTTCTTGGTCAATCGATCGACGATGACCCAGATCGAATCCACTCCCCGAGCGGTCCTGGGAAGCTTGGTGATAAAATCCATCGTGATGTCTTCCCATTTCCACAGCGGAATATCCAACGGCTGCATCTTGCCGTGAGGTCTCTGATGCTCAGTCTTGACCTTTCTGCAGGTTAAGCACCGCTCCACGAACCATGCCACATCCCGCTTCATGCAGGGTCACCAATAGTCCAGACGAAGATTCATATACATCTTTGTCGCCCCGGGATGAATGGAGAACTGAGATTTGTGTGCCTCCTCCATCAGAACCTGGCGCACACCCCCGTGGTATGGCACCCACACCCTACAGTGTAGTGTCAGTAATCCTCGGCTGTCATAGTCGAAGGAGGAAACCTGTCCCACGATCTACTCGCTCTTCCGATGTTCCTCCTTCATGGCCTCCCGAATCCGCTCCAACAGCGGAGTCACCACCGCCATCCTCAGGCAGATATCCCTGATCAGCGCTGCCTTGCAGCTAAGCGCGTCGGCCACCACATTGGCCTTACCCGGGTGATAAAGGATCTCGCAATCGTAATCCTTTACCACGTCCATCCACCGACGTTGCCTCATGTTTAGATTCGGCTGATCCATGAGGTACCTCAAACTCTTATGGTACGTGTAGATGGTACAGCGAACCCCATAGAGGTAATGACGCCAAATCTTGAGGGCGAATACAACAGCCCCCAACTCCAAATCATGCGTCGGGTAGTTCGCCTCGTGAGGCTTTAGCTGCCTCGACGCGTAGGCGATGACATGCCCTCTCTGCATCAATACTGCGCCCAAACCTGAGATGGACGCATCGCAGTACACAACAAACTCCTCCATGCCCTCAGGCAGGGCTAAGATTGGCGCCTCGCACAATCTCTGTCTCAGTGTCTCGAACGCGGCCTGCTGTTCAGGCCCCCAACGAAAGACCATGGCCTTCCATGTTAGCTTGGTCAGGGGCACGACTATCTTGGAGAAATCCTAGATGAATCTTCGATAATAGCCGGCTAATCCTAGGAAACTCCGAATCTCGGATGGAGACTTCTGAACCTCCCATCTCATCATGGCCTCCACCTTGGCCGGGTCCACTAAGATCCCGTTCCGGTTGACGAGATGCCCAAGGAACTGCACCTCGCGCAACCATAACTCACACTTGGAGAACTTAGCATACAAGTTCTCCCTCCTCAAAGTCTCCAGAACCTCTCGTAGATGCTCCTCGTGCTCCTCCTGCGTCTTGGAGTAAACCAAGATATCATTAATAAACACTATCACAGACCGGTCTTACATCGGTCTACAAATGCGGTTCATGAGGTCCGTGAACGCGGCAGGAGCATTGGTGAGCCCGAAGGGCATCACCACAAACTCGTAGTGGCCATAGCGCGTCCGAAACGCAGTCTTCTGCACATCCTCCTCTCTGACCCTCATCTGATGGTATCCTAAACACAGATCAATCTTGGAGAACCAAGATGCTCCCTGTAGTTGGTCAAAGAGGTCATCAATCCTCAGGAGTGGGTAACGGTTCTTCACCGTTACCTCGTTCAGCTCCCGGTAATCTATACACATCCGATGCGACCCGTCCTTCTTCCTCACAAACAGAATCGGGGCTCCCCAGGGAGAGCTACTTGGTCTAATGAATCCCTTGTCTAACAGCTCCTGCAGCTGTGTAGACAACTCCTGCATCTCGGGGAGGAGCCAACCGATAAGGTGCCTTGGCTATCGGAGCGGCACCAGGGACTAGGTCGATTCTAAACTCAAACTGTCTCTCCGAAGGTATCCCTGGCAACTCCTCGGGGAATACATCCGTAAACTCTCGCACTATGGGCACTTCGTCCACTATCGCCTTACCCGCCTCCCGGGTATCCATAACATAAGCGACATATCTTGTGCAACCCTGCTGAAGGTAACACCTAGCTCTCGTTGTTGAACATACTGTTGGTCCTTGATGTGGCCTCTCGCCCTGAACTACCAACTCTCCCCCACTTGGGGTCCTGATCCGAACCAGCTGTTGTACGCAATCTATCACTGCTCCATTGGGGCTCAACCAATCCATGCCTATAATCACCTTGTTCCCTCTCAACGGAATAGGAACCAGGTCCACCAGATAACACTCCTCAAATAATCTCAACACACAGTCTCGGAATACCGTCGATGCTCGCACCGATCGGTCATCTGCAATCTCTACCTCTAAAGGGCAATCCAACATGCCCGAAGACTCAAGAAACTTCTTGCTAAGCGTAAGAGAGACAAATGATTGGTTAGCCCCCGAATCAAATAGTACCTGAACTGGGATACCGTTCACATGGAACGATCCTAAACAGAGCACATGCATAACTTATCAAAATTACAGCAGCGCATCATAAAGCATAAAGATAGGAAATCATACCCGTCACCACATCGGGTGCAGCGCGTGCCTCCTCAGAAAAGATAAAAAAGAGGTGTAATATGGTTATTTTAGAATCATTTAATCACCTTAATGACCAAGGTTCTAAATAACGTAAAGCATGACTTGGCGATAATGTCAAGCCTCAAGTTTTTTCAAGCCGTGGCGAGCCATGTCGTATGTAATGCGTGACTTAAGGCGAAAATTTTGTATATAATTCATAATTTTTTTATATATTTTCTATTATTATTCATTTTTATATAACATATATGACTTAAGACAACATTTTGTTAAAGCTTAGCGACAAGTATAAGCCTTGGAGCCATGGTGTACCATGACAAAGCCATGACGAGCTTTTTAAAACCTTATTAATGACTAAAACCTATGGGTTTACAAACCATGAGAATAAATGTAAACTTTCTAAAACTATGACCAAACCTATATAAAGGTGCATACCACAGGGACCAAAACTGTAATTTACTCTTGATTCAAGAAAACCCACTTGTTTATAATTTAACTTGTACAAGAATGATGCAAGCCAATGCCGAAATGATGGTGTTCTTTTGGGCACA
The DNA here is from genome assembly GCF_051521515.1 of Lactuca serriola. Classification (NCBI taxonomy): domain Eukaryota; kingdom Viridiplantae; phylum Streptophyta; class Magnoliopsida; order Asterales; family Asteraceae; genus Lactuca; species Lactuca serriola. The sequence goes on along the minus strand of NC_136411.1, from coordinate 175,703,892 downwards.
TTGACCTAAATTAAGGAAAATCCCATACTAACATCATTACTATCAACCCCTAATCATTGCTTACAAGAACCTTTTTGGTACCCCTAAAAAACAACCTTTATGTTCTATTCTCAAAATTTGAATCCATAAACAAAATCCCATTAATTCAAGAAAGCTTCATTCATTCATTCATTCAAATCTCAAACACTTGAATACAATTTACACAACACCCATGTTCGAATTTCTATCCTATTGAAGTAGCAAGAAAAAGGATTTCTTGTTTACATCTATGCAATTGATCCTATTGAGGTGAAATAACACATTCATAATCTAAATCGTTAACCAAAACCACTCTCACAAATCAAAAGCTTCTTGAACTTGATAACAACTCTTCTGCATCTTTAAACCACTTAAACTATATCTTGACGCCACTATTTCATTAAGAGACAATCTTTTCTTAGGCCCTGATTCCGGCCTTTGTTTAGGGGCACTATGCGACCTCAGTTTTGCCTTTGATGACTGTGTGCTCGCCATGTAACTTGGGTGGTTTGAATATGGCCGGAAAAATCCATCCCCACATACACTTTTTGCAGGAGTCGCCGGAGCATTTGACCGGAATCTTGGAGTGCTTTGAGCTGTGTTGGAGAATTTGTATTCATCACCCGCGAATCCCCATTCTAAATCTTGAAGATTGTGGAACTCTGGAATTGAGATACATGCGGGGTTCGAGCAAGGTAGGGGAGACGAGATGTTGTTGGAATGGAATTGTGATTCCTCCCCGGAATCAGATGTACAAGTGTTGATGCGTCTGGATCTTGTGTGTGGTCTGTAGGTGTCGATTTCGACTATTTTTGGACTCCCATCGTAGCAATTTGTTGAAGATTCGTAAGCTGAGTGTCGTTTACTATGGAATTCGTTTCTCTCAATCTCAAATCTCCCCTGGAGGATCAAAAATGTCAAAAAAGTAACAGATGGAGGACCAAAAGTGAAAAATTGAAGCTTACAATGGATTTTCTATGGCGCAATTCGTGATCTTTTGTGAATGAACGACGAGCCCTTTCCGATCTGATTGCAGCTTGTGCTCTAATGAGAGCTTGCATACTATGAAGAGTGGCGGCTGCTCTTTTCCTCACGAGAAAACCTCGTACAAGAGCTTGTAATTTCACTAATCCTTTTAGAGCTCTGAACGCTTTGCGAGCCTGTGATAAAGTTACGAAAAAACATGATTATGAATCCAAATTGAAACCAAATTAGTTAGCAAAGAAAGGGAAATGATGGATTAGTATTCACCAAATGGGATCTAAACACTTTTTGAATCATAACGGCGGCGCGTTTTTCTTTTCCACCGGCGTACAGGCTTCCTCTGCTCTGGTTTGTGAGCCGGACAACAGCCACGGCGGCCTGTGCCGCTGCCACGGCGGCATCTGCAGCAGCAGCGGTGGCGGCAGCGACGGCAATTGCGTGTTTGTTCTGTTCCTTTTCTGTCTCCGACATGTAAGATCTCAACCAAGTTGCGTCACTTCCTGTTGCCGATGACTGATTAAACTTAGACATCTTCGCCGGCACCGGCGCCGGAAACTGGGATTCCTTCAATGGTTTTCCGAAGCTCCATCTTTTCTTGTCTTTCCGGTCGCCTGAATTCAAATTGTTTACGTTTTCTTTATCTTTCATACCCAACAGACCTTTAAACCACCTCGATGCTTTCCCCATATCTTTCTCTAGATTCAAAAATGGAAATTTAGAGAGAGAGAGAAACAGAGATTCAAATACAAAACACAGGAGATATTTATCGAGAGAGATAAGTTTACTGTTTACTGAAAGAAAAGAAAGAAAAGAGCCAAGTGTTTATTATCAGTGAAGGAACATTTGGAAGGACATTTAGAATCTTTTACAAGTTGGAAATGCAGAGAGGTGGTGTGGTGAGAGAGAAAGGGTGTTCGTTAAAAAATGTAAACAAAAAGGTATCAAACCTTAAAATAATACTCTTTTGAGAGATAATGTATGGGTTTTTTTTTTGAATTTTTATTCTTGTATTTCTGACATAACCTCGTGATGAACTGCATTACAAGACAAAAAGGTGATGCAGAAAGAAACAAAGGAAAAAGTTGGAAAAAGAGACACCATCTTGGTTTTAGATTTTGGAGAAAAACTAAACCAAATGCTTCTACTTACATCTACTTCTTGTTTTGAAAACCTCAATCAAGAAATCCTTAAATAACTACAAATTTACACAAATGGTCCTCCTGTTTGACAGAAAATACAACTATAAATCGTTTTGAGAAATGTTTAACATGTTTAGTTCTTTTAAGTTTTAACATGCAAACCATGGGTCTTTTTAACTTTTAAGTAAGTTATTTTCGGGTTTAAAAAGCACATGATTTGTCCTTGTGTTGGCATAAAAGGACTCGTCTTGTTTATTTTAAATCTAAAAATGACCAAGTCATATTTAAATTTGGAAACTCTCCAATAAAATTATAATATTTTATGTTAATTTACAGTTTAATTCTAAATTTTAATTTTTGAATAAAAAAGTGCATATTATTTTATATTTTGTTCAAATTAACAAAATAATCCTTATTTTTTTCCAAAAAAAAATAACAAATTGTTGTATAAAATTACACAATCATTAATTTTCTGTTAAAAAAATAAATATTGAGATTAAAATGTATACTGACCAAAATATTTGGATTTTATTGAAAATTTCCTTAAATTTTTCTTAAAAAAAACTTTCATGTATATTTTTACCAACCATAAGGACCATTTATGTAATTTTGTTTTAAATATATAAACTAAAACAAGAAAGGAGGGAAGTTTGAAATGAAAACAATAAGTAATTATAATAAAGAAAAAGAACATAAAGACTTCCACATGTACACAATCTAAACTTGGTAACAAATTTGTTCAAGAAAAAGCACAATCATCTTCTACCTCCCTTTATACATTATCCAGTCAAACAAACAAAGAATCACAGACAAAATCGATTGAAGTTGAAACTTTTTAAAAAATCCTTGTAAAAGTAGCAATTATGATGTCACCAGATACTCAAATGGCCACACACCCAGTTCCTAAATTTCAAAAAAACACTCATTTAGCTTCTTTCCCTTTGTCAATATCTACAAACCTGTCACAACCAATGTTACTTACACACATACACATGCACAAAATCCAATCAAACAATCCAACGAATTACAGACAAAATCAATTAAAACCTCAAAAAATGGTTTAGAAAAAAGAAATTATGTTGTCAACACGTTCATTAAAAATACTCAAGTGGCGAAATACTTGATACCCACCTCCTTAATTTTCAAAAACAACACTCAATTTCGGTTCTTCCCTCTTTTCAAAACCTGCAAACCCTAATTTTGTAGGAGGAATTTAATTTTCAGATATTTGAAATTGAAAGCGAATTGGGTGAATTTGAATAACGCGATAATAGCTTTAATGGAGTAATGAATTACTGATGCTTCTTGCATGGTAATGATCTGTAAATAAGGTATACGACGACTGAATTTGTCTGATGGAGTTCTTTGGTGCTGGGTAGATAATGAATTTTAATGAAGATGCTTCAAACTGGTCTTCACATAAATCTCTCTGCCAAATTCGTGCAGAATCTCAGGCAATAATACATAGATGAAATTAAGGAGGGATGTTAATTCGTACGAATGGGACTTGGAAAAAAAATGTACAGGAAAATTTGGTTGTAGAGAATTAATTAAATTACAATTTTTATGAAGGTATGTATTACATTTTGAATTTAAAATGGCATATTCGTTTAGTTTTTATAGTTTTAATAATAGAACAAGCTATTAATTTGCAAAGTATATTTAAAAATGTTAATATTGAGCTATATCTTAATATTAAAAGATCTTCAATCCAATTTCATATTTTAATTTTAATTGTATTTGAAATTTTAGTTTTGATCTATATATATATATATATATATATATATATATATATATATATATATATGGTTCAGTTGAGAAAATAAAAAAGGTTGAGAATGGGTGAATCATTCTCAACCACTCATTTAATCTAAGCATAAAAAAACACGGTGACAAACTTGTAATATATTAATAACCTTCAATCTCAAATACGTAACTATAGAGAATTCGATAATAGTTCGTTCATCATCAAAATTTTTCCTTCAACCTTCAATAATCATCCAGATTTCTTCAACTAAACCGGAATTTCTTCGTTGTTCATGAAATTGGAATCGGAGTTCTTGACTCGCAGTCACAGTCGACATTGAAGGACTCAGAATCGGTACTCACAGGTTCCCAATCGGATTTTCGGAAATCAAAGTCAAAATGAGAAATCGATCAGACATAGGATGCCGCATCTGAAGTCGAAATCGGAAGTATATGATGATTTGGAATTGATAACTTGATGTTTTTAACATTTTAAAAATAGTTAACTTGTATGCACTCCAACTGTTTGATGAAATGCATAAACTAAATTACCACGTTATATTCACATATGAATATGTGTTTCTCACCTGAATCAATATATGATTATTAACAAATATGCAAGTCTGTATGTTATTCATATGTGAATAACATATAAAAATTATACATATTTGTCAAAATACCTTCAAATATTCATAAGTGAATATATTAACAAGTGAATATACCTTGTGATATTCATATGTGAATATACTGCATAATATTCATAAGTGAATATATCATCTAATATTCACAAATGAATATACAATGTAATATTCACATGTGATATATCATGTAATACTATATAATATTCACAAATGAAATATCATTTAATATTCATAAGTGAATATATCATCTAATATTCACAAGTGAATATACTATGTTAATATTCACAAGTGAATGCATCGTCCAATATTAAAATATGAATATACTATGTTTATTATATGTTATATTCATATATGAATGATACTTAAATTGTAAAAAAAAATCATATTTTTTATTCATAAGTGAATAACGAATGTACTTTAATAAAATCTTATGCATTTTTATTCAGTTATGAATAACGATAGCTGAAAATATAAAAAAAAAAATTATTTTATCTTAAAACTATATCAATATGGATGTCTATTTGTAGAGAATAAAAAATCATGAATTTTGGTATATTTAAAATCATTTTTTGATAAAAATAGCTTTTAAAAATTAAAAAAAAAACGAAAAAAACTATGTTTTTGTATATATTAAGGTAATGATTAACATAGTTTAAGGAAATATGTTTTGTTGGAAAACACATGTGCATTCCTTTCCCATTTCCGCCGGTACGTTTGAGGCTTTTGCGGTAAAAATAAATGATTGGCTGAGAATGATTCCCCCATTCTCAACCTTTTTTTCTCAATTGAACCCTCCTATATATATATATATATATATATATATATATATATATATATATATATATATATATATATATATATATATATATATATATATATATGCCTAGGTTATTCTATTCAAACTAATTATTATGTTATTGTATGCATAAATATGGGCCAATCATTTTACTTATTTTAAGAAAGTGATTAATACATATTATTGAATTAAAAATAATCGAAAAATATCATCTAGTTTAACTAGAAGGGTATTTTAGTCAATTAACATAGATTTAATAAAGGAAGTTTTCATATTTTAAGGGATCATAGATTCTATTAATTTTAAAAATCTGATTTTACAAATTATTAGGTTTTTAATTCGAACATTCTGACAGAATGTTTGAATATATACAAAAATAAGAAAATTCTTGAACCATAAAATAATAAAAATATTCTTGAACATATTTTTCTTGTAGAATAACAAATTCTCGAACCAGCAATTTAAGAATTAAAACAAAAATTATATTAATTCTTATAGAATACATGTAACAATTGCTAAGAAATACATTTATTGTTAAAGAATAAAACTAAAAAAAACTTTGAAAATGGAAAAAAAAACATCAAAATCTAACAACTACTAATACATTCTAAAAGAATAATGTGGCCCATTTCAATTTTGTGGTCCGTTCTTCAAGCATCAACTTCTGTGATTCCAACATAATTGGAATTCGTGATTCCATTCCAACATAATTGGTATTCGTGATTCCATTCCAATAAAATTGGAATCTCACTAATATCATCCATTGAATTATCTACATAAACATACTTGATACCTTTTCAGAATTCAACATTGTCAAGATCCTGCACTGTCCACATAAATGAAGTGTTAAATTAGAAAAAAAACATAAATTGAAATATGAATCAATTCATAAAATGCAGCCAAAAAACTGGTCAAGAACAAACTGTATGAACATAAATTGTGGTGGTTTCATCGAATATGAAACCAGGCTCTGAATAAACATAAATTGAGTAATTCGCTGCATCAACATTTTGCAGATATGTTATTTACTCTATGGATTTATGGACAAGAGAACAAATCCCAGCAATTTAAGATCTATGAATGATCCATGGAAGTGTTTGAAATTAAATTACTAGCTATCAATGAAGTTTTGGGTGTTTAGATAAAACATATTCTTCAATTTGCTATAATCGCTTTCAAATAGTGCATCTAAACACCCCTGATTCGTTTAAATTTGTAGTAATTCAATGTTGATTAAATCAAGCTATGTATTCATCTGATTAACCATATTTAAATCCAATCAAATGATACAGAAATGTTTTTAGCACTAACTTCGAAGAAGCTTTGGCAGATCAAGGGGCAGATCGCGACGGACTAGAAACAAGTAAGTAATTCTAGGGTTTCCTTCAAAACCCTCATCATCGATCATCGGAAGCTGAGATCGCCGATAAACTCGACCCGAAGAAGAATGTGGGGAAGTATCATAATAAAACTGAATCCATGCAAGTGTCATGACTAAAAAAATGATGCTCATAAGAATCAAAAGCTTCCAAATAAGCCACAAATTCTGGGATTTTGAAAACAATGAAGATCCTGTCGATTGTCCCCATTGATCGACTGGTCCCTTAGCTTGATCTAATGAACGGTTGAACATGAATGGGTACATTCAAATTCAAAAATCGAATTCAATTATTGATGGGGATCGGTGGAAGTTTTTTTTTATGGTGGAATAGGGTTTTTGACAGTGAACGACATATATAAGAATGAGAATAAATTAGGTCAAAGTCAAAATAACTAGCATAGTTTTAGTAAGTATTTGTGGAAGTAATTTATAAAATTACTTTATTACCCTTATTTATTTAATTAATTATTTAATTTTTTATTTAATTTTGATTGGCCCACATTTATACACAATAATTAGTTTAAACAAATGAACCTAGCTCTCTCTCTCTCTCTCTCTATATATATATATATATATATATATATATATATATATATATATATATATAGAGAGAGAGAGAGAGAGAGAGAGCTAGGTTCATTTGTTTAAAGTAAGTATTGTGTTATTGTATGAATAAATGTGAGCCAATCAAAATTAAACAAAAAATTAAATAATTAAATAAATAAATAAGGGTAATTTAGTAATTTGTTTAGTAACTTCCAAAATTAATCCCTATAATCATGATATTGACCTAAATAAATAAACGTGTCTTCCTCAGTCTCCCACCCGATAAAGCCCTAGCATCGAGTATTTACGCTTTCAGATCATAAAGAAGGCCGGAGAAAACGAAGCTTACAGGCGACCATCATCGATCTTGTAGACAGATGCAGGTGAGTCTTCCAACCACCATCGCCGATCAATACCATCACCCACCACCAAGCTACCATCGCCCCCATCGACCTTCTTAGGGGTTGATGTTGTCTGGCAATCATTTTCACTCCTCCGCCGAGAGCATAATGTCGGGAGAGTTAATCGACGATTGGTTCCTGATAATTGGTCCTAGTGGTAAACCGGCAAAACCTAACACCACAATACTACAAGGTGAGATTGGTTAGAGAACCTAGCAAACCATTGCCAAGTGGTTGGGATTTAACTCTTGGGGAATTGTTGAAATACAAATTATATTGTTTGACTTTTTTCTAGGTTTTCTGATTCATATTTACAGAGAGAAAATGGTGAGAGCGCCATGCTGCGAGAAGACAATATTGAAGCGAGGACCATGGGCACAAGAAGAAGACAACCTTCTAATCGATTACATCAACAAAAACGTCCATGGAAGCTGGCGATCTCTCCTAAAACTCGTTGGTATGTATCTCGATCTTCGTTTTTTCTATCTTCTCGATCGGAGTTCATATCATTTCTTTCTGTTGTTGATTTGTTGCGGATTTGATGTCCACCATGAAATCAACGCGATAAAGTTTAGGAAAATCTAGTACGATTTTGATTCATAGTTAATGTGTTTCACACCAATTGCTCAGTTTGACTTTATATTCTTGGAATTTTGCTCTGTAATTCACAAATTAGATGTTGATCTTAAATGTGTTTCACACCAATTGCTTAGTTTGTAGTGGGACTGCTTCAGGGTCTGGTTAACCCTAGTAAACTAAATTCGAAAGTTTTGATATGTTTGACTTTTTTCTACTTCTTGTTACTTTTGGCTTCTTCATATTTGTTGGTTTTTGCTACTAAGTTAATTTGACTGGACTCTAATCTATAATGGGTTTAACCAAAAATTGGGATTGGAACTTTGTAAAATCTAGTCAATTTGAAGTGGAATCACTTAAGGGTAAAAGCTCAAATCTTGAATTCTTGTAGTTCAAGAATGTTGATTTCTCTATTTGCATTGGTATTTACTTTTGTTGGTCTGTGGTTTTCTGTTTGTACTTTTTGGATTTCAGAATCTTAGATCGATAAAGTTGTATTCTTTTATCTTATTGTTTGAAATCTTTTATTTGTCAATGTAGATTGATTGTTCAGAATCTTGATTGATAAAGTTCTAATATTTTTGTTTCTTGTATCCAAATCATATCAAGAAAACTCACCCACAGGTAAACATAATTTGTTTTGTTAACACAGGAGTTGAGTTTTTAGTTGGGTTACTGAAATATTTGGGTTTCAAAACAATGGCTATGTTACAGTACTCTCTTTAGTGTTGTGAACACTTTGGTCGTGATTAGTTGATGTTATGAACACTTAGTGCGAATTCTATGAACGAGTTTCTATCTTGGAATGTCTAACAATATCGTTCTCATTAAATTGTTTTATACTTTGGATATTTTTCCAACAGAATGCATACTGTAACTGAATCTTGAATTCCAATTCTATCAAAATAAAATCACGAATTCCAATTCCGTTGGAATGGAATATGGATATTTTCCCACTGATTTGTGCATTGGATTTGTTTCCACAGAAGCAGCTGATGCTTGAAGAATGGACCATGAAATTGAAATTGATTCTTAGCAACATTATTCTTTTAGAATGTATTAGTGTCTTGGTTAGATTTTGATGTTTTTTTTCCCGAATTTAAAGTTCTTTTAGTTTTATTCTTTAACAATAATTGTAATTTTTAGCATTTGTTACTTGTATTGTATAAGAATTAGTGTAATGTTTGCTTTTATTCTTCAATTGATGGTTCAAGAATTTGTTATTCTCCAAGAAGTTTTTAAAGTTATGATCAAGAAATAGGTTCAAAAAGTTTTTTATTATTTTATGGTTCAAGAATATTTTTATTTTTGATAAATATATTCTGTCAGAATATCCGAGAGTTATCATCACTAGAATCAGATTTTTAAAATTAATAGAATCTATTATCCCTTAAAATATGCAATTTTCCTTTTTTAAATTAATGTTAATTGACTCAGATACCCTTAAAATGAAATTAGATGGTATTTTCTAATTATCTTTAAATTAATGATATGTATTATTCACTTTCTTAAAATAAGTAAAATTGATTGGCCCACATTTATGCATACAATAACACAATAATTACTTTCAATAGAATAACCTAAGCCTATATATATATATATATATATATATATATATATATATATATATATATATATATATATATATATATATATATATATATAGGTTTAGGTTCTATGGAAAATAAGAAACCCTAGAATCATAAACATGCATAAAAAATACTTAGACATCACAAATCTTTTTTCTGATTTTTTTAGAAAAAAAAACCAAAAAAAAAGATCTTTTATTTTTTTTCAGTGAATTTCTAAAAAAAACTTGCGATTTTTTGGTATATAAATTCAAAAACAAAAAAGATTCATGATGTCTAAGTATTTTTTTTATGCATTTTTATGATTTTTAAGGTTTTTTTTCCATATAACCCTTCCCTATATATATATATATATATATATATATATATATATATATATATATATATATATATATAGAGAGAGAGAGAGAGAGAGAGAGAGAGGTTCCGGTTCCGGAACCGTTAGAATTGGAATATATAGAACCTGTTCCGGTTCCGGGTTTAAAAATTGGTTTTATTCGGGTTCCGGGTAATCCGAGTTTGGGTCTATCGGGTCCGGATAAACCGGGTCTAAAAAACGGAACCGGTGTTAGGAACCGGAATCAATTTTAGAGCCGGAACCGGTTTTTCTGAAACGTTTAAAAGATGCAGATCTTATTCGTTTCAACTTCGATTGACATGTGGTTTTTTCCAATGTGTGAGTTTGTATATGATTTTAGACTATAAATTTGCCATTTTTAGTTTTATATTCATTGACTTACAGTCCCCAAAGTCGAGATATCAAAGCTGAAAGTTTTTAGTTTTTCAGTTTTTTTTTATTCTATAAAAGTTTTAAAACATGGATATTTTATTCGTTTGAAGTCGGATTGACATGTGGTTCTTTCCAACTTGTAATTTAGAGTTTATACATGAGTTTAGAGTATGGTTTTGTTATTTTTGGTTTAATATTCAACGATTTACAGTCCCCCGAAGTCGGAATATCAATACTGAAATTTCAACTTTTTAGCTATTTGTTTTTGTACTTTGTATTTTGTAAAAATATTAACACATACATATCTCATTCGTTTAAAGTCAGATTGACATGCGATTTTTTCTAGAGTGTAGTTTAGAGTTTGTATATGATTTTAGACTATAATTTTTTAAATTTTGGTTTCATATTCAATGAGTTACAGTCCCCCAAAGTCGGGATATCAATATGAAAATTTTCAAAGTTCAACCCACTAAGCAGTAAGTAATTGCCAAAAAATTCCGGTTTTTTCGAGTTTTTCGGTTCTAAACCCACTTTATCCGGTTCCAACCTACCCATTTTGATGTTTTCGGGTTTTCCGGTTGTAGACCCACTTTACCCGGTACCGTACCCAGAACCGAATCGGAACCGGTTCCTATATATGGGTCCGATTTCCAGTTCTACAAAATTCCGTTAACCGGTTCCGGGTTTTACGGGTCCGGGCCCATCCGGCCCGGGTTTGGACCCACTTTCATCCGTAGTAGCTATTGGATCAATTAAAAAGGAAATTATTCTTGAAAGAATACTATTAGTGAAATATGATTTATAATTATTTAAAAAAATGCTTATAAAAAGGTGAATTCGAAATTTTACTAAGAGATAAAAAAAGGAAGCTAACTATATTTTAGGAGACTCATTCGAATCCATAAAAAGAATATCTGATGCATTTTTATTTTTGTTAGAATACGTTTTTATTCTTGACAGAATAAATTTTAAAAAAACATATAACTTTTTGTTCTAGTAATTGGGTTTTGTGATTTAAAGTTTTCAATTTTCGGTATTTAACATCGAAGCCTGATTTTACTCTTGAATTAAACATTAAACAATCAAGAATAACATATTAAAACCAAAGAATCAAGATTCCAATATCGATTCGATAACAAAACTCTAAAATCATGGAAAAATAAGACATTATCTTACAAGTCTCATGAACAAGTTCCATATTTATGGTATAATATAATACATTCTAGTAAGATTTAGACTAAACAGAGACATTCTCTTCTTGAAAAAATAATAATAAGACATTCTTGTATAATAAATGATATTTAACTACCATGAACCAAAACACAGCCCTAACCCTTTCTCTAAATTGAATTTGCATGTCTTTGATTGCAGCTCCCATCCCTTTATAGAAGGTTTTAAAAATGAAGAGCATAGATTACATTTTTTTTGTTTCTGAATCAACATATCGAACAACCTTTTTGGGATAAAGTCGCTAAAGATGGAAAAGAGATCCTTATTCTGTTGTGGTCGACTTAATCAAATGGAGAAGAGATAGGAAAAAAAAACTAGCAGAAACACAAAAACGAATTAGTGTTAGGATTTGATTTTTTTTCCAAAATCAAATCGAGAATAAGCAAATTGGTGAAGAAAGTACCTGATTAAAGTAATTCATATTCATGTCATGTTAAAAATGTTGGATTAATGTCTAAGTCCATAACTATTTTGGTATGTACTTGACCCGATTATGAGCATGGTCCTTTTGGGTTGCCTTCACCATAGCAATATGTAGGATGAATTAAGGAGAGAAAAGTTTAATTATGATTTATTAATATATTATAAGAATAATATATTAAAGGAGAAATCATAATGTTTAATTAATATTAGTCAAGAATTAATTAAGAACTAATTTTGTGTCTAAAAGAGATTAATTAAACTTAAGGGACTTATTGTGTAATTATAAGATAATTACATAGATGGGCTTATGGACTCCATAGAAGGTGGAGTGGACGAATTCTATGGGGGGAAACCCAATAGAAGTCGTCCAAGGCTTCTAAAGAAGGAGTCCATGGGCTGCTTAGGGCTTAAGCAGTCAAATTAGGGTTTCCTTGTTAGATAACCCTAATTGCCTAAGTATATAAGGAGCCCTTAGGCACCAAAAACGTGGCTAACACTGGGATTAGGGTTTCCAGCCGTTTTTGGTGCCTCCCCTCTCTTCCTTATTCATTCTTGTAGCTTAGTGGTGTTTGTGACTCCATTAGAGGTGCAACACTTGAGGCACTAAGCTTTTTGAAGCTAAGGATTGATTATTATTGCTATATAACAATCAAAGGTCAGATCTAAACCCTATTTTATGTTAATATGATTTATTGTATGCTAGATCTATGGTTTATAGCTTTGGATATTCAATTGCATATTCATTAGACAAACTAGATCCAAAAGCTATTAGGGTTTGCATGTACACCATAGGAATGATGTATTGCTCGAAACCCATCAGTGGTATCAGAGCCTAGGGATGTTTGTTAGTGAATTTGATGCTTGATTGATAGATTTTTTTTCATGAAAAACATAGTTTTTTTCCCTCTGCCTTGCTGACTCGGCGAGTCCATGGATCTGACAGCTATATTTCGCGATTTTCTTCCTGTTTTGGCTGTAGATAATTATCTAAACGTTTTATATTAATAAAATTCGATTTTTATCAATATTTGGAGTTTATCCTTGCCAAAATTGAAGATAATTGTCAAATTTAGATAATCTTTTGTTTTATTAGATAAATATTGATTATTTGTAATTTAGATTTGAATTATCTTGTGAAAAAGTTTCAATTTCACCCTTTAGGTTTTATAGTTTAAATTTGAACTTAAAAGTTTTGTTTTTGTAATTTAAATAAGTTAAGCCCTAATGTTTTGAAAAGTTTCAAAACTTGCCCTCAAGTTTTGGATTTTAAAATTAATTAAAAGTCTTAATTTGAAATTTTAAATTCTAAAACCCTAGTAATTTGAAAAGTTCAAATCACACCCTTATGGTTTTATTAATTAATTAAAGTGTGTAATTAAAAGAGATTTAATAAACCCATAAAGTTTTGATTTACATTTAATTAAATTAAAAGTATAATTTACTAAATTAAACCACCTAGTATTTTAAAAGTGTAAAATACACCCTATACTATATATACTAATATTATATATATGTATGAGTAAACAGTCAGTCTTACTGTTAGTAGGCCTCATTCACGAAGCTGATCTATAAGAGATGTTTAAGGAAATTGCCTATAAAATGACGATTGAATGGGTATCCACTCTTACCCACCGCACTCTTGACTAGTGGAGGGTCGTTAGCCGAACGGGTAGGATAGGACAGAAACCTTCCATTATAAGTATAATGAAGTACAAAGTAGCTAAATGCTTTTACAAATTCCCAAATCATAGTTACTTTAGGCAAAATGTGAAATTGTATGCTAATCCATGGAATTACACTTCGTACCCTTGTTAAACGTTAGTGGAGCATGTGTGGTTAACCGGCACCCTAATTTGGGGATGACATTGGTAGCGAAGGGTGGCTCGATGCTTATCATAGATCAATGGAGCGTGTGTGGCTAACCGGAACATTGATTAGGTGATAGTAGCATTGGGTGCACCACGTGATTCATATGGTTATTCACACCTTATTTGAGATCCTTGGCATCCCAGTCATAAATATAAGGGCATAATCGAGATTTAAACATGCCATTGAAAAGTTCAATGAATCTCAAAAGATCTAGGAGTTTCAATTCATTTAAAACATAAATTTCCTTTTCGTTTTTCATGTGGAAATTGGTAAATCGTCATTTACCTACCTTCAAATATTCTGCGACTAGATTACGACATCCCTCTTCTAGGTTGTAGAGTATTGTGTTGGATCCTAGCTTCGATGTTTCATTTGGGTGTTACATCAAGAATTCTAATCAACTTAACTTGAATTTTCTCCCGTTTTGTAGATGTCTAGTTCTGACAATCATGGTCTTCCCAAATCCCATGGAACAAGCTTTCCAAATGAGTATGAGGTTCCACGATATGATCGAGGAACAAGAGATCATGCTTCACTTCCTCCACCTCCTCCAATTGTTCTCCCTGACCCACAAGTTCAAAGGCTTGAAAAGTTCAAGCTCACTCAATCCCTTTTGGCAAATAAACATGAAGATGGGAAACCTGTGTGTGCACACGTCTTAGAGATGAAGTCACACATTGATAGGTTAAGGATGTTGGGTGTCGATATCTCAGAGATGTTGGCTGTTGACTGGGTTCTTCAGTCACTTCCTGATTCGTATAGTGAGTTCGTAAGAGAGTACTATACAATGGTTCACGACGTGACCCTCATTGATTTGACCTATTTGCTTATTGCTGTTGAATCAGCGATGATTTGGCTCTGATTGGTCGATCAAACTCCTATACTTCATTGGACACTGGAAACATTGAAAGTCCAGAAAGGACTGAGCATGAGATTGTCCCATGTAATATGCCAAGGGAGTCCATTTGCTTTTATTGCCAAGAGAAGGGGCATTGGAGACGAAGCTGCCCTGTTTACCTGAGAGATCTAAGAGATGGGAGAGTCAAGACGTATGGCTCTACTTCAGGATCGAAGAAAAGAAAGGAAACTTAAGGAATAAGCGTGCTGAATCTGATCACGAAGAAATGGATTTCGATCGCATGGATTCAAAGATCGGATTTTTGAGCTGCTACTGTGACAACCCGAAATTTCCATTCTGTACAAACAATATCAATTCAATAGAAGTTATGACAGTCACAGTTAATCTTCAGACTTTTTCGTTTAAGTTTGAATACGTCAGGGTTTACACTTCAGGAAATATCAAGAGAGTGGGTGCACTAGGGTTTTGTGAAACACTGTTATTCCAACACTCTATTATATTAGAGATCATCATTTCGGGAATAAAAATATTTTCTGCCAAAAATATCTCAGGACTATAAATAGAATTCTGAACCAAATTCATTCATTATTCGCATTTCCAACTAGAGAAAAGCCATTTTCTCTCTCACGAATCTTCGGGTTTTTATCCCAAATCGTGAGTACCCCTCGCTGGTAGTGTTATATAGCTTTAAATGTGTTCATAACATAGATTTCATAGCTAAATCACTAGATTTAGGAGTTTACTCCCCAAGGTGTTCTTGGGTGGTAAACTCCCGAAAACAATGCCTAGCCTTTCCCCCGAGATATACTACTGCCTTGGACTTAAATAGGAGTGTATTAGGGACAAGAAAACATCAAAGAACCACCCAAGTTTGGGAGCTCACGGCCCAAGATGATCTTGGACCGTGAACTCCAAAATCATGCACAAAAGGGTGCTTTTAAGGCCCCTAAAGCCTTAGACAATTACAAGAAATTGTTCCCCACTTAAATGAAGGACTAAAAAACACCAAAAGCACCCCTTCAAATGAGTTCACGGCCCTAATAAGGTTCTTGGGCCATGAACATCAAACAAAGGCACCAAAGTGTGCCTAAGGCCTTCATATGCTTGGTATAAAAGTCTAGAACCTATACCACATGTGCAAGAGACTTGAAAGCATCAAAAACACCCATCCTTAAGAGTTTACGGTCGCAAACTCTAAGGGAAATGGCCTTAGGGTCGTAAAATCCTCAAAGGAGTGTTTCTATACCTTAAACCCTTCCAAGAATTGAACCACCAAGTTGGAATAATTCTAGGAATCATTTGGAACTTCAAAACACACAATACCCCCATGGTTGGGAGTTTACGGCCGTAAACTCAAGAGTTTACAACCGTAAACTCCAATTGTGATGATATATGGAGAGTAAACTCATATATAGGGTCCTTTGGAACCCTAAACCCAAGTACTTTGTCCCCCAATAGCTTAAATGCAATCCTTAGGGCTTAAAGCACTTATATAAAGTGTTTATTATGTTCTAGGATGTCTTAACATTATCAATTAGTAATTTAAATCTAATTGAGTGCATATATGTGTGATTATGTGTTCATTAGGATCGTAGTGTGTGTACGAGTCCTCACTTGACACCTAACAATCCTACACCGTCCAGTTCGTCTAAACTACCATCTACAGGTGAGTTCATACCCTAATCAATGTTTTAAATGATTTTAAATGCTTTAAAGGGGGGGGGGATACAAGTAGAAACAAACATGTTATTAAATCATTGATATGTATTTTATAACTGTGTTTGTCATTTAACAAATTTCACATACTACAAAATGTGATGCATGAAATGGTTTTAAATCTTAAAAATACTTTGTTATCAAATGTTTTACTTTTGAAATGTTTATTAAAATGACATCAAGTCATTGTTAATTATTTTTCAAAACCCATAAGATGTCTTACAAAACCATTTTTACATTCTTGAACTAAACTATGCATATACACTTATATTCTTATATATGTATTGATATTATAGTTTATATTTTTCATTTAGTTTCTCACACCCTTGAGTAGTAAGAGTGTATAAACCTACTTGAACAACTAATTACCTTTCAGTAAATTATCATAGGGATAATTTGAAGATATCAAACATTATTCCTATTACAAGGAATCACACGAGAGTCAGTTCATTCATGAGTCTATACTAGTACATTTCCTGATACGTGATTACATATACATATGCTTACCTGATACATGAATATGTTTACATATACTTACCTGTTAAATGAACACACTTACATGAATAGCATACAGGAACACTTTTACATAGGTGCATTATCCTGTATTCACTTACCTGGATACTTGTACTTAGAACTACGAGGATGAGTTATTAGTACTTTCTGTGTAAATTATCTTTCCTATCCCGGTTCAATGGGATATCTCGGCGGGACTTACCATTACGAACCCCACTGATTAGCACCAGTGGTCGATGACCATCTACGGAGGTCTAAGGTTACTATTTATATTAGGTAGATCGATATCGGGACTAACCCTTCCACCCACCTGCTGCTGCTACAGAGGACAAGTGGACAATCTTCGGATGTTCATTAGGTTATACTTTTCGCTTATTGCGATGTTGTGTTACTCCTAGTACCCAGCGATGACACTTACATTATTATTTTTTCTGGACAATCTTCGGATGTTTATTAGGTTACATATTTCGCTTAATGCGATGTTGTGTTAGTCCTAGTACCCAGTGACAACACTTACGGTAGTACATTTTCCTGTTTACTTTATTTTGTGATACTTTCACGTAAACGATGAGTTAGACTAAGTACTTTAATACTAATCAGTTGAAGGAAAAACTATCATTTTCCTTACAAAACATTCGGGTCTTGGTAGAAGACTACATCTCAAACTGATAGAAGATAAGGGATTTTCTAGGGCTTTTCATACTTATATCAACATTTTCATTTAAAGGTTTTCATGACTTTTAAAACAGCTTTTCAAGGCAAGACAATGACACTTAAATACTTATGAATTCACCAGCTTTAAAGCTGATACTCTCTTTCAAAATAACTTGTATTCTCAGGTCATCAGTAGACAGGTACGGTGGCCAGGTTTTGAGAAGATGGAGCAGACAAGTCTCATCTTTTATTTTGATTGTATATTTTTGGTGTCTTATTACAATGAAAGAACACACATGTATTAAAACTTTACTTATAATGTAATGGATGATGTTGTTGCTTGTTTACTATTATACACTGTTGTGATACTGTACATGACGTCCTCCACCCCTGAACGTTTCCGCCGTTCGTGGTTTTGGGGTGTGACAGCTACTTTAGAGTTAGGGTAGATTGCTAAGAAATATGTAATAGCATAGTTTTTCAGTTGAATTGCAGTGTAAGGACAAGTTTTTCTGCAATAAAATAAAATTTGATTTTATCTTATTTATTTATCCTTGAAATGGCATGTATGAAAAATTGATGTTTGAAGGTTTCTATTATTAGCAATAATGGATTTGATTCTTAATTATGTCATTTGTGGAAATGTCGAGAATCTGCCAAACATGGAGAGTTTCTCATCACCCAAGTTTCAATTGGATAGAAACTTGGAATCATACAACTTGGTTGTGTGATGAATGAGAAACTTTATAATTGGAAAATGTTGTGAATCAATCAAGTCCACCACAAGAGTGATAAAGATATTCGTCATGATTTACTAAAGTTTAGTAAATATGATTATACTTATAAGATTAAGTGTAACTCTGAGTTGATTGAAAGAGTTTCAATGAATAGCAGAACGAATAAAAAAGGATCAAGTAGACAGAAAGATAAAAGTTTCTCTATTCTAAGAAGAAGGGAGAGTACCTTTTATTGTGATAAAGTCTTAATGATTAAGAACCATATCTCAATTGGTCCTCTAAGTGAGTCTTAGTACATTTGTATGTCTAAGAAGAGGAATCAGGAATTGTGGAAATGGTTAAATCAAGAAGTCAATCATACTTCGTTCCAATATCGAATCTTAGAGTCATACTCCAAGATTGCGAATTGAGTGACACGTCTTTAGTAGGTTTATAACACTCAACAAATATGGAATTTGGAAAAGTTTTCTTATTCTTGCACATTTGAAATTGGTAAGTTGTGTTGTCTTGGATAAGACAAAGACCAACTAGAACCAATTATGTGAAGTGTTTTGTCTTGATAAGAACTACACTAACTATTGAATATTTGTTTTGTCTAGGAAAGTTTCCTGACAAGAGAATCATATATGTTAAGAGGTCAGTGTGAGTTTTAAAAAGGTTTCAAGAACAAATCAAGAATAAATGTTATCAATCATCACTAGCACACGACTTGAGGTTTACAACCTATCATGTTGACATTATTTTGTTTCTGTGCCATTCCAATTGAGTTAATTATGTATGTGAGTTCTATGAGTTCTCATTTGAATGCATAAAGACAAGGCACCTTGATCGATGGAAAGCACATTGATATGTAAGGATAAGTTGCTAAACTACTTGGAATACATGGTGGGCACCCGTGTTACCACAAGGCTAGAAATCAAGAAAATTCAGTCCATATGAGGTTGGATTTGTCGCAAACTTGGTTTTGGCAAATTCACATGGATAGGAACTCATACACCATAAAATCTAAGTGTCATAAGATTTCCTCCTTCATGAAAATGACTGTGAGGAAATGTTTTCAGTAAGAGAGATTTTAAAAAGATAGCAATTGTGAAAATTGTATTCTCAAATTCGATTATGGTTACGACATCCCTTTCCATAGTTCGAATTGTGAGATTTGGCAATTAGTCTAACATTTGGGACTTATTGATATAAGTTTTGAATTGTTTAGACACACATATGAGCTATCGAAGGCAAATATGTATAAGTTTAAGAAGCTTAGATAAAGGCTTATCGAAGCATCTGGTATTAGAAATATGAATTTCAGAAATTCAATAGGCATTATTTTCTGAAAGTTCAGCTGTTTTCTGAATACATGTCAAAGCTAGTGGGAGCATAAGTGTTATGCTTATAATCATCATGATAGTGGGAGCATAAGTGTTATGCTTGTATGATTATTGTGGAAAGTATTGCAAGTTAACAATATTAATTATAGAAAAACAAATATTCAATTTGCAAAGTTGCATGGGTTGAAAAGTTGTTTTGCTATAATTAAGGGAGAGAATATTATACTTCGTTTCAAAATCTAAAGCTTAAATTGAAAATTTTTAATAATATAGTCAAACGATACATAGTGTGTTCTCAAATTTCGATTATGATTACGACATCCATCTTCATAGTTCGAATTGTGAGAGTGTGACACAAAAAATATTATGGCAAAAGATTGATAAAGTATCATATCTTTATGTAAGACATTATGCATCGTGTCCCATACGCTTCGGGTATAGGATTGATTGCAAATGCTATAATATTTGACCATTCTTAAATTTTCCAAATGTCGAGCGCATTAAGAGGGAAAAAGGACTAGAATCGGTTTTGACTAAAACAATTAAACAACTATCAAAGGACGATCCAAAGTTCGTTGAGGATTGGTCGCTTGTGAGTAGTTGGAAGTATGATATTGGATGGACCATATCGACATTATTATGAATAGATAAGATTCTATTAAGAATGAGTTATCATGTGGCAAATATGGAAATGTTTCCATATTGGGAGTTGGATATTGAGAGTCTATGTATAGATTAGAAAATTTTATGCAAGAAGGATGTTCAAAGGAATGTACTTTGAATGTGAGACTTCACGTCTATGGAATTGTCTTTCACGTCTATGGAATTGTCTTGTAACAATTTCCGATAGAGTACTTTGTAATTTCATTGGCCAAGTCTTGGTGACTTTTGTGCTATGACTTTGCGAAAGGATCGTTGCATAAAATGTTAGAATCTAACATATTCTAGTAGTGGCAAGAACCTTGTGTTCTAACACTAATGATAAGGATTGGCAATTGTGAAATGAGCGTCATTGGAAAAGTTTTTCAATTGATCTATTTCACAAAGTAAGGACCATAGGAAACATAGTGTGCATGCCTTTTGCGTGGGACAGCTATTGTTGTAATTTGAGTAATAAGTTGATTTCCTGAAACCGTAAATGATGAATAATGAGTAATCAATATGGTGTTTAAACAAAAGTGTTTTATTTACTCCCACAAGTTTCGGGCCATATAAGATTAAGTATTATTGTTGTGTTTCAGTTTGCATGTTTTGACTTCCAGAATAACTGGGTTATTCGAACCTCCACAGTCGGTCATACGTTGGAAGTAGGTATGAAGGAAGACTGTCATGAAAAGTCTGTAGATTGTCTGAAGAGTTTAGACATAGCACAAGTTTGCTGCAGGGTTCATGAGTGCTTTGATAAGATTAGAGTATTGGATTAAACCGACACTCACAAGAATCACTTCATAGATTTTATCACGAGTGATTGTGAGTCGATAATATTATATATTTTTGAAACCGAGACGTGTGAGTTGTTATTTGTTGGTCGGTTGCACATTGATAATAAGTAAACGCACCAGTAACTTGGTGTTATAAAACTTATTGTTGTGTGTGATTCGATCAGTAAATGCAAGCGAGCATTTGAGTCGAAGTTTATCCATTCCTTTTACCCAAAGTGGGATAAAAGCGATATGTGTGGGCCCCTCGATGATTTAGTGATGACACCCTAAGCGCTTGGCCAAGCCGGGACTAAGTTGATGTGTTTAATTGTAGTCTGTTGTCAGTCTTCATAAATCGGAAGTCGGGAAACAATATAGAGAGAATGATTGAAATTCATGTCTTATGTCTATACGATATCTTGAGAATGGAGGAATATATGATCCCTTATCTAAAGGACACGTGTATCTGATAAGATCAGAGTTGACAACGGCTTAAGAAAGCTACTATTGCTGATCAGGTTCTGAAGTCATACGAAAAATAGTTATTAGACTTATCCAAGTGGGAGACTGTGTGATTAATGTCTAAGTCCATAACTATTTTGGTATGTACTTGACCCGATTATAAGCGTGGTCCTTTTGGGTTGCCTTCACCATAGCAATATGTAGTATGAATTAAGGAGAGAAAGGTTTAATTATGATTTATTAATATATTATAAGAATAATATATTAAAGGAGAAATCATAATGTTTAATTAATATTAGTCAAGAATTAATTAAGAATTAATTTTGTGGTTAAAAGAGATTAATTAAACTTAAGGGACTTATTGTGTAATTATAAGATAATTACATTGATGGGCTTATGGACTCCATAGAAGGTGGAGTGGACGAATTCTATGGGGGAAACCCATTAGAAGTCGTCCAAGGCTTCTAAAGAAGGAGTCCATGGGCTGGTTAGGGCTTAAGCAGTCAAATTAGGGTTTCCTTGTTAGATAACCCTAATTGCCTAAGTATATAAGGAGCCCTTAGGCACCAAAAACGAGGCTAACACCGGGATTAGGGTTTCCAGCCGTTTTTGGTTCCTCCCCTATCTTCCCTCTTCATTCTTGTTGCTTAGTGGTGTTTGTGACTCCAATAGAGGGGCAACACTTGAGGCACTAAGCTTTCTGAAGCTAAGGATTGATTGTTATTGCTATATAACAATCAAAGGTCAGATCTAAACCCTATTTTATATTAATATGATTAATTGTATGCTAGATCTAGGGTTTATAGTGTTGGATATTCAATTGCATGTTCATTAGACAAACTAGATCCAAAAGCTATTAGAGTTTGCATGTACACCATAAGAATGATGTATTGCTCGAAACCCATCAAAAAATTACCCTTCTTTCTGTCTTCTCCCTCAACAAAACGCAACTAAAACAACTAAAACCTTTATTTTTTAAAATATATACCAGAGAATTGTAGTAAATTGTTAGTTTTTAGGATTGTGGCCTTTTCATCAAACAGTTGGTGTGCGTCTTTCTTGGCTTGGCCTATAGAATCGAAAGAATGGATTCTCTCGTCTTCCGATGTTTCATAGTCTTCTAGCACATGGTAAGGTAGCAACCTGGATAGAAATCAAGGAGAAAAATGAGTAATATGTAGTTGAAAAACAATTTATAAATTCAAGTTTAGTGTATCAAATGCTCATGAACTAATATCAGAGGTTCTAAAAAAATGAATAACATAAATGACTTTGTTACTTTCTGGATCAACAAATCAAACAACCTTTTTGGGATGAACTCGCTTGGATTCTTGAACCTGTTGAAGATGGAAGGATCGAACGAAGAACATGATGTTTGATTTGTTATCGAGGTCGTTGTGCAGGAGTCTAGTGAAAGAAAATTTTATTTTGTTGTGGTCGATTGAATCAAATATTGTGTAACTGCAAAACAAACCAAAAAAAAGGATTCTGCTACAAAGAAAACAAGAGGGGGATATAAGCCATAGAATTCATTTGTCTTCCTGTATAGCCCTAGAATCGATGAGAGGGGAGAATAGATAGGATACAAAGAGAGTAACAGAGATGTGGCTACCGTTATTGTGGTGGAACTACTCGAATAGAATATTGAGCAATGGTGGAGATGGTGATTTATGGCGGAGAAGAAGAATCAGTCGACTGTCTATAAAGAAGAGGAGGTGAGAGAAAAACTAGTTTATAGAGAAAGAAAAAGGGGAGATGGCTCTATTTCCATAAATTAGTTTCCTTAAATCAAAGTGACTTATTTAGAAAATTAACAAAATAACAAAATTGACCCAGAATAATTAATTAAAATAATAATAAAATAACAATTAATGATTGATCAAAAATTGGTTATACAGTTACACAATATATGCCTATTTACATATGATCCTATATATATATATATATATATATATATATATATATATATATATATATATATATATATATATATATATATATATATATATACTACTTATAATTTTAATATAATATATAATATTTATAATATTTTATTATATATTAAATTGTATTAAATTATTAATTAATAATAAATATAAGTTAATTTTTATATAACGAATTCATATTAAAAAATTTGATGAATATTGAAATTTTGAAATATAACAACATATCTTATAAAGATAGTTAATTTTAACTTTTTTTATATGAAAATAATAAAAATAAATAATTTCAGTTAAGTCTACTAAAATACGTTAGTTGATCATCTATGAGAAATTATATGTATTGTTTTTTTTTAATATATGTGTAATATTTTTATAAATTTATGCATACTATTTATTTAAAAAATATCAATGAAATCTTATTTAGTAAATTTTGCTTCAATAGATTCATAATTAATTCAAACTAGGTGAGAAACCCCACTCCGCGGGGTTCAGTTTTGACCATAGTTTTCGTCTTTTGATAATCGAATCGGTCAAGCCATCTTCAAAATCACATACACACAAAAGTTAAAGGGGCTCAAGTTAAAATTCTAAATTTTATATAATCCGTGTAAAATTTACAATTTAGTTCTTCTATAGAATTAACTTGGTAGGATTCCAACTTGAAGGTACTAAATGAACCTCCCAAATTCAAATTGGTGAAATATCAGTTCAAAACTAAACCCGTGTCACTTATTTTCATGTTGAACCAACACTGGAAACCAACATTGGCTGAAAGTGAAAGTAATTGACTACTTCATTGGTCAATGGTCATCACATTTTATCTAAGGTGGATGTACAATTAAAATTCGCATAATCCATGTCATAAGGTAGTGTTTCTTGCTTGAGTTATTTTGGCAATTATTAGTTGACTATCTTATGTTTTTGTTGTATCGTGTGCAAAATCATAGTATAAAAGGGCAAACCCAACACCAGAACCAACTTTTGGTTAACACATATTATGCTTAAAAAATTATTTTAATAGTAAATAATAAATATGAATATAAATACACACACATAAACACAATAACTACACACAACCAGATTAAAAACAATTTTTTAGAAGCATAATGGTTTATTAGGAAATATGACCCGTTACAAAAATCAAGCCCAAATTACACCCATACCCATAAACAAAGGGCCATTTCTGCCAACCCTTTAGGAAGTTTACTGTTCCAAATGTATTCAAGAAAGGAATGGAATGATGGATTCCAGTATAATATGATAATATTTATACCTGAGGAGCAGGGTAGCCTCCAACAGGCCAACCCAAAGGCCATTTCACATCTTGTTGAAGCAAAGTGTACTCTTGCTTAATCCCAAACCTTAAATCATATAAAATGTATATAAGTTTTTCTTCAAAACAAAGATAATTAATTATGAAAAACTAATTAAAATTTTCACTCAAAAAACCTACCATGGAACTTGTGCTACAACTTTAGGATCACTGAAAATCTCAGCAGCGTTACCATGTTTGTTTGTAGGGATAGGCACTCCTTGTGGAGTGTATATGTCATAGATTACCTTTAAGAAAGAAGCAAAATATATAATTTAAGAAAATAGAAAATTTTCAAAATATTAAGAAAAAGGTTGAAACTTGAACGCATGATAGTGTAATAAACTCACCAGGATGTTGTTGCCACCACAAAAAGGGTCCTTAAAGATTGCATAGCCACTACAAAAATAAAATTATAATTATAAATACTTCAAGTAAAATGAAATTTTTATTTATTTATTTAGTTATTTATTAAATTGGACTTACTATAAGATAACTTCACTGTCTTCCCTTGGTGCTTGTCCAATACTTCATCCATCATAATTCCACTTTGGAAGCTCAAAAGGATGCTCCACTGGTTTCGAGAGTGTCTAAAACATAAATAATTTAAAAATATATTTTTTTTAAAAGTATTTGAAAATAATTAAAGTAAACAAAGGTCAACATACCCTTGACTTGGTGGGCACATATGTTCCAGAACCTCCAATCCTGTTCCAAAATGTCAATAAAATGAAACTGAATAAGCAAAGGAAAAGCCTAAAGAGTGTATATATGTTTGGTTTATAGCATAAATGAATTAAAGAAGTCAATTTGGTATTTAGAAGATTGTGATTAAAGTGTTGAAACATTTTTTAATGTATAACAATATCAATTGGAGAAAGGTGAACGGAGAGCTTATAACTGTTATGAAATGCTCATGATATTTTATAATTTAATGTATAACAATATTAATTATCCCCTATAAAAACACAATTGTTTTTATTTATCTCATGCTATAAAATAAACTTTGTCATCTAACTCTATGAAAAAAGGCCAAGTGTATTTTTAAGGCTGTTTATTTATTTATTTTTGCCTAATCCATTTAGCCCAAAGAAAACAGAAAGTGCCATGGTTAGACTTAGATTATTTATTGATACCTTACAAATAAAAAAATAGAAAATACCTATGTATGCTATCATACTTTCACCAGATTAATTTCATGCAAGAAAGATACAAACCTTAAGAAACTGTAACAGGTATTAAATGTGGTGGTGGTGAGTATTTAAAAGTAAACATCTTATCTCATCAAATGAATTAACCAAAAACTCCCAAAGCTAAGTTATATGAAAATAAGTTTGAGCTTATTGAATAAAAATTGAAAAAAAAATGCAAGTCACCTTCGCATTAAATCGAACACCTGTTGGGCATAGCTACAACGTTATTCAACCACTATTAAACTTGCATTCTAGGAAACATGTTAAGTACTAAGCAGTAAGCACTTATAAGTAATAATAAATTAATAAAAATGTAGAGAAAATACCTGTAAGCTTGTGAAATTGTCTTCCTTACTCAGCCCTAGAATAAGCATTATTCATCCATAAATCATAATTAAGCAAAAAATTATACGGTTAAGAATAATGAAAATTATAATTAAGAAATAATTAAAACGTCTAAAACTTACACATTAACATTCTTGATTCATCCAGATTGAGATTTGAACTTCTTAAAAAGCTTACTCGTTGGACAATAGGAACGGAACTGCAAATGCAAGGAGGAAAACATGGGAAACGAAAGTAAGTAGATGGTATCTCTACCAACTCAAAGAACACACACATCAAAAACTGCATAAAATTACCACATAAAAAAAGAAATTGTGACTTATAATATCAAACCTGTAACATTATGGTGACATCGGCACCTTCAACTTCCCATTCGAATGTAGGAGTAGAGTAGTTGGTGATACAGAGGGTCGAATTGATCGACGATACGTTGATAAGAACCAAGAATAAAATCGATTTGAGGTATTACGAAATCGGTTTGATAGTTGAGGTATTAGGAAATCGATTTGGTACCTGAGAAAGAGAAAGAGAAGGCATGGCCCACCTCCCGTTCAGAAGCTTAGCTTGGACGAACCATTTCGGATTCTGTGGGTCCTCTGCTAGACCCAATGGGTCGGACCCGTTGTCACCTGGAAGACTGAAATTAAACATGGTTTTAGTTCTACAGTTAGTTCATGGATTAGGGTTTTTAATTGGGGATTTTTGAAGTTATGTTTACCTTCCATCGAGGTAACCAGGTGAGGTTAACCCCAGTAGCCATTGTCCTTTTTTGGCTTCGATCTTGAAGGAAGCGGGAGAGAAAGTGTTTGCAGGTTTGAGTGATACTTCTCTGAAATGAGAAGCTGACGGTGGGAGCAGTAGGTGCAATCGACATAAGGATAGGACCACGACCTCCAATCGAAGATAGAAACTATGGTATCTATTATGGATATTGAACTGAAGGTAGAATAACAATCAAGCGGTGGCAGAAAGAAGCTTATCTAATAAGCTGATGGAAGCGGTGGTGGGGAGTTAGAGACAATCGATTGAACATAAACCTTCAAACCATCCACAAAATCAAACATATTGCAACCGATCGTTGAGGAGACGGAGGTGACTGGATTCGACGATGGAACACAGAAGACGTAGACGAAAGCAGTTGAAGGCGGTTGAAGCAAGTGTGTAAGAATTCGATTACAGACCTAAATCGGTGGAAGACACGTATTTCAAAGATGAGTCGCAATACCTAAAAGAAGAATCGAGAAGGGATGGAGACAATGGTAGATGAACAACACGTGTGTAAAGAATGTATATAATTTCATAAAATGTCCGCTTACAAAAAACGGACTGAAATTACAGCCAAACCCATAAACAGGGGGTCATTTCTGCCAACCCCTAAAGAGCTTTACTGTTCCTAAGGGGTGCACAACTTTAATATATATATATATATATATATATATATATATATATATATATATATATATATATAACTTTAAATCATAAGGTCTCTCAATTAAAAAAAATGTCTCGTTGATTAGAAAAGAAAATTAACTAAATGAATTCCTTAATGTCAAGGCTTCCATTTACGCATATTTTGATGACACGGGGTCATTTAAACATATTTTAAACTTTTTTATTTAGTTTTTATCTTTTGTTGTTATATTAGGAGCACTAGGTGTGTGAGACCTATGTATTATATGAGTTAAATAAAAATTTAAATATCAAAATATAAACATTAAGTATTTTTTAAAATTAAATTTTAAAATATAGAAGGAAAAAACATATTTATTGCAATTTATGATCATATTTGTTACATTTATTATTTTACTTATATAACTACATAGATTATTTGGCTTTTTAATTTTAAAAATTAAAAAACCTAGAAATTAACATGTGAATACTATTAATTTAAAAAATACCACAAATTGACAAGTGTCAAAACTTAGGAGAGATTGACATGTGGCAAAATTGATCTTTATTTATTAGAGTACTAGGTGTAAGACACATGTATTACTTGAGTTAATTAAAAAAATTAAATATAAATATCTAAATATTTAATAACTTTGGATTTATAAGAAAATAAGAAAAATAATGAATTATTAAAATTAATTTTTCTTTTAAATTTAAATAAATGAACAAAATAAACTAATGAACTTTAATTTGAGAATTTTGAAATAAAAAGGTAAGTCCATTAATGAAATTGATATTTATTTATTATTATATTTATTGTAATTATTAAATGAAAGTATTATGTGAAATTTATTAAAATAGAAAAACTCATAAAATGACATGTGGAAAAAGAAATTAATTCAAAATAACCATAAAATGACATTTGACAAATTGAATGAGAGTGTGACATGTGACAAAAAAACCTTCATTTATTAGAGTAGAAATTAAGATCCTATTACTAGTACTCACATTCACTTTGCCGCCATTCACCCTCCCCCTTCCAACAACTCACCTAAACACCATGAAGCTTCCCTAGATGATCTATGAAACCCTAACGATGAATATTGTTGAATCTTCTTGCAGCTTTTAAGTTAAAGAACATGCTTGCAGAAGGTGTCAAGGATTGGGTTGAATACAAAACATAATAGGATTTAGACAATTCGAACTTTTATTAAACTAGAATACTTAGATGATATCAAAGATTACAACTACATAGATCACATTTCTAATATTGTTAAAATTGATAACTATTAAGGAACTAGGTGTGAGACCCGTGTATTACACGGGTTGATTAAAAAAGTTAAATATAAGGTGTAGACATTAAATAGTTTCTAAAATAAAATTTTGAAAAAATATAAATGAAATGATGAATAAGTAATTTAATCTATACTAATAAAAAATTATTATCATGTTTTAAAAAATCATGCTAAATATGAATATGTAAAAATTAAGTATTTTTTAAAGTAAGCTTTCAAAATAAATACAATAAACCACAACGACCATTTATGTAATTTGTCTTAATTAATCTATACTAATAAAACTAATTAATATAAAATCACAAATGAAATTCATTAATATATTAATAGAAATAAGAATTCACAAATGGAAGGTTTACTATATACATTAATTCACATTAATTTAATTATGAGGTGACATTTAATAGGTGAAAATTGAATAAAAATAAAAATAAATACAAAAATGACAAGTGGAAAAAAAATAATTTTAAAATTCTAAGAAAATGACATGTGTCAAATTCAATAAGAAGTTGACATTTGACGAAATTATCTTTATTTATTATGATAGATTCAACATACCCATTATAACTACAAAATTTCATAAAATGACACAAGAACCCTCGCTGATAGAGCATTATTCGTTACATAATAGTAGGCGTATACCTGTGTACTGCGCAGTTATGTAATTATCTATTTAAAATAGGTATGATCAAAAACTAATAAATAGAGTTAATAAAATCGGTTTAGTCCGGTTAGAGCCTTAATTACATTTCTAGTTAAGTAAATATATTTTACATACATTATATTAGTAATATAAATCTATATTTATTTGTGAGTCGTTTAAGTATGTGATCAAATATCACATAGGAGATGGTGAAATATTTGTATTGATTATATAATATATATTTAAACCTTCATTTGCGGTAAAAGTATTATATAACAAAATATTTCTATGATTGAAATATAAGGCTTCTAAAATTATAAGTATGGTCTCCTTTATATGTGATACTAGTTGTGAGACCTATGTATTATATAGGTTAATTTAAAAAAAAGTTTAAATATAAATGTCAAAATATTTAAGAAATTTGAATTTTTATGAAAATAAGAAAAATAATGAATAATTATAAGAAAATAAGAAAAATAATTAATTATTATAATGGAAATATTTTTTATCTTTTAAATTTAAACAAATAATTTAAATAAATAAAAGAAACTAATAAACTTTAATTTTGGAAATTTTGAAATTAAAAAGTAAGTTTATTAATGAAATTGATATCCATTTATTACTACATTTATTTTAATTATTACATTAAAATATTATGTAAATCAAAACTCAAAATAAAAAGTTGCCGCAACAAGAAAAATAGAAAAAACGCGTTTTGAGGCCCTAAACGATCCCGAATAGCCGAAGAACACCACACGTCATGGTGAAGCGATGAGTTTTCTTAATCGACCCATTTTACATGTCGCGTGCGAATGTGATGCCCGATTTGCTAGGTATTCTCTTAATCAAATAATAATAATAATATGAAAAGGGGAGGGGCATATGCTGGGTGTACATAGTGTACACATGGTGTACAAAGGTGAGGCTCGAAGCGGGCGAAGACCCTGCATACGCTGGGTGTACCCATGCACACGCTGGGCGTAAGCTGGCAAGATGCAAACCCTAAATTCTAGGGTTTGGACCTTATATAAACACCTTAAGTTCGTCCCAACCTTCATTCTATCAGCCTCCACTGTCCCTAAAGTGTTAAACTCAAACCCTAATCCTCTTGCATGCATTTTGAGCTAATCTTGAGCATTTTTCGTGATTTTGAAGAAGATGGAGTTTGAAGAAGGAGTAAGAACGTGAAGAGGGCTTGTAGATCCAGAAGTTTGGCATCATTTCTGACTCATTTGAGGTATAAAGCTTTAACCCTGACCATTACATGCTTAGATCTAGTTTTGGGGTGTTTTATGTTGCATTTTGGTTCCATAGTTGAGGTTTCTTGAGTTTTAGAAGTTCCAGTCCATATGAGTTGTCCTTTTAGGCTCTTGGAAGTGTTTAGAGCCATAAAAATCAGGCCTTGATGGTTTAGCCTCAACCATGCAAGTTTTAGATGGCCACAAAGTGTGTTTAAGGACTTAAATCATGTCTTAATCCCCATCAATGCATGCAACAATATAAAGTTTATAACTTTATCGTTTAGGACGTATTTAAGGGCCTAGATCTATGTTCTAGACGTTAGGACTTAACTGATTAAGTCACAATGAAGCTTCTAAGATGGCTGGTCAATATGCTGGGTGTACCCTTGGTA
The DNA here is from genome assembly GCF_051521515.1 of Lactuca serriola. NCBI lineage: Eukaryota > Viridiplantae > Streptophyta > Magnoliopsida > Asterales > Asteraceae > Lactuca > Lactuca serriola. The sequence goes on along the minus strand of NC_136411.1, from coordinate 175,672,383 downwards.
CGTTGTGTGTATTGGGTCAACCTCCTGTATCTGGTCAAGGCCAGCGTACGTTGGGCGTACGTATAAAGTATGTTGTGCGTATGCATGTAGTGGGTCAAATGTGGTTTTTGGGCCTGGATTTGTTGGGCCTCAATCCCAAATGTGGATTAAGGCCTCTAGGCCTAGGCCTAGGATTTATTGTATTGGGACTTAAAGCTTAGTTGGATGGACTTGGACATTTTAATTTGAAAGTTGGGCCTTGGAAGGAAGAGGCCCAATAGGGCAGAGATTTAGGAACCTTTGCCTTATGTCATGAATCAGGGTTTGGGTCGTGGGGATAGGTTTAAAAGTCCAATTTCTAATTAGGAAGTTTGTTGTGCTATAGGGAGAGGAGTTTGGAGTCATCCACGGAGTACGATTTTACATTTGTAGTTGCGGCGAGTCTCCTATCGTAAATGTTACGGGTCAAAGACACCAAGGTCGACCCTCATTTATTGTATAGTATGATGGTTGTCTGCGTGATAATTATGATTGTTCGCACATTGCTTGATGATCATGTGATTTATGTGTGCTGTTATATAGTAGTGGTAGGGGATGAAATAGACTCGGTATCCGGTTGGAATAGACCGAAGGGACAGGTCGAGCACCCAAATATGCTCAACATTATCCGGTTGAAATAGGCCTAAAGGGCAGGCCGAGTACCCCGATATACTCTGCAGTAATCGATTGAAATAGACCAAATGGGTAGGCCGGCACCCAGATATGCTTGCCAATATGTTTATTATTGGTATGTTGTATGGTGAGGAAACTCACAAAGCTTTGTGCTTACTGTTTTAGTTTGTGTTTCAGGTACTTCCAGCTCAAAGGGGAAGGGGTCGGCTTGATCGCAATGCATCACACTATGATTTTCCGCAGTAGGGATTTTGGGTTTATGCTCTGATAATGCTTTTCCCATGAATTGTCTTGATTATACACTAGAACTAGTTTGTGTTTTCGTGATCTTGGAATCAATGATGTTTTATGTTTGTGATTTGGTAAACTTAAAAATGAAAATTTTGACTCGTATTTTTGGGATGTTACAAGTTGGTATCAAAGCCTTTGTTTGAGGGTTTCGGACATACTTTTGGGTGCGTTTGAACTCAAATCAAGGGTTGATAGGTTTTCATAAAAAAAATATTTTCAAAAAAAATTAAATAGTTTAACAAAACACAAAATGTGTGATGCATGCAATCGGTCGGGCTTAAGTAAGTTTTCCCAAGATACCCATACCTATTATATGCTATGAATTGATTATGAATATGCGAACCGCATGTTAGTTAGGACTAGTGATCTACTCAAATTTTGCATTATAAGATGCTAGGAGAGATTCCTTAGATGTGTGCTATAAGAGCTTGTAGGCTTGCATGCTAGTATTGATTCCTTTATGATAGAATGGACTGATTAGTGTATGGTTGCTTCTTGTTACCCGAAAATTGAATGTTGCTTGCTTCGTGCTTCTAGGACTTCCAACTAACTTCAGTTAACTAGTGAGCGAATGCGCTACATGTTATGCAGACCAAATAATTTTAGAAGGTTAGGTTTGGCTCTACTGTGCAACTCTTGTCTGAGTGCAACCGTTGTAATGTAAGACCTCTCATTCAAAGAATTATCTGGTTTTATTAATATGTAAATGTGTTCGTGTGCTAGTTAGAGGATGTAGTGGGAGTCCTTTCGGCAGATGAGGGTGGTGTGTGGAGAGAGTTGTGTCCTAAGTGGGTGTCTAGTAAGAAATGAGGGCCAGGAGCCTTACCTGGTTTCAATTGTATGTTTGGATAGGAAGTGACTTGGAAGATTCAAAGCAATCCTCGAGGAAAGTATAGATAGATGTGGAAGGTAGTACGGGCCCATACTATTGAAAGTAGAGGATCCGTTTTCGATTCGGGGAGTGCCACGAGGAAACAGGAGAACTTGTAGAATGTGAGATCTCGCGATTTGTATTCATGATCCTGCTGGTTGTATGGTTTGTTTCAGAATGGTGACGACATGTCAAGGAGCAGGAGGTTCTAGATCTAGCTTTGGTTCGAGTATGGGTTCAAACCCATTTGATGATGGTCTGTGGGAGTTCATCGCATCTAAGGTTACTATAGGCATCCTTTGACGTGACCCCGATGATTTTCAGGTCGATCAAGGAGGGTATTATTGAGTTGGTGGAGGATCACCTTAAGGCTTTCAGGAGTGACATGGCAACAAGCCAGTCTGGGGCTCACACACTCTCCTTTAAGGATTTCAGGGGGTGTGGAGCACAAGACTTATTTGGAGTGAAAGACCCCATTGCAGGTAGACGGTGGATAACAGACATCGAGTCTGCTCAGCTGACCAGCTTCTGCCCTGAGGGGTCGAAGGTTAGATTTGTTGCGGGTTGTTTGAGGGAGCGGGTCAGGGACTAGTGGGATGTGGTTGGTTATGCTTTGGGAGGTCCAGCCATTGAGGCCATGACTTGGCTGGATTTTGTGACCAGGTTCTGGGAATAGTTCGCACCAACAGTGGAGATTCAGCAGCTGGCTAGGCAGTTTTTGGACATGAGACAAACAACTGAGACTGTGGTGGAGATTACCGCCAAGTTTAGGGAGAGGGCCTTGTTGGTTCCCCAGTATGTAGCTGATTAGGAGATGAAGAAAACCCGGTATCACGACATGTTGAGAGCAGACATCAAATAGTTTGTTAGTTATTCAGCGTGCCCGAATCTAGATGACAGGATTAGTAGGGCATGAGAGCGAGAGATCGATATGGAGCACATTGGGAAGAGGAAGGCAGAGCATGTTCTGACTGTTGGGGTTTCATCGAAGAAACCCAAGAGATTCGACCCGAGGTCGAAGGGCCAGTAGGGCCGGGGACATTGTGGGAAATGCGGCAAGTCACCTGAGGGAGCTTGTAGGTCAAGGGGCTCAGGCTTATGGGTGTAAACGAGTCGAGCCGAGCTCAAGCCGGACAAAGCTCAAGCTTGAGGTCGAGCTCGATTCGATCCTTAAAATAAAGCTCGAGCTCGGCTCGTGAACAATTTAGTGGGCTCGCGAGCCTAATCGAGCCTAAACGAGCCTCTATATATATATATATATATATATATATATATATATATATGTGTGTGTGTGTGTGTGTGTGTGTGTGTATGTATGTATGTATGTATGTATATGTATGTATGTATGTATGTAGGCTCGTTTAAGCTAGTTTAGGCTCGTAAGCCCATTAATTGAAGCTCGGCTCGAGCTCGTTTAATAAATGAGCCTCATATTTAGGCTCGAGCTCGGCTCAGGCTTGTTTAATTCGATATCGAGTCGAGCTTTTAACGAGTCGATCCCGAGTAGCTCACGAGTAGCTCGACTCACTTACACCCCTACTCAGGCTGCTACAAGTGCAACATGACTAGACATTTTAGTAGGTATTGTACTGCCCCTACTCCCACCTTTCAGACATTGAACCTAATTTGCTTTCATTGCAATCAGAGAGGCCACAAGAAGGCCTTCTGCCCAAGTCTAGTCTCAGGAGCACTAGTGGTGGAGCCAGCTCCAGCGACCCTGCTGATCACAGATGGTCGTAAGGGCGAGGAGGATGCTCCAGTGGTGAGGAGCCGAGCCTTTCAGTTCACCGCCGAGGAGGCGCAGGCCGCACCGAATGTGGTGACGGGTATGTTTCTTCCCTTTAACTTTTATTTTATTTCAATTTCGATACTTATATTTTATGTGTTTTGTTCTAGGATCATTCCATGTGAACGATATTCATGTTTTGGTATTGTTCGACTTAGGGGACAACTAATCTTTCGTATCTCTTACGCTCAGCAAGAGGTTTGACGGATCTCTGAGTGTGCTAGACTACCCGTTAGAGGTTGAGATTGCAGACGAGCGGTCCGTCTGAGCATCGAGGGTCCATCGGGATTGTGTTTTGAGGATGTGCGGCGAGCGTTATGCTATTGACTTGGTTCCCATCCCTCCGAGCAGGAACAAGGTCATAATAGGGATGGATTTGCTGACCCACAATGGGGTGGTGATTGATTGCGAGAACCAGCTAGTGCGTGTACGAACCCCATGTGGGGGAGAGTTGGTGGTCTAGGGAGAGGGAGCTCAACGTGGCCCCATTTTATGTTCAGCTACCAGGGCCAAACGCTACCTCCACCAGGGTTGCTCTGGGTTTGTCGCTTACGTTATGCATACTCAGGAGCAGGATAGAGCGACAGTTGTTGGGGTGATATTTATTTGAGAGTACCCAGACGTGTTTTCGGAGGATTTACCCGGAGTGCCTCCAAAGAGGCAGGTGGAGTTCGGATCGATCTAGTTTCTGGTGCAACCCCAATAGCCAAGGAACCATATCGATTAGCCCCACCGGAGATGTAGGAGTTGTCTACACAGCTGCAGGAGCTGTTAGGCAAGGGATTTATCCAGCCGAATAGCTTGTCATGGGGTGCACCGATCCTGTTTGTGAAGAAGAAGGATGGTTCGCACCGGATGTGTATTGACTACCGGGAGTTGAACAAGCTAACGGTGAAAAACCGTTATCCGCTCCTGATGATCGATGATTTGTTTGACCAGCTTCAGGGAGCGTCTTGGTTTTCCAAGATTGATCTATGCTCGGGATACCACCAAATGAGGGTCAGGGAGGATGATGCGTAGAAGACAGCCTTTCGGAATCGATATGGCCATTATGCGTTTGTGGTGATGCCTTTTGGGCTCACCAATGCCCCAGCCGTGTTCATGGACCTCTGGAACCGTGTGTGTAGACCGATGTTGGATCAGTCGGTGATAGTATTTATTGATGACATCATGGTCTATTCCAAGACCCAGGAGTAGCATGAGGAGAATCTACGAGGTTTTGGATACCCTTAGGTGGGAGAGGTTGTACACGAAGTTCTCCAAGTGCGAGGTCTAGTTGCGTGAGGTGCAGTTTTTGGGGCACCTTGTCAACCAGAATGGTATTCTGCTCGATCTGGTCAAAGTGGAGGCTGTGATGAGATGGGAGGTCCCGAAGTCTCCATCTGAGATTTGGAGCTTTATTGGGCTACTTGGATACTATCGAAGATTTATCTAGGACTTCTCCAGGATAGCAGTACCTCTGACCCGATTGATGAAGAAGATTGCCATTTTCTGCTGGGGGCCTGAGCAACAAGCAAGATTTGAGACTTTGAGACAGAAGTTATGCGAGGCGCCGATTTTGACTCTGCTTGGTGGGGTCCATGATTTCGTAGTGTATTGAGATGCATCTATTTCGCGATTGTGCGCGATCTTGACGCAGAGGAGGCACGTCATCACGTACGCCTCGAGGCAGTTGAAGCCTTACGAGGCGAATTACCCAACACACGACTTAGAGTTGGGAGCGGTGGTTTTCTCCTTCAAGATTTGGCAACATTACCTTTATGGGGTCTGTTTTACTATTTACACGGATCACAAGAGTCTGAGGTACCTAATGGACCAACCAACTCTGAACATGAAGCAACGTTGGTGGTTGGATGTGGCGAAGGACTATGATTGCGAGATCCTTTACTACCCTAGAAGGAAAATGTGGTGGCCGATGCTCTTAGCCACAAGGCAGTCGCGACTCCGATCAGGGATATCTGTCTGAGGATGATAATGGTGACTCTACTTCTAGAGCGGATTCAGGAGGCTCAGCTGGAGGCTATAAAAGAGGAGCACTGGAAGAGTGAACACATCGTCGGTCATATTTCCTCCTTCGATTTTGATAGCCACTGGTTATTGGCACTCCGGCCTAGAGTGTGGGTTTCGTACTCAGGCGGAGTACGCCAAATCCTGATGGAGGAGGCTCACAAATCCATATTTTCCATACATCCCGGGGAGACGAAGATGTATAGAGATCTTCGTCCTGATTACTGGTGGCCCTGCATGAAGCGGTAGGGGTGTTCAGTTGGATGGATCGGTTTGATCCGATCCAATCAAGTGAATCAAAATAGATTTAGGTTTTCAAAACATTGATCCAAATAGTCCTGACTAAATTTAAATCCAATCCAATCCAACCAAATTACAATTCGGTTGGATCGGTTTTTACAATTCGGTTTTCAAGAGGCAAGACATTTTGAAAAATATATAACTTGAATATTAGCAAATCCTATAAAAAAACTATTTTTTATATTTTTTATAAATTATAATTTATGAACATATACTAAGAAAATATATTATAGTTAATATTTCATTGACAAATTTTTTTTTGATAAAAAGTAATTTTAAAGTAGTATATTCGATGAAAATTTCTAATAACTAAAAATAATAATTTACAAAATTTATAAATAGTTAAAGATACATATGAAAAATAGATATTAAGTTGTTATTCGGTTTTTTTGGACTATTCGGTCCTTATTTTATAAACCGAAACCAATCCAAAATCCAAAATAATAATTCGGTTTTGCTGAAAACCAATCCAAAAATCCGAATATCCGAACCAAATAGTCCGATCCAGATTGTCCAATTGGATAATTCGGTTTTATCCAAATAGTGAACAACCCTATGAATCTAGATGTAGCCTGGTACATCGAGAGGTGCTTGAACTGCAGGAAGGTCAAGGCCAAGCACTAGAGACCTCACGGCAAGATGCAGTCGTTGGACATTCCCGTGTGGAAGTGGGAGGAGATTACCATCGATTTCAGCACTAAATTGTTGCAGACAGCGCGAGGAGTCAATGATATGGGTCATCATGGATCGATTGACCAAGAGTACCCACTTCATTCCGATCTAGGAGAGCATTTCCGCTAAGAAGCTGGCAGATATCTATATCAGGGAGGTCATGGCTCGGTACGGGGTGCCGGTTTCTGTGATTTCCGAGAAAGGGGTGCGATTCACTTCCAGATTCTGGAAGAAATTTCATGACAACAGTGGTACTCGTCTTCACTTCAGCACAACCTTCCATCTGTAGACAGATGGTTAGAGTGAGCATACCATCCAAACATTGGAGGATATGATGCGGGCGTGCATTCTGGATTTCGGTGGTAGCTAAGATACATATTTCCTGTTGGTTCAGTTCTCTTATAACAATAGTTACCACACCAATATCGACCAACCTCCCTTTGTTATGCTTTATGGGAGGAAGTGTAGAACCCAGATATGTTGGGGTGAGATTGCTCATCGAGTCATGGGGAGTACCAAGGTGGTACTCAAGACGACTGAGATGATCTAGCTGTTGGGTTTTGGTATACTACAACATCCTATGGTGTACATACAACCCTAAATACCTTGGATCTATGTTTTCACTAATTATACATGCAAATGGTTTCCAAGGTATTAATCTTACACCTAGCATGCATTTAACATAAAAAATATAATATACTAGTTAGCATGACATACCTTTTGATGGAGCTTGAATTGTTGGTGTATTTGGCCTTAAAGAGTTTAGCCCCAATAGTGTGGAAGCCTCAGATGGAATCACAACACACCATGGACAAAGGATGAACTTGAGAGAGAATTCCATGCACACAAAAGACACCATGAACTCTAAAAAGATACAAGTGGCGATTTTGGGCAATGAAGTATCTATTTATATGTGGGATTTCTAGGGTCATGGATATAACCCAAATCCATACCCATGGGTTTTATGATCCATGGTTCATGTGGCCCATCTCTTTATGTATCCATACATAAACTTGGTCCAACATGGATCATAAGCCCAACACATATAAATATAACTAATTATCATAATTAGTCCCCATAGATTTAATTAGTCTCTTTCGACCACTAAATTAATTCCAAATTAATTCTTGATCAATACTAATTAAAACATATGATTTCATATTAATATATTATTACTTATAATATATTAATAAACCATAAATAACCTTCTCTCAAAAGTCCATCCTAACAGATTGTCCTGATGATATGCAACCCAAATGGACCATGCTACTCACAGGTCGAATACATACCAATAATAGTTATGGGATTAGACACCTAATCCAATAGTCTCCTACTTGGATAAGTCTAAAACTATTATTCAAGTATGACTCCAAGATCCCGACTAGAAATCGTAGCTCTTAAAGCCGCTGTCAAACTCTGAACAACTCAAATGACATGTCCATTAGATAAGGGATCATATATTCCTCCATTCTAGATATCATATGGACTGAGACATGGATTATAATTATTCTCTCTGTCCATTTGTTGTTTCCTGATTTCCAATTTATGACGACTGACTATTTGAACAAACCAAATCAGTCTAGGCCCAGCCGAGCACTTACGTTTGTCATCACCAAATCATCGAGGGGCCCACATATATCGCTTTTATCCCGAAGGTAAAAGGAATGGATAAACTTCGACTCATATGGCTTGTTCTACTACTTGTTGAATCATATACAAAGGCACGTTTTATAACATCGAGCTACCAATGCGTTTTCGTGCAATCAATGTATAACCAACTCATAGTAAGAACTCATATCTCTAGGTTTGAAGAATATAAGATATTATCGTCTCATGATTACTCGTGATAAAATCCATGAAGTGATTCCAATGAGCGCAGGTTGAATCCAATACTCAAAACTTATGAGCACTCATGAGTGTTGTAGCCCTTTGTCCAACATCTTAGACCTCTACAAGCCAACCCATGACAGTATTGATTCATATCTACTTCCAACATATGACCGAATGTGGATGGTTTGAATAACTTAGTCATCCAAAACAATGACCTAGTTTATTCTGGAAGTCAAAACATGCAAAATGAAACACAAGAATAATTGAATCGAATATGGTATCAAAACCTATGAACATAAATAAAACACCTTTTATTTATCACAATATGATTACACATTATTCATTGTATACTGTTTCAACTATAAACTTTATTCTTGAATTTAAAACAATAGTTGTCCCATGCTCCAAGCATGTACACTATGTTTTCTAAACACTAGTCATGCCATACACCAAGTATGCATACTATGATCTTTAATTTGTGAAATAGATCAATTGAACATAACTCCAATGATCCTTTTTTCATAGTCCCAAATCCTTACTGAAAATGCAAGAATCCCAAATTCATGCCATTTACTGAAATCTGTTAGATTCTAAACTTATATGCATTGATCCTTTTTTAATGATTATGCACAAAGTCAGAAAGAATTGACAACAAACATTACAAAGCATTCCAAAGGAGATCAACTCCTTGGAAACATCCTTCTTGCATTAAGTTTCCTAATCTTACACAGATTGAATAATTTCTAACTTTGAAACATTTTCATATTCCATTTTGACTATCACTTCTGAACAAGAGTTGCCTCCTTACAGATTATGTCAATATGGTCCTTCCAGAATTATCACTATATTTCCAACTGTCCTTGAGCAACCAATCTTTGGTAAACCTTAGATTGTCCTCGACAATTGTTTAGTCCTTTTAGTCATATCCAATTCTAGACCTTTTCCCTTCTTAATGCCCCAGGCATTTGGAAAATTTTAGAAAGGATGAATATAGCACATGCAATCGATCCTATATCCGAAGCATATGGGACACGATTCATGATGTCTCACATAAAGACTAAACCAGTCTATTGCTATAATATTTCCATTTCAATTTGCCAAGTGCTCATAATTCAGATTATGAAAAGGGATGCCGTAATCATAATCGAATTTTAGAACGCAAATAACAGACCCATATATTAGAATTTCCTTATGTTGAGCCATTCCAACATAACATTCATATATATACTTGACTAAATACGATTAAAACCTCAATCTAAGCTTTTAGATTTGAGATGAAGTATAATTTCCTCTCCCTTAATTATAGCAAAACAGCTTTTTCCCAATTGAAACCTTTTGTTTTCTATAATTAACATTGCTAACTTGCAACCTTTATCATAATTATTATGCTCCCACTAACATGATGATTATTAGCATAACACTTATGCTCCCACTAGCTTTGACATGTACTTAGAAATCAGCTGAACTTCTAGAAAAAACAATACTTTATTGACTTTCTTACCAAAGTTCAGATTTCTGATACTAGATTGCTTTGATAAAACTTTATCAATATCATACACCTTATCTTAGATAGCTCACAGGTGTGTCTAAAAAATTTCAGATTTATGAAAACTGATGCCGTAATCATAGTCTCAATTGTTTAGACCTTTGCCACTTCTCACAAGTCCATGTTAGTGTGCCGGTTAACCACACAGCTCCACTAACGACTTTGAGAATGCAAATATCACAATTGCTATCTACTTCAAATCTACTTGGTGGAAGTGTTTCCTCACCATCATTTTCATGAATCGGAGAGAAACCTTATGACCCTTAGATTTAATGGTGTATGTGTTCTTATCCATGTAAATTGTCATATGGACTGAACTCAATCTTAATTTCTTGCCACCTGGCTGCTCAAGGGTCTGCCATTGCTTCCAAGTTGTTGTGCAACCAATTGAGAACTCTAAGAACTCATATGCAAAGCCAAATTTAACTGGAATGGGCACAAAATATGTCAACACGATAGGTTATAAACCTCAAGTTGTGTGCTAGTGAAGAACTTCAGGTTTTATTCTTGATTAGTTCTTGAGACTTTCAAGACCTTTAAGACTCCCACTGTCCTCTTGATATATAAGACTTTCTTGTCAGATATTCAAGAGATAGTGTGGATTCTAATCAAGACAAACACTTCACACAATTGGCCTTAGTTGGTCTTTGTTTTATCCAAAACATCACAACTTACCAATATCAAATGTACAAGAGTAGAATACTTTTACTCTTACATTTGATAAGTGTTTTAAACCTTCTTTAAGACATGTCACTCAAGTTACAATCTTAGAGTATAACTCTAAGAATTGTTTTTGGAAGGAAGTATGAATCATCTTCTTGATTTAACCACTTCAACAATTCATAACTCCTCTTCTTAACTATCAGAATGCACTTAGAGGATGAATTGTGATAAGGTCACAAAATCATTAAGATGGTATTAAAACATGATACTAAAGTACTCTCCCATCTGTTCAGATTTGAGAAACTTTTATCTTTCTACCTAAATTGATTCTTCTTATTCGCTCTGCCATACATTGTAACCTTTTCCAATGTCTCATAATTACACTTAAGCTTGTAAGTATAACCATATTTACTGAGCTATAGTAAATTATGACGAATAGTCTTATCGATCTTTTGTGGTGGACTCTGACCAGTGCACAAGAATGTGTACCCGATCCCTTAGTCCTTCACTTGACTCACACATCCATGTGAACAAGTAGTTAGTCTTAATTTTTCTAATGCTCGAAAGTTCTCATTCATCATGCTATACAGCTTGCATGATTCCAAGTTTCTATCCAACTGAAACTTGGGTGATGAGAATCTTTCCTTATTTGGTAAATTTAGACACTACCACAAATGAAAGAATCAAATTCAATTTCCACTCTTGCTCTTAATGGAATCTTATAAGCAACACAGATTTTCACAAATGCCATTGTAAGGATATTTTAAAATAAATAAAATCAAAAGATTTACCTTTTATTTTAAAACTTTGCGGAAAACTTATCCTTACTATCCATATGAAAACTTGTTATCTATTCCTAAGCAAAATATCATAACTCCTCAGAAGTATCTCAAGAATCCGATCTTCAAACTATGCGATAGAAATCCATCTACGCGATCAGATTCAACATATTCTTTCTTTAAGTTTCTTCACTTTTCTTTGATTCTTAAAACATCAACATGTGACCCAGTCACATCATGTATCAAGAATCTCAGAATAGAAACTTAGCAGAGTTAGATAGTGGATTTTACCTGAAGTAGAGTCAAACTTATTGACTTTAACATCCTTAGGTAAATTTGGCAGCTTCGCAACCAATGCCCCTTTTTTGGCAATATAAACAGATGAACCCTTTGGTAATGGGACTATCTCAGACTTAGCTTTTCTCTTTACCATTTGGTCAACCGAGTTGACTATGGCCGATCCCTTTCCATTGGGAAGAGAATGGTTTTTCTGGAATTCCAGTGTCATCATTGTCAATGTCCATAAAGTTTTTAGGAAGTTGATCTTAGCAAATAGATAAGATCATTAAGGGTCTTGTCATAGTCTATTTCATAAGTGTTCCAAAAGAACTCACCATGTGACTTAGAAAGTAGTTGAGCCACCAACTTTCTCAAGACTTTGACACCTAACTCTCCCGGCTTGTCAATATGTGACTACATCTCCAAGATGTGATCACACATAGACCTTTGCTTGCAAATAGGGCTTGAGTGACCTTAAACTTTTCAGGAACTTGTGGGTTAGGGAGAATAATTGGAGGAGGTGAAAGAAGTATGATTTCCATGGGACATCATCTTCATTTAGGAAATCTTGCTTCAAGAGATTTGGGAAGATCATAAATGTCTAAACCAGACATCTTTTGGGAGATATTCAAGATAGTTGATTTAAAGTCCTTAATATAACACCAAATACAAAATATTAAGGCTAGGACCCAACACAATACTTTTATAACTTGGAAGAGGGATGCCGTAATCCAAGCTATAAGATATTTGAAGGTAGGTGAATGACGATTCACCAATTTCCACCATGAAAACGAAATATATATTATTAGGTTTTAATTGGTTTTTGAAACTCCTAGATCTTTGAGATTCATTGAACTGTTCAATGGCATGTTTCAATCTTGAGTGTGCCCTTCAGGTTTTGTGACTAGGATGCCGAGGATCACCAAACAAGGTGTGAAGTAACCATGCAAATTACTTTGTACCTTTAAGTGTTTACCCCTCAATCGATGTGCCGGTTAACCACACACGCTCCATCGATACTATGATAAAAATTAAGTTACCCTTTGCCTACCTTGTTAAATACGAGTTAGTGTGCCGGTTAACCACACACGCTCCACTAACCGACTTAAACAAAGTGCAAAGTGTAATTTTATGGATTAGTACCTTATTCACTTTTTCCTAAGTAACTAAGATTGGGTATTTATAAAAGGTTTAGTTACTTAGTATTTATCATTAATACTTTTAATGAAGGGAGAATTATAGTCCTTGTCTTACCCGTTCGGCAAACGACACTCCACCGGTCAAGGAAGCGGTGGGTGAGAGTGGACACCCATTAAACTGCAATTTGATAGGTTGTAACCTTATACCCCCTTATGGACCGGCTTCGTGAATGAGGCCTACTAACGGTAAGATTGACTTTGTTCTTATACATATATATATATATATATATATATATATATATATATATATATATATATATATATATATATATATACATAAGTATTAACTATTAATATTATAATAGTATAAATGTGTATTTTAAAAATTTAAAATACTTGGTGGTTTAATCTATTAATTAAACTATACTCTTAATTTAATTAAACTTAACCCATGTCTTTATGGAATTATTAACTCTTTTAATTAGACATTTTAATTAATTTAATGAAGTCCATAAAGTTTGAACTTTAACTTTTAAAATTCATGGGTTTGGAATTAAAGTGTATATGGGGTTTGGCTTTACAAATTCCAAAACTTGAGGAAAAAGTTTTGAACAATTCAAAAAACTTATGGTTTCCAGAACATATGAATTTTAAAGTGGTTTAATGGAAAAAACCCTTCAAGTTCCATAACTTGTAGACAAGTTATGGAAGACTTTAAAAGCATTAAAAATGTGACTCTTCATTTTTTCGATAACTTATGGAAAGTTTATGAGTTTTAAAATTCATAAATGTGACTTTTCATGTACCTTGAGGACAAGTTACAAAAACACATATTATGAACAACTTCAAGATTAATTTGAATTGAAAACAACTATCTCATAATTTTTCCTACTAATCTAAACAAACTCATAAACATGAACATTCATAATCAACATTTTTCAAGCATCATATAAACATGTATAAAACTTGAAACTTTGATTATTATCCTTTATTTGGATGAGAATAAACATTACCATAGTATCAAAAAACAAATTTGATGAACAAAAACACTTTGCAGTAATGATTCTAATCTAAAACAGGCCAAATTAAAAACTCGAAGATAAACTGTCAGGGGGTCCAACTCGTCGAGTGCATGAACCAACTCGACGAGTTGGATGAATTTGTTCATGGACTCGTCGAGTCTGTTGTCCCGACAGCAAAAAATTCGATTTTTTTTTCAGTTTTTTCCACCAACTTGCATCAAGTATAATTGAAAACAACCCATGGCTCTGATACCATTGTTGGGTTTTGGTATACTACAACTTCCTATGGTGCACATACAACCCTAAATACCTTGGATCTATGTTTTCACTAATTATACATGCAAATGGTTTCCAAGGTATTAATCTTACAACTAGCATGCATTTAACATAAAAATATAATATACTAGTTAGCATGACATACCTTTTGATGGAGCTTGAATTCTTGGTGTATTTGGCCTTAAAGAGCTTAGCCCAATAGTGTGGATGCCTCAAATGGAATCACAACACACCATGGACAAAGGATGAACTTGAGAGAGAATTCCATGCACACAAAAGACACCATGAACTCTAAAAAGATACAAGTGGCGATTTTGGGCAATGAAGTATCTATTTATATGTGGGATTTCTAGGGTCATGGAGATAACCCAAATCCATACCCATGGGTTTTATGATCCATGGTTCATGTGGCTCAACTCTTTATGTATCCATACATAAACTTGGTCCAACATGGATCATAAGCCCAACACATATAAAAATAACTAATTATCATAATTAATCCCCATAGATTTAATTAGTCTCTTTCGGCCACTAAATTAATTCCAAATTAATTCTTGATCAATACTAATTATAACATATGATTTCATATTAATATCTTATTACTTATAATATATTAATAAACCATAAATAACCTTCTCATAAAAGTCCATCCTAACAAATTGTCCTGATGATATGCAACCCAAATGGACCATGCTATTCTCGGGTCGAATACATACCAATAATAGTTATGGGCTTAAACACCTAATCCAACACTAGCAGGTATGGAGTAGACTGTAGACGACTCTGAGTCGGCCGAAGAGCTACGCTAACAGGCGCCGATTGGACCTGGAGTTCTAGGTTGGGGATATGGTCCTCCTGAAGGTGTCAACTTGAATAGGTGTCATTCGCTTCAAGAAGCGGGGCAAGTTGGGCCCCAGGTATATCAGACCCTTTAGGATTATAGCCTTTGTGGGCAAGGTGGCGTACCCACTAGACCTTCCGGATGAGCTCAGACAGATCCACAACACTTTCCATGTCTCGCAGCTACGTAAGTGCTTGGTTGATGATTCCGCGTTGATTCCTTTGGAGGAAAATCAGGTGGATGACCGCCTGAACTACATAGAGAAGCCAATAGTAATTATCGAAATGAAGACGAAGGATCTGAAGAACAATAGGGTGGAGCTGGTGAAGGTGTAGTGGCAGCACCGTAAGGTCTCAGGATGGATGTAGGAGCCAGAAGACGAGATGAGAGAGCATTATCTGGAGCTATTCCCAGCAACAACATCAGACTTCAAGAACGAAGTCCAATTCAAGTGGGGAAGATTTGTAATGCCCGAGTTGTCAGGTATTCTCTTAATCTAATAATAATAATACTAATACTACTAATAATAATGATAATAATAATAATAATAATAATATAAGAAGGGGAGGGTTGTACGTTGGGCGTACATAGTGTACGCACGATGTACAAAGGTGAAGCGCGAAGCGGGGAAGCCCCTGCGTACGCTGGGCAGAAGCTGGCCAGATGCAAACCCTAAATTTTAGGGTTTGCACCTTATATAAACACCTTAAGTTCGTCCCAACCTTCATTCTCTTAGCCTCCACTGTCCCTAAAGTGTTAAACTCGAACCCTAAGCCTCTTGCATGTGTTTTGAGCTAATCTTGAGCATTTTTGGTGATATTTGGTGATTTTGAAGAAGAAGGAGTTTGAAGAAGGAGTAAGAACGTGAATCGGGCTTGTAGATCCAGACGTTTGGCATCATTTCTAACTTATTTGAGGTATAAAGCTTTAACCTTGACCATTTCAAGCTTAGATCTAGGTTTGGGGTGTTTTATGTTGCAATTTAGCTCCATAGTTGAGGTTTCTTGAGTTTTAACCTCAACCATGCAAGTGTTAGATGGCCACAAAGTGTGTTTAGTGACTTAAATCATGTCTTAATCCCCATCCATGCATGCAACAACATAAAATTTATAACTTTATGGTTTAGGACGTCTTTAAGGGCCTGGATCTACGTTCTGGATGATAGGACTTAATTGATTAAGTCACAATGAAGCTTCTAAGGTGGTTGGCCAGTACGCTGCACGTACTAGGTTAACCTTTCGTATCTAGACAAGTTTAGCATACACTGAGCGTACGTGCTAATTATGCTGCGCGTACGCATGTAGTGGGTCAAATGCGGTATTTGGGCCTGCATTTGTTGGGCCTTAAAGCTTAGTTGGATGGACTTGGACATTCTATTTTGAAAGTTAGGCCTTGCAAGGAAGAGGCCCAATAGGGAGAAGATTAGGGAACCTTTGCCTTATGTCATGAATCAGGGTTTGGGCTTAGGGACAGGTTTAGATCCAATGTCTAATTAGGAAGTTTGTTGTGTTATAGGGTGAGGAGTTTCGAGTCGTTCAAGGAGTACGATTTGACATTTGCAGTTGAGGTGAGTCTCGTTTCGTGAATGTTACGGTTCGAAGGCACCAAGTTCGACCCTTCATTTATTGTATAGTATGATGGTTATCTGCATGATAATTATAATTGTGCGCACATTGCTTGATGATCATGTGATTTATGTGTGTTATTATATAGTAGTGGTAGGGGTGACATAGACCCGGTATCCGGTTGGAATAGACTGAAGGGGCAGGTCGAGCACCCAGATATGCTCGACATTATCCGGTTGAAATAAACCGAAGGGGCAGGCCGAGCACCCAGATATGCTCGACAGTATCCGGTTGAAATAGACCGAAAGAGTAGGCCGACACCCGGATATGCTTGGCAGTTTGTTTAATATTGGTATGTGGTATGGTGGGGAAACTCACTAAGCTTTGTGCTTACTATTTTAGTTTGTATTTCAGGTACTTCCAGCTCAAAGGGGTAGGGCCCGGCTTGATCGTGTCACATCACACTATGATTTTCCGCAGTAGGGATTTTGGGACTCTGAAAAAAGTTTTTCCCCCAAATTGTCTTGATTATACACTATAACTATTTTATGTTTTCATTATCTTGGAATCAATGATGTTTTATGTTTGTGATTTGTTAAACTTAAAAATGAAAATTTTGAGTCGTATTTTTGGGATGTTACAATGAATTTCGTCTAAATCCGAGCTGTTGGATTAGTTCGACAGATTTGGTGCTGATGTCATCATACTTCCATTCCTACTAGTGCTGATATCATCAAGCCATGCATCAGCACTTGTGCCACCTGCATCAGGGACTGACTTCCTTTTCTATTAAGTAGCCTTCTCTTTTTTTTAAAAATAAATTGGAAAATGACATGTAATCAAAACTAAGATAATCACATAGTTAGTTTTGATTCATTGAAGCTCTAACTTGAAACTGATTGTTTAATCTTAAGTAGAAACTAGATAGTGATCATAATTGTTGTGATTACCTATTTAGTTTGGGATTATATGGGGACATATCTTCAAAGTTGTAACTGAAGGGTTTTATAGGTTACAAAAATATGCTCTTACGGAATTCATTTAACACTTAGGAGCAAATGCAACCTAAAGGATCTATGTCATAACAACTTGAATTCAACATACAATGAACAACAAAAACTGGATTAACCCTAACATAATCAAAATACCATACTAGAATTAGGGTTACATACCTTTGATTTGTTGTTGTAAGCAAATCACTTCAATCCATCATTTGAAGAGCTTGGAAAGCTATCACCAAATGATGATGTCTCTAAACACTTACACCTAAACCCTAAAACTAGAAGATAAGAGAGGAGAAAGGAGGAAAGGTATAATTTTCGTTCACCAGCTTTAAGGGAAGTGAGAACCACGAAAATAAGGGCCCAAGGGGTCATATTTATAGTTAGGGATCACAAGGATAAACCCTAATTTGAATAATTACATATAAGATTTAATCTATTCAAGGCAGTTATCCTTATCACCTATAAGGAACATTCCAGAAACCCTGAAGGCTTCATGAAACCGTCTAACCCTAGGAATAATCTATAATTGCTTCTTTTGTTCAAATATTGAACAATTACAATTCACCTCTTGCACCTTTAATTACTTCAATTAATTCCGAATTAATTCTAGATTAATTTTGATTAATAATTAATCAATTCAAATTGATTTCATATTAATTTAATAATCATATAAACTAACAAATCAATTATTTAACAACTGATCTCATATTAATTTATTAATCACATAATAAACCAACAAATCAATTTTCTATTTCCAATTAATACATTAATCATATAATATATTAACAAATCATTTATTACATTTTATTAATCATATAATAAACTACTAAATTTACCCTCTCTCTAAAAATGGCATTTTAATCAAGTTCTCGTGATGAGGGCAACCTAAAAAGGACTCTGCCTCTAATTACAAGTTTATACCAATTTAGTTATGAGCTTAGACACCTTAATCCAACAGTCTCCCACTTGGATAAGTGTATAAATATAATTGCAAGAATAACCATGAACCAAATAGCAAAGTGTAACACCCTGTCCCGAATCATTACCCATTTGGGTGTGGGTGATGTAATGTAAATGATTTAGGTGTCCGGATGGGTTTTAGAACCAAGGGGTATTTTGGTGAAATGGCACCACGGCCTTTTATGGAAATTGGATTTTTGTTCGGAAACTTTTATGGAAAGAGTTGATAAAAGTGTAGAGCTTCTCGTTACCTTTTCATGGATATAAGGATCGTTGAAATCGGATTTATAACGAGGAAGTTATGGCCTTCAGAGTGTTTTAGGGTTTAAAGGGAAACCCTAGTATGCAAGGCATACTTAGGGAGTACATGAGGCGTACTAGTGTGAAGTGTAGTTTGCTAGGTGTACACTAGTGTACTCTTAGCATACCAAGTGGGAAGGATCGTGAAGCCTCGACCTCGTATGATGGGCATACAAAGGGTTCTAGAAACCCTAATTTTTTAGTATCTGTACCCTATTTAAGCATCTTAAGTCTTTAGGGCTGGCCTCTTTACCAGCCCCCAAACCTCCTAACACCCTAAATCCACCCTTTAGCCTCTTTGTGGTGTTCTTGAGCTATTAAGAAGACTTTAGTGCCCATTTTTACCTTTGTGAAGGAAGTAGAGAAGCTTGAAGTTGCCTTTCTTGGTGAGAAGGTTTTTGGATCTAGAATCATCATCTTTTGTGCAAGCTTTTTGAGGTATCAAGTTTAAACCTTGTCTTGTAGATGTTTAGATCTCCTTATAGCTTATTTTGTTATGCTTTTGGTCCTTTTTGGGTTGATGGAAGAGTTAAGACGTTTTAAGGGCTTGTACTTTTAGATCTGTGTTTTTATTGGACTCCTTAAGCATAAAGGTGAAAGCTTTATGGGATTTTTGGTCACATGCATATAATTAAGTAACTTATTAAGTCCTTTTTAAGCTTAAGAACTTCATTTAGCCATGCATGAGTGTAAAGTTACCAAATTTACGTGATAATCCAGCTCAAGGAAGTCATATCTATGTTTTGGAGCTTTGTCTTAAAGGATTAAGCGTACAAGCTATTAAGCGAGTATGTTGCACGTATGTGCTGAGTATGCCTCACGTACTCAGTCTGTTGTGCCTCGCATGTTTGGGCTTCGGGTTTGGGCTATCTTTTGGGATTAATTGCTTGGGGGCATTGTTGGGCATTTGAATGCAGGTGTTTGGACTAGGAAAAATTGGTGGGCTTTAGGGTAAGGCCCATGAAGAGATTTAGGCCCAATTTGGAAAATTAGGCCATATGTGGGCCTTTGATGGTTAATTGGTTTGTGGACCTTTTTGGATTGAAGATTGGGCCATAGTCTTGGCCCAAACTAGGTAAGGGGTAAAATGGTCTTTTTACCCTAAGTGTGGATTTAAGGCTACAGATTCGACTCTAATTGTTAATTGGGTGTTATTTGATATTGATAGCTCGGGGAATTATCGGACCAGCAGCCAGGGATTATCTATGTGTTTCAGTAGTGCGAGGTGAGTCTCCTCACTATACTATTGGGTCGAAGGAACCAATGCCATCCTATTGGTTTATTTATTATAGGAAGACTAATGGGTGGCCCTTAACATTTGTAAGAAAGAGTAGAAGGTGGCTCCTGGCAATTCTATATGCAACACTAGAGTTTGGACTTTGGTAGTTAAGTAGATAAGTAGTTATCTTTGTGATTCTTGCATGGAAGACCGACAGGTGGCTCCTGGCAATTCTCTGTAAGACCTAGGGTTTTGGTCCCTGGCTTGGCGAGGAAGACTATGATACGGCTCGTGGCATAATGGCAAAGGTTAATCTTCGTAACCCGTCTTGAAATAATAAAGATGTATTATTTGAGTATTATGTGTTTTGTGCTTAGTTGTGTGATTTAAATGAATTAAGGATAAAAATAAGCGTCAAAATGAAATTTTAGATAATACCGATATCTATGAAGGATATGGTAGTGGTCGTGACGAGGTTTCCGAATATATAAAGAATGCTGAAATCCGAGTTATAACGAAGAAGTTATAACCTGTCGAAGTTTCGCAACAGAACCGACACGACACTAAATGACGTAAAATAAGAATTTAAGATAGAGAGATATCTAGCCTTATTCATCTATACAAAAGTCGTAGAATACGTTAAACTGAGAGCGTACATAAAAAGAATGCCCAAATCTGACTTCGTATGAGGAAGTTATGATTTTTCGAAGTTTCAGCTTAGTTGTAGACAACCCGAAGTTCGAATATGAGATTGAGCGATATTTAGCCAAAACTTTCTAAATGAGAATTAAAGATCTCATCAATAGTAGTGCATCGACAGAAAGACAGACAAAAACGGACGTCAGACGAAGGAGTTATAATTTTCTAACGGAGTTTTCTTGTTCTGGCCTACAAAAAATAATATAATAAATATATAATAAAAATAAAGTCAAAATTAGCCAAAGAAGTCTAAACGAAAGTTGTAGATCTTGTATTACCTATGCGTGCATATAAAGAACGTCGAAAACAGAGCTCGTATGAGAAAGATATGGATTTCTGAAATTCGGGGCACGAAACCCGGTACTATGTCAGAGTTCACGACGTGAACACTGTGTTCACGACGTGAATTCAGTGATTTGATCCTTCCGGAGCTGGTAGACCCAAGTGGAAGAGTGACGCATGCAGTGACGATCAAGCCTCACGACGTGAGCATTAGAAACTCACGACTTGAACCCAGAAAACTCACCCTATAAATAGAAATCAAGGGTCAGCCGATTTAGGTTGCTACTCCCTTACTCTCCCACTCCCGATACCCTCTCTAAGCCCTATTTTAACCCCCGAAGCCTCGGTATCATCCCGAGACCCGAAGCGAGTACCGAAGCCTGAAGATCCCGAGAAGAAAAGAGTTTCCGAGCCGAAGCTTTGCCTGCAAGAAGCCCGGTGTGTGAAGATCTTCCAGATCTACCGAAGAATACTACTCTGCAAGTTGTAGTGCTGTCTGATCATATTCTGATCAAGTGAGTGTAAATTTTTTACTTCTAACACATAGATATAAATTATCTCTGAGTGAATACAGACTACGTGTATATATATATATATATATATATATATATATATATATATATATATATATTATCTATTACTTGGAATGAATCTGTATATTTGGAACGAGTATTAAATGAATATCTTATCAGTTTTTAAGTTGCATAGGTATGCATATGTATATTGTTATCTACAAAATGTTGGGTAGAACTTGGGTAGATAGTTGATGTGTGATAAACTGATGAGAGGCCCCGATGTTGTA
Source organism: Lactuca serriola (assembly GCF_051521515.1). NCBI lineage: Eukaryota > Viridiplantae > Streptophyta > Magnoliopsida > Asterales > Asteraceae > Lactuca > Lactuca serriola. The sequence continues at coordinate 175,650,599 of NC_136411.1, read as the reverse complement.
GTTGTTGACGTAGTCATCTAGCGGAGTATGGATGACGACCACAAACTCTTTCTAGACAGTCCTGTGGAATGCTAGCAGGTTCATAACTTGTAGGTGGTGTGAGCGATGTGTTCACTGGTGTACTCTATCCCCCTCATGGTTGCCTTTAGGACATCTATTGCTGAGGAAACCCTTTGCAGTAATGTCCGCCCCAATGAAAATCCTAGATTAGGTCCCTTGTAATAGTTGTTGTTGTTGGGTTTTGGTATACTACAACATCCGATGGTGCACATACAACCCTAAATACCGTGGATCTATGTTTTCACTAATTATACATGCAAATGGTTTCCAAGGTATTAGTCTTACAACCAACATGCATTTAACATAAAAATATAATATACTAGTTAGGATGACATACCTTTTGATGAAGCTTGAATTCTTGGTGTGTTTAGCCTTAAAGAGTTTAGCCCCAATAGTGTGGAAGCCTCAAATGGAATCACAACACACCATGGACAAAGGATGAAATTGAGAGAGAATTCCATGCACACAAAAGACACCATGAACTCTAAAAAGATACAAGTGGCGATTTTGGGCAATGAAGTATCTATTTATATGTGGGATTTCTAGGGTCATGGATATAACCCAAATCCATACCCATGGGTTTTATGATCCATGGTTCATGTGTCCCAACTCTTTATGTATCCATACATAAACTTGGTCCAACATGGATCCTAAGCCCAACACATATAAATATAACTAATTATCATAATTAGTCCCCATAGATTTAATTAGTCTCTTTCGACCACTAAATTAATTCCAAATTAATTCTTGATCAATACTAATTAAAACATATGATTTCATATTAATATATTATTACTTATAATATATTAATAAACCATAAATAACCTTCTCTCAAAAGTCCATCCTAACAGATTGTCCTGATGATATGCAACCCAAATGGACCATGCTACTCACAGGTCGAATACATACCAATAATAGTTATGGGATTAGACACCTAATCCAATAGTCTCCTACTTGGATAAGTCTAAAACTATTATTCAAGTATGACTCCAAGATCCCGACTAGAAATCGTAGCTCTTAAAGCCGCTGTCAAACTCTGAACAACTCAAATGACATGTCCATTAGATAAGGGATCATATATTCCTCCATTCTAGATATGTTATGGACTGAGACATGGATTATAATCATTCTCTCTGTCCATTTGTTGTTTCTCGATTTCCAATTTATGGCGACTGACTAATTGAACAAATCAAATCAGTCCAGGCCCGGCCAAGCACTTACGTTTGTCATCACCAAATCATCGAGGGGACCACAAATATCGCTTTTATCCCGAAGGTAAAAGGAATGGATAAACTTCGACTCATATGGCTTGTTCTACTACTTGTTGAATCATACACAAAGGCACGTTTTATAACATTGAGTTATTGAATGCGTTTTCGTGCAATCAATGTACAACCAACTCATAGTAACAACTCATATCTCTAGGTTTGAAGAATATAAGATATTATCGTCTCATGATCACTCATGATAAAATCCATGAAGTGATTCAAATGAGCGTGGGTTGAATCCAATACTCGAATGCCTATTCCAGGAGTACTCATGAATGTTGTAGTAACTCTTACTATGTCCACTACCTTGGACATCTACAAACCCAATTCATGACAGTCTTGCCTTAATACCTACATCCAATGTATTATCGACTGTGGATGGTTTGAATAACTTAGTCATTCGGAAAGAATAACCTAGTTATTCTGGAAGTCAAAACATGCAAAGTGAAACACAAGAATAATACTAATCCTCTATGGTCCCAAGCACCTTTGAGAGTAAATAAAACACATTTTATTTAAACACCATATTGATTACTCATTATTCATTGTATAATGTTTCAAATAATCAACTTTATACTTGAATTAAAACAATAGTTGTCCCATGCTCCAGGCATGTAAACTATGTTTTGTAAACACTAGTCATGCCATACATCTATTATGCACATTATGTGTATCTATGATCTTTACTTTGTGAAATAGATCAATTGAACATGATTCCAATGATGCTCATTTCACAATCCCAAATCTGTATCGTAAATGTAAGAATTCCAAATCCCTACCATTTAACGAAATCTGTTAGATTCTAAACTTATATGCATTGATCCTCTCGTAATGACCATGCACAAAGTCACAAAGACTTGTCAACAATCATTATAGAGTATCCCAATGGAGAGCATTCCATGGAACCAAAGTCTCAAATTCAAAGTACATTGCTTTGAACAACCTTCTTGCATTAAGTTTCCTAATCTTACACAGATTTAATGAACAACTTCTACCTTTGGGAATATTTCCATATTCTCATTTTGACTGTCACTTCTGAACAAGAGTTGCCTCTTTTCAAAATATGTCATTTATGGTCCTTTCCAAAAATTAACACTATACTTCCAACTATCCATGAGCAACCAATCTTTGGTAAACGTCAGATTGTCCTCGACAATTGCTTAATCATTTTAGTCATATCCAATTCTAGACTTTTCCCCTCTTAATGCACTGAGCATTTGGAAAATTTAGAAAGGATAAATATTACAGCACATGGAATCGATCCTATATCTGAAGCATATGGGACACGATTCATGATGTCTCACATAAAGACATGATACTATACCAATCTTTTGCTACAATATTTTTTATTTGCCATGTTATCAAAATTTGACTATGAAGAGGGATACCATAATCATAATCGAATTTTGAAAACGCAATATATATAGAATTTCCTTATGTTGAACCATTCCAACACAAAATTCATATATATATATATATATATATATATATATATCCCTGACTAAAGATGATCAAAATCTCAATCTAAGCTTTTAGAATTGAAATGAAGTATAATTTCCTCTCCATTAATTATAGCAAAACAACTTTTCCCAATTGAAACCCTTCTGTTTTCTATAATTAACACTTAACATAATAATCATGCTCCCACTAACATGATGATTATTAGCATAACACTTATGCTCCCACTAGCTTTGACATGTACTCAGATAACAACTGGACTTCTAGAAATCAATACTTTATTGACTTTCTTACCAAAGTTCAGATATGTAATACAAGATGCTTCGATAAAACTTTAACAAAATCATACACATTTCCTTAGATAGCTCACATGTGTGTCTAAACAGTTTTATAGAATTATGAAAAGGGATACCGTAATCATAGTCTCAATTGTTTAGACCTTTGCCATTTCTCACAAGTCTATGTTAGTGTGCCGGTTACCCACACACGCTCCAATAACGACTTTGAGAATGAAAATGTCACAATTGCTATCTACTAAAAATCTACTTAGTGAAAGTGTTTCCTCACCATCATTTTCATGAATCGAAGAGAAACCTTATGACACTTAGATTTTATGGTGTATGAGTTCCTATCCATATGAATTTTGTCAAAACCATAATCACAAGATAAGGTTAGTGACACTTCCAAATTCATATGGATTGAACTTCTGCAGTCTTAACTTCTTGCCACCTGGCAGCCCAAGGGCCTGCCATTGCTTCCACGTAGTTATGGGCATAGAAATGTCAACACGATCGGTTATAAACCTCAGGTTGTGTGCTAGTGAAGAACTATAGGTTTTATCCTTGATTAGTTCTTGAAACTTTCAAGACCTTTAAGACTCCCACTGTCCTCTTGACATATAAGACTCTCTTGTCAAGAACCATTCCTTGACAAAACAAATATTCAAGGGATAGTGCGGATTCTTATCAAGACTAACACTTCATGCAATTGGCCTAAGTTGGTCTCTGTTTTATCCAAAACATCACAGCTTACCAATTTCAAATGTACAAGAGTAGAAAACATTTTACTCTTACATTTGACTAGTCTTAATAAACCTTTTTTTTAAGATGTGTCACTCAAGTTACAATCTTGGAGCATAACTCTAAGACTTTGCTTTTGGAACGAAGTATGACTCATCTTCTTGATTTAGCCATTCCCACAATTCATGACTCCTCTTCTTAGCCATAAGAAAGCACTAAGATATACTTAGAGGATCATTTGTGATATGGTATATTAATCATTAAGATGATCATAAAACGTGATACTAAAGTACTCTCCCATTTTTTCAGATTTGAGAAACTTTTATCTTTCTGCCTAATTTTATTCTTCTCATTCGTTCTGCCATACATCAAATATTTTCCAATGTTTCAGAATTATACTTAAACTTGTAAGTATAACCATATTTACTAAACTTTAGTAAATCATGACGAATAGTCTTATCGATCTTTATGGTGGACTTGACCAATGCACACGAATGTGTACTCAATCCCTTAGTCCTTTCACTTGACTTAATTTTCCAATGATGAAAATTCTCATTCATCATACAACTTGTATGATTCCAAGTTTCGGTCCAATTGAAACTTGGGTGATGAGAATCTTTCCTTATTCGGTAAATTATGACATTACCACATCCGAAAGAATCAAATCCATTTTCCAATATTGCTATCAATGGAATCATATAAACAACCATTTTTCACAAATGCCACTGTAAGGATATTTAAAATAAATAAAATAAAACCTTATCTTTTATTTAAAACTTGCAGAAAAACTTATCCTTACAATGCAAATGCATATGAAAAAATTTTTGTTATCTATTCCTAAGCAATATATAATAACTCTTAAGCAACAACTCACAATTCTGATCACCGAACCATACGATCGAAATCCATCTTCGCGATCAGAATCAACATATACTTCCTTTAAGCTTCCTCTCTTCGATTCTACAAAACATCAAAATATGATTTGGTCACACCATGTATAAGAATCTCAAATAGGAACTTAATAGAGTTAGATAGCACACTTTACCCGAAGTAGAGTCAAACTGTTTGACTTTACTAACCTTATGATTGTTCAGGTAAATTAGGCAGCTTCGCAACCAATGCCCTATCCTTTGGCAATAGAAGGTTTGGGAAGTTGATCTTCTAATCAAATTCGCTTTACTAGTCCTCAAATCATTTCTGATTCTGCAGCACCAAGCAAATAGGTAAGATCATTAAGGGTCAAGTCATGGTCTGTCACATAGTAGTCCCAAAAGAACTCACTATGTGACTTAGAAAGTGATTAAACATCCAACTTTCTCAAGACTTTGACACCCAACTCTCTCGGCTTGTCAATATGTGACTTCATCTCCAAGATGTGATCACACATAGATCTTGCTTGCCAATAGGGCTTGAGTGACCTTGAACTTGTGGGTTAGGGAGAATAATTGAAGGGGGTGGAGGAAATGAAATTCCAAGAGATTTGGGTAGATCATAGATGTCTAAACTAGACATCTAAAATGGGAGATATTCAAGTTAGTTGATTTTTAAGTCCTTAATATAACACCTAATATGAAATATTAAGGCTAGGACCCAACACAATATTTTATAACTTGGAAGAGGGATGCCGTAATCCAAGTTATAAGATATTTGAAGGTAGGTGAATGACGATTCACCAATTTCCACCATGAAAAAGGAAATAATTTATTAGGTTTTAATTGGATTTGAAACTCCTAGATCTTTTGAGATTCATTGAACTTTTCAATGGCATGTTTCAACCTCGATTGTGCCCTCTCAAATTTTGTGACTGGGATGCCGAGGATCACAAAACAAGGTGTGAATAACCATGCAAATTCACTTGGTATCCTTAATATTATCACCTAATCGATGTGCCGGTTACCCACACGTGCTCCACCGAACTATGATAAACTTTAAGTCACCCTTTGTTATCCTTACTAGTCCAAGTTTGTGTGCCGGTTACCTACACACACTCCACCAACGACTTGGTAAGGTACAAAGTGTGAATTTCATCGGTTAGCACCAAATTCACATTTTCCTAAGTAACTAAGATTGGGTATTTATAAAAGGTTTAGTTACTTAGTATTTATCATTAATACTTTTAATGAAGGGAGAATTACAGTCCTGTCAAACCCGTTCGGCTAACGACCCTCCACCAGTCAAGGAAGCGGTGGGTGAGAGTGGACACCCATTAAACTGCCATTTTATAGGCAGTAACCTTATACCCCCCTTGTAGACGGGCTTCGTGAATAAGGCCTACTAACGGTAAGACTGACTTTGTTCTTATACATATGTATAAGTATTAACTATTAATATTATAATAGTATAAGGGTGTATTTTAAACATTTAAAATACTTGGTGATTTAATCTATTAATTAAACTATACTCTTAATTTAATTAAACTTAAACCATGTCTTTATGGAATTATTAACTCTTTTAATTAGACACATTAATTAATTTAATGAAGTCCATAAATTTTGAACTTTAACTTTTAAAATTCTTGGGTTTGGAGTTAAAGTGTATATGGGATTTGACTTTACAAATTCCAAAACTTGAGGACAAATTTTGAACAATTCAAAAACTTATGGTTTCCATAACTTATGAATTTTAAAGTGGTTTAATGGAAAAAAATCCTTCAAGTTCCATAACTTGTAGACAAGTTATGGAAGACTTTAAAGCATTAAAAATGTGACTCTTCATTTTTTCGTAACTTATGGAAATTTTATGAGTTTTAAAATTCATAAATGTGACTTTTCATGTAACTTGAGGACAAGTTACAAAAACACATATTATGAACAACTTCTAGATTAATTTGGATTGAAAACAACTATCTCATAATTTTTCCTATTAATCTAAACAAACTCATAAACATGATCATTGATAATCAACATTTTTCAAGCATCATATAAACATGTATAAAACTTGAAACTTTGATTATTATCCTTTATTTGGATGAGAATAAACATTACCATAGTATCAAAAAACAAATTTTATGAACAAAAACACTTTGCAGTAATGATTCTAATCCAAAATAGGCCAAAAAACTCGAAGATAAGCTGTCAGGGGGTCCAACTCGTCGAGTGCATGAACCAACTCGACGAGTTGGATGCATTTGTTCATGGACTCGTCGAGTCCATCACTGGACTCGTCGAGTCCATCACTGGACTCGTCGATTCTGCTCTCCCGACAACAAAAAATTTGATTTTTTTTTTTCAGTTTTTTTCCAGCAACCTGCATCAAGTATAATTGAAAACAACTCATGGCTCTGATACCACTGTTGGGTTTTGGTATACTACAACATCCTATGGTGCACATACAACCCTAAATGCCTTGGATCTATGTTTTCTCTAATTATACATGCAAATGGTTTCCAAGGTATTAATCTTACAACCAACATGCATTTAACATAAAAATATAATATACTAGTTAGCATGACATACCTTTTGATGGAGCTTGAATTGTTGGTGTATTTGGCCTTAAAGAGCTTAGCCCCAATAGTGTGGAAGTCTCTAATGGAATCACAACACACCATGGACAAAGGATGAACTTGAGAGAGAATTCCATGCACACAAAAGACACCATGAACTCTAAAAAGATACAAGTGGCGATTTTGGGCAATGAAGTATCTATTTATATGTGGGATTTCATGGGTCATGGATATAACTTAAATGCATACCCATTGGTTTTATGATCCATGGTTCATGTGGCCCAACTCTTTATGTATCCATACATAAACTTGGTGCAACATGGATCCTAAGCCCAACACATTTAAATATAACTAATTATCGTAATTAGTCCCCATAGATTTAATTAGTCTCTTTTGACCACTAAATTAATTCCAAATTAATTCTTGATCAATACTAATTAAAACATATGATTTCATATTAATATATTATTACTTATAATATATTGATAAACCATAAATAACCTTCTCTCAAAAGTCCATCCTAACAAATTGTCCTGATGATATGCAACCCAAATGGACCCTGCTACTCTTGGGTCGAATACATACCAATAATAGTTGTGGGCTTAAACTCCTTATCCAACAGTTGTTTTAGGGACGTAAAGTGAGGATAACGCGAATGGGTAATCGGGTTATTGTTGGTTGATGAAATTAAATATCATTATTTATTGTGGGTTGAAAACCCTATATGCTCACTAGGCTCCTAAGCCTGACCCACTCAGTCTTATTTGTATTACAGGAAGTGGCGCGAGGGCATAAGATGGTTGAATCATCAAGTTGTTTTGTTTATGAGCCTGTATATGTATATAACTGTTGTATGGCTTGTAATATGTCGTTTATGCTTTTTGGTCTGTATCGGAACTTGACATCCTGAATATTGTTATATAATGAAAATGCATCTCTTGATGAAATGCTTTGATATACTTTATTTTATCATATTTTGTTTTGGGAACAAATTCCGCAACTCTTTTAAATCAATGGATTTTCTTTGAAATTATTTTAAAAGCATAAATGAAACTGGTCTTTTCTGTCCGTGATTTTGGGGATGTCACAGTTGGTATCAGAGCATTAGTTTAAGCGAACTAGGAATTTGTAGGATTTCTAGACTTAAACTTAGAATGCTAAGTGAAGATTGTGAGATGAGTGTCTGTGATATTATAGACACGAGCACTAGTATATTTTAGGAAGCTGCCTAAAATGCTTTTATGTGCTAAATGTTTTCCATATATGATATTATTTGTTCGGATCTACAGTTTGTTGCCAACCAGATCTGGAGACCTTATGTGTTTAGGATTCTAAGTGTATGGTTACGATATTAGAACTAGCATGTAAACGTTCCAGAGTAATAAGGATGTTTTGAATATCTATCATGACTGATGATCTAATTTCACCTTATTCGGTGCATAGATCAAAAAATGGTGAGAACAAGGAGTGGAGTTGGAAACGTGGACGAAAACAGGAATCAAATACCTATAATAGAGCAAGTAGCTGTTGCAGCAGCAACACCTGAGGCAGTGACAATGGCTGGGGTGCAAGCCATGATTCGGGCTATGTTAGCCAAACAAAGGGAGGAAATGCGACAGATGTTGCATGATAATAGGGACGAACCTATCATGCCCATTGAGGAACTTGAATTGCTTCCTGAGCAACTAGAGGAAGGGAACAATAGTTATATTGTGAGTCAAGTTGGGACTCAAGGAGAACGAAGGAAAGACCCAGAAAGGGGAAGCAACAAGGATGGGAGAATGTATAAGAATTTCTTGGGTGCCAAGGCGCCATGTCTTTCTGGAAGCCCAAAGCCTGTTGAGATTATGGATTGGATCTTCGAAATGGAGATGGTTTTTGAAAGTTACGACTGTAGCAACAAACAGAAGACTGTCTTTGCAGTTAGACAACTGAAGACCGGAGTCTTGAGTTGGTGGAAGTTGTTGGCAGATACTATGCCACGAGGAGAAGCCCTGAAAATGTCATGGGAGGAGTTCTTGGAACAATTAAGGGTGCAGTATTGTTCAGAGATAGATCTGAGTGATCTGAACAATGAGTTCCAAAACTTAAAGAAGGGGAGAATGAGCATAGAAGACTATGCACTGCATTCACTGAGAAAATGAAGTTATTTCCGTACCTAGTGCCAACAGAACTCTCCAAGATTGAGAGGTTCGCTAATGGACTGCCTGCCGACTTTGGCCCGACAGTCAAGATGGCAGTCACTCTGAAAACAGCTGTTCGAGCTACTAAGAATGTGGAGGCCCAGCAGAAGGAAAATGGTCTAGAAAGGATAGATGTTGGTGAGAAAAGGAAGTTAGATGGGCCTTCAGGGTCCATCAAGAAAAACAAGTTCTCGAAGTCTAGTTCGAGAGGAGGAAGAGTCAAAGCGAAATGGTGCGACAAATGTAAGAAGAAGCATCATGGAAAATGTGAGGTAGTGGCCACATGTTTTAAATATGGAAAGCCAGGGCACTATGCCAACGAATTCACTCTCACTAAGAAAGTTTGCTATGGTTGTGGTGAGGAGGGACACATGTCGAGGGATTGCCCGAAAAAGAAGGAGGCAACAAAACCCAATATTCTGCCAAAACCGAAGGAGAGAGCCTTCCTGATGACACTGGAAGCTGCTAAATATGAAGTTGATGTCGCTTCAGGTACCTTTCTCGTTAACAAATTGCCTACCCAACTTTTATTTGATTCTGGAGCCAACTACTCCTTTATTCCGCATGAATTTGGTAGAAAACTAGCTTTTCCTGTTGATAGACTAGATAATGCTTTATTAGTTGAAGTTGCTAGTGGCAAGTTTGTACCTGTTAGCCATCGTATGAAAAACATCTTAATTGATTTGAATGGGAATAAGTTTCACGAGAAATTATTGCCTATCGAACTTAACGGTTTCGACATCGTGCTTGGAATGGATTGGCTTAGCGCCAATGATGCCGAAATACTATATAATAAGAAGATTGTAAAAGTAAACCCGCCAGGGAAAGATTCGTTTATGGTGTATGGAATTGAATATGAGGAAACAACGCTGGCTATAATTACTTAAAGACTACGACTATGAGATACTTTACCACCCCAGTAAAGCAAATGTTTTTGCTGATGCTCTCAGTCGAAAAGTCAATCTTGAAAGAAAAAGGCCAAGAGCATTGAGAATAGAAGTTGTCTCGACAATTATGGAGAGTGTAAAGAAATCTCAAGAAGAAGCTTATGAGAAGAATGACCGAAAGGAGGAACGTTTGGGCAAAACGTTGGTGTTTGGTACAAACGGTCATGGAATGAAGGTATTCCAAGATCGTATTTGGGTACCTAAGTCAGGAGGAATAAGAGATCTTCTGATGGAAGAAGCTCATAAGACCATGTACTCGATTCATCATGGTAGCACTAAAATGTATAGGGACCTAAAACCCTGTTATTGGTGGTCGACGATGAAGCTCGACATTGCAAAGTATGTGGCCGAGAGCGTGACTTGTGCGAGAGTTAAGACACAATACGGGAGTTTAGAACCTTTTCTTGTGCCCATGGGTAAATGGGAAGACATTGCTATGGATTTTTTCACTAAACTACCTAGAACAAAGAATGGTCACGACATGATTTGGGTGGTCATTGATCGATTCACTAAGAGTGCGCATTTCATAGCAGCCAAGGAGAAATGGTCTATGGATAAGCTTGCGAATTCTTACGTGAAGGAAATTGTGAGGCTTCACGGTGTTCCATTAACGATTGTGTCAGATCGTGACAGCCGTTTCACCTCATGATTTTGGAAAAGTCTACAAGAGGAATTGGGTACCAAGTTGTGTTTAAGTACAGCTTACCATCCACAGACTGATGGCCAGAGCGAACGAATGATACAAAAACTTGAAGATATGCTGAGAGCATGTACCCTGGAATTCCAAGGTAATTGGGATGAACATTTACCTTTGGTATAATTTTCCTACAATAATAGTTTCCACTCGAGCATTAAGATGGCACCTTATCAAGCTTTATACAGACAGAAGTGTCGTACGCCGTCTTGTTGGCTTGATGCTGGGGAAAAGCAGTTTATGGGACCAGAGATAGTCCATCAAACTGCTGAAAAGTTGAAAATAATTAGGGATAGAATGTTAGCAGCTCAGGATCATCAAAAGAGCTATGCTGACAACAAGCGAAGACCGATGACTTTTGAAGTTGGAGATTCGGTTTTGCTTAAGGTCTTGCCGTGGAAGGGACTTATAAGATTTAGTAAAAGGGGAAAGTTAAGTCAAAGGTTTATTGGACCGTTTAAAGTTCTTCAAAGGATTGGGAACCAAGCTTACAAGCTCGAATTACCTGAAGAACAGAATGGAATTCATAACACTTTTCATGTGTGTTATTTGAGGAATTTCACGGGAGAAGTTCCCGACATGATTCCACTTTCGGAGTTGAGAATTGATGAAAACAAGAGGTTAATTGAAGAACCAGAGGCAATCGTTGACCGAAAGACTAAGAAGTTACGATGCAAGATGGTCGAGTTAGTGCTTGTTTGTTGGAAACATACGAATGGGCCAAATCTCACCTGGGAGACAGAGAGTGACATGATGAGTCGCTATCCGCATTTGTTTGTTGATGTGTGATTCCGGGGACGGAATCATTCTAAGGTGGAGAGAATTGTAACGCCCGTGTTTCTGGGCTTGTCATTAATAGCGATGTAATAGTCTAGGTTAACCTTTGTAACCCGTCTTGAAATAATAAAGATGTATTATTTGAGTATTATGTGTTTTGTGGTTAGTTGTGTGATTTAAATGAATTAAGGATAAAAATAAGCGTCAAAATGAAATGTTAGATAATACCAATATCTATGAAGGATGTGGTAGTGTTCGTGACGAGGTTTCCGAATATATAAAGAATGTTGAAATCCGAGTTATAACGAAGAAGTTATAACCTGTCGAAGTTTCGCAATAGAACCGGCATGACACTGAATGACGTAAAATACAAATTTAAGATAGAGTGATATCTAGCCTTATTCATCTAAACGAAAGTCGTAGAATACGTTAAACCGAGAGCGTACATAAAAAGAACGTCCAAATCTGACTTCGTATGAGGAAGTTATGATTTTTCGAAGTTTCAGCTTAGTAGTAGACAGCCCGAAGTTCGAATATGAGATCGAGCGATATTTAGCCAAAACTTTCTAAATGAGAATTAAAGATCTCATCAATAGTTGTGCATCGACAAAAAGACAGACAAAAACGGATTTCAGACGAAGGAGTTATAATTTTCTAACGGAGTTTTCCTGTTCCAGCCTACTAAAAATAATATAATAAATATATAATAAAAATAAAGTCAAAATTAGCCAACGAAGTATAAATGAAAGTTGTAGATCTTGTATTTACCTACGCGTGCATATAAAGAACGTCGAAAACGGAGCTCGTATGAGAAAGATATGGATTTCTGAAGTTCGGGGCACGAAACCCGGTACTGTGTCAGAGTTCACGACGTGAACACTGTGTTAACGACGTGAATTAAGAGATTTGACCCTTCTAGAGCTGGTAGACCCAAGTGGACGAGTGACGCATGCAGTGACGATCAAGCCTCACGACGTGAGCATTAGAAACTCACGACGTGAACTCAGAAAATTCACCCTATAAATAGAAATCAAGGGTCAACCGATTTAGGTTGCTACTCCCTTACTCTCCCACTCCCGATACCCTCTCTAAGCCCTATTTTAACCCCCGAAGCCCCGGTATCATCCCGAGACCCGAAGCGAGTACCGAAGCCTGAAGATCCCGAGAAGAAAAGAGTTTCCGAGCCGAAGCTTTGCCTGCGAGAAGCCCGGTGTGTGAAGATCTTTCAGATCTACCGAAGAATACTACTCTGCAAGCCGTAGTGCTGTCTGATCATCTTCTGATCAAGTGAGTGTATATTCCTTTTCTTCTAACACATTGATGTAAAGTATATCCGAGTGAATACGTGCTATGTGTATATAGATATATATTATCTGTTACTTGGAATGAATTTGTATATTTGGAACGAGTATTAAATGAATATCTTATCAGTTTTTAAGTTGCATATGTATGCATATGTATATTGTTATCTACAAAATGTTGGGTTGAACTTGGGTAGATAGTTGATGTGTGATAAACCGAGGAGAGACCTCGATGTTGTTGTTGTTGACCTAGTCATCTAGCGGAGTATGGATGATAACCACAGACTCTTTCTAGACAGTCCTATGGAACGCTAGCAGGTTCATAACCTGTAGATGTTGTGAACGATGTGTTCACCGGTGTACTCTATCCCCCTCATGGTTGGCTTTAGGACATCTATTGCTGAGGAAACCCCTTGCAGTAATGTCCGTCCCGATGAAAATCCTATATTAGGTCCCTTGTGATAGATGTTGTTTTAGGGACGTAAAGTGAGGATAACGGGAATCGGTAATCGGGTTATTGTTGGTTGATGAAATTAAATATAATTATTTATTGTGGTTTGAAAACCCTATATGCTCACCAGGCTTTCAAGTCTGACCACTCAGTCATATTTGTATTACAGGAAGTGGCGTGAGGGCATAAGATGGATGAATCATCAAGTTGTTTTGTTTATGAGCCTGTATATGTATATAACTGTTGTATGGCTTGTAATATGTCGTTTATACTTTTTAGTCTATATCGGAACATGACATCCCGAATATTGTTATATAATGAAAATACATCTCTTGATGAAATGCTTTGATTAACTTTATTTTATCATATTTTGTTATGGGAACAAATTCCGCAACTCTTTTAAATCAATGGATTTACTCTGAAATTATTTTAAAAGCATAAATGAAACCGGTCTTTTCTGGCCGTGATTTTGGGGATGTCACATATGGTATGTGGTATTTAGGAAACTCACTAAACTTGGTGCTTATAGTTGTTGTTTATGGTTTCAGGTACTTCCAGTTCGAAAGGGAAGGGCCCAGCCTGATCGCAACTCATACACCCATATTTTCTGCAACCTTGAGATTTTGCGATTGTACTATGATAACTGTTTTTATTATGAAATACCTTTTAGTGTTTTAGTAAATGATAAATGGGTGTTTTGGTTGTTTTAAAAATGAAACTTTTACCTTCATATTTTAAGTGTTACAAGTTGGTATCAGAGTCTTGGTTCTAGGGATTTGGGCATACTCTCGGGTGTGCCTGGACTCAAACTGAGGGTTTGGTGAAAATTTTCATAAAATAAATGTATATGAAAAGGGTTTCTAATCAAAGAAAGGTGTATGATGCGTGCACTCGTCCGAGCTCAAGTAAGTGGTTCGTAGAATACCGATACATGTTTATTATGATATATGATATGGTTATCAGAAGTGTATGCTAGATTACGACTAAGTATCTGCTCAAGATTTTATGCTAGGATAGATGCCGTCATATGCCTTATTGTATGAGCATTTAGAATTGCATGCTAATATGATTTTCAGATCAATGGATAGGATGGCTTGGGTAGGTATATGCTGGTTAGATTTTCCGTTGCCTGAATACTACTTACTCTGTGCTTTGTGGGACTCTTAGTGATGTGGACCAACTACTAAGTGAATATACTAAGTCACATGTTGCACATGTTAAATAATCTCGAAGTGATAGATTTGACCCTATTGCGTAGCTCTTGTCTGAGTCCAACCGTTCTAGGGTTGAGTCTTTTACTCGAAGGATTATCTGATATCTGTTGCATGTGACTATATTCATGAGGCAGTGTTTGACATCAGTGAGAATCTTTCAGCAGCTGATGGAAATGTGAGGTTGGGAACCTAGGAGAGCCTAGGAAGTGCTTCAGTGGGTTAGTTGCACTGTTTAGTTAGTATTTGGTGCATCATTTTGAGAAGGTGACTTAGAGGATTCGGGATTATTCTTGAGGAAAGTATGGATAGGCGTGGAAGGTAGTATTGGGCCCCTACTACTGAAAGCAAAGGATCCATACTCAAATCGGGGAGAGCTCGGACAATCTAGGAAGCTTATGGTATGAGGATTATTGGGTATGTTCTAATCATTTGCATGTTGTATTTCAGTTTTGTGATGAGCACTCAGGAAGGTGGTTTTGGTTCTGGTTCCAGATCAGGTTTTGGTACTGAGCCGATTAGCGAGTAGATGGAGTTCATCTCATCGGAGATTACCCATGGTATTTTGGATGAGCACTTGGGCGCGTTCCATGCTAAGGTTATGACTACCATTAGAGCTCGCATACTTTCTTTCCGTGAGTTTCGTGCTTGTGGAGCTGCCACGTTCTCTAGGTAGAAGGACCCATTGCTAGTAGAAGATGGTTAGCGAATATGGCTAACACATTCAGGACGAGTTTCTATCCCAAGGAGTCCAAGTTCAGATGTGCTTCCTGCCTTTTGAATGACAGGGCATGGAATTGGTGGGAGGAGGTAGGATATGAGGTGGGTGGTGATGTTGTTGATCCTATGACATGGATGATTTTTCGACTAGGTTTAAAGCTGAGTTTGCACCGGTGATTGAGGTGCAATAGTTGGTGCGAGAGTTTCAGGATCCCGACCAGATTACTGAGACTGTGGCAGAAATCACTGCCAAATTTCGAGAGATGGCTTTATTGGTTCCGTGGATGAGGAAATGAAGAAGGTAAGGTATCATGATATGTTGAGGGATGACATCATGGAGTTTGTGAGTATATTAGGGAGCAAGACCCTGAATGATATGATTTCTAGAGCCTGAGAGCGGGAGATTGATTTGGAGCACCTGGAAAAGAGGGGCCAGATCAGGTGCAGGCAGTGGAGGGTCCTGGGAAGAGATTCAAGACTTCAGATCAATGATTGAGGGGTAGCAGGGCCGGGTTCAATGCAACATGTGCAGGAAACTGCACGATGGAGTTAGTCATTCTAGGGGTTTGGGCTGCTACAAGTGTGGTAGGGTTGGTCATGTCAGCAGGGATTGTCCTCAGGGGGCAAGCCCATTATGTTTTCATTGTAACTAAGTGGGACACAAGAAGGCCGACTGTCCGATAATGAGGGGAGAAGCCGTGAGTACACCTGCTCCGGTTACTTTGAGGATCACTGATGGACGTGAGGGTAGGGCAGGAGCCCCATCAGGGAGGGGCCGAGCATTGCAGTGTCAGACAGGGGAGGCCAGGACTCCCGCAGGCGATATTGCGGGTATGTTATATGTTGCATTTTTCCTTCTCTTTGGTTATTATCGGTATTTATGTTGCTTGGGATTTTGTATCGATTTGGGTAAGTGTTATCTTTGGTTTAATTCTCTATTATGGTTTGAGTTGTATCATCAAGAATTGTTATATGCCATTTGTATGTGATGAATCATTAGTGGGTCAGAAGGTTTTGTATCTTCTTGAGTGGGTTTCAGTGTGTTCGGTTGTTGTTTCGGTTCTTGGTTGGGATCGGTTCAGGGGTATCGTGTGTCTCTGGTCAGCTTCAATGGTTTAGTTCTCCAGTATAGTCGGGATTCAGTGGTTTAAGCATTGACCTTTGTTGGCCACTAGGAGTGCTAGGGGAAGTGGTCTATTTCCAGGGTTTCGGCCTGTGTCACCAGCATAAAGGACTTTAGGATTTGGGTTATGTATCATTGAACTGTTGGGTTTTGAGCATTCTAACACACTTAAGTGTACATGCAACCCTAACTACCTTGGATCTATGTTTTCTTTATTATACATGCAAATATGAATATTCCAAGGTATTACCCTAAGTAGCATATAATCATAAGTACTAGTATAACAAAACTAGATAAAATACATACCTTTTTGATGTAGCTTGATTCCATGGAGCTCAAGAGCCTAGTGCCCCAAGTGTGACCCCTCACATGGTTCACATAATATCAAATACACTTGGACTAACTTGAGAGAAATGAGACACTTCATGAAATCGGCTAGCCCTCACCATTCCTTCATAATGCCCGGGTTTTGGAAGAATAAGATGCTTATATAGTGTGTCACAATTAGGGTTACACCATGTAAAATCCTAATTGTCATGGCCTTTCATTTCCATGATCCATGGGTACAAAAAACACCATGGAGCATTCGTGGAGCATCCTATGGGTTTTAGCCCAACTTGATAATCCATGGAGCATTAGCCCACTATACAAGTATGGATGATTTACACAATCAACCCATATATTTAATTAGTCTCCTTTTGATCACTTAATTAATTCCAAATTAATCCTTGATCAATACTAATTAAATAATCTTATTAATATATTAGAACTTATAATATATTAATGAACCTTAAGTGTTATTTCTCTCATTTTAGTCTATCCAAATGCATGATGCCATGCAACCCAAATGGACCGTGCCAATCGGGTCAAGTACATACCAAATATAGTTATGGACTTAGACACTAATCCAACAGTCTCCCACTTGGATAATTCTAAAACTATTATTGCGTATGACTTCAAAACCCGACTAGCAATCGTAGCTCTTAAAAGTTATTGCCGTCGAACTTTGAACAAATCAATGATGCGTCCATCATATAAGGGATCATATATTCCTCCATTCTAGATATCTTATGGACTGAGACATGGATTAAAATCATTCTCTCTATCCATTTGTCTTTTCACGATTTCTGATTTATGACGACCGACTAATTGAACAAGTCACATTAGTCTTGGCTTGGCCAAGCACTTCGGGGTGTCATCACTAAATCATTGAGGGGCCCACATATATCGCTTTTATCCCGAAGGTAAAAGGAATGGATAAACTTCGAATCATATGGCTTGCTCTACTACTTGTTGAATCATACATAAAGGAACGTTTTATAACATCGAGTTACCAATACGTTTTCGTGCAATCAATGTATAACCAACTCAGAGTAATTACTCATATCTCTAGGTTTGAAGAATCTAAGATATTATCGTCTCATGATCACTCATGATAAAATCCGTGAAGTGATTCCAATAAGAGTGGGTTGAATCCAATACTCAGAACTTATGAGTACTCATGAATTTTGTAGCACTATTTGCTATGTCCCATACCTTGGACATCTACAATCCAGCTTCATGACAGTCTTGATTCATATCTACTTCCAACATATAATCGACTGTGGATAGTTTGAATAACTTAGTCATTCAGGAAAAACGACCTAGTTGTTCTGGAAGTCAAAACATGCAAAGTGAAACACAAGAATAATCGAATCCAATATGGTCTCAGAACTTATGAATATAAATAAAACACCTTTTATTTATCACCATATTTGTCACACCCCAAAACCGGAATGGAGGAAACGTTCTGGGGTGGATGACGTCATGTCAAGTATCACAACTTATGCAGTATAGTAATCAAAGTACAATAACCATTGCATTAATAGTAATAGTTTTACATAGTTTACATTACATAGAAACATCAAAGTAATACAAGTAATGATATAGGTGCAGCTTGGTACTAAACTGTCTTCATCAAAAGCTCCGAGGATGTACCTGTCTATTGCTGACCTGAGAATACAAGTTATTTAAAAGTGAGTATCAGCATTTTTACAAATGCTGGTGAGTTCATAAGTATTTAGTGTCATTTTATTCAAATAACTTTATAAGTAGTAGTAGTTTTAGAGTCTACAGTGTATTAGAGATCTTTCCAGAAAATCCTATATTTTCTAATTAAATGTAGTCTTCTACCAAGACTGGACAGAGTTATGTTGTAAAAAGTAGTTTTCCCTTAAACACTATCATTATCAACATACGGGATTCGATTTTAAAGAAAGTAGGAGAATATAAGGGAAAATAACATATGCCTCAGCAGTGAAGACTGCTGACTAAGGCAAAAGGAATCATAGACTCTAGGAGAGTATCGAATGAACGACACGCCTGACCCAGTCTAACAAAAGAAGACACAGACCCCAGATAGTATCAAATGAAAGATACAGCTAGCAAGGTCTAAAACAGTGAATACAGACCGTAGACAGTATCAAATGAAAGATACAACTAGCACGGTCTAAAACAACGAATACAGACCCTAGACAGTGTCAAATGAAAGATACGGCTATCATTGTCTAAAACAGTGAATACATACCCTAGACAGTATCAAATGAAAGATACGGCTAGCATGGTCCAAAATAGTGGAGACAGACCCCAGACAGTATCAAATGAAAGATACAGCTAGCAAGGTCTAAAAGCAGTGTAATTCTAGGTGTGTATTTTCCAGGTGTGTATTCCCAACATATTGTGTTAAGCGTCGTTACCTTAAGGCCATGAATTATAAGGTAACCCCGAGATACTCGTAACCATATTGATAGACACTAGAGAACTCGACGCCCTGCAGGCGTCAAAATAAAGATGTGACATTTGTCACCCCTTGGCTTGGTAGGCCGTGGACTGTAGCTACCAGTCAGGGTGCGGGGGTGTCAATCTCGTATAGATCTATACACACAATGTCCGCTCTCCCTACAAGAGACTCTGGTTACCAACTACACAACGGAGAAGGTCGTGTCCTGAAGATGTATCCCAAATAGTGGATTCTGATGTAAGTGTTGGACTAGCAGTAGAGACTCATAACTGAACCGATCGATGTAAACCCATATGTCTATACATGTATACATGATATATAATTAATGATCAAACGACCTTCGGATGGATATCTGATCCCACCAGACCACATCTCAACAAAGAAAAGGAAATTGGGCGAACTAGCCTTCCTATGTCCTTTAATCATTATTTATATAACTATACATGTACAGGCATACATTTAACTAAGTGGAAACGTATCATGAAGTAGAAGCGTATCGTGAAGTAGAAGTGTATCGTGAAGTAGAAGTGTATCGTGAAGTAGAAGCGTTAAAAAGTATAAGTGTATCATGAAGTGGAAGCATTAATAAGTATAAGTGAAGTAGAAGCGTTATCAAGTATAAGTGAAGTAGAAGCGTTATCAAGTATAAGTGTATCACGAAGTGGAAGCGTTAATAATTATAAGTGAAGTAGAAGAGTTATCAAGTATAAGTGAAGTAGAAGCGTTATCAAGTATAAGTGTATCACGAAGTGGAAGCGTTAATAAGTATAAGTGAATTAGAAGCGTTATCAAGTATAAGTGTATCATGAAGTGGAAGTATAACGAAGCAGTAGTATCTAACCAAGTAGGAGTATGAAAACATGGAAGAAAACTTTGGGAAAACCTTTATAGTTAAGAAAATCGCGACTTGGTATTCTTTTGTAAAACAAGTTTGAAAACCCTTATAAATCCTTTGAAAACCTTTCATAAACACATTTTAGTTATAACTTTGATAAAACAATATAAGTAAATATTTTGAACAAGTAAAGACGTTTTAGAAAACCATTTATAGTATCATACTTGGTAAAACAGTTGACAGTGTAGTAAATCCTTGTGCATGCGGGTTATCAATCACATGTGATTGATATGATAACTGGCATGTTTAACTTGTATTCCCTCCCATGAAAACATGTAAAAACATTTAAAAGGTTAATTCGGGGGTATGAACTCACCTGATGTAAGTGGATCCGACGAAGATGCCGGTTGGCTGCTCGGTGTCAAGTAAAGACTTGAACACACTTAGTGACCTATTAACATATGATAGCATATGTTTACATATAATTAGTATATATAATACTAATTAAACAAGTATACGCATCCTAAAGTACGGAAAACACTTTGATTAAGTGCTAGGGGTGTCCCGGGTAACGTTTAAGGGTGTGTATGGCTCAAATAGGGAGTTTACTCTCCAAGAGTAAACTCTTTATAGAGTTCACGGACCTGGGACTAACTCCCCATGAGTTTACGGCCGTAAACTCATGGTGAGGGTGTTCTAGGATGCTAAATGGCCTTATATCTCTCATAAAATTAGGCTAGGTCCAAATGTAAAGTGTATGGATGGATTTAAGGCATCAAATGGACCAAATAATGGGTTTACGGCTCTAAACAATGAGTTTACGGCTGTAAGCTCCTATATACATATTCTTTTGGTGTTTTAAAGACTTAAATGATGGAGAATAAAATCCTATGCATTTTTCCAAGTCAAATGGGGAGTTTAGGGCATCATTTGGGCACCTTTTAGGAGTTTATGGCACATGGACCCTTCCTAGGGGGATTTACGGCCGTAAACTCCTATTTCCTTGGTTTCTTTAATGTTTAAAGCATTTAGAACAACGGGATTGCTTCTAGACATTTTTCGAAGGCCATAGGAGGTGTTTGAGGACATTTCTAACACTTAAACTTGAGTTTACTCCCCATGAAGTGGAGTTTACGGCCCAAGCATGTTCTTGGGCAGTAAACTCAAGTTTACTCCCCAAAAGTTAAGTTAGATGTGTTGTAAGTTCGTTTTTATAAGTCATTTAGCCATATCTAAGCCTTAGGGGTAGTTTAGAGGGGTTTTGGGGCTTAAAAACCAAATTTAAGGGTGTTCACGGTCCAAGAGTGATCTTGAGCCGTAAACACATGAATTTACCCCTATTTGATGTTTTAAACGCGAATTTGCGTGCTAGCTAAGCTATACAACAAGTTAGGGTAGATTGCTTACTCGTTTGGGGCTCGAAACGGATGTTTTTGGCTCGAAAAATAAGTTGTAGAGAGAGGGTGTAGTGAGAGTGTGAAAAGGGTGGAAATAAGGTCCACTCCCCCTTATATAGGGGTTTGAGTTGAGGCTCAGTGGAAATCTACCCGATACTGCCGTTAAACGGGGCTTTTGGTCGCACCCGATTTAGTGGTCGTATTTTGACTTGGTTGAAACTAAAATTTTTCAAGGGAAAAATTGAGGATGTTTCTAATTTGTTTCAACCCTAATAAAGACATTTATAAAAGTACCAAATTAATTAGCCAGTCCAAAAGTTAACGGACAGTTAAATAAAACGAGGCTTATTAACGGAAAAAGGGGTTAAAAATGACGGAATAAATTTCGGGTTGTCACATCATCCCCCGTTAGAGGGAGTTTCGTCCCGAAATTCAGGTTTAGGCAAGGAAGTAGGTATGAATGACCGAGTAGAGGCAAGAGGGTACTTCCTATTCGGTTTTCCTTGCACTCCCAAGTGAACTCTGGCCTGTGTTTGTCATTCCAATAAACCTTCACCTACGGGATGCAGATTCTGTCTCGTGTAGTTAGCAATTTCCTACAGGTGTGTCTATGAAGTTAGGGTTCTCAATGGTCTCTATCAAGATGAGTGGGATACAAAGTGTTACATCGGGCTAGCACTTGTCAAGTCTAAGTGGTGGATCGATCTGTGGTGAAACTTGTGGAATATCCGAAAGTAGTAGTGGTCTGACGAGGGTTGGACCAAATCTCCGTAAGGAGTCTCAGATGGTCCTCATCTCTCGGAAGGGTAGAGTCTTTCAGTACCTAGAACATAGTTTACTTCTATGGCAAGATCATCACTGGCGTGATCGCCATTCCAAAGTTCCAAACGTTATCTCTCATAATGGAAGTGTAGTCCTTCAGGTTGGTTTTTAGGAAGCTTGGGTTGTCCTAGGTTTTGCGTTTCCTGTCAATTGGCTTTTAGTGACTTTCTAGATCATCGGATGGACTGCATGTCTACGGGTACTTGTTTGCTGCAGAGTGGCTATCTCAATCTTGTGCAAAAATGAGCTTGCACTAGCGAATCTTGAGATATTTCTAACGAAAACCCTTAGGGTCGAGGAGATAGGGTTTTACCAGACGAGTGTTGGACTATCTATGGAGGTGGTTCTACTATTTCTATGAGAGATAGTATTCATGGAACACCTAGTAGTCCAATGAATCTCTAAGACGTTGGTTTATTCTAGTGCAGAAAGCGCGTGCTCCCATATAACCCGTCGAATAACACCTAGACTGGTGTCAAGTCTATAATCTCTTCGGGATCTGGGTTATAAGGCTTAACGCAACCTACTCTCACATTTTATTCTAGTATTCTTGGCTGCGGAGGTTATCCTGTGGTTCTCGGTACCCTAGCGTTCACTTCGGAGAATGATGTCTATCGTCTACAGGGTGACGACAATTTCCTCCACGCAAGGGGGCGGAGGGTCCCAGGCACTACTCGTCGGTAACGGGGTGGACGAAGTGCCTGAGTAATGTGAGCATCTTTAGTAACTACTCTTCCGAAGGTTCTGAGTTTTCTCGGTCTTGGTCAAATCTAGTGAGTATAGGGTTCCGTCACTCGGAACTTTAATCTCCTCATCCATTATTCTTAGAGTTTAACTCATCACGGCTTTCGGATTACCGGGATATCCGTTGTGATGCTTAATTCAGGGGATTAAGCATGAATGGATGGTCATAGTCAATGTCCTCGACTCTTACGACTTAGATTTCCTTACCAACCGAGGGTGTTAGCTACTATGCTGGCTTAACCGGGATGACAACAAATTTCGGATTTGTGGTCATCATAGTAGCTCAACCCACTGTGGTTCACTTGACTCTAGCTCCTATTCTACAAAATAGGATGAAGGGTCTTTCTGGGGAATCTACGAGGTATGCTTCGGGTGGTTATCGTCTTCTCGAATGCCTGCAGTGTCTTTCGCTTCGGTTTCTATCTGTCTAAGAAGGGTTGGTTAACAGCGCGCGGTACCTTTTTCTAGGGTACTTCGGAAGGTTCGAGGTAAGAGGGACGGCTGACGGATCGCATTACGTATTATTAGTATTATTATTTTCAGGTTCCGAAGAACCTTTATTTGCTGAAATGGCCTCGGAGAAAGTTCTTTTTACACAACACTAAGGATTTACACATGGTTGCACGAAGTCGAACCATAATTGATAGAGGCGTCGAAGTTGGCACACTTTGACATGATACAGTAGGAGGGTCGATAGAGTCATGTGCCGAATGAGCACACAAAGTCTAGGCATCTCGAGTTTCATCCCGTGTATCCCTGCCGCGGATACTTGGACTGATAGAGTCGACGTGGAACTATAGAGAGTCCTAAGTGTTTCTGAGTAGATTACCTTTTCATGAATGGATTCTCACGAGGCATTTCTGTAATCGCCTAACATATACTAGTCATGTATAATTAAGGTGGGGAGGACTGTTGCCTGAGCGACTGCGCCTTAAATCCACAACCAAACGAGGAACAGGAAATGAGGCGGCATTCACTCATTCTAGGTCTATCCATCTCAATTATACATGGTCGTAACGTATATACTTAGCCATTATAGTTTTACCTAATGAAATTTTTATATTTTATAACCGTGTTGCGACTTTCGCCTTAATGGGGGAAATAATTACATTTAGACTTAGCCTTTTAATGTTTTCGGTTAGTTATCTGAAATTGAGAGACGTACCAAAAATCTACCGGGTTCCTTGATGCTTCTCCCTAAGCATTCGAGTCAGACTCCTCCCGAGTCTTTGTTGTTTCCTTCAGTTTGGATGGTTCTTCTTGAAGTGTCCATCCTTACCACATAGGCGGCAAACTGGGTTGGCCGCCACTTTGGTGGTTGATGTAATAAACTCAACCGGGGTTCTGCAGACACGAGCAGTATGCCCCTTCATGTTGCACCTAGCACAAAAGAGTTCCCGACATTTACCACGATGACGGAAACTGCACTTGCTGTAGTGGGGAAGGTTTCCTAGGTATGGTCTTCTGGAGGTCAGGATGGGAGGGCTGGCATGGGTATTGACTGTCTCAGCTCGTTGCCCTTCGGAAGGTCCTTGAGCCGAGTACTTCCCTCCTCGGTCTTGAGTTTTCTCTTTAGTGGAGTTGACTGAGGTTCTTGGGTGGCTGTGTACACAGAGGTTGGTTGCCGCTGTCCACCACTAGGGTCGGAATTCCCGATAAGGCTCTTGCTAACATTGGCGTTGTTAGCATTCAGTTGAGCCATGGCAGCTGCAATGGCTGCTGAGATTGCAGTTTGGAAGGTAGCTTCATCGAGTAGGAGAGTCGGTTTCTTGTCAGTGGATGGGTTACGCTTCTTCAGAGGCATGGTTTTCCTATACGGAAAAGAACACAAGTGGACGAGAGACGATGGTTAACCCTGGACATATCTGTCTTTATTATAATAGGCATAAATTTTTCCCGTGCCTCGGATGTTGGTTGTCTGAGTGTCGACCTACATCTCTTTAATGTAGTCCTGGTATGCAAGGTAGGAGTGTGAGTATCTGAAAAAGCCATAAGATGGGAGTCGTTCCTACTAAGTTACTTTTATACTGGGAAAGGTTTCACTCTTCGGCTTGGAAAGATTTGAGAACAGTTCGGAAAGAAGATCGCGGGAAGAAAGGCTCATGAAGACTTATGGCTAAATACTCTCAATAGAGGTGCGAGGATCCGCTCTAATCATGTTACTTGCAACGGGAAAAGGCGTTTTACTTAGCACATAGCGTGAGTAGTGTAACCACTAACTCACTAAATTGTATTATTTTATGGGTGTATTAGTGTGACAAATCGTGAGGAGAAGACACTTCTTGGGTTCCATGTACCGGCTCCCTCTGTCTACCTCGTATCTTTGACTGGGACCGGTGTTGGTTTTCTTCGGGTCGTTACCTAGGGTTCTTTTCTCTTGAAGACATATTGAATTTCTACTCCGCCTTCCTTCCGAATCCGACTCTGGGTGCCATCACTTCATGATGGATGACTGGAAATCTCGGAAGTTTAGGCGAATTTCTCACCGATGTTCCTAAAAGATATAGGCACTTGGTGATTTCAATAGTCTCGACCCAGTACATTTATTTCCGAACTGGAAATCTTCTCAATGAATCTCTTCGGGGTCGGAATCAACTCTTCCGTCGAGTACTGAAGTGGATAGGGTTTTCTACAAGGTTCGTGCGAGAATGGATATGTCTAAAGAATCCTAACAGATTATTAACATTTCACTAGATGATCCATATCGAGTCCTGCTATGATTACATAGGGTATACAAATCATATATAGCTTAGATCCGATAGGCCTTCGAATATGTGATACTACTCTATATCCACATCCCAACGAGGAAAAGGAAGTAGAGCGAAACTACACATTCTTAGCCTATGGGATCCTTATTATATATAACCTTGGGAGTATACTCTCTGTAATTGTAGGTATATCAATAAGGATCTTTTTAGTTCTTCACACAAGGTTATCTATGTATCCTAAAATACCCCTATGGTATTTTAATTTCATGTTTGTTCTTAACTTCTGAATATGATTCAGGGATTAACGTGAGTCTTTTAGTATTCCAAAATACTCCCATAGTATTTTTAAACTTTATGTTTGGCTCTAGCATTCCTAGTTGGTAAGTTTCAGACCTGTTGCAACACCACTATCACTCCCAAGCACACGTTCATCGCATCTCGAATAAATGTAGTTGATCAAGTTACATTTATTCCAGCTTACGATTACATAACTGCCCAGGTTTGACGGTAATGCTCAACATCCGAAGACTTTTATTCTTGTTCTTCTTGTGATACTTGTGTTCGAGTGTTTAGATCCTGGATGTTCTTATACTTTGGTAAAATATGGTTATATTTTAAAGTATAATTCTTGGTCAGAGAGTTTTATCCCTATGTATTTATAGGCTGTATATCTTTTATGAATTGATATACTTAGCTCACTATAAACAATGCTCTGATACCAATCTGTCACACCCAAAAACCGGAACGGCAGAAACGTTCTGGGGTGGATGACATCATGTCAAGTATCACAACATATGCAGTATAGTAATCAAAGTACAACAACCATTGCATTAATAGTAATAGTTTTACATAGTTTACATTACATAGAAACATCAAAGTAATACAAGTAATGATATAAGTGCAGCTTGGTACTAAACTGTCTTCATCAAAAGCTCCGGGGATGTACCTGTCTATTGCTGACCTGAGAATACAAGTTATTTAAAAGCAAGTATCAGCATTTTTACAAATGCTGGTGAGTTCATAAGTATTTAGTGTCATTTTATTCAAATAACTTTATAAGTAGTAGTAGTTTTAGAGTCTATAGTGTATTAGAGATCTTTCCAGAAAATCCTATATTTTCTAATTAAATGCAGTCTTCTACCAAGACTGGACAAAGTTATGTTGTAAAAAGTAGTTTTCCCTTAAACACTATCATTATCAAAATACGGGATTCGATTTTAAAGAAAGTAGGATAATATAAGGGAAAATAACATATGCCTCAGCAGTGAACACTGCTGACTAAGGCAAAAGGAATCATCGACTCCAGGAGAGTATCGAATGAACGAAACGCCTGGCCCAGTCTAACAAAAGGAGACACCGACCCCAAACAGTATCAAATGAAAGATATAGCTAGGAAGGTCTAAAACAGTGAATACAGACCCTAGACAGTATCAAATGAAAGATACAACTAGCACGGTCTAAAACAGCGAATACAGATCCTAGACAGTATCAAATGAAAGATACGGCTAGCACGGTCTAAAACAGTGAATACAGACCCTAGATAGTATCAAATGAAAGATACGGCTAGCACGGTCCAAAATAGTGGAGACAGACCCCAGACAGTATCAAATGAAAGATACAACTAGCAAGGTCTAAAAATAGTGTCATTCTAGGTGTGTATATTCAAGGTGTGTATTCTCAGCATATAGTGTTAAGCGTCGTTACCTTAAGGCCATGAATTATAAGGTAACCTCGAGATACTCGTAACCATGATGATAGACACTAGAGAACTCGACGCCCTGCAGGCATCAAAATAAAGATGTGACATTTGTCACCCCTTGGCTTGGTAGGTCGTGGACTGTAGCTAGCAGTCAGGGTGTGGGGGTGTCAATCCCGTATAGATCTATACACACAATGTCCGCTCTCCCTGCAAGAGACTCTGGTTACCAACTAGACAACGGAGAAGGCCGTGTCCTGAAGATGTATCCCGAATAATGGATTCTGATGTAAGTGTTGGACTAGCAGTAGAGACTCATAACTAAACCGATCGATGTAAACCCATATGTCTATACATGTATACATGATATATAATTAATGATCAAACGACCTTCAGATGGATATCCGATCCCACCAGACCACATCTCAACGAAGAAAAGGAAATAGGGCGAACTAACCTTCCTAAGTCCTTTAATCATTATTTATATAACTATACATGTACAGGCATACATTTAACTAAGTGGAAACGTATCGTGAAGTAGAAGTGTATCGTGAAGTAGAAGGGTATCGTGAAGTAGAAGTGATCGTGAAGTAGAAGCGTTAATAAGTATAAGTGTATCACGAAGTGGAAGCGTTAATAAGTATAAGTGAAGTAGAAGCATTATCAAGTATAAGTGAAGTAGAAGCGTTATCAAGTATAAGTGTATCACGAAGTGGAAGCGTTAATAAGTATAAGTGAAGTAGAAGCGTTATCAAGTAAAAGTGAAGTAGAAGCGTTATCAAGTATAAGTGTATCACGAAGTGGAAGCGTTAATAAGTATAATTGAAGTAGAAGCGTTATCAAGTATAAGTGTATCACGAAGTGGAAGTATAACGAAGCAGTAGTGTCTAACCAAGTAGGAGTATGAAAACATGGAAGAAAACTTTGGGAAAACCTTTATAGTTAAGAAAATTGCGACTTGGTATTCTTTTGTAAAACAAGTTTGAAAACCCTTATAAATCCTTTGAAAACCTTTCATAAACACATTTTGGTTATAACTATGATAAAACAATATAAGTAAAGATTTTGAACAAGTAAAGACGTTTTAGAAAACCATTTATAGTATCATACTTGGTAAAACAGTTGACAGTGTAGTAAATCCTTGTGCATGCGGGTTATCAATCACATGAGATTGATATGATAACTGGCATGTTTAACTTGTATTCCCCCCCATAAAAACATGTAAAAAGATTTAAAAGGTTAATTCGGGGGTATGAACTCACCTGATGTAAGTGGATCCGACGAAGATGCCGGTTGGGTGCTCGGTGTCAAGTAAAGACTTGAACACACTTAGTGACCTATTAACATATGATATCATATGTTTACATACAATTAGTATATATAATACTAATTAAGAAAGTATACGCATCCTAAAGTACGGAAAACACTTTGATTAAGTGCTAGGGGTGTCCCGAGTAACGTTTAAGGGTGTGTATGACTCAAATAGGGAGTTTACTCTCCAAGAGTAAACTCTTTATAGAGTTCACGGACCTGGGACTAACTCCCCATGAGTTTACGGCTATAAACTCATGGTGAGGGTGTTCTAGGATGCTAAATGGCCTTATATCTCTCATAAAATTAGGCTAGGTCCAAATGTAAAGTGTATGGATGGATTTAAGGCATCAAATGGACCAAATAAGGAGTTTACGGCCCTGAACAAGGAGTTTACGGCTGTAAGCTCCTATATACATATTCTTTTGGTGTTTTAAGGACTTAAATGATGGAGAATAAAATCCTATGCATTTTTCCAAGTCAAATGGGGAGTTTAGGGCATCATTTGGGCACCTTTTAGGAGTTTACGGCACATGGACCTTTCCTAGGGGGGTTTACGGCCATAACTCCTATTTCCTTGGTTTCTTTAATGTTTAAAGCCTTTACAACAACGAGATTGCTTCTAGACATTTTTCCAAGGCCATAGGTGGTGTTTGAGGACATTTCTAACACTTAAACTTGAGTTTACTCCCCATGAAGAGGAGTTTACGGCCCAAGCATGTTCTTGGGCAGTAAAATCAAGTTTACTCCCCAAAAGATATGTTAGATGTGTTCTAATTCCGTTTCCATAAGTCATTTAGCCATATATAAGCCTTAGGGGTAGTTTAGAGGGGTTTTGGGGCTTAAAAACCCCATTTAAGGGTGTTCACGGTCCAAGAGTGATCTTGGGCCGTAAACACATGAATTTACCCCTATTTGATGTTTTAAACGCGAATTTGCATGCTAGCTAAGCTATACAACAAGTTAGGGTAGATTGCTTACTCGTTTGGGGCTCGAAACGGACGTTTTTGGCTCGAAAAATAAGTTGTAGAGAGAGGGTGTAGTGAGAGTGTAAAAAGGGTGGAAATAAGGTCCACTCCCCCTTATATAGGGTTTTGAGTTGAGGCTCAGTGGAAATCTACCCGATACTGCCGTTAAACGGGGCTTTTGGTCGCACCCGATTTAGTGGTCGTATTTTGACTTGGTTGAAACTAAAATTTTTCAAGGGAAAAATTGGGGATGTTTCTAATTTGTTTCAACCCTAATAAAGTCATTTATAAAATTCCCAAATTAATTAGCCAGTCCAAAAGCTAACGGATAGTTAAATAAAACGAGGCTTATTAACTGAAAAAGGGGTTAAAAATGAAGGAATAAATTTCGGGTTGTCACAATATTGATTACCTATCATTCATTACATACTGTTTGAAACTATCAACTTTATACTTGAATTAAAACAATAGCTGTCCCATGCTCCAAGCATGTACACTATGTTTTCTAAACACTAGTCATGCCATACACCAAGTATGCACACTATGTTTGTCTAAACATTAGTTTTGCCATACACCAAGTATGTATACTAAGTTTGTCTATGATCTTTACTTTGTGAAATAGATCGATTGAACATAATTCCAATGATTCTCATTTCACAGTCCCAAATCCTTACCGCAAATGCAAGAATTCCAAATTCATGCCATTTACCTAAATCTGTTAGATTCTAAACTTATATGCATCAGTCCTCTTGTAATGATTATGCACAAAGTCACAAAGACTTGTCAACAAACATTACAGAGTATTCCAATGGAGACCAACTCCGTGGAACCTAAGTCTCATCTTCAAAGTTTATTGCCTTTGAACATTCTTCTTGCATTAAGTTTCCTAGTCTTACACACATTTAATGAATAACTTCCACTTATGGGAACAACTCCATATTCCCATTTTGACTATCACTCCTGAACAAGAGTTGCCTCTTTTTAGAATATGTCAATATGGTCCTTCTAAAATTAACATTATATTTCCAACTGTCATTGAGCAACCAGTCATTGGTAAACCTTAGATTGTCCTTGAAAATTGCTTAATTATTTTAGTCATATCCAATTCTAGACCTTTTCCCTTCTTAATGCTCCAGGCATTTGGAAATTTCTTAGAAAGGATGAATATTATAGCACATGCAATCGATCCTATATCCGAAGCATACGGGACACGATTCATGATGTCTCTGATGAGTTATAAAATAACTCTTTGATCGATTAGATCTTTGTAACAGGTAAGTAATGATCGTAAAGATAGTAAAAACGAAACACAAGTATGAATCAGAATGTGTCGAATGATTAGATTACTCGATCCTCAGCAGAGCTCGACTAAGAACTTCCGCTGTAGAGGACTCTAGGGTTACAAAAAATAAGAACGATGAATATGCTGAATAATACTTTTCTAATCATTTCTTAATCCCCACTTCTAGGATGCATGCAAGCATCTATTTATAATAAACCCTACAAAACTCATGGATGGACAGGCCCATACCGGAGATAAACATGGACTAGCTAACGAGCCCAATAGACGCAACACAATACTAGACCTAACAATCTCCCCCTTTGCGTCAATTTGGAGCGAGACTATCGTTTCTTCTTGCTTGGGCCAGTAGCAGGAACCTTCTTTGTTGTATCAAACAGACGTGAGATAAGTGCAAGGATAGTCTGTCTGAAACGAATGTACCATTGAATCATGTCATCAAAGTACTTGATATCATCCGCTGTGTTCTGCTTGCATCAATGGATGATCCCTAAAACGTGTTCCAAACAGGCAGTGGTGTAGAGATGTTTGTCTGCCAAGGCAAAAAGACATTTATGTCCTTCGTTCCAGGTAAACATGACAGAGTTTCTCTTTGGGTCAATCTTCCCCATCTACATCATGTTGAGATCACTGGCAGAGCCAACAGGAGATATGGTAGGCTTTTTCTTGAATACGTTCGCTATCTCCTGATCCATCAGAGCAACTTCCATGACATAACATACAAGCATCCTCTTAAGGTGGTCGATGATCGGACCATATTCAACTTCGTTTGTAAGAAGGATTTTGTGCAAGATAATCCAGTCATGGGGATTAAGGTTTAGAAGATCTTCAAGTGAGATGGCATGTTCGGTCTTGGCAGATCCCCGTAGTACCTTGAACCGAACGTTGGTGAAGTTACCTTCCCTAAACGGCTTTAGGACCCGAACATTGACGATTTTCTGAGCGCTCCAAGTTTGGTATTATGGTTGAGCTGCTCTCAGATAAAATTCGACTAAGTCCCGATCAACCTTTGGATGCGGATGAGGGAACTCAGCAATGTTGTCAAAGGCATGAAAGATAAACGCCTTTCGGGTCAGTGGCATATCGAACTGAGAGTCGACAGTGTTAGAACGATCTAAAGAGATCATAGGTTCTAGCCACAAGATACTTGGTGTTTCGATGGCTTCTTTAATCAGCTTCTCAAGAGTCCAAGGAGGAAAAAGAGTTTTCCTGCTCTCGAGAAGGTCGTGGGCTTCTTTCTGTCTTCTTTCGGCTTCTTCAGCCTCTCTAGCCACACGAGCACTGATGTCAGCCTCTTTGTCTCGACCTTGTCGTTTCAGAAGGTCGGCAATTGTCTCCTTATCATCATCATCACTCTCCTCACAATTTTCTTGCCTTTGTCTTTCACACCGGAACCTGAGGCTTGGCCTACTGGAGGAGGTTCGGTTGTGTGAGTTGCTGTTGAAGTAGGAGGTGGTTGAGACACTTGTTCTTTTTCTCCCCCTTGTTTCAGAATGGACACGAAATCAAGGAGCCCTTCAATTTTGCTTAGTAGAGAGAGGGTGGGAGCAAGCTTCTCTGTAAGGTCACGCCTCACAGAATAATTGAGGATCGGGTCATGTGCTTCAAGGATGTTTGAGATAGCTGAGTGGAAATCCAAAACACACGATTTAACCACCTCTCTTTCAGATCGAAGAGACTCAATCTCCTGTTGATAGTTGGAGAGTTGAATACTCTTGACCTTTAGAGCGGTAGTTTTCCTTGCGAGACCATCCATGAGAGAGTTCTCAGCAGCTAAGTCTTCTTGAAGCTTGGAGAGACGCTCCTCAATGGTTGTTCTGAAAGCTGAGTTGTCGTCAGAAATTGTTTGACGAAGTGAAGCGAACGACTTCAACTCTGATGCGACTGAGTTAGCCAGCTGGTTGACAATGGGTTCCAGCTTTGTCGCGGTGGCTTCAGCGTTTTCCTGTAAAGATTTCAACAAGGAAGAAGCATCAGTGAATAGTTTATCGACTTTTTCGGTCGCTGCCTCACAAGCTTTGGTTGAGGCGTCAATGGCTGCAGTAGCGGAATCAAGGGAAACTTGATGAGCTTTGGAAAAAGCATCAACAATTTTCTGAATTCAGCTTCAGATACTGAGGACTGTGATGTGGAAGATGAGGCGATGAGCGAATCGATTTTATCATGTAGCTCCTTGAGATGTTTCTTTGTGACAGGAGCATCGTCATCATCATCACTCTGAAGTTGAAACGGACTGTAATAGACCAAATCGAAGGTCATGTCCTCCCCGCCAAGGAATGGTTCTTCACTCTCTGATGCATGAGCAGGAGAAGATGGTGGTGGTGAAGCTTGAGGCTCAGTAGTAGTAGTAGTAGTAGGTTCGGGTTGGGTGGTGTGTTCGGTTGTTGGTGTGGGTTCGGGTGCTGAGATGGATTTGGGTGCGTCAGTATGAACCCCCGTATCAGATACGTTGGTTCTTACGTCTGCAATGGTGGTGGTTATTGCTTCGTTAAATATAGGTGGTGGTACTGGGATGGAGGTGGATGGTATTTGAGTGGTGGAGGTTATGGGGGGAATGGAAAAAGGAATTGTAACTGGTGGAGAGGAAATAGGAGAAGTGGAAATATGAATCTCTGGTGTAGGCGAACGTGGTGGAGTGTTACCACGTTGAGATCCATCAGAATCAGAACCCTCTTCCTCAGATTCGCTTGAGGACGAAGCGATGATCAGCTTTCGCCTTGGTTGGGTTTTTCGCTTCTTCATAGGAGGGGATTGGGCGGCTCTGGTGGTTTTCCTCTTCTTGGGAGATGGGCCTTTCGCTCCCTTTGCAACCTGCTTGCCCTTATCAGCCTTCTTTCCTCTGTGGGCAGGTTTGTCAGCATCGTGAATTGACTTGAGCATCTCTGGAGTAAGCTCTCTTGGACCAGAGCGTCGGAACTCCTTATACGTTCTAATGATCCGGCTGTCGGTAGGAACGTCACCATACATTGTTTCCGGAATTGAACCGTTGAACGAAAATTTAGAAGCATCAGAAACAATGATCTTCGTGGTATGGAAAGTACCAATCGAAGACATTGGAGAACCAACAATGATGGGGATGTGGTACTTGTACATCACCCATTTAGTGACAAGAGTCCAGAAACGGGCGTATGAAATCTCTAAATGTCGAGAAGTGGAAGACAGACTCTGAATGAGTTGTTGCCAAAGGACCGACCCGTAGTCCATATTGATACCGTTGTAGAGCCCGTACATGATCGAAATGAACATACGACTTGCCCCGTCTGATCTAGCACTTCTTTCAGACAAGCCCTTGAAAAGCACAGTAAACATCCCATTCCACTGAGGGGGCAGGCACGATTTCTTGAATTTCGTGACCGTTGTGAGCACCTCAGTGTACCCCATGTTGTAGAACATGTTGAACAGATGACCCATAGGAATGGTTTCAGGATTAACCCTCGACGAATCAGGTTCAAACCCTAACAGCGTACAAAACCTCTGCTTGGAAATCGACGCCTTGTGCTCGAAGACATCGAAGAAAATCCTGTCGACGACCTTGTCGTAGTGAGCTGTGGCAAAAATCTGTGACAAGAACTCCATGGGAACAGCTTCAGCCCTGGTAAGAGCAGGAGCGATTGGCGAGTATTTCAGGCATTTGATGATGGGAAACATGAAAGCGTCGTATGCCTGAGGAGTAAGATCAATGATCAAACTCTGCTGGGGACGAATCGGCAAGATGTGTGAAGTTGCGTGAACTGATGAAGAATTCGCCATTGTTGTGATGAAGATGGGAGAGATGATGAACAGTAGAGGTTGGATCGATTTTCTTTCTCTCTGGAAATAAAGGTGCAGTAAAGAGGTAAACGGTGGTTTACATTGCCTTTTATACTGTGGGTAAAGGAGAGAGAAGAATCTTTCCCAAATCTTTTATTGAAAAACGAAGAGTTTTTCGGAGGCGATTGATTACTGTGGGTAAAGGAGAGAGAAGAATCTTTCCCAAATCTTTTATACCGTGCCTTTTATACTGTGGTGTTGCCGATGATTACGCAGGAGAGAGAGTGTCAGTCCCTAATTACACGCCTTCCCATTAGGCGCCGGTTGGAGATGAAACGGTTCCAATTCGCACGCTTTGCCTTCTTGCGCCGTTTGAAATCAAATCGATTGGACTCCCGCCTGAGTCATCATTTTGTCATCTTATCCCTTTAGAGTTTAACGACATCTTTAAAATAAAATCGCCCACGCGGATCAATATCAACCACAACCCTTTTATAACAACCAATCTAATTAAAATGTCTTGAAATTAATGAAATCAGAATTTTGGAAAATCAAAAAGATTTTCGTGCTGAGTGTGTAAAAGAAAAAGAAATAAAGCAACACTTTTGAGGGATTAGGTGATGTCAATAAAGACACGAAACAATTGATCCCGGGCATGAATCTCTTCCTTCAAAGTCAAGAGAGACCTTAAAGTGTTTGTGTGGTTTCCCGTTGAATAACAATCAGACACTTATTAAAAAGTGTTGAAAGGCTTCTTTTAATTAGGCTTATGAGGGTGGCTTTCGTTTCGATTCATAATTCCTGATCTTGATATAAGATAGAAATCGAACGAAGTACTTGTGAGACCAATGTAGTCTGTTGAACAAGTAGGTTGGAGATAATTTAAGTGGCAAGGTAAACTAATGTATGCGAAATCTAAAAAAAATTAAAACTGGATCCCAAGGGAAGAAATGTTATTGGATTTAACAATTTCATAGGAATCACTCAAAAAAAAAATAGAGATTTCATGTTGTACCCCCGTGGATAAGTCCGTCAATTCATTAGTGAAAGCTAGAGCAAGATAATTGTTCACCGTCAATGCATAGTAAGTATTGAATTGTGGGTTTCACTTAGCACGTAGTGACACGAAGCGAAGATCATGAACACAGAAATTGTGCAACCATAAACCTTAGTGGTAATGTCTGAGAGTCTCAAGGGTTACATTTGTGAAGTGAATGAGATGGAGAAAAGTAATGTAGATGGTGTAAAGAGACCAAAGTACCTCTGCTGTGAAAAATAAAGACTAAGCAGAAAACTCTTATCTCATGTGAGAAGAGAGTTAGGTAGCTCATGATTAGAATAAATATGAGAGCCTAATTGGGAAGACAAGGTTTGTTTGTACCAAGTCAGTAAGGCTTTTATTCAGAATCAGGTGAGGCTTTGGACACATACACTGGCATGCTTCTAGGGACACTTAGCTAGTGAAATAATAACCCCACAAAGAGACGTACAAAAAGATAAGAGCCAAAATTAAAATAAAATAAAGAAAGAGAAAAATAAATAATAAAAAAAATATTTTTGGAGTTTTTGAATTTAAAAAAAATAAAAAAATATTTTTGGAATTTTAGATAAAAAGGAAAATAAGACATTAAAAATGAATAAAAAAAATTGGAAAATTTTGGAACCGAACCCGAGCGTTCGGTCTATTTCGGGTGAGAAAATTTTTGGAACCGAACCCGAACGTTCGGTCAATTTCGGTTGCCAAAAAAAATAATTTTGAAAAAGAAAAGAACTTTGACAATAAGATAAATGAATTTGGAAAAATAATACAAAAGATATACAACCAAAGAAACTACCTTTGAGTGATAAGTGAAGATCAGATGATACAACCGAACCCGAGCGTTCGGTTCATATCGGTACACCAGAACAAGACCCGAACCCGAGCGTTCGGTTCATTTCGGCATACATGAGACCCGAACCCGAACGTTCGGTCTATTTCGCTTCTTACTTTTAATCTTGAGAGGTAATTTTTGGTACTGACTCCGATTCCATCATTCCTAGCCCTTGTAGAATTTTGTTGAAAGAAGCTTCAGGAAGAGCTGTAGTGAAGATGTCAGCCAGTTGATCAGTGGTTCGAACAAAATGAATTTCGACGTTCCGATCTTCCACATGATCCTTAATAAAGTGATACCTCTGTGCTATGTGCTTAGTCTTGGAGTGTTGCACTGGGTTATGACAGATCCTAATTGCACTCTCAGAGTCGCAATATAGTGGGATCTTTTTCATATTGAGTCCATAGTCCTGGAGCTGGCTTTGGATCCAAATCACTTGAGATGTATAGGAGGCAGCTGCGATGTATTCTGCTTCAGCTGTAGACAGAGATACACAAGTCTGTTTCTTTGATTGCCAGCTAACCAACTTTCCGTCAAGGAATTGGTAGCCTCCAGTGGTGCTTTTCCTGTCTAGTCCACAACCTCTGAGGTCTGCATCTGAGTAGGCTTGAACGAAGAAAACTGAGTTTGATGGATACCATAGGCCGAGAGAGGTAGTTCTTTTTAGATACCAGAGTATGTTCTTCACTGCAAGCATATGAGGTTCACGAGGATTCGCTTGAAATCTAGCACAGTAACAAACAAAAAACATTATATCAGGCCTGCTAGTAGTAAGGTACATTAAAGAACCGATCATCTAGCGATATAGCGTAATATCGACTGCTGGCTTATCCAAGGATGGAGTGAGCTTGGTGCCGAACGCCATTGGAACTTTAACCTTTGAGTCTCCCATCATGCCAAATTTAGCAAGAAGAGTCTTGGTATAAGCTTCCTGGTTGATAAAGATGCCTTCGGGTCCCTGTCTAATATTTAAACCAAGGAAAAAGTTAATTGGACCCATTGAGCTCATTTCAAATTTAGTCTCCATCAGCTTTCTGAATTCAGCTGTTAAGCTTGGATTCGTTGAGCCAAAGATGATATCATCGACATAGATTTGAACTATCATAAGGTGGTTACCTTCCTTCTTACGAAAGAAGGTTGGGTCAACCGAACCTTGCTTGAATTTGGACATCTTTAAAAACTTGGTTAGCGTTTCATACCAGGCCCTAGGTGCTTGTTCCAGCCCATAAACCACTTTGTCCAGAATATAGCAGTGATTGGGGTACTTTTCATTGATGAATCCCGGAGGTTGCTCCACGTACACCGTTTCTTCAAGTTCTCCATTTAGAAATGCGCACTTTACGTCCATTTGGTAGACCTCAAAGTTCTTGTGTGCAGCATAGGAAAGGAATATTCGAACAGATTCCAGCCTAGCTACAAGAGCAAAAGTTTCCTCATAATCGATTCCTTCCTCCTGGCAGTATCCTTTCACCACTAGACGAGCTTTGTTTCTTATCACATTGCCTTCCTTGTCCATTTTATTTCTGAAGACCCATTTGAGACCAACAACCGAGGCATCTTTAGGAGTTGGAATGAGGTGCCAAACCTTATTTCTTTCGAACTCATTAAGTTCATCTTGCATAGCTTGAACCCAATCAGAGTGATCAAGAGCAGTGTTTACTGTCTTTGGTTCAACTTTTGAGACGAAAGAGTTA
This sequence comes from Lactuca serriola, assembly GCF_051521515.1. Lineage (NCBI taxonomy): Eukaryota > Viridiplantae > Streptophyta > Magnoliopsida > Asterales > Asteraceae > Lactuca > Lactuca serriola. The sequence goes on along the minus strand of NC_136411.1, from coordinate 175,612,070 downwards.
AACATGCAGAACTCTACTTTTGAGAATAGAGATGCTTGCTTTGCCTTCAGTTGAGATCGGGTCAGGACCTTTTCAGAGACATTACCCACAACCTGTGAAACAGGATGATCTCTGGTCCATTTGACAAGAGGAGGGTAATTTGGATCATAGGATGGATCCAATTCAGCATTCACCATTTCTTCTAATTCAGACTGGCTGTCATCGTCGTAAAACATGTCGGCATTCTCCCCCTCGACAGATGAGCTTTCAGGTGTAGCTGGACTTTCTGGTGCTACAGGACATTTGGGTGGTGTTGGACTTTCATGTGCGGTTGAGCTTTCGGGTGCAGTTGAGCTTTCGGGAGCTACAGTACCTTCGGGTGCAGTAGAGCTTTCGGGTGCAGCTAGAGAAGAGTTCTCCCCCTCAACTTGTGAACTCGGCTGTTTTGAAGAAGTTGGATTCTCCCCCTTAACTGAAGCACCATGTTTTGGATGTTCGTTTGGAACATGTCCTCCTTCACCCATTCGTTTGGCGGCATCTTCAACGATTTGCTTCAGATGGTTGACTTTATTGTCTGCTGCCTTGGCTTCCGATAGAGTAACTTTCTCCGGTTCATCGAACAATTCCACAAACTTCTCAAACAAATTAACAATTGAGGCCGTAACTTGACCTGTTTGAGAGAAAATTTCTCCAAAAGTTTCTTCAGTGGCCTTCAGCTTCTTGACGTAGCTGTCATCGAAAGTCACGTAATACGTTTCTTCAATCTTCCTCGAACGCTTGTTTAAAACCCTGTATGCTTTTGAAGGAAGAGAGTATCCCATAAAAATTCCTTCATCGGATTTAACGTCGAACTTGTTACGATGTTCATTGGAGTTGAAGATGAAGCATCGTGAGCCGAATAAATGGAAGAATTTAACGTTTGGCTTCCTGTTGTTGATGATCTCATAAGGAGTAAGAGTGAAACGCTTATTTAGATAGGACCTATTCTGCGTAAAACATGCTGCAACAATAGCATCAGCCCAGAAATATAGAGGTAGAGAAGCGAAACTTAACATGGTTCGAGCCGCCTCACACAAAGATCGGTTTCGTCTTTCGACAATTCTGTTTTGTTGAGGGGTGTAGGGGGCTGAGAAGTTGTGACTGGTTCCTTTTTCTGCCAAAAAGTCTTCAAATTCTTTATTTTTGAACTCCAGCCCATTGTCGCGTCTGATGTTGCGAACAACTTTCCTCAGTTGCACTTCAATCTGCTTGATAAACATCTTTAGCTTGAGAGTTGCCTCAGATTTGTGCTTTAGAAAGAACACCCATGTAAAACGTGAAAAGTCATCAACGATAACAAGAATATACTTGCTACCACCAATGCTTTCGATAGATGATGGACCACACAAGTCAACGTGAAGTAACTCAAGTGGTTCAACAACTTTAGTGTTTATAGTGGATGGGTGACTTTGACGACTCTGCTTCCCCATTTCACACGCAGCACACAAATGTTATCGATCAAACTTAAGCAATGGAAGACCTCGAACATGCCCTCCGGTGACAAGCTTGTTGATATCCTCGAAGTTAAGATGGGAGAGCCTTCGATGCCACAGCCAGCTTTTGTCAGAATGTGCTTTGGATAATAGACAGATAGGTGGATTTCCTTTGATAGGTTTGAGATTGAGAGGAAACATTTCGCCTTTGCGCTCTGATTTGAGAATCACTCGTTTTGTTTTCTTCTCTATTATTTCCGAACCCTCATCGTCAAATGAAACTTTAAGACCGGTACCTCCAACAAGCTGAGATACACTGATGAGGTTGTGTTGTAGCCCTTCAACGTACGCAACCTTTCTAATCGTGAAGTCTCCATTTGTTATCATCCTATAACCTTTTATCGTGCCATATGAGTTGTTCCCGAATTTGACATTCCCGCCGTTTGGAAGAGATCGATATTCCCTCAGCTCTTCCTTCTTTCCTGTCATGTGACGTGAGCAGCCACTGTCAATATACCATTCTTCGTCGAACTGCTCGTCACTGATAACCTACAAAAATCAAGCAGATTTGGATTCAGGTTCAGGCGTTTGGGACTTGGAATGCTTTTGATCATTCTTGATTAAGGAAACCTTCGATTTTCCTTTCAAATCTGTTTAGGATTTGGAATTTTGAGTTTGAAGAGAATTGGATTTAGAATGGGGTTGAGAAGAATTAGAACGAGAGAATTTAGACTGAAAAGTTTTCTTGACTTGAGGTTCTAAGTGACCCTTTAGGTTTTGGTCATTAGTGGGACCGAACCTTGAACCTTGATAGCTTTTGCTCTCGGAACCGAACCTATGCTTTCGGTAGCTGGTGTTCTCTGAACTGAACCTTTCCCTTCGGTTGTTATTCCTGTTAGAACCGAACCTGTCCTTTCGGTTGTTATTACTTTCTTGCGGCCTAACAGTACTTCTCTCTGACTTTGAATTTTTGTCATGATAAGAGAAATGGGTGTTTTGAGATCGCCAAAACTGTTTTCGCTCTGAGAGATTCTTTTTGTATCTCAGATTCCTTTGCTGCTTTTGATCCTTCACTTGCTTTGGCTGTCAGTGGATGTTGGCTTTTTGCTTTTGCTTCCTGTCAGCCGGTTCACTTTTAACAGATGATGTTTCGCTTGTAGGAATGACTTCTTCTACAGGAACTTCTTTTGTACCACTAGTACTTGGCACATCGAAGTTGTCAGGCTTGTTCAGTGGCTCTGGCACATATTTGCCTTTGGTTTTCCAGGATGTTCACTCTGACAGACCAACGGTTTCGTCAGCATTATCTATAGGAGCAGACAAGAAAAACTCATCACAACCATCTGCATTATCTTCGTTTACTATGGCGGTGAGTTCGGCTGTTTGATGTTTGGTTATTCCTGTGACCTTATATACTTGATTTGGTGTTGTTCTCACCTTTTGGTACAATACAGCCTGTTCTTCAAGAATCGGGGACTTATTTTGGGACAAACAAGCAAACTCCACAGAATTTTCAGAAATAAGATTTTTGTGGTTTTCAGGTTCGCTCTTGACAAACTCAGAACAGTCAACTTCATCCTCTACAGAAATTACGCTCATATCATCATCCTCATTAAGCTCAGACGCGTTTTCAACATCAATTTTATTTTCTGAGCTCAAGTTGGCATTCAATGAGTCAAATTTTTGTATGGTTTCGGTCCTTAGTTTCAGTTTATCGTTTTCATCCAAAAGGTTTTTCAGCATGTCCTTATGGTCCTTGGACGTTATAAAAGATTCGATTTTGTCCAGACCATACATATAAGTCGGATTCACATCATCAGACGAAACTACACTTTCGGAATTATATGCTTCAGCATCGATTTCATCCTCCTTAAACTCAAGGAAGGGCAAAATCATGCGATGAATTTTCAGCTCTATTTCACAGTTCAGATGAAGTTGAGTGATGTTAGCATAAAGAAGTTTAGCAATTAAACAAAAAACATTTCTCTGTTTCAGAAGTTTTAAATTGTCTCTTTGTAAATAAATGTTTTCGTCCTTAGATTTAATCAGCTCCAACTCCTTCAGCTCTATCCACATCCTTCGTTCCTCACTCTTGGATGACACCCTGCTTATTTGGTCAGTTAGGTTAGAATTGGTGACCCGTGTTTGAGTTAAACAGCTATCTAGATTTGAGATTCTTGAATTTAAGCTTTTTAATTCTTTTTCATATGAATTTTGTGGGACTTTAAATGAAACAAAAACGGATTGTACCTTCTTGATCAATTCATCAAGCTCATTGATCTGCACATTGAGAGGTTTTGCAGTGAAGCATAAGTCCTCTCGCTCCTTGGTGTCCTCTTTCCCACCGTCTGTATTGTATCCCCTCATTTGAGATACATCTGTCACCATCAAACACTTCCCACTACTTTCATCACCTCTTGTAACATACGCCTTTCCTTGAGATGGCTTCCTAACTTCATCATCCTCTGAGTCGGTTGACCAGACCTGCACGCCACTGAACTCATCATCCGCTGCCGAACCCTGCACAATTAAAGCATTCATCGAAGGGTTAGTAGCAGCTTTCTTTCTCTTAATCTCTTCCAGCTTTTTCATCAACACAGCTTCTTCATCTTTTTCCTCATCCTTCTCTGTCATTTTCTTTAGGACACAGTCTTTGGCATAGTGGTTCTTTCCTCCACAGTAGTAGCAGTTCATACCAGAATCTCATTCAACCTTCGTCTCCTTCTTTGATTCTTCAGTCTTCGGTTCCTCCTTAACCTTTTCAGAACTGTAGCTTCCCTGCCAATTTCGGTTCTTATTGGTAGGGAACCTTTTCTTAATGAACCTCTTTGGATTCGACACCGTCATTGCATAGTCTTCAGAAGTAAGATCATAGTCTTCTAAGTTGAGATCTTCATCTTCTACCACACTTTTGCTTTTAGACAGGAGTGCCAAGGACCCCAAACTTGAGACCACATTTTTCTCTTGCAAGACAATCTTTTCTTGGGATTTCAGAATCCCCACTAGCTTTGCCAATGAATAAGATTTAAATTGCTCATGAGCTTTAACAGTGGACACAACCGCTCTCCACTCGGATCTAAGGCCATTCAAAAAGGTTACTTTTTGTTCAATCAGCTTCCTTTCTATATCATGTTTGATCATCTTGCTAAGAAGATGATTGAAGTGATCAAACGTCTGAGTAACAGTTTCATCAGAATTCTGTTTAAATTCACCGAACTCAGATAAAAGCAAGGTCTGAATAGAATGCTCCAAATCTTCATCTGTGGAATATAGCTCTCGCAGCCTATCCCAGATTTCTTTAGCGGTGCTGCATAAACTCACCAGCCTGAATGTATCTGAATGAAGAGCGAATCGAATCAGTCTCAATGCTTTAATGTTGCACTGAAACTTTTCCTTTTCGTCTTGAGCAACATCCTTTACGTCCTTTAATAGATCATTATACTCTTTCTGAGTTTTAATGATTTTTGATGTTCCTGAGTGAGCAAATGGTCCAGATACGATTGCTTCCCTAATAAGGTATCCATTGTCTTCAGATCCAATGACATAATCTTCAAAATGATGCGCTCAGACTTCGTAATCCTGTGTGTAAAGAATAGGAATCTTCGTCGTTGATACAATGCTATTTGAGATGTTGATGGGATTAGATTGTGACTCGTCCATGCTTGATCGTTTAACCTGTTTGATAGATCAGACTTGTATTATGTAATATTAGGGCAAAACAAATAAATGCTGAGTTACATCAATTATGGAATGACGGCTCAATAAATATTAGTTAATGCGGAATAACCCTTATCGCAAACTCTTTCACAGAAAAAATGTGTATGAATTACACATCCTCCTGCTCTGATACCAATTGATGAGTTAAAAAATAACTCTTTGATCGATTAGATCTTTGTAACAGGTAAGTAATGATCGTAAAGATAGTAAAAACGAAACACAAGTATGAATCAGAATGTGTCGAATGATTACATTACTCGATCCTCAGCAGAGCTCGACTAAGAACTTCCGCTGTAGAGGACTCTAGGGTTACAAAAAATAAGAACGATGAATATGCTGAATAATACTTTTCTAATCGTTTCTTAATCCCCACTTCTAGGATGCATGCAAGCATCTATTTATAATAAACCCTACAAAACTCACGGATGGACAGGCCCATACCGGAGATAAACATGGACTAGCTAACGAGCCCAATAGACGCAACACAATACTGGACCTAACAGTCTCACATAAAGACATGATACTAGACCAGTCATTTTGCTACAATATTTCTATTTGCCAAGTTCTCATAATTCAAATTATGAAAAGGGATGTCGTAATCATAATCGAATTTTAGAATGCAAATAACGTACCCAATTTCCTTATGTTGAGTCATTCCAACACAAAATTCATATATATCCTTGACTAAATTTGATTAAAATCACACGATCTAAGCTTATACATTTAAGATGAAGTATAATTTCCTCTCCCTTAATTATAGCAAAACAATTTTTTCCTAATCGAAACCTTTTGTTTTCTGTAATTAACATTGCTAACTTGCAACACTTATCATAATTATCATGCTCCCACTAACATGATGATTATTAGCATAACACTTATGCTCCCACTAGCTTTGACATGTACTCAGAAATCAGCTGAACTTCTAGAAATCAATACTTTATTAACTTTCTTACCAATGTTCAGATTTCCGATATGAGATGTTTTGATAAGACTTTATCAAAATCACACACCTTTCCTTAGATAACTCACATGTGTGTCTAAACAATTTTGTAGAACTATGAAAAGGGATGTCGTAATCATAGTCTCAATTGTTTAGACCTTTGCCATTTCACACAAGTCCATGTTAGTGTGCCGGTTAACCACACACACTCCACTAACGACTTTGAGAATGCAAATATCACAACAGTTATCTACTTAAGATCTACTTAGTGGAAACGTTTCCTCACCATCATGTTCATGAATTAGAGAGAAACCTTATGACACTTAGATTTTATGGTGTATGTGTTTCTATCCATGTGAATTTGTCAAAACCATAATCACAAGACAAGGTTAGTGACAAATCCAAACTCTTATGGATTGAACTTGTGTGGTCTTAACTTCTTGCCACCTGGCAGCTGAAGGGCCTGCCATTGCTTCCAAGTTATTATGCAACCAATTGAGAACTCTCAGAACTTATTTGCAAAGCCAACTTTAACTGGAATGGGCACAAAAATAGAAAAATGTGAACACGATAGGTTATAAACCTGACGTCGTGTGCTAGTGTCAAACTACAGGTTTTTATTCTTGATTAGATCTTGAAATTCTTTCAGGATATTTAAGACTCCCACTTTCCGCTTGGCATATAAGACTCCCTTGCCAAAAATTCAAGAGATAGTGCGGTTTCTTTATCAAGACAAGCACTTCACACAATTGGCCTTAGTTGGTCTTTGTTTTATCCAAAACATCACAACTTACCAATTTCAAATGTACAAGAGTAGGACATTTTTACTCTTACATTTGACAAGTGTTATAAACCTTTCTTTAAGATATGTCACTCAAGTTACAATCTTGGAGTATGACTCTTAGAATTTGTTTTGGAACGAAGTATGACTCATCTTCTTGATTTAACCATTTCATCAATTCATGACTCCTCTTCTTAGCCATAAGAATGCACTAAGATGTCCTTAGAAGACCAATTGTGATATGGTTCTTTAATCATTAAGATGATCACAAAACATGATACTATAGTACTCTCCCATTTTTTCAGATTTGAGAAACTTTTATCCTTCTGCCTAATTTGATTCTTCTCATTCGTTCTGCCATACATCGAAACTTTTCCAATGTTTTAGAATTATACTTAAACTGGTAAGTATAACCATATTTACTAAACTTTAGTAAAGCATGAGGAATATTCTTATCGATATTTTGTGGTGGACTTAACCAGTGCACAAAAATTTGTACTTGATCCCTTAGTCCTTCACTTGACTCACATATAAATGTGAACAAGGAATTTGTCTTAATTTTCCAAAGGTAGAAATTCTCATTCATTGTACTATACAACTTGTATGATTCCAAGTTTCTATCCACCTGAAACTTGGGTGACGAGTATCTTTCCTTATTTGGTAAATCTAGAAAATACCACAAATAAAAGAATCAAATTCATATTTCCATTTTTGCTATCAATGGAATCATATAAGCAACAATTTTTCACAAATGCCATTGTAAGGATACTTAGAAAAATCCAAAATTTTCCTTTTATTTTAAGCTTCGAGGAAAAACTTATCCTTATAGTGCAAAAGCATATGAAAACTTGTTGTTATATATTCCTAAGAAATATATCAAAACTCCTAAGCAACAACTCAAAATTCTGATCACCGAACCATGCGATCGAAATCCATCTTCGCGATCAGAATCAACATATACTTCCTTTAAGTTTCTTCACTTTTCTTTGAGAGAACAAGATCTTTGCGCATGGACAGGGTTTGAGAACTCAAACCTTGAGTGAATGCTTGAGATCAATGTCTGCTTGCAAATAGATGTTCAAGTCAAGACGGGAAAGACCAGTCAAGTCTTAGATAATTAGTTCAACAAATGATCAAGACATTAAGTATGAATAAGTAGATAATGATCAAGGAAAATCAATAAATGAACAAGTAGAATGTTTTTGATGTGATAAAGATAAAGGCCAAAAGTGAGAGAAAAGATCCGTTGTTGACTTGTACTGAATGCTCCTATATATAGGAGAGAGTATTACAACGAATTAACCAAGTAACTTACATAGGACCAAACAAAAGAACTATTTCTGACATTCTGATTGTCCTAAACCAACATTAGACTAAGTCCTATGAAATGTTACATCAAAATACAAGACAAACATAATAAATGCATAACAGACAAAATAACTTCATTCCGGACAAGTGATGTTCCGAGATGAAGGTTTGGTTCCGGATCATTAAGAATTCCGGACTTCAGGAACAGTTCGGAATGTGTTCCTCTTCAAGTTTCTTCACTCCTTTTCTCCAGCTCCGGACATGTTCCGGATCACATCTGTCTTCGGAATCGACAACCTTCAGAATATATACTTAGGATTGCTAGAGGTTCACTTTCAGGTTCCAACAATCTCCCCTTAAGTGAACTTAGCAATCCATCAGGTTTAGTTCATTTCTTCCTTGATGAAGGTGTATGCTCGGAACAGCTATTCTCGCACTGCAATGTACCATGTCAGTTGACTTACAAACTTTGCTTTAACCTGTTCTGGAGCAACAGACTTGGACGCCCTGGAAATGAACTTTTGCAGAGCTTTGGTAGGAACCAGGTGTTTGTCAAGGACTCGGAAGAAGTCCTTCTTGTTTGTTCTTCTGGTGGTGTAGACAAACCCTTGAACCGGTTCTTCGATCGGACCGTCTGCAAGAATTTCAGCTTCCGGAAGAACGAAGTCAGTTTTTGCTACAAATTGTTCGATTCCATAGAGGTGAGCAAGTTCGTAATCACATCTGCAAAACTCAGCAACATAGTCTTTGAGAAAGCCGAGAGTAGAGTGATAGACACCCATACTGATGTCATCCTTTCGGTTTTCTCTGAAGTATGTAGGAAGAGTAAGGATGTCGTTTGGATTCATAGAAGGAAATCCGCATCAGTGATAGTCTTTGGAGTTGGTTTGTTTCGGAAAAGATGGAAAGGAACAGAGGACAATTCAACTCAAAATTTACTAAGATTTTTCTTCCGAAGCCATGAACCTTAGTGATCCTCTTTCTTGTCCATACTTCGTTGAGGGGCAGAGCATTTTTGGCGTAAATGGTTTTTAGTCTTTCACGTTCGGTCCGCATGATCACTTCCGGATTGTCGTTTGGCTGGAGTGGAGCAAACTTTGTGTAGAATTTGCCGAAGGGAGAGAAAGGAAGATCCCGCTGATCATTGTCGTGGTAGGGAAGGTCATAGTAGAGAGTTGGGATGATGTCCTTGTCTAGAAGAATGCCTTCACGACACAGAGGAGAAATGCCACGCATCAGATCGAGATGATCTTTCAATGCTTGAATCATGATTCTATCCTCCAGTGCCTTTTGAATTTGTTCCTCAGACCATCCAAATTTTTGTTTGGGAGGAGGTACGGAATGAAGGGCTTGTTGTTCCGAAGTCATCGGTTTCTTCCCTTTGTCTCTCTGAAGGGCGTCAATAACCATCTTCATGCTTTCGTCAATGACGAGTTCCGGAGTAGGAGTTGGAAGTGGTTCTTCCGGAATGTCATCTGGAGTACGAAGAGGAGAGACTTGATCAATTGTGGCTATTTTTGGTTCTGGAATGGAAGCATAAGGCATCGTGGAGGGAGTGGCTAGGAAGGCTTGAGCAGTAAGGACGGATTTTGTCTTAGCCATTTTAAAAGTCATTTGGAAAGCATCCGGAAGAGAGGATGGCCATGAGACTGAGGACCAGATCTTCTTCTGTTCTTCTGATAAGATTTTCGGAGTAGGCTGCTTTGGGGCTTGAAGACCAAGAATCCCTTTGAGAGCTTCATTCGAGACATAGACATCATAGTCTTCATCTCCTTCATTCTATTCAATAATGCCCAGGATTCCGGAGACAAGTTGGACATCTTCTTCGGAATTGAGGTCCTCGTCCCAGAGTGTGAATTCTGAGGCTGGCTTCCATTGCCTGCTTGGGCCTTCTCCCCCTCTTGCATCGGTGACCCTGGAGACCGGTGCAAGCAACAAGTCCTTCTTTATGTCATCAAGTTTGGAGAACACACTCTGAAGACCGGTGGAGAGTTGAAGAGTCAGGGTGTCATAGGCTTCAGAGGTGGGAGCTTGTGCTGATAGATGCTTAAAGGTGCTACTAAGGATTTCGATCATCTTATCAAACTTCCTGTTCGGAACATCAAAAAGTTCCAAGTTGAGCGTAAGAGTTTGATGAGGACTTGTTGGATGATCAAATTCATCTCATCCTTCTTCTGGATCTCCTTCTCTAGGTGTTGAATTTGTTTCTCAAGACGAACATGAGTCTGCTTGATTAGATCGTTGGTAGCAGACACAAGGTCGTCATGAACCTTGAGCATAGAAGAGATGGTGTTGAGGTAGTTGTCGACCAGAGCATCATATTTGGAATCAATCTGCTCAACTGTGTGTTTCAGCCGGATAGATATGAGCTGGTCAAGATGGGCTTCTCTCTCTGCTGAGGATGGTCCGGATTGCTTTGAAAGAGGCTGAAGGATGGTATCAAGTTTTGAGTTAAGTCCGGAGACTTTTTGATCCAGTTTCAAATTTAGCTCAGTTATAGAGGTCTCTATAAAGGACACTTTAGCCATAGTGTCAAAGACATTAGTACGGATCTCCAATAGGGAAAATGGCTCAACATGATCACCGGTTTGACTGCATCGTCATCTTTTGGATGGTGAGAGTTGGAGCCATCGTCCAGAGTGGATGTAGAGGAGGTTCTGAAGTCAAAAGCAGACTTGGATACAAACGCTTTGGACTGGTAATGAATGGATGTCATGAGATAAGCATCCGAAATTATTGTAGCATCGTCATCCAACATAACCTCTTCGGAAATCTCTTCTTCCGGATCAATGTGGAAAGCACTTTGATGAGTGGTGATAGGAGGTTGCGTGGAAGTAAGTGCATCATCTGCTTCAGCGTCAGTAGGAGTATATTGCAAGTTGCTCTGAATGGCCCTATGTCTCATGGAAATAAGAGTGGATTCCACTTGAGTTCAATTCAGATTCGGACACCTTGATGCAGCCCTGTTCATATAATCTTACCACAAGGGGTCATTAGAACCTGGACGTCCTGTATGCCTTCCGGGTATCAGACCAGTTGGGGCATCGGGAGTTGGAGGGACCACTCCTTCTTCTAGATGCTTGGGGTTTGAAACAACAGTTCCGGAGTGTGTGCATGTAGAAGAAATAATAGGATTATCAAAAGTGACACGTGGGTGTGTTCCAGGGGGCTGCAAGGAACTTTGTTCAACACCTGCATCACCCTTTTGGGAGGGTGAGGGTGGATTATGTGGGGACTCCCCGTGAGTGTTTGCATGTGATGTTGAAACATCGAGGGGTGCCTCGGATGAGTGGGCAGGGGGGGTGTGCGGACGACCATAATCAGTCAGAATATCATGAGTGCCCTCCCGTTGAGAGAAGGCACTGAATTTGGTTTTCTTTTTGGCCATGGGTTTGGTGGGAGAAGACTTTCTTTTGGCTGACTTTTTGGGTTTGGGTCCGGACATGTCAGGGTTGGCCTCTTCCAAAGTGGGTTCAACAGAGACCGGGGCATATTGTGTTGGGTCGAACACAACTGAAGTCTCTAAGTGTTGCTTCAAGTAAGGAGATTCGGAAGGGATGATAGCCAACATGTGGTCCGGAAGTCGTCTGACCAGACCAAATGTAGATTGGTCCGGAATTCTATAAGCCTTAACGAGTTTAAATGAAATACATACCTCCGGAGGAATGGTGTTCACCTGAATGGGGACATTGAGTTCCTTGAAGATCTGTTCAATCGTCAGAGCCCAAAATCTAGGGCTCGAAATTTCATTTGGTTTTCTCTTAATGGCAAACTTGCAGAAGTCTTGCCATAACACTTCAGGAAGATCAACGACGTTATCACGTCCGGAGTAGATGCTGAAGACGACATTCATCCAGTCCTTACTCAAGGTGTACGTTCCTCCGTGCTTGCCAGACAAATCACGGATGATGAAATGCATCAAAGCAATCCATAGCCCAGAGACAACACTTTTATTGAAGTCTTTTTCCCAACAGTCTTGAGTGTAGCCAATGTATCGCAGAAAGGTCTGGAACTCTTCAGTCGTTGGTTCAATGATTTTGAAACCTTTGGAATTAGGTTTGACACCAATCTCCTTGAGAAAGTTTGATTTGTAGATGGGAATGGAGCGATCTCCAATGATGGTGGTTTCTAGAACTCCATCTTCAAACTTGATACTTGTGAATGCACGATGGAGATGATGAAGTGGTAGTGTGGATCAGGGATTTTGGTAAGTGGGATTGAGATGTGGTGATTATCGATGAACTCAATCATTACTCTCATCGATTCATCATAGTCTAATGGGTTTAGAGAGAACAGTTGTGTTGTATCTCTTAAGAAGGGTTCTTGATCTGCAAAAGAGGATGAACCTTTAGAACCTTTGGATGACTGCTTTCTTGCGATCGATTTCCTGGGAGTGGAAGCGGTTTTGGGTGGCTTTTGTAAGGACTCCATTGTTGAAGAGTGATGAGTGATTGAAGAACACGAAGAAAAATGAGGGTTTTAGGGAGAATTGCAGTTGAGTGAGCGTAAAGAGGTAAAGTGAGGATTTGAGAGAGTATTTATTGGTAAGGGAAGATGGGTCGGGTTGAAAAGGTAATGATGAGGATCCGAGGTTAAGCGAGTCGCATTAAATGATTTTATACCTTTTTGGGGGTTGAGGTGACAGGATCGTGAAAGGTTGAGTGGTTCGAAGTTAAAAATGGGAATAGCAACCGGCGATACGATGTTTGCTTTTTGAGATGGTACAGTCATGGCTCGAGGATCAAGGGAAAGGGATAAGGATTCCGAAAAGTAACCGTTGCTGACGGTTCATCGTAAAACCTTTTGGTATTTCGGATGAGTAGATCAGGGATGGCTAAGATCCGGTGGGTACAAGGGCAAGTTCTGAATTTATTCTTTTGAGGCAGTTTCCGGAGTGAGAAATGTTCCGGAGAGGATTTAAAGTTTATTTTGAAAATCCGAAGCAATTTGAAATTCCGGAGCACATTTTGAAAATTCCGGAGCAATTTGAAAATTCCGGAGCAATTTGAAAAATTCCGGAGCACATTTTGAAAATTTCGGAATGGATTTTGAAAGTTTCGAAGCAAATTTAAAATTTCAGACTAAATTTGAAAATTTCGGAGTACATTTTTAAAATTTTGGAATGGAATTTACAATTTCCGGAGCAAATTTAAAATTCCGGACTAAATTTGAAAATTCCGGAGCACATTTTGAAGTTCTGGAGAGGTAATTCTGATGATTGTTGATCCAGATCGTCGTGAAGAAGAGAATAAACTGTTCAACTTAAGAAACTCAAGGGATAATTAGTAAAAGAGACAAGTAAAAGGATCCTATGTATTTAGAGGAAAAATAGTTCCAAAGCATAATAAATGAGTTCGGAGCATATACTTCTTTTGAGTACTTCTATCAAAGAGAAAATATCTCCTGAAAGAATTGAGGATCAGGCATCATCGTACCCATTATGTTCAGAAAACCATTAATTTTGGTTTCGTCTAATGCCTTGGTTAAGACATCAACAATTTCATCGTTAGATGGAACAAAAATAAGTTCAATATTGCCATTTAGAACATGATCTTTAATAAAATGGTATCGGATGTCAATGTGCTTCATCATGGAGTGCTGAATTGGGTTGTGAGAGATGGAAATGACACTTTGAGAATCATAGTAGATAGGAATGCATTGAAATCGGTAACCATAATCCAAGAGTTGAGATTTCATCCATAGAACTTGAGAGGTACAGCTGGCAGCATCAATGTATTCAACTTCGGCTGTAGAGGGAGCAATGCAGTTCTGTTTCTTGGATAACCAGCTGACTAAACGACCACCTAGGAATTGACATTCTCCTAATGAAATTTTCCTATCGAGTTGAAGACCACCATAGTTTGAATCCAAGTAGGCTTGCAGAAGGAAACTTTCATTTGTTGGATACCAGATTTCGAGGTTCTTTGTACCTTTGAGGTATCGAAAAATTTGCTTTACAGCCAAAAGATGAGACATCTTCGGATTGACTTGAAATCTGGCACATAAGTATGTTGATAACATTATGTCCAGATGACTTGCAGTGAGGTAAAGTAAGGTTCCAATCATTCCACGATACTTCTTTTCATCTACAGAGACACCCGAAGGGTCTGCAAAGACTTTGTGACCGAAACCCATGGGTACCTTTGTTGCGGCACTAGAGTCCATAGAGTATTTCTTGAGAAGCTTAGAAATATACTTTTCTTGGTGGATGAAAATACCGTTGTTAGTTTGTTTAACTTGAAGGCCTAGAAAAAAACTTAATTCTCTGTTCATGCTCATTTGGAATTGTTTGATCATTAAGTTAGCAAAGTCTTCAATCATTTAGTTGCTCCCCCTGAATGTTTTGAATTTGAGGATGATTCTCCCCTTGAACTTCTAAAACAGAGAGATTTACATCATCATCAGAAGGGAACTTAAATAAATTTTCGTTTTCTTCATTGTTGATTGGATTAGAGTCATCAAATTCAACAGCTGCATCTTGGAAGCCATCCACATTTGATTCACGAGAGGGATCAACATTATTCTCCCCCTCAACCGGAGAAGGTTGAAATGGTTCGGAATCAAACGGTGACAGGCTCAGAAGAGGACCGAATATGTTGTGAGAAACTGGGGCTTCCGAAGGAGGAATTTGAATCAGAGATGCTTTTGATTGAGATTTAGAATCAAGAGCGGTTTCGGAAGGACCACAAAGGGTTTCAAAATCAACTTCGAAAATAGTTTGAGGGTTCGGACATCCTGGCGGAGGAGCATCAGACTACATAATGTGAGTAGTGATGTGAGAGGTGCCAGAATTCCGAACAAAGTTTTCATCAAAGGTAACATCAAAGCTTTCTTTTAGAACACAAGTTCTTCGGTTGAGAACTCTGTAAGCCTTGGATTTTGAAGAGTACCTAAGAAACATAGCTTCATCAGCTTTGGGGAGAAACTTTGTAAGCTGATCACGGTTGTTTTTGATGAAGCATCTGCATCCGAAGACATGTAGGGACGAGATAGTTGGCTTTCGACCGTTCATTGCTTCGTATGGTGTCATGTTAAGACGTCGATTGATGATGCTTCGATTTTGAGTGAAATAGGAAGTGGATACAGCTTCAACCCAAAGATAGAGTGGCAGGTTTACATAGTTTAGAATTGATTGAGCAGCTTCAACAAGTGTTCTATTACGTCAGCTTCAACAAGTGTTCTATTACGTCTTTCAACTACACCATTTTGTTGTGGAGTGTATGGAGCTGAGAGGTTGTGGTTGATCCCTTTTTCTTTGAGAAACTTCTCAATGGTGGAGTGAACAAATTCCGAACCATTATCACTTCGGATTCTTCTGACTGGGAGCTTGATGAGAACTTCTATTCCTTTGATAAAATTAATGAGCTCAGGGGCTATTTCAGATTTCAGCCGTAGGAAGAAGACCCAGGTGAACCTTGTAAAGTCGTCAACAATCACAAGGATGTACTTCTTATGATGAAGACTTTCTACAGTGGATGGTCCACAAAGAGCAATGTGTAGAAGTTCCAATGGATATGAAATAGATTTTTCGATATTGACAGGATGAACCTTCTTTGATTGCTTATCACACTCACATGTAGCAAATAAATGATCATTTTCGACTTGAGAAGAGGTAAACCTCTTACCATTTCACCTGATACAAGATCATTCATGTACCGAAAGTTCAGACGAGCGAGCCTTCGGTGCCATAACCAGCTAACGTCAGGAACAACTTTGGAGAGAAAACAAAGTTGAGGTTTTCCAATAATCATGTTGATGTCAACAGGGTACATGTTTTTGTTGCAAAGAGACTTTATCAAACATTCTTTTCGGTCTTCAGTCATCACATAGCTATATTTTTTGCAAAATTCCACACGTCGGCTTGAGTCAGTGAGCTGAGCAACGCTTATCAAGTTATGTTTCAAGTCAGCTACATAAGCAACATGTGAAATGGAGAAGTTTCCATTTGTGAGAGTTTTGTAACCACAAATTTGAGAATTGGAGTTATTGCCATATGTTACATAGCCAGCATTTGGAGAAAGCTTTAAATCACACAGAAAGTCCTTCTGCCTTGTTATGTTCATGGAGTAAGCACTATTAATATACCATATTGTTTCTTGCTCCGAAGCACAAAGTGCCTGCAAATTTAGTGAAAAATGGAGCTTTTAGGCTCCGAGTTAGATTTTGGGACATAGGCATGGACTTTGGACTTTAATTGTGACTTTGGAACAACTACTTGTTTTTTGGTGAGATTTCTTGAGTGCTTTGGAAAAAGACAGAATGCTAAAGTCTTTTCATCTATCCAGTAATCATATTCAACTATTTGTGGGTTGGGAACTGACTTCTTCTGAACTTTGGTATCCAAAGGATGGACACTTTTTGTTATCTCCGAGACAGTTGCTTTGCTAACGGATGTTTTGCTTTTCCACACAAGATTTTTATATGAAGATTTTGAAACAGTGATTTTTGGACTTGTGAATTTGTTTGATAACACATTGTTCTTTGAAATTCTTGGTTTAAGAATTGTGCCATCAGATTTCGCAATAAAGATAGATGATACATTTTGAGGTGATGGAGAGGTATTTCGGATGGTTTTGACATTGACATCAACATGAGCTTGAGGTAATTTGGAGCTAAGGACTTCTTTTAGGAACAAAGGAGTTTTGACTATGAGTAAAGACACGAGGATTCCAGAATAAACTTGGTTTAGAATTAGCAAGGAATCTGGAATCTTGTCTAGTTTTAACTTCCTTTTTGAAAGCATTTCTAGCTTCAACCTTGGGATCTACCATATCATTTCAATTTAACATTGGTTTTCTCTTAGGATGAGGAGAGAATCCAGAGGATTGTCCTTTGGATGGATTTGAAAACCTAGGAGTAATGGGAACCAATGGTTTTTGAAAGAACTACGGAGTCCGATTCACAAGAATCAGAGGACACATTGCTTGAGATTTCAATTTTATCATCTAGAGATGCCCATATGAATTCCGAGGCATTGACTTCATTTGTTTCCGGAATAATTTCCTCAATCACACAATTGTTGACGTGATTGCTTATAGGAACATGGTCCACAGAATTTGAAAGACTATGATGATATTTCGTGGTCTGATTCCGGTCTAGGTTTATCAGAGGCGGAAGAGGCGTGGAATCAGGACACTTGACAACTATTGGTTGGAACTCAGGAATTAGGGACTCAAAAGATCTTTTATCCTCCCGAAGGGGTGATAATGGGGAAACAGGAGTTTCTAAATTTTTGATGTTCGAAACCTCACCCATGAATGACAAATTTTGCAATTCCTTCAGGGGACTATTAATTGGTTTTGAAAACTCGCTTCCGAGACTAGGAGCTTTTGAACATGGATGAAGAAATTATGAGTCATTCGAATGTCAGCTTCAAGCATGTCTACAGAGTTGTGCAAAGCATCTATTTTGGCATTGAGACGTTTGTTATCAGAAATCAAAATGTTCCGTTTAGAATAAGTGATTTCACATTTATCCTTCAAAATGATATATTTATCTTTTAACATTACAAGTTCATGTTCTAGAGACTCGATTTTCAATTTCTTATCCTCAAAACGTAGTCTAAGACGACTTAGTTCACAGTCGTTCTTGTCAGTGGCTTCTATGGCAGACTCATAGGCTTTATAGATAGTGGTCATATTTGTTTGAATTTGAGTCAGATAAGGTTCACATAAAGTCAAATCAAAATTATTATCAGAGATCATGGATTTTACCTGCTGAACAATGCTTCGACCTGGTGGATCATCAGTGGCCATGTAGCAGTAGTGAGGTTCAGCAACATCATCTTCATCTTCGGACCCAGAAGACCAATAACCTTCATCACATTCAATTGTTTGTCTTGCCATCAAACATATATTCCTTCCAGACACCAAGTCTTCATCATCTCCGGATGACCAGTATCCTTCGACATCTCTTGAAACAGTAGTAACAAATGCTTTCTCACTTTCAGCCATTTCTTGTGCTTTTCGGACCTAATAAGTTGAGTCCTTGATTTTTGGTTTTTGTGGAGCATCAACTAGACAATCTTTGGCAAAGTGGTTTGCATGACCACATTTGTGGCACATAATCTTTGGTTTTTCTGAGTTTGAATTTTGAGAAGATTTCGGGGCTGAGTTTGGTTTAGTGAGGTTAGGTTTGTATGCAGGAGGGTTTTCGGAGGTATGTTTTGGTTCCGGAGCAGAATATGGTTGAGGATGGTTTTGGTGAGGAGCACTGAACCTGTTTTGGTATGGTTTGTAAGAGGGATTGAAAGGACGTTTGTAATTCATTGAAAGTAGGGCAAACTTTTGTTGGAAACGGAGTTCAGAATCTGAAGTTTTGGAATCATTGTCAGGATAGTATGTGTGGATAAGGAGGTTAGGGATGTCTAAGTCAGAGGAACAGTGGGTTTGTAAGGTTTTGGAGCAGGTGGGTTCGGAATGGTTGATTCAAAGGAACTAACTAGAGCGAGTGGTCCTCCGGAAAGTTCTCTTATGGTTTGAGCAACATTGGATTCATGTCCTTGAAGCTCATCAAAAAGTTGATAGAGTTTCAATTTTTTTAAGGAACCATTACTTTGAAGACAAGACTTTACATTTCCCATCCTTTACCAAGACTGTTAATGAACTTGAGATTGTACTCGAGAGGAGTTCGAACAATCCCATGAGTAGTCATGTTGTTGACAACGATTCGATATCGGTTGGAGGATGAGGCTACGGATTCACCTGGAGTGGTAGTGAAAGTGTCAAAGTCATTGACAACTGAGGTGAGGCGTTTGTCCTTCATATTTTCGGAACCTTCAATCAGATCCTGAAGAGTATCCCGAATTTCTTTGGCGGATTTGCATAGCTTGATGTGCTCAAAGAGTGATGGAGGAACACCAAACACCATTTCCGAGAAGGCAACTTGATCAGCATGCAGCTTTTCAACATCATCTGCAGTTAGAGGGGCTGGACGAGCTTCATCTTGACCCATAAGTTGAGCAACAGCATCTCTTACAACAGTTCTAACAGGAACATGTGAACCTTCTTTCACGGATCTCCAGATCTCTTCACCTTTATCTTTGTCTAAAACGAATCTTTCCATTCTGACTTTCCAGTGATCATATTCTTCCACAACTAGCAATGGGGCACGTGTAGGGCTACCCACGCTATTTGCGATTTGCATTGAAATTATTTGTTGAGGATTTGAAGCAGCCATTGAAGTCAAGATATCTTCAAGCTTAAGTGGTATATAGAAGAACTTTTATCCTTAACACCGAAATGGTTGAAATACCAAAGTAAGTTCAAACCAACTATAATTTGATCTTATGGATTCAAAGGACAACCACCCAAGCTATGATACCAATTGAGAGAACAAGATCTTTGTGCAGGGACAAGGTTTGAGAACTCAAACCTTAAGTGAATGCTTGAGATCATTGTCTGCTTGCAAATAGATGTTCAAGTCAAGACTGGAAAGACCAGTCAAGTCTTAGATAATTAGTTCAACAAATGATCAAGAACATTAAGTATGAATAAGTAGATAAGGATCAAGGAAAAATCCATAAATGAACAAGTAGAATGTTTTTGATGTGATAAAGATAAATGCCGAAAGTGAGAGAAAAGATCCGTCGTTGACTTGTATTGAATGCTCCTATATATAGGAGAGAGTATTACAGCGAATTAACCAAGTAACTTACATAGGACTGGACAAAAGAACTATTTCTGACATTCTGATTGTCCAAAATCAACATTAGACTAAGTCCAATGAAATGTCACATCAAAATACAAGACAAACGTAATAAATGCATAATAGACAAAATAACTTCATTCCGGACAAATGATGTTCCGAGATGAAGGTTTGGTTACGAATTATTAAGCATTCCAGACTTCAGGATTAGTTCGGAATGTGTTCCTTTTCCAGTTTCTTCACTCCTTTTCTACAGCTCCGGACATGTTCCGGATCACATCTGTCTTCGGAATCGACAGCCTTCGGAATATATACTTAGGATTGCTAGAGGTTCACTTTCAGGTTCAAAAATTATTTGATTCTTCAAACATCAACATCTGACCGAGTCACATCAAGTACTAAGAATCTTAGAATAGAAACACTACAGAGTTAGATAGTTGGCTTTACCTGAAGTAGAGTCAAACTTCTTGACTTGGTCAACCTTATGATCTTTCAGGTAAATAGGTAGCTTCGCAATCAATGTCCCTTCCTTTGGTAAGAGAAACATATGGACTCTTTGGGAATGGTACATGGGACTATCGCAGACTTGCCTTTCTCTCTACCATTTGGTCAACCGAGTTGACTATGGTCAATCCCTTTCCTTGGGAAGAGAAGGCTTTTTCTAGTTATCCAATGTTACTATTGTCAATGTTCATGCTAGTTTGGGAAGTTGATCTACTAATAAAATTTGCTTTACCAAAGCTCCAAATCATTGCTGATTCAGTAGCACCAAGCAAATAGATAAGATCATTAAGGGTCATGTCATAGTCTATTTCATAGTAGTCCTAGAGGTAACTCACTATGTGACTTAGAAAGTGATTGAACATCCAACTTTCTTAAGATTTTGACACCCAACTCTCCCGACTTGTCAATATGTGACTTCATCTCCAAATTGCGATCGCACATAGACCTTGCTTGCTAATAGGGCTAGAGTGACCTCGAACTTATGGGTTTCGGAGAATAATTGGAGGATGTGGAGGAAGTGAAGTTTCAAGAGATTTGGGAAGATCATAGATGTCTGAACCACACATCTTTTGGAAGATATTCAAGATAGTTGATCTAAAGTCCTTAATATAACACCCAATATGAAATATTAAGGCTAGGACCCAACACAATATTTTTATAACTTGGAAGAGGGATGCCGTAATCGAAGCTATAAAATATTTGAAGGTAGGCGAATGACGATTCACCAATTTCCACCATGAAAACGAAATAATTTAATTAGATTTGACTTGGATTTGAAACTCCTAGATCTTTTGAGATTCATTGAACTGTTCAATGGCCTGTTTCAATCTCGATTGTGCCCTCTCAAATTTTGTGATTGGGATGCCGAGGATCACAAAACAAGGTGTGAATAACCATGCAAATATACTTGGTACCCTTAATAATTTACCCCTCAATCAATGTGCCGATTAACCATACGCGATCCACCGATACTATGATAAACATTAAGTTACCCTTTGCCTACCTTATTAAATCCAGGTTAGTGTGTTGGTTACCCACACGCGCTCCACTAACCGACTTAAGCAAAGTGAAAAGTGTAATTTCATGTGTTAGCACCAAATTAACATTTTTCTAAAGTAACTAAGATTGGGAATTTATAAAAGGTTTAGTTACTTTATATTTATCATTAATACTTTTTAATGAAGGGAGAATTCTAGTTATGGAAGACTTAAACTATTAAAAGAATAAGAGTTTTATAGGTAGCGGTGGGTGAGCATGGACACCCATTAAACTGTCATTTTATAGGTAATAACCTTATACCCCCCTTATAGACCGACTTCATGAATGAGGCGTACTAACGGTAAGACTGACTTGCTCTTATACATACATATATATATATATATATATATATATATATATATATATATATATATATATATTATTAACTTATAATACTATAAAGTATAAGGGTTGAATTTTAACTTTTCAAATTCTAAGGGCTTAACTTGGAATTAAAGTATTCATAAGGGAAAACTTTACAAACTCCAAAACTTGAGGGCAAGTTTTGAAAATATTCAAAACTATTCAATTCCATAACTTATGTGTTTAAAGTAGTTTTAATTCAAAAAACTCTTCAAGTTCCATAGCTTGAGGACAAGTTATGGAAGACTTAAACTATTAAAAGAATATGACTTTTCTTTATTCATAACCTATGGAAATATTTGTGAGTTTTATGAATCTTAAATGTGACTTTTCATATAAATTGAAGACAAGTTACAAAAACACATTTTAGAACCAACTCTTAGATTAATTTGGATTGAAAACAACAATTTCACATAACTTTTCTATTAATCTAAGCAACTCATAAGAACATGATAATTCAATCAAACTTTTTCATGTAATTAGCCTAACAATTAAACTAATACAAAACATGAATCTATTGACAATTATCTTTGAAATTGGATTAGCATGAACATTAACACATCAAAAATAGGTTTATAAGTTGAAAAACAGCTTAGGCTAATATTCCTAGTCCAATTTCAGCCAAAACAGTCAAAGATATGGTGTCTGGGGGTCCAACTCGTTGAGTGCATGAACCAACTCGACGAGTTGGATGAATTTAGCGTTGGAATCGTTGAGTCCCTTCATGGACTCGACAAGTCTACTAAGCAGAGAGCAACAAACTTTGATTTTTAGCCAATTTTGCAAGTATAACAAGAAAACAAGCCTAGGCTCTGATACCACTGTTGGGATTTGA
Organism: Lactuca serriola; assembly: GCF_051521515.1. Taxonomy (NCBI): domain Eukaryota; kingdom Viridiplantae; phylum Streptophyta; class Magnoliopsida; order Asterales; family Asteraceae; genus Lactuca; species Lactuca serriola. The sequence goes on along the minus strand of NC_136411.1, from coordinate 175,589,487 downwards.
GCATTCTAACACACTTAAGTGTACATGCAACCATAAATACCTTGGATCTATGTTTTTTCTATTATACATGAAAATATGAATATTCCAAGGTATTACCCTAACTAGTATACAATCATAAGTACTAGTATAAAAAAACTAGATAGAATACATACCTTTTTGATGTAGCTTGATTCCATGGAGCTCAAGAGCCTAGTGCCCCAAGTGTGACACCTAAAATGGTTCACACAACATCAAATACACTTGGAATAACTTGAGAGAAATGAGACACTTCATGAAATCGGCTAGCCCTCACCATTCCTTCATAGTGCCCGATTTTTGGAAGAATAACATGCTTATATAGTGTGTCACAATTAGGGTTACACCATGTAAACCCTAATTGTCATGGCCTTTCATTTCCATGATCCATGGGTACAAAAAACACCATGGAGCATTCATGGAGCTGCCTATGGGTTTTAGCCCAACTTGATAATCCATGAGTATGAGCCCACTATACAAGTATGGATGATTTACACAATCAACCCATATATTTAATTAGTCTCCTTTTGATCACTTAATTAATTCCAAATTAATTCTTGATCATTACTAATTAAATAATATTATTAATATATTAGAACTTATTATATATTAATGAACCTTAAGTGTTATTTCTCTTATTTTAGTCTATCCAAATGCATGATGCCATGCAACCCAAATGGACCATGCCAATCGGGTCAAGTACATACCAAATATAGATAGAGTTAGACACAAATCCAACATGAACGCGTTTGGGGTTATCAAATTTTCTGAGTTTTTGGGGAGTCTTTATATGGATTTTGAGAGTTGAGCGGGCATTGGGATGGGCTAGTGATGGAACACTAGTTTCGGTAAGCGCAGGTTGTCGGCGGTTCGATCATGAGGAGGAAAGATGGATTGGGAATTCATCAAACTTTGTGGGCTGGGAGAACATTGTCGATTCAAAGTGGGGGAGAACCGTTCATATTTTTTAGAGTGGAATCAGGCATGAAATCTAGGATGAGTTTCACATCCCCGTCGAGAAGGAAGGCGGCACAAGTGGTCGTCTAGATGGAAGATTGTGGCAGTTGGGAGTTCAGGAAACTTCCTAACAGTTGGTTAGCACCTTCTTGGTGATGGATAGCAGGCTTTTGATGGACCCAGGTTGGGGTTCCATACATGTCCCGATCCCCAGATTGGATGATTTGTCTGAAGCATGTTCGACTCAGGATGAGTATGGATGGATGGTTAGATGAGCAGTAAGACTATGAGCAGTGGCCATGGAAAATAGGAGTGTTGTAAGATTGCAGGGTGGCCCGTAGCATTCACTAGGTTAGTAGTTAGTGTAGGAGTGTTGTAAGATTTCAGGGTGGCCCATAACATTCACTAGGTTGGTAGTTACTGTGGGAGTGTTGTAAGACTGCAGGGTGGCCCTTAGCATTCACCTGTCCATGTGCAACGGTGAGGGTTTGGCAAATCCATGATTGGTCATGGATTTCTTTAGATGGATTAGACTAGGGTGTGTTAGTTTGTAAGACCGTGGGAGGGCCACAACTTTCATGGAATCAGGAAATGGTAGGTTGTTGGGGCCGGTTGTGATATAAGACTGTAGTTGGCCATGTAGCATTCACTTTTAGCATGGGTTTTGGCGGCATCAGTTCGTTTGGGTTGTTTTGATCGATTGGGTCAGAAAGACTGTTGGAGCCATGAGTGGCAGGAGCTAGGGTAAGTATTTCCATATGAGACTTTCATTCGGAAGTCATGTCGGGCGAATGTATGTATCTATTTGACTCAACAACCGGGGTGGGAAATCGATGAATCGGTGAGTTGTCCGGTAAGTTGGGACCAGGGAAGTTTTGGCTGCTTTTGGAAAGTAGCTAGGAGCAGCAAGATGAGTCAGGTAGTATTAGTGATTTGGGATACGTGCGTGGAGTCGCTTGTTATTCTAGGGATATGTTAAATCACTTGCATTTTGGATTAAATAATCTCAGAGTAATTGATTTGACCCTGTTGTGCAACTCTTGTCTGAGTCTAACCATTGCAGAGACAAATCTTCTACTCGAAGGATTATCTAAGCCTTCTGTCAAATATAAGTGTTTTGCAGTAGTATATGGTCAGTGATTTTGTTGCCAATGGAAGAATCAATATAGTCAAGGGTTGGAAACATTTTGTTTAATCTGGAATTCAATGAGGTTTTGCCATGGTAGTTGTTCAATATGGGCGGTCTGTCAGGGAGTCAAACCAATTTGAGATTTCAGGTTTCGAGGAAGATAGAACTTGTTTTCTGCATGGGATTAAGGATTCGTTGTTCATTGTGTTTGAGAGTTCTGCTAGGGTTGGGTTCAGTTGCCTTTGGGATGGCTGTGGTATGCATAGGGGTTGTGATTGTGTTGTTCTAGTTGGATGGTGTGCTGGGAATGATAAGTAATGATTTTGAGGATGAAATCTAATTTAAGTGGCGGAAAGTTGTAATGCGCTATCCTGAATCGTTACATATTTGGGTGTGGGTGACGTAATGTGGATGATTCGGGTGCTTAGATTGGGTTTTGGAGCCAAGGGGTATTTTGGTAAAATGGTAGCACGAGCTTTTATTGAAATTGGATTTTTGTAAGGGATATTTTATGGCAAGTCCAAGTTGATAAAAGTGTAGAGCTTCTCGTTAACTTTTCATGGATATAAGGATTGTCAAAATCGGATTTATAATGAGGAAGCTATGGCCTTCAGAGTATTTTAGGGTTTAAAAGGAAACCCTAGTATGTCGGGCGTACATAGGGAGTACGTGAAGCATACTTGTACAAAATGCAGTACGCTGGGCGTACACTGGTGTACGCTTAGCGTACCAAGGAGGAAGGATCGCGAAGCCTCGGCCTCATACGTTGGGAGTATGAGGAGTACGTTGGGCGTACGAGGGGTGCAAGAAACCCTAATTTTTTAGTATGTGTACCCTATTGAAGCATCTTAAGACTTTAAGGTTGGCCTCTTTACTAGCCTCTAAACCTCCTAAAACCCTAAATCGACCCTTTAGCCCCTTTGTGGTGTTCTTGAGATATTAAGAAGACTTTGGTTCGCTTTTTGCCTTTGTGAAGGACGTAGTGAAGCTTGAAGTTGCCTTGCTTGGTGATAATTTTTTGGATCCAGAATTATCAACTTTCGTGCAAACTTTCTGAGGTATCAAGTTTAATACTTGGCCTGTAGATGTTTAGATCTCATTATAGCTTATTTTGTTATGCTTTTGGTCCTTTTTAGGTTGATGGAAGATTTAAGACGTTTTAAGGGCTTGTCCTTTTAGACATGAGTTTGTATTGGACTCCTTAAGCTTAAAGGTGCACGATTTATTGGATTTTGGTCACATGCATGCATTAAGTCACTTATTATATCCTTTTTAAGATTAGGATCTTCATTTAGCCATGCATGAGCGTAAAGTTAGCAACTTTAAGTGATAATCCAGCTCGAGGAAATCATATCTATGTTTTGAAGCTTTGTGTTAAGGGATTAAGTGTTGAAATAAGTTTTGGCCTAAAAGGGGTGAGTACGTTGGGCGTACAAGCAGGTACGCATAACGTACAAGCCTTTAAGCAAGTACGATGCGCGTACGTGTTGAGTACGCCCTGCATACTCGGTCTGTTGGGCCTCACATGTTTGGGCTATAGGTTTGGGCTATCTTTTGGGCTTAATTGCTATGGGGCATTGTTGGGCCATATGAATGTAGGTGTTTGGACTAGGAAAAATGGTGGGCCTTAGGGTAAGGCTCATGAAGGGATTTGTGTCCAATTTGGAAAATTGGGCCATATATGGGCCTTGGATGGTTAACTGGTTTGCAGACCTTTTTGGATTGAATATTTGGCATTAGTCTTGGGCCATATTAGGTAAGGGGTATAATGGTCTTTTCAGCAGTGCAATATGAGTCTCCTCGCTATGCTATTGAGTCGAAGGATCCAATGCCAGCCTATTGGTTTATTTATTATAGGAAGACCAGGAGCGGCCCTTAGAATTTGTATGAAAGACTAGTAGGTGGATCCTCACAATTCTTGTATGCAAGACTAGAGTTTGGACTCTGGTAGTTAAGTAGATAAGTAGGTGTATATTGTATGCTAGTTGTGTTTGTTATGCTTGCATGGAAGACCAGGAGGTGGCTCCTGTCACTTGTCTGTTAGACCTAGGGTTTTGGTCCCCGTCGTGGCAATGAAGACCATGATACGGCTCGTGGCATAATGACAAGATTGTGGTTGGTACATAGCATCTTCTATTGCATGTTTGATATGTATGACTCATATGTTATGTATGGTATGTGGTATTTAGGGAACTTACTAAGCTTGGTGCTTACAGTTGTTGTTTATGGTTTTAGGTACTTCCGGTTCGAAAGGGACGGACCCGACTTGATCGTACCGCATACACCGATATTTTCCGCAACCTTGAGATTTTGGGATTGTACACTGATAACTGTTTTTATTATGAAATACCTTTCAGTGTTTTAGTAAATGATAAATGGTTGTTTTGGTTGTTTTAAAAATGAAAATTTTACCTTCATATTTTGGATTGTTACACAAAGTGTGCTTTCCAAAGCCACTATCGAACTTTTATTCAAATTAAATGTTGGCCCTAACATAAGTGATCAGTTATTCCTTCATTCTACAAGATATCGTATGAACATAGTCATGCATTAAATGATCAACCTCATGTTTTTTATTACGTTTCCTGATTTCCGAATTTGTGATCAAAATCATACTACAAAATCGAACACATATATTTAGTCTGAATCAAACGCTTGGTTTTCATAGATCAACTCAATTCATTGAGGGTACCAAAGATATAGCTTTTTCTTTTTAAGGAAAAAGGAACGACTAAAATTTTTACTATATAATTATCCATTTTACTTACCAAATCATGCATGGAATTACACTTTATATCACCCAGTTATGAGATGTGTTGGAGTAAACCAATGGACAACTTATTTGCAAAATATGACTTATATATCTCTGTTTGAAGAATGGAAGATATAATTTTCTTATAATTACTCGTGCTTAAATCCTTGAAGTAGTCTCTAAGCATGAGTTTATCCAATACTTAAAATCCTTATTTACAAGTACTCATGAATATTGCAGCAATTCGTATGCAATGTCCAATCCCTATTGACAATCCACAATCGATTCATGACAATCTTAATTCACTACTTACTACCAAAAGTATAAATGGTTGTGGAATTATGAATAATACTTAAATTATTCAGGAAAGTAAAACATGCAAAGTGAAACACAATAATAAATTAATTAATTATGGTATCATACCAATTGAACATAAATAAATCCATATTATTTAATCAATATAACAATTATGAATTTATTCATTGTATAATGTTTCGAGTAATCAACTAACCACTTGAATTAAATAACATCAGTCATGGCAAGTTATGAACATGCATATTATGCCTCTCTATGGTCCTTCCTTTGTGAACATATAGACTAGACATTACTCCAATGATGCTCATTTCACAATTCCAAATTCTTATCATTATCTAAGATGTAGTGGAATTTCATCTTTACATGCATTGATCTTTTGTGATGTCGAGGTTCTAAAGTTACAGAAACTGAGCCTTCGATATTGAAGAATGTTTCACTGGAACTTGTTACTTGAGACAATTACATGGTTGTGAAGTCTCAAATTCAAGATACACTCCTTGAATATTTCTCTTGCATTAAAGTTTCCAACTGGCATGTAGATTTTATATGGACCCCCTATTATGGAAAAATTTCCATATTCCCATATTACCATCAATTCTGACTAAAAACCATCTTAATCAAAAGCATGTCACTATGGTCTGTCCTAATAATATCATACTCCAAACTATCCACAAGCAAGCAGTCTTTGGTAAATCTTAAAATGTGCTTGACAGTTCTTTAACAACTTCAGTCACACAAAATTATAATCCTTTGTTTTTCACACAATGCTAAAGGAATTTGAAAAATTAGAATAATTGATTATCATAGCATATGTAATTGATCCTATATTCGAATCATATGTGTAACATCCTATTTTTCTTACTCTAATATAACTCAATGTAAATTCTTGTTTATAAAATTCGAAGTAGAGCTATATTACTTTTTAGCCAAAGTAATTATCATGATCATGTAGAAAATGCCAATAAGATTTTTGTAGATAAGCAGGACACCCGAGTCCGACTCCGCATGAAGAAGTTATGCTTCTTCGTATTTTGACGATTAAATCGACACGGCTATGCATTTCATAAAATACAAATAAGAGATAAATTGCGTATTAGCCTAAGTAATCTGAACAGAATTTGTAGTGATTGTAAAACTGAGAGTGTGCATGTAGAGAGCGTCCAAACCTAACTTCGTATGAGGAAGTTATGATTTTTCGAAGTTTCAATGCATCAGTGCGGATAGAGAAATCGAAATTCAAATCGGTTGATTGTTAGCCGAAACAATCTAAACCAGAATTGAAGATATCGTCGATATAAGGACAGTCAAGAACGGAATTCGTATAAAGGAGATATGAATTTCGCACGGACTTTAACATTCTAAACCGGTCTAAATATGTATTTTAGTTAGATTTAGAATTAGTGGTTGAGACTTTATTGAAAGTTATAGAGCTTGCCGAGAGGATTCAAGGGATATAAAGAACGTTGAAAATGGAGCTCGTATGGGAAAGTCATGTCCGTCCGAAGATCTGAGAGAAAATACTTGCGTTGGTGATATGGCGGCACCGGAGTGCGCCACATCGCATGGTCGACCACCCACTCCTCCAAGGGATAAGGCGATGTGGCAAGATATGGACAAGACATGTGGTTCCATGAGAGTGAAATGTGTCATATTCTAGAAGGGTGGGATGTGGATGAACCAAGTGACAACATATGGCATGCTATTGATGGAGACACATATGCTAGGAGGCACGACGCTCACTGTAAGATGTGCGACACATAGAGTAAGATGCATAAAGCGTACCTCCTTAGAATTCTAAAAGTTGCTTCAAAATCACTCATTATCCTCACTATTTCACTCCAAACCTCTTTGTCCTTTCTTCTACTCTTAAATCTGATTTTTCCGAGTTTCTTGTGCATTTTAGCAAGGTTCATGTATTTCCAATTGTTCGAGAAATGAGGTGATCAGGCCAGAGTTCTGCTCATGCAAAATCCTAGTTTTCGCTACAAACTCACTATAAGTTAGGCTACACTTACTACACTTTAAGTGTAACTTATTTTTGTATTCATATTCATTATTATGAATGTGTAAATAAGGTTTATCAATATTTCCAGTTATAATACTGATTGATCTACTTACAAGAGAGGTTTCTAGAAAGGTCATGTTGGCTTGGTTGTTGGATTTCAGAAAAGGTATATGCTGAAATGATCATGCCTCCCAACTGTCCTGCATGGTTGATCCTTATTTCATAGAACTCTCAGTATTCATTTGGATTAGTGAAAGATCTAGCTTTCATTACCAAATTGCCATAGGAATTAATAAGTTATAGTATTATAGGTGAATACTTGTTAGGGGCGTTGCCTGTTAGATTGGTTTGCCAGTAGAATCGCCCAGATAACTGTCAATTGTTTGAATAACGGTCCATATGAGTTTGCTCACTATATTATGTGCTTCGGTATATATTAAATGTACGTTAGGATATAGTTTTCATGTTGTATGCAATTAGGCCACCAAACTAGAGTGGTTAGTTACCTGTCATGTTGAACTGTTTGTCTTTTATATATATATATATATATATATATATATATATATATATAAATGTGTGTGTGTGGATATATTATATGGGGAGTTGAGGGCGGACCAACCTCGTGCTGAAGGCCAATAGACTCAGGCGGACTGGCATTATGTTAAAGTCCAAAGTGTGGACCAACTATATGTTGAAGGAAAAAAGGGTGGACCAACTTCCTGCTGAAGGCGAAATGGCGGACCAACTTTATGATGATGGCCGTTATATGTATGCATTATATATGTAATGTGGGATATAATATTTTGGGGAACTCAGTAAGCTTCGTGCTTACCTAGTTGATTGTAAATGTTTTTCAAGTACTTCATTGACTTGTAAGAAGGGAAAACTTCGACTGTACACACGCTCATTCGAAACATGTTTATGCATAATGTAATTACATTATGATATATTTTAATAAAGGAAAATGAAAATTTGGGGTTGAAAATTGGGACGTTACAAGTTGGTATCAGAGCCCTAGTTAGAGTGAACAGGATGAACACTCATGTGATTCCTGACACTAACTAAGGATCTGAGTAATTAATAAATATTTTCATCAAAAGAATAAAACAAAAATGAAAGAATGAGATGCGTACAGTCAGCCACAGATCAGAAAAAAAGTGATTCCCAAAATATTCATATTTGTTATGATTGCTGATATGTGAAATTTTAGAACTGTGTGCTAGTCTGTAGGCTAGGGATCTTTTCAGGAATTGATAGTTAGAATTGCCTGATGCTTAAGATGCCTTATAGCCTAGGAATTTGGATTGTTATTTGCTTCTTAGAACCTATATTGGTATTAGTTAGTTATCTGATAATTACATTAGATTGCATACTATCAGAATTAAATAGTTTTAGATTGCCTGATTTGGTGTTATTGCGCAGCTCTTGTCTGAGTCCAACTGTTGTAGTTTCGGAGCTTTCAGTCGATAGGCTATTTGATTTTAGCCGCGTAAAATCGTATTCATCAGATAATAAGTTAGTATTGGTAGAAATTCTTCCTCAACTAATAGTAGGGTGAAGTGAAAAGGAATCTTAGAAGGAAAGCCCATGAAGTTTAATATATGCAATATAGGGCATATATTCATAAGATAGAGAATCAGTAAAGATGAAAATTCATAGTGGAGTTTAGGAAAACCTATTATTTGTGCTCATGGGACACACACACACACACATATATATATATATATATATGTGTGTGTGTGTGTGTGTGTATATATATATATATATATATATATATATATATATATATATATGTTTAGCGGCCATCGTGTGTAGTATTGGTAGTGACATGGAAATTGTGAAACAATTCTTGGGACAATTATGAGTAGGTGTGAAAGGTTGTAGAGGCTTATACTACCTGAAGCACATTACTCGCACTCGGATTAGGAAGAGTCACAAATTTGATAAGGCACTAGTAGTTAGGTAGATAGTGTGGCTAAATCTATAAATTCGTTTTGTTTTAATTTCGTCATTACCTATGGTATGGTGTGACTATAAGATTCATGCTCAAATGGCCATATAAGATCGAATCCGAATAAAGTGGATTTGCGTAAGTAAGCTAGTTTATCAAAGCGTTGTCCAGCATAAGTGTCGAATTTAGCCATTTAAGAAGGAGATGATCAAGAATGATTACAAACCTTTATTGGGGCAAAGCAACTAGCAACTAGAGTTGCTACCAGCCATAATGTAGTTTTACCACATTAGAACATGAAGGAAGGTGACTTATGTATTAAGTGGTTGTCTCATGGAGAGAAGGAATTAGTTTATTATGAACCTATTTGCAACAAAGGACTACTAGAATAGGCGATGAAGACTCTATGGAATTTAAGAGAATGGGGACCCCTACGAAGCAGAATGCTGGGTCAGGAACTGAATCGAATGCCATAGGACTACTGACTGGATTTCGACCTAGGTTTCTCAAGTCGTCATAAAAAGTTCCCTAAAATGATTGACTGGATCACTGACAAGCTGACTGTCAGATTTATGGAGCGGATTGCAACTACTCGGCTTATTGAGGAAAACACAAAAACGACACTAGACAAAAATCAGGATAAACAACCAGGGAAGAGGAAACAAATGCAGGAGCCAACTCCGCCAATAGGGGCCAAGGAATTTTTTGTTGATAATATAAGTGTTCACGGTCCAGAGGACCACCCAATCTATGTAATTTGTGGAGGAACCCAAAGATTTACATGGCACAGGTTGAAATGCTTCAAGTGTGGACACAAAGGGCATGTTCGGCGAGATTTTATCAATGAAGGGGTGTGCTTTAATTGCTTTCAACCTAGCCACTAAAAATCTCGTTGCTCTAAATAAGCGGTAAAGGCGATAAAAACCCCATCAGCTGCAGTTCCGTAGGAAGAGGAAGAAGTCCTGAATTCTTTGGAAAATGAACCCATAACCAATAAAGGAGTTGTGTTGTTTCCTATCAAATAAGAATGAGTGACTTCATATTTGAGGTATAGATTCGATCCTTCTTCAGTTTTGGTGTTAGCCTTTGGAGTTACGGTTTTCTAGACCCTTTAGAGGCTTGATTTGATAAGCATTTGGTCCCTTCTCATGATGAGGCTTTGGATCTGGATCCAAAGAGGTCCAGAGACCTTAACCCTTTGATCTTTATGATTAATATTAGGAGACATGAGCTTAGGATGTCATATTTGAGGTTATTTCTCCAGATAGAGCCTTTGGGCCTTTGCATGAGCATCAAGATCTGAACTTTACGTAATTATCATGCTTGGGAAGGTCAGATATATGGATTAGAGGAACAGATCTAACCTCAGGAGGTCATCTGAGTTTGAGCATGGCATGAACTCGCCGAGTCCAAAAACAGACTCGGCGAGAAGGATAGTTTTTCCCCGTGAATCACACAGTTGGTGACTCACTGAGTTGGGAAGTGACTCGGTGAGTCATTGGGGATTTAGAGGACTTGACTTCATGACTGAACTCGCCGAGTCACAATTTTGCACTCGGTGAGTCTGGTCAAAGGGTTGATCGTTGACTTTTGTTGACTTTTATGGCTTGGTCAACAATTGGACTTGTGGACTGTTTGAAGGGTAAAATGGTCTTTTAGCCTTCTTAGAGGACATGTGAGGATCTAGTATAGCCTGGAGAGCCGTTATTAATTGAGATGATCGTTTATGTGTTTAGGCAGAGGCTAGATCAGTGTTTACGTGAGCGAGATATTACCGAGACATCCGAAGTGAGTCTTCTCACTATACTTTACCTTGAGTAGGTAACCAGAGTTATGTGATAGAGTATCTTGTATGCTATCTATGTGATGTGTTGCACTGCATTATTTCTATGTGATTTATGCTATGAGTATATCAGAGTTAGGACCGGAAGGTCCACAGAGCTAGGAGCAGGGGGGTCCACAGAGTTAGGGCCAAAGGGCCCACCTGAGTTATAGCTTTGAGTGGCTAATATGTGTTATATGTGGTATGTTGGGGAACTTACTAAGCTTCGTGCTTACAGTGTTTTGTGTTATGTGTTTCAGGTACTAGTGAGGATCGCAGGAAGGTGCCGACATGATCAGTACACACACCCACACGCAGAGTTTTATTTATATGTTATGATCTTGGGATTTTTGACTTATGTTGAATATATGAAACAATGTGTTTTATAATATTGTAAATTAAATTGTTTTTAAAATGTGAAAATTTGTTTGAAATTTTACGGTGTTACTGTTAATGTGTAGAAAAAAATGTTGTTGGGATGAGACAATAAACTCGCTGGTGAGGCAAGCTTGGGCAAGGAAATAGGCACAAAGTTATGGTCAATATCTCTTCAACATGAGGAGCCCAAAAAGAAACAAACATGGCTTTAAACCAGCTCATATTCCACAGGATGTCTGGAACTCCTGGAAATTAAAATGGAATACAGAAGAATACCAGCTAAAATATGAGCAAAACAAGAAGAATAGACGTAACGGTGTGGCTGATGGAGTAGCAAAACCCACACATAGCGCTGGATCCGCATGTCATTTGAAGATAGATTCTGATTTGGTAATTTTTAAAATGATACATCGTATCAATGTTTGCATATGTTTATCTGTATATTTGACTTTTTATATGGTATTTATGCAGAAGAGGAAATTAGGACAAGAGCCACCCTATAGTGAATTGTTCATGTATACACACACTAAGAATCATGATGGAGTCACTTTCACAAATGAAAAAGATAGACAAATTCATGTAATATTCAATTCAGTTTAACTTAAATTTTATATTGTAGATACTACATAATATCATTCCTAAATTTGATATCTTTTAACTTATAATATTTTTATTTTGTAGGCGACCTGTACAGAAAAACAGGCAGAGTTGCAAACTGAAGGTGTTGAATTTGAGGAGGACAAGCTATTTTATGTTGTTGTAGGTGGTCATGATAAAAAAAAAAAGAAGACTTTATGGATTAGGCTCTTTTGCAAAGTCAGTTCCCAATAGGAATGGTAAAACAGATATTTCGGAAAAAAAATGATGAAATAGAAGAAATGAGGGAGCTTGTTGATAAACAACAACAAAACGAAGAGCTTAAAGAAATGATGAACGCCCAACAAGGGGAAAACAAAGCAAGGGTCGGGTATCTCGAAAAACAACTTCAAACAACATTGGATCTTATTAATGGCTTTACAAAACAACAAGAGTAGTAGGTTGATATATGTTTATTGAAGATTATGTATTTTAGAGTAGCAACTTTCTTTTTTCAATGTAATAAATAATTATTTTGCTATTTTATGATATGATGGTTATGATTTTTTTGGTTTTTTTTTTGTTTTTCATATATTACTACAAAATTATTTGGATATAATTTATAATATATACACCACTAAAATTGCTAGGGATTCATGACCACGGAATTTGCTAGGAAGTGATCAAACAAAATTTGCTAGGGATTCATCACCACGGATTTAGCTAGGGATTCATCACTACAGATTTAGCTAGCAATTCATCACCGCAAATTTTGCTAGTATTCATCATCAGGGATTTTTCTAGGGATTAACTACAACATAATTTATGACGGAAGAACTACCACGGAATTTATGATGGAAACCTACTACGGAATACACAACGGAATACCATCTACCACGGATTTCATTCCGTTGTCACAATTGCGACAGAATTATCATTTCCATTGCAAACCCCTCACTGTGGCGTTTTTAGGGATGGAAATAGGTCGTTGCAAATTTCGTCGCTATTCGTCTTTTGCAACGGAATTTTAGCTTTTCGCAATAGATTCCTTCCGTAGCAAAATTGCGTTTTCTTGTAGTGGTAATTCCTATATGGTTATTTATGATTAAGTTATATAAACAACTTAAGTGTGCCTTTTTTCTAAAACATTTAGGATAAAGGCCTTCTAAGGAATCCACGAGTTCACCCAACATTTAGAATGGACTCAACACTAACGTAAACCATGATTTCACAAAGGATTGCCACAGTGTTAGTGTTAAGACATAATAGTTAGCTACGTATGAGGCTGGCCGAAATGAATCTTCCGTGAACGGTGGAAGTAATGATAGTATTCCAGTCTTTAACAAAAAAACCATATCTTTTTCATACAAGGATTTCTTAGCCTACTAACCCCCATCCTTCTTCAGTACGGAAGGAGTCATTGGTCTATCCCGTTGGATAGAGTTGATGGAGGTAGTGTTCCATATCAGCTCTTGTGCTAATGATTGTCGTGTTAAATATGCTACTTGTAAGCTAATGGATTCCGCCTGACAAGGTATAAAAACCATACCAAGTATATAGGAATTGATGTAGCCTATGCCATTTCTTGGGAAGCCCTGAAACAGATGATGATCGAGGAGTATTGTCCACGACAAGAAATTATGGCCCTAGAATAAGAATTGTTAAACCTTTCTATGAAAGAGTCAGAAGTTACCGCTTACACCTCCCGATTTAACTACCTTGCCAACCTCTGCCCGGGTATAGTAAACTCAAAATAAAAAGATGGAAATGTATATTTGGGGGCTAACTCCTCCAGTTCAAGGTCTGGTTGTTGCATTCAAACCCGCTACCTTTGATAGTGCTAAACAATTGGCTTATCATTTGACTAAACAATATCTCCGTCTGAGCACCACAACCCACCAAATGGAGCAAAACAAGGTAAAGGGTACGAAATGAAAGTACCACAAGGAGTCCAAAGGGAACTTGAAACTCCTTAAGCCCAAACCAGAACATGTGGTTGTCTATGCCGTAATTACCAACACTCCCATTCTGTCCAAGTCCTACTCTGGGACTTTAACCCATTGTACCAAATGCAATTTCCACCATGTCGGAAATCACATAGAGATAATTTGTAACTACTGTAACCTGAGAGGTCATATCTCGAGGTACTGCAGAAAGACCCCAACCATTACAACATCAACCACTGCAAAAGGGGGAAGCCAGAATTGCTTCGAATGCAACCAACTAGGGCATTTTAGGAAGGACTGCCTGAAATTGAAGAATCAGGGTGGCAAAAGAACAACATAGTGATCGATACAAGAAATGTTCACCAGGACCCAATTGTGATTACTGGTATGTTTCACATCAACAATGTTTATGCTTCTATATGATTTGATAATGATAATGATATAAGACTTATTAACCATAGTTTTAGAAACACAATAAAACCTATATTCTACAAACTTAATAAAACTTACAGAACAGAAATGTCAAATCAGCCCAATAATAAAACACTTTAGAAATACTCACCATTTGTCTTCTCAACCTTAATAATCACGTCTTTCACGTCAGTCTAATTCTTATGACCATTGGAAGTTCAATGTGATCATCAAAATGGATTGGTCATCACCACATCGAAAGGAGGTTTATTGATGCGAAAAAGTCGTTCGACTACCCTTACCAAACGACGAAACCATTGTGATTTACGAAGACAAGGAATGGAAGAGCCTAAAAGAGAGTCATCACTTGCATGAAGGCAAGGAAGTATTTGTAGAGGAGTTGCTTTGCTTTCTTAGCCCACATGGCAGATATGGAAGACAATGGTAAGGAAATCAAAGACATACCGCAAGTGTGAGACTACCCAGACCTATTTCTAAAAGATCTACCTCGAGTACCTCTAGTCAGACAGGTTAAATTCCGAATTGACTTAATCCCGGGTGCAGCACCAATGGCACGATCTCCTAATCGTCTGGCTCCATCAGAAATGCAAGAACTATCGTGTCAACTTTAAGAACTTCTAAAAAAATGCTTTATCCGACCAAGCTTCTCTCCATGAGGAGCCCCGATATTATTTGTCAAAAAAGAAGGATGGATTGTACAGGATGTGCATCGATTATCGAGAGTTGAATAAGCTCACCATCAAAAATCGATATCCACTCCCAAGGATCGATGACTTGTTCGAACAACTACAAGGATCCTACTACTACTCAACGATCGATCTACAATCCGGCTATCATCAACTTAGAGTTCAAGAGACGAATATTCTAAAGACAATGTTCCGACCTAGATATGGTCACTATGAGTTTCTACTTATGCCATCTGGACTGACCAATGCACCATCCGTATTCATGGAGCTTATGAATCGGGTGTGTAAACCCTACATGGATAAATTAGTGATCATGTTCATTGACAACATATTGATATACTCACGAACCAAGGAAGAACATGGCCAACACTTGCATTTAATCCTTGAACCCTTAGGAAAAGAGAAACTTTGTGTAAATTTTTCTTAATGTGAGTTCTGGATTAATGAAGTTCATTTCCTCGGTTATGTGGTCATCAGTAAAGGGATTCATGTCGATCATTCAAAGATTGAAGCGGTTAAGAATTGGAAAGCACCAACAACACCAACCGAAGTATGCCAATTGTTAGGGCTTGCAGGTTACTATCAGAGATTCATCGAGATTTTTTTCAAAAATAGCCAATCCTCTCACCGTACTAACCCAGAAAGACAAAAAGTTTGATTGGGGAGACAATCAAGAGTCTGTCTTCCCAAAGTTGAAGAAATTGTTGTGTACTGCACTAATTTTATCTCTTCAAAAAGGAATAGAAGACTTGTAGTAGTCTACGACACCTCTCACCAAGGGTTAGGACGCATATTGATGCAACTAAATAAATCTATTGCATAATAATCGAGACACTCTAATATAAATGGCACAAACTACACCCCCTTAAAAACCAAACATGAGTACAACATACCTCAAACGGATGGCCAGAGCGAAAGAACAATGCAAACCCTAGAAATCGTGCTCCACGCCTATGTAATAGACTTCGGTAATGCGTGGTTGCCATACTCCAATATGTTGGATAAAAGTTGGAGATACCTAACTAGCTAGAAAACATGTTAGAGATGCCTTAACTATTGGTCCTAAAATCATTCAAGAAATAACGGAGAAGATCGTTCAAACAAAAGGAACAATTAAAAGTAGAATGTAGTCGACATAATAGCTATGTTGACATCAAATGCAAACCATTGGAACTCAAAGTAGGAGACCATGTCTTTCTAATGGTTTCTCCATGGAAGGGTGTCATTAGGTTTGGAAAAAGAGGTAAATTAAACCCCCATCACATCGGACCTTTAGAAATCCTAACAAGGGTTGATGTGGTAGATTACAGGCTCAAACTACCTCAAGAACTCAACAAGGTACACGATACCTTCCACGTGTGTAATCTCAAAAAGTTTCTAGCCGATGAAAACCCCGTAATTCCACTTGATGAGATCCAGGTTGACTCCAATCTTCACTTTCGTGGAGGAACCAGTAGATATCATGGATTGGGAGATCAAAAGACTTAAATGCAACAGAAGTATCCACACTTGTTCAGAGATGCTCCCTCCACTAGTGAAATGACTTAATAATAGCACAAAGTAGCCTAGAACTTAATAATTTCAGTACGAAATTCCCTTAACGGGGAGGTAATGTGACATCTCGGACTTTAGGGCATAGACTACGAACGACTAAATTACAGTAAATTTGTTTCTAATTTAACTCATTTAGTTTTATTGCATCTAATGTAAAATAAATGAGTCCACTTCAATTATTATATGATGTTAGATGATACCTTACTTCCAAATGTGTAAACTATCAACAAAATTAAACCACTTAAACTACATCACTGATTAATGTGTCTGAAAATCTGAAATATTGCATTAAGAAGTATTGAGAAAAGCAAACATTAAAATATTATAGTACATGCTCCCCTGTTTCCGAAAATATAAAAAACATCCAAAACGGAGTTCGTATGCAAAAGATACGACTGTTTTAAGAAACCAAACCGATATAACACCAGTCTTACGTGTTCTGCATAAACTGTTTTAATCCATTGTGGCACTTAAACATTGCCTACAGGATTTTCGAGAACATTTTTAAACTTAGACTATGATCCATTATTTAATTCTATACTCAAAATATTTTTAGCAAAAATATTTACAAAAATCGTGAAAACGGACCCCGCGAGCCATTTAGATGCAAAACTTTAAATTCGATTTCCAGGAGTTCCGTAACTCCAAAAATGTTAGGACATGATTTGTGGTTTATACTTTACTTTACTTAGATTTTAGAGTTCTCGGTCTAGGACCGAAAACACCATGAATTCAGTGGTGCTTGGATCGAAATCATTAAGAGATGTTAGTTGGGCTTTAGGTTGGGCCTTTGTAATTAGGTCTAGGTATATATATTGTCTTGATTCGGCTGTGTTTAGGGTTGGTCATTCTAGTTGTTGATTTTCGATTTTTGAGAGAGACAGAGAGAACTGAGAGACATAGAGAGTCTTATGTACTGTACTATTGATTAATATAGTGTGCATTGAAGATTCAACATCATGTTCTTATTTCATATTTACTATTTGTGTCATTCACTTGATTAGGATTCCGCACCAATCTAGTGATTTTGATTGATACATCGATTGTGGTTTTACTATTGGTATTAGAGCAAGTATTGGTATCAATCGAATTGGCAAAATATTAAACGTTTCTTGGAGTTTCTGGTGTTTTTGAGTTCTTTTTGTCGAATATCATTGATGTTGTTCTTCGTGTTCTTCAGTAAATTAAAGACTTTGATCAAAATTGGTCTTGACGTTATCGGCGGCAAAATTCAAGTTCTCGGTTAGGTTTTAGGGTTCTCGGCTTGGAAGAGTTATCGGCCAAGAAATAGCATTCTCGGTCAAACAATTGATTTTTAACGATCTCGGTCAAACAAAATTTTCGGTCAACGGGATTTCCATCAACAGTCTTGACTTTTTGACTTTTTGGTCAAACCTAGTAGTTTTCGGTTAAATCATATACTTTTCGGTTTAGAATGGACTCGTACAACACCTCTCTTTCAACAATGCAAAGTGATTTTGATTCGGTTACGGGGACAACAACTCGAATTACCCGGCTGCTAACCGCTGATGGATTTCCTGAGTGGATATTTAGATTTGAGAAGTATGTTAAGATGAAGGATAGCAAAGTGTGGAGAAGCTTGCTGAGAGGTCCAGTCAAGATGACAACCACTCCGGATGATGAAGCTAAAACCACGATTGATAAGCCAATCGAGGACTACACTAATGAGGATTTCAACAAGATTGAAGATGATGAGAAAGCCCTGGCTATTCTTACTATGGCTTTGTCCCCTGACATTGCTCAAGGTTTCCGGGAGTATAAATCTGCTAAGGCTTTATGGGAAGCCTTAATTGAGGTGTATGAAGGGAATAAGGATATGAAGCAAAGCAGATAGGATTTGCTTCGTCAAAGATTCAACATGTTTAATCATGTTCTTGGGGAGGCTCTAGAAGTCTAGTTGCAACGTTTTATTACTCTCAACAAAGAATGAGCACTGCTAGAATTGTGTTGTCCTGTTCTGAGATAAATAAGAAACTGCTCAATTCACTTGCTATGAACTAGGATATGAATGTGTATGTGATCAAGAAGACAAAGGACCTGAGCAAACTATCTCTTTCTGAAGTGATGGCTATCATCAAGGCATGTGACATGGATGGCAAGCAGAGAGAAGTTAATCATGTCAATTCTTACTCAACTGCAAGCTTAAGAGCATCTACTAACAATGCATTTTCAGTTGTACCATCGCATCATGATCCATCATTTTTTGGTCAACCAATGGCATCTCCCAACTCTTCCACGTCCAGTTCCACCACCAAATCTACCTTGCAGACTCCAGCTGCTGCTAAAGGAGCTGAAGAAAAGATGGCTATGATGGATGGATTCATGAACTGGGACAGTGCCTTTGTTGCTGGTGAATTAGTTCCTCTAGTTATGATTGGAGAACTCGATCAAATTCACCCTCAGGATGTTGAAGAGATGGACATATCATGGCAAATTGCTATGGCAGTGTTCAGGGCAAATAAGTTCAATCAGCGAACTGAAAAGAATAATTGTGGAGTGAATGTGGGCTTCAACAAGAGTAAGTTGAGGTGTTACAATATTTACAAGGCATGTCATTTTGCTCGTGAGCGCACCAAGCCAAGAGTGGAGAATAATGCTGAGAGGGCTTTGGTTCCAGCTGGAAAGAACAAATAAGCGCCTCTGAATAATGAGAATGCTATGGTGGTATAGCAGTTTTCATGGGAAGATCAAATACAGGCTCTCAATCTTACTAAAGATGGAAGAGCTAATCTTTCCCAGATTGAAGATAGTGAGGATGCAGATTTGGCTGAGGAGAAGATGTTGGAGTTGCAGTTCGCTTTCATGGCCTCCACCACTCCTACCACCAAAGAGGTTAGTGAAGTTTCATGCTCTAAATCTTGCGTAGATAAAGTTAATAAATATCGTGAGCAAAATGAATTATTAGTTAGAGAAGTCTTTGATCTTAAAAATGAAATATATGAAATTTAAGAAAGTAAACAAGCCTCTAAAAGAAAAACTAGATGCTCAAAATAAAGATTTAATTAGGATTAAGGAGGAATATAGCATTAAAAGTGTTCACCATCGTTATGATAAATAGGAAATTGCCAAATTAACTGCTGAACTTGATGTGTTAAAAGCTAAATTTAAAGATGCTGAATTTAACTTTAATAAATTTGTTGTGTCAAGTGAGATAGTTGAATCTATGATAGAAAAACAATTAAAATGGAAAGATAACCACAAAAGTTATCATAGTGTTCCACCATCTTTTAATGATAATTATGTTTCTGCCTCTGAGACTATAGAAATACAAAAACCTACATAATATGGCCAGCCCCCTGTATCGATTTAAGTTAAGACTGAACAATCTGGTCCCACTAAAAGTGTTGAGGTGAACAATATTGATGTCTCTACCTCATGTGCAGATCAAGTATTAGTGGAAGATGAGGACAAGGAGGACATTAATAATGCTTGCTCTGTTTAAAACCTTCCAAGGACTAACATTTTATTTTCTTCTATTTCAAATAATTGTGTAAACAAAGATATTAAAAATGTTGCTTTGGCTTCTTTTAAAAATTATGGTGATGTTGCTTTTAATTCAAATTCAAATAGTCCTGTTTTTGAAAAATTTAAGCCACATAAGGTCGTGAAAGAGTTTGATAAATGTAAATGTGCATGTGGAAATTATTTGAAACAAGACTCTTTTGGGCGAGGATCAAGCTCCAATAACACTTTCTTAAAAAGACTTACTTGTTTTGATAGTGGGACCCAGGTCACATTGCTAGAAACTGTCCACATCATTCATATGCTCCCTTCTTTGAATTCGGATGGACGAACGTGCCAAGGAGGAGATCTTCCACAATAAATCCTTCAAGCTTACGTCCCCGTAATAACAATTGGAATGATGACAAGGCCAAGAATCAAGCCTTCAAGGACAAAATGAAAACTGACTCGAGAGATGGCTCAACCAAACCAAATCAGGTGAGGTCAAAGTAATCTCAAGGGTCGACCTCTAGCTCACACTTACAATACATGCCTAAATTGAAAGGTAGTCCCATACTAAAGCCAAGTGAAAAAGGTCCCATTCAGTTCAATAAGAAAGTACATAAACCAAATCACTAATAGGTACCCAAAGTCCTTTCGTCCAAATCATTATTTGATAAACAGGATATGGTATGGGAAAGAGTATCCCGAGTTAATAGTAATGGTCAACCCAGTTTCAAGATGGACTAGGTTCCCAAAACTAATTAATCCCGCAACTTGTGCAGGAAAAGCTATGGAGGAATATCATCAAACCTTGGTAAGTTGATAGTGGTTGTTTCAGGTGCATGACAAGAGACATATCCCAACTTAATGACATTCAAAACGTTAATGGTGGTTATGTGTTCTTTTCGGGAGGATGAAAGTGAAAGATCATTCAAATGGGGACCGTTACAAATGGTGTGTTGAATTTTTAAAACGTCAACCTTGTTCCTGAACTGAAACATAGTTTGTTGAGTGTCTCTCAAACCTGCGATAGAGACTTCTTAATTTATTTCATCAAGAAGGAGTGTTTAATTCAAAATCCTGGTATCGTCATACCAGAAGAATGGATATTGGTGAGATTAGAACGTCAAAACAATGCCTATATCATCGACATGAATCACAACATCCCGGAGAACGTTACTTGTCTGTTCTCAAAGACTTATGAACAAAATGTTATACTCTGGCATCATCGCTTTGGTCACGCAAATGCGAAGAATCTAAATCATCTTGCCAAAAATGATCTTGTTTGAGGTTTGCCTATAAATATTTTGTCACTTTCGAGTAGTGTGTGGCCTATGCACAGGGAAAGCATCATCGAAAACTGCACAAGCCCACACTGGTCAACTCAATCGACACACTTCTTCAATTGTTTCACATGGATCTCTTTGGACCAATCAATGTTCTTAGCATCAACAAAATCTTATACTGTCTAGTTCTAATAGATGATTGCTCACATTTTACCTGGGTCTTCTTTCTGAAGAACAAGAGTGAGATTACAAAGCTGATCAAGAGGTTCATCGTCCTGATTGAGAATCAGACCAATGAGAAGGTGAAAGGCATTCGATGCGATAATGGGACAAAATTCAAGAATGCTATTTCGGACCATTTATGTGTTGAAAAGGGGGTGCAACATCAATACAGTGCGACTCGCACACCACAAAAAAATGGTGTTGCTGGGAGAAGGAATAGAACCCTAATCGACACTGTTAGAACATTGCTTTGTAACTCAAAATTACCGATGTTCTTCTAGGCTGAGGCCATAAATACAACATGTTATGTTTAGAAACAGATTCTAATCAGCAAAACGTCACATGAAGACTCCGTATAAAATCCTTTATGGTCACAAATGGTAGAAATTTTTGAAGCCACTCCAAAGTTCAATGCACTTTTCTTCATCTTGAAGCCACTACAAAGTTCAATTAAAAGGCTGATGACTGTTATTTCGTCAGGTATGTTGAACGCACTGCTTATCGGGTCTATACTAAAGCTACCAAGCAGATCATGGAGTCCTTTGATGCTCACTGGCTATTTGATTATGCTGAATTGTTTAAACCTTTTTATGTGTTTTCTAATAATGTTTCAGGTACCCATCCAAACTCGTGTGGATCAACTAGGGACGATGAAGAAGAAGAGATCATTATTGAACCTATCAAGCCATTGATACTGCAGGAGGAAACTACAAGCTTGAATGATGGCACTCCGGATCTCCTACCAGTAGATGATGACACACCTGTTGAATCTCCGGAAAAGGATGACGATTCACTGGTTCTAGAAGAAAATGTCACCTCTACTGAAAATGTCATCTCTTACTCTGCAAAAACTTTTGTTTCTACTTTTACGGATTTTCTCTTTCCTGAGAGAATTCCTAATAAGTATGTAGCGAATACTTCATACGACTTCCGATCATCGGATAGAAGTGATTCAGCCATAGGCAGGGTAGGGAACATCAAGAATCTTCTAGTCTCCTCGCAAGCGGTGGATCATGAGATTTCTTCAAGGGTTCAGTGCAACCATTCCATCGAAAATATTATAGGTTCCCTGGCGGATGGAGTCAAGACCAGAAGCCAGAGCAGATATTTTAACGATTATATATATTCGTCCTTCATATCCCAAATCGAGCCAAAGAACATTGAGATGGCTCTTAATGAACCAAGTTGGGTGGATGTCATGCATGAAGAGCTGAATCAATTTGAGAAGCTGAAGGTTTGGCAACTGGTAGAACTTCCTGAAGGAAAGAAGTCTCTTGACACAAGATCGGTTTTTCGCAACAAGCAAGATGATAGCGGGGTGATTGTGCGAAACAAGGTGCGTTTGGTTGTTTTTGGTTTCATGAAAATAGAAGGTCTTGACTACACAAAGTTATATTCTCGCGTGGATCGATTGGAAGCAATTCGTATCTTCTTAGCATACGCTTCCTACATGGGTTTCACTGTATATCAGATGGATGTCAAAACTGCTTTCTTGTACGGAGAAGTAAAAAAGGAAATCTATATTAATTAACCCCCAGGTTTTGTCAACTCAAAATTTCCAAATCATGTGTACAAGCCAGACAAGGCAAATATGTTGATGACATTTGGGAGAAATTTGGGTTCAAGGATGCTAAAATTGCTTCTACTCCCATGGCTGAACGACCTCTGTTGACATCAGATCCGGATGGAGAATCGGTTGATCAAACTCTATATCGCTCCATGATCGGTTCTCTGATGTATCTAACTTCTAGCAGACCAGATATATTCTTTACAGTCTGTCAATGTAACAAACCGTTATTTCAAACCTATGTAATAGTGTAGGTCAATTTGTACTTCTTTTTAAATTAATAAAGAGAAATTTTAGCATACTGTGTATATTTACATATTGACCCTCAAAAATAAATTATTAAATAATATCAACTGGGATGAACCAAGTGATAGAGATTGTAACAAGGTTTCCAAAAATATATAGAACACTAAAATCCGAGTTATAACGAAGAAGTTATGGCCAATCGAAAATCCGCGACAAAACCGGCAAAACGCTGTTCAGTGTAAAAACTGAATTTTTAATAAAAAGCTTTTTAGCCTTAAAAATCTAAATGAAAGTTGTAGTTTATGTTAAACCGAGAACTTTCATAAAAAGAACGCCAAAATCTGACTTCGAATGAAGAAGTTATGATTTTTCTAAATTTCAGTATAGCAGTGTACAGCTAAAAACTCGAAGTAAAGATCGATTGGTTTTCAGCCAACACAACCTAAACGAGAATTGAAGGTCTCGTCATTAGTAGTACAACGGTAAAAAGACAAACAAAAACGGACATCGTATGAAGAAGTTATGAATTTATAACGGATTCCCGTCCCGGTCTATTTAAAATAATAATATTAAAAATAAAGTCAAAATTAGCCGACGAAGTCTAAACGAAAGTCGTAGAGTATAATTTTACCTACGCGTGCATATAAAGAACGTCAAAAACGGAGTTCGTATGCAAAAGTTATGAATTTTACAAGTTTTTGGCACAAAAATAAAGAAAAATAGAAAAACCGGGAATTTTCGCATGAACAGTAATGCCACATCACCCTCGCATGCGAGGCCTCCACGTGTTGGCTGCTGATTGGACTGAAGCCTCGCGTGTCGTCTTCTGATTGGACCAACTCCGCGGTCCACTAAGCTTCGGATAGCCTCGCATGAGACACACCGGAGACGCCCCACGCACGCCCCTCGTACCCGCTCCTTCGCATGTGTCTTCTTCCCATTGGACCGAGGTCTGGTCCAATCCGAGCCTACCACCTCCAAACCGAAGTTGCCTCCCTTCTCAAGCTGTCAGCCTCGCATAGCCTCGCATAAGCCTCGGAACCGAGGCTTCGGTCTATATAAGGCATGCGAGGGCTTCCGAAAATTTTCAGTTTTCACCCAAAAAATCATTCTCTTTCACATTTTCGACTCCCCTAAGCTCATATACAACCTGTAAAGCCCCGGTATCAAGACTCGAGCCCGAAGAAAGCCTTGAAACTCCCAAGAAGTAACCTCTCTCCTGTCAAAACTCTGCCCGATTTGGGCCGGTTTCTCGACAAATAAACTCCTTTTCGTGAAACGAAACTATGTCCGAATTACTACCTATCATGTGAGTTCATACCCCCGTATTTTCATAACTTCTACTATTTTAAGGGGGGGAATACAAGTATAACACAACAACTTTGTGTTATAAATAAATGATTTCAAATCACGATAAAACGATTTTAAAGCATCAAAAATACTCCAAATATTGAACTCTTTTATAAACTTATATTTTTCCCAAATATTCATATCCGCATATATATATATATATATATATATATATATATATATATATATATATATATATATATAAGATTTAAAAGGCTTAGGACTAATAACTTATTGTAGGTCCTTTTCCTTGTTTGGATGTGGACTTACAGTACCGGTTATTTGTCCGAATGTCGTTTAACTTTTACTTATATATAAAATTGTGTATGTATATAAATATAAAAGTCATTTCATTATGTTTAATTAACCTTTGTAACATATTGAGCAAAGGATTACATGCAAAAATAGTTATTTACCAATTCGTAAAGTACTTATAAATTATAATAGGTATAATTTATGATGCATAGAACAATTATTCATGATACAAGTATACTAGAACACACTGTTTTACATGAAACAAGGGTTTTGATTCAAGACAAAACAAGGGTTTGCACCTATCAAATACATGTTCGGAATACTAATTCAAGAACATACTATCAATCAGTTATTTAAGAATGATTGGGTTTTCACATCTAATATATATGTAACGTTTATATACTTTTTATGAGACATTCGATTCAGGTTGTTTAATTCATTTTAGAAAACCAAGGTAAAGCCCTGACATTATAACCAGAATCTCCTGTCCGGGGATCGAAACAAGTTGTGTGTAGATCTATATCGGGAATGAAAACCCCGCACTCAGGCTGCTAGCTACAGTCAGACATACACGCCAATGAGTGGCAATTGTTATCAACAGTTTAAACGCTCCCAAGGCGTTTGTTTCAGGCGTTCATGTCTTAGTATGGCTATAATAACTCATTAAAAAGATATTAACAACACGTTAGTGTATAAACAACTAAACGTAAGTACATCCTCAAAGTACCAGTTTACAAAATACAAAGTACAATGGTATACTACAGTTTTCAATAACAGCTGGTGAAGCCAGGCACACTCTCAGTTACAAGTATTACAAATACATTGGTTTACAAATAGAATGGTTTTATGGGAATAAAACTACTTTTCACATACCACATAAAATATGGGATTTTCTAGAACAGTTTTCATATTCAAAATAAAAAGACACCCATGCAAACATAAAGACTTATGTACTCACTCAACTTATTGTTGATACTCTCTTTTCAAATTACTTGTATTCTCAGGGAAATAATAACATGTACTCCCCGAGCTTTTTGAGAAGATGGAGCCATTATGAGTCTTATCTTCTTCTTTTGTATAACTATTTTGGTTTCAATATGAAATGATTGAACACATATAAATATTATACTTTTAAATACAATGGTTGTTTGTACTTTGATTACTAAGATGCATGTGTTGTGATACTACAAATGAAGTCCTCCATCCCCGGACGTTTCCGCCGTCTGGTTTGGGGGTGTGACAGTCAATGGGCTCACCATCAGGATAATCCTAAACTTTTCTCATTTAATTGTTGTAAAACGAATATTTAGATATCATAAAGGGAGACCTAAATTGGGTCTCTAGTATCGTAAAAATCATGAATTTGATCTTTCTGCTTTTATTGACCGCAACTATTGAGGTTGTGACATTGACAGGAAATCTACAAGTGCTGGATGTCAATTATTAGGAGACAGACTGATCTCATGGCAGTGCAAGAAACAACAAACTGTGTCCACTTCTATAGTTGAGGTTGAATATGTTGCTGCATCTGCTTGTTGTTCTCAGGTTATCTAGATGCAATATCAACTGTTGGATTATGGTTTGAGTTTTCTTGACACTCCTATCTTCTGTGATAATGATGTTGCTATTCAAATTGTTAAAAATCCAGTTCAGAATTTTAAAACCAAGCATATATATATATATATATATATATATATATATATATATATATATATATATATATATTAAAGTTCATTTTATACGAGATTGTTTTGAGAGTAAACTTGTTCATTTGGAACAAAGCCACACTGATAATAATGGGGCCGATTTGTTTACAAAACCTTTTGGAAAAGCTCGTTTTGATGTGCTTGTGAGTTTTGTTAAAATGATTCGTTTTGAAGACTGTCAAATTTTTTTGTACATTTTTATTTTATTTTTGTTTTCGTTAAATTTGTTCATATTTTTCCTTTCTTTTCTATGCATAAATTTAGGGGGACAATTAAAACCAAACAAAAATCAGAAAAATTAAAAAATTCCAAAAATATGTTTTTTTCTGTTTTTATTTCATTTTCCGAAAAATCAAAAAATCAAAAATATTGTATTGTTTTTTAGCATATTTTAATTTTATTTTTATTTTTGGTTATTTTTATTTTTATTTCTAAAATTTATTTGTCTTGAAACATGGATGAGCAAGGAGAAGAGACCTGGAAAGGAATTGATGGACATTAGACTTCACACTACTTTCACATGAAATTGAAGGCATGAAACTATACAAACTGTCAGTTAGGCAGTTTCTTTCTAAGAATTGTCATATTTAAGGAATTGAAAGTTTGAAACTCTACAGATTGTCAAAATTGGTCTAGTCAGTTATCTTTACCTAAGAGTTGTCATGGCACCAGTGCGATTCACCCAACCAGGAAATAGATATCGTTGAACATCATGCCTAGGGTCTTGACATTTTTTTGTCATGCAAAACTATGGAGACTCAAATGTATTCTCGGATAAATTCTCCGCAGGTAAGGAATGAACGTTCAGTGAGAGTAGGGCGTTGCACCTCGCAAGGCACGATTATCGCTGAATGTCCCGCCAAAGGGCCTTGACCTCGCATCATGCTAAACTGTAGATATATGTCTTCGGATACATATGTCGCAGGAATGGTTTTGTGAGCTATTCCTGATTAACTCTCACTGACACTAGAATTGTACACTCAACTGATATTCAGAAACCATTGAACGTCTCTCCAAGGGCCAAGTTAACTTGTTAAATTGAAAAACTGTATTGAGATCTTTGATCGAGGATATACAGGGGCTAACATCAAAAATAGCCATGAGTAGTTCTCCGATACTCAACAACTCACAGTGCGTTCCTCCGTGTTCACACAAATATTGCAAGTAGTCTCCATTTGAGCCAAGGTTGGGTCATTGAATAACTATGGAGAGAAGGGTCTTTATGACTCTATAATCCACATGGACTTTTAGTCATGGTTACTTTTAAAGACACATTTGTGATCGATGAAGAATATTCATTCGAAGGAACAAGAAGTGAAGATTATTCTTCAACACACAAACTTTCAACCCTAGAAGTAAGGTGAAGTTGTATTTAAAGTTATAAGACGAATTGCATTGAAGCCTCCACAATTAATTTTCTACTGTCTATGAACCTACTGAAGTGATCCAGAAGAATCGGTCTCTCTATAATTATCTCTGAAACATTTAAAAGCTGAAAGTGCTGATTTTCAAGAACCCATTCAAGATGCCTCTATACCCAATATGCGTTAAAAGTCAAATTTATAAAGGAAGTTCAACTATTCAAGATGAATTCATTCATGCAGAAATTCATATGTTCATCTTGAAGTCGTGAAGAAATCAAAGATAAAAGCTGACAGTCAAGAACAAAGAGAAGATTGAAAAGAACAGAAAGCCATAAACTAAGGCAGAGATTGTTAGGACATGATTTTTGGTTTATACTTTACTTTACTTAGATTTTAGATTTCTCGGTCTAGGACCGAAAACACCATGAATTCGGTGGTGCTTGGACCGAAATCATTATGTGATGTCGGTTGGGCTTTGGGTTGGGCCTTTGTAATTAGGTCTAGGTATATATATTGTATTGATTCAGCCGTGTTTAGGGTTGGTCATTCTAGTTGTTGATTTTCAATTTCTATGATAGACAAAGACAACCGAGAGACATAGAGAGTCTTATGTACTAGATTATTGATTAATGTTGTGTTCATTGAAGATTCAACATCGTGTTCTTATTTCATATTTACTATTTGTGTCGTTCACTTGATTGGGATTCTGCACCAATCTAGTGATTTGGATTGATATCTAGATCGTGGTTTTTCAAAAAATTAATTCATTTGATGTTCCGGAATCCTTGAATTAAAATCTATTTAATGGCACTTTTGGAAAAATTTCACGATACATGGATCTCGATACACTAAATATAGGTTTGTTTTGGGCATGTAATGGATAGATGACCTCATTGTAGGACCCACCAAGCCCCATTATACAATAAATCTGACTTTGGACTCCCTTCCCTCTTGCTTCCCTCCCAAGTGACCAGCAAGCCTTCTCCTTTCCCTACTTCTTCTTTGAGTGAAAGCCTCCCTAAAGAGTACAAGCATGGTGATTGAAATATGGAGCTTCTCCTCCATTAGTGTATACCCTTACATTATAAATAGAGACTTGTACCATATCTTAATGCACTCACAATCTCAGCTCCTCCCTTAAATCTCAATCTTTCTCTCTAAAATGCCCCTCTATCTTTCTCACGATTGCAAACACACAAACACCACACACCAAAATTCCTACACACTAACCCACCACCCAAACACCTCTTTATAATCCCCTTTGATCATCAACATACCTCAACCCCTACCCCCATCGTTTCCAGGTCAAAAGGAGGAAGAACCAGAGGCAAAACAAACATAGAACCACCCCACTGCCACCACCGAGCACTCCATTGCCACCCTTTCTATTCCACCGGAAAACCACCTCCACTACCTTCCCTTGTAGTTGTGTGTTGTTTAGAACCTCTCCCCCACCCTCCATTTGTCTACATACTCGCCAGAAATCCAGGAAAAATCCGACAACAGGAGGCTGTTGGACTTCCTTCGTCATCATCACACACCACCGCCGGTTGCCTTTCACCTCCTTCTGCCACCCATTTCCACTTTAAGTGACCTCCCAAACACCCCTTTAAATTGTTGGTATCGATTTCGTCGATCGATCGTTACCACTGGATCAATTTCCTTTTTTTTTTGTTCCTCGTTTCTTCGTGTGGATGGCCATCAGATACACAGGAGCTATAAACCTCCTATGTGAATCAAGTGTCACTGTGCAAAAATGGTTTTCAAAATAAATAAAATGTCCAAATTCCATAAATACTTTACAAAAATACTCTAAAGCCTTTAAAATTCCATTAAAAATGTTTAAAACCTACCCTCCTTCGAAAATGCTCTTAAAAATAGAATCTAAACATGTATACTTCAATTGCAATTATTTAAATTACCCCCCTCATTGTTATTTATTATCAAAATAAGTCCAATAATTTAATAAAAAGTTTAATAAAAAAATTATATTGATTTAATTTAGATTAAATAAACCTTAAATTTAATAAATTTATAAAAATTATTAAATAATTTATTATTTAAATGAATTATGAATTAACAAAACTTGGGAAATTATTCAATAATTCGTTATACTTTGTCAAAATACCAAATCACTCCCAAATATTAATTTATATCGAAATTTTCTAGGAAATCGAATTAATCACGGAGATTACGACTTCACAACAACACATCCCGGTTTTCAAAACGACTCGATAACCACTCGTTATGGTGAGTGTTATGGCCCCTCTTTTGTATTTACTTATTTTAGGGGAGAATACATGTACTAAGTATTATAAACGTACAAAAATAATATTACAATACGTTTTAACTACTTATGGTACGGGGAATCTGATTTGAAGGGCCACATAGGATTGTTGGATTTCACGACGGCTTAATTGCCAAAATAGTTCTACCCATTGGTGTTTCTTGTCTGGCCCTTGTCCGTGTATAGTAGTTGAAAAATATTGTTTAACATTTATATAATAAGTAATCAATGTCATTTTAAACCTCAATATCCTAATGTGTTATGTTGCTAGAATAATACAACTATTGAAATAACATATGGCATTATACAATAGAGTTTATAAAAGAAACACACATCGAACTTAAATTGAAGATATGAACTAAGTGCTTCGTTATAAAAGTTAGTGCCTTATACTTTACTCACATATCAATCATACTCGGCTTTTATAAACTTGATGTGATGAAATTCATTATGCATAGAACTTACCCACAATTAAGTTAGGGTTGAGAGTTATTCAAAAACTTTTTAGCTAAGGGCTTTTTAGTGAGACGTTATTCATTAGCTAAGTCTAAACACTTAGCATACCCACACTACTATAACCGTTAATATTCATAGCGAGATACATATGTATAGATCTATACGGGGTTGACATCCTCACTTGCGGATGCTAGCTACAACCTCGACTAATCAATTGAAGCGGGTGATAGGTGTCTACAATTTTTACTACAACGTCCAATGAAGAATTGTGGTCAAGTAAACTCAAGTCACATAGATCAGTTATAGGACTCACTATAAACATTAACTCGAATATCACTCTCTCTCTCTCTCTCTCTCTTTCTTTCTCTCTCTCCCTCTCTCTCTTACTACAACTTCTAAACTTGGTTGGTTTCAAAAGTCATTTTAAGCATGAAATTACTTATGTCATGACACTTTTTGGATTTTTCAAATCTTATTTAAATATGGTTTACTTATAAGAAAATACATTTTGAAAAGCTTTTAAGAGTATTATTACTCTGGCTAGCAAAAAACATGCGACGCTCACCAACCTTGTGTTGACCCTCAAACAACGTGTATTCTTAGGAAATCAGTGTTGGATTAGGTGTCTAAGCCCATCACTATAAATGGTATATACTTGAATTGATAGTAGTACATTCCTTCTAGGTTGCCTTCATACTAGCAAATAGATAGGATGACCTATTGAGAAAGAGGAAGAATTTATTATTTGATTAATAAATTGAAATGAACAATTTATTAATGTATTATGGAAATAATATATTAATTGGAAGTAATATTATTTAACTAATAGTTAATCAGAATTTAATTGGAATTAGTTTTGGGATTAATTGAATTAAGTAAAAGTGTAGGGTGTTTGGCAATTTGTTGATAGTTGAGAAAATAAGCTCTAGAACATCCCTAAAGAGGCTTGGACGAAAACTTCAAGGAAGGACCTAGAATTTTCGTCCAACGACTATTGGATGGAAGGTTGTGGGCTGCTTGGTCATTAAGCTAAGGAATTAGGGTTTTCCCCTAAAATAGTAGCTTTGGCTCTAAGTCACCTCACTATATAACGAGCCTCACCCTTGGTATTTTCGGCTACATAAAACCCTAAGAAGAGTGGCTGAAAATTGAAGCTTCCTCCTCCTCTCTCATATCTCATTCTCTTGCTAAGTGTGTTTGTGATTAATTAGAGGTGTTACACTTGTGACACTTGGTCTCAAGGTTCAACGTCTACAAGTTTTTTTATTGTTATTACTACATAACAATCAAAGGTATGTATCATAACCCTGTGTAATTTTTGATTGTTTACTAGAGATTTATGTTTTACACATTTTTGTTCATATTGTATGTTCAATTAGAGAAGACATTGATCTTATTAGGGTTGCATGCACACATAAGATTGTATGTCATATTGAAAACCCATCAATCAGTAATCAAGCAAATTTATTTGACAGATAATCAGGGATCTCAGACAATTTAGTTTACTAATTTTTATTATGTTCGCCTACCTGTTTAAGGCAATTCATATATTATATTATTATCTATAAGAACCATGTATTCAAACATCAGGATGGAATATAAATGTTGTTTTATTTATTGTTGTACTGGTGATATATATTTAGTTTATCTGTAATCCATGAACTTATTCTTGCATCCTGACATATTCCGCCGCCTTTGGACGGGGATGTGACAATGAGGGTATTTGGTTATCTTCATCTGGTTGCCACAGATGTTGCAAGGAGGGGCATTACGCCAAGGACTACTGTCAGCAGGCTCCAGTACCAAGCACTAGGATTTGCTACTGCTAAAACGGTCGAGGCTCTAACACCGGCTACTCTAAAAATCACTGATGGGAGCCAAGGTAGGGCGGAGACCCCAAGGGATTGAGGTCGTGCTTTTCAGCTCATGACAGAGGAGATCGGGGTGGCACTAGACGTTGTTACTGGTATGTTCCTATTTATCATCTTATTGATTATTTTATGGTATGCATTATGTTTACATTTCTGATAAGTACCTTCTTAGTGAGTTCTTTGACTGCTCTTATGTTATTCGACTCGGGCGCGATTCGGTACTTTGTATCTTGATCTTTCAGTAGGGATTTTGATATGCCCCTTAGCGCATTAGAGTGTCCGGTGCGGGTTTTTGTCGCCAACGAGCATGGGATTTCTGCATCTAGAGTTTAATAGGGTTGTATTCTAGAGGTTTTCGGGGTGCTTATCCGATTGATTTGATTCCTATCCCCATGGGGGATGTATGCGTGTTAGTGGGGATGGATTGGCTGAGCTGATTTGGTGTTATGATATATTGTGAGGGTCAACGAGTAGTGGTTCGAACCCCAAGTGGGGGAGAAATGGTCATCTATGGACAGGGTACCAGGGTTCTATCAAGGTTTTGTTCGGCGGCTAGGGCTCGGCAGTATATTCGGCACGGGTGTATGGGTTATCTTGCCTATGTGATTGATACTCAGATTGGGGAGCAGACATCGGTTTCGGATGTGCCAACTGCCAAGTAATTTGCGTATGTGTTTCCGGAGGAGTTACCCGGTGTGCCTCCCGAGAGGCAAGTTGAGTTTAGGATTGAACTTGTGCCAGGTGTGGCTCCAATTGCCAAGGCTCCGTAATCGTTTGGCATCGCCTGAGATGCAGGAGTTATCCTCTCAGCTTCAGGAGCTGTTAGGCAAGCAGTTCATCAGATGAAGTAGTTCGTCGTGGGGAGCACTGATATTGTTCATCAAGAAGAAGGATGGTTCAAACCTGATGTGCATTGATTAATAGGAGTTGAAGAAGTTGATGATGAAGAACCGTTATCCCTTTCTTCTGATTGACGATCTCTTTGACCAGTTTCAGGGTGCATCTTGGTTCTCCAAGATTGATCTGAGTTTGGGGTATCACCAACTGAGGGTTAGAGAGAAGGCAATGAAGAAGACTACATTTCATACTCATTATGGGCTTTACGAGTTCATGGTGAAGCCATTTGGGCTCACTAATGTGCCTTCGGTGTTTATGGACTTAATGAATCGAGTATGCATGCCGATGCTCGATTGATCAGTTAATGCTTTTATTGATGATATCTTGGTGAATTCCAAGACCATAGAGCAGCACGAGGACCACCTTCGAGAGCTTTTGGGAGTGTTGAGGCGAGAACGACTATATGCCAAGTTCTTGAAGTGTGAGTTTTGGTTATGAGAGGTCCAGTTCCTGGGGCATCTCAATAACCGAAACAGGATTTTGGTCAATCCGGTCAAGATTGAGACCGTGATGCAGTGGGAGGTTCCAAAGTATCCATCAGATATCAGGAATTTATTGGGTTTAGCAGGATATTATCGGAGATTTATCTAGGATTTCTCCAGGAGTGTTGTACCCGTCATTCATCTGAAAAGCAAGGGTGTAGATTTCCGATGGGGCCCAGAGCAGCAGATGACGTTTGAGACACTACAACAAAGGTTATGCGAGGCCCCAATATTGACCCTTCCGGGGGTGTTGAGGACTTTGTTGTATTTTGTGATGAATCCATTACTAGTTTGGGGCGGTTCTTATACAAAGAGGGCGACTTGTTGCATATACTTCTGAACAGCCAACGCCGCATAAGGCACGATATCCTACTCATAACCTGGAGTTGGGGGCAATGGTGTTTTCCCTCGAGATTTGGAGACATTATCTATATGGGGTCCATTGTACCGTTTACACGGATCACAAGAGTTTGTGATATCTTATGCATCAGCCTAACCTGAACACGAGGCAACGCAGATCGCTGGGCGTGGTCAAAGATTATGACTTCGAGATCCTTTACTATCCAGGTAAAGAGAATGTGGTTTCGGATGCTTTGAGTCGCAAGTTGGCTGGATCTTCAGCTGGGGATATGTGTATAAGGATATCCATTGATTCTCCACTTTTGGATTTGATCATAGGAGCACAGGCAGAAGGATTCAAGAAGAATAATTGGAAACAAGAGAGGATTAGGGGCGAGATCTGTAAAATTTTCAACGATAGTAAGGGATTGTTGACCCGATTTGGTCACGTTTGGGTTCTGGTTTCTAGTGGGATCAATAAGATAGTTTTGGATAAGGCCCATAAGTCTCGCTTTTCGATACACCTAGGAGCCACCAAGTTGTATTGGGATTTGAGACTAAGTTACTGGTGGTCGTGTATGAGGACGAAGATAGGCTGGTATATTAAGAGGTACTTGACCTATAGGATGGTCAAGGTTGAGCATCAGAGGCCGCATGGCAAGTTACAGTCTTTGGAGGTTCCCATGTGGAAGTAGGAACATATCACTATGGATTTTATACCTAAGCTACCGAATACTTCCAAGGGTTTTGATGCTACCTGGGTCATCGTGGATCGATTGACCACAAGTACTCAATTTTTTGGCCTTCCGGGAGAGTTCCTCGGCCAAAAACTTGGCCGATGTGTATGTTCGGGAGATTGTTTCTCGTCATGGGGTTTCGGTCTCCATTGTTTCAAACCGATACTTTCGGTTCACTTCCTGATTCTGGCAGAAGTTCAATGAGGAACTGGGTACGAGACTACTTTTCAGCACGACATGTCATCCACAGACCGACAACCATAATGAGCTGACCATCCATACATTTGAGGATATGTTGTGGGCTTGTGTCATAGATTTTAGTGGGAGTTGCGATTCCTATCTACCTCTTGCAGAGTTTTCCTACAGAAAGTATCACTCCAGCATTAGTGCCCGCCTTTTGAGCTATTGTATGGTCAGAAATGTCGTGCCCCAGTTTTTTGGGGTTGAGATTGGTCACAAAGTCATGGGAAGGACCAAAGTAGTCCTCCATACCACAAAGCTTATCCAACAGATCAGGTAGAGATTACAGACCGCAGAGAGTCGACCGATGCCAATCAGAGTTAGAGTTTCAAGTTGAGGATATGGTACTACTGAAGGTCTCACCCTGGAAGGGTGTGATACGCTTTAAGAAGAGGGGAAAATTAGGTCCCCAATATATTGGACCGTTCCGTGTGATCGCCAGGCTACGCAGGGTGGCCTACCGGTTGGATTTGCCGAGTGAACTTTGTCAGATCCACAACACTTTCCATGTTTTTCAATTGAAGAAATGTAAGTTAGACGGTGAGGAAGTGGTTCCTTTGGATGATATCCAAGGAAATGAGCGCCAAAGTTATATTGATAGGCCAGTAGCGATATTGGAGATATAGATGAAGGTCCTACACAACAAGGAGATACCTTTGGTAAAGATTTAGTGGCATCATCGAAAAGGCTCCGAGTAGACCTGAGAGCTGGAGGCGGAGATACTAGAGCATTATACTGAGTTATTCATGGCAGCCGACTTTTAGGACGAAGTCTAGTTCAAGTGGAGGAGAACTGTAACATGCTGATGATGAGGTATTTTCGATTTTAAACCTAAGGATGAAAGAATATTGAATTTTGACCCTTGGGTTTGAGAAAGTTTGCAAGAATAGCCCATAGTGGCATTTTGGTGATTTTGGCCAAAGGCCTGACACGCTGGGTGTACGTTGTGTACGTTGAGCGTACTAGGGCGGACATTAGTACGCTAAGAATACACCATGTACGCAGGCTGTATGTAATGAAACCTCAATCCCTAATTTTTTGGGTTTGGTCCATATATAAGCATTATTATCACCTCATTTCTCATTCCTTCCTCAACCTCCATCTAATAAAACGTCCCTCTAACAAACTTGAAGTGAGCAGAGTTCATTTTGAGCTCATTTGTGTGCTTTAGTGGTGTTCTTAAAGAAAAAGAAGTTGGTACAGGGACCTTGAAGCTTGGAAGCAACATAGATTGGGGATTCTTTCCTTATTATCAAGCTCCAAGTGGAAAAAAGCTCCTTGCTTGATCATCTTATCTTGTAGATCTAGCCATTTCTTCATTTAGGGCACTTTTGGTCCCAAATATGGTGATCTGTTAGCATGGCATGCTCTTAATCAAATAAGTAATCCGTTCAGACCTTAAGAGGGGTCTTGAGTTATAAAATTGTGGTCTTGATGCTTAGTTTTCCTCCATGCATGCTCTAGAAGGTCTTAAGGCATTAAGAAGTTAGGATTTTATGTATTAAGCATGCGAAGTCGTAAAGTTGGAAACTTTATGACTCTTCATAATATTTTAGCCTTGGGTCTGTATTTGGACGTATTAAGTCGAAGTATAAGATATTAATAAGTTATAAAGGAAAACTGATGCGTATGCAGGGCGTACCAAATGCTACGTTGTGCATATGCAGATTTGGCCTCAACGGATTGGACCTCTAGTACTCCATGCGTACCTTCGGTGTACGCCCCACGTACGAGACTTGAGTTGACTCGGATGGGTTGACTCGGTTGACTTGTGGATTTTGACCAATTTTGACTAAGGGTATTTTGGGAAATGTTATCAACTTAGAAGGAAAATGTTTTAACATTTAGGAATTGGTTTGAGTCGGTTGTCGGAGCTAGGAGTTTTCAGACTGTATTCAGACTCTGAGGTGAGTTTCCTCACTGTTTGTAGGGATCAAAGGCATCAATGTCGGCCCATTTGGTTTATGTATCCTAGTATCTAGGATGTTCCTATACAGTAGTAATCTGTGGTTTTGGCTACTAGTTTGTTAACTAGTTATATGATTATCTGTTGTTGGATATATGTTAATTTTATGTTCATGTCGACATGGTACGGTGGGGTTGAGACTATACTGCTTTGTGTTGGAAGTCAACAGACTGGGGCATTCCAACCATAAGGTTGTGGGCTAGGGCATTCCAATCGGAAGGTTGTGGGCCAGGGGTAATCCAACCAAGAGGTTGTAGACCCATTATGTATTAGGCATTCCAACTGTAAGGTTGTGGGCGGGGGAATTCGAATCATAAGGTTGTGGGCTAGGGGTAATCCAACCACGAGGTTGTGGATCCGTTATCTGTTCGATTGTATGTTGGTGTGATGGTACTTTGGGGGAAACTCACTAAGCTTTGGCTTATAGTTTTAGTTTATGGTTTCAGGTGCTTCCAAGGGCCATGGGAAGGCAAAGGCGTGATTGTTCACAACTTCTTGTTTTATCACTAAATCTTGGGAAAAACTTAGATTTGAAATGATACTTTGAAACAATGACTATTTACTAAACGATATTGATTCATGGTTGGTTTCTAAAATTTTAAATTTATTGTAATTTTGGAGTGTTATAGAAAAGCAGTTCAACTTTCAATTTCGACATCAAGGTCCAGACGAGTGGTAGCACGAATAGGCGGAGGTTATTAGTTTCATTTTCATTAAGCATGTAACAGAAGAAAGAATTATTTTGTTAGATTACCCATAGGATATGATTTTCTTTCTTCTCAAGGAAAGGATGGTTTTCCACCCAAGTGACTAATAGGATTTAAGAAGTAACCGAATTCCCAGGTACATATCACATCTCCAAAGAAAACCGTTTAGGTTCGTACCTTCATAGATGAGGGATATATCCTCACAGAAGAGGATCAGGAGTTTAATAGGTAGTGTAGCTTTCCATAGAGATCATCAAGTACTCAAGGGATACATCGGACTTAGGAAAACTCGTAATAAGGACTTAGTTACCCTATGCCAAAAAAGGAAAACCATATGATCGATGTCAAGAAGAAAGCATTTCCGTAGTACGAAACTTTCAAGCCATCTTCTAAATACACGAATAGAAATGCCTAGAAGAGGATCATTAAGGATGGACCATGAGAGGCGTTGGTAATTTCTAAAGGTTAAAGATGTATTGGTATCATACATAATAGGATTTATGGATCTAGTTTTTCATCCAAGTTCAACCAAATGATCATGATGTTGTCAGTATAAGTTAAGATTAACTAAGATTCCATAGCATAAATTTGAAAGAGTTCAATTCTAGGAGTGACTTAGAGTTAAAGCTAGGTAAGCAGTAGTACTTGTTGGAGATTCAATAGTTTAGACACATCGTCAAAAGTCAATGAATGATAGACCTGTCAGGAAAAGATCTAAGGATTTCCAACTCTCAAAAGTGAGGTATATTTCTAAACCCAATCTCAAATGGGTTACTAAGGTTGTTTGTTAATTTCTGAGGATACAAGAGAGTCTTATTTTTTTTTTGAAAAAGGGGTTTATATTTTTTTTGGCTCTCTCATTGAATAAATTTTGAAAGGTGTGTTTATATGTTACTTTTATGTTAAAAAGATTTTTAAAGGTTGTCTTGTAAAGCTTTTTCAGCAAATGTGACAATTCATTTGGTCAAGAAAATGGTTGTTTTCATTAATGTTCATGTCATATTCTAGAAAATATATCTGCATCTATGTGTCTCTATCATATTAGAAAGCATCAAAAAGAAAATCGTTGTTGATTATTCAAATGAAAGAAATTTTTTATTTAAAATATTTCTCTTATGATTGGGTCTTGGTCGTCGTTCAATAACAACATGAGCGAAAGTGTAATGGAAAAAGCATAAGTACTGAAGTTTTGATGAATCATGTAACAATCATCAATGGGTTATATCTTTTCCCATTGCTTCGTATATGGTATGTATGAGAAGTATATGTCAAAGAACATGTTTTACAGTGGCTACAATCCAAGAAATTCCACCTAGATTAAAGTCTATAAGTCTACTACCCTTTCTCTTATTTAATTTTTGTACAAGGTATTCTGAACTACTTTGACAGCTTGGATTTCTGTCTCTTTGTTCTTGATAATGTGGGGTCCATGTCTTGTAAAGCAAATAAGAGACAAACTCTTATTGAAAACAATTTTGAAAAAACAAAGAATGTGTCATGGTTCCATGCATCTGTGTATTAGCTTAAAAAGATAGAAGATTATAAGATGCATCTATGTATGTAACTGTGCTACATCACCTACATTAGACCACCATCTCCATTCAATCTCATTCACCTGCTTGTATTCTCCCTATCATATGCTTGACATTGTCTTCATTAGTTCATTCCATCTTCACTTCATACGTATCAACGTCATACATGTTGAATTCATATTTAAAATGTGAAGCAAGTCCATATCGAGTCCATTCAATGTAGTTTGTCCACTTACTAGCCTAGTAATCAAATCAAGGTCTTTTTCCATCCTGTCAAGTCACATATGGTAGAGCTTAGGAAAGGTACCCTCAGCCTAAATGATTTATGGTACTAGTGTGACTTTCAGCGTGAAGCTCATGCTAATTTGTATGCTAGCTACCATTAACATCAGATCCTCTAGAGATCACATTGATTACCTTGGCGTAAGTAGGAGGGGATTCTAGTTTGTCGAGTATCTTCTGAGGATCCTGATCTTTCTCTTTGTGTCTCTTATTTCTTCTTCCAAGTATTTCTGTGAGGTATCCTTTGCCTAGCAGGTAGCTAATCCCCTTCCTAAGAGTTATGCAATCCTCTGTGATATGACCAAAGTCTTCATGGTATTCAAACCATTTGGATTTGTCTTTCCAAGCAATGGATTTTTCTCCCTTTTCTTGGTCGTCTTGTTGTGTCTCCAAGATCACGCATAACAAATATTATACCTGAAATATCAATAGAAAAGCAATAGTCAGTAATCTTAGGAAAGTCTTCTTCTTCTCCTTCATCTTCAAGGGCATTAAGCTTATGATGACCAGGTTTGGAATATGGTTTTGACTTTTAGGATCTTTTGGCCGAGGAGTCGGCCTTCCTATTGGGATGATCTTATGATCTAGGTAGGTTGCTCCTCTTTTGGATCTCCTTGTCTTCTTCGAGCCTTATAAACCTTAGTGCTCTGCTCCCAACTTCGTCCATCCTTTTGCATGGAGTCATTACGAGGTCTTCGTAGAAAGGAAAGTCCTTCTTTAAGCCTATTTTAAAGGCTTCAACTTCAGTCGCCATGTCAATGTTGGGGATACTCAAAGCTTCTCTACCAAACCTGTTAACAAAGTCTCTAAGTCGTTCGTTAGGATCCAGAACCACTCGATAGAGATCACTAGTGATCTTCTCGAATGTTCTGCTACAAGAAAATTGATTATTGAAGATGTTAACTAAATGTGCAAATGATGTAATAAAATAAGGAGGAATATTCAACAGCCATTTAAGAGCTCATCCTGTGAGGGTTGAACCAAAGCCCTTGCATAGGAAAACTTCCTTCAAGTGTGTGGGGATGGGAATGATCTCCATTCCTTCTTTGTACTGTACAACGTGATCCTCAGGATCTGTAGTCCTATCAAAAGGCTTCATGTTGGGGGTTTGGAAGCGCTTTGGGACTTCGGTATCAGCTATTTCCAGAACAAATATTAAGATATTGTGGCTTGTACGGATACTTCTGGTATAGGTTGGACCACTCCAGGAACGCTCGAGATCATTCACCTTAATTGCTGAAGTTTCTTAGCCATGATTGGACTTAAACTTGTATCAAGCTTCATAGAGCCAGTGTTAAAATCATTATTGTTAGGGCTAGGACACTCAAAGCATTCAGGATCCTCAAACCTCATCATATATTTAGGATCCTCAACTATGTCAAGATCCCAACTATTACTATTATTATTATTTACTAACATTTATAACGGTTATATTTTGTTCTTAATTTACACATGTGCAGAAATAGTCAAGAAAAGACTTATTCTCAACAGAGAGTCATCTCAACTATGCTAAAGACCCAGAATACCACGTCAAACAACGTTCACAAAGCTGGTCATATAGGATCCTAGGAATATCAGATATCTTGTTAGCTAGTTTAGACTATAAATTGACACATGTATCTTGAACATGACACACTCTACCTACTCTTAGCTTACTGTACAAACTTTTTCATTTGTTCTTACTGAAATACTCTCTGTAATCATCATTTTATGTTAATAAAATCATCAAGGCAAGTGATCATTATCACCTTCCAATGTTTTGTGTCGGAGATCCTAGAAAGGATCAAGGGATTTCCTTGTAAACAATCGTGTCATTCTCTTTACCCTTCTCTATTGCACAATTCGAACATCACAACCTCTCACTTAATTTAGTTGATTTAAACTTGTGTAATTTTTTACCAAAACAATTATTATTTACGAAGTTACCAGGATCCTTAGTATTGGCGTAAGGAAGGTTTCATTGGGATCCTGGGTCACATG
Organism: Lactuca serriola; assembly: GCF_051521515.1. Taxonomy (NCBI): domain Eukaryota; kingdom Viridiplantae; phylum Streptophyta; class Magnoliopsida; order Asterales; family Asteraceae; genus Lactuca; species Lactuca serriola. Next base: position 175,547,732 of record NC_136411.1, on the reverse strand, counting down.
AGCTCGCTTGTTAGGAATTACCCCCAGACAAGAGCGGATGTTGGTACTCAGGATCCTTTATCCCGACGATTTCCGAAAAATCTCGCACTGTCGAAGTTTAGGATCCTAGGTTGTAGGATCGATGGTGCAACTTCTTGAGGTTTGCAGCTCACTACCCTCATTCTTTCCACTTCCTTGAGCACCGTCCCGTTATCCTCTTGTTGTTGAGTCACTTGTTGTTCTAACCTCCTCATCATGGCAAATAGCTCATTGTTGGAGACTATTACTAGAGGGTCCTGGGATCCTTGAGTAGTGACTGGAGGAGTGTTTTTCTTCAGTACATCAGGAGTCTTTTTGGGACATCCAGCTGGAGGTGGTGGAAGGGTTTTGGAGGAAATAGGATTAATTGAGGAAGAAGACAGGGTCGATTACGTAGACATGATTTTCCAAAAGGTTTTGAACACCATAGCCCCACGATGGGCGCAAAATTGTTTTAGTAAAAAATTACACAAGTGAAACTCAAACAAATCGTATGGGAGGCTGTGATGTTCAGGGTAAAGCAAGTACAAGATGATGATCAAAGTGACACAAGTTGTTTACAAGGAAAGTCCTTGATCCTTGCTAGGATGTCCGACACAAAATCTTGGGAGGTGATAATTTTCACCTGCCTTGATGATTTTATCAATTAAAATTATTGATTACAAAGATGAATGTGTAAATGTAAATACAAATATGGTAGATGAGCTAACTGTGTCCGTAGTGTGATGAATACAAGTGTTATTTACAGTCTAATGCTAATAACAAGAAGTGATATTTCTGGGATCCTCCGAAATCAGCCTATAGGAGTTATTTGACTTTGTATTCCGATTCTTTTGCCTGGTCAAGATGATTCTTCGTTGAGAATAAGTCTTTAGTTGATTATTTATGCACATGTGAGAAAAATAAAGAAGAATATAATTGTTATAGATGTTAGGAAAATAAATGATAATAATCATGATCCTAATGTTTGTTTAAAGATCATGAGGCTTTAGAAATATTCAGGATCCTAAATGTAACTCTAGGATCCTAGTTCTAACAGGTACCGATGATGACAAGGCGTCATAGTACACACTGGCTCGTGTCAGATTGATAGAGTTTTTTTAATACTTTGGATTATGTTTCATTTTGATTTTAGAATTTATAAATTACAATGGCTTTTTTAAACACTTTCATCTTGGTGGTTTGTTTCAAAACTTTTTTTCAATAAAAATTATAATTTTGGTTACATTTATGTTGTTTTAAAAAGTTCAAATTTATTGAAAAATTTGGAATGTTACAGAAAGATAAAATAAATGACTTTCCATGTGTTATGTGATGAGAGTGGTGAAACCGTAGAAGTGAGAAGAGAGAAAAGACGATATAAATGTGATGTAACAAGTAGGTTGGAATGGATGAAAAATGTCAATAGCTAGATGTATTTATGACATACAACTTGTTTGATATATGTCTTAAAGTAGAATAATAATGTTTGAAAAATAATTATTCTTTTCGTTAACCATTGTATGACATACACTTTGTTTGATAATGGTCATGTCCCTATCAAAGAATAGTGACTTAAAAGGAGAACATGCTTTCAATTTTGTTTATATTTAGTTATTAATTTTTTTTTTATACTTGATTTAACCGTAAATTATTTAAAATTGTCTATATTTTATCCTGATAATCGTCTACAACCGGCCATAATTATAAAATGTGAACAATTTCAAATAATCCATGTGTAAATCAAACACAAAAAAAAAAATTCAGTAACTAAATGTTAATAAACATGAAAATTTGTTACCCTTTGAAGTTATTATCATTTTTTTTATTGTAACGGTCAATGTAATTATTTTCTAATGGTTGCAAAAAGATTATTATAAAATTTGAGAAATTCATATTTGATTTGTAAAATACGTACTTATTCCCATCAATTACACAAACTATTGTATATGTTGTGATCAAATTATTAAATATAACATGTCCTTATTTACATACATTTACTTGGAAATTGTGACTTGAAAGAATAATGAACATTTAATTTTGTTGATATTTATTCACTAAACTCTTTTCTATATTTGATCTATCGATAAATTATTTGAAATTGTTCACATTTTATTTTTATGACTAATTATAGACGGTTTTAAGGTTAAAATAACAATTTCAAATAAATCATAAGTAAATCAAACATGTAAGTTCAATGACTATTATTTCAAGTCATTATCTCCTATCAAAATGTAAATACCAAGACTTTACGTATATGTAAATATTGGCATTTTATCGTAACTATTATCAATTATTTTATCAAATAAATAAAATAAAATAGTAATTTGGAGGACTACAACAGTAAAAAAGCATATGAGATTAACCTTAATATTTGAAATAACCCGTTAGCTTTATTTTCAGTATTAACCCATTTAAAACTATAGAAAATATCTAAGCTGAAATTGAGCCAGAACTTGAAGAGCTAATTATTTCATCCATAAGACCATAAGGGAGAAAATACAGCTAGGAGATAATGAAAATGACAAGTCATTTTTTGTTCGGAAGCATAAAGTGTATAACTGTAAGTAAAATAACATGCGAAAACATATAAAAAACAAAAATATTATCCATTACGTATTTATATATTATTATATCATTTTTTTTCCATATTTAATGATTTAGTCCCTACTTTTACTGTCGTCAAGCTTCAGGTTTTAAATTTCGTTATGTGACATGCATGTGATAAGATGTGTTAAGAGTACTTTTGGTCATTTATGCATTTGGGTTTTGATTTTCTATGAATATATATGGAATCTTATGAAAAATTTCATTATTTTGAAAACATTAACTATATAATGTATAAACATTTTTGACCTATTTAGCAGGTTATGATGTCAAATCGTTAAATTTTTCAATAATAATTGGGTTTTTCTATAGATTTTATTTAGAATTTATATATAATGTATAAACATATTTTTATTTTTATGTAATTTTATATATTTTTTTTACTATTTATGTTTTTTTTATGTTTTTTTTTTTAGTTTTTATATAGTGTTTTTATGTTTATATATATTTTAAATGTATAAACTATTTCTAGCTATATATATGAACTTTTAACTTTTAAGTATTTTGATGTACTTTTATATGTTTTGGTACTTTTTTTCACATAATTATGTAAATTATAAGTGTTTTATATATTTTTATGTATTTTAAATATAGAAAAGTCTAAAATACCCTCCATAGCTATAATAGTTTTGTGCCTAAGAAAAATGTATTTTACTTATGATGCATAACCATACTTATGATGCATGAACCAAGGTTGAAAACCTCAAAAACTTCAAAAGTAATGAGTTCGGAGTTTGGATTTGGATGGTGATCATGTTATTATTTTTGATTTGTCCAAAAACTCTTTAATGATGGAGATTGTCCAACACTCGTTTATACAGATTTATCAGCTTGGAGTTTAGATTTGAATGTGATCACGTTATTATTTATGAATTTTCCAAAAACTCTGTAAGAATTTTCTTGCAATATTGCTTATTCTCTAAGGTCTCGTTTGATAGACATCGTTCTAGGTCCAAACAAATTTTTATAGATGAATGGATTGGAAAGATTATTTGATTTGCAAAAAAAAAAAAAAAAATAGGTCTTTCCCGGAAAGATATATCTTTTGTAGAAAACTACAAAACCATATATTTCTGGCTGAATGGGCCAGAAAGATAATTGTGCCCCAAACTTCGTCTCTTTCATTCCTAGATTATTAATTTTTTTAAAATAATTTTTATTAGATTATTACTTTTTTACTGGATTATTATATATTAAAATATTATTTATAATATATAATATTTATATATTATTAAATATTATATTATTGTATTATTAATTTCTTTTAGTTAAATTTTTTGAATTCATTTTAATTGGATTAATTCTTTTTTTGGATAACACCACCACCATCCTAATTTATTTTAAAAAATCTTATACATCTCATTACTATCGGACATAAACTGGGTCAGAAATCTCATGTTGGGTTATAAAAAAAACCTAAAATGGCTAGGAAAATAACAGCGTAACATCAAGTTGAAAAACAATAAACTAAAGTAATCGACATTCTATTTTGATTTTAATTGATTTGTGTTTAATTACTTTGTATAACAATTTATATTTGGATTTTTAAATGAGTATTGTGTAATTTTGATTTTATATGATAATTTGTATGTTTTTATAATTTTTTCACCATTCAACACAGTCAGTTAGATTTACAATCAAGCAACATGGTTTTTTCCTAGTCCGAAAACTTTCTTATACAACACTTTCCCAGACAGTATTTCCCAGACAACAACTATCAAACGGGACCTTAGTGAGTTTTCCCCAAAATACCTGATACCATATATACATATCAACTCGAAGTTGTACGAGTCTATTTCTCCCCGGGGTCTATTTCACTCCCGAGTCAAATTCAACTCAACCAGTGTTTTTCAACCGAACATGTCTATTTCACCCCCGATTCTATTTCAACTCAATCGGTGTTTTTCAACTGAACGGGTCCTTTTCACCCCCGGTCTATTTCACCCTACATACATATATCCTACATGCATATAAGCAAGAGTCACAAAGACAACAAGTACATAATGAACAAGTATATTTCACCCTCGGGTCTATTTCACCCCACATACATAAGCATACAATCATACAACAAGGGTCAAAAAGACTACTGGCTTCCTACACACATAATCTAATGGGTCTGAATTGGAGGTTTTGACCCACGAGTACAATGAAGAGACTCACCTTAATTGGTCAATGAATAGATCTTACACACGAGCCGGTGGTGCTAAAGTCCCTCCCACTAAACATATCCAAAAACTAAACCCTAATTAGAAATTAGGATAAATCCCCAACCTAGCGAGTCCAAATACTAAAATAAATTCTTATTTTGGCAAAACACCATTTTTCCCCTCTAAGTCCTCAACCCTCACAGTTAACCAAAATTCAAACTGGACAAACAGTCAACGGTCAAGCCATCCTTTAGCTGAACCTCATGTCGTGACCAGCTTATGGTCACATCGTGAAAACCGATTTCCCCCGGACCCTAACCCAGTCATGAGTCAACTTAGCTCGGCTTCAACCCTAAATGATATGGATCATTGTCACTTCATGAGGATCATTTCCTCACGTCGTGACCCCCAAACTGTCATGTCCCGAGTTATGCACAATAGACATCTTAATGCATTCAACCCTAATTCTTTCACTCGTGCATTCCAACTTTCTAGAAGGTTATATAAATCCAAAATAAACTTAAAAATTGGTGCTTTATGGACATGTACGCCAACAAATGTCTAGACCTCATATTGGGCCAAAATGTAGAAACGATGACTAAAGTTCTTATGTAAGCATTCAAAAATCAACCATCTACTAGATCTGAACTTATATCACTCATGGGATCCTTAGAACCTATAAAGTTGCCAACTTTATGGTTTCTTTCATTCATGCTTGCTCAAACATAGAGAAAATGGGACAAAACCCAGATCTAGCAATATTCAACAATAAAGGTTAAAGATTTGACACTTACAAGGATCCCAAACAAGAACAATATGATGATGATGATGTTCCCTTGCTAGATGCACAACTAGAACACCTACTTCTTCTCTTCAAACTACCAAAAACACGAAAGTGAGCTCTAAAATGCAGTAGAGGAATTAGGGTTTTCTCTTTCTAGTTTGGAGGTGATGAGAGCTGAGGGTTAAGGAAATCCTAGACCCTCACTTCCTTCAAATAGGTCAAAATCCCAAAATTAGGGTTTCATTAAATCAAGCCTCACACCGGGACACCTATAGTGTCATGTCATGACATCTATAGTGTCACGTTGTGACACCTTAATGATACAAACCGCATAATATGGCCATGTCACGATGTAAGGGTGCTACTTCCCGTTGTGACTAGTCCCAAATCTGAAAATTGTTTAATTTTTCAAACCTCAATGATCCGGATGTCATAATATGAGATGCTAACACTTCTTCCTTTATAGTCGTCTTTCCGATGCTAGGTATATTGAAACGAGTAACTTCTTTTATGAGCATTCATTTCAAAAGATCTTCATATCATCTTTTATGATTCTCCTAAAATAACTGCACATTTCATTTTGACTGATTCTTCTTTGAATATTTCGTTTTCAGTTATCATTTTTCCTATTCTATCCTATAACATGCTTCTGCAATTAATTATGAAAGTTAATTCTAGTCTGAAACTATACTCTATGATACAAGGATTAAACCATCCAATGTTGACGAGTCACTTACTGTCAATGAGTCACTCTGATTTCACCTCAGCGCGATTAAGATATCCTATTTCTTTCCTACAAGTCTTCTTTAAAGAACTTGACATCTCACTGTGAAATATCACACACTGATGAAAGTTTGACCTTCTGTGTTTCTGTTTAGTGTAACATCCTCATTTCTGAGGCATAACATTTCTATATGCAAGTATGAGTTTGCTTGGGTGACTCGACGAGTTGGTGCCTTAACTCGTCGAGTAGGGTCGCGAGTTGGTGACATGTTAAATGGATGGACTTGACGAGTCGGGTATCTGACTCGCCGAGTCAGTGCTGCGGAGGAAAACCCTAATTGTCTGGGTTTGTGACCTATTTAAAGGCTCTTATGGCCTTCATTTGCGGCCACACTTTCCCTTGAGAGACCCTATCTGATCCAAAGAGCATTGAGAGAAGTATGGGGCTAATTTCATCATCTTGGTGCATTCTTGCAAGGAAGAAGGAAGTTGTTCAAGCAAGATTGACTTGAGGGGCTCAGATATGCTACTATTCCATTTAAAGTTATTGTTTATGGTATAAATCTACACGTACTTTCGTATGGTTAGTAGTTCTCATGAATTTAGGGTTTCTTCACCCTCTTTTAAGTTAAGTTATGAAGTATGTGAAGTCCTTTTGAGTCTTAGACATCAGATCTGGACCTTGAGAGGTCCAGCGAGTCCCATGATTTCAACTTTATGCAGTCACATAAGAATATTGAGCCTTAAATATCATTAAGAGGGTCATTTTGTCCAATAGAGCTAAATATGTGATACATGAGCATAAAGGTTGGACCTTTATGTGACTTTTCAGTATTAGGAGGTTAGATCTATGAGTTAGAGTTATAGATCTGACCTCAGGTGGCTGGATGGGAAATCCGATGGAGCTGAGTCGTCGAGTTCATGGGATGACTCGACGAGTCGTAGCGGGTTTGTCTGAGTAGCCTTGTCCCAGTGTTAACTCACCGAGTTGGGAGTCAACTCGGAGAGCTGAGTGAGTTCTAGGAGGAATTCAGAAGATGTGAGGGGACTCGACAAGTCGCAAGGGTGCACTCGATGAGTTGGGTCAAATATGGACTGTTGAATCGAGTTTGACTTCTGTTGACTTTGGGGTTTTGGTCAACATAAGTAATAGAGACCTTGGAGGGGTAAAATGGTCTTTTACCCACTTCAAAGAGTTAGAAAGAGAAAGAATCGCCTTCGGTTATCTGAGTCGTGAAAAGAGTATTAATTAGAGATATTCATCCTTTGTGTTAGGAAGAGGCTAGTTCGAGATCCGAGCGCAAGGTTATTTTCTCACCTACTAGCCTGGGTGAGTCTTTTCACTATACTTTATCTAGAGTGGTAATTATGTGTGACCAGAGGGTCTTTATGTGCTTTCTTGAATTATGCATTTTGTCTATGTGATTTTATGCTATGTGCTATATAGACCGGACCGGAGGGTCCAACGAACTATATATGAGGCCGGAAGGCTCTCAACCAGACCAGACCGGAGGGTCCAACGAGCTAGACCAGACCGGAGGGTCCAACGAGCTATGACCGGATCGGAGGGTCCAACGAGCTATGGGACTGGAGGGTTACACTGAGACATATTGACCGGATGGTCTTACAGAGCTATAGCCTCGAGTAGCTAATTACTTGTGCGTGGTATTTTGGGGAACTCACTAAGCTTCATGCTTACCGTGTTATGTGTTATGTGTTATGTGTTTCAGGTTTTCTCAGATCGCGGGACAACACCGGCTTGATTGTACACACCAGAGAAAGAATTACGTTTCGAGGATCCTGGATTATTAACTGATTAAACTCAAAGTTATGTTATGTAACTAAATGGATGATGTTTTCTAAAATGTCTCATGAAGATTATATGATTAAAAATGAAAAATTGTTTTGAAAATTCACGTCGTTACAAGTTGGTATCAGAGCCTTGGTTTGAGGGATTCGGATGCACCTTCGGGTAAATCTGGACTCAAACTGAGGATTTGAGAAAAAATTTCAAAGAAATGATTTTCTAAAACGAGCAAGAGTTTCTGAGAGAAAACGAGAAGGAGCAATGTGTACAATCAGCCAGAGTCGAACGATGATTTCCCTAAATACCCTATTTTTTGTTATGAGATATTTTGTGATATTCTGCATTATAGAGGATAGGCTAGGTATTTCATATTTTAGGACTAGAGTGGCCTGATTTATGATGCCTTAGCCTAGGAGTTGCTGTTATCGGTGATGTGCTATCAAGTATGTCCTGAGTAAGAGTATCCAGCAGGAATATTGCAGAGACAGAGTTTCGAGTAGAGGTGTAATCTAGGAGAGACACCTAGATAAGCATTGGAGGAGCCTACTGAGAGAGTAGTTAGATGCCCACGTGGGGTAGAGTTGACTGAGTTTGGTGACACCTATTGAGTATGAGTAAAGCAATAGAGTTGTAACCTAGTGTGGGTTTTACGTGTTTATTTAATGCCCGGATGCTGCTTGCTTCGTGCTTTGTGGAACTCCCGATGATGGGAGTCAGCTACCAAGTGAATGTGACAATATTCAGGAGGTAAATTACTGGCATCATAGGAGTTTTTCAGAAGGTGATGGCGGAGAAGTGTGAGAACCTAGGAAGAGCCTAGGGAGTGACCTTAGTCAGATGAGTACGCGGGCAGAGTAGAGTATTTCGTTGAGGAGCGAGCATGCGTGACAGGACTGGTGGTCGAGAAGGGTGAGCAGCTACTTAGAAACTCTGGGATGGTACGTGTAGAAAGTATGGGTAGATGTGGCAAGTAGTATCGGCCCGTACTACCGAAAGTAGAGGACCCATACTTGAAACAGGGGGTATTCCGGAGGTTCTAAGTAGCAGATTGAGAAGTGATGTCATGGTTCAAGTACCATGCTAAGTAGCAGATTGAGAAGTGATGTCGTGGTTCGAGTACCATGATATGTAGTAGATTGAGAAGTGATGTAATGGTTCGAGTACCATGATTCGTAGAAGATAATGTTTGTGTTTTTCCAGTGATTCCGTCGCGATCGATTAGGTGGAGATCGGATGCGATAGAGTATGAGGCCAGAGGGCCATGTTGAACGACTTTCCGCGAAGCATCCCTTGTGAGGGAATACGAGATGATTCCAAGGTATTTTTTTCTGTGAGATGTCATATGAAGTCGCAAGACTCAAGGATGAGTAGAGATGGCGTTTATGGAGGATTGCGAACTGATTTGAGCAATCAGCCAATAGTGGAGATGTCACCTTCTGTGACCTGAGTGGTGCTATTTCCGTTTCCTATGGGAAAACATAAGAGGTGTTGAGATTTCAGTTTCTGAGCTTGGGGGTAAACCCTGAGGGTTAGCATTAATGGCGATTTTCAACCATAGTATTTGGGCAGTATGTCTGCCACGAGGTAACGATATAGCATGAGCAGATTGTCAGTGGGGACTGAGATAGTCAAGGACAAAGATGCACTCTATTGAGTATAGTAGGGCATGTATTAGCTGCAGCGTCGGACGATCAAGAGGAGTGTATTGGGGCAGTGGCTCTTATTGTCTATGATGGGTATCGAGTGTGGTAATGGGGTCTCCGCTCATATGATAATTTGTGTGATGGAGCGTTGGTTGAGGAGTCGACGATGAGGAGTATGATAGTTCATTATTTCCAGACTAAGAGTCAGGGTTACTACTGAACAGTTGAGATTTCCGGTAATGGGATGGTGTGAGATTCTGAATAACTAGAGGCAATCATGATGGGAAGTTTCCGAGGAGTACATCTAAGATTCGGGGTATTAGGAGTTGCTTGATCTCTAGCGGGGAGATCATCGAGCGTTGCGCGACACCTTCCAAGGGTAGGTGCGATCTTACTGGTAGAAACAGTCTGTGGGATAGATTGTTAAAGCGCCAATCGGTGTTGGGTCAAACCCTAAGTGGGGGAGAACCTCGTATTTTATTGAAGGGATCAGAGATTTGTTCAAGAGCGGTTGGAGAACTGGATATAGAGACCTGTGGAACGGATTCATGAGACCAGGATTATTGGTGGCCGAGGTGATGTGCAGAGCAAGGTAATGCAAGTTGTGCGTGTTCGTGAAAGGATAAGTGACTCCACGGCAGGTGGCTATTGGTCGAAGACCTTGTGGTGGTTATGAATTCTTCAAGGTTATGATGGTAAATTCGAGGGGGTTGACCCGTAAGGTTAGTTCGCCGATTGAGAATTTTTGGTGCAATGTATGGGCTGGTATTTGCAGTTGGGAAGGGAAAACGTTTATTAGGCAACCAACTTCCAGGTCATTATGAGTATGCTTGCATGAGTTATGAGCATTATAGGAGGGAGTTTCGGATTGTCGTCAACATTTTCTGAGTCATTGACCATTTCTCCATGTTTCATTAATATTCTGAAATTTCAGGTTGTATGACAGGAAGATCAGTGGTGAAAGGAATTCTACTGGGATGCGTTGCGCATCAGAGTATGATGTCATAAATAGGAAATTAGTGGCTGAGGCAAGACATTGTGAGGTTCTGTGATGGTGTACTGAGGTATCCGAGTTTAATGCCTTGAATTTTAGATTATTTTGGGTTTTGAGTTTGAGACACCAAGTGGTGTATCATGTATCTATGGTTCCAGTGGGAGCCCTTCGGCTAATGGCAGCAAGTGAGATTAATTAAGAAAAACGATTTCAGCGATAGGTTGTTGTGAGGCTGCGGGGAGCCGCAGTACTCACTTGTCAGCGAGAGGTTGTTGTGATGCTACGGGGAGCCGTAGTACTCACTAGTCAGCAAGAGGTTGTTGTGATGCCACGGGGAGCCGTAGTACTCACTAGTCAGCGAGAGGTTGTTGTGATGCTGCGAGGAGCCGTAGTACTCACTAGTCAGCGAGAGGTTGTTGTGATGCTACGCGGAACCATAGTACTCACTAGTCAGCAAGAGGTTGTTGTGATGCTGTGGGGAGCCGCAACACTTACTAGTCATCTAGAGGTTGTTGTGATGCTACGGGGATCCGTAGCACTCACTGGTCAGTGAGAGGTTGTTGTGATGCTACGGGGAGCTGTAGTACTCACTAGTCAACGAGAGGGTGTTGTGATACTGCGGGGAGCCGTAGTACTCACTAGTCAGCGAGAGATTGTTGTGATGAAGTACTCTCTGATCATATCATGAAGCAGAAGAGTTTTAGGCTTTGGTAACCCTAATATTTGAGTTGTTGGGAGCCTAGTGGTCGAACCAGCGGCGAGACTGGGGTCTCCATATTTGTCAGGAATCATTATATTCTAAATTGAGTTGTGGTTGTTGCAACCTAAGGGAAGTGGAGAAGAGGTATACGCGCGGGTTGCGGTTCATGAGTCATGAGTTGATTTCTTCATTAGGACAAGTGGTTCCAACTCTGGATCAGACCAAACTCTCGAGTTTGAGTTTGGCTCTAGCGGTGCATTGGGTAGGCGAGATGAGATTCTGGATTTTGAGGTGGGTTCCATGTTGAGGGGTATTGTTTGGTATCTGATGTCTTAGACCTATGTAGATCAGTACTCGGGTATGGGAGGTAACGCGAGATGCATGGAACTATGAGCAGTAGACGATGGAGGTCGGGGTTGAGTCGATTTTCAGTTGGCATTGTAGTATTCGTTTGGGGTAAAGATAACTTTGTTACTTGTGTGTCACAATGGACCGAGATAGTTGCTGTGAGAAGGAAGGCGGCAAGATGTGTTGGGGCATGTAGTGGGTGACCTTTGGAGGTCCAATTATGGGGTTGAGAGTAGACCAGGTGCTAAATGTTAAAAAGAGACATCTCGAGGAAAGTGAAGGATTATGATTTTTAGATGTATGAGGACTTCTGAGTGAGCATGATTATTTTTGTTCTTGTGTCAGAGAACAGGGTGTTGAATGTTTATTGTTCGGATGGGTTCTGTTAGTAGTTCAGTGGATGGGCCCTGGTGGGAGGTGAACCCAATCGTTCCTTGGGGCGTGATTCAGATCATTTTGTACATTTGGTATGAGTAATCGGTAGCCGATTGTCGGATTTTGTCTTATGAGAATCATAGGAGCAGTGAGTTATCAGAGTTTGATGATTCGAGGAGCGAATAACATGGTGATAGCTTGAGTGGGCGGTCTGGCAGCGGGCCAGGCCACTAGAGTTCCAGATTTTGGGAAGGTCAGAAAGGGGTATCTTAGTGGCAGTAGGGTTATTTCTGTTCCAGACTTGGAAAATTCTGTGTGGATTCAGGTGTCCATGGACAAAGAATCGGTGTGGTATGAGATCCTTTCATTAGTTCCTTTCAGGTTGTTGGATTCAATCTTTGTGTAGTTAAGGAGTGATTTCCAAAGCATAACATTTCTAAATGCAAGTATGAGTTTGCTTGGGTGAGTCGACGAGTTGGTGCCTCAACTCGTCTAGTAGGGTCGCGAGTTGGTGACGTGTTAAATGGATGGACTCAATGAGTCGGGTATCTGACTCGCCGAGTCAGCGCTGCGGAGGAAAACCTTAATTATCCGGGTTTGTGACCTATTTAAAGGCCACACTTTCCCTTGAGAGACCCTATCTGATCAAAAGAGCATAGAGAGAAGGAGGGGGCTAATTTCATCATCTTGGTGCATTCTTGCAAGGAAGAAGGAGGTTGTTCAAGCAAGATCGACTTGAGGGGCTCAGATATGCTGCTATTTCATTCAAAGCTGTTGTTTAAGGTATAAATCTACACCTACTTTCGTATGGTTAGTAAATCTCATGAATTTAGGGTTTCTTCACCCTCTTTTAAGTTTAGTTATCAAGTATGTGAAGTCCCTTTGAGGCTTGGACATCAGATATGGACCTTGAGAGGTCCAGAGAGTTCCACGATCCCAACTTTATGCAGTCACATAAGAATATTGAGCGTTAAACATCATTAAGAGGGTCATTTTGTCAAATAGAGCTAAATATGTGATGCATGAGCATAAAGGTTGGACCTTTATGTGACTTTTGAGTATTAGGAGGTTAGATCTATGAGTTGGAGTTACAGATCTAACCTCAGGTGGCTGAATGGGAAATCTGATGGAGCCGACTCGCCGAGTTCATGGGATGACTCGACTAGTTTTAGCGGGTTTGTTTGAGTAGCCTTGTCCCAGTGTTGACTCACCAAGTTGGGAGTCAACTCAGTGAGCTAAGTGAGTTCTAGGAAGAATTCAAAGGATGCGAGGGGACTCGACGAGTCGGAAGGGTGCACTCGACGAGTTGGCTCAAATATGGACTGTTGACTCGAGTTTGACTTCTGTTGACTTTGGGTTTTTGGTTAACATAAGTAATAGAGACCTTGGAGGGGTAAAATTGTCTTTTACCCACTTCAAAGAGTTAGAAAGAGAAAGAATCGCCTTCAGTTATCTGAGTCGTGAAAAGAGTATTAATTAGAGATATTCATCCTTTGTGTTAGGAGGAGGCTAGTTCGAGATCCGAGCACGAGGTTATTTGCTCACCTGCTAGCCGAGGTGAGTCTTCTCACTATACTTTATCTAGAGTGGTAATTATGTGTGACCAGATGGTCTTATGTGCTTTCTTGAATTATGCATTTTGTCTGTGTGATTTTATGCTATGTGCTATATAGACCGGACCGGAGGGTCCAACAAACTATATATGAGGCCGGAAGGCTCTCAACTAGACCAGACCGGAGGGTCCAACGAGCTAGACCGGACCGGAGGGTCCAACGAGCTATGACCGGACTAGAGGGTCCAACGAGCTATGGGACTGGAGGGTTCCACTAAGACATATTGACTGGATGGTCTTACAGAGCTATAGCCTCGAGTAGCTAATTACTTGTGCGTTGTATTTTAGGGAACTCACTAAGCTTCATGCTTACCGTGTTATGTGTTATGTGTTTCAAGTTTTCTCAGATCGTGGGACGGCAGCGACTTGATTGTACACACCAGAGAAAGAATTACGTTTCGAGGATCCTGGATTATTAACTGATTAAACTCAGAGTTATGTTATGTAACTAAATGAACGATGTTTTCTTAAATGTGTTATGAAGATTATATGATTAAAAATGAAAAATTGTTTTGAAAGTTCACGTCATTACATTTAGACTATGTAACATAGTTTATCACACGCACCAACCCATTCTTACCCTACTTTCTTCTTTAAAGTCTGCAACTGTACTTTATCATGTACCGTGATGTGTTACCTGCACTTACCCATTCTTGCCATATATTCTTCTATAAAAGAAGTTACGATTCACTGTATTTACGATAAACTGATAAAACTTCGACACACTATTCCGATGGATGCACCTAACCACCAAAGTGTATTACATGCATCACTGCTTTATTTTACCTATTCTTCTAATAAAAGAAGTTTATCACTTAGCGTAACAATCTATACATTGATGAGACTTCACAATACTATGTCAATGATGTTGTAACACCCCGACTCCCGTGTATATTTTTAAAAGCTTTATATTTAGTTTGTTGAAGGAATTTGATGAGTTGGAGGCCCTAACTCGTTGTGTCGAACCAGTCAGCTCGCGTGAATTATGACTTCTACTTGATGAGTCGGAGGACCCAGACTCGACGAGTAGAGGATGTGCATGGAAACCCTAAATTTTTGGGTTTTGCACCCTATTTAAAGAACTTATGGGCCGTTTCTAGCCTCCCTCATCGTCATTACAGCCAAAGGAAACCCTAGATCGAGTCCTAACCCCCCTTGTGTGTGTTGAGAGCTTGAAAGGGTTATTTGTTGATTTTGGAAGGGAAACTTGAAGAGTAAGAAGCTTGGAACAGGAAGGAGCTTGTAGATCCAGCATCTATATCGTTTTGGCTACCATTTGAAGGTAACAAGCTATTACCTTGATCATTCTAGTGTTAGATCTCCTTATTTTTGGTTTAAGGCCATTTTAGCATATTTGTGGATCATTTTGGGTATTGGGCATGATTTGAAGTTGTAACTTTAGATCTAGACTCCTCTAAGTCCTTATAGCCATAAAGTTATTGAATTTATCAAGCTTTGGCCCTTCTCTTTGGCTTAAACCTCTCCCTTAGCTTGGTTTTGGAATCTAGGACCTTGCATGCACGTAAAGTTTGCGACTTTATGTGGAAACCATGACCTAGGAGGCAAGATCTTCAATTTGGAGCCTTGGTCTTGCTTAAAAGCGTCTGAATGAGAAATTGACTGAAGGGAATCGACGAGTTGCATGGTCAACTCGATGAGTCGGATGAAGATTGGTTGTATTGGTTCTGCATGGACTCGTCTAGTCAGTGAGATGATTTGACGAGTTAATTAGGGTTTTTCTTGACATTTGGACACCGCATGGACTCGACGAGTTGCCTGGAAACTCGGCGAGTCAACTAGGGTTTTCATGATTTCTTGAGTTCTAGGATTTCACTATTTCTCGACAAGTTGGGTCAATATGGTATGTTGACTTCAATTGTTGACTTTGACTTTGAACAAGGGTTGACTAGTTTGACTTCTGGGGGTTGTCACACCCCCAAACCAGAACGGTGAAAATGTTTGGTGGCAGATGGAGTGACTTCATGTACAATATCATACCAGTTGAATATAAATGAATCATAACAACACAAACATTCATACATTGAGATTCCAAGTATTACATTGTTTTACAAATCTCTGTTTGTTCAAAAGTTGAATACAAATATCTGAAAACTAGAAAACTTGAAACCACAACACCGACCCTCAAGAAAGGTTGAGTACCTGTTTACTGGTTTCTCGAGAATACAAGTGATTTTCAAAAGTGTCAACAATTAAGTTGGTGAGTTCATAAGCATTTTTGTGTGAGAAGGATTTGTAACGTTTTCATGTAAATGTATGTATTTCCTTTGTATATTTTCCTTGTAAAGTAATAATGTATGTTTCTAGAAAATTCAATATTTTCTTAAATATGAACTGTATTCTTAAACCCTAAGACCAAAAGTGTATGAGTAATATTGTGCTGAGATAGTATGTAGCTTTATCTTTTTATAAAAATATTGAAGTGTAAGCTTCCCGTAAACTGAGATAGTATCATTAATATCTATGTGAGTTATTCTAACCATGCTTGATGTGACTGTTATGCCTGTACGACGTTCTTCAGGCATCAGAATTGCTTGACTTTTGTCATGTAACACCCATAAAAATCAGGCCAAGTTTAAACTTTTTAAAACATTTAGAAACCAACAGTTATTACCAACTTGTTTTCAAAACAATTCTATATCAACGTATCCCAGAAACATAGTCATAAAAATTGAGGAGTTGTACGATCACGCGTTTGCCTTCCCGCGATCATCTAAGGTACTTGAAACAAAAACTGAAAGTGTAAGCCCAAATCTTAGTGAGTTTCCCCCAAAATACTGATACACTGCAAATAACACATATACAAAAAACAGCATGTACTGGGTCCACAACTTTATAGACTGGATTACCCCTGGGCCCACAGTATGAGTCTGGATTGCCTTCTGGGCCCACAGCTCATATATGGATTGCCACCGAGCCCACAGTACAAGTCTGGTATGCCCCACCCGGCCCTCAACTCATATGTGGAATGTTCCCAAGCCCACAGTACGAGTCTGGCATGCCCCACCTGGCCCTCAGCTCGTATCTGGAATGCTCCCGAGTCCTCAGTATGAGTCTGGTATGCCCTGCCCGACCCTCAGCTCATATATGGAATACCTAAGGGTTTGTTAGCTACCGCACGGAGCAGTATAACCTCAACCCAACCTACATAATATGTCGACATACAACACAACTAATGTGCATACAGATAATCACATAATAATACAGATAGTCCTACAAATCTACCAAACTGGCATAACAACTAACAAGCAACACTAACTCATACTCAACATACAACCAACTGCTAGGATAACATATGCAATGGGACGACATTGTTGCTTTCGACCCCTTAGTATAATGAGGACAACTCACCTCACACTGCTGAAGTCCCGAGGATAAACTCGAGCTGCTGGTTGACAGATTCCCGAGCTGTCAATCATCAAAATAACACCCAATTAATAATTTGGTTCCAATACATAACCAATAGTCCATGCTTGGGGTAAAAGGCTACTTTACCCCCAACCTAGCTTAATTCAATCCCAAGGCCCAACTCGCACTCCAAGGCCTAAAATTCAAGTAATGGTCCAAAGCCAACATATGACCGAATTTTCCAAATTGGGCCCAGACCTCTACATGGTCTTTCCTTAAGGGCCATCCAATTATTCTAGTCTAACTCTTGGTATTACCATGTCACAATATCACATAATCATCAAGGCCTAGATATGGCCCACCCATGGCCCTATTTTCCAAATTGGGCCCATGTCTCTCACATAGGCCTTACCTTAAAACTCATGCAATTATTTTGGTCCATTTACTTGTTCTTGGATAGCCCATAAATAGTCCAATCACCAAGGCCCAATAGGAAGGCCCAAATCAAGGCCCAAGTGAGATTAGAGTTTTCACATGAAATGACAATTAGGGTGAAGTGTTCCTACTTACCCTATTAAGGACTTAATCCATTAAGTCCAATACTGCCTTAGGTTAATTTTCAAATGATTATTAATTAACATTTTCAGTTTAGCAATTAATTCAAGTGCGGGTCCTAATAATTCCCCAAAATTAGGGTTCTATGCCATTACGGTTTTCCAAACCCTGATTAGGGTTTCCTACCCAATACTAGCCCATTAGTCATATGGTTGGGCTTTTAGGTCAATTAGGGCTTCATTGGGCCTACTTTGGTTTAATGAAGGATTAAACCTTTATTTGAGTTCATGGGTTATTAAACCTCTTTATTTCTTATTATAAAATAGTAATTCCATTGTTATAAATTATGGGTTATTAAGCCCTGAACATTAGGTTTGGTTGTCATATTCTTTGGATGGAATTTTTGATTTATTGAATTCTTTGGACTTTGGTTCATGGATATTATATCCTTATATTTAAATATAGACTCATATACCGTTTGTTCATGGTTCTTTGAGTCTTTAGCACTCTATTCTTTGGTTTATCTATGTTGGAAACAATATCACAGTCACATCAAGTTGTTAATATTACTATTTATAGTATAGGTCGTTTTGGGTTACATGCATGAAAGATTTAAGAAATATTTGACAAGAGAGAAATAATGAAATTTGGTTTGTTAATTTATTAGTCATTAAAAATTAAAAGAAACTTATAAATCCTTAAGGGTTTAAAGTGAAAGATAGTTTCTTAGTGACCAAGCAACCACTTTAAGGTAACCTTATCCCACCCCTATAAATAGAGGTGTATAGTTGGCCTTTAGGGTTGCTAGAAGAAATCCAAAAAATTCAACCCCTCTTTTATTCTCTCAACTCCCACATCTGCTCGTCGACACAATGAGTCTCATTTAAGGATGCGACACATTCAGCCGTAGAAGCCTTAAATAAATTAAGGTTTGTATTCAGAGTGTTCACATGCACTGGGTTGTCAAGGATGGTTGGTAATCTTCTTATTGGGTGAAACAATGTAACATAAGTTCTATCTTACACTATTTTCATCCTCTCATTATCAATAAAAAGGAAGGTCTCAAAGGCTTTAAGTGTTGTTTTCTTTGATCCTTCTTCTAGGTTTTTTTAGTTGCAATCAAGTGATCCTAGTAGTTGGAATGCAATCCCTTCTCACCCTAATGAATATGTATGTGATTTATATACTTGCGAGGAACATATGTTCATAATAAAAGAATGGACAACATGAATTGTATTAAAACTTTACTTACAAAATTGACCCCTCACACATCTATATGTAGTTAGATATTACCTAAATTTTACAACTTTCACCCTCATCTTTGTCTCTATACTCATAAACTACTACTTACTTTCATTTCAATTATTTCTAACCCTCACATATAATTATACTTGTATATATTGTTTTCCAAATTAACTTAACGCCTCTAACTTCCATAAAAATTTCAACTACATATTATTTTAAAAGATAATGGCATAATAGTCTGAACCCAATTCATGGGTGTTACAATCCCCCCCCTTTGAAAATTATCCTAAAAAATTTGTAAGTCATTTAGTCATCCTAACTTTCTTTGTAGTCACATTACGATGGTCACCCCTGAGACCACACATTACAATTCATAAACATATCGACTCTTTTTGTTTGTATCATATTAATTACTTATAATTATTAAACTCATTTAAATGCAACCTACTATCTAGTCAGATGTTAATTCAATTCACATATATTGTTCATTGCACGCGAGACCATCATTCTTATAGCTCTTAACACAACTAAAGATGGTGTTAATTTATTACAAACCTCATAAGTTACCTAATAATTGCATCTACATTAAGGTCAAATATGAACCCTCCTCAAAGTGAGATGTTTTTAACTCACTTATTATTATTATTATTATTATTCTTATTATTATTATTATTATTATTATTATTATTATTATTATTATTATTATTATTATTATTATTATTTACCAACTTATATATAACATCAAACTATTTATGTATTATATTTATGGATTGGTCAAGTTATGTACCACCCAATTATATTGGATAAACATTTTGTGGTTGTACTTTAAGCCAACTCCTTATGTTATGTGTGGTATTTTGGAAAACTCACTAAGATTTGTGCTTCTGGTTTAAGTTTATGTTTCAGGTACTTTCGGTTCGAAAGGGAAGGGCCTGACATGATCGCAGTGCATCCACCCATGTTCAGCCATTTTTTTTATATTTTAGTTTATACTCTGCTAACTAGTTTCACATTGACATACTTTTGTTGGGTTGATGTGCATATTTGATGATTTTGATTGACTTAAAAACAAAATTTTTACTTATGATTTTTGGGACATTACAAGTTGGTATCAGAGTCTTGCTTTGAGGGATTCGGACACACTCTCGGGTGTGCCTGAACTTAATATGAGGATTTGGTAAGTTTTTCATAAAGGAAAGGATTTTTTAAAAGCGATTATTACTAGAAAGAAGGGGTGTGATGCTTGCAATCGGTGGAGCTCAAGTAAGTGATTCCTAAAAATACACATCTTTTATGTGTTATGATTACTATGCCTAATATATGAATTGCATGCTAGAGTAGACTAAGGATACCTTCCGGAATCATTTAATAGAATTGTCTGATTTGTACGATGACTTATAGCCTAGGAGATTTAGATGCCATGTGTTACCTGGAATTGATATCGGCTCAATTAATTTGTAAGTGTATGCATTAAAAGTTATATACGATTATGGTCATATTGTTGGATTAGGTGTCTAAGCTCATAAGTATAATTGGTATGTACTTGACCCGAGAGTAGCATGGTCCATTTGGGTTGCCTTCACCAGAACAATCTGATAGGATGGATATTTGAGATAGAGGTTATTTATGATTTATTAATATATTACAAATATAATATATTAATTGTGAAATCATATTATTTAATTAGTATTGATCAATAATTAATTTGGAATTAATTTAGTGATCAAAAGAGACTAATTAAATTAATGGGGACTGATTATGTAAATCAATGATATATAGTGTTTGGACTATTGATCCATGATGGGCTAAGTTTATGTAAGTATCCATAATAGTTAGTCCACATGAGATATGGATCATAACCTAAGTGTATGGATTAGGGTTTACCCATGACTCTTGGAATCCTACACTATATAAATGTTACCCCTTAGCCAAAATCGTGACCTAATGCATTCTAAGAGAATCATAACTGATTTTAGTGTGTCTAGCCTCTCTCTCAAAGTCTTCCAGTGTTCGTGGTGTTTGTGAACCACTTGAGGCATCACACTTGAGGTGCTAAGCTCTTGAAAGGCCAAAACTACAAGCTACAATAAAGAGGTATTCTTCTAATTTGATTATATGATTAATGTACTAAAATTGTATGTTAGTTGTAGGCTTCAAGCTTTGGAAATTTTATTGCATGTATAATTAGAGAAAACATAGATCCAAAGCTATTAGGGTTGCATGTTCACCATAAGAGTGTTATAGTGCTTAAAACCCAATAGTGGTATTAGAGTCTAGGATTGTTTTCTATTATATTTTATGCTTGTTAATTTTCAAAGATGAAAAAATGGATTTTCTGGCCTCTGACTGATGAACTCGCCGAGTCCAATGCCTGACTCGATGAGTTCACTCAGTAAAAGGGAAACTCGACGAGTCCACTTCATGTACTCTTCGAGTAGATGCTTCTGATGGTAGATTTTCATGATTTTTGGCCTGTTTTGGATTAGGATCATTACCACAAAATGTTGTAGTTCATAAAATTTTATTTTGTTGGTATGGTAATGATTATACTCATCCAATGAAAAGATAATTGTAAAACTTTTAAGATAATTGTTGGTTATATGATAAAAAAAGTTACTTGTAAATTGTTGATATGACTTATCTTGCCTTATGAGTTAGATTAGATCTATCCTACATTATATGATAGTTCTATTTGTTAAAATTGATCTAAATGTTTTTTAGTGAGTTCCATAACTTGTCCTCAAGTTATGGAACATGAAAGGTCTCATCCAATAAAATGACATTAAACTCATAAGTTATGGAAATGAAAAGGTTTTCAAGAGTTACAAAACTTGCCCTCAAGTTTTGGTATTTGAAAAGTCTCACATTGTGAAAACATTAACTCTAGTAACGAAAAGGTTTCAAAAGATGCATCTCTTGGGTTCATAACTTATAAATTAATTAAGTAGTTTTAATTTTGAGTTTTTAATAACCTAGATGCCTTGAATAGTTCAATTCACCTTATGGACTTTATTAAATTAATTAAAGTGTTTAATTAAGAGAGAAGTTTAATAAATCCATAATAACATGGTTTAAGATTAATTAAATTAAGAGTATAATGTATTAGTAGATTAAACCACCAAATATTTTAAATGTGTAAAATACACCCTTAGATTATATAAAATTAAAAAGTTTAATATATTATATGTATAAGTAAAAAGTCAGTCTTACCGTTAGTAGGCCTCATTCACGAAGCCGGTCTATAAGGAGGGTATAAGGTTACTGCCTATAAAATGGTGGATTAAATGGTGTCCACTCTCACCAACTGCTTCCTTGACTGGCGGAGAGTCGTTAGCCTAACGGGTAGGATAGGACATTAATTCTCATTAAAAGTATAATGAAAATACCAAGTAACTAAACACATATAAATTCCCAATCTTAGTTACTTAGGAAAAATGTGAATTTCTTTCTAATCCATGAAATTGCACTTTGCACTTTGTTAATTCGTTAGTGGAGCGTGTGTGGTTAACCAACACACTAATCTGGGACTCACAATGTGTGGAAAAGGGTAGCTTGATGTTAATCATGGATCAATGTAGCGTGTGTGGTTAACCGACACATTTATTGGATGATTTGTAACATTAAGTGTACCAACCTAATTTACATGGTTATTCACACCATGTTTGTGATCCTTGGCATTCCAGTCACAAAATTGAAGGGCATAATCGAGATTAAACATGCCATTGAAAAGTTCAATGAATCTCAAAAGAATCTAGGATTCAATTCATTTAAAACTTAATAATCAATTTCATTTTTCATGGTGTAAATTGGTAAATCGTCATTTACCTACCTTCAAAATGTTTACAATTGGATTACGACATCCCTCTTTCGAATTGTAGAATATTGTGTTGGATCCTAGCTTTAATATTTCATTTGGGTGTTATATTAAGGACCTAAAATGACCTAACTTGAATTTTTATAGATGTCTAGGTTTGACAATTATGGTCTTCCCGAATCTTATGGAAAAAGCTTTCCTCATGAAGATGATATCTCACAAGACAATCAAGGTGAAAGAGTCTTCGTGCTGTAGTGGAACTTCACTTCCTCCACCTCCTCCAAGAGTTCTCCCTAACCCACAATTTCAAAGATTTGAAAAGTTCAAGGTCACTCAAGCAGTATTGGCAAGGCAACACCAAGATGAAACGTATGTGTGTGAACATGTCTTGGAGATGAAGTCACACATTGACAGGCTGGGAATGTTAGGAGTCGTCGTGTCAAGGAAGTTGGCTGTTGACTTGGTTCTTCAGTCACTTCACTAGTCATATAGTCAGTTTGTTAAAGACTACTATATGACAGACCGCGACATGTCCTTTATCGATCTTACCTACTTGCTAATTGCTGCCGAATCAGCAATGATTTGGTGCACTGGTAAAGCAAATTTTATTGGAAGATCTACTTCCCAAACTTCCATGGACATTGACAATGGAAACATTGGAAGTCCATAAAAGATTTCTCTTTCCAAGGGAAAAGGAAAGGCTAAGTCTGAGATTGTGCCATGTACCATTCCCAAATATTCCATATGTTTCTATTTCCAAGAGAAGGGGCATTGGTTGCGAAGCTGTCGTTGTTGGGTTTTGAGCATTCTAACACTCCTAAGTGTACATGCAACCCTAAATACCTTGGATCTATGTTTTCTCTATTATACATGCAAATATGAATATCCAAGGTATTCATCCTAACTAGCATAATAACATTGATTCATATGAATATCTCAAGTTAGAATTACATACCACTTTGATGTAGAACGTCTTCATGAAGCTTGAGTGCCTAGTGCCCCAAGTGTGACACAACACCAAATACACTTGGAATAACTTGAGAGAATATACACACTTCATAAAAATCGGCTAGCCCTTTCACATATGCTCTAGTGCCGATTTTGTCAACAATAAGATGCTTATATAGTTAGTGACAATTAGGGTAAACCCTAATTGTCACGACTTTCCATTTCCTTGGATCCATGGGTTCAAATATACCATGGAGCATCTTATGGGTTTTTAGCCCAACTTGATAATCCATGGAGTCTTAGCCCATTATACAAGTATGGATGATTTACACAATCAACCCATATATTTAATAAGTCTCCTTTTGATCACTTAATTAATCCTAGATTAATTCTTGATCAATACTAATTAAATAATCTTATTAATATATTAAACTTATAATATATTAACAAACCTTAAGTGTTATTTCTCTCATTTTAGTCTATCCAAATGCATGATGCCATGCAACCCAAATGGACCATGTCGGGTCGGGTCAAGTCTTACCAATTATAGTTATGGATTTAGATATTAATCCAACAGTCTCCCACTTGGATAAGTCTAAAACTATCATTGCAAGTATGACTTCAAGAACCGACTAGCAATCGTAGCTGTCAAAAGCTTATGTCGAACTCTGACCTTGCTGATGATCTCTAACATTTGTCAATGACTTGTCCATTAGATAAGGGATCATATATTCCTCCATTCTAGATAACGTATGGACTGAGATATAAATTATAATCATTCTCTTTGTCCAATTGTTGTTTCCCGATTTTCGATTTATGACGACTAACTAATTGAACAAATCAAATCAGTCCAGGCTCGGCCGAGCACGTACATTTTGTCATCACTAAATCATTAAGGGGCCCACATATATTGCTTTTATCCCGAAGGTAAAAGGAATGGATAAACTTCGACTCATATGGCTTGTTCTACTGCTTGTTGAATCATACACAAAGGCATGTTTTATAACATCGAGTTACCGAATGCGTTTTTGGGCAATCAATGTACAACCAACTCATAGTAACAACTCATATCTCTAGGTTTGAAGAATATAAGATGTTATCGTCTCATGATTCACTCGTGATAAAATCCATGAAGTGATTCAAATGATTGTGGGTTGAATCCAATACTCAGAACTTATGGACACTCATGAATGTAGTAGCAACCATTGCTATGTCTAATGCACCTTAGACAAATCATACAAGCCAGATTCATGATAGTCTTGATTCATATCTACTTCCAACATATGGTCGACTGTGGATGATTTGAATAACTTAGTCGTTCAAGAAGAACGACCTAGTTATTTTGGAAGTCAAAACATGAAAAGTGAAACACAAGAATAATACTTAATCCTATATGGCCCCAAACTCTTGAGTGTAAATAAAAAACCCTTTTATCTAAGCACCATATTGATTACTCATTATTCATCGTTTCGGTTTATCAACTTAGTACTTGAATTAAAACAATAATCATGTCATGCACCAAGCGTGCACACTATGTTTACCTATGGTCCTTTCTTTGGTGAAATAGATCAGTTGAACATGACTCCAATGATGCTCATTTCACAATCCCAATCCCTTTTGTAAATGTAAGAATACCAAACTCTTGCCATTTACTGTAATCTGTTAGATTCTAAATTTATATGCAATGATCCCTTTGTAATGACTATGCATAAAGTCACCAAGATTTGGCAACAGACATTACAGAGTATTCCAATGGAAAGCAATTCCATGGAAATGAAGTCTCATATTCAAAGTACATTTCTTTGAACATCCTTCTTTACATTTAGTTCTTTAATCTTACACAGATTCAAAGAATAACTCCCACCTATGGAAACAATTCCATATTCCCATTTTGACCATCACTTTTGAACAAGAGTTTCCTCTTTTCAAAGAATGTCAATATGGTCCTTACTTTATACTTCCAATTATCCATGAGTGACCAATCTTTGGTAAACCTCAGATTGTCCTCAAAAATTGCTTAATCATTTTAGTCATATCCAGTTCTATTCCTTTTTCTTTCCTAATGTCCTAGGCATTTGGAAAATTTGGAATGGATAAATATTATAGCACGTGTAATCAAACCTATACCCAAATCATATGGGACATGATTCATGCTATAAAATTTTTATTTGACATGTTCTCACAATTCGAACTATGAAGAGGTATGTCGTAATCATAATCGAATTTTGAGAACGCAACATATATAGAATTTCCTTATGTTTAACCATTCCAACAGAACATTCATAGATATCCTTGACTAAAGTTGATTAAAATATCAATCTAAGATTGTAGAATTGGAATGAAGTATAAAATCCTCTCCCTTAGTTATAGCAAAACAACTTTTCAAACCCGAATTGATACTTTTGTTTTCTATAATTAACATTGCTAACTTGCAGCACTTAACATAATAATCATGCTCCCACTAACATGATGATTATTAGCATAACACTTATGCTCCCACTAGCTCTGACATGTATCCAGAAATCAGTTGGACTTCTTGAAATCAATACTATATTGACTTTCTTACCAAATTTCAGATTTCCGATAGGAGATTGCTTAGATAAGACTTTATCAAAATCATACACCTTTCCTTAGATATCTCACATGTGTGTCTAAACAATTTTAGAACTATGAAAAATGGATGTCGTAATCATAGTCTCAATTGTTTAGACCTTTTCCATTTCTCACAAGTCTATGTTAGTGTGCCGGTTAACCACACGCGCTCCACTAATGACTTTGAGAACGCAAAGATTACAATTGCTATCTACTTAAAAATCTACTTAGTGAAAGCGTTTCCTCACCATCATTTTCATGAATTGGAGAGAGACCTTATGACACTTAGATGTTATGGTGTATGTGTTCCTATCTATGTGAATTTGTCATAACCATAATCAAAATGAAAGGTTAGTGACAAATCCAAACTCAAATGGATTGAACTTGCTCAATCTCATTTTCATGCCACCCGTCAGCACAAGGGCCTACCATTGCTTCTAGATTGTTATGAAAACAATTGAGAACTCATAGAACTCACAATCATAACCAACTTTAACAGGAATGGAATAGAAACAAGAATAAGTCAACATGGTAAGTTATAAACCTTAAGTCGTGGGCTAGTGATTAACAATACTCTTGATCAGTTCTCAAAACTATCTCAAGACTCCCACTGTCCTCTTGACATATAAGATTCTCTTTATCAAGAACCAAACCTTGACAAAGAAAATATCTAAGAGTTAGTACGGATTCTTATCAAGGCAAACACTTCTCACAATTGGTCTTAGTTGGTCTTTGTCTTATCTAAAACATCACAACTTACCAATCTCAAATGTACAAGAATAGGAAACATCTTACTCTACATTTGACAAGTGTTAAAAACTTTTTGAAGACCATGTCACTCAAGTTACAATCTTGGAGTATCACTCCAGGATTTGTTTTTGGAACGAAGTATGATTTATCTTTTGATTTAACCATTTCAACAATTCATGATTCCTCTCCTTAGGCAAACAAATGCACTAAGGTGTCCTTAGAGGATCAATTGTGATATGGTTCCGTAATCACTAAGATAATCATAAAACAAGATACACAATTACTCTCCCATCTCTTCAGATTGGATAAACTTTTATCTTTCTGCCTTATTTGATTCTTCTTATTCATTCTGCCATACATTGAAACTTTTCCAATGTTTCAGAATTACACTTAAACTTGTAAGCATAACCATATTTACTAAACTTTAGTAAATCGTGAAGAATAGTCTTATTGATCCTTTGTGGTGGACTTTGACTAGTTCACAAGAATGTGTACTTGATCCCTTAGTCCTTTACTTGAGTCACATATACATGTGAGCAAGGACTTAGTCTTAATTTCCCAAAGATGAAAAATTCTCATTTATCACACAACACAACTTGCATAATTCTAAGTTTCTATCCAACTGAAACTCGGGTGATGAGAATCTTTCCTTATTAAGTAAATTATGACACTACCACAAATGAAAGAATCAAATCCATTTACCAATATTGCTTATCAATGAAACATATAAGCAACAATTTTTCACAAATGCCATTGTAAGGATACTTAAAATAAATAAAACAAAAATTTTCTTTATTTTTAAACTTGCGGAAAAACTTATCCTTACAATGCAAATACATATGAAAACTTGTTGTTATCTATTCCTAAGCAATATTTCATAACTCTTATGCAGCGGCTCAAAATTCTGGTCATCGAACCATGCGATCAGAATCTGCACACTCTTTCTTTAAGCTGCCTTTGATTCTTCCAAAACATCAAAATGTAATTACATTGCATTATGTATTAAGAATCTCCAAACAGGATCTTAATAGAGTTAGATAATGGGATTTACCTAAAGTAGAGTCAAACATTTGCCTTTACTATCCTTATGAACTTTTAGGTAAATTGGGCAACTTTGCAACCAATGTCCCTTTCGTTGGCAAAAGAAACATATGGACTCTTTGGAAATGGTACATGAGACTATATCAAAATTAGCCTTTCTCTTTACCATTAGGTCAAATGACTTGACCATGGCCGATCCCTTTCTATTGGGAAGAGAAAGCTTTTCTGAGCTTCTAATGTTACCATTGTCAATGTCCATGGATATTTGGGAAGTTGATCTTCCAATCAAATTTTGCTTTAGAAATGCTCCAAATCATTGCTGATTCAACATCATCAAGCAAATAGGTAAGATCATTAAGGGTCATGTCGTGATATGTCATTAGGGAGTGACTGAAGGACCAAGTCAACAACCAGCTACCTCGAGACTTCGACACCCGACTCTCTCGGCTTGTCAATATATGACTTAATCTCCAAGATGTAAGCACATATAGACTTTGATTTCCAATAGGGATTGAGTGACTTAGAGCTATTTAAGTCTTGAAACTTGTGGGATAGGGAGAATTATTGAAGGAGGTGGACGAAGTGAAGCATGATTTTCCAGTCTCATTAATGCACAACAAAGGGATTGATCTTTCACCTTGATTGCCATTTGGGATATCATCTTCATTAGGAAAGCTTGTTTCTAAGGATTTGGGAAGACCATAGATGTCTTAACAAGACATCTGTAATGGGAGAAATTCAAGTTTAGTTGATTTAAATTCCTTAACATAACACACAATATGAAATATTAAGACTAGGACCCAACAAACTATTTTATAACTTGGAAGAGGGATGTCATAATCCAAGCTATAGAATATTTGAAGGTAGGTGAATGACGATTTACCAATTTCCACCATGAAAGACGAAATTATTCATTAAGTTTAAATTGGATTTGAAACTCCTAGATCTTTTGAGATACATTGAACGTTCAATGGCATGTTTGAATCTCGATTGTGCCCTCTCAAGTTTGTGATTAGGATGCCAAAGATCACAAACACGATGTGAATAACCATGCAAATTGACTTGGTACCCTTAATTTTATCACCTAATCGATGTGCCGGTTAACCACACACACTCCACCGATCTACGAAAAACTTAAGTCAACCTTTTTCACACATTGTCAGTCCCATGTTAGTATGTCGATTAACCACACACGCTCCACTAACGACTTAACAAAGGTGCAAAGTGTAATTTCATGGGTTAGCACCATTTCACATTTTCCTAAGTAACTAAGATTGGGAATTTATAATTGTTTAGTTACTTAGTATTTATCATTATACTTTTAATGAAGGGAGAATTATAGTCCTTTCCTACCCGTTCGGCTAACGACCCTCCACCAGTCAAGGAAGTGGTAGGTGAGAGTGGACACCCATTAAACTGCCATTTTATAGGCAGTAACCTTATACCCCCCTTATAGACCAGCTTTGTGAATGAGGCATACTAACGGTATGGCGGACTTGCTCTTATATATATATATATATATATATATATATATATATATATATATATATATATATATATATATATATATATATATATATATAAATATTATTAACTTATAATATTATAAAGTATAAGGGTTGAATTTTAACTTTTAAAATTCTAAGGGCTTAACTTGGAATTAAAGTATTCATGAGGGAAACTTTACAAATTCCAAAACATGAGGGCAAGTTTTGAAACTTTTCAAAACTCTTCAATTTCATAACATATGAGTTTAATATAGGTTTTTAGAACTTTTAATGAAGAGACTCTTGGAAATTCATAACTTGAGGACAAGTTATTTAGGTCATAAAACAATTTATGGAGAAAAGACTTTTCAAGTTCATAACCTATGTTATTAATAAAATTCATTAATGAGACTTTTCATGTAACTTGAGGACAAGTTACAAAACCACATTTTATGAATAAATTTTAGATCAACTTGGATCAAAACCAACTATCACAAACATATCTAGAAATATTCATAATCTTGATTAAACTCATATGAACAAGACAATTCAAATCAAACAATTTTCATGTAATTCGCCTAAACATTAAACTAATACAAAACATGAAACTTTTTACAATTATCTTTGAAATTTGATTAGAATGAACATTACCACATCAAAAACAGGTTTATAGGTTCAAAAACAACTTAGGGTAATGATTCTAGTCCAATTCCAGCCTTAAAAGTCGAAAATATGCTGTATGGGGCTCCTACTCATCGAGTAGGTTCATACAATCGACGAGTAGGATGATTTTCTTCATGGAATCGGCGAGTTCATCAGTGGACTTGGCGAGTCCACTGCCCAGAAAGCCAGAAAATCGTTCTTTTCAGCATTTTTCAGCACTTTGCATCAAGTATAATTGAAAACAAGCATACTCTTTGATACCACTGTTGGGTTTTGAGCATTCTAACACTCCTAAGTGTACATGCAACCCTACATACCTTGGATCTATGTTTTCTCTATTATACATGCAAATATGAATATCCAAGGTATTCATCCTAACTAGCATAATAACATTGATTCATATGAATATCTCAAGTTAGAATTACATACCTCTTTGATGTAGAATGTATTCATGAAGTTTGCGTGCCCAGTGCCCCAAGTGTGACACCTTAAATGGTTCACACAACACCAAATACACTTGGAATAATTTGAGAGAATATACACACTTCATAAAAATCAGCTAGCCCTTTCACATATGCTCTAGTGCTGATTTTGTCAACAATAAGATGCTTATATAGTTAGTGACAATTAGGGTAAACCCTAATTGTCATGGCTTTCCATTTCCTTGGATCCATGGGTTCAAATATACCATGGTGCATCCATAGAGCATCTTATGGGTTTTCAGCCCAACTTGGTAATCCATCGAGTCCAAGCCCACTATACAAGTATGGATGATTTACACAATCAACCCATATATTTAATTAGTCTCCTTTTGATCACTTAATTAATCCTAGATTAATTCTTGATCAATAGTAATTAAATAATCTTATTAATATATTAGAATTTATAATATATTAACAAACCTTAAGTGTTATTTCTCTCGTTTTAGTTTATCCAAATGCATGATGCCATGCAACCCAAATGGACCATGCCAGGTCGGGTCAAGTCTTACCAATTATAGTTATGGACTTAGACATTAATGCAACAGTCGTATCTACCTGAAGGATGATAAGGATGGTAAAGTCAAAAAGTTTGACTCTGTTTCAAGTAAGTCAACTATCTAACTCTATTAAGTTCCTATTGGTAGATTCTTAATACATGATGTGATAAGATTACATTTTGATGTTTTGTAGGATCAAAGGAAGCTTAAAGGAAAAGCATGCAGAGTCTGATCGCAAAGAGATGGATTTCGATCGCATGGTTCGATGATCGGATTTTTGAGCTAATGCTAGGAGTTGTGATAGATTATATAGGAATATTTAGAAACATAGTTTTCATGTGTATTTGCATTGTAAGGAAAGGTTTTCTGTATTTTATAAATAAAGAGAAATTTTGATTATATCTTATTTATATTTCCTTGCAATGGCATTTGTGAAAATTGATGTATGTATGTTTATATATTTAGCAATATGGATTTGATTCTTTAGTTTGTGGTAGTGTCATAGTTTACCAAAAAGGGAAGGATTTTCATCAACCAAGTTTCAATTGTCCAGAAACTTGAAATCGTTGAACTTGTATTGTGTGATTGATGAGAACCTTCGTCTTTGGGAAATTAAGACTAACTCCTTGGTTACATGTACATGTGAGTCAAGTGAAGGACTAGGGGATCGGGTACACTTAGTTGTGCGTTGGTCAGGTTCACCACAAAGAACGATAAGACTATTCGTTATGACTGACTAAAGTTTAGTAAATATGGTTATGCTTACAAGTTTAAGTGTACTTCTAAATCGTTAAAAGCTTCAATGTATAGCATGATGAATAAAAGGAATCAAACTAGGCAGAAAGATAAATTATCCAATCTGAAATGAAAGGAGAGTACTTTAGTATCGTGTTTTATGATCATCTTAATGATTATGAAAACTATATCATAATTAATCCTCTAAGGACACCTTAGTGCACTTAGATGGCTAAGAGGAGAAATCAGGAATTGTTGAAATGGTTAAATCAATTAAGGTGAATCATAATTCATTCCAAAATCAAGTCTTAGAGTCATACTCCAAGCTTGTGCCATGAGTGACATAATCTTAAGAAGGTTTATAACACACTCATCAAATGTGGAATAGAAAAGATGTTTTTTTCTTACTCCTGCACATTTGAAATTGGTAAGTTGTGATGTCTTGTAAAAGACAAAGACCAACTAAGACCAATTGTGTGAAGTGTTTTGTGTTGATAAGAAACCACACTAATTCTTGAATATTTGTTTGTCAAGTAATGTTTCTTGACAAAGAGAGTCTTATATGTCAAGAGGTTAGTGGGAGTCTTAAAGATCTTGAAAAGCTTCAAGAACTAATCAATAATAACCTATTATTAATCACTAGCCCACGACTTGAGTTTTTAACCTATCGTGTTGACATATTCTTGTTTATGTGCCCATTTCAGTTAAAGTTGACTATGCATGTGAGTTATATGAGTGCTCAATTTTTTTGATAACAACTTGGAAGCAATGGTAGTGTGACATCCCCAAAATCACGGCCAGAAAAGACCGATTTTCATTTATGCTTTTAAATAATTTCAGAGTAAATCCTTTTGATTTGAAAGAGTTGCGGAATTTGTTCCCAAAACAAAACATGATAAAATAATATTTATCAAAGCATTTCATCAAGAGATGCATTTTCATTATATAAACAAAACTCGGGATGTCATGTTCCGATACAGACCATAAAGCATAAACGATAACATTACAAGTCATTCAACAAATATATACATATACAGACTTGTAAACAAAACAACTTGATGATTCAACCATCTTATGCCCTCGCGCCACTACCTGTAATACAAATTAAACTGAGTGGGTCAGGCTTGGGAGCCTGGTGAGCATATAGGGTTTTCAACCCACAATAATTAAGTTATATTTAATTTCACCAACCAATCACTATCCCGATTACCCATTCCCGTTATCCTCACTTTACGTCCCTAAAATAACATCTATCTCAAGAGACCTAATCTAGGATTTTCATCGGGACGGACATTACTGCGAAGGGGTTTCCTCAACAATAGATATCCTAAAGGCAACCATGAGGGGGATAGAGTACACCGGTGAACACATCGTTCACAACACCTATAGGTTATGAACCTGCTAGCGTTCCACTGGACTGTCTAGAAGGAGTCCGTGGTCGTTATCCATACTCCGCTGAGTAACTAGATCAACAACAACAACAACAACATCGAGGCCTCTCATCTGTTTATTACACACCAACTATCTACCCATGTTTTACCCAACATATTAGTAGATAAAAATATATATTCTCATACATAGTTTAAAACCTGTATATCATTTTCATTCAATATATAATCCACATAACAGATGAGGCATACCACATAACACGTATTTCATAGAAAACAATTCAGATCTATGAGATGGAATAAAGTGAATATCCATTCACGCATACAATCACAAAATATACACATAACAAGTATATCGCATAAAATACTTCATAGTTACTTGTTAGAAGAAAGTAACTGCACCCTTACACATATAAAGCACAATTTACTTAATACACTCGAACCATACTTGTATTATTATCGTGTTTATGAAAGGTAGTATACACTCACTTGATCAGAAGACGATTGGATAGCACTACGACTTGCAGAAGTAGTAATCCATAGCAGATCTAGAAGATCTCCACAAAAATCGAACTTCTCGCGGGCAGAGCTTCGGCTCGGGAACCGCACTTCTCGGGATCTTTGGGATCTCGGGACTTGCCTCGGGGCTCGAGAATAATACCGGGGCTTCGGGGTATTTCTGGCACGCAAAACGATGCAAAACGGGAGAGAGAAGAGAAAAAATTAGCAAAAGACTCGGCTGCCTTCAGATTCCTTTTATAGAGGCTGGAGCCTCGGAGTACGCGGAGCGTACAGGCGTACGCGGGGCGTACTGGCCTCCGAAATCGTCACTGCATGCGTCATCCGAAGTGTCGACACTCTTCGGAGTACGCGGGGCGTACGTCGGATCGGACTGGTGACTCCCCCTTCGGATAATGCCGGATTTTTCATTTAAAAATAAATACAATTTATTTATCAAACTTCGGAAATTCATATCTTCTTCATACAAACTCCGTTTTCGACGTTCTTTATATCCACGCGAAGGTGAGACTACGCTCTACAGCTTTCATTTAGACTCTGTCGGCTAATTTTAACTTTATTTTTATTATTTATTTTTAATAGGCCGGGACATAAACTTTCGTTATAAATTCATAACTTCTTCGTTTGACGTCTGTTCTCGCCTAACTTTTTATCGCTTCGATACCAACAACGAGACCTTCGATCCTCGTTTAGAATGTTTCGGCTAAAAACTGCTCGATCTCAAATCGAGTATTTCAGGCTGCATACCGCTAAGTCGATACTTCGATAAATCATAACTTCCTCATACGAAGTCAGATTTGGGCGTTCTATATATATTCGGAAACCTTGTTTCAACTACTACAACATTATTCAAAGATATTAAGATTATTTTACACTTAAATTTTGGCGCTTATTTTTATTCTTAATTAATCAGACCACATAATTAAGCAATTAAGCACAAAACACATAATACTCAAATAATACATTCTTATTATTTCAAAACGGGTTACAAAGGTTAACGTAGGCTATTACATTGCTAAAAATGATAAGCCCGGAAACACAGGCGTTACAGGTAGGCCCTTGAGCTGCCAGGTGGCAAGAAATTAAGATTGAACAAGTTCAGTCCATATGATTTTGGGATTTGTCACTAACCTTGTCTTGTGATTATGGTTATGACAAAGTCACATGGATAGGAACACATACACCTTAAAATATAAGTGTCTTAAGGTTTCTCTCCAATTCATGAAAATGATTGTGAGGAAATGCTTTCACTTAGTAAATTTAAATGAGATAGCAATTGTGATATTTGCATTCTTAAATTCGATTATGATTACGGCATCCCTCTTCATAGTTCGAATTGTGAGAAGTGGAAAATAGTTTGAACATTCGGAACTTATTGTTGTAAGTTATGAATATTTTAGACACACATATGAGCTTTCTAATGAAAAAGTGTATGAGCTTAGATAAAGGCTTATCGAAACATCTTGTATCAGAAATCTAAACTTTGGTAAGAAAGTCAATAAGTATTGATTTCAAGAAGTCCAACTGATTTATGAGTACATGTCAAAGCTAGGGGAGCATAAGTGTTATGCTAGTAAGATAATAATTATTATGCTAGTGGGAGCATGATTATCATGATAAGTGTTGCGAGTTAGCAATGTTAATTATAGAAAACAAAGGTTTCAATTCGCAAAGTTGCAGGGTTTGAAAAGTTGTTTTGCTTTGATTAAGGGAGAGGAACTTATACTTCATTTCAAATCTAAAAGCTTATATTATGAGATTTTAATCAAGTTTAGTCAAGGACATATATGAATGTTATGTTGAAAAGATTCGACATAAGGAAATTATATATATGGAAATGTTATATCAAGAGACTTGTAAAGTATCAGGTCTTTATGTAAGACATTATGAATCGTGTCCCATATGCTTTGGGTATAGGATCGATTGCATATGCTATAATATTTATGTGTTCTGAATTTTCCAAATGCCTAGGGCATTAAGAGGGAAAAGGACTAGAACTGGATATGACTAAAGTTGTTAAACAATTGCTAAGGACAACCAAGGTTCGCTAAGGATTGGTTGCTTAAAGACAGTTGGAAGTATAGTAATGAATGGATCATATGGTATAATTCTGAATTGATAGGATTCTATTAAGAATGGATAGTCATATGGCAAATATGGAAAAGCTTCCACAAGTCGGTTGCACATTGACATATGTAAATGCACCAGTAACTTTGTGTTATAAAACATATTGTTGTGTGTGATTTGATGAGTAGGTACAAACAAGAATTTGACTCGAGTTTATCCATTACTTTTACCCAATGTGGGATAAAAACGATATTTGTGGGCCCCTCGATGATTTAGTGATGACAACCCTAAGCGCTTGGCCAAGCCTGGACTGTTTGATTTGTTCAATTAGTTGGTCGTCATAAATCGGAAATCGGGAAACAACACGTGAACAAGGAGAATGATTATAATCCATGTCTCAGTTCATACGATATCTAGAATGGAGTAATATATGATCCCTTATCTAATGGACGGGTCATTTGACTAGGTCAGAGTTCGAAAACAACTTTTCAAAGCTACGATTTCTAGTCGGAATTTTGGAGTCGTACTTTCAACAATAGTTATTAAACTTATCCAAGTGGGAGACTGTTGGATTAGGTGTCTAAGTCCATAACTATAATTATTATGTAATTGACCCGAGAGTAGCATTGTCCATTAGGGTTGCCTTCACCAGAACAATCTGAAAGGATGGATATTTGAGAAAGAGGATATTTATGATTTATTAATATATTACAAGTATAATATATTAATTGTGAAATGATATTATTTAATTAGTATTGATAAAGAATTAATTTAGTGACAAAAGAGAATAATTAAATTAACGGGGACTGATTATGTAAATCAGTGATATATAGTGTTTGGGCTATTGATCCATGATGGGCTTGAAGGGTTTTGAGTATTCTAACACTCCTATGGTGTACATACAACCCTAGAAACCTTGGATCTATGTTTTTCTCTATTATACATGCAAATTTGATTTATCCAAGGTTCTCATCCTAAGTACCATATCATGGGGTACTTATAATATAATAACTAGTAGAATGACTTACCTTTTCTTATGGTTGATTGCTAGGAGCTTCAAGAGCCTAGAACCAATAATGTGAATGCCTCAAGTGGAATCACAAATCACTAAAACAACTTGGAAGACTTTGAGAGAATATGAAGCACTCTGGAAATCGGCCCACCCTTGTTCTCACACACTAGTCCATTTCACGTGCCAAAAACCTCTTTATATAGTATGGTGGATTAGGGTTACATCCATGTAAACTGTAATACCCATGACCTTTCATTTCCATAGGATTCATGGGTTAAAAACTCCATGGACTATCCTTGCAAGCTTAGTCCATCCTAAATGAACTTTGGCCCATTGTCTATATATATATATATATATATATATATATATATATATATATATATATATATATATATATATATATATATATAAGCGTCCATATTTAATTAGTTTCTTTTTTATCAGAAAATTAATTCCAAATTAATTCTTGATCAATACTAATTAAATAATATGATTTCATATTAATAAATTATAACTTATAATATATTAATAAATCATAAATATACTATTCTCAAAAGATCATCCATACAAATTGTTTCGGTGAAGTGCAACCCAAATGGACCATGCCGGGTCGGCTCAAGTACATACCAAATATAGTTACGGACTTAGACACCTTATCCATTAGGGCTAAGTTTATGTAAGTATCCATAAGAGTTAGCCCACATGAGATATGGATCATAACCCAAGTGTATGGATTAGGGTTTACCCATGACTCTTGGAATCCTACACTATATAAATGTTACCCCTTAACTAAAATCATGATCTAATGCATTTTAAGAGAATCATAACTGATTTTAGTGTGTCTAGCCTCTCTCTCAAAGTCTTCCTTTGTTAATGGTGTTTGTGAACTATTTGAGGCATCACACTTGAGGTGCTAAGCTCTTGAAAGGCCAAAACTACTAGCTACAATAAATAGGTATTCTTCTAATTTGATTATATGATTAATGTACCAAAATTGTATGCTAGTTGTAGGCTTCAAGCTTTGGAAATTTTATTGCATGTATAATTAGAGAAAACATAGATTGCATGTGCACCATAGGAGTGTTATAGTGCTTAAAACCCAACACATATATGCCTAGAAAAATCGATTTAGCCTCATTTCCTATTCCTTGTTTGGCTGTGGAATTAGGGTAGAATTGTTATTTGACAGTCTATGTGATCCCATTTTGTATATAACTTTCATGCATAAGGCAACCAACAGTGTTGATTGAGATTCTTTGTATTGTAGAGACGGTCGAATTGTGAATTTTTAGGAGAGCCTAGGTAAAGCCATAGTAAATTTTGTATGCAGTATAGCATAAGATTGGTATATAGATTTAGTGTGGTGACTTAGAGGATTCAGGATGGTTCTTGAGGAGAGTACAGATATGTGTGGAAAGTAGTATTGGGCCAGTACTACTGGAAGCACATGATCTATACTCGAGACAAGGACGGACTTGGAGATTCTAAGGAGACCAGCTAGTGAGAGTTCCCTCAAGTTTTATGTTAATCGTTTATATTTTTGTGTTTAAATTTGAGTATGGTGGTGATCACTTGTGGAGGAGGTTCTGGCTCTAGTTTTGGTTCTGGTTCTGGCTCAGGCACAAAATGGATTGGTGAAAGGCTACGCGAGTTCATTCCGGTCAAGGTCACTTGCGATATCTTGGATGCTACTCCTATGATGTTTGGTTCCACCAAGGAGGGGATTATGGATCTTCTAGATGAGCGGCTCGGGGGCTTCCGAGCCAAGATTGCTCAAGGTAAATTAGAAGCACGGACTTCCCATTTCGGGAGTTCAAGGCTTGTGGAGCTACAGAGTTCTTTGGGGCTAAGGATTTTGGATTAGTTGTCAAAACCCATAAATATAATTAGTATGTACTTGACCCGAGAGTAGCACGGTCCATTTAGGTTGCATATCACCAAGACAATTTGATAGGATGGACTTTTGAGAAGAGGATATTTATGATTTGTTAATATATTATAAGATCTAATATATTAATATGAAATCATATTATTTAATTAGTATTGATCAAGAATTAATTTGGAATTAATTTTGTGATCAAAAGAGACTAATTAAATATGAGGGGTTGATTTGGTAAAATGATGCATTCTTATGGTGTGGGCAATGATCCATGATTCCTTAGGTTGGGCTAAATTTCTTGAAACTTGTTTGATATGAATTATCTTAACTTATCAGTTTAATTAGATCATAGGCAACTTGTTTGATTTTGTTAATTGGAATTTTTGATCTAATTGTTTTTGGTGAAATCCATAAATTGTCCTCAAGTTATGGAAAATGAAAGGTCTCTTTTTAAATATCGTCTTAAATGTTTTTATGTCTTCCATAACTTGTCCTCAAGTTATGGAACTTGAAGAGTTTTCATAAAACAT
Source organism: Lactuca serriola (assembly GCF_051521515.1). NCBI lineage: Eukaryota > Viridiplantae > Streptophyta > Magnoliopsida > Asterales > Asteraceae > Lactuca > Lactuca serriola. The sequence goes on along the minus strand of NC_136411.1, from coordinate 175,508,425 downwards.
ATATTAAACTCATAAGTTATGGATACCAAAAGTTATTGAATAGTTCAAAACTTTCCCTCAAGTTTTGGAATTTGTAAATGCAAAGTCTCACTTTGAAACATTTAGTTCCAAACCCTAGAATTTTAAAAGTTTAAAATTCAACCCTTATACTATTATAATATTATAGGTTTAATATTTATGTGTATATATATATATATATATACATATATATATATATATATATATATATATATATATATATATATATATATATATAAGAGTAAAGTTAGTCTTACCGTTAGTAGGACTAATTCATGAAGCCGGTCTATAAGGGGGTATAAGTTTACTGCCTATAAAATGGCAGTTTAATGGGTGTCCACTCTCACCCACCACTTCCTTGACTGGTGGAGGATCGTTAGCCGAATGGGTTTGAAAGGACATTAAAATTCTCATTAAAAGTATAATGAAATACTAAGTAGCTAAACACTTATAAATTCCTAATCTTATTTACTTAGGAAAATGTGAATTTGGTGCTAACCTATGAAATTTCACTTTGCACCTTGTTAAGTCGTTAGGGGAGTGTGTGTGGTTAACCGACACACTAATCTGGGACTGACCATGTGTGGCAAAGGGTACCTTGATGTTAATCATTGATCAATGGAGCGTGTGTTGTTAACCGACACATTGATTAGGTGGTTTTAACATTGAATGTAACAAGCTAATTTGCATGGTTATTCACACCTTGTTTGTGATCCTCGGCATCCCAGTCACAAGCTTGAAGGGCATAATCGAGATTTAAACACGCATTTGAAAAGTTCAATGAATCTCAAAGATCTAGGAATTTCAATCCATTTAAAACTTAATAATCAATTTCATTTTTTATGGTGGAAATTGGTAAATTGTCATTTACCTTCCTTCAAATATTTTGCAATTTGGATTACGACATCCCTCTTCCGAATTGTAAAATATTATGTTGGATCCTAGCCTCAATATTTCATGTTGGGTGTTATATTAAGGACTTAAATCAACTAAACTTGAATTTCTCCCATTTATAGATGTCTAGTTCAGACAACTATAGTCTTCCCGAATCTTTTCGAAAAAGGTTTCTTTATAAAGATGATTTTCCACAAGGAAATCAAGGTGAAAGATTAATCCCTTCTTCATGCTATAGTGGAATTGTTGGATTAGTGTCTAAGTTCATAACTATAATTGATATGTACTTGATCCAATTGGCATGGTCCATTTGGGTTGCATGGCATCAGAACAATTTGGATAGACTTTTGTGAGAAAAGCATAATTATGATTTGTTAATATATTATTAGTTCTAATATATTAATATGAAATCATATTATTTAATTAGTATTGATCAAGAATTAATTTGGAATTAATATTGTGATCAAAAGGAGACTAATTAAATATATGGGGATGGATTGTGTAAATCATTCATTCATATATATGTGGGCTTATGATCCATAGTTCTTCATGTTGCGCTAAACCCATGGAGTAACCCATGGATACTCCTTGGAGGTTTTAACCCATGGATCATGAAGAATATGGAAAGACATGAGCTACATGGGGTAACCCTAATAGCCACCATATATAAGGACCCCATGGCTCAAGAAATTGGCACTAGTGTGTGTACACATGAGGGCTAGCCGATTTGAGCATATGAACCTTTTCTCTCAAGTTATTCCAAGATGTTGGTGATGTTGTGTGAAGCATTTGAGGTGTCACACTTGAGGCACTAGGCTCTTAAGCTCCATGGAATCAAGCCACAACAAAGAGGTATGTAATTATACTAGAATTTATATTATATGTACTTCATATTATGCTAGTTAAAACAATACCTTGGAAAATTGATATTTTCATGTATAATAGAGAAAACATAGATCCAAGGTATTTAGGGTTGCATGTACACCTTAGGAGTGTTAGAATGCTCAAAACCCTTCAGGAACTTCACTTCCTCCACCTCCTACAGTAATTCTCCCTAAGCCACAAGTCCAAGGTCACTCAAAGCCCTATTGACAGGATGGAAAGTCTGTATTTGCTCACATCTTGGAGATGAAGTTACATATTGACAAGCTGGGAGAGTTGGGTGTCGAAGTCTAGAGGAAGTTGGCTGTTGATTGGGTTCTTCAGTCACTTCCTAAGTCATATAGCGGGTTATTTATGGACTACTAGATGAGAGATCACGACATGGCCCTTTATTGATCTAACATATTTTCTTGTTGTTGCTGAATCATCAATGATTTGGTGCAGTGGTAAAGCAAATTTGATTGGAAGATCTACTCCCCAAATTTTCATGGATATTGACAATGGAAACATTGGAAGTCCAGAAAAGCTTTCTCTTCCCAATGGAAAGGGATCAACCATAGTCAAGTCATTTGACCAAATGGTAAAGAGAAAGGCTAAGTCAGAGATAGTCATGTGTACATTCCCAAAGATTCCATATGTTTCTATTGCCAAGAGAAGGGGCATTGGTTGCAAAGCTGCCATATTCACCTGAAAGATTGAAAAGATGGTAATGTAAAAAAAATTGACTCTATTTCAGGTAAGATCCACTATCTAACTCTACTAAGTTCCTATTTGGGGATTCGTAATACATGATGTAATGCAATTACATTTTGATGTTTTGTAGAATCAAAGGAATCTAAAAAGAAGAGTAAGATATGTCTGATCGCGAAGAAATGGATTTCGATCGCATGGTTCGATGATCAGATTCTTGAGTTGCTGCTTAAGAGTTATGATAGATTGCTTAGAAATATTTAGAAACATAGTTTTCATTTGTAATTTCATTGTAAGTAAAAGTTTTCCGCGTTTTATAAATAAATAAAATTTTGATTTTGTTTTATTTTATATTTCCTTATAATGGCTTTTGTGAAAATTGATGTTTATGTATATTCTAGCAATGTTCAATATGGATTTGATTCTTTCGTTTGTGGTAGTGTCATAATTTACCACATAAGGAAAGATTCTCATCACCCAAGTTTCAGTTGGATAGAAACTTGGAATCACGCAACTTGTAATGTGTGATGAATAAGAACCTTTATCTTTGGGAAATTAAGACTAATTCCTTGTTCACATGAATATGTGACTCAATTGAAGGACTATGAGATCGGGTACACTGGGTGTGTGCTAGTCAGGTCCACCAAAAAGGACGATAAGACAATTCGTCATGATTTACTAAAGTTTAGTAAATATGGTTATGCTTACAAGTTTAAGTATAATTCTGAACATTGAAAAAGTTTCAATGTATGGCAGAACGAATAGGAAGAATCAAATTAGGTAGAAAGATAAAAGTTTCTCCAATATGAAAAGATGGGAGAGTACTTTAGTATTGTGTTTTATGATTATCTTAATGATTATGAAAACCATATCACAATTGATCCTCTATGGTCATCTAAGGGAATTTCTATGGCTAAGAGGAGGAATCATGAATTGTTAGAATGGTTAAATCAAAAAGGTGAATCATACTTCGTTCCAAATTAAGTCTTAGAGTCATACTCCAACATTGAGCCTTGAGTGATATAATATTAAGAAAGGTTTATAAAACTTATCAAATGTAGAGTAAAATGTTTCTTACTCTTGTACATTTGAAATTGGTAAGTTGTGATGTCTTGGTAAGGACAAAGACCAACTAAGGCTAATGGTCTGAAGTGTTAGCCTTGATTAGAATCCGCACTAACTCTTGAATATTTGTTTTTTCAAGGAATGGTTCATGATAAGAGAATCTTATATGTCAAGATGTTCATGGGAGTCTTAAAGATCTTGACAAGTTTCAAGATCTAATCAAGATAAACCTATTGTTAAACACTAGCACACGAGTTGAGGTTTGTAACCTATCGTGTTGACATATTCATGTTTCTGTGGCCATTCCAGTTAAAGTTGACTATGCATGTGAGTTGTATGAATTCTCAATTGTTTTCATAATAACTTGCAAGCAATGGCAGGCCCTTGTGCTGCCAGGAAGTAAGAAATTAAGATTGATCAAGTTGAGTCCATATGAGTTTGGATTTGTCATTAATCTTGTCTTGTGATTATGGTTACGAAAAATTCACATGGATAGGAACACATACACCATAAAATATAAGTGTCATAAGGTTTCTCTCATATTAATTAAAATGATTGTGAGGAAATGCTTTTACTAAGTAGATTTTAAATAGTTAGCAATTGTGATATTTGCATTCTCAAATTCGATTATGATTACGGCATCCCTCTTCATAGTTCGAATTTTGAGAAATGGCAAAAGGTCTAAACATTTGAGACTTATTGTTGTAAGTTCTAAAATTGTTTAGACACACATGTGATCTATCTAAGGAAATGTGTATAATTTTGAGAAGCCTAGATAAAGTCTTATCGAAGCATCTCGTATCGGAAATCTGAACTTTGGTAATGAAAGTCAATAAGTATTGATTTCTAGAAGTCCAGTTGATTTCTGCGTACATGTCAAATCTAGTGGAAGCATAAGTGAATAATAATTGTTGTGCTAGTGGGAGCAGAATTATTATGGTAAGTGTTGCAAGTTAGCAATGTTAATTATAGAAAACCAAAAGGTTTCAAATTGCAAAGTTTTAGGGTTTGAAAAGTTGCTTTGCTATAATTAAGGGAGAGGAAATTATACTTCATTTTCAAAATCTAAATGCTTAGATTGAGTTTTTAATCAAATTTAGTCATATATATATATATATATATATATATATATATATATATATATATATATATATATATATATGAATGTTATGTTGGAATGGTTCGACATTAGGAAATTCCATATATGGAAACGTTAATTGCGTTCTCAAAATTTGATTATGATTACGACATCCCTCTTAATAATTCAAATTTTGAGAACCTGGCAAATAGAAATATTATAGCAAAAGAATGATCAAATATCGTGTCGTTATGTTAGAAATTATGAATCTCATCCCATATGCTTCGGGAATAGGATCGATTGCATATGCTATCATATTCTCTTGTTCTAAATTTTCCAAATGCCTAGGGCATTAAGAGGGAAAAAAGACTAGAACCGGATATGACTAAAGTAGTTAAACAATTGTTAAGGACAATATAAGGTTCGCCAAGGATTGGTCTCTTAAGGACAGTTTGACGTATAATAATGGATGGAACAGATTGACACTATTATGAATAGACATGATTCTATTAATAATGAGTTGTCGTATGGAAAGATATGGAATGTTTCTATATTGGAAGTCGGAGATTAAGAATATATGAAAAAGTCAGAAACTTTTATGAAAGAAGGATGTTCAAAGGAAAGTACTTTGAATTTGAGACTTCTCTTCCTTGGAATTGTTATAAACCTCTAGTGGAAAGTTTTGTAATATTGTTGCTCAAGTCTCTATGACTTTTGGTACCATGACATTACAGAGGCTGCATTGCATGATAGCTTAGTAGTGACGAGAGTTTGGAATTCTTACACTTGCAATAAAGATTTGGAATTGTGAAATGAGCATCATTAAAATGTTTTCAATTGATCTATTTCACAAAGTCGGGACCATAAACAAACATAGTGTGCATGCTTGGAGCATGACATAGTTATTGTTTTAATTCAAGTATTAAGTTGATTATTCGAAACATTATACAATGAATAATGAGTAATAAATATGGGACTCAAAAGTTTTGGGACCATATAGGATTAGTATTATTCTTGTATTTCACTTTTCATGTTTTGACATCACGAATAACTAGGTTATTCAAACCATCCATAGTCGATCATACTTTAGAAGTAGGTATTGAGGCAGGATTGTCATGAATGGGTATGCAGTTTGTCTAGGTGTTTTAGACATAGCTGCAATGTTCATGAGTACTCCTGGAATAAGATTCGAGTATTGGATTCAACCCACGCTCATCTAAATCACTTCATGGATTTTAACACAAGTGATTGTGAGACGATAATATCTTATATTCTTGAAACGGAGACGTGTGAGTTGTAGTTGAGAGTCGGTTGCACATTGACATATGTAAACGCACCAGTAACTTGGATGTTATAAAACATATTATTGTGTGTAATTTGATGAGTAAGTACAAGCATGCATTTGGGTCGAAGTTTATCCTTTCATTTTACCCAATGTGGATAAAAGCGATATATGTGGGCCCCTCGATGTTTTAGTGATGACAACCCTAAGTGCTTGGCCAAGCCTGGACTGATTTGGTTTGTTCAATTAGTCGATCGTTATAAATCGGTAATCGGGAAACAACAGATGGACAGAGAGAATGATTAAAATCCACGTCTCATGTTCATGTGATATCTAGAATAGTGGAATATATGATCCATTATCTAATGGACGCGTCATTGACAAGGTCAGAGTTCGACAACGGCTTTTATGAGCTACGATTGCTAGTCGGGTTGTGGAGTCGTACTTGCAATAATAGTTATTAGACTTATCCAAGTGCAAGACTGTTGGATTAGGTGTCCAAACCCATAACTATAATTGGTATGTAATTGACCCGAGAGTAGCATGGTCCATTTGGGTTGCATATCACCAAGGCAATTTGATATGATGGACTTTTTAGAAGAGGATATTTATGATTTGTTAATATATTATAAGTTCTAATATATTAATATGAAATCATATTATTTAATTAGTATTGATCAAGAATTATTTTGGAATTAATTTTGTGATCAAAAGAGACTAATTAAATATGAGGGGTTGATTTGGTAAAATCATGCATTCTTATGATGTGGGCCAATGATCCATGATTCCTTAGGTTGGGCTAAACCCATGTGACAACCCATGGATGATCCATAGAGGTTTAAACCCATGGAGCCTAAGGAATATGGAAGGTCATGCACATTAGGGTTTACATGGTGTAACCCTAATCTTGGCATACTATAAAAGAAGCCCCTTAACATCCAAAATTGGCTACTATATTGTCACACCCCCGGACCAGACGGCGGAAACGTTCGAGGGCTCGTGTGACTATCAATTGAATATCATCACAATGAATATGCATGAAGAAACACATACATCACCAACATTACATAGTACAATTGTCATTGTTCACATCAAGTGCTTTATTTAAATATTACATATCCATAGCATAAATTGTTTGAGAGTCACAAAACAAGACATCCTAACATACTTGGTAACTTTCTTCAGCTTATCTGTTACCTGAGAATACAAGTTGTTTTGAAAACATCAACATATATAATGTTGGTGAGTTCATAAGCATGTTTAATATAAAATTAGTTTGTATTGTTTGTAAAACCCAGAAAATCCGATATTTTATGTACAAAAATTGTTTGCGAAAAAGATGTGATGATCCCATAAGTGCATGTGTATGTGATTTCAAACAAGTAAAAGTGATTTTTATTCAAACTTAATTATTGTATTATAATTGTTGAGTGTATGAGTGAGTAATGTTGTTCCCCCGGAAAACCTGATGTTTTCCGATACAAATAGTATGATAGTTTTTGTATTATTTGTATCATCACCACGAATGAATATGATTTCTCATGATTACTTAGATGGTATTGGATCTCTACGTGACTCGTTATAACCATTCATAATAATGACTAATTCGCCTGTCTTGGCATTTTTCGAAATGTCGGTTTTGATCAAGATTTTTTCACCCTAGACTGGCCGAGTCTAACTGTAGCGAACAGCTCAGGTGTGGGGGAGTCACCCCCGTATAGGTCTATACACAAATACTCACTCTCCCTCAAGGAGACTCTGGTTATAACTACTAACAATGACCGACACTTATTGGTGTCACCCGTTATTTCCCACTAAATCCAACTGAAATTGAATAACCTTTTTTACAACTTGATTTATGTTTACTTGAATAAAAGGTAAGCCTAGAAGACGAAGAGAAGAGGGCAGTAGAGGCCTGCTAATCATGTATGTTATTATAGCTTGTCGAGTATGCGATGGACGCGTTAGCCCATCATGCATATTGTGACAACCTGAAATTGTATTATGTACAAACAATATCACTTCAATAGAAGTCAGAACAGTCGCAGTAAATTTTCAGACTTTTTTGTTTAAGTTTGAGTATTTCAGGGTTTACACTTAAGGAGATATCAGGAGAGTGGATGCACTAGGGTTTTGTGCAAATCTGTTATTCCAAAACTCTATTATATTAGAGATCATTTCGGGAATAAAATATTTTCTGCCAAAAATCCCAGGACTATATATAGAAATCTGAACCATATTCATTCATTAGTTACATTTCCAACTAGAGAAAAGCCAAATTCTCTCTCACGGATCTTTGGGATTTTATCCCAAATCATGAATACTTCCATCTAGTTGTATTATATAGCTTAGATTGTGCTTAATAACATAAAAATTGGATCAAAACCCCAAGATTTGAGAGTTTACCGCCCAAGAACACTTGGAGAGTAAACTCTTTTATAAGGGCCAAGTGGTGCCTAGTCCTTCCTTAAGCCATGAAACTACTTTAGACTTGTACACTAATGAGTTTAGGGATAGAAAACAACCTCAAAAAACCAAGGAAATGGTGTTCACAGCCCAAGATCTTCTTGGACCATGAACACTAAATTTAGGGCCAAAAGTGTGCCCCATGTCCCTTCAAACTTTGGAACTAAACCTAGAGACTACCCATGGATTGTTTAGACATCCAAAACATTAAGAATCAAGGGTTGAAAGTGAGTTCACAGCCAAGGATGTCCTTGGGCCATGAACTCCATTTTAGGTTGCCAAAATGCCTTAAATGCCTTCATTAAGCTAAGAGACAAACATAGCACTTTACCTTGATGTGTCTAGGACCCAAAACAATGAAAATACCAACATCCATGAGTTTTTACGGCCGCAAACACATGACCAAATGGTCCATGGGCCGCAAACTCAAGTTAGGGGTGTTTTGATGCCACAAACACTTCCTAAGGCTTAGGCTTGAAATTAGGATGCCTCCTTATGACCTTTAGAACCCTCATAAACATAAATGGCCATGAGTTTATGGTAGTAAACTCCCTTGGGCCGTGAACTCATGGTAGTAAAATCGTGTGACTGCCTTTATACCTTCCTATGTTGAATCACATGTGATTCTAACACTTGGTCAAGGTGTTTCCTAGTTCCAGAAAGTGTTTCCTTTCATATAGATGTTATAAACACTATATTCATGTTAATATGTATCCTTATATGTCATTTAGGACTTATTGTGTCTCGGGACTTCATTCGTGGAACTTCTCATCCCTACATGCATACCTGTTAGAACCACTCACAGTAGGTGAGTTCATACCCCTTAATCAATGTTTAAATGATTTTAAATGCTTTAAATGTGGGGGAATAAAAGTAGAAAACAACATGTTCTTAAATCAATCATAGATATTTATAACTGTGTTTTCATCCAGTAGATTTCACATACTTCAAAATGTGATGCATGAAATGGTTTTCTATCTTAAAAATACCTTGGTAGCAAAAGTATTACATTTGAAATGTTTATTAAAATGACATCAATTCATTGTTAATTATTGTTCAAAACTCATAGATATCTTACAAAACCATTTTTACCTTCTTGAACAAAACTATATCTATACACTTATGTTCTTATATATGTATTGATGTTATAGTTTTCATCCTTCATTCTGTTTCCCACACTCTTGGGTAGCAAGGGTGTATAAACCTGCTTGAACAACCAATTACCTTCCAATTAACTATTATAGGGATAGTTAGAAGATACAAAACATTATTCCTATTACAAGGAATTACATCAGAGTCAGTTCATTCATGAGTCTATACTATACATTACATGTTACATGAATACGCTTACATGAGTACCTTTACATGAATACATTACATGAGTACCTTTACGTAGATACATTTACCTGTATGCACTTACATGAATACTTGTATCTTGATTCACGAGGATGATTTATTAGTACCTTCTGTGTAAATTGTCCTTCCTATCCCAGTTCAACGGGATATCTAGACGGGACTAACCATTCTGAAGCCCATCTGTTAGCACCAGTGGTTGGTGAACATCTACGGATGCCTACAGTTATTACTTATATTCGAATAAAGTTATGGGACTAACCATTCCTCGGGCCTACTGTTTTCTACAGAGGTTGATGAACATCTACGGATGCCTACGGTTAATACTTATATTAGGAATACTTTTACGGGACTAACCCTTCCTCCCAACTGCTGTAGCTACAGAGGACAACTGAACAATCTACGGATGTTCAAAGGTTATACATTTCGCTAACCACGATGTCGTGTTAATCCTAATACAAAAGGATAACAATTACATTAGTACATTTTCCTATTTCTTTATTTTGTGACATATTCACATAAACGATGAGTTAGACTAAGTACTGTTAGTATTAGTCAAAAGAAAGGAAAAACTATCATTTGTGCTTACAAAACATTCGAGTCTTGGTAGAAGACTACATTTCATACTAGTAGGAAATAAGGGATTTTCTAGGGTTTTCATACTTATATCAATTGTTTCACTTAAAGATTTACAAGGCATTCATTAAAGCTTTCCAAAACAACACAATGACACTTAAAACACTTATGAATTCACCAGCTTTAGGCTGATACTCGCTTTCAAAATAACTTGTATTCTCAGGTCACCAGTAGACAGGTACGATGGCCAGGTTTTGAGAAGACGGAGCACAGACAAGACTCATCTTTTATTTTGATTGTATATTTTGGTGTCTTATTACTTTGAAAGAAAACACATGTATTAAAACTTTACTTTAATGCAATGGATGATGTTGTTGCTTGTTTACTACTTTACACTGTTGTGATACTGTACATGACGTCCTCCACCCCGGAACGTTTCCGCCGTTCTTGGTTTTGGGGTGTGACAGATTGGTATCAGAGCATTGTTTATAGTGAATGTAGTATATCAACCCATAAAAGATATACTAACTATAAATACATTGGGATTAAAACAATTCTGTCTAAGAGTTATACTTTTAAATAATAAAATATTTGTGTAAGTATACGTGCCTGCATTCATACTAAAATCGGTGTCACAATGACAAGAACAAACGTATTACGATTGTTGAATATCACAAGTAAGCCTGGGGATATATGGTCAGTCTTGGGAATGACATAGCCTGATCAACTCTGCTTGTCCAAGGAGTGATTATCATATGCCCAAGAATGGTTGTGATGTGGCAACAAGTCTAAAAACTTACCAACACAACCATAAAGAAATACCATAGGGGTATTTGGTCTTACTGTAATTATCTTAGTCAGTTCGTCTATTTAGCTATTTCTTATATCTCTTTTCTCTTGTAGATTTTAATGGGTGGAATTAATCACGGCGATCCGTACTTCCCAAACCAAGGCAACACTGGATGGCTAGAAGAAGAACCAGAAGATGATCACCCAATCCCTTTGGATGTCACCATGCTGAGGGTTTTTCCGATAAATCTGACTTGGAGCCTGAAGTCAACAACCTACCCCCAGCTGCTCAGGACCCAAACCTGAACCCCCGTCCCGCATTTCAAGGACCCACACCTTTGTGGGCCACTAACTTGACTAGATGGAGTCAGGAACAAGGTCAACCCATTCCCTACAACGGAGACAGAAGTTTCTACAACCTCACGGAGGGAGGTTCTGCTGACAGGGTCCTACCCATCATGGTTCGTAGAATTTATAGGAACACGATACTGGGTCAAGAAACTATCGATCGAGTCGCAGAGATTAAAGCCAACTCTGGCGTTAACACTGTCCACATTCGCCAGCTAGAGTCTGCTCATGAAAGGACTCTGGTCCGCAATGCAGCTCTGCAGAGGGAACTTGCTGAAACTTAAGCTGAAGTTAGGGAACTTCGAGCTCATCAAGTGAGAGCTGACAGGCGTATAAGGGACATATAACGTCTACTGTCGGGATCAAGAACTCATGCTAGCAGTTCTCGTCGCCGATAGAATCTTGATGACTCATCTTTTGGATATAACCTAGTTTATGTAAAAACTTTGGTCTAATTTCCTACCTTTGTAAATCTTAGACCTGTTAGGTCTTGATCTAGTCATAGTCCTGTCAAAAATTTTCTTTTCTTGGTTGATGTAAGGCCTACTTCTAGGCCATTTTTCCCGAACTTGTTACATCTGTAATTCCAGTATTTTTGACAGATATCTAATTATATGGAAATTATTATGCAAATGCTATCATCTTCATTTAGCTACTATTCATTTTGTTGTTGGACTATGGAGAGTTAGTCCAAGAGACACATTCATTATTAATTTATTCTTATCCATGTCGTCATCTTTTAAACGTATAGTTAAAGATGCCGCCACGCAGGAACCCCAGACGTAACCCAACTAACGAAACACCGATACCACCACCTCCACCACCACTTCAACCTCCTCAACCACCTCCTCCTTTCGATGCCACTATGTTCCAGGCAGCTTTCACAGCGGCAGTTGCAGCTGCTGTGTCAGCCATCAATGCTCCTGTCCCTAGTGGATCGGGAACAGGTGCACCTCCCTCAAACCACGGCGAAAGCCATGGACATCCCCGGGAATGCACCTATAAGGACTTCACAAACGCCAAACCCCGCAGCTTCAAAGGAAATGGTGGGGTTATGGTGTTAAGGCAATGGATTGAAAAGATGGAATCTGTCTTTGAAATCTGTGCTTGCTAGGAGGGCAACAAGGTAAAGTTTGCAGCTTGTACCTTCTCTGACAGAGCACCAACATGGTGGAACGGCCATGTTAAGTATCTGACTTTAGTGGTGGCTTATTCCATCAGTTGGGAACACTTGAAGGACATGCTGATGAGAGAGTATTGTCCTCAAGGTGAAGTATAAAAACTCGAGCAGGAACTCTGGGGTCTACAAATGGTTGGATCCGACATATCAACCTACACAAATAGGTTCCGTGATCTGGCAATCCTATGCCCTGACATGGTTGCTCTCGAGAGCAAGAAGATAGAGAGATATATATGGGGACTATCGCCCCAGATCTAGTCAAGTGTGTTAGCTTCCACGCCTGTCACTTTTGATAGTGCCAAGGAGCTGGCACAATCTCTCATAGATCACAGGAAACCTCAGAACCCAACAATCCCTGCACCCGTACCACAAAAGGTCAACAACAACAGGAAGGGGCGGAACAAGAGGAAAGGAGGGGCTTCGCAAGAATCCTCCAAGAGACAACAACTTGTGGCAATCAATGCCGCCACGGTAACTCCCGTGGTCCCTGCGAACCCCTTACCAGGAAAAACGTATGTTGGAACTCTCCCGAAGTGCACCAAATGCAGCTTCCACCACCACGGACCTTGTAGGGAGATGCAGTGCTCTAACTGCAACAGGAAGGGGCATACAGTCCGTTTCTGCAAGACTCCAACAGCTCAGGCCGCCCAGGTTCCTAATGTCGGTATGGGCCAAGCTTGCTATGGTTGTGGCGAAGTGGGCCACTACAAGAGGAACTGCCCTAAAGCGGGGATGGTTGGAGGAGTAGGAAGAGTTATGGCCCTAGGCCACGAGGAAGCGGTAGCTGATCCCACGATAGTTACCGGTACGTTTCTCCTCAATAACTCATATGCTTGCATACTTTTCGACAGTGGAGCAGAGAAAAGTTTCATAAGTCACAAATTTACACACCTGCTTAAACAAAAACCATGTGCATTAGATAATTCATTCACAATAGAAATGGCTAACGGGAAAATGGAGAGTACTAACTGCATATACGTAGGTTGTACTTTAACTTTAGATTGCCATACTTTCAAGATAGACCTCATGCCGGTCCCAATTAAATGTTTCGACGTTATCATCGGCATGGATTGGTTGAGTCTTCTTCGCGCCGACATCATGTGCTTTGAAAAAGCAGTTCGTCTTAACCTTCCTAACAACGAAACCTTAGTTATCTATGGCGACAACCCTAGTACGAGCCTTCGCATCATTTCGTGCATCCAAGCCCAGAAGTGCTTGCGAAAGGAATATCATGCATTCCTTGCACACATTGTCGATACGAGTCAAGAAATGAAAGACATTCAGAACATCCCAGAAGTACGCGACTTTCCCGACATCTTCCTAGAAGAACTTCCCGGTTTACCACCACAACGCCAAGTCGAGTTCAAGATCGACTTAGTGCCAGGAGCTACTCCAGTAGCCAAATCTCCTTATCGTCTGGCACCGGCCGAGATGCAGGAACTTTCCAGTCAGCTTAACGAAATTCTCAAGAAGGGATTCATTAGGCCAAGCTTCTCACCATTGGGAGCACCGGTCTTGTTCGTCAAGAAGAAAGATGGATCGTTTCGTATGTGCATCAACTATAGAGAAGTCAACAAGCTTACCATTAAAAATCGTTATCCTTTTCCCCGGATTGACGATTTATTTGATCAACTTCAAGGAGCCAACTACTTCTCGAAGATAGATCTACGATCCGGATATCACCAACTACGAGTGCTAGAGGAGGATGTTCCCAAGACATCCTTCCGAACTCGTTATGGACACTACGAGTTTGTGGTGATGCCGTTCGGATTAACTAACGCACCTGCAGTATTCATGGATCTGATGAATAGGGTGTGTCGTCCCTACTTGGATCAGTTCGTCATTGTTTTCATTGATGACATACTTATCTACTCTCGAAGTAAGGAGGAACATAGTCAAAATCACCGTAGAGTCTTAGAAACATTGCGAGCGGAGAAGCTCTATGCGAAGTTTTCCAAGTGCGAATTTTGGATCCGTTGAGTCGAATTCTTGGGTCATGTTGTTAGCAAAGAAGGAATACACGTGGACCTTTCCAAAATCAAGGCCATTGAGAACTGGTCAGCACTGAAGACACCTACAGAAATTCGTCAATTTCTAGGTCTCGCTGGCTACTATCGCAGGTTCATTCAAAACTTCTCCCGCATAGAAAAACCTCTTACAACCCTGACCCAGAAAGGCGTGGCCTTTGACTGGGAAGAGAAACAGGAAAAAGCGTTCCAAACGCTCAAACGAGCCTTGTCACCACTAAATTCTAAATCACAATTCTAAATCCTTATTACAAGTGTTAGAATTCCAAATTCTTCTCACCACTAAATGTGTTAGAGTCCAACTTTGCGTGCAATATCCTTTTGTGATGACGTGGCGTCAAAGTCACCGTGACTAACCATCGATGTCACAAAATGATCCATTGAAACTTTGTTACTAAAACAATTTCATGGTATTGCAGTATCAAATTCAAGGTAACTCCTTGAACACCGTCTTTGCGCTAAGGTTTCTAACTCACATATAGATTCAGAAAACCAACTCGTATTATGGAAACATTTCCATATTCCCACATGATTATCAATTATGATCAAGAATTATCCAAATCTGAACCATGTCACATCCCAAGTTTAGGAGTGCAAGTTCAGGGTTCAAAGTGTAAATGTGAAAGGGCAACTCGGCGAGTCCATGGGTGGACTCGGCGAGTAGGGTCGCAGTTCTGGTCGCGTGTTAAGTGGCCAACTCGGCGAGTCGACGGCTGGACTCGGCGAGTTGGTGCTATGTGGAGAAAACCCTAATTTCGGAGGATGATCCCTATATAAAGGACATTATACCCACTCCCCAGCCTCTTTACCCTCTCTTGAAGTCCAAAAAACCCTAATGCGCGATTGTGAGTGATTTGAGAGCATTTGAACCTTGGAGAAGAGATTTTGGAAGAGATCTTGGAGAGTTAAGAGGATTGGAGAAAGGGGCTTTGCAAGGATTCAGATTTCTCTTCTGTTGGAGCTTTCTTTTGAGGTATTATTTCGTTGCTTGGGCTGTTATTCATCTAGATTCATCATTTTGGAGTATTTGGAAAGAATAGCTTGTGATATTTTGAGTTTGGAGGTTAGATCTGAGGTTGCTACCTCTGATCTGGAATGGAGAAGGTCTAGAGTGCATTAAAGTCCTTGTTCTTGAGTGATTGGTGAAGCCGTCTTGTCCCAAACCCTAACCCTAGTGTGTTATATGCTTAGATCTCTTTGGATTCACGTAAAGTTTTCCACTTTACGTGATGGATGGGTTCTAGAAGGGTAGATCTATGGTTTGGATCATCTGCATGGTCTGGAAAGATTCTGTATGGATTAAGATCTACGGGTACTCGGCGAGTCACAAGGGTGTGCTCGGCGAGTTGCATGAAGGTGGGGAGGAACTCGACGAGTTGGAAGAACAACTCGGCGAGTTGGTTGAAGATACCCTTGGACACGGTGAGTCTGTTCTTGGACTCGGCGAGTCTGGTCGTGAGGTCCTAACCTTCTTCTGGTTGAGCCGTGAATCAGTGAGTCAAGGGAGGAATCGGTGAGTTGAGTGCGAGGGGACTCAGAGTTGTTGGACTCGGCGAGACTCGGCGAGTTGAGACGCAAATTGGGAGTTCTGAGCATGGGGACTCGACGAGTCAGGGGGTTGACTCGGCGAGTAGAGTCAGTCAGGAGGTTGACCTTGACTTGACTTTAACCAAGGGTAGACCAGTTGACTTCCAGGGGCATTTTGGTAATTGTTGGCATTTGTTTTGAGTTCAGTGTTGGTGTTGGCTAGTGGTGGAGATCGTGTCAGTGGTCGGAGCATCTCAGTCTTATCTTTTCAGTCAGCAGTTGCGAGGTGAGTTATCCTCACTATATCGACAGGGTCTACGGCACCAAGGCCGGCCCTTTATCGGATTGTAATCCGGGTATCGTTGTTATGTTATTGCTTTGCTATGTTTGCATCCTGGTAGTTAGGATGGTATATGTTAGAGACCTGATTAAGGTCGATGTCCTGGTATATAGGATGAAGTTATGTAATGTGATCTGCTAGATCGGTTTGATTGGATGTGAACTGCTATATGATTGAATGTTTATGTGCACATGGTTGTTGGATGGGGGTTGGGTTGAGGCGGGTCCTGCTTTGTGTTGTAGGCCAACATACTCAGGGCGGACCGGTTATCCCGAAGGCCCAACGAGCGTTCTGAATAGGCTGTAGGCCCCAAGAGGGCGGACCAGACGTGCCGAGGCTTGGAGAGTGGACCAGGCCGACTGAAGGCCCAGTGCGGGCGGACCAGTCATACTGTAGACTCAGAGAGTGGACCAGATGGATTGAAGGCCCGGTGCGGGCGGACCAATCACACTATAGACTCGATGTATATGGCTAGACTCAGAGGGTGGACCAGGTGGACTGAAGGCCCGGTACGGCGGACCAGTCACACAGTAGACCTAAAGTGCATGGTTGTTCTGTGTTCTGTTATGATATGGCATGTTGTGCATGTATGGGATATGTGGTTGGTATTTTTGGGGTATCTCACTAAGCTTTCGGGCTTACAGTTTTGGTTTAATGTTTTTCAGGTTCTTCAGGAGACCGTGGCAAGGCAAAGGCGTGATCGTACCGCTCCTCATGATTATGTTTAATGATGTGGTTCTGGGAAGACTCTGATAATAATTGTATTGAAAACCTTTTTCTAATAACTTTATGAAACTGGGTTGTTTTTGAAAAGTTTAAATTGGTTGAAATTTTTAGAGTGTTACAAGTTGGTTTCAGAGCCTTGGTTTGAGTGAATTGGAGGAACATTCGTGTGAATTCAGTCTCAAATCAAGGAGAGTTTTCAAAAGAGAATTTAAAATGGTTTTCAAAATAAGTGAAGCAGGACACGGAGGTATGATCAGCCGGAGCCAGTAAATATCCCCAAAATAGCATGCATGATATTTATTTTTTTTTGAGTTATGATAGAACAACATGCTAGTACTAGGCTAGGGATCTTCAGGATTTCATGATAATGTTGTCTGATTTATGATGTCTGCTAGCCCAGGGTTTCTTCTGTGGGAGATTTCTAGTGTTCCTCTAGGAGTGAGGGTTGAGTGCTTGTTATGTATGTTCTTCACCAGTGTGTTGTGGTGATAATTGATATAAATATGGGTAGGTGTGGAAGGTAGTATTTACCCGTACTACTGAAAATACAGGACCCATACGCGTATCAAAGAAGCCACAACCTCTAGGGTTGGGTTGGGGGTTGGTTCTCGGGATAGTGGAAAGTATCTGAGATCTTGCGATGTTTTTCAGTATGGTGGTTACGAGGCATGCTGGGAGCGGATCCGGGACAGGATCGGGAACAGGAGAGGGCGGTCAGGGTGGGTCAGTACCGCCTAAGGTTATTGGTCAGATGAGTACAGGCGAGTTGGATGCTAGGATTCGTGAGATCTTGCATGATGAGGTTGCTGCATTGTTCCGGACCGAGTTGCCAAAACAGTTTGGGTCGATCAAGACCGCCATGGTTGAGTATTTTGATGAGCATTATGCGGCTCTCACAGAGACGGCTGTTGTGGCGGCTACAACGGCTGTAGCAGCAGTACGAGGAGGAGCCGGTAGAGGTTTTCAGTATCGGGACTTCGATAATACGAAGCCCCCTACCTTCGACGGAGTTCAGGACCTGATTCTTGCTATGAGATGGTTGTCAGACGTGGAGGGGTGTTTCTTGATGTGTTCATGCCCTGCTGATCAGAGGGTGAGGTGTGCTCTGAACCTGTTGAGGCTCGGGGAGAAGGATTGGTGGAGATTGACCACGGGGTCATACTCGGATACGCAGAGGGCTGCAATTTCTTGGGATCAGTTCCGGGAGATGTTTAGCACTCGTTATGTTCCGCGGGTTGAGAGAGAGAGGTTTGCTCAGGAGTTCCTGGAGCTGAAACAGGATTCGGAGTCGGTGACAGAGATCACCAGCATGTTCACTGAGAGGGCGATGTTTTGCCCTGAGTTCGCTTTGGAGCAGGCTCAGATGTCCCGATATCTGAGTATGCTCAAGAGGGATATCAGGCAGTTTGTGTCTACGTAGAGGTGCGAGACCTTGTTAGAGTTACAGGAGGCCACCAGACGGTGTGAGTTGGAGATTGAGTTGCAGTTGAGAGAGAAGAGGTAGGCCCCAACACAGTCGCAGCCGGCGCCGAAACGGTCCAAGACCGTTGATTCTGGATTAGGAGATCAGAGCAGCGGCACTTGTAGAAGGTGTGGGAAGGATCACACCAGAGTTTGTAGGTCCGGTGGTGCATGCCGCAAGTGCGGAAAGGAGGGGCACTATGCGAGGGATTGTCGGCAGACAGCGTCGGTTTGGGATTTGAGGATTTGTTATCATTGCCATCAGGTTGGCTGCTTGAGGGTCAACTGTCCACAGCTTGCTGCAGGACTGGTGCAGGCTCCAGTACCGGCCACTTTGAGGATTACGGGTGGAGGTTAGGGTGGAGCGGAGCCCCCAAGGGCTCAGGGTCATGCTTTTCAGCTTACAACAGAGGAGGTCAGGGCAGTGCCGGATGCAGCTGCGGGTATGTTTCCTTCTTGATGTCTTGTTATCTTGTGATTATTATGGAGTATTGTATATATGCTAGTCTCGTTGTGTGATTTTTGGTATTGTATTCGCTCTCATTGAGGGTTATGGTATGGTTATGGGTTTGGTGTTGGGAGTTTCGTTGGTTATCATTCATGAGGATTATTAGTTGGAAATCTGGCTTTTGGTCTGGATGTCGGGTAGCATCTACAGTCTAAGGAGTGGTTAGCTGAAGGTCGGGTTTCTTTCGAGCTCGAGACGATCAGTGTTGTTATGTAATTTTGTGAAGGTTGCCCGTTCTAGTGGGAATCAGTTCGCGTGTAAGGGATTGTATTGTGTAGGGTTGTTGAGGGAGGTCGGTGATGGCGACCGGTAGTTGATAGTCAGTGCTCTAAGTGGGGAGAATTGGAAAATTCTCCGGAAGATCGATATGCATGAGAGGTTATTTAGCTATTGGGATTCAAAAATGGTTCTGTTAGCCGAGCGTAGGCTGGTATGAGCAAGTGTCAGACAGACGGGGCGGGATGCAGACCAAGGGTGATTGATTGTGGAAGGCCTGGGATCGGGCCGGGATTGAGTATGTAGGATGGAGATGGAGTTCGGGACCCCTAGAGGGCTAGAATAGTATGCATGGGAGAGTTTTCCTAGAGGGATAACTCGGGTTGATGAATGCTAGTTGAGCGGTCCGGATAGACTGAAGGCCGGTGGGCGTACCAGTCAGGCCGAAGGCTCGGAGGACGGTCCAGACAGGCTGAAGGCCCTAGAGGGAGGTCCAGACCTGCTGAAGGTTCTAAGAGTGGTACAGATTGGCTGAAGGCCTGGTAAGGCGGTCTAGTCATGCTGAAGACTTTGCATGTGTTGATAGATATGTATGAGGAAATGGAATGAGTATGTCGCGATGTGATATCATCAGAAGGTCTGGCCCTGGGTATTGATCATGATTAGTGGAGGTAGTGTATGGACTCAAGAGTCCCTGCGAGTGGATTCAGAGCATGTGTGGTGCATGAGATCACGGTTATGCTACAAGGTAATTGTGTAGTATTGGGTGAGCATCGTGGCACTTGTGGTAGTGTCAAGTCAGCCTAGTGGATTTCCTTGGTAAGGAAAAGGAAAGGAATGTAGCTCCGAGAGGGAGTGTAAGTTCACGAAAGTGAAAGCAGTAGTGCGGAGTTATGATTGGGGTGTTCCAATTATGGTTATTGAACAGTGTGTGCGGCGGTGCTATGGAATCACATCCGGGTTGGATGTCGGCTGAGGTCGCGGAAGGAATTCCGCGAGTGTATAGCCAAGAGGCTCGGAAGTGATGCAGGGATGGAATCTTGGATTTCCAGTTGATTTTGATCAAGGAATTATGTATGTGGTGGAAATTCATCATGCGGGATGTTTCGAGGTGTCGAGAGTGTATCGGGTTTTCCCAACCCGAGGATGCTAGAGCCATTTCAGCATGGGTATGAGATTGTGGAGGAGAACTCATGGGAGTTGCTCTGAGGTTGAAGGATGTGTCATCGTGTCAGCATGGAGTGGATAAAGTTGGTCTCAGATCGGGATTCCGGTGGTTCAGGGTTATTTCTAGCTCGTATGAGTCAAGTGATTGTTGTGATTTGGAGCGAGTGAAGTATCATGGAGTGGTACTTGGTTGATAAGTGTGGTTATCAGAGGATGAGGCCGGTGGCCGGCTTGAAGCGGTGGTCAGGATACCGCAAGGGGAAAGTTGGGTTTTGGGTTTCGGTGGTTGTGTTTTGAGGAACCTGGTCTGGTTAATGCCAGGTGGTGCATTGCGAGAGTAGTTCTGGAGTTGTGTTGCCGCAAGCTTTGAGGACGAAGCCTAATTTAAGTGGGGGAGAATTCTAACATCCCAAGTTCAGGAGTGCAAGTTCAGGGTTCAAAGTGTTAATGTGAAAGGGCAACTCGGCGAGTAGGGTCGCGATTCTGGTCGCGTGTTAAGTGGCCAACTCGGCGAGTCGAAGGCTGGACTCGGCGAGTTGGTGCTGTGTGGAGAAAACCCTAATTTCGGAGGATGAGCCCCATATAATGGATATTATACCCTCTCCCCAGCCTCTTTACCCTCTCTTGAAGTCCAGAAAACCCTAATGCGCGATTGTGAGTGATTTGAGAGCATTTGAACCTTGGAGAAGAGATTTTGGAAGAGATCTTGGAGAGTTAAGAGGCTTGGAGCAAGGGGCTTTGCAAGGATTCGGATTTCTCTTCTGTTGGAGCTTTCTTTTGAGGTATTGTTTCGTTCCTTGGGCTGTTATTCATCAAGATTCATCATTTTAGAGTATTTGGAAAGAATAGCTTGTGATATTTTGAGTTTGGAGGTTAGATCTGAGGTTGCTACCTTAGATCTGGAATGGAGAAGGTCTAGAGTGCATTAAAGTCCCTGTTCTTGAGTGATTGGTGAAGCCATCTTGTCCCAAACCCTAACCCTAGAGTGTTATATGCTTAGATCTCTTTGGATTCACGTAAAGTTTGCCACTTTACGTGATGGATGGGTTCTAGAAGGGTAGATCTATGGTTTGGATCATCTGCATGGTCTGGAAAGCTTCTATATGGATTAAGATCTACGAGTACTCGGCGAGTCACAAGGGTGTGCTTGGCGAGTTGCATGAAGGTGGGGAGGAACTCGACGAGTTGGAAGAACAACTCGGCGAGTTGGTTGAAGAGAGCCTTGGACTCGGTGAGTCTGTTCTTGGACTCGGCGAGTCTGGTCGTGAGGTCCTAACCTTCTTCTGGTTGAGCCGTGAATCAGTGAGTCAAGGGAGGACTTGGTGAGTTGAGTGCAAGGGGACTCAAAGTTGTTGGACTCGGCGAGACTCGGGGTGACTCGGCGAGTTGAGACGCAAATTGGGAGTTCTGAGACACTGGTGATACAAATAAACTGAGTGGGTTAGGTTGGGAAACCTGGTGAGTGCATAGGGTTTTCAACCCACAATAATATAGTTATTATGTTTAATCATCAAACAATTAACCCAAATTCTCATCCTCAATATCTTCTTTATTCTTAAGGCTCTACCCTAAGAATCATCTATTCTTTATTCATTCATTCCTAAGGATTTTCCTAATGAATAGTCATGAAGTCCATCGCTGCCAGGGTTTATCCAACAGGTACTAAGTCCATAGTTGTCGATGTTATCTATTAGGCACTAAGTCCATAGCTGCCAATATTCATCTATAAGGCACTAAATCCATAGCTCCTAATGTTCATTCATATGCCACTAAGTCCATAGTTTCTAGGGATTTTAGAGTACATATGGTGAACACGTCGTTTACAAACACCTACAGGTTGCGAGCCTGCTAGGGTTCAACTGGATTGTCTAGAATAGTCTGTGGTTATCATCTATACTCAACTAGATGACTGGATCATCGTTAAATTCAAGGCTTCTCATCATCTATATCATCTTTCATTTCTCATCATTCATCTA
The DNA here is from genome assembly GCF_051521515.1 of Lactuca serriola. Taxonomy (NCBI): domain Eukaryota; kingdom Viridiplantae; phylum Streptophyta; class Magnoliopsida; order Asterales; family Asteraceae; genus Lactuca; species Lactuca serriola. The sequence continues at coordinate 175,485,856 of NC_136411.1, read as the reverse complement.
CCCATCTTTAACCAATATATTTATAGGCATAAAAATACATATAATGTTTAAATCACGTAAAACATGTATAAATCGTTCATCTAGCATATATATCAGGAACATAGATAATAAGCACATATAGAATGTATTAATATTAAATATGAAATACTTCATATCTATGTGTAAGATGAAAGTAACGATGCACTCACTTGTTAAGGTGACGACTCGAAATTCGGGCAGCATTTCGCTTCTAAATTTATCATAAAATCAAACTCTATAATCAATATTCTTTTTCTTGTATTATATAAGTGTTAAACAATACTTTTCAACTACTATGTACAGACAGGGACCAGACATGAAACACCGGAGGGCATGACCATTTTGGCATTAAAGCTGTTCTGAAATCTAGAAACACTATGCAGCCCGTCAAACTAGATTCCTCATACCGTGAGCAGTTAAAAGGTATTATAATAACACATTGTATAATATATAATACTTATCACAAATATTGTTTATAGGTTCATAATAACGATAATGAACTTAAACATAAGTTATATGTAAAGAAGGGTAAGCATAACTCACTTACAAGGGGGTTTAGCTAGGAGCCGGCTTCTGCAAGGGCAGAACTTCTGCGCCAAAAGCTCTTATTATCAGAGCCTTATGTCGCTTCGGGACTCGCCTTTAACACTTGGGAAGTGCTAGGGAATGGAAGAGAGGATTTGGGGTACTAGGAGAGAAAGAATGGATTTAGTGTGAAGAAATGAGAGATTTGCACCTCTATTAGTAGACTGTCTAGGGGTGTCTCACATCGTGAGACATGCCTCTCATGTTGTGAGCCTTGAGTAGGCACCAAGGCTTCGCGTGGTGCTAACATGTGGCGTCGGACGCATGTAAAACATCTAATTTACAAAATCATTAACTTTCCCATATGAACTCCGTTTTTGACGTTATTTATATCCACACGTACGTATTGAAAATATCTACAACTTTACTTTTGACCCCATTGGCTAATTCTTGACCGAATTTAAATTTAACAGTCTAAGAAGATTATACTGTTAACGACCGTGTAAAATTCATAACTTCTACATACGAACTCTATTTTTGACTGTCTTTTTATCGTTTAACTCCTATTAATGAGATATTCAATTCTCATTTAGATCATTTTGGCTAAAAATTGACCGATCTAGAATTCGTTTTTTGAGTTGTATATTGCTACGCTGAAACTTTGAAAAATTCATAACTTCCTCTTATGAAGTTAGATTTGGATGTACTCTATATGAATGCTCTCGATTTAACAAATACTATGATTTTTGTTTATATTTTTAAGGCTAAAAAGTCTTTTGTCAAAAATTTAGTTTTTATGATATGTGGAGTCGTGTCGGTTTAATCGCGAAACATCGACGGGTCATAACTTCTTTGTTATATGTCAGATTTCAGCGTTGTTTATATTTACGGAATCCTTATGACATATATATACTTTGGTTAAGATTGTTTATTCTAAATAATATTCTATCAAAAAGTCATTTTTAAAGCTCATTGTCTCTAAATTGACTGGCCTGAATCTATAGGCGTTACACATACGTAGGGCGTACCACCCATGTACGTGGGGCGTACACGAGTAAGTGGATCGTGGGTGCCATGCACGTACATGCAGCGTACGTGTCCAGACCAAAAACCCTAATATTTAGGGTTTGAGCACTATTTAAAGAACATTATGTCCCAAGGATCCTTTTTATCAGCCTCCCTATTGTCCCTAATCAGCCTCCACGAAACCCTAACTCCATTGTTGAGTATTCTTGAGCTTAGAAGGTCATTTTGGGTGTATTTTGGTGCTTTTGAAGGAAGGAGATCATCTGGAAGCTTCACTGGAAGAGTTGGAGCTTGTAGATCCAGAACATCATCTTCATTTGGCACTCTTTGGAGTTATAAAGTTCTGAACTTGATGTGTTATGGCTTAGATCTATTTTTAGCTTGATTTTGGTTAATTTTGTTCCCATGAGTGAGACTGTTGGTTTGATGCAATACCAGAAGTTATGAGTTGCCCCTCTTGATGTTCTTGAGCTTTCTAAGCCTAAAATTTATCATCTTTTGGGTTGGATCTCACCCATGCATGAGTTTGAGTTCTTTTCATGGAAGTAGAATGTTTTACTTCGAGTATGGGTCTTTTGGGTTGGATCTCAAGCATGCATGAGTTTGAGTTCTTTTCATGGAAGTAGAATGTTTTACTTCGAGTATGGGTTCATTTAGGGCATGCAAAGTCACCAAGCCAGTGACTTTACAGTTCTAGACATTGATTATGACTCATATCTGTGATTTGGACCCTTTGACATAAATAGCACGAGCTTAATGTAAAGTTGGCTTTATGGAGGAGTAGGTTCGGTGTACAAGTGCAGCGTACAAGCCAAGCAGCGTGCAAACTTACCATATAGCTGAGTACGCCCCGTGTACTCAGTTAGTAGGCCTTTGCGAGTTGGGCCAAGGGTTTGGGCCTCCTGGTGGGATTGGCTTTATGAGCTTTAGTTGGGCCTTTTGGAAACAAGTATCATGGTGTTGGAAAAGTATTGGGATTAGGTAAGCCCATGTTTAGGGTTCGGCCCAATTGGGCCATAATTGGGCTATGAAGGATTATTTGGTGTTGGAGACTTTTAGATTGTGGATTTCGGCCTTAGTTTTTGGTAAAGCTAGACCAGGTGTAAAATGGTAATTTTACCCTAAATATGAGTTATAGGATATAGTCTATAACCCAAGTATTAATTGGGTGTTAATTTGTACTAAGAGCTTGAGGAGTCGTCAGGACAGCAGCTAGGGTTCCTCGGTGAGATTTAGCATTCGAGGTGAGCTTCCTCACAATGTTTAGTGGATTGAAGGCACCAATGTTGACCCACGAGTTGATATGTTAGAATACTTATTGTATGTGTGGCACTAGTATGTGTATGTGCTTGTATGCTTCCTGGGCGGGGCCTGATGATTATCTTGCATGCTATTATTTGATATGAACTGTATGGGCAGGGCTCGTTATTCGAGTTAGGGCGGGGCCCGTTATGCGAGCTAGGGTGGGGTTCGTTATACTAATTGGGCGGGGCTTGTTACGTGTTATATGTATCATATGTGGTATTTTGGGTAAATAACTAAGTTTTGTGCTTACGGTTTTCAGCTTATGTTTCGGGTACTTCCGGTTCCAAAGGGAAGAGCTCGGGTTGACTGCGTCGCACACACCATATGGATTCCGCACTAGAGATTCTTCTCTGATTTTTATGATGTTTGATACACTTATTTTATTTGGGATGTTTGGAATACTGTTTTACTTAATTTAAAAATAAAAAATTTTAAATCATGTTTTTGGGACGTTTCAAGTTGGTATCTGGCCTTAGTTTGAGGGATTTGGGCACACTCTTGGGTGTGTCTAAAATCAAGCTAAGTATTTGGTAAAGATTCTCAAAAGAAATATATTTTAATAAAAAGGTTTTTCTAAATAAGACGTGGTGTGGTGCATGCAATCAGTCGCGCTTAAGTAAGTTTTCCCGAAATACCCATACATGTTTATTATTATGCTTTGATTTGTGAATCTGTGAACCACATGCTAGTTAGGGCTAAGGATCTACTCGGTCTTTGCATGATAGAATCCTAGGGGAGATGCGTTTGTATGTCTATTGTATGAGCTTGTAGACTTGCATGCTAGTATTGATTAATCCGTGATAGGATGGTATGTTTAGATTATGTTTGTGTAACGTCCCAATTTTCAAGACTAAAAATTTCTTTTATAAAACATTACTTAAAACACATTTATCGATCCATAGCATAATCAGAGTATTAATTCCAAAACAAATTTTCATTATTAGAGTAAAACATTCCCAGGCTGTCTAATCTATGGTGTGTGCCATGCGATCACCCCGAGCTCTTCCCTCCGCTACCGGAAGTACCTGAAACCAAAACTGAAAACCGTAAGCACGAAGCTTAGTGAGTTCCCCAACCTACCACATACCAAACACATAATCGCAAACCGCAAGTACTGGGCCACGCCCTCTACCTCGGGCATCGCCCGTTACAACAGGCCCTGCCTGGCTTCGAGCCTCGCTCGGATACATATCTGTTTCACTTAGGCCTCGCCTGTCACTGGGCCTCTCCCGCTAATGTATACTAATACATAAACATATCACAACACATAAGCCAAACAATACTACTGAATCCTGTTCTAAGGCCTCGCTTATCTTGGGCCTCGCCCCTGTCCTGCTACTGTTGAGTCATGGAACCCCGTCCACGCTCCTACTGATAATGAGATACGGGCCAGACCCATACTCACTATTTTCCTAACTTCGGCCCTGCCCCTGCTCTACTACTACTGAGATATGGAACCCCGTCCACACTCTGCTGTTGGTGAGTTACAGGACCTCGCCCGTACTCAACTCCCTACCAGGCTCATACAAGTATCACACATACAACAAGTATACTCTATCATGCAAACCATTCCTGGTCACCCACCCGCTATCAATGGACCTTGGTCCCAAATATCATACTAGCATACAGTGCCTAGGGCTAACCTCTGGGTCATCCTACTCGTAACTACATGGGCCGGCATTGTGGCCTTAGACCCATCCACACAAAGGGAAACTCACCTGGTACTGCTGAACTTGCTGGTAATCCCTCTGGCCACTGTCTGCAACTCTCTCTGAACTACTGCTCCACCAGCTCCACGAGCTACCAATATCAATATACCACTTAGTCTAACTGTCGTCCGAAAGTCAACTAAGTCCACTCTGGTCAAAGTCAAAGTCCTGGTCAAAGTCAACCTTCCAGATCAACCCTACTCGTCGAGTCTGCCTACTGATTCGCCGATTTCATACGCTCAGAATCCTTTCATTCGCGACTCGACTCGCCGAGTCAGCCCCTTACTTGTCGCGTCTACCGATTTCCGAGTCCTGTCCTGTCCAACTCACTGAGTCCCCACTCAAGTCGCTGATACGAGTCTTAACTCGAAGGGTTTGGGGTTTCGTGACTTGACTCGCCGAGTCCAAGAATAGACTCGCCGAGTCCAAGGAAATCTTCAACAGACTTGCCGAGTTGTTCATCTAACTCGTCGAGTTCATCTCTATCATCATTCTACTCGCAAAGTCCACTCGAAGGACTCGCCGAGTCTATTCAGTCCTTCATATATATTCAGAGGCTTTCGAGTCATGCATGGACTCCAAGCTGTAAATCCACTCTTCTAAATCCTATTCCTCACGTAAAGTGGCAAACTTTACGTGTAGCTAAGGAGATCTAGGCTCAAAACACTATAAACTAGGGTTTAAGACAAGGAGGATTTACAATCAACTCATAGACTGATGCTTTATGATTCTCTAGGCGAAGATACACTTAGATCTAAAGTCGCAACTTCAGATCTGGGCTTCTAAGTCGAAATGGTTCTTAAACTTGCCCTTAAAGCCCCAAATCTCATGATAAAGGTTGATCTATGTGCAAAAGAGTGAAGGTAGCGACTCATTACCTTCAAATGCTCTAGAAAATCCCACAAACTCTGGATCTACTGCCAGTCCTTGAATCCCCTAATGGTTCCGTTCTACCTTCTTCCTTCAAATCACCCAAAATAGCAAGAAAGCTTGAATGTGCAACAATGGAGGCTTAGGGTTTCATATTCTGGATAAGAGAGGCTATAAGGAACCCTAAGGGAGAGAATGAGATGCTTAAATAGTGCACAAAGTCCCGGATTTAGGGTTTCCCTCTTCAGACCGGACTCGCCGAGTTGGTTACTTAATCGATCCCCTGGATCCCGCTCCGACTCGTCGAGTTCCTCCCTGGACTCGACGAGTTGACTCTTTGACTTAGTGTTTTCTTTCCTTTCTTGGCCTTTCTGATTTTGAGTGTTACAACTCTCCCCCACTTAAACTAAACTTCGTCCCTAGAGTTCGCTATGGCCAACTGACCTATGATCCGCCTCCAACACTCTGTCTGGGAAACCTAACACCCGCTGGCTACCTTTGCTGGCCTTTCGCCTGACCATTCTGACTATAATTATCCTTGGGGATAATATTCTCGGGTCCACCTTCACCCTGACCATCTTGTGAACACAACTTACTCAACTGACAATCCTTCTGGTACTCCCCGAGTACCTACGCTGAACCTCCCAGGGGTTTACTTCTCCTTTCCTCATGCATTCTCTGGCCTTCCCAAGGCAACTTACCATAGCTAACCACTTCCTCTATTTCTGGTGAAGAACATACTCTTCACGGTATCCTTTGCTCCAACCACTCCCAGTGATGGTTCTGCTGTTGGTATACACCAAATACTTCTTGCTTCCATAACTTAGTGCTGAGCACCCGTCCCAGCGGATGGATCAGATAATCCTTCAAGTAATAGGTTCACCCTTGCAATGGTTAAGACTCATATGAGAGCTGCTTAACAAGGTCAAAACCTCTCCTCTGAGATTATCCAACCCTGCTGTAAGAGGCGTAGCACCCTCGGTCAACTTGCTCCCTCTTACCATACTTTCCTTGTCGCTACTACCACTTACAGGAAATTCTGCTTCCCCTCATCTGCCTACCAGATGCACTGACACCACCCTGGTCCAACTAACCTGCCAATATCACAACTGTTATATCTATTCTGCCACCCTGGCACTACAAGTCCTGGGATCCTCGATCCCTATCTTGACACTACGATCCCTACCAGGTCTCACGTGCGCTGCTATAAACTCACGGGCCTTGCCCACGGGTCTCACCCATCTATAACCTCAAATGGTCTATTCCTCTTGTCTCACTTGCCTAACGACTCCCGCATCGGCTGTTGGATAAGGTGTCTAAGTCCATAACTTATTTGGTATATACTTGACCCGACCCGGCATGGTCCATTTGGGTTGCATCTCACCCGAACTATTTATGGATAATTTTATGAGAGTTATACACATATGTTTATTAATATATTATAAGTTATAATATATTAATATGAAGTTATGATATTTAATTAGTATTAGTCTTAAATTAATTATGAATTAATTTAGAGATTAAAAGGAAGACTAACTAGATTATGGGCTATTGGTTTTATATGGTGTGGGCTAACACTCATTTGTTAATGGGCTAGGCTTATATGGAAGTCTATGGATGATCCATGGAGCTTTTAATTCATGGATCCTTGGAAAGGAAAGGTCATGGGTTATTAGGGTTTCACCCTAACCATGCACACTATATAAGCATGCTTATGAAGCATGAAATGGCAACTAGTGGACTAGTGTGTGTGTGTGTGTGCTTGTGTGTGGCCGAAAATACAAGTGTGTATACTCTCTCAAAGTTTTCCAAGAGTTTGTGGAGTTTTGTGATTCCATTTGAGGTATTCACACTATTGGTTCTTGGCCCTCAAACTCCTTAGGAATTGAACTCATCATCAAAAGGTATGTAATCTCATCTAATTCTTTTATGTTTAAAAGTACCCCATGCCATGTTAGATAGGTTATGAACCTTGGAAAATTATTATTTTGCATGTATTTAGAGAAACATAGATCCAAGGTTTATTAGGGTTGCATGCACACTTAGGAAGTGTTAGATTGCTCAAAACCCAACAGTGGTATCAGGGCCTAGGCTTGCTTGTTTGATACTTGATGCAAAATAGTGAAAAAGTTGAAATTGTTGTTGTCTGGCTGATGGACTCGCCGAGTCCATGGGGGGACTCGCCGAGTTCAAGGCAAAATTCATCCTACTCGGCGAGTAGGTTCGTGCACTCGGCGAGTAGAATGATCAGAATGCAGAATTTCGACTTTTGCTGCTGGAAATGGACTAGAAACATTACCCTAAACTGTTTTGGTGTTTTAAAACTTGTTTTAGTTGGTGTAATGGTTGTTCTAATCCATTTACAATAGCATATATCAAAATTCCATGTTTTTTATGTCTTCATATAATTCTTGAAATTTTGATGACCATGTTCATGTTCTGATGAATTTAGAAGATGATAGGAATTATTTGCTGAATTGTTTAGGATTAATTCTTGATCATTTATGTGTTTTAATGGAGTCCATAATTTGTCCTCAAGTTATGGATATCTAAAGGTCACTTTTCTTTAACACACACTTAAAACACATAAGTTACATGAAAATGAAGAGTCTTCATTTTTATGAACCTTTAATTCATAAGTTATGAAATGAAAAGTCTTGGATGGTTACAAAAGATGAAGAGTCTTTTCCTTAAGTTATGGAGGTTCAAGAGTCACTTCATTAATAAATATATAAATAAAGTGTAACCTTAATTAATTCCATAAGTTATAAAATAAAGAAAAGTAATTCTTTTATTAGTTTAAAGTCTTCCATAACTTGTCCTCAAGTTATGGAACTTGAAGAGTTTTTGGATTAAAACTACTTTAAACACATAAATCATGGAATTAATTAGTTTTGAATAGTTTCAAAACTTGCCCTCAAGTTTTGGAATTTGGAAAAGTTTCACACACTTTAATAAACTTTAATTCCAACACTTAGAATTTTAAAAGTTAAAATTCAACACTTATACTATTTATAACATTAATGGTTAATTACTATATATATGTATAAAAACAAGTCGTTTTACCGTTAGTAGGACTCATTCACGAAGCCGGTCTATAAGGTGGGTATAACGTTGTTGCCTATAAAATGACGACTTAATGGGTGTCCACTCTCACCCACCGCTTGCTTGACTGGTGGAGGGTCGTCAGCCGAACGGGTAGGACAATGACTTTAAATTCTCATTAAAAGTATAATGATTATTATAAAGTAACTAAATGTTTTTTATTTAATTCCCAATCTTAGTTACTTTAGGAAAAATGTGAATTTGGTGCTAGCCCATGGAATTCACACTTTGTACCTTCCCAAGTCGTTGGTGGAGCGTGTGTGGTTAACCGGCACACTAACTTGGACTAGTAAGGATCACGAAGGGTGAGTTAATGTTTGTCATAGATCAATAGAGCGTGTGTGGTTAACCGGCACATTGATTAGGTGATAATATTAAGGGTACCAAGTGAATTGGTATGGTTATTCACACCTTGTTTTGTGATCCTCGGCATCCCAGTCACAAAATTTGAGAGGGCACACTCGAGATTGAAACATGCCATTGAAAAGTTCAATGAATCTCAAAAAATCTAGGAATTTCAAATCCAATTAAAACCTAATAAATTATTTCGTTTTTCATGGTGGAAATTGGTGAATCGTCATTCGCCTACCTTCAAATATTTTATAGCTTGGATTACGACATCCCTCTTCCAAATTATAAAATATTGTGCTGGGTCCTAGCCTTAATATTTCATATTGGGTGTTATATTAATGATTTTGAATCGACTAACTTGATTTTCTCCCATTATAGATGTCTGGTTCCGACAACTATGATCTTCCCAAATCTCTTGAAGATGGTGTCCCTCAACATCATGCTTCACTTTCTCCACCTCCTCCAATTATTCTCCCTCACCCACAAGTTCTTGAAAAGTTTAAAGTCACTCAATCCCTATTGGCAAGCATAGTCTATGTGTGCTCACATCTTGGAGATAAAGTCACATATTGACAAGTCGGGAGAGTTGGGTGTCAAAGTCTCGTGAAAGTTGGATGTTCAATCACTTTCTTAGTAACATAGTAAGTCTCTTTGGGACTACTATGAGACAGACTATGACATGACCCTTAATAATGTTATCTATTTGCTTGGTGTTGTGGAATCAGCAATGATTTGGAACACTAGTAAATCAAATTTGGTTTAAAGAACAACTTCCCAAGTCTTAAATGGACATTGACAATGGTAGCATTGGATATCTAGAAAAGGATTTCTCTTCCCAATTGAAAGGGATCGGCCATAGTCAACTCGATTGACCAAATGGTAAAGAGAAAGGCTAAGTCTGAGATAGTCTCATGTGCCATTACCAAAGGGTCCATGTGTTTTGTTGCCAAAGGAAGGGGCATTGGTTGCGGAGCTGCCCTATTCACCTGAAAGGTCATAAGGTTGATCAAGTCAAGAGGTTTGACTCTACTTCGGGTAAAGTCTACTGTCTAACTCTATTAAGTTCCTATTTGGAGATTCTTATTACATAATGTGAATGGGTCACATGCTGATGTTTTAAGAATCAAAGAAAAGATAGGAAGCTTAAAGTAAGTATATGTTGATTCTGATTGCGAAGGTGGGTTTCAATCGTATGGTTCGACAATCAGAATTTTGAGCTGTTGCTTAAGAGTTATAATATATTGCTTATGAATAGATAACAACAAGGTTTTCATGTGGATTGTAAGGATAAGTTTTTCCGCAAAGTTTTAAAATAAAAAGAAAAAAAGGGTTTTAAGTTTATTTATTTTAAAAATATCCTTACAATGGCATCTGTGGAAAATTGTTGCTTATATGTTTCCAGTAATAGCAATATTGGAAAGTGGATTTGATTTTTTCATTTGTGGTAATGTCTGAATTTACCAAATGAAGAAAGTTTTTCATCACCCAAGTTTCAATTGGATAGAAACTTGGAATCATACAAGTTGCATTGTATGATGAATGAGAATTTTCATCTTTGAAAATTAAGACTAATTCTTTGATCACATGTATATGTGAGTCAATTGAAGGACTAAGGAATTAGGTACACTGGGTGTGTGCTGGTCAAGGTCCACCACAAAGATTGATTTGTCATGATTTACTAAAGATTAGTAAATATGATTATACTTATAAGGTTAAGTATAATTCTGTAACATTGGAAAGGTTACAATGTATGACAAAACAAATGAGAAGAATCAAATTAGGCAGAAAGATAAAAGTTTCTCAAATCTGAAAGGATGGGAGAGTACTTTAGTATCATATTTCATGATCATCTTAATGATTATGAAACCATATCACAAATCCGTACTCTAAGGACGTCTTAGTGCATTGTTATGGCTAAGAAGAGAGGTCCTGAATTGTTGGATTGGTTAAAATCAAGAAGATGAGTCATACTTCGTTCCAAAACAATTCTTAGAGTCATACTCCAAGATTGTAACTTTGAGTGACATAAAGGAAGATTTAAAACACTTATCAAATGTAAGAGTAAAATGTTTTCTACTCTTGTACATTGGAGATTGGTAAGTTGTGATGTCTTGGATGAGACAAAGACCAACTAAGACCAATTGTGTGAAGTGTTAGTCTTGATAAGAATCCGCATTGTCAAGGGGACAGTGGGAGCCTTAAAGATCCTGAAAGAGTTTCAAGATTTAATCAAGAGTAAAACCTGTAAATTATCACTAGCACACGACTTAAGGTTTGCAACCTATCGTGTTGACATAATTCTTATTTTTGTACCCACTTCAAATAAGTTGAATTTGCATGTGAGTTATAAGAGTTCAACTTGGAAGCATTGGTGGGCCTTGTGCTACCAAGGTGACAAGAAACTAAGATTGAACAAGTTTAATCCATGTAAGGCTGAATTTGTCACTAACCTTATCTTGTGATTATGGTTTTGACAAATTCACATGGATGGGAACTCATACACTATAAAATCTAAGTGTCATAAGGTTTCTCTCCGATTCATGAAAATGATGGTGAGGAAACGCTTTCACTAAGTAGATTTTACATAGATATCAATTGTGTTATTTGCATTTTCAAAAGTCGTTAGTTGAGCGCGTGTGGTTAACCGGCACACTAACATGGACTTGTGAGAAATGGCAAATGCCTAAGAAATTGAGACTATGATTACGGCATCCCTTTTCATAGTCCTAAAAATTGTTTGGACACACATGTGAGCTATCTAAGAAAGGGTGTATGAATCTAAATTTTAGAAGTCCAACCTATTTCTGAATACATGTCAAAGCTAGTGGGAGCATAAGTGTTATGCTGATAATCATCATGTTAGTGGGAGCATGATTATTACGTTTGGTGTTGCGAGTTAGCAATGTTAATTATAGAAAACAAAGTTTCAATTCGTGAAGTTGCAGGGGTTGAAAAGTTGTTTTGCTATAATTAAGGGAGAGGAAATTATACTTCATGCATTTCAATTCTAAAGCTTAGATTGAGATTTTAATCATCTTTAGTCAAGAATATATATATATGAATTTTATGTTGGAATGGTTCAACTTGAAGAAATTCTATACATATTGCGTTTTCAAAATTTGATTATGATTACGGCATCCCTCTTCATAGTTAAATTTTGAAAACATGGCAAATAAAAAATAAAAAATATTGTAGCAAAAGACTTGTCTAGTATCATGTCTTTATGTAAAACATCATGAATCGTGTCCCATATGCTTCAGATATAGGATCGATTTCATGTGCTATAATATTCATCCTTTCTAAATTTCCAAATGCTTAAGGCATTGAGAAGGGAAAAGTCTAGAACTGGATATGACTAAAGTGATTAAGCAATTGTCGAGGACAATCTGAGGTTCGCCAAAGATTGGTTGCTCAGGGAAAGTTGGAAGTATGATTTAAGTTGTCGGAAAGGACCGTATTGACATGTTCTGAAAAGAAGTAACTCTTGTTCGGAAGTGATAGTCAAAATGGGACTATGGAAATGTCTCCATAGGTGGAAGTTATTCAATCTATGTAAGATTAGAAAACCTTAATGCAAGAAGGATGTTCAAAGCAATGTACTTTGAATATGAGACTTCCGTTCCATAAAGGTTGACCTTCTTTGGAATACTCTGTAATGAATGGTGACAAGGTTTTGGTAACTTTGTGAATAATCATTACAAGAGGAACATTGCATAAAAGTTTAAAATCTAACAGATTTTTTGGTAAATGATAGGAATCGGGGATTCTCACATTTACAATAAGGATTTGGGATTGTGAAATGAGTATCATTGGAATCATGTTCAATTGATCTACATCACAATGTAAGGATCATAGACAAACATAGTGTGCATACTTGGAGTATGGCATAACTATTGTTTAGAAAAACAAAGTATACATGCTAGGAGCATGGGACGACTGTTGTTTTTCATTCAAGTCTTAAGTTGATTGTTTGAAACATTATACAATGAATAATGTGTAATCAATATGGTGATAAATAAAAGGTGGTTCTATTTATATTCAAAAGGGTTCTGAGACCATATTGAATTCGATTATTATTGTGTTTCACTTTGCATGTTTTGACTTCCAGAATAGCTAGGTTATTCTTTCCGAATGACTAAGTTATTTAAACACTCCACAATCGTTCATATGTTGGAAGTAGGTATGAATCAAGACTGTCATGAATCGAGTTTGTAGATGGCTAAATGGGTTTAGTCATAGCAATGGTTGCTACAACATTCATGAGTGCTCATAAGTTATGAGTATTGGAATAAACCCACGCTCACTTGTATCACTTCATGGAATTTATCTCGAGTGATCGTGAGACGGTAATATCATATAAATCTTCAAACCTAGAGATATGAGTTGTTACCTATAAGTTGGTTGTGCATTGATTGCACGTAAACGCATTAGTAACTTGATGTTATAAAACGTGCCTTTGTGTACAATTCAACAAGTAGTAGAACAAGCATATGAGTCGAAGTTTATCTGTTCCTTCTAGAAATAGAAGCGATATCTGGGCCCCTTGATGATTTTGTTGTGACCTATGTACCGGCCGGTCAGAACTAAATTGATGTGTTCGATTAAGTTCTTTGTCAAACAAATCGGAAATCGGGAAACAAACTGCTGGGCAATAAGTACGACGTTGTTCCATGTATTTGTCCGGCTGATATCATGAGAACAGAGGATTATATGATCACTTATCTTAAAATGGCGCTTCATAGTTCAACGGAGTTTTCGAGAGCTACGATTGCTGGTTGGTTCCTGAAGTAACATACGCAAATATAGTTATTAGACTTATCCAAGTGGAAGTCTATTGGATAAGGTGTCTAAGTCCATAACTTATTTGGTATATACTTGACCCGACCCGGCATGGTCCATTTGGGTTGCATCTCACCCGAACTATTTATGGATAATTTTATGAGAGTTATACACATATGTTTATTAATATATTATAAGTTATAATATATTAATATGAAGTTATGATATTTAATTATTATTAGTCTTAAATTAATTATGAATTAATTTAGAGATTAAAAGGAAGACTAATTAGATTATGGGCTATTGGTTTTATATGGTGTGGGCTAACACTCATTTGTTAATGGGCTAGGCTTATATGGAAGTCCATGGATGATCCATGGAGCTTTTAATCCATGGATCCTTGGAAAGGAAAGGTCATGGGTTATTAGTGGACTAGTGTGGTGCTTGTGTGTGGCCGAAAATACAAGTGTGTATACTCTCTCAAAGTTTTCCAAGAGTTTGTGGTGTTTTGTGATTCCATTTGAGGCATTCACACTATTGGTGCTTGGCCCTCAAACTCCTTAGGAATTGAACTCATCATCAAAAGGTATGTAATCTCATCTAATTCTTTTATGTTTAAAAGTACCCCATGCCATGTTAGATAGGTTATGAACCTTGGAAAATTATTATTTTGCATGTATTTAGACAAACATAGATCGAAGGTTTATTAGTGTTGCATGCACACTTAGGAAGTGTTAGATTGCTCAAAACCCAACACCGGCCTCGCCCACGGGTCTCACCCAACCATATTATTGAGCAACCCTGCTCCTAGGTCTCACCTATACTGCTCCCAGCATACGGGCCTCACCCAAACTCCGCTAACTGGAAAATACGAGCCTCCGCCCGTAGTCTTACAACGCCTTCCTTGCTAACTGGCCGCTAGTGAATGCTACGGCTATCCCCGTAGTCTTACAACACTTTTCATACTACTGGCTGCTGCTGGAAAATGATGTGGTTCTCCTGCCGCTCTACCATGCTCTGCATGCCGTCTCTGCCACTGATTACTAACACGGAAGCATCTCTTGCTAACAGTTCTCAAGATTCTCATTCCGACTCACTAGAGTCCTATAGGCGGTCCTCCAACCTGGATTCTCAATCAGCTGCCAACCATCTCAATTACATGAACTAACTGTTGGGGAGTTCCTCAAACTCCCAATCCTGAACTCCTCAATCCATCAATCGTTGTACTACTTTCTTGTCTTTTCGGTGGTCACGTACTCATTCTAGATCTATGTGCTCTTAACCTTGTATACTCGGAGGGTTCTCCCCCACTTTGATCCTGCTTATACCTCACTACTCAAAGTTTTGGCAAGAATTTCCAATCCTTACCACCATTCCGTAATCGATCTGCTGTAAAGCCCAAACTTATCAAAGCTATGGGATCTAACCAATCTATCCCTCAACATCACCTTCCGGAAACTAGCAAGACACCTCCGAGCCCCACATAGACATGCTATAGTTACTGCACCCTAAGTCACCTGCTCTAGGAAGGAACATCCTTTAACTATCATTCTCAACTCCTCAGTATACATATAGCATATATCTTACTCACAAGTAGGCCACCCTATTCTAAAATACTCGTACCAATAATGAGTCATAACCATAAAAATATAATCATTAATCAAAGTCAACAAGGAAATAAAAGATATGCACTTGCAACATTCGGTGTTGCTCGTGTGTCCATGGTAGACATCTGAAAAGCCTGCCCCCTACCACAGGCGCCTCTCCTCGACCCTGACAGTCGTCCGTGACCCTCAATGTCGCTGGGGCAGGTGCTACCACCCGTCCTGCTGAAAGTAAACTCGGACACTAGGCCTTCTTGTGGCCCTGCTGACTAAATTGAAAACATATCAGGTCGGATCCCTGAGTGGTGGTCATAGTACAATCTCGGCTAAAATGACCAGTCCGACCGGACTTTAAGCAGCCAGACTCACCACCACTCCCACTCCTGTACACACCCCCCGTGCGTCCTGCCACACTTCCCGCATCGGCTGCGGTCCTGATAATCCCTCGATCACGAATCTGTCCCCTTGGGCCTTTTGTCCGATCCTGTGGCTGTCTGAACCTCATCCGGCTTCCTCTTCCGTATTTGCTCCAAATCGATCTCCCTCTCCCTGGTCCGTGAGATCATGTCCTCCAGCGTCTTGCAGCCATACCTACTCACAAACTCCCTAATGTCACTCCTCAGCATCTCATGGTATCGGGCCTTCTTCATCTCCTCATCCGCGACATACTGCAGTACAAGAAGAGCCCTCTCCTTGAACTTGGCAGTGATCTCCGCCACAGTCTCAGTAGTCTGTGTCAAATCCTGAAACTCCTGTGCCAATTGCTGCACCTTAATAGTCGGCGAGAACTCAGCCCTGAACCTGGCTGAAAAATCACTCCATGTCATCGCGTCCAACGAGACATCATCCCCCAAAGCATGACCAATCTCTTCCCACCAATCCCTAGCTCTATCCTTCAGAAGACAGGAGGCGATTCTGACCTTGTCCCCCTCGGCACACCGGCTCGTACGAAATGCATTGGCGATATCGGCCAACCACCTGCTGCTAGCAATTGGGTCCCTAGCCCCATGCTAATCTGGCGCTCAGCAGGCTCTAAACTCTCGGAATGTCAAAGTATGAGCTCCCATCTAGGCCATCATCTCTGTACGGAAGGCTCCCAGCCTCTCATCCAAAATCTCCAATATACCCTCCTTAACCGTGCCAAAGATCATAGGAGTCTGATCTAGGATATTGCACGTAACCTCCGCTGATATCAACTCCCTCATCCGTTCCTTGTGCTACTCGGCCCCTGAACCCGAGCCTGATCCCTCTCTGGCGCCTAATCCACCCATTGTCCTCTCTTGCAATGTCACCATGCTGAAAACATATGACAATAACTATCAGAATACACATCACTGCTGAGGGATCATACGCACACACTACAAGTTTCCCGGTCTCATCTTGGCCTTTCATGAATTGAGTACGGATCCTTTGCTTTCAGTAGTACAGGCTCATACTACCTTCCACATCTATCCGTAGTTTCCTCAATAACTGCTTCGACTCCACCAGGTCCCTTTTTCTACTACTACTGCTCCTAGCACTATCTCATCCTAGGCTTACCCTAGGGAACCTCCGACTCAACTCAAACTAGTCCTCAGCCGTTGAAGGCCTCCTTGTGATGCCAATTAGCCATCACCTGAATACTATCGCATGTGACGAGGCTCAGATAATCCTTCAAGTAGAAGACTCGTCCCTACAACAGTTTGACTCAAACAAGAGTTGCGCAATAGGGCCAAATCTAGCACTCTGAGATTATTCAACCCTGATCACATGTGATGTGACGTATTCACCTAATGGCTAACTCCCATCACTAAGAATCCCACAATGCACAAAGCAGCAGCATTCAGACAAGGGAAAATCTAACCATAACATACTCAAGAAATCATAATCACATATCAAGAATTTGTATTAGCATGCAACATAAAAGCACATATAATAGGCACACAAGGCATCCTCCTTCGATCCTTAGTCCTAATCTAGCATGCGGTTCTACTAGCTAATAAACATAACATAAACCTGTATGTCTGAATCCCTCAAACCAAGGCTCTGATACCAACTTGTAACGTCCCAATTTTCAAGACTAAAAATTTCTTTCATAAAACATTACTTAAAACACAATTATCGATCCATAGCATAATCAGAGTATTAATTCCAAAACATATTTTCATTATCAGCGTAAAACATTCCCAAGTTGTCTAATCTATGGTGTGTGCCATGCGATCACCCCGAGCTCTTCCCTCCGCTACCGGAAGTACCTGAAAACAAAACTGAAAACCGTAAGCATGAAGCTTAGTGAGTTCCCCAACCTACCACATACCAAACACATAATCGCAAACCGCAAGTTCTGGGCCACGTCCTCTACCTCGGGCATCGCCAGCTACAACAGGCCCCGCCTTCTCCAGGCCCCGCCTGGCTTCGAGCCTCGCTCGGATACAGATCTGTTTCACTTAGGCCTCGCCTGTCACTGGGCCTCGCCCGCTAACGTATACTAATACATAAACATATCACAACACATAAGCCCGTCCACGCTCCTACTGATAATGAGATACGGGCCAGACCCATACTCACTATTTTCCTAACTTCGGCCCCGCCCCTGCTCTACTACTACTGAGATATGGAACCCCGTCCACACTCTGCTGTTGGTGAGTTACAGGACCTCGCCCGTACTCAACTCCCTACCAGGCTCATACAAGTATCACACATACAACAAGTATACTCTATCATGCAAACCATTCCTGGGCACCCACCCGCTATCAATGGACCTTGGTCCCAAATATCATACTAGCATACAGTGCCTAGGGCTAACCTCCGGGTCATCCTACTCGTAACTACATGGGCCGGCATTGTGGCCTTAGACCCATCCACACAAAGGGAAACTCACCTGGTACTGCTGAACTTGCTGGTAATCCCTCTAGCTACTGTCTGCAAGTTTCTCTGAACTACTGCTCCACCAGCTCCCCTAGCTACCAATATCAATATACTACTTAGTCTAACTATCCTCCGAAAGTCAACTAAGTCCACTCTGGTCAAAGTCAAAGTCCTGGTCAAAGTCAACCTTCCAGATCAACCCTACTCGCCGAGTCAGCCCCTGACTCGCCGCGTCTACCGATTTCCGAGTCTTGTCCTGTCTAACTCACTGAGTCCCCACTCAACTCACTGATCCGAGTCTTAAATCGAAGGGTTTGGGGTTTCGCGTCTTGACTCGCCGAGTCCAAGAATAGACTCGCAGAGTCCAAGGTAATCTTCAATAGACTCGCCGAGTTGTTCATCCAACTCGTCGAGTTCATCTCCATCATCATTTTACTCGCCGAGTCCACTCGAAGGACTCGCCGAGTCTATTCAGTCCTTCATATATATATTCAGAGACTTTTGAGTCATGCATGGACTCCAAACTGTAGATCCACTCTTCTAAAGCCTATTCCTCACGTAAAGTGGCAAACTTTACGTGTAGCTAAGGAGATCTAGGCTCAAAACACTATAAACTAGGGTTTAAGACAAGGAGGCTTTACAATCAACTCATAGTCTGATGCTTTATGATTCTCTAGGCCAAGATACACTTAGATCTAAAGTCGCAACTTCAGATCTGGGCTTCTAACTCGAAATGGTTCTTAAACTTGCCATTAAAGCCCCAAATCTCATGATAAATGTTGATCTATATGCAAAAGAGTGAAGGTAGCGACTCATTACCTTCGAATGCTCTAGAAAATCCCACAAACTCTGGATATACTTCCAATCCTCTAATCCCCTAATGGTTCCCTTCTACCTTCTTCCTTCAAATCACCCAAAATGGCAAGAAAGCTTGAATGTGCAACAATGGAGGCTTAGGGTTTCGTATTCTGGATAAGAGAGGCTATCAGGAACCCTAAGGGAGAGAATGAGATGCTTAAATAGTGCACAAACTCCCAGATTTAGGGTTTCCCTCTTCAGACCGGACTCGCCGAGTCCTCTTTGCCGACTCGCCGAGTCGGTTACCTAATCGATCCCCCGGATCCCGCTCCGACTCGTCGATTTCCTCCCTGGACTCGACGATTTGACCATTTGATTTAGGGTTTTCTTTCCTTTCTTGACCTTTCTGATTTTGAGTGTGACAGTTTGGTTCTGAATTCTTGATGCTCAAATGTTGCTTGCTTTTTGCTTTTAGGAGTTCTAGCTAGCTTTAGCTAACTAGTAAACGAATATGCTAAGTTACTTATTATGGGAACTAAATAATTTTAGAGTGTTAGGTTTTAACTCTATTACGCAACTCTTGTTCAAGTCCAACCATTGTAGTCTAAGACCTCTCGTTTGAAGAATTACTTAGTTTTAGTGATATGTAAGTGTACTCGTGAGCTACTTAAAGGAAGTTAGCGAGAGTTCCTTCTGCAGCTGATGACGAAGAATGGTATAGAGTTTTCCCTAGGATAGTCTAGGATGAGATCTGCTGCTGGGAGCCTTATCTGTAAGGGAATGTTATATGGATACAGAGTAACTTGTTTGTGTCAAAGCAATTCTTGAGGAAAGTATGGATAGACGTGGAAGGTAGTATGGGCCCGTACTACTTGAAGCAAAGGATTCGTACTTGATTCAAGGAAAGTTGCGATGGACCATGGAGCTTAAGGAAATTGTGATTCCTTGATATATATATTTACATCTATATATATATATATATATATATATATATATATATATATATATATATATATATATATATATATATATATATAATCAATGTGTACTCTGATGGTTTTCATTATGTATT
Source organism: Lactuca serriola (assembly GCF_051521515.1). Taxonomy (NCBI): domain Eukaryota; kingdom Viridiplantae; phylum Streptophyta; class Magnoliopsida; order Asterales; family Asteraceae; genus Lactuca; species Lactuca serriola. Next base: position 175,465,847 of record NC_136411.1, on the reverse strand, counting down.
TTCAGTATGGTGACGTTACAAGAAAGACTTGTTAGCAGTTCTGGCGTTGGGGTTGGCTCGGGCTCAGGATATGGAGTCGGGAAACTAGATGACCAGACGAGGGAGTTCATATCGTCTGAGATTACACGCAGTATCCTTGATCGGACTCTTGTGATCTTTCACTCGGTGAAAGAGGGTATTCTGGAGATCCTAGATGAGCAATTGAGCGCCTTTCGTGCAGAGGTTGTGGCTTTGGTTAGGATGCGTTCTTTGACATTGAGGGAGTTCTGGGCATGTGGAGCTCCGGATTATCATGGGGCGAGAGACCCGATTGAGAGTCGGCGGTGGTTAGCAGATGTTGCTAATGCCTTCCGTACCAGCCGTTGTCCCGAGGGGGACAAGGTCAGACTAGCCTCCTGCATGTTAAAGGACAGGGCACGGGATTGGTGGGAAGAATTAGGACGTGTGGTTGGTGATGATGTTGATGTGATCCGATCCAGCTACAAGACACTAGAGGATATGATAGCAAGAGCTAGGGAGAGGGAGATTGATTTAGAGATGGAGAAGAAGAGGAAGCTATATTTTGTGTCTAGTGTTGAGGGTTCTGGCTAGAGGCCCAAGGTAGCGGATTTGAGAGGGAAGGGCTAGCAGCGTCGAGGTCGTTGTGGCAAGTGTGGCAAGTCACACGAGGGGACGTGCAAGATGGGTGGTTATGGCTACTTCAAGTGTGGTCGGACTGGTCATATCAGCAGGGATGTATTGCTACTACCACTATCACCCCGGTATCTAATATGATTTGCTTTCAGTTGAATTAGAAGGGACACAAGAAGGTTCATTATTCGAGTTTGGTTGCATCAGGACCGGTGTTAGCACCCGCTTCTGCGACTCTTTGGATTACTGACGGCTTCCAGGGTCGGGCAGTCGCACCTGTAGTGAAGAGCAGGGGCTTACCACTTGACGGTCGTCGAGGCGCGTGCAACTCCTGATGTTGTGACAAGTATGTATTCTTTCCTTATCTCTTTATTTATAATGAATTTTTGGCATATGTTTATATGTTTTATTTTAGTATCATTCCTTGTAAACAGTATTTTATCTTTGGTATTGTTTGATTCGGGGGCTACCCGATCGTGTGTATCTCTTACGCTTAGAAAGAGGTTTGTTGCAGCTCTGGGGGAGCTTGATTGACCTCTAGATGTCAAGATTGCTGATGATACATTTGTTCAGGTTTCGAGTGTTCATCGGTGTTGTATTTTCCAGATTTTCAGCGAGCAGTATCCAGTTGATTTGGTTCCCATTCCTCTGCGTGGGAACAAGGTTATCGTGGGCATGGATTGGTTGAGCCTTATTGGGACAGCGATCGACTGTGAGAAGCAATTAGTTTGGGTTTGAACCCCAAGTGGTGGAGAGTTGGTGATTCATGGGGAGAGACAACAACGTTGGCCGATTATGTGTTCTCCAGCGAGGGCCAGACGCTAACTCCATCGGGACTACTCGGGTTTTGTCGCCTACAACATGGATACCCGGGCTAATGGGAAGGCGGCCGTGGATGATGTGCGGGAGTATCCAGATGTATTTTCTGAGGATTTGCCTAGGGTGCCTCCGGAGAGACAGGTTGAGTTGAGGATTGATCGGATTCTAGGTGCGGCTCTGATAGCGAAAGCATCGTATCGGTTGGCTCCTCCCGAGATGAAGGAGTTTCCTACACAGTTGCCTTGGGGAGCACCGATTCTGTTTGTGAAAAAGAAGGACGGGTCTCATCGTATGTGTATCGACTACCAGGAGTTGAATAAGGTAATGGTGAAGAACCGTTATCCCCTCCTAAGGATTGACGGTCTTTTTTACCGGCTTCAGAGGGCATCTTGGTTCTCTACGGTTGATTTGCGATCGAGATATCAATAGATACGATTCAAGGATGAGGATGTGTAGAAGATATCTTTCCAAACTCGATATGGTCATTATGAGTACGTGGTGATGCCTTTTGGGCTCACCAATGCTCCATCCATATTCATGAATCTCATGAACCGCGTGTACAGACCAATGATGGATCGGTCTGTGATAGTATTTATCGATGATATCTTGGTTTATTCCAAGAATGAGGAGCACCATGAGGAGCACTTGAGGGAAGTTCTAGAGAAATTTAGGAGGGAGACACTTTTCGCAAAGATCTCCAAGTGCGAGTTCTGGTTGTGCGAGGTACACTTTCTGGGCACCTTGTCAACTAGAAGGGTATTTTGGTCGATCCAGCCAAGGTCGAGGCTATGATGCAGTGGGAGGTTCCAAGGTATCCTTCTGAGATTCAGAGTTTTCTCGGTTTGGCTAGTTATTATCGGAGATTCATATAGGATTTCTCCAAGACAGTTGTTCCTTTGACACGACTAACGAAGAAGTCGATGAATTTTCATTGGGGTCCTGGGCAGCAGGCAGCTTTTGAGACTCTGAGACATAGGATATGCGAGGCACAATTCTGACCCTGCCAGAGCGTGTTGATGATTTTAGGGTTTATTGTGATGTTTCAATCTCCGATCTGGGGGCATTGTTGATGCAAAGGGGTCGCCTGATCATTTACACTTCAATGCAGTTGAAGCCTCATGAGGCGAATTATCTAACACATGATTTGGATTTAGGGGTCGTGCTTTTCGCCCTCAAGATTTGGCGACACTACCTCTATGGGGTATGGTGTACTATTTACATGGATCACAAGAGCTTGAGGTACTTGATGGATCAGTTGAATCTAAACATGAGGCAGCGTTGATGGTTGGAAGTGGTGAAGGATTATGATTTTGAGATCCTTTATCACCCAGGGAAGGCCAATGTGGTGGCCGATGCTCTCAGCCGCAAGGTGGTCGTGGCTCTAATCAGAGACATATGTTTGAGGATGACCGTAATTACTCCATTATTGGAGCAGATTCAAGAGTCACAAGAAGAGGCTATGATGGAAGAGCACCAAAAGAGCATACGCATTGTGTGTCAGGTGGCTTCCTTCGATTATGATAACCGCAAGTTCAGGTTCTCCATTCATCCTAGGGCGACGAAGATGTATAGGGAGCTGCGTCCTGATTATTGTTGGCCTTGCATGAATCAGGATGTGGCATGGTATGTCAAGCGGTTCTTGACTTGCAGGAAATTCAAGGCTGAGCATCAGCATCCTCACGGCAAGATGTAGTCGTTGGAGATTCCCGTATGGAAATGGGAAGATATCACTATGGATTTTATCACGAAGTTTCCTAGGACTGCACGTGGAGTGGATTGTATTTAGGTCATCATGGATCATTTCACCAAGAGCGTGCATTTCATTCCGATCCAGGAGAGTATTTCTGCAAAGAAGTTGGCCAAGATCTATATCAGGGAGGTAGTGACACGTCATGCGGTGCCGGTATTAGTTGTGTATGATAGGGATGTTCGTTTTACATCCAGATTTTAGAAGCGGTTTCATGGGGAGTTGGGGGGCACTCGTCTCTTTTTCAGTACAATTTTCATCTAAAGACCGATGGGCAGAGTGAACAGACTATCCAGGCCCTTAAGGATATGCTACGAGCATACGTGTTGGATTTTGGTGGGAGTTGGGATACGTATCTCCCGTTAGCGAAATTTTTGTATAACAACAGTTATCACACTAGCATTGATAGACCTCCTTTTGAGATGCTCTACGGGAGGAAATGCAGGACCCTGATTTGTTGGGATGAGTTCGGTCAGTGAGTCATGGGAAGTACTGAGGTGGTACTCAAGACCACTGAGTTGATTCAGCAGGTTCGGAGCAGGCTCCAGACAGCTCAGAGTTAGCAGAAGAGTTATATTGACAGGCGACGGTCAGATTTGGAGTTTCAGGTGGGAGATATGATTCTCCTGAAGGTGTTACCCATGAAAGGTGTCATTCTATTCATAAAGCGGGGCAAGATGGTCCCCATGTATATTGGTCCCTTCAGGGTTTTGGCGCGGGTGGACCGGTTGTGTATCGTCTAGATCTTCCAGCCGAGTTGAGTCAGATTCATAGCATGTTTCACGTCTCTCAACTGCAGAAGTGTTTGGTTGACGATTTCATATTTGTACCATTGGAGGATATTTAGGTGGATGACCACCTGAATTATATTGAGAGACCGGTGGCGATTTCGGATCGGAAGACGAAGACCTTGAGGAACAAGTTTGTAGAGTTAGTGAAGCTGCATTGGCAGCACCGTAAGGGGTCAAAGTGGACCTGGAAGCCCGAGGATGAGATAAGAGAGCACTAACTAGAGTTGTTTGGGGCGGGGGACTTCGAGAACGAAGTCTGATTCAAGTGGGGGAGAATTGTAACACATGGTATTTCTAAGGTATTCATTTATTTAATTTGGTTGATTATTTAATTATCATTTTGGGATTTAAGACCTTGGACTTGATCTTTAGACATAAGGGTGTCGTACACAGGGTGTACCACCCATGTACATAGGGCGTACACAAGTAAGTGGATCGCGGGTGCCACGCACGTACGCGCAATGTACAAGAGGATATGCATATCGTATGTGTCCAGAACCAAAACCCTAATATTTAGGGTTTGAGCATTATTTAAAGAACATTATGTCCCAATGATCCTTTCTACCAGCCTCTCTTTTGTCCCTAATCAGCCTCTACGAAACCCTAACTCCATTGTTGAGTGTTCTTGAGCTTAGATGGTCATTTTGGTGTATTTTAGTGCTTTTGAAGGAAGGATATCATCTTGAAGCTTCATTGGAAGAGTGAGAGCTTGTAGATCCAGAACATCATCATCATTTGTCACTCTTTGGAAGTATAAAGTTCTGAACTTGATGTGTTATGGCTTAAATCTCGTTTTAGCTTGGTTTTGGTTAACTTTTGATCCCATGAATGAGCTTGTTAGTTTGATGCAATACTAGAAGCTATGAGTTGCCCCTCTTGACGTTTTTGAGGTTTCTAAGCCTTAAAGTTAGCATCTTTAAGGTTGGATCTCACCCATGCATGAGTTTGAGTTCATTTTATGGAAGTAGAATGTTATACTTCGATTTTAGGTTCATTTAGGGCATGCAAAGTCACCAAGCTAGTGATTTTATGGTTCTAGACATTGATTATGACTCAAATCTATTATTTGGACCCTTGGACTTGAGTAATAAGAGCTTAATGAAAAGTTGGCTTAATGGAGGAGTACGTTCAGTGTACAAGCCAAGCAGCATGTACGCTTACCGTACAAGTGAGTATGCCCCGCGTACTCAGTCAATGGGACTTTGCGAGTTGGGCCAAGGGTTTGGGCCTCCTGGTGGGCTTAGGTTTATGAGCTTTAGTTAGGCCTTTTGGGAACAATTGTCTTGGTATTGGAAAAGTATTGGGCTTAGGGTAAGCCCATGTTGGGTTAGGGCTCAATTCGTCCATAATCTGGCCATGAAGGATTAATTGGTTTTGGGCCCTGTTAGATTGTGGATTTGGGCCTTAGCTTTGGGTTAAGCTAGACAAGGGGTAAAATGGTCATTTTACCCCAAATATGGATTATTGGATATAGTCTAGAACCCAAGTATTAATTTGGTGTTATTTGGTGTTACCCTAATATACCACTGATGGGTTTTGAGCACTATAACATCCCTATGGTGCGCATACAACCCTAATGCTTTAGATCTAACTTTTCTCTAGTTATACATGCATTAAACAATTTTCCAAAGCATGAAGCCTAAACTAGCATACAACTTGATATATGAATCAAAAAAACTACTTAGAAGATTACCTTTTGTTGTAGCTTTTTGTAATTGGCCTTTAAAAACATAGCACCTCAAGTGTGATGCCTCAAATGGTTCACAGAACACCTCCAACAATTGGAGAACTTGAGAGAGAGGTTAGGCACTAATAAGCGGATATAGTGTCTCTAAGATCACTAGTGTTTTCAATTTTAGTACAAAGGGTTACATATATATAGTGTAGAATTCCAATGGTTATGTGTAAACCCTAATTCTTACACTTGGGCTTGTAATGGACTAACACTATCTGGATACTTACATAAGCTTAGCTCATTACTAATCAATCATGGATTATTAGCCCAACATTTATATATATATATATATATATATATATATATATATATATATATATATATATATATATATATATATATATATATATATATATATATCATTGATTTACACAATCAGCCCCTGTAGATTTAAATAGTCTCTTTTGATCACTAAATTAATTCCAAATTAATTCTTGATCAATACTAATTAACTAATATGATTCCTCAATTAATATATTATACTTATAATATATTAATAAATCATAAATAACCTCTTTCTTAAATATTCATCCTATCATATTTTTCTGGTAAATTCAACCCAAACTGGACCATGCTACTCTCGGGTCAAGTACATACCAATTATAGTTATGGGCTTAGACACCTAATCCAACAATTTGTCCACTATATTTCATAATCATGAAAGGCAACTATGGATAGAATTATCCTAATAGACTTTATCTTGGCCAGTAGTGAGAAGGTCTCATCATAGTCAATCCCTGGTGTTTGAGTAAAGCCCTTCGCAACTAGTCGTGCCTTGAAAGTGTGTACCTTTCCATCCATGTCAGACTTCTTCTTGAAGATCCATTTGCAACCAATTGTATTTCGACCGGGATCTTGATCAACCAAATTCCAAACTTGCTTATCATACATGGACTTGATCTGACTATCCATTGACTCTTTCCATTTGGCAGCCTCAGGGACTACCATCGCTTCCTTGTAGGTTGTTGGCTCATCTAAATTTTCCATTGTACTATCACTGATAAACATGCCACCATCAGACGTTATATGGAAACCATAGAACACAAGTGGCATGCTAACTTTACTAGATCGGAAAAGAGGTAATGAATTGTCAATGGGTTCAATAAGAGTCTCATCCTCTGGATGAGCGCTAGTATCTTCTTAGGTTACTTCATTGGTTGACTCTTGAATCTCTTCAAGGCTAATTGTACTCCCACTGTCCTCTTTGCATATGAGCTCTATCTCACAAAAGACTCTCGTTCGTGCTACAAAGACCACGTTCTCACTAGGTCTATAGAACAAATATTCAAAAGACTTTTGTGGGTAAAAAATAAAAATACATCGCTCATTTCTAGGTTCTAGCTTGTCATGAGTCTCTCTTCTAACAAAAACTTCACAACCCCAAACCTTTATGTGTGCTAGTGAGGAAACTTTCCATTTCCAACCCTCGTGAGTTGTTTTGGTAACCTTCTTGGTAGAGACAAGATTGAGGATATGGGCGGTTGTCTCTAAGGCATACCCCCCATAAAGAAATGGGAAGAGAAGATCAACTCATCACGGAACGAACAATATCTAACAAGGTTTGATTACACCTCTCAGCCACACCATTAATTTGTGGTGTCCTAGGAGGAGTCAATTGTGAATCAATTCCACATTCCTTAAGATAGTCGTGGAAATCGATACTTAGATATTCTCTGCCTCTGTCCGATCGGAGCGTCTTTATCATCCTGTCTAATTGACTCTCAACTTCATGTTTAAACTATTTGAACTTTTCAAAGGTTTTTGATGTATGTTTGATTAAGTAGATATAACCATATCTGCTATAATCATCTGTAAATGTCACATAAAATCAATTAGAATCCCTTGTGGTGGATCTGAAGGGTCCACACACATCTGTGCGTTTGAGATCTAACAAACATTCACCTCTTTCACAAGATCGAGTGAAAGGTGATTTTTTTCATCTTCCCCAAATGACAAGATTCACATTCATCATCTGGCCTTAAGTCAAATGATTCCAACACTCCATACTTTTGGAGTGAAGCGATGTGTTTCTTGTTAATCTGCCTAAGACAACAATCCCACAAGCATGCCTTGTTTAAACCATTAGACGAATCAATATGGAAAACACTATTACCTAAGTTATTAACATAAATCAAAGTTTCATACACACCATCACAAGGTAAAGCTTCAAATATAAAAATGCCATTCTAATAAACCAAAATCGATCCATTCATATCATTAAACAAATATCGAAAACCTTGTCTAAATAGCACATGAAAAGAAATCATGTTTCATGTCATTTCTTACGAATAGCAATAATTAACTAAATCTAATCTAACATCACTACTAAGCATAAGACTATAACTTCCAATCTTGGTAATAGGAGAAGATCGCCTATTTCCCATGATTAAATTCATCCTTCCATGCTCCACTTCTTCACTTTCTTCTAGTCCTTGCAAATCAGAACAAATGTGAAAACCACATGATGTATCAAAATCCAAAGAATGAATAGGTTGCGAGTTATTAGTTTGAATAGTGTAAATACATGTTAACGATGGCTTCACTTTTCCATCGTTGATGTCCTGCAAGTACTTGGGGGAGCTTCGTTTCCAATGGCCCTTATCATTAGAATATAAGCAAATGGCCTCTTTGGGATCACTAACAAAAGGAATGTCAGAACTGGGCATCGCTTTTGGGTCGTTGCTTGACGATCAAGCATCGACCTTGCCCTTCCAATTCTACTTGTGAGCACCTTTCCTTTTAGTTCCTTTGTATTGCCCAATGGCAAGGACATGGGTATTAGTAGAGGTAAGATTTTGTTTCTTCTTGATTCCTGACTCAACCGTTCACAGATGGCTTGTAGATTTGGGCCAATATTGTTTTTGTCTTGTTCAAATGATAAGCCAAAATGAACTCATCATAACAAGATGGCAAAGAGTTAAGCACTATGTCTAAGGCCAACTCCTCGTCAAAATTCACATTTATCCTTTCAAGGCACTCCACGTATCTTTGCATTCTTTGCACGTGGTTGCAGACAAATTATCCTTCCTTCAATTTGCAAGCATTTAATTCTTTGACGACCTTATACATTTCTTGAAAAAGTCTGTTGTGAAAGTTTTCCACAAATCCAAGTTCATCTCGTATGTCCAATAGTCCTCATAGAACTTTTGCAACTCGGGAATCATGGTAGCAACCATGATGCAAGCAACTTTTGTCGCGTCGTCATAGTGTTTCTTATAGGAGGCTATTTCTTCAAGAGTAGTAGTAGCCTCATTGATCTCAATGAGTTGTTTCTCAAGGACATACTCTTTTCCCTCGTATCGAAGAGCCATCTTGATGTAACGCATACAATCATTGTAGTTGGTGCCATCCAATGTCACCTTGGACACGATCAAGAGTACCGATAAGTTAGGGGTGGAGTTTTGAGAAGCATAAGAATCACCAGAAGTAAACATCTATAGAGAAAAGAAAGTAGTTTTAGTTAGATGACAATAATCCTTAATATCATAACCCATAATTAACATTTAAGGCTAGGATCCAAAATAACAACTGACAATTAAGAAGAGGGATGGCATAATCTTATCGCAAATTTATGAAGGTAGGTAAAGGTAATTTTCCAATTTCAAACTATGAAATTCCTAGATTTTTTGAGATTCATTAAATCTTATCAATGACATGTTTGATCTTAGATTATTCTCTTCTATTTGTGACTACCATGTCGAGGATCACAAACAAGATGTGAATAACCATACAAATGTGTTTGGCACTCCCGATCTCATTTATCATCTCTGATTAATGTTCCAGTTAACTACACACACTCTATTAACAATGATAATTTTTGAGATGCCCATTATTACTCGGTTAACCACACGTGCTCCAATAACTGCATATAAAACATAATGTGCAATTTTATGGATTAACATACTTTTCACATTTTTCCTAAAGTAACTAAGAGAGGGATATTTTTAAAATAATTTGGTTCATTTATATCATTATACTTATTAATGAGATTATGTTCTATCAAATTTGTTCGACTAACAACCCTCCACCATACAAGAGAGCGGTGGGTAAGAGTGGATATCCAATAGCGGTCATTTTATAGCTTGTTTCCTTAAACTCCCCTTATAGTATGGCTTCATGAATGACGCATACTAGTGATTTGATTGACTTGTATTATACATATAATATATTAAAACTCTTAATTATACATATAGTAAAAGGTGTGTTTTAAAACTTTTCTAAATTACTAGGTTTAATTGTAAAATTTTTCGAAATTAATATAAAAATAATATAATTTAAAAATAAACCATTTTGGTTTAGTCTTTATCTTTTAATTAGCAATTAATTAAATTGATTAAATTATAAGGATAATTTACAAATTCAAGTTATAGGATATCAGTTTGCCAAGTTGAATATTCAAGTATTAAACAATTAAAATAATATTAACTAGAGTAATTATCCTAATCAATTTGGAATTAAGAAAACATATTCGCTATACAGAGGGTTCACCACGTCATGGCAATCAATTACCACGTCATGGCAGAATGAAGAGGACCACGACGTGGTACCACGACAGAATGACGATTCTGTGAATTCTCTAAGTCAGGTTTTGTTCAAGTTCAAGCAATGCAATATCAATTGTTAGACAACTATATGCTCTAATACCAATGATGGGTTTTACATGAAATAACGCGGATAAATCCTTAAACACTTAAGGGTACATGCAACCTATTAGATATAGTATTAACACTATTGAAGTAACATTCTACTAAGCAACAAGAACCCTATAACCCTGGCTAATTTCGAAAATCATAAACAAGTTAGGGATTACATACCTTTTGATTGTTGTAGTAAACAATCAAACAATCCTTCTTGAAAAACTCTTAGAAGCTAGCACCGGAAATCTTGTGTCTCTTATGGTTCACACTCAAACCCTAGCAACTAGGAAACTTGAAGAGATGAAGAGAGGGGATATTGCAGTTGGCTCTTAGCAATGACGATCGCCAAAAATTTAAGGGTCTAAGGCCCATTCCAGAAGCCCTTATTTGGTAATTATCTGGCTTCCTAATTATCTTCAAAGCACATTCCAGAAGCCCTTATTTGCCTCCTTAAAATCATCCGCCACTCAATAAGATTTTGGAATCCCTTTTGTTCAACTATTAAAGAATTACAGTTTAGGTCCTTGTAGTATTAATTAATCTAATTAATCCCAAAATTAATTCTAATTAATTTCTGATTAGTTCTTAATTAAATAATAATATTTCTAATTCATATATTATTCTCATAATATATTAACAAATCATTTATTTCTATTTATTAATCACATAACAAATCAATCAATTAGTCTCTCTCTAAAAGTCATGATATTCAATTACCAGGTTTGAGGGCAACCCAAAAGGAATATGTTAATAATTCAAGTATATACCAATTTAATTATTGACTTAGACACCTAATCCAATAGAGGATGTGTAAAAGATGGCCTTCAGGACTAGTTATGGTCATTACGAGTTCGTGGTGATGTCATTCGTGCTCATTAACGCACCAACAACATTCATGGATCTCACGGACCAGATATGCGAGTCGATGCTGGATTGGTCAGTGATCATGTTTATTGATGATATTATGGTCTACTCTGTTGTGACATGTTCAACAGGGGTTTGGAAGTCGGATGATGAATTTGCCTTGAGATTTCTCGTAAGAACACAACACATAGAAGAATCATTAAAGGACATCTGGGTGTTCTCCTGGGACGTCGCCCTGACGATCAAGTTAGATTTCTGAGATAGGTAATTTTAGGGTAACCTTTGTGAGAGAGAAGATGGATCATTTCCTTGAGGCGGAAGAGATCCTTTTATACCTGCTTCTAACGGATCGTTGGGACCTCGTCCAATGAGCGTGAAACATGGCCTCCTCTAACTAGGAGAATCACACCCATGTGAACTAACTGCCTGGTGACGTCAGCTATGGGCGTCACCTAAGCTTTATGTCACGTCCTGATTGTTCATGAGTGAATGAGTAGATTACAGGGGATATTCGTCCCTCATAGAGGGAAACGAACTGCCACCCCGATGTTAGACTTCCTTGGCCAAGACCAGACCTTGACAAAAGTCCAAACAAGATAACGTCTCGTTTATGATGTCCGTTACATTTAACAGGACCATTTATGGTAACGTTAACAAGTCCCATAGGACAGTAGGCTTCTGCGTTTGTGACGTGGCAGAGTTGTTCTGGACTATTAACAGGCACGTGGTGGGCTGCTATTGGAAGCTTACGCGATTTGCAGGGCGAATTCACCGTTTGTTCGACGTTTTCATTATGAACATGGTTCGTTGCCCCTTTTATGGTATTTAAGGTTATGCTCTTCCTGGCGTTTCCTCTTTACCTCCTATTTGTCTCCCTTTGACTTCTTGTTCTTTAGAAAAAACCCTTTCCACCCCTTCTTCATATTTTTTTCATGGATGCCACTCGCGCTTCAGGGAGAGATCTGACCTCCGAAGAATGAGAATCTTGTGAGTTCCGGTTCAGGTTCGTTCCCGAACACGGAGTACAAATCCCCCTGCCTGATGCTTCACTCTATAGTTCGCCTAAAAGCAAAGTTGGCATCCCAATCGCCTTGTTCGAGGCAGGTTTGCGCTTGCCAACCAATGATTTCTTCAACCTGATCATCCGGGAATATGGGTTTTCGGTGAGAGATTTGACCCCTATCACTATAAACAAGGTAGTAGGTTTCGAACTACTCTGTCGTTTCCTGGGACTCCTGCCAACTGTTCCAGCTTTCAAGCTCTTCTTTAATGCCTCTACCCGGTTGGGGACTCAAACTCTCTCTCGACGGCGAGGAGTCCCTACTCTCATCCATGATAAGAAATCAAAGAAGAATTGGCAGGAGAAGTACTTGTGGGTGAACAGCGATCTCATGGTGCTCAGTTATTCGAGGGATAAAGTGTATGTCGACTGTGCTCCGACACTTTTTGGTGCTGACAAGGAATTGGCCGATGTCCTTGAGAAGATCAACATCAACGGTGAAGACTACTTGATTGCATCTTGGCTGCTGATGGAATGAGCATTGCTTCGAGGGCTTGCGGAAAGATCAACATCAACGGTGAAGACTAGCTTGATTATCTTGCTCCTCTCCCCCCCCCCCTTTGTTTTGAAAATTTTGCAAAGGCTATTTAAATCAGCATTCTGTTTTAACATCGTTATCCTTTGTTTTGTTACCAGTTGTGAAGGAAGTTGTTTCTTTAGAGAGAGCTCTTCAGGGTCAGTTCGACGATGAGCTTTAGTGTCGTGACGTTGATCTTGTGGAGTCTCTTCCACTCTGTGTTTCTGGAAGAGGAATCGAGCAAACTATTGGTTCTGATAGTGCCACTGGTGCCAGCGAGGACCTAGATCTGTAGGACAATGTTATCATCGGTGTTTCTTAGAAGGATCCAACACCTTCCGGGTCTCTGAGGAGTCTTCGCCGTGTCAAGAGGCGTTCTGCTTTCCTGGAAGCCTCTTTCAGTGGTCGAGCCAAGTCAGACAGCACCAGTCCTCCTCTTCGTAAGAAATACAATCTAAGTTTCTTACTAGAGGGTACCAAGGATTCCACCCGTGCCCCTAATGAAGGTCCTCCGAAACTGCCCGAGGGGGGCCAAAATGGGGCGAATGAACTGTCCTGTCAATTGGGACAAAAAAGTAGCGAGAAAACTATCCCTATTCCCATAACCGAGGGAGCCGAGGTGGAGACTGGGTCTTTGCCACCCCATATTCTTACTTCAACCTCTTCTGGTAAAACGGCAACCATACCCTTCAGGTGAGTTCTCATCTAAATGCCTATAAGCGAGCCTGGAGACTAATTGCTCTGTCTCCGACCACGACACCGCTCTCGAGTGGTGTCAGCAAGCATTTCCTCCTGCCACGACTGAGGCGCTAACTATCCTATCCGACGAACACATGGCCGACGGCTTGCGCTACGCTGCCGCCCAATTGTCATCTTATTTGTTCGTGGTCGTCGAACATATCTCCGAAATGGAGACCCTCAAGTCTGATTCTGACAGGAGGGGCATTGAGTGCGAAGAGCTGAAGGCCCAGGTGGCAGAGTTAGAAGCTGACAATAGAGGCTTTGAGGCTAGGTAGGAGGTGGTGCTAATCGAAAGGGCAAGCTTGGCAGATCAAGTGGCAAAGCTGAAGGAAAAGGTGTGGCACCTGAACAATCGTGTGGGGGTCCTAACTTTAGAGAACGCCGGTTTGAGCAGTCGGACAACGGAACTGGAGGTTGATTTGGTTTCTAAGAATGCCATAAGGGGAGCATTGGAAAAGGATATATCTTGGATCCTTAAGGACGGGCTCAGCCGGGTGGTGGGCCGGATAATCAAGAGCCCCTAGTTTCTCCAAGGTTTGGTGTGTAGTGTTTTGAGTATTATAACAATCCTATGGTGTACATGCAACCCTAGAAACCTTGGATCTACGTTTTACTATGATACATGCAAAAAAATTTCTAGGTTGTTAACCTAACTAGCATGGCATGGGGAACTTTTAAAACATAATAAGCTAGTATAGTTACATACCTTTTAGTAGTGGTTGATTGCTTGGAGTTTGAGAGCCTAGCACCAATAATTTGGATGCCTCAAATGGAAGTCACAAATCACCCCAAACCTTGGAAACTTGAGAGAATAGTAACAATTTTCTTGAAATCGTCCCTCTTAGTTTTCACACAAAAAATAGTCAACTTCAAGTGCCAAGGACTCCTTTATATAGTGTGGTGGATTAGGGTTACAACCATGTAAACCCTAATACCCATGACCTTTCATTTCCATGAGATCCATGGGTTAAAGCTCCATGGATTATCCATGGACTTACCATGCAAGCCTAGTCCATTTTAAATAAGCATTAGCCCACATTATATAAATACAAGAGTCCATATTTAATTAGTCACACTTTTGATCACTAAATTAATTCTAAATTAATTTTAGATCAATACTAATTAAATAATATGATTTCTTATTAATATATTAGAAATTATAATATATTAACAAATCATAACTTATACTATTCTCCAAATATTATCCATATAAATTGTTCGGGTGAAGTGCAACCCAAATGGACCATGCCGGGTCGGGTCAAGTACATCTCAAATATAGTTATGGACTTAGACACCTTATCCAACAGTCTCCCACTTGGATAAGTCTAATAACTATAGTTGCAATTATGACTTCAAGAACCGACCGGCAATCGTAGCTCTTAAAACTCTGTTGAACTATGAAGCGCTATTTTAGATAAGGGATCATATAATACTCTGTTCTAGATATCAGCTGGACAAACACATGGAACAATGTCTTACTTATTGTCCAGCAGTTTGTTTCTTGATTTCTGATTTGTTTGACAAAGAACTTAATTGAACACATCAACTTAGTTCTGATCGGGCCCAGTACACGGTTCAACACAAAAGCATCGAGGGGCTCATATATCGCTTCTAACCCAAGAAGGAATAGATAAACTTCGACTCATATGCTTGTTCTACTACTTGTTGAATCACACACAAAAGTATGTTTTATAACAACGAGTTACCAATGTGGTTTCGTACGATCAATGCATAACCAATTCATATGCAACAAGTCATATCTCTAGGTTTGAAGACTTTAATGATATTACCATCTCACGATCACTCGAGATAAATTCCATGAAGTGATACCAGTGAGCGTGGGTTGAATCCAATACTCAGAACTTATGAGCACTCATGAGTGTTGTAGCAACACTTTGTAATGTCCAACATCTTAGACATCTACAACCAACTACATGAGAGTCTTGATTCATATCTACTTTTGAAATATGACCGACTGTGGAGAATTTGAATAATATGAAATAACATAACATAATTATTCTGGAAGTCAAAACATGCAAAATGAAATGATAGTAAATGATTGACAAAAGATAGCAACACTTTACTCATTAATAAACACAACTTTTATCCGTCATCAAATGTCAATTACACTTTACACATTTCAAAGCTATATAACTACTAAAACTAATATCATCCTTCAGCCCTATGCGCCTTGCATGCTGAAGATGCTTAACCCTGCCCAGTCCCTTCGTGAGGGGGTCTGCCAGGTTCTCATCCGATGATACCCTCTTTTCCACGAGGAGTCCTTCTTCTATTCGATGTCTGATAAAATGATATTTTATGTCAATGTGTCTGGATCTGCCATGATCTCTTACTTCCTTGGCTAAGGTAGCCGCACTATTGCTGTCATAAAAAATCTCCATAGGCTCCTTTATAGTTGGTACAACAACAAGGAATCCGATGATGATCTTTAGACATATAGCCTCATTTGTTGCCTTGCTTTCCGTTATATACTTTGATTCGCAAGTTGAATCAGCCACTGTCTCCTGCATGGAAATTTTCCAAGAAATTGCTCCTCCATTTAAGGTAAAGACCCAGCCTGACTGAGAGTGGAAATTATCCTTATCAGTCTGGAATCTAGCATCACTATACCCTACTACTCTTAAGTCATCACTCCCATCGAGGGTAACGACCTAGTCCTTAGTCCTCTATAGGTACTTGAGAATGTTCTTTACCGCAGTCCAGGGATCCTTGCCAGGATTCCCCTGATATCTGTTGACCATGCTCAGTGCAAAGGCCACATCAAGATGAGTACAAGTCATAGCATACATGATCGAGCCTATAGCAGAAGCATACGACACTCGACTAATCTCTGCTATCTCAGCTTCTATACTCGGGCTCTGAGTTTTACTCAGTATGGTGTTACTCTAGATCGGCAACTCACCTTTCTTGGAGTTCTAAATGTTGAATCTTTTCAACACTTTATTCACATAGGTGCTCTGACTAAGTCCAATTAGTCTTTTACTCATGTCTTACGACCTGGTACATTATCAACCAAGTTCCAAACTTGATTGTCATACATAGATTGTATCTCGTTGTCCATAGCCCCTTTCCATTTAGCAGCCTCAGGGCTTGCCATGGCTTCCGTGTAGCTGTTAGGTTCATGCAGACTTACCAGTGTGTTATCACTGATAAGTGTATCACCTGCCGCAGTAATATGGAAACCATAGTAATGCTCAGGTGCATTCCTAACTCTCGTGGAATGCCTTAGAGGTACAGAATCTTCTGTCAGATCAACATGATTTTCCTCCTCAGGTTGATTGCTAGGGTTCGAGGTTCCTTCACCACTTGACTCTTTAATTTCTTCAAAGTCAATTTGCCTCCCACAATTTCCTTGGCTCATGAATTATCTCTCGTGAAAGACTCCTTTCCTTGCTAGATAGACCACATTATCACTAGGTCTGTAGAAGAGGTAACCAAAGGATCTCTATGGGTAGCCGATGAAAATACACCTCTCACTTCGAGGTTCGAGCTTATCGTGAGACTCGCACCTCACAAAAGCCTTGCAGCCCCAAATCTTGATGTGGTCCAAATTGGGAAATTTATCGGTCCACATCTCATGAGGTATTTTGGCAACCTTCTTCATAGGGGCTAGATTAAGAATATGGGCGGCAATCTAAAAGGCATACCCCCAGAATGAGATTAGTAGCAAAGCTCGACTCATCATGGAACAAACCATATACAACAAGGTTCGATTGCGCCTCTCAGCCACACCATTAAGCTGTGGTGTCCTGCGAGGTTTCAATTGTGAGATAATCCCACATTCCTTAAGATAGTCAAGGAACTATGCACTAAGATACTCACCACCTCAATCGGATCGAAGCATCTTAATGTTCCTACCCAACTGATTCTCCACTTCCTGTTTGAACTCTTTGAATCGTTCAAAGGTCTCTGACTTATGCTTGATTAAGTAGACATATCCATATCTACTAAAATCATCAGTAAAAGTCACATAGAAGCGGTTAGCATCTCTTGTGGTGGTTCTAAAGTGTCCACACACATTAGTGTGTATGAGATCCAACAAACCCTCACCCCTAGCACAAGTACTGGTTAAGGGTGACTTTGTCATTTTCCCAAGCAAACAAGATTCACAACTATCATCTGACTTTAGGTCAAATGACTCCAAGACTCCATCCTTTTGGAGTTAGCCTATGCATTTTTTGCTTACATGTCCAAGACGACAATTCCATAATGATGATTTATCCAAACTAGCGGAGTAATTGGTACACAATACACTATTTCCTAGGTTATCAACAACTAACACAGTTTCTTACACACCATCACAAGGTAATGCTTTAAAATAAAAACATTATTAAAGAAAGCATTAATACCACCACTATCATTATCAAATGAAAAGGTAAAACCTTGTTTGTACAAACCATGAAAGGAAACAATATTTCTCGCCATTTCAGACTAGTAACAACACTTATTCAAATCTAACACTAATCCGCTACTTAGCAACAAAGAATAAACTCCAATCTTGCTGACAGGTGAAGCTTTCCTATTCCCCATGATCAAGTTTATCTTCCCATGCTCCACATTCTCACTTCTTCTTACTCCCTCTAAATCAGTACATATGTGAATACCACAACCTGTATCAAGGACCCAAGAATTAGCATGGGGTGAATAATTAGACAAAATAGTGTATGTACCTGCATGTTTGGGTTTCACTTACCCATCCTTAACATCTTTCTGATACTTTGGGCAATTTTGCTTCCAATGCGACTTTTCATGGCAATAGAAGCATTCAGACTCTTTAGGGTTAGCAGAAGGAGTGACAAAACCTTTCATGGTTCCACTATAAGAGGAGCCATCAAGGGTCTTACCCTTGGTACCCTTCGAAGGGCTCTTCCTCTTCTTTCCTTTTCCTTTCCTGATTGCCAAGATAGGGGCCGCGGTAGGAGTAGGAGTGGTAACAACCGATTTACTCTTAAGACCACTTTTCGTGGTCTTCAAGAGTCCTTGAAGTTTGCTAAGTGTAACTTCCTCCTTGTTCATGTGGTAAGTCACACGAAATTGATCATAACACAAAGGTAAGGAGTGCAAAATGATGTTTATTGTCAACTCCTCAAGTTAGTTCACATTCAGTTTCCGCAAACGATCCACCTACCTTTGCATTTTCTGCATGTGGCGCGTGATGGGTTCACCATCCTTCATTCGGGTTGTTTTCATGGAGGATATGATTTCATATTGCTATGATGGTAGCGGTCCATCAAATCTTGGTGCATCTCAAAAGAATAGTAGTCCTCATAGGACTTTTCGAGCTCGGCTGTCATAGTGGCCAACATGATACATGCCACTTTGGTAGCATCTCTTTCATGTGCCTGATATTCAGCGATCTCCTCAGGAGTAGCAGACGACTCAAGCTCCTTAAGCTCCTTGTCGAGGACATATTCCTTGTCCTCATACCGAGTGACCATCATGATGTTCCAAATCCAATCCATAAAATTGGATCCATCAAAGATGACTCTCCCACAAAGGTTCATGAGAGAGAAGGAGCCGGTAAGGTTTGAGCCAGAAGCAGCGTTGTTGGAAGTCATCTGAAAAAGAATAAAGACAAGTTTAGATTAGATATAAGGATTGTCCTTAATAGAACACCCAAATGTAATATTAAGGCTAAGACCCAACACAATATTTTATAACTTAGAAAAGGATGTCGTAATCCAAGCTATAAAATATTTGAAGGTAGGTGAATGACGATTCACCAATTTCCACCATGAAAAACAAAAGAAATTATTATTAGGTTTTAATTGGTTTTGAAACCCCTAGATTCTTTGAGATTCATCGAACTTTTCAATGACAAGTTTCAATCTCGAGTGTGCCCTTCAGGTTTTGTGACTGGGATGTCGAGGATCACAAAACAAGGTGTGAAGTAACCATGTAAATTACTTAGTACCCTTAATATTTACCCCTCCCTTAATAAGTTACCCTTTGCCTACCTTGTTAATTCCAGGTTAGTGTGCCAATTAACCACACACGCTCCACTAACGACTTAATCAAAGTGCCAAGTGTAATTTCATAGTTTAGCACCTTATTCACATTTTCCTAAAGTAACTAAGATTAGAAATTTATAAAAAAAAACATTTAGTTACTTTATATTCAACATACTTTTAATGAGAATTTAAAATCCTTGTCTTACCCGTTTGGCTAACGACCCTCCACCGATCAAGGAAGCGGTGGGTGAGAGTGGACATGCATTAAGCTGCCATTTTATAGGCAGCAACCTTATACCCCCCTTATAGACTGGCTTTGTGAATGTGACCTACTAACGGTAAAATGACTTGTTCTTATACATATATAATAATTATTAAACTTATAATATTATAAAGTATATGGGTTGAATTTTAACTTTCAAAATTCTAGGGGTTGGAACTAAAGTTTTAAAGTAACTTTACATGTTCCAAAACATGAGGGCAAGTTTTGTAACTTTCAAAACTTTTCATCTTTCATAACTTATGAGTTAATGGTTTAATAAAATGAGAGACTTTTCATTTTATGTAACATATCTGTTTCTTTAATGACTTTAAAAGGATGACTTTTGGTAATCCATAACTTGAGGACAAATTATGGATTCCATTAAAACACATAATGATCAAGAACTAAACTAACAAGTAAGTTACAAATAATTCCTATGATCTTCTAAACTTACAAGTTCATGAACATGCATATCAACAATTTCAAGAATCAGAAATTAACCATATAAAACTTCAAATTTTGATAATAGCTATTGAAAATGGATTAGCATAACCATTACACCATTTAAAACAAGTTTTATAACACCAAAGTAGTTTAGGGTAATGTCTGTAGTCCATTTCTAGCAGTAAAACTCGAAAATATGCATTCTGGGGCTCCTACTCGTCGAGTGCACGAACCTACTTGACAAGTAGGATGAATTTACTCATCGACTCGTCGAGTCCCCCCATGGGCTCGGCGAGTTCATGTTGCAGAATCCAGAAAACTTGAGGTTTTCCAACAATTTGCATCAAGTATCAATTAAACAAGCCTAGACTTTGATACCACTGTAGGGTTTTTTCAATTCTAACACTCCTATGGTGTACATGCAACCCTAGAAACCTTGGATCTATGTTTTACTATGATACATGCAAACGTTTTTTTTTTCAAGGTTCTTAACCTAACTAGCATAACATGGGGAACTTTTAAAACATAATAAGCTAGTAGAGTTACATACCTTTTAGTAGTGGTTGATTGCTAGGAGTTTGAGAGCCTAGCACAAATAATGTGGATGCCTCAAATAGAAGTCACAAATCACCATAAACTTTGGAAACCTGAGAGAATAGTAACACTCTTCTTGAAATCATCCCTCTTAGTTTTCACACAAAAACTAGTCAACTTCAAGTGCCAAGGACTCCTTTATATAGTGTGGTGGATTAGGATTACATCCATGTAAACCCTAATATCCATGACCTTTCACTTCCATAAGATCCATGGGTTAAAGCTCCATGGATTATCCATGGACTTACCATGCAAGCCTAGCCCATTTTAAATAAGCATTAGCCCACCCTATATACATACAAGAGTCCATATTTAATTAGTCACACTTTTGATCACTAAATTAATTTTAGATCAATAATAATTAAATAATATGATTTCTTATTAATATATTAGAACTTATAGTATATTAATAAATCATAACTTATACTACTCTCCAAAGATTATCCATACAAATTGTTCGGGTGAAGTGCAACCGAAATGGACCATGCCGGGTCGGGTTAAGTACATCTCAAATATAGTTATGGACTTAGACATGTTATCCAATATAGTGCATGTACAGGTGGCTTGCGTAGCACTAGGGGTGGAGCAGGGGAAGAAGGTTGCTAAGGAGCTGGTGATCATCAGGGAATTTAGCCGGAGGTTAAGGTGGATGTGGCCACCAAGGTTCATGAGATGGAAGATGTCCTGGCTGCTTTTACTGAAACAGACTATGCTGGCTATCTTTGCCTGGGTGATCTGGATATGGCTGGGTTCGTGACCTTTGCAAAGAGAATCATGGCGATGGATTAGGCCCTGGCCCCAGCTCCTTCGCTGATGATGGTAACACCCTCGCCCACAAATAGCGTTGTTTCTTTGATTTGTTGTGATGTAAACTTAATGAACAATTTTTCTATTCCTTGTTTTGTTGTTTTTTGTCTTTGCTGCCCTCAGGGGTGGCCTGAAAGTCCGGGAATCCGGCATCCTGGCAATTTCTGCTTTATATTTGTGGGTATTAATGTGTGTTGCTTCCACATATATTCTTTTGTTTGGTTACTTCGTTTATGGTTTATGTTGGCCATCACATGGTATTTACGTAGGGTTTTCTTAAACCCCTGGTTTGAGTTCTGTTATTGGCGAACTCTTTATGTTTTAGAAAAGCTGGTTTTTGAAAATTTTGTTCTAATTTGCTACTTAAAGACCCTAGGTTTAGCCAAGATCGTCATCTTCAGGCTCACCTGGTTATGCTTTTTTTTGTTTTATTGGTGGAAGGTTAGGATCCTTCTACACTCATGTCACATGTTCTTTCATATGTATACTGTAATGTAATTGATGAACATGTTTTGGGAGGAAGGTTATAAGCCTTCTATATGAAAACTCCCTGGCTGCATCCTTGTAACAATTTCACTCGTGTGACGTTGGATGATGAGTCCTTGTTGTCACATGGTAAATGTACACTACCTCTTTGTTTTGTTTTTCAAGCTTGAAAATAAGGTGCATCTGAATTCCCCTTTCTGTTTACTCTAATTTTGATTAGAGTCTAATAAAATTGAAGGTAGTAAAGTAATTTTTGTTGATTACATTTACATCTTAAAAATAATACATAATTCCTTTGTTAGGATTGAGTCTACCTTTAACACTCGTTTTAAGAGTAAAAGTGACGCAGGCTCTGCGCATTCCACGTTCTTGGAATGGAACGCCCGTCCTGAGCTTCTAGGACATAAGCACCATTCTCATGGGATTCCACGATTTTGTATGGTCCTTCCCACGTGACACTAAGTTACCCCAATGGTTCAACATGGCTAGACTCTTTCTTTTTTAGCACTCAT
Source organism: Lactuca serriola (assembly GCF_051521515.1). Taxonomy (NCBI): domain Eukaryota; kingdom Viridiplantae; phylum Streptophyta; class Magnoliopsida; order Asterales; family Asteraceae; genus Lactuca; species Lactuca serriola. Next base: position 175,443,229 of record NC_136411.1, on the reverse strand, counting down.
TCTCCGACTTTAAAATTCTTGACCCGGACTTGGTGGTTGTAATAGTTCTTAGTTCGTGATTTGTACAGTGCTTGGCGCAGCTGTGCCGCCTCATGTTTTTCGCCGAGCATGTCCAGGTCCTGATGTCTCCCTTCTTCATTGGCTACTTCTTCAAAACTATCTATTTGTAGGGAGTCGGCCATTATTTCCTTTAGGAGGACCTCTTCCGTCCCGTAGGTTAGACTAAATGGCGTTTCTCTCATGCTTGACCTTGATGTGGTACAATAGGACCACAACACTGTCGGGAGTTCATCCACCTAGGTGGACTTGGACCTGAGTAGCCTTTTTGATGAGTTGAAAACTCTTGAGATCGATTAGATTCAAACAATTAAAAGCAATTAAACACAGAATGTGAATCAATAATGTGTCAAATGATTATAAATCACAATCTCAGAAGAGCTCGAAAGAGAGTTGTTGTTGTAGAGGTGTGTAGGGTTTGCAATGACACGATTAACAAATACACAATGCATCCATGCACCATAAATAGTAAAACCCTAATCATTAATCATGGGTGGATAGGCCCAAACCGGATACACAAAAGACCCAAAAGACGCAACACTAAATACTCAACAATCTCCCCCTTTGCATCGATTGAGGCGAGAGTCCTTCACTGATGAGTTCGCTTCTGCACTTCAAATACATTCGGAATCACGCCTAGTAGAACCTTGCGAACTTGGATATACCATTGAATCATATTCAAAAAAACACATCTTGTCACCTTTGTTGTTACCCTTGTGCTTGTTGACGAAGTCCAGGATATAGTCCTGGCATGAAGTGGTGAATAAATGTTTGCCGTCGAGAAAGAAACAAACTTTGTGAAAGTCTACATTAGTTTGCTCCTTCAGTTGAAAGGTCACCATCGATCCTTTTGTATCTTCCCAAGTTTCATTTTGTCAAAACCATCAGGGTTATCTTTAGGGAGTACACTTGGCTTCCTTTGCAGCACTGCAACAATCTCAACATCCATTTGGCCAACCTCATGAATGTATGAAATTATCATTTGCTTAAGGTGAGCAGCAACGGGCTAATATTTCTATCCATCCCTTATCAACAAGTTGTACAACATGATACAATCATATGGGTTTACGCATGGAATATCGGCAAGAGTAAAATCATGCAGCTAACTCATTTGACCTCTAGCAACCTTATTGGACCGGTGACCTTCACAGTCGTAACTTTTCTTCCACTCCATGTATCATACTGCAACTTCATATGCTTAAGGTAGAACGAGAAAAGAAAGTGCTATGCGCTGCTGTCTATTGCTGGGACATTCGCAACTTTCACAAAACTGCGAAACTTGAAGGATTTCGGTGAGATCGGAAGGTCCACCTGCAAATCTTGTGTATTCAGAAGATCGAATGACACAACTGGTTCCAACCAATACTGACTCGACATATCCACAAATTCACTCAGAATTCGCTTCAATTTCTATACTGGAAACAAATGCTTTCGGCTTTCCTGCATGGCCTGACCTTTGCGTTCGACTTTTTCTTTCTCTTCAGCCTCACGAATGATTCTTTGGTGCTCATCCTTCTAAGCTACACGATATTTTCTTCTTTTCAGCTCATGTTCGTCAGGCTCTTCATCTTCACTGTTATCAATTATTGGTTCTTCATTGATCAACTTCTCTTTGCCTTTTGGTTCATTTTCGCTTTTAGGCTTAACAGTGGGCTTGACTGAAGGTTTGGGGTTTTCCTTCTTGGATTGTTTCACTTCTTCTCCCCCTTGTTTTGGAATTGAGCTTAATTCTTGAACACCTTCCAGTCTATTGAGCATGGAAAATACTGGCCTGAGCTTTTCGGGGAGATGTTTCTTGACTATTATTGTGATCATCGAGTCGCGAGTCTCATTGATGTCTGAAAGTAGTGCATTCACATCTGTTACACAACTTTTCATAACGGCCTTTTCGGACAGCAGATCGATGATTCGTTTCTCTGCGTGCTCTAGCTTGACTATTAAGACTTTCACATTTTTAGTGTTTATAGCGAGAGCATCCATTATCTTGCTCTCAGTTGCCAAGTCATCTTGAAGCTTCATGATCTTTGATGAAATACATGAGTTGATCTCGGCATTGTCTTTTTGAAGACCAGTATGAACCTCTTCGAGTTTCGCTTTCTCCATTTTTAATGTTGAGATATGGCTAGAAATAACTTCATTATCCTTTGTTGTGTTGGACTCGAAGGAGGTTTGAAATTTCTCCATGAACAAACGAGCATCGGTAATCAGTTTATCGACTTTTTCAGTCGCGGTGCTGCACACTAAAGCAGAAGCATCTACCGCTTTGTTCATTTTCTCCAGATTAGCAGAGTGTTCTTTTGTAAGGGTCTCGAGGAAGGACTTCATCGTTGCTTGTGAATAATCGTCACTGGACGATGCTTTATAAGCTTGGAGAAACGAGTCCAGTTTCTTATTAATCACCTTGAGTTGCCCTCTTGTGATGGGAGCTTACGTCATCACTTTCAGTCTGAACGTTAAATGGACTGTAGGTGAATCCTGCAAAGTCATCGTCATCACCACCATAGATCGTATTTGGATCATCCTGGCGGAAAGGAGAGGTAGGTGGAGTGGAATGACCGACTGTGAAACCTGAAGCACCTGCCCCCGCATCAGATGTGTTGACAGTTACTGGAGGATCAACGGTGGAGGTGGTGGAATCAGTGAAGAATGGGGTTTGAACTTGCAAAACACCCATTGAAACCGGTGCGCATGGGGCAATTATAATGGGAGTGGAAATACTGGCAGTTAGAGAAGGGACAGAAAAATCTTGGAAAAATTCTTCATTAATGGGAACGAAAGTTGGGATTTCAGTCGTTACCTAGGATTCGTAGTTGCAGGCTCTGAAACCTTCGGTTGAGATGTAACATCTTCTTCACAGTGAACTCCATTTGAATGGGAACATCCGAAACCATTTGAGATTGCAAATCCTCTTGATCTCTTGGTGTTGGAGTTCGTGTTCGACGAGCCTTCTTCTTAACTCTCTTCCTCTTAGGTGCTTTAGCTGGTGCGGAAGGTTCGACTTCATGCTTTTGTTTCCCACCCTTCTTTGGAGATTGGGTTGGTTAAGATGGACCAAATTTCGTGCCCTTCTTCTTGCCTCCCTTCTTGGGTTTGTCTACCTCTTTGAGGACCTTCCGCATTTCATTAGTCACGGAATGAAAGCCTAAGAAGGGCAAACTGCAATAGGCTCGTAGTATCTCAGTCGATACCAGAACATCACAAAGCACTTCTTCAGGAATGGAATTGATAAAACTGAACTTTTAGTTGTGTGATAGGATGATGTTGGAGGTGTAAAAGATTTGAATTGCTGCCATACAGGACCCTTCCAAGACCGGAATGGAAAGTTTGGTAATCACCCTTTGAACGATGATGGTCCAAAACTGAGCACAGGAGATTTCACTATGTCGTGTGGTAGAAAAAGTGCTTTGAACCAACTGAGACCAGAGAATAGACCTGTAATCCAAGTTGATGTTGGAGTAGATTCCAAACATCATCATCATGAATAGCTTGCTCGCACAGTCCGAGCCAATAACCCTTTCTAAGAAGCTTTTGAAGATCATTGTAAAGAGAGCGTTCCACATCGGTAGCAAGTTAGGTTTCTTGAACTTATAATCTGCTGCTAATGATTCCTTGTAGCCCATTTGGTAGAACATCTCCAGGATTGCAGAGTTGGAGACGCTCTCAGGGTCACTTAGGTCAAGACCCTATGGAAGCCCTAGACGTTGACAGAATTTTGATTTTTTATGTGGGTCTTTTTGTTAAAGATATCAAAGGAGATCAGTTATTCCCCTTTTGAGTAACTATCAGTAGAGTATACCTTGGAGAGATGCACCGAAGGAACGATTTTAGACTTGGTAAGCGCTATGACGAACGGAGAATACCTCAGGCACTAAACGATTGGTTGGAGAAAGCCTTCATATTTCGTTGGGTCAAGATCGAGAATCAAGTTTTGATTTTCTTTCAGGTTGAGGATTGAGGACCGGGCCATATTTTCTGCAACTGAAGGAGTCTTTGAAGAAGCTGCCATTGAAGCTTGATGAAGAAGACGATGAACAATAGAGACTATAATCGCCGTAGGATTTTTTGCTTTTTGAGAGTAGTAATTAATTCATGAAACGTCGAAATCCTTTTATACGGAGTAGTAGGTGAGAGAAAATCGTCGATTGGTTGCATTGGTTACAGAAAAGGTGCCTAAAAAGGCGTGACTGACAACTGTGATGTATGTCAGTCGGCGTGATATCAGCGTCGTTTCAAATTCTCACGCCCAATCTTATCTGTTAAGATGTCGTGTTGGTTACGTGCTTTCGTAGTTGATTCATTTAAGAACTTTCGGAGTGATTAGTCATCAACATGCCTGCGAAACTAAAAGTAAATATAAGTACCACGAACCAGACTTTGGAAAATCACAAGGATCTTCGTCCGAGAGTATGCCAAAGATAAAGAAATAAATCAAACTTTTTTGGGATATTAGTGATTTCTTATAAAGACACAAAGCAGTGGATACCAGGTAACGATCTCTTCCTTTGGAGTCAAGAGAGACTCTAAAGTGTTTGTGTGGTTTCCCATTGAATTACTATCACATGTCTGTTGAGAAACAGTGAAAGACATCTTTTTCATTAGGCTTTAAGGGGTGGTTTTATCTTCAACCAAACTACGAAACTTGATATAAGTCCGAACATTCGGATGAAGTACTTGTCTAACCATTGTAGCCATAAAAACAAGTTTGCTTTGGAATTATTTTGAAGTGACTAGGATAAGTATAGAAATCTCAAGAAAAATAAAAACTAGAACTATTGGGAAGAAACGTCTTAGGTCTAGAACGTCTCATTAAGATCACACAAAAAGAAAAAGAGATTTCCTGGTGCTGACCACGAAAGTGGACATTCGTTAATTCCAAGGTGAAATATCTAGAACACTTATATTGTTCATCGTCAATTCATATGCATGTGTTGGATTTTGTTTTTCACACAATTCGTGGTTATAACGAATTTAAAATCATGAACACGGAATTGGTTGTAACCATAAACCTCAGTGGTAACTTCTGAGAGTCTCAAGGGTTACATTTGTGAATGCGAAAGTTGATGGAGAAGTGGTATGAGGTGGTTCCAAAGAAAGAATGTACCTCTGCTATGCGAAAGTAACAAAGCAGGTAACTCTTAGCTCGATGTGAGAAGAGTCAAATAGCTCTTGACTTATGTGAATAAACAGCCTTATTGGGTAGAAACGATTGGTGTTATCGATTCATTAAGGCTTCTAAATAGAAAGTCTTTGAGGCTTTGGTCGACATGCAACAACATGCTTCTAAGGACACTTAACTAGTGCAAAGTTTCAGAATTTATACCTGCCCCATCATTCGTAATTGAGATCACCAAGATGTTTGCCTTAAAACCTGCTTAATTAGCTAATATTTTTGGTATTTTATAATTTTATGATAGAAATAAATGATGATATAAAGAAAATATTTTTGTATTTCTTGTTTTTCTGAAAAAAAGAGATATTAAAATATTTTTAGATTTTTGATTTAAATGAAAACACAAAGAAAAAAAATATTTTTGGAAGTTTGATATTTCCGAAAAAGAAAAATAAATAAAAATTAAAATAATTAAAAAGTAAAAAAGAGAATGTACAAAGTATACGAGTAGTTACGAACCACGGATGAACAGTGTACTATGAGTCACTACGAACATTCAAATCAATTCTCAGTGTGAACAGTTGGTTGCGAGTTACTGCGAGCGTTCGCACCGATTCATAGGACAAAAAGATGACTATGAGTCACTACGAGCGTTCGCACCAATTCCCAGGACAAAAAGATGACTACGAGTGTAACGCCCGTGTTTCTAGGCTAGGCATTAATATTGACATAATGGTCTAGGTTAACCTTTGTAACTCATTTAGAAGAAATGAAAAGGAATTATGTGAATTTTATGTGAATTATGTGTTTTATGCTTAATTATTAGGGTTTAATTAATTAAAAATAAAAATAAGCGTCAAAATTAAAGTGTGAGATAAGCCTGATATCTTTACATAAAGTTGTAGTGGTCGAAACAAGGATTTCGGGGATATAAAGAATACCAAAATCCGAGTTATAACGAAGAAGTTATGACCTATTGAAGTTTCGCGACAAAACCGGCACGGTGCTGAATGTCGTAAAAAGTGAGTTTTTGATAAACTACTTTTTAGCCTTAGTAATCTAAACGAAAGTCGTAGTATTCGTTAAACCGAGAAGTTCGATAAAAAGAACACCCAAATCTGACTTCGTATGAGGAAGTTATGATTTTTCGAAGTTTCAGCGTAGCAGTAGACAGCTAAAAACTCGAATTTTAGATCGAGCGATTTTTAGCCGACACAACCTAAACGAGAATTGAAGGTCTCTTCATTAGGAGCACAACGATAAAAAGTCTGACGAAAACGGACGTCGGATGAAGAAGTTATGAATTTTTAACGGATTTCCTGTCCCGGTCTGTTAAAAATAATAATATAAAATTTAATTTCAAAATTAGCCGACGAAGTCTAAACGGAAGTTGTAGATCGTAATTTTAGCTACGCGTGCATATAAAGAACGTCAAAAACGGAGCTCGTATGCGAAAGTTATGGATTTTAGAAGTTTTGGCACGAAAACCGAGAAATTTCGCATAGTCACACAATTGCCACGTCACCCTCGCTTAGAATGTGACACGTGTCCTGCTGAGTCACCTGGCTGCTGAGTCATTAGGCTGCTGAGTCACCGAGGCTGCTGAGTCATGCGAGCCACGTGTCCTCTTCTGATTCGACCGAGGAGGAGGCCCAATCCGAAGCAGCCAGCTCCCCAGCCGAAGCTTCGCCCAGCTGTCGCGTGTGTCCGAGCCTCGCATAGCCTAGCTCCGAGCCTCGCAGGTGCGCCAGCAAGCCGCGGTCCACTTAGAAGCCGACAGCGAGCCCTCGCATGTGCGAGCCATGCGAGGCATGTGCGAGACCCTCTGCGAAGCCTCTTAGCCGTCGGATCCGGAGACTTCTCAGCCGTTGGATCAAACTTCGGACCCTATAAATAGAAGGGTACCTACGAGGGTTTCCGGTTACTTTTGGAATTTTGCCACTTTTAGCCCCTTTCTCCATATTTTCTTCATCTTAACATCCCGCAAAGCCCCGGTATCGATTGTAAAGCCCGGAATACTCCACGAAGTGGCCGAGAAGCCCGGAAAATTTATCTTTTCGGTTTCGAAGCCCGACCTTTCGCAGAGCCCGGTTTCTTAATAAAACTCCCGTTTTTATTAAAAACGATCGTTTTAGGAAACGAATTGCTGCCTGATTATCATCAAATCAAGTGAGTGTATATTCACTTTCAATTTACACATAGATATGAAGTATTTACCTTAAAATACGTGTTACGTGTAAATATGTTAATTGTTTATTTGAGGTGACTGTTGTGTTGATATTCTATACAAGTTTTAAACTGTATATATATTTTTATCTACAAATATGTTGGGTAGAACATGGGTAGTTAGTTGGTGTGTGATAAAATAAAGTGATGAGAGGTATCGATGTTTAAGATGATCTAGTCATCTAACAGAGTATAGACAACAGCCACAGACTGTTTTAGATAGTCCAGTGGAACGTTAGTAGACTCGTAATCGGTACATATGTTTGAACTATATGTTCATCAAGTGTTCTTGAACGATATGTTCCTTAGGTGTTTTTGAACTATGTGTTCATCCGTTAATTCTTCTTTTTGACACTATTACGTGTCGGGGTACGGGAGCGTACGGGAGTACTTTATTAGTATTTTCCCTATGCTTTTATTTTGAAGAGATTTGGAGTCTTCGTTTCTTTTGTGAAGTGATCGGACGAGCTTCATGAGTCAGTGTTTTCCTTTTTGATGCCGGATAGGGGTGAGTCTGAGCGTTCAGACCACAGCCTAGGCATTAGTTAGTGTTTTCATTTCCGATGCCGGATAGGGGTGAGTCTGGGGGTTATATACCTCACGATATTCAGACCACAACCTAGGCATTAGTTAGTGTTTCCATTGCCGGATAGGGTGCGTCTGGGGGTTATATACCTCACGATATTCAGACCACAGCCTAGGCAAAGTTCGATGCTGGATAGGGTGCGTCTGGGGGTTATATACCTCACGATATTCAGACCACAGCCTAGGCATTGATAACTACACCCTAACTTAATTGTCTTGTGGTTCTTTCTTTTACGAACAAAGGTTCGTAGTTAAACTTAGTCCATTCATTCAATATCTTTATCGATCCTTGTTTACTGCTAGAGGATTTCTGAAGCAGTTTAGTTAGTTAGTTGTTCATATCGATTCTTTAGGTTAGATCTAGTAAGATCACTGTATAAAGTTAGTATGTGGGGATCGATGTTGTTAGTTCCTGTTGAGTAAATCTTGGTGACGATGTGACGTCGTGCCGATTAGATAAATCTTGGCGACAATGTGACTTCGTGCCTATTTGACATAAATTGTTGAAGGAAAACAATGTTGTCACCCCGGTGTTTGTTTTATTTGACATAAATTGCTGAGAAAGCAATGTTGTCACCCCTAATGAAAATCCTTAGGCTAGGTTCCTTGTGATAGTTGTTTTAGGGACGTAACGTGAGGATAGCGGGAATGGGTAATTGGGGTAATTTGGTTGACTGATTGATGTTTAAACATAATAAATTTATGTATTGTGGGTTGAAAACCCTATATGCTCACCAGGCTTCCAAGCCTGACCCACTCAGCTTTTTATGATTACAGGTAGTGGACCCCGAGCATAGTCGGATGATGATGATGAGTGATTTTGGATTATAGGCCATTAGTTATAAATAATTGTTGTAAGGCTTATAATGTCTTGTTTATGCTTTTGATCTGTATCGGAACATGACATCCCGAGGTTTTGTTATGAAATAAAAATATATATTTCTTAAAGCAAGGTTTTGATAAATTTTTATCATGTTTGACTTTGGGAACAAATTCCGCAACACTTTTAATGAAATACTCTGATTTTATTTTAAAAAGCATAAACGAAATCGGTCTTTTCTGGCCGTGAAATTGGGGATGTCACAGTTGGTATCAGAGCATTAGTTTAAGTGAACTAAGAAATTGTAGAATTTCTAGACTTAAACTTAGAATGCTAAGTGATGATTGTGAGATGAGTGTCTACCATATTTTAGACACGAGCACTAGTTTATTTTAGGGAAGATGCCTAAAATGCCCTTATGTGCTAAATGCTATGTGTTTGCCATGTGTGCCATTATTTGTACGGATCTATGGTCTGTTGCCGACCGGATCTGGAAACCTTATGTGTGTAGGATTCTAAACGTATGACTACGGTATTGGAACTAACATATAAACGTTTCGAAGACTTAACATCTAACAAAAATGAGGATCTAAATTCACCTAGGATTGGTGTATAGATCGAAATGCCGAGTACTCAAAGTGGGTTCGAAAGTGATAATCCACATCCTGAGCTAATCACGATGACTGGAGTGCAGGCAATGGTACGTACGATGTTAGGTGAACAGATGAAAGAAGTCCTAGTAGAGTCTAGGAAAATTTTATGATTAATTGGACACATTTTCATGTGTTAATTTTTTTTGTGATTTTAGGACTTGGGGACTGCGAGACAGTACTTGGGACGAGTATGAGTAGGTGTGAATAGTAGTAGAGATCTATACTACTGGAAGCACAGGAATCGCACTTGGATCAGGGAAAGTCACAAGGTTACCAAGAAGCTATTATTTGATTCCGTCTTGTTCTAATCTATTGTTACCATCGTTTCGGTAATGACTAAGAAGATGATTGTTATTCCGACCCTAGTGGTCATATCGAATTGAGTCCGACTACGATGAGTTGGTTATGTGGTTCAGAGAACCAAGTTCGATGTAGCAGTTGACTTAAGCCGAATTGAAGTAAAGGCTGATCAAAGCGATCAATAGAAGTATCACGTTCGTTGTTAAAGAAGTTGGGTTAAGTTGTATTCTAACCCAAAGGGATGAAGTGATAGCGTATGCACTGAGGCAACGACGCTGGCTAGAGTTACTCAAGGACTACGACTGTGAGATACTTTACCACCCTGGTAAAGAAAATGTTGTTGCTGATACTCTCAGTCGGAAGGTAAACCTTGAAAAGAAAAGGCCAAGAGCGTTGAGAATTGAAATTGTCTCGACAATTGTGGAAAGTATAAAGAAAGCTCAAGAGGAAGCTTTGGAGAAAAATGACCGAAAGGAAGACTGTTTGGGCAAAACGTTAGTGTTCGGTACAAACAACCAAGGGTTGAAGGTATTCCAAGATAGGATTTGGGTACCTAAGACAGGAGGAGTAAGAGATCTTCTGATGGAAGAAGCTCACGAGACCATGTACTCGATTCATCCCGGCAGTACAAAAATGTATAGGGATCCAAAAACCTATTACTAGTGGCCCACGATGAAGCTCGATGTTGCTAGGTATGTGGCCGAGTGTGTAACTTGTGCTAGGGTTAAGGCACAACATCAGAAACCATATGGGAGTTTAGAACCTTTACCCGTACCCATGGGTAAATAGGAAGACGTCACCATGGATTTTGTGACTAAACTGCCCAGAACAAGGAACGGTCACGACATGATTTGGGTAGTCGTTGATCGCTTCACTAAGAGTGCGCATTTCATAGCGGCCAAAGAGAAATGGTCTATGGATAAACTTGCGAATTCTTACGTGAAGGAAATTTTGAGGCTTCACGGTGTTCCGTTAATGATTATGTCTGATCGTGATAGCCGTTTTACCTCAAGGTTTTTGTGACAACCCGATATTTCGAGTCAATGTAATGTAAAACCGATCAAATTTAGGTCAAAATGTAACCTTCCTAAAATCTTATTCGGATTAAATAAAGTAATAGGAATCATATCAAGGTTTGCGTACATAAAAAGAACGTCCAAATCTGACTCCGGATGAGGAAGTTATGAAATTTTGAAGAAATTCCTTAATCACGTCATTTTAATAAATAAATAATAAAAATAATTTCGGAATTAGCCAACGGAATCTAAACGAAAGTCGTAGATCATGGTCTCACCTTCGCGAGGATATAAAGAACGTCAAAAACGGAGTTCGTATGAGGGAGATATGAATTTTTGAAGTTTATTTATAATAAATATAAATTTAATTATAAATTCCCGGTAATATCCGAAGGGGAGTCATCGGATTGGACCGAAGTACGCCCTGCGTACCTTCGTACGCCCCGCGTACTGAGATCGAGGGTCTCGGATCGTCCACGTCGCACTATCCGAAGAGTTCTAACCCGTCCGACCCGTCCGACCCGCTGTCCCGTCCGACCCGCCGTCCCATCCGACCCGCGTACCCAGCAACCCGTCCCATCCGAACCGAGGCAGTCGAGGCTTCGGTCATGCATGACGTACGCGTACGCGCTGCGTACGAGCGTATGCCCCGCGTTCGGAGGCGGTTCAGCCTTCCTATAAATAGGATGCGAGGCTTTCCAAAAATGTTGCTCATTTCTCTCCTCTCTCTCACAACCTTGTCTCGTTTTCCGTGCCCGTTATAACCCGAAGCTCTGGTCTTTTTGCTCAAGTCCCGAGGGTCGATTTTACTCCCGAGATTCCCGAGAATCCCGAGAAAAATCCGTTTTCCGAGACGAAACTCTGCCCGGTTTTCCATCTCGCTTTCCTCAATCAATCAAGTGAGTTTCATACCCCTTAATCAACCTGTTAAATATTCTAAATGCTTTTATATGCTTTCAAAAGGGGGGGAATGCAAGTTAAATACTTATAGTTATTGTTTCAATCACCTGTGATTGTACTAATCACATGTGATTAATAACTAGGGAAATCAGTGGTTTTATCACTATTCAAACTATCTATCAAACTGTTTTACTTCTAAATGTTTTCCAAACCCATTTACTTTTCGAATTTACACTGCAACTGTGATTTAAGCAAATGTTCCTTATACTTAAACTGTTTTAATCAAATCTACACCTTCAAATGGTTTTATAGATTGACATCAAGTCAATCTTTCTTTAAAAATAATACTTATGTTTCAAATGCCTTATAAATACTTATTTATGCTTTTATATTACAAATTGCATGCCCATATATGTATAGACGTATAAATAATGTTTAAAGGACTTAGGAAGGCTATCCACCTTGTTTCCTTTTCCTCGATTTGGATGTGGTCTGATAGGATTTTGGGTGACCATCCGAAGGTCGTTTCCATATTAATTATATATCAAATATACATATATAGACATGAAAGTACTTCCATAATCATATGTACTAAACGCACTGTTAACAAGTTACCATCGGGGTAACACAGAATCAAACTATTACAACTGCTAGATCAATGAGTCAGTTCATTCATGAGTCTATACTAGGAAGAGAATATATACAACTATACTACGAGAACATATACAACAATACTAGAACAAGAAACATTTCATCACACATGCAAGAATACGATAACAAATGTGATCCACTGTATCGGAGCATGCCTTAAATGTCATGGCCCGAGTTGTAGCCAGAATTCTCTTGGAGGGAGAGCGTTGAGTTTGCGTATAGATCTATACTGGATTGACTATCCTACACCTTGCTGCTAGCTACAGCCGGACCTGCAGGTCTGCGGGTGCCAAACGTCATTCCGTTATTACGACCGTTCTTTATGTCGTTGTTATCAGTCGATAGTATGGTGCAATTATCACATTATACCTTAATATAAATCCGGTTTAAGGTAGTAGTAATTAGTACAACAGTAGTTCTTATTATACAAAACTACAGTACTACAATGATTTACCCATTACATATTTTGGTGATAATCTCACTTAAGCATTAATGTACAAACTATATTTTATCAAATGATAGTTATACCTGGGTAATCACACACTTTTACAACAGACGAGTTTACAAAACAGTTAAGCCTTGGTAGAAGGTTACTTTTATAGAAAATATAGGATTTTCTGAGAGATTCAAACTTTTGCAAATACTTTTAAACATTTATTTACATTTTTACAAACTTATACATTGGGACAAGTTCAAACGTTTTTGACAATGATCATTGACACTAAAATACTTATGAACTCACCAGCTTAATGCTGATAAACTCTTTCAAAATAACTTGTATTCTCAGGTCATCAGTAGACAGGTACCGATGCCAGCTTTTTGAGATGATGGAGCGTACTCAAGACTCATCATTTTATTATTTTGATTTACGTTATATTTTTGGTGTCTAAAACTGTACAGAACACGCATGTATTAAATTTATATATTTAATGCAATGGATGATGTTGTTTGCCTATTTACATTTACTGTGTTGTGATTACCTTACATGACGTCCTCCGCCCCAGAACGTTTCCGCCGTTCTTGGTTTTGGGGTGTGACAGTTTTGGAGGAGTCTACAAGAGGAATTGGGTACCAAGTTGTGTTTGAATACAGCTTACCATCTGCAAACCGATGGTCAGAGCGAATGGACGATTCAAACGTTGGAGGATATGCTGAGAGCATGTACCCTAGAATTTCAAGGTAACTGGGATGAACACTTACCTTTAGTAGAATTCACCTATAATAATAGTTTCCACTCAAGTGTCAAGATGGTACCTTATCACACTTTGCATGGGAAAAAGTGTCGGACGCCATCATGTTGGCTGGAAGCTGAGGAAAAGCAGTTTATGGGACTTGAAATAGTCCATTAGATTGCTGAAAAGTTGTAGGTGATAAACAAAAAAAATGTTAGCTGCTCAAAAGAGCTATGCTGACAAGAAAATACAACCGATATCATTCGAAGTTGGAGATTCGGTTTCACTTAAAGTCTCGTCGTGGAAGGGACTTATAAGATTTGGTAGAAGGGGAAAGTTGAGTCCAAGGTTTATTGGACCATTTAAAGTTCTTCAGAGAATCCGGAATCAAGCTTACAAGCTAGAATTACCGGAAGAACTAGAGAGTATTCATAACACCTTTCATGTGTGTTATTTGAAAAAGTTCACGGGAGGTGTGCCCGACATAATTCCCATTTCTAAATTAAGGTTGGACGAGAATAAGAGGTTAATTGGAGAACCTAACGCAATCGTTAACCGTAAGACTAAGAAGTTGTAACGTAAGATAGTCGATTTAGTGCCTGTACGTTGGAAACTTATAAATGGGCCAAATCCCACCTGGGAAACGGAGAGTGACATAGTGAGTCGCTACCCGTAGTTGTTTGTCGTTGTGTGATTCCGGGGACGGAATCATCCTAAGGGGGAGAGAGTTGTAACGCCCATGTTTCTAGGCTAGGCATTAATATTGACATAATGGTCTAGGTTAACCTTTGTAACTCATTTAGAAGAAATGAAAAGGAATTATGTGAATTTTATGTGAATTATGTGTTTTATGCTTAATTATTAGGGTTTAATTAATTAAAAATAAAAATAAGCGTCAAAATTAAAGTGTGAGATAAGCCTGATATCTTTACATAAAGTTGTAGTGGTCGAAACAAGGATTTCGGGGATATAAAGAATACCAAAATCTGAGTTATAACGAAGAAGTTATGACCTATTGAAGTTTCGCGACAAAACCGGCACGGTGCTGAATGTCGTAAAAAGTGAGTTTTTGATAAACTACTTTTTAGCCTTAGTAATCTAAACGAAAGTCGTAGTATTCGTTAAACCGAGAAGTTCGATAAAAAGAACGCCCAAATCTGACTTCGTATGAGGAAGTTATGATTTTTCGAAGTTTCAGCGTAGCAGTAGACAGCTAAAAAATCGAATTTTAGATCGAGCGATTTTTAGCCGACACAACCTAAACGAGAATTGAAGGTCTCTTCATTAGGAGCACAACGATAAAAAGTCTGACGAAAACGGACGTCGGATGAAGAAGTTATGAATTTTTAACGGATTTCCTGTCCCGGTCTGTTAAAAATAATAATATAAAATTTAAAGTCAAAATTAGCCGACGAAGTCTAAACGGAAGTTGTAGATCGTAATTTTAGCTACGCGTGCATATAAAGAACGTCAAAAACGGAGCTCGTATGCGAAAGTTATGGATTTTAGAAGTTTTGGCACGAAAACCGAGAAATTTCGCATAGTCACACAATTGCCACGTCACCCTCGCTTAGAATGTGACACGTGTCCTGCTGAGTCACCTGGCTGCTGAGTCATTAGGCTGCTGAGTCACCGAGGCTGCTGAGTCATGCGAGCCACGTGTCCTCTTCTGATTCGACCGAGGAGGAGGCCCAATCCGAAGCAGCCAGCTCCCCAGCCGAAGCTTCGCCCAGCTGTCGCGTGTGTCCGAGCCTCGCATAGCCTAGCTCCGAGCCTCGCAGGTGCGCCAGCAAGCCGCGGTCCACTTAGAAGCCGACAGCGAGCCCTCGCATGTGCGAGCCATGCGAGGCATGTGCGAGACCCTCTGCGAAGCCTCTTAGCCGTCGGATCCGGAGACTTCTCAGCCGTTGGATCAAACTTCGGACCCTATAAATAGAAGGGTACCTGCGAGGGTTTCCGGTTACTTTTGGAATTTTGCCACTTTTAGCCCCTTTCTCCATATTTTCTTCATCTTAACATCCCGCAAAGCCCCGGTATCGATTGTAAAGCCCAGAATACTCCACGAAGTGGCCGAGAAGCCCGGAAAATTTATCTTTTCGGTTTCGAAGCCCGACCTTTCGCAGAGCCCGGTTTCTTAATAAAACTCCCGGTTTTATTAAAAACGATCGTTTTAGGAAACGAATTGCTGCCCGATTATCATCAAATCAAGTGAGTGTATATTCACTTTCAATTTACACATAGATATGAAGTATTTACCTTAAATTACGTGTTACGTGTAAATATGTTAATTGTTTATTTGAGGTGACTGTTGTGTTGATATTCTATACAAGTTTTAAACTATATATATATTTTTATCTACAAATATGTTGGGTAGAACATGGGTAGTTGGTTGGTGTGTGATAAAATAAAGTGATGAGAGGTATCGATGTTTAAGATGATCTAGTCATCTAACAGAGTATAGACAACAGCCACAGACTGTTTTAGATAGTCCAGTGGAACGTTAGTAGACTCGTAATCGGTACATATGTTTGAACTATATGTTCATAAAGTGTTCTTGAACTATATGTTCCTTAGGTGTTTTTGAACTATGTGTTCATCCGTTAATTCTTCTTTTTGACACTATTATGTGTCGGGGTACGGGAGCGTACAGGAGTACTTTATTAGTATTTTCCCTATGCTTTTATTTTGAAGAGATTTGGAGTCTTCGTTTCTTTTGTGAAGTGATCGGACGAGCTTCATGAGTCAGTGTTTTCCTTTTCGATGCCGGATAGGGGTGAGTCTGAGGGTTCAGACCACAGCCTAGGCATTAGTTAGTGTTTTCATTTCCGATGCCAGATAAGGGTGAGTCTGGGGGTTATATACCTCACGATATTCAGACCACAACCTAGGCATTAGTTAGTGTTTCCATTGCCGGATAGGGTGCGTCTGGGGGTTATATACCTCACGATATTCAGACCACAGCCTAGGCAAAGTTCGATGCTGGATAGGGTGCGTCTGGGGGTTATATACCTCACGATATTCAGACCACAGCCTAGGCATTGATAACTACACCCTGACTTAATTGTCTTGTGGTTCTTTCTTTTACGAACAAAGGTTCGTAGTTAAACTTAGTCCATTCATTCAATATCTTTATCGATCCTTGTTTACTGCTAGAGGATTTCTGAAGCAGTTTAGTTAGTTAGTTGTTCATATCGATTCTTTAGGTTAGATCTAGTAAGATCACTGTATAAAGTTAGTATGTGGGGATCGATGTTGTTAGTTCCTGTTGAGTAAATCTTGGTGACGATGTGACGTCGTGCCGATTAGATAAATCTTGGCGACAATGTGACTTCGTGCCTATTTGACATAAATTGTTGAAGGAAAACAATGTTGTCACCCCGGTGTTTGTTTTATTTGACATAAATTGCTGAGAAAGCAATGTTGTCACCCCTAATGAAAATCCTTAGGCTAGGTTCCTTGTGATAGTTGTTTTAGGGACGTAACGTGAGGATAGCGGGAATGGGTAATTGGGGTAATTTGGTTGACTGATTGATGTTTAAACATAATAAATTTATGTATTGTGGGTTGAAAACCCTATATGCTCACCAGGCTTCCAAGCCTGACCCACTCAGCTTTTTATGATTACAGGTAGTGGACCCCGAGCATAGTCGGATGATGATGATGAGTGATTTTGGATTATAGGCCATTAGTTATAAATAACTGTTGTAAGGCTTATAATGTCTTGTTTATGCTTTTGATCTGTATCGGAACATGACATCCCGAGGTTTTGTTATGAAATAAAAATATATATTTCTTAAAGCAAGGTTTTGATAAATTTTTATCATGTTTGACTTTGGGAACAAATTCCGCAACACTTTTAATGAAATACTCTGATTTTATTTTAAAAAGCATAAACGAAATCGGTCTTTTCTGGCCGTGAAATTGGGGATGTCACAGTTGGTATCAGAGCATTAGTTTAAGTGAACTAAGAAATTGTAGAATTTCTAGACTTAAACTTAGAATGCTAAGTGATGATTGTGAGATGAGTGTCTACCATATTTTAGACACGAGCACTAGTTTATTTTAGGGAAGATGCCTAAAATGCCCTTATGTGCTAAATGCTATGTGTTTGCCATGTGTGCCATTATTTGTACGGATCTATGGTCTGTTGCCGACCGGATCTGGAAACCTTATGTGTGTAGGATTCTAAACGTATGACTACGGTATTGGAACTAACATATAAACGTTTCGAAGACTTAACATCTAACAAAAATGAGGATCTAAATTCACCTAGGATTGGTGTATAGATCGAAATGCCGAGTACTCAAAGTGGGTTCGAAAGTGATAATCCACATCCTGAGCTAATCACGATGACTGGAGTGTAGGCAATGGTACGTACGATGTTAGGTGAACAGATGAAAGAAGTCCTAGTAGAGTCTAGGAAAATTTTATGATTAATTGGACACATTTTCATGTGTTAATTTTTTTTGTGATTTTAGGACTTGGGGACTGCGAGACAGTACTTGGGACGAGTATGAGTAGGTGTGAATAGTAGTAGAGATCTATACTACTGGAAGCACAGGAATCGCACTTGGATCAGGGAAAGTCACAAGGTTACCAAGAAGCTATTATTTGATTCCGTCTTGTTCTAATCTATTGTTACCATCGTTTCGGTAATGACTAAGAAGATGATTGTTATTCCGACCCTAGTGGTCATATCGAATTGAGTCCGACTACGATGAGTTGGTTATGTGGTTCAGAGAACCAAGTTCGATGTAGCAGTTGACTTAAGCCGAATTGAAGTAAAGGCTGATCAAAGCGATCAATAGAAGTATCACGTTCGTTGTTAAAGAAGTTGGGTTAAGTTGTATTCTAACCCAAAGGGATGAAGTGATAGCGTATGCACTGAGGCAACGACGCTGGCTAGAGTTACTCAAGGACTACGACTGTGAGATACTTTACCACCCTGGTAAAGAAAATGTTGTTGCTGATACTCTCAGTCGGAAGGTAAACCTTGAAAAGAAAAGGCCAAGAGCGTTGAGAATTGAAATTGTCTCGACAATTGTGGAAAGTATAAAGAAAGCTCAAGAGGAAGCTTTGGAGAAAAATGACCGAAAGGAAGACTGTTTGGGCAAAACGTTAGTGTTCGGTACAAACAACCAAGGGTTGAAGGTATTCCAAGATAGGATTTGGGTACCTAAGACAGGAGGAGTAAGAGATCTTCTGATGGAAGAAGCTCACGAGACCATGTACTCGATTCATCCCGGCAGTACAAAAATGTATAGGGATCCAAAAACCTATTACTAGTGGCCCACGATGAAGCTCGATGTTGCTAGGTATGTGGCCGAGTGTGTAACTTGTGCTAGGGTTAAGGCACAACATCAGAAACCGTATGGGAGTTTAGAACCTTTACCCGTACCCATGGGTAAATAGGAAGACGTCACCATGGATTTTGTGACTAAACTGCCCAGAACAAGGAACGGTCACGACATGATTTGGGTAGTCGTTGATCGCTTCACTAAGAGTGCGCATTTCATAGCGGCCAAAGAGAAATGGTCTATGGATAAACTTGCGAATTCTTACGTGAAGGAAATTTTGAGGCTTCACGGTGTTCCGTTAATGATTATGTCTGATCGTGATAGCCGTTTTACCTCAAGGTTTTTGTGACAACCCGATATTTCGAGTCAATGTAATGTAAAACCGATCAAATTTAGGTCAAAATGTAACCTTCCTAAAATCTTATTCGGATTAAATAAAGTAATAGGAATCATATCAAGGTTTGCGTACATAAAAAGAACGTCCAAATCTGACTCCGGATGAGGAAGTTATGAAATTTTGAAGAAATTCCTTAATCACGTCATTTTAATAAATAAATAATAAAAATAATTTCGGAATTAGCCAACGGAATCTAAACGAAAGTCGTAGATCATGGTCTCACCTTCGCGAGGATATAAAGAACGTCAAAAACGGAGTTCGTATGAGGGAGATATGAATTTTTGAAGTTTATTTATAATAAATATAAATTTAATTATAAATTCCCGGTAATATCCGAAGGGGAGTCATCGGATTGGACCGAAGTACGCCCTGCGTACCTTCGTACGCCCCGCGTACTGAGATCGAGGGTCTCGGATCGTCCACGTCGCACTATCCGAAGAGTTCTAACCCGTCCGACCCGTCCGACCCGCTGTCCCGTCCGACCCGCCGTCCCATCCGACCCGCGTACCCAGCAACCCGTCCCATCCGAACCGAGGCAGTCGAGGCTTCGGTCATGCATGACGTACGCGTACGCGCTGCGTACGAGCGTACGCCCCGCGTTCGGAGGCGGTTCAACCTTCCTATAAATAGGATGCGAGGCTTTCCAAAAATGTTGCTCATTTCTCTCCTCTCTCTCACAACCTTGTCTCGTTTTCCGTGCCCGTTATAACCCGAAGCTCTGGTCTTTTTGCTCAAGTCCCGAGGGTCGATTTTACTCCCGAGATTCCCGAGAATCCCAAGAAAAATCCGTTTTCCGAGACGAAACTCTGCCCGGTTTTCCATCTCGCTTTCCTCAATCAATCAAGTGAGTTTCATACCCCTTAATCAACCTGTTAAATATTCTAAATGCTTTTATATGCTTTCAAAAGGGGGGGAATGCAAGTTAAATACTTATAGTTATTGTTTCAATCACCTGTGATTGTACTAATCACATGTGATTAATAACTAGGGAAATCAGTGGTTTTATCACTATTCAAACTATCTATCAAACTGTTTTACTTCTAAATGTTTTCCAAACCCATTTACTTTTCGAATTTACACTGCAACTGTGATTTAAGCAAATGTTCCTTATACTTAAACTGTTTTAATCAAATCTACACCTTCAAATGGTTTTATAGATTGACATCAAGTCAATCTTTCTTTAAAAATAATACTTATGTTTCAAATGCCTTATAAATACTTATTTATGCTTTTATATTACAAATTGCATGCCCATATATGTATAGACGTATAAATAATGTTTAAAGGACTTAGGAAGGCTATCCACCTTGTTTCCTTTTCCTCGATTTGGATGTGGTCTGATAGGATTTTGGGTGACCATCCGAAGGTCGTTTCCATATTAATTATATATCAAATATACATATATAGACATGAAAGTACTTCCATAATCATATGTACTAAACGCACTGTTAACAAGTTACCATCGGGGTAACACAGAATCAAACTATTACAACTGCTAGATCAATGAGTCAGTTCATTCATGAGTCTATACTAGGAAGAGAATATATACAACTATACTACGAGAACATATACAACAATACTAGAACAAGAAACATTTCATCACACATGCAAGAATACGATAACAAATGTGATCCACTGTATCGGAGCATGCCTTAAATGTCATGGCCCGAGTTGTAGCCAGAATTCTCTTGGAGGGAGAGCGTTGAGTTTGCGTATAGATCTATACTGGATTGACTATCCTACACCTTGCTGCTAGCTACAGCCGGACCTGCAGGTCTGCGGGTGCCAAACGTCATTCCGTTATTACGACCGTTCTTTATGTCGTTGTTATCAGTCGATAGTATGGTGCAATTATCACATTATACCTTAATATAAATCCGGTTTAAGGTAGTAGTAATTAGTACAACAGTAGTTCTTATTATACAAAACTACAGTACTACAATGATTTACCCATTACATATTTTGGTGATAATCTCACTTAAGCATTAATGTACAAACTATATTTTATCAAATGATAGTTATACCTGGGTAATCACACACTTTTACAACAGACGAGTTTACAAAACAGTTAAGCCTTGGTAGAAGGTTACTTTTATAGAAAATATAGGATTTTCTGAGAGATTCAAACTTTTGCAAATACTTTTAAACATTTATTTACATTTTTACAAACTTATACATTGGGACAAGTTCAAACGTTTTTGACAATGATCATTGACACTAAAATACTTATGAACTCACCAGCTTAATGCTGATAAACTCTTTCAAAATAACTTGTATTCTCAGGTCATCAGTAGACAGGTACCGATGCCAGCTTTTTGAGATGATGGAGCGTACTCAAGACTCATCATTTTATTATTTTGATTTACGTTATATTTTTGGTGTCTAAAACTGTACAGAACACGCATGTATTAAATTTATATATTTAATGCAATGGATGATGTTGTTTGCCTATTTACATTTACTGTGTTGTGATTACCTTACATGACGTCCTCCGCCCCAGAACGTTTCCGCCGTTCTTGGTTTTGGGGTGTGACAGATTGGTATCAGAGCATTGTTTATAGTGAATTGAGTATATCAACCCATAAAAGATATACTAAACTATAAACCCATTGGGGATTAAACTCTGACCAAGAGTCTATACTTAAAATAATAAAATATTTAACTAAGTATACTAGTCTGCATTCATACTAAAATAAGTGTCACAATGACAAGAACAAAAGTATTACGATTGTTAAATATCACAAGTGAGCTCGGGGATGTATGGTCAGTCCTGGGAATGGCATAGCCTGATCAACTATGCTGATCCTAGGAGTGATTAGCACATGCCTTAGAATGGTTGTGATAGGTTAACAAGTCTAAAAACTTACCAACCATACCACAAGAAGATCAATAGAATTTAAACTTAAAATACTATAGGAGTATTTTGCGCTACTAGTTACACGTATACTATATTCTTATACCTCTATTCTCGCATAGATCTTGATGGCTAGATATCCATCATGGCGACCCGTACTTTCCCAATGAAGGCAATGCCGGGTGGATCGATGAAGAGCCCGAAGTTGATCATCCAATCCCTTTGGATGATCACCTCGCAGAAGGCTTTTCAGATGGGTCCGACTCCGAGCCTGAAGTCAACAACCTACCGATTGTAGGTCAAGCCCCGAACAACAACCCTCGACCAGCATTTCCAGGTCCTACACCCATGTGGACAAACAACCTGAACCGCTGGAGTGATGATCAGGGTCAACCCTTACCATACTTTGGGGACCGAACCTTTTACAACGTCAGCGATGGTGGCTCTACTGACCGAGCTCTGCCTGTCATTATCCGCAGAATAGCTCGTATTGTCGAGCAAGGTGGAGCAGCCGTCGACCGGGTCATAGAGATTGATGCCGACTCAGGTGTCAACACAGTCAGCATCCGCCGTCTTGAAGAAGACATGGAACGGACCCGGAGGACAAATAAAACCCTGCAATAGCAGTTGGCTGCCTCACGAGCTGAAATATTGGAACTTCGAGCTCGTCAGAGGACTCATGATCGGCCCATTCAAGAGGTGTTTCGTCAAGTGTCCGACCGCAGTACTCGCCCGGGATTTTCCCATCGCCGTTGGTTGATGTCTAGTACATCTCCGTCTTTTAATTAAGGGATAGCCTTTAACATCTGTGCTCCAAGTAGCGCTTGTGTGTAAAATGTTTCTAGCTCCCGTACTCAAATTTGAAATCTAAGGACTGTCAAACTTTTCTATATGGTATGATGTATGACCTACTGTTAGGTCGATTTTCCCTGAACTTATTACATCAGTAATACCAGTAAATTTTTGAGATCTATCTATCTGGGAAAAAATCTATACACTTATGCTTTCCTTCTAATATTCCTTATTGTGGTTTCAAGCACCCTTTCAACTGTTGGACGATGTTTAGTTAGTCCATGTGTCACTCTCGCGTTGCTTACAAATTGATTCTTACCATCTTTCTTATCTTTTTAAACTTTCAGCTGGAGGATGCCTCCTCGCAAATCTCCCAGGAATAGGAATAATCCTGCACCTCCACCACCTCCTCCGCCCCCGGTCATCGATACTGTAGCCCTGAATGCTGTCGTAGCTGCAGCAGTGGCAACTGCCATGGCTCAGTATCACTCTTCTGATGCCAGCAGAGGTGGAACCCCTGTGGAATCTATTCCGATCGAAATCCCTGTGCGCTCAAGGGAGTGCTCTTACAAGGATTTTACAAACTGCAAGCCGAAGCCTTTCTATGGCACCGGCGGAGTCATTGCTCTCTCGCAATGGTTCGAGAAGACTGAATCAGTCTTCGAAATCTGTTCATGCCCTGTTGCGTGCAAAGTGAAATATGCCGCCTGCACCTTTGAGGGTAAAGCCCTAACGTGGTGGAACGGCCACGTCAAAGCCCTAACTCTCGTCGTAGCCAACGACATGGGCTGGGAAACAATGAAAGACCTCATGACTGAGGAATACTGCCCGAGGGGCGAGATCCAGAAACTGGAGCAGGAACTCTGGAACCTGTCAATGAAGGGCACCAATGTGGTCGCTTATACTGCCCGCTTCAGCGAGCTGGTGGCCCTCTGCCCCAATATGGTTCCCACCGAGGGGAAGAAGATCGAGAGGTACATTTGGGGACTAGTGCCTCCGTATCAGGGGAATGTGCTAGCGTCAAACCCCGCTACCTTCGACAGTGCCAAACGATTGGCGCAACGACTCATTGACCATGGAGTCAAAACCCCTGCAACCACAACCACCCTAGCCATCCCGGAACCCTCCAAACCCGCCGATACTAAGCGGAAATTCTGGGATGAAAGGAAGAAGCAGCAGGCTGCCAAAAAGCAGCAATTGGTGGCAATTCATGCCGCAGTAACCCCTACTGCTACTACTACTGCCCCGGTTAGTCGGTATGCTGGAAGTTCGCCCAAGTGCAACAAATGCAGCTACCACCACAACGGCCCCTGCCGTGAATTGCAGTGCTCTAACTGCAACAAGAAAGGACACACCGTCCGATTCTGTAAGTTCCCGGCACAACCTATCAACCAAGTCCCTGGCTCTGGCGCGAGCCCAACCTGCTATGGATGTGGCGAAGCAGGCCACTTTAAGAGGGACTGCCCCAAAGCGAGGAATGCTGGAGGAGCAGGGAGGGTACTAGCTATTGGCCACGGGGAAGCAGTTGCTGACCCGACAGTGGTGACCGGTACGTTCCTCCTCGATAACTCCTATGCATGCATTCTGTTCG
This sequence comes from Lactuca serriola, assembly GCF_051521515.1. Lineage (NCBI taxonomy): Eukaryota > Viridiplantae > Streptophyta > Magnoliopsida > Asterales > Asteraceae > Lactuca > Lactuca serriola. Next base: position 175,418,808 of record NC_136411.1, on the reverse strand, counting down.
ATAGTGGAACGGAGCGAAGCTTCGTAAACCATAAATTTGCTCGCATGCTTAATCAACCACCGCACGCACTCAAAGAACTATTCACAGTAGAAATGGCTAATGGAAAAACTGAAAATACAAGTAGCATATACTTAGGTTGTACCCTAACCCTAGACAACCATTCATTTCCAATCGACCTCATGCCAGTCTCAATAAAAAGTTTCGACGTCATCATTGGCATGGACTGGTTAAGCCTTCATCGTGCCGACATCATGTGCTTCGAGAAAGCAGTCCGTCTAAACCTTCCGTCTAACGAAACTCTTATAGTCTATGGCGACAAACCCGGTGCAAGTCTTTGCATCATATCAAGTATTCAAGCACAGAAATACCTGCGTAAGGAATACCACGCATTCCTTGCTCACGTCGTCGACACGAACCTAGAAACGAAAGAACTAAAGAACCTCCCAGTAGTGAGCGACTTCCCCGACGTTTTCCCAGAAGAACTACCCGGATTACCTCCGCAACGACAAGTCGAGTTCAGAATCGACTTAGTCCCAGGAGCTACCCCAGTAGCCAAGTCGCCCTACCGTTTAGCACCAGCCGAGATGCAAGAACTCTCTGGTCAACTTAACGAACTGCTCAGCAAGGGCTTTATAAGGCCAAGTTTCTCACCTTGGGGAGCACCGGTCTTGTTTGTTAAGAAGAAGGACGGATCCTTCCGTATGTGTATTGACTACAGAGAACTCAACAAACTGACGGTCAAGAATCGTTATCCTCTACCACGCATAGATGATCTATTCGACCAACTGCAAGGGGCAAACTATTTTTCTAAGATTGATCTGAGATCCGGATATCACCAGTTACGAGTGCTAGAGGAGGATGTGCCGAAGACCGCCTTCCGAACTCGTTACGGACATTACGAGTTCGTGGTGATGCCATTCGGATTGACCAATGCGCCCGCAGTCTTCATGGATCTGATGAATAGAGTATGCCGACCCTACTTGGATCAGTTCGTCATCGTTTTCATTGACGACATCCTAATCTACTCCCGAAGTAAGAAAGAACATGGAGATCACCTGCGACAAGTTCTAGGGACATTACGAAAAGAGAAACTTTATGCGAAGTTCTCGAAATGTGAATTTTGGATCCGAAGAGTCGAATTCTTAGGACACGTGGTAAGCGAAGAGGGAATCCACGTGGACCCATCCAAAATTAAGGCCATTGAGAACTGGTCGGCACCGAAGACTCCTACAGAAATTCGTCAATTTCTAGGTCTCGCTGGCTACTACCGCAGGTTCATTCAGAACTTCTCACGAATAGCGAAGCCTCTTACAACCCTAACCCAGAAAGGTGTGGCCTTTGACTGGGAAGAGAAACAAGAAAGAGCATTCCAAACGCTCAAACGAGCCTTGTGCACCGCACCAATACTATCCCTTCCCGAAGGAATAGAAGACTTCGTAGTTTATTGCGATGCATCAAACCAAGGACTCGGATGTGTTCTGATGCAGCGAGGTAAGGTCATCGCCTACGCCTCAAGACAATTGAAGACACACGAGGTTAACTACACGGCCCACGATCTTGAACTAGGAGCAGTAGTGTTTGCTCTGAAGATCTGGAGACATTACTTGTATGGAACGAAGAGCACTATCTTTACCGACCACAAGAGTTTACAACACATTTTCGATCAGAAGGAGCTCAACATGAGACAACGACGGTGGGTCGAGCTACTCAGTGATTACGAATGCGATATTCGTTATCATCCGGGTAAAGCCAACGTAGTAGCGGACGCCCTAAGTCGGAAGGAATATTCTGGTCGCAAAGTCAAGTCATTATCAATAACCATCCATTCACACCTGACTAAGCAAATTCAGGCGGCTCAACTTGAGGCCATGAAATCTGAAAATGTGTCAAGTGAATCCCTTAGAGGAATGGACAAGAATTTAGAAGCCAAGGGTGACGGAGCTTTATATTTCATGAACCGGATCTGGACACCGAAACATGGTGGCTTCCGAGACTTGGTCATGACCGAGGCGCACAACACTCGGTATTCCGTCCACCCAGGTTCAGATAAGATGTATCTGGATCTTAAGAAGCTATACTGGTGGCCTAATATGAAAGCAGAGATTGCTACCTTCGTAAGTAAATGCCTTACTTGCGCAAAGGTTAAGGTCGAGTACCAGAAGCCCTCTGGTTTATTGCAGCAACCAGAGATCCCGGAATGGAAGTGGGAGCGGATCACTATGGATTTCATAACCAAGTTGCCCAAGACAACGGGTGGACTTGACACCATATGGGTCATCGTTGATAGATTGACCAAGTCTGCACACTTCCTGCCTATCAAAGAAACCGACAAGATGGAGAAGCTTACGAGAACATACATTAGGGAAATCGTACGGCTACATGGTGTACCTATGTCCATTATCTCCGATAGAGATAGTAGGTTCACCTCAAGATTTTGGCAATCACTACAACATTCCCTAGGAACGAGGGTGGACATGAGCACAGCCTACCATCCTCAGACCGACGGACAGAGTGAGAGGACCATCCAAACTCTAGAAGATATGTTGCGAGCCTGCGTGATTGACTTTGGGAAGGCATGGGATACTCATTTACCCCTTGTCGAGTTTTCCTATAATAACAGTTATCACACGAGCATCAAGGCTGCTCCATTTGAAGCTCTCTACGGCCGTAAGTGCAGATCCCCTCTGTGCTGGGCTGAGGTGGGTGATACCCAATTAGCCAGGGGGCAAACTTCTGGCAGTACTCTCACCGGTCCGGAGATCATTCGGGAAACAACAGAGAAAATCGTTCAGATCCGTGAACGATTGAAAGCCTCTAGAGACCGACAGAAGAGCTACGCTGATAAGCGAAGGAAACTTTTGGAATTTCAGGTGGGAGACCGAGTCCTCCTCAAAGTCTCACCCTGGAAGGGCTTGATACGCTTCGGCAAGCGTGGGAAGCTTAATCCGAGGTACATAGGGCCTTTCGAGATTCTTGCAAGAGTCGGCCCCGTAGCTTACAAACTCGAACTACCAGACGCACTTCGTAACGTACATTCTACCTTCCACGTAGCTAACTTGAAAAAGTGTCTATCCGACGAGACTCTCGTAATCCCACTCGACGAGATCGAAATCAACGAAAGCCTCAACTTCGTGGAAGAACCTATAGAGATCATGGACCGTGAGGTCAAGCAGACAAAGCAAAGCCGTATCCTTATCGTGAAGGTTCGCTGGAATGCCAAGCGAGGACCGGAATTCACTTGGGAACGTGAGGATCAGATGAAACTGAAATACCCTCACCTTTTTGCTTAGTTATTTGTAAATTCTAGCTTGCTTAAAAGTCTAATTTCGGGACGAAATTCCTTCTAACGGGGGGATGATGTGACAACCCGATATTTCGAGTCAATGTAATGTAAAACCGATCAAATTTAGGTCAAAATGTAACCTTCCTAAAATCTTATTCGGATTAAATAAAGTAATAGGAATCATATCAAGGTTTGCGTACATAAAAAGAACGTCCAAATCTGACTCCGGATGAGGAAGTTATGAAATTTTGAAGAAATTCCTTAATCACGTCATTTTAATAAATAAATAATAAAAATAATTTCGGAATTAGCCAACGGAATCTAAACGAAAGTCGTAGATCATGGTCTCACCATCGCGAGGATATAAAGAACGTCAAAAACGGAGTTCGTATGAGGGAGATATGAATTTTTGAAGTTTATTTATAATAAATATAAATTTAATTATAAATTCCCGGTAATATCCGAAGGGGAGTCATCGGATTGGACCGAAGTACGCCCTGCGTACCTTCGTACGCCCCGCGTACTGAGATCGAGGGTCTCGGATCGTCCACGTCGCACTATCCGAAGAGTTCTAACCCGTCCGACCCGTCCGAAGCTCCGACCCGTCCGACCCGCTGTCCCGTCCGACCCGCCGTCCCATCCGACCCGCGTACCCAGCAACCCGTCCCATCCGAACCGAGGCAGTCGAGGCTTCGGTCATGCATGACGTACGCGTACGCGCTGCGTACGAGCGTATGCCCCGCGTTCGGAGGCGGTTCAGCCTTCCTATAAATAGGATGCGAGGCTTTCCAAAAATGTTGCTCATTTCTCTCCTCTCTCTCACAACCTTGTCTCGTTTTCCGTGCCCGTTATAACCCGAAGCTCTGGTCTTTTTGCTCAAGTCCCGAGGGTCGATTTTACTCCCGAGATTCCCGAGAATCCCGAGAAAAATCCGTTTTCCGAGACGAAACTCTGCCCGGTTTTCCATCTCGCTTTCCTCAATCAATCAAGTGAGTTTCATACCCCTTAATCAACCTGTTAAATATTCTAAATGCTTTTATATGCTTTCAAAAGGGGGGGAATGCAAGTTAAATACTTATAGTTATTGTTTCAATCACCTGTGATTGTACTAATCACATGTGATTAATAACTAGGGAAATCAGTGGTTTTATCACTATTCAAACTATCTATCAAACTGTTTTACTTCTAAATGTTTTCCAAACCCATTTACTTTTCGAATTTACACTGCAACTGTGATTTAAGCAAATGTTCCTTATACTTAAACTGTTTTAAGCAAATCTACACCTTCAAATGGTTTTATAGATTGACATCAAGTCAATCTTTCTTTAAAAATAATACTTATGTTTCAAATGCCTTATAAATACTTATTTATGATTTTATATTACAAATTGCATGCCCATATATGTATAGACGTATAAATAATGTTTAAAGGACTTAGGAAGGCTATCCACCTTGTTTCCTTTTCCTCGATTTGGATGTGGTCTGATAGGATTTTGGGTGACCATCCGAAGGTCGTTTCCATATTAATTATATATCAAATATACATATATAGACATGAAAGTACTTCCATAATCATATGTACTAAACGCACTGTTAACAAGTTACCATCGGGGTAACACAGAATCAAACTATTACAACTGCTAGATCAATGAGTCAGTTCATTCATGAGTCTATACTAGGAAGAGAATATATACAACTATACTACGAGAACATATACAACAATACTAGAACAAGAAACATTTCATCACACATGCAAGAATACGATAACAAATGTGATCCACTGTATCGGAGCATGCCTTAAATGTCATGGCCCGAGTTGTAGCCAGAATTCTCTTGGAGGGAGAGCGTTGAGTTTGCGTATAGATCTATACTGGATTGACTATCCTACACCTTGCTGCTAGCTACAGCCGGACCTGCAGGTCTGCGGGTGCCAAACGTCATTCCGTTATTACGACCGTTCTTTATGTCGTTGTTATCAGTCGATAGTATGGTGCAATTATCACATTATACCTTAATATAAATCCGGTTTAAGGTAGTAGTAATTAGTACAACAGTAGTTCTTATTATACAAAACTACAGTACTACAATGATTTACCCATTACATATTTTGGTGATAATCTCACTTAAGCATTAATGTACAAACTATATTTTATCAAATGATAGTTATACCTGGGTAATCACACACTTTTACAACAGACGAGTTTACAAAACAGTTAAGCCTTGGTAGAAGGTTACTTTTATAGAAAATATAGGATTTTCTGAGAGATTCAAACTTTTGCAAATACTTTTAAACATTTATTTACATTTTTACAAACTTATACATTGGGACAAGTTCAAACGTTTTTGACAATGATCATTGACACTAAAATACTTATGAACTCACCAGCTTAATGCTGATAAACTCTTTCAAAATAACTTGTATTCTCAGGTCATCAGTAGACAGGTACCGATGCCAGCTTTTTGAGATGATGGAGCGTACTCAAGACTCATCATTTTATTATTTTGATTTACGTTATATTTTTGGTGTCTAAAACTGTACAGAACACGCATGTATTAAATTTATATATTTAATGCAATGGATGATGTTGTTTGCCTATTTACATTTACTGTGTTGTGATTACCTTACATGACGTCCTCCGCCCCAGAACGTTTCCGCCGTTCTTGGTTTTGGGGTGTGACAGTTTTGGAGGAGTCTACAAGAGGAATTGGGTACCAAGTTGTGTTTGAATACAGCTTACCATCTGCAAACCGATGGTCAGAGCGAATGGACGATTCAAACGTTGGAGGATATGCTGAGAGCATGTACCCTAGAATTTCAAGGTAACTGGGATGAACACTTACCTTTAGTAGAATTCACCTATAATAATAGTTTCCACTCAAGTGTCAAGATGGTACCTTATCACACTTTGCATGGGAAAAAGTGTCGGACGCCATCATGTTGGCTGGAAGCTGAGGAAAAGCAGTTTATGGGACTTGAAATAGTCCATTAGATTGCTGAAAAGTTGTAGGTGATAAACAAAAAAAATGTTAGCTGCTCAAAAGAGCTATGCTGACAAGAAAATACAACCGATATCATTCGAAGTTGGAGATTCGGTTTCACTTAAAGTCTCGTCGTGGAAGGGACTTATAAGATTTGGTAGAAGGGGAAAGTTGAGTCCAAGGTTTATTGGACCATTTAAAGTTCTTCAGAGAATCCGGAATCAAGCTTACAAGCTAGAATTACCGGAAGAACTAGAGAGTATTCATAACACCTTTCATGTGTGTTATTTGAAAAAGTTCACGGGAGGTGTGCCCGACATAATTCCCATTTCTAAATTAAGGTTGGACGAGAATAAGAGGTTAATTGGAGAACCTAACGCAATCGTTAACCGTAAGACTAAGAAGTTGTAACGTAAGATAGTCGATTTAGTGCCTGTACGTTGGAAACTTATAAATGGGCCAAATCCCACCTGGGAAACGGAGAGTGACATAGTGAGTCGCTACCCGTAGTTGTTTGTCGTTGTGTGATTCCGGGGACGGAATCATCCTAAGGGGGAGAGAGTTGTAACGCCCATGTTTCTAGGCTAGGCATTAATATTGACATAATGGTCTAGGTTAACCTTTGTAACTCATTTAGAAGAAATGAAAAGGAATTATGTGAATTTTATGTGAATTATGTGTTTTATGCTTAATTATTAGGGTTTAATTAATTAAAAATAAAAATAAGCGTCAAAATTAAAGTGTGAGATAAGCCTGATATCTTTACATAAAGTTGTAGTGGTCGAAACAAGGATTTCGGGGATATAAAGAATACCAAAATCCGAGTTATAACGAAGAAGTTATGACCTATTGAAGTTTCGCGACAAAACCGGCACGGTGCTGAATGTCGTAAAAAGTGAGTTTTTGATAAACTACTTTTTAGCCTTAGTAATCTAAACGAAAGTCGTAGTATTCGTTAAACCGAGAAGTTCGATAAAAAGAACGCCCAAATCTGACTTCGTATGAGGAAGTTATGATTTTTCGAAGTTTCAGCGTAGCAGTAGACAGCTAAAAACTCGAATTTTAGATCGAGCGATTTTTAGCCGACACAATCTAAACGAGAATTGAAGGTCTCTTCATTAGGAGCACAACGATAAAAAGTCTGACGAAAACGGACGTCGGATGAAGAAGTTATGAATTTTTAACGGATTTCCTGTCCCGGTCTGTTAAAAATAATAATATAAAATTTAAAGTCAAAATTAGCCGACGAAGTCTAAACGGAAGTTGTAGATCGTAATTTTAGCTACGCGTGCATATAAAGAACGTCAAAAACGGAGCTCGTATGCGAAAGTTATGGATTTTAGAAGTTTTGGCACGAAAACCGAGAAATTTCGCATAGTCACACAATTGCCACGTCACCCTCGCTTAGAATGTGACACGTGTCCTGCTGAGTCACCTGGCTGCTGAGTCATTAGGCTGCTGAGTCACCGAGGCTGCTGAGTCATGCGAGCCACGTGTCCTCTTCTGATTCGACCGAGGAGGAGGCCCAATCCGAAGCAGCCAGCTCCCCAGCCGAAGCTTCGCCCAGCTGTCGCGTGTGTCCGAGCCTCGCATAGCCTAGCTCCGAGCCTCGCAGGAGCGCCAGCAAGCCGCGGTCCACTTAGAAGCCGACAGCGAGCCCTCGCATGTGCGAGCCATGCGAGGCATGTGCGAGACCCTCTGCGAAGCCTCTTAGCCGTCGGATCCGGAGACTTCTCAGCCGTTGGATCAAACTTCGGACCCTATAAATAGAAGGGTACCTGCGAGGGTTTCCGGTTACTTTTGGAATTTTGCCACTTTTAGCCCCTTTCTCCATATTTTCTTCATCTTAACATCCCGCAAAGCCCCGGTATCGATTGTAAAGCCCAGAATACTCCACGAAGTGGCCGAGAAGCCCGGAAAATTTATCTTTTCGGTTTCGAAGCCCGACCTTTCGCAGAGCCCGGTTTCTTAATAAAACTCCCGGTTTTATTAAAAACGATCGTTTTAGGAAACGAATTGCTGCCCGATTATCATCAAATCAAGTGAGTGTATATTCACTTTCAATTTACACATAGATATGAAGTATTTACCTTAAATTACGTGTTACGTGTAAATATGTTAATTGTTTATTTGAGGTGACTGTTGTGTTGATATTCTATACAAGTTTTAAACTATATATATATTTTTATCTACAAATATGTTGGGTAGAACATGGGTAGTTGGTTGGTGTGTGATAAAATAAAGTGATGAGAGGTATCGATGTTTAAGATGATCTAGTCATCTAACAGAGTATAGACAACAGCCACAGACTGTTTTAGATAGTCCAGTGGAACGTTAGTAGACTCGTAATCGGTACATATGTTTGAACTATATGTTCATAAAGTGTTCTTGAACTATATGTTCCTTAGGTGTTTTTGAACTATGTGTTCATCCGTTAATTCTTCTTTTTGACACTATTACGTGTCGGGGTACGGGAGCGTACAGGAGTACTTTATTAGTATTTTCCCTATGCTTTTATTTTGAAGAGATTTGGAGTCTTCGTTTCTTTTGTGAAGTGATCGGACGAGCTTCATGAGTCAGTGTTTTCCTTTTCGATGCCGGATAGGGGTGAGTCTGAGGGTTCAGACCACAGCCTAGGCATTAGTTAGTGTTTTCATTTCCGATGCCAGATAAGGGTGAGTCTGGGGGTTATATACCTCACGATATTCAGACCACAACCTAGGCATTAGTTAGTGTTTCCATTGCCGGATAGGGTGCGTCTGGGGGTTATATACCTCACGATATTCAGACCACAGCCTAGGCAAAGTTCGATGATGGATAGGGTGCGTCTGGGGGTTATATACCTCACGATATTCAGACCACAGCCTAGGCATTGATAACTACACCCTGACTTAATTGTCTTGTGGTTCTTTCTTTTACGAACAAAGGTTCGTAGTTAAACTTAGTCCATTCATTCAATATCTTTATCGATCCTTGTTTACTGCTAGAGGATTTCTGAAGCAGTTTAGTTAGTTAGTTGTTCATATCGATTCTTTAGGTTAGATCTAGTAAGATCACTGTATAAAGTTAGTATGTGGGGATCGATGTTGTTAGTTCCTGTTGAGTAAATCTTGGTGACGATGTGACGTCGTGCCGATTAGATAAATCTTGGCGACAATGTGACTTCGTGCCTATTTGACATAAATTGTTGAAGGAAAACAATGTTGTCACCCCGGTGTTTGTTTTATTTGACATAAATTGCTGAGAAAGCAATGTTGTCACCCCTAATGAAAATCCTTAGGCTAGGTTCCTTGTGATAGTTGTTTTAGGGACGTAACGTGAGGATAGCGGGAATGGGTAATTGGGGTAATTTGGTTGACTGATTGATGTTTAAACATAATAAATTTATGTATTGTGGGTTGAAAACCCTATATGCTCACCAGGCTTCCAAGCCTGACCCACTCAGCTTTTTATGATTACAGGTAGTGGACCCCGAGCATAGTCGGATGATGATGATGAGTGATTTTGGATTATAGGCCATTAGTTATAAATAACTGTTGTAAGGCTTATAATGTCTTGTTTATGCTTTTGATCTGTATCGGAACATGACATCCCGAGGTTTTGTTATGAAATAAAAATATATATTTCTTAAAGCAAGGTTTTGATAAATTTTTATCATGTTTGACTTTGGGAACAAATTCCGCAACACTTTTAATGAAATACTCTGATTTTATTTTAAAAAGCATAAACGAAATCGGTCTTTTCTGGCCGTGAAATTGGGGATGTCACAGTTGGTATCAGAGCATTAGTTTAAGTGAACTAAGAAATTGTAGAATTTCTAGACTTAAACTTAGAATGCTAAGTGATGATTGTGAGATGAGTGTCTACCATATTTTAGACACGAGCACTAGTTTATTTTAGGGAAGATGCCTAAAATGCCCTTATGTGCTAAATGCTATGTGTTTGCCATGTGTGCCATTATTTGTACGGATCTATGGTCTGTTGCCGACCGGATCTGGAAACCTTATGTGTGTAGGATTCTAAACGTATGACTACGGTATTGGAACTAACATATAAACGTTTCGAAGACTTAACATCTAACAAAAATGAGGATCTAAATTCACCTAGGATTGGTGTATAGATCGAAATGCCGAGTACTCAAAGTGGGTTCGAAAGTGATAATCCACATCCTGAGCTAATCACGATGACTGGAGTGCAGGCAATGGTACGTACGATGTTAGGTGAACAGATGAAAGAAGTCCTAGTAGAGTCTAGGAAAATTTTATGATTAATTGGACACATTTTCATGTGTTAAATTTTTTTGTGATTTTAGGACTTGGGGACTGCGAGACAGTACTTGGGACGAGTATGAGTAGGTGTGAATAGTAGTAGAGATCTATACTACTGGAAGCACAGGAATCGCACTTGGATCAGGGAAAGTCACAAGGTTACCAAGAAGCTATTATTTGATTCCGTCTTGTTCTAATCTATTGTTACCATCGTTTCGGTAATGACTAAGAAGATGATTGTTATTCCGACCCTAGTGGTCATATCGAATTGAGTCCGACTACGATGAGTTGGTTATGTGGTTCAGAGAACCAAGTTCGATGTAGCAGTTGACTTAAGCCGAATTGAAGTAAAGGCTGATCAAAGCGATCAATAGAAGTATCACGTTCGTTGTTAAAGAAGTTGGGTTAAGTTGTATTCTAACCCAAAGGGATGAAGTGATAGCGTATGCACTGAGGCAACGACGCTGGCTAGAGTTACTCAAGGACTACGACTGTGAGATACTTTACCACCCTGGTAAAGAAAATGTTGTTGCTGATACTCTCAGTCGGAAGGTAAACCTTGAAAAGAAAAGGCCAAGAGCGTTGAGAATTGAAATTGTCTCGACAATTGTGGAAAGTATAAAGAAAGCTCAAGAGGAAGCTTTGGAGAAAAATGACCGAAAGGAAGACTGTTTGGGCAAAACGTTAGTGTTCGGTACAAACAACCAAGGGTTGAAGGTATTCCAAGATAGGATTTGGGTACCTAAGACGGGAGGAGTAAGAGATCTTCTGATGGAAGAAGCTCACAAGACCATGTACTCGATTCATCCCGGCAGTACAAAAATGTATAGGGATCCAAAAACCTATTACTAGTGGCCCACGATGAAGCTCGATGTTGCTAGGTATGTGGCCGAGTGTGTAACTTGTGCTAGGGTTAAGGCACAACATCAGAAACCGTATGGGAGTTTAGAACCTTTACCCGTACCCATGGGTAAATAGGAAGACGTCACCATGGATTTTGTGACTAAACTGCCCAGAACAAGGAACGGTCACGACATGATTTGGGTAGTCGTTGATCGCTTCACTAAGAGTGCGCATTTCATAGCGGCCAAAGAGAAATGGTCTATGGATAAACTTGCGAATTCTTACGTGAAGGAAATTTTGAGGCTTCACGGTGTTCCGTTAATGATTATGTCTGATCGTGATAGCCGTTTTACCTCAAGGTTTTTGTGACAACCCGATATTTCGAGTCAATGTAATGTAAAACCGATCAAATTTAGGTCAAAATGTAACCTTCCTAAAATCTTATTCGGATTAAATAAAGTAATAGGAATCATATCAAGGTTTGCGTACATAAAAAGAACGTCCAAATCTGACTCCGGATGAGGAAGTTATGAAATTTTGAAGAAATTCCTTAATCACGTCATTTTAATAAATAAATAATAAAAATAATTTCGGAATTAGCCAACGGAATCTAAACGAAAGTCGTAGATCATGGTCTCACCTTCGCGAGGATATAAAGAACGTCAAAAACGGAGTTCGTATGAGGGAGATATGAATTTTTGAAGTTTATTTATAATAAATATAAATTTAATTATAAATTCCCGGTAATATCCGAAGGGGAGTCATCGGATTGGACCGAAGTACGCCCTGCGTACCTTCGTACGCCCCGCGTACTGAGATCGAGGGTCTCGGATCGTCCACGTCGCACTATCCGAAGAGTTCTAACCCGTCCGACCCGTCCGACCCGCTGTCCCGTCCGACCCGCCGTCCCATCCGACCCGCGTACCCAGCAACCCGTCCCATCCGAACCGAGGCAGTCGAGGCTTCGGTCATGCATGACGTACGCGTACGCGCTGCGTACGAGCGTACGCCCCGCGTTCGGAGGCGGTTCAGCCTTCCTATAAATAGGATGCGAGGCTTTCCAAAAATGTTGCTCATTTCTCTCCTCTCTCTCACAACCTTGTCTCGTTTTCCGTGCCCGTTATAACCCGAAGCTCTGGTCTTTTTGCTCAAGTCCCGAGGGTCGATTTTACTCCCGAGATTCCCGAGAATCCCGAGAAAAATCCGTTTTCCGAGACGAAACTCTGCCCGGTTTTCCATCTCGCTTTCCTCAATCAATCAAGTGAGTTTCATACCCCTTAATCAACCTGTTAAATATTCTAAATGCTTTTATATGCTTTCAAAAGGGGGGGAATGCAAGTTAAATACTTATAGTTATTGTTTCAATCACCTGTGATTGTACTAATCACATGTGATTAATAACTAGGGAAATCAGTGGTTTTATCACTATTCAAACTATCTATCAAACTGTTTTACTTCTAAATGTTTTCCAAACCCATTTACTTTTCGAATTTACACTGCAACTGTGATTTAAGCAAATGTTCCTTATACTTAAACTGTTTTAATCAAATCTACACCTTCAAATGGTTTTATAGATTGACATCAAGTCAATCTTTCTTTAAAAATAATACTTATGTTTCAAATGCCTTATAAATACTTATTTATGCTTTTATATTACAAATTGCATGCCCATATATGTATAGACGTATAAATAATGTTTAAAGGACTTAGGAAGGCTATCCACCTTGTTTCCTTTTCCTCGATTTGGATGTGGTCTGATAGGATTTTGGGTGACCATCCGAAGGTCGTTTCCATATTAATTATATATCAAATATACATATATAGACATGAAAGTACTTCCATAATCATATGTACTAAACGCACTGTTAACAAGTTACCATCGGGGTAACACAGAATCAAACTATTACAACTGCTAGATCAATGAGTCAGTTCATTCATGAGTCTACACTAGGAAGAGAATATATACAACTATACTACGAGAACATATACAACAATACTAGAACAAGAAACATTTCATCACACATGCAAGAATACGATAACAAATGTGATCCACTGTATCGGAGCATGCCTTAAATGTCATGGCCCGAGTTGTAGCCAGAATTCTCTTGGAGGGAGAGCGTTGAGTTTGCGTATAGATCTATACTGGATTGACTATCCTACACCTTGCTGCTAGCTACAGCCGGACCTGCAGGTCTGCGGGTGCCAAACGTCATTCCGTTATTACGACCGTTCTTTATGTCGTTGTTATCAGTCGATAGTATGGTGCAATTATCACATTATACCTTAATATAAATCCGGTTTAAGGTAGTAGTAATTAGTACAACAGTAGTTCTTATTATACAAAACTACAGTACTACAATGATTTACCCATTACATATTTTGGTGATAATCTCACTTAAGCATTAATGTACAAACTATATTTTATCAAATGATAGTTATACCTGGGTAATCACACACTTTTACAACAGACGAGTTTACAAAACAGTTAAGCCTTGGTAGAAGGTTACTTTTATAGAAAATATAGGATTTTCTGAGAGATTCAAACTTTTGCAAATACTTTTAAACATTTATTTACATTTTTACAAACTTATACATTGGGACAAGTTCAAACGTTTTTGACAATGATCATTGACACTAAAATACTTATGAACTCACCAGCTTAATGCTGATAAACTCTTTCAAAATAACTTGTATTCTCAGGTCATCAGTAGACAGGTACCGATGCCAGCTTTTTGAGATGATGGAGCGTACTCAAGACTCATCATTTTATTATTTTGATTTACGTTATATTTTTGGTGTCTAAAACTGTACAGAACACGCATGTATTAAATTTATATATTTAATGCAATGGATGATGTTGTTTGCCTATTTACATTTACTGTGTTGTGATTACCTTACATGACGTCCTCCGCCCCAGAACGTTTCCGCCGTTCTTGGTTTTGGGGTGTGACAGATTGGTATCAGAGCATTGTTTATAGTGAATTGAGTATATCAGCCCATAAAAGATATACTAAACTATAAACCCATTGGGGATTAAACTCTGACCAAGAGTCTATACTTAAAATAATAAAATATTTAACTAAGTATACTAGTCTGCATTCATACTAAAATAAGTGTCACAATGACAAGAACAAAAGTATTACGATTGTTAAATATCACAAGTGAGCTCGGGGATGTATGGTCAGTCCTGGGAATGGCATAGCCTGATCAACTATGCTGATCCTAGGAGTGATTAGCACATGCCTTAGAATGGTTGTGATAGGTTAACAAGTCTAAAAACTTACCAACCATACCACAAGAAGATCAATAGAATTTAAACTTAAAATACTATAGGAGTATTTTGCGCTACTAGTTACACGTATACTATATTCTTATACCTCTATTCTCGCATAGATCTTGATGGCTAGATATCCATCATGGCGACCCGTACTTTCCCAATGAAGGCAATGCCGGGTGGATCGATGAAGAGCCCGAAGTTGATCATCCAATCCCTTTGGATGATCACCTCGCAGAAGGCTTTTCAGATGGGTCCGACTCCGAGCCTGAAGTCAACAACCTACCGATTGTAGGTCAAGCCCCGAACAACAACCCTCGACCAGCATTTCCAGGTCCTACACCCATGTGGACAAACAACCTGAACCGCTGGAGTGATGATCAGGGTCAACCCTTACCATACTTTGGGGACCGAACCTTTTACAACGTCAGCGATGGTGGCTCTACTGACCGAGCTCTGCCTGTCATTATCCGCAGAATAGCTCGTATTGTCGAGCAAGGTGGAGCAGCCGTCGACCGGGTCATAGAGATTGATGCCGACTCAGGTGTCAACACAGTCAGCATCCGCCGTCTTGAAGAAGACATGGAACGGACCCGGAGGACAAATAAAACCCTGCAATAGCAGTTGGCTGCCTCACGAGCTGAAATATTGGAACTTCGAGCTCGTCAGAGGACTCATGATCGGCCCATTCAAGAGGTGTTTCGTCAAGTGTCCGACCGCAGTACTCGCCCGGGATTTTCCCATCGCCGTTGGTTGATGTCTAGTACATCTCCGTCTTTTAATTAAGGGATAGCCTTTAACATATGTGCTCCAAGTAGCGCTTGTGTGTAAAATGTTTCTAGCTCCCGTACTCAAATTTGAAATCTAAGGACTGTCAAACTTTTCTATATGGTATGATGTATGACCTACTGTTAGGTCGATTTTCCCTGAACTTATTACATCAGTAATACCAGTAAATTTTTGAGATCTATCTATCTGGGGAAAAATCTATACACTTATGCTTTCCTTCTAATATTCCTTATTGTGGTTTCAAGCACCCTTTCAACTGTTGGACGATGTTTAGTTAGTCCATGTGTCACTCTCGCGTTGCTTACAAATTGATTCTTACCATCTTTCTTATCTTTTTAAACTTTCAGCTGGAGGATGCCTCCTCGCAAATCTCCCAGGAATAGGAATAATCCTGCACCTCCACCACCTCCTCCGCCCCCGGTCATCGATACTGTAGCCCTGAATGCTGTCGTAGCTGCAGCAGTGGCAACTGCCATGGCTCAGTATCACTCTTCTGATGCCAGCAGAGGTGGAACCCCTGTGGAATCTATTCCGATCGAAATCCCTGTGCGCTCAAGGGAGTGCTCTTACAAGGATTTTACAAACTGCAAGCCGAAGCCTTTCTATGGCACCGGCGGAGTCATTGCTCTCTCGCAATGGTTCGAGAAGACTGAATCAGTCTTCGAAATCTGTTCATGCCCTGTTGCGTGCAAAGTGAAATATGCCGCCTACACCTTTGAGGGTAAAGCCCTAACGTGGTGGAACGGCCACGTCAAAGCCCTAACTCTCGTCGTAGCCAACGACATGGGCTGGGAAACAATGAAAGACCTCATGACTGAGGAATACTGCCCGAGGGGCGAGATCCAGAAACTGGAGCAGGAACTCTGGAACCTGTCAATGAAGGGCACCAATGTGGTCGCTTATACTGCCCGCTTCAGCGAGCTGGTGGCCCTCTGCCCCAATATGGTTCCCACCGAGGGGAAGAAGATCGAGAGGTACATTTGGGGACTAGTGCCTCCGTATCAGGGGAATGTGCTAGCGTCAAACCCCGCTACCTTCGACAGTGCCAAACGATTGGCGCAACGACTCATTGACCATGGAGTCAAAACCCCTGCAACCACAACCACCCTAGCCATCCCGGAACCCTCCAAACCCGCCGATACTAAGCGGAAATTCTGGGATGAAAGGAAGAAGCAGCAGGCTGCCAAAAAGCAGCAATTGGTGGCAATTCATGCCGCAGTAACCCCTACTGCTACTACTACTGCCCCGGTTAGTCGGTATGCTGGAAGTTCGCCCAAGTGCAACAAATGCAGCTACCACCACAACGGCCCCTGCCGTGAATTGCAGTGCTCTAACTGCAACAAGAAAGGACACACCGTCCGATTCTGTAAGTTCCCGGCACAACCTATCAACCAAGTCCCTGGCTCTGGCGCGAGCCCAACCTGCTATGGATGTGGCGAAGCAGGCCACTTTAAGAGGGACTGCCCCAAAGTGAGGAATGCTGGAGGAGCAGGGAGGGTACTAGCTATTGGCCACGGGGAAGCAGTTGCTGACCCGACAGTGGTGACCGGTACGTTCCTCCTCGATAACTCCTATGCATGCATTCTGTTCGATAGTGGAACGGAGCGAAGCTTCGTAAACCATAAATTTGCTCGCATGCTTAATCAACCACCGCACGCACTCAAAGAACTATTCACAGTAGAAATGGCTAATGGAAAAACTGAAAATACAAGTAGCATATACTTAGGTTGTACCCTAACCCTAGACAACCATTCATTTCCAATCGACCTCATGCCAGTCTCAATAAAAAGTTTCGACGTCATCATTGGCATGGACTGGTTAAGCCTTCATCGTGCCGACATCATGTGCTTCGAGAAAGCAGTCCGTCTAAACCTTCCGTCTAACGAAACTCTTATAGTCTATGGCGACAAACCCGGTGCAAGTCTTTGCATCATATCAAGTATTCAAGCACAGAAATACCTGCGTAAGGAATACCACGCATTCCTTGCTCACGTCGTCGACACGAACCTAGAAACGAAAGAACTAAAGAACCTCCCAGTAGTGAGCGACTTCCCCGACGTTTTCCCAGAAGAACTACCCGGATTACCTCCGCAACGACAAGTCGAGTTCAGAATCGACTTAGTCCCAGGAGCTACCCCAGTAGCCAAGTCGCCCTACCGTTTAGCACCAGCCGAGATGCAAGAACTCTCTGGTCAACTTAACGAACTGCTCAGCAAGGGCTTTATAAGGCCAAGTTTCTCACCTTGGGGAGCACCGGTCTTGTTTGTTAAGAAGAAGGACGGATCCTTCCGTATGTGTATTGACTACAGAGAACTCAACAAACTGACGGTCAAGAATCGTTATCCTCTACCACGCATAGATGATCTATTCGACCAACTGCAAGGGGCAAACTATTTTTCTAAGATTGATCTGAGATCCGGATATCACCAGTTACGAGTGCTAGAGGAGGATGTGCCGAAGACCGCCTTCCGAACTCGTTACGGACATTACGAGTTCGTGGTGATGCCATTCGGATTGACCAATGCGCCCGCAGTCTTCATGGATCTGATGAATAGAGTATGCCGACCCTACTTGGATCAGTTCGTCATCGTTTTCATTGACGACATCCTAATCTACTCCCGAAGTAAGAAAGAACATGGAGATCACCTGCGACAAGTTCTAGGGACATTACGAAAAGAGAAACTTTATGCGAAGTTCTCGAAATGTGAATTTTGGATCCGAAGAGTCGAATTCTTAGGACACGTGGTAAGCGAAGAGGGAATCCACGTGGACCCATCCAAAATTAAGGCCATTGAGAACTGGTCGGCACCGAAGACTCCTACAGAAATTCGTCAATTTCTAGGTCTCGCTGGCTACTACCGCAGGTTCATTCAGAACTTCTCACGAATAGCGAAGCCTCTTACAACCCTAACCCAGAAAGGTGTGGCCTTTGACTGGGAAGAGAAACAAGAAAGAGCGTTCCAAACGCTCAAACGAGCCTTGTGCACCGCACCAATACTATCCCTTCCCGAAGGAATAGAAGACTTCGTAGTTTATTGCGATGCATCAAACCAAGGACTCGGATGTGTTCTGATGCAGCGAGGTAAGGTCATCGCCTACGCCTCAAGACAATTGAAGACACACGAGGTTAACTACACGGCCCACGATCTTGAACTAGGAGCAGTAGTGTTTGCTCTGAAGATCTGGAGACATTACTTGTATGGAACGAAGAGCACTATCTTTACCGACCACAAGAGTTTACAACACATTTTCGATCAGAAGGAGCTCAACATGAGACAACGACGGTGGGTCGAGCTACTCAGTGATTACGAATGCGATATTCGTTATCATCCGGGTAAAGCCAACGTAGTAGCGGACGCCCTAAGTCGGAAGGAATATTCTGGTCGCAAAGTCAAGTCATTATCAATAACCATCCATTCACACCTGACTAAGCAAATTCAGGCGGCTCAACTTGAGGCCATGAAATCTGAAAATGTGTCAAGTGAATCCCTTAGAGGAATGGACAAGAATTTAGAAGCCAAGGGTGACGGAGCTTTATATTTCATGAACCGGATCTGGACACCGAAACATGGTGGCTTCCGAGACTTGGTCATGACCGAGGCGCACAACACTCGGTATTCCGTCCACCCAGGTTCAGATAAGATGTATCTGGATCTTAAGAAGCTATACTGGTGGCCTAATATGAAAGCAGAGATTGCTACCTTCGTAAGTAAATGCCTTACTTGCGCAAAGGTTAAGGTCGAGTACCAGAAGCCCTCTGGTTTATTGCAGCAACCAGAGATCCCGGAATGGAAGTGGGAGCGGATCACTATGGATTTCATAACCAAGTTGCCCAAGACAACGGGTGGACTTGACACCATATGGGTCATCGTTGATAGATTGACCAAGTCTGCACACTTCCTGCCTATCAAAGAAACCGACAAGATGGAGAAGCTTACGAGAACATACATTAGGGAAATCGTACGGCTACATGGTGTACCTATGTCCATTATCTCCGATAGAGATAGTAGGTTCACCTCAAGATTTTGGCAATCACTACAACATTCCCTAGGAACGAGGGTGGACATGAGCACAGCCTACCATCCTCAGACCGACGGACAGAGTGAGAGGACCATCCAAACTCTAGAAGATATGTTGCGAGCCTGCGTGATTGACTTTGGGAAGGCATGGGATACTCATTTACCCCTTGTCGAGTTTTCCTATAATAACAGTTATCACACGAGCATCAAGGCTGCTCCATTTGAAGCTCTCTACGGCCGTAAGTGCAGATCCCCTCTGTGCTGGGCTGAGGTGGGTGATACCCAATTAGCCAGGGGGCAAACTTCTGGCAGTACTCTCACCGGTCCAGAGATCATTCGGGAAACAACAGAGAAAATCGTTCAGATCCGTGAACGATTGAAAGCCTCTAGAGACCGACAGAAGAGCTACGCTGATAAGCGAAGGAAACTTTTGGAATTTCAGGTGGGAGACCGAGTCCTCCTCAAAGTCTCACCCTGGAAGGGCTTGATACGCTTCGGCAAGCGTGGGAAGCTTAATCCGAGGTACATAGGGCCTTTCGAGATTCTTGCAAGAGTCGGCCCCGTAGCTTACAAACTCGAACTACCAGACGCACTTCGTAACGTACATTCTACCTTCCACGTAGCTAACTTGAAAAAGTGTCTATCCGACGAGACTCTCGTAATCCCACTCGACGAGATCGAAATCAACGAAAGCCTCAACTTCGTGGAAGAACCTATAGAGATCATGGACCGTGAGGTCAAGCAGACAAAGCAAAGCCGTATCCCTATCGTGAAGGTTCGCTGGAATGCCAAGCGAGGACCGGAATTCACTTGGGAACGTGAGGATCAGATGAAACTGAAATACCCTCACCTTTTTGCTTAGTTATTTGTAAATTCTAGCTTGCTTAAAAGTCTAATTTCGGGACGAAATTCCTTCTAACGGGGGGATGATGTGACAACCCGATATTTCGAGTCAATGTAATGTAAAACCGATCAAATTTAGGTCAAAATGTAACCTTCCTAAAATCTTATTCGGATTAAATAAAGTAATAGGAATCATATCAAGGTTTGCGTACATAAAAAGAACGTCCAAATCTGACTCCGGATGAGGAAGTTATGAAATTTTGAAGAAATTCCTTAATCACGTCATTTTAATAAATAAATAATAAAAATAATTTCGGAATTAGCCAACGGAATCTAAACGAAAGTCGTAGATCATGGTCTCACCTTCGCGAGGATATAAAGAACGTCAAAAACGGAGTTCGTATGAGGGAGATATGAATTTTTGAAGTTTATTTATAATAAATATAAATTTAATTATAAATTCCCGGTAATATCCGAAGGGGAGTCATCGGATTGGACCGAAGTACGCCCTGCGTACCTTCGTACGCCCCGCGTACTGAGATCGAGGGTCTCGGATCGTCCACGTCGCACTATCCGAAGAGTTCTAACCCGTCCGACCCGTCCGAAGCTCCGACCCGTCCGACCCGCTGTCCCGTCCGACCCGCCGTCCCATCCGACCCGCGTACCCAGCAACCCGTCCCATCCGAACCGAGGCAGTCGAGGCTTCGGTCATGCATGACGTACGCGTACGCGCTGCGTACGAGCGTACGCCCCGCGTTCGGAGGCGGTTCAGCCTTCCTATAAATAGGATGCGAGGCTTTCCAAAAATGTTGCTCATTTCTCTCCTCTCTCTCACAACCTTGTCTCGTTTTCCGTGCCCGTTATAACCCGAAGCTCTGGTCTTTTTGCTCAAGTCCCGAGGGTCGATTTTACTCCCGAGATTCCCGAGAATCCCGAGAAAAATCCGTTTTCCGAGACGAAACTCTGCCCGGTTTTCCATCTCGCTTTCCTCAATCAATCAAGTGAGTTTCATACCCCTTAATCAACCTGTTAAATATTCTAAATGCTTTTATATGCTTTCAAAAGGGGGGGAATGCAAGTTAAATACTTATAGTTATTGTTTCAATCACCTATGATTGTACTAATCACATGTGATTAATAACTAGGGAAATCAGTGGTTTTATCACTATTCAAACTATCTATCAAACTGTTTTACTTCTAAATGTTTTCCAAACCCATTTACTTTTCGAATTTACACTGCAACTGTGATTTAAGCAAATGTTCCTTATACTTAAACTGTTTTAATCAAATCTACACCTTCAAATGGTTTTATAGATTGACATCAAGTCAATCTTTCTTTAAAAATAATACTTATGTTTCAAATGCCTTATAAATACTTATTTATGCTTTTATATTACAAATTGCATGCCCATATATGTATAGACGTATAAATAATGTTTAAAGGACTTAGGAAGGCTATCCACCTTGTTTCCTTTTCCTCGATTTGGATGTGGTCTGATAGGATTTTGGGTGACCATCCGAAGGTCGTTTCCATATTAATTATATATCAAATATACATATATAGACATGAAAGTACTTCCATAATCATATGTACTAAACGCACTGTTAACAAGTTACCATCGGGGTAACACAGAATCAAACTATTACAACTGCTAGATCAATGAGTCAGTTCATTCATGAGTCTATACTAGGAAGAGAATATATACAACTATACTACGAGAACATATACAACAATACTAGAACAAGAAACATTTCATCACACATGCAAGAATACGATAACAAATGTGATCCACTGTATCGGAGCATGCCTTAAATGTCATGGCCCGAGTTGTAGCCAGAATTCTCTTGGAGGGAGAGCGTTGAGTTTGCGTATAGATCTATACTGGATTGACTATCCTACACCTTGCTGCTAGCTACAGCCGGACCTGCAGGTCTGCGGGTGCCAAACGTCATTCCGTTATTACGACCGTTCTTTATGTCGTTGTTATCAGTCGATAGTATGGTGCAATTATCACATTATACCTTAATATAAATCCGGTTTAAGGTAGTAGTAATTAGTACAACAGTAGTTCTTATTATACAAAACTACAGTACTATAATGATTTACCCATTACATATTTTGGTGATAATCTCACTTAAGCATTAATGTACAAACTATATTTTATCAAATGATAGTTATACCTGGGTAATCACACACTTTTACAACAGACGAGTTTACAAAACAGTTAAGCCTTGGTAGAAGGTTACTTTTATAGAAAATATAGGATTTTCTGAGAGATTCAAACTTTTGCAAATACTTTTAAACATTTATTTACATTTTTACAAACTTATACATTGGGACAAGTTCAAACGTTTTTGACAATGATCATTGACACTAAAATACTTATGAACTCACCAGCTTAATGCTGATAAACTCTTTCAAAATAACTTGTATTCTCAGGTCATCAGTAGACAGGTACCGATGCCAGCTTTTTGAGATGATGGAGCGTACTCAAGACTCATCATTTTATTATTTTGATTTACGTTATATTTTTGGTGTCTAAAACTGTACAGAACACGCATGTATTAAATTTATATATTTAATGCAATGGATGATGTTGTTTGCCTATTTACATTTACTGTGTTGTGATTACCTTACATGACGTCCTCCGCCCCAGAACGTTTCCGCCGTTCTTGGTTTTGGGGTGTGACAGTTTTGGAGGAGTCTACAAGAGGAATTGGGTACCAAGTTGTGTTTGAATACAGCTTACCATCTGCAAACCGATGGTCAGAGCGAATGGACGATTCAAACGTTGGAGGATATGCTGAGAGCATGTACCCTAGAATTTCAAGGTAACTGGGATGAACACTTACCTTTAGTAGAATTCACCTATAATAATAGTTTCCACTCAAGTGTCAAGATGGTACCTTATCACACTTTGCATGGGAAAAAGTGTCGGACGCCATCATGTTGGCTGGAAGCTGAGGAAAAGCAGTTTATGGGACTTGAAATAGTCCATTAGATTGCTGAAAAGTTGTAGGTGATAAACAAAAAAAATGTTAGCTGCTCAAAAGAGCTATGCTGACAAGAAAATACAACCGATATCATTCGAAGTTGGAGATTCGGTTTCACTTAAAGTCTCGTCGTGGAAGGGACTTATAAGATTTGGTAGAAGGGGAAAGTTGAGTCCAAGGTTTATTGGACCATTTAAAGTTCTTCAGAGAATCCGGAATCAAGCTTACAAGCTAGAATTACCGGAAGAACTAGAGAGTATTCATAACACCTTTCATGTGTGTTATTTGAAAAAGTTCACGGGAGGTGTGCCCGACATAATTCCCATTTCTAAATTAAGGTTGGACGAGAATAAGAGGTTAATTGGAGAACCTAACGCAATCGTTAACCGTAAGACTAAGAAGTTGTAACGTAAGATAGTCGATTTAGTGCCTGTACGTTGGAAACTTATAAATGGGCCAAATCCCACCTGGGAAACGGAGAGTGACATAGTGAGTCGCTACCCGTAGTTGTTTGTCGTTGTGTGATTCCGGGGACGGAATCATCCTAAGGGGGAGAGAGTTGTAACGCCCATGTTTCTAGGCTAGGCATTAATATTGACATAATGGTCTAGGTTAACCTTTGTAACTCATTTAGAAGAAATGAAAAGGAATTATGTGAATTTTATGTGAATTATGTGTTTTATGCTTAATTATTAGGGTTTAATTAATTAAAAATAAAAATAAGCGTCAAAATTAAAGTGTGAGATAAGCCTGATATCTTTACATAAAGTTGTAGTGGTCGAAACAAGGATTTCGGGGATATAAAGAATACCAAAATCCGAGTTATAACGAAGAAGTTATGACCTATTGAAGTTTCGCGACAAAACCGGCACGGTGCTGAATGTCGTAAAAAGTGAGTTTTTGATAAACTACTTTTTAGCCTTAGTAATCTAAACGAAAGTCGTAGTATTCGTTAAACCGAGAAGTTCGATAAAAAGAACGCCCAAATCTGACTTCGTATGAGGAAGTTATGATTTTTCGAAGTTTCAGCGTAGCAGTAGACAGCTAAAAACTCGAATTTTAGATCGAGCGATTTTTAGCCGACACAACCTAAACGAGAATTGAAGGTCTCTTCATTAGGAGCACAACGATAAAAAGTCTGACGAAAACGGACGTCGGATGAAGAAGTTATGAATTTTTAACGGATTTCCTGTCCCGGTCTGTTAAAAATAATAATATAAAATTTAAAGTCAAAATTAGCCGACGAAGTCTAAACGGAAGTTGTAGATCGTAATTTTAGCTACGCGTGCATATAAAGAACGTCAAAAACGGAGCTCGTATGCGAAAGTTATGGATTTTAGAAGTTTTGGCACGAAAACCGAGAAATTTCGCATAGTCGCACAATTGCCACGTCACCCTCGCTTAGAATGTGACACGTGTCCTGCTGAGTCACCTGGCTGCTGAGTCATTAGGCTGCTGAGTCACCGAGGCTGCTGAGTCATGCGAGCCACGTGTCCTCTTCTGATTCGACCGAGGAGGAGGCCCAATCCGAAGCAGCCAGCTCCCCAGCCGAAGCTTCGCCCAGCTGTCGCGTGTGTCCGAGCCTCGCATAGCCTAGCTCCGAGCCTCGCAGGTGCGCCAGCAAGCCGCGGTCCACTTAGAAGCCGACAGCGAGCCCTCGCATGTGCGAGCCATGCGAGGCATGTGCGAGACCCTCTGCGAAGCCTCTTAGCCGTCGGATCCGGAGACTTCTCAGCCGTTGGATCAAACTTCGGACCCTATAAATAGAAGGGTACCTGCGAGGGTTTCCGGTTACTTTTGGAATTTTGCCACTTTTAGCCCCTTTCTCCATATTTTCTTCATCTTAACATCCCGCAAAGCCCCGGTATCGATTGTAAAGCCCAGAATACTCCACGAAGTGGCCGAGAAGCCCGGAAAATTTATCTTTTCGGTTTCGAAGCCCGACCTTTCGCAGAGCCCGGTTTCTTAATAAAACTCCCGGTTTTATTAAAAACGATCGTTTTAGGAAACGAATTGCTGCCCGATTATCATCAAATCAAGTGAGTGTATATTCACTTTCAATTTACACATAGATATGAAGTATTTACCTTAAATTACGTGTTACGTGTAAATATGTTAATTGTTTATTTGAGGTGACTGTTGTGTTGATATTCTATACAAGTTTTAAACTATATATATATTTTTATCTACAAATATGTTGGGTAGAACATGGGTAGTTGGTTGGTGTGTGATAAAATAAAGTGATGAGAGGTATCGATGTTTAAGATGATCTAGTCATCTAACAGAGTATAGACAACAGCCACAGACTGTTTTAGATAGTCCAGTGGAACGTTAGTAGACTCGTAATCGGTACATATGTTTGAACTATATGTTCATAAAGTGTTCTTGAACTATATGTTCCTTAGGTGTTTTTGAACTATGTGTTCATCCGTTAATTCTTCTTTTTGACACTATTACGTGTCGGGGTACGGGAGCGTACAGGAGTACTTTATTAGTATTTTCCCTATGCTTTTATTTTGAAGAGATTTGGAGTCTTCGTTTCTTTTGTGAAGTGATCGGACGAGCTTCATGAGTCAGTGTTTTCCTTTTCGATGCCGGATAGGGGTGAGTCTGAGGGTTCAGACCACAGCCTAGGCATTAGTTAGTGTTTTCATTTCCGATGCCAGATAAGGGTGAGTCTGGGGGTTATATACCTCACGATATTCAGACCACAACCTAGGCATTAGTTAGTGTTTCCATTGCCGGATAGGGTGCGTCTGGGGGTTATATACCTCACGATATTCAGACCACAGCCTAGGCAAAGTTCGATGCTGGATAGGGTGCGTCTGGGGGTTATATACCTCACGATATTCAGACCACAGCCTAGGCATTGATAACTACACCCTGACTTAATTGTCTTGTGGTTCTTTCTTTTACGAACAAAGGTTCGTAGTTAAACTTAGTCCATTCATTCAATATCTTTATCGATCCTTGTTTACTGCTAGAGGATTTCTGAA
The DNA here is from genome assembly GCF_051521515.1 of Lactuca serriola. Classification (NCBI taxonomy): domain Eukaryota; kingdom Viridiplantae; phylum Streptophyta; class Magnoliopsida; order Asterales; family Asteraceae; genus Lactuca; species Lactuca serriola. The sequence goes on along the minus strand of NC_136411.1, from coordinate 175,392,520 downwards.
GCAGTTTAGTTAGTTAGTTGTTCATATCGATTCTTTAGGTTAGATCTAGTAAGATCACTGTATAAAGTTAGTATGTGGGGATCGATGTTGTTAGTTCCTGTTGAGTAAATCTTGGTGACGATGTGACGTCGTGCCGATTAGATAAATCTTGGCGACAATGTGACTTCGTGCCTATTTGACATAAATTGTTGAAGGAAAACAATGTTGTCACCCCGGTGTTTGTTTTATTTGACATAAATTGCTGAGAAAGCAATGTTGTCACCCCTAATGAAAATCCTTAGGCTAGGTTCCTTGTGATAGTTGTTTTAGGGACGTAACGTGAGGATAGCGGGAATGGGTAATTGGGGTAATTTGGTTGACTGATTGATGTTTAAACATAATAAATTTATGTATTGTGGGTTGAAAACCCTATATGCTCACCAGGCTTCCAAGCCTGACCCACTCAGCTTTTTATGATTACAGGTAGTGGACCCCGAGCATAGTCGGATGATGATGATGAGTGATTTTGGATTATAGGCCATTAGTTATAAATAACTGTTGTAAGGCTTATAATGTCATGTTTATGCTTTTGATCTGTATCGGAACATGACATCCCGAGGTTTTGTTATGAAATAAAAATATATATTTCTTAAAGCAAGGTTTTGATAAATTTTTATCATGTTTGACTTTGGGAACAAATTCCGCAACACTTTTAATGAAATACTCTGATTTTATTTTAAAAAGCATAAACGAAATCGGTCTTTTCTGGCCGTGAAATTGGGGATGTCACAACGAGTTACTACGAGCGTTCGCGCCAATTCTCAAACCAATCAAAAACTTATAACTGGGAAGGTGGTTTCGGAACGGATTCAGCCATAATAGAGTAAGGCTTTCGTGAAGATTTCGGTTGACTAATCAGTGGATCTTACAAAGTGTCTCTCGACATTTTCCATCTTCCACATGATCTTTAATGAAGTGATACCTCAGTGTGATGTGTTTCGTCATTGAATGCTGCATTGGGCTGTGACAAATGCAAATGGCACTTTCAGAATCACAATATAAGGGGATTTGTTTCATCTTGATGCCATAGTCACAAAGTTGACCTTGAATCCAGATAACTTGTGAAGTGCAAGATGCAACGGCTATGTACTCTGCTTTAGCAATCGATATGGAGACACAAGTTAGCTTTTTAGATTTCCAACTCACAAGTTTTCCATCAAGAAATTGGCATCCTCCCGTTGTACTTTTTCTATCTAGACCGCCACCTCCAAGATCAACATCCGAAAAGGCTTGCACAAAGAAACCTGAACTACAAGGGTTCCATATTCTCAATGAGGATGTTCACTTGAGATACCTGAAGATGTTCTTAAGAACTGTCATGTGAGTTTCACTAGGATTAGCTTGAAACCTAGCACAATAGCAAACAGAAAACATGATATCTGGATGACTAGCAGTTAGATACATTAATAACCCTATCATCTGACGATAAAGAGTCATATCAACAGCTGGTTTATCCAGAGATGGTGTTAGTTTCATTCCGAATGCCATTGGAACATTCACTTTTGAATCTTCCAACATTCCAAACATAGAGAGTAAGGTCTTTGTATAAACCTCCTGATTGATAAAGATCCATTCCTGACTCTGTCTTATATTCAAGCCAAGAAAAAAGTTAATCGGACCCATGGAGCTCATCTCAAATTTAGTTTCCATCAACTTTCGGAACTCAACTGTTAAGCTGAGGTTAGTTGATCCGAGGATGATGTCATCAGCATAAATTTGGATGATCATCAAATGCTCACCCTCTTTCTTGCGAAAGAAGGTTGGGTCGACTAATCCCTGTTTAAATTTAGCCCGTTTTAAAAAACGAGTTAAGGTTTCATAGCAGGCTCTTAGAGCTTGCTTTAGACCATAAAATACCTTGTCTAGAATGTAACAGTGCTTCAGATACTTTTCGTTTATCAACCTTGGTGGTTGTTCCACATACATTGTTTCTTCGAGTTCCCCATTTAGGAATGCACACTTGACGTCCATTTGATAAACATCAAAGTTCTTGTGTGCTGCGTATGCCAGAAAGATGCGAACAAATTCTAACCTTGCAACTGGTGTGAAGGTTTCTTCGTAGTCGATGCCTTCTTCCTAACAGTACCCCTTTACCACAAGTCTCACCTTGTTTCTTATCACATTACCTTCCTTATCCATCTTACGGATGCATCCTTTGGAGTGGGAATAACTCTCCAGACCTTGTTTCGTTTAAATTCACTGAGCTCGTCCTACATTGCTTGTATCCAATCAGAGTGGTCAAGAGCAATTTGAACATTTTTAGGTTCAATTTTGGAGATAAATGAATTAAACATGCAAAATTCCACTTTAGAGAATAGTGTAGTTCGCTTCGCCTTTTTTTGAGCTCTCGTAAGAACACCTGAAGACGAATCTCCTATGACTTGAGTTTTCAGATGATCCTTGGTCCATGTAGCCAATGGAGGGTAATTTGGATCATATGTTGGATCCAATTCTGCATTCACTTCTTCAAAATCTAACTATACATATGAATCATCATTGGCATTTCCATTCTACCCTTCGAATGATGTATGAATTGTTGGATAAGGTGTCTAAGTCCATAACTATATTTGGTATGTACTTGACCCGATTTAGCATGGTCCATTTGGGTTGCATGGCATCAGAACAATTTGGATAGACTTTTGTGAGAAGAGGAAATTTATGGTTTATTAATATATTATAAGTTCTAATATATTAATATGAATTATTTAATTAGTATTGATCAAGAATTAGTTTGGAATTAATTTTGTGATCAAAAGAGACTAATTAAATAAATGGGGATTGATTTGGTAAATCATTCATTCTTATATAGTGAGCTTATGATCCATAGGTCTTCATGTTGGGCTAAACCCATGGGGTGACCCATGGATACTCCATGGAGGTTATAACCCATGGATCATGAGGAATGTGGAAAGTCATGAGTTACATGGTGTAACCCTAATAAGCACACTATATAAAGAAGCCGCATACAAGCAAAATCAGCACTTAAGAGATACACAAGTGAGGGCTAGCCGATTTTGGTGCAATATAATCTTCTCTCAAGTTATTCCAATTGTTGGTGGTGTTGTGTGAAGCATTCGAGGTGTAATATTTGGGGTGTTAGGCTCACAAAGTCTTAAGGAATCAAAGCTACAACAAAGGTATGTCATTCTACTAGAATTTTGTATTACATATACCCCATGATATGCTAATTAGGATGAAACCTTGGAAAAATGAAAGTTTTCATGTATAATAGTGAAAAGATAGATCCAAGGTTTCTAGGGTTGCATGCACACCATAGGAGTGTTACAATGCTCAAAATCCAACATTGGTATTAGGACTAGGATTGTTTTCAATTATACTTGATGCAACTTGCTTAAAAATTGATTTTTTGCTCACTGTTTAGTGAACTCACCGAGTCCACTGAGGTGGCTCGACGAGTCCATGTTGAAATTCATCCAACTCGTCGAATTGGTTCTTGCACTCGACGAGTTAGAGAGATCAAATTACTTCGGGGAACACACGAAACAAAGATATGAACTGGGAAAGCAAAACAGAGGCTAGCGGCAAAAGCAGATTGATAAAGGGTCACCCGGCTCTTTCTAACTAAAGGTCGGCGTATCCTATCACCTAATCTTTCTAAGGAGCGAGAGCATGGGAAACCTCTCAAATTGAACTAGGCCTTCTAAAGCATACCTTACATCATCTAACTGCCCCCGCTAAATCATGATTGAATGTCTCATTTTCCTCTTTCTTCTTTCTCGTCTTTGACACCATCCGTCTGATCATGGCTAAGACTCACTAACATTCTCTTTGCCAGCAGGCTCTTACTTGCTGGTTTCGGGCTTGCTGGCCTATAATCCAGATTGATCTATTCAGATTGAGGAAACGTCGAGTTCAAGTCTTCTTTGTATGCCCCAACTGGAGACACTCTGATATTTCTTGCCTACAATCGGGTGGTTTTCATTCGAATTCTAAATTCTAATACTAAGTAAGACACAAGGAATCGAAGTTCTTTATTTGACTTATATTAATTCAATATATTATTGATTTGAGTGCAGAATTTCGAGTCTCAGTGTTGGAATTGAACTAGAATCATTACCCTAAACTGTTTTTAGATTGTTAAACTTGTTTTTCATTTGGTAATAATTGTGCTTATCCAATTTCAAAGATAATTGTCAAAGTTTCAAGTTTTATATTAAGTTTATATGATTCTTTAAAATTGGTGATATGAATTATGCATGCTTATGAGTTTTGTTAGATCATAGAAATTATTTGACATGCTTGTGAGTTTAATTGTTGATCTAAATGCTTTTTAATGGACTCCATAACATGTCCTCAAGTTATGGAATTCCAAAAGTCTTTTCCATTAAAATCATTAAAACTCATAAGTTATAGAAATGAAAGGTTTTGAATCGTTTCAAAACTTGCCCTCAAGTTTTGGAATATGTAAAGTCACTTTAGAATACTTTAATTCCAAACCGTGAAATTTTAAAAGTTTAAAATTCAACCCTTATACTTTTATATTATTAAAAGTATAATAATTATATATATATATATATATATATATATATATATATATATATATATATATATATATAAGAATAAGTCAGTGTTACCGTTAGTAGGCCTCATCACGAAGCCGGCCAATAAGGGGGTTATAAGGTTGGTGCCTATAAAATGGCGGCTTAATCGGTGTCCACTCTCACCCACCGCTTCCTTGACTGGTGGAGGGTCGTTAGCCGAACGAGTAGGACAAAGACTGTAACTCTCATTAAAAGTATAATGATAATAAAGTAACTAAATGTTTTTATTAAATTCTTAATATTAGTTACTTTAGGAAAATGTGAAATTGATGCTAACCCATGAAATTACACTTTGCACCTTGCTAAGTCGTTAGTGGAGCGTGTGTGGTTAACCGGCACACTAACTTGGACTAACAAGGGTGGCTTAAGGTTTATCATAAATCGGTGTAGCGTGTGTGGTTAACCATCACATCGATTAGGTGATAAAATTAAGAGTACCAAGTTAATTTGCATGGTTATTCACACCTTGTTTGTGATCCTCGGTATACCAGTCACAAACTTGAAGGGCATAATCGAGATTTAAGCATGCCATTGAATTGTACAATGAATCTCAAAAGATCTAAGAGTTTCAATCTAATTAAAACCTAATAATCTATTTCGTTTTTCATTATGGAAATTGGTAAATCGTCATTTACCTACCTTCAAATATTTTTTAGCTTGGATTACGGCACCCCTCTTCCAAGTTATAAAATATTGTGTTGGGTCCTAGCCTTAATATTTCATTTGGGTGTCTTATTAATGACTTTTTATCTAATCTAAACTTGTCTTTCTTCCTTTTCAGATGTCTTCCAACAATGCTTTTGGCTCAAACCCTACTGGTTCCTTCTCTCTCACGAACCTTTCTGGAAGAGTCATCTTTGATGGAACTAATTTCAATGATTCGATTAGGGACATAAGGATGGTCACTCATTATGAGGACAAGGAATATGTCCTCGACAAGGAGCTTAGGGTCATCGATGAGTCGTCTGCTGCTCTCGAGGAGATTGCCGAGTACACTACCCATGAGAAGGATGCCACTAAGGTTTCTTCTATCATGCTGGCTACCATGACAACAGAACTCCAAAAATCCTATGAAGACTTCTACCCTTATGAGATGCACCAGGACCTGATGGAAAGATACCATCAGAGTGCTTGTCAGGAAAGGTATGAAATCATCACCTCCATGATAACAACAAAAATGAAGGATGGAGAGTCTATCACGGTCCACCTGTAGAAAATGCACAGATTCATGGATCGTTTGCTAAAGTTAAATGTGAACTTTGATGAGGAGTTATCAATAGATGTCATTCTACACTCCTTACCCTCATGTTATGATCAGTTCCGCATGACCTATCATATGAACAAGGAGGAGGTAACACTTAGCAAACTTTAAGGACTTTTAAGGACTGCTGAAAGTAGTTTCAAAGGTAAAATGTTGTTACCACTCCTACTACAGCCCCTATTCTGGCAATCGGGCAAGGTAAAGGGAAAAAGAGGAAGACCCCTTCGAAGGGTACCAAGGGAAAGTCTCTTGATGGCTCCTATTCGAGTGGAACCAAAGGTGGTTCTACCACTCCCTCTTCTAATCCGAAGGATGCGCAATGCTTCTACTGTCAGGAAAAGGGGCACTAGAAGCGAAGCTGCCCCAAGTACTTGCAGGACGTTAAGGATGGGAAAGTTAAACCCACCCATGCAGGTATTTACACTATATTGTCTAATAACTCACCACATACTAATTCTTGGGTCCTTGATACGTGGTGTGGAATTCACATTTGTTCTGATTTGCAGGGCCTAAAAAGAAGTGAGGATGTGGAGCACGGGAAGATAAACTTGATCATGGAGAATAGGAAAGCTTCACATGTTACCAAGATTGCAGTTTATTCTTTATTGCTTAGTAGTGGGTTAATATTAGATTTGAATAAATGTTGCTACTCGTCTAAAACGGCAAGAAATATTATTTCCTTTCATGGTTTGTACAAACAAGGATTTACTTTTTCATTTGATAATGAATGTAGTGGTATTAATTCTTTTTATAATGGTGTTTTTTATTTTAAAGCATTACCTTGTAATGGTGTATATGAAATAGTGTCGGTTGTAGACAACTTAGGAAATAATGTATTGCATATTGATTCTTCCACTTGTGCCATTGTCGTCTTGGACATGTCAACAAGAAGCGAACAGGCCAACTCCAAAAGGCTGGAGTCTTGTAGTCATTTGACTTAACGTCAGATGATAGTTGCCAATCTTGTTTACTTGGAAAAATGACTAAGTCACCCTTCACTGGTACTTGTGCTAGGGGTGAAGGTTTGTTGGACCTCATACACATAGATATGTGTAGACCCTTCAGAACCGCCACAATGGATGCTAACCGCTTCTATGTGACTTTTACTGATGACAACAGTAGATATGGTTATGTCTACTTAATCAAGCATAAGTCAGAAACCTTTGAAAGATTCAAAGATTTTCAACAAGAAGTGGAGAATCAGTTGGGCGGGAAGATAAAGATGCTCTGAACCGATCATGGTGGTGCATATCTTAGTATCAAGTTCTTGGACTATCTTAAGGAATGTGGAATTGTTACACAATTGACACCTCCTAGGACACCACAGTTGAATGGTGTGGCTGAGAGTCGCAATCAAATCATGTTAGACACGGTTCATTATGAACCGAGCATCGGTTCATTCCAAAACACCTCATGATATGTGGACTGGGAAAGTTCCCACTTTAGACCACATCAAGATTTGGGGTTGCGAGGCTTTCGTGAGGCGTGAGACTCACGAAAAGCTCGAACATCAAAGTATACGGTGTACTTTCATCAGCTACCCACATAAATCCTTTGGTTATCTCTTCTACAGACTGAGTGACAATGTTGTCTTCATGGCTAGGAGAGGAGTCTTTCGTGAGAGAGAGTTCACAAGCCAAAGAAACAGTGGGAGGCAAATTGACCTTGAAGAACTTCAAGAGTCAAGTGGTGAAGGAACCTCAAACACTAGAAATCAACCGGAGGAGGAAACTATTGTTGAGCCGATTGATGAGTCCGTACCTCTAAGGCATTCCACAAGAGTTAGGATCACACCTGATTTTTATTATGGTTTCCATATTACTACAGAAGGTGATGCATTTATCATGGCAGGCCTTGAGTCTGCCAAATGGAAAGAGGCTATGGACAGCGAGATTTAGTCCATGTATGACGATCAAGTTTGGAACTTGGTTAACAATGTAACGACCAAGCTTTACTCAAACTCCGGGAGTTGACTATGATGAGACCTTCTCACCAGTAGCGAAGATTAAGTCTGTTAGGGTTATGATATCCATAGTTGCATTTCATGATTATGAAATATGCCAAATGGATGTCAAAACCACTTTCCTTAATGGAAAGTTGGCTGTGGATGTTTACATGATTCAGCCAGAGGGTTTGGATGCAAAGTACCCTAATAGAGTGTGTAAGCTTGAGAAATCCATCTATGACTAAAACAAGCATCTTGTAGATGGAATCTTTGGTTTGATGATAAAGTCAAAGACTTTGGCTTTTCGAGGAGAGAGGATGAGTTATGTGTATATGTTAAGGCTAGTGGGAGTATAGTTAGCTTTTTGGTATTGTATATGGATGACATACTACTCATAGGAAATGACATCCCAACCTTGCAAGAGGTTAAGTCCTCGCTTGGGAAGTGTTTCGCTATGAAGGACCTTGGAGAAGCTGCCTATATCCTAGGGATAAGGATATTAAGAGACATGAGTAAGAGACTAATTGGACTTAGTCAAAGTACCTACTTGGATAAGGAGTTGAAAATATTCAGCATGCAAGATTCCAAGAAAGGTGACTTACCGATCCAGAGTAACGCCAAACTAAGTAAGACTCAAATCCCAAGTACAAAGGCTGAGATAGCTGAGATGAGGCGAGTACCATATGCTTCCGTTGTAGGCTCAATCATGTATGTTATGACTTGTACTCGCCCTGATGTGGCCTTTGCGACGTTGAGGCAGAGATTGTGTGAGGACCCAATTCTTGTGCTTCACGAGGGAATGGAGGATTGTGTGGTTTATTATGATGCATCTATCTTGGGTGTGGGAGTTGTCCTCATGTAGAGAGGACATGTGATTATATACGCTTCGAGGCAGTTGAAGCCTTATGCAGAGAGTTATCCTACACACGATTTAGAGTTGGTGGTTGTTGTCTTTGCCCTCAAGATTTTTAGGTACTATTTGTATGGAGTTAGGTCTACTATTTACACTAACCACAAGAGTTTGACGTACCTGATGGATCAGAAAAATTTAAAAATATGATAACGAAGATGGTTGGATGTGGTAAAGGATTATGACTACAAGATCCTGTACCACCTTGGGAAGGCCAATATGGTGGTCAATGCTTTGAATGGTAAGGCAATGAGTGTACCTATCGGGGATATGTATCTGAGGATGGTTATCATTTCTCATTTGTTGGATTTGATCAAGAAGGCTCAGGTGGAAGGATTGAAAAGGGAAAATTGGATGACAGAGCATATCATGGGGTAGATTCCTTTATTCATCAGATATAATAGGGGTTTGTTGACTTATTGTGGTAGAGTTTAGGTTCCAACTACTGATGGAGTGAGCAAAGCAGTTCTAGAAGAGGCTCATAAGTCGAAGTTTCCGATCCATCCAGGGACCACGTGTTGGATAAGGTGTCTAAGTCCATAACTTATTTGGTACACACTTGACCCGACTCGGCATGGTCCATTTGGGTTGCACTTCACCCGAACTATTTATGGATAATTTTATGAGAGTTATACACATATGTTTATTAATATATTGTAAGTTATAATATATTAATATGAAGTTATTTAATTAGTCTTAGTCTTAAATTAATTATGAATTAATTTAGAGATTAAAAGGAAGACTAATTAAATTGTGGGCTATTATTTTATATGGTGTGGGCTAACAATCATTTGTTAATGGGCTAGGCTTATATGGAAGTCCATGGATGATCCATGGAGCTTTTAACCCATGGATCCTTGGAAAGGGAAAGGTCATGGGTTATTAGGGTTTCACCCTAATCATGTACACTATATAAGCATGCTTATGTTGCATGAAATAGCCACTAGTGACACTAGTGTGGTTTTTTGTGTGTGGCCGATTTTATAAGTGTATATACACTCTCTCAAAGTTTTCCAAGTGTTTGTGGTGATTTGTGATTCCATTTGAGGCATTCACACTATTGGTGCTTGTCTCTCAAACTCCAAACAATCAACCATCATCAAAAGGTATGTATTTCTACTAGTAGTGTTATGATTCATAATCCTTATGCTATGCTAGTTAGGAAGAAACCTTGGAAATTATTATTTTCATGTATTTTAGAAGAAAACATAGATCCAAGGTTTATTAGAGTTGCATGCACACTTAGGAAGTTTTAGATTGCTCAAAACCCGACAGTGGTATCAGAGCCTAGGCTTGTTTTCTTGAATACTTGATGCAAATTGTTGAAAATCGAAGATTTTATGCTGTCTGCACAGCTGACTCGCCGAGTCCATGAAGGGACTCGACGAGTCCAAGACAAAATTCATCTAACTCGGCGAGTTGGTTCATGTACTCGACGAGTTAGACCCCCGGACAGCATATCTTCGGGTTTTGGTGCTGGAATTGGTCTAGAATCATTACCTTAAACTGTTTTGGACTCATAAAACCTGTTTTTGATGTGGTAATGCTGATGGTGGACCAATTTCAAAGTTATAATCAAAATTTCAAGTTTATATGTGTTCATATGATTCTTGAAATTGTTGATGTGGATGTTCATGTTCATATGAGTTTTGTTAGATCATAGGAATTATTTGCAAATTGTTTGTTAGTTAATTCTTGATCTTAATGTGTTTTATGGAATTCTTAATTTGTCCTCAAGTTATGGAATTCCAAAAGGTTTTCCTTTTAAATGTTTTTTAAGAAGTCATAAGTTACACTTTTGTAGAGTTTTTCTAATAAATGCTTTTATGGACTTCATAACTTGTCCTCAAGTTATGGATTTCCAAGAGACTCTTCATTAAAAGTATTAAACACTTAATTAAAACTCATAAGTTATGAATATCCAAAAGTTTATGAATTGTTCAAAACTTTCCCTCAAGTTTTGGAATTTTAAAGTCTCACACAAACTTTAATTCCATACCCTAGAAGTTTTAAAAGTTAAAATTCTACCCTTATACTATTATAAAATTAATGGTTAATTATTATATATATGTATAAGAACAAGTCGTTTTACCGTTAGTAGGCCTCATTCACGAAGCCGGTCTATAAGGTGGGTATAAGGTTGTTGCCTATAAAATGGCAACTTAATGGGTGTCCACTCTCACCCACCGCTTGCTTGACTGGTGGAGGGTCGTTAGCCGAACGGGTAGGACAATGACTTTAAATTCTCATTAAAAGTATAATGATTATTATAAAGTAACTAAATATTTTTTTTATTTAATTCCCAATCTTAGTTACTTTAGGAAAAATGTGAATTTGGTGCTAGCCCATGGAATTCACACTTTGTACCTTACCAAGTCGTTGGTGGAGCGTGTGTGGTTAACCGGCACACTAACTTGGACTAGTAAGGATCACGAAGGGTGACTTAATGTTTGTCATAGATCAATGGAGTGTGTGTGGTTAACCGGCACATTGATTAGGTGATAATATTAAGGGTACCAAGTGAATTGGTATGGTTATTCACACCTTGTTTTGTGATCCTCGGCATCCCAGTCACAAAATTTGAGAGGGCACACTCGAGATTGAAACATGCCATTGAAAAGTTCAATGAATCTCAAAAGATCTAGGAATTTCAAATCCAATTAAAACCTAATAAATTATTTCGTTTTTCATGGTGGAAATTGGTGAATCGTCATTCGCCTACCTTCAAATATTTTATAGCTTGGATTACGGCATGCCTCTTCCAAATTATAAACTATTGTGTTGCGTGCTAGCCTTAATATTTCATATTGGGTGTTATATTAAGGACTTTGAATCAACTAACTTGATTTTCTCCCATTATAGATGTCTGGTTCAGACAACTATGATCTTCCCAAATCTCTTGAAGATGGTGTCCCTCAACATCATGCTTCACTTCCTCTACCTCCGCCAATTATTCTCCCTCACCCACAAGTTCTTGAAAAGTTTAAAGTCACTCAATCCCTATTGGCAAGCATAGTCTATGTGTGCTCACATCTTGGAGATAAAGTCACATATTGACAAGCCGTGAGAGTTGGGTGTCAAAGTCTCATGAAGGGTTGGATGTTCAATCACTTTCTTAGTAACATAGTGAGTCTCTTTGGGACTACTATGAGGCAGACTATGACATGACCCTTAATGATGTTATCTATTTGCTTGGTGTTGTGGAATCAACAATGATTTGGAACACCAGTAAAGCAAATTTGATTAAAAGAACAACTTCCCAAGTCATAAATGGACATTGACAATGGTAGCATTGGATATCTAGAAAAAGATTTCTCTTCACAATGGAAAGGGATCGGCTATAGTCAACTCGATTGACCAAATGGTAAAGAGAAAGGCTAAGTCTGAGATAGTCCCATGTGCCATTACCAAAGGGTCCATGTGTTTTGTTGCCAAAGGAAGGGGAATTGGTTGCGGAGCTGCCCTATTCACCTGAAAGGTCATAAGGTTGATCAAGTCAAGAGGTTTGACTCTACTTCGGGTAAAGTCCACTATCTAACTCTATTAAGTTCCTATTTGGAGATTCTTATTACATAATGTGAATGGGTTACATGTTGATGGTTTTAAGAATCAAAGAAAAGATAGGAAGCTTAAAGTAAGTATATGTTGATTCTGATTGCGAAGGTGGGTTTCGATCGCATGGTTCGACAATCAGAATTTTGAGCTGTTGCTTAAGAGTTATAATATATTGCTTATGAATAGATAACAACAAGGTTTTCATGTGGATTGTAAGGATAAGTTTTTCCGCAAAGTTTTAAAATAAAAAAAAGGGGTTTTAATTTTATTTATTTTAAAAATATCGTTACAATGGCATCTGTGGAAAATTGTTGCTTATATGTTTCTAGTAATAGCAATATTGGAAAGTGGATTTGATTCCTTCATTTGTGGTAGTGTCTGAATTTACCAAATGAAGAAAGTTTTTCATCACCCAAGTTTCAATTAGACAGAAACTTGGAATCATACAAGTTGTATTGTATGATGAATGAGAATTTTCATCTTTGAAAATTAAGACTAATTCTTTGATCACATGTATATGTGAGTCAATTGAAGGACTAAGGAATTAGGTACACTGGGTGTGCGCTGGTCAAGGTCCACCACAAAGATTGATTTGTCATGATTTACTAAAAATTTGTAAATATGATTATACTTATAAGGTTAAGTATAATTCTGTAACATTGGAAAGGTTACAATGTATGACAAAACAAATGAGAAGAATCAAATTAGGCAGAAAGATAAAAGTTTCTCAAATCTGAAAGGATGGGAGAGTACTTTAGTATCGTATTTCATGATCATCTTAATGATTATGAAACCATATCACAAATTCATACTCTAAGGACATCTTAGTGCATTGTTCTGGCTAAGAAGAGAGGTCATGAATTGTTGGATTGGTTAAGATCGAGAAGATGAGTCATACTTCGTTCCCAAACAATTCTTAGAGTCATACTCCAAGATTGTAACATTGAGTGACATAAAGTAAGGTTTAAAACACTTATTAAATGTAGTGAAGAATGTTTCTACCCTTGTACATTTGAGATTGGTAAGTTGTGATGTCTTGGATGAGACAAAGACCAACTAAGACCAACTGTGTGAAGTGTTAGTCTTGATAAGAATCCGCACTATCCCTTGAATATTAGTTTTGTCAAGGAATGGTTCTTGAATGGGGAAACTTATATGTCAAGGGGACAGTGGGAGCCTTAAAGATCCTGAAAGAGTTTCAAGATTTAATCAAGAGTAAAACCTGTAATTTATCACTAGCACACAACTTAAGGTTTGCAACCTATCGTGTTGACATAATTCTTATTTCTGTACCTACTTCAAATAAGTTGAATTTGCATGTGAGTTATCAGAGTTCAACTTGGAAGCATTGGTGGGCCTTGTGCTACCAAGGTGACAAGAAACTAAGATGGAACAAGTTTAATCCATGTAAGGCTGAATTTGTCACTAACCTTATCTTGTGATTATGGTTTTGACAAATTCACATGGATAGGAACTCATAGACTATAAAATCTAAGTGTCATAAGGTTTCTCTCCGATTCATGAAAATGATGGTGAGGAAACGCTTTCACTAAGTAGATTTTACGTAGATATCAATTGTGTTATTTGCCTTTTCAAAAGTCGTTAGTGGAGCGTGTGTGGTTAACCGGCACACTAACATGGACTTGTGAGAAATGGAAAAGGCCTAAGAAATTGAGACTATGATTACGGCATCCCTTTTCATAGTTCTTGAAATTGCTTAGACACACATGTGAGATATCTAAGAAAGGGTGTATGAATCTAAATTTCAGAAGTCCAGCAGATTTCTAGAAATCTGTCAGAGCTAGTGGGAGCATAAGTGTTATGCTGATAATCATCATGTTAGTGGGAGCATGATTATTACGTTTAGTGTTGCAAGTTAGCAATGTTAATTATAGAAAACAAAGTTTCAATTCGTGAAGTTGCAGGGGTTGAAAAGTTGTTTTGCTATAATTAAGGGAGAGGAAATTATCCTTCATTTCAATTCTAGAAGCTTAGATTGAGATTTTAATCATCTTTAGTCAAGGACATATATATATGAATTTTATGTCTGAATGGTTCGACTTAAGGAAATTCTATATATATTGCATTCTCAAAATTCAATTATGATTACGGCATCCCTCTTCATAGTTAAATTTTGAAAACATGGCAAATAAAAAATATTGTAGCAAAAGACTGGTCTAGTATCATGTCTTTATGTCAAACATCATGAATCGTGTCCCATATGCTTCGGATATAGGATCGATTGCATGTGCTATAATATTCATCTTTTCTAAATTTTCCAAATGCTTAAGGCATTGAGAAGGGAAAAGTCTAGAACTGGATATGACTAAAGTGATTAAGCAATTGTCAAGGACAAATCTGAGGTTCGCAAAGATTGGTTGCTCAGGGACAGTTGGAAGTATGATGTAAGTTTTTGGAAAGGACCATATTGACATATTCTGAAAAGAAGTAACTCTTGTTCGGAACTGATAGTCAAAATGGGACTATGGAAATGTCTCCATAGGTGGAAGTTATTCAATCTATGTAAGATTAGAAAACCTTAATGCAAGAAGGATGTTCAAAGCAATGTACTTTGAATATGAGACTTCCGTTCCATAGAGGTTGACCTTCTTTGGAATACTCTGTAATGACTGGTGACAAGGTTTTGGTGACTTTGTGCATAATCATTACAAGAGGAACATTGCATAAAAGTTTAAAATCTAACAGATTTTTGGTAAATGATAGGAATCGGGGATTCTCACATTTACAATAAGGATTTGGGATTGTGAAATGAGTATCATTGGAATCATGTTCAATTGATCTACATCACAATGTAAGGATCATAGACAAACATAGTGTGCATACTTGGAGTATGGCATAACTATTGTTTAGAAAAACAAAGTGTACATGCTAGGAGCATGGGACGACTGTTGCTTTATTCAAGTCTTAAGTTGATTGTTTGAAACATTATACAATGAATAATGTGTAACCAATATGGTGATAAATAAAAGGTTGTTCTATTTATATTCAAAAGGGTTCTGAGACCATATTGGATTCGATTATTATTGTGTTTCACTTTGCATGTTTTGACTTCCAAAATAGCTAGGTTATTCTTTCCGAATAACTAAGTTATTTAAACACTCCACAGTCGTTCATATGTTGGAAGTAGGTATGAATCAAGACTGTCATGAATCGAGTTTGTAGATGGCTAAATGGGTTTAGTCATAGCAATGGTTGCTACAACATTCATGAGTGCTCATAAGTTATGAGTATTGGATTAAACCCACGCTCACTTGTATCACTTCATGGAATTTATCTCGAGTGATCGTGAGACGGTAATATCATATAAATCTTCAAACCTAGAGATATGAGTTGTTACCTATGAGTTGGTTGTGCATTGATTGCACGTAAACGCATCAGTAACTTGATGTTATAAAACGTGCCTTTGTGTAGAATTCAACAAGTAGTAGAACAAGCATATGAGTCGAAGTTTATCTGTTCCTTCTAGAAATAGAAGCGATATATGGGCCCCTCGATGATTTTGTTGTGACCTATGTACCGGCTGGTCAGAACTAAAATTGATGTTTTCGATTAAGTTCTTTGTCAAACAAATCAAAAATCGGGAAACAAACTGCTAGACAATAAGTACGACGTTGTTCCATGTATTTGTCCGGCTGATATCATGAGAACAGAGGATTATATGATCACTTATCTAAAATGGCACTTCATAGTTCAACAGAGTTTTCGAGAGCTACAATTGTTGGTTGGTTCCTGAAGTAACATACACAAATATAGTTATTAGACTTATCCAAGTGGGAGTCTGTTGGATAAGGTGTCTAAGTCCATAACTTATTTGGTACATACTTGACCTAACCCGGCATGGTCCATTTGGGTTGCACTTCACCCGAACTATTTATGGATAATTTTATGAGAGTTATACACATATGTTTATTAATATATTGTAAGTTATAATATATTAATATGAAGTTATTTAATTAGTCTTAGTCTTAAATTAATTATGAATTAATTTAGAGATTAAAAGGAAGACTAATTAAATTGTGGGCTATTGTTTTATATGGTGTGGGCTAACATTCATTTGTTAATGGGCTAGGCTTATATGGAAGTCCATGGATGATCCATGGAGCTTTTAACCCATGGATCCTTGGAAAAGGAAAGGTCATGGGTTATTAGGGTTTCACCCTAATCATGTACACTATATAAGCATGCTTATGTTGCATGAAATAGCCACTAGTGACACTAGTGTGGTTTTTTGTGTGTGGCCGATTTTATAAGTGTGTATACACTCTCTCAAAGTTTTCCAAGTGTTTGTGGTGATTTGTGATTCCATTTGAGGCATTCACACTATTGGTGCTTGGCTCTCAAACTCCAAACAGTCAACCATCATCAAAAGGTATGTATTTCTACTAGTAGTTTTATGATTCATAATCCTTATGCTATGCTAGTTAGGAAGAAACCTTGGAAATTATTATTTGCATGTATTTTAGAAGAAAACATAGATCCAAGGTTTATTAGGGTTGCATGCACACTTAGGAAGTGTTAGATTGCTCAAAACCCAACACCACGAAGATGTATAAGGATTTGAAGTTGAGTTATTGGTGGCCTTATATGAAAAGGGATATATCATGGTTTGTAGAGCAGTGCCTGACTTTCCGGAAAGTCAAGGCCGAACATCAGAGACCTCACGGCAAGATGCAGTTGTTACCCATTCCCATGTGGAAATAGGAGGAGATCACCATGGATTTTATCACAAAGCTGTCAAGGACGGCACATGGAGTTGATTTTATATAGGTCTTTGTTGATAGATTGGCCAAGAGCGTGTATTTCATTCTGATTTCCAAGAGTATATCAGCTGAGAAGTTGGATGACATTTACATTAAGGAGGTGGTGGTTCAACACGGAGTACTAGTTTCGATGGTTTTGGATCGAGATGTTCGTTTCACATGTAGGTTTTGGAGGAAGTTTCATGAGGAATTGGGGTACACAACTGCAACGTAGTATAGCATACCACCCCAAACCGATAGACAGAGTGAGTGGACAATTCAAACGCTCGGAGATATGCTTCGGGCATGTGTGTTAGATTTTGGAGGGAGTTGGGATTCTTACCTTCCGCTGACTGAGTTCTCCTACAACAACAATTATCATGCCAGTATTGATCGACCACCTTTCAAGATGTTGTATGGTAGGAGGTACAGGACCTCGGTTTATTGGGGCGAGGTCGGGGATAAGGTCATGGGGAGTACTGAAGTGGTGCTCAAGACCACTGAGTTGATACAACAAGTTTGTGATAGGTCGCGGGTTGCGAAAAGCCAATAGAAGAGTTATGCAGTCCATCGTTGTTCCGACCTCGAGTTTCAGGTGGGGGACTTTGTGCTTCTGAAGGTGTCACCTTGGAAGGGTGTCATCCGGTTTCGGAAGCGGGGCAAGTTGGGCCCCCAGTTTATAGGTCCCTTCAGGATTGTCACCTGGGTGGGCAAGGTTACATATCGGTTGGATTTTTCTGACGAGCTTAGTCAGATCCACAACACCTTCCACGTTTCTCAGTTGCCGAAGTATTTAGCCAGTGATTCTGCGGTGATCCCTTTGGATGATATTCAGGTCGATGAGCGCTTGAACTATGTAGAGAGGCCGATTGCGATTCTCGATAGGAAGACCAAGGCTCTACAACAAAGTGATGAACCTAGTGAAGGTGCAATGACAGCACCGGAAAGGCTCTGAGTGGATATGGGAGTCGGGTGACAAGATGAGGGAGCACTTCCCATACTTGTTTGTAGCAGCATACTTTGAGGACGAAGTGTGATTCTAGTGGGGGAGATTTGTAATGCCAGTGTTCCAGGTATTTTCGTTTTTAGCATGATTCATTAAAATTTTACAAAGTTGGTTTCTACGTTGTGCATACGAGATAGGTACCTCGGACGTAGGTCATTAAATGTATGATCACGAATTCCTCTAGTACATTGAATGATGCATGTGTACGTTGGGCATACTCATGCAGATGGAAAACACTAAATTTTATGGTTTGGACCCTATTTAAAGTAATTTTATGGCCTTAAACCCTTCTACGCCTCTATCATCCATCCCTCTTAGCCCCCATCTTGAAACCCTAATTCTTTTGTGTGAGTTTTGAAGTTTTTGAGTGTTATTTTGGTGTTCTTTGTAGTAAAGGAAGATAATTAGAGAAGTAGTGCTGCTCTCAAGCTTTTAGATCCAGATTCTTCACGTCTTTGTGCATCTACAAGGGGTATAAAGTTCAAATATTGATGTTTTCCTTGCTAAATCTTGTTAGGTTGCAAGTTATGACCTTTTGTCCAAAAAACCTTGGTCTAATGAGTATGGCCTACTCCAGACCATTTGAGATATCCTTTCAGACATTTTTGGGAGTTTGGTGACATAAAAATGCAAGCTTCGTCCTTTGTATTCACCCATGATAGAGATATGGGGTTTTAGATGGTATTATAAGTTAGGATTTTAGTTTTGAGCTCCATGTAGCCATGCAATGGCATAAAGCTTGCAAGTTTATGATTTTGGACGTTCATTAGAGTCAGATATGAAGTTTGGACGTTAAGTATTTAAGCATTAAGACTTTGAATGAGGGTTTGGATTTTAGGGGATTACATTGGGCGTACTGCTGAGTATGCTGAACGTAGTGGGTTGTGGCCCCGTAACCCCTCCGAGATCAAGTTGTACATTGGGCGTAATAAGGGGTACACCGGGCGTACTCTCAGAAAACCGTTTGGGCCATCTTTAGGCCTTGGGACATTAGGAGTTTTGGGCCTTGACTAGTTGGTTCATGTAATATGCATTAATTACTCTCTTAAAATAACTAAAATGATTGGTCCAAAATCAATCGTACATGCACACAATAGATAGTTATAACGCAATAACCTAACCATATATATATATATATATATATATATATATATATATATATATATATATATATATATATATATATATATATATATATATATATATATAGGTAGTGTACATTCATTTCCAAAGAGTACAATGCATGCATGGGTGGAGGTATGTTCTCAAAAAGGTTATAGGTTATGAGTGTCATCTCTATCTATAAACAGAGGCTTAATCTTCATCAATTCATCACACAAATTCAGCCACCATCTTCCCTCTCCACCTCTTCTTCTTTTGATCTTAATCACCACCACAACACCACCTTTCCACCACCACTTTCTCCAGTGATTTGGCAAGGAAAAACCACCCTAAAATCACCTTCCTTCCCCCTCCACTCCAGCACCTTCCCTCGTCGTTTACAGCCAAAGAACAGAGGCTGCCACCGCAGACTGTAGCCAGCAACTGCTGGTGCCTGGTGTTGCCGCCCTCTGCCACCTCCTACTCCTTCCCTCATCCACCGCAAGCCACCTCCCCCTCTTTTTATATTTTTTTGTTGTTTGTTTTCTTTCCCTGTAAATCGCAAATGGCCAAATCGAAGTTTCTTTGATTCCTTTTTTTTTCTTTTTTTGATTTGTGAGCATCTAACGATCATAGGAGGTAATCAACATTTTTCCAAACTTCATTTTAATATATCCAAAAATACCCCCCACCTTCGTTATGTATGTGTAGTGTCGATCGAGCCTTGACGAAGTCACGAATTTTTATTTTTTTTTCTTTCGCTTTTTTTTTTCACTTCGCATGCATGACAAACACAGGAGGTAAATTACCTCTTGTCAAAATAGATCCTAAACGTGTAAACTTACATATCATTTATTTAAATTACCGCCTCCCTTTGAGATTTATTTGCAAAATAAATCAAAAACTCAAAACTTGGAATTCAAATAAACCATTTTAGTCCATTTCTTGAAATATGATTACAATATAAGTCCTAATTATTAATTATTTTACCGAAACAACCCCATAATTAGTAATTAATACCAAATATATTCTTTGGTTAAATAGGTAACTAAATTAGTCCTGACGGTTCGTTTTAGAAAGAACACTTCTCGGTTTTTCGCATCAAATACTCGAAACAAATCATCAACCACTCGTTAAAGTGAGTGTTACAGCCACTTTTTTATATATTTTCAGGGGAGAATACATGTACTACTTGTGCTAGATAATACAAAAATACACATAAAGTGTCATTATTTTATGTCAAAAAAAAACTATAACTAGTTTATAAATTATTGGTTTAACTTTTATATGTTACGAACACATAAACTAGTTTTAAACTTCAATATTTTCAAATGTTATGTTGTTAAAATAATACAAATTTTAAAAATAACATATGCCTTTTTACTACAAAATCCTATGATATATTACGTGACATTGTGTGTCATAAAATTCATGTCATAAAACTTGTAGTATTTCTAAGGATTTCAACTATACATGTGTTAACGTATCCCTCCGGGGAACATCAAGAAAGAAGTTAAACTGACACCGGGCTTGGCCTAGTCAGAACCTAGTCTAAAGCCAAGTCCGGGTCTTCGCCAACACGAAGAGCACTGATATGGTGGTTAAGGTGCAGAACCGTGCCTTAACCCCTTCTTCAGGAGGTTACATCCCGGCAAACGTGGGACCAATTAGAGAGTCTCACTCGCCCATTAGACGATAGCCATAATCTTCATAAACGTTTAGGAGATTCCCTCCCAACCAATGAGGGAATAAGGAGATAGGCGTAACGAATGACCCTCCAATATAGGTCCGCCACATCGCACCTCACGAGGGAATCCTCAACATAATCGGTTGAGAGACACGCCTCTAAAACAGGTATAAAAGGATCCATCTTCCTTACTAGGAAGGGGACATAATTCTCTCTTCCCTATAATCTTCTACCATCTTTCTTAGATCTCATACTGACTTGATCGTTGGAGCTTCATCCTGGGAACTCCTCCCGGACGTCGACTAACAGTCATTCTTCTCTTTTTCACTGTGATAACAGGAGAAGATACTCATACGGATCCCCCCTGCAGTTCAGACTCCATCCTCTCCAGCATATCACAACATTTGGTGCCATCCGGGCGTATCTTTAGAACGATGCATCCATGAAACAATCCCAGAAAGCAACAATGGCAGGCGATATCCTAGTGACATCAGAAGCAGCGGCAAAAAGCCCACTGCGCCCAATACAGTCACTTGATGGCGGGCAAACTTCCATTCAGGAGGAGCACGCCTCAAACAGCAAACTGGTCTCACAGACACCGTCTAGTTATGTAGCCGAAACGGCGGTAACTTACTATTGGGTTTTGAGCATTCTAACACTTCCTAAGTATACATGCAACCCTAATAAACCTTGGATCTATGTTTGTCTAAGGTACATGCAAAATATTATTTTCCAAGGTTTATAACCTATCTAGCATGGCATGGGGTACTTTGAAACATAAAAGAACTAGATGAATTACATACCTTTTATTGATTGTTGATTCCTTGGAGTTTGAGAGCCAAGCACCAATAATGTGAATGCCTCAAATGGAAATCACAAATCACCACAAACTTGGAAAATGTATAAGAGAGTATACTAACTCTTAGAATTCGGCCACCACTATTACACACACACTCTAGGGTGATTTTCATGCAACAGAAGCTTGTTTATATAGTGTGCATGGTTAGGATGAAACCCTAATAACCCATGTCTTTTCCTCTTCCAAGGATCCATGGGTTAAAGCTCCATGGATCATCCATGGACTTCCATATAAGCTTAGCCCATTCCCAAATGAGTGTTAGCCCATATCATATAAATATAATAGCCCATGATTTAATTAGTCTTACTTTTAATTACTAAATTAATTCATAATTAATTCAAGATTAAAACTAATTAAATAACATGACTTTATATTAATATATTATAACTTATAATATATTAATAAATCGTAAGTATACAATTCTCATAAAATTATCCATAAATAGTTTGGGTGAAGTGCAACCCAAATGGACCATGTCGGGTCGGGTCAAGTATATACCAAATAAGTTATGGACTTAGACACCTTATCCAATAGACTCCCACTTGGATAAGTCTAATAACTGTATTTGCCTATATTACTTCAGGAACCAACCAGCAATCGTAGCTCTTGAAAACTCTGTTGAACTATGAAGCACCATTTTAGATAAGTGATCATATAATCCTCTGTTCTCATGATATCAGCCGGACAAATACATGGAACAATGTCGTACTTATTGTCCATCAATTTGTTTCCCGATTTCCGATTTGTTTGACAAAGAACTAAATTGAACACATCGATTAGGTTCTGACTAGCCCCGGTACATAGGTCAACACAAAATCATCGATGGGCCTAGATATCGCTTCTATTTCTAGAAGGAACAGATAAACTTCGACTCATATGCTTGTTCTACTACTTGTTGAATTGTACACAAAGACACGTTTTATAACATCAATTTACTGATGTGTTTTCATGCAATCAATGCACAACCAACTCATAGGCAACAACTCATATCTCTAGGTTTGAAGACTTATATGATATTACCGTCTCACGATCACTCGAGATAAATTCCATGAAGTGATGCAAGTGAGCGTGGGTTAATTCCAATACTCATAACTTATGAGCACTCATGAATGTTGTAGCAACCATTGCTATGTCTAAACACATTTAGCCATCTACAAACTCGATTCATGACAATCTTAATTCATACCTACTTCCGACGTATGACCGATTGTGGAGGTTTGAATAAATTAATTATTTTGGAAGTCAAAACACGCTAAACTGAAACAATAGTAAATAATTGACAATGATAGTAACACTTTACTCACAAATAAATCATATATTTTATTCATCATCAAACGTCGATTACAGTTTACAAGTTTTAGAAAAGGCTATCTAATCTGTAAAACTAATATCGTCCCTCGGCCCGATGTGCCTTGCATGCTGCAAATGCTTAACCCTCGTCAGTCCCTTCGTAAGGGAATCTGCAGGGTTCTCATCTGATGATACCCTCTTTGCCACGACGAGTCATTCTTCTATCTTGTGTCTTATGAAGTGATATTTTCTGTCAATGTGCCGGGATCTACCATGATCTCTCGGTTCTTTGGTTAAGGCAAGCGCACTATTGCTGTCATAGAAAATCTCCATAGGCTCCTTAATAGCTGGTACAACTCCAAGGTCTCCGATGAGGTTCTTCAGCCATATCGCCTCCTTCGCTACTTCACTCACTGCTATATACTCTAATTCACAACTCGAATCAGCCAATGTCTCCTGCTTGGAACTCTTCCAAGCGATTACACCTCCATTTAGGGTAAAGACCCAGCCCCACTGAGAGCAGAAGTTATCCTTATCAATCTGAAAACAATCATCACTATACCCTAATACTCTCAATTCATCACTCCCACCAAGGGTAAGGATCGAATCCTTAGTCCTCCGCAGGTACTTGAGAATGTTCTTTACCGCGGTCCAATGAGCCTTGCCAGGGTTCCACTGATATCTGCTGACCATGCTCAACGCAAAGGCCACATCATGGCGGGTACAAGTCATAGCATACATGATCGAGCCCACAGTGGAAGCATATGGTAATCAACTCATCTCTGCTATCTCAGCCTCTGTACTCGGACTTTGAGTCTTACTCAGTTTGGCATTGCTTTGGATCGGTAAATCTCTTTTCTTGGAATTCTGCATATTGAACCTTTTCAACACCTTATCCAAGTAGGTACTCTGACTAAGACCAATTACTCTTTTACTCCTTTCTTTTAATATCCTTATCCCTAGGATATAGGCAACTTTCCCTAGGTCCTTCATAGCAAAGCACTTCCCAAGCCAAGACTTAACCTCCTGCAAGGTTGGGATGTCATTTCCTATAAGTAGTATGTCATCTACATACAGTACCAAGAAGCTAACTATACTCCCACTAGCTCTAACATATACGCAAGACTCATCTTCACTTCTCAAGAAGCCAAACTCTTTGATCTTCTCATCGAAACAATGATTCCAGCTACGAGATGCTTGTTTTAATCCATAAATGGATTTCTCAAGCTTGCACACTCTATTAGGGTATTCTGCAATGACAAAACCCTCTGGTTGATTCATGTAAACATCCTCAGCCAAATTTTCATTAAGAAAAGCGGTTTTGACATCTATTTGCCATATTTCATAATCATGAAATGCAGCAATGGCTAGCATAACCCTAATAGACTTAATCTTTGCTACCGGTGAGAAGGTTTCATCATAATCAATACCTTGAGTCTAAGTAAAACCCTTCGCAACCAGTCGAGCCTTATATGTGTACACTTTTCCTTCCATGTCAGTCTTCTTCTTGAATATCCATTTGCATCCGACTGTTTTAAAGCTTGGTACGTTGTCAACCAAGTTCCAAACTTGATTGACATACATGGACTGTATCTCGATGTCCATAGCCTCCTTCCATTTAGCAGACTTCAGGCCTACCATGGTTTCCTTAACACTGCTAGGTTCATCCAAATTTACCAGTGTACTATCGCTGATAAATGTATCACCTTCTGTAGTAATATGAAAACCATAATAAAACTCAGGTGTGTTCCTAACCATAATAAGACTCGTCAGCTGGCTCAACAGGAATTTCCTCCTCAGGTTGATTGCTAGTGTATGAGGTTCCTTCACCAATTGATTCTTGAATTTCTTCAAGATCAATTTGCCTCCCACTGTCTCTGTCACACCCCGAAAACCAAAGGCGGAAACGTTTCCGGGGTTGACTCCATGTTGAGTATCAAATCCAATGCACATAGTAATCAAAGTAAACAACCATTACATTACATATATTTGAAATTTTACATTTGGTTCAAAAGTAAATTATACAAGTGTTATACATATATCATATGAACAAAAGTAGAGACGAGTCTTCTGAGCGCTCCGTCTTCACCAAAAGATATCGTCGGGTACCTGTCTAACGTGGACCTGAGAATACAAGCGGTTTGAAAATCAGCATAAAGCTGGTGAGTTCATAAGATGTTTGTTTTCTGAAAAATGTACCGGTTTCCTTTAGTTTTCCAAAAAGGTTTGTTATCCAAGAAAATCCCATATTTTCTTATGTAAAACAGTTTAGTTATCTTTCATTACAGTTCAATTATGTGTTATATGTTACCCCAGGAAAATCCCATATTTTCCTAAATACAAGACTGATTTAATATCATATAGTATAGTTTAATACACAAAACTATATATTGAGAATCTTGGGATTACTATCCCGAATTAGATATAAAATACTTTAATATATGTGAACTATAGATGGAAAGTAGTTTGAAAACCTTGGGACTAACATCCCGTACTACATATAGATTTAATACCATGGGACTATCATCCTGGACTAGATAAAAGATAGTTTCATAAAACCATGGGATCACTATCCCGAACTAGATATAAGATATTTTGATAAAACCATGGGATCACTATCCCGAACTAGATACAGATTCTAACCATAGGAATAACATCCTGCAATAGATATGAAACCTATAGACTAAAAACCATGGGATTACCATCCCGTACTAGATATATATCCAATACCAAAGCCGTGAATAAACTCATATTAATACATATTGTGAGTCGGGTAACCATGCTGATACGACAACAAGACCTCCTTGACGTTTGTCAGACGTCGGATGATATCCAGAATTTGACACCCCAGGCGTGCCCGCCTAACTGTAGCTAGCAGTTAAGGTGTGGGATTGTCAGTCCCGAATAGATCTATTCACAAATTCCTCGCTCTCCCTCCAGGAGACTCTGGTTACACTTCCGGGAAGGATTTACTGATCATCCATAAAGGGTAGTGACGAACTCACAAGCTAGTACTAAACTATTCACATGGTTCTCATACGATATCAAACATATAAAAGATTATGAACATAATACAGTGAATACAGTTACATACAATGAAACTATCTGGCAATACATTCAAATGATGCGGAGATAAACTGAATCAGACATAGTTTATCTAATAACTTTATACACATATCAGTACATGATAAAACGAAGACTAAAGAACCCCAAATTATTCCCATAATAATTTGATTAGTTTGGTTATTTCCTTAACTAAAATTCATTTAGTTGTAGTTGATAAATCATCCCTTATGCTCAGCATAATACATAAGGAGTAAAAGTATTTACAAGTTTGCCAAATATTATTTGAAATACATCAAATTTATGTTTTGAAAATAGTTGTAGGTTGCTTGTATGCCCCCCCCCCCCCCTGAAAACATTGAAAAACACGGAAAAAGTGTAGGGGTATGAACTCACCGGACGAGAAACGTGACGATTTCGGATCCTAAACGTGGGTTCAGGGCTTGCAAATGCATGAGGTTCCTATGTATAATGAAAATATACACATTTGTTTCTAATTAGGACTTAGATTATTTATTTGTTAGGGACAAACACTTTTAGTCGCGGAAACACCCCATTGCAAGTGTTTGGAGGGACCCGAGTGGCGTTTGGGGACACATATAGCTAGGATATTGAATTGGGACTTCAAGAGTAAACTCCTTAGGGATTTTACGGCCCTAAATTCCACACCCACATGAGTTCACGGCCGTGAACTCATAAGTGGTATTTTTGGATGCTAAATGGCTTCATAATTCATGGTTAATTTAACTAGGATTGCATCTAAGGCATAGGAATGAATTTAAACTCACTTAGGGACCATTTATATGAGTTTACGGCTGTAAACATGGAGTTTACGGCCGTAAACTCCCCCACACACAAGATCCATAATGTTTTGGTCCTTTAATCAATCACATGTGGTTCTAATGATTTTTCCAAGCCTTGAATGGATTTTTAAGGGACTTTTGACATGGTTTTAGGAGTTTACGGCCCATGAACCCCCTCATGGCTGTGAACTCCTTGGAAGGGTGTTATAATATGTTTTAAGGTCCAATACTTGTTTGTAAACATTTCTAGAATTTATCCCAAGGCTTGTTATCTCTTCAAGGCATCAAATGACATCAATTTAGGAGTTTACGGCCCATGAGTATATGTTATGGCCGTAAACTCTTATATGTCATGTTTTGTTATGTTTAAGCCCCCCAAACTATTTTTAGATGGTTCTAGGATTTACCACAAGGCTATTGGTTAAGTTTCAAGACATTCTAACATGTCTAAAGGTGTTTTCTCCCCATGTTTGAGGGGTTTACGGCCCAAGCACATGCCTTGGCCGTAAACTCTCATTTTTCCCTCAAAATATATGTTTAAAGTGTTCTAAGGCTAAAACCAATATTCTAGAAGTCATATCTATGTCTTGTTGGGGTCTAGGAAGGGTTTTAAGGCTTAAAATCCCTCTAATTATGTGTTTACGGCCTAAGATACTTCCAGGGCTGTAAACTCATATAAAAGGCCTTTATTCATGTTTTAATCCCGAATTTGAAGGTCAAATATGCTATACAATGAGTTTAGGAAGGTACCTTAGAGATTGGAAGCCTTAAAATTGAGTTTTGGACCCTTGAACTTAGATTTAGGAGAGAGGTTAGAGAGAGAGTAGAGAAAGGAAGCAAAAGCTTCAAATGAAAGGTTTAACACGTTTATATAGGTTGCAAAACTTGGACACGGTGGAATTCTACCCGATACCGACATTAAACGGGGCTTTTGGTCGCACCCGATTAAGTTTTCGTAACCCGGCGAGGATATTTCTAAAATTTATGAAATAAACATTTTGGGCTAAATTTCATGAGTTCCTAAGGGTTTTGGACACTCATTATATTATAATAAACATA
The DNA here is from genome assembly GCF_051521515.1 of Lactuca serriola. Classification (NCBI taxonomy): domain Eukaryota; kingdom Viridiplantae; phylum Streptophyta; class Magnoliopsida; order Asterales; family Asteraceae; genus Lactuca; species Lactuca serriola. The sequence continues at coordinate 175,364,620 of NC_136411.1, read as the reverse complement.
TAAGTTTAAACCATTTAGCCTCAAACGAAATCGGGACAAATTGGTAAACGGTGAATCTTTACGGGTAGAACGGGGTTTTTTGGCGATGAACAACTTCGTGTTGTTACATTATCCCCCCGTTAGAGGGAATTTCGTCCCGAAATTCAAAGAATAAGATATATATCATGAATTGAAATGAGACACGAATGGATTTGTTTCCTCGGATCTTCACGTTCTTAAGTGGAATCGGGTCTCCGCTTGGCGTTCCAGCGAATTCTCACTATCGGGACGTGTCTTTGTTTCGCACATTGACTCTCTCTCAATCTACGATCTCATTCGGTTCTCTCATGGAAGTTTCAACCTTGGACGACTTCGGTTTCCTCAAAGGAAATCACTAGGGTTTCGCCGGGTAGGTACTTCTAAGGATTCGAGACGTGAAGTACCGGATGGATGTTACTAAGTTCTGAAGGTAGCCGAAGTTGGAAGGTTACGAAATCGATTCTATGAGGATCACGAAGGGTCTAATGTATCACGACCGAAGTATTCTATACTTCCCAAAGCGTATCATGATTTTCTGGGATAAAGCCATCAACAAGACACACGCTCCAATACGAAAGCACGTCTTCATGGAGCCGGGTAGCTAAGGGTCTGATGGCTTTAGAAGAAATTTTATGGATAGGTCTGCGATATTAGTCGATGGGACCCAAGAATCGACAGGTTTTTATGGGTATTTTCGGTGCTGACTAATTTCCTATCGCCTTAGATGTTGGAAAAGTACACAGTTACGACTAGTTTGCTTGGCTACATGATCGATGGAAAGAGATTTGACCGAAAGTATACCACTACTAATCCGTAGTGATCATATCAGTTCTTGGTCACCGTTTTGAACACGTCATTCTCACTTAGGTTCGGTCACGAGGTAGATCCAGAGATTAGGCCGATGCGGAACTAAGCTAAACGTTCGAAAGGAATTCTCGGGAATTCTTCGGGAAAGACATTTAGGGGAAAGAGCTGCTGACTTCTCGTTTCTTAATGATCACAGAAACAAGGGATACACGGCAATTCCTATCGGGAAAACTTTTCAGCTTAATGAAATGATACGAAGGTTTGATGCCGAAGATCACGAGAGTCGGGTCGGGGAAAAGATCTAGACGAGCGACCCTTTCGAAACCAAGGATAACGACACGTATGAGTCTCGGTCGTCACATGTCAAACATAGCATCAAAGTATTTCGTGAAAAGTTTTCCATTTAAATCGAATGGAACAGAATAATCTTCCGGACTGAGGATACAAACTATAGGTACGAAGTTAGTGCTCTCTATCTCACTGGTTAGCCGTCTCAATTGTACTCAATTTCGATTACATACAAAGGATTATGTTTAGAAATTGCTCGGATGGATAGATAACAAGTTTCCCTTCTGGTATTAGAATCGAAAAGAGTTGCAGGTATAAGAATTGTCAAAGAGGAGTATACATGCAGCGACAGTGGGATCAGCGCTTGTAGCTGCTTTGGGGCAATTTCTTTTGAAGTGTCCTACTTCGCCACAATTGTAGCAGGCTGGACTGATTCCCGTTCCGGATGATTGGTTCGTTGATTTGGCTAGTTTTCTGCAGGTTCGAGCAAGATGGCCCTTCTTGCCACAGTTGTCACAGATCCTTTCGCGACATGGACCAGGAATGCGGTGATGGTAGCTGCACTTACCACACCAAGGAAGGGTACCAGTGTATCCACTGGTAGGAGTTTGGGTCGTGGAACCGGCAGCTGAAACAACAACAGAGGCAGTAGCAGCATGGAATGCTACTGTTTGTTGTTTCTTAGAAGACCCTTGCATACTCTGGGCCTTCCTCTTGTTCCATAATTTCTTTTTGCTTCCACCTCCACTGGTGACTGGCTCGGGAGTGGTAGCCTCCTCATCAGAGCTGTATTCGTGATCAATCAGGGTTTGCGCAAGACATTTGGCGCTGTCATAGGTGTCTGGCTTCACAGCCAAGACATTCCCTTTGGTTGGCTGGGTCAACCCCCAGATGAACCTCTCAATCTTTTTACTCTCCGGGGTAACCATTCCCGGACAGAGTAATGCCAGATCATCGAATCTTGAAGTATAAGTAGCTATATCGGAACCCTTCATCTTAAGGTTCCAGAGTTCATGTTCTAGCTTCTGAATTTCGCCCCGAGGGCAATACTCTGAGAGTAGAAGCTCCTTCATAGCTTCCCAACCCATAGCATTTGCTACAGGTAGAGTTAAGGATTTGACTCAGCCATTCCACCAAGTCAGGGCTTTGTCAAGGAAGGTGCAGGCGGCAAACTTTACTTTGTCAGACTCCGAACAGGCGCATATTTCAAAGATTGATTCGATTTTCTTAAACCATCAGGTGAGGGAAATGACACCTCCGGTGCCATCAAAGGATGTAGGTTTCGCGTTCATGAAGTCTTTATAGGAACCCTCTTTTCGGGGTCCCTAACTGTTCTCTTGGTTTTGGGTTTGAGTACCACTGGAACCATCCGAGTTCCTTTGAGACATAGCAGCTGCCACCGCGGCATTAACAGCTGCCTGAAACATCACAGGGTCAAATTCAGGAGGAGGTGGTGGCGGAGGGTTGTTGGTGTTCTTCGAGCTGGGTCTCTTTCTTGGAGGCATCGTGGTCTAAAAATATCAGGAAAGGGAGGATCATAAGCCCTCTGAATTGGATCATGAGATATGGAACAGAGGATATCTCATCAAGACAGATATAGCATCATATTAAGCGATAAAGCAGGAAAGACTTATCAAGACAGAATATTTTATCGCTAGAGGAATGATCAAGGAACAATGCATATACGAGGACTTTCTACAAAGGATTTACTCGAGAAATACTCCCATAGTATTTCATGATTCAATGCAACGACGACTCGTTGTTTGGGATATTGGGTAAGTTTTAGGTATGCCGCATACCACAGTCACTCCCAAGCACATGTTGGCCGTGTCTCGAATGAATATAGTTGGCCAAGCTATATTGACCCTAGACACGACTACATAACTGCCCAGGTTTAACCGCAGCGTACAACACCCATTTACTTATGTTTTGTTCTACTTGTAGTTACGGATCTCGACGGCTCGGTATACTTATATACTTTTTGAAAATACTTATATTCTGAAGGATACTTTTAGTTCAGAGCACTTAGGCCCTTTAATGTTTATAGTTTTATACAATGTAAGGTTTGGTATACTCCGTTCACTATAAACAAGGGCTCTGATACCAATCTATGTGTTGGTTAGACCGAAGGGCATCACTACGAACTCGTAGTGTCCATATCGAGTCCTGAAAGCTGTTTTGGAAACATCACTCTCATGAACTCGTAGCTGATGGTACCCTGATTGAAGGTCTATCTTGGAGAAGTAACTGGCTCCCTGGAGATGATCGAAGAGGTCATCTATTCGCGGAAGAGGATATTGGTTTTTGACAGTCAACTTGTTCAGCTCGCGATAATTGATACACATTCGAAAGGATCCATCTTTCTTCTTGACAAACAAAACCGGAGCTCCCCAGGGTGAGGAACTCGGTCTAATGAATCCTTTACTGAGCAACCCGTTGAGTTGACTAGATAACTCCTGCATTTCTGCTGGAGCTAAGCGATACGGAGACTTCGCTACGGGAGTAGCTCCAAGAATTAGGTCAATACGGAACTCGACCTGACGCTCGGGAGGAATTCCTGGAAGCTCTTCGGGAAACACATCAGGAAAGTTACAGACTTCGGGGATGCTCGCGAGGTCTTTAACTTCCTGCTTCTCGTTGATTACATGAGCCAAGAATGCAATGCACTCCTTTCGTAGGAGCTTTTGAGCTTTGATGCAGGAAATGATACGAAGGTTAGAACTGAGTTTATCGCCATAGATTACTAGAGTTTAACCCGAAGGAAGGTTGAGACGGATGGCTTTTTCGAAACAAAGGATATCCGCATGATTAGGACTCAACCAATCCATGCCAATGATGACATCAAAGCTCTTTATGGATACCGGCATGAGATCGATAGGAAATGAATGGTCGTTCAAGGTAAGGATACAACCTACGAATATCTCGTTAGCGCTTTCTTTCTCACCGTTAGCCATCTCGACGGTAAACATTTCAGGTAAAGGTTGGGGATTTTGTTTTAGGTTATGTTTGAACGAATGACTAACAAAGCTTCTTTCAGCACCCGAATCAAAAAGAATACTAGCATACGAGTGGTCGAGAAGGAACGTACCCGAAACAACAGTGGGGTCGGCGACTGCTTCCTCCCGTCCTATGGCTAGGACTCTCCCGGTGTTATCGGCTGTAGACTTCTTGGGGCAGTTCCTTTTAAAGTGTCCAGTTTCACCACAGTTGTAGCAGGCTTGACCAACACCTGCTCCCGAAGATTGATTGGCTGATTGGGCAGGAGCTTTGCAGAATCGGACGGTGTGCCCCTTCTTACCACAATTGGTACACGTCAGTTCTCGGCAGGGGCCAGGGTTGTGGTGATACTTGCACTTGTCACAGAGAGGGAGATTACCAGCATACCGGCTGGTAGGAGTTGGAGCTGTGGATCCCACAACAGAAGCAGCAAAAACGGGGGTAGTAGCAGCATGGATCGCTACTGTTTGTTGTCTTTTGGAGGATCCTTGGGCAGATTGACCCTTCTTTTTCTTCCAGAATTTTCTTTTCTCACCACTCCTTTTGGTTGACTCAGGAGCGGTAGTGGTTCCCTCGACATCATCACTGTGGTCAATTATGGCTTGGGCTAAAGTCTTAGCACTAACATATGTATCCGGGCGAGCAGCTAAAACATGACCCTTTGTTGGATTGGTTAACCCCCAAATAAACCTCTCGATCTTTTTGCTTTCAGGAGTGACCAGACTAGGACAGAGAAGGGCAAGATCATCGAATCGGGAAGTGTATGCAGCAATGTCAGAACCTTTCATCTTTAGGTTCCAGAGCTCGTGCTCTAGCTTCTGCATTTCACCACAGGGACAGTATTCGGCAAGGAGGAGTTCTTTCATGGCGTCCCAGCCCATGGCATTTGCTACGGGTAGGGTCAAGGATTTGACTTGGCCGTTCCACCAAGTCAAAGCTTTATCGAGGAAGGTACAAGCTGCGAACTTGACCTTATCGGACTCAGCACAAGCACAGATTTCGAAAATGGATTCGATTTTCTCGAACCATCGGGACAAGGAAATGACACCACCAGTGCCATCGAATGATGAAGGCTTCGCGTTCATGAAATCCTTGTAGGAACCCTCCTTTCGGTGTTCCTGGTTACTTTCTTGATTTTTATTGCCACCTCCTGAACCACCGGAACCACCGGTGTTTAGTTGGGACATGGCAGCTGCCACCGCGGCGGTAACAGCTGTCTGGAATAACACGGGATCAATTTCATTGGTATCAGAGCCCTTGTTTATAGTGAATGAAGTATACCAAACCTTACATGGTATAAAACTATAAACATTAAGGGGCCTAAGTGCTCTGAACTAAAAGTATCCTTCAAAATATAAGTATTTTCGAAAGTATATAAGTATACCGACCCGTCGAGATCCGTAACTACAAGTAGAACAGAACATAAGTAAATGGGTGTTGTACGTTGCGGTTAAACCTGGGCAGTTATGTAGTCGTGTCTAGGATTAATATAGCCTGGCAAACTATATTCATTCGAGACACGGCCAACATGTGCTTGGGAGTGACTATGGTAAGCGGCATGCCTAAAACTTACCCTAATACCACAAACATCGAACCAGCGTCGTAGCGAATCATGAAATACTATGGGAGTATTTCTCGAGACAATCCTTGGTAGAAATCCTCGTTCATGCATTGTTCTTTGATCATTCCCTTAGCGATAATTTTCCCACTTTGATAACTCTTTCCTGCTTTATCGCTTGTCAGCACATATCTAGTCTGAAGTATGGTTAAGGACTCGCAATCAAGATTATTAACGTTTTACACTTATTTATTAGTTTTATGTTACATTACATATATTTGAAAGTTTACATTTGGTTCAAAAGTAAATTGTACAAGTGTTATACATATATCATATGAACAAAAGTAGAGACGAGTCTTCTGAGCGCTCCGTCTTCACCAAAAGATATCGTCGGGTACCTGTCTAACGTGGACCTGAGAATACAGGCGGTTTGAAAATCAGCATAAAGCTGGTGAGTTCATAAGATGTTTGTTTTCTGAAAAATGTACCGGTTTCCTTTAGTTTTCTGAAAAGGTTTGTTATCCAAGAAAATCCCATATTTTCTTATGTAAAACAGTTTAGTTATCTTTCATTAAAGTTCAATTATGCGTTATATGTTACCCCAGGAAAATCCCATATTTTCCTAAATACAAGACTGATTTAATATCACATAGTATAGTTTAATACACAAAACTGTATATTGAGAATCTTGGGATTACTATCCCGAATTAGATATAAAATAATTTAATATATGTGAACTATAGTTGGAAAGTAGTTTGAAAACCTTGGGACTAACATCCCGTACTACATATAGATTTAATACCATGGGACTATCATCCCGGACTAGATACAAGATATTTTGATAAAACCATGGGATCACTATCCCGAACTAGATATAAGATATTTTGATAAAACCATGGGATCACTATCCCGAACTAGATATAGATTCTAACCATAGGAATAACATCCTGCAATAGATATGAAACCTATAGACTAAAAACCATGGGATTACCATACCGTACTAGATATATATCCAATACCAAAGTCGTGAATAAACTCATATTAATACATATTGTGAGTCGGGTAACCATGCTGATACGACAACGAGACCTCCTTGATGTTTGTCAGACGTCGGACGATATCCAGAATTTGTCACCCCAGGCGTGCCCGCCTAACTGTAGCTAGCAGTTAAGGTGTGGGATTGTCAGTCCCGAATAGATCTATTCACAAATTCCTCGCTCTCCCTCCAGGAGACTCTGGTTACACTTCCGGGGAGGATTTACTGATCATCCATAAAGGGTAGTGACGAAATCACAAGCTAGTACTAAACTATTCACCGGGTTCTCATACGATATAAAACATATAAAAGATTATGAACATAATACGGTGAATACAGTTACATACAATGAAACTATCTGGCAATACATTCAAATGATGCAGAGATAAACTGAATCAGACATAGTTTATCTAATAACTTTATACACATATCAGTACATGATAAAATGAAGACTAAAGAACCCCAAATTATTCCCATAATAATTTGATTAGTTTGGTTATTTCCTGAACTAAAATTCATTTAGTTGTAGTTGATAAATCATCACTTATGCTCAGCATAATACATAAGGGGTAAAAGTATTTATAAGTTTGCCAGATATTATTTGAAATACATCAAGATTATGTTTTGAAAACATTTATAGTTTGCTTGTATTCCCCCCTGAAAACATTGAAAAACCATTTAAAAAGGGTAGGGGTATGAACTCACCGGACGAGAAACGTAGCGATTTCGGATGCTAAACGTGGGTTCGGAGCTTGCAAATGCACAAGGTTCCTATGTATAATGAAAAGATACATATTTGTATCTAATTAGGACTTAGATTATTTATTTGTTAGGGACAAACACTTTTAGTCGCCGAAACACCCCATTGCAAGTGTTTGGAGGGACCCGGCTGGCGTTTGGGGACACATATAGCTAGGATATTGAATTGGGACTTCAAGAGTAAACTCCTTAGGGAGTTTACGGCCCTAAATACCACACCCACATGAGTTCACGGCCGTGAACTCATAAGTGGTGTTTTTGGATGCTAAATGGCTTCATAATTCATGGTTAATTTAACTTGGATTGCATCTAAGGCATTGGAATGAATTTAAACTCACTTAGGGACCATTTATTGGTGTTTACGGCTGTAAACATGGATTTTACGGCCTTAAACTACCCCACACACAAGATCCTTAATGTTTTGGTCCTTTAATCAATCACATGTGATTCTAATGATTTTTCCAAGCCTTGAATGGATTTTTAAGGGACTTTTGACATGGTTTTAGGAGTTTACGGCCCATGAACCCCCTCATGGTCGTGAACTCCTTGGAAGGGTGTTATAATATGTTTCAAGGTCCAATACTTGTTTGTAAACATTTCTAGAATTTATCCCAAGGCTTGTTATCTCTTCAAGGCATCAAATGACATCAATTTAGGAGTTTACGGCCCATGAGTATATGCTATGGCTGTAAACTCTTATATGTCATGTTTTGTTATGTTTAAGACCCCCAAACTATTTTTAGATGGTTCTAGGATTTACCACAAGGCTATTGGTTAAGTTTCAAGGCATTCTAACATGTCTAAAGGTGTTTTCTCCCCATGTTTGAGGGGTTTATGGCCCAAGAACATGTCTTGGCCGTAAACTCTCATTTGTCCCTCAAAATATATGTTTAGAGTGTTCTAAGGCTAAAACCAATATTCTAGAAGTCATATCTATGTCTTGTTGGGGTCTAGGAAGGGTTTTAGGGCTTAAAAACCCTCTAATTATGTGTTTACGGCCTAAGATCCTTCCAGGGCCATAAACTCATATAAAAGGCCTTAATTCATATTTTAATCCCAAATTTGAAGGTCAAATATGCTATACAATGAGTTTAGGAAGGTACCTTAGAGATTGGAAGCCTTAAAATTGAGTTTTGGACTCTTGAACTTAGATTTAGGAGAGAGGTTAGAGAGAGAGTAGAGAGAGGAAGCAAAATCTTCAAATGAAAGGTTTAACACTTTTATATAGGTCGCAAAACTTGGACATAGTGGAATTCTACCCGATACTGGCATTAAACGGGGCTTTTGGTCGCACCCTATTAAGTTTCCGTAACCCAGCGAGGATATTTCTAAAATTTTTGAAATAAACATTTTGGGCTAAATTTCATGAGTTCCTAAGGGGTTTGGACACTCATTAGATTATAATAAACATATAAGTTTAAACCATTTAGCCTCAAACGAAATCGGGACAAATTGGTAAACGGTGAATCTTTATAGGTAGAACGGGGTTTTTGGCGATGAACAACTTCGGGTTGTTACAGTCTCCTTGGCTCATAAACTCTCTCTTCCGAAAGACCCCTCTTCTTGCTACAAAGACCACATTCTCACTGGGTCTGTAGAAGAGGTAACCGAAGGATTTCTATGGGTAGCCGATGAAAATACATCTTTCACTTCGGGGTTCGAGCTTATCATGAGTCTCACGCCTCACGAAAGCCTCGCAACCCCAAATCTTGATGTGGTCAAAATTGGGAACCTTCCCAGTCCACATCTCATGAGGTGTTTTGGTAACCTTCTTTGTAGGTACTAGATTAAGGAGATGGGCGGCAGTCTCTAAGGCATACCCCCAAAAAGAGATTGGTAGCGAAGCTCGACTCATCATAGAGCGAACCATGTCTAACAAAGTTTCATTACGCCTCTCAGCTATACCATTTAGCTGTGGTGTCCTGGGAGGAGTCAATTGTGAGACAATCCTGCACTCCTTAAGATAGTCAAGGAACTCGGTACTAAGATACTCACCACCTCGATCGGATCGAAGCATCTTAATGTTCCTGCCCAATTGATTTTCTACTTCCTGTTTGAATTCTTTAAACCTTTCAAAGGTTTCTGACTTATGTTTGATCAAGTAAACATAACCATATCTACTAAAATGATCAATAAAAGTCACATAATACCGATTAGCATCCCTTGTGGCGGTTTTGAATGGTCCACATACATCAGTATGTATTAGGTCCAACAAACCCTCACCCCTTTCACAAGTACTAGTGAAGGGTGATTTTGTCATCTTTCTAAGTAGACAGGATTCACAATTATCATCCGATTTAAGGTCGAATGACTCTAAGACTCCATTCTTTTGGAGTTGGCCTATGCGTTTCTTATTTACATGTCCAAGAAGACAATGCCACAATGACGCTTTATCTAGGCTAGTAGAAGAATCAATATACAATACATTATTTCCTAAGTTGTCTACAACCGACACAGTTTCATACACACCGTCATAAAATAATGCTTTAAAATAAAACACATTATTAAAGAAAGCATTAATACCACCACATTCATTATCAAACAAAAAGGTAAAACCTTGTTTGTACAAACCATGAAAGGAAATAATATTTCTTGCCATTTCAGACGAGTACACACATTTATTCAAATCTAATTTTAACCCATTATTCAGCAACAAAGTATAAACCCCAATCTTGTAGACAGGTGAAGCCTTCCTATTCCCCATGATCAAGTTTAACTTTCCGTGCTCCACATCCTCACTTCTTCTTAGGCCCTGCAAATTTGAACATATGTGAATACCACATCCTGTATCAAGCACCCAAGAGTTAGAATTGTTGTGTTTTGAGCATTCTAACACTCCTAAGTGTACATGCAACCCTAAATACCTTGAATCTATGTTTTCTCTATTATACATGCAAATAAGAACTTCCAAGGTATTATCCTAATCTAGCATACAAAACAATGACTTAGCAAGATAGAATACATACCTCTTTTGATGTAGCTTGATGTCTTCAAGCTTTAAGAGCTTAGCCCCAATAGTGTGGAAGCCTCAAGTGGAATCACAAATCACCAAGACACCTTGGAAGACTTTAGAGAATATGGATACTTGGTTCTCTCTAGTGAAATTGGCTAGCCCTTCTTAGTGTACCACACTAGTGCCCATTTCACCAACCAAGGACATCTTTATATAGTGTGGAGGATTAGGGTTAAACCCTAATACCCATGGCCTTCCATTTCCTAGGATCCAAGGGTTAAACACTCCATGGACTATCCATGAAAGCTTAGCCCAACCTAAATGAACTTGGCCCATTCCATATATATAAGAGTCCATATTTAATTAGTTCATTTTGATCACTTAATTAATTATAAATTAATTCTTGATCAATACTAATTAAATAATATGATTCCATATTAATATATTAGAACTTATAATATATTAATATTAATCATAAACATACTATTCTCAAAAGATTATCCATATAAATTGTGTCGGTGAAGTGCAACCCAAATGGACCATGCCGGGTCGAGTCAAGTACATACCAAATATAGTTATGGACTTAGACATTAATCCAACAGTATCCCACTTGGATAAGTCTAAAACTATTATTGTGTATGACTTCAAACCTAACTGGCAATCGTAGCTCTTAAAGTCGCTGTCGAACTCTGATCTTGTCAACGAACTTGTCCATTAGATAAGGGATCATATATTCCTCCATTCTAGATATCATATGGACTGAGACATGGATTATAATCATTCTCTCTGTCCATTTTTTGTTTCCCGATTTCCGATTTATGATGACTGACTAATTGAACAAATCAAATCAGTCCTGGCTCGGCCGAGCACTTCCATTTGTCATCATCAAATCATCGAGGGGCCCACAGATATCGCTTTTATCCCGAAGGTAAAAGGAACGGATAAACTTTGACTCATATGGCTTGTTCTACTACTTGTTGAATCATACACAAAGGCACGTTTTATAGCACCGAGTTACCAAATGCGTTTTTGTGCAATCAATGTACAACCAACTCATAGTAACAACTCATATCTCTAGGTTTGAAGAATATAAGATATTATCGTCTCATGATCACTCGTGATAAAATCCATGAAGTGATTCCAATGAGCGCGGGTTGAATCCAATACTCAGAACTTATGAGCACTCATGAGTGTTTTAGCCCTTTGTCCAACACCTTAGAACTCTACAAGCCAACCCATGATAGTCTTAATTCATATCTACTTCCTACATATAACCGACTGTTGATGGTTTGAATAACTTAGTCATTCCGGAAGAATAACCTAGTTTATTTGGGAAGTCAAAACATGCAAAGTGAAACACAATAATAATTGAATCCAATATGGTATCAAACCCTATGAACATAAATAAAACACCTTTTATTTATCACCATATGATTACACATTATTCATTGTATACTGTTTCAGCTATCAACTTTATTCTTGAATTTAAAACAATAGTTGTCCCATGCTCCGAGCATGTACACTATGTTTTTTCTAAACACTAGTCATGCCATACACCAAGTATGCATACTATGTTTGTCTATGATCTTTACTTTGTGAACTAGATCCATTGAACATAACTTCAATGATTCTTTTTTCACACTCCCAAATCCTTACTGCAAATACAAGAATTCCAAATTCATGCCATTTACTGAAATCTGTTAGATTCTAAACTTATATGCATTGATCCCCTTGTAATGATTATGCACAAAGTCAGAAAGACTTGACAACAATCATTACAGAGTATTTCAAAGGAGATCAGCTCCTTGGAAACATCCTTCTTGCATTAAGTTTCCTAATCTTACACAGATTGAATAATTTCTAACTTTGAAACATTTCCATATTCCATTTTGACTATCACTTCTAAACAAGAGTTGACTCCTTACAGATTATGTCAATATGGTCCTTCCAGAATTATCACTATACTTCCAACTGTCCTTGAGCAACCAATCTTTGGTAAACCTTAGATTGTCCTCGACAATTGTTTAATCCTTTTAGTCATATCCAGTTCTAAATCTTTTCCCTTCTTAATGCCCCAGGCATTTGGAAAATTTTAGAAAGGATGAATATAGCACATGTAATCGATCCTATATCCGAAGCATATGGGAATCGATTCATGATGTCTCACATAAAGACTAAACCAGTCTTTTGCTATAACATTTCCATTTCAATTTGCCAAGTTCTCATAATTCAGATTATGAAAAGGGATGCCGTAATCATAATCGAATTTTAGAACGCAAATAATGGACCCATATACAAAATTTCCTTATGTTGAGCCATTCCAACATGAAATTCATATATATCCTTGACTAAATGATTAAAACCTCACAATCTAAGCTTATAGATTTGAGATGAAGTATAATTTCCTCTCCCTTAATTATAGCAAAACAACTCTTTCTCAATTGAAACTTTTGTTTTCTATAATTAACATTGCTAACTTGCAATACTTATCATAATTATCATGCTCCCACTAACATGATGATTATTAGCATAACACTTATGCTCCCACTAGCTTTGACATGTACTCAGAAATCAGGTGACTTTCTTACCAAAGTTCAGATTTCTGATACTAGATTGTTTTGATAAAACTTTATCAAAATCATACACCTTCCCTTAGATAGCACACTTGTGTGTCTAAACAATTATGAAGAGGGATGCCGTAATCATAATGGTTAGACCTTTTTGCTACTTCTCACAAGAAAAGGTTAGTGTGCCGGTTAACCACACACGCTCCACTAACGACTTTGAGAATGAAAATATCACAATTGCTATCTAGCTAAAATCTACTTAGTGAAAGTGTTTCCTCACCATCATTTTCATGAATCGGAGAGAAACCTTATAACACTTAGATTTAATGGTGTATGTGTTCTTATCCATGTGAATTATCAAAACCATAGTCGCAAGACAAGGATAATGACAAATCCAAACTCATATGGATTGAACTCAATCTTAATTTCTTGCCACCTGGCAGCTCAAGGGCCTGCCATTGCTTCCAAGTTGTTGTGCAACAAATTGAGAACTCTAAGAACTCATATTCAAAGCCAACTTTAATTGGAATGGGCACAGAATATGTCAACATGATAGGTTATAAACCGCAAGTCGTGTGCTAGTGAAGAACTTCAGGTTCTATTCTTGATTAGTTCTTGAGACTTTCAAGACCTTTAAGACTCCCACTATCCTCTTGACCTATAAGACTCCCTTGTCAAATATCCAAGAGATAGTGTGGATTCTAATCAAGACAAACACTTCACACAATTGGTCTTAGTTGGTCTTTGTTTTATCCAAAACATCACAACTTACCAATTTCAAATGTACAAGAGTAGAAAACTTTTACTCTTACATTTGACAAGTGTTTTAAACCTTCTTTAAGACATGTCACTCAAGTTACAATCTTGGAGTATGACTCTCAAAATTGTTTTTGGAACGAAGTATGACTCATCTTCATGATTTAACCATTTCAACAATTCAAGTTCCTCTTCTTAGTCATAAGAATGCACTAAGATTTCCTTAGATAACTAATTTTAATATGGTTTCTTAATCATTAAGATGATCACAAAACTGATACTAAAGTACTCTCCCATCTTTTCAGATTTGAGAAACTTTTATCCTTCTGCCTAATTTGATTCTTCTTATTCGCTCTGCCATACATTGGAACCTTTTCCAATGTCTCAGAATTACACTTAAGCTTGTAAGTATAACCATATTTACTAAGCTTTAGTAAATTATGACGGATAATGTTATCGATCTTTTGTGGTGGACTTGACCAGTACACAAGAATGTGTACTCGATCCCTTAGTCCTTCACTTAACTCACACATCCATGTGAGCAAGTAATTAGTCTTAATTTTCCAATACTTGAAGGTTCTCATTCATCATGCTATACAACTTGCAGGATTCCAAGTTCTGGTCCAATTGAAACTTGGGTGATGAGAATCTTTCCTTATTTGGTAAATCTAGACATTACCACAAATGAAAGAATCAATTTCATATTTCCACTCTTGCTATTAATGGAATCATATAAGAAACAATTTTTCCTCAAATGCCATTGTAAGGATATTTTAAAATAAATAAAATCAAAAAATTTCTTTTATTTTAAAACTATGCGGAAAAACTTATCCTTACAATCCATATGAAAACTTGGTGTTATCTATTCCTAAGCAATATCTTATACCTCCTAAGAAGTAGCTCAAGAATCCGATCTTCAAACTATGTGATAGAAATCCATCTACGCCATCAGATTCAACATATTCTTTCTTTAAGTTTCTTCACTTTTCTTTGATTCTTAAAACATCACCATGTGACCCAGTCACATCATGTATTAGGAATCTCAGAATCAAAACTTAGCAGAGGTAGATAGTGGACTTTACCTGAAGTAGAGTCAAACTTATTGACTTTAACTTCCTTAGGTAAATTTGGCAGCTACGCAACCAATTCCCCTTCCTTTGGCAATATAAACATATGGACCCTTTGATAATGGTACACGGGACTATCACAGACTTAGCTTTTCTCTTTACCATTTGGTCAACCGAGTTGACTATGGCCGATCCCTTTCCATTGGGAAGAGAATGCTTTCCGGGATTTCCTGTGTCACTATTGTCAATGTCCATCAAGTTTTAAGGAAGTTGATCTTAACAAATAGATAAGATCATTAAGGGTCTTGTCATAGCCTGTTTCATAGGTGTCCCAAAGGAACTCGCTATGTGACTTAGAAAGTGATTGAACCACCAACTTTCTCAAGACTTTGACACCCAACTCTCCCGGCTTGTCAATATGTGACTACATCTCCAAGATGTGACCACACCTAGACCTTGCCTTGCCAATAGGGCCTAAGTGACCTTAAACTTTTCAAGAACTTGTGGGTTAGGGAGAATAATTGGAGGAGGTGGAAGAATTATGATTTCCTAGGGACATCATCTTCATTTAGGAAAGCTTGTTTCAAGAGATTTGGGAAGATCATAAATGTCTAAACCAGACATCTTTTGGGAGACATTCAAGATAGTTGATCTTAAGTCCTTAATATGACACCCAATCTGAAATATTAAGGCTAGGACCCAACAAACTATTTTATAACTTAGAAGAGGTATGTCGTAATCCAAGCTATAAAATATTTGAAGGTAGGTGAATGACGATTCACCAATTTCCACCAAGATAAACAAAATGTATTATTAGGTTTTAATTGGTTTTGAAACTCCTAGATCTTTGAGATTCATTGAACTGTTCAAAGGCATGTTTCAATCTCGAGTGTGCCCTTCAGGTTTTGTGACTGGGATGCCGAGGATCACAAAACAAGGTGTGAAGTAACCATGCAAATCACTTGGTACCCTTAATAAATTACCCCTCAATCGATGTGCCGGTAAACCACACACGCTCCATCGATACTATGATAAATATTAAGTCACCCTTTACCTACCTTGTTAAGTCCAGGTTAGTGTGCCGGTTAACCACACACGCTCCACTAACGACTTAGACAAAGTGTAAAGTGTAATTTCATGGATTAGCACCTTATTCACATTTTCCTAAGTAACTAAGATTGGGTATTATTAAGAGTTTAGTTACTTAGTATTTATCATTAATACTTTTAATGAAGGGAGAATTATAGTCTTGTCAAACCCATTCGGCTAACGACCCTCCACCAGTCAAGCAAGCGGTGGGTGAGAGTGGACACCCATTAAGTTGCCATTTTATAGGCAACAACGTTATACCCACCTTATAGACCGGCTTCGTGAATGAGGCGTACTAGCGGTAAGACTGACTTTACTCTTATACACACACACACACATATATATATATATATATATATATATATATATATATATATATATTATTAACTTATAATATTATAAAGTATAAGGGTTGAATTTTAAATCTTTAAAATTCTAAGGGCTAACTTGGAATTAAAGTATTCATAAGTGAAAACTTTTCAAATTCCAAAACTTGAGGGCAAGTTTTGAAACTATTCAAAACTAATTAATGCCATAACTTATGTTTTTAAAGTAGTTTTAATCCAAAAACTCTTCAAGTTCCATAACCTGAGGACAAGTTGTGGAAGACTTTAAACTAATAAAAGAATTAACTTTTCTTTATTTTATAACTTATGAAATTAATTAAGGTTACACTTTGTTTATTTATTTATTAATGAAGTGACTCTTGAACCTCCATAACTTAAGGACAAGACTCTTCATCTTTTGTAACCATTGCCAACTTTTATGAGTTTTATGAAACTTAAATGTGACTTTTCATATAACTTGAGGACAAGTTACAAAAACACATTTTAGAATCAACTCTTAGATTAATTTGGATTGAAAACAATTATTCCACTCAACTTTTCTATTAATCTAAGCAACTCATAAGAACAAGATAATTCAAATCAAACTTTTTCATGTAATTAGTCTAAACCTTAAACTAATACAAAACATGAATCTATTGACAATTATCTTTGAAATTGGATTAGCATGAACATTACCACATCAAAAACAAGTTTATAAGTCCAAAAACATCTTAGGGTAATGTTCCTAGTCCATTTCTAGCCAAAAGAGTCGAATATATGCTGTCTGGGGCTCCTACTCGTCGAGTGCATGAACCTACTCGGCGAGTAGGATGATTTTACTCATGGACTCGGCGAGTTCATCAGTGGACTCGGCGAGTCCAGTGCCCAGAAAGCCAGAAAATCGAGTTTTTCAGCAATTTGCATCAAGTATAATTGAAAACAAGCCTTGGCTCTGATACCACTATTGTGTTTTGAGCATTCTAACACTCCTAAGTGTACATGCAACCCTAAATACCTTGAATCTATGTTTTCTCTATTATACATGCAAATAAGAACTTCCAAGGTATTATCCTAATCTAGCAAACAAAACAATGACTTAGCAAGATAGAATACATACCTCTTTTGATGTAGCTTGATGTCTTCAAGCTTTAAGAGCTTAGCCCCAATAGTGTGGAAGCCTCAAGTGGAATCACAAATCACCAAGACACCTTGGAAGACTTTAGAGAATATGGATACTTGGTTCTCTCTAGTGAAATTGGCTAGCCCTTCTTAGTGTACCACACTAGTGCCCATTTCACCAACCAAGGACAGCTTTATATAGTGTGGAGGATTAGGGTTAAACCCTAATACCCATGGCCTTCCATTTCCTAGGATCCAAGGGTTAAACACTCCATGGACTATCCATGAAAGCTTAGCCCAACCTAAATGAACTTGGCCCATTCCATATATATAAGAGTCCATATTTAATTAGTTCCTTTTGATCACTTAATTAATTATAAATTAATTCTTTATCAGTACTAATTAAATAATATGATTCCATATTAATATATTAGAACTTATAATATATTAATATTAATCATAAACATACTATTCTCAAAAGATTATCCATATAAATTGTGTCGGTGAAGTGCAACCCAAATGGACCATGCCGGGTCGGGTCAAGTACATACCAAATATAGTTATGGACTTAGACATTAATCCAACAAGAATATGGTGAGTAATTAGACAATATTGTGTAAATACCTGCATGGGTGGGTTTCACTTTCCCATCCTTTAGATCCTACAAGTACTTAGGGCAGTTTTGCTTCCAGTGCCCCTTGTCTTGGCAATAATAGCAATCATCATCCTCTGGAATGGCAGAAGGAGTGACAGAACCGCTCTTGGTCCTTGATGAGGAGCCTTCAAGAGACTTTCCCTTGGTACCCTTCGAAGGGGACTTCCTCTTTTTCCCTTTGCCTTGCCCGATAGCCAAAACAGGGGTAGATATTGGAGTAGGAGTAGTAGAGGTAACAACCGCCTTGCCCTTAAGAGCGGTTTCAGCAGTCTTCAAGAGTCCTTCAAGTTTGTGAAGAGTAACTTCCTCCTTGTTCATATGATATGTCATACGAAATTGGTCATAACAAGAAGGTAAGGAGTGCAAAATGATGTCAATTTCCAACTCCTCATGGAAGTTCACATTCAGCTTGAGCAAACGGTCCACATACCTTTGCATCTTTTGCATGTGGCCTGTGATGGATTCACCATCGTTCATGCGGGTTGTTATCATGGAGGAGATTATTTCATACCTCTCCTGACGAGCACTCGGATGGTACCTTTCCATCAGGTCTTGGTGCATCTCAAAAGGGTAGAAGTCCTCATAGGACTTTTGGAGCTTGGCTGTCATCGTGGCCATCATGATGCATGCTACCTTAGTAGCATCTCTCTCATGTGTCCTGAATTCAGCGATCTCCTCAGGAGTAGCAGTGGACTCGTCAAGCTCCTTTAACTCCTTAACGAGGACATATTCCTTGTCCTTATAACGAGTAACCATCCTGATGTTCCTGATCCAGTCCATGAAGTTAGAACCATCAAAGATGACTCTCCCACAAAGATTCATGAGAGAGAAAGAGCCAATTGGGTTAGAGCCCGAAGCATTGGTGTTGGAAGACATCTGAAAGAAGAAAGCAAGTTTAGATTAGATATATAGAGTCCTTAATAAGACACCCAAATGTAATATTAAGGCTAGGATCCAATCATAATATATTATACTTAGAAGAGGGATGTCGTAATCTAAGTAATAACATATTTGAAAGGTACGTGAATGACGATTCACCAATTTCCACCATGAAAAACGAAATAAAATATTTGGTTTTAATTGGATTTGAAATTCCTAGATTCTTTTGAGATTCATTGAACTTTTCAATGGCATGTTTCAATCTCGATTGTGCCCTTCAAGTTTTGTGATTGGGATGTCGAGGATCACAAAATAAGGTGTGAATAACCATACTAATTCACTTTGTACCCTTAATATTATCACCTAATCAATGTGTCGTTTAACCACACACGTTCCATTGATCTATGACAAACATTAAGTCACCCTTCGAGATCCTTACTAGTCCAAGTTAGTGTGTCGGTTAACCACGCACGCTCCACCAACGACTTGGTAAGGTACAAAGTGTGAATTCCATGGACTAGCACCATGTTCACATTTTTCTTAAAGTAACTAAGATTGGAAATTAAAATATTTAGTTACTTTGTAATAATCATTATACTTTTAATGAGGATTTAAAGTCATTGTCCTACCCATTCGGCTAACGACCCTCCACCGATCAAGGAAGCGGTGGGTGAGAGTGGACACCCATTAAGCTGTCATTTTATAGGCAACAACCTTATACGCCCCTTATAGACCGGCTTCGTGAATGAGGCCTACTAACGGTAGAACGACTTATTCTTATACATATATATAATAATTAACCATTAATGTTATAAATAGTATAAGTGTTGAATTTTAACTATTAAAACTCTAAGGGTTGGAATTAAAGTTTATTAAAGTGTGTGAAACTTTACAAATTCCAAAACTTGAGGGCAAGTTTTGTAACTATCCAAAACTTTTCATTTCATAACTTATGAATTAAAGGTTCATAAAAATGAAGACTCTTCATATTTATGTAACTTATGTGTTTTAAATGTGTGTTTAACAGAAGTGACCTTTGGATATCCATAACTTGAGGACAAATTATGGACTCCATTAAAACACATAAATGATCAAGAATTAATCCTAAACAATTCAGCAAATAATTCCTATCATCTTCTAAATCCATAAGAACATGAACATGATCATCAAAGTTTCAAGAATTATATGAACACATACAAAGCATGAAATTTTGATATAAGCTATTGTAAATGGATTAGAACAACCATTACACCAACTAAAACAAGTTTTAAAACATCAAAACAGTTTAGGGTAATGTTTCTAGTCCATTTCCTGTAGCAAAAGTCGAAAATATGCATTCTGAGGCTCCTACTCGTTGAGTGCACGAACCTACTCGGCGAGTAGGATGAGTGTACACATGAACTCGGAGAGTCCCCCATGGACTCGGCGAGTTCATCAGGCAGACAGCAAAAATTTGACTTTTTTCACTATTTTGCATCAAGTATCAAACAAACAAGCCTATGCTCTGATACCACTGTTGGGTTTTGAGCATTCTAACATTTCCTAAGTGTACATGCAACCCTAATAAACCTTGGATCTATGTTTGTCTAAGGTACATGCAAAATATTATTTTCTAAGGTTTATAACCTATCTAGCATGGCATGGGGTACTTTTAAACAAAAAAGAACTAGATGAATTACATACCTTTTGTTGATTGTTGATTCCTTGGAGTTTGAGAGCCAAGCACCAATAATGTGAATGCCTCAAATGGAAATCACAAATCACCACAAACATGGAAAATGTATGAGAGAGTATACTAACTCTTAGAATTCAGCCACCACTATTACACACACACACACACTCTAGGGTGATTTTCATGCAACATAAGCTTGTTTATATAGTGTGCATGGTTAGGGTGAAACCCTAATAACCCATGTCTTTTCCTCTTCCAAGGATCCATGGGTTAAAGCTCCATGGATCATCCATGGACTTCCATATAAGCTTAGCCCATTCCCAAATGAGTGTTAGCCCATACCATATAAATATAATAGCCCATGATTTAATTAGTCTTACTTTTAATTACTAAATTAATTCATAATTAATTCAAGATTAAAACTAATTAAATAACATGACTTTATATTAATATATTATAACTTATAATATATTAATAAATCGTAAGTATACAATTCTCATAAAATTATCCATAAATAGTTTGGGTGAAGTGCAACCCAAATGGACCATGTCGGGTCGGGTCAAGTATATACCAAATAAGTTATGGACTTAGACACCTTATCCAACACTTACATCGCCAATCTATGGCGCCCAACAACTAGCACAACCCAACAAATAGCAATCGTAACCACAACTTTACAAATCATCGCAACACAACAAACAGAGATCCATGCATCAGAAAAATAATCCTTCCTGCATGTTTTTGGCACCAGAACCTGGATCCCTCACACCATTCACCCATGGCCACCATATTCCTTGATGGTCCATCCACACGCCGCCATGACAGGGTTGTCTCATGTGCCGATATTTGCACAGCAACCGCCAAGCTTCAACCAACTTGCACAGCAGACGCCGAGTGCAACCCCTGCACCATCTCAGCTGCAAGTAGCATGCGTGCAGACTTCGTCCAGCCAGGGACCTGGCCTTTATGGATTCGGCATCCAGTTCTCGGTAGCATCTGAATTTAACCCCTTCATGGCATCCAGTCAGTTGTTCAACCCATACACACAACAATACACAGGAGCAAGCCCATATCTAGTTCCTCCGGCAGGGAAATATGCAATCCAGAACCTTGGATTGCAGCCAAATCTACAACAGTATGAACCATACATCTCGCAGGCGGCCATGCATAACCAAATGTATACGAGCCCCTACCAGATGCAGCAACACATGGCTCATGGTGGTATGCCATATTTATACATGGATAACCCCATGTGAAGCGCAAGTTCCAACTTTAGCCATGAACTCCTACAGCTCGAGATCCCGCACACTGCGATGATTCCAAACATGTTAAAGTATGACGGCACTACAGACCCAAATGACCACATCGACAACTACGAGTGGACGATGACATCTCTTAAGATGGATCGCCGCTTCACCTGCACATATTTCCCTTGTACCTTAACTGGAAACACAAGCAAGTGGTTCAAGTCTCTAAGGCCAGGCAATATCTCAAGCTTTGAGCAACTAAAATACCTTTTCCTCGACAGCTTCATGCAATTGAGAAAAGGAAAAGGAGATGCCAACTATGTGATGGCGTGAAAAAAAAAAGAAGGAGAATCGATTCGTGACAACTACGATCGGTTCACGCTAGCTACCCTGAATGTCTCAGGACATGAAGAATTCCTAGTGACAGGCGCCTTTGCCCAAGGTCTGCTTCCTAAACCCCTATCAATAAAAATGAAAGGAACAATTCCCCGATCCAGGGACGAACTCAAGTTCCATGTGGAAAGTACCTGCTTAAAATCGAAGGGGATGGAAAAAAAAAGGCCAATCTCAAGGCTGTGGCCAATGCTTACCTCAGGCAGGAGAAAATGGCGCCTCGGCCAAGCCCGGTTCAACAAAAAAACCAAGATGGCAACCAACAGAGACACAACCATCATTCCAGGCACATTTCACGGCGGTATAGACCTTTCAACAGGGATGATAGCAGAAGCATCCACAATGATGTCCATGCAATCAATAAGACTCCAGCCAAGGAGAACAAAGAAAATACCAAGTTCTGTGAGTACCATCGAAGCAAAACACACGACACCAACGAGTGTACAGTATTGAAGCCAGAAATTGATGAGAAACAACTAGTGGGAAATATAGTCGACATAGCGAAGGACCTCAGGGCGAGATTTGATGGGGACAAGCACCAACCAAAAAATCAAAAACATGGGGGAAGGGATAATGAAAGAGGGGTTGAGATACTCACCATCACACGGCCCCGCCCATGTAATAATCGCAAGAACCAGTGCGTGGGCGCGCAAGTATACCATCAAAACATCCTCAATATAACATTTTCAACACACAATCCTCGGCCAGAGCACTGGGATCCGAACGATCCTATGCACATCACTGGTTTCATTAGCCAAAACTGTAACATCCATAAAATTCGAGCCAATTTAAAACTTTTTAAATCGTATAAAACCATTCAGTTATTACAATTTGTTTTCAAAATAGTTTAAACATCAGAGTTCCCATAAATCATAATCATCATTCGAGGAAGTGTACGGTCACGCCTTCGCCTTCCCGCGGTCATCCGCTGAACCTGAAACAAGAAACTGAAATTGTAAGCCCGAAAGCTTAGCAAATTACCCCCAAAATACCAACGCTGTACCGATAATTATATCATATAAACATATAAGCAACAGAACAACCATGCATCACGAGTCTACAGTGTGACTGGTCCGCCGGCACCAGGCCTTCAGTCCTCCTGGTCCACTCCCTGGGTCTACAGTATTACTAGACCACCCGCACCGGGCCTTCAGTCTATTTTGCCCACTCTCTAAGCCTCGGCACGTCTGGACCGCCCTCTCGGGGCCTTCAGCCTATCCGGACCACTCACCGGGCCTTCGCCCTGACTATGTGCCCTCCCGAGTCTACAGTTTATTTGGTCCACCCTGCGTATGGCCTACAACAGAAAGCAGGACCCGCCTCAACCCAAACCCCAATCAAACAACCATGTGCACATATAATAGATAATCACATAACAGTCCATAGACAAACAAACCGATCTAGCAGATCGTAGATCATAGCAACATCCTAACCAGGATACCGACCTAACCGGTCACTAAGATAGCATCATCCTATATACCAGGATATCGACCTAAACCATGCCACTAACATAATACCATCCTAACTACTAGGATCTAGATCTAGTAGATCAATAAACATATCAAACAAAACTGGTATACAATCCGAGAAAGGGCCGACCTTGGTGCCTTAGACCCTGTTGATATAGTGAGGATAACTCACCTTGCAACGCTGATCCGAACTGAAGAAACGAACTCCTAAACCGCTATCTCACTGGAAATCCCGAACTATCACATAACAAATACCAAGTCATTACACAACATAACAATCTTGGCTAAGGGTTCACTCAATCCATCTTGTCCATTCTCTTTTATTGGGCCAAGGCCCAATTCCAAGTCCATAACCTTGAAAGTCTTTATGCAAGGCCCATTATTGGCCTAATTTACTAAATTGGGCCCAACTTCCTTATTGGTCTTAACCCTATGATCCAATGTCACCAAAACTGCTCCAAAACATATCTACTCAGAAAGTATAGCAAGGCCCAAACCCTACTAGCCCAAAAAGTAGCCCAAATCACCAAAAGTCCACAAAAGGCGTACGGCGTACCCCAAGGCTACGCTGGGCGTACAAGAGTCTCGCATTGACTGGAAAACGGGGTCATTGACCCCGTACGCTGGGCGTACAGAACCTTATGTTAGGCATAAGCAGGGTTTCACCAAAACCTTAATAAGTGCTTAATGGCTTAAGCACTTAAACCCAAACTCCATATCCATTGACCAAATGTGTCTAGGACTCATAAAGTCTCAAACTTTATCACTTTGGACGTCCAAAAAGCTCTTAATCCAAGGTCTTAATCATTAAGACCCTTCTACTACATGCATGGGACATCTTAAGCCATTGGGACCTCATTTTTATCACTTAAGACCTCTTCAAGGTCCAGAAAGGACAGATTATCTCGTCCAAAATGCATCATGACAACACAACTTCAAATCTACAAGCCAATCTCCTTCTTCAACTATTTGTTAGAATGGCTTCACCTTCAAGATCTCAAAATACCCACCAACTCACTCTTACACACAAGAACTAGGGTTTGGGGAAGTTTCTAGAAAATGGAGGCTGAGAAGGAGGAGAGAAAATGAGCCATAAGGATGTTTATATAGCCCCCAACCCGAGATATTACGGTTTCCTTCTGCTATGAGTACGCCCAGCGTACACAAGTGTACGCCCAGCATACTAGGGCACACCCTAGTACGCTCAGCGTACGCTTAAGTACGCGCAACGTACTCGCTCCCTAGTATGCTCAGTGTACCCTTATGTACGCGCAGCGTACTCCTCCTGGTCCCAAAATTACAATTTTGCACTTAGGCTCTTTATGGCTTTACCCTTCCATCCCTAGGGACCACAAATGACAAAACTTGGGATGTTACAACTCTCCCCCACTTAAATTCAATTTCGTCCTCGAAATCATTCTTTACCATCCCTGGTAACCCGACATCCTGAGGGGCACCTCCTCAACCATGACATCCGACGACTTTCAAAGGAGACTAAACCCAACGGGGATCTTTTCATTCCAAAGAAGACGATTCCACAATCCCATGCGGCACACAATCCTTCACCACCTAAACTCGCAATCTGGAAACTTGGATTCGATCTGACTCCCTGGCCGACCACTCATACTATCTATCGCTAGCTCTCTTTTCATTACTACTAACGGACTATTCAGCCCTGTGAACCTGAAGTTCCTACCCGAAATAGAACCATGGGTCATATTTTGCTAAATCCCTGCCCCTACGACTCACTGTTGACCCGCATCGGATTTCTTGGCCTACTACATAGAGCAGGACCGCCTCAGCCCGATCAAGCACAACATGCCATCTAATAGACAATTAGAAAAAAATATGTCCACTTAATACTGACGATAATTTACCATGTCGTTCCTTTCCATCCACCACTTCCATAGAATACAGTCATGCAAGCGATTATCACCAACAACATACCTACCACTACTGGCCCACTAGTACGGCACTCATATCTATCCTATAGCACCCTTCGGGTGGGAATACCAATATGCCAAGTCCAATTGATCATAGGGTCCAGTCATCCTCGAGATGGAATACCCTGGATTGAAAAACCAACATGTCAAATCAATTTAACCATCGAGTTGAAACTCTCATGGCTTGTTGGCCTATCGCTTCAACCCTACCGCTCCTCTTGAGCCTCTGTGCCTACGACTTTCAGTCGGCCCACACTGGGTATCTTGGCTTACTGCATAGAGCAGGACCGCCTCAACGCTACCCACATATAATGTGTCTCCATAGACGACCGGGAGAAAGATCTAACCCGAACGCGCTCCTACAAAAGACATAATCAACACAATCTCTATTCCCACAGCCTATGACTGTAATGTTCCCGATAACCTATCGACACTGATGTCGTCACTTCAGTTGTCCCAACGCTCCATCCTGGAGATTCTCATCTCCTCCATTGCCCAAGAGGACCTAAACAATGTCCATCATAACACCACCAAGCGTCACAGTACTAAAACCTCACCCCATACTATCCACTTGTAGAACAAGTTGCTACCCCATAACACATATATACTCAGAACTTGATCAGATAACTAACAAAACCATAAAAAAATGTTCATCATGCTCCATCAGCATGTTTAATACTTAAGGACTGACCTACTAATTGCTATTGCATGGAAGCATACTCAATACATGCACATAGATCTACTAACACACATAGAGTCTTCAGCATAACTGGACACCCTCACCAGACCTTCAGTCTATCTGGACCACTCTCAGAACCTTCAGCATGTCTGGACCGCCTCTCTGGGCCTTCAGCCTGTCTAGACCGTTCTCCGAGCCTTCGGCCTGACTGGTACGCCCCACCGGCCTTCATTTTATCTGGCCCTCTCTAAACTGTTGAGCATCTCCCTGGACCACCCCTCCTGGTGATCTCTCCTATGCAGGCTATTCTCACCAACTTGGGGTTCTGAACTCCTGATCCATTCCGTGGACTCCAACCCCGGCCTAACCCTAGGCCTCATGTCGATCGTTCACCCTCTCGGAAATTCATGATTTGTCCCCTGACCCGCGTATCTATCACATACGCTAAATAACATACACACCTGTGCTGAGAGTGCTGCCGAGCCCTGGCAGCTAACAAAACCTTCAATCTATCAATCCAAAAACCCTCATAGCTGAGCACACCCTCGACCGAATACTCGAACTGAACTCAAATCATGACCAGAACTCAAATCTGATTCCCCAAATTCTATTATCAACCACCAAGAAGACGTGATAAACATGTTGGGGAGATTTACCGAACTCCCAACTCACACAATCCTCAAACCAAACAGCCACTTGGGTTGTCTTCCTTCCTGACAACGATATGAGACTTGTCCCATTTTCAGCACTGCTCCTGTTTCTATATCCCGGGACGATTCTCCCCCACTTTGATTCGACTAAGTCTTCACAATACATGGAAATTGGAGAATTCCCAACCCTTCTCATTTCCCAACGATCGATCTGATGACAACCAACTCTTTCCCAATTGATCACACACTTCTAATTACCAGATGAACACTTCATGAATCCCAGTGAAACCAATACTCACTAATGCTTGAATGACCCCACACTCATGTCCTAAAGACCAAAAGATAAATGCTCCAACTAATACCTCGGTAACAAACCACTTCCATTGGCGCTTTCATTCGTCAATCACTAACGGTTGCTGAAACCACTGAATCCTGACAATGATGGATGACCCTTCTGTAGGACCTTATCCGCATACCTCCCACATAATACCCCTTTTCCCAAAGGTTCTCCAAAAAAGTTCCCACTCTCGGGCTTTAGAATCATTCTATTCAGGGTTCGCACCCTAACTCACTTACCTGCTTAAACGTCCACAGCTGAAGCAACCTCTGCCCTAACTCGGGCTACAAACTACTTCCCATGACCTAGTCTACAATCTCGAAAGTGCAATAGGTGGCACAATCAATCCTTATCGCCCGATACAAGAAATCCAAGGAAAACCGATCCTCACAAAATACCTATGCTACATCGACCCACCTACGCTCACCGGTTCTAAAATAATGTTTCCCATCCCTGCATCCAACTGACCCCGAGCTAGAATACAACCTGATCCTAGGGTCACAAGCCTGCTCACTCCTTCGAGCTCGAAAAACTGAAATGGCACAATCCTTGCCCTATAAAACGACAGTCCAATCCATCAATTAACCAATTCACTTCCAACTACAAAACCCCAGCTGAACATAATCATCACCCATTTCCGGAGTCCCCGTGACTCACATTACGACCTTGAGCAAACCCCCGAGCCTTAAATCTAGAAACTCATGTGCTAGCCTCTCCCGCTCAACCTGCGAAACGCAACGAGTACAGAACATCTCCCTGATCTCAAGTAACTACAGTCCTCTGCTCATCAGAATATGTCCCAGCAACGAGTCCCGATACTGGAAAGCCCAACCAACTCCTCCCCCTGTCATTGTTACAACTGCTGAAGCTGTTGCGGCAGCCGTCTCCGCAAGGCTGCATAGTGCTCGACAAAATACTCAACCATGACGGTCTTAAAAGAACCAATCATCTCCGAAATCTATCCCCGAACGATCTTGCTCACCTACTCCCGGATGATCCTCCTGACATGATCCTCTGACAATACTGGCTTATCCTGGCTACCAGCTCTCGATCCTAATCCGGATCGGGTCTCAAAACGTCTTGAATAATCCATACCATAATCATGGGACCAACTTCCACCTAAACCCTAGGGGTTGTGACTTCCTTGCTACGTGTATGGGTCCTGTGCTTTCAGTAGTACGGGCCCATACTACCTTCCACACTTACCCATATTTGTCTCAAGTATCATCACAACACCCTAACAATATACATAATCATAGCGAGCACTCAATCCTCACTCCTAGAGGAGTGCTAAATATCTCATAACTGGCCTCCCGGCCTCTCACCACCCACCCATCCACCAACTGCCACACGACCCTCCATTGGTGCTAGTTAACTAATGCATGAATACAATCACATGTCGCATGGCTTAAACAATCCTAGACTAAAAGATTTAATCCCACAACGGTTGGTCTCAGAAGAGAATTACACAGCAAGAGCAAATCCCTTACCCTAAGATCGTTTAACCCATGTAGCATGTGACTTGGAGTATTCACCCAATAGTTATTTCACACCCGAAAGCGTCATACTACAATTAATGAGGTACTCTACATAAGATAAGGCATGAAAGATTATGCAATTCTATCATATGGTTCCCGAGGATCCCTATCTTATCATTAGCAAGCTGTTCTAACATATCACATAGTCAAATAACTGCATGGTATTTTAGGGTCTACTTACTGGCTCTGGCTGATAGTACACTTCGCATCCTCTTTTACTAATTTTGAAAACCATTTAAAATCATTTTGGAAATCTTTCCTTGATTTGAGACTGGATTCACACGAGTGTTCCTCCGATTAACTCAAACCAAGGCTCTGATACAAACTTGTAACATCCATAAAATTTGAGCCAATTTAAAACTTTTTAAATCGTATAAAACCATTCAATTATTACAATTTGTTTTCAAAATAGTTTAAATATCAGAGTTCCCAGAAATCATAATCATCAATCAAGGAAGTGTATGATCACGCCTTCGCCTTCCCGCGGTCATCCACTGAACCTGAAACAATAAACTGAAATTGTAAGACCGAAAGTTTAACGAGTTACCCCCAAAATACGAACGCCATATCGATAATCATATCATATAAACATATAAGCAACAGATCAGCCATGCATCACAAGTCTACAGTGTGAGTGGTCCGCCCGCACCGGGCCTTTAGCCCACCTGGTCCTCTCGCTAAGTCTGTAGTATGACAGGACCGTCCGTACCAGGCCTATAGTTTATTTTGCCCACTCTCCAAGCCTCGGCACGTCTGGACCACCCTCTCGGGCCCTTCAGCCTTTCCGGACCGCTCGCCGGGCCTTCGGCCTAACTATGTGCCCTCCCGAGTCTGCAGTCTATCCTGTCTGCCCTAGGTATGTTGGCCTACAGCACAAAGCAGGTTCCACCTCAACCCAAACCCTAATCAAGCAACCATTTGCACATATAAAAGATAATCACATAACAGTCCATAGACAAACAAACCGATCTAGCAGATCATATAGCATAGCAGCATCCTAACCAAGATACTGACCTAACCGGTCACTAACATAGCATCATCCAAATACCAGGATACTGACCTAAACCAGGCCACTAACATAATACCATCCTAACCACCAGGATGTAGATCTAGCAGATCAATAATCATATCAAATAAAATCGGTATACAATCCGAGAAAGGGCCGACCTTGGTGCCTTAGAACCTGTTGATATAGTTGTTGAATAAGGTGTCTAAGTCCATAACTATATTTGGTATGTACTTGACCCGACCCGGCATGGTCCATTTGGGTTGCATGGCATCATGCGTTTGGATAGACTAAATAATAGAAATAGCACTTGTGGTTTATTAATATATTATAAGTTCTAATATATTAATAGTATTATTTAATTAGTATTGATCAAGAATTAATTTGGAATTAATTAAGTGATCAAAAGATGACTAATTAAATATATGGGTTGATTATGTAAATCACCCACAACTTGTATAGTGGGATAAAAGGCTCCATGGATTATCAAGTTGGGTTAAACCCATAGGATGCTCCATGGGAGTTACAAACCCATGGGTCATGGAAATGAAGATTCATGTCACATTAGGTTTTACATGGTGTAACCCTAGATGTGACACACTATAAGGAACATGATACTCACCAAAATCGGCTACACTAAGAACAAGAGAGGGCAAGCCGATTTTTACAAGTGTTATACATACTCTAAAGTTATTCCAAAGCATTTGGTGTTGTGTCAAGCATTTGAGGCATCACACTTGGGGTGCTAGGCTCTCAAGGTTTTCAAAGAATCGAATCAACTACAAGGTATGTAATTTTAGCCATCTTTTCGATTACAAGTTCCCCATGTATGCTAGATAGGATTATGAACCTTGGAAATCATATTTTGCATGTATTTTAGACAAACATAGATCCAAGGTTTTCTAGGGTTGCATGTACACTTAGGGGTGTTAGAATGCTCAAAACCCATCAGTGGTATTAGAGCCTAGACTTGTTTGTTAATACTTGATGCAAAATAGTGTAAAAATCAAAATTTTGAGATGTTTGCATAGGGGAATTGACGAGTCCATGGGGGGACTCGACGAGTCCAAGTGAAAATGCAACCAACTCGGTGAGTCAGTTCATGCACTCGACGAGTTGGCCATGCAGGGTGCAGAATTTTGGATTTTTGCTGCTGGAAATAGACTAGAAACATTACCCTAAACTGTTTTGGTGTTGTAAAACTTGTTTTAGATGGTGTAATGGTTGTTCTAATCCATTTACAATGGCTAATATCAATTTTTCATGATTTTATGTGTTCATATGTTCTTGAAACTTTGATATGAATATTCATGTTCTTATGAGTTTATGATAGATTATAGGAATTACTTGTTTAAATGTTTAATTCATGATCTTTATGTGTTTTAATGGAGTCATAACTTGTCCTCAAGTTATGGATAACCAAAAGTCTCTTTGTGTTAAAAACCATTAAAAGAACACATAAGTTATAAAATGAAGAGTTTTCATTTTAACTCATAAGTTATGAATTTGAAAGGTGTTGTAAAGTTACATGTTGAGAGAAAAACTTTGAGAGACACTTGAACAAAAAGTTAGAACAAGTATATAGCGGAATAGTTAATCTCGAAGGATCTGTTAGCTCAACAATAATATTAAGAGTTAGAAGTTAGTGAGTTAGATGCGGAAAGTAAAGAAAAGTAAATGACAACAATTGTTATATCAAGTATACACAAAAGTAGATTCATAACAAGGAATACATTCAAACCAAGTTAGTAAGTGAGATCTAGCTTAGTGATTAAGTCACAAGTGACTTGCTCCGAAGAGAGATGATTATTGATTATGAGAGTAAGAAGCTTTGATAAGTAAGATAGAATGAGAACTTGAAGATGTGTATTAGAATTTGATAAGAGATTCACACCGGTACTGATTACATGAGAAATGATCTCTATTTATAGAGACAAGTTTACAACTCTAAGAGTAGCCAAGCAAGTCATACTGGACATTAGAGTGTTTTATAGAAAAGACAAAATAAACTAAGTAAAGATAAACACTGCGATGCTGAAGACTTCGGATGACAAATTGATGAGATTGCTTGACTGCGGTGGCTTGGAAGCTGCGGTAGCTGATATTTAAGAGGGTCACTTTTTTAATTCAACAATTTCCCCCTAATTGACCTCTTTAACTTTGATCAGCTGTTAAGTTTAAGGAACTTGATCAAGATCCACCAAAACTTCCTGACGTTCTCTAACCAGTTGATTCTTCTCAGTATCTCAAACTTGACCTCTAAGGTTGTGTGCTTGGATTTTCAACTGCGTTGCGGCAGATCTCAAGTTGTTTTCTGGTGAGACGGTGCATGGCAGTCATAGGAATGAAATATTTGACGTTGTCAGTCTTCCTCTTGAAAATGACTCCCAGCTCAGGATAGTTGGTTGCACCTAAGGAGCTTTCTTCATAGCCTTCGGTAAGCATGGGCGCGGGGTCAAGCGGTGGTAAGTCAACAATCTTGGTGTTCATGGGATGAATTTCTACATCTATTTTTGCGAAGTCACAAATTGCTTCCATAAGAAAGGTACTTGCCCTTTCAAGAGCGATCTTCGTCTTCGGATGCTTCTCAGACTTGTGCTGAAAAACTGTGGTGATGAGAAACACTTCTTCAGGGTTCATACACGGAAAATCAGCCTGGGTGCGGATGTAGTCGTGCTCCCTCCTGGTCAGGGTGTACAGGATGAACTCAGCCTTCATGAACTTCAAGATCTTGTAATTCTTCATTGCGGATGGTCTATTGTTAGACCATATGTGTTCAACTAGAGAGGCATGCTTAGCATAGAATTGGCTAAGTCTCTCGAACTCCATAGGAAGTCTTTTGTCGTCAAGAAGGCTGCGGTCGAACTGCTCAAATACAGTGAAGTATCTGGCATTCGGTGAGATTGGGACATCCCAGTAACCGTCTGAGGGGGGTTCCGCATAGGTGAGATGAGGGACATAGCCATCATCAAGAAGTATTCTATGTGGATTGATCCAAGAATTTATCAAGGATTCATCCATAATTGTGTCGAATCCGCAGAGTCTCCATACTTCTTCGGCCAGTTTGGCTGCCTTCCAGTATCTTTTTCTCTGAGTAGTGGCAGGAGAGTCGTTTGAGCTTGGAGACGACATATACTCCTCCAGATTCTTGAAGTGCGGGGGAGTTTCTGGTTTGTAGGAGTATTATGGAGAGGGGAGTTGTGATGAGATGGTTACGGTGAGAGTTGTTTTTCATGTTGCGGTGATGGTTGCGGTGTGGGGATTTTTTCAGAAGAGACTAGGGGAGTTTGATGATGTGAAAGAGATTGGTCGGAGTGATGGACTTCTTCACTTCCCCCTCTTGAGGAGTTCAGACCTGGAGCCTCCTCAAGCCATTGACGAAGGCCATCAACCTTGTCAAACACCGTCTGAAATTGAGCTTTGAGCTCTTCTTCCAACTGTTGGTTATTGGGAATGGAGGGGTTGAAGAGTAGTTTATGAATCTCCTTGGTGAGCTGAAGAATTTCCGGACCATGGAAGTTGGTCGATAGAGATCGTTGCATTCTGTTGATAGTAGTTTGGAGAATAGAGATTGTTGACTCATAAGCAATATGAGTTTCAGCAATCAACTTCTCAGAATGTGAGGCCTGATCCGCAATTGCTGCTTGAAGGTCGGTTTTGATTGCGGTAACCTCAGAGATGAGGCATTCCGCAGCAGCCTTAAACTCCTTATGATCAGCTTGACGATTGTTGTCAAGTGATTTGATCCCCATTTCAACCTTTAGAGAAATGCGCTCTGCAGCCATTCTCTCTCACGTTTCCAATCGTTCTATTTTTTCCATCAAGGACTGCGGTCCCGGGCTGTCTTCTGGTTGCGGTTGATTTGGCTTGACCGCAGCTAAGACTTGATCAACCTTATCCTGAAGACTCAGAAATTCTTTTCTTGTGACTGCGTGCTTCTTCTTCTTCTTCTTCTTCTTTTCCTTAGGCTTAGTAGTGGAGTGATGAGAACCACTGGATTCTTCATCTTCATCAAACATCATTAAGTTGTCATCTGAAGGAGAGGGTTTGTTTACCTCTTGTGTTTCATCATCATCGAAGCCAAAAATTGGAGCAGAGCTCACTTCGATTTCAGGTTCTTCATCTTGTGAACCTGCAGCAGTTGGAGAGAGGGGAGCTTGATGGATATGCTGATCAGCAGCAGTTTGCTGAGCTTGTTGAACTTTGTCTGCCATTGCGGACATCCATTGTTGAACCTTCAGGATAGTGGCTACGGTATTGGCATTGTTGATGGCATCTGCCCAATACTTTGCCACAGCTTGAATCTCTTGTTCCTTGAGCTGTTGTTTCTTGATCTGCTGATCCTTGCGAGCTTGAAATGCCCTATGAAAAGCGACATATTTCTTGGCTTCAGCCTCGTTAGAGGGTTGATATCTGCTCCAAGAATCATTAGAGTCTTCTCCGTCAATTCCTATAAATCGCACCAAGGTCTCCCTTGGGTTCACGGATCCTTGCACATTTGTGCTCACCGTGCCTAAACCACCTGATTGTAATGTTAGCAGAGTAGGATTTCCTGAGCTTCCTTGGTCTCCTTGACCCGTGGTCAAGTTTGGCCTCGGCTCAGTTCTGGAAAAGGCGGAAGAAGTGCCTTGCGGATGGGACTTTGTTTGGAGTGTATGGGTGACATTCAACAGGATGGAGTTCAACTCCTTGGATGAAAAAATATGCAGTCGGGAAGCCCTGGAGACTTTAGGGAGAGAACCAGTATTATCCCTTTGGGAATGTACTAGTGGGGAGTCTCCTCTCTGTTGTGATTCATAATCACTTTCTGAGTCTAAAAGGAAAAGGATGGTGTTATCAAATGGATGTGCAGGCATCCCAAGGACTACCGGAACCTGTTGAGAGGCTGAGGTATCGGTCCGGTCATGAATTTGGCTAGTGGGATCAGCTTTTCCGTTTCTTGAGGATAGAGATGGGTTGGTTATCCTCTTCAGAATCACTACCGGAGTCATGGCGACTCGGTTCAATAGTTATTATAACTGGTGGTGATTTTCTCTTCTTTGATGGTTTGGATGGTTTGGGGGCATCCTTTTTAGGGGTGCTAGATTTCTTTGTGGTGCGGGGACCAAGGAGAGAAGAAACCTTATGTTTGCGTCTCTGAGAGACGTTAGAAAGAGTGGTAGAAGAAGGAAATGTGGTACCTTCAGGGTTAAAGGTTGCGGATGGAAGAGGCAGGGTAGGAAGGTATGGGTCAATACCTTCCGTAGCCTCAACGTGATCTAAGACATCAGCAGTCTCGAGACCAAGTGAAGTAAGAATATGGGTTGGGATTCTGCGGATGGGACCAAAAATAGTTTGATCAGAGGAAGGGTTGTACCTTTTTAAGTCTTTGGTGACGAAGAAATTAATGTCGTCACCCATGTCAATCTTGGCATCCGCATGCAAGTCAGATATGCACAGAGACTAGAATCGAGAAAATGTAAGCTCAGATGGGTTCTGCCTCGGGCTCTTCTTGGGAATGTATTGGAGAAAATCGTCCCACAGAATCTGACCGTAGTTCACATCGCGACTGGTGAAGATGCTCCAAACCAATTCTAGAAGTTTTAATCACATGTTGTCCATGCCTCCGGTTCTGCCGGCGAGACTGGGGATGATGAAGTGACATACAAACTGCCAGACCGCAGGCAATTGGTTCTTCTTGAACTCACCAATGCCTTTTATCTTCTTCTGATAGCCCATTTGATACAGTGTAGTGCTGACATCCGTCATTGATGGTGTGAAAAACTTAACAGATGGATGAATCAGAAGATTGATGGCTTAAAGGAACTTTTCTTTGTTCAGGATGACCAAAGAATCATTAACAAGGTTTAGATGGATTTCTTGAGGGTTATCGACTGGGCGATATGCAGAAAAGGCACACTTGTAGAGAGTGGAGAGTGGAACAATGTCTGTAAATGCATCAAAAGGTCCAAAAAGGGGATGATTCTTCAAGAACTTGATCATCAGTTTGGTTGGTGCATTGTAAGTTGGTTGATCGTCGAACACCGCTCTGAAATTGCTCGGGGCAATTGTGGGAGAGTCTGAACTAGTTGGGTTCACTGATCCAAAAGCTTTAGATTGTTTCTTGGATGCGCTGAATTTCACCATTGTTCAGTTGGTAAGAGCTTGAAGAATGCAGAGAAGGATTGAGGGTTTTGAGAGCGTAAAGGTTTCTTTGTGGAGACGAAAAGGGTTTTGTAGTGATTTGAAGGAGCGGGAAACGTTTAGGTATTTTGACCTAGGTGAAATTGGGAAAAAAATTGGGTTTATCTTTGAAAAAACATCTTTAATCTTAACCACATATTGACAAAAAGGGATAAAGATTAAAATTGGGATTAACCAAAAAGAAACTCTACATTTAGTGAAATGTCAGATGTAAAATCACGTCTTGAGAACGTGTGGAGGGGGTGAGAAAAATCCGTTGGATAAAGTAGAAGTTGTAACAGATGGGATGGTTTGGGTAATAGGAAGAGACATTTTAGAGGATTTGAATTGGAAAATCTTTTATTTTGTCATCATACCTAAAATAGGTCTGACACAAGGTTTTGGGAGACAAGAATGTGACAGTTTCTCAAAGGAATTTTTTTATTTAATGTTTTATTTAAAAAAGGATCATTAAATAGCACACTATGTTTTTTTGTTTTTCAAAAAGAATAAACTGTCTGTAAAGCAATTAATGTGACTGCAGATGAACACATCATTGCGGATGACTTCTTTGGTATTGCGGATGACTGCAGTGAGAGAAACTGAGAAGAGCACTTGTACAAAAGTTAGCAATAACAAACAAGAAGGACCCATGAAAGATAGATATAATATATGGTTGCGGTACATTGACTGCGGTACACAGAATGTTCCAAAACCATCTATTATCAATAACTTTCAGTTAGAACCGCAATCGAAACCAGGAAGGTCTGCGGTGCCTGTCAATTCAAGAAGAATTTAGGTTCCGAATTCATCATTCCCAACATTTGTAGGAACACATTGAGTTTTGTAGAGTCAAGTGCTTTTGTAAATACATCAGGAATCTCTTCATGAGTAGCGACAAAGATGAGTTCAATATTACCTTTCAGAATGTGGTCTTTGATGAAGTGATACCGTAATTCAATATGTTTAGTCTTGGAGTGCTGAATAGGATTATGAGAAATCGCTATGGCACTTTCAGAGTCACAATAGATTGGTATTCGCAACATTCTGTATCTGTAGTCTAACAGTTGTGTCTTCATCCAAAGGACTGGGGAACAGCAGCTGGTTGCGGCCACTGTGACAACCCGAAATTTCCATTTGTACGAACAATATCTATTCAATAGAAGTCAGTCCAATTTCAGTGATTTTCAGACTTTTCCGAACAAGTTTGTGTACATTAGGGTTTACACTTTAGGAGATATCAGGAGAGTGGATGCTCCTGGGTTTGTGAAATTTGAACATTTCAAGTTTCATAATGTTATAGTCCAAGTTCGAGAATAAAAATATTTTATGTCAAAATATTTCAGGACTATAAATAGTTTTCTGAATTAAATTAATTCATTATTCACAATTCCAACTAGAGAAAAGCCATTTTCTCTCTGACGGATCTTCGGGTTTTTATCCCAGATTGTGAGTAACTCTTTCTAGTAGTGTTAGAATACATATTAGATGCTTATAACATGATTTAGATGGCTAAATCATTAGATCTAGGAGTTTACTCCCCAAGGTGTTCTTGGGCGGTAAACTCCCAAAACGAAGCCAAAACCGACACTTGTGCTTTGAAAAAGCCTTAGACCATTATGTATGCATGTTAGGGACAAGAAAACATACACAAATCCACCCAAGATTGGGAGTTTACGGCCCAGAACTCTCTTAGGCCGTAAACTCCATATTCACACCCTAAATGGTGTTTTAAGGCTCTAGGACTTTAAGGCTTGCATCTACGCTATTTTCCCAAGTAGTTTAAGGTCTTAAACCCATCAAATGACACAAATGAAAGTGAGTTTACGGCCCAAGTGAAGCTTAGGCCGTAAACTCCATATAAATGGACATAAAGGGTGTTTTCATGACACCTAAAGCCCTAGACCTTTACAAGAAATTGTACCCACTTAATGGAAGGACCAAACCACACCAAAATCACTTAACAAAGTGAGTTTACGGCCAAGACATGGTTCTTGGGCCGTAAACTCCTAAAAAGGGCACTAAGGTGTGCCTAATGCCTTCATATGCTAGGAATAAAAGTCTAGAACATATCCCACAAATGCAAGAGACTTGAAAGCAACAAAAACCACACCCCAAGGGAGTTTACGGCCGTAAACTCCAAGGGGAAATGGCCTTGAGGCCGTAAACTCCTATTTGGAGTACTTCTAGACCTTAAACCCTTCCAAGGAATTAGCCACTAAGTTAGAATAATTCTAGAAAGCATTTGGAACTTCAAAACACACCAAACACACATGTTTGGGAGTTTACGGCCGTAAACTCAAGGGTTTACAACCGTAAACTCCATGTGTGATGGTTTATGGAGAGTAAACTCTCATGTAGGGTCCTTTGGAAACCCTAAACTCAAGTACCCTGTCCCACAATAGCTTAGATGAAGTCCTTATGGCTTAAAACACTTATATAAAGTGTTATCTATGTCTAGGATGTCTTTAACATTATCAATTAGTCTTTTGAGTCTAATTGAGTGCATATATGTGTGATTATATGTTCATTAGGATCGTAGTGTGTGCACAAGTCCTCGCTTGACACCTAGCCATCCTATACCGTTCAGTTCATTCCAATCACCAACTACAGG
This sequence comes from Lactuca serriola, assembly GCF_051521515.1. Lineage (NCBI taxonomy): Eukaryota > Viridiplantae > Streptophyta > Magnoliopsida > Asterales > Asteraceae > Lactuca > Lactuca serriola. The sequence continues at coordinate 175,326,036 of NC_136411.1, read as the reverse complement.
TGAGTTCATACCCCTAATCAATGTTTTAAATGATTTTAAATGCTTTTATGGGGGGGAATACAAGTAGAAACAAACATGTTATTAAATCATTGTTATGTATTTTATAACTGTGTTTGTCATTTAACAGATTTCACATGCTACAAAATGTGATGCATGAAATGGTTTTACATCTTAAAAGCACATTGTTACCAAATGTTTTACTTCTGAAATATTTATTAAAATGGCATCAAGTCATTGTTGATTATTGTTCAAAACCCATGAGATGTCTTACAAAAACCATTTTTCATTCTTGAACTAAACTATGCATATACACTTATATTCTTATATATGTATTGATGTCATAGTTTGCATCTTTCATTTAGTTTCCCATACCCTTGAGTAGTAAGAGTGGGTAAACTTACATGGTCAACTAGTTATATTACAGTAGATTATCATAGGGATAATTTGAAGATAACAAACATTACTTCTATTACAAGGAGTCACACAAGAGTCAGTTCATTCATGAGTCTATACTAGTACATTACTTGATACATGAGTACTTACAGATGTTTACCTGATACTTGAATATGTTTACATATACTTACATGATACATGAACACATTTACATGAACGCATTACATGAGTACCTTTACGTAGATACACTTAACGGTGTACATTAACATGAATTCTAGTATCTCGAATTGCGAGGATGATTTATTAGTACCTTCTGTGTAAATCTTCCCGCCTATTCCACAGTACCTCGGAATATCTAAGACGGGACCCTATCCCATAGTACCTCAGGATACCTAGATGGGCCTCTATCCCACAGTACCTCGGGATATATGTACGGGACTAACCATTCCGGAACTCATCTGTTAGCAACAGTGGGTAATGAACATCTACGGATGCCTACGGTTAATACTTATATTAGGAAATCGATTTGGGACTAACCCTTCCACCCACCTGCTGCTGCTACAGAGGACAATTGGACAATCTTTGGATGCTCGTTAGGTTATACATTTCGCTTAATGCGATGTTGTGTTGGTCCTAGTACCCAGTGACAACACTTACAATATTACATTTTTCCTGTTTACTTTATTTTGACACATTCACATAAACGATGAGTTAGACTAAGCACTTTTAGTGCTAGTCAACACAAAGGAAAAACTATCATTTTACATACAGAACATTCGGGTCTTGGTAGAAGACTACACTTCTTACATACAGAACATTCGGGTCTTGGTAGAAGACTACATTTCATACTTACAAAACATTCGGGTCTTGGTAGAAGACTACATTTCATACGTACTGAACATTCGGGTCTTGGTAGAAGACTACATTTCATACTTATAGAAAATAAGGGTTTTTCTAGGGATTTCATACTTACCTCAACATTTTCATTTAACGATTTGCATGGCCTTCATAACAGATTTTCCAAAACAAGGCAATGACACATATATACTTATGAATTCACCAGCTTTAAAGCTGATACTCGCTTTCAAAATAACTTGTATTCTCAGGTCATCAGTAGACAGGTACGGAGACCAGGTTTTGAGAATACGGAGCAGACAAGTCTCGTCTTTTATTTTGATTGTATATTTGTGGTGTCTTATTACAATGAAAGAACACACATGTATTAAACTTTACTTATAATGCAATGGATGATGTTGTTGCTTGTTTATTATATTACACTGTTGTGATACTGTACATGACGTCCTCCACCCCTGAACGTTTCCGCCGTTCGTGGTTTTGGGGTGTGACAGCCACGTATTATGCTTCTGTGGTAGATAATGAAACACAACTTTGTTTTCTTGAGGACCAGCTGACAAGTATACCTCCTAAAAATTGACAACCACCAGATGTACTTTTTCGATGAAGTTTGCATCCGGCATGATCCGCATCAGTATATTCTTGAACACTGAAGTCATTGCCTGTGGGGTACCATAGACCAAGAGATTTGCTTCCTTTTAGGTACCGGAGAATTTGTTTGGCTGCGGTCATGTGTGAAACTTTTGGGTCAGCCTGATACCGTGCACATACACCAGTTGCAAAGACAATGTCCGGTCGGTTTGCGGTGAGATACATTAAAGAGCCAATGATACCTAGAGGGTTATCGACTGGGCGATATGCAGAAAAGGCACACTTGTAGAGAGTGGAAAGTGGAACAATGTCTATAAATGCATCAAAAGGTCCAAAAATGGGATGATTCTTTAAGAACTTGATCATCAGTTTGGTTGGTGCATTGTAAGTTGGTTGATCGTCGAACACCGCTCTGAAATTGCTCGGGGCAATTGTGGGAGAGTCTGAACTAGTTGGGTTCACTGATCCAAAAGCTTTGGCTTGTTTCTTGGATGCGCCGAATTTCACCATTGTTCAGTTGGTAAGAGCTTGAAGAATGTAAAGAAGGATTGAGGGTTTTGAGAGCGTAAAGGTTTCTTTGTGGAGAGGAAAAGGGTTTTATAGTGATTTGAAGGAGCGGGAAACGTTTAGGTATTTTGACCTAGGTGAAATTGGGTAAAAAAAATTAGGTTTATCTTTGAAAAATCATCTTTAATCTTAACCACATATTGACAAAAAGGGATAAAGATTAAAATTCGGATTAACCAAAAAGAAACTCTGCATTTAATGAAATGTCAGATGTAAAATCACGTCTTGAGAACGTGTGGAGGGGGTGAGAAAAATCCGTTGGAAAAAGTAGAAGTTGTAACGGATGGGATGGTTTGGGTAATAGGAAGAGACATTTTAGAGGATTTGAATTGGAAATCTTTTATTTTGTCATCATACCTAAAATAGGTCTGACACAAGGTTTTGGGAGACAAGAATGTGACAGTTTCTCAAAGGAATGTTTTTTATTTAATGTTTTATTTAACGAAGGATCATTAAATAGCACACTATGTTTTTTTGTTTTTCAAAAAGAATAAACCGTCTGTAAAGCAATTAATGTGACTGCGGATGAACACATCATTGCGGATGACTTCTTTGGTATTGCGGATGACTGCAGTGAGAGAAACTGAGAAGAGCACTTGTACAAAAGTTAGCAATAACAAACAAGAAGGACCCATGAAAGATAGATATAATATATGGTTGCGGTACATTGACTGCGGTACACAGAATGTTCCAAAACCTTCTATTATCAATAACTTTCAGTTAGAACCGCAATGGAGACCAGGAAGGTCTGCAGTGCCTGTCAATTTAATATGAATTTAGGGCCCGGATTCATCATTCCCAACATTTGTAGGAACACATTGAGTTTTGTAAAGTCCAGTGCTTTTGTAAATACATCAGCAATCTCTTCATGAGTAGGGACAAAGATGAGTTCAATATTACCTTTCAGAATGTGGTCTTTGAGGAAGTGATACCGTAGTTCAATATGTTTAGTCTTGGAGTGCTGAATAGGATTATGAGAAATCGCTATGGCACTTTCAGAGTCACAATAGATTGGTATCCGCAGCATTCTGTATCTATAGTCTAACAGTTGTGTCTTCATCCAAAGGACTTGGGAACAACAGCTGGTTGCGGCCACGTATTATGCTTATGCGGTAGATAATGAAACACAGCTTTGTTTTCTTGAGGACCAGCTGACAAGTCTACCTCCTAAAAATTGACACCCGCCAGATGTACTTTTTCGATCAAGTTTGCATCCGGTATGATCCGCATCAGTAAACGCTTGAAGACTGAAGTCATTGCATGCGGGGTACCATAGACCAAGAGATTTGCTTCCTTTTAGGTACCGGAGAATTTGTTTAGCTGCGGTCATGTGTGTCACTTTTTGGTTAGCCTGATACCTTGCACATACACCAGTTGCAAAGACAATGTCTGTTCGGCTTGCGGTGAGATACATTAAAGATCCAATGATACCTCTATAAGTCTTGTGATCCACAGATTCGCCAGAAGGATCAGCAGAGATCTTATATCCGAAGGCCATAGGAACCTTATCCGAGGAGCAGTTGTCCATAGAGTATTTCTTCAAAATTTCAGTGGTGTATTTCTCTTGATGAATGAATATCCCTTGCTGAATTTGTTTGACTTGAAGACCTAGAAAGAAGTTAATCTCTCTATTCATGCTCATTTGAAATTTTTTGTCATGAGCTTAGCAAATTCATCCACCATTCCTTGATCCGACGATCCGAAGATGATATCATCCACATATATTTGTACGAGCATAAGGTGAGAACCGTTTGCTTTTCTAAATAGCGTGGGATCATTCACTCCTCTTTTGTAGCCTAAAGAGACTAGGAATTCAGAAAGAGTCTCATACCGAGCTCTAGGAGCTTGCTTCAGACCGTAGACTGCCTTTTGAAGCTTGTAGTAGTGATCAGCGAACTCGATACTTTCAAAGCCGGGAGGTTGTTGAAGATACACCTCTTCTTTCAATTCCCCATTGAGAAAAGCGCTCTTAACGTCCATTTGGTGTACTTTGATGTTTTTGTGGGAAGCATATGCTAAGAAGATTCGGATTGCTTCCATTCTAGCCACCTGAGCATATGTTTCATCGTAGTCAACGCCTTCCAGTTGACTATAGCCTTTAGCAACTAGTCTTGCCTTATTTCTGATAACCGCACCAGATTAATCTAGGTTGTTCTTGAACACCCATCTTGTACCAACAATAGTATGGCCTTGTGGAATGGGAACAAGTTGCCACACTTTGTTTCTTTCAAATTCTTCCAGTTCTTCTTGCATTGCATAAATCCAATCTAGTTCCAATAATGCTTCGTTGATAGATCGAGGCTCGACAGCAGACATAAATGCTGCATAGTGACAATGATCAGATAAATCTTTGGCAGATCGGGTTTGGGTACCTGGGAATGGGTTGCCAATAATTTGACCTAGTGGATGATCCTTCGTCCATACATGTAGACGAAGCAATAGATGATCAGCATCTGCGGTAGAAGGAATGTTTTCAATATCAGAGGTTGCTTCGGATGGGGAAGGAAGTTCCCCCTGGATTTGTGAACAGCCTTCGGAATCGTATTGACTTATTGGAGAGAGAATGATATTTTCTTGAGTAGTTGAGAGAGGTTCCCCCTAGATTGCTGAAGGGAGTTCCTCTGGAACCTGAGAAGGTTCCCCCTGGACTGCTGATGGGAGAGAAATGATCCTTGAGTCAGTTCGAGTCTCAATATTCTCTATGATTTCATCATCCGAATCCGAAGATACGTTTGATGGAAGTGATTTTCTGAGAATGGGAGCTTGAGCATCATCAAGTACTGGAACCTCGATGGTTGTAGTATGAACCGGAGTAGAGCTTTCCCCCTCAACCGGAGAGGTGGAAGTATTGAGAGATGCTACTTCGGATAGAGATGGACCAGAAACATCAGCGTGTTGTTGTTGAGCAGTTCGAGATACAAGAACTTCGGATAGATTTGCCATTTCAATAGGGTCGAAAAGATCATCATAATTTACTTCAACCAGGTTTAGAGGACCTGAAGAAGCAGGAATGTCGCTTTCCATGATGGCAATGGTTTCAGTAGATGGAGGGGTGTTGCGGATGTAAGAGTCGTCGAACTTCACATCAAAACTTTCAATGATTAGCCTTGTACGTCTTATGAGAACCCGATACGCAACCTTATTTGTGGAGTAACCGAGAAAGATGCCTTCATCACACTTCGGTGCAAATTTGTTAAGCTGGTCTCTGCTGTTGATCACAAAACATCTACACCCAAAGATGTGAAAAAAACGAACATTTGGCTTTCGGTTGTTGAGACCCTCATATGGTGTCTTGTTGAGGCATTTGCACACAACACTTCAGTTCTAAACAAACCATGTGGTTGCTACAGCTTCAGCCTAGAAGTAAAGAAGAAGATGTGCGAAGTTGAGCATGGATCTGGCTGCTTCAACAAGGGTGCGGTTCCTTCGCTCTACTACACCATTTTGTTGAGGTGTATACAAAGCTGAAAATTTATGAGAGATACCTTTTGACACCAAGAAGTTTTTGAGAGGATGATTAGTGAATTCAATGCCATTGTCACTGCGGATGCGTCTTACAGGAAGCTTGATACGGAGTTCAATTTCTTTGATGAAATTTATTAGAATCTGCGGTGTTTCGGATTTGAGTATGAGAAAGAATACCCAAGTGAAGTGAGTGAAGTCATCAACTATAACTAGTATATATTTTTTATGATGGAGACTGGCTACGGTTGATGGACCGCAGAGATCAATGTGGAGAAGTTCAAGTGGTTCGGATATAGAGGAGTCAATCACCATAGGGTGACTTGCTTTTGATTGATTACCACATTCACAAGCAGGACATAGAGTGTCATTGCTAAACTTGAGAATGGGTAGACCTCTGACCAATTCTTCAGTGACTAAGGAATTGATGTATTTGAAGTTGAGATGAGCGAGCTTGCGGTGTCATAACCAGCTACCTTCGGATATGACTTTTGAGAGAAAGCACAACTGCGGTTTACCAATGATGAGAGAGACATCCATAGGATACATGGTGCTCTCGGATCGTGACTTGATTAAACAAGTGCTTTTATCACTCGTCATGATGTAACAGAATTGATCATCAAACTCCACTCGATGTTCTGCCTTATTGTGACATCCCTATTTTTCACGGCCTAAAAATACCGATTTTGTTTATGCTTTGTAAAAATCAGAGTACTTCTTTTCATAAAAATGTTCAGAATTTATTCCCAGAAAAACATGATAAATACGTTATCAAAACATTTTCGAAGAAACGTATTTTATTCATTTTAAAACATTTGGGATGTCATCGTTAATACAGAAACATAAGCATAAACGGAACTTACATTTATTTACACTAGTGATCTGTATCTCTTTAATCTCTCAGTGTAATGTGACTTCATATCAACACCTGTTATATAAATAAACTAACTGGGTCAGGTTGGGAAACCTGGTGAGTACATAGGGTTTTCAACCCACAATAATATAATTATTATGTTTAAACAATCAAACAATCAACCCAATTACCCATCCCCATTATCTTCTTTACTCTTAAGGATCTACCCTAAGAATCAGCTATTCCTCGTTCGTTTATTCCTAAGGATTATCCTAAGGAATAGGTACAAAGTCCATCGTTACCAAGGTTTATAGATTAGAACAGGTGAACACGTAGTCCAAAACATATGGTAAACACTTAGTTCAGAAGTAACTAGTGAACACACTTAGTTCAAAATACCTAGTGAACACACTCAGTTCAAAAATACCTAGTGAACACACTCAGTTCAAGATACCTAGTGAACACACTCAGTTCAAAAATACCTAATGAGCACCTAGTTCAAAAACACCTACAGATTACGAGCCTGCTAGCGTTCCACTAGACTGTCTAGTATCGTCCATGGTCGTCATCTCTACTCCACTAGATGACTGGATCACTATCAACATTGATGTCTTTCATCGTGTTATCACACAACAACTATTTCATCTACCCATGTTTTACCCAACACATTTTGTAGATATAAAATACATATACAGTTTAAATCATTTAAAACATGTATAAAAATCTTTCACCCAGCATAGACAGCACGTATTCAGACAATATGCACACATAGCACGTAATTTATATTAAAATACTTCATATCTGTGTGTAAGATGAAAGGGACTATGCACTCACCTGATTAGGTGGTGACTCGGTACTCGGACAGCACTTCGTTATCTCAAAACAATTTTCCTTCGACAAAACCTAGTATCATTGCCACCAGAGTTTTGTCTAACGTTAACCATGACTAATTAATAGTCTAGTTATTATTACTATTATATAAGCATTAAAAATACTTATATAACCCATAATAATAGCCCAAATACTTATTATAAGGTCCTAATAACATTACTATGTTGAAACATAAGCTATACTAAAGAAAGGGTAGGCGTAGCTCACTTACAGCGAGTTTTCTTGAAAATCGGGCTTCACAGGAGCAGTGTTCCCGAGCCAAAAGGCTCTTTTCTCCGGGCTTCCTTTGGGTGCTAGGGGGTTTCCCTAGGCTTTTAGGGGGCTTAGGGAGCTTAGAGAGAGGGTATAGAGAGAGAAAGAAGATAGTTGGGGGTGAGGAAATGAGGGAACCTCGCACCTCTATTTATAGGGGTGCTGACTGATGGACTCATCGAGTAGGAGGACCTACTCACCGAGTTGGGGCATGTGGCAGCCTTCTGGTGGTGCCACGTGTCCAATTCTGGTGGTGTCACGTCACCCCTATCGCGTATCAGCCTTCAAACTTAGAAAAATCATAACTCTCGCATACGAGCTCTGTTTTTGACGTTCTTTTTTCAACGTGTAGGTAAAATCAAGATCTACAACTTTCATTTAGACTCCGTCGGCTAATTCTCGACCAATATCAAACTTAATAGTAGGAGGCGTTTAGATTGTTAAATGACCGCGAAGAACTCGTAACTCCTTCATACGAACTCTGTTTTTGTCTATCTTTTTACCGTTGAGTTCCTATTAATGAGATCTTCAACTCTCATTTAGGTCGCGTAAGCCAAAAACTGCTCGAACTAAAATTCGAGTTTCGGGTCGTGCACTGCTAAGCCAAATCTTAGAAAAATCATAACTTCCTCATACGAAGTCAGATTTGGGCGTTCTTTTTTTGTATGCTCTCGGTTTAACATATACTACAACTTTCGTTTAGATTGCTAAGGCTAAAATTCGCTCCATCGTAAATTTACTATTTACGCTTCCCGGTGTCGTGCCGGTTTTGTCGTAAAACTTCGACGCGCCATAACTTCTTCGTTATAACTTGGATTTCGGCGTTCTTTATATGTACGGAAGCCTTGAGACATATTCTACAACTTGGTTAAGACTATTTATTATAAAGAATCTTTTGCCGAAAAGTCATTTTCGACACTTACTGCCTCAAAATTGACTAGCCCGGATCTACAGGCGTTACACTTACATAGTTGGCCAACACTGATGAGATTGTGTTTAAGGCTTTCTACAATGGCAACCATCTGTATTGAGAAGTTCCCTATAGTGAGTACACTATAACCTCGGACAATGCCATTCGCATTGTTGCCAAATGTAACATTTCCACCATTGCATATAGGCCTGAAATCCCGAAGGTATTCTAACCTTTCGGTCATGTGCAAGGAGCAGGCACTGCCGATCAACCATTCTTATTCTTGATCCTCCTTGCACAAAGCCTATAGAAATTAGGTGGTTAATTTGGGCACCCAAGCGAGTTTGAAGCCCGGAGTCACATACGATGTATAAACTGATGCATGATGTGAAGTGGCAGGGACAGGTTTTAAGTCAACTTTCAAGCCTAGTCCTGGGTGTTTGAGATTTTTTGGAGTTTTGTGAGATTGTGGATAGTTATGAGTCTTTTGAGAACGATGAGATTTGTCATGAGAGAAGATCTTTTGACACTGACATTGACACGTGAACTTTTTGTCATTTCCCCTGACATTTGACTTAGTCTGAGGTTTTGAAGAGAAAGTATGCTTTTGTCCAGTCCGAGGATTGTAATATTTGACCTTTTTGTTTGTGTGTTTTGAAAAGGTGTTTTTTGCAGGTCTAGCAGGTGTGTAGACACGTGCAGGCCTTTTGTGAGGTGATTTCTTAAACTCTTGAGGTGACCTTTTGAGTGCCGGAGTTGGCAAAATTCCTTTCAATTTTTGAGGTTTTGAAAGTGACATTGGAAGGGTTGGAGTAGGTAGAATACCTTTCCATTTTGGATTGTCTAATGAATAGACTTGAAAACCATTTGATCGAAAAGACTTATCCTTAGAATCAGATGATTTTTGAGTAGTGTCAGAAACAGTGAACTCCTTCCTTTTTGTTTTCATGGAAACAGTTTTCCTGAAATGATAATTTGATAAAACAAGTTTTTCTGGGCTCTTTGATTTGGGACATTTCACAAATTTCTTTTGTTTTGAATGAATTTCCCGTTGCTTCCCACGGGAACAAAATTCTTCTTTAAAAGCTCTTTTTGCCTCGGTCTTAGGAGAACCACAGTCAGTGACATTTAATTGCGGTTTCCTTAAATCTTTTAAAGATTTTGAAAAACAAGGACTTGATTTGTCTGAACTGGAGAAGTCAAGACTTTGAGAACATTGACCGAATTCAAAATTTTCGATTGGTAATTCATGATTAATTGGTTCAATAGTCATAGAACTTTTGACTATGGTCTACGGTGTAGTGCTTTGGACTACCGTAGAGTAAGTCTTGGTGGACACTTCAGTGGGACATTTTATACTAGGTAATGGGACGGATTGCAATTCATGACTGCGGTTAGAAACACTGCGGTCAAACTGCAGAGATGGAAAGTCTAATGAGACTTCAGGACTATCTACAACAATTTCCTCATCAGCTACGGATGATGTCTGAGAATCAGAATGAACTATGTTATCAACATGATTAGAAAATTCAGGGAGAATTTCCTCGATAACACAGTTATTACTTAGATCATGGAGTTTACCAAAATGAGCTTGGATATCCTCAGGAAATGTTTTGTCATTAACTAGGAATAAGAAGTTGCGGTCTGGAGGAACATAGGGACGTTCCGGTGTGGACCGAGGTGAGGAGTCCGTTACGATTGGGTATCCATTGGACCAACCCCAATTAAAAGTGTTATCAACATTCCCATTATTAACAAGATTCTCAATGGCCTCATTTCATTAAAAAGCTTTTCAATTAACAGATTTAAGCATACAATTTCACTATGTGCTAAATCTCTCTTATTTAAAGCTATTTCTAGTTGTGTTTCACTTAACATCCTAGCATCTTTTTCTAGCATCAAGTCCTTCTCTAACATTGCCATTTTGAGTCTCTTATTGTCCAAACGTCCTCTAACATGGAACATCTCCTGCGAAGCGATGTTTTTCTCATCTAAGGCTTTATTGTAGTCTGTAAGGACGGCAGCACATGTGTTATTGAGTGTGTCTATGAAAGGTTGACAATCATTCATGTTGTAATTTAAAGTTTGAATCATAAGTTTTATTTGTTCCACAATGCTGAGAGTTCCATCTTTAGCCATATAGCAATGGTTCTTCTTTAGATTGGTTGAGCCATCTTCATCAGCAGTTGCTACCATACAGATCTTGCCTTTTCCTTTACTGAGATCATATTCATCTTCATCTCCTGATGACCACACTTGATGATTCCTTTTCACTTGAGCAACGTAGGCTTTTCCCTTTTCTTTTTCTTCCAGTTCTTGAGCCATTCTGAGATAGAAGGCTCTATCTTTCACTACGTTTGCCTTGCAATCCTTGGCAAAATGATTTTCTTTGTTGCACTTGGGACATATAACAATGTTACTTTTGTCTTCTAAAGAGGTGTCGGAGTCAGTGGATTGAGACTGCAGTGGTACGTCTTTAGACTGTGTTTGCTGAGGCTGCGGTGAAGGGAGAGGATTCTTGGTGGAACGAAATTGATTGTTTTGAAAGTTGTGGTTGAAAGGTGGTCGATTGTATTGTTGGTTTTTGCGAAATGAAGATGGTAAGCGATAGAATTTTTGACTGATAAGGGCGATGGCATTCTGAAACTCTTCTTCATCGTCATATTCTGAGTCAGCTTCATATGACTGCGGTGGTGAGTCATACGAAGTGGGATAGGTTTGAGTGTGAGGTGATTGTGCTACTAGTGCAAGTGGACCTCCAAAATCTGAGCAGTCCTTGAGTACGGTGGACTCTTGAGCTTGCAACTCTCCATAGAGCTTATAGAGGGATAACGAGTGAATCTTCCTGTCACCTTGTACGATCATTTTGGCTGTTGTCTAGTGTCTTCCCAAGCCATTAAGGAATTGTAGCTTTGTTTCATGATTTCTGCGGATGGTGCCCGCATTGGACAGTTTTATGACAATCAAGTTGAATATCTTAAAAGAGTCTTCCAAACTTTCACCGGAGTGGGCTTTGAAGTTGTTGAATTCATTGAGTGTTGTAGTGAGCTTCTTGTCTTGAGCCTGCTCTAAGCCTTCGTACAAGTTTTTGAGAACATCCCAAATCTCCTTTGCTGATTTGCAGTTTATGATGATGTCGAAGTTATCAGGAGCAACTCCACAAGATATTTCATAAAAGGCAATAGCATCATTTTCCATCTTGTCTAGATCATCTTTGGTGGGCCGGTTTAAAGCTGATTGACCTCCTCCTAGCCTTGTTGTGGCTCCATCAGTTTGGACTAGTGTAAGGACTGGGACATGGGGTCCTTCTTCTATGGATCTCCAAACATCTCTACCAAGTCGTCTGATATATCTTTCCATCCTTTGAGACCAGTGATGATACTCATTCGAAACCAGTATTGGGGCTCGATTAGAACCACCAACACTGTTGGATACATTCAGTGATAACGATTGTGCCATTTTGAATATTTTTTTGTTTTTAGAAATGAGCTTCAGTGGTATAGAAAGCTCTTCGAAAAATTAGAGTTCCGATTTTCAAAAAGCAACCATTATGGCTCTAATACCAATTGTTGAGAGAAAAACTTTCAAACACACTTGAACAAAAAGTTAGAACAAGTATATAGCGGAATAGTTAATCTCGAAGGATCTGTTAGCTCAACAGTAATATTAAGAGTTAGAAGTTAGTGAGTTAGATGCGGAAAGTAAAGAAATGTAAATGACAACAATTATTATATCAAGTATACACAAAAGCAGATTCATAACAAGGAATGCATTCAAACCAAATTAATAAGTGAGATCTAGCTTACTGATTAAGTCACAAGTGACTTGCTCCAAAGAGAGATGATTATTGATTATGAGAGTAAGAAGCTTTGATAAGTAAGATAGAATGAGAACTTGAAGATGTGTATTAGAATTTGATAAGAGATTCACACCTGTACTGATTACATGAGAAATGATCTCTATTTATAGAGACAAGTTTACAACTCTAAGAGTAGCCATGCAAGGCATACTGGACATTAGAGTGTTTTACAGAAAAGAGAAAATAAACTAAGATAAACATTGTGGTGCTGAAGACTTTTGATGACAAATTGATGAGATTGCTTGATTGCGGTGGCTTGGAGGCTATGGTAGCTGATCTTTAAGAGGGTCACTTTTTTTATTCAACATTACAAAACTTTCCCTCAAGTTTTGGAACATGTAAAGTCACTTAATAAACTTTAATTCCAACCCCAAGATTTTTAAAAGTTAAAAATCAACCCTTATACTTTATAATATTATAAGTTAATTATATATATATATATATATATATATATATATATATATATATATATATATATATATATATATATATATATATATATATGTATAAGAGCAAGTCGTCTTAGCATTAGTAGGCCTCATTCATGAAGCCGGTCTATAAGGGGGTATCAGATTGCTGCCTATAAAATGGCAGCTTAATGGGTGTCCATTCTCACCCACCGCTTCCTTGATCGGTGGATGGTCGTTAGCCGAATGGGTAGGACAAGGACTTATAAATTCTCATTAAAAGTATGATGAATATTATAAAGTAACTAAATGTTTTATTAAATTCCCAATCTTAGTTACTTTAGGAAAATGTAAATAAGGTGCTAATCCATGAAATTACACTTTACACTTTGTTTATGTCGTTAGTGGAGCGTGTGTAGTTAACCGGCACACTAATCTGGACTTAACAAGGTAGGTAAAAGGTGACTTAAAGTTTATTATAGGTCGGTGGAACGCGTATGCTTAACTTGCACATCGATTGAGTGGTAAACTTTAAGGGTACCAAGCGATTTGCATGGTTACTTCACACCTCGTTTTGTGATCCTCAGTATCCCAATCACAAAACTTGGAGGGCACACTCGAGATTGAAACATGCCTTTGAAAAGTTCATTGAATCTCAAAAGAATCTAGGAATTTCTAAGAACCAATTAAAACCTAATTATTTATATTTCGGTTTTTGGTGGAAATTGGTGAATCGTCATTCACCTACCTTTCAAATATGTTATAGCTTAGATTACAGCATACCTCTTCTAAGTTATGATATATTGTGATTGGATCCTAGCCTTAATATTACATTTGGGTGTTTTATTAAGGACTATATTTATATCTAAACTAAACTTGTTCTCTTCTTTTCAGATGTCTTCCAACAACACTGCTTCAGGCTCAAACCCTACTGGCTCCTTTTCCCCCATGAACCTATGTGGGAGGGTCATCTTCGACAGTTCCAACTTTATGGATTGGATCCGGAACATCAGGATGGTGAATCGGTACGAGGACAAGTAATATGTCCTCGATAAGGAGCTAAAGGAGATCAATGAGTCCACTGCTACTCCCCAGGAGATCGCTGACTTCCAGACTCATGAAAGAGATGCCACCAAAGTGGCATGCATCATGATGGCCACCATGATAGCTGAACTCCAAAAGTCCTATGAGGACCACTACCCTTTTCAGATGCACCAAGATATGATGGAAAGATACCATCAGAGTGCTCGTCAAGAGTGGTATGAAATAATCTCCTCCATGATAACAACCAGGATGAAGGACGAAGAATCTGTTACGAGACACATGCAGAAAATGCAAAGGTATGTGGACCGTTTGCTGAAGCTTAATGTGAACTTCCCCGAGGAGCTTGAAATAGTTATCATTTTTCACTCCTTACCCTCGTTTTATGATTAATTCCGCATGACATACCACATGAATAAGGAAGAAGTCACACTCAGCAAACTTCAAGGACTCCTAAAGACCGCAGAAACAGGTCTTAAAGGTAAATCGGTTGTTAACTCTCCTACTCCTACTCCAAACTCCACTACTGTCTTGTCAATTGAGAAAGATAGAGGGAAGAAGAGGAAGAGCCCTTCGAATAGGATCACTGACTCCCCTCCCCCCTTCGGATAATATCGGAATTTATATATAAATTAAATATCGAAAATATTTAATAAACTTCAAAAATTCATATCTTCCTCATACGAACTCCGTTTTCGACGTTCTTTATATCCCCGCGTAGGTGAGACTACGCTCTACAACTTTCATTTAGACTCCGTTGGCTAATTTTGAATTTATTTTTATTATTTATTTTTAGTAGGCCGGGACAGGAAAACTTCGTTATAAGATCATAACTTCTTCATCCGACGTCCGTTTTCGCCTATCTTTTCATCGTTTCACTACAATTAAAGAGATCTTCAATTCTCGTTTAGATTGTTTCGGCTAAAAACCGCTCAATCTCAAATCGAGTATTCGGGCTACATACTGCTAAGTCGAAACTTCGAAAAATCATAACTTTCTCATACGAAGTCAGATTTGGGCGTTCTTTTTATGCACGCTCCCGGTTTAATGAACTCTACGACTTTCGTTTAGATCACTAAGGCTAAATATTGCTCTAACTTGAATTTCACTTTTTACATCATTCAGCGTTGTCGGTTCTATCGCGAAACTTCGACAGGTCATAACTTCTTCGTTATAACTCGGATTTCGGCATTCTTTATATCTTTGGAATCCTTGTTTCGACCGCTACATCTTTATGCAAAGATATCGGGCTTATCTCATACTTTAATTTTGACGCTTATTTTATTCTTAATTCATGAAATCATAATAATTAAGAAAAAAACACATAATTCACATAATACTCAAATATTTCATCATTAATACTTCAAAAAGAGTTACAAGGGTAAACCTAGACTATTACATCAAGGATAATGCCTAGCCTAGAAACGCAAAGTGGGTTAGATCTGATCCCACAACGGCTGGAAAGGAGAACTAAGCATTCCTTATAAGGGGTGTGGATGCCTTCCCTATCACAACGCGTTTTAAAGTCGTGAGGGCAGCAGATCCCATAAGAACTCTGCAGTTAAGCGTGCTCGGGCGAGAGTAGTACCAAGATGGGTGACCCCCTGGGAAGTCCTTGTGCCGAGTGGCCCAAAGCGGACAATATTGTGATACGTGCCAGAGGGGGATGTTACAAAGAATTTGTTCCCAAAACTAAATATGATAATATAATATTTATCAATGCATTTCATCAAGAGATGCATTTTCATTATATAATCAAAACTCGGGATGTCATGTTCCGATACAGACCATAAAGCATAAACGATAACATTACAATTCATTCAACAAATATATACATATACAGACTTGTAAACAAAACAACTCGATGATTCATCCATCTTATGCCCTTGCGCCACTTCCTGTAATACAAATAAAACTGAGTGGGTCAAGCTAGGGAGCCTGGTGAGCATATAGGGTTTTCAACCCACAATAAATAATTATATTTAATTTCACCAACCAAAAATAACCCGATTACCCATTCTCGTTATCCTCACTTTATGTCCCTAAAACAACATCTATCTCAAGGGACCTAATCTAGGATTTTCATCGGGACGGACATTACTGCTAAGGGGTTTCCTCAACAATAGATATCCTAAAGGCAACCATGAGGGGGATAGAGTACACCGGTGAACACATTGTTCACAACACCCACAGGTTATGAACCTGCTAGCATTCCACAGGACTGTCTATAAAGAGTCTGTGGTCGTTATCCACACTCCGCTGAATAACTAGATCAACAACAACAACGAAATCGAGGCCTCTCATCTGTTTATCACACATCAACTATCTACCCATGTTCTACCCAACATATTAGTAGATAAAAATATATATTTTTATACATAGTTTAAAACCTGCTTAGCATTCTCATTCTATACATATTCCACATAACAGATGAGGCACACACACACATAACACGTATTTCATAGAGAATAAATCATACCTATGAGATAGAAGAAAGTGAATATATATTCACACATATAACAACAAAATATACACATAACACGTATTTCGTATACAATACTTCATAGTTATGCGTTAGAAGAAAGTAACTACAGACTCACTTGATCAAAAGATGATCAGACAGCACTACGACTTGTAGAAGTAGTATTCTTCGGTAGATCTGGAAGATCTTCACAAAAACCGGGCTCCTCGCGGGCAGGGCTTCGGCTCGGGAATTGCACTTCTTGGGATCTTCGGGGCTTCGGAACTTTCTTCGGGGCTCGGTATTGATACCGAGGATTCGGGGGTACTTATTTGCACATCAATCGATGCAATATGGGTGAGAGATGAGAGAATGAGCAACCAAACTCGGCTGGCCCTTCAAATCTATTTATAGGGCAAAACTGGCCCTTGCCACATCGTGGCACCTTTTTCCATGTCGTGGGATTGGTCGTCACTACATGCATCATCGAAAGTTGCATCTGGGGGACTCCCGGAGGTGTCAAAAGACTGGCCACGTCGTGGCACTGCTTGCCACGTCGTGGTATCAGACAGTTTTGGGGTTTCGCGCCCCGAACTTCAGAAATTCATAACTTTCGCATACGAACTCCGTTTTCGACGTTATTTATATCGTTGCGAAGGTGAGATTATGATATACAACTCTAGTTTAGAATCCATTGGCTATTTTTTTGCTAAATATCACTCAATCTCTATTTCGAGTATTCGGCCTGTATACCGCTAAGTCGAAACTTCGAAAAATCATAACTTCCTCATACGAAGTCAGATTTGGGCGTTCTTTTCATGCACGCTCTCGGTTTAAGGAACTCTACAACATTCGTTTAGATCATTAAGGCTAAATATCGCACTAACGTAAATTTCACTTTTTACATCATTCGGCGTTGTCGGTTCTATCGCGAAACTTCGACAGGTCATAACTTCTTCGTTATAACTCGGATTTCGGCATTCTTTATATATTCGGAAACCTCGTTTCAAATACTACAACATTATCCATAGATATCGGCTTTATCTAACATTTTATTTTGATGCTTATTTTTATTCTTAATTAAATTAAGAGACACAATTAAGCACATAACACATAATACTCAAATAATACACTTCTATTATTTCAAAACCGGTTACAAAGGTTAACCTGGACTACTATATCAATATTAATGACGAGCCCGAAAACACAAGCGTTACATTCAGCGTTTATCTTCGATGACTTCACAGATTCAAGATGAACTTGATGAATCTTCAATAAATGACTTCATCTTGAGCAGTTGGGCTTTTCTTCAGGATTTGGCATTAAACGCACATTGGGTGAGGATGCTTGATGTAGAGATTCTTGAAAATTGGTGCTTTCAGCTTGAGAATCTTCATAGAGAACTTCAGAGAGAAATAATCTTTTGGATCACTTCAGCAGGTTCATAGATAGCAGCAGATTGATTGAGGAGGCTTCAATGCAATCCGTCACATAATCTTCAAGTGCAGCTTCACCTTGCTTCTAGGGTTGAAAGATTGAATTTTAAAGAATAATCTTCATTTCTTGCCTCTTCGAATGAAAATTCTTCGATGATCACGGATAAAGCTTTGGCTCAGAAATATTCGATTCAGTCTCCATGAGTCTTATCTATACCTAAAATCACTTTTCAAGACAAAAAAAACTAAAGGAAAACTTAGCACACAAAATATATTTTTGGATTTTTCATATTTTCTGGAAAAATAAAACGTAAACAAAAATATTTTTGGATTTTTGATTTTTCTGAAAAAGAAATAAAACAGAAATAACACTATTTTTGGATTTTAACTTTCTAATTTTTGTTTGATTTTTGAATTTTCTGATTTTTGTTTGATTTTTGATTTTTGTTTTTTTGAATTTCTTTTTTTTAATTCTCCCCCTAAAATTTTGCATAGAGGAAAACTATGAACAAATTTAACAAAAACAAAAATATTTGGGATCAAAGTTGTGAGACAGTCTGAACTTGTTTATCAGTACCTTCATTTTCATGAATAGATCTAGTCAATTGCCAGTATTGTGGTCCACTTAAACACGAAGTGTATCAACAAACTTTTCTAAATAAACCATTTAGCTGACGAAGACCATGGGTATTGTTGTTCACTTAAATCAAGCAACGAGATCTACAGGCAACCTCTAAATGGTTCAATTTTAGTTGCACTAGAATGTGTTCCCCACTTCCTGATATACCCTGGTTATCAAGAACTTCCTAATGACTCCTTACTTTAGGTGAGTAATAATTATTAAGGAGGAAGTCAGATTTAGAGATAGATGCATATGTTGTGTCCCAGGTCGGATCTATTTCAATCACGCAGAGGGGACAACATATGACTAACAGAGATAAAGGGATATACAGATAGTAGGGTGCATATGTTGTGTTCCAGGTCGGATCTTCCGATCATACAGAGGAGACAGCATATGGCTAACAGATAGGAAGAATTTCATAGATAAAGAAGATGCATAGAAATAGAGTTGCATATGTTGCATTCCAAGTCGGATCTCTTCTAATCACGCAGAGGAAGCAACATATGACTGACAGATAGAAAGCAAGAAAATAATTTCCTACAGACCTATTTTATCAGAACCCCCAGTCGCCCTATCAGAACCAGAATTAAGGACATAAGTCCGTACATCAAGGAAAATTCGAACCATTGTTCTAGATGCGTATTAATTTAGTGTATCCTGTAGGTTCCCGTGTTTATCTCATTGCCCAATCTACCCGAGCATCGTATGGTCAGTCCAAACAATCCTATCTAAATCCACACTGTCAAATCCTTCGTGCCTACTAGCACATTGAACACAGAGTCTAGACAATTCAGATTCAGTCCCTTACACATGTTTTAGACTGCCCGTTATCACTTTCTTGATATCACTTCCCAAACGATACTAACAAACAAAAACTGTTAAGAAAAATGAAAAATTGTCTTTAAAACGAATCAGAGTAAGATAAACTCAGGAGTATAGAGAAGAAAACGCAAACTGTAATTCACCGATTGAATTTGCATCCAGAAGGTCTGAGAACAACACGGATAATCTCAGAACAGATCTGAAAATTCTTCATGTCATTAAGCGCAAACCCCATGAGTGACCCCTTCCTTTTTTTTCCTTCCGGCAAAGGACATATACTCTCAAAAAAAATTCTGAGTGTTGTACAGTTGAGAGATGCCTCCATATCATGTGTCTGGAACACCCACTACCAATAAACCGAAGTCTGATGATATGCCTCCATAGCTGCTCAGACACAGAGCGGGATCAGTTGGTCTTTGGAACCCAATCCATTTTGAAACTGGGTCGACCTTTGTCATCAATGCAGGGTACTCTCTCCCATGACATATCCTGCTTATTACAAACAAAAGATGTAGAAATATTAGAAGCATTAGGAGATTTGGGAGAGTGATCCTTTGTAACCCATTTGTAGTTGGGTTTAACCCATTTCTTTTTCGATCTGATGGGTGGCTCAGTACTTGCTTTTGATCTTGATGTCGGCCGTTGAGATGACTTTGACCGAACCGGTCTTTGTTTCACTGGAGCATCTTTTGTATTAGGCTTTTTGTCCTTGTGGGTTTGATTCTTCGCCTTCTGCGTATTTCAGTCACCATTGTCAGAACGTGACCTGGAAGGGTTTCTTTTGAAGTATCTCCCACTTGGCGCGTTTTGCCATCCTTGTGCGTAGTAGGGAAGGTATGCGCGATTAGGAAAATTTCTGGCAATGTGTCCAGGTGTTCCACAGTGAAAACATGTCTTTTTCTTCACTGGGAAGTTGTCTCTTCCTGCCCCTGGTGGCGTATCCATGCCTTGTCTCATATTGATCCCACATGCACACTTGCAACAAGCACTCTATTGCGCTGGAATTGGAGGCATGTATTTCTCAACGACAGGTTTGTTAGGAGTAACAGAATTCAAAGCAATAGATTCTTAGTTCAAGGAGTCATTGGTTTGTTCAGTAGTGCTCTCCTTGTTCTCATCTTCTGCTACTTTACTTGCACATGAAGTAGAAACATTAGTATTTTCAACCTGAATACCTCCTTACACAAATCCAGCTGGTTTGCCATATTGAAGATGTGCCTCCTTGTCAATTTCTTCCTGTCATAGGGATGGATGTGTAGTTATGATTGAAAGGTGGAGGAACACAACCATAGCCTAGACCCTTTTTTTGATTATCTTTGAATTTTAATTGGGTTTCAAATAAGGACTCGACTATCTAACTTGACGCAGTATAGTTTTTGAAACTAACATCTGTTTTTCCATACTTAATTTTCAAAGTGTCAAGTTCTTCAGTTACAGCAGCAAGTTGTCTCTTAATATAGCCATAATTTTCACACTTGTTGCTATACTCTTCCTGAAGCTTCCTAAAGTCTTTGGTTTTTGCTTCTAATTCATCCTTCAGGGGTTTCTGTCCTTTCCTGAGTTGATATCCTTCGTATTTTAGGTCCTTGACTTCCCTTTTTAGCAAATCATTATGTTCACGAAGAATTTTAGTCGTATAGTCACAAGATGGAGTACATGAAACTTCATTGACCGGGATGTTTGTGGAACTCATTGTTTTTCCACACTTCAAAGCATCAAGTTCTTCAATTACATCAACAATACTAAGACGATTGAGATCTTTTGTCTTCTTGATGACAGCTACGTTCATATCCCACGATTTCGGAAGTGAATTCGGTAGCTTTTTGTTTATCTCAGATTGGTCAAGAAGATCCCAGCTATATTCATCTCAGTAGTGAGTGTGGTAAATCGCTACAGTTGAGCCTCCATGGTTTCTCCGGGAATGTAGTTGAACATGTTGAAATTTTGTCTTAACATATCCTGATGATTCTCTTTCATGTCTTCAATTCCCTTGTTGACCTCAAAATCCATTAAAAGCACAACTCGAAACTAAAATAAAACTTAAACGTCAAACTAAAATTTAAAAATGCCCTTTTTCTATAAACCTCAAAAGTCAACCTTAAAAGTCAAATTTAAAAAGTCAAACTCAAAAGTCAGACTTGAGAAAGTCAAACCGAAAAGCTAAATTTGAAAATTTAAAAATTAAACGAAAAAGTCAAAGTTTAAAATCAAAGGTCAAACATGAAAGTCAAAGACAAAATTTTAAGAAAAGAAAGAAAAAAAATCAAAAATAAAAGTCAAAAATTAAAAACTATATTTTTATTATATATATATATATATATATATATATATATATATATATATATATATTATTTTTTATTTTTTTAATTTATTTATTATTTTTTTTTATATTATATTATTATTATATATATTTTTTTATATTTTGGATGAAAAATTGAATTTTGGGCTGAAATTGACAAAAATGTGAAAGTGGAACCGAGAGAAGAACGCCTTTTGAATTAAAAAACGGAGAGAATTATCATCTAGGTAGCTAGATGAGTTGGTCAAGGCGCTGGGTTGTTGAATCAGGGGTCCCGAGTTCGAACCCCGCACCCCCAATTCGTTACCAATTTTTGATATGCGAAGGCGAGGCTGCTGCTTGCGAGGACTCCTGCTGACCGCGAACTTCGGACTCACTGAACAAGGCTCGAACACGCTGCTGACCGCAAACTCTCGCACCGTAAGCTCACCGACGACCGCAAATTCCGAGGCCTCAGACTGTAAACCGAAGGGCCGTAATCTTGGACTCAAGCTCCGAGGACCGCAAACTCGGGCCGTAAACTTCGGAAACCCTAGCTGATGGCCATAAACTCCGCCACCCCCTCGCTGGTTACGACCAAAAACAACGATTTTTTCCCCTTTTTGCTCCAAAACTCGATCAAAAACCATTTTTTATGAAAAATGCGAAGAACAAACCCCCCATATTTTTCAGAGATCTATCCAAAAATGCAAAAATCTTTCGAAAATAAGATCAAATAAGCTCCACATCTGACAAAATTGACTGATACAATCCAAGCTCTGATACCAATTATAAGTCCCCAATCTGCTTGTGTATCAATAAGATCCGTTTGATGGTGCGGAATCCCAATCAAAACGGATGATGTCAGATCAAATATAAGAGAAGGAGAAGAAGAAGATGATGAATCTTGTATGTATTGATATGAATGATGATCCGGATACAAGATTCACACACATTGACACACACTGTATTTTCTCTCTCTCTCTAGAACACCTTCAAATACACACACACCTAAGCTTCTCTATTCACTTCTGTTCATCAATCTACTCCTCACCACTTACACCTATATTTATACATGAGAAACATGGGCTTGGTGAACATGGGCCGTAAACCTATTCACGGTCGTAAACACAACCGTAAACACGTATACGGCCGTAAACACCAAGCTGTTTACTGTCCAAGACAAAAAAAAATACATTTTCCTAGAAAAGTAAAGTATAAACCATATTTTTGACCCAACAGGGGGTGAAGGTTTGTTCGATCTAGTGAACACGGATGTGTGTGGACCCTTCAAATGTGCCACAAGGGATGCTAATCGTTATTATTTGACTTTTACTAATGATTATAGTAGATATGGATATGTCTATTTAATCAAGAATAAGTCAGAGACTTTTGAAAGGTTTAAAGAGTTTAAACAGGAAGTCGAAAATCAATTGAGCAGGAACATTAAGATGCTTCGATCCGATCGTGGTGGTGAGTATCTTAGTACAGAGTTCCTCGACTATCTTAAGGAATGTGGGATTATCTCACAATTGACACCTCCTAGGACACCACAGTTGAATGGTGTGGCTGAGAGGCGCAATCGAACCTTGTTGGATATGGTTTGTTCCATGATGAGTCGAGCTTCGCTACCAATCTCATTTTGGGGGTATGCCTTAGAGACTGCCACCCATATCCTTAATCTGGTCCCTACAAAGAAAGTTGCCAAAACTCCTCATGAGATGTGGACTGGTAAAGTTCCCAAACTAGACCACATCAAGATTTGGGGTTGTGAGGCTTTCGTGAGACACGAGACTCATGATAAGCTCGAACCTCGAAGTGAGAACTGTATTTTCATCGGCTACCCACAGAAATCCTTTGGTTACCTCTTCTACAGACCTAGTGACAATGTGGTCTTTGTAGCAAGGAGGGGTGTCTTTCGAGAAAGAGAGTTCATAAGCCAAAGAAACAGTGGGAGGCAAATTGACCTTGAAGAAATTCAAGATTCAAGTGGTGAAGGAACTTCAAACCCTAGCACTCAACGTGAGGAGGAAAATCTTGTTGAGCCAATTGACAAGTTTGTACCTATGAGATGTTCCACAAGGGTTAGGAATGCACCTGAGCACTACTATGGTTTCCATATTACTGGAGGAGGTGAGACACTTATCAGTGATGAGACATTGGTAAGTCTGGATGAACCTGACAGCTACGTGGAAGCCATAGCAGGCCCCGAGTCTACTAAATGGAAAGACGCAATGGACAGCGAGATACAGTCCATGAATGACAATCAAGTATGGAACTTGGTTGACAATGTACCAGGTTGTAAGACATTTGGGTGAAAATGGATCTTGTTGAATCATGGAAGTGACCCTCGTGAACTTAGTCTACCGCAGTCTTCAAGGATCCGCAGTCAAGCTCTCATCAGCAGCCTCATCCAAAGTCATCTATCCAACCGCAGTCTTTCTTACTTTACTTAGCTTAATTCTATCTACTTTTCTGTAATACTCTCTATTGTCCAGTATGTCTTGCATGGATACTCTAAGAGATGTGATTCAATGTAATTCTTGAGTCTCTATATATAGAGCTCATTCTTTCTCAATATTAACAATCTGAACTATCTTCAAGTCTATCAATTACATTTCTCTACTTCACATCTCATATCTCTTCTTACTCTCTAAATCCTCTCGAACATAACTGATAATCACTTTTCTTCGGAGCAAGTCATTCGTGACTTTATCACTAAGCTTGATCTCACTCACTAACTTGGTTTGAATGTATTCCATGTTATGAACCAACTTATGTATTTACTTGATATATCACCTGTTGTCATTTATATTTCCTTACATTTCCGCAACTAACTATCTAAGTCGTTAACTTATTATTGTTGAGCTTTTAGATCCTTTGAGATTAACTATTCCGCAACTATACTTTTTCTAACGTTTGTTCAAGTGTGTCTCAAGTTTTTCTCTCAACAATTGGTATCAGAGCCATAGTGGTTGCTTTTTGAAAAACAAAACTCTGATTTTCAATGGGCCTTCTATACCATTGAAACTCATTTCTTAAAAAAAAACAAAAAAACAACAAGGAAAAATGGCACAAGCACTATCTCTGAATGTTTCCAACAGTGTTGGTGGTTCTAATCTAGCTCCAATATTGGTGGCAAATGAATACCATCACTGGTCTCAAAGAATGGAAAGATACATAAGGAGACTTGGTAGAGATGTATGGCGATCTGTAGAAGAAGGACCACATGTCCCTGTTCTTACACCAGTTCAAACTGATGGTGCCACAACCAAACTAGGAGGAGGACAACCGGTCATGAACCGTCCCACCAAAGATGATCTTGATAAAATGGAAAATGATGTTGTTGCTTTTTATGAAATCTCTTGTGGAGTTGCTCCTGACAACTTTGACATTATCATAAACTGTAAATCAGCAGAAGAGATTTAGGATGTTCTCAAGAAGTTGTATGAAGGCTCAGAACAAGCTCAAGATAAGAAGCTTACAACTACACTCAATGAATTCAACAACTTCAAATCTCACACTGGCGAGAGTTTAGAAGACTCTTTCAAAAGGTTCAATCTGATAGTCACTAAGTTATCAAATGCTGGCACCATCCGCAATAACCATGAGAAAAACCTTCAATTTTTCAACGGTTTGGAGGACATTGGACTACTGCTAAGATGATAGTCCAAGGGGATATAAAGATTCATTCATTGTCTCTCTACAAGCTCTATGGGAAACTGCAAGCACAAGAATCCACCATACTTAAAGACTATGCTGACTTCGGAGGACCACTGGCTCTTGTAGCACAAGATCCACATAATCAATCTTACTCTCCCTTGTATGACACTACACCGCAGTCTTACAAAGTCGACTCAAAGTATGATGATGAAGAAGAATTTCAGAAGGCTATTGTTGTCATTAGTAAACAGTTCAACCGGCTACCACCTCCCTCTTTTCGTAAGAATCAACAATTCAACAAACCTCCATCTAACCGTAACTTCAACCCACAAAACAATCACTCTCATTATCCCAAAAGTTGTCACCCACCACCGCAATCTCAAAATACTCAACCAAAAGAGGCACCGCAGCCCAATCTAACCTTTGACTACGATACCCCCTCAGAAGACAAAAGTGATGTTGTAATATGTCACAAGTTCAACAAAGAGAATCATTTTTCAAAAGATTGCAAAAGCTAATGTGGTGAATGTGACAACCCAAAATTTTCATTCGTACAAACTCTAAAGTCAATCACTTCAATTAAAAATCAATTACCTTTCTAATAATTGTTAGCCAATTTAAAAGTCCGTTTGAGTATTTTTAATAATTCTTGTCGAAACGAACGGGTATAAAGGAATTAAATTCTAGGACATCGGGGTAACAATGAAACAATCAACGCCTTGGATTAGTGTTCATGGCCAAACTAAGTGAGTTTGGGCCGTGAACTCCCTTAGGGCCGAAAACTCATTGGCTTAAATGGGAGTTTACTCCCCAAACTCTCCATTTCCAACTTCCACCCTCAAGTTTACTCCCCATTCTCTCTCAACTATCATCCCGTCTTTCACCTGATCTCTCGAAAATGTAAGTGTTTCTCGACTTGATTTGTTGTTATAACATAACACCTAGTGTTTATACATCATTTCATCCATTCATTTTTGTGTTTTACTTAGATCTTCAAAACACCAAGAACACCAAGAACACACACTACTGTTTTTGGACCTTAAACACCCAATCAAGCTCCTATCTTGTAAGTACACTTGCCCTAGCTTCTTGTGTGCTTAATATGAACTTGATAACACTTCAAAATCATCAAGAAACATAGGATTTAAGGAGTTTACGGCCAAGGGAAGTTATTGGGCCGTAAACCCTTCTTAAGGGGGTTAAATGGACTTTAATCCCTTCCTAAGCCTAGGGTACTAGTCTAGATAAATTCCTTGAAGTATTTACGACCTTAAACATCAAAGAAACTATGTCCCATGAGATTTCACGGCCGTGAACCCATAAGGAAATGGTCCTTAGGCCGTAAACTCCACAAAGTGGTCTTATTGTGCCCCTAATGCTTTCCTAAGGCTTGGACTTGACCCTAGAATGCTTACCCTTGATTTATAGGACCTTAAATCACCAAATGGCACTTAGTACCATGAGTTTATGGCCGTAAACTCATGCGGAAAGTGGTCATGGGCCGTAAACTCCATAAGGAGTGGTCCTTGGGCCATAAACTCCAATGCAATGCCATAGAACCCTTAGATGCAACCCGTTGGTACACTTGAATCAAAGTGTTTCCATGTCCTAGGGTGTCTTAACTTGATTAATTTTTGATTAAATGTCTAACTAGATACATATATGTTTATTATATGTTAAATTAGGATTCGGGTGTGTATTCCAGTCCTCACTTGACATGTAGCATCCTATAGCATCCGTTCATCCAAACCACTCACTACAGGTGAGTTCATACCCCTTAATTAACCTTTTAAATGCTTTTAAATGTTTTTAAACACTTTATGGGGGGGAATACAAGTTGAACCATGTTAGTTATTAGATCAATCACAT
This sequence comes from Lactuca serriola, assembly GCF_051521515.1. Lineage (NCBI taxonomy): Eukaryota > Viridiplantae > Streptophyta > Magnoliopsida > Asterales > Asteraceae > Lactuca > Lactuca serriola. Next base: position 175,298,804 of record NC_136411.1, on the reverse strand, counting down.
GTGATTAATAACCAACATACAAAAGGATTTTTCATGCTTTAAATTGTTTTACCAAACAAATGACTTTAAACTGTTATCAAACTATTTTACATGTCAAACTCTTTATCAAATTCACTTTTATACTAAACCTTTCTTCTATAGTTTTCAAACTTATATATATTGTTAAAACCATGTCTACTACATCTATAGTTATATAAATAAGGTTTGAAGGACTTAGGAAAAATAACCCACTTTACTTCCTATCCTTGTCTGGTTGTGGTCTTAAAGTACCCAGTTGTTTGTCTGAGTGTCGTTGAATCCTTAATTATATATTATGTATGTATATATATATATATATATATATATATATATATATATATATATATATAAAGACTTTTATCTCAGTTCAGTACATTCAATCATTCAACAAGTTTACTAATAAACTATAATAGGTATAGTTTAGAGTTATTCTACTTACTACTTCTAGTTCAATGAAGCATACAAGAGTCAGTTCATTCATTAGTCATTACTTATTACTATGAGAACATATAGAACTATACTAGAATGAGAACATATACAACGATACTATGATGAGTAACAATACATTACATATACAAGAGTACATTAACATAAATGTGATCCACTGTATCGGAGCATGCCTTCATTGTTATGGCCCGAGTTGTAGCCAGAATCTCCTAGAGGGAGAGCGTGAGTTTGCGTATAGATCTATACTGGACTGACTATCCTACACCTTCCTGCTAGCTACAGCCGGACCTGCAGGTCTGCGGGTGCCAAACGTCATACCTTTTAACGACTTACAATGTCGTGTTTTCCGTCGATAGTATGGTAAAATTAACCACATAATACCTTGATATAAATCCGGTTTAAGGTAGTTAGTACAGCAATAGTTCCTATAATACAACACTATAGTACTACATTAATTTACCCTTTACATTTATTTGGTGATCATTTCACTTAAACATTAATGTACAAACTATATTTTGATAATGATAGTTATACTTGGGAAAATTACACACTTGTATAAGAAACAAACATACAAAACAGTTGTGCCCTTGTGGAAGGCTACTTTTAGTAGAAAATATAGGATTTTCTAGGAGTTACAAACTTTTACAAACACTTATAAACATTCACATACTTTTACTACGAACGTTTACAAACTCGTACTTCAAACAATAGTTCAAACATTTGGATACAAACATAGACACTAAATACTTATGAACTCACCAGCTTTAATGCTGATAAACTCTTTCAAAATAAATTATATTCTCAGGTCATCAGTAGACAGGTACCGATGCCAGCTTTTGAGAAAATAGAGCGCATTCAAGACTCATCTTATGTTTTGATTAGTGTTTTGGTGTCTTATATATTACAGAACACACTTGTATTAAAATAATATATTTAATGCAATGGATGATGTTGTTTACTTGTTTACTATTATACTGTGTTGTGATACTTTACATGACGTCCTCCGCCCCAGAACGTTTCCGCCGTTCTCGGTTTTGGGGTGTGACAGATTGGTATCAGAGCATTGTTTATAGTGAATTGAGAATATCAACCCATAAAAGATATACTAACTATCAACCCAATGGGATTAAAATACTCTGACCAAGTGTATATACTTTTAAATAATAAAATATTTAAGTAAGTATACAAGACTGTATTCATACTAAAATCAGTGTCACAATGACAAATACAAAAGTATTACGATTGTTGAATATCACAAGTGAGCTCGGGGATGTATGGTCAGTCTTGGGGGTGGCATAGCCTGATCAACTATGTTGGTCCAAGGAGTGATTAGCATATGCCCTAGAATGGTTGGGATCTGACAACAAGTCTAAAAACTTACCAACACTACTACAATGAAAGCACTAGAACAGAGCATAAGTTTAAGATACTATAGGAGTATTTTGTGTTACTATAATCACTTATCTGAGAACTAAAAAGGTCTCTATCAAGTAGGTCAATAGTCGTTAAGTGCATACGCTAAGCTATATGAAATTCAGGTGTTATAGACTCAGAATCTGTGATCTTTGCCTCACTTCATGTCCTTGTTTGGTTGTGGATTTGGAGTTAGGACCACTTATTCGAAGGACTATCCTACCTCGATTTCATATAACTGGTATACACTACACAAGTATTAACATAAATGATAAAGATCAACTTATAATTATCTTAAGCAGTACGTCTATTTATATAAGATTCTTATACCCTTTTTCTCGCGTAGATATCATGGCTGGATTCCATCATCATGGCGACCCGTACTTTCCACCCCATGGAAATGCTGGATGGCTTGAAAAAGAGCTCGAAGATGAGCATCCAATCCCTTTGGATGATAACCTCGCAGAAGGCTTCTCGGATGGATCTGACTCCGAGCCAGAAGTTAACAACCTACCTCAAGAAGGTCAAGCCCCAATTAACAACCCCCGACCAGTGTTTCAGGGTCCCACACCCTTGTGGGAAACCAACATGAATCGCTGGAGCGACGAACAGGGTCAACCCTTACCTTACTATGGGGACCGAATCTTTTACGACCTTAGCGAAGGTGGCTCTGCGGATCGAGCTCTGCCCGTCATGGTCCTCAGAATCGCTCGTAATGTTGAACAAGGTCGAGCGGCCATCGACAGAGTCATGGAAATTGATGCCAACTCTGGTGTCAACACAGTCCGCATTCGCCGTCTCGAAGAGGAAATGGAAAGGACCAGAAGGAGCAATGAGACTCTGCAGCAACAGCCGGCTACCTCCCACGCTGAAGTCATAGAACTTCGAGTTCGCCAGAGGGCTCATGAGCGACACCTTCAAGAGGTGGTTCCTCAAGTGGCAGACCTTAGGGTTCGCCCGAGGAACTCCCATCGCCGTTAAAAGATGCCTAGCACATCTTTTCTTTTGTTAAGGAATATCCTTTCATATCTGTGCTCTATGAAGCACTTATCTGTAAAATATTCCTATCTTTCAGTACACTTTGTAGCCTACTAAGTTGTCAAACATTTTCCTTCATATGGTTTGATGTAAGACCTACTGTTAGGTCGTTTTTCCCGAACTCGTTTACATCAGTAATACCAGTAATATTAGCAGTTATCTAACCTGTTAGAAAAATCTGTACTCTTGTGTTTTTCTTACTCTTCTGCTATACTGCTATTTCAAATCACACACTCATTCAACTGTTGGACTATGGCGATTTAGCCCATGGAACACTCTCATTATGCTTACAATTGATTCTAACCACCATGTATATTTTCTTTAAACTTATAGTTGAAGGATGCCTCCTCGCAGATCAACAAGGCGTAATCCTCCACCTCCTCCACCACCACCTCCTTCGTCAATCGATATCGTAGCTCTAAATGTTGCAGTAGTTGCGGCAGTGGAAACTGCCATGGCTCAATATCACTCCACTGATGCCAGCAGAGGTAGAACCCCTGTTAAATCTACTCAAGGTGAACTCCTTGTACGCTCGAGAGAGTGCTCTTACAAGGACTTCACAAACTGCAAGCCAAAGCCCTTCACTGGGACTGGAGGAGTCATCGCCCTCTCGCAATGGTTCGAGAAGATGGAGTCGGTCTTCGAAATTTGTTCCTGCCCTGCCGCGAGCAAAGTTAAGTTTTTTGCATGCATTTTCGAAAGGAAAACCCGGACATGGTGGAATAGCCATGTCAAGTCACTAACTCTCGTAGTGGCAAACGACATGGGCTGGGAAACTATGAAAGACCTCATGATTGAGGAGTACTGCCCGAGGGGCGAGATCCAAAAGTTGGAACAGGATCAGTGCAGCCTAACCATGAGGGGCTCCAACATAGTCGTGTATACCGCCATGTTCAGTGAACTGGTGGCCCTTTGTCCCAACATGGTTCCCACCGAGGGGAAAAAGATCAAGAGGTACATGTGGGGCTTCACGGTGTTTCGTTAACGATTGTGTCCGATCGTGATAGCCGTTTTACCTCAAGGTTTTGGAGGAGTCTACAAGAGGAATTGGGTACCAAGTTGTGTTTGAGTACAGCTTACCATCCGCAAACCGATGGTCAAAGCGAGCAAACGATTCAAACATTGGAGGATATGCTGAGAGCATGTACCCTAGAATTCCAAGGTAACTGGGATGAACACTTACCTCTAGTAGAATTCTCCTATAATAATAGTTTCCACTCGAGCATCAAGATGGTACCTTATCACGCTTTGTATGGGGAGAAGTGTCGAACGCCATCATGCTGGCTGGAAGCTGGGGAAAAGTAGTTTATGGGACCTGAAATAGTCCATCAGACTGCTAAAAAGTTGAAAGTGATAAGGGAAAGGATGTTAGCTGCTCAAAATCGACAAAAGAGTTATGCTGACAAGAAAAGACAACCGATATCCTTCGATGTTGGAGATTCGGTTTTACTTAAAGTCTCACCGTGGAAGGGACTTATAAGATTTGGTAAGAGAGGGAAGTTGAGTCCAAGGTTTATTGGACCATTTAAAGTTCTTTAGAGGATCGGGAATCAAGCTTACAAGCTAGAGTTACCGGAAGAACTAGAGGGTATTCATAACACCTTTCATGTGTGTTATTTGAGAAAGTTCACAGGAGATGTGCCCGACATAATTCCGATTTCTGAGTTAAGGTTGGATGAAAACAAGAGGTTGATCGAAGAACCTGAGGCAATCGTTGACCGTAAGACTATGAAGTTACGACGCAAGATGGTCGATTTAGTGCTTGTGCGCTGGAAACATACAAATGGACCAAATCTCACTTGGGAAACGGAATCATCCTAAGGGAGAGAGAATTGTAACACTCGTGTTTCTAGCCTAGGCATTTATATTGAGTTGATAGTCTAGGTTAACCTTTGTAACTCATTTTGAAAAAATGAAAAGGAATTATGTGAATATTATGTGAATTATGTGCTTTATGCTTAATTATTAGGGCTTAATTAATTAAGAATAAAAATAAGCGCCTAAATTAAAGTGTGAGATAAGCCCGATATATTTACATAAAGTTTTAGTGGTTAAAACAAGGATTTCGGGGATATAAAGAATACCAAAATCCGAGTTATAACGAAGAAGTTATGACCTGTCGAAGTTTCGCGACAAAATCGGCACAGTGCTGAATGTCGTAAAAAGTGAGTTTTCGATAAACTACTTTTTAGCCTTAGTAATCTAAACGAAATTCGTAGTATTCGTTAAACCGAGAAGTTCGATAAAAAGAACGCCCAAATCTGACTTCGTATGAGGAAGTTATGATTTTTCGAAGTTTTAGCTTAGCAGTAGACAGCTAAAAAAACTCGAATTTTAGATCGAGCGATTTTTAGCCGACACAACCTAAACGAGAATTGAAGGTCTCGTCATTAGGAGCACAATGGTAAAAAATCTAACGAAAACGGACGTCGTATGAAGAAGTTATAAATTTTTAACGGATTTCCTGTCCCGGTCTGTTAAAAATAATAATATAAAATTTAAAGTCAAAATTAGCCGACGAAGTCTAAACGGAAGTTGTAGAGCGTAATTTTAGCTACGCGTGCATATAAAGAACGTCAAAAACGGAGCTCGTATGCGAAATTTATGGATTTTAGAAGTTTTGGCGCGAAAATCGAGAAAATTCGCATCGTCACGAAATGCCACGTCACCCTCGCTGATAAAGTGCCACGTGTCCTGCTGAGTCATCTGAGATGCTGAGTCATTCGAGCACATGGCCTAAGCTGAGGTGGTCCAATAGCGGTGCGACACGTACCCTCTTACCACATGTCCGAACCCTCGCAGCATGCCACGAACCCCCTACTTCGGACCCTAGACCTCGGTCCAATCACAGACCGCCAGCAGCCCCTTCGCACGCACAGCCCTTGTGCGAGCCTTCCCTGCGAGCCCTCGGATCTGCGAGGCGTGGCTTCCTCCTGACCGTCCGATCAGAAGCTTCACCCTATAAATAGAAGGCTGCGAGCCTTCTCGGATATTTTTAAGAAATTGCCATATCTAGCCCCTTTCTTCATATTTTCTTCACCTTAACCTTCCGCGAAGCCCCGGTATCGATTGTAAAGCCCGGAATACTCCACGAAGTGCCCGTGAAGCCCAAAAAATTTATCTTTTCGGTTTCGAAGCCCGACTTTTGTAGAGCCCGGTTTCTCAATAAAACTCCCGGTTTTATTAGAAACGATCGTTTTAGGAAACGAATTGCTGCCCGATTTTCATCAAAATATGTGAGTGTGTAGTTACTTTCAATTTACACATAGATATGAAGTGTTTACCTTGAAATACGTGTTATGTGTAAATATATTAATTGTTTAATTGAGGTGACTGTTGAATTGATGTTTTATACAAGTTTTAAACTGTATATGCTTTTTATCTACAAAATATGTTGGGTAGAACATGGGTAGATGAAATAGTTGATGTATGTTAAAAAGGTGAGAGGCCTCGATGTTGTTGTTGTTGTAGTCATCTAGCCGAGTATAGATGACGACCACGGACTTTCTAGATAGTCCAGTGGAACACTAGCAGATTCGCAACTTGTAGGTGTTGATGAATTAAATGTTCATTGGCGTACTCCATCCCCCTCATGGTTGCCTTAAGGACATGTATGGCTGAGGATACCCCTTAGCAGTAGTGTCCATCCCGATGATAATCCTTAGGCTAGGTCCCTTGTGATAGGTGTTTAGGGACGTAAAGTGAGGACAACGGGAATGGGTAATCAGAGTTATTATTGATTGGTGAACTTAATAAGTATATTATTGTGGGTTGAAAACCCTATATGCTCACCAGGCTCCCAAGCCTGACCCACTCAGTTTTTAAGATTACAGGTATTGGACCCCGAGCATAGTCGGAGGACGACGAGAGATTTTTGGATTATAGGCCAGTAGTTGTAAATAACTGTTGAAAGGCTTATAATGTCTTGTTTATGCTTTTGATCTGTATCGGAACATGACATCCCGAGGTTTTGGATATATATGGAAAATATATACCTTCTTAATGAAGGGTTTTGATAAACTTTTATCATATGTTGTTTGGGGACCAATTCTGCAACATCTTTTAAAAAGATTTCTCTGATTTTATTTTAAAAAGCATAAATTAAATCGGTCTTTTCTGGCCGAGAAATTAGGGGATGTCACAGATACGAATCTGTTGTGACTCTGAAAGTGCTATAGCGATTTCTCGCAATCCAATTTAGCACTCCAAGACCAAGCATATTGAACTACGGTATCACTTCATCAAAGACCACATCCTGAAAGGTAACATTGAACTAATTTTTGTCCATACTCATGAAGAGACTGCTGATGTATGCACAAAGGCACTTGACTCTACAAAACTCAACAGTTTCTTACAAATGTTAGGAATGATGAACCCGGACCCACAATTCTTTTTGAATTGATAGGTACCGCAGACCATCCTTGGTCTCTGTTGCGGTCCTAGTTGAAGTTACCTATGATAAATGGTTTTGATATATCCTATGTACCGCAACCACATATCATACTTATACTTCAATGGTCCTTATTGTTTGTTATTACTAATCCTTTTTCAAGTGATCTCCTCAGTTCTTCTACTGCAGTCATCCATCCGATGGCAAATGATTCATCCGTAATGAAGTCTCAATCTGCAGTCACTTTAATTGATTTTCAAACTGTTACATTTTTAAAAAAAATCATGGTGTGCTATTTAATGATCCTTCATTAAAAACAGAAAAACATTAAAAAAAACATTCTTTGTGTAACTGTCCCATTCTTTTGGAATAAACCTTGTGTCAGACCTATTTTAGGTATGATGACAAAAAGAGCGATTTTCCAAAATCAAATCCTTTTTAAACTGTCTCTTCCTATTACCCCAAAACATCTAATCCGTTACAACTTCCCCTTTACACAACGGATTACTCCCTCCCTCACCGCACGTTCTTCAGACGTGGTGTTGAATTCTGACATTTCATTAAATGCCAACCCTTTTTGGTAAATCTCAAAAATACAGATTAAACCTTTTTCTTAATCTGTGGTTGAGATTATATCTCTTAATCCAAGAAAAACACCCAAACGTTTTACCTAATTTCACTTAGGGTAAAATCGTTTCCCACTCCAACATAGCCACTATAAAACCCCCTTCTTCTTCCCCAAGAAAAGTTTACGCTTTCTGAACCTCGAACCTTTTTCTTGCACTCTGTTTTTCTCTTGCAAAGCTTCTTCAACCTCCTACAATGGTGAAATCATGCATCTCCAAGAAACACTCCAAGGCATCTGGATTAGTAAACCCTACTGGTTCAGACTCTGCTTCAAGACACCCAATGCCAACAATTGCCTCAAGCAATTTTAGGGTTGTGTTTGAAGAACATTCCTATACAATGCTCCAACAAAGTTGATGATCAAGTTTCTGTCCAATCACCCACTGTTTGGACCCTTCGATTCATTCACAGATGTGGTTCCACTTTCAACCCTTTTCAAGTGTGCATTCTCAGCATATCCACCCTTCAAAAATCCTCAAGAAGTGCATCTGAACTTGGTAAACGATTCTTTGGTTATTCTGACTAAAGAAAAGTTCCTCACTGCCATCAACCTCCTTGTTCATCCTTCAATCAAGGTTTTCACTCCAAGCATGGCGGACATCCTTTCTGCACTTTACTAGATAGGTTATCAAAAGAAGATCAAAGGTATAGGATAATTCAAGAAAAATCAACTGCTTGCGGTATGGCAATTTGTTTTCCACTTTGTGATCCGAAGTATGTCCGGCAGAACCAGAGGCACGGATAATATGGGACTCAAGCTCCTGGAATTGGTGTGGAGCATTTTCACTGGCCATGATATCAACTACGGTCAAATTCTATGGGACGACTTCTTGCAATACATTCCCAAAGGAAGTCCAAAAGCGAACCCTACCGAACTCACGTTTGCCAGATTCTGGTCTCTATGCATCTCAGACCTTCATGCGGATGCAGAACTTAGCATGGGCAACGACATCAATCTCTTTATAACCAAAGATCTCAAAAGGTACAATCCCTCTTCTGATCAATCGGCTTTTGGACCTATCAGACGGCTACCGGTCCACATTCTCTCTACTCTTGGTCTTGAAACTGCTGATGTCTCATACCATATTGAGGCTACGGAAGGTATTGCCCCATACCTTCCTACCCCGCCTCTACAAACCCCATTTGCGCTCACTGTCCCTGGTAGTACCGCAGTCCCATCCTCCACCACTCTTTCCAACTTGTCTTTATCATAAAGACGCAAGCAGTTAGCCTCAGCTCATCAAGGCCCCCACCACACCAAGAAACAAGGAACTCCTAAGAAAAAGGATGCTCCCAAACAAGCTAATCCTTCAAAGAAAAGAAAAATCATCCAGTCTGTCCCCACAAATGCCGAACCAAGCAAACATCAATATCCCTCCCCCTCTAGTAGTGATTCCGATGAGGACGATCAACCCATCTCAATCCTCAAGAAAAGAAAAACCAATCCCATAGGCCAAATGCGTGATCGGACTGATACCGCAGCCTCTCAAAAGGCTCCGGTAGTCCTTGGGGTGGCCACACACCCATTCGAATCAACCATACAATACCACTCAGACGCAATAGGTGAATCTGTTTCACCGCAACGTGGAGACTCCCCCTGGTCAATCCCAAGAGGATGGAACTGGCTCCCACCCTAAGGTCTCCAGGGCTTCCCATCTACACTTCTTTTCCCCTGAGGAGTTGAAATCCATACTTTTGTCTGTTACACAAATACTTCAAACACCTTCCCAACCGCAAGGCGACTCTTCAGCCTTTGCCAGAACTGAGCCGAGGCCAGATTAACTCCAGGTCAAGGAGACCGAGGAAGCTTAGGAAATCATATTCTGCTTACTTCTGTTATAGGTGGTTTAGGCACGGTGACCACCAATGTGCAAGGATTCTGAACCCGAGGGACACCTCGGTGCGATACCAAGGAATTGATGAAATTGACCTCATCGATTCATGGAGCAAGTATCAACCAACAAATGAAGCCGAAGCCAAGAAATATGCAGCTTTCCGTATGGCATTTCAAGTAAGAAAGGCACGCCAAACAAAGCAGCTTCAACAGAAACAACAAGAAATTCAGTCTGTAGCGAAGTATTTGGCAGACGCAATCAATAATGCCAATATCGTATCCACAATCTGTAAAGTTCAAGCTTTGATGGACGACATGGCCGATACAATCCGCAAAGCTCAAGATGCGACTGCTGATCAAACTCCCTCAAAGCCCCCTCCAACTCCAACTGCTAAAGATTCTCAAGACGAAGGCACCACAATAGAATTCAGCTCTGCTCCCACCTTCACTATTTGATGATGTTGATCTAAATGAAGTAAATCAGCCCAGCCCTTCGGATGATGACCTAATGATGTTTTTTGAAGAAGAGGAATCGATTGGTTCTCAACACTCTACCTCTAAGCCCAAGGAGAAAAAGAAAAAGAAGAAGATGGATGTTTCAAGAAAATAATTCTTAAGTCTATAATCCAAAGTAGATCAAATTCTTGCCGCGGTCAAGTCCACTTAACCGCAATCAGAAGACCATCTCGTACCGCAGTCCTTGATCGAAAGGATTGAAAGATTGGAGACTAGGGAACGTCTAGCTGCTGAGAGGATTTCTCTCAAAGTGGAAATGGGGATTCGGTCCCTCGACAACACTCGCCAAGCAGATCACAAGGAATTCATTGCTACTGCGGAGCGCCTAATCTCTGAGGTATCCACAATCAAGGAAAATCTGCAAACAGCCATTGTGTACCAATCCACTCTTTCACATAAACTGATAGCTGAGACTCACACTACTTATGAGTCCACTATCTCATTCCTTCATGCAACCATCAACAGACTTCAACGATCCCTATCCTCAAATTTCCATGGTCCTAAAATTCTCTAACTCGCAAAGGAGATTCATCGCCTACTCTTCAACACCACCATCCCAGACAATCAGCAACTGGCTTGTGTTCTCAAAGCTCACTTTCAGGAGGTGTGTGCCAAGGTCGATGGTCTCAAACAATGGCTTGAGGAGGCTCCAGGTCTGAACTCCTCAAGAGGGGGAAGTGAAGAAGACCATCATGAAGAAGACCATTATGAAGAAGAACATCACTCAAACAGTGCTTCTCATCATAGAAGCCCTCCCATCATAACAGAAAACATTCCCTCACCGCAACCATCTCCTCACAAGATTCCAAGCAATCAGTCACCTCCACCACAACAAAAAAATCGTTCCCTCTCCCGAACGACTTGAGACTCCCCCTCACTTCAAGAATCTAGCTTCCGAAATGTCATCTCCAAGCTCAAATGACTCTCTCGTCACAAAACAGAAGAAAGCTGACTGGAAAGCAGCTAAGTTTGCTGAACTCGTATGGAGAGAATGTGGTTTCGACACCGCCATGGATGAATCCCTTATCAACTCTTAGATCAATCCCCACCGCAAACTATTGGATGATGATTACAAACCCTATCTTCCCTATGCTGAGCCTCCTTCTGATGGCTACTAGGATGTTCCAATCTCCCCCAACGCTAAATACTTCACAGTATTTGAGCAATTTGACCGTAGCCTACCAGATCACAGAAGACTGCCTATGGAATTCGAGAGACTCAATCACTTCCATGCCAAACATGCCTCTTCCATAAAGAAAATATGGGCTAACGATAGACCATCCGCAGTCAAGAACTGCAAGACCCGGAAATTCATGAAGGCTGACTTCGTTCAATACAGCCAAGCGGCCGCACACACATGTGTGGCAGCACACAATACAAGCTCAAAACAAACACTGCTGCAATACACACTTAGACATCCTGAATAGATCTATACAAAAATTATGACTAGCTCAAACCACAAAATTATGGACTTTCAATCTCCCCCTTGGTTTGAGACTAGCATAGTCTTGAACTTCATTCGTTTGGCTTCTCAGCAGGCTTCTCAAACAACCTCAGATCCGATCTCCCCATCGATCCCATCCACAATCTTCCATTTATGATCGTAGCCACCATTGCAGTGAATTCTTTAGCAGCAGCTTCCATGACATCTTTTCTGCAAATGATTTGATGACGAGCCAGAGTTCGTATATCCCTTTCTCTAAAACGAAGAAGATCTTTAGCATTAATCAATCTCAAAACATGTTCTCGATTCTTGAATTTGATAGTTGCAGTTGCAATTTCGTCATCATAGGCCCAAAATTCCATATCATCCAGATATCCCTCATGAAAATGTTGAGGAATAGGAATTTCCTTTTGTTTCTTAGTTGCAGGCCAGAGTATGATCTTCATGGGTTCGCTTGATTCTGGATCAAGAACATCTTTGTCTTTTCTATATAGAGCTTTTGCAGTCTTCATTGATGGAAAGTTTTCTCTGGCCTGTCTGTCGAGAAATCTTTTGAAATTCGAAGCACTGGGATTTTCGGAGGGATTATGGAATGGGGCCCTAGATAATTCGGCTAGATCAGTTTTGGTCCAAGAGTTGAAATCATGGGTGCTTTTTTAACATTCAGATGCTCCTGATTTTCGCTTTACAACCCACAAATTTGTCACTGGATCAAAGGCCCATATTCGGATACCTGGCTTGTCACCATATTCATCACCGAACTTTCTTTTCTTTAAATCTGTTACTGTCAAAACAGGGTCTTTTGCTTTGCGATTTTCATTAGAATTTTTCATGAATAAAAGACCTTCTTTTTTATTTGCAGTTACGATTCTTTTGCCCTGTTTGATTGTGATTCTGGCTCTGCTTCCTTCTTGTTCTTTTTCAAACATGTTGACAACTGTAGTTGTTCTTGGAGCAAGTGGGTTGACAAGGAGATCATCAGTTGCAGGAGGTGATTGAACGGAGGGAGGATCAGCTACTCCATGAGGCTGTTGGAAGAGGGCTTTGACTTTTTCACCAAATGCATCGTACAAAACGTTCTTGAGATTGAAATAATTAGCTAGTATAGATCCAAAACTCGTTTGTAGTTCATTAATTTGTTTGGTCTTTTCTTCATCCTTTGCCCTGAGCTCAAAGATGTATGCAGAAAGCTGATCTATCTGAATTGACTTTTCGATGAGCTGTTGACGGAGAATTCCAATCTCTTCTCACAGATCAGGCGAAGAAGATTTGTCATCATCTGTCCGACCCTCTTTAAATGATATTCCTTTCCCGCGTGAGGAAGTTGGACTAGATTGAGCCAGATGTTTTACTAATCTGATAAAAGCTTCATCTAGTGAAGGTCGAGTTGGAGAATATTCTGGAATGGATGAGGATCCACCAGTCTCGAACATGGTACTCGGACCTTCATCTGTTTGCTTTGAAGGAGAGTGAGCAGAGGTAGCAGTGATTGTTGAAAGAGCTTGAGGAGCACATCTTACAGCAGGTACCTCTAGACTTGCAAGAGATTGGCTTGTATTAATGGAAATATGAGAAGTTTGAGGTTCAGTTGAATCAGAAATGACTAAAGCAGAAGTTGAGATAAGTGAAACAGAGGGAGGAATCTCTGAAGTCACTTCTCCTTGGCTTGGTGCGACCTCCAAGGGCTTTGAGGTAGAGAGTAGAATCTTGAGAACATTTCCTTCATCTCTAGTCTTGGATGCTAAAGAAGCAGCTTCATTGACTTTATTAACACGGCTGCTGGGAATATCAAGAAAAGGATCAAAATATTCATCACCAAGATCAAACTCTATGTTTGTTGGAATGTCGTCACTGATTCCCGTAAAGTCGATTTCTTTTAAAAACTCCACATCTTCATAAAGATCATCGTCATCATCCTCTCGAGAAGATTTTGAATCATTTGCCTTCTGAATATCATGCTCATCAGCTACACAAGTTGTGGGAGAGTCATGAATCTCCTCCACTTCAGGCTCAGAGGGAGAGTGAGAAATATCTTCATTTTCCATCGGCATGGATTGTTCTTCTGATTCTTCTCTAACATCCTCTTTAAAAATTCCAAATTTTATTAATGCAAATTTTCCTTCAAATACGAACTTCCCGCCTCTCTTTTGTTTCATTAGTCCAAAGGCACTTGGACCAATGGATTTGAAATCCAATGTATCATTTCCTCTCTGCAGCTCAGGGTGAGTCACGTTAAGGATGATTTGTAAAAATCTTGGATACATCTAGAATTTGTCCCTTTTGCTCCCTTCAAGGTTCAGTATCATCTCATTTATTATAAATTTTGAGAAATTGAACTCAAAACCTGCAGCCAATGCTGCAATGGCACCAGTTTTGGCCAAAGAAATCTCGTTTGCTCCTGATCTCCTGCCAGAGATGCAGCTCACGAACACATGAGCCAAATACTTCCAGCATGGAGGAAGCAGCTTCTTAATTGTAGGAGGAAAAGTTCCCTCATATCCCATATACTCTAAGATTTCCTCAGTTTGATGAACGTCAATCTCCATGGGGTACTCAGGTCTGTCCTCAATTTGGAGAGATTCTCTAATGATGCTTTCTGTTACATGAATTTTCTTGTCTTCGATTGTTGCTTCCACAAATTTTTCACCCTGATCATTCTTCTTTACAATAGCATTCCTCCAGAAATCCTTAATCAAACTTTGGTAGATAGTAGGACTTGTAGTTAGGGCATGAACCAAGCAGAATTTCTTCAAACCATCCACAATGAATTTCAAGTCATTGTGGACTGCAGGAGGGTCTTCAAGAAAAATTGCGGAATTATGAGCTTTAGCAAACTCCATGTCTCCCATTTTAATCTGAAAGTCAACACACAAAATTATTAGGGCAAAACTTATGAGAATGATGCAGCCGCACACGGAATTGCACACAACCGCACACGTGCAAGTGTGCAGCCGCACACGGTCAGCAGCACACGCCCGTGTGCGGCCGCACACACCGTGTGCGGTTACACTTGAAGACAAACAGTTTTGATGAAGATTCAACAGCAAACAATGGAAATTTTTATGAAAATAATCAAAAAATGAGCTTAGTTCATAAGAATTACCGAGTAAAAGCTTTGATTTCACGAGAAATTTTGGAATTAAGAATGAGTTTTAGAGAGAAACAGTTGAGTGTGTGCGGTTGAGGCAAGAAAAGTGATGGAGAAATAAACATCGCACACACGCTATATATATACCAAAAAAAATCAATTTCACCCCCTTACCTTTTAACAGTAAGACCGATGCCCCTTCCACTCACCATTTTCTCAAAAATGAAATATTTTGAGGATTAATAAGGGATTAATTTCAAAATTCCTAATAAAACTAAAACAAAATAAAACTTATTATTAAAAAAATAAAAATAAAAATAAAAAAATAAAAATAAAAATAAAAATAAAATAGAATAAAATGAAATTGGAAATACTATTAACGACGAGAAAAAAAATCAACTTAAACCTATATAAATTGTTTTAACCTATTGAAATTTTTGGGATCAAAGTTTTTAGACAGCCATTATCCGCTTGTCGGTACCTTTCATATTCACACCTTTGTCTGGTCGATCGTCGGTATTGTTGTCCACTTAAACATGAAAAATTGTGACAAAATTGGGACATACTATAAGTGACAAGACAATGTGATCCTAAATTCCTAGATATTATATCTAAACCTAAGTTTCTAGATACTATATCTTAAGGACCATTCAGCTGACGACGACCAAGGATATTGTTGTCCACCTAAATTGAGCAGCGAGATCTATAGACAATCTTTTTGTGTTCAATTTTAATTATACTGGAACATGTTTCCCGCTTCCTGATATGCCCCAGCCATCAAGAACTTCCAGGGTACTCCTAACACCGGGTGAGCAGACAACCATTCAGAGAGAGGATAGATTCAGAATTCTATTACTTATTACTTCAGAGGGGTTGAGAAGAAGAAGGTTGCATATGTTGCATACCAGGTCGGATTAGAAGTCACGCAAAGGAGACAGCATATGGCTAACAGATAAGAAGTATTTCACATATATAACATGCAGAGAAATAGAGTTGCATATGTTGTGTACCAGGTCGGATTGAAAGTCACGCAAAAGAGACAACATATGACTAACAGACGGAAAGAAAGAAAATGATATTCTACAGACCTAATTTATCGGAATTTACCAGTCACCCCATCCAACCGGAATTCAGGACAGAATCCGCACATCGAGGAAAATTTAAACCACGGTTCCAAGTACGGGTTCAATTAATGTGACGAGTAGATTCTCATATATATCTCCCTGCTCAACCTATCCAAGCGTCGTATTGTCAGTCTAAACGGACCTATCTAGGTCAAGATTTGTCAAGTCATTTGATTTCCTAAGTTCAACTCTACCTAGTCATGTCCATTTAGAATCTTTCGTGCCTATTGACGCATCAAACCAAAGCATAGACCCTTCAACTTTGGGTACGTTACGCAGACTCAGGTTGCATGTTATCACATAATCATATCACTTCCCAAAACATCTCCTTCAAGCATAATAAATTTTTATTTTCTGATTTTCTAATTTTTATGTTTTTGGATTTTCTGATTTTCTAATGTTTTTGGATTTTCTAATTTTCTAATGTTTTTGGATTTTCTAATTTTTTATGCTTTTGGATTTTCTGATTTTCTCCCCCTAAATTTGTGCATAAAAAAAAATAAAAAAATGCGCAAATTTATCCTAAGAAGTACATCAAAAATTAATCCTCAAAATGAATCATTTTTAGAAAATTAACCAGCACATCGAATCGAGCTTTGTTAAATGGCTTGGTGAACAGATCTGCTACATTATTATCAGAGCGGACCTGTTCTAGCTGAATGAGCGAACGCTCATAACATTCTCTGATAAAATGAATCTTGATGTCGATGTGCTTGGTTTTTGAGTGTTGGACCGGGTTTTTGGCAATTTGGATCGCAGCCTCAGTATCACAGAAAAGAGGGGTTTCTTGAAAATTCAAACCGTAGACCAACAGCTGATGTTGGATCCAGATGACTTGTGAACAATAAGCAGATGCAGCGACATACTTCGTTTCTGCTGTTGAGGTGGAAACGGTATGCTGCTTCTTACACTGCCATGAGACCAATCTATCACCCAGAAATTGGCATCCGCCTGAAGTCGATTTTCTATCAAGCTCACACCTGCCATAGTTGCTGTCTGCAAAAGCATAAAGATCAAATTCTGGATTTTTTAGATACCAAAGACCCAGTTTTAGGCACCCTTTGAGATACCGAAAAATCCGTTTACCAGCAAGTAAATGAGAGAGTTTAGGATTAGCCTGGTAATGAGCACATTGACAGACCGCAAACATTATGTCTGGTCGACTGGCAGTTAGATACATGAGTGATCCGATCATTGATCGATAATGCGTCTGATCTACAGATTCACCCTCAATATCAGGGGTCAGAAGGGGTCTGTCTGCCATGGGTGTAAGACCAGGTTTCACGTCTCGGAACCCGAACTTCTCCAGTACATCATCCACATACTTTGCTTGGTGAATAAGGATTCCGGTTGAAGATTGTTGGACCTGAAGCCCTAGAAACATGGTCATTTCCCCAAGCGAACTCATCTCAAATCGTTTCTTCATCACTACTTCGAACTCTTTGCAAAGTTGTTGGCATGTCGATCCGAAATTAATGTCGTCAACATAGATTTGAACAAGAATTTGATCAGGACCGACATGTTTGAGGAATAAGGTTTGATTAATGGTGCCGCGGGAATAGCCGTGATTAAGCAAATGTTGAGTCAGGGTAGCATACCAAGCTCGAGGAGCTTGATGCAGTCCATACAAAGCTTTGTCTAACTTGTAAACATGGTTGGGAAGTTTGGAGTTAACAAAACCGGGTGGTTGGTCAACGTAGATCTCCTCCTTGACCTTGCCGTACAAGAAAGCCGTCTTGACATCCATTTGGTATACTTTGAAGTTCATATAGGAAGCATAAGCAAGGAAGATACGAATAGCCTCCAAACGAGCGACCGGAGCATAAACTTCCGTATAATCAAGACCCTCAATTTGCCGAAATCCTCGAACCACTAATCTCGCCTTGTTGCGCACAATTACAACAGAATCGTCTTGTTTATTTCGAAAGACCCATCGGGTGTCAAGAGATTTCTTTCCCTTTAGCAGCTCTACCAACTTCCAGACCCCGAGCTTTTCGAATTGATTCAGTTCATCATGCATGGCTTCAACCCAACTAGGCTCATTCAGAGCCATTTCGACAGATTTAGGCTCTATCTGAGAAATGAAGCAAGAGTAGAGACATGTGTTAGCATTCCAATTTCTATAAACCAAACCAATTGAAGATTAAAAAGTCAACCTTAAAAGTCAAATTTAAAAAGTCAAACTCAAAAGTCAAACTTGAAAAGTCAAACCGAAGCTAAATTTGAAAAATTAAAAGTCAAACGAGAAAGTCAAAGGTCAAATTTTAAAAGTCAAAGTCAAAATTTTAAGGTCAAAGATAAAAATAAAATAAAAAATTAATAACTAAAAAAATTTGGGTTGAAAATAGAATTTAGAAATAAAAGATTTTGAATTTTGGGCTAAAAATGACAATTGTTGCGAAAATAGGGGCGAAATGGAGTCCTTATGAATTAAATTTCGAAGGAAAATCAAAACAAGGGTCTAGGGTATGATAGTGTACCTCCTCCTTATAATCATAACTACACATCCATCCCTATGACATAGGACGAAATTGATAGGGAGCCACATCTTCGATATGGCAAACGAGTTGGATTTGTGTCAGGAGGAGTTATTAATGTTGAAAATACTAATGTTTCTACTTCATGTGCAGGTAAAGTAGCAGAAGATGAGAACAAGGAGAAAACCAATAAACAAACCAACATCTCCTTGAACTCTGAATCTATTGCTTCGAACTCAGCTACTTCTAATCAACCTGCTATTAGTAAATACATGCCACCAATTCCAGCGAATCAGGGTGCCTACTGCAAGTGTGCATCTGGGAACAATAAAAAACGAGGCAAGGATACGCCACCAGGGGCAGGAAGAAACAACTCCACAGTGAAGAAAAAGACATGTTTTCACTGTGGAACACCTGGACACATTGCCAGAAATTGTCCAAATCGCGCATACATTCCCTACTACGCACATGGCTGGCAGAAAACGCCAAGAGGCAGATTTTCCAAAAGAAACCCCTTGAGATCACGATCAGACATTGACGACTGGAATGCCAAGAAGGCCAAGAATTCAAATCCCAAGGCCAAGAATCAAACTCCAAAGGACAAGAATCAAAATCCCAAAGTCAAGAAGGGAATGTCGGCCAAGAAGCCAAATCAAAGAGATGATCCCGTAAAGTCAAAATCAAAGTCATCTCAACGGCCGACATCAAGATCAAAAGCAAGTACTGAGCCACCCATCAGATCGAAAAAGAAATGGGTTAAACCCAACTACAAATGGGTTCCGAAGGCTCAATCTCCCAAATCAACTAACGACTCTAATATTTCTACATCTTCTGTTTGTGATAAGCAGGACATGTCATGGGAGAGAGTACCGTGCAAGGATGACAAAGGTCGACCCAGTTTCAAAATGGACTGGGTTCCAAAGACCAATTGATCCCGCTCTGTGTCGGAGCAGCTATGGAGGCATATCATCAAACTTCGGTTTGTTGGTAGTGGTTGTTCCTGGCACTTGATAGGAGACATCTCTCAACTGTACAACACTCAGAACATTGTTTGGGAGAATGTGTCCTCTCGGGAAGGGAAGAAAAGAAGTGATCACTCACGGGGTTTGTGCTTAATGACATGAAGAATTTTCGGATCTGTTCTGAGTTTACGCGTGCTATTCTTAGACCTTCTGGATGCAAATTCAATCGGTGACTTACAGTTTGATTTTTCTTCTCTATACTCCTGAGTTTTTCTTAAGCTGATTCGCTTTAAAGACTAATTTTTGTTTTAGGAAAGTTTAAATTTGCGCATTTACTTTCGTTTCTCTCCTATGCACAAATTTAGGGGGAGAAATAAAAACAAAACAAAAATTATAAAATTATAAAAAAAATCCAAAAACATTAGAAAATCAAAAAATCAAAAAAAAATTATGTTGGTTATGAAATGTGCTTGAGGGAGAAGTTTTGGGAAGTGATATGATTATGTGATAACAGGCAATCTGAGTCTGCGTAACGTACCCAAAGTTGAAGGGTCTATGCTCTGGTTTGATGCATCGGTAGGCACGAAAGATTCTAAATGGACATGACTAGGCAGAGTTGAACTTAAGAAATCAACTGACTTGACAAATCTTAACCTAGTTAGATCCGTTTAGCCTGACAATACGACGCTCGGATAGGTTGAGCAGGGAGATATATATGGGAATCTACTCGTCACATTAATTGAACCCGTATCTGGAACAGTGGTTTAACTTTTCCTCCATGTGCGGGCTCTGTCCTTAATTCCGGTATTGATGGGGCAACTGGTAAATTCCGATAAATTAGGTCTGTAGAAAATCATTTTCTTTCTTTCTGTCTGTTAGTCATATGTTACCTCCTCTGCGTGATTGGAAGAGATCCGACCTGGACTGTAACATATGCAACTCTATTTCTCTGCATATTATATACACACACACACACACATATATATATATATATATATATATGAAATTCCTCTCATCTGTTAGCCATATGTTGTCTCCTTTGCGTGACTAACAATCCGACCTGGTACACAGCATATGCACTATAAGTGATAATACTCTGAATCTGTCTTCTCCCCTAATGATGGTCTGCTCATCCGATGTAAGGAGTACTCTAGAAGTCCTTGATTATCGGGGCATATCTGGAAGCAGGAAACATGTTCCAGTACAATTAAAATTGAACACTCAAAGATTGTCTATAGATCTCGCTGCTCAATTTAGGTGGACAACAATATTCCTGGTCGTCATCAGCTGAATGGTCCTTAAGATATAGTATCTAGAAACTTAGGATCAGATATAATATCTAGGAACTTAGGATCACATTGTCTTGTCACTTATTGTATGTCCTAATTTTGTCACAATTTTTCGTGTTTAAGTGGACAACAATACCGACGATCGACCAGACAAAGACGTGAAGATGGAAGGTACCGACAAGCGGATAAAGGTTGTCTAAAAATTTTGATCCCAAATCACTCTTAAAGTTAGATATCATTTTACTTTTGTTAAATTTGTTCATAGTTTTCATCTATGCACAAATTTTAGGGGGAGAATTAAAAATAATTCAAAAATCAAACAAAAATCAGAAAACTAAAAATCCAAAAATAGTGTTATTTCTTGTTCAGAAAATCCAAAAATATTTTTGTTTCTGTTTTCATTTTTCCAGAAAATATAAAAGAAAATCCAAAAATATTTTTTTTGTGTGCTAATTTTTCTTTTAGTTTTTTTTGTCTTGAAAAGTGATTTCAGGCGTAGATGAGACTCATGGAGACTGTATTGAAGATCTTCTGAGCCAAGGCTTCATCCGTGAGCATCGAAGAATTCGCATTCGAAGGAGCAAGAAATGAAGATTATTCTTTCGACATTCAATCTGTCAACCCCAGAAGCATGGTGAAGCTGTACTTGAAGATTATGTGACAGATTGCATTGAAGCCTCCTCAATCAATTTGCTGCTATCTATGAACCTGCTGAAGTGATCCAGAAGATTATTTCTCTTTGTTGTTCTCTCTGAAGATTCTCAAGCTGAAAGTGCTATCTTTCAAGAATCTTTTCATCAAGCCTCCTCACCCAATGTGTGTTCAGAGTCAAATCTTGAAGAAAAGCCCAATCGCTCGAGATGAAGTCATTCATGAAGATTCATCAAGTTCATCTTGAAGCTGTGAAGAAATCAAAGATTAAAGCTGAAGCCAAAGCTCCCATTGAAGATTGACAAGAAAAGTCAGCTATTTTTTAGGGGGAGCTTCTTGGGTCGTTTAGAAAAGAAAGCTATAAACCAAGGGAGAGATTGTTGGGTCAAAAATATGGTTTATACTTTGCTTTTCTAGGAAAATATATTTTTATGTAATATTATATGTGTTTGCAGTTTGTGTGTACGGTCGTACATGTGTGTACGGCCGTACACAGGGTGTGCGGCTATACACATGTGTATGGCTGGAGGTCCTTATAAATAAAGGAGTGCATGTGGGAGTGTACGGTTAAGGTAAGGAAAAGGCTAGAGAAGAGAGAGAAAGTTAGAGAGAAGAAGAGTGTGTGTGTGTGTGTGTGTGTGAATCTATTGTAAGGAGCATCAATCATATCATCAATACATTAGATTCAGGTTATTCTTCTTCTCCTTCTCTTCCATATTGATCTGACATCATCCAATTGATTGGGATTCCGCACCATCAATTGGATCTGATTGATACAATAGAAATTTTGGGGACTTTCAATTGATGTGGAACTCATTTTCTTTTTTTATTTTTTATTTTAGAGGTGAATGGTGACTGATCTAAAGTTGTTTTTAAAAGAGATTTAGGTACCCACTGAAAATTAGGTTTTGAACTTTTTCTGGATTGTTTTGAGCCAGTGGATTTTCTACTTGAAGAGTTTGAAGATCCAATCCTACTCTTTGGCAAATTCAGCTTAGGCTTATCCTGAGTTGATTTTAGCAAACTCCAGTTGTTTTTACGAAAAACCTGTTTATTCTTTTGATACTTTTTCATTTTCAAGTCACCATTCCGAGAACGAGTTTTGGGGGTTTTTCTAGTTAAAGATCGTCCCCGAAATTCTTTCTCTCCTCTTTTTGTTGTATGAGAAACAAACATCCGGTTCATACAATTTCTTGCAATGTGTCCAGCAGTGCCACAGTTAAAACAAATTTGTTTATTATCAATGGTTTTGGCACTGTTGTTGACAGATTTATTCTTCTTATTTTCATTATTAACACTTCCATATTTGCAAGTTCCATCGCAGGATTTTGATGCAGATGTGGAGGGTGTAGAAACATTCAAATTAGATTTATCAATGTGATTAGAAACATCATCATCATTCACAGAATTATCAGACTGAAATAAAACACCTCCAGACACAAAAACATTAGCATTTGGTTTTGACACAGACTTGTCACAAGAATTAACACCAGACTTAGACACATGATTATTTGACTCAAAAGTTTCAGCTTCATGCTCCCCCTGAACTATTGATATATCTGCACTTAAAGTAGAAACGTTAGTATGCAAACTCTCATTATTAGACTGTATTGCCTGCTCAGAAGCTGACTTTCCGTATACCATACTAGGTTCTCTGTCAATTTCTTCTTGAGACAGAGGAATAGCAGTATAATTATGATTAAAGGGAGGAGGGACACTCTCAAATCCTAATCCAACTTTTATTTTATTTCCATGAGTGATATCTCTCCAATGTAATTGTCCTTCAATTAATTTTGCAATCTTTTCACTTGACCCATCGTATTTCTTGAAATTAAATTCAGCTTTTTCAAAACAATTTTTTAATGTGTCAAGTTCCGCAGTTACAGCAACAAATTTTCTTTTGAGATGATCATAATTCTCACATTTGTTGCTGTAATCTTCTTGCAATTTTTTAAAATCTTTTGTTTTATTTTCTAATTGAGTTTTTAAGGGCTTTTGATTTTTTCTAAGAGTATATCCCTCATATTTCAAGTCCTCATTCTCTCTTTTGATTATCTCAATTTGATCTCTTAACAGTTTTGATACAGGATGGAGAGCAAACGAATTCACTTACCTCATATTTGACCAATTCAGGAGTGGTATGCACCATGAATGCAAATTGCAGATTCATCATTTCCTCTTCTGGATCTTCTTTCATTTCTTCATCTTCTTCTTTGACTTGAGCAAGATTTGCCTTTTCAGGTACTGTAATGTTTAGAGCTTTAACTTGATCTTCCCAGTTAAACGATTGGGCCACCATTGCCATGTTTGCAGACTGATTTGTTGAAGATGATCCTTTGTTGTTGCTGTGAACATAAGTTACTGGCACCATAGTTCTTTCAGAGTTCTCTCGTCAATCGGGTTTTGGGCATTCCCTTGCAAAGTGACCTGGTTCATGACAGTTGTAACACCATAACTTTCCTTTACTAAATCCCATCTTCTTGTAAGAATTTACACTCCAATTATTCTTTTCAGTCTTCTTTGAGGATTGTTTAGCCCTAAATACTGCCATTGCCATTTGCCAAGTAATATCCATCTCTTCCACATCTTCAGGGTGAATTTGGTCGAGATCAGCGAATGAAAGTTGTGGAGAGAGCTCTCCGGCAACGAAGGCATTGTAACAATTTACTAATCCAGTAGCTAGAGCCAAATTTTCCTCTTTTTCACTTGCAGATGAACTTTGGGAACCAATTCCTTGATATTGAACTGAGACACCTGTGGAAGAAACAACACTCGAACCGAACTGAGACGTGTTTTGAGATTTAGGGACTTGAGTTTGTTGCATTTGAGATATGTTGAATGGTGTGGTTTGATGAACTGCATAAGTTTGAACTTGAGAATTTGGACGAGTAGTAAAGCTTGAGAAAGCGGTGTTGTTGTTTTGAATTCCAAGATTAGTTGTGGAGTACGAGTTAACATGGTTGATTTCTCTTTGTTTATCATCAAGATCGCAAGCTTTGATGATTGCCATTGTTTCAGATAAACTCAAACGGTTCAGGTCTTTTGTCTTTTTAATCACTGAGACATTCATGTCCCATGATTTTGGAAGAGAATTTAGTAGCTTCTTGTTAATTTCGGACCTAGTAACCATTACGCCTGCGGAGCTCATTTCAGTAGTTAGTGTGATAAATCTTTGCAGTTGATTTTCCAGTGATTCTCCTAATAGGTAATTGAACATGTTGAATTTTTGTCGGAGCATGTCTTGTCGGCTTTGCTTCATGTCTTCATTTCCTTCGTAGACTTCTATGAGCACTTCCCACAATGCTTTTGCTGACGTGTATTCACGAAATCCTTGTGCTATCTCAGGAGACAATGCCATGGTGAGTGTAGCGAGTGCCTTTTCTTGTTCTTCAACTCTTTCAAAGTCATCATCAGTGTAGTTTTCAATCTGTTTGTCAATTACTGTGCCATCGTCTAAAGTGGATGTAATCCGAATTGGTCCTCTTAAAATACTTCTCCAAATTTTGAAATCTTTCATTTTGATGTATTTTTCAATTCGATATTTCCATTCAGGAAATCCTTCAGCTGATAGTAATCTGGGAATACGAGTAATGGTTCCCATAATTGCATCCAAATCTTGATGAGCAATCATGCTTTGAGATTCCATACTTGACTTCAACCGTACACCCAACAATAGAATAATACTAACAACAAATATGTTTCAGCCGCACACTCTGATAGCAAACAGGATTCAGCCGCACACACTGATTCAGCCGCACACTCTGACAGCAATCAAGATTCAGTCGCACACACAATATAACCGCACACTCAGTCGTACACTTCTCAACAGCAAAAACTAACCGCACACTCTTCAAAATACGCTCCACCGCACACACTTTTAAAAATACGCTCCACCGCACACACTATGGCAACAAACCTTCAACAGTTGGCAGCAAACCTTCAATGGTTGGCAGCAAACTTGATTTCAATCTTTTTGCAAACTATTAAAAACAAGAGTCAAACAACAGTTCTTCGATCAAAATACTTAAAAAAAACAGTGAAATTTTTGCACTCTCACACTCAAAAACAACTTCAATTGATACCAAATTGGCTCTGATACCAATTGTAAGTCCCCAAAATTGCTTGTGTATCAATCAAATCCAATTGATGGTGCAGAATCCCAATCAT
This sequence comes from Lactuca serriola, assembly GCF_051521515.1. Lineage (NCBI taxonomy): Eukaryota > Viridiplantae > Streptophyta > Magnoliopsida > Asterales > Asteraceae > Lactuca > Lactuca serriola. Next base: position 175,273,319 of record NC_136411.1, on the reverse strand, counting down.
TTGGATGATGTCAGATCAAATAGAAGAAAGTGAGAGAGAAGAAGAGTGTGTGTGTGTGAGAGAATCTATTGTAAGGAGCATCACTTAATTTCATTCAATACATCATAGATTCATCTTCTTCTTCTTCTTCTCATTCTCTTCTATTTGATCTGACATCATCCAATTGATTGGGATTCTGCACCATCAATTGGATTTGATTGATACACAAGCAATTTTGGGGACTTACAATTGGTATCAGAGCTTGGTTTGTATCAGTCAATTTTGTCAGATCTGGAGCTTATTTGATCTTATTTTGAAAAGATAATAGCGTTTTTGGATAGATTTTGGAAAATTAGGGGGGTTACTTCTTTGCATTTTTCATGAAAACGAGTTTTTAATCGAGTTTTAAAGCAAAAAAGGGTGAAAAACATCGTTTTTTTCGCGAATCTGTTCAAGGTGTGCGGCTGGTTGAAGGTGTGCTGCTAGGGAGTGTGCGGCCTCGGTGTGTGCGGCCTCGGAGTGTGCAGCTCGGTCTCGGTGTGCGGTCCTCGTCCTCGCATCGCAGCAGCCTCGCCTCGCCTCGGATCCTCGGCCTCACTTCATCCTTGCATCAGCGCTTCGCAATAAAAAATATCAACGCGTTTTGAGGTTGTCGGGGATCGAACCCGGGATCTCAAAGTGTTCATCACAGCGCCGTACCATCTCGGCTAGCAAGCCTCTTGTGTCTTCCCTTCAAATCTTTTAAACTTAACATCTCTTTCTCGCATCCTTTTTCACAAAATTGGCACTTTTAACCCTAAAAATCAATTTTTTTATTTTTTCTTTTTTCAACCCAAATTTTTTTGTTTTTAATTTTTGATTTTATTTTTATCTTTGACCTTAAAATTTTGACTTTGACTTTTAAAATTTGACCTTTGACTTTAACCTTTTGACTTTCTCGTTTGACTTTTAATTTTTCAAATTTGGCTTTTCGGTTTGACTTTTCAAGTTTGATTTTTTAAATTTGACTTTTAAGGTTGACTTTCTCGGTTTTTAAGTCAAAGGGCAATTAAAAATATATAAAAAAAATTAAAAATTTAAAAATTTAAAAAAATAATAATAATAATAATAAAAATGAGTTCCACATCAATTCCGGTAAATGAAGTTTCATGTACTCCATCTTGTAAAGCTATGATTAAATTTCTTCGCGAACAAATTGATTTGCTAAAAAGGGAAAATGGGGACCTTAAATATGAAGGCTATACTCTAAGGAAACGTCAGAAACCGTTAAAAGCACAACTAGAAGCAAAAACCAAAGACTTTAGGAAGCTTCAGGAAGAGTATAGCAACAAGTGTGAAAATTACGATCACATTAAACACAAACTTGCTGTTGTAACTGAAGAACTTGATGCTTTGAAAATTAAGTGTGGAAAAACATATATTAGTTTTAAAAATTACACTGCGTCAAGTAAGACAGTCGAGTCTTTATTTGAAAATCAATTGAAATTCAAAGATAATCAAAACAAGGGTCTAGGGTATGATAGTGTTCCTCCCCCTTTCAATCATAACTATATATCCATACCTTTGACTCAGGAAGAGATTGACCGAGAACCATTTATGGTATACGGTAAACCAGTTGTTGAACAGCCAACTGAGGATGTTGAGATGAGCGATACTAATGATTCTACTTCTTGTGCAGGTAAAGTAGTAGAGGATGAGAACAAGGAGAATACTACTGAACAAACAAATGTCTCTTTGAACTCTGAATCTGTTGCTTCGAACTCAGTTGCTTCTGATCAACCTGCTGTTGAGAAGTACAGGCCACCAAATCAAGTGAAACAGCCGACTTGCTGCAAGTGTGCTTGTGGGAACAATCAAAAACAAGGCAAGGATACGTCACCAGGGGCAGGAAGAAACAACTCCACAGTGAAGAAAAAGACATGTTTTCACTGTGGAACACCTGGACACATTGCCAGAAATTGTCCAAATCGCGCATACGTTCCCTACTACGCACATGGCTGGCAGAAAACGCCAAGAGGCAGATTTTCCAAAAGAAAACCCTTCAGATCACGATCAGACATTGACAACTGGAATGCCAAGAAGGCCAAGAATTCAACTCCCAAGGCCAAGAATCAAACTCCAAAGGACAAGAATCAAAATCCCAAAGTCAAGAAGGGAATGTCGCCCAAGAAGCCAAATCAAAGAGATGATCCCGTAAAGTCAAAATCAAAGTCATCTCAACGGCCGACATCAAGATCAAAAGCAAGTACTGAGCCACCCATCAGATCGAAAAAGAAATGGGTTAAACCCAACTACAAATGGGTTCCGAAGGCTCAATCTCCCAAATCAACTAACGACTCTAATATTTCTACATCTTCTGTTTGTGATAAGCAGGACATGTCATGGGAGAGAGTACCGTGCAAGGATGACAAAGGTCGACCAAGTTTCAAAATGGACTGGGTTCCAAAGACCAACTGATCCCGCTCTGTGTCGGAGCAGCTATGGAGGCATATCATCAGACTTCGGTTTGTTGGTAGTGGTTGTTCCTGGCACTTGATATGAGACATCTCTCAACTGTACAACACTCAGAACATTGTTTGGGAGAATGTGTCCTTTGCGGGAAGGGAAGAAAAGAAGTGATCACTCACGGGGTTTGTGCTTAATGACATGAAGAATTTTCGGATCTGTTCTGAGTTTACGCGTGCAGTTCTCAGACCTTCTGGATGCAAATTCAATCGGTGACTTACGGTTTGATTTTTCTTCTCTATACTCCTAAGTTTTTCTTAAGCTGATTTGCTTTAAAGACAAATTTTTGTTTTAGGATAGTTTAAATTTGCGCATTTACTTTCATTTCTCTCCTATGCACAAATTTAGGGGGAGAAATAAAAAAACAAAACAAAAACTAGAAAATTTTAAAAAATAAAAAATAAAAAAAAAATTTAGAAAATGAAAATATAATATGTTGGTTATGGAATGTGCTTGAGGGAGATGTTTTGGGATGTGATATGATCATGTGATAACAGGCAATCTGAGTCTGCGTAACGTACCCAAAGTTGAAGGGTCTATGCTCTGGTTTGATGTGTCGGTAGGCACGAAAATTTTTAAATTGACATGACTAGGCAGAGCTGAACTTAGGAAATTTATAGACTTGACAAATCTTGACCTAGATAGTTTCGTTTAGCCTGACAATACGATGCTTGGATAGTTTGAGTAGGGAGATATATATGGGAATCTACTTGTCACATTAATTGAACCCGTACTTGGAACTGTGGTTTAACTTTTCCTCGATGTGCGGATTCTGTCCTTAATTCCGGTTGGATGGGGCGACTGGTAAATTCTGATAAATTAGGTTTGTAGAATATCATTTTCTTTCTTTCCGTTTGTTAGTCATATGTTGTCTCCTTTGCGTGAATTCCAATCTGACCTGGTACACAACATATGCAACTCTATTTCTCTGCATGTTATATATGTGAAAAACTTCTTATCTGTTAGCCATATGCTGTCTCTTTTGCGTGACTTCTAATCCGACCTGGTACACAGCATATGCAACCTTCTACTTCTCAACCCCTCTAAAATAATAAGTAATAGAATTCTGAATCTATCCTCTCTCTGAATGGTTGTCTGCTTACCCGGTGTACGGAGTACTCTGGAAGTTCTTGATGGCTGGGGCATATCAGGAAGCGGGAAACACGTTCTAGGACACTAAAAATTGAACACATACAGATTGTCTATAGATCTCGCTGCTCAATTTAGGTGGACAACAATATCTTTGGTCGTCGTCAGATGAATGGTCCTTAAGATATAGTATCTAAAAACTTAGGATCAGATATAATATCTAGGAATTTAGGATCACTTTGTCTTGTCACTTATAGTATGTCCTAATTTTGTCCCAAATTTTCAGGTTTAAGTGGACAACAATACCGACGATCGACCAGACAAAGATGTGAATATGAAAGGTACCGACAAGCGGATAAAGGTTGTCTAAAAACTTTGATCCAAAATCATTCTTAAAGTTAGATATGATTTTATTAAATGTGTTCATAGTTTTCCTCTATGCACAAAATTTAAGGGGAGAATTAAAAAAAAAAATCAAAAATCAGACAAAAATAAAAAAAACAAACAAAAAATAGAAAATTAAAAAAATGTTATTTCTGTTTTATTTTTCCAGAAAATATCAAAAATCCAAAAAAAAAATATATTTTTTTGTGTGCTAATTTTTCTTTTAGTTTTGTTTTGTCTTGAAAAGTGATTTCAGGCGTAGATGAGACTCGTGGAGACTGTATTGAAGATCTTCTGAGCCAAGGCTTCATCCGTGAGCATCGAAGAATTCTCATTTGAAGGAACAAGAAATGAAGATTATTTTTTCAACATTTAATTTGTCAACCCCAGAAGCAAGGTGAAGCTGAAATTGAAGATTATGTGACGGATTGCATTGAAGCCTTCTCAATCAGTCTACTGCTATCTATGAACCTGCTGAAGTGATCCAGAAGATTATTTCTCTCTGATGTTCTCCCTGAAGATTCTCAAGCTGAAAGAGCTATCTTTCAAGAATCTTTTCAAGAAGCCTCCTCACCCAACGTGCGTTCAATGCCAAATTCTGAAGAAAATCCCAACTGCTCAAGATGAAGTCATTGAAGATTAAAGCTGAAGCCAAAGCTCCCATTGAAGATTGACAAGAAAAGCCAGCTACTTTTTAGGGGGAGTTTGTTGGGCCAATTAGAAAAGAAAGCTATAAACTAAGGGGAAGATTGTTGGGTCAAAAATATGGTTTATACTTTGCTTTTCTAGGAAAATATATTTTTATGTAATATTGTATGTGCTTGTGGTTTGTGTGTACGGCCGTACACGTGTGTACGGCCGTGTACACAGGGTGTGCAGCTGTACACATGTGTATGGCTGGAGGTCCATATAAATAGAGGAGTGCATGTGGGAGTGTACGGTTAAGTGAGAGAAAGCAAGAGAAGAGAGAGAAAGTGAGAGAGAAGAAGAGTGTGTGTGTGCGTGAGAATCTATTGTAAGGAGCATCACTCAATTTCATTCAATACATCATAGATTCATCATCTTCTTCTTCTCATTCTCTTCTATTTGATCTGACATCATCCAATTGATTGGGATTCCGCACCATCAACTGGATTTGATTGATACACAAGCAATTTTGGGGACTTACATATGATCGCTTATCTTAAGTGGCGCATCATCATCTTCTCAGTTCTGAGAGACCTTGAAAGAGCTACAATTGATGATCGGTTCCTGAAGTCATACGTATAGATATAGTTATTAGACTTATCCAAGTGGGAGACTGTTGGATAAGGTGTCTAAGTCCATAACTATATTTGGTATGTACTTGACCCGACCCGACATGGTCCATTTGGGTTGCATGGCATCATGCATTTGGATAGACTAAATGAGAGAAATAACACTTGTGGTTTATTAATATATTATAAGTTCTAATATATTAATAGTATTATTTAATTAGTATTGATCAAGAATTAAGTTGGAATTAATTAAGTGATCAAAAGATGACTAATTAAATATTTGAGTTGATTATGTAAATCATCCATAACTTGTATAGTGGGCTAAAAGGCCCCATGGATTATCAAGTTGGGTTAAACCCATAGGATGCTCCATGGGAGTTACAAACCCATGGGTCATGGAAATGAAGAGTCATGTCACATTAGGGTTTATATGGTGTAACCCTAGATGTGACACACTATATAAGGAACATGATACTCACCAAAATCGGCTACACTAAGAACAAGAGAGGGTAAGCCAATTTTTACAAGTGTTATACATACTCTAAAGCTATTCCAAAGCATTTGGTGTTGTGTGAAGCATTTGAGGCATCACACTTGGGGTGCTAGCCTCTCAAGGTTTTCAAGGAATCAAATCAACTACAAGGTATGTAATTCTAGCCATCTTTTAGATTATAAGTTCCCTATGTATGCTATATAGGATTATGAACCTTGGAAATCATATTTTGCATGTATTTTAGACAAACATAGATCCAAGGTTTTCTAGGGTTGCATGTACACTTAGGGGTGTTAGAATGCTCAAAACCCATCAATAGTGAGAATAACTCACCTTGCAACGCCGATCTGAACTAAAGAAACAAACTTCCAAACCGCAATCTCACTGGAAATCCCGAACTATCACATAATAAATACCAAGTTATTACACAACATAACAATCTTGGCTAAGGGTCCATTCAATCCATCATGTCCATTCTCTTTTATTGGGCCAAGGCCCAATTCCAAGTCCATAACCTTGAAAGTCTTTATGCAAGGCCCATTATTGGCCCAATGTACTAAATTAGGCCCAACTTCCTTATTGGGCTTAACCCCATGATCCATTATCACCAAAACGGCTGCAAAACATATCTATTCAGAAAGTCCAGCAAGGCCCAAACCCTACTAGCCCAAAAAGTAGCCCAAACCCAAAGCCCAAATCACTAAAAGTCCATAGAAGGAATACGCTGGGCATACCCCAAGGCTACGTGGGGCGTATACGAGTCTCGCATTGACTGGAAAACGGGGTCATTGACCCAGTACGCTGGGCGTACAGAACCTTACGTTCGACATATGTAGGGTTTCACCAAAACCCTAATAAGTGCTTAATGGCTTAATCACTTAAGCCCAAACTCCAGATCCAGTGACCAAATGTGCCTAGGACTCATAAAGTCTCAAACTTTATCACTTTGGACGTCCAGAAAGCTCTTAATCCAAGGTCTTAATCCATTAAGACCCTTCTACTACATGCATGGGACATCTTAAGCCATTGGGACCTCATTTTTATCACTTAAGACCTCTTCAAGGTCCAGAAAGGACATCTTATCTCGTCCAAAATGCATCATGCATCATATTGGGGTTTTTGGGACAAAAAATGGTTCCATAATGCTAGAAAGGCTAGATCTATGACCTACAAGCATAAAGTTTGAAGCTTTTTACCTTATGGAGCTTCTAGGGCACAACACAACTTCAGATCTACAAGCCAATCTCCTTCTTCAACTATTTGTTGCAATGGCTTCACCTTCAAGAGCTCAAAATACCCACCAACTCACTCTCACACACAAGAACTAGGGTTTAGGGACGTTTTTGGAAGATGGAGGCTGAGAAGGAGGAGACAAAATGAGCCATAAGGATGTTTATATAGCCCCCAACCCGAGATATTATGGTTTCCTTCTGGTATGAGTACACCCAGCGTACACAAGTGTATGCCCAGCATACTAGGGCGCGCCCTAGTACGCTCAACGTACCCATATGTACGCACAATGTACTCGCGCCCTAGTACGCTCAGCGTACCCTTATGTATGCACATCGTACTCCTCTTGGTCCTAAAATTACAATTTAGCCCTTAGGCTCTTTATGGCTTTACCCTTCCATCCCCAGGGACCACAAATGACAAAACTTGGGATGTTACAAAAACCGTGTTGAACAATTATACATCGATATCGGAAGCAGGGTCAGCATGATTTATAAACACTACCTTCGTCAGTTACTGATTGAATGGAAAAAGCACATCCAGTTACCACGCCAGGGCACGTTAGTTGGGTTCACCGGTCATGGCATCTGGCCAACAAGAATAGTCACGCTCCCATTTACATTAATCAATCATGATGGAACCAATAAAATAAGAAAGGAACTCGAATTCTCGGTTGTTGACCACCCGGTTGATCACAATATCCTACTAGCCCGGCCAGCATTGTTCCAGCTACAGGCAATCCCGTCTACCTTTCACAGTGTTCTCAAATTCAGTATGCATGATGGATCGGCAATGGTAGTGGCAGCCAAGTCGGGTAATAGATGTGACGCCCAACGAGGAATGAAATGAGAAACCCAATTACCTTGGAGCAAAGGTCGCCAGAAGGTGGAAAGTCCACAGCGAAAAGCAGCACAAGCGCTGACCCGCGAGCCCAAGAAAAGACAAAGAGGTGCATTCAGCCGGCTCACAACACCTATCCCCCAAAGGGAAGAACGCGCCGACCTAATGATGAATCAACCAAAGTATGAAGCGAAAATCACAAAGCAAAAATGCGCCTACTCATAGGCAAAGGCGCCAGCTAGGCCCATAACCGATGGCCGAGCCATGTCCGACCAGAGAGCGATTCGAGACTTAAAGTACATTTTGGCCAATGCAAAATATGAACCAAAACCCCAAGGAATGAAGGAAATAGGCACCAGAAGCACCAAAGCCAGGGGCAGAGTGCCAATATACAAACTTCCCTATGGGAGAAAACTAACAGGTGCCCTTGACGCACTAAACGACACCCCAGGCAACGACGTGAGACGTAAGGTTGATAGACACACCAGACAGTATGGGTTTCACTCTCACCAAGCTACGGGGAGGAACTTCCCACGGTTGCGTCTCGCATTATGTCGAGAAGAAAGGAAAGTCCAGGCACCTCTAGAGTATGAACAACAAAGTTCATCTCTCTCATGTTGGGCACCGCCAACAACGACAAGAGGGAACCCCATCAAGAAGCACTTGCTGCAGATGAGGCATAGAAACACAGCATAAGTGAGGTAGCCATAGCAGAACACTCAATCCAAAAATAAAGCAGAGGCCTAGAAAAAGGAGTATGGTCGAACTCTGCCCAGGATAACCATACTCCAAGTGCCGAAGCGAAGACCGGGCATACGCCCTGACACTCAGACATTCAGGGTCTATTGTCTTAAGTCTTTCTTTCCTTTTCAATAAATAATATTATTTGTATTTTGAAAAAGCTTTCCAGAATTATGTATTGAAAAAAACACAAAGCATAGAGGTTGTGTATATTTTCCAAGTAGCAACAACGGCTGATCACCTACGCTACTTGAGCAAAATCCATGCAAAGATGCAACCGTAGGTCTTAAAAGAGTAATAATCTTTACCTACAATGTGCCAATAACATCTCAGAACTGAGAATGTATAAATCAAAATTAATGGTACAGTACAAGGGTTTCTAAAAGATTCATAACCTTTCCCTTGATATCATAACAGTAAAAGGTCTTGAGGTGATGATCTCGGCCTATGTATTGGCAGATAGACCATACAAGTCCACAACAGTGACTAATATTTTACGGCTTCACACAATAAGCCTAAATAAGCATACAAATCAACAGAGCATGGCTCAATAACAGTAGCATTACGATGTCTGAAACACACATTAGCCAATTAACACAAACCCTAGAACAAGGGAGTGCTTAAAGGTACCACAGGACAAGCCATAATATATGTGCTAACATGCCATAAAAACATGTATATGTACAAGAAAACAGAAGAATACACTTCCAATCAAAAGTACAAAACAAAATACACAGTTTATAGTTAGTAATGGTCAACATTCTTTAATATACACATAGTACATAAAAAGGCAACTACACAACGAGCAAAAGGGCAAGACACAAATCAGCCCTCAAAGTCTGAAGAACAACCTCCCGGATTCGACCTACCACAAAACTGGCGGAAGCTGCCATAATCCAGCTTCCCCAAGCGAAAGAGGCCCACGAAATTCATCTCAGCTAGGGACGATAGAGTGGCATCCACCTCTTCAGCCCTTCTTAAAACACGGCCAGGATCTAGGACTTCAGGTTCTCCGGCACTTGTAGAGCAACCACCCAGTCGTTTCCCCTTTTCAAATCCAAGGGCCTCACATGCCTCACGAACACCCCGGACCCCACTGGAAAATTCCGCGCTCTTGATAACCTTGTCAATTATGTGAACCACCCCCTTCTCCAGCACCCATTGCAAATTACCTTGAGTGACGACACCTTCAACACGGGCTTGAGCCAATTGACGTTGAAACCTTGTCGGTCTGTTCGCCAGCACATCCTTCTCCTGAGTGAGAGAGCTCACTTGGTCCTCAATTCGCTCTGACCGGTCCTCCAAAGTGGCAAATTGATCCTCTAAAGCGGCCTTTTCGCAGGCCACAATGTTGTTCTGCTTAGCAAGAACTTGGTGACCCGCCTCTGAATCACAAACCTCCTCCCTCATGCCTGCTAAGGCACCCTGCAATATTTTCAACTGCCCCTAATTCGCACCAACACGAAGAACCCGGTCGGCGGTTGCAACCATAAGGGTAGAGGTCTAGGCCGTGGCGTAACAAAGGTCACCAACCATACGAGCACTTGATTTACCCGCAAGTGAGCTCATTGTGGCCGAAGGATGAGTGCATCTACTCCACTCCTGGGCGGTAGTGTCTTCCGACAGTAAAGAATCTCTAGTAATCGCCCAGACCGGATCGTAGGCCTCGAAAGACAGGGAGTAAGATGAAGTTATTGTTTCATCAATTAGGGAAGGCTTCTCGCGTTGAAAATAACCTCCAGGTGAACTCGGCGCACCCCCATACATAGAGCCGGAACCAGGGTGAACCAACGGATGATGAGGGTGACGCCTTCGGAGAACTAGACACCACCACTACCTTTTACAAGGATGAAGACTCACATCGTTGGATTTTGTATCCTCATCCGACGATGGCACCACATGCAAACTTCGCCTTTTCCGAGTAGGAGCACTAACTCTCCCTGTTTGTACCCCCACAGGTGAACCGGAAGGAACAGAAACCGAGAACCAAACTGGGGAAATGACCCCAATGGTCGGCTGAGAAGGCGACGTAGGCCCGCTAGAACCTATATTTCCTCCTTCCACCAAGGGTAGTCCAGCAAGCTCTCACATGCGCCATCCAGACACAGAATGAGGAAGAGCCTCTACGAGATCGATGTCCCGATGGCAAAGCTTACCCTAATAGTGACCACGCAGGGCCATATCCAAAGAAATCTCGACCTCAGCACCTGTGAAAACAAACACCAAAAGTAAGATCTCACAAGCCAACAAGATATCTTATCCTCACTCTATTTGCAGAAAAGGGGGGAGGAGAAGGGATAATACCCCATTTCACGATGAACATCTGCGCCATTTTCACGTGAACCCTCCAGGCAGCACGCATACCGGCCGCTGCAAGAATGAAATCTTCCTAGTTCCTCCTAACAATGGTACGATATCCGCACCTCACAAGGTTTTGGTTAACCCAAAGCCACTGATGTTGCTTATTTTTCCTCGGAGCGTCCTATTCATAAATCAACTAACGAATGCCTCTTCTCTTCGTTAAAGTACAAATCCCGAAATTGATAGTCGAACAGAAGAAGTAACTGAAAACCCAGAAAGTTGGTACATAACCCAGAGATCGACAAATCAGTTCATAACCGAACAACACTCGGGGTCAACTCGTCGACGGAAAGGCCATAGTGGTCCACAATCATGTTGAAGAAATCGGATGTCGGTAAGCGTAATCCTGCTTCAAATAAAGGGATCAGAACCCCCACCTTCTCTTGAGGATGGACATAGATTGACGCCCCCTTTGTCGGAATCATTGCGTCATGCTCTGGTAAAAAGCCGAAGCGATCTTGCAGAAATTGGAACTCCTTAGCAGTAGGGACTCTGCCGTAACGGTCCATCGTTGAGAAAAGGATGAAAAATCAAAAAGAAATTTAACAGAATACCTGAATTGATGCAGCAAAGCCATAATGAGGGTATGAGGATGAAGAGCGTGGGGAAAAAGGGGGGATTTTAAAGGCGAAAATGGTGTCATGAACCGTCTCTCAACGGGACCGACACATATTGACGGCGCTGCCTAAAGCCTGTCAAATGATAGAACTAATCCCGAACATACACGTATTGGGACATAGACTCGAATGACGACTTTGTCAAGCTGACGCATACACCTACGAGTCTAAGGGGTTTCTTAACATATCCCTCTGGGGAACGTCAAAAAAGAAGTAAAACTAACACCGGGCTTGGCCTAGTCAGAACCTAGTCTAAAGCCAAGTCTGGGCCTTCGCCAACATGAAGAACGTTGATATGATGGTTAAGGTGCATAACCATGCCTTAACCCCTTCAGGAAGTTACATCCCGACAACCGTGGGATCAATTAGAGAGTCCCACTCACCCATTAGACGATAGCCACAACCTTCATAAACGTTTAGGAGATTCCCTCCCTGCCAACGAGGGAATGAAGCAAAAGGCATGGCAACAAACCTCCAATATGGGTCCGCCACGTTGCACCTCACGAGGGAATCCTCAATAGAATCGGTTGGGGGATACGCCTCTAAAACAGGTAAAAAAGGATCCATCTTCCTTATAAGGAAGGGGACATAATTCTCTCCTCCCTATAATCTTCTACCATATTTCTCAAATCTCATACTGACTTGATCATCGGAGCTTCGTCCCAGGAACTCCTCTCGGACGTCAACTAACGGTCATTTCTCTCTTTTGCACTATGATAACAGGAGAATATACTCATACAGATCCCCCCTGCAGTTTTGACTCCATCCTCTCCAGCATATCACAACAATATGCATATATACAAAGTTTATACAATAAGCACACATAGTTTATAAAAGCTAATGCCTTATATTATACATGTATACCAGTTATGATCGACTTTTATAAACTCTATAGGATTCATTATGCCTAGAACTTATCCACTTTTAAGTTCGGGCTGAGAGTTATTCATACTTTAGTTAAGGGATTTATAGTGAGACACTATTAATTAGCTAAAGTCTAAACAGTTATCATACCTGATATGTGCATATTTAGTGTGTATTTAGTATAGTTTTTTATTCATATATTAGCTAAATTATCGCATATTATGGACAAAAGGTACTTAAAAGTGTTAAATTATGTTTTTCAGTCCAAAGATGAAGCTCGGAAGCAAAAGGAAGCAAGAGGAACAGTTAGAAGATTGAGAGTGGAATGAAGAAGGAAAACACAAAAAAAAGGCTTCTACTCGTCGAGTCAGATAGCTACTCGACGAGTCCGGTCGAGGAATCAGAAGGATAATGACTCGGGATCCCAGATAGTTATCGCAATACGGGGAATGTGAGAGGGACTCGACGAGTCTAACCACAACTCGACGAGTCGGATCCTATATTTAAAGATAATTCCACAGATCGAGAAGGGGAGTCCTGGAGGAGTTCTGGGAAGAGTTCTGGGAAGTTTCAGAAGTGCTTAGCTGCGAATAAGAAGCCAGAAGAACCCTAGAAGTCGACCAAGGAAGCTAGAATCCAATTCCGGGAGTAATTAAGGCATAATTCTACCATTCTATTTAATTCTTTTGTTTTGTCAACATGATTAAGCAACTTGAACTTATTTGTCTGCTGTTATTTACCTTAATTATGAACTAAATTCTTTAAACTTCTATTTGGGGATACGAAATTGGTAATATGGTTTGATTCTTGGTAGGATTAATTCTATGTTGGTTAATTTAGTTATTTTAGCTTGCTAAAGAACCTTGTGTGTGAATGATAATTGATTTTCTGTTAATAGGGAGATAATTAATTAGCATGAACATATATTAGTTATCAATCTCATATGCTTAGTGAACACTTCTTTTTTGTCATATGTCTAGTGTAATGAACATGAAACTAGGATTAATAAGAAAATCAAGTAAATTTATGTGCAAGCTTGTGAGATGACCATTAAACAAGAAGTTAATTAAAAGATAAATTAATTAGCTATTGCAAGTCTAATTTAACCCGAATTTTATATCTAGTAAATTTAATTGAAATAGACAACTGGCCATTGTTTAAATTAATTTATTTGCTAAGGATTAATGAAGTGAATACGGAATTAATCAATTGAATCGGTAACTAGCAAAAGAATTAATCCATTGCACTTTTACCTTGAAATCAACCATAGGATCAATTAAGTTGAACTAAATAGAAGTACTTCTCCGCTATTGAATCTGGTCAAAGTCTTTATTTTCTAGCTTAAATTAGTAAGTTTCTAGTCTTGTAAAACTAGAGAACAACCCCTGCTTTTTAATTAACTTAGATTAAATTAGTTTTTAGTTTAATTTGCCGTTCCCTGTGTTCGATACCCTACTTGCTTGAACTACACCACAATTGATAGGTTCACTGCCTTTTGTGTGTTATTTGATAATTAAAAGTAGGTTTAAAACTAGTTGAGCTCACACACATCAATACCCACACTATTATAACTGTTAATCTTCGAAGCGAGATACATATGTATAGACCTATACATGGTTGACATCCCCACCTGCGGTTGCTAGCTACAACCTTGACCGATCAATCAAAGCGTGTGATAAATGTCTACAATCGTTACTACGATGTCCAATGAAGCATTGTGGCAAGGTATATTCAGTCACATAGCTCGTTTATATAACTCACTATAAACATTAACTCGAATCTCTCTCTCTCTCTCTCTCTCTCTCTCTTTCTCTCTCTCTCTCTCTCTCTCTCTCTCTCTCTTACTACAACTCCTAGACTTGATTATTTCAAAACCGTTTTAAGTATTAATTTACTTATACCAAGGTACCTTTTGGTTTATCAAAGTTTATTTAAATATGGTTTACTTATAAAGAAAAATACTTTTTGAACGCTTTTAAAAGTATCATTACTGCTGCTAGATGAAAACCTGTAACTCTCACCAGCCTTGTGTTGACCCTCAAAACTACATGTATTCTAACGGAATCAGTAATCAAGCATATTCAGACGATGGATAGTCATGGATTTCAGGTAATTTAGTTTATTAATATTTGTTATGTTCGCCTACCTATTTAAGGCAATTCATATATTATACTATTATTTGTAAGAACCATGTATTCAAAGATCAAAATGGAATATAAATGTTGTTTTGTTTATTGTTGTACTTGTGCTATATATTTAGGCCCTGTTTGATAAGTGTCTTTCCAGCCCCAAAAAGATCTTTCCGGCTGAATAGGCCGGAAAGACCGTTTGATTTACACAAAAAACTTCATCTTTCCCGGTAAGATTGGGCTTTCCCACAAAGCCACAAAAAGAAGTCTGAATGGAAAAAAGGAGGCGTTGGACGTTTGTGCCCTAACAAAAAAACGCATACATCTGTTCGCTGCAATCTTTGATCACTCTATCATCGGCTCTACCCACCTTCCATCGCCTCCATCTTCCGTCGTCGGCCAACCTCCTCCCGCCAAGAAGCCCACCGACGCCCTACAGCTCCGCCCCACCGGTTTCATCTTCTCCTTCTGGTCGATCCATCAACAAGTTTCTCATCTTTTTTTCCCGATCCATTAGCAAGGGTTTTCAATTAATCTTTATTTTTTCCTGATTTCAAAATTATGAGTGAAATTAAAATCAAAACTTGTTTTTGTGAACAAGTTTTTTTCCTAGAATTTTTTTTTTCAGAATTTGTGCATTATACTTGTTTTTGTGGTTGAAATCAAAATTAGAACATGTTTTGCTGGTTATTGAAGCATACATTCATGTTGTGGTTATTAGAACATGTTGATTTTTTTTTCAAATATGCTGATTTTTGTGAACAATATGCTATTTTTTGTGAACATATATGTTGTTTTTTGAACATACATGTTGAATTAATGAATACATATGTTGTTTTATTTGTATATATATATATATATATATATATATAATTTTGATTGTAAATGTTGTTTTTTGTAAATACATGCAGAATTTTAGTTATAAATGTGCTGTTTTTTTGAAAATACATGCTAAAATTATGAAAATATATGGTGTTTTTTGTATATACATGCAGAAATTTGGTTATATATATCTTGTTTTTTGTACACACATGCTGAATTTTGGTTATACATGTTGTTTTTTGTTTATACATGCTGAATTTTGGTTATATATGCTGTTTTTTTGTATATGCATGCTGAATTTTGGTTATATATGTTTTTTTTTGTATATAAATGTTGAATTATGGTTATATATGCTTTTTTTTTTGTTTATGCATGCTGACTTTTGGTTTTATATGTTGTTTTTTGTATATACATGTTTATTTTTGGTTATATTTGTTGTTTTTATACATATATGTTGAATTATATATATGTTGTTATTTTATTATAGACATGTCACAAAGGAAATCTAGAATCATTTGGGACCAAAGTTTAGACAAAACTTTTCTAGATGCTTGTATCCATGAAGTAACCACTAATCGTCGTGAGGGTAGTGCTCTTAAACCAAATTCATGGAAAGTTGTAGCCGAAAAATTATTAAAGGAACACAGTTTAGTTGTTGATCAAAAACAGATGAGAAACCGCTACGACTACTACAAAGGAAAGTATCAAGCTTGGGTGAAACTTAAAAGCAAAACCGGAAATATATATATGATCCTTTAACAAATAAATTTAATTTGACTGACAAACAATGGGAGACAGAGACGAAGGTAATATATACTCGTCTAATTTTAAAACAAATAGTAGAAATATGATTATTTTCTTTTAATGGTTTGATAATTTCAAAATTTTAAACAGTTGAACAAGATTGTAGGAGCTTTGAAAACTATTCCCCTCCTTTTCCCTGATCTGTGCACCCAATTATTTGGAGGTTCAACCTGTACCGACTTTGATAGTTGGGGGCCATCTTCTACACTCCCCCGTCCTACTCCTGAATACACTGAGCATGACTTTGATGAGGTTCAATGCACCCAAACGGAAACCCCCGACTCAACCCAACACGTAGCTGCAAGTGAAGAATCCTCCGGACATTCGAAAAATAGGAGAGTAGGTGGAAATAAAAGAGCTAATGGAAACAAGAGAAATGCAAGAGCACTAGAAGTTGAGGAGGAAATCATCAAGTTTGCAAGGACGCTTGTGGAACAAAACCAAAGAAGTGAACAAAGTCAAAGAAGTGAAATGGATAAGGACATAGATGCATGTATGGAGAAATTGGCAAAAATGGGATGGGGAGAAGAAGATGAAAGACACAAGACTGCTCTTTTGTTATTTGCTGAAAGAGTCGATATTAGAAAAGGAGTGTAGGGTGAGGAGTGTAGGAATGAAGTTTGGTTACCTTTGATGACTTTTTAGATGTTACATTTGATTACTTTTACTAGTTCTTTGTTGCATGACTTTTGGATGTTAGGTTTGATGACTTTTTCTATGACTTTTGTTATGTTACGTTTGATGAATTTTATATGCATGAGTTTTGTTATTGGATAATTTTTGGTGCATCACTTTTGTTATTAGATAAATATTTTTCTTGTTATTTACTTTATGTTTGACATGTTATAAATATTTTGGTTGTTTATTTTATATTTGACATGTTATATGTAATTGTATTTTACAGGTCAAGTATGATTTCTAATGGTGAAGCTTTAGCTTTTCTTTTACTTGTCTTGTATTGGTTGAGGTTAAACCGGCCAAGGAAAAAAAATCATAGAATAAAAGATAACGATTCAAGCGGGTATGCGTATACACAAGATTTGATACACGGGGACCCTATCGAATGTTACAATATGATGCATGTTACACAAGAGGCATTTGTATTATTATGCAATCATTTTACGCAAAGAAATTGGTTGCAAGCTAGTAGGACAATAAGCATTGAAGAGAAGATGGCTATGTTTTTACATGTTATAGGACATAATGAACGTTTTCGAGCGGTTAAAGGAAGATTTCACCACTCCACAGAAACCATTCATCAATGTTTTCATGAGGTCTTAAATGCAATGATGTGTTTTGCAAAAGAAATTATAGTGCCAACAAATCCTAATCCAACAAGACATGCCTCAGAACTACAAAGACGGTTAAAAGCTATATTTTCCAGAGCAATATGTGCACTAGATGGAACTCTTGTACATGCAGTTGTGCCCGTTGGTCGACAAACGATGTATAGGGGAAGAGGAAAAGGTGAATGTTATCAAAATGTATTAGGAATTTGTGATTTTGATATGATATTCACCTTTGTATGGGCTGGATGGGAGGACATAGCACATGATTCAAGAGTTTTGAAAGAAGTTGCTTTCAATCCGACTTCCGGATTTCCGTTCCCTCCACCAGGTTTCTAATATTTATATAAGTTTATCTATATTCTTTATATAAATTTTATTATCTATATTATTTATATAATAAATGTCACTCACATACAGATAAATATTATATTTGTGATGCCGCATATACCAACACTCGCGGGTTCATGGCTCCGTATCGTGATTTTCGAGGACGTCAACCTTTAACTAAAGAAGAAAGGTTAAATCTTGCTCATGCACAACTTAGAAATGTTATTGAGCGTGCTTATGGTGAATTGAAGGCGAGATTCCCAATCTTAAAACAAATGGCTCCTTATCCTTTTCCGATACAAAGAGACATAGTCATTGTTTGTGTCGCGGTCCATAATTTTATAAGGAAATACAATATCCAAGATGAGTTATTCGCAACTTTTGAAGAGAATGCTATGGTTAATCTTGATGTGCACGGTGAAGGAATTAAGGGCGAAAACACACAAGGCATAGAATAGGGTTCAGAAGCCGTTGAATACATGGCTACTTTGCGTGAGCAGATTGCTAATCAACTACTTTCACCCAGTGTACTTGAGAGATGTATGCAAATTAGTATGTTATTTTCAATTTCAGTATGTTTCTATTTGGATTTTGATTGATTTATGTTTAATTACTTCGTAAGACAATTTGTATTCGGATTTTTAAATGATTATTGTGTAATTTTGATTTTGTATAATAACTTGTATGTTTTTATAATTATTCAGCAACTTCATCCATCACATAATAGAACAGCATAGGTAATATGATCATTTTTCATCATTCAGCACAGTCAATCATATGTATAATCAAACAACATGGTTTCTCTCCCAGTCAGAAAACTTTCCCAGACAGCACTTTCCTATACAACACTTTCCCAGACAACAACTATCAAACGACCCCTTAGTTTACCTGTGATCCATTGACTTAGTCGCACAGCCCGACATGTTCCGCCACCTCGGTTGGGGGTGTTACAGATTTGTATCAGAGCTAAAGTAGCTATAGAGAACTCGTATCCTCGAAAGAGGAAATACAACTAAAACAACAAGCTCCTAATAAAAGTATTATTATTAATTACACTACTTCTTGGCTACGTACAATACTAGGAATCTAGTTTGAAGGATCGCATAGGGTTGTTGGATTCAGAACGGCTTAATTGCTAAAATGATCATGCCCTCCGGTGTTTCTTGTCTGGCCCTCGTCTGTACATATTAGCCTTGGGGTACAAAACAAAATTTATTAATACTATAAACCTCACCAACACTAATATATAAGAGTTTTATATATATATATATATATATATATATATATATATATATATACACTCTAACCCGCAATGAGAACACTTAATAAAATTCTAAACATCCCTTCAACTAAAACTACCAACTCAACCATTTAGGTTAGACACATCAACTAAGGTTAGTACTGTATGTAAGTCATACCACAAATAAACCTGGAACGTGCGCCTATGTTATTTATAGTCGGGCCAATGCACAACTAACCTTGAGCAATGAGTTTGACATACTATAATGGTTGAAATTTTTAGAGAATGAAGAATGTTCTCTGCAGATACCTAGTACCTTAGAAACCTTATATCAACCCCAAAACAACGCATACATTTTAAATCATAAAAACACTTAAAATTTTGGGATAACATTCAGATTTTCCTAGTTTGCCTAAGTCAATCATTCAATAGTCTCCAAACTTCTATCTTCCAAAGATGACAAATATTTCAATTCTCTCTATTATTTGAAATCGAAAGGATTTCAATTCCTTCCCTATCATTTGGAAATTTGGAGGATTTCCAAATGAATCACCTTTTCCCTATCGTTTGGAAATTGGTAGGATTTCAGGAATCAATCTCACTCTATAATTTGGAAACCTATGGGATTGCCACAGACTTAGTTACGAATGAGTCTGCCCAGAATGAATCTTTCGTGAACAGTGGAAACGGTGGCGGTATTCTAGTCTTTAACAAAAAAACCCCAGATCCTGTTCATACAAGGATTTCTTATCCTACCAACCCCAATCCTTCCTCGATACGGAAGGAGCCATTGGTCTATCGCATTGGATATATTTGATGAGGGCAATGTTCTGCATCAACTCTTTCGCTAATGATTGTCGTGTTAAGTATGCCACTCGTACGTTGATGGATTCTGCCCTAAATTGGTGGGATAACCATACCAAGTTTGTAAGAATCGATGCAACATGTGTCATTACTTGGGAAACCCTGAAACAGATGATGATCAAGGAGTATTGTTCTCAAAAAGAAATTCAGGCCCTATAACAAGAATTGTTGAACCTTCCTATGAAAGAGTCGAGGGTGACTGCTTATACCTCTCGATTTAACTACCTTGCCAACCTCTGCCTGGGTATAGTAAACTCGGAATACAAAAAGATTGAAAGGTACATTTGAGGGCTAACTCCCCCAAATAGTGCTAAACAATTGGCCTATCATTTGACTGAAAAATAGTTTAAGGTCTGGTTGCTGCATTCAGACCCACTACCTTTGATAGTGCTAAATAATTGGCCTATCATTTGACTGAAAAATATCTCTGTCTGAGTACCACAACCTAACAGTTAGATCAGAACCGGGTGGAGGGTACGAAACGAAAGTACCACGAGGATTCCAAAGGGGACTTCAAACTCCTTAAGTCCAAATAAGAACATATGATTGTCTACGATGCAAATACTAACACTCCCACTCTGTCCAAGTCCTGGGACTTTACCCCATTGTACCAAGTGCAATTTCCACCATGTCGGAAATTTCATGGTCTGCAACAATTATAACTTAAGATGTCACACCTCTAAGTTCTACAGAAAGACCCCAACCACTACAACCTCAACCACTACTGCAGGAAAAATGCGTAACTGCTTCAAATGAAACAATCGGGACACTTCAAGAAGAATTGCCTAAAATGAAGAATCAAGGTGACAAAGGAAGACCATAGTAATTGATGTAAGAAATGCTCTCCATGACCCAACTGTGGTTACTGATACGTTTCATATCAACAATATTATGCTTCCGTATGATTTAATACTGATATCGATATAAGCTTTATTGACCATAGTTTTAGAAACGCGATAAAACATAAATTCTACAAACTTAATAAAGCTTACACAATGGAAATGACAATCAACCAAATTGAAAACACTTTCGAAATACTCACCAATTTCCTTCTCACCTTGAATAACCACGTCTTTCACGTCGACCTAATGCCTATAACCATTGGAAGATCGATGTGATCATCAAAATAAATTGGTCATCACCTCATCGAATAAAGGTTCAATGATACAAAAAAGTTGTTCGACTACCTTTACCCAACAATGAGGCTCTCGTCATTGACGGAGATAAATCAGGGAGGAACCTAAGAGTCATCACTTGCATAAAGGCAAGAAAGTATTTGCAGAAGAGTTGCTTAACTTTCTTGGCCTACGACAAGGATAAGGAAATCAAAGACATACTGCAAGTGTACGACTACCCGAATGTATCTTTAGAGGATCCACCTAGAGTACCTTCAGTCAGACAAGTCGAATTCCAAATTGACCTAATCATGGGTGCAACACTAGTGACACGGTCTTCCTATCATCTGTGTAACATCCCCCTCTAGCATGTATCACAATATTGTCCGCTTTGGGCTCCCTGCACGAAAACTTCCCAGATGGTCACCCATCCCTGGATTGCTCTCGCCCGGACACGCTTAACTGCATAGTTCTTATGGGATCTGCTGCCCTCACGACTTCAAAACGCTTTGTGATAAGGAAGGTATCCACACCCCATATAAGGAAATGTTTCGTTCTCCTTCCAAGTAGATGTGGGATCAGGTGCAACCCACCTTCACCCGCACATTATAAGGTTCAATGTCCCCGTCGAACACATCGACTCGTGCCCCATATCTGATACCATTTATAACATCCCCTTTTGACACGTATCACAATATTGTCCGCTTTGGGCTCCCGGTACGAAAACTTCCCAGGGGTCACCCATCCTAGATTATTCTCACCTGGGCACGCTTAATTGCAGAGTTCTTATGAGATCTGCTGCCCTCACGGCTTTAAAACGCGTTGTGACAAGGAAGGTATCCGCACCCCTTTATAAGGAAATGTTTCGTTCTCCTTCCAAACTGATGTGGGATTAGGTGCAACCCACCTTCACAAAGAATTTCATTGAATATAACACCAAAAACAACCGTTTAAAAAAAAAAAAAAAAAAAAAACTCTAACTTTGAAAAAACCGTCTATCCGATTTAAAACGAATGATATATGCTTGTTTAAAGAATTTCATAGAATACAAAAGTATAAATTTCTTACTGAAAAGCTGAAATATTTTATCTTTGATATCCCAACTTTGAAAGATTGCAATTTATCGAATATAACACCAAAAACCACAAAATTATAGTATAAAATCATCTACAAACTCTAAATTACATGTTGGAAAAAACTACATGTCAATCCGACTTAAAACGAATGAGATATGCATGTTTAAATAATTTCACATAATATAAAAGTTTAAATTTTTGCAGAAAAGTTGAAATATTTTAAGTTTGATACCCCAACTTTGAAGGATTGTAATTTATTGAATATAACACCAAAAACAACAAAATTATAAAATAAAATCATCTAAAAACTCTAAATTACACATTGGAAAAAACCGCATGTCAATCCGACTTACGAATAAGATATGTTAGAATTTCACAAAATACAAAAATTTAAATTTCTTGTTGAAAAGCTGAAATATTTCAACTTTAATATCTCAACTTTGAATGATTGTAATTCATTGAATGTAATACAAAAAACAATAAAATTATAGTCTAAAATCATTTACAAACTCTAAATTACATGTTGGAAAAGACCGCATGTCAATCCAGCTTAAAACGAATGTGATATGCTTGTTTAAAAATTTTCATAAAAAATAGATTTGATTTTTTTTCTTTTTTAATTTTTAAATCAGGTCCAAAACCGGTTTTTACCCGGAACTAGTCATACCAAACTGATTTTGATCAAATCCTAGAACCGAGAACTGGCATGGGGTCCAAAAAAAGGTCCAGATCCAGGTAGGGTTCGATCCAATGCTCACCCATAATTCAACATATATATTAAAATGTTCCAATCAAACAACAAATAAAAAATTCAAATCTTAAAAATTCAGACTTTTTTTATAAATTCAATCCTCTTAAAAATTCATCTTAAAAATTTAGATCTTACCAAAATTGTCCTTAAATATAACTATTTGTTCAAATTTTGACATCAACGTCATGGAGAACTATTCTTGATTATCTTGAAGAATAGGTAGAAGATTTTTTTAAGAAAAGAAAAAAGTGCAAACTAGAGAGTAGTTGAAGGACTATTTTAACAAATTACACAATGTGAAACCGTGGGAAGAAATATCTCTCGATTTTGTTTCCAAACGTGGAAAAGAATCAATAATAGTTTCCCACTTCTTCAAAGTCCCAAACCGAAACTGACACGATCACAGCCGGCGCCTCCCCTAAAATTTCCAAATCAATATCAATATACGCGTATAAATCAATCATAGGTTTCGATTCTTCTTTGCTAAGTGTTTTCTTCAGATCCACCTTCCTTCTATACCATTAACCCAAATATTCTAGGGTTTCAACAGATTCCTCTACACTAATTTCAATCTTGCTTGCTCTGCCTTCCTACTTCTCTCAATTTTCGAATCTAACAGATTAAGTTTCCGATTTTGTATGTGGGTTTCAGGGTTTGGGTCGAGAAACCAAATTACTCTTTTCGATTTGGTGTGTTTCTTTAGGGATTTGGTCGAATTTTCTGTTTTCTTTCATTCGATTACAACTTTTTCTTCTCATAATTCAGCGGGATAATGGTGGGTTCGGAGGCTTTACCTTCACCAAGGCAGCACGGGGTTACGAAACCCTTGTCTCTAGCGGGACCATCTGACGCTGATTTACTAAGAACCAAGAAATTGAACAAGGTCGGCTATGGTAACCAATTTGAATATCTCTATGCTCATCTTCTTCAACCGTTTTAACTGTCGTTTCGTTCTTGTAGTTCTTGGTAGATGCTGGACTATACGAAAGCAAAGAAGAAGCTGCTAAGAGGGTGGAAGTTCTTGGTCGAATTAAGCAGGTGCGTTTAGTCTCAATTATTGAACTTGGGATAATTTTCTCTTATGTTTTGATTATCTCTATAATCTTCGACATGTATTCACGTTTATCCATTATCATACCAATTATATGTAATCATTCCTTTTGAAAGAGCCCCACTGGGTGTATATTTGACAAGAGTGCAAGATCATGAGGAGATATGGAATATCTTTGTTCAAATAATTATTTTGTTTTGTTAGCTATTATCTCACTAGTTGCCTACATGAAAGTGGAAAGACCTTATATAGAAACACAAAAAAAAACTCTTGCACCATCAGACCCTATGTATTGTATGTATCATGCTTCTATAGATAAAACTTGACTTATAGGTTAATATATCCTCATATATAACTAAACAAGTCATGATAGTTTTTTAAACTATATAGAAGTTATAAAAAAGGAATATACCTAGGACATTCTTTCTATAGTCTAATATAAATCTTTTTCATGATTTTCTTTTGAAAAACATTCCTTTTACAGATTGTAGTTGATTGGGTGAAGCAACTTACTCGCTTACGTGGCTATACAGACCAAATGGTTGAAGATGCAAATGCTGTCATCTTTACTTTTGGTTCATATCGACTTGGAGTAAGTGAATTTTTAATAACTAGATAATAGTATTAACACATTATTGCATTAATAAATAACTTTTTTTATTCCATCAAAATTTAATGATAGGTTCATGGTCCTGGAGCAGACATTGACACTTTATGTGTAGGGCCTTCTTATGTGAATCGAGATGTAAGTTATTTAAAATTTCATCAAGATATTAATAGGCTATAAGAGCTCATTAATCATTAATTATACTCTTTTCTTTTTAAAATTTTTCAGGACTTCTTTTTTGTATTGCATGATATGTTGTCAGGAATGGAGGAAGTTACAGAACTTCAACCAGTTCCAGATGCTCATGTTCCAGTCATGAAATTTAAATTTGATGGAATTTGTATTGATCTTCTTTATGCCAGCATTTCTGTTTTAGTTGTTCCAGATGTAAGCTTTTGTTTGTGTAAAATCCCCTTAAAAGAGTTAAACTCCTTCCTATTGTGCTTAGATTGTTTTTTTTTTTTTTTTTTTTTTTTTTTTTTAAAAAACAGGATCTAGACGTATCTGATGATTCTGTCTTGTATGATGTTGATGAGCCTACTGTGAGGAGTCTTAATGGTTGCAGGGTTGCTGATCAGATTCTTAAACATGTTCCAAATGTTGAGGTGATTATTATTATGAGGGCTTAATGAGTTAAGCACTTAATTTGTTTTTACTTAATTTGGACATAATGACTTAATGGGTTAAGCCAAAAAACCTGGATTTATGTAATTAAGACACCAAATATTTACCTATTTGCCCTTTTTTCCCCTCAACTACTCCAACACTCTATCTGTGAAATTGGTTAATATTATGGATAGTGTTTTTTGGAAGGTAAAATGGTCATTTAGTCTCGGTAAGATGGTGTACCTAGTCTAGACAAGAAACAGAATTCGAGGGTAAAATGGTCTCATTCAGATGGTTTACCTAGTCTAAAAAAGAAACAGAGCTTATGGAATATGAGGGTAAAATGGTCATTTGGTCTCAATCAGATGATTTACCTAGTCTAGAAAAGAAACAAACCTTATGTATACATTTATCTAAAATTGAGGGTAAAATGGTCTCATTCAGATGGTTTACCTAGTCTAGAAAAGAAACAGACCTTATGGAATATGAGGGTAAAATGGTCATTTAGCCACCTTACTCTTATAGGATTCAACGGGGCAAAAAAAGAAACAACCCCTTAATCTTGTTATCTTACATTGATCTAATTTTGACTTTTCTTGATCTTTTGACTTTTCCCATTGTTTTCAGCATTTTCGTACAACACTTCGTTGCTTGAAGTTTTGGGCTAAAAAGCGTGGAGTTTATTCAAATGTAAGGCTGTTTGACTTTGATGCTGACTTTTTCCACAATCCCATGATTCAATTTCCACCATCTTTTTTCAGGTGACTGGATTTCTAGGTGGTGTGAATTGGGCTCTTCTTGTTGCACGAGTTTGTCAATTTTACCCAAATGCCATTCCAAGTATGCTGGTTTCAAGGTTCTTCAGGGTCTACACACAGTGGCGTTGGCCAAACCCAGTCATGCTCTGTTCAATCCAACAACAAGAGCTCGGATTCGCCGTGTGGGACCCACGCAAAAACCCTAAAGACAGAACTCACCATATGCCCATTATTACCCCTGCATACCCCTGCATGAACTCCAGCTACAATGTCTCCACTAGCACGCTCCGTGTCATGACTGAACAGTTCCTCTTCGCCAATACAATATGCCAGGTAAGCTTTGACCTACTTTGACCTTTGACTTTGACTTTGACCATTGACTTTTTATTAAAAAAAGCAGGAAATGTTTTTTAGTCAATTGGTAAAACAACATTTTGGTTTAAATTTTAAAAATTTCTAATTTAGTCAACTTTGACCTTTGACTTTGACCATTGACTTTTTTTTTTAATAAACAAACAGGAAATAGAAGTCAACAAAGCCCAGTGGCATGCATTGTTTGAACCATATATGTTCTTCGAAAGCTACAGAAATTATTTACAGGTGGATATAGTTGCTGGAGATTGTGATGATCTTCGTGCATGGAAAGGTTGGGTTGAATCGCGTTTGAGGCAGTTGACTTTAATGGTAAAATGTTTTTTTTAGTCAAAAGGGTATTTTGGTAAATTCAACATTTTTAGTTTAAGTTTTAAAAATTGTTATTTTTTTTTAAATAAAAAGATTGAGAGGGATACGATGGGGAAGCTGCAGTGTCATCCATACCCACATGAATACTCAGACCCTTCAAAGCAATGTTCACACAGTGCTTTCTTCATGGGGTTACAGAGGAAACAAGGGGAAGTGGTTCTAGAAGGTCAACAGTTTGACATCAGAAAAACAGTTGATGAGTTTAGACATTCGGTCAACATGTATGTGTTTTGGAGGCCTGGAATGGAAATCTATGTTTCCCATGTCAGAAGAAAACAGATTCCTTTGTATGTGTTTCCGGAAGGTTGTAGAATACCTAGGTCAAACATCATCCATCCATCAAGTGAAGAAGAAGCTTCTAGAAAGAGAAAATTAGAAGCAATTGGAAATGGAATGAAACAAGATGGTTTACCGAAAAGACAATCCGTGAGTCCCCGGAATCGCGATTCCGATTCCGATTCCGTTTCCCCTGTCATTGTTAATCATTCGTGTGCTGAAGAGGGTAAACGGAACGTGTTTGAAGTTCAGGTTTTGGTTTGTGATAATTTATTTATTTTTTAATTTTGTGAAAGTTGTGGTTTTGAGTTGTTATTATTATTAGTTTTATTATTATTATTATTATTATTATTATTATTATTTAGGAGTTGTTTAAAGCTGTTTTTGTGTTTTGAAGCCGAAGGGACTTGAGTTGGTGGTGAGTTCGCGACCGGTTGTTGAGTTGGAACAGGGAACGGTTATAAGGCAAGTATTTTTTTTTTGGATTGAAAATTATAGGGTTAATGTCATAAATAGGTAATGAACTATTTGAGGTGTTGAGAAACACCAGATGTTATTATTCTCAGAAGGTAAGCAACGAGAATGATTTGTACACAAAGGGTGTTTTTGTAAAATACCAAATTAAATAGTTTGTTACACATTTATGACGACAACCCAAAGTTATATTTGTTTTTTTTTGTGTGTGTGTGTATTATAGGTTAGGTGTGACATCAACAGCTTGAAAGAAGATATTAAGGTTTGATTAATATAAAGAGGAGATGAGCCATAGATTTAATGGTAAGTAGTTATATGCTTATTTCTCTGGCTATGATTGTTTTCTACACAGCAAAAGTGAAAGGAGCAAATGGGTGGGGGATCATGTACAGTTTTTTTATATGGATGATTAGAGGGTTAGTAGTAGTATTGATTAGGTTTGTTTTGGGCTCTATTGCTAATTATATGTTTAGTTGGAGTCTTTAGGAAGAGAGATGAGAAGATGAGGATGAATTTGGTGTTTCTTTCAACTTTAATACAATCATATGTTAATGTTAGCTACCTTGTGAATGTGTCCTTTTTGCTTGTTTTGTTTTTGTTTGTTATGTTCAAGATTGCACTTTGATATATGCATGTCAATGGTTGACAGGAGAACTAAGCATTCGTTGTAAGGGTGTAATGTTACATCATGCAAACTAAGTGACACTTTTTGGAGTTATTTGGTTCATAATCATTTTTTTTTTTCAAAAATGGATGTCAAAAATACAATTATTATGAAATAGAAAGAGATGTGTCAATCCGACTAGCATTTGTCCTATATTTTTTGTTTACATGTCATGATTAAAAAAAGCAAAAAAAAACTTTTGGTGAAGTGTTGTCTAAGGGACAAATTGGGTTCTATTGTAAAATGTGCATGGATTGGGAGTCATTATACCAAAAAACTTTTGCACAAACAGGAAGTGAGTACTAGATTACTAAGATTAATGTTAAAAGTTTGTCACTGAGGTTAGATTTGTGTTGGTGAATGTAGGGGGTACAAAAAATCATGCATTTTGTCTCATTGATCATGTCATAGTAAAAGAATATGCTTTACTTTCGTCATATTTTAAGGAGATTAGAAGAACAAACACAAGTTCTATTTAGATGAATGTCTTAACAGTTCAAGATGGTAAAATTTATTTTACTAAGTTTTGTGTACTTTTAAAGGAGTTGTTGGATAGAAGGGTATCAAATGATAATTGGAATAGATGGTTGTTTTTCTAGAAGTATTTGTAGTAGAGAATTTCTAAATGTAGTGGGTAGGGATGAATGTAACGAGATGGTTTCAATTGCATGGGCAGTTGGATGTATTGAAAAATAATAAATAGTTTGAAATTAATTTATGGTCATATCTTTTGAAAACCTTATGATAGGTTGTATACAGGTTTGGAAATGTTTATTAAACATTATAATTAAAATATTGATAAGTATATTAAAATATTGATAAGTATATGTTATTAAAATAAATATATACTTGTTAGTAAGTTTAAATTAATAATTCTTAAACTAATTTATTATAAAATATTCTAAGTATTTTAAATAAATGATAAACATTATAAAAAATAAGTGTACGAAATTACTTTCGTAATGGATTTATGAGTATCAAATAATCGAT
Organism: Lactuca serriola; assembly: GCF_051521515.1. NCBI lineage: Eukaryota > Viridiplantae > Streptophyta > Magnoliopsida > Asterales > Asteraceae > Lactuca > Lactuca serriola. Next base: position 175,244,373 of record NC_136411.1, on the reverse strand, counting down.
CTTATAGTATTCTATTTAAAATCACATCATTTTTATAACCGCTACCCATGAAAATAAAAATAAACTCAATTTAGATAGACATATTTTATTTTTAATGAATTTTAAAACCATTTTTTTGATATATGTTTTATATTTAATATTTTATTTAAACTCTTTATATTTTTAATTTATTTTAGACTATCTATTTTGAGGAAAATATCATTATTGTAAAAAGTAATTTTTAACTCATTTTTTAAAAATAATTTGACATTTTGATTTAGATTTTCCATTTAAACTTTTTAACTATTTTTTTTTAAAAAAAATAGGCTTTGAATATGATATAAAAATTATGTTTCAAATTTAATATCATATTTAGATTAACAAACTAAGTATACTATATATTGAGAATAAAGAATTAATATTGAAATTACAATAATATTGGATTTAATGTAATAATTTAAAAAGAAGTTTAAAAGTTTGAGGTTTCAAATAAATGTGGTTGAAAAAAAAATGGATTTTAAAACTATTTTTTTATACATGTTTTATATTTAATATTTTATTTAAGCATTTCATATTTTTAATTTATTTTGAAAAAACATCATAAATGGTTCCTATGGTTTTTCAAAATCTGAAGTTTAGTCCCCGTGGTTTAAAAACGTCATAGATGGTCCCTGTGCTTTCAAAACTTTTGACGATTGGTCCTTATTGCTAACTCCGCTAAGTTTTGTCCATTAACTGAAGGACATTTTCGTCATTTCACTACCATAGGGACCATTTATGATGTTTTCTAGAAATCAGTTTTGAAGAAATATTTCAGTTTTGGGTAAGATCTGTCATTAGAAAAAACTACAAGGACCGAATCTGTTAAAATTGCAAACCCAACTGTCTTCTTCCTATTAGAACGACTGTATGCATTCTTCACCATTTTAGAAGGCTATAATTTGATTCCGTTGAAATGTCAGTTGATCCCTACCCTAAATAAACTATAAACTGTCAGTTACGAGTTGCTCCCCATCCCTTTGAGCCTCAATACCGAGAGAAGCGAAAATAAGAAGTTATGATCCATAGGCTAAGGTGAAGTGTGTGTAGTTGTTTCAGCTCTTTTTCCAGCAGGATTACAGATCAAACATCAGTTGAAACGTTCCAGTTCAACCCACACGGTTTACAGATGAGCATTGAAGGTGAGTGAGAGTTTCACTAAGGCCTGTTGAGAGTGTGTATATATGGTGAAGAAAGACCGAGAAGGAAGAAGAAAAAGAAGTCAGAAGGAAGGAAGTTGCCATCGTCATTTGGTCACCAGTCGGAGCACCCATCGGAGTCAATAAAAGAGATTTGAAAGAGAAAGGAGGGTGCTAGGTCTCGCCTCCGATATACCCTTTTACAGTGCATTGGAAGTGCTCGATGAAATGCCTGAAATAACCTGCAACTTAATTAAAGGTTTGAATCCAAACAAATCAGGAGGAACAAGGTTATATTGCAACCAAGGCACCTGTAATCTAATTTATTTTCATTTTGATTTTTTCCACACGTTCATCTAAGTTGCAATTAATGGCCGATGATGGTGACGTACAGGTATTACATCAACATAACCCACAATCTTCCAAGTTTCCATTTAGAGTCGACGATGGTGATTTCTTTTCCTTTCAATTTCTCGCACATTCACTTTTGGTTGTGGTATTAACTAGTTGCAGGTTTTGATTTGGGAGGGAGAGAGAGAGAGAGAGAGAGAGAGAGAGAGAGAGAGAGAGAGAGAGAGAGAGAGAGAGAGAGAGAGAGAGAGAGAGAGAGAGAGAGAGAGAGAGAGAGAGAGAGAGACCTTTTATGTATTTAATTGTATTTAATTTTCTTTTTTTAAAAAAATACAAGAAAAAACATCATAAATGGTCCCCGTGGAGTGAAATGACGAAAATGCCATTCAGTTAACAGACAAAACTAAACAGAGTTAGCAATAATGACCAATCGTCAAAAGTTTTGAAAGCACAGGGACCATCTATGACGCTTTTAAACCACGATGACTAAACTTCAGATTTTGGAAAACCACAGGGACCATTTATGCGTTTTTTTCATTTATTTTACACTATCTATTTTGAGGAAAATATCATTATTATAAAAAAGTACTTTTTAACAATTTTATTTATTTATTAATTTGACATTTTGATTTAGATTTTCCATTTATAATTTTAACTATTTTAAAAAAATAGGCTTTAAATATATTAAAAAAATTATGTTTCAAATTTAATATCATATTTAGATTAACAAACTAAGTATATTATATTGAGAATAAACAATTAATATTGAAATTACAATAATATTGGATTTAATGTATTAATTTAAAAAGAAGTTCAAAAGTTGGGTGTTTCAAATGAATGTGGTTGAAAAAAAAAAATGTCTCTTTTATAAGTATACCAGACAAATACCCGCACGTTGCACAAAACACCTATATAGTTGAAATCTTTATAAATATATGTTTTTCTTAAATATAACAATAACGTTGTTGTTAAATTTGATATAATAATTCATTAATTAAGTTGATATAATATATTGATTATTTTTAATTATATTATATATATATAAACTGCATAATCTCAATAGTTTGAATGACCTCTACTCGCGGGTTATTCATAAATGAAATTATGAAAATAAAAAAATAACTTATGGTTTAATGTTATTTGTTATTGTTAATTAATTTTTAAAGTTTATTTGTTTAAAGTTTTAATTTCTATCATTGTAATTATTTAAAACATCAAACATTATTTTTTTTATTTTTAAAGGTAACAATATAACGTTTATATGAAGTTATTTTTAACTGTTGTTATTGTAAGTTATTTTAAGCTACTTATTTGAAAACTTTTAATGATTATAAAAATAGTAAATTACACGAATGGTCCTTATGGTTTAGGGTAATTTGCGTGTTTGATCCCTAACTTATTTTTTTAACTCGGAAGGCCCCTACTGTTTGTTTTTGTTAAACGTTTGGTCCCTGTGTTACCTAAAAAAACTATTTTGCCCTTGATTTTTTAAAATATTTAAATAAACACACCCCAATCCCAACCCCTTCATCTTACTTTACCTATCCTATAATTTTTTCCTATTTAAATAATAGTCTTTTTAGGTAAGACAGGTACCAATCGCGTAACAGAAACAAACAGTAGGGACTTTCCGAGTTAAAAAAAATAAGTTAGGGACCAAACTCGCAAATTACCCCAAACCATAGGGACCATTCGTGTAATTTACTCTTATAAAAATATATTTAGGAAATATTTAAGTTGAATTGAGATTACAATTTAGTTTTTGCATTTATCATTATAATTTATCACTTTTAACTATTCACAAAATATTTTTTGGGTTTTTTTAAGTGAAACTCAAATTTATATTTAAGTTGACCATGTAATGCTATATTTAAATTAACAATTTAAGTATTTTATCCAAACTGTTCAAAAGTTGTAGCTTTAAACTGATAATGGTTTACATACAACAACATATTAAATCTAATAAATTAAGTATAATATGTAAAAATTAATGACATAACTTTATTAGTAGAAGTAAATATAATATTTTAATATTAAAATTTAGTTTATTTTCGATTACACTTTAGGTTTGGTATTTATTTAACTTTATTAACCAACTTATAATCATTATTAGAAAATGACTACAATTTAGCACTTTTAACTATTTATAAAATATTATTTGGGTTGTTTAAGTTGAACTAAAATTTATATTTAAGTTGACCCTGTAATGTTTGATGAGTTATAAAAACTGTTAGATCGATTAGATCTTCGTAACAGGTAAGTAAAGAACGTAAAAAGCAAGGAAATAAAACACAAGTATGGATCACAATGAGTCGAATGATTAGATTACTCAATCCTCAGCAGAGCTCAACTAAGAACTTCCGTTGTAGAGGACTTCTAGGGTTACAAAATAAGAACGATGAATATGCTGAACAATACTTCTCTAATCGTTTCTAATCCTTACGTTCTAGGATGCATGCAAGCATCTATTTATAATAAACCCTACAAAACTCACGGATGGATAAGCCCATACCGGAGATAAACATGGACTAGCTAACGAGCCCAATAGACGCAACACAATACTGGACCTAACAATCTCCCCCTTTGCGTCAATTTGGAGTGAGACTATCGTTTCTTCTTGCTTGGACCAGCAGCGGGAACCTTCTTTGTTGTATCAAACAGACGTGAAATAAGTGCAAGGATAGTCTGTCTGAAGCGAATGTACCATTGAATCATGTCATCAAAGTACTTTATATCATCCGCTGTGTTCTGCTTGCACCGATGGATGATCCCTAAGACGTGTTCCAAACAAGCAGTGGTATAGAGATGTTTGTCTGCCAAGGCGAAAAGACATTTATGTCCTTCGTTTCTGGTAAACATGACGGAGTTTCTCTTTGGGTCAATCTTCCCCATCTGCATCATGTTGAGATCATTGGCAGAGCCAACAGGAGATATGGTAGGCTTTTTCTTGAATACGCTCGCTATCTCCTGATCCATCAGGGCAACTTCCATGACATAGCATACAAGCATCCTCTTAAAGTGGTCGATGATCGGACCATATTCAGCTTCGTTTGTAAGAAGGATGTTGTGCAAGATAATCCAGTCATGGGGATTAAGGTTGGGAAGATCTGCAAGTGAGATGGCATGTTCGGCCTTGGCAGATCCCCGTAGTATCTTGAACCGAACGTTGGTGAAGTTGCCTTCCCTGTACGACTTTAGGACCTGAACATTGACGATTTTCTACGCGCTCCAAGTTTGATATTGTGGTTGAGCTACCCTCAGATAAAATTCGACTAAGTCCCGATCAACCTTTGGATGAGGATGAGGGAACTCAGCAATGTTGTCAAAGGCATGAAAGATAAACGCCTTTCGGGTCAGTGGCATATCGAACTGAGAGTCGACAATGTTAGAACGATCTAAAGAGATCACGGGTTCTAGCCACAAGATATTGGGTGTTTCAATGGCTTCTTTAATCAGTTTCTCAAGAGTCCAAGGAGGAAAAAAGGGTTTTCCTGCTCTCGAGAAGGTCGTGGGCTTCTTTCTGTCTCCTTTCGGCTTCTTCAGCCTCTCTAGCCACACGAGCGCTGATGTCAGCCTCTTTATCTCGACCCTGTCACTTCAAAAGGTCGACAATTGTCTCCTTATCATCATCGTCACTCTCCTCAACAATTTTCTTGCCTTTGTCTTTCACACCGGAACCTGAGGCTTGGCCTACTGGAGGAGGTTCGGTTGTGTGAGTTGTTGTTGAAGTAGGAGGTGGTTGAGACACTTGTTCTTTTTCTCCCCCTTGTTTCGGAATGGACACGAAATCAAGGAGCCCTTCAATTTTGCTTAGTAGAGAGAGGGCGGGAGCAAGCTTCTCTGCAAGCTCACGCCTTACAGAATAATTGAGGATCGGGTCATGTGCTTCAAGGATGTTTGAGATAGCTGAGTGGACATCCGAAACACACGATTTAACCACCTCTCTTTCAGATCGAAGAGACTCAATCTCCTGTTGAGAGTTGGAGAGTTGAATACTCTTGACCTTCAGAGCGGTAGTCTTCCTTGCGAGAGCATCCATGAGGGTGTTCTCAGCAGCTAATTCTTCTTAAAGCTTGGCAAGGCGCTCCTCAATGGTTGTTCTGAAAGCTGAGTCGTCGTCAGAAATAGTGTGACGAAGTGAAGCGAACGAATTCAGCTCTGATGCAACTGTTGTAGCCAGCTGGTTGACAATTGGTTCCAGCGTTGTTTTGGTGGCTGCAGCAGTTTCCTGTAAAGATTGTAATAGGGTAGAAGCATCAGTAAATATTTTATCGACTTTTTCGGTCGCTGCCTCACAAGCTTTGGTTGAGGCGTCAATGGCTGCAGTGGCGGAGTCAAGGGAAACTTTATGAGCTTTAGAAAAAGCATCAACAATTTTCTGAATGGCAGCTTCAGAGATGGAGGATTGAGATGTAGAAGATGAGGCGATGAGCGAATCGATTTTATCATGTAGCTCCTTGAGATGTTTCTTTGTGACAGGAGCATCGTCATCATCATCACTCTGAACTTGAAACGGACTGTAATAGACCGAATCGAAGGTCATGTCCTCCCCGCCAAGGAGTGGTTCTTCACTCTCTGCTGTATGAGCAGGAGAAGATGGTGGTGGTGAAACTTGAGGTTCGGTAGGAAAGGTAGGTTCGGGTTGGGTGGTGTGTTCGGTTGTTGGTGTGGGTTCGGGTGCTGAGGTAGATTTGGGTGCGTCAGTATGAGCCCCCATATCAGATACGTTGGTTCTTACTTCGGCAGTGGTGGTGATTGCTTCGGTAAAGATGGGTGGTGGTACTGGGATGGAGGTGGATGGTATTTGAGTGGTGGAGGTTATGGGGGGAATGGAAAAAGGAATTGTAACTGGTGGAGAAGAAATTGGAGAAGTGGAAATATGAATCTCTGGTGTAGGCGAACGTGGTGGAGTGTTACCACGTTGAGATCCATCAGAATCAGAACCCTCTTCCTTAGATTCGCTTGAGGACGAAGCGATGATCAGCTTTCGCTTTGGTTGGGTTTTTCGCTTCTTCATAGGAGGGGATTGGGCGACTTTGGTGGGTTTCCTCTTCTTGGGAGATGGGCCTTTCGCTCCCTTTGCAACCTGCTTGCCCTTATCAGCCTTCTTTCCTCTGGGGGCAGGCTTGTCAGCATCATGAATCGACTTGAGCATCTCTGGAGTAAGGTCTCTCGGACCAGACCATCAGAACTCCTTGTACGTTTTAATGATCCGGCTGTCGGCAGGAACACCACCATACATTGTTTCAGGGATAGAACCGTTGAAGGGAAATTTTGATGCGTCCGATACAATGATCTTCGTGGTATGGAAGGTACCAATCGAAGACATTGGAGAACCGACAACAATGGGGATGTGGTACTTGTCCATCACCCATTTAGTGACAAGAGTCCAGAACCGGGCGTATGAAATCTCTGAATGGCGAGAAGTGGAAGATAGGCTCTGAATGAGCAGTTGCCAAAGGACCGACCCGTAGTCCATATTGATACCGTTGTAGATACCGTACATGATTGAAAGGAACAGACGACTTGCCCCGTCTGATCCAGCACTCCTTTCAGACAGCCCCTTGAAAAGCACTGTAAACATCCCATTCCACTGAGGGGACAGTCACGATTTCTTGAATTTCGTGACCGTTGTGAGCACCTCAGTGTACCCCATGTTGTAGAACATGTTAAAAAGATGACCCATTGGAATGGTTTCAGGGTTAACCCTCGACGAATCAGGTTCAAACCCTAACAGTGAGCAGAATCTCTGCTTAGAAATCGATGCCTTGTGCTCAAATACGTCGAAGAAAATCCGGTCGACGACCTTGTCGTAGTGAGCAGTAGCAAATATCTGGGACATGAACTCCATGGGAACTGCTTCAGCTCTGGTGAGACCAGGAGCAATCGGCGAGTACTTCAATCATTCGATAATGGGGAACATGAAAGCGTCGTATGCTTGAGGAGTAAGATCAATGATCAAACTTTGCTGGGGACGAATCGGCAAGATGTGTGAAGTAGCGTGAACTGATGAAGAATCCGCCATTGTTGTGAAGAGAATGGGAGAGATGATGAACAGTAGAGTGTTGGAGGGTTTTCTTGCTCTCAGGAAATATGGGTGCAGTATAGAGGTAAACAAAGGGTTACGTTACCTTTTATACTGTGGGTAAAGGAGAGAGAAGAATCTTTCCCAAATCTTTGAGTGAAAAACGAAGAGTTTTTTGGAGGCGATTGACGCGTGACAGTTGTTAATGCCGATGATTATGCATGAGAGAGAGTGTCAGTCCCGATTTACACGCCTTCCCATCAAGCGCCATTGTCAGATGAAACGGTTCCAATTCGCACGCGTGGTCTTTTAGCGCCGTTTGAAATCAAATCGATTGGACTCCCGCCTGAGTCAGCTTTTTGTAATCTTATCCCTTTAGAGTTAACGGCATCTTGAAAGCGAAATATTACCCACGTGGATTAATGTTGACCACAACCCGTTAATAACTGCCAACCCCATTAAAATGCCTTGTAACTAATGAAACCTGAATTTTGGAAAATCAAAAAGATTTTCGCGCTAAGTGTGTAAAAGAAAAAGAAATAAAGCAACACATTTGAGGGATTATGTGATGTCAATAAAGACACGAAACAATGGATCCCGGGCACGAATCTTTTCCTTCAAAGTCAAGAGAGACCTTAAAGTGTTTGTGTGGTTTCTCGTTGAATAACGATCAGACACTTATTAAGAAGTGTTGAAAGGCTTCTTTTAATTAGGCTTAATTGGGTGGCTTTTGCTTCAATTCAGAATTCCTGATCTTGATATAAGATAGAAATCGAACGAAGTACTTGTGAGACCAATGTAGTCTATTGAACAAGTAGCTTGGAGATATTTAAGTGGCAAGGTAAAATAATGTATGTAAAATCTCAAAAAAAATTAAAACTGGATTTCGAGGGAAGAAATGTTATTGGTTTTAACAATTTCATAGAAATCACTCAAAAGGAAATTAGAAATTTTACTTTGTATCCCCATGGATAAATCCATAAATTCATTAGTGAAAGCTAGAACAAGTTTATTGTTCACCGTCAATGCATAGCAGGTATTGAATTTTGGGTTTCACTTAGCACGTAGTGACACGAGGCTAAGATCATTAACACAAAAATTGTGTAACCATAAACCTCAGTGGTAATTGCTGAGAGTCTCAAGGGTTACGTTTGTGAAACGAATAAGATGGAGAAAAGTAGTGTAGATGGTGTAAAGAAACCAAAGTACCTCTGTTGTTAAAATAGAGACTAAGCAGAAAACTCTTATCTCATGTGAGAATAGAGTTAGGTACCTCATGATTAGAATAAATATGAGAGCCTAATTGGGAAGACAAGGTTTGTGTGTACCAAGTCAATATGGCTATTATTCAGAATCAGGTGAGGCTTTGGACACATACAGCAGCATGCTTCTAGGGACACTTAACTAGTGAAACGAATTCCCCACAAATAGACGCATAAAAAGATAAGACATAAAAAATAAAATAATGAAAGAAAAAAAAATATTTTTGGAGTATTTTTTTTTTTGAATTTACGAAAAAAATATTTTTGGAATTTTTGATAAAAAGAAAAATGAGATAAAAAAAAGAATACAAAAAAATGTTGGAACCGAACGCGAGCGTTCGGTCTATTTCGATTTAAAAAAAAATTAGGAACCGAACCCGAGCGTTCGGTCTATTTCGGGTGAGAAAAACTTTGGAACCGAACCCAAGCGTTCGGTCTATTTCGGTTGCCAAAAAAAATAAGATGAAAAAGAAAAGAACTTTGACAATAAGATAAATTTGCGAAAATAATACAAAAGAATTACAACCAAAGAAACTACCTTTGAGTGATAAGCGAAGAGTAGATGATACAACCGAACCCAAGCGTTACACGAACCCGAGCGTTCGGTTCATTTCGGCATACATGAGACCCGAACCCGAACGTTCGGTCTATTTCGCTTCTAACTTTCGATCTAGAGAAGTAATCTTTGGTACTGACTCCGATTCCATCATTCCTAGCCCTTGTAGAATTTTGTTGAATGAAGCTTCAGGAAGAGCTTTAGTGAAGATGTCAGCCAGTTGATTAGTGGTTCGAACAAAGTGAATTTCGACGTTCCCGTCTTCCACATGATCCTTAATGAAGTGATACCTCAGTGCTATGTACTTAGTCTTGGAGTGTTGCACTGGGTTATGACATATCCTAATTGCACTTTCTGAGTCGCAATATAGTGGGATCTTTTTCATATTAAGTCCATAATCCCGGAGCTGGCTTTGGATCCAAATCACTTGAGATGTACAGGAGGCAGCTGCTATGTATTCTGCTTCAACTGTAGACAGGGATACACAAGTCTGTTTCTTTGATTGCTAGCTAACTAACTTCCCGTCAAGGAATTGGCAGCCTCCAGTGGTGCTTTTCCTGTCTATTCCACAACCTCCAAGGTCTGCATCTGAGTAGGCTTGAACGAAGAAACCTGAGTTTGATGGATACCATAAACCGAGAGAGGTAGTTCATTTCAGATACCAGAGTATGTTCTTCACTGCAAGCATATGAGGTTCACGAGGATTCGCCTGAAATCTAGCACAGTAACAGACAGAAAACATTATATCAGACCTGCTAGCAGTAAGGTACATTAAAGAACCGATCATCTGGCGATATAGCGTAATATCAACTGCTGGTTTATCCAAGGATGGTGTGAGCTTGGTGCCGAATGCCATTGGAACTTTAACTTTTGATTCTCCCATCATGCCAAATTTAGCAAGAAGAGTCTTGGTATAAGCTTCCTGGTTGATAAAGATGCCTTCGGGTCACTGTTTAATATTTAAACCAAGGAAAAAGTTAATTGGACCCATTGAGCTCATTTCAAATTTAGTCTCCATCAGCTTTCTAAATTCAGCTGTTAAGCTAGGATTCGTTGAGCCAAAGATGATATCATCGACATAGATTTGAACTATCATAAGGTGGTTACCTTCCTTCTTACGAAAGAAGGTTGGGTCAACCGAACCTTGTTTGAATTTTGACATCTTTAAAAACTTGGTTAGCGTTTCATACCATGCCCTAGGTGCTTGTTTCAGACCGTAAACCGCTTTGTCCAGAATATAGCAGTGATTAGGGTATTTTTCATTAACGAAACCTGGAGGTTGCTCCACGTACACGGTTTCTTCTAGTTCTCCATTCAGAAATGCGCACTTTACGTCCATTTGGTAGACCTCAAAGTTCTTGTGTGCAGCATAGACAAGAAATATTCGGACAGATTCCAGCCTAGCTACTGGAGCAAAAGTTTCCTCATAATCAATTCCTTCCTCCTGGCAGTATCCTTTCACCACTAGACGAGCTTTGTTTCTTATCACATTGCCTTCCTTGTCTATTTTATTTCTGAATACCCATTTGAGACCAACAACTGAGGCATCTTTAAGAGTTGGAATGAGTCGCCAAACCTTATTTCTTTCAAACTCGTTGAGTTCATCTTGCATAGCTTGAACCCAGTCAGAGTGGTCAAGAGCAGTATTTACTGTCTTCGGTTCAACTTTTGAGACGAAAGAGTTAAACATGCAGAACTCTACTTTTGAGAATAAAGATGCTTGCTTTTCCTTCAGTTGAGATCGGGTCAGGACCTTTTCGAAGACATTACCCACTACCTGTGAAACGGGATGATCTCTGGTCTACTTGACAAGAGGAGGGTAATTTGGATCATAGGATGGATCCAATTCAGCATTCACCATTTCTTCTAATTCAGACTGGCTATCATTGTCGTAAAACATGTCGTCATTCTCCCCCTCGACAGATGAGCTTTCAGGTGTAGCTGGACTTTCTGGTGCTACAGGACTTTCGGGTGGTGTTGGGCTTTCATGTGCGGTTGAGCTTTCGGGTGCAGTTGAGCTTTCGGGTGGAACTGAGCTTTCGGGTGGAACTGGAATGGAATTCTCTCCCTCAGTTTATGAGCTCGGTTGTTTTGAAGAAGGTGGATTCTCCCCCTCAACTGAAGCACCATGCTTTGGAGGTTCGTTTGGAACATTTTCTCCTTCACCCATTCGTTTGGCGGCATCTTCGACGATTTGCTTCAGATAGTCGACTTTGTTGTCTGCTGCCTTGGCTTCTGATAGATTAGCTTTCTCCGGTTCATCGAACAATTCCACAAACTGCTCAAACAAATTAGCAATTGAAGTCGTGACTTGACCTGTTTGAGAGAAAATTTCCCCAACTGTTTCTGCAGAGGCCTTCAGCTTCTTGACGTAACTGTCATCGAAAGTCACATAATACGTTTCTTCAATCTTCCTCGAACGCTTATTTAAAACCCGGTATGCTTTTGAAGTGAGTGAATATCCTAGAAAAATTCATTCATCAGCTTTAACATCAAACTTGTTACGATGGTCTTTGGAGTTGAAGATGAAACATCGTGAGCCGAATACATGGAAGAATTTAACGTTCGGCTTCCTGTTGTTGATGATCTCATAAGGAGTAAGCGTGAATCGTTTATTGAGATAGGACCTGTTCTGTGTAAAACATGCTGCAGCAATAGCATCAGCCCAGAAATATAAAGGTAGAGAAGCGAAACTTAGCATGGTTCGGGAAACCTCACACAAAGATCGGTTTCGTCTTTCGACAATTCCGTTTTGTTGAGGGGTGTAGGGTGCTGAGAAGTTGTGACTAGTTCCTTTTTCTGCCAAAAAGTCTTCAAATTCTTTATTCTTGAACTCCAGTCCATTGTCGCTCCTGATGTTGCGAACAACTTTCCTCAGTTGCACTTCAACCTGCTTAATAAACATCTTTAGCTTGAGAGTGGCCTCAGATTTGTGCTTCAGAAAGAACACCCATGTAAAACGTGAAAAGTCATCAACGATAACAAGAATATACTTGCTACCACCAATGCTTTCGATAGATGTTGGACCACACAAGTCAATGTGAAGTAACTCAAGTGGTTCAACAACTTTAGTGTTTATAATGGATGGGTGACTTTGACGACTCTGCTTCCCCATTTCACACGCAGCACACAAATGTTCTCGATCAAACTTGAGCAATGGAAGACCTCGAACATGCCCTCCGGTGACAAGCTTGTTGATATCCTTGAAGTTAAGATGGGAGAGCCTTCGGTGCCACAACCAACTTTCGTCAGAATGTGCTTTGGATAACAGACAGATAGCTGGATTTCCTTTGATAGATTTGAGATTGAGAGGAAAAATTTCGCCTTTACGCTCTGATTTGAGAATTACCCTTTTTGTTTTCTTCTCTATTATTTCCGAACCCTCATCGTCAAATGAAACTTTAAGACCGGTACCTCCAACAAGCTGAGATACACTGACGAGGTTATGCTGTAGCCCTTCAACGTATGCAACCTTTCTAATTGTGAAATCACCATTGGTTATCATAACATATCCTTTTATTGTTCCATATGAGTTGTTCCCGAACTTGACATTCCCACCATTCTGAAGAGATTGAAACTCCCTTAGCTCCTCCTTCCTCCCTGTCATGTGACGTGAGCAGCCACTGTCAATATACCATTCTTCTTCGAACTGCTCGTCACTAATAACCTGCAAAATTTAAGCAGATTTAGGAACCCAAAGTTTCTTGGGTCCACGTGAGCCTTTCACAAGAACAGGAATAGTAAGAGAAATGTCAACAAGATATGTTCTTTTTATTAAAGTTGTTTCATCTTTCTTCTTAATAGTGAATACTTTAATTTTGTTAGGATTTGTTACATTCGGTTTGGATTCAGGTTTTGGCGTTTGGGCCTTGGACTGCTGCTGATCATTCTTGACTGAGGAAACTTTCGATTTTCCTTTCAAATCTGTTGAAGATTTTGGATTTTGAGTTTGAACAGAATTGGGTTTAGAATGAGGTTGAGAGGAATTAGAACGAGAGAATTTGGACTGAGAAGTTTTCTTGACTTGAGGTTCTAAGTGACCCTTTTGTTTTTGGTCACTAGTGGAACCAAACCTTGAACTATGGTAGCTTTTGCTTTCGGAACCGAACCTATGCTTTCGGTTGCTGGTGTTCTCTGAACCGAACCTGTCCCTTTGGCTGTTATTCCTTTCCGAACCGAATCTGTCCTTTCGGTTGTTGTTACTCACTTGTGGCCTGACATCACTTTTCTATGACTTTGAATTTTTGTCATGATAAGAGAAATGGGCGTTCTGAGATCACCAAAATTGTCTTCGTTCTGAGAGATTCTTTTTGTATCTCAGATTCCTTTGCTGCTTTTGATCCTTCACTTGCTTCGGCTGTTTGTGGATGTTAGCCTTTTGCTTCAGCTTCCTGTCAGCAGGTTCACTTTTAACAGATGATGTTTCGCTTGTAGAAGTGACTTCTTCTATAGGAACTTCTTTTGTACCACTAGTGCTTGGCACGCCGAAGTTGTCAGGCTTGTTCAGTGGCTCTGGAACATATATGCCTTTGGTTTTCCAGGACGTACGCTCTGACAGACCAACAGTTTCGTCAGCGTTATCTATAAGAGCAGACCAGAAAAACTCATCACAGCCATCTGCATTATCTTCATTCACTATGGCAGTGAGTTCGGTTGTTTGATGTTCGGTTACTCATGTGACCTTATATACTTGATTTGGTGTTGTTCTCACCTTTTGATACACTACAACATTTTCTTCAAGAATCAGGGACTTATTTTGGGACAAACGAGCAAACTCCACTGAATTTTCAGAAATAAGATTTTTGTGGTTTTCGGGTTCACTCTTAACAAACTCAGAACAGTTGACTTCATCCTCTAAAGAAATTACGCTCATATCATCATCCTCATTAAGTTCAGATGCGTTTTCAACATCAATTTTGTTTTCTAAACTTCAATTGGCATTCAACGAGTCAAATTTTTTTATGGTTTCGGTCCTTAGTTTAAGCTTATCGTTTTCATCTAAAAGGTTTTTCAGCATGTCTTTATGGTCCTTGGACTTTATGAAAGATTCAATTTTGTCCAGTCCATACATATAAGTCGGATTCACATCATCAGACGAAACTACACTTTCACAATTATATGCTTCAGCATCGATTTCATCCTCCTTAAACTCAAGGAAGGGCAAAATCATGCGATGAATTTTCTTCCCTATTTCACAATTCAGATGAAGTTGAGTGATGTTAGCATAAAGACGTTTAGCAATTAAACAAAAAACATTTCTCTGTTTCAAAAGTTTTAAATTGTCTCTTTGTAAATAAATGTTTTCGTCCTTAGATTTAATCAGCTCCGACTCCTTCAACTCAATCCACATCCTCCGTTCCTCACTCTTGGATGACACCCTGCTTATTTGGTCAGTTAGGTTAGAATTGGTGACCCGTGTTTGAGTTAAACAACTATCTAGATTTGAGATTCTTGAATTTAAGCTATTTAATTCTTTTTCATATGAATTTTGTGGGACTTTGAATGAAATAAAAACGGATTGTACCTTCTTGATCAATTCATCAAGCTCATTGATCTGCACACTGAGAGGTTTTGTTGTGAAGCATAAGTCCTCTCTCTCCTTGGTGTCCACTTTTCCGCCATCAGTATTGTATCCCCTCATGTGAGATACATCAGTCACCATCAAACATTTCCCACTGCTCTCGTCACCTCTTGCCACATACGCCTTTCCATGCGAAGGCCTTCTCACTTCATCATCCTCAGAGTCGGTAGACCATACTTGCACGCCACCGAACTCGTCATCCGCTGCCGAACCCTGTACAATGAGAGCATTCATAGAAGGGTTAGTAGCAGTTTTCTTCCTCTTGATCTCATCCAACTTTTTCATCAACGCAGCTTCTTCATCTTTCTCCTCATCCTTCTCTGCCATTTTCTTTAGAACACAGTCTTTGGCATAATGGTTCTTTCCTCCACAGTAGTAGCAGTTCACACCAGAATCTCCCTCAACCTTCGCCTCCTTCTTTGATTCTTTAGTCTTCGGTTCCTCTCTGACCTTTTCATAACTATAGCTTCCCTGCCAATTTCGATTCTTATTGGTAGGGAACCTTTTCTTGATAAACCTCTTTGGATTAGACACCATCATTGCATAATCTTCAGAAGTAATATCATAATCTTCTAGATTCAGATCTTTATCATCAACCGTATTTTTGCCTTTAGATAGGAGGGCCAAGGACCCCAAACTTGAAACCACATTCTTCTCTTGCATGACAATCTTCTCTTGGGATTTCAAAATTCCCACCAGTTTTGCCAGCGAATAAGACTTGAACTGCTCATGAGCTTTGACTGTAGACACAACCGCTCTCCACTCGGGTCTTAGGCCATTCAAAAAGGTGACCTTCTGTTCAATCAGCTTCCTTTCTATATCATGTTTGATCATCTTGCTAAGAAGATGATTGAAGCGATCGAATGTCTGAGTAACAGTTTCATCAGAATTCTGCTTAAATTCACCAAACTCAGACAACAGCAACGTCTGAATGGAATGCTCCAAATCTTCATTTGTGGAATAAAGCTCTTTCAACCAATCCCAGATTTCTTTAGCTGTACTGCAAGAACTTACTAACTTGAATGTATCAGATTGAAGAGCGAATCGGATCAGTCTCAATGCTTTGATATTACACTGAAACTTTTCCTTTTCATCTTGAGCGATGTCTTTTACGTCTTTTAAAAGATCATTATATTCTTTCTGAGTTTTGATGATCTTTGATGTCCCTGAGTGAGCGAATGGTCCAGACACTATTGCTTCCCAAATAAGATATCCATTATCTTCAGATCCGATGACATAATCTTCAAAATGATGCGCCCAGACTTCATAGTCCTGGGTGTAGAGAATAGGAATCTTTGTTGTTGATCCAATGCTATTTGAGATGTTGATAGGATTAGATTGTGACTCGTCCATGCTTGATCGTTTTACTTGTTTGAAAGATCAGACTTGTAATACGTAATATTAGGGCAAAACAAATAAATGCTGAGTTACGTCAATTATGGAATGACGGCTCAATAAATATCAGTTAATGCGGAATAACCCTAATCGTAAACTCTTTCACAGAAAAGATGTGTATCGATTACATAGCCTCCTGCTCTGATACCAATTGATGAGTTATAAAAACTGTTAGATCGATTAGATCTTCGTAACAGGTAAGTAAAGAACGTAAAAAGCAAGGAAATAAAACACAAGTATGGATCACAATGAGTCGAATGATTAGATTACTCAATCCTCAGCAGAGCTTGACTAAGAACTTCCGCTGTAGAGGACTTCTAGGGTTACAAAATAAGAACGATGAATATGCTGAAGAATACTTCTCTAATCGTTTCTAATCCTTACGTTCTAGGATGCATGCAAGCATCTATTTATAATAAACCCTACAAAACTCACGGATGGACATGCCCATACCGGAGATAAACATGGACTAGCTAACGAGCCCAATAGACGCAACACGATACTGGACCTAACAATGTTATATTTAAATTAACAATTTAACTATTTTATCCAAACTGTTCAAAAATTGTAGTTTTAAAATAATAATAGTTTATATACAATAACATTTTAAAATTAATAAATAAAGTATAATATGTTAAAAGTTAAAAACATAACTTTATAAATAAAAGTAAAGATATTATTTTAATATTGAAATTTAGTTTATATATGATTACACTTTAGGTTTGATATTTATTTAACCTTATTAAACAACTTATAATCATTATTAGAAAAAATTAAAAAGTCATGGGAGTTTCAAATGAATGTGGTGAATGAAAAAATGTTTGCTTTATAAGATATATAGATATAGACTAGGCGAATACCTACGTGTTGTGCAGAATACAACAATATATTTGAAATATTGATAAATATATGTTTTTTAAATATATCAATGACGTTGTTGTTTGCTATTATATAAAAAAAATCTTATAATAAGTTGGTATGCACATTCTTTGTTTTGAATTATATGATAATATAGACATCTTTTAAAATTCTATAATCTCAATTGTCTCAATAGTCTCTACATGCGGGTTACTCATGAATAAAGTTAAATATAATATATGGTTTAATGATATTTATAAACGTTGTTATGATTAATTAATTTTAAAAAGTTTATTTGCTTGTCATTTAATTTCTATCATTGTAATTATTTAAAACATCAAATATTGTTTTTTTTTTGTTTTTAAAGGTAACAATATAACTTTTGTAGAATAGTCTCTAGATTTTTTTTTAAGTTTAATTGAAATTTTTATTTAAGTTAACCGTTTAACATTATATTGAAATTAATAATTTAGCTATTTTGTAGAAAATCATAAATTACAGAAAAGTGGTAACTTTAAAATAACAGTTGCTCACATACAACAACATATATAAACTAATATGTTAACTATAATATTTTAAAAAGTTAAAGTCATAATTTTATAAATATAAGTAAAATATGATATTTTAATATTCTAGTTTAGTGAATTTATTAGAATTTAGTTTTTACATTAGTTTAACATTATTAACCAATTTATAATAAATATTAGTAAGAAATTGAAAGGTCATGAAGGTTTCAAATGCATGTGGTGCAAGTAAAAATGTCTCTTTATAAGTATACTAGGCGATATCCCGCGCGTTGAGCAGTTATAATTAAGATATTGATAACTATATGTTATTAAAATAAATATATACTTGTTAATAAGTTTAAATTAATAATTCTTTAACTAATTTATTACAAAATATTCTAAGTATTTTAAATAAATGATAAGCATTATAAAAAATGAGTGTAGGAAATTACTTTCGTAATGGATTTATGAGTATCAAATAATAGATCTCATATTACTTTATTTAAAATTGCATCATCTCAATAGCCGCTACCCATAAAAATAAAAATAAACTCAATTTATATAAACATATTTTATTTTTAATGAATTTTAAAACTATCTTTTGATAAATGTTTCATATTTAACATTTTGTTTAAACTTTTAATATTTTTAGTTTATTTTAGACTATCTATTTTATGGAAAATATTATTTATTATAAAAAGCAATTTTTAACTACTTTTTTTTGTTAATTTGACATTTTGATTTAGATTATCCATTTAAACTTTTTAACTATTCAAAAAATGGTTTTGAATATATTATAAAAATTATGTTTTGAATTTAACATCATATTTAGATTAACAAACTAAGTATATTATATTGAGAATAAAGAATTAATATTAAAATCACAATAATATTGGATTTAATGTATTAATTTAAAAAGAAGTTGAAAAGTTGGGGGTTTCAAATGAATGTGGTTGAAGAAAAAATGTCTCTTTTATAAATATAGTAGACCAATATCCGTGCGTTGCGAGGAATAAAATTATATAGTTAACCTTTTACTAATCATATGTCATTGAAAATATTTTTGTCATTTATATTAACTAAAAAATAACTATTATTACATTTAGACATTTAGTTAATGTAACATTATAATTAATTTGAACAATAGATAATATAACACTTACTAAAATCGAATCATTTAATGGTATCTATTCATACTTTACGTGTGTATAAAACTAGTTATATTTCTTATCTATTTTAATTAACTAATGTAATGATTTATTAACTTTAAAGAAAAATTGACGTCATTTTAATTTTCATCATGATGATTATTTAAATTATCAATCATTGTTTGTGTTGTAACAAAATTTAATTTATAACTTTATGTTAGTTTAACTATTATTATTATAAATTAATTTTAAAATAACTTAACTGAATATCAGTTATTATAAAAAATAGTTTTTGGAGATCTTTTACTTAATTTACTTTTAGATTAATGTTCTTTTACGTTTATTGTATTTGATATTTTCTTTTTAACTCTTCTAAATAACACACATTGGATTTTTTTAAACTTTATTTGATATTTTACATTAGGTTTTAAATTTTACACAATATTTTTAAGTTTGTTTGATATATTAATTTAGGTTATGCATTTAGCACTATATTGAAATTATTGATAATTAAATAAGTCTTCCATTTATAATAATATTTATAATTAATAAGATACTTAAGTTAGAAAGTATATTATACGGAAATATGAAAAGTTGAGAGTTTCAAATTGATGTGGTGAAAAAAAAAATATTACCTTTATAAATATAATATGATAGTATAATATAAATATAGATATAGATTATTTTTTAAGCTCTTATTTAGGACACATGTGCTTTTGCCTTTTGGAAACTTATTTTGTATGCATGGGTTTGGAAAATATGAACTCCATGAATAAGACCATCCATGGTTTAACAGTTTGTGGTCCATGGGCCATGTTTTGTTTGCCTTATGCAAGGTTGTCAATTACCAGATTCGAACGTGGTCCACACAAGATATGACTATTATCGATGAACAAACATGGGACAAAACAATGTGGATGATACAAATTATAAAGATTTCCATTACATAGAACAAAATGTAGTGTATATTTTTTGGATAATTCAAAAAGATGTCCCAAAAAGAATATACATTCAAATTAATTACATGCATATTACATACCTCCCAAAACTATACAAAATCCAAACCCCAAAAACCACATCTACCAATATCACTAACCAAAAATGCTTCTACCCTTGCATTTCATATAAAACAACCACATCTACTATTTCCCAGAAAACATAATATTCTATATCAAGGAAACAAACATCATAATCACTAAACATTTTGAAGAAATTTGTTTTCATTATTTCCACCTCCCCTTTCACTACCAAAAGTTCCATTTCCATCGTATCCTTGTATTTTACAAGTTGATATTCTATCTCTTTGAATTGAGATCAATTCTTGGTGTTCTAGGTATTTGAAGAAGACGAGTCTATGTGTTCATTTATAAAAGAATTTTGTTTTCAGCCAAAAACCCACGGTGGAGAATGAGTGGCCATAATGAAGCCACGTATGACTTTGCCAATCCAACTCAACTTTTGTTTGCATGGAACCAGTGAAAAAATATTACTCATTTAACATCTCAATGTGATCTACAATCAAAAAAAAAAACTAGGGACCAAATGAGTCTAAGAGTGACAATTGGTTTGGCATTTTGCAAAATTAACCTTTCACAAAAAGAATTACCAATTTGTAACATTGTAATTTCAAAAAAGAGTACATCCAAAAATATATCTTTCAAAAAATATTTTTCATGATTACCAAGTACGATAAAATCATGGGGACATACAATAGTATCACCATTTTTTTTTACATATATACAAGATAATTATAACATGAGCATGACTGTCTCATCCACAAAATATACAAGTGAAACACCCTATCATATGTTCTTGTTCGAATTAGTATCTAAAAAGATCATTTAAAGGTTTTGAAACCATTTTTAACATTGCACAAGTCCCCCAAAACATCAAACTATTTAAATAGAAGACCTTGAAATTGTACGGGGAAATTACAAATGATAAAGACACTAAGCAACAATAACAAACTATTTAAAAAATAACAAGCCTTCTTAAATGTTCATGCGACTACTTCACTTTTTTCAAATCCTCACTACCAATCATGCCCTAACCCAAACATATGTCAAAATAATATCTTATGCTTGAGTGAGTCACACATGTGTTAGATGTCTCAAGAGAATATATATATATATATATATATATATATATATATATATATATATATATATATATATATATATATATATATATATATATAACATCCTGAAAATCACAATAATATTTTTTTCTAAAACAACCCATAACCATAAAGGTTTACAAAATCATTGATTCAAAAGTGTATTTTAGTAATCAGCGTATCCCAAAATCCAAATAACATAAAAACCAAAAGATGTGCACGATCACGCATTCGTCTTGCCACGGTCATCTCAAGTACCTGAAAAAATAAATTGAAACTATAAGCCAAAACTTAGTGAGTTTCCCCCACAATATCAACACACAACATATAACAACATATACTAGGTCTACAACTAACATACTAGATTACCCCTAAGCCCACAGTATGAGTCTGGCTTGCCCTTCAGGCCTACAACTAAAATCTGGCTTGCTCCTGAACCCACATCATAAGTCTGGCTTGCCCTATAGGACCAAAGCTTATGTCTGGATTGCTCCCAAGGTTGTTGGTTACCGCACAAAGCAGTGCTACCTCAACCCAACCATACTATGTCGACATATACATAACATATAACATATATCCAGCAAACAGATAAACATATAACTAGTCATCAGACAAACAGACAGATATACAAATCACTACCGCATACAACATTCTATTTACCAGGATACTAATCTAATAGACTACTTGTAGCACCTGGTTCCTGGTACGTATTTATATTTAAGTAATTTCATATTTTGCTCTGGGACTCAGCGAGTTGGAGGCCCAACTCATCGAGTAGACTGGATTCCTGGTCGCGGGGTTAAGTGACCTACACGACGAGTCGGAAGCCTGACTCGATGAGTAGGGCTATCTGGATAAAACCATAATACTTAGGGTTTGCACCCTATTTAAACACCTTAAGTGGTTTCCTTTACAACCTCCAACACCCTCAGACCATCCCCACGAAACCCTAACTGTTTTTGAGTGATTTTGAGCTCTTGTGCCATTTTGTGCAAGTTAAAAGGTTGAAGAAAAGAAGAAGGAGCTTGGGATTTCAGAAGGAGCAAGGAGATCCAAAGGTTTTGATTCATTCCCTGATTATTGGAGGTAAAAAGTCCAGACCTTGCTTCTCCTTTCATTAGATACTCTTTTTGGAGTAACTTAGGGTTTTTGGAAGCCATTTTTGGCGCCATTCTTGGATGCTACCACGATTTTGGGATAAGGACTTCAGATCTGGAACCATTAGGGGTTCCTATGGCATAAAGGTGCCAACTTTATTGCCATAAGAACCCCATGCACCATATTAACCCCATGTTAGACCCTTTTGAGCCAAAACTCGATGAGTCTAGGACTAGATGAGCCATTTTAGTATGCATCAGGAATCGACGGGTTCTAGGATGAACTCAGCGAGTCAGTTGAAGAATGTCCCGATGTTTTATTAAAGGAGAATTCTTCGAGCTCTTGCTAGACTCGACGAGTAGGGTCCAAGTTTTAGCTTTTTGTGGAAGTGGTGACTCGATGAGTTGGTGGATCAACTCGGTGAGTCGAGTCAACTAGATGTTGACTTTGACCTAAGTTGACTTTGACTAGGGTTTTGACCTGGACCTTGACTTGGACTTGAGTTAACCCTTGCAAGGGTTAATAACATGAGATGGTAATTAAGAAAGGTTGTTGTGTAGGAATTGAGGAGTTGGTCAGGGTTGATTTCCATACTGAGGACAGTGCAGACACTATACGACACTGAGGTGAGTTACCTTCCAGTAGAAGTAGGTCTAAGGCAACAATGTCGGCCCACTAGTAAGAGATTATAGTAGAGATGATTGTCTTTGTGATAATTATCTGGTGTGTTGTTATCTGATATGCTTTATGTGCTAGGATGCTATGACATATGTGTTAGTAGTGGTAGGGGCGATATAGTCCCTGGTTACCGGTTGAAAGATACCGAAGGGGTGGATGATACCCATGCATGCCTAGCAGTATGATCATGATATGTTATTATGTGATAGTGGTAGCGAGTGAAATAGTCCCCGGTTACCGGTTGAAAGATACCGAAGGGGAGGTTAGCTCCCGGTTACCGATTGAAAGATACCGAAGGGGAGGTTAGCTCCCAGTTACCGGTTGAAAGATACCGAAGGGGAGGTTAGTTCTCGGTTATCGATTGAAAGATACCGAAGGGGAGCCCAACTCCCAGTTGTGCCAGACAGATACCGGTTGAAAGATATCGAGGGATAGGCAGTATGTAGTATGTGCTATGATGGGGGAGCTCACTAAGCTTTGTGCTTACGGTTTATAGTTTTGGTTTCAGGTACCTCTTCATCGAAGGGGAAGGAGTTGGCACGGTAGCAGCGCATCATACACACACAAGATTCCGCATTTTGAGATTCATAGGATTGTACTCTGATTTTATTACTATTCGATGTTATGATTTTGAGAGGTGCTTATTATGGTTTTATGGATTGATATGATAACAATGATGTTTTTCACTAAACTGATTTATAAATAACATAATTAAAATGAAATTTTTGGTCTTGAAAATTGGGTCATTACAAGTTGGTATCAGAGCCTTGGTTTGAGGGATTCGGACACACCTTCGTGGGTGTCTGGACTCAAATCGAGGGTTTGGAAGATTTTGAAAGAAAATAAGTTTTTCTAAAAGATAAAGTAAAGAGTTTTGAGAAAGAACAAGGTGTGTGATGCATGCGACCAGCCGAACTCAAGTAACTTTTCCCCAAGATACCCATACATTTTATGTTATGGTATGATATGATTATGAGAACTGTATGGTAGATTAGGGCTAAGGATCTAGGAAGGATGCCTTTTATGCCTATTGTATGTGTATGAGAACTGCATGCTAGTATAGGGCTAAGGATCTAGGAAGATGCCTGATATGCTTGTTGTATGTGCTTGTTGAGCTGCACGGTAGTACTATTTAGTCAGTGATATGATGGCCTGGATAGGATGTGCTTGGTTTGGGTTACTCGATGCCTGAATGTTGCTTGCTTTGTATTGTAGGAGTCCTAGTTAGCCTTAAATAATTAGTGAACGAATACATTAAGTTATATATTATGAGGGCTAAATAATTTCAGAAGGTTAGGCCTAGCCCTATTTTGCAGCTCTTGTTTGAGTCCAACCATTGTAGGGTAGGGCCTCTCATTTGAAGGATTATCTGGTCTAAATAATATATAATGGTATTCATAAGCTAGTTAGGTAAGGGTAGCAGGGACTTCTTACGCAACTGATGGCGGAGGGTGGGTTGGAGAGTTGCCCTAGGGTAAGCCTAGGATGAGAATAGTGTAGCAAGCAGTAATCATAGAAGGGACTTGGTAAAGTTGAAGCAATCCTTGAGGAAAGTACGGATAGATGTGGAAGGTAGTATGGGCCCATACTACTGAAAGCATAGGATCCGTACTCGATTCAAGGAGGGCCGAGATAGAACCAGGGAACTTGTAGAATGTATGAGACCTCTCGAGGTTATATATGACCCTGCTACTTATGTGTTTTGTTTCAGAATGGTGGTGACACGACACAGGGCGGGAGTTTCAGGGTCTAGATCGGGATCAGGTTCGGGTTCGAGTGCGGGATCCTTGAGGAGACCCGGTGATTTTCGGGTCGATCAAGGAAGGGATTATCGATCTGATGGATGATCGCCTCAGGGAGTTTAAGAGTGACTGGGCGTCTAGCCAATCAAGTTCGCGCACATTGTCCTTTAAGGACTTTAGTGGGAGTGGTGTGCCAGATTTCCATGGGGCAAAGGACCCCATCGCGGCCAGGAGATGGATTGCAGACATCGAGTCTGCATAGTTGACAAGCTTCTGCCTTGAGGGGTCGAAGGTCAGGTATGCTGCGAGTTGTTTGAGAGACAGAGCTAGGGATTGGTGGGAGTCAGTTGGTGACTCTCTAGGAGCCTCAGCCATTGAGGCTATGACTTGGTCAGATTTTGTGACCCGGTTCAAAGTTGAGTTCGCGCCAGCTGTGGAGCTTCAACAACTGGCCAAGGAGTTTCTTGATATGAGGTAGACAACTGAGATCATGGTGGAGATTACCGCCAAGTTCCAGGAGAGGGCATTGTTGGTGCCCCATTATGCGGGGGACGAGGAGATGTGGAAAACCCGCTATCATGACATGTTGAGGGCTGATATTCAGGAGCATGTCAGCTACTCAGCATGCCCGAATCTGGATTCTATGATTGCCAGGGCTAGGGAGAGGGAGATTGACTTGGAGCACATCAGGAAGAGGAAAGTAGAGGAGGGGCAAGTAACAGGGGTTTCTGGGAAGAAACCCAAGGGATTCGACTCTAGGTCGAAGGGCCAGCAGGGCCGGGGCCACTGTAGGAAATGCGGCATGTCACATGACGAATTTTGTCTCACTAGGTCGGGATCAGGCTGCTATAAGTGCGGCAAGACTGGGCACTTTGGTAGGGACTATACTGCCCCTACCCCCACCATTCAGACATCAGACCTGATTTGCTTTCATTGCAATCAGAAGGGCCACAAGAAGGCCAACTGCCCGAGGTTGACAGCAGTAGCGCCAGTGGCGGTGCCAACTCCAACGACCCTACGGATCACTGATGGCCGGCAGCGCAAGTCAGAGGCTCCAGTGGTGAGGATCCGAGCCTTCCAGTTGACTACTGAGGAGGCACGCACCGCACCCGATATGGTGACAGTTATGATTTCTTCTCCCTTGATCTATTTATATGTTGCTTATCATATTTATTTGCCATGTTATGTGTTTTATTTAGGATCGTTCCATGTAAATGGTATTCCGGTTTAGGTATTATTCGATTCGGGAGCTACCCGATCGTTTGTATCTCTTGCCCTTAGCAAGAGGTTCTCTGAGTCTTCGGGCATGTTGGATTGCCCTCTAGAGGTTGAGATTGCTGACGACCGATTGGTATGAGCAGCAGAGGTTTTTCGGGACTGTGTTTTGAGACTGTATGAGGAGCGTTACCTAGTAGACCAGGTTCCCATTCCGTTGCATGGGAACAAGGTTGTTATAAGCATGGATTGGTTGAGCTCCAATGAGTAGTGATCGACTGCGCGCAACAGTTAGTACGGGTCAGGACCCCAAGTGGGGGAGAGGTGGTGATTCAGGGCGAGAGGCTACAGCATGGACCAGCTTTATGTTTAGCAGCGAGAGCTAGGCGCTACCTCCAGCAGGGTATGTCGCATATGTTATAAATACCCGAGAGGTGGGCACGGTTATAGTGGATGATGTACTAGTGGTGCAAGAGTACGCGGATGTATTCCCATAGGAGTTGCTTGGGATACCTCCGGAGAGACAGGTGGAGTTTAGGATCGACCTGGTCCCTGGTGCAGCTCCGATAGCCAAGGCATCGTATCGGTTGGCTCCTACCGAGATGCAGGAGTTGTCTACACAACTACAGGAGCTGTTAGACAAGGGGTTCATCGGACTGAGCAGTTCACCCTGGGGAGCCCCGATTCTGTTATGAAGAAGAAGGATGGGTCACATCGGATGTGTATAGATTACTGGGAGCTGAACAAGGTAACGATGAAGAACCGTTACCTACTCCCAAGGATTGATTATCTATTCAACTAGCTACAGGGAGCATTTTGGTTTTCCAAGATAAATTTGCGTTCAGGCTACCATCAGATGAGGGTTAGGGACGAGGATGTATAGAAGACTGCTTTTCGAACTCGTTATGGCCACTACAAGTTCGTGGTGATGCCCTTCGGGCTCACCAATGCTCCTGCCGCGTTCATGGATCTCATGAACCGCGTATGCAAACCGATGCTGGATCGGTTTGTGATAGATTTTATTGATGATATCTTGGTTTACTCCAAGACACAGGAGCAACATGAGGAGCACTTGAGGGAGATTATGGATACCCTGAGGAGGGAGAGCTTGTACGCTAAGTTCTCCAAGTGTGAGTCCTGGTGGCGCGAGGTGCAGTTTCTGGGGCACCTTGTCAACCAGAATGGTATTCTGGTCAACCCGGCCAAAGCAGAGGCCGTGATGAGATGGGAGGTTTTGAAGTCTCCATATGAGATTAAGAGTTTCTTGGGATTGGAAGGCTATTACCGGAGATTCATTCGGGACTTCTCCAAGATAGTCGTGCCCTTGACTCGACTGACGAAGAAAGTCGTTGTGTTTCGCTGGGGGCCTGAATAGCAGGCGGCGTTTGAGACTTTGAGACGGAAGTTATGCGAGGCGCCGATTCTAGCCCTGCCAGAGGGCGTAGAGGATTTTGTGGTGTATTGCGATGTGTCCATTTCGGGTTTGGGCGTAGTATTGATGCATAGAGGGCACGTCATCGATTACGCCTCGAGGCAGCTGAAGCGTAACGAGGTGAACTACCCGACGCACAATTTGGAGCTGGGGACAATTGTCTTCACCCTTAAGATTTGGAGACACTACCTCTTTGGGGTCTGATGTACCATTTACATGGACCACAAGAGTTTAAGGTACCTTATAGATCAGCTGAATCTGAACATGAGGCAGCGTCGGTGGCTAGATGTGGTGACGGATTACGATTGTGATATCCTCTACTACCCGGGGAAGGCCAATGTTGTGGCTGATGCTCTTAGCTGCAAGGCAGCCCCGATCAGAGACATTTGCCTACGGATGACAGTGGTGACTCCACTGTTGGAGCAGATCCGAGAGGCCCAGTAAGAGGCTATGAAGGAGGAACATCGGAAGAGTGAGCGTATTGTAGGACAGGTTTCCTCCTTCGATTATGATAGTTGTGGGTTATTGAAACTACACCGTAGGGTCTAGGTTCTGTATCATGGAGGTGTGCGCCAGGTGATGGTGGAGGAGGCGCACAAATCCAGGTTTTCTATTCATCCCGGGGCGATGAAGATGTATAGGGATCTTCGTCTTGATTACCAGTGGCCCTGCATGAAACGGGATGTAGCCTAGTACGTCGAGAGATGCCTAACCTGCAGGAAGGTCAAGGCAGAGCACTAGAGGCCTCACATCAAGACGCAGCCGTTGGACATCCCCATGTGGAAATCGGAAGATATTGAAGGGTTTTGAGCATTCTAACACTCCTAAGGTGTACATGCAACCCTAGAAACCTTGGATCTATGTTTTACTAAGATACATGCAAATTTGATTTTCCAAGGTTCTTAACCTAACTAGCATGGCATGGGGAACACGAAACATAAAAGCTAGTAGAAGAACATACCTTTCTTGTTGCTTGGATTCCTTGAGAACCTTGTGAGCCTAGCTTCTCAAGTGTGATGCCTCAAATGTTTCACACAACACCACAACTCTTGGAATAACTTTGAGAGAAGTACACTATCACTCAAAATCTGTTAGTCCTCTTGTTCTACACATAGTAGTGCCGAGTTTGCTAGCCATGGGGTCCTTTTATAGTTGTGTCACAAGTAGGGTTACTATATGTAAACCCTAATTGACATGGATTTTCATATTCCATGATCCATGAGTTTATAACCTCCATGGAATATCCATAGAGCACCTTATGGGTTTTAGCCCAATTCAATAACCATGGATCATTAGCCCATTATAAAAGAATGGATGATTTACACAATCAACCCCATATATTTAATTAGTCTCCTTTTGATCACCAAATTAATTCTTGATCAAAACTAATTAAATAATATTATTAATATATTAGAACTTATAATATATTAATAAACCATAACTTATAATATGCAACCCAAAATAGACCATGCTAACCAGGTCAAGTACAGTCCAGAAATAGTTATGGACTTAGACACCTAATCCAATAGTCTCCCACTTGGATAAGTCAAATAACTATAACTGCAAGAATGACTTAAGGAACCGATCAACAATCGTAGCTCTTTCAAGTTCTCGCGGAACTAAAATGATGATGATACGCCATTTAAGATAAGTGATCATATAATCCTTTGTTCTAGATATCATCCGGAAAAATACATGGAACAATGTCTTAATTATTGTCCAACAGTTTGTTTCCCGATTTCCGATTTGTTTGACATAGAACTTAATCGAACACATCAATTTAGTTCTGACCGGGCGCGGTACATAGGTCAACACAAAATCATCGAGGGGCCCAGATATCACTTCTAATCCAAGAAGGAACATATAAACTTCGACTCATATGCTTGTTCTACTACTTGTTGAATCATACACAAAGGCACATTTTATAACATTGAGTTACCAATGCGTTTTTGTACAATCAATGTATAACCAACTCATAGTCAACAACTCATATCTCTAGGTTTGAAGACTTATATGATATTACCATCTCACGATCACTCGAGATAAATTCCATGAAGTGATATAAGTGAGCGTTGGTTGAATCCAATACTCCAAACTTATGAGCACTCATGAGTGTTGTAGCAACTCTTGCTATGTCCAACACCTTAGAAATCTACAAGCCAACTACATGACATTCTTGATTCATATTTACTTCCAACATATGATCGACTGTGGAGAATTTAAATAATATGATATACCATAACATAATTATTCTGGAAGTCAAAACATGCAAAATGAAATGATTGTAAACGATTGACAGAAGATAGCAACAATTTACTTATAAATAAACAACAACTTTTATTTATCATCAAATGTCAATTAGACTTTACACATTTCAAAGCTATCTAATTTCTAAAACTAATATCATCCTTTAGCCCTACGCGCCTTGCATGATGAAGATGCTTAACCTTACTCAGTCCCTTTGTGAGGGGATCTGCTAGGTTCTCATCCGATGATACCCTCATTGCCACGAGGAGTCCTTCTTCTATTCGATGTCTGATGAAATGGTATTTTCTGTCGATGTGTATGGATCTTCCGTGATCCCTTGGTTCCTTGGCTAAGGCAACTGCACTTTCACTATCATAGAAAATCTCCATAGGCTCCTTTATGGCTGGTACAACTCCAAGGTCTCCAATGAAGTTCTTTATCCATATAGACTCCTTTGCTTCCTCGCTTGCTGTGATATACTCTGATGCGCAAGTTGAATCAGCTACTGTCTCCTGCTTGGAATTTTCCAACTAATTGCTCCTCCGTTTAAGGTAAAGACCCAGCCTGACTGAGAGCGGAAATTATCCTTATCGGTCTGGAAGCTAGCATCACTATACCCTACTACTCTCAAGTCATCACTCCCACCGAGGGTAAGGACCCAGTCCTTAGTCCTCCGCAGGTACTTGAGAATGTTCTTTACCGCAGTACAGTAAGCCTTGCCAGGATTCCCCTAATATCTGCTGACCATGCTCAGCGCAAAGGCCACATCAGGACGAGTACAAGTCATAGGATACATGATCGAGCCTACAACGAAATCATACAGTACTCGACTCATCTCTACTATCTCATCCGATGTACTCGGGCTCTGAGTCTTACTCAATCTGGAGTTACTCAGGATCGGTAATTCTCCTTTCTTGGAATTATGCATGCTGAACCTATTCAGCACCTTATCCAAGTAGGTACTCTGACTAATTCCAATTAGTATCTTACTCCTGTCTCTCAAAATCCTTATCCCTAGGATATAGGCAGCTTCACCAAGGTCCTTCATCGCGAAACACTTCCCAAGCCAGGACTTCACTTCCTGTAGAGTTGGGATGTCATTTCCTATGAGTAGTATGTCATCCACATACAGTACCAAAAAGCTAACTATACTCCCACTAGCCTTGACATATACACAAGATTCATCTTCGCTCCTCGAAAAGCCAAACTCTTTGACTTTCTCATCGAAACAAAGATTCCATCTGCGAGGTGCTTGTTTCAATCCATAGATGGATTTCTCAAGCTTACACACTCTATTAGGGTACTCTATACTGACAAAACCCTCTGACTGACTCTTGTAAACATCCTCAGCCAACCTTCCATTAAGGAAAGCAGTTTTGACATCCAATTGCCATATTTCATAATCATGAAATGCAAAAATGGCTAACATAACCATAATAGACTTAATCTTCACTACTGGTGAAAAGGTCTCATCATAATCAACTCCCGGAGTTTGAGAAAAGCCCTTTGCAACCAGTCGCACCTTATAAGTGTGTACATTACCATCCATATCGGTCTTCTTCTTGAAGATCCATTTGCACCCGACTGTCTTACGACCTGGTACATTGTCAACCAAGTTCCAAACTTGATTGTCATACATGGACTGTATCTCGCTGTCCATAGCCTCTTTCCATTTAGCAGCCTCAGGGTCTTCTATGGCTTCCGAGTAGCTGTTAGGTTCATCCAGACTTACTAGTGTTTTATCACTGATAAGTGTATCACCTTCCGCAGTAATATGGAAACCATAGTAATGCTCAGGTGCACTCCTAACTCTCGTGGAATGCCTTAGAGGTACATAATCGTCTGTCGGATCAACAAGAGTTTCCTCCTTAGGTTGATTGCTAGGGTTTGAGGTTCCTTCACCACTTGAATCTTGAATTTCTTCAAGGTCAATTTGCCTCCCACTGTTTCCTTGGCTTATGAACTCTCTCTCTCTCTCGAAAGACTCTTCTCCTTGCTACAAAGACCACATTATCATTGGGTCTGTAGAAGAGGTAACCAAAGGGTTTCTGTGGGTAGCCGATGATAATACACCTCACACTTCAAGGTTTGAGCTTATCGTGAGTCCCGCGCCTCACGAAAGCCTCGTAGCCCCAAATCTTGATGTGGTCCAGATTGGGAACTTTTCCAGTCCACATCTTGTGAGGTGTTTTGGCAACCTTTTTGGTAGGGAGTTTATTAAGAATATGGGTGGAAGTCTCTAAGGCATACCCCCAAAATGAGATTGGTAGAGAAGCTCGACTCATCATGGAACGAACCATATCCAACAAGGTTCGATTATGCCTCTCATCCACACCATTAAGCTGTGGTGTCCTGGGAGGTGTCAATTGTGAGACAACCCCACATTCCTTAAGATAGTCAAGGAACTATGTACTAAGATGCTCACCAACTCGATCGGATCGAAGCATCTTAATGTTCCTGCCCAACTGATTCTCCACTTCCTGTTTAAACTCCTTGAACTTTTCAAAGGTTTCTGACTTATGCTTGATTAAGTAGACATATCCATATCTACTATTGTAACGCCCCGTCTATGGTATGTTGCTTCCGTGGCATTTATTTAGAAGTTTTATTGAGGGACTCAACGAGTCTATGGCCTGACTCGTCGAGTAGGGTCGAGTTTTCGAGCACGTGTTAGTCGGCGACTCGGCGAGTCCATATTTGGGACTCGGCGAGTCTGCCTGCCAGGAAGAAACCCTAAATCCCCGGGTTGCTCACTATTTAAGCAATGTTATGTGCCCCAAACTCGCCTCCTTTACCCTCAGAGAGCTGTGAGAAAACCCTAATCCATCCCTTGATTGTTTTAAGTGTTTTTGTGTGGATTTTGAAGGCTTGAAGAAGAAGAAGAAGAAAGGAACAAAGAGAAGAGGTGTAGAGCAAAGATCCAAGGGCAAAATCAGAGTTCATTGAGGTATTTCTCGGATTCCTTCTGTTTTATGCTTTAGACCTCCATTAGAACACTTCTAGGGCTAGTTTGATGTATTTTCCAAACCTTATAGTTGTATGGATGCCTTAATAGGTCGAGATATCCCTAGATCTGTTCATTTAGGAGTTGTACAGCCCGGATCTATTGCCTTTTTGAAGATGCTTTGCATAAGAACCCTAGATCTAGCCTTTATTATGCTTTTTGAGCCTTATTATCTTCTTGGTCGCTTATGGGCATGTAAAGATAGAATCTTTACGTGCTAATTGAACTAAGGAAGCCCAGATCTATAAGTTTTAGACGCTAGATTCAAGCAGAATCGAGTTTAGAGTAGCTGCATGGATGTGACTCAGCGAGTCGGAAGAACGACTCGGCGAGTCAAGTCGCGAGTCCCGTTTTTCCCCTTTTGAGTGATGTCGAGTGGGAGCCTGTGAGTAGTAGAGTGGACTCAGTGAGTTGGAGGGCAGACTCAGTAATGGAGGGACTCGACGAGTTGTTCATACAACTCGGCGAGTCCAAGGCAATCTTCTTAGCTCAAGAACAACTCATCGAGTTGTTCATATGACTCGGCGAGTCGGATGCAGATTGTCTGAGTTCTTGGATCGAGAGGGTACTCGTCGAGTCGATGCCATACTCGACGAGTAGCCACGAGTAGGGCTGAGAAGTGAGACTAGAGACTCGGCGAGTTGGCGGCCCAACTCAGCGAGTCAGGTCAACTGTGGGTTGACTTTGACCAAGGGTAAAAGAGTCATTTTACCCTAGTGCAGTGATTAGCATTTGATTGAGTGTGTTTATGGATTTGTAGCCGGGGAGATACCGGAGCAGCAACAGTTAGCTTCTAGAGCCATTCACACAGTAGCCAGTTCATGAGGTGACTTTCCTTCCAGTAGGAACGGGTCTACGGCCACAATGTCGGCCCGTTTAGTTAGCAGTAGTCCCAGACTTTAGTCCGATGCAGTAGTTACAGTGCTTAATGTCTTTGTGATTCAAGCATGTTTGTGTTATGTGTTCCGGACTCTGTTCCGATGCAGTATGCAGTATATGTGTTTATATTAGTTGATATGTGTTATGCTATGCCATGATCAGCCAGTTCCGGACTTCGGTCCGATGCAGGGGACAAGGTCCCAGTCAGTTCCGGACTTCGGTCTGATGCAGTCAGTTCCGGACTTCGGTCCGATGCATTCAGTTCCGGACTTCGGTCCGATGCAGTTAGTTCCGGACTTCGGTCCGATGCAGCTAGTTCCGGACTTCGGTCCGATGCAGTGGGCAAGGCCCAGTATGTGCTTTATATGTATTGTATGGTATGTGGTAGTTTGGGGGAGCTCACTAAGCTTCGTGCTTACAGTTTCAATTTTCGTTTCAGGTACTTCCGCAAGCAAAGGGAAGAGCTCGGGATGATGGCATCACACACACCACAACTTCAGTTTTTGTCCTGGGAGTTGATTCCGTTAGTTGATATGTTTGGATACAGTTGCAATACAGTTTTCTTTCTCTCAGTATTTTATCATATTTTTTGAAACACGCAACGTATGATTTTGTTATGTGATACTTGGTTTCATATTTTTGATATGATAAAAATTGAAATTTTTGGGTCGTATTTTTGGGTTGTTTCAAGTTGGTATCAGAGCCCTGGTTTGAGGGATTCGGATACACCTCCGGGTGCATCTGAACTCAAACTAAGGGAAAGATAAAAAGATTTTCAAAAAGAAAAATGTTTTCGAATGAAATTTTGAAAAGCACTTAGAAAGAAAAGAATTTTTAAACAAGATAAGGGTGTGGTGCAAGCGATCAGCTGAGCTCAAGTAAGTACTCCCAAATTACCCATACAAGTTTTATTATTATGATTAATTGTTCCAGTTTCCGTAGAACAGCATGCTAGTATAGGACTAAGGATCTAGGAGGATGCCTTATGTGCCTGCTATATGTGTTACAGCTTTATGAGAATTGCATGCTAGTATTGAGTAGACAACAGTAGGATAGCCTGTTTAGGTTATGCCTGGTAGCGCGAGCTTAGCATTGTATGCTAGTGTAGTTTCTCGTTATGGGAGTAGATTTGCTTGAGTAGTTTCCGGTGTCCGAATGCTGCTTGCTTCGTGCTTTGTAGAACTCTTGGTGATGAGAGTTAGCCGTTAGATGAATATGCCACGTCACATGTGATCAAGGTTGAATAATCTCAGAGTATTGGATTTGGCCCTATTCCGTAGCTCTTGTCTGAGTCTAACCGTTGTTGGGACGAGCCTTTTACTCGAAGGATTATCCGAGCCTCATCATATGTGATAGTATTCAGGTGACGGCTAAGTAGCATTACAAGGAGGCCTTCAGCAGCTGAGGACTGGTTTGAGTGGAGTCAGAGATTTCCCTAGGGCAAGCCTAGGATGAGAGTAGCAGAGATCAGTAGTAGTAGAAGTGACTTGGTGGAGTCAAGGCAGTTCTTGAGGAAAGTACGGATAGATGTGGAAGGTAGTATGGGCCCGTACTACTGAAAGCAGAGGATCCATACTCGAATCAAGGAAGGCCGAGACAAGACCAGGAAGCTAGTAGCAGTATCAATGATCCCTTGAGATATTTCAGTTTTCTGATGTTGCTATGATGTGTTTCAGAATGGTGGTTTTGCGTTCGAGGCCAGCAGCCGGCAGTGGAGGTGCCGGGGAGGGATCAGGATCAGGCTCGGGGAACGAGTGCATGGATGAGCAGACCAGAGAGTTTCTTTCTTCAGAGATTACTTGTATCATTTTAGAGCAGACTCCTGTGATCTTCGGTTCGATCAAGGAGGGTATCCTAGAGCTGATGGATGAGAGATTGGGCACCTTCCGTGCCGAGGTGGCGGCCATGATGGGGTCGCGTACACTTACATTCAGGGAGTTTAGGGCATGTGGAGCTCCAGACTATCACGGGGCGCGGGACCCCATAGCGAGTACTAGATGGTTAGCGGATGTTGCCAACGCGTTCCACACTAGCAGGTGTCCCGAGGGGGACAAGGTCAGATTGGCGTCCTGTCTTCTGAAGGACAGGGCACGGGATTGGTGGGAGGAGGTCGGACATACCATTGGAGATGATGCAGCGTTGGATGCCATGACCTGGGCTGATTTCTCTACCAGGTTCAGGGCGAAGTTTGCACCAGTTATTGAGATGCAGCAGTTAGCCAGAGAGTTTCAGGACCTCACCCAGACTACAGAGACCGTGGCGGAGATCACCGCCAAGTTCAGGGAGAGGGCTCTTCTTGTTCCTCAGTATGCAGCCGATGAGGAGATGAAGAAGGCCCGTTATCATGAGATGTTGCGGAGCGATATCCGCCAGTTTGTGAGCAGGTCCAGCTGTAAAACGCTGGATGACATGATTGCTAGGGCTCGGGAGAGGGAGATTGATCTCGAGATGGAGAAGAAGAGGAAACCGGAGGCGGTTTCGGGTTCAGGCAGTTCGGGCAAAAAGCCCAAGGTTTCTGATCACAGATCCAGGAGTCAGCAGAGCCACGGTCGATGTGGCAAGTGTGGGAGATTGCACGAAGGGGTGTGCAAGGCAGGGAGTTCCGGTTGCTACAAGTGCGGTTGGACTGGGCATTTGAGCAGGGATTGTACGGCCCCTGCTACTGCCGTTGCAGCATCAGATCTGATTTGCTTTCAGTACAATCAGTGGGGACATAAAAAGTCCCAGTGTCCGAGTTTAGCTGCAGTAGGGAAGGTGGCTGCACCTGCCCCTGCTACTTTGAGGATTACAGATGGCCGGTAGGGCCGAGCCGAGGCGCCAGTGGCGAAGAGTAGGGCATTTCAGATGATAGCAGAGGAGGCACGAGCGACTCCTGATGTGGTGACGGGTATGTATTTTCCCTTCATCTCTATATTATTATTGATTGATTATTGCTTATGATTGTATGTTTTATATAGGGTCGTTCTCTGTGAACGGCATTTATGCTATGGTATTATTCGATTCGGGGGTTACCCGATCATTCGTATCGCTTGCGCTTAGCAAGAGATTTAGCAGAGCTCCAGGGGAGCCGGATTGTCCACTAGAGGTTGAGATAGCAGATGACAGGACCGTGAGGGTCGCCAGAGTGCATAGAGGGTGTTCTCTTCAGTTGTTTGACGAGCAGTTTTCGGTGGACCTGGTTCCTATTCCCCTGCGAGGGAATAAGGTTATTGTAGGCATGGATTGGCTAAGCCCCAATGGGGCGGTGATTGATTGTGAGCTTCGGCTAGTGAGGGTTCGCACTCCCAGTGGGGGAGAGTTAGTGATTCAGGGCGAGAGGCCACAGCGCGGACCGACCTTTTGTTCCACCGCAAGGGCGAGGCGCTATTTTCAGCAGGGTTGCGCTGGTTATGTAGCTTATGTCTTGGATGCCCGGGAGAAAGGCAAGACGACAGTTGATGATGTTCCGATAGTGCGAGACTTCCCGGGTGTATTTCCCGAGGATTTACCGGGAATACCTCCTGAGAGGCAGGTTGAGTTTAGGATCGACCTGATTCCTGGTGCGGCTCCGATAGCCAAGGCACCGTATCACCTAGCTCCCCCTGAGATGCAGGAGTTGTCTACGCAGCTACAGGAGCTGCTAGACAAGGGTTTCATTCGGCCGAGCAGTTCGCCTTGGGGAGCGCCGATCCTGTTTGTGAGGAAGAAGGATGGGTCGCATCGTAAGTGTATAGATTATCGGGAGTTGAATAAGGTAACGGTGAAGAACCGTTACCCACTTCCGAGGATAGATGATTTGTTTGACCAGCTTCAGGGAGCGTCTTGGTTCTCCAAGATCGATCTATGCTTCGGGTATCATCAGATGCGGGTTAGGGATGAGGATGTGCAGAAGACTGCTTTCAGGACCAGGTATGGTCATTATGAGTTTGTGGTGATGCCATTTGGGCTCACCAATGCCCCAGCCGCGTTCATGGATCTCATGAATCGCGTGTGCAGGCCGATGCTGGATCGGTCAGTGATAGTATTCATAGATGATATCTTGGTATATTCCAAGACGCATGAGCAGCACGAGGAGCACCTGAGGGAGGTGCTAGAAGTTTTGAGGAGGGAGAAACTTTTCGCAAAGTTCTCCAAGTGTGAGTTCTAGTTGCGCGAGGTGTAGTTCCTTGGTCACCTCGTCAACCAGAAGGGTATTTTGGTGGATCCGGCCAAGATAGAGGCCGTGATGCAGTGGGAGGTCCCGAAGTCTCCATTCGAGATTCGGAGCTTCCTAGGGTTGGCAGGGTATTACCAGAGGTTCATTCAGGATTTCTCCAAGATAGCAGTGCCGCTCACCCGACTGACCAAGAAGTCGGTGGTTTTTTGTTGGGGGCCTGAGCAGCAGGCAGCGTTTGAGACCCTCAGGCAGAGATTGTGCGAAGCTCTGATCCTTACCTTGCCAGAGGGAGTAGAGGACTTCGTAGTCTATTGTGATGCCTCAATCACAGGTATGGGAGCAGTGTTGATGCAGCGAGGCCATGTGATAGCTTACGCCTCGAGGCAGTTGAAGCCTCACGAGGCTAACTATCCTACCCATGATTTAGAGCTGGGGGCGGTTGTGTTTGCCCTCAAGATATGGAGGCATTATCTTTATGGGGTCCGTTGTACTATCTACACGGATCACAAGAGTTTGAGGTACCTTATGGATCAGCCGAGTCTGAACATGAGGCAGAGGAGGTGGTTGGATGTGCTGAAGGATTATGATTGTGAGATCCTTTACCATCCAGGGAAGGCCAACGTGGTGGCCGACGCCCTAAGCCACAAAGTGTCGGCAGCCCCTATCAGAGATTTGTGTTTGAGGATGACAGTGATTACTCCGTTGTTGGAGCGGATCAAGGAGGCTCAGGGTGAGGGCCTCAAGGAGGAGAGGCAAAAGTGTGAAAGGATAGTGGGCCGAGTAGCTTCGTTTGATTATGACAGTCGGGGATTGTTGACACTTCATGGGAGAGTGTGGGTACCGTACTGGGGTGGGGTACGGCAGGTGTTGATGGATGAGGCTCATAAGTCTCGATTTTCTATCCACCCAGGGGCGACGAAGATGTATAGAGATCTTCGACCCGATTATTGGTGGCCCTGCATGAAGTGGGATGTCGCTTGGTATGTTGAGAGATGCCTAACCTGCAGGAAGGTCAAGGCGGAGCACCAGAGGCCTCACGGCAAGATGCAGCCGTTAGACATTCCCGTGTGGAAATGGGAGGACATCACCATGGATTTTGTCACCAAGCTTCCCAGGACCGCACGAGGAGTTGATTCGATATGGGTAGTAGTGGATCGGTTGACGAAGATTGCTCATTTTATCCCGATCCAGGAGAGTATATCGGCAGAAAAGTTAGCCGATATCTATGTGCGTGAGATCGTGGCACATCATGGAGTGCCGGTATCGGTGGTGTCAGACCGAGATGTCCGTTTTACATCCAGATTCTGGAAGCGGTTTCACGACGAGATGGGTACTCATCTCCATTTCAGCACCGCTTTCCACCCTCAGACGGACGGGCAGAGCGAGAGGACGATTCAGACTCTCGAGGACATGCTCAGGGCATGTGTTCTAGACTTCGGTGGCAGTTGGGATACGTATCTTCCGTTAGCGGAATTTTCGTATAACAACAGTTATCATGTGAGCATTGATCGACCTCCCTTTGAGATGCTTTATGGGAGGAAGTGTAGGACCCCAATTTGTTGGGGCGAGGTCGGTCAGCGAGTCGTTAGGAGCACAGAGGTGGTGCTCAAGACGACCGAGTTGATTCAGCAGGTCCGTAGTAAACTACAGACTGCGTAGAGTCGACAGAAGAGCTACGTCGACAGGAGGCGTTCAGACTTGGAGTTCCGGGTGGGCGATATGGTCCTTCTGAAGGTCTCACCCTAGAAGGGTGTCATCAGGTTTCGAAAGAGGGACAAGCTGGGCCCCAGGTTCATTGGTCCTTTCAGGGTTTTGGCCCGAGTGGGTCGGGTTGCTTATTGGTTGGATATTCTTGTAGAGCTTAGCCAGATCCACAACACTTTCCATGTGTCTCAGTTGAGGAAGTTTTTGGTGGATGAGTCAGCAGTTGTTCCCTTAGAGGATATTCAGGTTGATAGTAGCCTGAATTATATTGAGAGGCCGGTCGCGATTCTGGACCGGAAGACAAAGACCTTGAGGAACAAGGCAATTCAGTTAGTGAAGGTGCAGTGGCAGCACCGGAAGGGGTCTGAGTGGACGTGGGAGGCTGAGGATGAAATGAGAGCACTACCCGGAGTTATTTGCAGATTCAGCCATAGCAGACTTCGAGGACGAAGTCTGAGACAAGTGGGGGAGAATTGTAACGCCCCGTCTCTGGTATGTTGCTTCCGTGGCATTTATTTAGAAGTTTTATTGAGGGACTCGGCGAGTCTATGGCCTGACTCGTCGAGTAGGGTCGACTTTTCGAGCACGTGTTAGTCGGCGACTCCATATTCGGGACTCGGCGAGTCTACCTGCTAGGAAGAAACCCTAAATCCCCAGGTTGCTCACTATTTAAGCAATGTTATGTGCCCCAAATTCGCCTCCTTCACCCCCAGAGAGCTATGAGAAAACCCTAATCCATCCCTTTATTGTTTTAAGTGTTTTTGTGTGGATTTTGAAGGCTTGAAGAAGAAGAAGAAGAAAGGAACAAAGAGAAGAGGTGTAGAGCAAAGATCCAAGGGCAAAATCAGAGTTCATTGAGGTATTTCTCGGATTCCTTCTGTTTTATGATTTAGACCTCCATTAGAACACTTCTAGGGCTAGTTTGATGTATTTTCCAAACCTTATAGTTGTATGGATGCCTTAATAGGTCGAGATATCCCTAGATCTGTTCATTTAGGAGTTGTACAGCCCGGATCTATTGCCTTTTTGAAGATGCTTTGCATAAGAACCCTAGATCTAGCCTTTATTATGCTTTTTGAGCCTTATTATCTTCTTGGTAGCTTACGGGCACGTAAAGATAGAATCTTTACGTGCTAATCGAACTAAGGAATCCCAGATCTATAAGTTTTAGACGCTGGATTCAAGCAGAATCGAGTTTAGAGTAGCTGCATGGATGTGACTCGGCGAGTCGGAAGAACGACTCGGCGAGTCAAGTCGCGAGTCCCGTTTTTCCCCTTTTGAGTGATGTTGAGTGGGAGCCTGTGAGTAGTAGAGTGGACTCAGTGAGTTGGAGGGCAGAGTCAGTAATGGAGGGACTCGACGAGTTGTTCATACAACTCGGCGAGTCCAAGGCAATCTTCTTAGCTCAAGAACAACTCGTCGAGTTGTTCATATGACTCGGCGAGTCGGATGCAGATTGTCTGAGTTCTTGGATCGATAGCGTACTCGTCGAGTCGATGCCATACTCGACGAGTTGCCACGAGTAGGGCTGAGAAGTGAGACTAGAGACTCGGCGAGTTAACGGCCCAACTCGGCGAGTCAGGTCAACTGTGGGTTGACTTTGACCGGGAGGGTTGACTTTGACCAAGGGTAAAAGAGTCATTTTACCCCAGTGCAGTGATTAGCATTTGATTGAGTGTGTTTATGGATTTGTAGCCGGGGAGATACTGGAGCAGCAGCAGTTAGCTTCTAGAGCCATTCACACAACAGCCAGTTCATGAGGTGACTTTCCTTCCAGTAGGAACGGGTCTACGGCCACAATGCCGGCCCGTTTAGTTAGCAGTAGTCCCAGAATTTAGTCCGATGCAGTAGTTAGAGTGTTTGATGTCTTTGTGATTCAAGCATGTTTTTATTATGTGTTCCGGACTCTGTTCCGATGCAGTATGCACTATATGTGTTTATATTAGTTGATATGTGTTATGCTATGCCATGATCAGCCAGTTCCGGACTTCGGTCTGATGCAGGGGAAAAGGTCCCAGTCAGTTCCGGACTTCGGTCCGATGCAGTTAGTTTCGGACTTCGGTCTGATGCAGTCAGTTCCGGACTTCGGTCCGATGCAGTCAGTTCTGGACTTCGGTCCGATGCAGCTAGTTCCGGACTTCGGTCCGATGCAGTGGGCAAGGCCCAGTATGTGCTTTATATGTATTGTATGGTATGTGGTAGTTTGGGGGAGCTCACTAAGCTTCGTGCTTATAGTTTCAGTTTTGGTTTTAGGTACTTCCGCAAGCAAAGGGAAGAGCTCGGGATGATGGCATCGCACACACCACAGCTTCAGTTTTTGTCCTGGGAGTTGATTCCGTTAGTTGATATGTTTGGATACAGTTGTGATACAGTTTTCTTTCTCTCGGTATTTTATCATAGTTTTTGAAACACGCAACATATGATTTTGTTATGTGATACTTGGTTTCATGTTTTTGATATGATAAAAATTGAAATTTTTGGGTCGTATTTTTGGGTTGTTTCAACTATAATCATCAGTAAATGTCACATAGAAGCGGTTAGTATCCCTTGTGGCGGTTCTGAAGGGTCCACACACATCAGTATGTATGAGGTCCATCAAACCCTCACCCCTAGCACTAGTACCAATGAAGGGTGACTTTGTCATTTTCCCAAGTAAACAAGATTCACAACTATCATCTGACTTTAGGTCAAATGACTCCAAGACCCCATCTTTTTGGAGTTGGCCTATGCGTTTATTGCTTACATGTCCAAGACGACAATGCCATAATGATGCTTTATCCAAGTTAGTGGAAAAATCTATACACAACACATTATTTCCTAGGTTATCAACAACCGACACAGTTTCATACAAACCATCACAAGGTAATGCTTTAAAATAAAGAACATTAGTAAAGAAAGCATTAATAACACCACATTCATTATCAAACAAAAAGGTAAACCCTTGTTTGTAGAAACCATGAAAGGAAATAATATTTCTCGCCATTTCAGACGAGTAACAACATTTATTCAAATCTAATGTTAACCCACTACTTAGCAACAAAGAATAAACTCCAATCTTGGTGATAGGTGAAGCTTTCTTATTCCCCATGATAAAGTTTTTCTTCCCATGCTCCACATTCTCACTTCTTCTGAGTCCCTGCAAATCAGAACATATGTGAATACCACAACCTATATCTAGGTGTAACACCCCAAAAATGCAAGCCAATTTAAAACTTTTTAAAACGTTTAAAACCATTAAGTTATTACAGTTTGTTTTCAAAATAGTTCAGACATCAGAGTATCCCCAGAATCAATCATGAAAATATAAGGAGGTGCACGATCACACCTTCGCCTTCCCGTGATCATCAGAAATACCTGAAATAAAATCAACAACTGTTAGCCCGAAACTTAGTGAGTTTCCCCAAAATACCAACGCCATACAAACATAACCATATCATATAGTCAATATAGAACAACATGCATAATGAGTCATCAGCCTGCCTGGACCGCCTCACAGACCTTCGGTCTATCTGGACTACTCTTCGCGCCTTCGGCACGTCTGGACCGCCATGCAGGGCCTACAGCCTATCCGGACCGCTCGCCGGGTATGTTGGCCTACAGCACAAAACAGGACCGCCTCAACCTAGCCCCCAATCAAACAAACATGTGCACATAAATATGATACGCTATCTCATTTCATATAAGAGTCAAACCGATCTAACAGATCACCAATCATAACAACATCCCAATAACCGGGATACATACCTAACCGGTCACTAACATAGCATCATCCGATAACCAAGACAATCATGTGCACATAGACATCATATAACACTAGCATGTATATATATAACAGTCAAACCGATCTAACAAATCACAAAGCATAGCAACAATCCTTTAACTAGGATATCGACCTAACAGGTCACTAACATAGCATCATCCTATATACCAGGATACCGACCCAACCGGGTCACTAAAGCATAGTATATCACCATCCTAACTACCAGGATATAAATCAGTAAGCATAACATGCAATGATCCGAATACAATCTGTAAAGGGCTGGCCTTGGTGCATTAGACCCTGTTGATATAGTGAGGAGAACACACCTGGCACTGCGGAAGTCCTGCAGATAAAACTCCAGCTGCTGGTTGATAGATTCCCGAACTGTCAACATCAAACAACACCCAATTAATACTTGGGTTCCAAGCCTAAAGTCCAACTCACACACTAAAGACTCGATAGTCAAGTAATATGCCAAAGCCCAACATATGGCCCAATTTTCCAAATTGGGCCCAGACGTCTACATGGTCTTTCCTTAAGGCCCATCCAATTATTCCACTCTAATTCCCATGGCCCATTACAACATAATAATAAAAGGTCCAATTATGGCCCATCTATGGCCTAATTTTCCAAATTGGGCCCAAGTCCTCACATGGGCCTTATCCTAAAGCCCATCTAATTACTTTGGTCCATTAACTTGTTCTTGAATGGCCCATCAATAGTCCAATCGCCAAAGCCCAATAGGAAGGCCGAAATGAGATTGGGGCTTTCACATGAAATGATGATTAGGGTTAAGTGTTTCTTACTTAACCCCTTAAGGACTTAATCCATTAAGTCCATTATTGCTAAGTTAGTTGGCCAATGATTATTAATTATTATTTTAAGTTTAATAATTAATTCTCGTGTGTGTATCCCGATCAATTTCCACAAGTTAGGGTTTTATGCCCTTACGGTATTTCCAACCCAATACTAGTTCATTAGTCCATTGGTTGGGCTTTTAGGTCACATTTGGCCTTATTGGCCCATTAGGGTTCCATTGGGCCCACTAGGGCTTCTTGGACCCATTAGGGTTTCCTTGATTCCACATTGTCCAAACATCCCCAAATGAGTCACAAACCGAACAAGGCACACCGCCACCCGACACGGCGGCCGGTGGCGGCAGGAGGCGACAAACACCACCTACGTTGGTGGTTTGGGGTTTTTCTTTTTCATTATTCCATTTTGTTACAGTTTACATTTCAATCTCAATAACACACACTAAGCTACACATACAACAATAAAATTACACACACACAGCCACCTTAGTGGTGGCCGGCGGTGGCACATGGTGGCAGCCACCACCTCACGGTGGTGGTAGCCTTTCTTTATGTTTTCCGGCCAAACCCAAAACACACACACCCTAACTGCTCATAAAACAACTCCATCCACCCACCTGGTGACGGCAGCGACACGGAAATGTGTCAACAGGAGTGGTTGCGACGACAGCCACCACCTACCGGTGGTAGCGAGTTCCTCGAGTCTTTTCCAAGCACACACGTCCACATGAACACGTACTCGCCGAGAGCTCCACACTGAAGAGTATCCCGATCTTAGCCACCACCGTAGTGGCGCAAGGATATTCAGCGGATGACGCCAGCCGCAACAGCCGCCCGGAGTGAAGAATATAACGACC
Source organism: Lactuca serriola (assembly GCF_051521515.1). Lineage (NCBI taxonomy): Eukaryota > Viridiplantae > Streptophyta > Magnoliopsida > Asterales > Asteraceae > Lactuca > Lactuca serriola. Next base: position 175,199,852 of record NC_136411.1, on the reverse strand, counting down.
GTGCAGCGGCAGAAGGAGGTAGGGAAGACCACTACACATCGACCGATCAGTGGCAACAGCAAAGTTCGTCGATCTCCGTGGTTCACAAACCTCATTGGCAGCCTGGAGCGATAGCGCTGGATATAACGGTGCTCCTCCGGTGGTTTGTGGCCTCGACAGCGAGCAGCGAACGGCAAAATGTGGTGAAAGGCTTCCTATGATGCAACGATTGTTGAGGGACTCTCACATGGTGGCGGTGGCTGGGGGATGGGAGGTATAAGGAGGGTGATGGCTGTAGAGGTTTAGTTAGGGTTAGGGTTTCGTTAGCTTTATATATACCCGACAATGAAACATATTGCCATAATGTCACAAATGGTCCCCCCTTAACCTTTTCTTTCAAAGTCAGCCCGTATTTTACCCTTTTAACCCCAGCCATCCAAAATCCTTTCATAATAAGTCCATATTTTTACCAAGCACACCCTGACTCTGAAATTCTTTTCAAATTAAATCCCGAAATTACACTTTAACCCCCGGAGATTCAATTCTTGTCATTTGGCTTCCCGAAACCAACACCTTTATAACTATTATTTGATTTTGGGCTATAATAATATAAAATAAAAATATTAAAATTTACTTCTCGGGGTTCCGGGTTCATCATTAATTATTCTATTTTAAACAGGATGTTACAATTCTCCCCCACTTAAATTTGATTTCGTCCTCGGAATTGTTTCTTATCATTCCTTACATGCCAAACAATTTGAACTGCAATCCCGAGCATAACCCTAGCCTTTCCAAGATAACTGTAACCAATCCTCGCAGGGTTCTAAAACTTGAAAATAAATGAATCCCTTGCAATAGGATCACATTTACTCAATCCGTAATCTGAAGTCTCGAGATAGTTAGGGTCCCTGACAGACTACTTACCCTTGCTCATTGTCGAATGCATTGCACTTAACTCCCAACTGGCTACTCAACTTCTGAGAAACTGAGGTTCCCACTAGAAAACTGAATCACAAATCCCACACTGCTAACTATGATCCTTTAGTTCCTGAACCACATACATATAATAACCGGCTCATAAGCACAAATACTCATACCTGGCCTAATCAGCCTCGGGCTGGAATACTAGGCATGCCTACGACGGGTCCAGTCATCCCTAGGATGGAATACCCTCGTATCACACACATGTTTGGTCCAATCAACCCTCGGGTTGGAATACCAAACACGTCAGGTCCACTCAATCCTAGGGTCCGATCATCCTCATGATGGTATACCCTAGATTGGAATACCACTATATACATAACTCGGGTCTAACCCATAACCTGACATCCAAGGACCAATCCTTGTGTCTCATCCAAAATTCTTTGATTCGCCACAACCAAGTAACATTCATCCGAAATACTAGGTTCCGGCCCGGTCGCGGAGCTAAAGGACTCCCACATAGTTGCCTCAAACGACTTCCGAATGAAATCCTTCCCTAGAACTAATTGCCACTATTTATCATGCCACTGTGACTCTAACACCTTTCTGATCCAACCGATCCAATCCATGAGTCGAATCCCGTCGTTACCAAATCCACGGCTAAAAGTGATTGCTACATGACCAATGGTGGCCTTACATCACAAGCAACCTTAAGCAATCCATTGCTTCCTTGGTCTCATAACTCTAGTGGCGATCCTACTAGCTTATCCATGTCTAATCCGGTTTCCAAAACCTGAACGACAGAGCATTCTAATCCCAAGTCTTCTTAAACTGATGGATACCCATCCAGATCTACTCCCGGTCCCCAACTGGAGTATTTTCCGATTCAAGCAGATTAATCCTATGAGACCCTCCGGACTAATGAGATCACCAAGATCCGTTGTACTCCATCCGATTTCTAATAACAACTTCCAATCAAACAAAAATTACACTGGAGTCTTCACACTACTCCAACAACATGTTCAATACTTGGGAACAGACCTACTGATTGATATAGCATAGCAGCATACTCAATACCCACACATAAATCTACAAACACATACAGAGTCTTCAGCATGACTGGACCGCCTCACCAGGCATTCAGTCATCTGGACCACTCTAAAATGTTGAGCTTCTCCTTGGACCACCCTCTGGTGATCTTTCCCATGCAGACTGTTCTCACCCACTTAGGGTTCCGAACTCCCGATCCATTTCGTGGACTCTAACCCCGGCCTAACCCTAGGCCTCATGTCGATCGTCCATCCTCTCGGAAATCTGTGGTCTGTTCCCTGACCTGCGTGTCCACCGCATATGCTAATAACCTGCACACCTGTGTTGAATGTACTGCCGAGTCCTGGAAGACATCAAAACCCTCAACCTATCAATCCAAAACCTTTAGAGTCAAGCACACCCTCGGCCGAATACTCAAACTGAACACAATTCATGACTAGAACTCCAACGTGGTTTCTCGACTTCTGTTATCAATCACCAGGAAAACGTGATACACATGCTCAGGAGTTTTACCGAACTCCCAATTCACACAACCCACAAACCAAACAGCCATTTAGGTTGTCTTCCTTCATGACAATGATGAGAAACTTATCCTAATTCCAAAACAAATCCTGCCTCTATATCACGGGACAATTCTCCCCCAATTAGATTCGACTAAGTCTTCACAATACATGAAAATTGGAGAATTTCCAATCTTTCTCACTACCAACGATCGATCCAAATGCAACCAACTCTTACCAGTTAGTGCTCCATTACCAGCCAATCCCTCGTGATCACACACTTCTAACAACCAGCTGAACACTTTCTGAATCCCAGGGACACCAACATTCCCCAATGCTCGAATGATCCCACTCCCAAATCTTAAAGTCCAAAGATAGATACTCCAACTAATGTCTCAACAACGACCTACTTCCCTTGGTGCTTTCCTCCGCCAATCAATAATGCTTACTAAAACCACTGAATCCTGACGATGCTGAATAACCATCATGTGGGACCCTGTCCGCAGACCTCCTATATAATACCCTTCTTCCCAAGGTGCTCCAACAAATCTCCCGCTCTCGGCTCTAGAAATCATATCATTTAGGCCCTCGCAACCTGACTCACTCACGAACTCAATCATCCACAGCTGAACCGTAGTAGTATAAACAACCTTTTCTTTAAACCAGGCTACAACTACTCCAATGACATAGTCTACAATCCTAAAAGTGCAATAGATTGCATAATCAATCCTTACCGCCCGATAAGAGAGATCCAAGGCGAACCAGACCTCACAACACACTTATGCCACATTGACCCAACAGCGCTGAACTAATGTCGCCGATGCCAGTGACCAACTGACCCGAGATGGAACACAACCTGATCCTAGGGTCCCAAAGTCTACTCACTCCTTTGAGCTCGAAAACTAAAAGGGTAAAATCCTTGTCCTGGAAGACAACATTCCAATCCTATCAATTAACCATTCTAATTCCAGCTGCATAACTCCAGCTGAACATATTCATTACTCCTTTCCGGAGTCCCCACGACTCACATTATGGCCTCGAGCAAACCCCGGAAGCCTCAAATCTAGAAACTAATGTGCTAGACTCTCCCTCTAAACCTGCGGATTGTAAAAAGTACAGAACATGCCCCTGATCCCAAGTAACTGCAGCCCTCGACTCATCAGAATATGCCCCAGCAACAAGTCCTGGTACTGAAAAGCTTGACTAGCTCCTCCCCCTGTCGTCGTTACAGCTGCTATAGCTACTGCGGCAACTGTCTCGGCAATGGCTGCATAGTGCTTGTTGAAATACTCAACCATGAAGGTCTTGATAGACCCAAACATCTCCGACAACTGTTCCCTGACGACCCCGATCACCTCCTTCGGGATGATCTCACTAACACGGTCCTCTGACAACGTTGGCCTATCCCGGCTGCCAGCTCCCGATCCTGACCCAGATCCGGTCTCAAGACGACTTGTAACCATCATTCTGATAATACACTAGAGAGATCTCTGATAATCCATACAATAACAAGGAACCTACTCCCAACCAAACCCTAGGGGTTGTGACTTCCTTGCTACGCATATGGGTCCTGTGCTTTCAGTAGTACGGGCCCATACTACCTTTCACACCTACCCATATTTGTCTCAAGTGTCATCACAACGCCCTAATCAATATACATAATCTTGGAGAGCGCTCAATCCTCACTCCTAGAGGAATGTTAAATATCTCGTAACTGGCCTACTGGCCTCACACAACCCACTCATCCATGAAACTTCCACCAACCCTGCAGCACTAGTGCATGCTAGCCATACATAACGCTGGACTCTATAGACTTTCGAATATTCAATCTTACCCTAAGCCCCAATCAATAAGAACAGAACATAAGGCCAAATCAAACATTCTTGGGCTATAAGATCTTAGTTATGTACAGCCGTGATGTATACACTAAACAACTGCAGTAATGATGTCAATCTCATATAAGGAAACCCTAAGCTAGCAGACATCATGTAATCAGGCAATTCTATCATGCAATTCCTGAAGATCCCTAGCCTAGTACTAGCATGCTGTTCTAACATATCTCATAATCAAATAACTTGTATGGTATTTTGGGGTCTACTTACTGGCTTCGGCTGATCGTACACCCTGCATCCTCCTTTACTTATTTTGAAAACCTTTTTGAAAAATCATTTTGAAAATCCTTTCCTTGATTTGAGACTGGAGTTACACAAGTGTTCCTCCAATTCACTCAAACCAAGGCTCTGATACCAACTTGTAACACCCCAAAAATGCAAGCCAATTTAAAACTTTTTAAAACGTTTAAAACCATTAAGTTATTACAGTTTGTTTTCAAAATAGTTCAGACATCAGAGTATCCCCAGAATCAATCATGAAAATATGAGGAGGTGCACAATCACGCCTTCGACTTCCAGCGATAATCAGAAATACCTCAAATAAAATCAACAACTGTAAGCCCGAAGCTTAGTGAGTTTCCCCAAAATACCAACGCCATACAAACATAACCATATCATATAGTCAATACAGACCAGCATGCATAATCAGTCATCAGCCTGACTGGACCGCCTCACAGACCTTCAGTCTATCTGGACTGCTCTTCGTGCCTTCGGCACGTCTGGACCACCATGCAGGGCCGACAGCCTATCCGGACCGCTCGCCGGGTATGTTGGCCTACAGCACAAAACAGGACCGCCTCAACCCAGCCCCCAATCAAACAAACATGTGCACATAAATATGATACGCTATCTCATTTCATATAATAGTCAAACCGATCTAACAGATCACTAATCATAGCAACATCCCAATAACCGGGATACATACCTAACCTATCACTAACATAACATCATCCTATAACCAGGACAATCATGTGCACATAGACATCATATAACACTAGCATGTATATATATAACAGTCAAACCGATCTAACAGATCACAAAGCATAGCAACAATCCTTTAACCAGGATATCGACCTAACAGGTCACTAACATAGCATCATCCTATATACCAGGATACCGACCCAACCGGGTCACTAAAGCATAGCATATCACCATCCTAACTACCAGGATATAAATCAGTAAGCATAACATGCAATAATCCGAATACAATCTGTAAAGGGCCGGCCTTGGTGCCTTAGACCCTATTGATATAGTGAGGAGAACTCACCTGGCACTGCGGAAGTCCTGCAGATAAAACTCCAGCTGCTGGTTGACAGATTCCCGAACTGTCAACATCAAACAACACCCAATTAATAATTGGGTTCCAAGGCCAAAGTCCAACACACACACTAAAGGCTCAATAGTCAAGTAATGGGCCAAAGCCCAACATATGGCCCAATTTTCCAAATTGGGCCAAAACCTCTACATGGTCTTTCCTTAAGGCCCATCCAATTATTCCACTCCAATTCCCATGGCCCTTTACAACATAATCATAAAAGGTCCAATTATGGCCCATCTACGGCCTAATTTTCCAAATTGGGCCCAAGTCCTCACATGGGCCTTATCCTAAAGCCCATCTAATTACTTTGGTCCATTAAATTGTTCTTGGATGGTCCATCAATAGTCCAATCGCCAAAGCCCAATAGGAAGGCCCAATTCAAGCCCCGAATGAAATTGGGGCTTTCACATGAAATGATGATTAGGGTTAAGTGTTTCTTACTTAACCCCTTAAGGACTTAATCCATTAAGTCCATTATTGCTAAGTTAGTTGGCCAATGATTATTAATTATTATTTTAAGTTTAATAATTAATTCTCGTGTCTGTATCCCGATCAATTTCCACAAGTTAGGGTTTTATGACCTTAGGGTATTTCCAACCCAATACTAATTCATTAGTCCATTGGTTGGGCTTTTAGGTCACATTTGGCCTTATTGGCCCATTTCGTGAGACAGTTCGGTCCATATCCGGTGTGGGCGTTAGAGCATTGACAGGACCTTTCCCTAGTACGAGAGGACCGGGAAGGACGCACCATTAGGGTTTCCTTGATTCCACATTGTCGAAACATCCCCAAATGAATCACAAACCAAACAAGGCACACCGCCACCCGACACAGCGGCCGGTGGCGGCAAGTGGCGACAACCACCACCTACGTTGGTGGTTTGGGGTTTTTCTTTTTCATTATTCCATTTTGTTACAGTTTACATTGCAATCTCAATAACACACACTAAGCTACACATACAACAATAAAATCACACACACACAGCCACCCTAGTGGTGGCCGGCGGTGGCACATGGTGGCAGCCACCACCTCACGGTGGTGGTAGCCTTTCTTTATGTTTTCCGGACAAACCCAAAACACACACACCCTAACTGCTCATAAAACAACTCCATCCACCCACCTGGTGACGGCAGCGACACGGAAATGTGTCAACAGGAGTGGTTGCGACGACAGCCACCACCTACCGGTGGTAGCGAGTTCCTCGAGTCTTTTCCAAGCACACACGTCCACATGAACACGTACTCGCCGAGAGCTCCACACTGAAGAGTATCCCGATCTTAGCCACCACCGTAGTGGCGCAAGGATATTCAGCGGATGACGCCAGCCGCAACAGCCGCCCGGAGTGAAGAATATAACGACCGTGCAGCGGCAGAAGGAGGTAGGGAAGACCACTACACATCGACCGATCAGTGGCAACAGCAAAGTTCGTCGATCTCCGTGGTTCACAAACCTCATTGGCAGCCTGGAGCGATAGCGCTGGATATAACGGTGCTCCTCCGGTGGTTTGTGGCCTCGACAGCGAGCAGCGAACGGCAAAATGTGGTGAAAGGCTTCCTATGATGCAACGATTGTTGAGGGACTCTCACATGGTGGCGGTGGCTGGGGGATGGGAGGTATAAGGAGGGTGATGGCTGTAGAGGTTTAGTTAGGGTTAGGGTTTCGTTAGCTTTATATATACCCGACAATGAAACATATTGCCATAATGTCACAAATGGTCCCCCCTTAACCTTTTCTTTCAAAGTCAGCCCGTATTTTACCCTTTTAACCCCAGCCATCCAAAATCCTTTCATAATAAGTCCATATTTTTACCAAGCACACCCTGACTCTGAAATTCTTTTCAAATTAAATCCCGAAATTACACTTTAACCCCCGGAGATTCAATTCTTGTCATTTGGCTTCCCGAAACCAACACCTTTATAACTATTATTTGATTTTGGGCTATAATAATATAAAATAAAAATATTAAAATTTACTTCTCGGGGTTCCGGGTTCATCATTAATTATTCTATTTTAAACGGGATGTTACAATTCTCCCCCACTTAAATTTGATTTCGTCCTCGGAATTGTTTCTTATCATTCCTTACATGCCAAACAATTTGAACTGCAATCCCGAGCATAACCCTAGCCTTTCCAAGATAACTGTAACCAATCCTCGCAGGGTTCTAAAACTTGAAAATAAATGAATCCCTTGCAATAGGATCACATTTACTCAATCCGTAATCTGAAGTCTCGAGATAGTTAGGGTCCCTGACAGACTACTTACCCTGGATCATTGTCGAATGCATTGCACTTAACTCCCAACTGGCTACTCAACTTCTGAGAAACTGAGGTTCCCACTAGAAAACTGAATCACAAATCCCACATTGCTAACTATGATCCTTTAGTTCCCGAACCACATACATATAATAACCGGCTCATAAGCACAAATACTCATACCTGGCCCAATCAGCCTCGGGCTGGAATACTAGGCATGCCTACGACGGGTCCAGTCATCCCTAGGATGGAATACCCTCGTATCACACACATGTTTGGTCCAATCAACCCTCGCGTTGGAATACCAAACACGTCAGGTCCACTCAATCCTAGGGTCCGATCATCCTCATGATGGTATACCCTAGATTGGAATACCACTATATACATAACTCGGGTCTAACCCATAACCTGACATCCAAGGACCAATCCTTGTGTCTCATCCAAAATTCTTTGATTCGCCACAACCAAGTAACATTCATCCGAAATATCGGGTTCCGGCCCGGTCGCGGAGCTAAAGGACTCCCACATAGTTGCCTCACACGACTTCCGAATGAAATCCTTCCCTGGAACTAATTGCCACTATTTATCATGCCACTGTGACTCTAACAGCTTTCTGATCCAGCCGATCCAATCCATGAGTCGAATCCCGTCGTTACCAAATCCACGGCTAAAAGCGATTGCTACATGACCAATGGTGGCCTTACATCACAAGCAACCTTAAGCAATCCATTGCTTCCTTGGTCTCATAACTCTAGTGGCGATCCTACTAGCTTATCCATGTCTAATCCGGTTTCCAAAACCTGAACGACAGAGCATTCTAATCCCAAGTCTTCTTAAACTGATGGATACCCATCCAGATCTACTCCCGGTCCCCAACTGGAGTATTTTCCGATTCAAGCAGATTAATCCTATGAGACCCTCCGGACTAATGAGATCACCAAGATCCGTTGTACTCCATCCGATTTCTAATAACATCTTCCAATCAAACAAAAATTACACTGGAGTCTTCACACTACTCCAACAACATGTTCAATACTTGGGAACAGACCTACTGATTGATATAGCATAGCAGCATACTCAATACCCACACATAAATCTACAAACACATACAGAGTCTTCAGCATGACTGGACCGCCTCACCAGGCATTCAGTCATCTGGACCACTCTAAAATGTTGAGCTTCTCCTTGGACCACCCTCTGGTGATCTTTCCCATGCAGACTATTCTCACCCACTTAGGGTTCCAAACTCCCGATCCATTTCGTGGACTCTAACCCCGGCCTAACCCTAGGCCTCATGTCGATCGTCCATCCTCTCGGAAATCTGTGGTCTGTTCCCTGACCTGTGTGTCCACCGCATATGCTAATAACCCGCACACCTGTGTTGAATGTACTGCCGAGTCCTGGAAGACATCAAAACCCTCAACCTATCAATCCAAAACCTTCAGAGTCGAGCACACCCTCGGCCGAATACTCAAACTGAACACAATTCATGACTAGAACTCCAACGTGGTTTCCCTACTTCTGTTATCAATCACCAGGAAAACATGATACACATGCTCAGGAGTTTTACCGAACTCCCAATTCACACAACCCACAAACCAAACAACCATTTAGGTTGTCTTCCTTCATGAAAATGATGAGAAACTTATCCTAATTCCAAAACAAATCCTGCCTCTATATCACGGGACAATTCTCCCCCAATTAGATTCGACTAAGTCTTCACAATACATGAAAATTGGAGAATTTCCAATCTTTCTCACTACCAACGATCGATCCAAATGCAACCAACTCTTACCAATTAGTGCTCCATTACCAGCCAATCCCTAGTGATCACACACTTCTAACAACCAGCTGAACACTTTCTGAATCCCAGGGACACCAACATTCCCCAATGCTCGAATGATCCCACTCCCAAATCTTAAAGTCCAAAGATAGATACTCCAACTAATGTCTCAACAACGACCTACTTCCCTTGGTGCTTTCCTCCGCCAATCAATAATGCTTACTAAAACCATTGAATCCTGACGATGCTTAATAACCATCATGTGGGACCCTGTCCGCAGACCTCCCATATAATACCCTTCTTCCCAAGGTGCTCCAACAAATCTCCCGCTCTCGGCTCTAGAAATCATATCATTTAGGCCCTCGCAACCTGACTCACTCACCAACTCAATCATCCACAGCTGAACTGCGGTATCTGAAACAACCTTTCCCTAAACCAGGCTACAACTACTCCCACGACATAGTCTACAATCCTAAAAGTCCAATAGATTGCATAATCAATCCTTACCGCCCGATACGAGAGATTCAAGGCGAACCAGACCTCACAACACACTTATGCCACATTGACCCATCAGCACTGAACTAATGTCGCTGATCCTAGTGACCAACTGACCCAAGTTGGAACACAACCTAATCCTAGGGTCCCAAAGTCTACTCACTCCTTTGAGCTCGAAAACTAAAAGGGCAAAATCCTTGCCCTGGAAGACAACATTCCAATCCTATCAATTAACCATTATAATTCCAGCTGCATAACTCCAGTTGAACATAATCATTACTCCTTTTCGGAGTCCCCGCGACTCACATTCCGGCCTCGAGCAAACCCCTGAAGCCTCAAATCTAGAAACTAATATGCTAGACTCTCCCAAACATCTCCGACAACTGTTCCCTGGCACTGTGGAAGTTCTGCAGATAAAACTTCAGCTGCTGGTTGACAGATTCCCGAACTGTCAACATCAAACAACACCCAATTAATAATTGGGTTCCAAGGCCAAAGTCCAACACACACACTAAAGGCTCAATAGTCAAGTAATGGGCCAAAGCCCAACATATGGCCCAATTTTCCAAATTGGGCACAAACCTCTACATGGTCTTTCCTTAAGGCCCATCCAATTATTCCACTCCAATTCCCATGGCCCTTTACAACATAATCATAAAAGGTCCAATTATGGCCCATCTACGGCCTAATTTTCCAAATTGGGCCCAAGTCCTCACATGGGCCTTATCCTAAAGCCCATCTAATTACTTTGGTCCATTAAATTGTTCTTGGATGGTCCATCAATAGTCCAATCGCCAAAGCCCAATAGGAAGGCCCAATTCAAGCCCCGAATGAAATTGGGGCTTTCACATGAAATGATGATTAGGGTTAAGTGTTTCTTACTTAACCCCTTAAGGACTTAATCCATTAAGTCCATTATTGCTAAGTTAGTTGGCTAATGATTATTAATTATTATTTTAAGTTTAATAACTAATTCTCGTGTGTGTATCCCGATCAATTTCCACAAGTTAGGGTTTTATGCCCTTAGGGTATTTCCAACCCAATACTAGTTCATTAGTCCATTAGTTGGGCTTTTAAGTCACATTTGGCCTTATTGGCCCATTAGGGTTCCATTGGTCCCACTAGGGCTTCTTGGGCCCATTAGGGTTTCCTTGATTCCACATTGTCCAAACATCCCCAAATGAGTCACAAACCAAACAAGGCACACCGCCACCCGACACGGCGGCCGGTGGCGGCAGGAGGCGACAACCACCACCCTACGTTGGTGGTTTGGGGTTTTTCTTTTCATTATTCCATTTTCTTATAGTTTACAATGCAATCTCAATAACACACACTAAGCTACACATACAACAATAAAATTACACACACACAACCACCCTAGTGGTGGCCGGCGGTGGCACATGGTGGCAGCCACCACCTCACGGTGGTGGTAGCCTTTCTTTATGTTTTCTGGCCAAACCCAAAACAAAAACACCTTAACTGCTCATAAAACAACTCCAGCCACCCACCTGGTGGCGGCAGCAACACGGAAATGCGGCAACAGGAGCGGTTGCGACAACAGCCACCACCTACCGGTGGTGGTGAGTTCCTCGAGTCTTTTCCAAGAACACATGTCCACACAAACACGTACTCGCCGAGAGCTACGAATTGAAGAGTATCCCAATATCACCCACTACCGTGGTGGCGCAAGGTAGTCAGCGGATGACACCAGCCGCAACAGCCGCCCGGAGTGAAGAATATGGCGACCGTGCAGCGGCAGAAGGAGGTGGGGAAGACCGCTGCACATTGACCGATTAGTGGCACAAGCAAGGTTCGTCGATCTCCGTGGTTCACAACCTCATTGGTAGCCTGGAGCGATAGCGCTGGATATTCCGGCGCTCCTCCGGTGGTTTGTGGCCTCGACAGCGAGCAGCGAACGGCAAAATTTGGTGACCGGCTTCAGATGACGCAACGACTGTTGAGGGACTCTCACATGGTGCGGCTGGGGGATGGGAGGTATAAGGAGGGTGACGGTTGTAGAGGGTTAGTTAGGGTTAGGGTTTCGTTAGCTTTATATTAACCCGACAATGAAACATATAGCCATAATGTCACAAATGGTCCCTCCCTTCACCTTTTCTTTCAAAGTCAGCCCATATTTTACCCTTTTAACCCCATCCATTTAAAATCCTTTTATAATAAGTCCATATTTTTACCAAGCACACCCTGACTTCTGAAATTCTTTTCAAAATAAATCCTGAAATTACACTTTAATCCCCGGAGATTCATCTCTTGTCATTTGGCTTCTTGAAACCAACACCTTTATAATTATTATTTGATTTTGGGCTATAATAATATAAAATAAAAATATTAAAATTTACTTCTCGGGGTTCCGGGTTCATTATTAATTATTCTATTTTAAACAGGATGTTACACAAGGACCCAAGAATTAGAATGGGGTAAGTTATTATACAATCTAGTGTAAATACCTACATGGTTGGGTTTCACTTTCCCATCCTTAACATCTTGCAGGTACTTTGGGCAGTTTCGCTTCCAGTGTGACTTTTCTTGGCAATAGAAGCATTTAGCCTCTTTAGGGTTGGCAGAAGGAGTGATAGAACCTCTTTTGGTTCCACTTGAAGAGGAGCCATCAAGGGACTTTCCCTTGGTACGCTTCGAAGGGCACTTCCTCTTCTTCCCTTTACCTTTCCCAATTACCAAGACAGGGGCCGCGGTAGGAGTTGGAGTGGTAACAACCGATTTACTTTTAAGACCACTTTCGGTGGTCTTCAAAAGTCCTTGAACTTTGCTGAGTGTAACTTCCTCCTTGTGATATATCATTCGGAATTGATCATAAAACGAAGGTAAGGAATGCAAAATGATGTCAATTGCCAACTCCTACGGGGAAGTTCACATTCAATTTCAACAAACGGTCCACATACCTTTTCATTTTCTGCATGTGTCCCGTGATGGGTTCACCATCCTTCATCTGGGTTGTTATCATGGAGGAGATGATTTCATACCGCTCTTGACGAGCACTCTGATGGTATTTGTCCATCAAGTCCTGGTGCATATCATAAGAGTAATAGTCCTCATAGGAATTTTGGAGCTCGGCTGTCATCATGGCCAACATGATACATGCCACTTTGGTGGCATCTCTCTCATGAGTCCGGAATTCAGCGATCTCCTCAGGAGTAGCAGACGAATCATCAAGTCCCTTAAGCTCCTTGTCGAGGACATATTCCTTGTCCTCGTAAGGAGTGACCATCCTGATGTTCCGAATCCAATCCATAAAGTTGGAACCGTCGAAGATGACTCTCCCACAAAGGTTCATGAGAGAGAAGGAGCCGGTAGGGTTTGAGCCAGAAGCAACATTTTTGGAAGACATCTGAAAAGAAACAAGGACAAGTTTAGATTAGATATAATGATAGTCCTTAATAAGACACCCAAATGTAATATTAAGGCTAGGACCCAACACAATAGTTTATAACTTAGAAGAGGGATGCCGTAATCCAAACTATAAAGTATTTGAAGGTAGGTGAATGACGATTCACCAATTTCCACCATAAAAACGAAATAAATTATTAGGTTTTTAATTGGTTTTGAAACTCCTAGATTCTTTTGAAATTCATTGAACTTTTCAATGACATGTTTCAATCTCGAATGTGCCCTTCAATTTTTGTGACTGGGATGCCGAGGATTACAGAAAAAGGTGTGAATTAACCATGCAAATTACTTGGTACTCTTAATGTTTATCACCTAACTGATGTGCCGATTAACCACACGCGCTCCACCGATCTATGATAAACCTTAAGCTACCCTTTGCCTACCTTTTTAAGTCCAGGTTACTGTGCGAGTTAACCACACACGCTCCACTAACAACTTAAGCAAAGTGCAAAGTGTAATTTCATGCGTTAGCACCAAATTCATATTTTCCTAAAGTAACTAAGATTGGGAATTTATAAAACATTTAGTTACTTTATAACCATCATACTTTTAATGAGGATTAAAGTCATTGTTTTACCCGTTCGGCTAACGACCCTCCACCAGTCAAGGATGCGGTGGGTGAGAGTGGACACCCATTAAGCTGCCATTTTATAGGCGGCAACCTTATACCCCCCCCCCCCTATACACCGGCTTCGTGAATGAGGCCTACTAACGGTAAAATGACTTGTTCTTATACATACATACATACATACATACATACATACATACATATATATATATATATATATATATATATATATATATATATATATATATATATTATTAACTTATACATTTATTATAAAGTATAGGGATTAAATTTTAACTTTTAAAATTCTAGGGGTTGGAACTAAAGTTTTTAGGGTGACTTTACAAGTTCCAAAACTTGAAGGCAAGTTTTGTAACTTTCAAAACTTTTCAACTTCATAACTTATGAGTTAATGGTTTATTAAAATGAAAGACTCTTCATTTTATGTTACTTATGTGTTCTTTAATGGACTTTAAAAGAAAGACTTTTGGTAATCCATAACTTGAGGACAAATTATGGATTCCATTAAAACACATCAAGATCAAGAATTAAACTAACAAACTATTTGCAAATAATTCCTATGATCTTCTAAGCTCATAAGTGTATGAACATTCATATCAACAATTTCAAGAATCATAAATAACACATACAAAACTTGAAATTTTGATAATAGCCATTGTAAATGGATTAGCATAACCATTACACCATATAAAACAAGTTTTATAAGACCAAAACAGTTTAGGGTAATGTTTCTAGTCCATTTCGAGCATCAAAACTCGAAAATTTGCAAACTGGAAGACAAACTCGTCGAGTTCATGCATAAACTCCTGAACTCGTCGAGTTTTCCAGTCTGGACAGATTCTTGGTTTTGAAAAACAAGTTTGCATCAAGTATCAAGAAAACAAGCCTAGGCTCTGATACAACTAAAGGGTTTTGAGCATTCTAACACTCCTAAGGTATACATGCAACCCTAGAAACCTTGGATCTATGTTTTACTAAGATACATGAAAATTTGATTTCCCAAGGTTCTTAACCTAACTAGCATGGCATGGGGAACATGAAATATAAAAGCTAGTAGAAGAACATACCATTCTTGTTGCTTGGATTCCTTGAGAACCTTGTGAGCCGAGCACTTCAAGTGTGATGCTTCAAATGTTTCACACAACACCACAACTCTTGGAATAACTTTGAGAGAAGTACACTATCACTCAAAATCGGCTAGCCATCTGGTTCTACATATAGTAGTGCCGATTTTGCTAGCCATGGGGTCCTTTTATAGTTGTGTCACAAGTAGGGTTACTACATGTAAACCCTAATCGACATGGATTTTCATATTCAATGATCCATGGGTTTATAACCTCCATGGACTATCCATGGAGCACCTTATGGGTTTTAGCCCAATTCAATAAACCATGGATCATTAGCTCACTATAAAAGAATGGATGATTTACACAATCAACCCCATATATTTAATTAGTCTCCTTTTGATCACAAAATTAATTCTAAATTAATTCTTGATCAAAACTAATCAAATAATATTATTAATATATTAGAACTTATAATATATTAATAAACCATAAGTGTCCTTTCTCTCATTTAGTCTATCCAAGTGTTGCAATGCCATGCAACCCAAAATGGACCATGCTAATCGGGTCAAGTACATTCCATAAATAGTTATGAACTTAGAAACCTAATCCAACATATATTACTATGGATTTCATCACAAAGCTTCCTAGGACCGCACGGGGAGTGGATTCGATTTGGGTCATCATGGATCGGTTGACCAAGAGTGCCCATTTCATACCGATCCAGAGAGCAGCTGGTCGAGAAGCTGGCCGATATCTACATCCGAGAGGTATTAGCTCAGCACGGAGTGCCAGTCTTCATGATTTCAAACAGATACGTACGGTTCACTTCCCAATTCTGGAAGAAGTTTCACGATGATTTGGGTACTTGTCTGCACTTTAGCACCACTTTTCACCCGTAGACTGATGGTCGGAGTGAGCCGACCATCCAGACCTTGGAGGATATGCTGCAGGCGTGTGTCTTGGATTTCAGTGGTAGCCGGGATAACAATCTCCCATTGGCTGAGTTCTCCTACAACAACTATCACGTGAGTATCGATCGTCCTCCCTTCGAGATGTTATACAGGAAGAAGTGCAAGACCCCGATATGCTGGGGTGAGGTTGGACAGAGGATCTTGGGGAGAACCGAAGTGGTACTCAAGACGACGAAGAGGATCCAACAGGTCCAAAGCAGGATTCAGACTGCTCAGAGTCGGCAAAAAATTTATGCCGAAAAGCGTCGTTCGTACCTAGAGTTCCAGGTCGGGGATATGGTCCTCCTGAAGGTGTCACCTTGGAAAGGTTTCATCCAGTTCAGGAAGCGGGGCAAGTTGGGCCCCAGATACATTGGACCTTTCAGGGTCGTAGCCGAGGTGGGCAAGGTGGCATATAGGTTGGATCTGCCAGCCTAACTTAGTCAGATTCACAGCACCTTTCACGTTTCCCAGCTACATAAGTGTCTGGTAGACGACTTAGCGGTGGTACCACTAGAGGACATTCAGGTGGATGACAACCTGAACTACATTGAGCGACCGGTAGGTGTCTTCGACAGGAAGTCGAAGGATTTGAGGAACAAGAGGGTAGAGTTGGTGAAGGTGAAATGGCAGCACCGAAAGGGCTTGGAATGGACTTGGGAGCCAGAGGACGAGATGAGAGAGCACTACCCCGAGCTTTTTCTGGATGCAGCAGCAGACTTCGAGGACGAAGTCTGAAATAAGTGGGGGAGAGTTGTAACACCTGGTTCCTGGTACGTATTTAAATTTAAGTAATTTCGTATTTTGCTCTGGGAATCGGCGAGTTGGAGGCCCAACTCGTCGAGTAGATTGGATTCCAGGTCGCGGGGTTAAGTGACCTACTCGACGAATCGGAATCCCGAATCCACGAGTAGGGTTGTCTGGATAAAACCATAATACTTAGGGTTTTCACCCTATTTAAACACCTTAAGTGGTTCCCTTTATAACCTCCAGCACTCAGACCATCCCCACGAAACCCTAACCGTTTTTGAGTGATTTTGAGCTCTTGTGCCATTTTGTGCAACTTAGAAGGTTGAAGAGAAGAAGAAGGAGCTTGGGATTCAGAAGGAGCAAGGAGATCCAAAGGTTTTGCTTCATTCCCTGTTTATTGGAGGTAAAAATTCCAGGCCTTGGTTCTCCTTTCATTAGATACTCTTTTTGGAGTAACTTAGGGTTTTTGAAAGCCATTTTTGGAGCCATTCTTGGATGCTACCACGATTTTTGGATAAGGACTTCAGATCTGGAACCATTGGGGATTCCTATGGCATAAGGTGCCAACTTTATTGCCATAAGAACCCCATGCACCATATTAACCACATTTTAGACCCTTTTGAGTTAAAAAGCCCCATGCATGGACAACAAGTTCGTAATTTTACGTATAATATGGACCTTAGGAGGTCAGATTTGTGATTTGGACGCAATAAGACCAGTTATAATCGACGAAATAGTTTTGGACTTTGAAGGACTCGGCGAGTCCCTTAAGTGACTTGACGAGTTCAAGGATGAACTTGGCGAGTACAAGGAAACATCTCAATTATATGAAGATTAACTCGATGAGTTTAGGATTGAGCCCAACTGTATGAAGACGAACTCAACGAGTTCATGGAAAAATCGACGAGTCTAGGACTAGATGAGCCATTTAGTATGCATCAGCACTTGACGAGTTCTAGGATGAACTTGGCAAGTCAGTTGAGGACTGTGCCGATGTTTTATTGAAGGAGAACTCATCAAGCTCTTGATAGACTCGGCGAGTAGTGACGGGGTTTTAGATTTTTGTGGAAGTGGCAACTCGACGAGTTGGTGGATCAATTCGGAGAGTCGAGTCAACCTGATGTTGACTTTGACCTATGTTGACTTTAACCAGGGTTTTGACCTGGACCTTGACTTGGACTTGAGTTAACCCTTGCAAGGGTTAATAGCATGAGATGGTAATTAAGAAAGGTTGTTGTGTAGGAATTGAGGAGTTGGGCAGGGTTGACACTGAGGTGAGTTATCTTTCAGTAGAAGTGGGTGTAAGGCACCAATGTCGGCCTACTAGTAAGATATTATAGTAAAAATGATTGTCTTTGTGATAATTATCTAGTGTGTTGTTATCTGATATGCTTTATATGCTCGGATGCTATGACTTATGTATTAGTAGTGGTAGGGGCGATATAGTCCCTGGTTACCAGTTGAAAGATACCGAAGGGGTGGATGATACCCATGCATGCCTAGCAATATGATCATGATACGTTATTATGTGATAGTGGTATGGGGTGAAATAGTCCCCGGTTACCGGTTGAAAGATACTGAAGGGGAGGTTAGCTCCTGGTTACCGGTTGAAAGATACCGAATGGGAGGTTAGCTCTCGGTTACCGGTTGAAAGATACCGAAAGGGAGGTTAGCTCCTGGTTACTGGTTGAAAAATACCGAAGGGGAGGTTAGTTCCCGGTTATCGGTTGAAAGATACCGAAGGGGAGCCTAGCTCCCAGTTGTGCCAGACAGATACCGGTTGAATGATACCGAGGGATAGGCAGTATGTAGTATGTGGTATGATGGGGGAGCTCACTAAGCTTTGTGCTTATGGTTTACAGTTTTGGTTTTAGGTACCTCTTCGTCAAAGGGGAAGGAGCTGGCACGGTAGCAGCAAATCACACACACACACACATGATTCCACATTTTGAGATTCTTGGGATTGTACTCTAATTTTATTAGTATTCGATGTTCTGATTTTGAGACATGCTTATTATGGTTTTATGGATTGATATGATAACAATGATGTTTTTCTGTTAACTGATTTATAAGTAACTTAATTAAAACGAAATTTTTGGTCTTGAAAATTAGGTCGTTTCACCACTATAACATATCAATATCCTCTATACTAGAATACATAATCTAGTGGGTTGGCATTAGTGCCTTCGACCCACAAGTATAGTGAGAAAAACTCACCTCTTAGTCTGAAATGATGGATAAATAGGACACAACTCCGAATATCAGCTCTACCAGTCACCTATCCAATAAATAGTGACCAATTCTCACATACAACTCAAATTACCCAAAATACGCCTATGTCAAACTTGGTCAAAGTCAACGGTCAAAGTCAAAGTCAACTACATCAGGTCGCCATGCCGTGGCAATCCTTGGCCATGTCGTGGCCACCAAATGACAAAACAGTCGAGTCCCAGCCCAACCACCACGCTGCGGAGACCTTGGCCACGTCGTGGGAACGGGGCTCCCCAACAGCTGAATGGATTAAGTCGATTTCCTTGATCTTAAGGGCTCTAAAGCCTAAATTTGGTCCATTCTAAGATCCAAATGGATAAAGTTTCCAACTTTATCCCTATAGACTCTCTAAGGGATAGGGATCCCATTTCTAGACCTCAAAAAGGGTAAGAACAAAACTTGGCTTAACCTATTAAGCACTCTCTTTTGAAGACTACAAGATCCCTTTATCCAGAATGTTTCTAGCGTCAAATAACGCCATAAAAATCCTTACTTTATAGTCATGCATGTCCAATGCATTTCTTGGACTCTATTAGGTCAAAATGAGGGTTTTTGCCTAAATCTTCCATGCATAACGCTAAAACTCAATGCTAATCCAGTTCCAAAGCATCTAAGGTCCAAAATGACTTGGAGATTCTTAAAGTTTGCAACGTTATGGGATCTCACCACCCAATAGTGATGTAACACCCAGAATCAGAAAGACCAAGAAAAGAAAGGAAAAACTCTAAGTCATGATTCAACTCGTTGAGTCCGGGGAGGAACTCGACGAGTCGGAGCGGGATCCGGGGTATAGAGTAAGTGACCGACTCGGCAAGTCGGCTAGTGGACTCGGCGAGTCTGGTCTGGGCAAGAAAAACCCTAATCCTGGGGGGTTGTGCCTTATTTAAAGAACATTACACCCTTTCCCCAACCTCTTTACTCCCTTTTTGAGATCCAGAAACCCTAAATCGTGAGTGAGAGCCCTTGGAAGCAATTTAGAGCCTATATAAGTGATTTTGGTGGAAAGGGGCTTGAAGATCAAGAGGCTTGCTGCAAGGAGTGGTGTAGATCCGGGATCTACTTCAGTTGGAGCAAATATTGGAGGTAATAAGTTGTTGCTTTGGCTTTATTTCAATTAGATCTATCTTATGTATGAGATTTTGGGGCTATTTTAGTAAGATTGAGATCTATTTCGGGTTTGGGACTTAGATCTGAGGTTGCTACTTCAGATCTAGGGTTTTGATGGTCCAGAAGGTCATAAATTTTATGTCAATAAGTTGTTGGTGAATCCCATTTGTCTTAAACCCTAGTCCTAGATTGTTTTGGGCCTTTAGCTCCTTGGTTTCATGTATAGTTTGCAACTTTATGTGGGGGATAGACTGTAGAAGAGTGGATCTATGGATTGGAGCCCCTGCATGGCTTGAAAAGCCACTGTATGGATTGAGATCTGAAGAGACTCAACGAGTCACATGTGTGTACCCGACGAGTTTTATAAACATGAGCATGGACTCGGCGAGTTGGAAGAACAACTCGGCGAGTTTGTTGAAGATTGCCTTGGACTCGGCGAGTCTGGTCGTAGAACCTCAACCTTTTCTGGTTAAGTCGCAGATCAGTGAGGTGAGTGGTGACTCGGTGAGTTGGATATGATGGGACTCAGAGATCGTTGAAATCGACGATTATTGGGGTGACTCGGCGAGTTGAGTCGTATTTTGAGAGTTTCTGAGTTTAGGAACTCGGCGAGTCAAGTAAACTGGAAGGTTGACTTCGACCAGGACTATGACTTTGACCAGAGTTGACTTAGTTTGAATTCTAGAGTTTAGTTTGGAGCTAAGTGATATATTGATATTAGTAGTTCGGGGAGTTAGTGGAGCAGCAGATCAGAGAGTTGTCGGACAGCGGCCAGAAAGCTATCAGCAAAGTTCTGCAGTATAGGTAAGTTTCCCTTTGTGTGAATGGGTCGGCCCATGTAGTTATGAGTAGGAAGACCCGGGGGTTAGCCCTAGGCACAGTATGTTAGTATAACATTCAGGACCAAGGTCAAATGGTAGCGAGCGGGTGCCCAAGGAATGGTTTATATGATAGTTTATACTTGTTGTCTGTGTGATACATGTATGTGCCTCGTAGGGAGGTGAGTGTGGGCGAGGTCCCGTATCTCACCAATAGCAGAGCATGGACGGTGTTCCATATCTCATTAACAGCAGAGCAGGGGGCGAGGCCCAAGTTAGGAAAGAAGTGAGTGTGGGCTGGGCCTATATCTCTCTATCAGAAGGAGTGTGGACGGGGTTCCACGATTCATCAGTAGCAAGACAAGGGCGAGGCCTTAGAGCAGGATTCAGTAGTATATGTTCGGTTATGTGTTGTGGTATGTTTATGTGTTAGTATATGTTACCGGGCGGGGCCCTGAGACAGGCGGGGCCTAAGAGAAACAAATATGTATCTGAGCGGGGCTCGAAGCCTGGCGGGGCCTAGAGCGGCGGGGCCATTGTAGCGGGCGAGGCCCGAGGTAGTGGGCGAGGCCCGAAGTAGCGAGCGTGGCCCAGTATTTGCATAGTGTGGTTATGTGCTCAGTATTATGTATGACATGTATGGATCAGTAGATATGTATGATATGCGGTAGGTTGGGGAACTCACTAAGCTTCGTGCTTACGGTTTTCATTTTTGGTTTCAGGTATTCAGTTTTCAGAAGAGGAGCTCAGGAGGATTGCAGTGCACACACCATGACAATTTAGCCTGGGATGTTTACTCTGATAATTAAACAAGTGTTTTGGAAATGAAACTATGATTTGTCATATAAACCCTTTTTGTATGTTTGAATGACTTAACGCTATGAATTAGTAATGTTTATTAAAAGAAATTTTTGGACTCGAAATTTGGGATGTTACAAGTGAAGGATACAAAGTTTAAGGCATAGAAACCTAGATCTATGCACAAAGAACCAAAAAGCTTGGAACTTGGTGACTTACAAGACTCCAAAAGATGCACAATAAGATGGTGAGAAGGGTTCCTTGCTGAATCCAAGACTAGAAATCATCTCCTTCTTCTTCAATCCCCAAAAATCAATACAAAAAGCTTAGAGAACAAAAATGGAGGTTAGGGTTTGATAAGAAGCTGAGGGTGAGCAACCCTAGCCATCACATTCCCTTAAATAAGGCGCAAACCCTGGATATTAGGGTTTCTCATTAAACAGCTTCCACGTCATGGCGACAACTGAAAACCCGCGATATAAAGACTATAGCCACGTCGTGGCATGCCTTCACCACGACGTGGTGTTACCCAATATATATATATATATATATATATATATATATATATATATATATATATACACACACACACATATACATTTAAATTAATTAAAGTACTACCAAGAATCCGGATGTTACAATTCTCTCCCACTTGAATCAGACTTCGTCGTTGAAATCCGCTGATGCAAAAAAAACTCTGGTTAACGCACCCTTATCTCTGCCTCGGGTTCCCCGGTCCATTCGGAACCCTTCTGATGCTGCTACTATACCTTGAAAAAATATACCACCTTTGTTGCGTAAGGCCATCATCTTTTTATCCAAAATCACCACTGGCCTTTCATCATTGTTCAGGCAATCATCAACCTAAACATCCTCTAAAAGAACAACCATTGAATCATAAACCAAACACTTCCAAAGCTATGAAACATGGAAAGTGTTGTGGATCTGGCTGAGCTCCTCAGGAAAATCCAATCGGTAAGCTACCTTGCCAACCCTGGTAATCACCCGAAATGACCCAATATACCGGGGCCCCAACTTGCTATCTTCTTGAAGAGTATTACACCCTTCCATTGTGATACCTTCATCAAGACCATGTCGTCAACCTGGAAATCCAACTCATATCGATGCTTGTTGGTGTAGCTCTTTTGTCGATTATGTTGAATAAGCTCTGTCTAATCTGCTGAATAAGCTCTGTCATCTAAAGGACTATCTCAGTCCTTCCCAGGACTCTATGCGAAACCTCTCCCCAACAAACAGGGGTACGACACGTCCTCCCGTAAAGGAGCTTAAAAGGCGGTGTACCGATACCGGAGTGATAGTTATTGTTGTAAGAGAAATCAGCCCGGGGAAGGTAGAAGTCCCAAATCCCACCGAAGTCTATGACACAGGCTCTCAACATATCCTCAAGTGATTGAATGGTCTGATCATTCTGACCATCCATCTGCAGATGATAAGCAATACTAAAATGCAATCTCATACCCAGATCCTCGTGGAACTTCTACCAAAACCGCGAAGTGAACCGAACATCCTAGTCTGAAATGATAGAAACCGGAACACCATGTCGAGCGACGATCTCACATACATAAACACCAGCTAATTTCTCGGCTGACAAGCTCTCACGGATGGTTAAGAAGTAGGCACTATTGGTCAAATGATCTGTTATCACCCAAATCACATCAAACCCCTTAATTGTACGAGGCAACTTAGTGATAAAAACCATGTTGATCTGTTCCCATTTCCACATGGGAACTTTTAAAGGCTGAAGCTTGCCATGCAGTCTCTGGTGCTCGACTTTGACTATCCGACAGGTCAAAACCACTCGACATACCAAACTATCTCCCGATTCATGCACAACCACCAATAACTGAGTTGCAAATCCCGATACATCTTGGTGGCTCAAGGGTGTATCAAAAATTTGGATTTGTATGCCTCCTATAGCACAGCCTATCTGACTCCACCAAAATCTGGCACCCATACTCGACCATACCGGGTCAACAACCCTCGGTTGTCGGTAGAAAACCTGTCAATCTCACCTCTAATTCACTCCTGCTTCCAGGTTTCTTTCTTGACTACCTTTTCCTGAGCCTCCCTAATCATACCCAACAATGTAAAATCAATAGAAATCCTCATAAAGATACTCCCAATAGCAAAACTACCCACCTTGCGGCTCAAAGCACCAATGACCACATTCGCTTTCCCTGGGTGGTACAGAATCTCGCAGTCATAATCATTGACCATGCCAAGCCACCTGTGTGCCTCATATTCAAGCTGATCCATGAGACATCTCAAACTCTTGTGATCCGTGTAGATGGTACAATGGGCCCCATACATATAATGTCACTAAATCTTGAGGGAAAACACTACCGCCCCCAACTCCAAATCATGTGTCGGATACCGACCCTCATGCAGCTTCAGCTGCCTAGAAGCATACGCAATGACTCTCCCATGATGCATAAGCACCACTCACAAACTGGTGATGGATGCATCACAATACACGACATAATCCTCAACACCCTCAGGGAGGGTCAACACTGGAGCCTCACACAACGTCTGCCTCAGTGTCTCGAACGCAACCTACTGCTCAGTCCCCCAACGTAAATCCAAACCCTTCCTTGTCAGACGAGTGAGGGGTACCACAATCTTGGAGAAATCCTGAATAAATCTCTGATAATACCCAACTAATCCCAAGAAGCTCCTGATCTCCGAGGGAGACTTCAGAACCTCCCATTGCATCACAGACTCAATCGTGGCCGGATCGATCGAAATCCCATTTTGGTTGAGAAGATGCCCCAAGAACTGGACCTCTCGTAACCAAAACTCACACTTCAAGAACTTGGCATACAACCATTCTCGCCTCAAAACTACCAAAAGCTCTTGAAGGTGCTCATCATGCTGCTCCTTGGTCTTGGAAAACACCAAGATATCATCAATTAAAACAAAGACTGATGGATCGAGCATCGTCCTGTGTACCCGATCCATCAAATCCATAAATGTCGCATGCGCATCGGTGAGCCTGAATGGAATAACCACGAACTCGTAATGAACATAACGATTCCAAAACACGGTCTTCTCCATGTCCTACTCTCTAACCCTCATCTGATGAAACCCTGACCTAAAATCAATCTTGGAGAACCAAGATGCACCCTGCAACTAATCGAAGGGGTCATTAATCTGTGGAAGTGGATAATGGTTCTTCACCGTCAACTTGTTCAACTCCTGGTAACCAATGCACATCCGGTGTGAACCATCCTTCTTCTTAGCAAATAAAATCGGTGCTCCCCACAACGAACTACTCGGTCTAATAAATTTCTTGCCCAACAACTCCTAAAGCAAAAAAGACAAATCCTCCATCTCCGGTGGTGCCAATCAGTATGATTCCTTAGCAATCAGGGTTGCACCTGGAACCAAATCGATCATAAAATCAACCTGCCTCTCAGGGGGGCACAACGGGTAACTCCTCCAGAAACACATCGACAAACTCTCTAAACACTGGTACATCCGAAACTAAAGCCTCTGTCCCGATCCGGGTGTCAAACACATATGTAAGATAACCTATACACCCATGCTGCAGATACTACTGAGCCATGGCGACAAAACAAAAGGCTGATCCAATCTTGGTACCCTCTCCATTGATAACCAGTTCTCCCCCACTTGGGGTTCGAAGTACCACTCGTTGACCCTCGCAGTCGATCATAGCCCCAAATCTGCTAAGCCAATCCATCCCCACTATCACAAACACATCCCCAATGGGATAATAATCAAATCAATCGGATAAGGCGCCCTAAAAATCTCCAGGACACAACCCTGATAAACCTTCGATGCAGACACCCCGTGTTCGTTGGCGATAGAAACTCACAATGGAGACTCCAACTCTCCAAGATTCATATCGAAAACCCTAATAAAAGACTAAGATACAAAAGACTAACTCGGACCCGAGTAAAAAAGGACAAGAACAGGCAAGGAGTTCACTAAGAAGGTACATAGCATTATCATAAACATAAGGAGACTATAAAATAAATGACAAAATAATAAATAGAAACATACCAGTAACGACGTCTGACGCCACCCTGGCCTCCTCTGCAATGATCTTGAAAGAACGATCTCAAGCCCTAAGCGGCTCTGCCCTACCCCTAATGTCTATCCATGATTCTCAGGGTAGCCAATGTTGGGGCTTGTGTCGGCCTTGCAGCAAGCAAGGGATAATTGACCTTCACATGGCCAACATACTCACAGTGATAACATATCCGAGTGCTTAGTGCTGGGACCTGCTGACGACAATCCTTCACATAATTCCCCTCCTTGCCACATTTGTGTTATCCAACAGAAAATCAACAAGCACCATCATGAAACTCGACGCATTTGCCACAAGTACGAACCCTTTGTCCCCCATATCTCGAATCAGTGGTCTTGAACCGCTTCGTCGCAGGCTGAGACTAAGCATGAGCCTACCTCAACTTCCTCACTTGGAGCTCTATCTGAATATCCCACTTCCTTGCGGCCTACTGAAGCTCAACAAGGGAACCATAAAGCTGGATGGACACGAACTGGTAGAAATCTGTCTTGAGCATGCTCAGGTACCGAGTTATCTGAGCCTGCTTGGAAACAACAAACTCAGGGCAGAAAAGAGCCATCTCGGTAAACATTTTGGTGATCTTCGTCACCGTCTCAGTCCCCTACCTCATATCTGAATACTCCTGAGCCAACCTCTCCCTCTCTACCAGGGGAACATACTTGATGCAAAACATCTTAGAGAACTGCTTCCAAGTCACAACAACCCTCTACTCAAGAGTGTATGATCCAGTTACCAATCTCCACCAATCCTTCATACCTGGCCAGAGAAGGTTCAGGGTGCACTTGACCTTCTAGTCAGCATGGCAAGAACACGTGAAGAAAAAACCATCCACATCAGACAATCACCTCACTGCCATAATGGGGTCCTGAACTCCATCGAACACCGAGGACTTCATATTGTCAAAGTCTTGGTACTGGAAAACTCTCTCCCCACGAATCCACACAGCAGCAACAGCTGCGGTAGCTGCGGCAACAATAGCCTCAGAAAGTGCTACATAACGATCATCAAAATAGCTCAATTATAGAGGTCTTCATAGACCCAAACAACTTTAGAATCGATCCCCGAAAAGCAGTAGCCACTTCAGTTGCAATCATCTCACGTATATGAATGTCAGTCAAACCTGGCCTATCCTGGCCACTCGCTCCAGCTCCGGAACTGGATCCTCTCGTAAGCACCATACTTAAAACAAACCAAAACATATCAGAATTTCCACGATATGCATTACTAAAATCACAAGACAAGACTAAACCCTTGGCGTTTGTGACTTCCTTGTTATGCATACGGGTCCTGTGCTTTTAGTAGTACAGGCCCATACTACCTTCCACACCTACCAGTATTTGTCTCAAGGATCATCACCACCGCCCAATACAACCATAAAAACTAGGATACACATACATCCTATCCTTATTCTCTCAAGAGTGGATAATAATTCCTCATCTGACCGACTGCTCATACATATACACATAAAAACCCCTGGAACAACAAACTCCATCATGTAGTTTCCCACACACATTGCACTGACCCCGACCCCGCTGACCTCTCAACCATGATAAAAAAAATTCTTGGGTCTTTTCTTGGGATCCCCCTCCCCCCGCCATATGCACCTGAACTGATCCTCTCTTCCCATGGTGCTCCAAATTGATCTCCCACTCTCAGGATCTAGAAACCATGTCATTAAGTGTCTCTCCCCCTAAAATACTCACAAACTCCTTGATGACATCCCGCAACATGTCATGATACCTTACCTTCTCCATTTCCTAAACTGTTGCATACTGCGAAACCAATAAGGCTCTCTCCCAGAACATGGCAGTGATCTCTGTCACAATCTCAGTAGTCTGGTGGAGGTCCTTAAACTTTTTCGCTAACTGTTGCACCTTAATCACTGGTGTGAACTCAGCTCGGAACCTAGTCGAAAAATCACCCCATGACATAGCATCGACAACACCATCACCTAACTCACTACCAACCTCTTCCCACCAATCTCGTGTCAGGTCCTTCAACAGGCAGGAAGCATATTTGACCTATACCTCCTCGGGACACAAACTCATCCTGAATGTATTAGCCATATCCACTAACCACCTCCTACTAACAATGGGATCCCTCACCCCATGGGACGCAAGAGCTCCACAAGCACGAAACTCTTGAATAAAAAGAGTGTGAGCTCAAACAATAGCCATAACCTCATCACAGAATGCGCCTAAGGGCACATTCAAGATCCGCGAAGTACTGCGAGAGATCTCTGATGAGATGAACTCCCGCAACCGCTCGATAATTGGCTTAGCATCGACACCTGAGTCGGAACATGAACTAGATCCAGAACCAAAACCTGAACCACCTCCCTAAGTTCTCACCTCCAAATTGAAATACAACAAGCCAATGATCAAAACATGCCCAAAAATCCTTTTCCCATAAGCTCCTTAGGTTCTCCAAGAGTCTTACCGATTCGAGTATGGATCATGGTACTTTCAGTAGTATGGGCCTAATACTACCTTCCACACATATTCAACCTTTCCTCAGCAATCATCCCAAATCCTCTAAGTCACTTCCTTAAACCAATGCACCAAAACTCTCTAAACTGTACCACTAAATCCACCGAAGAATATCCTAGGCTCTCCTAGGTTCCCGACCTCACTCTGCTATCAGCTGCTGAAGACTCCTCATAATGCCAGTCATCCACCTCATGAATACCATCATATTCACTTAGTAGCTGACTCCCATCATGAAGAGTCCCACAAGGCACAAAGCAAGCAACATTCGTACAGTAACACTCCATTCCATAGGACTATCATATAACATTCAACCCACACACCACCACTTATGCTAGAAATTCCACTCTTACTATTGGTTGCCTTATGCATGTAAATTATATACATAACAAGATTAAATAGACTCTCAAATAACAGAGTCTACCATAGAACCACAACCAGACAAGGAACATGAAATAAGGCCAAATCAATTATTCTAGGGCTATATGACCCTAATCGTATACAATTTTTAAAGTATACACTTGGCAATTACTGATTCCAATAGATATTCCCATCTCACCATAACATCCAATTCACCCAATGCAACAAGGTATCACGTATCAGACCAAACTACCACTAACTAATCAGCGCTATCATGCAACTCTACCAGTTCATACAATATACATACAAATGCATCTCTCCTAGAATTTAATCATGCAAGAACTGAGCAGATCCTTAGCCCTAACCAACATGTAATTCACAGATTCATAAATCAGATCATAACATATAACAAGTATGGGTATTCTGGGAAAACTTACTTGAGTTCGTCTGATTGCACGCATCACACCCCTTTCTTTGATTAGAAACTTCTTTTTAATTAAATGTTCATTTTATAAAAATCCTTACTACACCCTCAGTTTGAGTTCAAACATACCCGAGAGTATGCCTAAATCCCTCAAACCAAGGCTCTGATACAAACTTGTAACATCCCAAAAATCACAGAGTAAAAAAAAATATTTTAATATAATAAAAAACTAATGAAACTATATCCAAATATTTAAAATCATTTCAAGTTAAAAAACTTATTAGAGTTAAATCTCAAAATCACATGTTGCGGAAAACACAGGTGTATGCACTGCGATCTAGCCGGGCCCTTCCCTTTTGAACCGGAAACACCTGAAACTGTGACAACCCGAATTTTTCATTCGGTCAAACCCTAAAAGTCAACCACTTCGTATCATAAGTCAATGTCATTATTTTTTATTTTTAAGAAATATAAAGTTCGTTTGATTATTTTAATATTATTTTTAAACGAACAGGTGAAAGAAAGTGTCGTCACGGGTTTTGAATTTTAAAAACCGCAAACATCTCGCGTCTTAGAAATTCCGGACCAAACTTTTATGTTTGGGTTGAAAAATCACCCAAAAACCGTGAACTCATACCTATGTATGAGTTTACTCCCCAAAAACTAGTCATTCTTGAGTTTACTCCCCAAACACCAAAAAAGTAAACTCCAAAATATCCTCTCAAGTATCATCCAACTTTTTATTCTAAATCTTCAAACTAGTAAGTGTTCTAACACTTTCAAGTTAGTATATCACTTAATCTAGTGATTGTACATCCTTTAATCCATTCATTTATGTGTTTTGACTAGTTTTTCCAAAACACCAAGAACACCAAGAACACACACTAGTGTTCTTGGACTTAAAGTTCATTTCAAGCTTCCGCAATGTAAGTACTTCTATCCTAGAGTCATTTTAAGCTAGCTATACATGTTTGTACCAAGGAAAAGTCCCAAGAACACCAAGAACAAGGTGTTCACGGTTTTGGGAGGCTCCCAAAACCGTAAACACCAAATATAGTGCCTTAGGGTGTCTAGATGCTTCACAATGCCTTAGGGACTTGTCTAGATCCATCCTTGATGGGTGTATCACACAAAAAGCACCAAAATCATATATTTTTATGTGTTTATGGTTTGGGGATCTCCCAAAACCATAAACACCTCAAATTTGGTGTAAATGTCTCATAAATGGCCCATGGTTGTTCCTTATGGCTAGAATCTAACCTAGACTAGTGCCATGTTTGAGCTAAGGACTTGAAAACCGCCAAATACCAAACTTAGGAGTTTAAGGTAGTAAACTCATGAGTTTAAGGTAGTAAACTCATGGAGAAATGGTCCTTAGACCGTAAACTCCATTTAGGAGTGTTTTGATGCCACACAACACTTCCTAAGGCTAAATCATGAAGTAGGAATGCTTGGAATAGCTTAGAAGACTTCAAACCAAAAAATGGTCATAAAGTGTAGAGTTTATGACCGTAAACCCTTGAGTTTACTGCCGTAAACTCCTTGGGTAATGGTCATGAAAACCGTAAACTCCAAGGGAGTTTACCCTTGAACCCCAAACGCACTAGCCTTTCCCTACAACACTTAGATGCAACCCTTGAGACTTATAACACTTGTATAAAGTGTTTAGCATGTCCTAGAGTGTCTTAACTTTGTTTATTAGTTGTTTAAAGACTAATTGTGTATATACATATATCCTTATATGTTATTAGGATCTTTGTGCGTGTCTAAGTCTTCACTTGACACCAAGCACTTATCCGACACTTCCTTCCGATCCACTTACTACAGGTGAGTTCATACCCCTTAATCAATGTTTTAACTGTTTTTAAATGTTTTATGGGGGGGGGGGGATACAAGTATAATTATGCTAATTATTATATCAATCACATGTGATTAATAAGCAGCATTCAAATGATTGGCTACTCATTAGCCGTTTTACCAAACAGTTTCCATCAAATGTTTTTCTTAAACATTTTATATGTTTAAAACTCCTTATTAAACTGTTCATTTTACTCTATATGTCACATTTCAAACTTATTTACAATTGTGTTTTAAAACAAATGTTTCTTTATAACGGTTTTATCAAACCCATGCCTTCAAACCGTTTTACAGATTGACATCAAGTCGATCTTTTCTTAGATAATAATTATGTTCAAAGGTTTTACAAAACATATTTTATGCTTTTATATTATAAATTGCATGCCTCTATATGTATAGTTATATAAGAAATGTTTAAAAGACTTAGGAAGGCTATCCACCCTATTTCCTTTTCGCGCTTGAGATGTGGTCTGGTGGGATATCGGGTACTCGTCCGAAGGTCGTTTAAATATTAGTTATATAACATATGTACATATATAGTCATAAAGGCCCTTATAGTTCATCCCATGCCCTTGGGTAGCAAGGGTATACATCCATGTCCATACGTACCAGTTAAATTACTAGTAAACTACTATATGGGTAGTTTAGGAAGATACTAGAACTATTACTAGAACGCGATATCATACAATGAGTCAGTTCATTCATGAGTCAATACTTATTACTATGAGAACATATACAACTATACTAGGAGAAGAACATATACAACTATACTAGAGGAAGAACATATACAACTATACTAGAGGAAGAACATATACAACTATACTAGAAAGAGAACATATGCAACGATACTATAACAAGTAACAATACATTACATATACATATATACATTGACAGAATTGTGATCCACTGTATCGGAGCATGCCTTAAATGTCATGGCCCGAGTTGTAGCCAGAGTCTCTTGGAGGGAGAGCGTGAGTTTGCGTATAGATCTATACTGGATTGACTATCCTACACCTTGCTACTAGCTACAGCCGAACCTGCAGGTCTGCGGGTGCCAAACGTC
Source organism: Lactuca serriola (assembly GCF_051521515.1). Lineage (NCBI taxonomy): Eukaryota > Viridiplantae > Streptophyta > Magnoliopsida > Asterales > Asteraceae > Lactuca > Lactuca serriola. The sequence continues at coordinate 175,167,626 of NC_136411.1, read as the reverse complement.
ATTTCTTTTTACGACCATACGTATGTCATTGTTACCAGTCAATAGTATGGTGCAATTAATCACATGATACCTTAACATAAATCCGGTTTAAGGTAGTTAGTACAGCAGTAGTTCTTAAGCGCTACATTTTAGTACTACATTAATTTTCCCTGTACATAAAATTTGTGATCTTTTCACTTAAACTTTAAATGTAAAACTATATTTTGTTAATGATAGTTATACTTAGGAAAATTACACACTTTTACAAAAAACGAACATTTAGAACAGTTAAGTCTTGGTAGAAGACTACATTGAGAACAATTAGGTCTTGGTAGAAGACACCCTTATATAATAGTAGGAATCATAGGGATTTCTAGGGTTTTTCAAACGTTTACAGTTGTTTTACAAACATTTTTACACTTACCGTTCATATACATTTTCCATAGTTACAGTTCATATACATTTTTAATACTTACAAATTCTTACATACAAATTAAGACACTAAAATGCTTATGATCTCACCAGCTTCAAAGCTGATACTCGCTTTCAAAATTACTTGTATCCTCAGGTCATCAATAGACAGGTACCGATGCAAGGTTTAGGGAAGATGAAGCTCGTTCAAGACTCATCTTTCATTTTGATTTATGCTTTAGTGTTTATCAAAATTTAACAGAACACACTTGTATAATAATTATATTATTAATGCAATGGATGATGTTGTTGCTTGTTTACTACTTTTCATTGTTGTGATACTGTACATGACGTCCTCTGCCCCAGAACGTTTCCGCCGTTCTTGGTTTTGGGGTGTGACAGAAACCATAAACCATAAACTGTAAGCACAAAGCTTAGTGAGTTCCTCAAAATACCATGTATAATACATATCAAACGAGCCAAATATACCATTCATACCAAATGTAATGAACATATCAAACATATGATATAAAGTGCTATTATTATGCAACATACATATAGTTGCCATAGGCTCCTCACATGGTCTTTATCTGGAATGCAATGGGCTCCCCCATGGTCTTTACCTGGAATGCCATGACCTCCCCCCATGGTCTAATATCCCAATGCCATGGGCTACCCCCGGGGTCTTCCATGCAAGCATCACAAAGACAACTAGCATACAATCTACAATACTTAACTACTTAACTGCTAGAGTCCACACTCTGTTCTTGCATACAGATTTGCCAGGAGTCACCTCCAGTTCTTTCATACTAATGCTAAGGGTCACCCCCTTGGTCTTCCTATAATACATAAACCTAATGGGCTGGCATTGGTGCCTTCGACCCATATTATAGTGAGGAGACTCGCCTTGAATATTGTAGCTCACTGCAAGAATCCCTAGCTGATGCCCTGACGACACATCCGATCTATCAGATCAAAATAACACCCAATTAGCAATTGGGTTCCATTCTAAGGCCCACCATCCAAACTTGGGGTAAAATGACCATTTTACCCCTGGCCCAACATGAACCAAAACTGAGGCCCAAATCCATTAACCAAAAGGCCTAAAACCAAAAGATCCACAAAGGCCCACTAATGGCCCAATTTTCCAAATTAGGCCCAACCTCATATGAGTCTTATCCTAAGCCCATAATTTCCTTCATTACAGTTCAGGTTACCTCAAGTATCCCCCTTAGGACAACTTGGTCAAAGACAGAAGTTAAAAAGTGGTCAACGGGCCGAGTTGACCTAATTCGTCGAGTTGTTCCTTCAACTCGCCATGTTTTTCCATTTAACTGCAAAGTCGGGAAAAGCTGATCCAACTCGCCGAGTTTATCAATAAACTTGCTGAGTTCACTTAAAACCAATAGCTTAATACAATAAGCACGTAATCCATAAGGACATGACCCCAAAACCTAGATTCGACTTCCTTGAGTCAGAAAACCATGTAAAGTTGCCAACTTTACGTTCATGCATGTCTAAATGAAACTCTTAAGCTTAAAATGGACTTAATAATTGTCTTAATGCATGAATGACACCAATATCCTCATAAAGCTTGCAACTTTAAGCCAAATGAGGCCACAAAATGGCTAGATCTAAAATGAAAACCCATGAAACACTCAAATCCTTGGACAATCCATCAAAGAATCCAATAATCAAAATAAAACCCCAAAAGAAGAGATTTAATCAATGAAGAAGCAAGGTACAAGATTTATACCTCAAAGAGACTGCAATAAGTGCAAAAGTTCTGGATCTAAAGCCTTTCCACTAAGATAGACACCTTCACTTCAAGGCTCCTTCAAAAGAGTACCAAAAATCAACACTCCAAGATCTCCACAAGCTCATTCAACTATGGAAGATGATACTCAATTTTTGGGTTTCTGGGCAGAGGAGGCTGGAAAGGAGGCCAACCAAGGGACTTAAGGCCTTTAAATAGGATGCAACACCCTAAAAATTAGGGTTTCCTTCCCAGCTGCCAACTTGCCGAGTTAAGGCTCCTCAACTCACCAAGTTGGTTCATTAAACTCACAGATAAAAATCACCTCGACTCATTGAGTTGAGCTCCCCCCCCCCCCCCCCCCAACTCGCTGAGTTCCAAAGAGAAATTTCACACTTGGCAACCACCTCATATCAGAAATCGAGCGTTACACTGATTCATGATAGGAATCATTTGGTTTGTTGTTATGACCATGATTAGCATTCTAATTGTTTCTATCTATGTTTACTTTCTGATTTAGGGCTTCAAAACCCTATTGCTTTGTGTTAGATTAGATGAATCTTGAGATTTTGGATTAAATTGATATTTAGATCGTTTGTTTTTATTTAATTTATTTTGTCAAGTTTGATTGAAAGATCCATATGTGTTAAAGATCTCAAGTTTATTGTCTATTACTAAATTAGCAGAGTTTAGATGCCATTCTGATTATGTTAATTTGAGTCATAGTTGTCTATGATCATTGGTAATTATGACTAGAGTTTGATCAGAACCTAGGGTTAAGTTAATAAGGTTTTAAACTTTAATGTGTATGCATGAGTAGATGATCATTCTATGCATGATTTAATTTTTATGAATATTATGATTAATAAAGATCAAATTTTGCTTAATACGAACTCAACAATGAATTTATGGATAATTAATGGCATGACGATGAAATTAAGAGTCTTTAGATTCATTAGAATTAATAGTCTGCTAAGTCATATTAGGAGTCGGTGAATAATGAATAAATATCAATTGCACTTAGTAGTTAACAATAATTTTGAGATGAAATCTAATATGAACTAAAGTACCTGAAGTGATTCGTTTCCAATCAGTTTATCTAGTTAGTTTAGTTGTTGATTTAATTAAGTTTTATAATCAAAACCTGATTTTATTGTTTTCTTTTATTTGGAATAACCTATAATCAAATATTCTTATGTTAATTCACTAATGATCCCCTTAAGTTCGACACCCTTGCTTATCAAAACTATATTATACTCGATCAGGTTCACTGTCTGTAACGTGTCGTTTAAATGCAATAGACTAGAAATTATAAATAAAAACTAGTACATTAAAATACACATCATATGTCATTTGTACCATTTTTTTGACATGTAATGCATGTCATTAAAAGCGTATTTTCTAGTAGTGTGTAATGATAATGTATATATAATGAAGAAATGCTTGACATGAATTCAATAACCAACCTCTAAGTCATCTTAGTCATCTTAAACCCTAAACATCACAAATGATAGATGGTTGATTATATAGTGTAGTTAAGTTAGCACAAAACACACTTAGCGAATAGAGGATCGATCATGGAAAACATCACAAACTAGGTAACATGTGAACCATTACACATGTATCATGTGGAAGGCTTTCAAGATCCAATATGTCGCGAGGATTTCTAAAAAGCCATCACAAACATTACACTAGCGTAATTTAGATATTCAAGTGATTGTAAGTGTTCAAACCACATGCTTCTCTCACTCATACTCATGAGTGGATGAAGCATGATCATGAGTTATCTAACTATTAACATGTCATGAAAAACAATAAACATTTTAAAAGACCATCCCATTTTTACTCTTTCATCACAAAACAATTACCTAAAAAGATGAATAAATAGATACATATAGTATTCAAGTAGTATACAATATCTAATACAACAAATCACATGAATTTTGAGGTTTACAAATAGTGAATGATCTCCATCAAATTCTTACAACTAAACTATGATCAACTATAAGTTATATGATTCTTGCTTCTTTAATAAGAACATTCACAATGAAGAATTTAATGAGAGAATTGAATGAGTTGGAAAACCTAATTGTCATTCAGAGGATGAAACTTTATCATTGTAAAACACCACATTGACATTTAATAAATTTGAATTTCAATGACAAACAAAAGCTTTTTGATTTTTATATAAATGTCTGAATATGTTCTATTAAATCTTATAGAGTTCAATATATTATAAGAAAAACTAGTATAGTTTCATAGAATATAGAAATAAATGATGTATGATATTTCCTATGGGAACCTCTCCTTCCAAGACACATTCTGATGCTATGAGGGTAATGGATTAATTCATCAAAATTTTCCATATAAATTTGCATGGGTGAGAGTAATATCTAAATGGATACAAACTAGGATGTCTTCATGTCACTCAAGTTGCCAATAGGCGACAATATCTTAAAGTATATGTGCCTAAAATCTATGCTGATAATTAATGTTCACATAATAAATTTTACATGCATAATAAATCATTGAGGCAATATGAACCATAAATAGATGTTGAAAAATGGCACGGAGAAAAAAGATGCATTACTAACATCTAAATTCATATTCCCACAAGTTTTAGCTCAGAAAAAACAATTTTACATGTTGATTCTTCAAGGGATTATACTTCCTCTTTTCCTAAAGAAAAGCTACCAAATGGCCAGTTGATAACACAATAAAACCCTCTATTTTTCAACCAGCTTTCTTCTTCATATAAACAATTAAACACTCCAGCAACCATTATTATCAAAGTTGGATCTTCCCTTGTTTGCTTCCCACTAAAACAAATCAATAATTAACCATGAGTAATTAATTAAATAAAAAGATGCAAAATGCGTAATAGATAAAAAAGACAACTATTGAAAACTCACAACATATGTTGGAAATCTCCGAACTCTTAATCACTCGCAGCCTCTTAACTGTGGAAACAAACATGCTGCAAACCACATGTCAAACAAACAATTAATTATTACCATTTCATAATCAAATAAAAAAATAAACAGAATAATTAATTAAGGAACAAAATAAATCAGACACAGACACTTGCATTAGTTTAAAAAATGTTAGGCAGCAAAAATGAGTTGTCAGCTCAATTATTTTACGATCTATAAACATCATATTCTTTAACAAGAAAGCAAATTTGCATACAACAAGCATCTAATGATCTAATGTGTCTATTTTTTAATAAATGGAATGATATGCCACTGTTGTTGAGGAATCTAACTGCTATAAAAACCCAAAAACTTTTTGTCGCTTTTTAGACTTATGTGGGCACAAGAAAGAGAACAACTTGTCGAATATTAAAAGGGTTTTGCAATTGCAAAGCAACGAAAATAAAGGGTGATCCATGATCGCATGTTTAATTAAACAAGTCTTTGTAAATTAAATTAAATGTTTGTATAGTAATTAAGTAAAAATTACACAAATGGTCCTTGTAGTTGGAAGAAAATACCACTACAAGTCATTTTAAAAAAAAAATTAACATGATCGATATTTTTCATGTTGAAAACACACACGATAGGTCATTTTCTTTCAACCACAAGGATACAACATGTGTCTTTTAAACCTGAAAATGACCGAACATGTTAGTCTTTAGACATGAAAATGACCGACCATATTAAAAATTCTTCAAAATGGAATTGAAGTGGTATTTTCGGATAATCACAAGGACTATTTGTGTAATTTTTTTAATTAAATAATAATGAAAAAAACATCAAAATCGAGATACTTACTGCCATGGGACATCCCCAACAAGCATCCTGTCCCCTTCATTATCTTCATACACCAACGTATATTCCCCACTTCCATCTAACAAACCAGTAATCGCTTTTTCTTGTTCTTGATTATCAGATATATCTTTTTGAGCTGCATAACAACATATTATGACAAATTATATTATATTATATGAAGATATATCAAGTTGAAAGTACGTTGAAACATAACAAAAAAAAGAAATATGTAACGATTTTAAACCTGCAAGAAGTCCTCTAAAGAGTTCATCAACAGCAGTTGAAAGCTTCTCATAGCTATCATAAGCGTTCAGATCGACTTTCCTACCGATTGGAACTCCGTTCATATTGATCTTCACGAAGAAACCCTTTTGTGAACTTTCCATAGTTTTTTCTCTCTTAACAACATTGTCTGAAACGACGACGTTTTGTGAATCCGAAGGAGGTGCTGGTTTCGAGTTGCTGCTGCTTGCAATATTCTTCCGAAATGACCGAATCGGAGGCCACCCGACAACCGGAGTAGGTGCACTTCTTCATAAAAAAAGAAAATAGTTAGAGCATCAAGATTTAATTTTTTTTTAAAACCCATGAAGTTTTGTAGATGAAATTAATGATATGTTGTAATAAACACGATATAACATGAGAATAGTGATTTAAAAGAGTAGTACCACCATTAGTGTCCAAACAAAACAAAACAAAACTCCATGAGTTGATGAGTTTCCCGAAAAAAACACATACATACAAAGCAAAATATAAAAGAAAAAGATATGTGAGAGTTGTTTTTATTTCCATGCATGGACCATTGATACAAAATCTTAATATTATTCTCTCATTAAAATGTAAAGAAAGTGTTACCTTTTCTGAGAGGTGTTGGGGACATGAATTACAGACGCTTTTGATGGTGTTTTGTAGTTTTTTGGGGACCAATCTTCAACAGAAGGTGGACCAAGTCGTAGCTCAAGAGTCTTTTCATCTCCATTTCCATGGCTTCTACTTCTTGATATTGATCTTGTTCGAGCTTCGACGTCAAGATTATCATCATCATCATCGTCTCTTTTTGTTGTAAACCAGTTTCTTTCTTTCGGAATCAAATCCAAAAGTTGAGGATGTATCTCTTCATCTTTCACCCTCGAATACCCACTTTCCATTTCCACTTTTTCTTTCAAGAAAGCTCGTTTTTTTTACCTTTTACTCCAAACCCAGATACGAAATCAACAAAAACCGAGTTCTTAACTAGGAAAAATCCGATCTTTTTCACCTGCCCATGTCCTTGATGACATCCAGCTGTTAAAATGAAATTAATATAACAGAACTGAAGATGAGATGAAGGTGTAGATGGGATTTGTAAGACACGGAATATCTTTAGTTTGATTATTATGGCTATGGGGGGGGGTGTCTGAAGATCTTGAGATTTGCAGAGAGAGTAGACCAATAGGGAGGAACAGGTAGAAAGAGTGACTAGAAATGAAGCGAAAATGAGGAAAGAGTAAAGAAATCGAAAGAAAGAAAGAGATTCCTTTTCACTCAAAACACACAGTGGATTTTAGTCTTAACACGCAACCATACTCTCAATATATATGTAGTTTGTTTCAACAAGCAAAGCGTGCTTTCTTTCTCCCTAAACCAAACACCAAAAAGCATAAAAAATATTCTCTTTCCTCTCTCTTTATCTCTATTCACACACACATAGTTTTAGGTAGGTGTCTAATGTCTATGACTTTTTAATTTTTTTTTTATATTAGACTATGACACACACCTCACCTCAGCTCCCTATTCTTCCAGCAACTTGGCCTAATTACAGTATTTGCACACTGCACATCTCTCTATGCTCATAATCTTCTAACTCTTTTAAACCAATATGTCACAAAAGTGCCCAAACAAGAGTTAGAGTTGTATGTTTAACAAGAGTTAGAGTTGTATGTTTAACAAAAATAACAGCATTTTATATCTCATCGCTGTTAAAAAAGAATAATAACATTATTTTATAATATTTATCTAATCATTAATTTTGTAAAAATGTCTCACATAATTACTTTACTTGGACTATAGAGATTTCTTCACAAAGGTTTTTCGTTTTCCTTTTTTTTTTATATAAATTGTTTTTTATTGGGTGGTTTTAGGGAACGGTTAGGGTGGATTATAGATATAACTTTTTAGTGGTCAACACAATATTACTCATATATAAGTATATAACTTGATGAATATAGCTATATTGCTTGTAAAAAAAATATACCCATAAAATTTTTTAATTAACATGTTAATTGAAAAAGAAAACGGTTTTGGAAAAAACTCCAATACTCCAATAGCCTTTAAAATTCTTAAAAACTATTTATTTGAAAAAACGTCTTTTGTGATGCTTTTAGCAAAATAACTTTTCTAAGGAATAATAATAATAGAGTTATTCATAAAATATCACAAAGGTTAATATTTCAAGGTAATCATATTTTTTCTGGATTTTAAAAATAACTACCAATTACCAATTTCTTGAAAATCAGCCGCAAGTTTGTGTGAGCTACTTTTCATCAAATACTTATATTGAAATGTGAATTTCTTGTTCCGCGGTTCATCAAAACAAAATTTAGAATATAAAAAATTGTTTATTATACAAAAAACTTTATATGTTGACTTTTCTGTTTTGGAAAAAAAATATCAAATTTTTACTTATTTTTTGTTATTTCAGCCTAAAACCGGTTACCAACGGTTAAACTAGATGTATTCCATAAAGACCCTACATTTTATAGATTCATGTTTTTCATTATTTATAAATATTTAACTAGGAGTACTAAACTTAAATTGGGTTACCATGAGGGTTAAGTGACACTGTTAGCAAATGAAGAACAATCACGGAAACTAGTTGTTCCCTATACTCGAATAAATATGTTTAAGTAGGGAAAATGACATAAAAGTTTTTATCTTTTTATAAAAATATCGGTTTTAATTATGGATGTGTTTTAGGTCCAATAAAGCCAGATGTTATGTTTAGTTTGTTTATTTATACCATTTTACTCGGCTTCCAGGTAACCAATGCCAGTAAAGCTCTTGAGTTTTAAAAAAATATTTGGATATACCCTTAAGTTTTCAAAAATATTCGGATTTTACTTTGATTGTTATTTTGATTATTATTATTATATGTTTAACATGTTTTTTTAAATGTACAAAAATATTTTATACCTATAGTTTTTAAATGTGTTTTTAAATGTAAAACAATATTTTTATAGATTTTAAAAATATATTTACTTATATTTAATATTTATATACATTTGAAAGCTAATGTACGCCTTTAAAAACATATTTATATATTAAAAATATATTTATTTGTATTTAGTAAGTATTAATATATATGTATTTCGTATAAAAAATATTGTATACATATAAATATAAAATATCTATTTATAAGGTTTATATTCAATAAAAGATATAATTATATGTGTTTATACATATTACTAAGTATAAATATGTATATGTATTTATTTCACACACACATGTATATATATATATATATATATATATATATATATATATATATATATATATATATATATATATATATATATATATATATAAACCACACATTTTTTAATTCTTTGGGTGATTCATCAACCAAAAAAAATTGGTGTTTACTTACTAAGTATAAATACGTACTTATTTCATATTTATATGTATACGATAGTTTTTATACAAAATAAATAAATTGTTATATCTATTAAATACAATTTAATACAAATAAATATATCTATTAAATACAAACAAAAACGTATTTATACATTTAAAAACTTAATTATACATTTAAAAATATTTTTTATTTTTATTTATTTGATATAAATATGGATTTATTTTGTATAAAAGCTATCGTATACATATAAATATGAAATAAATACATATTTATACTTAGTAACATGTAAAAATGCATATAATTATATCTTTTATACAATATAAAGCTTATAAATATTCATTTTTATGTTTATATGTATATAATATATTTTTATATGAAATAAATATATATTTATACCTACTAAATACAAATAAATACATTTTTTAATATATAAATACGTATTTAAAGGAATACACAGGCTTTCAAATGTATATAAATACTAAATACAAGTATATATATTTTTAAAATATATTTGAATTAATAAAAATATGTGTATACATTTGAAAATGTATGTATAAAATATTTTTATACATTTAAAAATGTAATAATACATATTACTAAGTATAAATATGTATATGTATTTATTTCACACACACACATATATGTATGTATATATATATATATATATATATATATATATATATATATATATATATATATATATATAAACCACACATTTTTTAATTCTTTGGGTGATTCATCAACCAAAAAAAATTGGTGTTTACTTACTAAGTATAAATACGTACTTATTTCATATTTATATGTATACGATAGTTTTTATACAAAATAAATAAATTGTTATATCTATTAAATACAATTTAATACAAATAAATATATCTATTAAATACAAACAAAAACGTATTTATACATTTAAAAATATTTTTTATTTTTATTTATTTGATATAAATATGGATTTATTTTGTATAAAAGCTATCGTATACATATAAATATGAAATAAATACATATTTATACTTAGTAACATGTAAAAATGCATATAATTATATCTTTTATACAATATAAAGCTTATAAATATTCATTTTTATGTTTATATGTATATAATATATTTTTATATGAAATAAATATATATTTATACCTACTAAATACAAATAAATACATTTTTTAATATATAAATACGTATTTAAAGGAATACACGGGCTTTCAAATGTATATAAATACTAAATACAAGTATATATATTTTTAAAATATATTTGAATTAATAAAAATATGTGTATACATTTGAAAATGTATGTATAAAATATTTTTATACATTTAAAAATGTAATAATAATAATAATAATAATAATAATAATAATAATAATAATAATAATGATAATCAAAATAATCAAAATAATAATCAAAGTAAGGGTAAATCCGAACATTTTTGATAACTTAAGTGTAAATCCGAATATTTTTGAAAACTTAAGGGCTTTAGTATCATTAGGTAACTGGTAGGTTACCTTAAACCGACTAAAAATGTATAAATGAACAGATTAAACAAAACATTCGGCTTTACTGGACCTAAAACACGTCCAAAGGTAAAACCGACATATTTGTGAAAACTTAAGGGCTTTTATATCATTTTCCCTTTAGGGTAATATATTTTGAGTCATGACTGGACAATTCTAAACACTACTAGAAATCCACTTGTGGTTCATGTGAAGCTAATGTATGAGATCCTTTATCCATACATTGTCGAAGATATGTGATTTCACATTAGCGGGTATAAGGGTAAAAATAGTTAACGTATAAGATCCTTTATCTATCTAGTGTCGAATAAATTTAGTACTCACTGTAAAAAAAAAAGTTGATAATACTTGAGACAAAATGGACATAAAGGTTAGAAAAAGCAAGTTGCAAAAGTGTCCAGTACACTGTTACAATAAACATATCATAAGATCTTGTGAAAATATCATTGCAACAATCTTTAAAAACAAACTCAATCTTGAGAAAACAACTATGTAACATGAGGCAATAGAGTTGTTTCATCCTCGTAATAAGATAATTCCATTTCAGCATTCTTTACTAAGTTTATGTTCTTGATGCTAGAGAATAAGCCATTTTAATGAAACCGATATAATGAGAGTGAGAAGAATAAGTAGAAACGTGGCCTATAATTTTAGAATCAATTATTCTTTTAGGTGATCGATGCTTTAGATGCATGTGAGTTAGACGATATAGGGTTACCTATTGGTAACAAGCTCAATTAATTAAATAAAACCATCAATATATATTTTACTTTTTCCTCACAATCTCCCTTTCATTTGTAAAAATTATCTGGCCCATTTTAGAGACGTACTGATATGGAAGGGTTTGGAATGACTACATCATTGACTATTATGTGGTTTAGTTTGACACTTAAAGATGAGATGCAAAATATATTTCTAGAGTATGTATATATGTATGTATGTATGTATTGAAAGATCTAGTATGCTCAAGAATCATATTAAAATGATATTGCTAATTAACATATGATACTAACAACACTTGATATAATTGATTATTTATTAGAAACTGATTTTAATAAATATTCAATGAACTCTTATAATTAAATTGGAAATTATTTATTTCTACGAAATAATAATTTTCATTAGCAAGTAACATTATATATATTAATATGATATGAATTAATAAGTCATACACAACATTTTAGACTAGATAAATTATTATGTATTTTACCAAAAAGTTAATTTTATATTGTATAAACTTGGTTTATAAAATATAAAAGGATTTTGTCTTCTTTTGCATTTATAATTTCAAAACATGGTTAGACAAAAGAGAGTATGGGCTCTTCATTTGTTTAATGAAAAGAAGACTCCTCTATAAAGACAAACATGGACAACATAATTAAAATAAGGCGTGATGATCTTTTGATTATTTATTCAAAAGAAAGGCATGGCTTGAAGCATGAGAACACATAGACTTTAGGGGCATGGGTTCTTAAAGTGTTAAGAACTTACAGACCAAAGATTTTCTATATACATTTAGGCTTTCATTCTCTTGTCTTAACATATGCAAAAAAAAATGAAATTTGTTCTCTTCATCTCACACTCTCTAGTTTTGTTAAGAACACATGAAGATTACTTGCTTTTTTGGTGCTCTCTTTATGTTTTTATTTTGATATGAACATAAATCTTAAAAGTCTTAAGAGTTTTATACAAAAGAACTAGCATTCTAAATCAGGTTGGGTTATTGTTGGTGTCTCTAAAGTTCATCATTATTCAACCGTCACACCTCCAAACCAAAATGGCGGAAACGTCTGGGTATGGATGACTTCATATACAGTATCATAACAAATGAATAATAGTGATCAAAGCCATACAACCATCATTTTGATCATTAAGAAGTTTACATTGTATCCAACACATTGTTTACTTGATACAAAATACATATGACAAAAGTAAATGGCGTGACGTGTGACGCCCCATCCTCAAAACTCTTTTGATTACCTGTTTACTGATTTCCTGAGAATACAAGTGATATTAAAAAGTGTCAATAATTAAGTAGGATTTGAATCGATGACTTAAGCCCTTGCGCTATTCCCCTCTGGTCGCATCGTAGATAGCAGTCAGAGTCAGTACGCTTTCTATTCTCTTTCGAAAGTGAGATCACCATCGGCTTGTTTTGTTGAAATTGAGAAAGGTCACTCCTAAAAGCAACCTTTCTCTTATATACGATAAGACGAAAAGCATTTAGTTCGATCGAGTTCTATCTATATCTATCTTCAAATCACATAAAATGGATAGAAGAGCGCTTTTTCCAGCTAATCGAGTGCCTTTACTAGAGAGTGATTACTAAACTTAGTCTATGAAAATACAAGCGAAAGCTTGAAGAAAAGATAAAATGCGAACTTTCGCGCCTTCGAAAAGGCTTTAATTAAAGTGGATTTCGGGAATGGGTGCGTCCTCTCAGCTTTAACTTGTCGCTATCTCAATCACTGAATTCAATTTCCATTTTTTTTTATTGTACGGGTGCTGAGGGGCTTCTATATAAAGCGAAAGCCCTCCGGACAGAGGGAATGGAACCCGCGCATCTCTGTTGACTTCATAACTACCTTGTTACCTTTAAAGCTTTCCTGAATTCTGTCTGTCACGTATGGAATTGTAGTCTTTGGATGAACTACGGCTTCGTGCTGCGGCAAAGATTTCTCTGTATCAGGTACGCATCGCAAGAGCATATGAAACAAAAAAAAAAGTAAAACGTCTTCTTTTTCCGCCCTCAGTCTGACTAACCTTTCTCTGTTCTGCATGAGAAAAGGTTATCAAAAGGTACTTTCGAAGCATATCGGGACTCAATTCAATTTAGTACCACCCTTCCCGCCAGTCCACCCTTCCCCGAGTCTTTCTCTTTCTTTTGGAGTGAAAACAGTAATGGAAATGAGTCATTTCACGGATAATGCTTACCAAGGAAAAATATACTTTAGCATTACAACTACCAGAAAAGAAGAGTTCAACCTTACCCAGTTCTTTCTGTTTCTCCCTTATTCGGATAGAATCGAAGCTATTTAACAGAGGAACGTAAGCCAACTCCCAACTCTCATTAGCGAAGCATTAGTAGCAATCTTTCTATCAATTACTTTCCTTGCCATCTTGATTGCCGCTCATGAATAAAAGCGGATACTGGAGTGGGACCCTCCATAGCATCGGGTGACCAAGTATGCGATCCTATTTGTGCAAATTTCCCAGCAGCACCAATAAGAAGTAAAATACAAATAAGAGTTATGGCATTCAATCTCATATTGCGAGAAATCCAAGAATTTCTGGGGGCACTAGCACAAGCAAAAATGGTGGAAAAGTCTACTGTTTGAAAGAGAGTAAAACAACCCGAAATTCCAGGAGCTAATCCAAAATCACCTACTCGATTGACAAGCATATCTTTTATAGCTGCTTTATCTGCCTGAAGTAGTGTAAACCAGAAATGAATTAACAAATATGAAGCAAGACCTACTCCCTCCCATCCCATGAATAATTGAAGAGAGTTATCTCCAGTCACCAACATTGGCATAAAAAAAAAGTAGGAATGGATAAATAACACATAAATCGAGGGCTATGCGGATCCTCAGACATATATGAAATGGAATAAAGATGGACCAAGCTACTTATGGATGTAACCACAATTAACAACTTTGTTATATCGATCCCAATCAATGGTTTTTTGGGGAAGCCGATGTTTGCTTTCCCCTATGCTTTATGACATCTTTTCTCTTCTCTGTAGTGATCAGTGTATGCACGTAGCATCACAGTCGATCTTTCATGCGGCCGCACTCTTCTTCTAACTGTAGGAGTGTTGCGCCCTGTCTTACTCTTTTTGTTGCTAATGAATAGCCTTTTTCTTGGTGATTAATAGCCAAGGGAATAAAAGAAAGACCTATGACTCGTTGTCTAAATCATAACTTCAAACAGAACCCCACTGTAGAGAGGGAGACCCCCGGAAGCGTAAGAACGACTATTTTGGAGCCTGAGGGTGAGGTTCCATCGACGAGTGAGAAAAGGAACGAGAGACCTACGGCTACATGAGGATCAGGACACGGCGTACGGTTGGCAATGGCAAGTCAGTCACATAGGCTTTTGTAAGACCACGCGTCAGTACTAGACTGATTATGCCATCGATTCAAAGGAAGGATGGGAAAGCACAGGGCAGGAAACAATTTGTTGGTGAGTTCATAAGAGTTTTGTATGGGAGAAATCGGTAGCTTTTCCTTGTAAAATGATAGAGTGCACTTTCAGAAAAATCCAATATTTTCTTTAAAAATGTGTTGTAAGTCTTAAACCCAAGACCAAAAATGTAAGTAGTGATGTACTGGAAAATAGTATTATGAAGTTTTATCTTTATATAAAACGAATTGATTATATGTTAACCCCGTAAACCAGATGTATTTTTAACACCCCATGTGAGTTATTATAACCGTGCTAGCGACTAGTGGCCTGATACGACATTCTTCAAGCGTTGGAATGTTAGACATTTGTCACCCTAGACCTGACGGTGTAACTGTAGCTAACAAATGAGTGCGGGGTTTTCAGTCTCGTATAGATCTATACACAAGTGTCACGCTCTCTTATCGAGATGTTGGTTATAATTCAAGAACTTTAGTATATACTCAAGTAAGTATGGTGAAGGCATGTCTCACAAAATTTGTATTAACCGGTTTACGTCTAATGTAATGAAAAACCCTTGATGAAAGTATTACCCTCCCATAGGGGTCATATAGTGTAAAAATATTGATACCTTTAAATAATTATATGATTCGTCCAAAATGATAGTGTAGTGTCTATGATTCCCAAACTATGCCAATTATAGTTTATTATGAATGTTTTGTTAAATCCCTTTATATCATATAAACTTACTTCTAACACAAGTATGAGAAATTTGGTATGAAAAAATCAATTTCTAGCTTTTGCCCTTTTTTAACGACATTACCAGTAATAAAAACAAACATAACTTGGTAAAACATTTACCCTCCTTGGGGTTTTTACTCAAGTTAACTTTATTTATTTAAAAAAACATATATTTTTAGTTAAAACTCACTAAATGATGTTATAAACTTGTTATAACCATTTTTGTTTAAAAATCCATTTTTTTTTATAAAATGTTAGATCCTTGTATCCTTGTAGTTTTAGCCTTTTCTAAAGAACATATAACATGGTTTAGGTTTGTTTTTCTTATTTTTGTATCACTAACTAACATATCACCATTAAATGTTCTACAAACAAGTAATAACCACATTTCATGATGAATAATGCTTTAAACCCAACATAAATTTTGGAAACATGTTAACATTTGTGTTGTAAATCAAGTTTTTCTTGTATCCCCCCCCCCCCCCCCTAAAACATGAAAACTCAAAAATATGGGGGTATGAACTCACCTTGAGTGTGTTTGTGGTTGGATAAAGAGATGATGGTGAAGATCCTCAAGCTTAGAACACTTGAAGGTTGTTGAAGAACTCTTTGAAGATGGTATTATCTTATGGGTTGAAGATGAGGAAGGGGAGAGTTCGACCGTAACTAATAGGGAGGGGGAGGGGTGGGGTGAAGTGATGTTTGCATTGTTATTTGTTGGGTAAAGGCATTGTTATATGTTGTGTAATATTTATTGTTGGGAAAAGATGCATCATTCATGTCACAAGTCAACTCTTTATTTTATCTCAACCGAAAACATCATTAAGCCCACCGAAATCACATGGTGATTTTGGTCCAAGTACTATCGAGATCAGTGTTTTTGGTCTTAAACCGAGAACTCTAAAAGCGAGATCATAGTGTTTTCGGTCCTAAACTGAAAACTCTAAAAGCAAAGTATAAACCACAAATTTATGTCCTAATCAGTTGACTTTCATTGACTTTTGCTGACTTGTTGACTTTGATTGACCTAGAACTCCCAGTTGTCACATCATCAACTTTTAAGCCTCCCAAGAGGATCCAAAGAACTACAAAGGTTGTTATTTTTTTCATCTTCTTCTTTGGTTGATATTGTTTTTCTTTCCAAACTTTTCAAGATGATCCTTGGTGGATTTAACTTGTTTATGTTATTTATAATATTATAAGTCTTCCATTGCTAAAAATCATGTTTTTGAAACTAGTTTTTGAATAAAAATTCAACATCAACATGTATGTGTGTATGTGTGTGTGTGTGTGTATATATATATATATGTGTGTGTGTGTGTGTGCGTGTGTATGTGTGTGTGTGTGTGTATATATATATATATATATATATATATATATATATATATATATATATATATCAACATTCATTTTTGTAACATCTAAATTTCTTCCAACATGATTTAAAGTTCTCTCGGGTTCAAGATTAAAACATATATATGGTAGAGTAGATGAATCTTTTTTTAAAAGCAGAATAGATGTATCTAGTTAAGAAGAACAATTGTAAATGGAAATAAAAGAATGTAGACATAATGTAGCTTGTTGACATGCTCCCTTTTTAATAGTTACTCTACATGTTTTTTGTGTACACTTCATCATCTCTTGATCGATAAATAATTTGCATGTAAGTTTGGTTAATCCATAATCTCAAGCCGAATCTATTTGTACCTAAAAAATACACCCACACAAACTCTTCATGGAAAATCATGATTTGAATTAAAGATGGGATACAATATTAACAATTGCATGGGAAATGAATGGTTAAGTTTATAACCTCACAAATTACATGAATTATTAGCGGTTTTCATTAACAGTTGTGTGGGAAACCTCATACTCGTAAATATACAACATGAACAACACAAAATAGTAATGTCTACATGTTACCATTTTATGCCCACGAAAGTGTTGATTGTTGATACGTGTAACTGAGATGTTTGTAATTTAGAGCCTTTTACTTTATTGTCCCAAAGGACCAAGTTTATACTAGGTTGTTAATTTTCTTATCCTTATTGATAGCTTATTCGTCGTATGTATCAAGCTACAAAATAAGGATGAGGATGATAAGAAATTGAGAAATCCAAATGTATCGTTGTGATGTCCTAATTTCAAGGTTTGTGTAACATGTATATTGGTAGGAATTTTAATGGACTCGTATTATTCATTCAATTATATTTAATGTGATATTTTTGTAGGACGGAGAAAAGACTATATATATTTTAGATGCACATACAATGAGCTAACTTCCAAGATACAAATATCTTCTTCTTCACATGCGCAACTAGAACAATCTAAAAATCAAATAAACGGGATAAATGTTACATTATACAAGTGAACGAACTATTATATTGCAAATATAACATCAACAATCCAACAAATTAAGCAACCATGAAATAATAATGCAAACCAATGGAATGTGGAAACAACTAAGAGACAGTAAATATGCATGCCTCTCTATTACCCATTAGAAAACACATTGTTATATATATATATATATATATATATATATATATATATATATATATATATATATATATATATATATATATATATAATATTGTTAATGCACTAATATAGTCAACCCTTAATCATCCTATAAAAACACTGAAAATCATAAATTTTATGTGTATTTTTTAGAAGTGTTAATGTGATCTATTTAGTAAGAATCAAATACATGGTATGCATAATCACGTTTCCATCCTAGATAATCGATATATAAATATGTGGGTATTGTTATGTTATGTGTAAGATAACATGTGTTGATTATTTTAATCAAGGGGGTATGCGTTAAAAGTTGGTATACAGATTTATAAAGAGTATTGTTATATAATGTAATGAGATGATATAATTGAGATTTATAGTAGATCATAGCCGTATGGAGTAATAAACTGACATAGCTAAGATTTATAGTCGATTGTCTTTGTGTGGAGTAATAAGCTTATGAAGTTGAGAATCTAAGTATATTAATGTTGTAGGATGTAATTAGCTTACATAAATGGAATTATTAATAATCATTATCGATAGATTTTGAGGTATATATTAGTAGTAGTTGCTGACACATAGAATTTTCTTATTAAACAAGATTTTATTTAATTATGATAACACAATATGAGAAGTTTTATAGCTAATTGTTGTTGACTGAAATGGTAGCCTACATGGTCATAATATCATAGTTTTTACTTTTAATTGAATTGGTATTTGAAAAGTTGTAAGAAATACTACAGTTGAGTAATGCTAGTTTCTGATAGTTGATAAATTGTAAGGGAAGTCACATAACAAGTACCATGTGAAAATACCTGACGAGTATGGTTAGTCATATAACGAGTACCTTGTGGTAATATTTGACAAGTATGGGGAGTCACATAATGAGTATCATGTAACAATACATAACAAGTTTGATGAAACACATAACAATAGCTTTGTGCTATTATCTAACGAGTATGGCACGTCATATAACCAGTATTATGTGACAAAAATTGACAAGGATGGTGAGTTACATAAGGAAAACCTTGTAACAATATCCAACGAGTATGATGTGCTGCATAATAAATACTTAATGGTAATATCCTTTGATGAGAGGTAACAACTTATTTAATGAGTCTTTATAGCAATATCCTTTGTCGATAGTTGATGATTTAACATGGTAGGTTGAGTAGCTATACAACCATTGTTAAGAACTGTTGGTTGAAATAGTAGTTTTAGTAGTTGTAAACTCTTTGTTTGGTGAACCTTCATGGTAAAACCTATTTTGAGAATATATTGAGTTACTCGAAAGACAATATGAGACTTTTACTTGAGTTGTTTTTGAATTAGTTGATGTAATTGATTTTGTGATTATTACACGTAATGTTGTTAATGTTACTCATCAAGCTCTCGCAACTTAGTTGAACTTGTTGTATGCCTTTTCAGGATCAAGTAAACCCAAATGCATATAAAGCTAGTAGCTGAGAGATAGTAGCATTGTAGATGGATGATAATGTTTGACTCAAATATTCGTATTACTTTTTTGTATACAATCCTTTTGATGTACGTTGTGTTAAATTTTTGGTTGTTACATTTATATACATATAAACTAAGTGAATTACGAATGTGTCGATAGTGAGATTTTAAGTGCAATTAGTTTTTAAATTTTAAGAAAAAACTCCAAAAAACTTACTCGAAAGTAAGAACTTTTAGTTTTTATTTTAAACAAATTACTTATAATCGAAAAACTACATTTACATTAACTAGTTTTTGGTAGCTTTTGGTTTTTCAAGCTTTTAGATTTGATTTTTTTTATCTAATTTTATATTATTTTTTTTAAATTAACAAAAAAAATTCAGCTTAAAGATACTAACTAATTTTGATAAACACATCTTAAGCATTTGTGCTAAGTAGATCTTCCATTATTTATTTGTTATAAGGGATGATGAAGTGGCTCGGTTTGGATGATTTTGGGTTGGAGGTACCACGGACACCTCCAAGGTAACTATTTCCCCTCTAGTGGTACAAATTAATTAAGAGAACTTAAATATCCTCTTACAATTTGTTCCTACTTTTCTTTTTATCATATCAAATATTGACAAGTGGATTAAATGATTATTAATTTCATTAAATGTTTAATTAAATGTAACATATGTCAACATTTGATAGGGTAAAAGGAAAAGTATGAATAAAATGTAGAAGGATATTTAATTTCTCATTAATTAAAGCTTTTTTGGTGCTTTATGCGGTTTTTGTAGCCCGTTGCTTCCTCCTCTCTCCTTTTCACTTACTTTTCTTGTACATCATGTCTCTTTATTTGTACTACAATTGTTTTATATTTTTAATTGAGTAAGTGGAATGAGTTGAAAAATATGTTATTTTTATATGTTAGGGTTGGAAAAGATAAAAAAAAACGAAGAAAGAAAACTTGATGTGACACTGAATTGAATGAGTTGGGAAAGAACTATACCACTTTCCTAATATCATTTAGCCCTGAAAGTAGTTTCCAGAAAACTTTGCCAATTAATAAGAGTTTCAATAACAATCGGCTATATAGTGTAAAAAAGAAAAATCATACAGGTATAGTGGGGACCTTTGCTTCTTGTATCGTGAATCATGTAAACCTTGTTGGTGAGATACGTGATCAAATTCATAATTGTTAGAAATATGGTTAAATGGTAATAGCAAACATCCTTTTTTTCATATTTTTTAATAGCCCAAGTAAAAAGCTACCACAGTTTAAGGTAATTAACTTAAAAGTAATGAAAGATGAAATGTGAAGCAAGTGAATGCATTAATATTTGTTCGAAACTTCCTGGTAAATTGACTAAATTCCATTTACCATTTGAGTCAACGATATAGTTTTCTTCAAAATTGGATAATTACAAGTGGGATTAGTGTGTGTAGAGTGAATTAAGGTCCATGTTTTACCCTTTTGCTACTCAAAGGGTGACTTTAGGAGAGGTGAAAGTCTTCTTGAACTCGTGTGCATTAAGTCGGGTTGATCGAGGGTTTTCAGGCTTTTATTATGATTATTATTACTTTATTACGTGACTTAATTTTGTACCTTTTTCTTGTCCTTGACTTTCTTGTCGATCCCATTTTGTGTCCCCCCTAACCTCATCTTGTTATAATGAAATCCAAATTCACACGTTAATTAATGGAACTTGTTTAAAATCAACGGAGGGTACATGGAATAGGTTTAATGTTCCCTTTAAGTCAACATCTTTCAAATATAATTATAAATTGCTGTAAAGATGAAAACATAGTCCGTACCTATTAATTCAAGTCTTGATTAGACAACCCCCTTTTTCTGACTTGAAAAAAAAAACATTAAGGGGATAGGTTTGAAACAAAAAATAACTTGAGCGATAGATAGCTAAAGTAATATGAAACTTGAAGAAGATATTGTGTAATTAGCAAAAGCTATTTACGTGTTGTGTAAAACAGGGACATAGAGGGTTGAGTTGTAGTTGGGTTGTTTTTGTTAGACAGCCTAACTATATACTAAAAAAATGCAATGAACAGTTTGATTAGATAGATTAATAGATTTAGTATTTTTTTTGGTTTATTTATAACTAAGAAAAAAGGTGGAATGAAACTGATAATTAGTTATTGACAAAATATATTATGGTTCACGTAGTTTTTCAAATTTAGTTTGATTGTTTCTAACTTATTTTTAAGACAAAATTGCAAAAATGGTCCCCGTGGTTTCTTATTTTATGTGGTTATGGTCCAAACGTTTGAAAAGTTGCAGATTTAGTCCTTTTCAACAAGTTTTATTGTGGTTTTGGTCCCTCATCCGATAAGTTTAATTAGTTGGCTGTTAATTTTTTTAAAATGACAATTTTACCCTCAAGGACCATTTTCGCAGTTTTGTCTTTTACCATACCATAAGGACCATTTTTGCATACATTCTTTTTTATTTTATTCAAATATTATATATTAATAAATATTATTTTTAATATATAATATTATATATTAATAAATATTGTTTTATTGGATTATTAATTTATTATAGTTGATTTTTTTTTTAATTTTTTTTGTTAGAGTAATTCTTTTTATTGAGTTATTATATATGTAACGACCAAAATTTTGAGCCAATTTAAAACATTTTATTTCATTAAAAAACCATTAAGTTCATATATCTTATTTTCAAAATAGTTTAAACATCAGAGTATCCCCCAGAACCATATCACATGAATCATAAAACATGGGGAGCGGTACGATCACACCTTCGCTTTGTCACAATCTCCTAAAGTACCTGAAACAATATACTGAACTGTAAGCCCGAAAGCTTAGTGAGTTACCCCCAAAATACCAACCACATACAACCATAATCATAACATATTGTATCACAATACAGAGCAGCCATGCCTCTCAAGTCTGCAGTGTGACTGGTCCGCTTTCAACAGTCCTTCAGTTCACCTGGTCCACTCTCTGAGTCTACAGTATAACTGGACCGCCCACACCGGGCCTTCAGTCTATCTGGATCTATCCGAGCCTTCAGTATGACTGGACCGCCATACGGGCCTACAATCTATCCGGACCGCTCATAGGGTATGCTGGCCTTCAGCACAAAGCAGGACCGCCTCAACCCAAACATCAAGCAAATAACCATGTGTACATATAACAGGAAATCACATAACAGTCCATAGGCAAACAAATCGATCTAGCAGATCATAAAGCATAGCATCATCCTTACCTGGATATCGACCTAACCGGTCACTAACATAGCATCATCCTATATACCAGGATACCGACCTAAACCAGGTCACTAACATAGCATCATCCTATATACCAGGATACCGACCTAAACCAGGTCACTGACATAATACTGTCCCAATTACCAGGACGCCGATCTAACAGATCAATAAGCACATCAACAGTACGAGTACAGATATCAGATATAACTATCTCACAGATCATCGATCATAGCAATCTCTCATGACCAAGGCATCGACCTAACCAGGTCACTAACATACCAATCCTAACGGATCAGATGAGCATAACAACATACTGTCTATTATGATACCAATCTAACAGATCATGACCATATGTAGCATATTGTAACCAAGATAACAACTAAAAGGGCCAACCTTGGTGCCTTAGACCCTATTGATATAATGAGGATAACTCACCTGAAATTGCTGACTGAAAAGATAAGACCAAGCTGCTCCGACCTCCGACACAATCGCCGCCACTGAACACTACCAAAGTACCAATTCCATAAATACCAATATTACCAAAGTACCCTTGGAAGTCAAACTGGTCAACTCTTGGTCAAGGTCAAAGTCCTCAGTCAAAGTCAACCTTCCTAGTTGACTCTACTCGCCGAGTCACCCTGTCGACTCACCGAGTTCCCTTACCCAGAAAACTCTCATGACACAACTTAACTTGCCGAGTCGCCCCAAGACTTGCCAAGTCCAACGATCTCTGAGTCCCATCCTGTCCAACTCACTGAGTCGCCAACCGACTCACTAATCCAAGGCTTTAACCAAAAGAGGTTGGGGTTCTGCGACCTGACTCGCCGAGTCCAAGGCAATCTTCAACAGACTCGTCGAGTTGTTCTTCCAACTCGTCGAGTCCATGCACGTGTTCATACAACTCGTCGAGTACACCCATGTGACTCGCCGAGTCTCTCCAGTTCTCAATCCATTCAGAGGCTTTTCGAGCCATGCTGAGGCTCCAATCCGAAGATCCGCCCGTCTACAATCTATCCCTCACATAAAGTTGCAAATTTTACATGAAACCAAAGAGATATAGGCCCAAAACACACTAAGGCTTGGGTTTTAGACAAAAGGGCTTCACCAATAATTCAATAACTGTTGCTTTATGACTTTCTGGACCAATACAAGTCTAGATCTAAAGTAGCAACCCCAGATCTAGACTCCAAACCCGAAGTGGATCTCAATCATACCAAAATGGCCCCAAATCTCATTCAAGAATAAATCTAGAAGAAACAAAGGAAAGGTAACAACTCATTACCTCTAAGATGTGCCCAAAACTGTAGTAGATTCTGGATCTACACTACTTTCTTGATGCAAACTCTTTTGATCTTCAAGTTTCTTCCACTAGAACACCTCTCAAAGCTTCAATCTCCCTCCAATGGCCTTATACACACGAGCTAGGGTTTATTGGATCTTAAAGGGGGCTAAGGGAGATGAGGGGAGGACATTAAGTCCTTTAAATAGGGTGCAAACCCTAAGATTAGGGTTTTTCTCATCCCAGTACCAACTCGTCGAGTCCAACTTCCGACTCGGCGAGTTGGTCACTTAATTCGCGACCCAAACCCGCTCTGACTCGGCGAGTAAGCATACCTACTCGTCGAGTCCCTTCTTCGAAATTACACTTTAAACTCCTAAATCGTACTTCTGAAATTCGGGATGTTACAATATATCAATACATATAGGTTTTAATATATAATATTTATATCATAATAAATATTATATTATTGGATTATTAATTTCTTTTAATTAATATTTTTAATTATTATTTTTGTAATTATTTTTATTGGATTATTTCTTTTGTTTCTTTTAATTTATTATTTTCTTCATATACTAAATACTGTTTTATTGGATTATTAATTTATTTTAGTTAATTCTTTTTAAAAAAAAATTGTCGAAGTAATTATTTTTTATTGAATTATTATATATCAATACATATAGTTTTTAATATATAATATTTATATCATAATAAATATTATATTATTGGATTATTGTTATCTTTTAGTTATTTTTTGTAATTTATTCTTTTTTAAACTATTTTTTATTGGATTATTACTTTTAATTTATTATTTTCTTCATATACAAAATATTATTTTATCGGATTATAATAATAGTTCTTGTTAATTTTATTGGTTCCACCACAAAGTCATGGGCATGGTCGGTCCTAAGCAATTTGTTGCCCGGGGCAAAAAAGACATAATGATGCCCTAATTTTATATTATAGAACTACAACAAACAAAAATAAAACACTATATATATATATATATTTATTTTTCTAACAACCAATTCAATAAAGATATATAGGATTATGTTTTCAATAAAAACATATGACTAGAACCAAAAACCCATATAAGGAACAGAAAAATGTAATCTATATATCCAGTGTCATAATCCTTTTGTGTACTCACCATAGATAGTTTGTGCATGTTAGTCCTCAAGCGCATATTTGAGACAAGTGGCAATATCAACATCCCTTTTATATCAGCACATGCTCCAATTTTCAAAGGCTTTCCATTTGCTCCCTTGATGCAACACCAAATCAAATGGTAATGACATCACAGCAGTATCATGAAAGAATGCACCAACACATTATCAGATCAGCAACAAGGAAAGCTCCAAATGCTCAGCAAGTGAAGGCTCCACTCAAGTGTATTAGCACCAAATACTAATTCCTAAAAAGGGTATACAACTTTGAGCAGGAGACAACAACTGACCATCAATGAGAGCTTCAAACAATAATATGTTTGCTTGATTAGGGGAAACACCAATGCATTCAGCCATTACAAAGCCAAGAGAATACCCATTATAACAATAAAATATAAACATCAATACAAGTATTATGAGAAAAAAATAAAAATAAGCTTTCATTTCTTGTTTTGCTAATCTAAAACAATTGTACTTAGCACTTCTTCGAGATAGCCCCAATGATCTAAAAATGTAGAAAGTCGTATTAAAAATATCAAAAAACAAAGCCAAATAATTCGTAACTCTTTTAAAGAAAAATGTCATACAAATCCTAACCACTTTTAAGAATCTCTACTATAAATAAGTGAACAACAACATAACTAATAAAAGCAAAATACTGTTTCTGTAAACATAAAGCATAAAAAACATTTTGTTTATGTGAAAAGCATCACAATCATAATTTCAAGCATCAGGACATTTATACATTTTTAGAAACTAATATCATAATTTATAAAATTTACCCCAGTGCTTGTTGCCTTCAGTTCTCCTAAAACAAATTAATAACTTCACTGGTTCACTGCTTTACAATCATAATTCAGAAATCAAAAAACATTAATAATTATAGAAAATAAGAAAATTAATATAAAAAATCAGAATATTTACCTCAGCACTTTGATAGCTAAATGCTTTACAACCCGAATTCTAGAAATCAGAAAACTAATATATGGGAGAATGCGAACTCAGAGTTTAAATCCAAAATCAGGTTATGAAGGACCAAAGGACACATCGAGAAGAAGATATCTGAAATAAAAAATCAGGAGATTTTAGAGCTTGAATAAAGAAATCAGAGGAGGACTCAGATTTAAAGGAAAAAGCGATCAACAAAGGACTAAACGAGACTCCTCCATCTATGCGTGTCGTGACGTTGCGTTTACCCATACATTGAAGTGTGTCGTGTGCGTGTATCTTTTACCGCTCAACTGAGTTCTGATTTTCACGTTGGCGCCCTTATTTTGCCTACTGGGTAACTATGTTTGGCCCAAATAAAATGTGAACCATAAGAGACATAGAAAATCTGATGCCCCTCATCCAATTGCTGCCCTGGGCCTTGGCCCAGCTTGCCCGCCCCTTGGGCCGGCCTTGGTCATGGGATACGCAAAATCGTCGTCTCTCATCATCGAAATCATTAGGATCGCTGCCAAACACTTTCATTTCATCTAGCTTATAATGAGAAACCATTGGGAAAGTACCACCACCATCACTCGGTCACCACCACCACTTATAAATGTTATCGGGGTTTGTTGCGCATTATGTGGGATATGAAGGATTCTAGTGGATTATGAAGAGGTTGTCGCAGGTGGCTACCAACAACGCTGGGTGGAATAGGGTATGGTATCTATTGAACCTCCGATGAAGGTGTTTGGAGGTGATCCTACTTGACGATGATAAACGACACTTTTACGTATTTCGGCGACTTTTTGGTGAAACGAATAAAATTTAAAACAATTAATAGTATACATTCAAAATAAAATAATAATCCAATAAGATAATATTTATTATATTCAAAAGATAATAAATTAAAAGTAATATTTCAATAAATTAATAATTCAAAAAAACAAATTACAAAAATTAATAATCCAATAATATATTATTTATTATGATGTAAATATTATATATTAAAAATAATATTTGTTGATATATAATAATCTAATAAAAAAGAATTGCTCCAATAAAAAGAAATTATAAAAAGAATCAACTAAAAGAAATTAATAATCCAATAAAATAATGTTTCGTAATATGTAATAATCCCATAATATAATATTTATTATGATATAAATATTCTATATTAAAAACTATATGTACGGATATATAATAATTCAATAAAAAAGATTTAATTCGACAAAAAAATTAAAAAAAATAATTAACTAAAATAAATTAATAATCCAATAAAACAACATTTAGTATATGAAGAAAATAATAAATTAAAAGTAATAATACAATAAAAAATTACAAAAATCAACTAAAAAAATTAATAATCCAATAATATAATATTTATTATGATATAAATATTATATATTAAAAACTATATGTATTGATATATAACAATTTAATAAAAAAGAATTACTCCATCATTTATTTTTTAAAATCAACTAAAATAAATTAATAATCCAATAAAAAATATTTATTAATATATAATATTATATATTAAAAATAATATCTACTAATATATAATACTTCCTTACAATAAAAAAGAATGTATGCAAAATGGTCCTTATAGTATAGTAAAAGACAAAACTATGAAAATGGTCCATAGGGGTAAAATTGTCATTTAAGAAACTTAACGGATGAGGGACCAAAACCACAACAAAACTTGTTGAAAAGGACCAAATCTACAATTTTTCAAACGTTTGGACTGTAACCACATAAAATGAGAAACCACAGAGACCATTTTTGTAGTTTTGTCTATTTTTAAATACGAAGATTGTTAATATGGTTTTTATACGGGAAAATGGCATAAAAGTCCTTAAGTTTTTCAAAAAATATCGGTTTTACCCTTGAATGAGTTTTTTGGTCAATAAAGTCGGATACTTTCATTAAATGGTGTATTTATTTCGTTTGAGCCGGTAAACAAGTTGTACCCAATAACCCTTTAGAGACGGACGTTTAACTGACAAGTAGGCAAACGTTCGTTTAGCTGGAGAAGCGAACCTATCACCTTACCATCACTTTTCAACATGTAAACGTACTTCTTCACTCGGAAGCGTTTGTATAATCGACCTCATTCCTCTCAAATTAAGAGGTTTTTGAAGGAGATTAGGGTTCAATTACGGGGTAAAGGTGTTCTTAAAGGTGCAATTTGAGGTTATCGGAGAGTCGATTTCACAGGGTAAGTTGTTACATTTCATGTTTAATCTTTTTGTTCTTGAGAGGTGAACGTTAATGTGTTTGTGGCTTTTCAGGCTCTTGTGATGGATTGGGATTTAGAAGACGAAGGCAACACAAACCCATTTTCTAGTTTACGTGAGCCTTTCTCTGGTCTTAATGAGATAGATTTTGAGGTTCATGGAATATACTGTTGGATTAGGTGTTTGAGCTCATAACTATAATTGATATAAACTTAAATTGATAGTAGCACAATCCTTTTGGGTTGCCCTTAACCCTAGCAACTAGACATGATGATTTTTGGAGAGAGAGGTTGATTTATTATTTGACTAATAAATTGAAATAAATAATTTATTAATATATTAATTAGAATAATATATTAATTAGAAATAGTAATATTTTATTAATAATTAATCAAATTAATTGGAATTAATTTTGGGATTAATAGAATTAATTAAACGTGCATGATCTAAAGTGCAATTGTTCAATAGTTGAGAAAAAGGCTCCAGAACCTTCCTTCAAGAGGGTGGACGGTTTCTAGGGGATAATCTAGGGTTTGTAGATTATCCGATGTGGACAAATATGGAGCTAGATAATTACCAATTTGAAATATTATTATTATATTTAGATTAGGGTTCTCAAGGGCATCCTTGTACAAGTATATAAAGGACCCTATGCCTAGCAATTTCGGCCACTCATACTCTTCGAGAGCTAGGCTGAAATTTTGTCCTCCTTCATCCTCTCTCCATAATCTACTTCTTTCTTATGTTGGGTGTGAACCATTTGAGGCACGACACTTGTGGTGCTTGCTTTCAAAAGAGAAACAAGAGGATTTCTAGTTGTTTCCTATAACAACTAAAATGTACGTAACCCTAATCCTTCTCTTTAGAGTTTTTCGAAAATTACATAGGGTTTCTAGGGTTCTTATTTTGATGTTCATAATTATAGGTTCAACAGTGAAAACATAGATCTTGTTTTAGGTTGCATGCACACTTAAGAGTTTTAAATTTGTTTTGTTATGCCTAAAACCCATAAGTGGTATCAGAGCGTTTGGTTTTTTTTCAATTGAATTTGCTATAATTGTTGAATTTGATCAAATTAGGGTTTATGACAATTAAACCCTAAAAGACTTAAAATTCAAAATTAAGGTTAGGGTTTTGAAACCCTAACGTTGCCCTCTAAGTTTCGAGATTAGGGCTAGGGTTTTGAAACCCAAGCCTTTCTCCCCAAGAAAATTTTAGAAAATGGTATTAGTTGGTTAGGGTTTCCAAATTGTTTCATAATTATTATTTTAGTTGTTTAAAAGGGATAATTGGATTTTTTTTATAAATCCTATATACCTTAATTTTCAAAAAATAGAGGGTAAGGATTATGATTAAATTAATTGATAAATTTGATTGGATAATCCTTATTTGATTTAATATAATTAATTAAATGTTAATTAATAGATAATTATTAAATCATTTGGTTAATTTTTAATTTTAAATTAATTATTTAATTTTTGAAATTTAATTATAAACCCAATATTCTGAAAAAGTTTTAAAATACACCTTATACTATATGTAAAATTAAAAGTTTAATAATTACTATATGTACAAGACTAAGTTAGTTGAACCGCTAGTACGCCGCCTCATTCATAAAGCTAGTCTATAAGGGGGAAGGGGGGGGGGGGGTATAAGGAAACTACCTATAAAATAGTAGTTGAATGAGTGTCCACTCTCACTGACCGCTTCCTTGATTAATGGAGGGTCGTTAGCCGAACGGGTTTGATAGGAAAAGTTAATTTTCAATAAAAATATAATGCTATTAAAAGTAACTAAACCTTTTTTTATTAAAAATCTCAATCTTCGTTACTTTATAAAAATGTGAATTTGTATGCTAACCATGAGATTGCACATTACACTTTATGAATCTTTAATGAAGCGTATGTGGTTAACCGACACACTAATAGAGACTAATAAAGAGTTGTAACGGGTATCTCGTAAATTATCATTATTGATGGAGCGTGTGTGGTTTACCAACACATCAATTGGGCGAGGTTACCAAGAACATTTGCATAGTTATTCGCATCTTGTTTGTGATCCTCGATATCCCAGTCACAAATAGAAGAGCATAATTTGAGATTAAACAAGCCCTTGAATAGTTTCAATGAATCTCAAAAGATCTAGGAATTTCATCAAAACATAATGTCCTTTTTAAATTTCGTTTTCTACCGGTGGAATTGGTAAATCGTCATTTACCTACATTTATAAAATTTGCAATTAGATTACGACATCTATTTTCTAAGTTGTGAATTATATAGTTGGATCCTAACCTTAATATTTCATTTTTGGGTTGTTATATTAAGGATTATTCTTATCTCACTAAAACTAGCTTCTTTTTACAAATATATACTTCAAATGATGCTTTTGGTTCCTCCTCCTCCTTCCATAACTTTTTTCTGTTGAACATCTGCTCGAAGGTGACATTGAATGGCACCAAATATAATGAATGGATGCGCAACATTAAGATGACCCTTCGTTTCGAGGACACGTATTATGTCCTTGAGAATGAACTAAATGAGATTGACGAAGAGAAGGCCATTCTTGAAGAACTAGCCGTCTACAAGAAGCACTACAATGATGCAAAAAAATTTGCTTGCATCATGGTAACCACCATGACTCCTGAGTTGCAAAGATTCTATGAGGATTACTGGCCGTACGAGATGAACAAGGACCTTATGGAAAAGTACCATAAACGAGCTTGTCAAGAAAAGTATGAGGTAGTAAAGTCCATCATAGCAAGCAAAACGAAAGAGGGAGAGTCTGTTAGCAGTCACGTACAAAGGATGCAACGATACGTGGATCCCTTGTTAGGCTTAATGTGCATTTTGATGACGAGTTGGCTATTGACATAGTCTTGAACTCCTTACCAAGTTGTTATGATCAGTTCATCTTGACCTGTCATCTGAACAACAATGAGACCACATTGGCTTAATTGCACAACCTCCTACGAACAACTGAAGTAGAGATGAATGGAAAGAGGATTGCCTCCACTCCTGCTAGTTCTTCGGTTCTGTTCATTGGTCAAGGGAAGGGGAAGAAGAGGAAAGGTCCACCAAAGAAAAATTGGAAGGGAGAGTTTCAAGGTGGGTCGTCAAGCAATGGACCCAAAGGTAAATCCAGTTCTGATGCTCCTCCTGTTTCTGATCCCAAAGAGGCCACTTTCTTTTACTGCAATGACAAAGGGCATTGGAAAAGAAGCTACCCAAAGTATCTGCAAGATATTAAAGATGGCAACGTGAAGCCGAATTCTGCATGTATATACACTATCTTATATAATAACTCATCATATTCTCATTACTGGGTCCTTAATAAATGATGTGGATTTCACATTTGTTCTGATTTACAGGGGCTAAGAAGAAGTGATGTCACACCCCAAAACCGGAACGACGGAAACGTTCTGGGGCGGAGGACGTCATGTTCAGTATCACAACACAGCATAATAGTAAATAAGTAAACAACATCCATTGCATTAATATAATAGTTAAATACATGTGTGTTCATTTGTAAGTTTAAATGACACCAAAAATGTACTATCAAAATAAAGACGAGTCCTGGGTCCACTCCGTCTGTAACGCCCCGTTCCTAAGAGTACCTAATTGTGAGTTCCCGGGATTTAAGAGAAATGGTATTTTGGTCATCTTGTGGGAAAAGTGGAATAATGAGGGCCACATATGAAATTTGGGGACTCGCCGAGTACGCCCAACATAATCTGGGATTACGCCCAGCGTACTCTCAGAGTTTTAAAACCCTAAAATTAGGGTCAGCCACTATATAAGGAACATGTTGGTTCATACCCTAGCCTCCATAAGCTCTCCCTTAACCTCAGAAACCCTATATAGCCGTTCCACCTCCATTGTTGGGTGTGTTTGGCCTTGAAAGCTTATTTTGGCAAAGGAGAGGCTAGAAGAAGAAAGAGGAAGTTGTTAAGGAAGGAGTTGAGTGGCTGGAGCTTGTAGATCTGGAGAGATATCATCCTTTGGAGCTTATTTGAGGTATAAAGCTTCTTGCTTGTCAATTATTTTGCATAGATCTAAGTGTTGTGAAGTTTTGGCATCATTCTTGTCCCAAAAGTCCTCATCTTGATACATGCTTTGAGTTGGCCGAGATTATATGTCCTTTCAGACCTTTGGAAAGGTCTTGAGTGAGAAAAATGAGGTCCCAAGGGCTGTGGTTGTTCCATGTGTGAGATATGTAGGTCTTAATGGATTAAGACCTTGGATTAAGAGCTTTATGAACGTCCCAAGTGATAAATTTTGAGACTTTATGAATCTTAGGCATATTTGGCCTAGGGATCTGAAGTTTGGGCTTAAGAGCTTAAGCCATTAAGGAGTTATGAGGACTTAATGAGTGGTGAAGTTACGTCCCGCGTAACATATGATTACGCCCCGATCCTCGGTCGCGATTCAGCGTGCACGCCCAGCGTACTCCCTCTGTTGGGTTGTCATTTTGGGCCTTAGGGATTGGGCTGTTATTTGGGCTGCTGGATTTTGGGTCGTGACTGGACATTATGGTCAGATTGTTGTGGGCCCATTGGTTGTTATGGATCATGAGTTTAAGCCCATTTGGTGAGGTGGGCCCAATTTAGTAAATTGGGCCAATAGTGGGCTTTGCTTTGGACTTTTGGACTTTGGGCCATTGGTGGGCTTGGGAGCTTACTTAGTGTTGGGCCGGATTGAGTTAAGGGTAAAATGGTCAATTTACCCTTGGAGGAGTATTGTGCTTGGCCTAATGTTTATTTGTGCTATGTTGGCTAGTTTGGGATTTTCGGTGAGTCGGTGATTCGAGAGTCTGCTTCTTCAGTTTAGAGTTTCGACAGTGCGAGGTGAGTTATCCTCACTATATCAACCGGGTCTAAGGCACCAAGGCCGGCCCTTTATCGGATTGAGATCCGCGTATTTTGTTGTTATGTTACTGCTTTGATATGTTTGCATCCTGGTAGTTAGGATAGTATGTGTTAGAGACCTGGTTGAGGTCGGTATCCTGTTATGTAGGGTGATGCTATGCTAGTGACCGGTTAGGTCGGTATCCTGGTTAGGATGATGATATGTTATGTGATCTGCTTGATCGGCTTGTTGACTATGAATTGTTATATGATTGTATGTTTATATGCACATGGTTGTTTGGACTAGAGCTGGGTTGAGGCGGGTCCTACTTTGTGCTATAGGCCAAGATACCCAGGGCGGACCGGTTGTCCCGAAGGCCCAGCGAGCGGTCCGGATAGGCTGTAGGCCCCAAGAGGGCGGACCAGACGTGCCGAGGCTCCGAGAGTGGACCAGGCCGACTGAAGGCCCGGTGCGGGCGGACCAGTCATACTGTAGATTCAGAGAGTGGACCAGGTGGATTGAAGGCCCGGTACGGGCGGATCAATCACACTACAGACTCGATGTATATGGCTAGACTTGGAGGGTGGACCAGGTGGACTGTTGGCCGGTGCGACGGACCAGTCCCACAGTAGACCCGAAGTGCATGGCTGTTCTGTGATCGAATATGTTATGGCATGTTATGCGTGTATGGTATATGTGGTTGGTATTTTGGGGATATCTCACTAAGCTTTCGGGCTTACAGTTGTGGTTTAATGTGTTTCAGGTTCTTCAGGTGTCCGTGGCAAGGCGAAGGCATGATCGTACCGCTCCTCATATTTATGTTGTGATGTGATTCTGGGAATACTCTAAATTAATTGTATTGAAAACCTTTTTGTAATAATTTAATGAAATCGGGTTGTTTTTGAAAAGTTTAAATTAGTTGAAATTTTTCGGTCGTTACAAGTTGGTATCAGAGCCTTGGTTTGAGTGAATTGGAGGAACACTCGTGTTACTCCAGTCTCAAATCGAGGAGGGTTTTCAAAAGAGAATTTAAAATGGTTTTCAAAATGAGTAAAGGAGGACGCGGAGGTACGATCAGCCGGAGCCAGTAAGTAACCCCAAAATACCATACATGATATTTGTTTTTGAGCTTTGATAGAACAGCATGCTAGTGCTACGCTAGGGATCTTCAGGATTTCATGATAATGTTGCCTGATTCATGATGCCTGTTAGCCTAGGGTTCCCTTGTGGGAGATTTCCAGTGTTCCTCTAGTAGTGAGGGTTGAGCGCTTGTTTTGTATGTCTTTCACTAGGGTGTTGTGGTAGTACTTCATACAAATATGGGTAGGTGTGGAAGGTAGTATGGGCCCGTACTACTGAAAGCACAGGACCCATACACGTATCAGGGAAACCATGACCTCTAGGGTTGGGTTGAGAGTTGGTTCCCGGGTTTGTGGGAAGTGTCTGAGATTGTGTGGTGTTTTTCAGTATGGAGATTTTGAGGCATGCTGGGAGTGGATCCGGTTCAGGATCTGGAGCAAGAGAGGGAGTTCCGGGCGGGTCAGTACCGCCCGAGGTTATTGGTCAGATGAGCTCGTGCGAGTTGGATGCGAGGATTCGCGAGATCCTGCATGATGAGGTTGCTGCGTTGTTCCGGGCTGAGTTGCCGGAACTGTTTGGGTCGATCAAGACCACCATGGTTGAGTATTTTGATGAGCTCTATGCAGCTCTCACAGAGACGGCTGCCGCGACAGCTACAACGGCTGTAGCAGCGGCAGGGGGAGGAGTTGGTTGGGGTTTTCAGTATCAATAATTCGATAATACGAAGCCTCCCACCTTTGATGGATTTCAGGACCCGATTGTTGCTATGAGATGGTTATCGGACGTGGAGGGGTGTTTCTTCACGTGTTCATGTCCTGCCGAGGCTCGGAGAGTGGACCAGGCCGACTGAAGGCCCAGTGCGGGCGGACCAGTCATACTGTAGACTCAGAGAGTGGACCAGGTGGATTGAAGGCCCGATGCGGGTGGAACAATCACACTGCAGACTCGATGTATATGGCTAGACTCGGAAGGTGGACCATGTGGACTGTTGGCCGGTGCGGCGGACCAGTCACACAGTAGACCTGAAGTGCATGGCTGTTCTGTGATCGGATATGTTATGGCATGTTATGCGTGTATGGTATATGTGGTTGGTATTTTGGGGATATCTCACTAAGCTTTCGGGCTTACAGTTGTGGTTTAATGTTTTTCAGGTTCTTCAGGAGTCTGTGGCAAGGCGAAGGCGTGATCGTACCGCTCCTCATGTTTATGTTGTGATGTGATTCTGGGAATACTCTAAATTAATTGTATTGAAAACCTTTTTGTAATAATTTAATGAAATCGGGTTGTTTTTGAAAAGTTTAAATTAGTTGAAATTTTTCGGTCGTTACACCGTCCTTCAAAAGCTGCGTGGGTGTATCTGTCTTACTGGTTCCCTGAGAATACAAGTTATTTTGAAAGAGAGGATCAGCATAAAATGATGGTGAGTTCATAAGTAATTAGTGTCATTGTTGTTGTAAAATGTATATTGAAAATGTTCACAGTATAAGTTTATAGTAAAAGTTTGTAAGTGTTTACTTGGAGTAAAATGTTCGTTGTAAATGTTTATAATCCGTTTGTACAAAGTTAGTATCTTCCTAGAAAATCCCATATTTTCTACTAAATTGCAGTCTTCTACCAAGACCCAGATGTTCGGTTTGTTCGTTTGTAAAAGTGTGTACTTTCCCAAGTCTAACTATTGTTATCAACTTAGGTTGTACTTTATCGTTTAATAAGAAAACATTTCAAAGTAAATGTATTAGGGAAAACATTATAGAATTATAGTTTTGTATATGGAAACTACCGTAGTACTACTTACCTTAAAGCCTATGAATTATAAGGTAAGGTGATATTTGTAACCATACTGATCGACGGCGCAGAACACGACGAATAAAGACGTCGAAATAAAAGTGACATTTTTCACTCCATGGATTGGTCGGTCGGGGACTATAGGTAATAGTCAGGGTGCAGGGTAGACAGTCCCGTATAGATCTATACACACAATTCCCGCTCTCCCTCCAGGAGATTCTGGTTACCAACATGACAACGGTGGAATCCACGTCATGTAGAAGTAAATCTCATATTCTAATCGTTATGTTGGGGCATGTTTACTTGTAAATGTATATGTATATGTGTTTATTTGTTCCTCATAATAGTAAGTTATGTTTGTTTCTCATCATAGTAGGTATTGACTCATGTATGAACTGACTCTTTGTATGTTTTCTTATACTAGAAATAGTAAGTAGTATACCTCTAAACTATACCTATTATAGTTTACTGGTAATGTTGTTTAAATGCCTATCTACGTACCGAACTGAAATAAAAGCTTTTATATCTATATACATATACATAATATATAACTAAGGTTCAAACAATACTTAGACAAACAACCGAATACTCTAAGTCCACAACCAAACAATGAACATGAAGTAGAGCGAGTTATCAGTCCTAAGCCCTTTCAAACTTACTTATATAACTATATCTATATAGATATGATTTTTGACAATAAGTAAAAGAGTTTGAATAAGTAGTTTTAGTTTGAAAAGAATTTGATAAAGATGTTTTTGAAATAGATGTTTGATAACGCAGTTTGAAAGTATAAGAAGATCTTTCTGTTTGTTCTAGTTATTAATCACATGCGATTGATATAATAACTACAATGTTTCAACTTGTATCCCCCCCATAAACACATTTAAAATCATTTAAAAGGTAGATTTAGGGGTATGAACTCACCTGTAGTGAGTGGTTTGGATGAAACTTCTGTATAGGATTGCTAAGTGCCAAGTGAATACTTGAACAAACACACGGATCCTAGTTAACATATAATGACACATATATGTATCTAATTAGTGATTAAACAACTAATTAAACAGGTATAGACATCCTAGAACATGGAAAACACTTTGATTCAAGTGTTATAAGATCATAGGGTTGCATCTAAGGGTTGTATGGATTTGCTTTAGATTTTACGGACCAAGGACCAACTCTCCATGAGTTTACGGCCTAGGGTTTGCGGCCCTTATGGGTTTACGGCCGTAAACCTATGGTGACTTGTACCGATTCGATGTTTAAGGTCCTTAGCTTAAGGGGAAGGTGTACTAGACCAAGTTCTAAGCCTTAGGAAGGAGTTTAGGGCAACTTTGCACCCTTTATTAGAGTTTACAGCCAAGGGAGATTGCCTTGGCCGTAAACTCCCTTGGTTGTTTGATTCTTGGTGTTTTCAAGTCCCTAACTCATTATACTATTTTATAAAC
Source organism: Lactuca serriola (assembly GCF_051521515.1). NCBI lineage: Eukaryota > Viridiplantae > Streptophyta > Magnoliopsida > Asterales > Asteraceae > Lactuca > Lactuca serriola. The sequence continues at coordinate 175,129,756 of NC_136411.1, read as the reverse complement.
ATGTAATGGAGGTAAGGACTTACGATTTGAAGGCTAGAGAGGGGTGTTTTTGGCCCAAAACACACAAGTGTTCTTGGTGTTCTTGAGGATCTTGAAGATCTAGAACAAAAGATGGAATTTGTGGATGGATTCAAGGGTGAATCAAGGAGAAATGATGCAACAACACATAAATGGAAGGATTTACTTACATTTGGGAAGATTTGAAGAAAAATCTTGAAGATCCTTGGGAGAGAATCCAATTTCTCTAGCTTGGAAAGTGAGGAATGAGTGAAAAATGACTAAGTGTCATATATATATTAGGGGTTTATGGCCACCATGTGTTTACGGCCATAAACTCACGTGGTGTGGCCGTAAACTCCACATGATGATGGCTAGGGCTTGTTTGATAGTTTACAACTCCAATTGACACTTCCTTTCACTTATTCTTTTGATGAATTAAGCTCAGAATGCTCAACCAGACTCTAAACTGTGCTAAAAGTTACCAGAGGTAAGTTTGACTTTTATTGAAGTGCTTGATTGTACAAGATAAAAATTTCAGGTTGTCACAAGTGAAGAGGTGGAGCATGGTAGAATAAACTTGATCATGAGGATAGGTGATCTTCACCTGTCACCAAGATTGGAGTTTATAGTATAGTGCTTAGTAATGGTGTTGATTTAGATTTGATAAACTATTGCTACTCGTCAAAAATGAAACGAAACATTATTTCTTTTCATGCATTGTTAAGACAAGGTTTTATATATTCTTTTAATGATAAGAATAGTTCTATTTATCCTTATAAAATGGTGTTTTTTATTTTGAAGCTTTACCTTGTGATAGTGTGTATGAAACTGTGATGTGTGTAGAAAATTTAGGCAATAGTGTATTTCAAATTGATTCATCTAATGGTATAGAAAAATCATGCTTGTGGCATTGTCGTCTTGGACACATTAACAAGAAACACATCGCCCAACTCCAATAGGATGCAGTCTTGGAATCATTTGACCTAAGGTCAGATGATACATGAGAATCTTGTCTTTTGGGTAAGATAAAAAAATCACCTTTCACTAGATCTTATGAAAGAGGTGAAGGTTTGTTGGATCTCATATACACAGATGTGTGTGGGACCTTTAGATCATCCACATGGGATACTAATCGATTTTATGTGACTTTTACTGATGATTATAACAGATATGGTTATGTCTACTTAATCAAGAATAAGTCAGAAACCTTTGAAAAGTTCAAAGAGTTTTAGCAAGAAGTCGAGAATCAATTAGGCAGGAAGATAAAGATGCTACGATCAGATAGAGGCGAAGATTATCTTAGTATCGAGTTCCATGACTACCTCAAGTAATGTGGAATAGTTTCACAATTGAAACCTACTAGGACACCACAACTTAATGGTGTGGCTGAGAGGCGCAATCGAACCTTGTTAGACATGGTTCGTTCCATGGCAAGTCGAGCTTCTCTTCCAATTTCATTCTGGGGGTATGCGTTAGAGACTGGCACCCACATTCTTAATTTTGTCCCAACTAAGAAGGTTGCCAAAACACCTCACGAGGTAATGAATTGATTATGATGAGACCTTCTCACCAGTGGCTAAGATAAAATCTATTAGGATACTACTCGCCATAGTTATGTTTCATGACTATGAAATTTGGCAGATGGATGTCAAAACCGCATTCCTTAATGGGAAGTTGGTTAAGGATGTTTACATGAGTCATCCAAAGGGTTTTGTTGATGCGAAGTATCTAAATAGAGTGTGTAAACGTGATAAATAAATCTATGGATTGAAACAAGCATCTCGCTGATGGAATCTTTTCTTTGATGAGATGGTCAAGGAGTCTGGATTCTCTAGAAGTGAAGACAAGTCCTATGTTTATGTCAAAGCTAGTAGGAGTATAGTGACGTTCCTAGTATTGTATGTTGATGACATACTTCTTATAGGAAACGACATTCCAACTTTACAAGAGGTTAAGTCTTGGCTTGGAAAGTGTTTCGCTATGAAGGTTCTATGAGAGGCAACTTATATTATGGGGATAAGAAATTCTAAGAAATAGGAGTAAAAGATTAATTGGACATAGTCAAAGTACATACTTGTAAAAGGTTCTAAAACGTTTTAGTATGGAGAATTCCAAGAAAGGAGAACTGCCTATTCAGAGTAATACTAAACTGAGTAAGACTCGGAGTCCGAGTACCGATGCAGAGATATCAGAAATGAGTAGAGTTCCATAAGCTTCCACCGTTGGATCTATCATGTATGCTATGAAATTTACTTGCCCTGATGCGTCCTTTTCTTTGAGTATGGTCAGTCGTTATCAGGGAAATCCAGGTAAAGCTCATTGGATAGCAGTTAAGAATATTCTCAAGTGTATGCAGAGGACTACAGATTGGGTCCTAGTACTTGGTGGCAGTGATACATTGAGAGTAATTAGGTATAGTGACGCTAGCTTTCAAACAGACGGAGACAACTTCCATTCTCAATCTAGTTGGGTGTTTACCTTAAATGGAGGAACAATTACTTGGAAAAGTTCCAAGCAAGAGACAATGGCCGATTCTACCTATGAATCAGAGTAGATAGCGGCCAACAAAGCAACAAAGGAGGTAATTTGGTTGAAGAACTTTATTTGAGATCTTAGATTTGTGCCAACAATCAAGGAGCCAATGGAATTTTTCTGTGATAATGAAAAGGAGCGGTTACCTTGAAAAAGGAACCAAGATATCATGGCAGATCAAGACATATCAACAAAAAATATCATTTCATCAGACATAGGGTAGAAGAAGGTCACCTCGCAGTGAAGAGGGTATCATCTGAAGATAATCCTATAGATCCACTCACAGAAGGTCAGAGTAAGGTTAAACACATTGAGCATGCTAGGAGCATTGGTTTGAGATATGATATTACTTTTAGTAGTCAGACAGTTAGTTTGAAACTTGCAGCAAAGTAAATGTAATTGATTTTTTGGTGACTAAATAATAGCGAATTATTTATGAGTTTGTTTACTACCTTTTGTCAATTGTTTATTAGTGTGTTTCATTTTTTCATGTTTTACGTCCCAAATAGTTCGATTATTCAAAAAGTCCACAGTTGATCATAATTTTGGAAGTAAGTAGTGAATTAAGACTATCGTGATCTGATTTGTAGATTGTCTAAATAGTTTTGGACATAGCAATAGTGTTACTAAAATTTTCATGAGTACTTAGAAATGGAGATTTAAGTATTGGATTAACCCACGCTCAGAGAATTACTTCATGGAATTTATCACGAGTGATCATGAGACGATAATATCTTATAATCTTAAAACAGAGATATACTCGTGGCTTACAAATCAATTGTGCATTGATGATATGTAAACGTATCAGTAACTTGATGTTATGAAACGTGTTGTTGTGCATTATTTGATGAGTAAATGGTGCAAGCATATAAGTCAAAGTTTATTCATTCATTTTGCCTTTACAAGAAAAGTGGTATCTTTGGGCCCCTTGGTGATTTGGTGTTGACTTATAGTGTCAGGCCCGACCATGACTAAATTGATGTGTTCGATTAAAAGTTCTATGTCATTACAAATCAAAAATCGGGAAACAAAGTATTGAAAAATGAGATTGATTTTGTTCAATGTCTCATGTCCAAATGATATCTTGCAAAATGGAGGATTATATGATCACTTATCTTAGGACACGTAACTGACCGGGTCTGAGTTCGACAATGACTTTTGGAAGCTACAATTTGTTGATCAGTTTAGAAGTTATACAGGGAATTATAGTCATAAATTTATCCAATTAGGAGACTTTTGGATTAGGTGTCTAAGCTCATAGTTATAATTGACATAAACTTGGATTGATACTAGCACAATCCTTTTGGTTTGCCCTCAAACCTAGCAACTGGACAAGATGATTTTTGAAGAGAGAGGTTGATTTATTATTTGATTAATAAAATGAAATAAATAATTTATTAATATATTATGAGAATAATATATTAATTAGAAATAGTAATTTTATAATTAATAATTAATCAAAAATTAATTGGTATTAATTTCAAGATTAATGAAATTAATTAAAAGTGTAGGGTCTAAAGTGCATTTGTTCAATAGTTGAGCAAAAGGCTCCAGAACCTTCCACCAAGAGGGTGGATGGTTTCCAGGGGATAATCTAGGGTTTTTATATTATCCACCCACACCTCCTCTGTCATTAACTGCTGAAGAAACACTACCAATGTCAGTTAATCACTTCATGAATAAAATTACATGCAACAAACCTTAAATAATCTTTCGACTAAAGGACTCAACCCTACAATAGTTGGACTCAGACAAGAGCTGCACGATAGGTTCAACTCCTTTACTATAAGATTATTTAACCCTCATTGCCTGTAATTTAATATATTCATTTGATGGTTAACTCTCATCGACATGAGTTCCACAAAGCACGAAGCAAGCAACATTCGAGCAGAGGAGCCGACTAGCACTAAAACACGATAAAAACGGACAGATTCTCATACAAACTCTCGATCTCACCCAAAATCATGAGTACACCTTCTCCCTGCCCTCATTTTCTCAAGAGTGGCTAATCATTCCTCACGTCGACCCGCTATGAACCACACCCACTCCAGGGAAACTACTACATCCTCATCCAATAACGCAACTACCGGCTGACCCCACACAACTCACCATACCACTAACTGTTGTGTGACTCTCTATTGGTTCCAGATGAATATTGCATGAATACAATCACATACCCCATATTTTAAACAATCTTAGGCTAACAGATTCAATCCCACAATGGTTGGGTCAGACAAGAGCTACGCAGCAGGACCAAACCCCTTATCTTAAGATCATTTAAACCTTGCAGCATGTGACTTAGCGTATTCACTCAATAGTGAATTCACATGCGAAAGAGTCATACCTAAATCAATCAGGAATTTTATAAGAGTTAAGGCATTATATAATAAGGCAATTCTATCATGCAATTCCTAAAGATCCATAGCCTCTCACTAGCATGTTGTTCTAACATATCACAAGATCAAATAACAGTGTGATAATTTTGGGTCTACTTACTGGCTCCGACTGATCGTACACATGACATACTCTTTTTAGTTATTTTGAAAGCAACTTTGAAAGTAATTTATAAAATCTTTACTTTGAAAACCATTTTTAAAACCCTTTTTCCTTAGTTTGAGAATGGATTCACACGAGTGTTCCTCCAATTCACTCAAACCAAGGCTCTGATACCAACTTGTAACATCTGAAAATTTTCAACAATTCTAAACTTTTCAAAATGATCCCTTTTCTAATAAAATGTTTACAAAATAGAGTTCTCAAACAGTATTTGAAAATCAGTGCCTCCCAAGATCAATAACAGGAAATCAGGATGTGTACGGTCACGCCTTTGGCTTGCCACGAATCTCTGAAATACCTAAAACCATAAACCAAGAACTATAAGCACAAAGCGTAATGAGTTTCCCCCAAAGTACCAACACACAACAGATAACATATACAACAAACAACATGCATACAAGGCCTTCAACATAACTAGAACGCCCCACTGACCTACAATCTATCTGATATGCCCACAGAGCCTTCAGTCTGACAAGAATGCCCCACCGGCCTATAGTCTATTTGGTACGTTCACATAACCGTCAGCATGACCGGTACGCCTCACTGGGCCTTCAGCCTATTTGGAACGTTCTTCGGGCCTTCAGCCTGACTGGTATGCGCTAGTGGCCTTCAATCTATCTGGGACGCCCTCGGTTTGTTGGCCTTCAGCACAAAGCATGACCGCCTCAACCCAAACCCACACAACATGTCAACATATACATATCGAAACACATATAAGCCCAGTAAATCAAAACAATATATCGATATAAACATTTCGGGTTTGTTGACTGACAACACAAAGCAGTGCAGTCTTACCCCAACCACACTACGACACCATATACACAACTGAACATATAACCAGAATAGATAACAAACAGATCTAATAGGTCACCGCAACACTCAATCATACGATAAACCATGATAACAATACAAGGGGTCGGCATTGGTGCCTTCGAACCACAAGTACAGTGAGGAAAACTCACCTCGCACTACCGAATCATAGAGACGATCCCTAGATGTTGGATGACAGATCCTCAGATCGCCATCATCAAGACAACACCCCATCAATAGTTGATCCCATGAATAATCTTTGACTGCAGATCTGCTAAAATCCACGCACTATCAGATACCACAAAGAAAACTCATCAACATCTAGCTCATGACTCACACTATGAGTCCAAATTAGGGCAAAAGACCTTTTTACCCTTCCTCAAGCTTGGCCCAAAGCCAAGGCCCATACTAGATGACCAAAGGCCCAAAATCAAAAATAAACATCTAAGGTCCAAATATGACCCAAATTTCCAAATTGGGCTCAATTCCTTCCGTGGGCCTTCACCCAAGAAGTTCCAACAAGACAAAAAGCCCAAACCATAAAATCTAGGTGGCCCAGCATGGACCAAGACAAACCGAGCTCAACATTGAAGCCCAAAACGAAGAGGCCTAAACTGCCGCGTATGCAAGGCATACTCTGGAGGTACGCTCAGCGTATATGAGGCTATGCAGAATCCACCATCGGGGTGGCTGATTGGGTACATGGGGCGTACACCTCCCTATGCGGGGTGTATCCTCGCAAAACTCATTTTTGTCATAAGTGCTTAATGGCTTCAACATTTAAGCTCAAACTTCAGATCAAGGGTCCAAAGGCATACTAGGGTCATAAAGTCTCAAACTTTATGACCTTACATGTCCATAAAGCTCTTAATACGGGGTCTTAATCCATTATGACCATTATACTAAAATTATGAGACACTTCTAGCCATTGGGACCTCATTTTTATGACCAAGGACCCCTCCAAGGGTCTGAAAGGGCAACTCAAAACATCCATAACATGCCATGCTCAAGATGGATCATTTGGGACAAAAAAGAAGTATAAAAAGACTTAAACATGAGATCTATCAAATGAACCATAAAGGTATGAACTTTATACCTTTAGATGATGGAGAAAAGAGCCAAACTTCCAGATGCAATCCTTGCTTCAAGCTTCCAAGCTTCTTGATGCACCTTTCCTTCCTTTAAAATACCAAGAACTCACTTTAGGGCTCAAAATCACACTTAATGGGGGTTAGGGTTTTGCAAGAATGACTCTAAGGCTTTAGGAGAAAAAAAAAGGTGAGGATAAATGACCATAAGGATGCTTAAATACCCCTCAAACCCTAAAACTTAGGGTTTATTTCGGACATGAGTACGCCCAATGTACATATGTGTATGCCCAGCATACTAGGTCACACCCTAGTACGATTAGTGTACTCATATGTACGCTCGGCGTACCACTCATTCTCCCAAAATCACGATCTTGGCACTAGGGCTTCTTGCAACTACTTTCTTCCAAAAAAAGGACCAAAATGACATACCTTAAAACCAACAGATGAACTTGAAAATAACTTAAAACCGGGGTGTTACAAAATAAATTTTATACATTATTATTATATTTATTATTCGTTTTCTAATTACAGTTTAGGCTACCGGGAGTACCCGCGTTATCGCCATACGTGAAGGACATTATGCTCGTGGACACCACCCCCAGGTGGCGTTATTGTGTGTGGTGTTATTAGCCATGGTTTGATTTACGAGGAATCACGTGCTTACTCTCTCTTCTCCTATTTCTGTCTTAAATGTACAAACATATAATACACATACTACAAGTACAGAAAAATGACATGGAGTGATAACCATTTCCTAGAAGTGTGGTGATGAAGTAATAGTGATGTGACGATGAGGTAACAATATTTTTTAAGTCGTCAAGTGGTGACCACGCTTAATAGCCTTATATTGGACTGGTGGGTGCCATACCACACTCATGACAGTACTGCACTGTCATGTCATCACCACATCACTTTTCCATTCACCTCACAAAACAGGTGGATGACATACCACACCTTACCACACTTTTAATTTTTGTAAGTGAATAAAATATAATTTAATATATTATAATTATATAAAATTAATATAAATAAAATACTTCATTAATTAAAAAAATTACACACTACATTAAAAACATAAATTAAAAAACATACTCAAAATGTCGAAAGAAAATATGATCTAATCATCGTCACAAGACACGACATCATAATCCTCGCCTAAATCTTTTTCAAATGTTTCTGACTTGTCATCGGTAGAGTCGAATAACTCATCATCATCAAAAATCGTCCACATCGGATTCACTCAAGCATTGAAAACGTGTTCCACCAAATCCGCACGAAGATTGTGGTATTCAACTTGGTCGTATTTGTCCGCCATGTACGCTTGCGTACCAATACCAACTCCTTGTACATTTGGTAAATCCTCATTTTCTTTGTACTGGAAAATCTCTTTCCCCTCATCTTCTATAATCATATTATGTAATATAATACACGCATACATACGACTACTTATTCGTTTTCGCTCCATAGATCGCACCAGTGCTACAAATATCTGCCAACGTCTCTTTAGAACACCAAAGGTTTGCTCGATATCCTTCCTAGAAGATTCTTGGGCCAAATTAAACTTTATTCGCTTTTCATCATTTGGATATGAGAATGATTTCACAAAAGTAGTTACTCGGGATATATCCGATCAATAAGGTAATATCCATGCTTGTACGATGTACCATTTGACTAAAACGGAACATCATATGATTTCCCAAGGGAGATGTTGTTGAATATTGACAATAGGTCTAGAACTTTGATGTCATTGTTGGAACCCGCTGGACCAAAAAATTCATTTCGTATCCATAGATCATACGATGCTACTACTTCTAAAATTATTGTTGGCACTTTTTGATTACCATGCATAAATTGACCATGCCATACGTTATAGCATATTGACCAACCCCAATGCATACAATCAATACTACCAAGCATTCCAGGACCCATGCTTGTTTTCATCTGTTGTATATAGTTGGTGGATGTCACTTATTGTAGGCTTGTGTAAATGCAAATCACAATTGATAATAATCACAACTCTAGCAAACTTGTATACATAATCCGTCATCATTCGCTCTGACATCCTCAAATACTCTCCACATGAGTTCGATCCCATGTTGTCAACAATGCGAATATGGAAATTGATTTTTTATGTCGTTAACAATGCGCTGAAAATATGGAAACCTTTTTGACGAACTGCAAGGGTGCATTTTTGAATTGAGGAGAAACCTTTTTGACCTCTTCCATTAACTCGCTGCTGAAAATATGGAAATCGATTTTTTATGTCGTCAACAATGCGCAAAAATAATTCCTTCCTTACCCGGAATTGATGTCTGAATTTTACGACATACACTGCATCGTCGACAAAGTTGATTGTGTCCGACTTCATGATTTCTCCGTAAATGAGGGTTTCTAAGTTTTGCTTAGGAACTTTCAGCTTCATTTTCTTGTAGGTATGCTAGTGTTGTTCGTATAATGTCTCCGATAAACCCCGCTTCCCGCAACGCCTATGTATTCGATGAAGTGGACGACGACGATGAAGACATTTTTAAAGAAAAAAGTTATATACAGAGTGTTTGGTGTTTTTTTGTGTTGGAAAATGAGATGTGAATGGTAATATTTATAGTGAAGTTAAAAAAAATAGCCATTGAAGACTCAACAATCAAAAGAGAGAGCAAAGGGTACGGTGAACTTGTTTCTTGCGGTATACTCACCATAGTCTTTTGGTGGGGGTCAGAGTTGTGTTTGCCGCACGCTGCGGTGCCAAATCAGCAACTGCAATGTGCGGTATCCTGTGCACCGAGTGACATTAGTATTAACTTATAAAGGATACATCATATCCGTACTTCCTACCCCATTCCATTCCACCCCAAATCATACCATAGAAAATCAAACGAAAAGACTAAAAAACCTATAAAATCAAACAAACAAAAATTAAAACCTAAACAATCAAACTGAGAAAGTACCTACAGATTGATGCCAACGCAAACCCAATAAATCAAACAAAAATCATACCCATTAAAGCGAAGATAGGTTAGAAGAGAGTCTTGTTGTCAAGCTAGCCGGTTGGGTCTAAAGAAAAAAGGTAGCTTAAGAAAAGTTAATGGTTTAATGGATTACATTAATGGTTCTTTCTAGTGAAACTAAATACCCTGCCTTTAAAAAAATCGTAAATCGTAGTTGATTAGAACATTCCCTTTTGGCATATAATGTTATTGCATTGATCCATGGAAACGATGAAGGTACTATTGATGGAGTGGTGGTTGTTCTCCAACTGAGAGAGAAAGAGGATGATGTAAGGGAGAGAAATGGGAATAAATGAGGGATGCGAGATATAACAAACAAGACGAGGAGTGACACCACTAGATGGTGTTGTTTTTTTGGTATATTTTCAGTGAAAATATTTAATTACAAGGAAGGGGGAGTTAAAAAGTGGGAGTCTTGATGAGAGGCGGGGTGGAACGAGAGCCAAGAAAAGGATGGGATATGTGTTTGGTTGAGTAGGTTTATATCTATCTATATCTTCTTTACAACTCAATCATCCAAATCATTATGGTTCAATATAAATCATATATTTTGAACTAAATTCATGTGAAACACCCAACTTTTTATCTTATGTAATTAATTGGTTGGTTAATTGAAATATTTGTCTATATAAAAAGATTATTTAATGTTTGGTTACTTACAATGAAAGAATTATGTGAATGATAAAATATGGTGGTGAAAACTATAAGTGAATATGATAATCAAAGTATTGAAAGCCTAAAAGCTATTTAAGTGATTATCTCAGTTTTAATTTATAGTCAAATATTTCCATTCTACTTTCTTTATAGGTCAATAAATTCTTTATGTTTATGCATTTGAAGCCAAAAAAAAACATGAACCTTTTACGATTTGTTTTTACAATTATTGAATATGTATGTGCTTTAAATGTTGTATTATCTTATTTTTTGTTTGGACATTTAGAATTTGAGTGTATGAAGATGAATCTATTTAAAGTTTGATTGCATATATGTATTTTTTTTTTGTTCATGTAGGTATTGTTTTTTAAGAAAAAATAAGATATAGAAGTTGTATTTGTGTCTTCGTTATTATACCACATTTTTTTAAAACAAATTAAACTTGTTTATTAATCTATTTTATATTTATATAACTGTTATAAAGGAAGTCATCCAAATCAATATGATTTGAAAACTCTACCTTTCAATTTATGCTAATTAATTGTTTGGTTAATTGAAATGTATGTCTATATAAGAAGATTATTTCATGTTTGGTTACTTACAATGAAAAAAAAAGAGGTGAATGATAAAATATGTTGGAAAAAACTAGAGGTGAATATGATAACAAAGGTATTGAAAGCCTAAAAGTTATTTAAATAAGTTTCTCATTTTTAATTTATAGTCAAATATGTTTCATTCTACTTTCTTTATATTTCAATAAATAGTCATGTTTATACATTTGAAAAAAAAAAGATGAATCTTAAGATTTGTTTTTACAATTATTGAAGATGTATATGCTTTAAATTGTGTCATATCTTATGTTTTTTTTTTTCTGATCATTTATATTTTAAATGTATGTTTATGAATTTATTTAGAGTTTGATCATTTCTTTTGTTACATATATGTATTTTTTTTTTATTTCATGTATGTACGTTTTTTAAGAAAAAAATAAGATACAGAAGTTGTATTTGATTTTTCATTTTGTTTCATAGAAAAATCAAGTATATTATACCACATTTATTTAGGCTTTTAATGATATAAACTTCTTTATTATTCTATTTTAAGAAAATAACTATTTATCTTTTATAATAAATTTTAGGTAGATTGTTATCGTTCTAAAGTAACAATTTTTTTGAATTATTAAAATAATATACTTAATTTTTTATTTTAAATATGAGTTAAATAGAAACCTTAAATCAAAATGTCAATTAAAGTTACAAAAAAAAAATAATAATAAATAAAACAAAACAAACAAATGACTTTCTTTAAAATAGTTAGCAATTTATAAATGTAGTTTTAAATGTGATTGCTAAATTGTAATGTCAAGTTATATAATTATTATAAAACAAGTTATCCAAATATGTTGTTCAAGGTTACCTTCTATTCATGAACCGTGAACCGTATTCATTTGAAACTAACACAAAAAGTTATCTTATTTAATTACTATAATTAAAAAGACTCTTTCATTTATGATACTACAACTCACGTAATTTTTAATTTATAATACTTAATTGGTAATTATGACATATAAGTTCTTATTAAATATATACAATTACTTGTATAAACAAGTTTCAATAGTTCTTTATTTCATGGTACATAATAAACTTACTTGGCTAAATTAAATGTCCATCTTTCTTAAGAAATTTCTATTTATATTAAAAACTAGGCGAATGCCTGTGCGTTGCGCAGAAGCATCTATATATCTGAAATCTTTACAAATATATGTTTTTTAAAATATAACAATAATGTTGGTATTAAATTTGATATAGTAATTCATATACTAAGTTGATATAATATATTGATTATTTTAAATTAAATGATAATATATATATATATATATATATATATATATATATATATATATATATATATATATATATATTTATTAAAACTGCATAATCTCAATCTTTTGATCGATCCCTGCCCACGGGTTAATCATGAATAATATTAAATATAATATACGGTTTAATGTTATTTATAGTTGTAATTTTTAATTATTTTTTATAAATTTATTTGCTTAACGTTTTAATTTCTATCATTGTAATTATTAAAAACCTCAAACATTTTTTTTTTATTTTAAATCTAACAATATAATCATTTATATAGAGTTATTTTTAACTATTGTTATTGTAAGTTATTTTAAGATATTTATTTGAAAACTTTTAACGATTATAAAAAAATTTAGAAAAAATTTTAGTTAAATTAATATTACAATTTAGTTTTTTCATTTAGCACTAAAATTTATCACTTTTAACTATTCACAAAATACTTTTTGGATTTTTTAAGTGGAACTGGAATTTATATTGAAGTTCACCCTGTAATGTTATATTTAAATTAACAATTTAAATATTTTGTCCAAACTTTTCAAAAATTATAGCTTTAAACTGATAATGGTTTACATACAACAACATATTAAATCTAATAAAATTAGTATAATATGTTACAGTTAAAGACATACATTTATAAGTAGAAGTAAAATATTATTTTAATATTGAAATTTAGTTTATTTATGATTACACTTTAGGTTTGATACTTATTTAACCTTATTAACCACTTTATAATTTTTATTAGAAAGACACTACAATTTATCACTTTTAAATATTTATAAAATATTCTTTGGGTTGTTTAAGTTGAACTAAAATTTATATTTAAGTTGATCCTGTAACGTTGAATTTAAATTAAAATTTTAAGTATTTTATACAAATTGTTCAAAAGTTGTAGCTTTAAAATGATAATGGTTAACATACAACGACATATTAGACCTAATAAATAAAGTATAATAGGTTAAAAGTTAAAAACATAACTTTATAAGTAGAAGAAAATATATATTCTTTTAATAATAAAATTTAGTTTATATATGATTACACTTTAGGTTTGATATTTATTTAACCTTATTAACCAACATATAATCATTATTAGAAAGAAATTAAAAATTTATGGGAGTTTCAAAGGAATGTGGTGAAAGGAAAAATACATAAGAGTTTCAAATAAATGTGGTGAAAGGAAAAATGCTTCATTTATAAGTATAGTAGGTGTATACCCGCGCGTTGCGCAAGATTAATATAACATGACATGATAAGATTAACGATTTGAATTTCAAAAGACTTATATGGAAAACATTGAGGGTGAACATATTAACTGAAAAACCACACCAAAACCAAATCAACCAATATAATTGAACCATTATAATCGAACAATTACTAAAAGATGGTGTGATTTCTAATATTTATTAACCGAATACATATATATTATAATGTATATAATATGTAATTATACTGGAAACTGAGAATTTGAAGAGTAATCATGTCATGGTTATCAAGTACTTAATTTTGAATTAGATTTACTTATATAATTTGGTATTAGTTAATCATCATTAATTTACCACTTTTTATTTTTAGCAACCTATTTTCTAATTTTTCACTTTTATAGCAATTATTTTTTGTTGCTCACATTTTATAGTAATGTATTTTTTATAGCAATTATTTTTTTTCTTTCTCATATTTTATAGTAATGTATTTTTTATTTGAATTTCATTTTGAACCGTTGTCGTTAACCGATATTAATCCGATAACTGAACACCATTAATGGACTGAAATGTTAACCAATACATATTGGTTATCAAAATTCATTAACCAATTGCAATGATTATGGTTTGGTTTTGGCTTATAACAATACCAAATTAACCCATACACCCTTAAAAAATATAGAATATACATAAATTTTAATTAATTATTTTTTGAAGCAACATATATAATATATGATCACAACATGTATACAATATAATTTACATTAACGATTTAACCACAACATACAACAATTGTAATAAAAGAATACTACAATATATATATATATATATATATATATATATATATATATATATATATATATATATATATATATATATATATAACAAACATATAAGGTAAAAGCTCTACCATAATAAAATAATTCCAAAAATAGTCAAAATACTTCTAACCAATACAAAAACGTTTTCTAACCAACACAAAAGGTTTTATGATTGTTTTCATTGTCAATTGTATGTTATTTATATGTGTGTCTATACAAAAGATTCACCTTTTTATTGTAATGTTTTCATTAAATACATATTAAACATAATATATATGTTATAAAACTTTTGAGTGTTTAAGTCATTATTAAGAAAAAATTTGAGTGGTATTAATTAAAAGATGAGGTTTCAAATGAATATTGCTATAAGATGATATAAACTATTATAATTACTTTAAATATACTCTAATGTGTGTGTATATATATATATATATATATATATATATATATATATATATATATATATATATATATATATATATTAAATCCAAATCATTATAATAGCATCTACTTATGGTCAATCAATTTAGATATGTGTATTTTAGGATCATATCATCTAAATAGAATCCATTTATATGTTGTGTGTGAATTTAGTTAGTTAAATGTAGTTTTTTATTTGATATATTTTTAGCTATTGACGTTGTTGATTAGAAAACACTTTATTTAAACATTTTTTTTATTTCATTTATGATTAATTTCAAACATTAATCGTTTTCCAATGTATCATAATCTATATATATTTATTTTTTCTAATTTTACGCTGTTTAAGCTATTATTGTTATCATGTTATTTTATGAGAATAGTTGTAACAATTTTAATTTACTAATCATATAAAAGCAATATTTGTTAATAAAATGAGAACTATAAACATCTATTGGTGTTTAATTGTTAATGAAATTAAGCATTTGGTTGAAAATACTTCAAATACTACAACTGGATGGAATTTTAAGTTATTTATAAATAAAGTTACCAATAATGCTAATTATTTTAAATCTTAATTGTCTTCAATCGTGTCGTACAATAAAGGGCAAAAATAGAAAGGAAAATTGCATTCCAATATTAAAAAAAGGAAAACATCTAATAATTTGTTTTATGTAAGTGAAACAAAGATAAAACTTTAAGAAAGTGTTTATAACAATTTTATTTACTAATCATAGAAAAAACAATATTTGTTAATAAAATGAGAATTATCAACATCTATTGGTATTTAATTGTTAAGGAAATTAAATATTTGGTTGAAAATACTTCACATACTACAACTTGATGAAATTTTAACTTATTTATAAATAAAACTATTAATAATGCTAATTATTTTAAATCTTACTTGTGTTCATTTGTGCCATACACCAAAGGGAAAAAATAGTAAGGACAATCACATTCCAATATTAAAAAAAAAGGTAAACATCTTAGAATTTCTTCTATATGAGTGGAGCAAAGATAAAACTTGAGTAGCAAGATTTTTTCAACATAAAGATAAAGGTACCTAAATAAAACAAATATAATTTTTTTACTCTATCATAACATAAGCCATAAGGTTAAATGTTCATCTATGTTTAACGTGTATATGATGCATACAACAAAAAAACGCCTACAATCAAAGTATCGATCATTCTCATATTTTTCTTGCCTGTCAACACCATAAACACAAACTAAAATACAACTACGAATATAAAGTATAATTACAACCACCCATAAAAGGAAACTATAATATAATACAAACATAAAGTTACCACAAAACAACCCACAGTGCATAATAATCTTCATATAACATAAAAAAAAGATATTAACATAGAAAAAGAATATTACGAACCAAATCCTAATATTAGACATCCACTACAATTAAATATATACAATATGAAACCACCATTTTTTTTAAATCCATAGCACAACAAATCATATTTTGCCTTTAGTACATAAAACACGATGTAATCAACATTCTTCTTGCATGAGTGATTGGAGAAGTGTAGTGCAATGTTGTTAAAACTGAAATGTTCCAAGTTGGTGACATTATAAACTAAGAAGATGCAGAAAGAATTTCACTCAAAGTGAGATGCTTAGGAAACCAAGAACTAAAGAGAGAAACAAAGATTCATAAATCACATGTAACAACTTATATAATATGCTTGATGTATAAGTAATTAATAATCATTATTAAAATACATTTGAAAAGTCATTGGAAAATATGAAAAAACATGGAAGTTTCAAATCAATAATCATTATTGATTAATTATTTTGAAGTTGAAGAGGTGTGGGAGTTTCAAATGCATGAGATGCTAGGAAAAAGAGGAGTGAGAGTTTCAAATGCATGAGATGCTAGGAAAAATGCATCTTTTATAAGTATAATATGATAATATAATTATTTTAAGACCTTAAAATCCTAAGAATTTAATAATATAGCGACTTACTAATTCTCAAACAACATATTTGTAAATATTTACTATTTTATAAAAGACGATATTGTCTTAATCTGTTTGCATCATCGGGTATGTTATAAATAGAAAAATATAATTATTCATGAATATTTCACTCAAATATATATGATTGAAATTTTCTGACAACGTGATGAAGTATTCAATTGTAATGTAATACAACGAAACAATAAAGAATATATATATATATATATATATATATATATATATATATATATATATATATATATATATATATATATAAATTAAAAAGCCACCTTATTATTTTGTGTTTTTTTGTTATGTTCTAAAAGTTTATTAATAATGCATGCATATGATACATCTATACATTAATGACGAGTTTCATATAAACGAGGGAATATGTGATTTGACTACAATGTTAAAAACAAATATAAAACAAGACAAATAAAAAAAAATCTTAAGCTTATTGAATAATGAATAATGTACAACAAAAGGAAACAATCAATATATAAAAATAACTCATTTGCATTTATCAAGTAATTTCTATAAATAAATATAAACTCTCCATGAATATGCTAATCTAAAGAAAAAATAAATACATATATACTTATAAATATTCTACCTCCCTCTCTCTCTCTCTCTCTCTATATATATATATATATATATATATATATATATATATATATATATATATATATATATATATATATATATATGTTAACTGAGGTCATGTTGTCAGCACAATAATCATTTGAAACCTACAAAACTTTTCAACTGATTTAATAACTACTAGAACTCAAAACTATTTTAACCAATTGAAAACTCTACGACTCTAGAGTTTTTAACCTGTGATATTTAATTGGTACTTATGACACTTAATTCATTTGAAAATTACAAAAATTTTCAATTTATTTAATAATTACTACAACTCAAAAGTATTTTTAACAAATTAAACACTTCAATTCAAGAGTCTTTAACTTATGATATTTAATTGGTACTTATGAAACTTAATTGGTTTATATATATAATTACTATTTGTTTATATTATTATTATTATTATTATTATTATTATTATTATTATTTTATTTATAATCATGATTTTATAATTTGAAATACTTAACTCATTTTTATATCATAACTTTCAATATATAAAGTTTGGTATATTAGAATATACTGTTTAAATTTGTCAACCTTCAATTATAACTTTCTATTGCAATAGAAAATAAATAAAATGACATATTCAACATTTTTTTTATTTTAGAATGTCATTTTTTTACTTATAATGTAACTTTTTGGCATATATTCTCGATAGAAGATATCAGTTTTATGATCTTCACCATATTATTAATATATCACATCCGTCTTTTTTTTATGATCGGATACATTGCACAAAATATTGTATCTTAAAAAATTAATTAAACTATCGTTTTTTCAACTTCGTTGACAAATGGGTGTTTATAAAAGTCTCTGATAATGATATATAAATTGACATAAAAACATAGGTAAATCGTAAATTCTAACATATTTTAACAACATAGTTATTATCATGCGCAACACATGGGGATTCACCTAGTATCTGATAAACAAACATTTTTCCTTAAACGTCAAACATTTGAAACTCCCAAGACTATTCAACTTATACAATTTTAATTTATGATTAATTGAAATGTTGTGATTTGTAACTTCCGAAACTTTTCAAATCATGCTATTTAATTGATGGCTTAAACGAACAACTTAGCACATATAAGAACATTGTAGCTTACATATTTCATGTATGTCAACACAAAATGATATATTATATTGGTGGGGCATGAAGACCTAGGTGTGTAGTCAGTGGATGTAAAGAGAGCAATTGCAACTTTTTTCTAAATGTACATACAAGTAAACTCAAATTGGGTGTATGCAAAGTTTTAAGTATTAATAAAGCTTCAATTTTGGGTATGTATGTGTAAAGGTATACTTTAAGATCATTTTTTTTAAAGTTTATGTGTTATGGATTTTGAAGTAGGACTAATAGTTACTTCTCAAGAGCTTTTGGTAAATCAACCTTCAAGTTATTTATCACTTAGAGTAATTACCTTTGTTAACATGTAAGTATTTTTATGTTGTTTTTCTCTTTTGTATTAAGACAATCTATTTTTTTTTATCCAAGAGAACATTATTCATCATGTATTTTATGCTATTAGTTAAATATTATGTAAGTTTCTATTGCTTATTTTTTATATTTTTATTTTTAATATTATTTGTATTATTTTTTTTTGTAAATAGCATTGATGAAATTTTTGATAATTGGTTTTGATAAAAGGAGTTTACAATTATTATTCTAAAATATTAGTGATAATGACGAATTAAAACGAATGATTTTATATATGATATGCGTTTATGGTTAAAAACCAATGATTATTTATGTGTTACAAAAATACATTCTTTTTGTTCTCACAATATTTATAGGGATGCACCTGTTTTTTTAAATGTTTTATTGTAATAAAAATTAGTAATCTATTATATCTTACTACATTTGTCTATTCCCATTTTTTCATATTCGTTCTTCACCATAAATGAAAAGTAAAATAAAGAAAATATTAATTTTTTAATAAGAAAATATAAATGATAAAAATATATCTCACGTATAACACTTTCCCCTCCCCTAACCAACTATTCACATGTTTAAAGATGGGTCTTAGTATACGCCAAAGAAATCTATGATTGTTCATAAATCTTATGTTTGGATTTCTAGTAGGTGTAGTAAAGCCAATATTAGTTGGTCCTCTTGGCTTCATAATCCTATTTCAGCTACTATTTTGATGTAATTCTTTTTCTAGCGTCTTGTTAGCCTTAATATATCCCGCCGTTACAAAAAAAAGATTGGTCTTACTACCTAACAAATACTATAACTTTAAATTTCAAATCACCATTTTACTTGGAATCTTCGTTCCATTCCAATATTTCGTAGCTTTAAAGATAAAAAGTGAAAGTATAATACTAAAGTACGATATTTTTTTTAAATATAATAATAAAAATTTTCAAACAAATAGTTTTTAATTAAGTAAAAATAATAATAGTTTCAAATAACATAAAACTAAAAAATTGATTATTATATTATAAAATGATTGTGTAACGTCCCAAAAATTCCAAGTGAAATGTTTTCTTTAAATCGATCAAAACAACTATTCATTCAATTTAGAAATCCCATCAGAGTATAAAAACATGTCGTATAATTATCAGAGTACAAAACAAGTTAAATCATGCAGAACAACGGTGGATGCGGTACAAACACGTCGAGCCCTTCACCATTGAACCAAAAGTACATGAAACCGTAAGCACAAAGCTTAATGAGTTCCCTAAAATACCACATACCATACATACATCGGGCCTTGCCCAACATTCATCGAGCCCCACCTAGTATTCATCGGGCCTTGCCCAACATTCATCGAGCCCCACCTAGTATTCATCGGGCCCCACCCAACATTCATCGGGCCTAGCCCAACTCATAGGCTCGTCTGTAATACATAATGGGTCATGCCCAACATACATACAAACACATGCATGAGTCATAAAGATAGCTAGCATCCTACAAACATATCCACTAAACATATCTACAACCTAAACCCTAATTATCAGGTAATACTATACTTAATGGGTCCAAAAGCCAATGCTAATCCCCATTTTAGGAAAAGACCATTTTACCCTTCTAAGTCCTCAACCCATCATAGTCGATCAACGGTCATACTGGTCATAAAGTCAATAGTCAATGCCAGTTGACTTACGCCCTATGTGGTGGTACGCCATGTGTACTGAGAGTACGCCCTGCGTACTATGTTGGTCAGCCATTTCCATATTTAGCTCTTAATCCATAAAGACCAACCATCTATTGCTGAGATCTAGTCCTAATAAATGTATAGAGTGATAAAGTTCCTAACTTTATGCCATTGCATGCCTTAAAAGAGAACACTACCAAATCCCAAGTCCAAAACACACTCCGATGCCCAAATACTCATGCATGGAAGGATGGGAGTGACCAAGCTCCCATTTTTATCACTCTACAAGTTTAGAAATGCTAGAAAATGCCACTTATGAGGTATGGAGTAGCTCATACTCACTAGAACCAAGATCAAGGGACAAAAAGCTCATAGAACCCATAATACACTAAACATATCTAATGAATCATCAAGGTTCAAGCTTTATACCTCCTGGAGGATGTTGAAGAAGAGTAGAGTCTGGATCTACAAGCCTTAGACTCCCCAAGCACACCTTTAATGACCACCTTCTTCACAAAAACATACAAGAAAAAACTTCAATGCTTCGAAATCCTCACAAGATGGAGAGGGTTTCAAGTTATAGGCTCGAGAGGGTGGAGGCTGATGATAAGAAGGACCTCAAGGGGTTAGAGTCCTTAAATAGGGATCAAAACTTTGAAATTAGGGGTTTTACCTTACGAAAGTTACGCCCTGCGTAGCTCACTAAAAACGAACCCCTTCAACACTAACATTCATTATTCATGTAATTTGTAAATTGGTCCCAAGTGGCATTTAAATGAAAAATGTGGATCTAATTAAGTACGATAGGCGTACTCTATGTATGCTGAGCATACGTGGACGATGGCCAACACCTAAATTTTTAGGGTTTGGGCCTTTTTTAAGCATCCTTAACTCATTGAGACCCTTCTTTCATTAGCCTCCATCCCTCTCATCGTCCCTTGCAAACCCTAATCCCCATTTGTGATGTTTTGAGCTTATTTTTGGTGTTTGATTTATACTTTTGAAGGAATGAAGCCATTGGAAAGCAAGGAAAGCACTCTAAGCTTTGAGATCTGAGTTTTACACCCTTTAAGCAACCTCCAGAAGGTATAAAGCTCTGAACTTGTTGGCTATTTCATTAGATCTTGCTATATATGGAGTTTTGCTCTTATTAGCCCCATAATATTGGTCAATTTGGGTATGATGAAGGTTTGTATCAATCGAATACACTTCAAGTATAAAGAACAAAAGTAAACTAATCTAAGAAAACTAAGAACATAAAGTAAATAACACAGGGAGTTCTCCAAATTTTCTTTCACCAAGAAAGGGTTTTGTCTTCACCAAGAAGAGGGTTTGTAAAAAAGACGGTCACAAAGACAAACTCTCTGCATTAGGGTTTACCTTAATGTAGATTATATACTAATCTATACAAGTATATCCTTTGATTAAAGGGATTGCGTCTAATCTATACTAAGAAATGATCCTTATCACAAGGATACCGGATCTGCTATATATTCTATACTTATCTATATCATTACCTAATATACAAAATATTACATAGAATAACTATACTAAGCGTTGACGCTGATAGGTTTGATACGCTGTCGTTGGTGGTGATTTAGACGCTGACGTTGACTTATAGCATAGAGTGTTTGACTTATCAGATTATAAGGTGTGACCTTACAATCTCCCTCTATCTGATTATGTCAAAACTAATCTTGTTCTTCAGAGTTATCAGAAGAACCATTGTAGAACTTGTCAGCTTCTTTCAAGATCTCAGGCTCAACCCATATGAATTTATCAATTTGAAGTTCATCCAATCTTCTACTAAGCTCCAAAGATATCAACACACGATATCATCATTCCTGTTTATAGTGACTAAGTCCTTCCATGCGAAGATGAAGCAAGCGTTCAGTGGGAGTAGCATGAAGATCGTTAGTGCGTTGATAATGGAATCAAGCTTTGTTTTGCGAGTAGGAATGACTTGTTCACGAGCATATAAAACTTTGGTGTATTCATATTCAGTCTTCATCCTGACCAGATCAAGCGTTACTAACTCGTTCCTTGGCTTGGTACATCTCACTTTGATAATGGGATCAGGCTTTGTTTTGCGAGTAAGAATGTATTCAAACTTCTTCCTGTCGATCCGATGATTCAGGTCTGAAACCCTATGTTGTTTCTCCACAATGTTATTGAACAGTTTAATTTTCTTTACTTGATCATTAGTGTTTTCATCAGTGGAGGCAAGATCTTAAGCAAGTTTGGCAGACATACATTCTCCTTTTCTAACTCCCTTCTTCTGTCGAATAGCAACATTATTCTCTATCATGATATTTCTTAATTTATCAATAGTTAACATCCATGTTTTATCTAAATCATTCAGATAAAAAAAGAGCTTGCTATTCTTACTTTTCTTGGAAGGAGGCGGTGCTGAAGGATCACCGACAACAAAACTTCCAACTTCAGTGTCATGAGCTCCCCCTAGAGAGGAAGCCTTCCTCTCTCAAGGATTCAACTGATCGTTATCAGAATCAATTTCACTATTAGTTCCTTAAGGAACCTCCCCCTCAAAGTAAGAATCATGATATATAACATTTAATGGAACAATAGGAACAACTTGTGGCATGAAACCAAGATCAAGAAACCCTTCATAGGCATTAGTCTCTGATTGATCACCAGTGTCTGGAATGGGCTGATTAGTTGTTGTATCAACGTATGGAATATTAGAAAAAAACTTCTTTTTGAAGGTCAAGTTCAACCCTTCCAGTTTCAGACATCTCATGCTGAGATGGAGTTGGTGCAACAATCACCACCATTTGCATTTGCTGATCAGGACGCCCATGATTATTCTCCCCCTTTTTATGTAACGTCCGATTAGGGAGGATATACAGGAGGTGGTGAAGGAGTGCGGGGAGGATGATGAGATGGTGGAGGAGATTTGATGATGGAGGTGGAGGTGGAGGAGGATTATCACATGGAGAGTTTTGGTGGGGTGTTGTGACATCCCCATTTTTTCACGGCCAGAAAAGATTGATTTTGTTTATGCTTTATAAAAATCAGAGTACTTCTTTTCTTAAAAATGTTGCGGAATTTGTTCCTAGAAAAACACGATAAATATGTTATCAAAGCATTTTCGAAGAAACGTATTTTATTCATTTTAAAACGTTTGGGATGTCATCGTCAATACAGAAACATAAGCATTAACAGAACTTACATTTATTTACACTAGTGATCTACATCTCTTTAGCTCTCAGTGTAACGTGACTTCATATTAACACCTGTGATATAAATAAACTGAGTGGGTCAGGTTGGGAAACTTGGTGAGTACATAGGGTTTTCAACCCACAATAATATAATTATTATGTTTAATCGTCAAACAGTTAACCCAATTACCCATCTCCATTATCTTCTCTACTCTTAAGGGTCTACCCTAAGAATAAGCTACTCCTCGTTCATTCATTCCTAAGGATCATCCTAAGGAATCGGCACGAAATCCATCATTGCCAGGGTTTACTCAACGGGCACTAAATCTATAGCTGCCAGGGTTTGCTCAACGGGCACTAAATCCATAGCTGCCAGGGCTATTTCGTTTATCGACAGTATCCACTCGTAATACATGTCAATGGGTTTTTAGAGTACACCGGTGAACACATCGTTCACAACACCTAGAGGCTGCGAGCTTGCTAGTGTTCCACTGGACTGTCTAGAATAGTTCGTGGTTGTCATCCATACTCTGCTGAATGACGGGGCCATCATTTGGAAAAGGCTTCTCACATCGTCCACCTCTCACCGTCAACTCATGGTCTATATCACCTCTCAACTCATCATCCAACTCATATTTCATCTATTACATCTACCAATTTCTTACCCCAATATTTTCGTAGATATAAAATACATATACAGTTTAAATCATTTAAAACGTGTATAAAATCGTTCATCCAACATAGACAACAAGTACTTAGATAATATGCACACATAACACGTAGTTTATATAAATACTTCATATCTATGTGTAAGATGTAAGTAACTATGCACTCACTTGAAAAAGGTGTTGATTCTGAATTCAGACAACGCTTCGTTACTCTTAAAACAATTTCCCTCGACAAAACCTAGTATCATTACCACTATGGTTTAGTTTAATATTCACCGAGACTAATTAATAGTCTAGCTATTATTACTATTATATAAGCGTTTAAACAACATTTATATAACCCATAATAATAGCCCAAGTATTTATTATAAGTTCATAATAACTTTACTATAATTAAATAAAAGCTATATTAAAAATAGCGTAGGCGTAGCTCACTTACAACGGGTTTTTCTCAAAATCGGACGCCGTTGGAGCAGCGTTCCCGAGCCGAAAGGCTCTTCTTCTCGGAGCCCCTGGGGCTTCCACCTCGTGCTAGGGAGGTTCCCTAGGCTTTTCGGGGGGTTTCGGGGCTAGAGAGAAGTTCTAGAGAGAGGGGGAAGTGAGGGGAGATGTGAGGAATGAATAGAGGCCTCGCCACTTATTTATAGGGTCTGTAGGAAGGTTCACATCGTGAATTTTTGATATTCACGTCGTGAGCCAGGCTGGCTACAGCCAGACGCAGCCTGGTGCTGACACGTGGCATCGCACACAGGGTGGAAATCAGCCAATTTTCAAAAACTCATAACTTTCTCATACGAGCACCGTTTTCGACGTTCTTTCTTTCCACGCGTAGGTAAAAACAAGATCCACAACTTTCATTTAGACTCCGTCGGCTAATTATCGACTGATCTTAAATTTAACAGTACGAGGAGATTAGATTGTTAAATGACCGCGAAGAATTCGTAACTCCTTCATACGGACTCCGTTTTTGTCTGTCTTTTTACCGTTGAGTTCCTATTAATGAGATCTTCAAATCTCATTTCGGTCGCGTAGGCCAAAAACCGCTCGAACTAAAATTCGAGTTTCGGGCCGTACACCGCTTGCTGAAACTTCGAAAATTCATAACTTCCTCATACGAAGTTAGATTTGGGCGTTCTTTTTATGGATGTCCTCAGGTTAACATATTCTACGACTTTCATTTAGATTACTAAGGCTAAAAGTTGCTCTATCGTAAATTCACTATTTACGTCTTCCCGGTGCCGTGCCGGTTCCGTAGCGAAACTTCGACGGGTCATAAGTTCTTCGTTATAACTCGGATTTCGGCGCAATTTATATGTACGGAACCCTTCAGACATATTCTACAGCTTGGTTAAGATTATTTATTCTAAATAATATTTTGTTGAAAATTCATTTTTGACCCCTATTATCTCTAAATTGATTAGCCCGGATCTGCGGGCGTTACAGGTGTCATCGACAACCATAACATCAACATCATCATCACCTAGGCTCATAAGTCGATTCATTGCAGCCACATCCCTTTCAACTTTAGTTAACCTTTGTCTCAGTGATTAAGTTATATGCACTATTGAGGAGAGTTGAGAAAGCACAACAATTTGAAACTTGGAGCTGGATTCTTCCTGATTATCTTGATGAAAAGCAGCAGTCTTGATAGGAGTTGGCATTGGAGGGACAATCTCAGCTTGAGGATAAGTAGACACTAGTCTTGAGGAAGTTATATCTTGGATCAATGGCTCATCAGTTTCCACTTGAGTTGGGGTTGATCCATGTTGTACCACATCATCTGCAGATGGAGTGGATGAAGAGGTAGTTGAAAAAAGAATGTGTTTGTTCATCCTTGGAGGAGAGTTCATCCCTTGAGAAAAGTCTTCTCCCTAATCAGTTGCTTGATCCTTCATCATTATCAATGTCTTCTTCTTCATTAACTCAGTTTTCATTATTGTCCTCATCATTCTCTTCTTTAGAGTCAGATGATTCAACAACATAGGGTTTGTCAATCCACTTTTGCATTCTCATAGTAATAAGCAAGCCACTTTTAGATGGAGCGGTATTAATAATATTTGAGGAGAGAGAGAGATAGAGAGAGAGTAGGAATTGGAATAATAATCCCATGACGTTCAACATAGCCTTCGTCACTATATAAGATTGGTCCAAGCCAACGAGGATAAGGAACATGTACTGGTTTTGTGTTCATAGTGATGAAATCAGTCATCTGATCAAGAAACAGTTGAGCAAAATCCAGTCTTTTGTTGTACACAATAGAGAACAAAATCCTTTGCTCAAAGAGATTTAGTTGATCTAACCTTCTAGTCTTGTGTCCAAGACATTTGCCAATAACACCTATTAAATATTTCCATCCTACATTAAAACACTTATGAAGAGTGTTTTTGTATGTATCATGAGGGATGACCTGAAGTTTGAAATTATAACCTAATTATTCACGAATAGACTTTCAACTTTCTTCCGAGGGAGTTTCAAAGTAATTTTCAAATCGAGGAAGACAAAGAGTAGTTCGAAAAAATTCAACATCAATGACGACCCTATATTGGCCATATCCAATGGTTCCAGTAATTGTTTGAGCATCAAAATCAACAGAGCATGAATAGTAGAACTCACATACTTGTTTAGGGTAGAATGGGTATGGGAAGTCGCAAAATGCGTATCTAAGAGGACAACTTTTGACATAATTGACGAAATCTTTAATTCTTGAGTTGGAATACTGCTTTGGAATGTCGTCAGAGAAAGCTACACTGGTTGTTTGGAATGATGATAGGAGAATTAGGGGCATGAGGAACTTTGAATACATTAGCATTGGGTGAAAACTCATAAAGATATTTCAACATGGTGAGAGCTGAGAAGGATGATGATTGAGATCCTTTTTCGAGGGAGAGGGGGTAAATTGATTGAATAGTTTGTAAAAGTTAACTAAGATGGAGTAAATTGATTGAATAGTTTGTAAAAGTTAACTAAGATGGAGTAAATTGATATGCTGATTGTCATGTCTCCTGATAGTGTAGGTTTGAACTACCATTCACTGATATAGTATTGCGATATCTCATCAACATGTGGTTTCGTACGCTAACTCATTAATCACTTTTATTAGAAGAAATGTGCAAGAGTGGTATGATGTGTGTAATATATTCCGGTATGAAATGTATGCATTAGCAAAGAAATTTTGAATTCTCATCAGCGTCTGGTATCATATGTTGAATCATAAAATTCTAAAGTAGAATTTATGGAAAGAATGGTTTGATGCGTATGATAAGTTGTGGTGTTTTAGCTTAACCATCGACATATATTTTTCAAGTTCTCATCAGCATATGGTACATTACGATGAGTCATAAAGCTTTAAAGAAGAATATAAGGGCAAGAATAGGTTGGCGCATATGATAGCCTATAGTACATAGACTAACCACCGACACAGAGTTTCAAACTTTTATCAGTGTGTGGTATATCATAGTGAATCGTCAAGTTTTATTTAGAAGAAATAAAGGAAAATGGATTGTTTTTGTAATCAACTTGAATAATAAATGAATATAATACATTAGCAAGAATTGGTTTAATTCTTGCATCATAGAGTTTTAGTTGCAGTCTAGAATCAAAGATTCTCCGTTAACTTATAATGGTACCATATCATACCTCAGACTAGGAGGTTAGGGACATGAATAACCCTTTGTCATTTAAGGACCAGACAAGTATCTCTTACGATGATGACTATGAAATCCATGTAAGCCATTAGGTTATGCTTAATGTTTCAGTAGAACATGGGACTTGATGTACACGACAAGCATTCTTCCAGGGATAATGTCATGTAAGATAGTTAACTAAGAACAAACACCCAATCCTTTCTATCAATTTTTTATTTGGACCAGGCAATCTAACATAGAAAGTTTAGACAATGCTAAGCAGTCAGTGTAAGGGGTGACTCAATGTTCTCAGCAGATGGTCTTGCTGATGAGAGACTTAGAGAAATTTAGTAACATACAACATCATGCTTCTAGGGATGATGATTTGTAAAAAGTTACATACTAGGCTTAGAAAGCCTCTGTCAGATCCTTTAAAAAATGGTACAAAATAATAAATAATATAAGAATACAAACAAAAGAGTTAGTTAAACAAGGTAATATTCTGAAAGTCTATATTTTTGTAGCTTTTTCGAAAGCATGATAAAGTCTCGATCCATCAAATCCTTTGAATTGAATGGCCATAAATGAACTTCCATTTTTCGAG
This sequence comes from Lactuca serriola, assembly GCF_051521515.1. Taxonomy (NCBI): domain Eukaryota; kingdom Viridiplantae; phylum Streptophyta; class Magnoliopsida; order Asterales; family Asteraceae; genus Lactuca; species Lactuca serriola. The sequence goes on along the minus strand of NC_136411.1, from coordinate 175,100,998 downwards.
ATATCTATCCCTTGAATTTTGGCGATAAAATAGAGCAAACAAGATCAAATATATCATACAAGAAACACAATTCATAGTAAATAAAGAGAGAGAATGCCTTTAATGATTCTGCAGATTAATTCCAAGTTTCATGTTCACCAAGAATGAAAGAACATGAACCAGTCTTTGTAACCAACGAATTAGAGGGATCCAGTCTTTGTAACCTTCGACTTATGAAAGTCACCAAGACAACACTCTATGTGCATGACTTTCATGCATATCATGTCATTATAACTAGGTGTAAAATCAGTGTACTTTGCAACATAATTGACCTAAATTCCCTTAAATCCCCAACATGCTTTAACGGAAAGTCAACTTATACTCGAAGATTTTTCCAACATTACCCAAACATGTCAAAGCTTCATTATGCTTTGGTAATGAGGACATTGCTTCGGCAACTCCTGACTGGATCACATTTCTTCCTTTGAACTAAACTTAGACATTTCTAGATCTACTTCAGCCTTCAGTATCATACTTTGACATGAAAATGCCAAGTCTGTGCTCTTCAAATTTCTCATCCTTATCCATTCTTTTACTATCTTCGTTAAACTCCACATCTCAATAATCACCTAGTTGCAGGATAATTCGTTAAATAACTTCTCCTGCCTTATAAGATGTAACTCGAATCGTTTCTAGTTTGCATCTTTGACTCTATTTCTAAGGAAGGCCAGTTAAATCAATACAATGCTTTAATTTCTCCATTTTTACCACCTTGGTCATTATATCTTTTGGATTCTTCGCATTAAGGATCTTCATCAAATTGAACATACCTTCTGTAATCAACATTGTGATAAAGTGGTATCTAATCTTGATGTGTTTCATCCTATTATGAAACACCAAATTCTTCGCAAGGTGAACTACACTTTGGTTATCATAATGCAACACAAAATCTTCTTGATTCAATCCCACCTCTGATATAAAGGTCTTAAACTAAATAAGTTATTTGCTAGCTTCTATTATAAAATTTAGAAAGAAATGGTGAAGAGGTTTACCTTCTCAAGCTTTTGCACTTCAATAAAGCTTCACTTTCTTTAATCAATTTACAAGTATTTCTTTCTTTTCTCTCTCTCTCTCTCTCTCTCTCTCTTTCTCTCTCTCTCTCTCTCTCTCACACACACACTCAATCTCCTTTGGAATTTCCATTGATGAGCTCCCGCTTGTCTTCAAACTTGATTTATCTCCAAATGAGAAGGAGAACACATGGTTCTTCTAATTCATTGGTCATATTGCAAGTTTAACCCTCATATTTTTTTTATTCTCTAGTAATTGGCAACAATTTGCCGAGAGTTTTAAATGAACTTCCAAAGTTTAAAACCTTTCACCATTCCACCAATATTCTAGCAAGCAAGTCCAAATAATTTTCATTTTCAGACCTCTAGATTGATTATCTTGTCAAATTTAGTGCTCCCTCATTTGTTCTCTAACTTTATGTCAAGGTGACTATTTTTTTATAAATATTATTCTAAAGCTTTTATAAACTCATTACTTATTATTATTTTTTATATAGTTTTTTTTTTCATTTGGCCTTCAGTCAGTCAAGCATTTTAAGAATTTAACAACTCTAAAATTAGAATAATATTGATTTTGTGATTTCCACGAAATATAAGAGGAAATCACCACCTTGAATGTTGTAAAATACAAAGTTAATAAAAAAAGATTAATAAAAAATTACCATCACGAATGTTGTTAAGAACGAGGTTAATCATAAACTTAATCATTAAAAAAAGAACGAAACAGACTAAAATTAGATGTAAAGAACTAGATACATCATAAACATGAATCTATGAGGACGGTGGCGACGGCTCGCGGAGGTTGTGTCGGTGGTGATGGTGGTAGGTCTTGGTGTCAGGGTTGATGGTAGCAGTGATTGGTGGTTGTAGTGAAATGGAAACCTTGTTATGTGATTACCGCCTTTAAAAAGAAATTAATACATAATGGAATTACTGACTGAGTGAGTAGCTGGGCATAAGTAAGAGAATGGAGTTCCCTTATATATAATGGAATCATTGAACTAGGCTTAGAAGAAAGATCAATCAATTCTATATGTGCATTTGCAGTTATGAACCCCTATCTAGGTGCTTCATTAATCTTAATGAAGTAGTTCCTGATAGGATTTTAGGAACGATAGATTCTAGAATGAAAACATCACACAAAGACTTGATTGATTGAAATGAACTCAAGAAGGTAAACAAGATCTGTTTTGCATTAATGGATAGGAAGAACAATTTGTTACAATGAAATGTGCAAAACTATTCTATTGTGAAAACTATCCATTCCACTAACTAATGCGCTATATATAGGCGTCAAAGGAGCACAAGAAAGGAATCCTAAGTCAACAGTTCATAACTGGATACCTAAGATTAAATACATTCAAAAATCGGAATAAGAACAATACACTCCGAAATTAAGAAAATACACTAACATTACAACCAAAATGCGAACAACACATACAACTAGATACAATGTTATTTTTGAATCCTAATAATCGTCCCCTTTTGTGTCAAGTTGTTGTTGAGGTATTTTCTTTCTCTTTCTCTAAAACTTCAAACACCTTCAGAATAGTCTTCACTAATGTCATCTGAATAACTATCCACCATTTAAGCATATCGAAAACACACTTCAAATCTCCTTCTTTGTTTGACTTGTTCTTTTATGATCATGCAAGGATTTGACTTAATGTTGTAGTAAAGTACAAATTCTTATCTCGTAAGAATAACATGCAACTCTTCACAGTTTCATTTTCTTTCATCATGCAAGCCACTCCCCAAAGATCTTTTTCAATAAAACCGGATTTTAATTTATCCACATTCTCAGGAGTTGGAAATGACTTCAGAATAGACTTTCTTTTAAGAACAACTACATTTTCAACATCCATCTTCGCAACTTCAAGAAAGTATTCTTGCATCATTCTTCTCAAAAATTGTTAAATTGGTTCATACTTCACAGTATCCTTTGAGACAATATTGAACAACGAAATCCAATCATAAGCATTCATAAATGGAATATCAGCTAAAGGGAATTAATGAACCTCATGATTATGACTCATGAAAGCCTTAAAACTGAAATTTATGAAGCCATCTGCAACCATAGGTTTTCCAACTTTCAACCCAACCATCCTCTTCAGACTCCAAGATTCATATTGTGGCTTTGAGTTCTTCACATAAAAATTGAACAACTTCTTATTTATAGCCACATTTGTGAAAGGAACTTTCACAATGGTTTTAAAGCATCAAAATATGAATGATTTTGCATTAATTATGAAATCCAGCTGACAATCCATTTCATTCTTAATAGATAAAGAAGTATGAGGCTCTAACCAAAACAATGTAGGATTATCAATTGCTTCTTTTTGAATCCGATCAACAGTCCATTCTGGAAACATAGCCTTCTTCGTAGCAAGAATTTCATCAAGATTCTTCTATTCAACTTCTTATGCTTCAAATTTTGCTTTTAAAGCATCCAGGACATCAAGATCCCTGTCAGATTTTTCTCGTTCCTTCAATTCTTTTTCCGATAAGTTGGGATTAAAATCATCATCTTCTTCTGAAATGATATTGACGATTCCTTTCCCTAATCTAGAAGATACATTACCATTCCGACCATTTTTCACTTCTTTGATATTTTTCAACCTACCTTTCAAAGACTGTTTTTCAAGAACAACTTTTGTAGCATATGACTTAGCAATTTCCCTTATCTAATACAAATTTCTCAAATTAGCTTCTAGAACTTCCTCTTCATTAACCGGCATGTCACCATCATTTTATTCTTTATCATCTTCCCCTTGTTGCGTAGTAGCCCTGCAATGCGAAACATTAAAAACTTCATTTAGTTTCTCAAGAACAGGTTTCATTTTTGCATCAATAAGTTTCGATGTATAGTCTTTATATGGAACATCCTTGTTTTTAACGATTCGAACAATAGTTGCACTCTTTAATTGTTCCTTGAGCACTTTCACGTTTTAAGTAGATTCAACAAGAGCATCCATGATTTTGTTTTCACGTGCAATATCATCTTTCATTCTCTAAATTGAGTTTGCAATATACGTGTGATGATCGGAATTATCTCATTGAAGACCAAAACGAAGATGTGAAAATGCTTCTTTTTCCTTTTGAAGATATTGACAAAATCCTTCAAATATCCTTGTTAACCGAAGTAACATTCTTATCAGAGGAAGTTTCAAACTCAATGATAAACTTTCTTTTATTGGAAGACATTTCCTTAACATCATAAGCAACTTTTCAACTGTGGCATTGGATTTTGCAATCTTCTTAGCTGATTCTTCAACTAATTTTTTGTGAGCTTCAAAAATATTAGCATTTGATTTAGTTAACATTTCTATGGCTGCTTAATGAGATGTAACCAAATTTGGCTAGTTTGTTGTTGAAAAAGAGTTAGTATGCAGAAGAATCTGATCCATTTTTTTGTTTAACTCACGAAATTCACCTCAAGTTATCGGAGAAGATAAACCAACATCATCAACACTTTCAATTCTAAAATTAAAATCAGGAATAGCGATATCATCAAGTGATTCAGGTTCATCACCAACTATAAGATCTTCATTAGAACTTGGAGACAAAGGAGGAACAAAATTCGATGTAGGTTACGAAATACTCACACAACTGTTGACATTTGAGTCCACATTAGATGTGTTCTTAGGGATACCTGAAGTTCTAATATCCTCCATATTGGATTCAAAAGTAGAAACTTTTGGTGGAGTATTTGTGGTTGAGTAGGTTGCGACACAGATGGATTCGTTATGGAGTTAGTGACGACTAGAATCTAAAATGGTTAAGTGGTTTGGTGGTTCAGAAATGAATTCTGGAAGAGGAGGTATAGTAGTTGCAATCGGAATAGATGTTTATGCAGGAGGAGATGGTGGTAGGGTTTGTGAAAGATTGATGATGAGCTCATTCAATATATTTTTATAAACATCTGGCTTAGGTGGAGTTTAAACAGATGAAACTGGTGGAGTAGAGACTTTTTTAATTGTAATAGTTTTAACTGGTTTAGAATTCTTCAAAGGGACTTCAAAAGTATGTGCAATATCCTCTTCATTGAATAAAGGTTCTTCTTCCATAACATTACTATGAGTTCGATCATCTAAATCTTCATCAACCAGAGTTGGTTTAGACTTTGGCTTTCTTTGTTGCTTTGGTTTCTTTGAGACAACACCAGTGCTTTAATTTTTCTTTGTCCTCCTTTTTTGGGAATATCAATAGTTGCAAGAGCTGCTTGCAAAGAGGCAGGAATTTCATGAACACCGGAATTTAGAATTTCCCTGTAGTCTTTAATAATAACATTATCAAGAGAAACCCTAGCCAAAATCACTTATGGAATTGAAACAACAAAGGAAAATTTCTTTGGACCAGAAATAACAAAAGTAGTTGTTTACATCTTTGGGATTTCAGCAATCACACCATCCCTCGTCTCTAGTACTTTGTAAAGATTTAGGGAATGACTAACAACAATTGACCAAAATCGAGTACAAGAATTATCTTAATCCTTAGTGTTAGAACTCACACATTGAGCAAATTGAGACCATATGAATGTTCCATAATCAATATTCTCTCCAGAAAATAGCCCATAAATCAAAGTATAGAGAACTTTGCTAGCATTGTAAGAACCAATTACTCTCTCTGATAAACCTTTAAACAACATTATGGATAATGCGTTCCAGATTAGAGGCAATGCAGATTTCTTAAACTTAATAATAGAGAAAGCTCAGTTTTCTTAAACTTAAAAATAGCCCATAAATCAATGTATAGAAAACTTTGCTAGCATTGTAAGAACCAGTTACTCTCTTTGATAAACCTTTAAACAAGATTATGGATGATGCGTTCCAGATTAGAGGCAATACGGATTCCTTAAACTTAATAATAGAGAAAGCTCATAATTATACCCCATTGATAAAACGTAGTAATGAGACGAGATATAACAACTACATCAGGTTGAATAACATATTGTGAAGAAGAAAACCCTAGCAATTTGCAAAAAATGCATTGGAAATTGAAGTTTTGTGTCCATGAAATTCCAAATTCATCACTTCTAGAGCATTATTTTAGATTCCAGTAGAATACGCAATAGATAAATCAGAAAAAGGAACCTTCTCAAACATCATCAAATCCTTCATCAATGGTGAATGAAGTAGACACTCGATCAAGGGTTGAATTGTAGGGTTGTACTTCAAAACATCCAAATCAGCCACTAATTTCTGATTCACCTTGATTTTAAACATTGAAGTTGTCGCGGATTGATCCGTGAATAATATTTGCTCAGAAGAATCCCTTTATAGAAGAAGTTGCCTTGCAGAAAATTGAAGAATAGTGGAGAAGCTTTGAGAATTTTGTGAGCGTAAAGAGTAACATGGACAACTCTTGAGCTTTATATAGTATTTGATGTCCAAACGATTTAAATTTGAACTTGAAACAATATCCATAAGGGGAGAGAGAAAACCTTCGTTTCACGCTTTAATTGCCTATCACATCCACATCAGCCAAAATTCCCACGTCCAACTTGTCAAAAATAATGGTCCAATAGAATTATGCCAGCACACCATTATTTTTAATTGCTTTTAGACGTCATTCGAGTGTTGCTATAATGATGTCATAAATCTCCAAAATACCTGCCAATATTTAAATTTACATTCCATGAATCATATCGTTTCAATTTTCAACATTTTCACAATATCAAATCTACCTTTTAGCTTTGCATTTGAGTACGTCAGGCATACTCAGGAGTACGCAGGGCATACTCCCTTCAGCTTGAAACCCTAATTTTTAGGGTCTTACCCCTATTTAAGCTCATCATCTTTATGAGGTCTTGCCTCTTATCAGCCTCCATAACTCCTATACCCTAATCTCGACCCTTTAGCCACCATCTTTGAGTTCTTAAGTCTTGTGAGGAATCTTGGTGTATTCTTGAGCTTTTTGAAGGGATTGAAGGTTGTTGAAGAATCATCACTTAGAGTGGAGCTTGAAGATACATAAGTTATTCATCTTTTGCAACCTATTGAAGGTAAAAAGCTCTAATCTTGACATCTCTTTGGGTAGATCTAGTTTTGGTGGTTTATGGCACATTTTGGTCTCTTTGGTTTATATTTATGAGGCTGAGTTTCCCCTAAGAGTTTGGTCACTAGATCTGGATGTTTTACGTGTACCAAATGCATGAAAATATAATCTTGATGGTTGATATCTACCCATGCATGAGTATTAGCTCCTTGTAGAATTCGTAAAGTTAGGGCTTGGATTTGGGACCCATTGAGCCATGAAAAAGCTCAAAGTTATCGACTTTATGGGTTAAGGCATGATTTGGATCTATTTCTAAGCATTGGAAATTTTGGATTAAAGGTTTAAGACGTCTTTTAGATGGGTTAAGATCTGGCAGCTTACGCGGGGCGTACCCCTTGGTATACAACGCGTACTGGGTCAACACCCCCGTGGGTTAGTCAAGATCTGGAGTACGCTGGGTGCACCAACTGAGTACGCAGGGCCTACTCAGTCTGTTTGGGCATCTTTGATTTGCTGACTCCTTGACCTTTGACCATTGATCATAAGTTTGACCAAGGTTGACCAGTGGGTATATTAGGCCTTTTAGGAAATTGGGTCTTCTTGGATTAGGCATGTGATGGGTTTTGGGTCCAATTTGGATAATAGGCCATATTGGGCTTTTGTTGCTTTTGGTTAGGGCTTCGGATTTTGGGCCAAGTGAGGAAATGGTAAAATGGACTTTCACCCTGAGTATTGGACAATCATACTAGGTTTCTAGCTATAGGTTGAGGACCAATCATTTATTTGATGTTATTTGATGTTGTTAGCGCGAGGATTTCTGGATCAACAGTTCGAGCTTTTGTCTGTGATATTCAACAGCTTGAGGTGAGTCTTCTCACTATACTATGGGTTGAAGGCACCAATTCCAGCCCATTGGCTTATAAGAAATAGGAAGACTAGGGGTGTCCCTTGGCATTAGTATGATAGACTCGAAGGTGGCTACTGGCAAATTGTATGGTAGACCAGGGATCAGACCCTGGCAAATATATATATATATATATTTATATATATAGTTAATGTGTATAGATAGTATGCTAGTTGTCTTTGTGATGCTTACATAGAAGACCAGGAGTTGGCTCTTGGCACATGTCTTTAAGACCCTAGGTTTTGGCCCCCGACCTGGCAAAGAAACACCATGATACAGCTCGTGGCATAAAGGTAAGACTATGGTTAGCACATAGCACTCTCTATTATACATATGATGCGTGGTATTTGGGGAACTCACTAAGCTTTGTACTTACAATTTTTATGGCTATGATTTCAGGTACTTTCAGTTCGAAAGGGAAGGGCCTGACTTGATCGCAGCTCATCCACCCATGTTTCCAGACCAAGATGATTTTGGGATTGTACTCTGATAACTGTTTTCTTATAAGGTACTTTTTAATATTTAGAAAAAGGACAATGAATGTTGACTTAAAGATAACTAAAGTTTTAGTTGAATTAAAAATGAAAAATTTACCCCATAATTTTTGGGTTGTTACATTAAGCTCCTTAACTTCCCCAAACTCATTCCATTGTCAACCTCCACCTCTCCAACACCCTCCCTTGAAACCCTAACCCTAGTTTGAGCCTTGTAAGCAAAAAGAATGTGTTTTTATGTGCTTTGGAGTGTTCTTGGTGCATTTTGGAGAAGAAGGAGCTCATTGGATAAGTGTTGGTTGCATTGGAGCTTGTAGATCTAGACTCTGTTCACCTTGATCTTTCTGCTAAAGGTATAAAGCTTGAATCTTGATGATGTATTTTGTTAGATCTGGCTATTTCTGGATGTTATAAGCTTTTGGTCACTTTAGTGCATAAAGTTTATATCTTGAAAGTTTGTGACCTTTTTATGGATAAAGTTGGAAAATTTATCCATCTAACATATTGATTCATATCTGAATGTTGGAGACTTGGACTTAATGGATTAAGTTGAAAAAGATGCACTTTCAGTCCCTTGGAGACTTAAAGACTAGATCTTGGTTGTTTGGACCATTCTAATGGATAAAGTTGGAAACTTTATCCATTATGGAGTTATTAGGAACCATAAAAATGTGATATTCAACCCCATATCCCTTCTATGCAAGAGTTAAGATGTCTTAATGGATAAATATGTTAGGTTTTTAGTTTTTGAGCCTTTTATAACCATAAACTTTATGACTTAAGTCGATGTTTTGTGATTAGATCTGAGATTGGACGTTTTTTACTTAAGCATTAGGTCCTAAAATAAAAAAAAATGGTCACCATGGGATACGTTGGTCGTAGATATGTGTATGCTTAGAGTAATGAATGTTTTCCCTGATATCATGATGTGGCAGATTGTACGTTAGGCATCAACGTCTCGTACTCGTGAACCCTCTTTTTGAGCATTTTTGGCCTCGGGTCTTTTGGGAGTTGGGCCATGAGTTGTTGGTTCAGATATGGGAAGGGTAAAATGGTCTTTTACCCTGTGTGTTGGACAAATGAACAAGATTCTCGGTTATGGTTTCTGGCCAAATTATTAATTGGGGTTTTATTTGATTGGTTAGTGTGGTGATTCTCTGATTCAGCAGCCCGGGCATCTGTTTGATTGACAGCAGACTGAGATGAGTTTGCTCACTATACTATAGGACAATACGGATTGTATGTGCTTGTAGTCTTTATGACTCTTATTGTAGGTGTTGTATGCCTATGTACCTGTTTGGTATACGTATATGGGGTGAAATATACCCAATACAACCTAGTGCTGACATATGAGTCGAAATAGGCTCGTGGGTGAAATAGACCCGGTACGGCTTTTGGCTAACACATAAGTTGAAATAGACTCCAGAGTGAAATAGACTTGTCACAACCTTCAGCTGGCATATATGTATGGTATGCGGTATTTTGGGGAACTCACTAAGCTTTGTGCTTACGGTTTATGTTTAAAATGTTTTCAGGTACTTCCGGTTTGAGAGGGAACAGCCCGACTTGATCGCAGTGCATCCACCCATGTTTCTGGACTTTATGATTTTGGAATTGCACCCTAATAAATAGTTTTACTTTGATATACCTTTGAATGATTGAAATGACTAAATGATGTTGATGGTTGAGTTAAAAATGAATTTTTTTTACCTTAAATTTTTTGGGACGTTACAAGTTGGTATTAGAGCCTTGGTTTGAGGGATTCATGCATACTCTTGGGTGTGTCTGAACTCAAAATGAGGGTTTTGTAGATTTTTTTTTCATAAAAAGGAAATGTTTTATTAAAGAATTTTCTAATAAAAGAAAGGCGTGGTGCGTACAATCCACCAAACTCAAGTAAGTCTTTCCCAAAATACGTGTACATGTTTTATGTTTGATGTTCGATGTCAGTATATGAGAACTGCATGCTAGATTCGGCTAAGGATCTGCTCAAAATTGCATGATAATCTACTTGGAGAGATGCCTTAATATGACTATTGATTGAGCTTCTGGAACTGCATGCTAGTATGGATTCAAATATTGGATAGAATGGCCTGATTAGGTTATGTTGTGGTTTGGATAACTCGATGCTCAAATGCTACTTTCATTGTGCTTTCAGAGACCTCCATTAATATCAACTAAATATTAAGCAAATACATTAGGTTACATGTTGTAGGGATTAGATAAATTTAGAAGTTTAGGTTTAACTTTATTGCGGAGCTCATGTTTGAGTCTAACCGTTGTATTGTGAGACCTTGCATTTGAAGAATTATCTAGTGTATGTGGCATGTAATTGTATTCGTAAGGTAGTTAGAAGGTATTACAGGGAGACTCTTTTGTAGCTGATGGAGGATAGTGGTATGAAGGGAACCCTAGGAAATCCTAGGAGGATTGTTGGAAGGCACTGGCATGAGTAATTTCAGAAGATAAATCATTGAAGGAGAATCTAGAAAGATTAGCAGTGTGTACTCGGATGAGGGTGGGTCTTTATGATTGGATCGGGCGAATGTGGACACGAGTAGTTACTTAGAGGAACCAAGATGATTCTTGAGGAAACTATGGATTGGTGTGGAAGGTAGTATTGGGCCCATACCACTGAAAGCGCATGATCCATACTCGACTCGAATGATTTATCAGGTATAACATCCCAATGATGAGCTATTTTCAATTTTTACCCTATGTATGAAGTTATATTCCATTTTTACCCATGTGCTTGAGAAATATTGGAAAAATGACCCATAGTGGCATTTTGGTGATTTTGGCTAAAGAGTTAGTACGTTGGGCGTACTAGGGCAGACCCTAGTACGCTGGGTGTACACTGCGTATTCAGGGCGTACGTCATAAATCCTCAAACCATAATTTTTAGGATTTGGTCCATATATAAGCATCATTATTACCTCATTTCTCGTTCCCTCATCAGCCTCCACCTAAGAAAACGTCCCTCTAGCTAACCCTAAGTGAGAAGAGTGCATCTTGAGCATACCTTTGTGTTTTTTTTTATATTTTTGAAGAAAAAGAAGGTGGGGCGAAGACCTTGAAGCTTGGAAGAACCTTAGATCTGGGATCCTCTCCTTGTTAGCAACCTCTAGGAGGTAAAAAGCTCCTTGCTTGAACATCTTATCTTGTAGATCTAGCCTTTTCTTCATTTAGGCAATTTTTGGTCCCAACTATGATGATTCTTGAGCATGACATGATCTTAGTTGAATAAGTCTTCCTTTCAAACCTAATGAGGGGTCTTGAGTCATAAAAATGCGGTCTTTATGCTTAGTTTCTTCCCATGCATGCTCTAGAAGGTCTTAAGGTGTTAAGAGGTGGCTATTAGATGTTGAGGGATATTTCTTTACTTGCTCTTGCCCAGCTGACCAGAAGGTCAAGTGCGCTTGGAACCTTCTTCGGTTTCGAGTGAAGGATTGGTGGAGATTGGTGACTAGCTCGTACACTCCGGAGCAGAGGGCTGCCAGGTCTTGGGAGCATTTCTCTTAGATGTTTCGCTGGCGATATGTTCAATTGGTGGAGTGGGAGAGGCTGTGTAACGTCCCAAAATAATGACATGAAATTTCTGTTTTTAGACTAATAAATCCTTAATACACAACAACTCCATAAAACCAAAGTAGCCAAGATTTAGAAAAATATCATTAAATCATAGTAATTCACAGAATGCGGAAACATGTGGTGTGTGCTCTGTAATCATCCCGATCCCCTTTCATTTTGAAAACTGAAGTACCTGAAACTTAAACTGAAAACTATAAGCATAGAGCTTAGTGAGTTCCCCAAGATACAATATACAACACATGCATAAATCACATATTGGGCCCCCGCCCTCCGTCGGGCCTCACCCGGTATCGAGTCCCACTTGGCTTCAGGCCCTGCCCGACATCGAGCCCCGCTCGGATGATAGATCTGTTATTGTCAGCCCTCGCCTATCCCTGGGACTCTCCCATTATACACATAAAATATATCGCATAATCATGATAACACATAAAAATGATCATAAACACTAGTAGCATATGTTCCAGTCATCGAGCGTAGCCCGACATCGAGCCCTGCCCGGTACACACATAACCATAACCATATAATCATATAAACATATAACCACACAAGCACATGCAATAATCAACAAAGACTATAGCATACCATACTTTCATCGGGCCCTGCTCGGAATCGGGCCTCGCCCAAAAATCATAAGACACATACTAATATTTACATACGATATCCTCGTCAAGCCTCGCCTGGCATCGGGCCTTACCCGGTAAACATATCATCATATAACAAGCACAAGTGTTGAACAGACATCTAGCATCCTAACATAAAACCATGGGCTGACATTGGTGCCTTCGACCAGCTAAACCCGGTGAGGAGACTCACCTCGCACTTCTGAAACACACAGATGATCCTTGGCTGTTGGCTGACAGATTTCCGAACTGTCAATATCAAAACAACATCCAATTACCAACTGGCTTCCAAACCATAACCATAAATCCGTAGTCGGGGTAAAAAGACCATTTTACCCATAATCCAGCTTGGTCTAAGACGAATGCCCAACCCATAACCTCAAAGGCCCTAAAGTAAAATAACCAATCAAGGCCCAATTATGGCCCAATCTTCCAAATTCAGCCCAACCACTTACATGGGCCTTACCCTAAAGCCCAACCAAAATTCCTAGTCCAAGACACTCATACTCAGATGGCCCATTAAGAACTCAAACACCCAAGCCCAATAAGGAAGCCCAATAAGGAAGCCCAACATGAAGCCCAAAAGGCCAAAACCCTCCAGACTGAGTACACGGAGCGTACTCAGTTGTACGCTAAGCGTACAGACTTGTACGCCCAACGTATTCATCCTTTAAGCCATTTACAACATTAATCTCTCAATACTTAAGTCCAGAAGTCGAAACCATAGATCTAAATCATAAGCGACGTATAGAACCATAAAGTAAATGACTTAGTGACTTTGCATGACCCAAACAAACCCAATCTCGAAATATAACCTTCTACTTCCATTAAATGAGCTCAAACTCAAGCATGGGAGATTCTAAGCCCTAAAGGTGCCAACTTTATGAATCTAGGACCATAGAAACACCAAGAGTGGCAACTCTAATCTCCAGGAATGGTATTAACCACTAAATCTCATCCATGAACCGAAAATGAACCGAAAATGAACCAAAAACTCATACATCCTAAAACTAAGCTAACAATGAACAAGGTTCAAGCTTGTACCTCATATAAGCTGGAAATGAAGCACGTAATCCAGATCCATAAGCTCATCCTTGATTCACAACCTTACATCAAACTCCATCTTCTTGGAAAGGAGCCAAAAACACCAAAATGCACATCATGAGCTCAAACTTACAACCATGGAGGCTTAGAGACAATTTCTAGGGTTTTTGGGAACTTGGAGACTGGTATAAGGACCAACCAAGAAGACTTAATGAGATTATATAGGGTACATCACCGAAATTAGGGTTTTCATTAAGACGCACGTACGACCCGCGTACGTGCCCAAAGGCACGATCCAGCTTCGCATCTGTAATCCATGCATACACCATTATATGCCCTGCATAATGGATTTAGAACTAGTACGCCATGGGTACATATATGTACGCCCCACATACTGCTTAACCCCTTAACCCTAATATACTCCGAAGGTTATAACTTCTTTGATACAATCCCGATTATGACGATCCTTAGATCCATGAAAAGGTAACAAGAAGCTCTACACTATAATCAACTCATACTTTCCTTACCATTTCCCGAACATCATTCAATTTCCATAAAAGCTCGAGCTGACAAATTATCGAAATACCCTTTGACTCCAAAACGCAAACCAAATACCCAAATCATCCAATATACATCGTCCACCTCTAAATGAGCCCAAAACTAACTTCATCAATGATCCTAAGCCTGCAAATACCTAATCCTTGATCATTACCCCGAAATGGAAACGATCTGAAATAGGTTGTTCCAACTCTCCCCCACTAAATTAGATGTCATCCTTGAAATCATTCCTTACCAACCCTCGCAGGGCTGTCCAACCCGCAAATGAAAGAATCCTTTTACCACCTGAAAATAATCCCATGAAAAATAACCACATCTAGACAAACTGAGACCCGAAGTCTCGAGATGGTCTGACTCCCTGAAAGATTGCCCATACAGAACCATTGCCAAATCCATTCCACTTATCTCCCATCTGACTACTCAACTTTTGATAACTCTAGGTTCCCATTAGAAGGCGGAACACATACCAAATATCCTAGGAGGACACTTATACTTGACAGTAGGCTCAGATAATCCATCGAGTGGGAGACTTATCCCTGCAACGGTTAGACTCAATCGAGAGTTGTGCAACAGGGTCAAATCATTTACTCTGAGATTATCCAAACCTAACTGTAAGTGACCTAACATCTCCTTCGAATAACAAGCTACTCCACACACAAGTTCCAAATTAATAAGACTACCCTGTTTTATATGGATGCCCTTCACGAATAAAACCAATCCAAGACAAAATCACGAGAGCTTGATCTATCTTCAAAACTGAAGCCATTAATTACCCTTGAACCCTTCGACTGATGGCTTCGGGATACAGATACCCCAATCCTTATTCCACTGAAACAAAAACCCCACACAGAGTACTTGCAATACCCGACTCGAGATATTTCCCAGAAACCAACCCGATACTCAACTCATAACCCAAGATCCACGGATCTGCACTTGCATTCCACCAAGACCTTCTGATAACAACAACCCCTTGCTAGACCGAGATATAAAGGTCCCCAACCATCGCCAAACTACCAATCTTGCACCTTGTCTAACCACCAGGTTCCCAAGAGTCCAATTAACAAGGCCACCCTGCCTAAATCTCCTATGCCTCACACACTGACCACTCACTTAGTCCAACAAATCAAGATACAAAACCTTGACCTAGTGGTCCCCTACTAGGTCCCACCTGTGTTGCCATAATCACACGGGCCTCGCCTACGGGTACCACCCATCTAAACCACGAAGCTGCCACATTCACAAGTCCCACCCGCCTAGAGCTACACATGCCCAACTCTGCTTCAGACCCCAATGGTACTCAACCCAAAACAGAGAAATACTCCTCGACAATCAAGGCCGGCATGCCCAAGGCACGAACTGATTCCCCCTTTACACTCACGACCACCTCCAATGATTGTCTACTTCAAATAGGTGAATGTTACGATCCCATCGTATTCTTATAACACTTCAAACCAACCACGATTACCACCCATGGCCTGACCATGCCCTAATCATCACACCCCATTCCCCTTTGGTTGAAACCTGCACCCAACTGCATCTAATCAGGTGTTCGGGTCATACTTTGAATTCCGAATCCCTCAACCTAGGCTCAACCACAAGCCTGCTATGTATGATAAGGAAGACGCCAACCAACGATTGGAAGTTTCCTGAACTCCTACTTACACCACCTCAATCTAAACGGCCACTTGGGTCGTCTCTCCTCTTGGCCAAGATGTGAAACTTTCCTTAGTTCGCACCCTTCCCGTCTTCCCGAAAACCTGATCAATTCTCCCCCACTTAGATTTGACAACGTTTTCTCAACTCTTAAATTTGATGGATTCCCAACCCATCAACCTTATATAGGATGAACCGCCTATGACCTGTGCTTATCAATACTAACGTCCCATCGCTAGCCAAACACAATGATCGCCTAATTCCTAAAATCCTGAAGAATACTCTTGAAACCTTAACCATTCTGATAATCCAAACCACTTCCCATGATACCATGCGAATTCCTTAAGTTCTTATGCTTGCGACTGAAAACCACAACCCTTTCCATACACTGACGAACATCCACTCCAATTTCCATTCTCAAAGAATCACTGAACTCTAACCGACTACAATCCATGCGAAAATACAACTCCCCTGACACATCCAATGATCAAATAACTCACGCAACTGACACCACCATCTTGTAACGCCCGGATCCTGGTATGTATTTTTAATTAAAACATTCATTTTTGCAAAGGGACTCGACGAGTCGGAGGCCCCAGGCTCGTCGAGTAGGAACGAATGATTGGACGCGGGAATTGAAGCCTACTTGATGAGTCGAGAGCCTCGTATCGACGAGTAGGGATGCCAGAGTGAAACCCTAATTTTCAGGTCTTGCACCCTATTTAAACACTTTACCTGGCCTCAACTTCAGCCTCCATCACCTCCAAACCTTAGTCACGAAACCCTAGCCCATATTGAGTGTTCTTGAGCCATTTTTGTGTGTTCTTGGTGATTTTGAAGCTTGAGAAGGAAGAGGAAGCTTGGGGGTTATAGAGGAAGCAAGTAGATCCATAGTTATTATGGAACTTGAGCCATTGTTGTGTATTCTGCATTTCTAACTCACTTGAGGTATAAGGTATATACCTTGACTATTCATTTACTAGATCTCTTCATGGGGTAGTTTAGGGCCACTTGGAGCATATTATGGAACCATTCATGGATGCAAGCATGTTTTGCGGTCATGACTTCAGATCCAGAGTCTTTGAGGGACTCTATGGCATAAAGGTTCCAACTTTATGGCCATGGGAGTCCCATGCATCATATAAACCACTTTTTAGGGATTTTTGAGCTAAATAACCCATGCATGAACATAAAGTTCGTAACTTTATGTGTTATATCGACCCTAGGAGGCCAGATATATGTTTTGGATGCATTAAGTCCGGATGGAAACGAATGAATAGATTTGGACTTTGTGGGACTCGACGAGTCGTTCATACAACTCGGCGAGTTGGATCGTGGTCCCCCAACCTTTTATGTTATTGAGAAAACTCGTTGAGTCTAGAAGATGACTCAGCGAGTTGGACGTGTTTATGGACTTAAAGATCAAAGAACTCGACGAGTTCAAGGATGTACTCGGCGAGTTGAGAGTAAATGTCCCGAATGATATGAAGAGGAACTCGACGAGTTCAAGCATGAACTCGGCGAGTTGTGAGTGAAATGCCCCGACTTGTATGATGGGGAACTCGATGAGTAGGATCGAGATTCAAGAGTTTTATAGATAGTGGAACTCGATGAGTTGATGGACCAATTTGTCACAAAGAGTCAACCAGAATGTTGACTTGGACCCGCAGGTTGACTTTGACCAGAGTGTTGTCCTTTGACCAGAGTTGATCCTTAAAGGGGTTATGAGTATGAAAGAGTAATTAAAAGAGATGTTATGTGTTAGAGTTTAAGGAGAGTTGATCCCAAAGCTAAGGATAGTTCAGCTACTTAATGACATTGAGGTGAGTTACCTTCCAATAGAAGTGGGTCTAAGGCACCAAGGTCAACCCACTAGTAGGTGATTATAGTTGAGATGATTGTCTTTGTGATAATTGGCTGGTATGCCACTATCTGTTATGCTTTATGTGCTAGTATGTTATGTGATTATGTGATAATGGTAGATAGGGGACTAGTCCCCGGACTCGACTGAGATATACCGGTAGGGTAGGTTCGGCACCCAGATATGTCTGACAATATGATATGCTATGTTATTATGTGGTAGTAGTATGGGTGAAATAGTCCCCATAGCCGGTTGAAATAAAGCGGAGGGTAGGTCGGGCACCCAGATATGCCTGCCAGGGTAGGTCGAGCACCCATATATGCTTGACAAGGGGTAGGTCGGGCACCACGGTATGCCTGACAAGGGTAGGTTGAGCACCCAGATAGGCTCAGCAGGGTAGGCCGGGAACCTAGATATTTTTGGCAGTATGTTAATTGTATGATTTGTGGTATGATGGGGGGGAACTCACTAAGCTTTTTGCTTACAATTTCAGTTTTTGTTTCAGGTCCTTCTTCTTCGAAGGGAAAGGAGTCGGTACGGTAGAAGTGCATCACCCACACACGATTTTCGCATATGAGATTCTTGGGATTTATACTCTGACATCGTTACTATATGATGACATGATTTTGAGACTTATGATCTATGGCTTTTTATGAAATGAAATAACTTGATGATGTTTTCTATAAATTGTTTTATAAATTGCTATATCAAAAATGAAATTTTTGGTCCGTATTTTTGAGATGTTACACATTTCCCTGCTACCGCTCCTCTCCAAGCAACGGTAGTGCTGGAACTCAAAAGTTATTCCATGGGCAACCACCGATCATGCCCGAACAGATGATAAAACCACTGAACCCTAACTTCACTGGAGAACTAACCAGCTAACCGACTAAAGGTCCTCCCAGCCATACTCCTGAATTGATCCCGACAAAGACCCGAAACAACAACTGGACACGCTGAACCCACTCAATAAGATACGACCCTCTAAAGATTCCTCGAAGACTCCCGACATGCAGAATGGCATATAACGACCCTTGATAACCCATAAAATAGCAGAGAGTCAACCTGATATATAACTTACCCAAACCAAGCAAAACTCTAACGCAATACAAATTCTTGATGACAACCCAGAAGAAAATAGAAGATGTGATACTCGTAAATTTTTTTGAAGGAATCCTGACCTCCTCCTCCTGAGTTACCCCGACCAACCTGAGAACATGGTGCAAAACTCACTTCCGATCCCAACTGACGAGAACTAACAATGGGATCCTCCTTCCTTAAGGATTTTAGAGATCCACAAGCTTTGGGCTCCAGATGAGCCCCCATTGGCCTACTACAACTTGGATCGAAAGGCCCCTAGATGACCATCCAAGGGATCCAAAATCCCTTCCTTTCCTGAACCATAGACCACCGAGGTCCCTTCCAAAATATCGTGGATAATCTCCGATGAGATAAACTCCTGCGTCCGCGCATCGATTGGCTCAGTACCTATCACTGAATCAGAACTAGACCTTGGAACCCATTATTGAGTGCTCAACACCATATTGAGACAATACACAACAGATCGAATATACCCAAGAATCCTTATCCCAAAAGCTTCTTATATTCTCTAAAACTATCCTTGATTCGATTATGGATCATGTGCTTTCAGTAGTACGGGCCCAATACTACCTTCCACACATATCCATACTTTCCTCAAGAATCCTACTGAATCATCTAAGTCATCTTATCAAATCCATACACCAGACACTCGCGACCCAGCGCAACAAAACCCACCGAAGCAATCCCTAGGCGTTCCTATTTTGCCGACATCACTTTGCCATCAGCTGCTGAAGAACTCCTCATAATGCCAATCACCCACCTCATGAATATAATCACATCCAACAAAGCTTAGATAATCCTTCAAGTAACAGACTCATCCCAAAAATGGTTAGACTCAGACAAGAGCTGCGCAATAGGGTCAAATCCATCGTTTTGAGATTGTACAACCCTTGTCACATGTGACTTGACATATTCACTTAGTAGTTAACTCCCATCACTTAAGAATTACACAAAGCACAAAGCAAGCATCATTCTAGCAGTAGCACTCCCATCCCACACTACAACTCATATTGGGAGCTTCCACTCCTGATACTGATTGCCTTACGCATACACATCATGCCCAATCTAGCATCCCATGCTTCCTAGGCTACCAGGCATCACATATCAGGCCAACCTATCACTGTCTAATCAGAACTAGCATGCAAGTCTACAAGCTCATATAATAGGCATACAACGACATCTCTCCTAACATTCTATCATGAAAAAACTGAGCAGATCCTTAGCCCTAACTAGCATGTGATTCCATAGATTCACATATCAAAGCATAAAATATAACATGTATAGGTATTTTGGGAAAACTTAATTGAGCTCGGCTGATTGCATGCACCATACCCTTTCTTCATTTAGAAAAATCCCTTTCTAGAATATATTTATTTTTGAAAAACTTTACCAAATCCTCAGTTTGAGTTCAGACATACCCGAGAGTGTGCCCCAATCCCTCAAACCAAGGCTCTGATATCAACTTGTAATGTCCCAAAATAATGACACGAAACTTCCATTTTCAGATTAATAAATCGTTGATACACAACAACTCCATAAAACCAAGGTAGCCAGGATTTAGCAAAATATGATTAAATTAGAGTAATTCATAGAATGCGGAAACATGTGGTGTGTGATCTATAATCATCCCGAGCCCCTTTCATTTTGAAAACCAAAGTACCTGAAACATAAAATAAAAACCATAAGCACAAAGCATAGTGAGTTCCCCAAGATACAACATACCACACATACATAAAACACATACTGGGTCAATGACCTCCATCGGGCCTCGCCCCACTTGAGTCCCACTTGGCCTCAGGCTCTGCGCGGATTACAGATCGGTTATTCTCAGGCCTTGCCTGTCCCTAGGCCTCGCCCACTATACACATAAAATATATCATATAATCATGCTAACACATAAAATGATCATAAACACTACTGTATGTTCAAATCATCGGGCCTCGCCCGACATCGAGCCCCGCCTGGTACACATATAACCATATAACCATATAATCATGTAAACATATAACCATACTAACATTGCAATAATCACAAAGACTATAGAATACCATACAGTCAATGGGCCCCGCTAGGCATCGGGCTTCGCCTGGAAATCATAATAGACATACTGATAATTAACATACGATATCCTAGTCAGGCCTCGCCTCACATCGAGCCTTGCCCGATAAACATATCATCATATAACGAGCGTAAAATTCGAACATACATATAACATCCTAACATAAAACCATGGGTTAGCATTGGTGCCTTCGTCCTGCTAAACCCATTGACGAGATTCACCTTGCACTGCCGAAACACACAGACGATCCCTGGCTGCTGGCTAACAAATTTCCAAATTGTCAATATCAAAACAACATCCAATTACCAATCAGGTTCTAAACCATAACCATAAATCCATACTCGGGTTAAAAAGACCATTTTAGCCTTAATCCAGCTTGGTCCAAGACCAAGGCCCAACTCATAACCTGAAAGGCCCAAAAGTCAAATAACCAACTAAGGCCTAATTTTCCAAATTGGGCCTAAACCCCTTATATGGGCCTTACCCTAAAGCCCAACAAAAATTCCTACTCCAAGACACTCATACTCAGATGGCCCATTAAGAACTGAAAGACCGAAGCCCAATAAGGAAGCCCAACATGAAGCCTAAAAGGCCAAAACCCTCCTGACTGAGTAGGCGGGGCGTACTCAGTTATACGCTAAGCGTACATGCAATCTGGCTTGTACTCTATGCATACAAACTTGTACGCCTAGTGTACTCTTCCTTTAAGCAATTTACCACATTAAGCTCTCAATGATTAAGTCCAAAATTCAAAACCATAGATCTAAATCATAAACAACATCTAGAACCATAAAGTCGCTGACTTGGTGACTTTGTATGACCCAAACGAACCCATTCTCAAAATATAACCTTCTACTTCCATTAAATAAGCTCAAACTCTCGCATGGGGGATTCTAGGCCCTAAAGGTGCCAACTTTATGAATCTAGGACCGTAGAAACACCAAGAGTGGCAACGCTAAGCTCCAGGAATGGTATCAACCACTAAATCTCATCCGTGGGACCAAAAATGAAACAAAAACTCATAGATACTAGAACTAAGCTAACGATGAACAAGGTTCAAGCTTTTACCTCAAACAAGTTGGAAATGAAGCACATAATGCAATGCTTAGACTCTGTTTAGATTCCAGAATGGAACATACCTTCGTTCATGTTCTAACGTGATATAACCACATTCTAGCATATAGCACTTCTAGCTACAAGCTTATTACTTTTACAATGATCACGATACTTTTATTGATCGCACTTTGATTATCTTTCACTTTAATCTTCTAGATTAAGTCGGATGTTGCATCGAACTTGGTTCTCTGGACCGTGTAACATACTCATCTTAGTCAGACTCGATTTGATATGACCACTAGGTTTGGAATAACAATCATCTTCTTAGTCATTACCGAAATGATGGTAACACAAACATGAACAAAACAGAACCAATTACTAGTGCCTTGGTAATCTTGTGACTATCCCTGGTCCAAGTGCAAGTCCGATGATGATGGTAGTGTAGGCCTCTACTACCTTTCACACCTACTCATACTCGTCCCAAGTATTGTCTCGCCGTTCTCCAAGTTATTATCACAAAAACAATTTTAACACATACAAATGTGTCCAAACAGTCATATAATTTTCCCTAGACGCTACTAGGACTTCTTCCATGTGTATCTTCAATCATCAATTATGCTTCAACTCGGTTGGTGATGCAAAAGACAAACGATGGGATAACTTCATGGATTATACCAAAAGTTCTTTCTTTCTGCTAATGGAAAGTGTACTTCTCCTGTACTAGACACACTATTTATTAGACATATTCTAAAGGCAAGATACCGCTCTTATGATATCTTATGATAGGTATCATTCACTAAAGTAAGCGTTCTCATTTCCTCCATTTGCTCAGTCCGCTACGAGTCTTTATCATGACATTTTGTACACCAAAGCAGGCTTTCGGTGTATCGAGATGAGAATATAGATAAAGGAAGGTTTAGAAACATATTCCTCCTTATTAATCCGAAAAGTTATATGTCAGTTCTAATATCGTAGTTAAACATTTAGAAATCTAAACGCATAAAATTTCCAGATCCGGTCGGCAATAGACCATAGATCTAATAGAATCATAAAGCATATATAACATAAATCATTTAGCACATAAAAGCAACTTAGGCATCTTCCCTAAATAAGCAAGTGCTCATGTCTACTCAGGAAAACATCCTAAATATAGCAGACACTCATCTCACAATCATCGCTTAACATTCTAAGTTTAAGTCTAGAAATTTCCTAAAATTTCTAGTTCACCTAAACTAATGCTCTAATACCAACTGTGACATCCCTAAATTCATGGTCATTTTAAAAATTTTATTTATGCTTTTTTGAAAATCAGAGTTTTCATTTGAAAAAATAATATTGCGGAATTTGTCCTAGAAAACATGATAAATATATTATCAAAGCATTTCCGAAGAAATGTATTTTGTTTATATTAAAACTTTGGGATGTCATCATCAATAAATAGAAATAAGCATAAACATACCTTAAATTCATTTACACTAGTGATTTACATATTCTTTAATCTCTCAGTGTAATGTAGCTTTGTATCAACACCTGTGATACAAATAAACCGAGTGGGTCGGGTTGGGAAACCTGGTGAGTACATAGGGATTTCAATTCCACAACGTTATATCATATATATATATATATATATGTGTGTGTGTGTGTGTGTGTGTCTGTGTGTGTGTATATATATATATATATATATATATATATATATATATATATATATAGATATTAGAACTCACAATATATACAATTTCACCTCATATAAGCAATTTTATCCCATCCCGTCGATCCTCACGACGACACGATCTATACTCTCGGATCTAAAATTAACCTCTTTACCTAATTCATACTCCCGAATCAAATATGTCCAATCCATGCTCTCAGATCAATAACTATGCCCATTCCATACTCTCGGACTAGGGACAATTGACTATGTCTAATCCATGCTTCCGGACTGATGACAAATAACTATCTCTTCTCCATACTCTCAGATAAGGACAAATGACTATATCTAATCCATGCTCCCGGATTAATGACAAATAACTATGTCCTCTCCATACTTTCGGACTAAGGATAAATGACTATGTCTAATCCATGTCCCCGGATTAATGACAAATAACTATGTCCTGTCCATACTCTCGGACTATGGACAAATGACTATGTCTAATCCATGCTCTCGAATCAATGACAAATCTTAAAGTTTGACTCTCCGTGTATATCTCACCTACACTCATAAGTAGATACTACCCGATATCCATCCTAATTAATTTAGGTTTGTTCTGTACCCTAAATCATCATATATTATCAGATATGCTCTTAACATATATTTCAGGTAATAACAAATATTTCACATAAAAACATATATTAAATACTTTAATCAATACTCGTATTAAAATCATGTTCATGAAAAGGACTATGCACTCACTTGTTAAAGTGATGATTCCCAACTCGGCATCGCTTCGCTTCTAACAATTCTATTCTCCTTCAACGAAACCTAGTATCATTACCGCTAGATTTCAGCCTTCTGGTGCTCCGGGATTCTCCTCTTAGCACTAGGGAAGTACTAAGGCTTGGGAGAGGTTTAGAGAGATGTTTGAGAGAGAAAGAATGGGAGAGGTGTGAAGGAAATGGAAGATTTGTGCCTCTATTTATAGGCTCGGAAATGGCCCAACTCGGCGAGTTCTGACCCTCCAACTCATTGCGTTGAGTGCCAAGTGTAACCATCTGGTGGCAAGGCGTGGGGAAGAAGCAGTGGTTAGGATTGTGCCATGTGTCACTCGTAGATTACTCCAAAAACTACTTATTTTCTAAAATCCGAAACTTTCGTATACGAGCTCCGTTTTTGAAGTTCTTTATATCCACACATAGGTACCGACATACTCTACAACTTTTGTTTAGACTCCGTCGGCTAATGTTGACTTTATTTTTAAGTTTATATTTTAACAGACTTAGACAGTTAAAATCCGTTAAAAAATCATAACTTTTTTCATCCGACGTCCATTTTCGACTGTATTTATATCATTGAGCTCCTATTAATGAGATCATCAATTCTCATTAAGTTGTGACGGCTAAAAATCGAAGGATCTAAAATTCGATTTCCGGGTTGTGCACTACAATGCTAAATCTTAGAAAAATCATAACTTCCTCATACGCAGACAGATTTGGACGTTATTTTTATGTACGTTCTCGGTTTAACATATAATATGAAATTTATTTATATCTCTAAGGCTAAAAAGAATTTTATTGCAAACTCACTTTTTACGATTCTCGGTGTCGTGACGGTTTTGCCGTAAAACTTCGACGGGTCATAACTTCTTCGTTTTAACTAGGATTTCAGCGTTCTTTATATGTACGGAACCCTTGTGAAATATAATACAACTTGGTTAAGATTATTAATTCTAAATAATATTCTATAAAAAATTTATTTTGATGCTTATTGTCTCTAAATTGACTAGCCCGAATCTGCGGACGTCGAAAACACCAATTTCGTCCCCTTTAGTTGTGTATCCTGGTATATAGTATGTTTCTATACGGTAGTGATTTGTAACATTTATCTGCTAGTCTGTTAATTGTTTATATGATTATCTGTTTCTAGATATACGTTATTTGTTATGTATATGTCGACATGGTATGGTAGGGTTGAGACTGTACTGCTTTGTGCTATCAGTCAACAGACCGGGGCATTCCAACCGGAAGGTTGTGGGCCGAGGGTAATCCAACGAGGGGGTTGTGGACCCGTTATGTGTGGGGGAAGTCAACAGAAAGGTTGTAGGCGGGGGCATTCCAACTGAAAGGTTGTGGATTGGGGATAATCCAACCATGAGGTTTTGGACTCGTTATCTGTTTGATTATATGTTTGTGTAGTGGTACTTTGGGGGAAACTCACTAAGCTTTGGCTTACAATTTATAGTTAATCGTTTCAGGTACTTCAGAGGATTGTGGAAAGGCAAAGGCGTGATCGTACACAGCTTCCTGTTTATGTCACTGGATCTTGAAGAAAACTCTAAATTGAAATAATAATTTTGAATTACTATTTTTGTAAACAGTGATGATGAATGGTTGATTTTTGAAAAATTTAAATTATTGTGATTTTTGAGTGTTACATCAGGTGGATGTACACCTGAGATAATGCGGAATTTTGATGCGACATGAGATTCTTGTATTGACCATCATTATGCTCGTGAGAGCAGTGGTTTGGTGATGACTTGTCAAGATGTCAAGTGTATATTTGTTGTTTTATGCATAATTTCCAGATTTTGGGATGGTTGAAATTCATGATCAATATATTCTAAGTATTTCTTCTGCATGGTTGAGTGGTGTTCCTAGTCAGGAATTAGGGGTTGGTACGCTAAATGAATGAACAACACTCTTAGGGAATAATTTATGGGGTTTTAAATTGATAGGTTTCATCCTTCGAGAAGTTTCCACTTCGAGTGGTTGACGCTAAGATTTGTGGTCTTCCAGTTAGGAAGAGTAATGTAGTTGTTTCAATTCTCAATAAGGACAATTGGGTTTCTTTCATTTGTCGAGAGCATATTGTTAAGGTTCATTCTTTTGGAGGGATAAGTGTTTTCTACTAAAATGGGGTTTGGACGGCAGGATTGGAGGACGGTCGTCAGTATGGGATGAATCTTCAGTCTCAATTACAATCCAGGAAGTTCTGGAAAGATCGACTAACATGGGATAGGAAGTAGTAATGAATGATTTTGAGGAAGAAATCTAATTTAAGTAGGGGATAGTTAAAACATCCTATTTCGATAAGTTTCTTATTTCAGAATTGTGGGAGATAAATGGATCAAGTAAACGCTTTGAGCTTCAATAGAATAAGGTTTAAACACTATTGGATGGCGATAATATTGGTTGTGCGATCCAAGCCCTTGATTGCATTTTGGAGTCAAAGGGTAAAATAGGAAAAGTAATGTTTCATACTTCTTTTATGAATTTAGGATTAATGTTCGGAAGGTGTTAAGGAAAAAGAAAGTTGATAATATTGTAGAGCTTCTCATTAACTTTCTGCGGATA
The DNA here is from genome assembly GCF_051521515.1 of Lactuca serriola. Taxonomy (NCBI): domain Eukaryota; kingdom Viridiplantae; phylum Streptophyta; class Magnoliopsida; order Asterales; family Asteraceae; genus Lactuca; species Lactuca serriola. The sequence continues at coordinate 175,074,004 of NC_136411.1, read as the reverse complement.
TAAACATCGTCGAAATCAGAGTTGAAACGGAGAAGTTATGACTGTTTGAAGTTAGGATGGTTTTGGCTTAATCCGCGTACACTGAGCGTACACAAAAATACGTTGAGCGTACTAGGGTATCCTTGAGTACGTTGGGCGTAACAGAAGTACACTGGACGTACACGATTAGTGCCTAAACCCTATTTTTATGGTTTGAGACCTATTTAAGCTCCTTAAATTCCCCAAACCCACTCCATTTTTAGCCTCCACCTCTCCAACACCCTCCCTTGAAACCCTAACACTAGTTTGATCCTTGCGAGCAAAGAGAAGGTGCTTTTAAGTGCTTTGGAGTGTTCTTGGTGCATCTTGGAGAAGAAGGAGCTCATTGGAGAAGTGTTGGTTGCGTTGGAGCTTGTAGATCCAAACTTTTTTCACCTTGATCTTTCTTCTAGAGGTATAAAACTTGAATCTTGACGATGCATTTGTTAGATCTAGCTAGTTTTGGGTGTTATGACCTTTTGGTCACGTTAGTGCTTAAAGTTTAGATCTTGAAAGTTTGTGACCTTGTTATGGTTAAAGTTGGAAACTTTATCCATCTAAACATCATATTGATTCATATATGAAGGTTGGAGACTTGGACTTAATGGATTAAGTTGAAAAAGATGCACTTTTGGTCCCTTGGAGACTTAATGACTAGATCTTGGCTTTTTAGACCATTCTAATGGATAAATTTGGAAAGTTTATCCATTATGGAGTTATTAGGAACCATAAAAATGTGATCTTTGACCTCCTATCCCTTCCATGCACGAGTTAATATGTCTTAATGGATAAATAAGTTAGGGTTTTAGCTTTTAAACCTTTTCTAACCATGGAAAGTCATAAACGTGGAAAGTTTATGACTTAAGTCGATGTTTTGAGATTAGATCTATGTTTGGACGTTTTGGTCTTAAGCATTAAATCCTAAAATGAGAAAATGGTCACCAAGGGGGTATGTTGGGTGTACATATGCGTATGCTAAGCGTAATCCTTGTTTTCCTTGATATCATGATGTGGCGGATTATACGTTAGGCATCAACGTGTAGTATGTGGGGCGTATAAGTCCTGTATGCAGGGCATACTCGTGAAACCCTCTTTTGGGGCCTTTCGGGCCTTGGGTCTTTTGGGAGTTGGGCCATGAGCTATTACGTCAGATATAGGAAGGGTAAAATGGTCTTTTAACCCGGGTGTTGGAAAAATAAACTAGATTCCCGATTATGGTTTATGACCTAATTATTAATTAGGGTTTTATTTGATTGGTTATTATCGGGATTATCCAATTCAGCAGTCCGAGCATTTGTTTGACTAACGACGGGTGTGTTTTCTCACTATATTGTAGGACATTAGGGATTGTATGTGTTTGTAGTCTTTGTGACTCCTGCTATATGTATTGTATGCATGTGTGCCTTTTTTGTATATGCATATGGGGTGAAATATACCCGGGGGTGAAATAAACCTGGTACATCCTAGTGTTAACATATGAGTTGTGATAGACTCGGGGTGAAATAGACCCGGTTCGAATTTGGGTCGACACATGAGTTTAAATAGAATCAAGGGTGAAATAGACCTGGCACAACCTTGAGTTGGCATATATGTATGACATGCAATATTTGAAGAACTCACTAAGTTTTGTGATTATTGTTTATGTTTAAAATGTTTTCAGGTACTTCCGGTTCAAGAGGGAAAGACTCGGTTTGATCACAGCGCATCCACCCTTGTTTATGCACTTTATGATTTTGGAATTTCACCTTGATAACTACTTTTACTCTGATATACTTTAGAATGATTGAAATGATTAAATGGTGCTTTTGGTTGAATTAAAAATGAGTTTTTTACCTTAAAATTTTTGGGACGTTACAAGTTGGTATCAGAGCCTTGGTTTGAGGGATTCGGGCATACTCTTGGGTGTGTCTGAACTCAAAATGAGGGTTTTGTAGATTTTTTTTTCATAAAAAGGAAATGTTTTATAAAAGAATTTTCTAATAAAAGAAAGGGGTGGTGCGTGCAATCAGCCAAGCTCAAGTAAGTCTTTCCCAAAATACCCATACATGTTTTATGTTTGATGTTCGATGTGAGTATATGAGAACTACATGCTAGATTCGGCTAAGGATCTGCTCAAAATTGCATGATAGTCTGCTTGGAGAGATGCCTTAATATGCCTGTTGATTGAGCCTTTGGAACTGCATGCTAGTATATAGATTCAAATATTGGGTAGAATGGCCTGATTAGGTTATGCTTTGGTTTAGATAACTCGATACTCAAATGCTGCTTGCTTTGTTCTTTCAGTGTCCTCCATTAATATCAACTAACTATTAAGCGAATATGTTAGGTTACATGTTTCAAGGATTAGATAATTTTATAAGGTTAGGTTTAACTTTATTGCATAGCTCTTGTTTGAGTCCAACTGTTGTATTGTGAGACCTTGCATTCGAAGAATTATATAGAGTCTGTGTCGTGTAATTATATTCGTAAGGTAGTTATAAGGTATTAGAGGGAGCCTCTTCTACAGCTGATGGCGGAGAGTGGTGTAAAGGGAACCCTAGGAAAGCATAGGAAGAATGTTGGAATGCGTTGGTGTGTGTATTTTCAGAAGAGAAATCCTAGAAGGAGAATCTAGGAAGATTAGCAGTGTGTACTCGGATGAGGGCGGGTATTGGTGATTGGATCGGACGAATGTGGATATGAGTAGTTACTTAGAGGACCTGAATGAGGGTGACACCATCACTCGTTGCAATGTCCGCCTTTATCAGTTTATCAGGTATGGTCGTTCAGGTTGAGGGTGAATCTAGTGATTGTTTGGGCCATCATGGCCATGTCTGTTTGGGTTTTTGTGGTGCAAACCCATGTGAGTTTGTTGATTTCGAGGTCTGGAGGGCCTTGCTCAAAGTAGTGACAGTTGAGTCGCGGGACTCAAGAAAGAAGTGATTGTGATGAATGGCTCGAGGATTGAATTCGGAGGTTAAATGATTCGCAAATGGATTGGGATGTCACTCTTTTGAACAAATGTTGTGTTCTTCCATCTTTATGTGTTTGGAGGAAGGAGAATAGTCATGTGATTTTTAGGGTTGGGGTGTAGACCCAACATGGGGCTAGATAGTATGTTTTTTGGCGGTAAGAGCAGTAGTTTGGGAATGCATAGGAGGATTCTTGTGGTATTGTTGCCTTGAGATGAGATCAAGGGTTTGATTTATTTAGTTATTTAGGTCACGTGCAAGTTGATTGTTTCAGGAACCAGTGGAAGTGAATCGGTAATGACAATTCTCGTTGTCTTTGATGTATCCTGACTATAAGGGGCATGATTAAACATGTAAACAAAGGGGTTGCGATGCGGTGCTAGTTATCGATTTAGAGAAAGGATTGACCCGTAGTGGCTTAGCTCTTCGCGCTTCCCACATGCTTTTTTTTTATGAAATGGACCATACTAGCTTCATTTTTTATGAAATGAACCATACTAGCTTCATTTTTTATGAAGCTACCTAGTTCACTATCATTCTAAAACCATTGAACCATACTAGCTTCATTTTTTATGAAATGGACTTTCCATCATTTGATGGAAAGTCACCTCATTTAGGAATTCAATTATTTAGTAAAATTTGAACTAAACATGGGAACCTCGTGGAATTAGATTCTAATTCTCTCTAATTTCCAAGGATTCTAACGAACCAAACGCCACCTAAATTACTATAAAAATGTTTTTAAATAACAAATATTAAACACAACTAAATGAAAAGACATAAGTAAAACCATTAAACTAAATCCAAACTCCTAACCCTCCCGATCTATTATATTTTCAAATAATTTTTTTTTCGGATACCAAATATCCGAAATTTTAAAAAAGTACAATCCTTATTCGAAAATTTTGATATCCATATTTTCAGATATCGGTATTTTTCCAAAATTTCAAATAATTTCACATCCAATTTTAATATTTTTGAACACCTAGCTCATAATAATTAGTTATGATATTTATTTATACAGAGATATTCAGAAAAATTCTTAAATTTTGGCCTTAATAATAAAAATAATAAAAGCAGTCATCCATTATGTTTTTTACAATTACGAACATAACGGTAAACGTTTTCAAAAAGACAATTATAAAGTAGTACTATGGTCATTATGTAAATATTTACCGATTTTTTGTGTTTAATTATAAAATAAAAACTAAAATATAATTTTTTCATTAATAAAATAAAAGTTCACAGACATTTTAAGTTTTCCTTTTATATATCCTACAATTATCTTCTCATAATATTTGGTTACTAGAACATACAAATTAAATTACCATTCCGATCAATCAAACGCATTATTGTTTTAGAGAGATGCAGGGGTTGGTGTGGTTTCAGGGTTCCGACCAGCCACCATTAACGCGCGGTTGTTCATCTCTGTGAAGTCGGCGGCATTATTTCGGGTACCATCTCACATTATCACTTATTATCTGCCACAATCCCACTTGCTGTTTGAAAGCGCGTGAGATAACACGCGCCAGTTTTATGAAGGGGCAATATGGTAAATAGAGAGGGTTTGGTGATAAAACACTATGCACATATTCGTAATTTCAGCAGAGAAGCACTAGTCGTAGGTGTGGAATATGAATATATGGCATTACGTCTTTTCCGATAGGGACCATACTAATACCTCCATACCCACTTTTTGACCCCATTATAAGCTTCATTTTCTGATAAATACTTAATATGCACTTATTATCATAACTATAACAATTTATTTTGCGATCATGAATAATTGTGGAGCCAATTATAACCGGAACACAAACTTTAAATTGGAGGGGCCGAAATAAAACTTTAAAACGGAAACAAATAAAATTGTATTAAGTGATTATCCAAAGAATAATTAGAACTTGCAAAAGGCTTTTTATAAAGAAATGTTGCAAATAATATATATAATTAGATATTGGAAAAGTGAAAGATATAAATATGAATTATGTCAAAGTGACCAAGAAATACAATTAATTTATGTTTATAAAATAATGAAATCATAAAAAATAAAAGAGTTATCAAACAAATTCTCTCTAAAAAATACATAAAATATCAATTTTTTTTTTAACAGCGGAGCATCATCTTTCTTTTAAAATTTTGACAGCACATACCTATATTAGTTACATTTATCAGTGATATTATGTAGGGGCTAAGATTATAGGTAAAATATAATAAAAGATCTGACTTTCTTACTAGATAAAAATCACAATAAGAAAAAAGATCAATTTAAGAGTGGAGACCATAAAAATAAACAGTTCTTAAGGTTGTGTGAGAGTAAACGCCAAAGATATCTGAAGACGGTGGATATAACATTCAACAAAGGCCGACATCACTTCTAAGACGACGGATAAAAGTCATTTCTAACACCCAAAAACATCATTAAAAGTCAATGTTAATAACTTAACAATATATATTTTTAATATTTATTAAAATTTTTATTTAAAACAGTCAAGGCATCAAACAAAATTTGGCTTCTTTTCTAATTTTTCTTAATATTGGACTATATATTAATACTAGAAAGCAAAAAATGGAAAGCACATTGTGCCCTCTCCCTCATCCCACCCCGAAGATCTTCCACTGCTCTACTCTCCCTCATCCCACCTCAAAATCTTCCAATGCTCTAGCTAAAGTAATAAAACATATTGATAGACTAATAAACATAACTCACAAGACACTATGCTACACAAAAGGACAAACCAAGAAAATTGGTTTTGACATTCCCAACTTTATTATTCATTCTCTTCATTAGGAATTTACTAATAAATCATTCAAGACGACAATTTTTGGCGAGACGAACAATACCGATGATTGACACTGTCATTAGGATTGTTAAGGTTTGATATTTTTGGTAAGTTTTATAATTTTTTTTATATAGATATCTCCTTAAATTTTTGATAAATTATAGAATTTATGATAATATTTTGATTTTTGTTGATTTTTTTTTGAAAAATTAAAATTACTTCAAGATTGCGACAAAATATCATATTATTTATATAGCTAAATGACATTGCTAGTTTTATTTAATAATAACACATAAAAATGTATTTAATGAAAATACCAACACCACAACTATATATTTGTCCCTAATTTGGAGACCCCTTACAATTGGAAGTCTGTGCGACCGCACTACTCGCACATCCCCAAGGCCCGCCACTACACATAAGTTGCATTCCAAAATGTGAATTTGGCAAAAATGGTCATTCTTATTTGGGACGAACTTTTAGCCATGTTGTTAGTTTTCTTTTTAAAAAAATTTAGTAACGTTCCAATATTTTGGTCCAATTTATAGAAAAGTGTCAAACTAATTTTATTTACACAAAAGCACATAATACCAGCTAACATATTCAATTCAACAATATCTACCGATAAACCATTTTTATCCGGTTATCTTTGTAAAAGTCTCATCATTTTGGCTTAATTTATGAAAAAATCCTAATATTTTTTACCTCAACTCTTTTATTCTTTCACTAAAAATCTGAAAATTTATTGGTTATGAAAATTTTAATGGTTCTAACAATTTGTTACACTTTTAGGACTATTTTCTAATGATGTAAATGAAAGATATTACCACCTTTTGTCAAACTACGTCGAGAGCAAGTCTATCATTACATTATTTCGTATAATATAAAATCATAATGTTTTGTATTTGCATGACATCTAAGAGCACTGGGTATGGGTCACAACCATATCCATTCACAATCCTTGCCACATCATCTTGCTCTCCTCAAGACTTTAAGAGGGGATGATATTCTCATGCATAACGTCGTTGAGGTGAAGCCAAGACAGAAAGAAAAGCAGAGGGAAGAAACAAAGAGAACCAGTTACAATTTATGTTGCATCTCGTCCCCGTCACAACGTATTATGCCACAACGCCCCTTAACGAGAAGGTGGGGGTGGTGTTCATTGCGTTAAGACGGCGTTATGGCCGCCACCTCAACCATAATGCGAGCAAAAAATTACCCATACCACATGGTCTAAAACATAACTTCATTTTAAACATTCATGCGTCAAAAAAATGATCATATGAGTGAATTTAGAGAATATCGAACACCATGTTTATAACAGCCATGGTGTTTTTAAGCACTGAAATTGAACTTTATTAACATGTAAAATGACTGACAAAATGATTTTTACTCATATTTAGTTAGATTATAATAATGTATTTAACAAATAAGTTGATAGGATAATGTTAACCACCGCTTTTAGATAGATTATAATAAAGTGTTTAAGATATAATTTGAATCTCTTATAACATTTGTAACGTAAATTTGTGTGATACATATATTGTATATAGGGTGATGAGTTCATAATTATACTAATCGATATTGTTTTGTGGCAGACAAGTGTTAATATAGTACTTTGATATTTAGTTCTATAGAATGTAATGAAGTGTATTTCTATTCTTAAAAATGATTTATTGTTAGAAGTTTATTGAATTGAATATGTTAGCCGCCATTCTATGCTTTCATATAAATAAAATTAAGTTTGTAACTCTTTTTCTTTTTTTTATATATAATTTAGATTAAAATATTAAGAATTTATTGAAAATAATTCTTTTATCCAAAATAAATGTTAGAAATATTTGTCAAGCATAATCAAATTTTAAATAATACAACTCTCTTGAAACTATTTTTCAAAATTTGTACAAATATATCAAATTCGTAAATATAAGTTCCTCCATGTTATCACAATTTTGTAGAATTCAAAAGCTAAACTTTAGCTTTCGCATTAAAGCTTTTTTTTTCGACAATATATTTTCCCGTTTATTTATGTACGATGCTTGTGTTGGGTTAAAAACTTATGCTCTATGTGAAATTATGCATTTTTCACATTTTAAAATTTACGTTTTTCATTATACATTTGTAGTTTCGCAAAATACATTGCAGATTTTTTTGTAGCACCTCATTTTCGCATTCCGACAGAATTCAATATAAAGAGCCATCTATAAAATTCAAAGTAAAAATAGCCCAAGTAATCATCATAAACATGTACGAAACTTCGATACTATCTCCATAGATATATAGAACACATAAATCCAATTTCGTATGAAGAAGTTATGATTTTTCGAAGTTTTGCGATTCAACGGTTCAGCGTGTTGAAAAATGTTTTTGTATGTGACCTTGTATGTGACCATCACTGAAATAAAATGAACTATTTTTATATTATCTAACAAATATTATTAGTTATTTCAGGTTGCATGAATGCGTGATCAAAACGGAAAATACGAAAACACGTATGTGTGACTAAACAGTTTCAACAATATATATATATATATATATATATATATATATATATATATATATATATATATATATATATATATATATATATATGTTGTGTTGAATAGTCAAGCAAAGAAGAAGTCAACAAAAGTCAAAGATGAAGAAGCAAAACCCGTACCCACGTTTTTTGCCTACTACTGTACCACAACTTGCAGCCATACTCTTTCACTTAAACTCAAGTGCACTAGAAGAAGATATTTATTCATGTATATAAGTATACGTGAGTATGTATATATGAGTGTGTGTGTGTGTGTGTGTGTGTTCATTTTGTTATCTTGTAACACTACCTACAAACACTCCCAAGAACATCACCAATCTTCATCTTCTTCAAGAACAAAGACAAATCTCTGGAGAAAGTGAAGAACACCAAGATCAAACAACAATGAAGTGAAGAACACCAAGATCATCAACAAGCTAAATGAAGAACACCATCAACCATCTTCATCTTCTTCATTGAAACTCAAGGTTCACCACCTTCACCATCTTTTTTCATCACACCATACACCACCAAACACTTTACTTACATCAAAATACCAAAACACAACCATGAAACACCCCAAAACCTTCTGCATCAAGATCAACCACAAAACCCATCACTATTCATCATCATCTTCATAGAAATTTCACCACCATTACCACCTTATATCAACCTCCTTCCAACCTGTAAACAACCTTGAAAACATCCTCAAAACACCATAACACCATTATCCTAGCCAAAACATCACAAACAAAACTTATCTTCAAATCACAAAAATCCCGAAATTTCCTCCTGCGTGAACATGCCCCGTGTTCAGCATGCCTTATATCTGACACGCCCCGTGTTGCCTTCTGCTTGCTTATGGACATCAACGCGCCCCGTGTTAAATCCAAGGCTAAATCCAAACGCCCCATGTCAGAATCATCACTTCAACACGCCCCGTGTTAAATCCAAGGCTAAATCCAACACGCCTCGTGTCAGCATCATCATCAAGAAAACCATCCAAACCCCTCCTAAACCTTCCTACACGACCCGTGTTGCTTGTGCCTTATCTTACACGACCTGTGTGCATGTTTTTACCTAAAAATACCTCAAATACAAATACATAAACTCATATATTTTGTACCCTTTTGTAAACACTTGTTTTACATAAAACCGAGCTTTAAATGAACTTTTTGTTACTTATCCAATGCCGGATTGATCTTTGAACAAATATCGACCAGTCATTCCAAGAGTCCCATTATCGACTAGTCATTCAAAGAACAAATATCAACCAGTCGTTCCATGAGTCAAATTTAGTCAATTTATTGACGAACCTACTTGATATATATTTATATACTTATATACTATATTATAGCTTTATGTCATTTAAATACAATCATTTATATTATTTATAGCTTTACGTCATTTAAATACAGTCATTACATTATTATAGCTTTCAGTCATTTATAGCTTTCATATTTATACTTATTCCGCAATTATTATTCTTTATATATATATCTATATCTTATACCTTTAACTCATATATCTGTCACACAGTAATTGGTAACCAAGCCTTTTGTTGTGGTGATCAAATTTTTATATTTCCAACAATCGGTATCTGAGCTGATATATAAAAGGAATAATTTATACAACAGTTGGTATCAGAGCTTGTGTGATTTACCTTGAAATTTTTGTCGAAAAACTTTTGGTTATAGCTTTTATAAACCTTCCATAAGATTTTCTTTAAATATTTCATTTTAATATCACTTGTTCAAAATTCTTTCAAAAATTTCAAAAAATGTCTTTGGCAAATTACTCCAACATGACCTCTGTCTCCATTGCAAATAGCTTAGGATCTGGTTCACGCGCACCCATACTTATTCCTGAAGAGTATAATTCGTGGGTTGGCCGTATGAATCTTCATGTTAACGCTATAAATGAAGATATCTGGAAGCGTGTAGAAGGAACATATATTACTCCAGAAAATATGGCTACTCTGGCTACAAATCAAGCCACTTAAACCGAAATCATAAGAAAGTTGGAACTCCAAGCCAAAAAGGAACTTGTGCCTAGAATACCTCACAGTATTCTAATTCAAATGGATGACATTATACTGTTAACCGCAAATCAAATTTGGGAAAATTTGAAAAATCGTTTTTGTGGAAATGAAAGAATTATCGGAAACAAAAGAACATTTGTTTTGAATGAATTTGATAATTTATAAATGCTTTCATCAGAAACCATCCATGATGCTCACGATAGGTTCAATCTTATTATGGTCAAAATGAACAATTTGGGTATCAAAAAGACACAACACGAGATAAATCTCAAGTTTTTAAACAATCTTTTCGAAAGCTGGAAAATGGTTAAACTTATTATTCAGGGAAATCCAACTATTCATACAGAAACTTTGTACAATTTGTATGGAGAACTTCAATCGTATGAATCATCGATTGACCCACCAACCATTACAGCTTTTGGAGGACCACTTGCTCTTGTGTCGATAACTTCACAAAACCAAATACCTTTCAATGATCAAAACTTTAATCAATTTAATCAGACTGCATCTTTTCAAAACCAAACCTTCCAGTTTGATTCGAATGATGAAGCAAATTATCAACAATTGTGTGCATTGGTTGCAAACACAAATCTTCAGAGATTTCTCCCAAATCATGGTCAATCAAATCTTAGACCAAACTTTCAAAACATACCATCTTTTGGACAAAATAATTCAGGGTTTCAACCAAGACCATCTTTTGGACAAAACAACTCAGGTTTTCAACCTAGACCTTACTTTGGAAAAAATTCTCAAAGACCTTCCTACCATAATAACTCAAACAAAGGTTTTCAAAATCAGGGATTTCAAAACGATCTCAACTCAGGTCATAATCACAATCCAAACAACAGTTTTCAAAATCAAAATAGAGGTTTCCAAAATCAAGGTTACAACAATCAAAAAATGGCTTTCAAAACAACCAAAATTTTGGATTCCAAAAAAACCATTCTCAGACTTCCCAACAAACCCAAACTCAAGCACCTGAAAGACTTCCGGTTAAGAGTCAAAAGGATGAAAGTGATGAAGAAGTGATCATTTGTCACAACTGCAAAGGAACAAATCACTATGCCAGAGAATGCCGAGCCAAAAACAAAACCAAAATCAAAGACTCAGCATACTATGCTCAAAGAGCCGATGAACTGAAGAAACTAGAAAACCAAGAAAAACAAAGAGCATTGATGGCAATGCATGAACCAAACGTGGAATACTGGCCAACTTCTGATGACAAAGCTGACAATGAACCAGCACAATCAAACTTCTGCTTCGTAGCTGGTGTTGACATACCTTTAAGAGATCCCAACGTCATAGAACAGGTATGGTCTATGATCTCTAAACTTGGTTTTTCTAAAACAATTTTTGAGTCCCACATAACCAAGATTGAGAAAAGTCTGGAAGCTGATCTCAAAACATATCATGACACAATGGTCAATTATGATATCTGCAAATCTAAGTTACAAACCTTGCAACTCATATTTGGAGAATCAACAAGGAAAAAAAAGCAAATTGGAAAGAGATGTTGAAAGAAATTCGGAAGATTATAATCACGTCTTGGAACAATTAAATCAGACCCCTAATTCAGAAAAGGGATTTGGAACAAAAAAAATCAGTCAATCATTTCTTCTGAAATAAAAGATGTTTTAGAAATGGAAATCCTTTAGTTGAAACAAGACTTTCAAGAATCAACTGACAAATACAATGTTTTAAATGAAAAACTGACTGATTCTTTAAAACAAATCAATTCTCTTAAAACCTAGAATAAATGACTGATATGGAATATGGATTCTATCAAAGTTGCTAGAAAACTAAGTGATGATATTTTCACCAAGGCAAACACCTTAGGAACTAGCAAAATTGATACGAATTACAGACCAGGAATTGGAAGAGAATCCTTTGAAATTGAACAAGCAAAACAGGAAAACATGACGAATTGTGAAAACTCTGAATCAACTCTACCAGATCTTTTCACATCTGTTAATGAGGAAGATTCAGATGACGAAATAGTTATCAACTGTAGCCCAGATGATACTGCTTTCACTGTTTCTAAAAAGTCTTTCAAAAGAGTTATAAATTCTGAAACAGACTCTGCTAGTTCTTTAACTCACCAAATCAAACATACCAACGGAACCACCAAACTCAAAAACCTTTTGAATGGAGAGAATTCCTCTTATGAGGATGGTAGTACTTCTGTACCAACTACTTTTCCTACAACGAGTTCATCAATTGTTGGAAAAACTAGTCCGGGACAAAAATACTCCAAGAAACAACAAATAAGCAAAAAATCCATTCAAGTCAACAAAACCCCTTTTTTAAAATCAAAAGCTTTTGAAAACAAACCAAAGAAACTAGTTCAACCCTACTTTGTACCACATAAACAGGTTTCCAAACAAAAACCAAAACCTTTTCTAAAACCTTTTGAAAACCGCTTTCAAGATATTACTTTTAATCATTCAAGGAACTTTCAGAAACCATCACATCAGAAAGTTTCAAACCATCATCATCAAAAAGCTTTTCAAAACCGCAATTCACATCCCAGATATGAAGAAAACTTTTCAAACAAACCTTCACATATAGGATATCTTTCACCAAATAACAGATCTTATCAACCCACAGATTTTCAAAAACAAATCACATTTTGGGTAAACTTGATAAATCAAATCAAACCTCAACCATTCCATCCTCATAAACCAAATTCTTACAACAACGCGATGTTAAATGCTAGAAATTCATTAAGCAAAGAACCCAAAATAACAACTAACAAACAGGGACCTATTCAGATTTGGGTACCTAAACTTTCTGTCTGATTGCAGGTACTTAATGTTGGAGAACCCAATGATGATACATGGTACATTGATAGTGGCTGCTCCAAGCATATGACAGGAAACCGAAACTACTTATGTGACTTCAAACCTATACAAACCAATCAAGATGTTACCTTCGGCAACAACATGACAACAAATATAATGAGAAGACACACCTTGTAAGTAAGAAAGTATGTCTCATACTCAACGGTAGGCATAGAATCCACCTATATATATATATATATATATATATATATATATATATCATAATCTTTTCTAATTAACAATTTATAATAACAACTCCAAGGATGCTAAACTATTCCTTTACTAACTCTCAAAAATGGAGAAAAAGAAATTTACCCCTCCAAGGTCTCCTAAGTCCATAACTTAACCAAACCATAAAAGTCAGCAGAAGTCAACCCTCAAGTCAACAGTCCATGTAGACTCAACTTGTCGAGTGCATCTATGCGACTCGTCGAATTCCTTCATTTCTCTGGTATATCGGGAAAATCCAATTCAACTCGCCGAGTTTGTAACTCGTCCAGACTATCTTGGAAAACCCTAACCAACTCATCAAGTTGGCTCACCAACTCGTCGACTTCCTTCAGCTCAGTCACTCATTCAGACACTTTTAAGCGGGACTAAGGCTCCAAACTCTAGATCTAGCCTTCTAAGGCTGAAATACCACGTAAAGCAGCAAGCTTTATGTCCATGCAAGGCATCTAATGATAAGTTTGCCAACACAAAGCTCAACAAAGGGTTTAAGGCATGGAAGTTGGCCAAAGCTTGATAAAGCTTGAATCTTTAGGCTTAAGGGACCTAGTATTGTCCAGATCTGAAGTGACATCTTTACAACATGCTCAAAATCAATAATGACTCAAGAAAATGCTAAAATGGCCATAAAGTCTCTAATGGAGAGATCTAGCACTCAAGTGATCAAGATAATGGCTTTTTACCTCCAAATGGCCGCTAACACTGAAAGAATGTTGGGTCCAAAGACTCCTTCTTGTTCCAAGCCTTTTACTCCTCAAGCTCCTTCAAATAATGCACCAAAATACACACTTTTAGCCTCACTCTCTCTCACAGTGGATGATAGCTCGATTAGGGTTTCTGTCAGGGTGATAAAGTGATGAGGGAGGCGGGGTAAAGGACTTAAGGTCCTTTAAATAGGGTGCAAACCCTGAAAATGGTTGCCCTATCAAAATGGTTTTAAATTAATTTAATTTTATACCTGGGAGTCGGGACGTTACAGTTCTCCCCTGCTAGAAGCAGACTTTGCCCTTGAAGTCATTCTTCGGAAACAACTCTGGGCACTGATCACGCATCTCGGACTCCGGCTCCCAAGTCCACTCAGATCCCTTCCGATGCTGCCACTGAACCCGAACCAAGGGCATCTCTTTATTCCTTAAGACCTTCACCTTCTTATCCAAAATCGCCACCGGATTCTCAATGTAGTTCAGGCGATCATCAACCTAAATGTCCTCTAAGGGGACCACTGCCGTCTCATCGACTACACACTTCCTCAGCTGGGACACATGGAAGGCGTTATGGATATGGATCAACTCTACAGGCGGCTCTAACCGATAAACCACCTTACCTACTCGAGCAATCACTCTGAAAGGACCAATGTATCTGGGGCCTTGCTTTCCCCGCTTCCTAAATCAGATCACCCATTTCAATGGGGATACCTTTAGGAGGACAAAATTGCCGACCTGGAATTCTAGTTCAGAATGTCTTTGGTCTGCGTAGCTCTTCTGACGACTCTGGGCCGTCAGTAACCTCTGTTTTACCTACTGGATTTGCTCTGTCGTCCTCAACACTATCTTAGTGCTCCCCATCACTTTCTGCCCGACCTCTACCCAATAGATGGGAGTCCGACACCTCCTCCCATATAAAAGCTCAAAGGGAGGCATCCCAATACTGAAATGCAATCGTCCCAACTCCCACCGAAATTCATAACACATGCGCGTAGCATGTCCTCAATCGTCTGAATTGTCCGCTCGCTCTGCCCGTCTGTCTGTGGGTGGTATGTGGTGCTGAAATATAGTCGGGTGCCCAACTCCTCCTGAAATTTCTTCCAGAAGCTGGAAGTAAAATGCACATCACGATCTTACGCTATCAACGTTGGCACCCCATGCCGTGCCACCACCTCTCGAACGTAGATCTCAGCCAATTTCTCCGCAAAAGATCTCTTACTTATAGCCAGGAAGTGAGCACTCTTCGTTACCCGATCTACAATCACCCATATCGCATCGACACCTCGCCCAGTCCTCGGTAACTTGGTAATAAAATCCATGGAGATCTATTCCTACTTCCACAGGGGAATCTCCAAAGGCTGCACCTGGTCATGGGGATGCTGGTGATTTGCCTTGACCTGACGACAGGTTAAGCATATCTCAACTACCCATGCCATATCTCTCTTCATACAGGGCCACCAATAATCATTTTTCAAGTCCAAATACATCTTGGTGGCCCCAGGATGGATCAAGAATCTTGACCTATGGGCCTCCTCCATCAAAATCCGTCAAGGTCCACCCGAATTTGGCACCCATATCCGCCCAATCAACCGCTCTCTCTTACGGTTCTCTGGTCTCACGGCCACCGCTTGGGCCTCTCGGATGGTATCTAAGATTGGAGTCATCACTGTCATCCTCATACACACATCTCAGATCGTAGCACTTGTTGCCCTACAACTGAGGGCATCCGCTACCATATTAGCCTTGCTAGGGTGATATAAAATCTCACAGTCTTTCACTACATCCAGCTACCTCCTCTGTCTCATATTCAAGTTGGGCTGATCCATAAGGTATTTCAGGCTCTTATGGTTCGCGTATATGGTACATCGGATTCCGTAAAGATAGTGGCACCAAATCTTGAGTGCGAATACCACCGCCCCAACTCCAAATCATGGGTGGGATATCTTATCTGGTGAGACTTCAGCTTCCTTGACGCATATGCTATCATGTTCCCCCTCTGCATCAACACGACACCCGTCCCAGATATGGATGCATCACAGTAGACTACAAAGTCCTCTACTCCTTCTGGAAGAGCTAACATTGGAGCTTCGCACAATCTATGGCGAAGAGTCTTGAATGATACCTGCTGCTCAGGCCCCCAGGTAAAGATAATACCCTTCCTAGTCAATTTGGTGAGAGGAATGACAATCTTGGAGAAATCTATGATAAACCTCCGATAGTAGCCTGTCAGGCCTAGAAAACTCCTGATCTCAGATGGGGATATAGGCACCTCCCATCGCATAATTGCCTCAATCTTGTCCGGCTCAACCAAAATATCATCTTTGTTAAAAAGGTGACCCAAAAACTGGACCTCTCGTAACCAGAAATTACACTTGGAGAATTTTGTTGGAATAGTGTCTAAGGCTGCGACTATATTAGGCAAGTACTTGACCCGGTTGTGCATGGTCCTTTTGGGTTGCCTTCACCATAGCAACTTCACAGGATGATTTATCAAGAGAGAGTAAATATTATTAATATATTATGGGAATAATATAAAGAATAATATATTGTTATTTGATTAATATAAGTCATAGAATTAATTGGAATTAATTTGGTGACTTAAAGAGATTAATTAAATAAAGGGGTATAAACTGTCAATTGTTTGATAGTTAAGATTTAGACTGTAAATCCATATAGATATACAAGGGACGGATTCTAGAAGCTAGGATAGCTTCAAAAATCGTCCAAGGGGTTATCTATGGAATGGATTTGGATAGCCTTAAGAGAAGATTATCCAATTAGGGTTTAGATTGTAACCCTTAAGGAGTCTACAAGTATAAATAGATCCCATGGGCAAGGGAAATCGGCACCTCACCTAAAGTAAGAGAACCCTGGCCGATTTCCTCCCCTCTCCTCTCTCCTAAGTCATCTTTCTTGCTATTGGTGTTTGTAAGCCATTAGAGGAGTGACAATTGTGACTCTAGAAGCTCCAAGACAACAAGATCAACAAGGAATTCAAAGGTATGGTTCTAGATCTGTTTCAATGTTGTTATTTAACCTAATTAGCCATTAGAAGTCTTAGATTCAAAGCATGTTTAATTAGAAAGCCTAGATCCAAGCATTAGGGTTTTGCATGCGCACATAGGAAAGTTCTTATGGCTAAAACCCATCAGTGGTATCAGAGCCTTGCTTGGTTTTCTTTAAATTGTTGCTTAATTAACTGAAACAAACCTGCAAAATTCGATTTTTTGGTTTCTGAGTCATGGACTCGGCGAGTTCCAAAGTGGACTCGGCGAGTAGGCCTGACTCGGCGAGTCCCTTTGTGCACTCGGCGAGTCCAGGCGTCAGGAATGGCCAGATTCAGGATTTTTTCATAGTTATCTTATGGAAACTTACCTTAATCATAATAGATCAATCTAAATCCGATTTTTTGATATATATGGCTATTATCTTGATCTAGTTAAAGGTATTTATCAACTAATAAAATATTTGATTTCCTTATATGATAATTAATTAATTATTTTAATTATTTTGGTAATTATCTTTCAAAGAAATCTTGAATAAAATCAAATATAGATAATTAGGATATTAATTGTTAATTGGAATTATTTGTTATTTGATCCTCTATGTTTTAAATGTTTAAAACTTGCCCTCAAGTTTTGAAATTTATATTTGTGATTAAAAGTTTTAATTTAGACAACTTAAATTTCAAACCCTAGATTTTAAAAGGTTTAAAATACAACCCTATACTAATATGATATTACTAGAATAATATATATATGTATAACTATATGCAAAACAACGCCCTCTCATGAAACATCCTCGTAATCTCTGTCACTGTTTCTGTCTTCTGCTTGAGAGACAAAAACTCCTAGGACAATCTTTCCTTCTCCACCAGGGGAACGTACTCATCTCTGAACAACTGAGTAAACATCTCCCAAGTCACTGCAGCATGGTCTGTAGGAGTGAAATCATTCGTCACAAACTTCTACCAATCCTTCGCTCCCAAGCAAAGTTGGTTCAGTGCAAACCGAACTCGTAAGTGCTCCGGACATGAACACGTATCGAAAAATCCCTCAATGTCGGCGATCCATATCATAGCAGAAATCAGGTCATGGGTCCCGTCAAACTCTGGTGGTATCGTGTTGCTGAACTCACAAAACAACAACGAGTCACCATATGTGGCCTCGCAGCTTCCAGGGCTGCGGTGGCTACATCATCAGCAGCCTCTATGACAGTAGCATAACACTCGTCAAAAGTCTCAATAAACGTGGTCTTAATAGACCCGAACATCTCTGCAATGACCTCTATGATAGCTACGGCCACCTCATCTGCAATGATCCTGCATATCTCCTTGTCACAGGTATCA
Source organism: Lactuca serriola (assembly GCF_051521515.1). Classification (NCBI taxonomy): domain Eukaryota; kingdom Viridiplantae; phylum Streptophyta; class Magnoliopsida; order Asterales; family Asteraceae; genus Lactuca; species Lactuca serriola. The sequence goes on along the minus strand of NC_136411.1, from coordinate 175,055,576 downwards.
CCACCCCCGGGGTTGTTGCGGGTAATCACCATAGTCTTGCTAAAACACAAACACAAAAATCATCAGGTACTGGCTCAAGCGCACACTCAATTACCCCCTACATGCTCCTTAGCGTCCTAAGGTTCTTACTTGGGTCGCATACAAATATGGTGCTTTCAGTAGTACAGGCCCAATACTACCTTCCATACCAACCCATAGTTGCCCCAATTCTTCCTATTAGGATCCTAGTTCATAAGTACTCTATCCTTCACAGATATCAAACTACTCTCTCAGTAGATTCCTCAATGCATATCTAGGTATCTCTCCTAGATTACTCCTCGACTCAAATCTCTCTCTAAAAGGTTCCTACTATGTACCCCTACTTAGCACACACAGAGCAAATAGCATATAATATCAATCAATAGCAATCCCCCTAGGCTAAGGCATCATGAATCAGGCAACTCTAGCCCTAAATTCCTGAAATACCTAGCCTATCATCTAGCATGAAGCTTTAATATCTCATAAGTATCTCATCTCATAATATAAAGAAATAAGGGTATTTTGGGAAAATCACCGTTCGTGATCTGGCTGATTGTACACATTACTTCATCTTGTTTCCTCTTAAAAACTTTCACTCGTTTTGAAAATCATTTCTCTTTAGGAACTTCCTCAAATCCCCAGCTTGAGTCCAGACATACCCGAGGGTACATCTGCATCCTTCAAACCAAGGCTCTGATACCAACTTGTAAAACTCTGATATTTTCAAATAAAATTTTCATTTTCAAAACCACATACAACATAGTTTCACATTTCTCAAACCCAAATTTATAAGTTGTTCAAAACACAAGACAACAAAATGTTTGACAATATCCCAAAATCCTCAAAACATAATATCTAGCTGGTGTGTACAATCATGCCGACGCCTTCCCGTGATCCTGAGATGTACCTGAAACAAATTTCACACAACACTGTAAGCACAAAGCTTAGTGAGTTCCCCAAAATACCACACACAAATAATTAGACTCTCATGCCTATATCTCGATAAGGACCCTCTGGTCATGTGTCTCAGTGAACACCCACCGGTCTCACAACTCGGGTTGGACCCTCCTGTCCGGTATCTCAGTGAGGACCCTTCGGTCTCACAACTCGGTTTGGACCCTCCGGTCCTAACTCAATAAGGCATATAATAGTATACAACATAAATGACAAAGCCAAAATGCATGATCTCATATAACTTAGTATAAGCACATAACACCCTCTGGTCACACAATATTACTACTCAGGTACATATAGTGAGAAGACTCACCTCGTAAGTAAGCAAGTATGTCTCGTACTCAACAGTAGGCCTAGACTCCACCTACATATATCATAGTCATTTCTAATTAACAATTTATAATAACAACTCCAAGGATGTTAAAATATTCCTTTACTAACTCTCGGAAAGGGTGAAAGATCGTTTTACCCCTCCATGGTCTCCTAAGTCCATAACTTGACCAAACCGTAAAAGTCAACAAAAGTCAACCCTGAAGTGAACAGTCCATGTTGACTCAACTTGTCAAGCTCATATATACGACTCGTCGAGTTCATTCGTTTCTCTGAAAATCGGGAAAATCCAACTCAACTTGCCGAGTTGTCTCACCAAATCGCCGAGTTTGTAACGCGTCCAGCCTATCAGGGAAAACCCTAACCAACTCATCGAGTTGGGTCAACTCAATCACTCATTCAGACACTTTTAAGCAAGAATAAGGCTACAAACTCTAGATCTAGCCTTCTAAGGCTAAAATACCATGTAAAGATGCAAGCTTTATGTCCATGCATGGCATCTAGGGCTAAGTTTGCCAACACAAATCTCAACAAAGGGTTCAAGGCATAGAAGTTGGCCAAAGCTTGATAAAGCTTCAATCTTTAAGCTTAAGGGACCTAGTATTGTCCAGATCTGAAGTCTCATCTTTACAACATGCTCAAAATCAATAATGAATCAAGGAAATGCTAAAATGGCCATAAATTCTCTAATGGAGAGATCTAGCACTCAAGTGATCAATATTGTGCCTTTTTTTACCTCCAAATGATCGCTAACACTTAAAGAATGCTGGATCCAAAGACTCCTTGTTCCAAGCCTTTTACTCCTCAAGCTCCTTCAAAGAATGCACCAAAATACACACTCTTAGCCTCACTCTCTCTCACAGTGGATGATATCTCGATTAGGGTTCCTCTTAGGGTGATAATGTGATGAGGGACGCAGGATAAAGGACATAAGGTCCTTTAAATAGGGTGCAAACCCTGAAAATGGTTGCCCTGTCAAAATGGTTATAAATTAATTTAACTTTATATTTGGGAGTCGGGATGTTACAATTCTCCCCTGCTAGAACCTGGAAGTAAAACGCACATTAAGATCTGACACTATTGACGTTGGCACCCCATGTAGTGCCACCACCTATCGAACGTAGATCTCGACCAATTTCTCCATAGAAGAGCTCTTACTTATAACCAGGAAGTGAGCACTCTTCGTCAAACGATCTACAATCACCCATATCGGATCGACACCTCGCCCAGTCCTCGGTAACTTCGTAATAAAATCCATGGATATTTGTTCCTACTTCCACGGGGGAATCTGCAAAGGCTGCATCTGGCCATGGGGACGCTGGTGCTCTGCCTTGACCTGACGACAGGTCAAGCATCTCTCGACTACCCATGCCACATCTTTCTTCATACATGGCCACCAATAATCCTTTTTGAAGTCCAAATACATCTTGGTGGCTCCAGGATGGATCGAGAATCTCGACCTATGGGCCTCCTCCATCAAAATTCGTTGAGCTCCACCCAAATTTGGCACCCATATCCGCCCACGGAAGGTCATAAGCCCCCAACTATCAGTTCCTACTTGTCGAGTTGGGTCCTCTAACTCGTCAAGTTGACTCTAAAACCTGTGTGGCTGTCTTAATTTCTACTCAACGAGTTGGGGCCTCCAATTCGTCGAGTTGCCTTGTCAATATGATTATAAATTAATTTAATTTTATACTTGGGAGTCGGGATGTTAGAACATATAACATTTCTTTTTACATTCCTTTGACACACACACACATAAACACACACACACACATACACACACACACACACACACACACACATATATATATATATATATATATATATATATATATATATATATATATATATATATATATATATATATATATATATATATGGGAGAATTTCATATATATCCTTCCAAACTCTAAATATTACTTCAATATCCTTATAAACTTTGATATTACATATATATATATATATATATATATATATATATATATATATATATATATATATATATATATATATCCCTTTAAATCTATAAAAATTACATCACTATCCAAAATCAAATTTCAATTAAAATTATATCAATTTTTATTAATTTTTTTATCTAATATTTGAAATTATATATTAGTTTATAAATTTACCCTTTCCTAATTAAATCATCCTTTCCCAATTAAATATCAAAGTAAATCACGTCTCTAACAGATTACATATTCCTATCTCTTAATTCGATTAAGGCCTGGAATCATCTTCTTCGTTTGCCCAGCTCCATCTTGTGATTTTTGTATTTGACTTGATCGGTTTGCCCAATCCATTGTCTTTTCATCATTCAATTCATTGCCTAAACACATCTCTTTTGAAGATCCACTTTGAACTTTCCCTGAGATAAGTGTGTTATAAGCAACTACAGTATGAAATGGCATGGATTTTATCACCCGTTCTCCTTCTGATAAACTTCCTGATTTCATTTACATGAGAGCAAGTGAGCTCCCTACACTCACTTGGACTTCCATTTTAATAGCATAGGTATGAACCGGTTAGCCAACAATTAAGCTTTTTAAGCCAACACATCCACGAAGAACACTGCCAATGATGAATTCTAGCTGTAAGAAAGGCATAAACTTTTGAAAAAAGGTGGAAATGAAATCAAGAATTGATTATTGATCTCACCTGCCAAGAGTAAATTCATTGGGCTAGAAACCCATAACGTTCATCTCGGAGAAGAGTCTCAAAGCTTCCTCATTACATTCGAAATCGGTCAAACCTACAATCAAGGCATTACAAGTCGTGATATTTCTTTCAGGCATTTCATCGAACATTTTGTGTGATGTATCCAAGTCATCACTATGAAAAAAAATCCTCCGATCAATATGTGAAAGGACATGATGTTTTTCTTGGGCATTACGTCGAACAATGAGTGGGCAGTCTGTGATTAACCAATCTTCAAGAGCATATTGAGGAGGTGGTTGGTGACGAACATGGTTGAAGAACACCCGGACGTGATTACCAACAGGGAGAGTTCAAATTGGGTCTTCAAAAGAGATGTTATTGTTGTATATGACTTGATTCTGGTGCTCAGCACAACCACAACTCCGATTCCGTGCAAACCCCTCATCTGTGCTTTTGAAGTTAAAATCATTGATAAATCGATCATCATAGACCCCAACCCAATCATTTGGGCACCCAAATAGAACACGTTTTTTAATCCTTTGGCTTACTCAGGGCTTCGTTGACGTGATTGAATGTGGTGCTAGTCGGTAGAGGTCTATAAGAAGAATGCAAGGGAGATGGTAAAGGGAGTGTTCAATTGATCGAGAGAAGACATAGTAATGAAGAAGATGGATAAATCTATCAATAACATATAGAAAGGGTAAATTGGTAAATTAATACAAAATTTAGAATACTAGATAAAAATTAATAAAAGTTGATATAAACTTAATTAAAATATGATTTTGGATATATATGTAATTTTTATATTTATAAAAGGATGTACATATAATATCAAAGTTTATAAGGATATTGAAGTAATATTTAGAGTTTCGAAGGATATATATGAAAATTTTCATATATATATATATATATATATATATATATATATATATATATATATATATATATATATATATATCAAGGTTGTAGAAATCGCTCGACGTAGGCTAATCGGTGGACTAGGGTCAAGGGATTAATCGACTAGACGGGGATTAATCGGGTACCATTAATTATTAAAAAATATTAGAAAATTAATAAATATAACATTAATCATAAGAATAAGAACAATTCAAATACATGGTTTGGCCCTTTTTCTAGTATTCTTGTGAAACAAAGACAATTCAAATACATGTTACGTCTATATCACTATATTTCTTTCAAAAAAACATCCAACTAACAATGAAGTTAGATCATGCTCCAAGTAGATTGCTAAAGCAAGATGGTTCGTTACATTTTTGAACTTTTGAATGCCTCAATATGTGATGGAGGATCATATGTTTCCCTCCCATGATCTTGCTCCTCTATTCAAACCCATGAATAACTTGGTATATCAAATAACATCTCACTCAAGCATTTCATCGAAGAGGTAGAGTGCTCTAGTAATTTTTCCATTTCTCATCAGGCCACCAACTAGAATGAGTATCCCAATAAGTATTCCAGGTGGCTATTCCGAAAACCATCTTCTCATAACACAAGCACATCGTATCTACCCGGTTGCATTTCTAGTACATATACAAAAGAAAGAACATATAATCGAAATCAACACAGCTAGAGAGAAGACAAAGGGTGTAATCATACCACTGTAATCCTGTTCTTGCTACTAATCTGATTCAAGATTTCAGAACATACATATTTCAATTTCAGAAACGAAATTAGAACTAACATGTTTATTAGTCAAATTTTAATCAACCATATACTCAGAGACAGATGTAGATGGTGTTTGAGGTTAGAAGGAGACGCAAACCAGAGCAGAACGCGATGATTTTGAATGTTAGAGGAAACAACTCCATCGAGTTTGATAAAGAAGATGAGGCCCAATCGATTAGAAATTGGATCGAGATATGTCGTCATTCATCTTCATCCGTGAAGGTGTTCTTAGAGATTTTGAGTGTAGAGGCACTAAAAACAACTTCAATCGGTGGTGGGATAATAGACGAAGGCAATGGATGCTTTAACAGGTTACAGTCGCCCATGTGTAAAGGGTTAAAATTCTCCCACATCGCTGGTGGCATAATAGATTAAGGCAACTTATTCTATAAAAACGGTATCTAGCTCATTTGAGAAACAAACCAAGCTAAGCTTTAGGCTAGCCAGCTCTTTTGCGCTGGTGGGTCTTTTAGAGTTAGCCAAGTTGTGTTAGCGAGCTGACTACATTGACCTGGCGGGTTTTTTAATATTTGGCCCGATATGGTCCGATTAGGCGTCCAAATTGGTCCGATTTAGTCCGATTTCGACCGAATTGGACCGGTTTTGACCGATATTGACAAAGGCCGATTAATTAACCCTCTAACACCTATTTGTAGGCGGTTGGAGTCCGCCAAGCGTCTAGGCGCCGGTTAATCGGCCGCCTAGACCGATTTTTACAACATTGATATATATATATATATATATATATATATACACACACACTATGCAAATGACATTGCGCATGTTTAAAAAATTAATTACGTGCGTCCATATCCTATGTGTATTATTTATATAAGATAATTTATATAACCGTGTAAGTTATTGTATAAATGATGATTATTTAAGTGACTATTCATAGAAGTAAGTGAATATATATATATATATATATATATATATATATATATATATATATATATATATATATATATATATATATATATATATATAACTAAATTAGTGTAATAAAACAATATTAGTTGCATTGACATTCTATTTTAATATTTCAGCTTTTTAAATTCTAATTAAAAGTTATTGAAAAAGAAATAACTACATCCAAAGAGATTTTTTATTCATGACACTTAATTGATACCTACGAGACTTAATTAAATACGATTAAAATATTAAAAAAGTGTTTAAAAAATAAATGACTAATATAATCATCTAATTTTTAGACTAAATATTATACCAAAAACCTGAAAACCAATTATTTAAATGATAGTTGAATCAAATCATAATAACTAATATTTCCTTTAATGGGAATTTACATGTACAATGCATGACACCATTTACACACAAATGAATAAACAAATAGAAGAAATTAAATTCAAAAGGGTTTAAAATATCTTTTTATAATCTTGCAAATCCACAAGTTTTTAAATGTCTTAAATATATGAAATTTTGGGGGTACATTTTAATAATCACGTTATGAATTAATTTAGACCAACCAATAATATAGTCAACTTATTATTCCTTATTATCGCAGACACTCTTGATCATCAATGTGAAGAATATCCATATAAAATAGTTTTTTATATCAAAATTTATTGTTTTTGTTATCGTATTTTTTGTTTAAAAAACACTTCAAACATATTATAGATTTTTTTTCCTGTTATGTCTTCTATTTATTTCATCAATATGAACATAATCTATTAAATGACAATACTTGATCTTATTTTTTCATTCAAAAACACACTTCAAAAAAATTTATATTCATAAAACAGTTAAAAAACATGAAAATTTACAAACTTTTCTTTTATCTTTAAATATACTATAAGATTTAGGAAGGATAAATTCTAGAATGAAAACATCATATGAAGAATTGAATGATCGATTAGAAGACATAAAGGTAAATAAAATCTAATTTTCATTAACGGGGAAGAGAAAAATTCGTTACAAAATATTGTGCGGGACTATTCTGTCCAAAATATACTCATTCAATTAACTAATTCTCCTTTATGTATGTTTCAGAGAAGCACTAGAGCAATCCCAAGTCGACAGTTCAAAACTGCAAATCTAAGAATAAATAAATTCCAAAATCGGAACAACATATTTTGGAATAGGTAAAGACACTATACATGACATACAAATTGCGAACAGACACATACAACTTTGACACAACATAAATTCCGAATCCTAACAATCTACCCCTTTGTGTCAAGTTGTTGTTGTAGTTGTTACCTTCTCTTTCTCAGCCACTTCAAAAACATAAGGAATAATTTTCAACAATGTCCACTAAAAAACTATCCCCTAATTGAGGATATCGGAAACACATATCACATCGGCTGCACTTTTTGACTTGTATGCCTCAACTCTTGCATGAATTATATTCAATGAAGCAATAAAGTACATATGCTTATCTTGCAAGAACAACATGCAAATTTTCACTGTCCCGTTCTCATTTATCTTGTATACCACTCCCCAACGATCTCTTTTAATAAAACCAACTTTAAGTTTCTCCAAATCATCAGGTTGCGGAAAGGGATGCAGAATTAGCTTTCTTTTGAGAACAACAACAATATCGACATCCATCTTTGTGACTTCCCAAATATATTCTCGAAACACCCTCCTTAAATGATGATATATTGGTTCGTATTTCATAGTATCCTTGTTAATAATGTTGAACGTAGAAATCCAATCGTATGGATCCATCAAAGGAATATCCTCCAAGGTAAATTCATGGACTTTATGATTATGACTTCTTAAGGCTTTAAAATTGATGTTTTCAAAACCATCGACATCTGTAGGTTTTCCAACTTTTAACAATACTATCCTCTTCAAACTCCATGATTCAAAGTGTGGCTTTGATTATTTCATATAGAAGTTAAACAACTTCTTGTGTGTGGCAGCGTTTGTGTTTGGAACATTCACATTACTTTCAAAGAATTTGAATTGAAAAGCTTTTGAAAAGATCAGAAAATCCAGTTGACATTCGATGTTGTTGTCAACATAAAATGAAGTTTGAGCCTCTAACTAATACAAATTTGTATTGTTAATAACTTCTTGAATCCAATCGACAATCCATTCTATAAACATGGCCTTGTTAGAAGCAAGAATTTCTCAAATTTTTTCTCTTTGGCTTCTTTAGCATTAAACTTTGCTTTTAAAGCATTTAAAGCGTCATACTCCTCATCCCATGTAGCTTGTTCCCTCAATTATATTTCAGATAAATTCGGAATAGGGCAAACATCTTTTTTTGAATAAATATTGACTTTTCCTTTTTCTGATATGGAAGTACATTACCCTTCCATCCATAATTTTTTCTTTAAGGTTTTTCAATTTATCTTGCATAGTTGTCTTTTCCAAGACAATCTTTTTAGCATTTTCCGTCACAGGGATTTTGCCACTCTGATAAGGATTATTCAGGTTAACCTCTAGAACTTCATCTTAATTTACTTCTTTATATCCCCTTATTGCGCAGTAGCCCTGCTACTCGAAACATTCAAAATATCATTAAGTTTCGAAAGATTGGTTTTCAGCTTTGCATCCATGATTTGCGACATGTAATCGGCATACGGAGCATCTTTGTTTTCAACAATGTGAACAAGATGCTGACTGATCTCAAAATTTTGTCCCTTCACCAAAAAAAAGTTGTTAATTCATCTTCCAAAGCTTAATAGACGCATTCTTCAGCTCTTCCTTGAGTAGTTTCACTGTCTGGGTAGACTCAACAAGTACATCCATAATTTTATAATCATGAGCATGGTGAGTTTCTAAAGACAAAATTGAATTTGAAACATGTGTGTGATAATCTCCATTTTCTTTTTGAAGACCAAATCGAAGACTTGAAAGAGCTTCTTTCTCAGTTTGAAGAGATAAACGAAATCCTTCAAACATTTTATTAACTTTAGACACTTATTTATCAGAAGAAGTTCAAAAATCATACATGAATCTGGTGATGTTAAAATACATTTCCTTTACTTCTGAAACAACCTTATCAACTATTATATCATACAATATGATTTAATATGTCTTGTATGAAGTTTTGGACTCTTAATAGTGATTAAATTGTTATAGTTTGTACATGTATTAAATAAGTAGAAGTGCAAGACACTCGAAATCATCCCACTCTTTTTTCCTTAAGGACAAAATTTTGGGTGAGAGGTGAAGCTTGCTTGCAAGCTTCCCTCTTACACACTTTATAACTTCTAAATACCTTACATTTGACTTGTGTAATGGTATGGTTCTTAGTACTTGTGTGAAACTATATAAAGAGAATAAAGGCTTACGTTTTGAATTTAGTTTTTCAATAGTTTTATCTCTTCCTTACAAGAAATCTTAGCTTTTTCCCCATCCCCTTATCTTCCTATCTTTTCAAGTGTAGTGAAAAAAGGTGATTCGTAATGCTTCTCCTTTGCCACTTAATTGTGATAAGTACTCAAAGGCTTAAGAAGTGCTTCATCTAATATAAGAACCAACATTCTTGGTTACATATATTGTTGGTGGATACTCATAGAGAAGTTCAAGCTTCTTGTTCTTTTACCATCTTCCTCAAGTCCCCAACATCAAGTAAGATCACAGTCTTCAAAGGTTGTATTCTTAACATCCTATAGTTGTAATAATATTTCTAGTTCATGTTAATGGATCGTGTTGGTGGTTTTGTTAGAATGATCATTAAATAAACTAGTTATTATAAACTTTTCTGTCGCTTAAAACTGTTTTATAGAAAAGATCTCTTTTAGCTTCACAAAACCCATTAGTTGTATTAGAGTCTCCTTTACATGTTAGAAAGATATCTTTAAATGTTTGGTAACATTTGGTTTTGGAAAATATGTTTGGTATTTCTTTTTGATAGAGAAATCACCAAATATATTTTTCTATGACAACTTGTTTTTATAAGGGTTACATTTATGCAACCAAAATTTTCATGTATTTTGTTGTATTATGTTTCCTTAGAAAACAAAATGTTTGTTTATATTTTTCGTATGATGTTGTTGTGCATAAAAAACCCATTAGGACCATTGTGTTGTGTTTGGTTGATATTTATTTATGCATGAAATGTAATACATAAATCAATATCTTTTTCATTTGTTTATTTTTTATGTAATAAATTAGTTAGACTAGTTGTATTTTTTTTTTTTACCTAATGTAACAAGTTGGAGAAATGGTCACCTTGAAGATTTGATGTCTTAACCACTTGAGACTATAATCCTAACCTTAAGCTTCTACTCCGGGTTTTGTGCTTAATTGTAGTCTTAATGATATAAGTGTCATGACCCGCATAACACTTGGTCCTTTAAAGTTCTTTTTGCTAGAAAACGTTGTCTGGACAAGTGGGAGCCTAAAGACCTTTTGAAATATCCCTTAAGTCTTTTAAGAAAGACTTAAAAATTCGTGTGTTGACTCACAAAAATTATTATTAGAAAATGGCTTTGTTTATACACTTTTGATGCATGCTTGAGATGTTTATTTTATACTAATTATATGTTATGTTTTATATATAAAATGGGTTTTACATATTAAATAACATTGTATCGTAAATTAACATAACTTGGACTTTGAGAAATAAATATTTAAATTATAACATAAGATGTTTATAAATGAGTTTTTATTAAAAGTATTTTAAAACGTTTAAAATTGAGTTTTTGTTAAAAATGGTTTTTATAGTAAAACTTTTAATAGTCAACTTCAAAATATTTAAAATGGTTTAAAATATGTTTAAACTAAATCTAAACGCCATGTATTTTATAATAAATAATAGTTTTATTAAAAAACTAAAAATCGGTTTATATCGTTATAACGTCAAAGTATAATATTATGTATTATGTTTACGTCAAAATTTTATAGTATATGATATTAGTTCTTTTACATTTAACAAAACAGGTTGACATTATGTTTTGTGAATGCTAAATGTGATTTAGAACATAGTTATCATCATTAAGTTTTGGTTTGATCAAAATATGATTTTTTTAACACAAGATGTATAAAACGAATTTATAAATAAAATAAGTTTTATTGTATAAATTCATATGGTCATAAGATTTTGATTATTAAAAGAAGATATAAAATTTTGATTATGAAACTCATTTAAAACATCAAGTGTTAAATATAAATTGAAGTTTTATTAGAAAACTATAATTATTCCTTAAAGTGCTCTACACCAAAAGCTTAAATATTAGATATTTGTTTATAATTGACAACGACTAACGGTTAATAAAACGAAGTTTTATTTGGAACCATATACGAGATATATGATTTCTTAAAAATGCATGCAATATTCATTAAACCATGTTTTATAATTATATTTGTAAAACATAAATAAAACATTTTCTTAAAAATGCAACTTTGTATAGTTTTGGTGGCAAATGGTCACCTGGCCACTTGGATTTTGTCTTATGATGTTCGAGTTGGGTTTTGTACTTTATGGTGCTAGATGGGCCACCTAGTCACTAGTTAGTTACAATGCTACAAGTTTTTTAAGTAGGAAGACTTGATCGAAAATGTTATATGATATAGGTCACCTAAGCATGAGAAGCCCGATGCATAAATTAGATCACACATGACAAGTTAAATAATAGTTGTTTAGGATCTCAAAATCTAGAATTAGATTTTGATGGAATTACTAATTTCTACGTACAAAGTTGGATTAAGTGGACAAAATAAAGGTCACATAACCATTTACTTGTTTTGTAACTTGGATCCAAGACTGTTATTAATTAATGTTTTAGAAATAACAAAATGTATTAATTTTTAAAGACTTATTATTGAAAATACTAACTGAAAATTTCTAAATGTCTAATAATACTAGTACGCCCTTGTTCAACCTATCTCTTGTTGAGTTGCAAAAGATAGTAAGATTTGATGGTTATAATTTCTACAGCTGATATGAGGCATTGAGATTTTTCCTAAAGGATAAATAAAAATTATAAATACCAAAAAGTCCCAATCTTGAACAACCACTGCAAACCGGTCTGTCTGATCATGATACTTGGTGGAAGCATTATTGTGATGATGTTGACGTGTCTCACAACATAGCCGAAATAAGACCCTTGACCAACAGAGGGTCTTGGAGAATTATAAAGCATATAAGATGTTTCTTCAGGTAAAACAAATATTGATTTAGAATAGTAGAACATGTTTCAAACCTATTCAATCATTGAGTAAAAGGAAGGTCAAAGAGACTATGTGATCTAAGAGACGTATAATTCAGTTAAGGGAAATATAACATAAACCCACGAAATCAAGAAAGGGCCAAAATGATCAATGTTGTTTATATTGTGGAGAAACTGGACACTGAAAGATGAAATACTCTTCTTATCTCACTAAGTTGACGAAGTATGTCATGGCCAATACTTAAGGTATCTATATAATTGAACTATTTATTTTTCCATCATTCACTTTAATATATAATACTACATATGCCACTAATACTTGATATTATATGTAGATGATTCGATGCCACACCCCGGCCGACGACGGAAACACTGAGGTTCTGACGCCAACGTTAGATCACTATCAACAAACATGTATTCAACATTACAAGATTTAAAATAATATGTTACAATCTTTCATAATTCTAGGTACAAAAGTAAATCATTCAGAACTATGAAAATAAGAAAGTACATATACAAGTTCAACAAAACGTAATTCAAAATGACATGGAGGCCTGATCATGTAGGCCGACACAAAAGCAAGGAAATAGATTTTCCAAAGAAAAAATGCCATGACACCAACTTCTAATTCTCTGAGGATAAACGTATTTGAGAATACATAAACAAAATTTATTGGTGAGTTCCACATGTTTTGACTCTGTCTATATCGTTAAAAGTGGAATTTTATATAAAAATGAACGACTATTAGATTATATAAAAAGTTACGTTTATAAGTCAAGATAAAGAAATATATAGAAAGTACAAATCTAACTTAGATGTGAGTGTAATTGTAATCCCATAAAAGTGTGGATATTGATTTACTTATGATACACAAGTTTAAAATCAACATGATTTCATGTTATATACTTTTAAGTGTTTGTTTTACTTAAATAACACAATAAACTTAACCGAAGATCTAAATGTATAACCCTATACTAAATACAATCTTATTTCAACTAGTATTAGTGTTATGCAATGTATAGATCATATTTCAATATTATAAAATAGCTTTTTATAGTGAATTTTGGGGCTATATCGAGTTAATACCCAAGCTATGTGACGTGAATTAGCCTCTGCGAAGCACTCAAAATGGGTTGTGCTGTAAGTCTCATTAACGCGTCATCAACGTTGTAGATAGAGAAAATAATAAGGATTTATCACCCGTTTCAACTCGTCAGAGGTTGTAGCTAGCAACCACAGACGAGGATATTAGCATGTATAGATCTATACATAATGTACTCTGCTCTCAAAGATTACCGGTTGTTACATATGTCTTCACTAAGTTTGCGTTCTTAGTTGATAGATATGAAACTGACATAAAATTCTCAGGTTCTACAACTTTACATATGTGTGTTCAAAACTTTGGTTGTAAAGTTTAATAAAATGTAAGTATAAAACCACAAAAATAAATGTGAAATCAACCAAAACTGAGAAATTTAAACGTTTACACAAACAAAGCAAATATTATAACGAACACATATAACATTTCTTTTTTACATTCCTTTGATATATATATATATATATATATATATATATATATATATATATATATATATATATATATATATATATATATATATATATAATATGCGAATGTCCACACGATTCGCATCTTTAAAAAATTAATTATGTGAGTCAATTTCTATGTGTATTATTTATATAAGACAATTTATATAAGAATGTACATTATTATATAAACGTTGATTTATAAAAGTAATTGAAATATATATCTTTAACTAAATTAATGCAAAAAAAAATAGTACATGCATTGAAATTCTATATTAATATTCAAACTTTCTAAATTTTAATTAAAAGTTATTTAAAAGAAATAACTACACCCAAAGAAGTTTTTTTTTATTCATGACCCTTAATTGATATTTATGAGACTTAACTAAGTACGGTTAAAATATTAAAAACGTTTTTAAAAATTAAAACACTAATATAATCAATTAATATTTAAACTAAATATTATACAAAATACATTAAAACCAATTATTAAAATGAAAGTTGAATCAAATCCTAATAACTAAGATTTCCTTGAATAGGAAATTTACATATATAATGCATATCACCATTTACACACAAATGAATAAACAAATAGAAATGATATATTTATTTCAAATTTATTTAATTTTGATTTAGTATTCTATAAGAAATTTATAAGTTTTAATAAGTATGATTCAGAGACAAGACCACTGATTGGTTGGATTAGAGTAAAACGCACAGATAAGGAAGTAAGTCGCGGTGCCGGGCCACAATCATCGTCGGGACGATTCCCTTTGTTCACCGTTATTAAAACAAGTAAGTTTTCTTATAGAATTTTAAAGCAAAATTAATTAAATATGAGTAAATTTTCAGGTATAGTATCCAAAAAATACATTCCTGGTAAAAATATCAACAATGAACAAGATTATGATGATAATCAAATAAATTCTTTTGAAGAAACCGTTAATAACATAGAACAAAGTTTGAATAATTGGACAATACCTAAAACTAATGTTAATACAATACATAAAATAAGAACTTTTGATTATTTTCAAGGTTATTCTATTATAATGACAAAACAAACTTTGTCTATTGGTCAAAACCAATAAAATTTACATTTGTTAACATCACGATCTATTCTAGAGCGTAGAAAGAAATATAAAATTTTACATGTTGGTTTAGTCCAAATTGCTATCAAGCCTCTATTTAGAATTGGAATAGATGCCACTGTTCTCCTTATTTTAAGAGACAAGAGACATAAAGATTTTCAAAATTCTATTTTAGCTATGGCTGAAACAAATATTGCTAACGAACCTATTTATTTCAATTGTTATCCAAATTTTTCTGTAGGATTATTTGATATAATTATTTTAGATACTTTGGTGTTAACTATAGAAACAAAAAATTTAGAATTTAAAGATGATACAAAGCCTTTAGCAATAATTTATTGTGTTTGTTACAAGACTATGACAACTATACTTGAACCAAAAACACGTTTATCAAGTTCTAGAAATGAAACAATTATTTTTGAAACAATTACTAACCATACCAAAGTTCACACACCAAAAAGATTAAAATGGTTTGATATAACTCAATCATGTAATTGGAACTTAAAAAATGTTATCGGTCCAAAACCACTAGACTCTTCAAAACAAATCTCAAATATTATTGAATATAATGATGGTTCAGTAGATATAAAATTTTCTTCCTTAAATATTTCATCATCCAGATTATCAACTTCTTTTATCCCAGAAACAGGCTCTTCAAAATCTTCATTATTAAAGTCGAGATCTTTAAAACTAAAAACTGTTGACTATACTAATTGTATTCCAAAACCATTATATCAAGATGCTCAAAATAGTGAAAATAGTCTTCCTAGTCCTACTAAATCAGATTTTCTTGATGAACTTCAAAATTTTAAACAATAATTATAAGTTCTAAAGTACAAATTAATTGTTCCAAAAATAATAAGCTTTAGGCTAATATGTTAAAAAGATATTGGAAGATAAATTCTAATATATGCAAAACCATTCAACATTTAGAAGAAACTAGAACTCATGCAAATTATAATTTATACAAAATACCTCCATATACTAATACATATAATAAACAAATAGAAAAAATTTCTAGGCTAAAGATAGGAATAAAAAAAATACGAAAAATCAAGAAGTCATAATTTAGAATCAATAAAACATATTTCTTCAATCCTAACAAAAACAACCTGTTAAAATGAATTTCTCAAATTTAGAATATCAAGTTGATTTTGATTACCTAAAAGATATTGAGTATTATAAAGATTATAATAATAAAAAAAGAGCTTGGCATGAAGAAATTTTTTCATACTACTTAAGATTTCTCCATTTAGGCATTTGGGAAGATTATGTTTTATCAAATAAAATTCATTCTCCTTTTTTTCAATAGTTTGAATTAATTTATGCCCCTAAACATAAAATAAATTACCCAATTAAAAATGATTCTATCACTCCCATTTTTGAGAAAAAAATATAAATATATTATTTCTAATAAAGAAATTATTGCTAATTTTCCACCAAACGGAGAAATTATTATTAACGATATGTTTATTGCAACTCATTTAGTTTAAGCCCCAAATCAATTAACTACTAAAAAGGGTCTTCAAAAAATTATTTACCAAAATAATTATGCAAACGAAACGTTATTTAGTATTACCGAACATTTAGTTAAAATTGAAGAAAAAAATTTCAAAGATAAAAATGTTAATAAGCAAGATATGGCAAGCACTAGTAATATAAGTTTTGTTCCTTGCCAAATCGATGGTAATTTTAATTTAGGAAATACAGATTTAATTAATGAATTTGAAAAAAGACTTTCGAAACTTCATATCTCGAACACTAACAATATTAATACTCTTACGAATGACGAATCTGAAAATAGTGATATTAATAGTGAAATTTTTTTTGAAACTCTTGCTCAACAATTTGTTAATACAAATGATGATATTAATCAACTTACTAATGACTTTTCAAATCTTAATAAAGTTCATCAATCAAAGCAAAGCATTTTCGGAAAGAATCCAAAACCAACCATAAAAAATTATTGGAATAGACCCTCTCTTCCAAATGTTCAACTTAAAGAACGAACTTTTCAATTTGATCGTTCTCAATATGATGGTAACTCTGTGTATGAATGGAATATTGATGGCCATTTTGAGCATCAAATTATGAATATTGTACAGGGAATGACTATGGCTGCTAATGCTTATAAAGCTCATAATAATACTCAACTTCAAATTGTTAATATTATTACTTCTGGTTTTACTGGCAGTCTTAAAGGCTGGTGGGATTTTTATATTTCACAAGAAGAAAAAGCTTATATTTTATCTGCTAAGAAAACTATTATAAAATAAGAAAATAATCAGCAAATACAAACCTTTGAAGATGATATGGTTAACACTTTAATTTTTGCTATTATCAAAAACTTTGTAAGAGATCCTACTACTTTTCAAGAAAAAACTTCAGAAATTTTAATGAATTTACATTGCAGAAAACTTACTGATTTTAGATGGTATAGAGATAATTATCTTGTTAAAGTTTTTTTGAGACCTGATTATAAAGAGTCTTATTGGAAAGATCGTTTTATTGCTGGCCTTCCAAAACTCTTTGCATAAAGAGTTAGATAAAAATTAAGAGAAAATTTTAATAATACCATCCTTTATCTAAATTTAACTTATGGAGATTTAATAAACTACATTAATAAAGAGGGATTAGCAGTTTGTGCTGATCTTAGGTTTAAAGAAAAACTCAAAAAAGATAGAATTAACAGTAAAAATGAATTGAGAAATTTTTGCCAACAATATGGTTATCAGCCCTTAAATGGACCGTCTACGTCAAAATCTAAAGTATATAAGAAAAGATCTTCATAATATTTCAGGAAAAAGAAATATAATCTTCCAGAATATTACAAAAGGGGCAAAGAGTACGCTTCAAAATCTAAAAAACCTTATAAACCAAATTATAAAAAATCTAAAAGAAAATCAAAAGATATTATTATTTGTCATAAATGTAGGTGTAATGGTCATACAGCTAATAATTATTATGCTAAGACAAAAATAAATGAGTTAAATGTCTCTAGAGATTTGAAAGAACAAATATGAAAAATTATTTTAAATACTGATTCAGATTCCGATGAAAGTATTTCTGATTTTCAAACAAATGATTTAAATATTCTCGAAAATACTACTTCAAGTTCAGAAGATTCTAATATTTGCGAATGTATTGGTAAATGTCACTGTAATAATTTAATCAATGTAATTACTAGTAGTTCCATTAATGTTGTTTCACAAGATGATAAAGATCTTTTAAACTCTCTTGGTTCTATAAAAAATAAAAATATCCAAGAATTTTTAATAAAAGAAATGCTTAATAAAACTAATGACATGATTCCTGCTAATAATGAAAATTTTAATTTAAAAAATATATATGAAAGATTTACTGAAGCAAAGCCAATTTCTATGCAAGAACTTCAAGAATAATTAAAAATAGTAAAACAAGAAATAAAAGAAATAAAAAAAATAAAACTTTAATTTTAGAAAAAGAAAAACCTTTTACTTTTAAAAACAAAAATATAGAAATTAATAGCGAAGAAGAAAATAAAATTGAAAATGTAACTATTGGTAAAATTATAAATAATCAAGTTTCTCAAAAATGGAACACTCAAATTACTTTAGTCAAGGATAATTTTAAAATCAACCAAACTGCTTTAATTGACAGTGGTGCTGATATGAATTGTATCCAAGAAGGAATTTTTCCTACACAATTTTATGAAAAAACTGCATCTAGACTTACTGGTGCCGGAGGTACAAAATTAATTGTAAATTATAAAGTTTCTGATGTTCATATTTGTAATGACCAAGACTACTGTTATAAAACTCACCTAATTTTAGTAAAAGATCTTGCTTCTCCTTTAATTCTAGTAACACCTTTCATTACAAAACGATATCATTTTATGGTTCATGATGATGGTAGAAGAACCAATGTTTTTGGAAAAGAAATTATATTTAAATTTTGCGAACCTCCTCTATATTCAACGATTAATGTCGTTAATTATAAAACACAACAAGCCAAATATCTTATTAACGAAATAAATAATGTTGTAATAACTAATCAATTAAATGATAATGATATTCAAAATAAAATAACACGTTTAAAATTAAAATTTGAAAAAAATAATGTTTGTTCTAATATTCCTAATGCCTATTGGAATAGAAAACAACATATTGTAAAATTACCATACATAAATTTTTTTAATGAAAAGGATATTGCTTCAAAATCTAGAGTCATTCACATGAATAATCAACTAGAAAGTCATTGTAAAAATGAAATTCAAGATTTAATAAATAAAAAACTCATAAGACCTTCGAAATCACCATGATCTTGTTCAGCATTTTATGTTATGAATGCCGCAGAATTAGAGAGAGGATCACAATATATATATATATATATATATATATATATATATATATATATATATATATATATATATATATATATATATATATATATATATAAGACCATGCTTAGGAACAGTGAACTTATTTGGTTTTTGTCTGTTTTGGTCCTTTATTTATGGATGTGTTTACAATTGTTTTTGGTTTTTATACGGGGCGTTTTTTTATCATTATGTGTATTCTTTTGTGGATAGGTGTTAGTTTCATTTTGCTTCACCGTTTCTTTGCCCAATCAGCTTTTCATTTCTATATACACAAGCGACATTGGTTTCATCAACAGTAGATAATACTTCCAGTATCCTCCTCACTTTAGCTCAGCCGCTTCGCTTTCGATCAAAAACCACCATCAACCTCTAGCTCCATTTCTCACCGCCGCTTGTCGACCGTCCGCTTGAACTTCAGTCGGTCGTCATTAGTCAATAAGCCCTAAAATCCGTCGACCGTCATCAAATGATGCACCCGATCTTCAGTTCTCACTCTCCGAATTCATCCACCTTCGACCTTTATGTTATTTTCTGTGATTTAGGGTTGATTGCGTTCGTGACCCGATGACCACCTTCATAGTCAGCATCGGTATTGTCTGGCTAGGTTCAGGGACGCCTGCTATTGCTCCTTCCTTTGTAGCAGAAGCACTTTGGTCAGACTTTTTATCGTTTGCCCTCCGACTTCTTGACTTAAGTTATCATAATTATCTCTTACGTGTCATCCATTTGTATTTTTGCAGCAGGTCGGTTTGGGGCTTCAAGTCTGAAAATCGATAGGGGCTGGGCTGATCTCCATCTTTTCTGTGTGTGTCGATTGACTGATCTCCAAACGCCCTTTCATCACCGTCGTTTTTAACCAATTAGGTGGTAAGAAAAGCCACACGTTCTTCTTAACCTAGCGGATTCTTATTGGAAGTCAAGAAGTATTTCAGGTTACCATGTCTCCGACGAAGAAGCCATTGCCACCGTTCGTGAAGCATTTTGACTCGACGCTAACTTCTTTGACACCTCCCCATTAGTAATTATCACTTAATCTCATGTAATTTACGTACTTCAATTTTACACCACTAGGTTTTTCTTCTTCATTTTATGGTTTTAATTCAAAAAATTCATGCTAAATTTACTATTGCTGGTTCGATCATTACATATTTTCGCTTGATGTTTTTTAAGTTTATCCATGAAACCCCTATTTTTTTATCCTTTAGACATCAACTAAAACTATTTCCATGGATAGACGATTTTGATAGAAGTAATTAGGCCGCTTAAATTTTTTGAGGTTTTGATTTCTGCTTGTTTATCTTATAGATGAAAACAATCAGGATACATTTTGGCATTATGTATGCTTATGACACCAGTTGATTAGAAATAGATGATAAAACACAAAGCAAAAATTAAGTATAAGAGAATTATAAAATTGTCTAGGAAGACTTCAGAATTTTTTTTCCTGATGAAATTGAGAATGGGCTATAACATATATCTATAGAGTAATTATAGATTATACATATAGTTAATTTCATGCATGAATATCAAACTTGGAAAACAAGTTCAAATTATATGGCTTGTAGTTTAGAACAACATACCTACAACATGTATTCTTGGTCCCTTTGAGACTTAAAGACTACATCTTGGTTGTTTGGACAAACCTAACGGATAAAACTGGAAAGTTTATCCCTGATGAAGCTATTTAGGATTTAGATATGAGGTTATGGGCCTTGTTGCGAAGAGGTTAAGCACTTAATGATGATTTTTATCTTCTGACTAGAAGTCATGACTTCACATAGGATGTGTCACAACGTGAAGGTGTCCAGGATCGTGCTTGTGGTGTTGTTGCATTCTCACGTCGTGACGTTGACTTTAACTTAGCTGGCCATTGACTTTTTCACCAATTTGACTTTTGGTTAAACTTGGATAGAATTGAGTATTTGACTAAGGATTGGTCTCGGTTTGGTTTTAGGGAGTTTGGGTTGGCTGTTCTGATGTTGAGGTAGCTTTTGGGCTACTGTTGAGTAGTTAAGGTGAGTCTTCTTACTATACTCTTAGGTCGAAGGCACCAATGGTGGCCCACTGGATTGTGTTATGTAGGATGCTAGCTGTCTTTGTGACTCTTGCATGTATGATTGGGTTGAAATATACCCTAGGGCTAGGCCCAGTATTATAAGTTTGGGTTGAAATATACCCCAAGGCTATGCCCTATATTATATGTTTGGGTTGAAATATACCCTAGGGCTGGGCCCAATATTATATATTTTGGGTTGAAATATACGATAGGGATGGGCCCAATATTATATGTTTGGGTTGAAATATACCCATAGGGTAGGGCGCAATAGTATATGTGTGGGTTGAAATATACCCTAGGTTTGGGCCCAATATTATATGTTTGAGTAGAAATATATCCCAAGGTTGGGCCCATCATTATATGTTCGGATTGAAATAAACCCCATAGTTGGGCCCAATGATATGTATGATATGTGGTACTTTGGGGAACTCATTAAACTTTTTGCTTACATGTTATGTTTATGGTTTCATATATCTCCATTTTCAAAAGGAAGGACCCGGCGTGATCGCATTGCATCCCCGGAAGATTTCTTCCATAGTAATTGTTTTTTATTTCACTATGATGTTTTGAGAATACTTTTACTTTGATTGTCTTTTTGGATAATGTTTGAATGGTTTTGACTTATTTAAAATGAAAATTTTACTCGGTATTTTTGGGACGTTACATAGATGTTTAAGGGATAATGGTTATAATTATCCACTTTATTGAATAATTAAATCCTCGAATGAGATACTTATTCTTCGTACACGTTACGAGTTATATAAATCCTTATTTATTGTATACACATTATTTGGAAAAATATTATGGATATATAATATTTGTAGAAAATTCTTATTATCATTGGGCGATAAAATAACATATTTAATAGAAGATTATTTAGCATAAATAATCTAAACCAATGTTGTAGTAATCATAATTACAAAGGCGTGAGTATAAAAAATGCCTAAATCTGACTTCATATAAGGAAGTTATGCTTTTTTGAAGTGTCACATTCAACCCAATATAGCCTCTTTGGGTCAGTAAATCATAACTTGTTTTCAAATTAACTTTTAAAATTACCAACAACATTAAACTAACATTTGTTAGTCTAGTAAAAATCAAAAATCAACTTAGTTTGAAAATGGGATAAGTAAATATTAACATTAATTATATGCAATATACAACTATCCTAATGCCCAAGTTCCTCTCAAGAAGTCCAATCTCACCAATTTGATAGTTAAGGGATTGAGTATGAATGATCATATTCCAAAAACACACCATGTAGTTATCAACATTAAACTATAATTGCTTAGTCAAGTAAAAATCAAATATCAACTTTGTTTCAAAACTTGATAAGTAAATATCAACATTAATTATATGCAATATACAACCCTAACTTCATTTCCCCAAATGTGTCCCTTGAAACCCTAACTTCATTTTGGTGCATTGTGAGCTTAAAGAGTGTTCTATTGGTACTTTTGAAGGAAGAAGAAGGTGGTGGAATTGCTTGGAATCTTGAATAAACTTTGGATCTAGAATTTCTTCTCCCTCATTCATCTCCATAAGGTATAAAGTATGTACCTTTATGCTTCCATTGATAGATCTATCTTAGATGTTGAAGTTGTGCCATTTAGTCCTAATATTTTGGTCCCTTTGAGTATGAATGACTCTACTCTTTGTTGAGTGTATTTCCAAAAGTATTTAAGGATACTAAGTCACAAAAATGGTGTCTTCTCGATATCCAACCATCCATGCATGAGTTTGAGATCCTTAGAAGTTGTTATAAGATCAGGATTTGTTCTTAAGCCTTGATAAGCCAAATAATGTCAATTATTGAACCAAATAATGTCATTAATGCCTTGAAAGAAGCTGACTGGATCAAGGCTATGCAGGATGACCTAAATGAATTTGAACGTCATCGTGTGTGAACTCTTGTCCCCAAACTGCAAGGAAAAACTATCATTGTCACTCTCTGGGTGTTTAAAAACAAGATGGATGAAGATGGGACCGTCATTAGAAACAAAGAAAGACTTGTGGCTCAAGTATTTTGTCAAGTAGAGGGGTTAGACTATGGCGAAATATTTGCCCCTATAGCTAGACTTGACGTGATTCTTTTGCTTCTTGCTTTTACTTCATTCGATAACTTCAAAGTCTATCAAATGGACGTTAATATTGCTTTCTTACATGGGGATCTTCAATAAGAA
This sequence comes from Lactuca serriola, assembly GCF_051521515.1. Taxonomy (NCBI): domain Eukaryota; kingdom Viridiplantae; phylum Streptophyta; class Magnoliopsida; order Asterales; family Asteraceae; genus Lactuca; species Lactuca serriola. The sequence goes on along the minus strand of NC_136411.1, from coordinate 175,031,607 downwards.
GCCTTTCTAAAGCAACCTCCAGGATTTGAAAGTGAAGAATTTCCAAATCATGTATATCTTCTTGATAAAGTTGTTTATGGTTTGAAGCAGGCACATAGAGCGTGGTATGACACATTGGCGAGTTATCTTCTTGAAAGTGGATACAAACTAGGAACGACTGACAATACTTTGTTCATCAATCATTCAGGATCTCACATCATTTTTGCTAAAGTGTATGACGATGATATCATTTTTAGATCCACTGATGAGAAACTAAGTTCTGAATTTGTTGAGATGATAGCTAAGAAGTTTGAGATGAGCATGATGGGTGACCTAACTTTCTTTTTAGGTTTGTAGGTTTAATAACTAAATGATGGAATTCTTTTTTGTCAAGATAAATTGCAGGCATGCTAAAGAAGTTTTGGTTTTCTGATAGCAAACTGTAATGCCCCGATTCTCAGGTAATTCTTAAACAAGATTCATTGGGTTAAGCTCTACTCGACGAGTTGGTTGGCCTACATGTCGAGTAGCAGTGGGGTGGGATCGCATGTTAAGTGACCTACTCGATGAGTCCATTCTCGACTCGGCGAGTAGGAGCTGGTAGTGGAAACCCTAAATCTCAGGGTTTTCACCTCTATTTAAAGGAGCCTTAGCTTCCTTTAGCCTCTTTACAGTCTTAGAGAGCCCCTTAAAACCCTAATTTGTGTGTGTGTGCCTTGGTGTGGGTTTGAAGCTTGGAAAAGAGGATCTTGGTGGAAGAAAGCTAAGAGTGCAAAGGAAATTGAAGCAAGGAAGGAGTGGGAAGCAGGATTTACCTCAGCTAACATCTTTGGAGGTATCAAAGTGCCATTCTTACTTCCTTTTCTTCCCTTTTGTTGAGTTTCTAGGGCTTTTTATGGATTTTCATGTTGGGATGATGAGCTATGGGCTAGATCTGAAGTTGTAACTTCAGATCTGGACCCTCCTTGGATTCTAGAAGCATAAAGTCACAGTCTTGGTTGTGATTAAGGTCCCTCTTGAGCATGAAGTTCCATTAAGAACTTAGAATAGACATTCAGAGCCTTTATGGTCATGCATGCACGTAAAGCTTGCAACTTTACGTGATAAGCATGCCCTAGAAGCTTGGATCTATGAGTTGGAGCCATTGGATGGCTCAAAATATGTCTGTATGGATAAAAAGGGCTGAATGGACTCGGCGAGTCGCAAGGTGACTCGGTGAGTCACATGAAGATGGTCGTGAACTCGACGAGTTAGGTGAACAACTCGGCGAGTCCGATGAAGATCGTCATAAGACTCGACGAGTTGAAGAACAACTCGGCGAGTCGGATGAGTTTGCTCTGGGATATGTATGAGTGTGTATTCGTCGAGTTGCAAGGAAGGAACTCGACGGGTGACCTTAAGTTTGATCGAGAATCAAAGGAACTCGACGAGTTACTCCTATGACTCGGCGAGCTGGAATGTACTTCAGGGAACTCGGCGAGTAGCCAAGGGTACTCGGCGAGTTAAGGTTAACATGGACTGTTGACCTTGACTGAGGACTTTGACTTTGACTTTGACCAGGGATTGACTAGTGGGTTATGGAGTACCTTATAAGGTTAAGGACTTATGAGTATGTTGTGCTATGATAATAGGTCGTGGAACCCGTGTCAAGTGATCCGAGAGTTGGAGTTTACCTTTCGTGTCGACATCTGCGAGGTGAGTTATCCTCACTATATCGATAGGGTCTACGTCACGAAGGTCGGCCCTTTAGTTGTTATTGTTATTGTATGATACATGTGGTTGCGATCTGTTAGATCAGAATCAGGGTAGACAGTATGTTATACTCTTATGATCCGTAGGGATTGGTATGTTAGTGACCTGCTAGGTCGGTACTCTAGTTACAGGAGAGTTCTATGTTTATGATTGGTATGACATATATGTTTGATGTTTGTATATACCTGGATATGATGGTATGCGCACATGGTTATTTGTGTGTGGTTGGGTTGAGGCGGTCCTGCTTTGTGCTGAAGGCCAATATACCCTATGAGCGGTCCGGGGGGAATGTAGGCCCATGTGGTGGACCAGTCGTGCCGAAGGCTCGGGATAGATTCAAACAGACTGCAGGCCCGGTAGGGCGGACTAGTCAGGCCGATAGCCCAGTATGCATGATGATTGATTGGTTATTACTGATGTGGTATTGTCAGTGTGGTATTGGTATTTTGGGGGCAGCTCACTAAGCCCTCGGGCTTATAGTTTTCAGTTTATTGTTTTAGGTACTTCAGGAGATCATGGGAAGGAGAAGGCGTGACCGTACCGCTCCTCATCCTTTTTGTTATATTTTTGGGACACTCTGATGGAAAATGATTTGAAAACATTCTGGAAACAATGCTATTTGGTTTTTACTTATGATTGAAAAAGTTTAAATTTGGCGTAAAATTTATGGATGTTACAAGTTGGTATTAGAGCCTTGGTTTGAGTGAATTGGAGGAACACTCGTGTGAATCCAGTCTCAAATCAAGGAGATTTTCAGAACATAAGTTTTAAAAAGGGTTTTCAAAATAAGGATGAAGGATGCAGAGGGTACGATCAGCCAGAGCCTGTAAGTGAACCCCAAAATACCATACAGTTATTTTATATTCTGATATGTTAGAACAACATGCTAGTGCTAGGCTAGGGATCTTCAGGAATTACATGATAGACTTGCCTGATTATATGACACCTATTAGCCTAGGGTTTCTTGTATATGAAATTGACATCATAACTGTGGATGTTTGGTGTATGCATCACGGCTGTGTATAATCAAGATCTTATAGCCTGAGAATGTCTAATTTGAATTTAGTGTAGGATTGGATATTCGAAAGTCTATTGGGTTCAACGTTATGTGCAGCAAGCGTGCACCATCGCTGCAGGGGGATGATGGAAGTTTCATGGTTGTGTGAGTTGTGATAAGTGGTGAGACTAGATGCGAGATATTTGGTATTCCCCTAGAAGTGAGGGTTGGGTGTATTTTATGTTGATGATATTGTTAGGGCGTTGTGGTGATACTTGAGACCAACATGGGTAGGTGTGGGAGGTAGTATGGGCCCGTACTACCGAAAGCACATGACCCATGCGCGTAGCAAGGAAATCACAACCCCTGGGGTTTTTGGGGTTTTGGTCTCCTGACATTATGTTATTTATCTAATGACTCGCATGTATATTCCAGTATGGTGGTCATGAGACGTGTTGCTTCGGGATCTGGATCAGTATCCGGATCGGGGTCGGGAGATGAGGGGTTGGAGGTGCCAGTAGCACCTGAGCCCGTGGTTCAGATAGGGAACGAGGAGTTGGATGCCAGGATCAGGGAGATCATGCACGACGAGATTGCTGCTGCGTTCCGAGCGCAACTGCCAGAGATGTTTGGGTCGATTAAGACCGCGATGGTTGAGTATTTTGATGAGTGATATGCAGCTCTAGCAGAGACAGCTGCCGCTGCAGCCACTTCGGTTGTAACTGCGGCAGGGGTTGGAGGAAGAGCCAGCAGGGCTTTCCAGTACCAGGACTTCGATAATACGAAGCCCCCGACGTTTGATGGTACACAGGATGCGATTAGGGATATGAGGTGGTTATCTGACGTGGAGGGCTGTTTCTTCACGTGCTCATGTCCTACTGACCAAAAGGTCAGGTGTGCCCTGAACCTGCTGAGGCTTGGGGCAAAGGACTGGTGGAGGCCGACGACTGGGTCGTATACTGATGATCAGTGGGCAGCTGTTACTTGGGAGTAGTTCAGAGATATGTTCTGCAACCGCTACGTTCCACGCATTGAACAGGAGTGGCTTGCGCAGGAGTTTTTGACATTGAGACAGGATGGGGAGTCTGTGATGGAGATTACCCGTATGTTCACGGAGAGGGCTATGTTTTGCCTGGAGTTTGCTTCAGAGCAATCTCAAATGACTCGTCATCTGAGTATGCTCAAGACTGATATTCGACAATTTGTGTCTACTTAGTGATGTGATACCCTCCTGGACCTTCAGGAAGCCGTGCGGCGGCGTGAGTTGGAGACAGAGCTGTAGCCGAAGGAGTAGCGTCAGGCACCGGCATAGTCTTAGCCAGCGCCTAAGCGGTATAAAACCGCTGATACACGGTCCGGGGGTCATCAGATCCGCACTTGTGGAAAGTGTGGCAAGGCTCATTCGGGGGTTTGTCGAGCAGGATGTGGGTGCCAAAAATGTGGCAAGGAGGGGCACTATGCCAGGGACTGCCGCCAGTCCGCCCCTCCAGCAGATATGAGGATTTGTTACCATTGTCATCAGGTTGGTCATGTGAAGACCAACTGTCCGAAGCTCGACGCCAACCCGGCGCAGGGTTCCGCGCCTACTGCTGGGAGGATTGGAGATGGGAGGCCAGTCAAGGTGGAGCCTCCGAAGGCTCAGGGTTGCGCCTTCTAGCTCACGGCCGAGGAGGCCAAGTCAGCACCGGATGTGGTTGTTGGTACGTTTTCTATTCTTTGTCTCAGTTATTGTATTCGTGTTATGCTTATTGATTGTGCCTGTGATTAGGTATGTTTTTAGTGAATTCTTTGCCCGCTTTGGTATTATTTGACTCGGGGGCGAGTCGATCGTTTGTATCTCAGACCTTCTCTAGAGGGTTCAGTGTGCCGATAGATGATCTTGAGTGTCCGTTGCGAGTTTTGATCGCCAACGAGCACGGGGTCTCTGCTTCTTCGGTCTTCCGGGGATGTGAGTTGGAGATTTCCGGGGTGTCCTTCCCGATAAATTTGATTCCTATTCCCATGAGGGGTGTATGCGTGATTATAGGGATGGATTGGCTTAGCCGTTTTGGCGCCATGATCGACTCTGAGGGGTAGTGGGTGGTGGTTCGAACCCCAAGTGGGGGAGAACTTGTAGTCTATGGTGAGGGCACCAGGTTGGGATCAGGGTTTTGTTCGGCAGCCAGGGCTTCGACAGTATATTCAGCACAGGTGTGCTGGTTATTTGGCGTATGTTGTAGATACGTGGGTTAGAGAGCATCTCTCAGTTTTTGAGGTTCCGGTGGTGAGGGATTTTGCTGATGTGTTTCCAGAGGAGTTACCCAGAGTGCCTACGGAGAGGCAGGTTGAGTTCAGGATTGACCTAGTTCTAGGTGTGGCCGCTATCGCTAAGGCGTCGTATCGACTGGCACCGCCAAAGATGCAGGCGTTGTCATCTCAGTTGTAGTAACTGTTGGGTAAGCAGTTTATTCGTCCGATTAGTTCACCCTAGGGAGCACCGATCCTTTTTCGTCAGGAAGAAGGACGGTTCGCACAGGATGTGCATTGACTATAGGGAGCTAAACAAGTTAACGGTGAAGAACCATTATCCGCTTCCGAGGATAGACGATCTTTTTGATCAGCTGCAGGGTGCATCTTGGTTTTCCAAGATTGATTTGAGATCAGGATATCACTAGGTCAGGTTGAGGAAGGAAGAGGTAGATAAGACCGCGTTTCGAACTCGTTATGGTCATTACAAGTTCGTGGTGATGCCGTTTGGACTCACCAACACGCCAGCAGTGTTCATGGATCTGATGAAACGGGTATGCAGACCGATGCTTGATCGCTCGGTCATTGTGTTTATAGATGATATCTTGGTGTACACCAAGACTCGAGAGCAGCATGAGGAGCATCTCAGGGAGCTGCTAGAAGTTCTGAGGTGAGAACGGTTGTATGCCAGGTTCTCGAAATGCGAGTTTTGGTTACGGGAGGTCCAGTTCCTCAGACACCTCGTTAACCAGGAGGGGATTCTGGTCGATCCGGCCAAGGTGGAGGCGGTTATGCAGTGGGAGACCACGAAATCTCCCTCTGATATCAGGAGTTTCTTGGGTTTAGCAGGGTATTATCGGAGATTCATTTGTGATTTCTCCAAGATTGTCGTACCCCTTACTCGTCTAACGAGGAAGTGGGTGGATTTTCGGTGGGGCCCTGAGCAACAGAGGGCGTTTGAGACCCTCCGACAGTGTTTATGCGAGGCGCCAGTGTTGACACTCCCCGAGGGAGTGGAGGATTTTGTGGTATTTTGTGATGCATCCATCACTGGCTTGGGGGCAGTCCTCATGCAGAGAGGACAGGCGGTAGCCTACGCATCGCGGCAGCTGAAGCCGCATGAGACGAGGTACCCCACGCACGATCTTGAGTTGGGAGTAGTGGTTTTCACTCTCATTATCTGGAGGCACTATCTGTACAGGGTCTGTTGCACTATATACACGGATCACAAGAGTTTGAGACACATCATGGATCAGCCGAACCTGAACATGAGGCAGCACAGGTGGATGGATGTGGTCAAGGACTATGATTGCGAAATCTGTGACAACCCTATATTTTTCCAAAGCAGTGTAACGCTCAAATGTCAAATATAACAAAAACTATTTGGAATCAACTAAATTAACCTCGAAAATAAAGTGTTCAAATATCTAAGTTGGGATGCATCAAATATTAGATAACGTGCCAAGGTTTCCAAAAACATAAAGAACGTTCAAAACCGGGTTATATTGAAGAAATTATAACCACTCGTATATTTACGACACGCCGTTAAAACGCTATTTAACGTAAAAAGTGAAATTTCAATAAAATGCATTTTAGCCTTAAGTATCTAAACAAAAGATGTAGAGTCCGTTAAACTGTAAACATACATAAAAAGATCGCCTAATTTGCACCTCGTATGAAGAAGTTACGAATTTTCAAAGTTTCATAACAGTAGTAGAGGGCTAAAAACTCGAATTGAAGATCGAGTGTTAATTAGCTAACGCAACCTAAATGAGAGTTGAAGATCTCCACAATAGGAGCAAATTGATAAAAAGACAAACGAAAACCGACGTCGAATAAAGAAACTACGAATTTTTAACGGACTTTAGGAGTCCCGGCCTATTAAAAATATATCATTGAAAATAAAGTCAAAACTAGCCGACGGAGTCTAAATGAAAGTTGTAGAGCGTAATCTCCTCTACGCGTGGATATAAAGAACGCGAAAAACAGAGCTCGTACGCGAAAGTTATGGAATTTAGAAGATGATGGACTGGATTACGCCCCGCGTAATAGGCCCAGTGTCGAGTCCCCTCGGCTCGAGTGCTCTACACTAGCTAGGCTGGAGTCGTAAGCCATGACGCATTCTTACGCCCAGCATAACGAGGTACGTGCAGCGTACGCGAGTACGCCCCGCGTACTCCAGGATTACGCCCCGCGTACTCACCTCTCCAGCACTATAAATAGATGGCATAAGCTACGAGTTTTAAGCACACCTTCTCAAACTTCCATTTAGTCCCACACACTTCCAAGCACCAGAAGCTGTCCCGACGACCTCGATTTCCGCACCCGAACCTCCGACGAAGTTGCTACGTTGCCGAGAGTCACGAGGAGCTTGAAAACGCAACTTTCCGCGGTCGAATTTCTGCTCAACTCTAGCCGCGGATTGTTGACCCGTTACGGTCGGGTTTGGGTTCCGATGTCTGGAGGGGTCCTGTAGATAGTAATGGAGGAGGCTCATAAGTCTCGTTTCTCGATTCACCCGAGAGCCACTAAGATGTGCTGTGATTTGAGTTCGAGTTATTGGTGGCCTGGCATGAAGCGAGATATCGCTTGGTTTGTTGAGAGGTGCTTGACCTGTAGGATGGTCAAGGCCGAGCATCAGAGGCCGCATGGTAAGTTACAGCCTCTGGAGATTCCCATGTGGAAATGGGAATGGATCGCGATGGATTTCATCACGAAGTTGCTGAAGACGGCAACGGGGTTTGATGCTATATGGGTCATCGTGGATCGATTAACCAAGATTGCCCATTTCCTATCCATACGGGAGAGTTCGTCGGCAGAGAAGTTGGCTGACCTATATGTCAGAGAGGTTGTCTCTCGTCATGGGGTTCTGGTTTCTATTGTTTCCGATCGAGATGTCAGGTTTACTTCCCGTTTTTGGCAGAAGTTCCATGAGGAACTGGGTACGCGACTGTATTTTAGTACGACGTTCCATCCACAGACTGGTGGGCAGAGTGAGCGGACCATTCAGACCCTCGAGGATATGTTGAGGGCGTTCGTTATTGATTTCGGTGGGAGCTGGGATTCCCACCTACCGTGTGCAGAGTTCGCCTACAACAACAACTATCATTCCAGTAGTGGCGCCCCGCCTTTCGAGATGTTGTATGGGCGGAAGTGTAGGACCCTAGTCTGTTGGGGCGAGGTTGGGCACAAAGTGATGGGTCGGATAGAGGTAGTTCTGCAAACCACCGAGATGATACATCAGATTAGACAGCGACTGCAGACCGCTCAGAGTCGACAGAAAAGTTATGTCGGCCAACGTCGATCTGAGCTGGAATTTCAAGTGGGTGACATGGTCCTCCTGAAGGTCTCTCCCTGGAAGGGTGTGATCTACTTCAGGAAGAGGGGAAAATTGGGTCCCCGTTATGTTGGTCCATTCAGGATTATTGCCAGGGTTGGCAAGGTGGCTTATAGGCTAGAGCTTCCGGAGGAGCTTAGCCGGATCCACAACACATTTCATGTTTCGCAATTGTGAAAATGCATTATGGACCAGGAGGCAGTGGTATCGTTGGATGACATTCAGGTCGATGAGCGCCTGGACTATGTGGAGAGGCCTGTGGCTATTTTGGAGAGAAAGAAGAAGATTCTACGGAACAAGGAAATACCTTTAGTAAAGGTACAATGGGAACATCGAAAGGGATCCGAGTGGACATGGAAGCCGGAGGCAGAGATGCGCGAGCAGTACCCGACATTGTTTACTCCAGCGGACTTCGAGGATGAAGTCCAGTTCAAGTGGGGGAGAGTTGTAACGCCCCGATTCTCAGGTAATTATTAAACAAGATTCATTGGGTTAAGCTCTACTCGACGAGTTGGTTGGCCTACTCGTCGAGTAGCAGCGGGGTGGGATCGCATGTTAAGTGACCTACTCGACGAGTCCATTCTGGACTCGGCGAGAAGGAGCTGGCAGTGGAAACCCTAAATCCTGGGGTTTTCACCTCTATTTAAAGGAACCATAGCCTCCTTTGGCCTCTTTACAGTCTTCGAGAGCCCCTTAAAACCCTAATTCGTGTGTGTGTGCCTTGGTGTGGGTTTGAAGCTTGGAAAAGAGGATATTGGAGGAAGAAAGCTAAGAGTGCAAAGGAAATTGAAGCAAGGAAGGAGTGGGAAGCAGGATTTACCTCAACTAGCATTTTGGAGGTATCAAAGTGCCATTCTTACTTCCTTTTATTCCCTTTTGTTGAGTTTCTAGAAGCATAAAGTCACAGTCTTGGTTGTGATTAAGGTCCCTCTTGAGCATGAAGTTCCATGAAGAACTTAGAATAGAGATTTAGAGCCTTTATGGTCATGCATGCACGTAAAGTTTGCAACTTTACGTGATAAGCATGCCCTAGAAGCTTGGTTCTATGAGTTGGAGCCGTTGCATGGCTCAAAATATGTATTTATGGAGAAAAAGGACTGAATGGACTCGGCGAGTCGCAAGGTGACTCGGCGAGTCACATGAATATGGCCGTGAACTCGACGAGTTGGATGAACAACTCGGCGAGTCCGATGAAGATCGTCATAAGACTCGACGAGTTGAAGAACAACTCGGCGAGTCGGATGAGTTTGCTCTGGGATATGTATGAGTGTGTATCTATCGAGTTGCAAGGAAGGAACTTGACGAGTGACCTTAAGTTTGATTAAGAATCAAAGGAACTCGACGAGATACTCCTATGACTCGGTGAGATGGAATGTACTTTAGTGAACTCGGCGAGTATCCAAGGGTACTCGGCGAGTTAAGGTTAACATGGACTGTTGACCTTGACTGAGGACATTGACTTTGACCAGGGGTTGACTACTGGGTTATGGAGTACCTTATAAGGTTAAGGACTTATGAGTATGTTGTGCTATAATAATAGGTGGTGGAACCTATGTCAAGTGATCCAAGAGTTGGAGTTTACCTTTCATGTCGACATCTGCGAGGTGATTTATCCTCACTATATCGATATGGTCTGCGGCACCAAGGCCGACCCTTTAGTTGTTATTGTTATGGTATGATACATGTGGTTATGATCTGTTAGATCGGAATCGGGGTAGACAGTATTTTATACTCTTATGATCCGTAGGGATTGGTATGTTAGTGACCTGCTAGGTCGGTACTCTAGTTATCGGAGAATTCTATGTTTATGATTGGTGTGACATATATGTTTGATGTTTGTATATGCCAGTATATGATGGTATGCACACATGGTTATTTGCGTGTGGTTGGGTTGAGGCGGTCCTGCTTTGTACTGAAGACCAATATACCCTATGAGCGGTCCGGGGAGAATGTAGGCCCACGTGGCGGACCAGTCGTGCCGAAGGCTCGGGATAGATTCAGACAGACTGCAAGCCCGATAGGGCGGTCCAGTCAAGCCGATGGCCTAGTATGCATGGTGATTGATTGATTATTGCTGATATGGTATTGTCAATGTGGTATTGGTATTTTGGGGGTAGCTCATTAAGCCCTCGGGCTTACAGTTTTCAGTTTATTGTTTCAGGTACTTTAGGAGATCATGGAAAGGCGAAGGCATGACCGTATCGCTCCTCATCCTTTTTGTTATGATTTTTGGGAAACTCTGATGGAAAATGATTTGAAAACATTTTGTAAACAAAGCTATTTGGTTTTTACTTATGATTGAAAACGTTTAAATTTGGCGTAAAATTTATGGATGTTACACAAACCAACAATCATTCCAATGTTCTCATCAGCTTCTATTTCCGCTGATCCAACTGGCACTAATTTAAAGGCAACCCTATACTGAGGAATGATAGGTTCACTGCTCTATCTTATTGCTAGCCATCCTGACAATATGTTTGCTATGATATTGTGCGCTCTTTATCAAGCCAGTCCTAAGGAATCTCATATTCTCGTTGTGAAAATGATCTTTCATTACTTAAAGCATATACACAAACTAAGATGCACTGACTCGGATCATGGTGGATGTAGCATTGATCGCAAGAGTACTTCAGGAGGGGATTAAATGCTTATAAATAAATTGGTGAGATGGTCCAGCAAGAAACAGACATCGGTGGCTTGCTCTAACACTGAAGCTGACTATGTAGTCACTAGAAGGTGTTGTGCTTAGATTCTATGTATTTAAAATCAACTCTTAGATTATGGTTTGAACTTCTCAAAGACTCCTATCTATTGTGACAACACCAGTGCCATTCAGATGATACAGAATCCAGTGCATCATTCCAAAACCAACCACATTAACATTCATCATCACTTCATCAAGTACATTGTTCAAAAGGGAAAAATGGAGTTGTTCATCATTCCATCCACTGATCAACTGGCTGACATTTTCACCAAGGCATTGGACGAGAAGAGCTAAACAAATTGATTGTAGATCTTGCATGCTTTCAATGACTTGATAATTTTATAATTCATTTGAAATAACTTTGCTTCTACTTGATTTCTTAAAACAAAAAACAAAAACACAAAAGCAAGTGCTGCTTTATTATGTTTTTCTCTTAAAGAACTTTACATAGTTTGTTAAAGCTTTCCTTCTAATGTTTATAAGTATTCTCTTTTCTCTTTATTATCTATCTTTTATACCTATCTATGATTTACCTACACCTCTTTCTTCCAGGATTAGAAAGAGCTAGATTCGTCCAGAATGTTTCAAATGCTCTAGTTGTTGAGAAGAATATTGGCTTCAAGTCTCTTGTTGTTGACAATACTCTTTTTCTCCTCTACTCGTTGTTATGGATGCAAGAAGGAACCATCAATACAATGAGTCTTACTTTCATCTACTGACTCATAATCTGATAAAACCTCGAGTGTGCTCGTGTTGATCTTGTTAACTCGTTGGTTACATGGATTTGAGCCAGTTAACTCGTATGTTACAAAGACTGGTACCAGTTCTTCTCTTGCTCCTGGTGAACATGAAGCTTGGAATCTATATGCAACATCTCAATGATTAATGGATTCATTATTCATGTATAGTGATTTGTGTTGTATATTAATGTGTTTGTTCTTACTTGTTTCACTCTTTTATAAACACTTTTGAGGGACAAAATTCTCGAAAAAAGGAAGTTCATTTATGTCCCTTCAATTCATGAGATTTCATGAATCGGGTCTTCATCTTGTTTCTGAAAAAGCTGCACAAATATCGCTTTTAGAATATTTCCTTGTTTGACTAACTCTTTTTTTTACTCTTATATTATTTAGTATTTTGTCCTATACAAGATTAAATGAATTCATGATGAAATTCAATGTTCTAGACTGCAACTCAGCTCTATGATACGGAAGTTGAACCATGTCTTGTTAACGAGCTGACACTGTTTATCATTCATACTGTTTCCACCTCAGCGTGACTGAAACACTCCACTCTCTCCTCATTCTTATTGATAAAAATTTACAATTCACTGTGATTAACCACATACTGATGAAAGTTTGAAACTATGTGTCGATGGTTAGTCTATGTACCATAGGCTATCACACGCACCAACCCCTTCTTGCTCATAAATTCTTCTTTAAAGCTTTATGATTCAGCATAATGTAGTATACGTTGATGAGAGCTTGAAAATATGTTCCGATAGTTAAGCTAAAACACCATAGCTTATCACATGCACCAATCCCTTCTCACCATAAATTCTTCTTTAGATTTTTATGATTCGGCGTATGAAGCCATATGCTTATGAGAATTCGAAAAATATGTGTTGATGCGTAGATCATTATCCGTGATATATTACACGTACCTACCCAGTTTTTCCCAACAATTCTTCTACTAAAGAAGTTAATGATTCAGTGTATTAGCCATACACTGACCAAACCTCGACACTTTACATTTCATTCCGGAATGTATTACATGCATCATTCCATTCTTGCCCTTTATTCTTCTAATAAAAGTAGTTAATGAGTCAGCGTACAAAACCATACATTGATGAGACCTCACAATACTATGTCAGTGATATCATTTATGTTATCGATTAAACTCATACTATTAGGAGACATTGTAAACTCACTGGATTTCCAATTGTAACTCTAATACGTTGATCACTTCCTTCAATACCATTTATGTTGCTGTGTAAAAAAGGGGGAGAGACATGTGTAGTTTCTAAAATGGTGTTATATCTAATCTGAAGAATAGCTCATTCTAAGAGGGGCAGATAAAGGGAGCTAAATCTAAGGGGGAACAGATATCCGATGCGCCGCATGATACATTGGTATACTAATTCTCTTGATGCGACGGTGAAGATACTAAATGACGACGCTGACTGATTATATATTCGAAAAGTATTGAATATAATGGGGGTAATTGTATTGTAGATGTGTCAGGGGAGTTATATGTTATCTTAGGGGAGCATTCGTTGAAGTTGATAAATTTTACAATGGTTCTTTTGATGACTCCTCTATAGAAGATTCGTTTTGACATCATCAGATAGGGGGAACAGATATCCGATGGGCCCTTGATACACTGGTATATTGATTCTCTTGATGCAACGGTGAAGATTCTAAACGACAACGTTGACTAATTATATATTTGAAAAGTATTGAATATAATAGCGGTAATTGTATCGTAGATGCGTTAGGGGAGTTATACATTATCTTAGGGGGAGCATTCGTTGAAGTTGATAAATTTTACAATGGTTCTTTCGATGACTCCTCTATAGAAGATTAGTTACTACATCATCGGATAGGGGGATTGTAAGGCCACACCTTATAATCTGATGAGGTAAACTCTTTATTCACTGACCACCAGCACCAACCCCAATATCAGCATCAACGCCAGCACCTCAAGACCTTATCAGAGTTAGCATCTAGATAATGATCTTATGTAATCTTTGTATATTAGGCACTTATAGGAATATGTATAGAATAGATAGCAGATCTGATATCTTGGTGATAAGGATCGATTCTTATTATAAATTAGATAAAATCCCTTAATTGAAGGGGTATACTAGTATATTTTAGTATATATTCAACATTTGGGTGAAACCATACTGTAAATCTTGGTGACCTTCTTTGTGACCTTTGTTCTCTTGGTGAGAACAACCCTTTTCTTGGTGAAACACCTCTTTGTGATTACTCGTATTCTTTACATTTTCTATTCTTTATTTGTTTAGTTAGTTTGTTATTTGTTAATTATACTTGAAGTATATATGATCGATAAAAACCTTCACCTACAAAATAGGGATATCATTTAATCTATGATAATAATAAAGTATATCCGATAACACTAAGATATTAGTGTTACGAGATCTGCTAACTATCTACGCATATTCTATAAATACAAGAGATTACATAAGATATAGATATCACGTTGACACGAATTTACGAACATAACATCATGATGGTGCTTGTAAGATGTTGACGTTGATTGATGTCCTGTTTGATAGTTGCTAACTAAGAAAGTGTTGACTACGAAAGGTCTATTTGGGTAAGAAATCATGATTGAGTAAGAAAACCTGTTGTTTGATTGAACATCTGACTGAATGTGTTGATGATGAAAAATGACCATTTTTCCATGTTGCTTTATGCATTGATGAATGAAGTTCATTAAAAGTTATGAAAACATACAAAATAATTAATGGAAACTTGTATCAAATTAACACCAACTAAGTTCTACAGCCACCCTTCTGCGTTCCCACTACCATCTAAACCACTACCACAACATCATCAGCTTCTTCCACCCTTTTTAAAGTTACACCCGATCAAGGTATTTCTCTTTATGATCCTTATTATGAAAAAATGTTTTCAAAGTTGGTCCCCATTGGCAATTAAAAGAACGCGCGGGTGTTGCCTAGTATGTTTGGCGTATGTTTGTTATGATGGGCTGACTAGCTTAGACCACAAAAACTAATTTTTAAGGTCTGGACCCTATTTAAGTATCATTATGGACTTAAGACGTTTCCCCTCATCAGCCTCCGTCCCTTTAAAGACACCCCACGAAACCCTAGCTTGTTCTTGAGTGTTCTTGAGCTTTGGTGGTTAATTTTTGGTGTTTTTGCTAACTTTGAAGAAGAAGGAGCTTGGTGTTCGAGCCTTGGTTGGAGAAGAGTTATTAGATCTAGAGACTTCATCTATTTTGTAAGCATTTGGAGGTATAAAGCTTCTATCTTGATTAGGGATGAGAATTTGGCCTTTAATCGAACCAAACCGAATTTGGCTCGAATAAGCAATTCGATTTGGGTTTTAGGTATCTATATTATCCTTATTCAGTTCTCGAGTTTTTCATTTCAGGTTACCCAAATAAGAGATTATTCGATTGTAAGTACCTGACCCGAATAGACATCACTTGTCCCCTTTCTCTTATCGACAAAAATCAAAATCATGACTCACACTTCTATCCTTGTCATTCATAACAAAAAAACCCTACACTTGTTCATGTCATTTCAAAATCGACTAATCTTCTAAACTATTTCCAAACTCAAAATCACTTTTGTCGTTCCTTCCTTTTGTTTTAGACTTTCAAAAGTCGACCCTTCCTATTGTCTCTAAGGATTCACGAATTCCTACTTTGTCTAGTCATGAAAAATTAGGCACCAACTCAAGAAACTGAAGTAAGAAATTTATTTTCATTATGCTAATCTACTATGTAAATGTTATTCTTTCAATGTGTTATTGTGTTATTTTAGTCTTCGCATGTTTTACGTTGATGTATAAAAGTACATTGTTATTCTATTATTCAGGTTATTCAGGTTATAGAATACTAACAAGGTTTATTTTTTTTTATTATATTAGGTCCTTAATCATCTTATAAATGTTATTCAGGTTATTCGGGTAATAACCCAAACCGAACCGATTAATACCTGAACCGAACCAAACCCGTATTGGTTAATCGGTTCAGGTTTTGGTTCATGAAGTTACCTTTATTCAATTTTCGAGTTATTCGAGTTTGGGTCGATTCCGTCTGGTTCTGACCTAAATAACATCCCTAATCTTGATGAATCTATGTGTTAGATCTAATCAACGTCTTATTTTGGGCATATTTTGGTCCCTTGAGTCATCCTGGTGAGTATGAGATACTCCAAAAGCTTAGAATGTTAAATCATAGAATTTATGATGTTTTTAGAGCATAAAATGTCATCTTGATGGGTATTGATGAAAAATACTAGAGTTGGTGTTCATACTTTAGACCTAGATGGATAAAAACAGGTTTTTGGTCCGATTAATACATGTAAAGGAGTAAAGTTGCCAACTTTATTGATTAAGACCTTATCTAGACATAGATCTAAGGTTTGGACATTAATGTATCAAGGGATTAAGACCCTTAGCTAAGGATTTGAGCTCTGGCCAGTACGCCGGTCGGACTTCTTATTTTCATGTACTAGGTATGAGGCCCGATGTAAGTCTTTTGAGTACGTGGGGCGTAAGGTCAGGTACATGAGGTATACTACCTATTGTTCGCCTAGGATGCTTTTTGGGCCATTTTGAGGGTTTGGGTTTTGATTTAATGGGTTTAGCTTTGAGGGGTAAAATAGTCTTTTACCCTAAGATTCAGGATTATGGACTTGGTCTCTCGGTTATGGCTTATGACATACTTATTAATTAGGATATTAGTTGATCATATTTAGTGCGGAGATTTCCCGGATCAGCAGTCTGAGCACTTATCTGATTTCTCAGCAGATTGAGGTGAGTTTTCTTACAATACTTGTGGGTCAAAGGCATGAATGTCGGCCTGTTGGATAATGTTATAGTATGCTAAATTTCTTTATGACTCTTGCATGCATTTTATGTGTTTGTATGTATACCGATTAGGGCCCGATGCAAGGCAGGGCCTGATGGGTATGTTGGGCGGGGCTCATCGCATGTTAATGACAGATATGTTCTGGGTCTGGCCCGATGTCAAGCAAGGCCTGATACCAGTCAGAGCCCAATATCGAGTGGGGCCTGATGGTTGTGGGGAATTCCCATTGTATGTATGGTATGTGGTATTTTGGGGAACTCACTAAGCTCTGTGCTTATGGTTTTCAGTTTATGTTTTAGGTACTTCTGGTTCGAAGGGGAAGAGCTCGAGATGATCGAATTGCACACACCATGATTTTCCACTTTATTGACTCTAGTTTACTTTGGATGATTATTGATACACCATGATTTCGTTATGGTTTTGATCAACACGTTTGGTTGATTTTTTATTTAATATAAAAACAAAGTTTTTGTTTCGGGTTTTGGGATGTTACAAGTTGGTATCAAAGCCTTGGTTTTAGGGATTCAGGCAGACACTTGGGTTTGTACGAACTTAAACTAAGGGTTTGATAGATTTTTTACAAAAGTAAATGTTTTAATTAAAGGATTTTCTAATAAAATAAAGGGGTGTGGTGCATGCAATCGACCGAGCTCAAGTAAGTTTTCCTAAAATACCCATACATGGTCCATGTGATATGATTTGAATTACGAATTTGTGAACTACATGCTAGATTAGGGCTAAGGATCTACTCAGGATTGCATGATAAAATGCTAGGAGAGATGCCTTTGTATGCCTATTGTACGAGCTTATAAACTTGCATGCTAGTTCTGGATCAGTCAGTGATAATATGGCATGTTTAGGTTATGCTATGATTCCGGTTACTCGATGTTCGGATGCTACTTGGTTTGTGCTCTTAGGGGTTCCCATTAACATCAGCCAACTAGCAAGTGAATACCCTAAGTTACATGTTACTAAGATTAGATAATTTTAGAACGTTACGTTTAACCCTATTGTGCAGCTGTTTTTTGAGTTCAAACGTTGTCTGTTGGGTTTTGAGCATTCTAACACTTGTAAGTGTACATGCAACCCTAAATACCTTGGATCTATGTTTTCTCTATTCTACATGCAAATATGAATATCCAAGGTATTATCCTAATCTAGCATACAAAAACAATGAATATAACAAGATAGAATACATACCTCTTTGATGTAGAATGTTCTCAAGAAGCTTGAGTGCCTAGTGCCCCAAGTGTGACACCTCAAATGGCTCACACAACACCAAATACACTTGGAATAACTTGAGAGAAACTTGAACACTTCTTGAAAATTGGGTAGCCATTTCTATTCACACATAGTGCTGATTTTTCCAAAGAATATGATCTTATATAGTTGTTACAATTAGTGTAAACCCTAATTGTCATGACTTTCCCATTCCTTGGATCCATGGGTTCAAATACACCATGGAGCATCCATGGAGCATCATATGGGTTTTAGCCCAACTTGATAATCCATGGAGCATTAGCCCACTATACAATATGGATGATTTACACAATCAACCCATATATTTAATTAGTCTTCTTTTGATCACTTAATTAATTCTAGATTAATTCTTGATCAATACTAATTAAATAATCTTCTTTTAATATATTATAACTTATAATATATTAACAAACCTTAAGTGTTATTTCTATCATTATAGTCTATCCAAATGCATGATGCCATCCAACAGTCTCCCACTTGGATAAGTCTAAAACTATTATTGTGTATGACTTCAAGAACCAACTGGCAATCGTAGCTCTCAAAAGCTTCTGTCGAACTTTGACCTTGTAGATAAACTCTGACCTTTGTCAATGACTTGTCCATTAGATAAGAGATCATATATTCCTCCATTCTAGATATCATATGGACTGAGACATGGATTGTAAATCATTCTCTCTGTCCATCTATTGTTTCCCGATTTCCGATTTATGACGACTGACTGATTGAACAAATCAAATCAGTCCTGGCTTGGCCAAGCACTCACATGTATCATCATTAAATCATCGAGGGGCCCACAGATATCGCTTTTATCCCGAAGGTAAAAGGAATGGATAAACTTCGACTCATATGGCTTGTTCTACTACTTGTTGAATCATACAAAAAGACACATTTTATAACATCGAGTTACTAATGCGGTTTCGTGCAATCAATGTATAACCAAGTCATAGTAACAACTCATATCTCTCGGTTTGAAGAATATAATATATTATCGTCTCATGATCACTCGTGATAAAATCCATGAAGTGATTCAAATGAGTGCGGGTTGAATCCAATACTCAGAACTTATGAGCACTATTGAGCGTTGTAGCACAACTTTGTCCACCAACTTGGACCTCTACAAGCCAACCCATGACAGTCTTGATTCATATCTACTTCCAACATATGACCGACTGTGGATGGTTTTGAATAACTTAGTCATTCCGAAAGAATAACCTAGTTATTATGGAAGTCAAAACATGCAAAGTGAAGCACACGAATAAATGAATCTAATATGGTATCAAAACCTATGAATATAAATAGATCACTTTTATTTATCACCATACTGATTACTCATTATTCATTGTTTCGGTTTTATCAACTTTATACTTGAATTAAAAACACTAGTTGTCCCATGCTCCAACCATGTACACTATGTTTTTCTAAACAATATCTTTGCCATACCCCAAGTATGCACTGTACGTTTGTCTATGATGCTTACTTTGTGAAATAAACCAATTGACCAAACTTTCAATGATTCTAATTTCACACTCCCAAATCAAAATCTGTTAGATTTTAAACTTAAATGCACTACCCTATTGCAATGAATGTGTACAAAGTCACAAAGACTTGTCAACAACCATTACAGGGTATTCCAATGAAGACCTACTCCATGGACATAATGCCTTATGTTCAAAGTATGCATTGCTTTGAACATGGTTCTTGCACTAAGTTCTTTCTAATCTTACATAGATTGCTACTATCTATAGAGACAACTCTATATTCCCATTTTGACTACTACTTCTACACAAGAGTTGCCTCTTTTCAGACTATGTCAATATGGCCCTTCCAAAATTCACACTATACTTCCAACTGTCCTTGAGCAACCAATCTTTGGTAAACCTTAGATTGTCCTCGACAATTGCTTAATCACTTTAGTCATATCCAATTCTAGCCATTTTCCTCCATAATGCCCCAAGACATTTGGAAAATTCAGAAAGAATAAATATTATAACACAAGTAATCGATCTTGTACCCAAAGTAAATGGGACACGATTCATGATGTTTCACATAAAGACATGGTTCTAGACCAGTCTTTTGCCATAATAACCTTTTGTTTTCCATATTCTCAAAATTTTACTATGAAAAGGGATGTCGTAATCATAATCGAATTTTGAGAACACAATATATAGAATTTTCTTAAGTTGAACCAATCCAACATGAAATTCATATATATATATATATATATATATATATATATATATATATATATATATTCTTGACTAAAGGTGATTAAAATCTCAATATAAGCTCTTTAGAATGATTATAAACTCAATCTAAGCTTTTCATAATTGAAATGAAGTATAATTTCCTCTCCCTTAATTATAGCAAAACAACTTTTTCAACCCCTGCAACCTCATGAATTGAAACTTTTGTTTTCTATAATTAACATTGCTAACTTGCAATACTTATCATAATTATCATGCTCCCACTGACATGATGATTATTAGCATAACACATATGCTCCCACTAGCTTTGACATGTACTCAGAAATCAGCTATTGACTTTCTGCCAAAGTTCAGATTTTTTATACTAGATTGCTTTGATAAGACTTTATCAAAATTATACACCTTATCTTAGATAGCTCACAGGTATGTTTAAACAATTTCAGAACTATGAAAAGGGATTCCGTAATCATAGTCTTAATTGTTTAGACCTTTGCTATTTCTCATAAGCCCATGTTAGTGTGCCTACTAACTACTTTGAGAATGCAAAGATTACTATCTACTTACAAATCTACTTAGTGGAAGTGTTTCCTCACCATCATTTTCATGAATCGGAGAGAAACCTTATGACACTTAGATTTTTATGGTGTATGAGTTCCTACCCATATGAATTTGTCAAAACCTTAGTTACAAGACACATATAATGACAAATCCAAACACATATGGACTAAACTTATGCAATTTTAACTTCTTGCCACCTGGCAGTACAGGGCCTGCCATTGCTTCCAAGTTGTTATGCAACCAATTGAGAACTCTAAGAACTCATATGCAAAGTCAACTTTAACTGGAATGGGCACAAAATATGTCAACACGATAGGTTATAAACCTCAAGTTGTGTGCTAGTGAAGAACCTCAAGTTTTATTCTTGATTAGTTCTTGAGACTTTAAAGACCTTTAAAACTCCCACTGTCCTCTTGACACATAAGACACTCTTGTCAAATATTCAAGGGATAGTGTGGATTCTTTATCAAGACAAACACTTCAGACAATTGGTCTAAGTTGGTCTCTATTTTATCCATAACATCACAAATTACCAATTTCAAATGTACAAGAGTAGATAACCTTTTACTCTTACATTTGACTAATGTTAATAAACCGTCTTTAAGATATGTCACTCAAGTTACAATCTTGGAGTATGACTCTAAGGGTTGTTTTGGAACGAAGTACGACTCATCTTCTTGATTTAACCACTTCAACAATTCATAACTCATCTTCTTAGCTATCAGAATGCACTTAGAGGATGAATTGTGATAAGGTCTCTTAATCATTAAGATGATCATATAACATGAAACTAAAGTACTCTCCCATCTTTTCAGATTTGAGAAACTTTTATCCTTCTGCCTATTTTGATTCTTCTCATTCGTTCTGCCATACATCGAATTTTTTTTCCAATGCTTCAGAATTATACTTAGACTTATAAGTATAACCATATTTACTAAACTTTAGTAAATCATGACGAATAGTCTTATCGATTATTTGTGGTGGGCTTGATCAATGCACAAGAATGTGTACTCGATCCCTTAGTCCTTTTCTTGACTCACACATCCATGTGAACAAGTAATTAGTCTTAATTTTCCAATGCTTGAAAGTTATCATTCATCATACTATACAACTTACATGATTCCAAGTTTCGGTCCAATTGAAACTTGGGTGATGAGAATCTTTCCTTATTTGGTAAATTTAGACATTACCACAAATGAAAGAATCAATTTCATATTTCCAGTCTTGCTATTAATGGAATCTTATAAGCAATAAAAAAATTCATAGATGCCATTGTAAGGATCTTTTAAATAAATAAAATCAGTAATTTTCGTTTTATTTTAAAAACTTTGCGGAAGAACTTATCCTTACAATCCATATGAAAAACTTGTTGTTATCTATTCCGAAGCAATATCTCATAACTCCTAAGAAGTAGCTCAAGAATCCAATCTTCAAACTATGCGATAGAAATCCATCTACGCGATCAGATTCAGCATATTCTTTTCTTTAAGTTTCTTTACTTTTCTTTGATTCTTAAAACACCAAGATGTGACCCAGTCAAATCATGTAATAAGAATCTCCAAATAGGAACTTAATAGAGTTAGACAATGGACTTTACCTGAAATAAATTCAAACTCATTGACTTTACCATCCTTAGGTAAGCTTGGCAGCTTCGTAACCAATGCCCCTTCCTTTGGAAATTTAACATATGGGCTCTTTGATAATGGTGCATGGGACTATCACAGACTTAGCATTTCTCTTTACCATTTGGTCAACCGAGTTGATTATGGCCGATCCCTTTCTATTGGGAAGAGAATGTTTCTTTTTCTGGATTTCCAGTGTCATCATTGTCAATGTCCATAAAGTTTTGGAAGTCGATCTTCTAATCAAATTTGGTTTACTAGCCTTCCAAATCGTTGCTGATTCAGCAGTACCAAGCAAATAGATAAGATTATTAAGGGTCGTGTCATAGTCTGTTTCATAGGAGTCCCAAAGGAACTCACTATGTGACTTAGAAAGTGATTGAACCACCAACTTTCTCAAGACTTTGACACCCAACGCTCCCGGCTTGTCAAGATGTGACTTCATCTCCAAGATGTGATCACACCTATACCTTGCCTTGCCAATAGGGCTTGAGTGACCATGAACTTGTGGGTTAGGGAGAATAATTGGAGGAGGTGGAGGAAGTGAAGTTCCAAGATATTTGGGAAGATCATAGATGTCTGAACTAGACATCTTTTGGGAGATATTCAAGTTTAGTTGATTTAAAAGTCCTTAATATAACACCCAATATGAGATATTAAGGCTAGGACCCAACAACCTATTTATAACTGGAAGAGGGATGTCGTAATCCAAGTTATAAAATAGTTGAAGGTAGATAAATGACGATTTACCAATTTCCACCATGAAAAACGAAATATAATTAAGTTTTAATTGGATTTGAAACTCCTAGATCTTTTGAGATTCATTGAATTTTTCAATGGCAAGTTTCAATCTCGAGTGCGCCCTTCAGGTTTTGTGACTGGGATGCCGAGGATCACAAACAAGGTGTGAAGTAACCATGCAAATTACGTGGTACTCTTAAATGTTTATCACCCAACCAATGTGCCGATAAACCACACACGCTCCACCAGCCTATGATAAACTTTAAGAAAACCCTTTGCCTACCTTGTTAAGTCAAGCCAGTGTGCCGGTAAACCACACACGCTCCATCAACCGACTTAAGCAAAGTGCCAAGTGTAATTTCATGGGTTAGCACCTTATTCACATTTTCCTAAGTAACTAAGATTGGGAATTATAAGTGTTTAGTTACTTAGTATTTATCATTAATACTTTTAATGAAGGGAGAACTTATAGTCTTTGTCCTACCCGTTCGGCTAACGACCCTCCACCAGTCAAAGAAGCGGTGGGTGAGAGTGGACACCCATTAAACTGCCATTTTATAGGCAGTAACCTTATACCCCCCCTTATAGACCGGCTTCGTGAATGAGGCCTACTAACAGTAAGACTGACTTTTACTCTTATACATATATATAAATATTATTGACTTATAATATTATAAAGTATAAGGATTGAATTTTAAATTTTAAAATCCTAAGGGCTTAACTTGGAATTAAATTATTCATAAGTGAAAACTTTTCAAATTCCAAAACTTGAGGGCAAGTTTTTAAACTATTCAAAACTAATTAATTCCATAACTTATGTGTTTAAAGTAGTTTTAATTAAAAGACTCTTCAAGTTCCATAACTTGAGGACAAGTTATGGAAGACTTTAAACTATTAAAGAATGTAACTTTTCTTTATTTTGTAACTTAAGGAATTAATTAAAGTTACATATTTTATTACTTAATGAAGTGACTCTTGACTCTCCATAACTTGAGGACAAGTTATGGAGTCGTAAAACCATTTAATGAGAACAAGACTCTTCATTTTATAACCTTTGCCATCTTTTATGAGTTTTAAGAAACTTTAATGTGACTTTTCATGTAACTTGAGGACAAGTTACACAAACACATTTTAGAATCCAATCTTAGATTAAAATGGATCAAAGACATATAATCAATCAACCTTTTCTATTAATCTAAGCAACTCATATGAACATGATAATTGGAATAAAAAATTTTCATGTAATTAGCATAACACTTAAACTAATACAAAAAATGAATCTATTGACAATTATCTTTGAAATTGGATTAGTATGAACATTACCACATCAAAAATAAGTTTATAAGTCCAAAAATAGCTTAGGGTAATGTTTCTAGTCCAATTCCAGCCAAAACAGTCGATTATATGCTGTCTGGGGGTCCAACTCATCGAGTGCACGAACAAACTCGATGAGTTGGATGCATTTTGCCTTGGAATCGGCGAGTTCATCAGTGGACTCAGCGAGTCTAGTGCCCACAATGCCCGAAATTCGACTTTTTCAGCATTTTTCAGCAATTTGCATCAAGTATAATTGAAAACAAGCCTAGGCTCTGATACCACTGTTGGGTTTTGAGCATTCTAACACTCCTAAGTGTACATGCAACCCTAAATACCTTAGATCTATGTTTTCTCTATTATACATACAAATATGAACATCCAAGGTATTATCCTAATCTAGCATACAAAAACAATGAATATAACAAGATAGAATACATACCTCTTTGATGTAGAATGTTCTCAAGAAGCTTGAGTGACTAGTGCCCCAAGTGTGACACCTCAAATGGTTCGCACAACACCAAATACACTTAGAATAACTTGAGAGAAACTTGAACACTTCTTGAAAATTGGCTAGCCCTTTCTATTCACACATAGTGCCGATTTTTCCAAAGAATATGATCTTATATAGTTGTTACAATTAGTGTAAACCCTAATTGTCATGACTTCCCATTTCCTTGGATACATGGGTTCAAATACACCATGGAGCATCCATGGAGCATCATATGGGTTTTAGCCCAACTTGATAATCCATGGAGCATTAGCCCACTATACAAGTATGGATGATTTACACAATCAACCCATATATTTAATTAGTCTTCTTTTGATCACTTAATTAATTCTAGATTAATTCTTGATCAATACTAATTAAATAATCTTCTTTTAAAAAATTATAACTTATAATATATTAACAAACCTTAAGTGTTATTTCTCTCATTATAGTCTATCCAAATGCATGATGCCATGCAACCCAAATGGACCATGCCGGGTCGGGTCAAGTCTTACCAATTATAGTTATGGACTTAGACATTAATCCAACAGTGTGAGACCTTTCATTCAAAGAATTATCCGGTGTGAATGATATGTAATTATGATCGTAAGCTAGTTGGAAGGTGTTAGAGGGAGTTTCTTCTATAACTGATAGTAGAGATTGGTGCGGTGGTATCCATATGAAAACCTAGGAGGTGATTCGGTGTCGAGAGCTTTGCTTTGCAATAGATTGTTTGGATTGATAGGAAAGTAACTTAGGGGAAATCAGGACGATCCTTGGGGAGAGTACGGATAGATGTAGATGGTAGTATGGGCCCGTACTACTGGAAGCAGAGGATCCGTACTTGAGTCAAGGAAAGTCACGATGATACTAGGAAGCTTGTAGGGTGTGGGATTCTTTGAGTATGTTTTGATGGTTTGTATGGTTTATTTTTCGTATGGTGGTCACTCGAGGATGTTATGGTGGAGATATGGCCGCCAATGCTAGTTCTAGTACCATTGATGGCTTGGGTTCTAGCTCTGGAGCGAGGTCTATGGACGATCAGATGTCAGAATTCATTTTATCAGAGGTTACCCGTGGTATTATTGAGTAGACTCCTATTATCTCCGGTACGATCAAAGAGGGTATCATGGAGATTTTGGGTGAACACCTGGGTGCTTTTCGTTCTGATACGGTGGCAATGATGACATCTCACACTTTGACTATCTATGAGTTTCGGTCATGTGGGGCTCCGGAGTTCTTCGGGAAAAAGGACCCGATTGGGAGCAAGCATTGGTTAGCGGATGTCGCAAACGCCTTCTATACTAGTTCTTTCCCTGAGGGGGAAAAGGTCTTGTCTTCTAAAAGATAGAGTTCAAGACTGGTAGGAGGAGTTGGGACATGCCTTGGGAGGCGAGGCGGTTGAGTAGATGACTTGGGAGGATTTCATGACGAGGTTTTGGGATGAGTTTGCACCAGTGATTGAGGTCCAGTAGTTGGTGAGGGAGTTTCTGGACGTTCGCCAGACAACTGAGATGGTGACAAAGATCAATGTTATGTTTCAAGAGAGGGCGTTACTGGTTGCACAGTATGTGGTGGATGAGGAGATGAAGAAGGTGAGATATCACAAGATGTTGAGGAGAAATATCAGGCAGTTTGTGAGCAGATCCAACTGCAGTACATTGGATGATATGGTGGCATGAGCCAGAAAGAAGGAGATTGACCTGGAGATTGAGAAGAAGAGGAAGTCGGATCAGGTTCAGAGTTATGAGGGTTCGGACAAGAAGCCTAAGGTTTTTGACTCAAGATCGAGGAGCCAGCAAGTTCGGTGCCACTACGGAAAGTGTGGCAAGATGCATGATGCGGGGTGCAGGGTTGGTGGTTCTGCTGATTCAAGTGCGGAAGGACGGGTCACTTCAGTAGGGATTACACTGCAACCACCACCACCCAGGTATCTCATCTGATTTTCTTCTATTGTAATCAAAGGGGACATAAGAAGGCCAACTGACCAAGTGTAGCAGTGCGAGGACCAATTGCAGTGCTCGCTCTGGCGACACTACAGATTACTGATGAATTTCATGACAACGTAGAGACGCCTGTTGTAAGGAGCAGGGCATTTCAGCTGATAGCAGAGGAGGCTTGTGTGACACCAGATGTGCTAACGAGTATGTATCTTATCCTTATCTTTTTATTTATGTTGATTTTCCTGCTTATATCTATTGTTTTTTAGGGTCATTCCTTGTGAACGGTATCTCTGCTTTGTTTTTGTTTGATTTAGGGCTACCCGATCCTTTGTATCTCTCGCGCTCAACAAGAGATTTTTTGATGATCTATTCGAGCTAAATTATCCATTAGAGGTTGAGATTGCTGATGATCATCCTTTGCGACTATCGAGGGTTCATATGGTATGTATATTGGAGTTGTTTAGTGAGCAGTACCCGATTGATTTGGTTCCTATTCACCTGCACGAGATCAAATTCATTATGGGGATCGATTGGTTGAGCCCCAATGGGGTGATGATTGATTGCGAGCATCAGTTGGTGCTTATTGGAACCCCAAGTGGGAGCGAGAGTTAATGATTCGGAGAGAGAGTGTTCAACGTGGACCAGCTCTTTGTTTAGCGGCTCGGGCTAGGATTTATCTTCAGCAGGTTTGTTCTGGATTTGTCGCTTATGTGATGGATACCCAGGAGAAGGTTAAGGCAATTATGGATGGTGTACCTATTGTTCAAGAGTACCTGGATGTGTTCCTTGAGGATTTTCCTGGTGTACCTCCGAAGAGGCGGATGGAGTTTCGTATTGACTTAGTTCTAGATGTGGCTCTGATAGCCAAAGCACCTTATCGGTTAGCACCCCAAGAGATACATGAGATGTCTACGTAGCTGCAGGAGCTGTTAGAAAATGGATTTATTCAGCCAAGTAGTTCACCATGGGAAGCACCGATCTTGTTTGTAAAGAAGAAGGATGGGTCGCATCGTATGTGTATCGATTATCAGGAGCCGAATAAGCTAACGGTGAAGAACTGTTATCTTATCCCGATGATTAACAATTTATTTGACCAGCTTCAGGGTGTATCTTGGTTCTCCAAGATTGATCTGCATTCAGGTTATCATCAGATGAGGTTTAGAGAGTAGGAAATGCAGAGGACGCCATTATGGTCTCATTATGGTCATGACGAGTTCGTGGTGATGCCCTTCGGGTTCACCAATGCTCCAACCGCATTCATGGATCTCATGAATCATGCATGTAGGCCCATGCTGGATTGGTCGGTGATTGTGTTTATTGATGATATCTTCGTCTATTCTATAATGCAGGAGCAGCATGATGAGCATGTGAGACTTTGAGGAGGGAGAGGTTGTATACAAAGCTCTCTAAGTGTAAGTTTTGGTTTTGCGAGGTGTAGTTTATGGGGAACCTTATCAACCAGAACGGTATTCTGGTGGATCTGGCAAAAGTTGATACGGTGGGAAGTTCCAAGGTCTACATACAAGATGTTGAGTTTCCTTGGATTGGCAGGTTACTATCGGAGATTCATTCATGATTTCTCCAAGGTAATGGTTCCTTTGACCATGTTGACGAATAAAGACTGTCAGTTTTTGTTGGGGGCCTGAGTAGTAGGCAACTTTTGAGACTCTGAGGCAGAGATTGTGTGTGGCGCCGATTCTAACCCTGCCAGAGGGTGTTATAGATTTAATGGTGTATTGTAATGCATCAATCACAAATTTGGGTGCAGTGTTGATGAAGTGGGTTCATGTGATTGCTTACACCTCAGGTTCAAGTGATCAATCGAATCTGAATATGAGGCAACGTAGATGGTTAGATGTGGTGAAGGATTATGATTATTAGATCCTTTATCACCCGTGGAAGGCTAATGTGATGGCCGATACTCTCAGCCGCAAGGCAATTACTACCTCGATCTGGGATGTTTGTTTGAGGATGACAATGATTACCCCACTCTTAGAGCAGATTCGAGAGGCTTGGGTTGAGGCTATGAAGGAAGAGCACCATAAGAATGGTCGAATAGTGGGTCAGGTGGCTTCCTTGTATTATGGTAGAAGCGGATTATTGACCCTTCATCAGAGGGTGTGGGTTCCCTATTAAGGTGGTGCGCGTCAGGTTTTGATGAAGCAGGCGCATAAGTTGAGATTCTCTTTTCATCCTGGAGCGATAAAGATGTATAAAGATCTACGGCTTGACTATTGGTGGCCATGTATGAAGCGAGACGTAGCCTAGTATATGGAGAGGTGCTTAACTTGTAGGAAAGTCAAGGCCGAGCATCAGCGGCTTCATAGCAAAATGGAGCCGTTGGAAGTCCTTATTAAGAAATGGGAGGAGATTACGATGGATTTTATCACCTAACTGTCTTGGATTATGCACGGATTCGACTCGATATGGGTCACAGTGGACTGATTGACCAAGAGCGTGCATTTTATTCTAATGCAGAAGACTATTTCGGCGGAGAAGATGACCGATATCTACATTCAAGAAGTGGTGGTATGGCATGGGGTGTCGGTTTTTATGCTCTCTGATAGGGATGTTCGGTTTACTTTCAAATGCTGGAAGGGATTCCACGAGGAGTTGGGTACTCGTCTGCACTTTAGCACGACTTTCCACCCACAGACTAATGGTCAGAGTTAGCAGACAATCCAAACATTAGACGACATGTTGCGGGCATGTTTTCTGGATTTTGGTGATATTGGGATACGTATCTTCCTTTGGTAGAATTTTTGTATAATAACAGTTATCACGCTAGCATTCATCGCCCTCCTTTTGAGATGCTCTACAGGAGGAAATGTAGGTGTTGGGTTATGAGCATAACATCATTCCTATGGTGTTCATGCAACCCTAATTGTTTTGATCTTGGTTTTTCTAAGTAAACATACAACATTGAATACCAAAGCAACAAACCCTAATTGACAAGCATACAAATCTGAAAATCACACATGATTAGGGTTAGAAACTTTACCTTGATTGTTATGTAGCAATAACAATCACAATCCTTCTTGATCTTGACTTCTGAAAGCTTAGTGCCTCAAATGTTGCACCTCTAATGGAGTCACAAACACCACTAGAAACAACATGACCTAAGAGAGGGAGGAGGAGGCACCAAAAACATCTAGGGTTCTCTTAGAAGTGTGAGCCACGAATTTGGTGCCCTAGAGGGTTCCTTTTATAGTTAGGCTTCTAGGGTTATCAGCTTGGAAACCCTAATCAAGCTGCTTAGTCCTTAAGCAGCCCAATGGATCCATCGAGAAGGTCCTTGGACGATTTCTATATGGACTCTCATATTGAATTCGTCCATTGCATCCTTAGGGATCCTAAGCCCAACTTTGTAACTTTCTTATAATTACAGTATCGGTCCCCTTTATTTAATTAATCTCTTTTGAACACAAAATTAATTCTAAATTAATTCTTGATCAATATTAATTAAA
Source organism: Lactuca serriola (assembly GCF_051521515.1). Classification (NCBI taxonomy): domain Eukaryota; kingdom Viridiplantae; phylum Streptophyta; class Magnoliopsida; order Asterales; family Asteraceae; genus Lactuca; species Lactuca serriola. The sequence continues at coordinate 175,001,418 of NC_136411.1, read as the reverse complement.
CAATATGATTTCTCTTTTAATCTATTATTCATATAATATATTAATAAATCATAATTATGATGGGTTTTGAGCATTCTAACACTCCTATGGTGTACATGCAACCCTAGAAACCTTGGATCTATGTTTGACTAAGATACATGCAAATAATTATTTTTCCAAGGTTCTTATCCTATCTAGCATGGCATGGGGAACTTGAGTCAAATAAAGCTAGTAGAATTACTTACCTTGTAGTTCTAGTTGATTTCTTGGAGTTTTAGAGCCTAGCACCAATAGTGTGGATGCCTCAAATGGAAATCACAAATCACCACAAACTTGGAACTTTGAGAGAATAGTAATCACCTTTCTTGAAATCGGCCCTCTTGCTTTGCTCACCACAACTAGTCTCATTTCAAGAACCAAAGTCTCCTTTATATAGTGTGGTGGATTAGGGTTACATCCATGTAAACCCAAATACCTATGTCTTTTCATTTCCATGAGATCCATGGGTTAAAGCTCCATGGAGTATGCATGGACTTTCCATGCAAGCCTAGCCCATTCCAAATAAGCATTAGCCCACACTATATAAATACAAGAGCTCATATTTAATTAGTAATACTTTTGATCTCTAAATTAATTCTAGATTAATTATAGATCAATACTAATTCAATAATATGATTTTATATTAATATATTAGAACGTATAATATATTAATAAATCATAACTTATACTATTCTCAAAAGATTATCCATAAATTGTTCGGGTGAAGTGCAACCCAAATGGGCCATGCCGGGTCGGATCAAGTACATACCAAATATAGTTATGGACTTAGACACTATATTCAAAAAACTAATCCTCTTTCTCCTTAATTCATCCTATCAGTTGCTAAGGTGAAGGCAACCCAAAAGGACCATGCTCATAATTGGGCCAGGTACATATAAAAATAGTTATGCGATTAGACACCTAATCCAACAGTCTCCCACTTGGATAAGTCTAATAACTGTTTTGCATATGACTTCAGAACCTGATCAGCAATCGTAGATTTCAAAAGACGCTGTCGAACTCTGATCATATCAGAAACATGTCCTTTAGATAAGGGATCATATATTCCTCCATTCTAGATATCGTATGAACTGAGACATGGATTTTAATCATACTCTATGTTCATGTGTTGTTTCCTGATTTCCGATTTATGACGACTGATAATAGACTACAATTGAACACATCAACTTAGTCCAGGCTTGGCCAAGCGCTTAGGCGTTTCATCACAAAATCATCGAGGGGCCCAAATATATCGCTTTTATCCCACTTTGGGTAAAAGGAATGGAAAAACTTTGACTCAAATGCTCGCTTGTACCTACTCATCAAATCACACACAACAATATGTTTTATAACACCAAGTTACTGGTGCGTTTACATATTATCAATGTGCAACCGACTTGCAAATTACAACTCACACGTCTCGGTTTCAAGAATATAAGATATTATCGTCTCATTAATCACTCGTGATAAAATCCATGAAGTGATTCAAGTGAGCATGGGTTTAATCCAATACTCAAATCTTATTTTTGGAGTACTCATGAACACTGCAACAAACTTTTACTATGTCTAAGATGCTTTAGACAATCTATAGTAAGATTCATGATAGTCTAGCTTCAATACCTACTTCCAAAGTATTTATCGACCGTGGATGGTTTGAATAATCTTATTATTCGAGAAGTCAAAACATGCAAAGTGAAACACAAGAATAATCGAACCCAATATGGCCCCAAACTTTTTAGTATAAATAAAACACCTTTCATTTAGTCACCATATTGATTACATATTATTCATTATATAATGTTTCGAATAATCAATCTATTACTTGAATTATAACAACAGTTGTCCCATGCTCCAAGCATGCACACTATATTTACCTATGGTCCTTACTTTGTGAAATAGATCAAATTAACACATTTCCAACGATACTCATTGCACAACTCTTAATCCTTATCATTAGTGTAAGAATACCAAATTCTTGTCAATATTAGAATATGTTAGATTCTAACATTTCATGCAATGATCCTTTTGTAATGTCACAACACAAAAGTCACCAAGACTTTGCCAATGAAATTAAAAAGTACTCTATGAAGTCTCACATTCAAAGTACATTCCTTTGAACATCCTTCTAGCATAAAAGTTTCTAATCCACATAGACTCTTAATATGCAATTCCCATGATGGAAACATTTCCATATTTGCCATAATACAACTCATTATTAATAGAATCCTATCTAAAATAATAATTTCGATATGGTCCATTCGTTACTATACTTCCAATTGCCCACAAGTGACCACTCCTTGGCGAACTTTGACAGTTGTTTAATTAATTTACTCAAATCTGGTTCTAGTCCTTTTCCCTCTTAATGCCCTAGTCATTTGGAAAATTTAGAACGTTCAAATATTACAACATATGCAATCATTCCTATACCCGAAACGTATGGGACATGATTCATAATGAAAAATGTGATACTTTACAGGTTTCTTGCTATAATATTTCCATATATAGAATGCCCCTATGTTAAACCTTTTTGAACAAAACATTCATATATGTCTTTTGACTAAATTCAATTAAAATTTCTCGATCTAAACTTTTAGATTTGAAATGAAGTATAACATTCTCTCCCTTAATTATAGCAAAACAACTTTTCAACCCCTACAACTTTGCAAAGTGAAACTTTTGTTTTCTATAATTAATATTGCTAACTTGCAACACTTAAAATAATAATCATGCTCCCACTAAAATGATAATTATATCCATACCAGCATAACGTTTATCTCCCACTAGCTTTGACACGTATTCAGAAAATAGTTGGACTTCTACAAATCAATACTTATTGACTTCCAAAGTTCATATTTCTAATACAATATGCTTCGATAAGCCTTTATCTAAACTTCTCAAACTCATACACCTTTCCTTAGATAGCTCACATGTGTGTCTAAACTATTTCAGAACCTACAACAGTAAGTCCCGAATATTCATACTTATTGTCATTTCTCAAATTCGAACTATGAAGAGGGATGTCGTAATCATAATCAAATTTGAGAATGCAATTATCACAATCGATGTCTCCTTAAAATCTCTCTTAATGAAATCATTTCCTCACAATCATTTTCATGAGCGGAGGGAAACCTTATGACACTTAGATTTTATGGTGTATGTGTTCCTATCCGTTGGAATTTTCCTTAACCATCATCGTAAGACAATTGTTGTGAAAAATCCAAACTCATATGGACTGAACTTATTCATTCTTAATTTCTTGCCTCATGGCAGCGTGAGTGCCCACCATTGCTTCCAAGTTGTTAAGCAGCTCACATATACTAGTCAATGTACTTTCATTGAACAAGGTGCTTTGCCTTTATGCATTCAATTGAGAACTCTTAGAACTCACATGCATAGTTAACTTTACTGTAATGGCACAAAAACAAGAATATGTCAACACGATGGGTTATAAACCTCAAGTCCGTGCTAGTGATGAATAACTAGGTTAATTCTTGATTTGTTCTTGAAACCTTTTCAAAATCATTAAGACTCCCACTGACCTCTTGACATATAAGATTCCTTTGTCAAGAAACATTCCTTGACAAACAAATATTCAAGAGTTAGTGCGGTTTCTTATCAAGATAAACACCTCACACAATTGTTCCTAGTTGGTCTTTATCTTATCCAAGACATCACATCTTACCAATTTCAAATGTGCAAGAGTAAGAAACTTTTCTACTCCACATTTGATGAGTTTATTAAACTTACTGAAGGCGTGTCACTCAATATACCAATAATTCCAAGACTTGATCATAGAACGAAGTATGACTCATCCTTATTGATTTAACCACTTTAACAATTCCTGATTCCTATTCTCAGCCATACTAGTGCATTAAGAATTACTTAGATGATCAATTGTGATATGGTTTCATAGTCAATGACACGATTATGAAACATGATACAAAATTACTCTCCCTTCTTTTTAGATTGGAGAAACTTTTATCTTTCTGCCCAATTGATTCTTCTTATCCGTTCTGCCATTCATTGAAACCTTTCAATGATTCAGAATTACACTTAATATTGTAAGCATAACCATATTTACTAGACTTTTAGTAAATCATGACGAATAATCTTATTTTTATTTGTGGTGGACTTGACCAGTGCACAACATTGCATTCTATTCCTTTAGTCCTTCACTTGACTGACATACTTGTGTGATCAAGGAATTAGTCTTAATTTCCTAAGTACCTAGATTTCCATACATCACATGATTCAAATCATATGATTCCAAGCTTCTGTCTAGTTGAAACTTGGGTGATGGGAATCTTTCCTTACTTAGAAAATTACGACAGTACCATAATTAACATAACTAAGAATCATATCCACTTAATATTGCTTATAATAGAAATGCACAAGCATCAATTTTCAAAAATGATATTGTAAGGATATATAAATAAGACAAAGCTCAAAATTTATTTTATTTACAAAAATTTGCGGAAAAACTTGTCCTTACAACACAATTCAAATGAAAACTATGCTATTACATATTCCTAAGCAATCTATCATAACTCTAAGCAGCAGCTCAAAAATCTGATCATCAAATCATGCGATCAAAATCCATTTCTTCGCGATCAGACTCAGCTCACTTCTTCCTTTAAGCTTCCTTTCTTTTCTTCGATCCTACAAAACATCAAAATGTAATCTTATCACATCATGTATTTAGAATCTAAAATAGAAAACTTAATAGAGTTAGATAGTGGATTTTACCTGAAGTAGAGTCATACATCTTGACTCTCCAATCTCCTAGATCTCTCAGGTAGTTAGGATAGCTTCGTAACCAATTCCCCCTCTTTTGGCAGTAGAAACATATGGATTCTTCTAGAATGGTAGACGGGACTATCTCAGACTCATCCTTTCTCTTGCGTAGAGAAAACTTTTCTGGACTTCTAATGTTTCCATTGCCCATAAAAGGTTGGGATATAGATTTATCAGAAAAATTTGCTCGACCAGTGCGCCAAATCATTGTTGAAGCAGCAGCAATAAGAAAATAAGTCAAATCAATGAGGGTCACGTCTTGGTCCATCACATAGTACTATCTAATAAACTCACTATATGATTCAGGAAGTGACTGAAGAACCAAGTCAACAGCCAACTTCCTTGAGACATCGACACCCAACATTCCCAATCTATCAATATGCAACTTCATATCCAAGACATGAGCACATACAGACTTTCCATCTTCGTGTTTGTTTGCTAAAAGGGCTTGAGTGACCTTGAACTTTTCGAGTCTTCGAACACATGGGTCAAGGAGAATTATTGGAGGAGGTGGAGGAAGTGAAGAATGATTTCCATTTCCGCAATCCAATCGTGGAACATCACCTTCAAGCGGAAAACTTTTTTCAATGGATTCAGGAAGATCATAGTTGATAGACTTTGACATCTACAAAATGGGAGAAATTCAAGTTAGTTGATTGGAATCCTTGATATAACACCCAAATGAAATATCAAAGCAAGGACCCAACACAATATCCTACAATATGGAAGAGGGATGTCGTAATCCAAATTGCAGAATATTTGAAGGTAGGTAAATGACGATTTACCAATTTCCACCATGAAAAACGAAAATGAAATTTAAGTTTTAAATGAATTGAAACTCATAGATCTTTTGAGATTCATTGAACTTTTCAATGACATGTTTAATCTCGATTATACCCTTCAAGTTTGTGACTGGGATGCCGAGGATCACAAACAAGGTGTGGATAACCATGCAAATTAGCTTGGTACTCTCGATGTGACAAATCACCTAATCAATGTACCGGTTAACCACACACACTCCATTAATCTATGATAAACATCAAGCTACCCATTGTCATCCTTCATTGGTCCCATATTAGTGTGCCAGCTAACCACACATGCACCACTAACGACCAATAAGGTGCAATGTGTAATTTCATGGATTAGCACCAACACCACATTTTTCCTAAAGTAACTAAGATTTGGGAATTTATAAAAGTGTTTAGTTACTTCGTATTTCATTATACTTATAATGGAAGGTTGTGTCCTATCCTACCCATTTGGCTAACAACCCTCCACTAGTCAAGAGTGTGGTGGGTGAGAGTGGACACCCATTCAATCGCTATTTTATAGGCAATTTCCTTAAACACCCCTTATAGACCAACTTCGTGCATGAGGCCTACTAACGGTAAGACTGACTCTTTACTCATACATATATAATATTAAACTTTTAATTCTATATAGTATAAGGGTGTATTTTAAACTTTTAAAATACTAATTGGTTTAATCTATTAACAAATTACACTTTTAATTTGATTAACTTAAAGCATATAATTATGGATTTATTAATTATCTGTTTTAATTAAACTCTTAATTAAATTAATAAAACCATAAGGGTGTAATTTAAACTTTTCAAAAAACTAGGGTTCTAGAATTTAATATTTCAAAATTAATAATTTTTAATTAAATTTTCAATTCCAAAACTTGAGGACAAATTTTGAAACCTTTCAAAATATTAGGTTTGAACTATTTACTAATTCAAATATTTGACTTATAATAATCCTATGTTATCCATATTTAACAAAATCTATTAATTTTGATAAGGATAATCATTCCAAACATAAAAAATCAATTTTAGGCAATAAAAACGAGTTTTGGTAATTGTCCTTAACAAAATATGCTCAAAAAATCGAAAATCCCGGCAACTACACCCTGGACTCGCCGAGTCGGCGGCGCAGACAACAAAATTCGACTTTTTGATCCTTTGGCAGTTCACTTTTGCATCTATTCAACTAGAAAAACGACCAAGGCTCTGATACCAATGTTGGGTTATGAGCATAACATCATTCCTATGGTGTTCATGCAACCCTATTTGCTTTGATCTAGGTTTTTCTAAGTAAACATACAACATTGAATACCAAAGCAACAAACCCTAATTGACTAGCATACAAATCTGAAAATCACACATGATTAGGGTTAGAAAGTATATCTTGATTGTTATGTAGCAATAACAATCACAATCCTTCTTGATCTTGACTTCTGAAAGCTTAGTGCCTGAATTGTTGCACCTCTAATGGAGTCACAAAAACCACTAGAAACAGGATGACCTAGGAGAGGGAGGAGGAGGCACCAAAAACGTCTATGGTTCTCTTAGAAGTGTTAGCCACGAATTTGATGCCCTAAAGGGTTCCTTTTATAGTTAGGCTTCTAGGGTTATCAACTTGGAAACCCTAATCCAGCTGCTTAGTCCTTAAGCAGCCCAATGGATCCTTTTAGAAGGCCCTTGGACGATTTCTATATGGACTCTCATATAGAATCCGTCCATTGCATCCTTATGGATCCTAAGCCCAACTTTGTAACTTTCTTATAATTGCAGTATCGGTCCCCTTTATTTAATTAATCTCTTTTGACCACAAAACTAATTCTAAATTAATTCTTGATTAATATTAAGTAAACAATATGATTTCTCTTTTAATATATTATTAATATAATATATTAATAAATCATAATTAATCCTCTTTCTCCTTAATTCATCCTATCAGTTGCTATGATGAAGGAAACCTAAAAGGACCATGCTCATAATCGGGTCAAGTACATACAAAAATAGTTATGGGGTTAGACACCTAATACAACATTAGGACCCCGATATGTTGGAGTGAGTTCGGTCAGTGGGTCATGGGGAGTATGGAGGTGGTACTCAAAATGATAGAATTGATTCAGCAAGTTCACGGTAGACTTTAGACAACTCAAAGCCGACAGAAGAGTTATGCAGATAGACACTAGTTAGAATTGGAGTTTTAAGTCGGGCAAATAGTACTCTTTAAGGTGTCACCTTGGAAAGGTGTCATCCGATTCAGGAAGCGAGCTAAGCTAGGCCTCAAGTATATTGGTCGTTTTAGGGTGATAGCCCGGGTACATAGGGTTGCGTATCATTTGGATCTGCCAGAGGAACTCAGTCATATCCATAGTACTTTTCATGTCCCTCGGCTACGGAAATGTTTGTTTGATGATTCCACAGTGGGTCCATTAGAATACATTCAGGTATAGTCTGAATTATATAGGGAGAACATTAGCGATCCTTGACACAAGGACGAAGATTCTTTTGAAAAAGGTTGTTGATCTCGTGAAGGTGCAGTGGCAGAACCGGAAAGGTTCAGAGTAGACATGGGAGCCCGAGGATGAGATTAGTGAGCACTACCCAAAGTTATTTTCAGTGGCAGACTTCGAGGACGAAGTCTAATTCAAGTGGGGGAGAATTATAAACAGCCGATTCATGATATTTCTCTATTTGATCCTTATTATGAAAAATGTTTGCGAAGTTGGTCCCCCTTGGCTATTAAAGAATGCGTGGGTGCTGGCTAGTAAGTTGGGTGTACGTTTGGTAAGTTGGGCGTACTAACTCAGACCACAAACCCTAATTTTTAGGTTTTGGCTCATACTTAAGTATCATTATGGACTCAAGACCTTTCCCATCATCAGCTTCCTCCCTCTAAAGAATCCCCACGAAACCCTAGCTTATTCTTGAGTGTTCTTGAGCTTTGCTGGTTAACTTTTGATGTTTTTGCTAACTTTGAAGAAAAAGGAGCTTCGTGTTCAAGCCTTGGTTGGAATAGAGCTCTTAGATCCAAAGTGTTCATCAGTTTTGCTAGCATTTGGAGGTATACAACTTCTATCTTGATGACTCTATGTGTTAGATCTAATCTAGGGCTTGCTTTGGGTATATTTTGGTCCCTTGAGTCATCCTTGTGAGTATTAGCTACTCCAGGAACTTAGAATGTTAGATCTTAGTATTTCTAATGTTGTTAGTGCATAAAAATGTCATCTTCATGGGTGTTGATGAAGCATGATAGAGTTAGAGTTCATAATTTGGACCTAGATGGATAAAAACGGGTTTTAGGTCCCATTAAGTCATGTAAGGGAGTAAAGCTGCCAGCTTTTTGTGATTAAGACCTTATTTAGACATATATCTAAGGTTTCAACATTAAGGTCTCAAAGGATTAAGACCCTTGGTTAAGGATTTGGGCTCTGGCCAGTACGCCGTGCGTACTTGGTATGAGGCCCGATGGGAGTCTTTTGAGTAGGCAGGGCATACAAGTCAGGTATGTCGGGCGTACTTCCTGTTGTTAGTCGAGGATGCTTTTGTGTCCATTTTGAGGGTTTGAGCTTTGATTGAATAAGTTTAGCTTTGAGGGGTAAAGTAGTCTTTTAATCTAAGATTCGAGATTATGGACTTCGGCTCTCGGTTATGGTTTATAACCTAATTAATAATTAGGATATTATTTGATCATATTTAGTGTGGGGATTTCCCAAATCAGTAGTCCGAGCAATTATCTGATTTTTTAGCAGATTGAGGTGAGTCTTCTCACTGTACTTGTCGGTTGAAGGCACCAATTTCGGCTCGTTGGATTATGTTATAGCATGTTAGCTATCTTTGTGACTCTTTCTTGTATTGTATGTGTTTGTATGTATATCGAGAGGGGCCCGATGCCAGTCGGGGCCCATCACATTTTATTGACAAATCTGTTCAGGGTGGGGCTAAATTCCGAGAAGGGCACTAACCAGGTGGGGCCCGATGGTTATGGGGCAAGGCCCATTGTATGTATGATATGTGGTATTTTTGGGAATTCACTAAGCTTTGTGCTTACGGTTTTCAGCTTATGTTTCAGGTACTTCCGGATTGAAGGGGAAGAGCTTGGGATGATCGCATTGCACACACCACGATTTTTCGCTTTACTGACTGTGGTGTATTTTGGATGATTATTGATACACTATGATTTCCTTATGGTTTTGATAAGCACGTTAGGTTGATATTTTATTTAATATAAAAACAAAATTTTTGGTTCCGAGTTTAGGACATTACATTTAACCTCCATTATCACCCATCTTGAACCTCCACCATAACCTCATCCATCCGTAGAACCCCTTACCTCCACCATTCCACCCTTATCTCCATATCAGCAAAGGAATAAATTTATCACCTGATATGTATGTATATGTGTATGAACAAAAATCACCAGCAAAGGAATAAATTTATCATAACTTTATCATCACAAAGGTATAAAATTCTAGTATGTATGAATTTAACAACAAAATCAATTGAACATAAAACATTCAAGAGCAAAAAAATTGAAACTTTTAGAGAACTACAAAGATGAACAAAAAAAATCACCAAACATGAACAACAAACATGAAAACAACAGAAAATTGAGCAAAAAACAGAACTTTTCATGGATAAACAACAAAGGCATTCATGTGTTCTCCTCAATATATGAACATATATGTGTGTATGTGTTAAGAACATATTTGTATGAACAAATTTGTATGAGTAAATTCAACAGAAAAATAGTTGAAACAAAGAACATTCAAGAGCAAACATGAAGCGAACATCTAACATAAACATAACAACAAAAATCAGGATGTTTAGAGAAAGAATGGCAAAAATCAGAACTTTTAAAGATAAAATCAGAAGTTTTAGAGATAAAAAATCAAAACTTTAGACATAAAATCAGAACTTGAAAGCAGAACATACCTGATGAGACGAGGAAGGAGCTTCCATCGGTGGCTGGAAGAGGAAGGATGGGTCGACAATGGTTGATGGTTACGGGAGAAAGAAAACAGTCGTTGAAAGAGGAGAAGAAAGGAGGCGCTGAAAGATACGTTAAGGCAATGGGTACAATTGGAATTTTTTCCCTTTCTCAGTCAGTCGACATCCAACTTCATTCCCAATCAGATGTTTATTTCCGAGTCAGATTTGTAATATATGGTTATCGAACACCATTAGTTGACCGAGTCACCAAAAAAGTCTGACCCAACTCGGTCAGATGAATATCAAATGGGACATGAGTCATGACTGTTTTACATCATCATATTCAAATGTTGACTTTACAATCTCTAACAATTAATCTTCAATATTAATTGTTAGTTGTTTGTTTTTTGTGAAAATATTTTGGATATTTAATCATAAATATTATCTATTCACTCGGTGGTTTGGCAACACTAAATAATTCATTATTAGTTCATAATACTAATTATCAGATTGAAATTCTAACACTGAATAGCAAGTGATATCCAGCCTAGCTGTGTTGACGCACTGGGTTTTATACCTATGTGGGACGTAGGGTTGAGAGTTCGATTCCCTTAAACTATCTCTTGTGGTTCCATATGTGGAGAATTGTTCCGTAAAAATCCTTATGGGACTGGTTTTGCCCTGTAAAAAAGCTCGAATTCGGGGTGCTCACTGAAATATAATGAGTATGCTTCTGCTCACTTTATTTGAAGTCTCCAAAAGACCAAAAAAAAATAAAAAATAAAAAATAAAAAATTAAACCAATTTTTACAAACCATACACCAATATTTAGACGGTGCTATTGTTTATATGACGGCTGCTGTTATTTTTAAACATCTTTATTTGTATGAAGAAATTTAAGTCCACGTTTTCAACATTCCATCAAAAAATAGGTCATCCCCACACTCCATTCACAGGTGTTGTCGCATTCCTTCTTTCTTCAATTCTATCTGTTTATAATAACAATTTTTTTTCCTAATAATTAATGATATTTTTGTCGATTATATCAAAAATCAAATCAGCACTATTTATATATGTGTTTACACACGCAACTAGATTATTATTATTCTTAATTTGTTTTTTTCTGTAGTTAAATCTCCATTATTAGAAATTCAATTTACCTTCAAATACATCAAGAATTTAAGATTAACAGTAACGAATAAAAAACATTTCCTATTTAACTTAAAACTTAAAGAACAATATTATCCATTTTAAGATCCATTATATGCTTCCCACCGAATTATATCCATTTGCCACAATCTTAAATGAAAATGACGCGAACTTATGGGTTCTTTTTATAACTATAATATTTTTTATATATCTTGTATACTATAAAGAAAGATCAATAAGGATAACTACAAACCCACTTTTGGAAAGAGGGAGAACATAAAAGTCACTTTTCTAGTTTTCTTAATTATAAAATTCTCTTTTGTTATGAATAGGGCTGATCGAGTAACAAAATTAGATTAAAATGAGCTCCGCCTTCTGCGGATATGTTAATATCTTTTGTTTCTTATCCTTCTAATCTTTATATAAATAACGGACTTATTTAACGTATTTTTAAAATTATATCAGTATATAACATTTTAATTATTTTATTATAGGGATAGTTTAATTAATTCTATAGTTTGTATATATTCCGCCACAAAATTTATTTTTGTGTTTGGTCTATCATTGTCATTGAACTCATGTTCAAAAAACACACAATTATCATCGGCTATTGTATGTCTTTTAAGTATACTTTTGAGTTACTATATATATATATATATATATATATATATATATATATATATATATATATATATATATATATATATATATATATATATATATATCATTTGAGAACTCATAGTTTCCCGAGAACCCGAAAACTAAAAGTGGAGCGTTGGATCAATTGTTTTGATGGTTAGATGATCAATGGCGTATTTTGTAAATATGACTGTGTTTAGTGGCATATTAGGTTTATGTAAACATAATCATAAGGGTAATACGGGTATTAAAAAAAATTAATCTTGGATATCAATCATTCCCCCAAATTCAACTGATGCCCTCTTTATCCCAAATCCCTCGATTTGTTCATCGTCTTAGCATCCCTTTTATCTGTTACAGATTCATCAACGATCGTTCCCCCAATCCAAAACCGTCGACCAAAATCCATGGTCTCCTCCGTCAGTTGGCACCCTTGTTCAATCATTCCCCATCGTCTGCCTCCCTCCGCCCTCTAATAACCGGCCCTCCCTCTGATTCCTCTATCGATCCGATAGATATGGAAACGACCTTCCAATCGCATTTGAGGTTCAATTCACTAGCCGATCAACTGTGACAGCTTATTGAGGAGTTTCAGGGCGGCGATGGTGCCTCAATTTTATATATTGAGGGTATATCGGAACAAGTTCTTCACAAAAGGCATCTGATTATTGCAACAATTCACCAAATCTAATCTCTGCACTTTCGATTTATGTTTCGATTTATGTTTCTAGCTTTTCTCGATTTATAAGTTCAAACTTTTGTTTATAGTTCCAATTCAGTAAATTAGTTTTTGATTTTGTATAAATATATTCGTTCATAGATGTTTCTCTTTTGATGGACAACTATTTATAGGCCATTATTTATGCGTTTGTAAGGCCATTTATGAAGAGTATATTTCGAAGAACTAAGAGAATGGTGGCTGAGCTGTTTGTGTTTGGAACTTGTATGGATCAAGGTAATGTTGATTTTGTTGAAGCTAAATGTTTTTAAATTACTTATTAAGTATATATTTGTGGTTATCTGAAAATCGGATCATAGACCAGATGATTATTATCGATTTTTGATGCTTACTGCTTTCTTTGTTTTAGTTTTAACGTATTTGTTTTCAAGGATGATGTTGTTCAAAATTAGGGCTTTGAAAGTTTAATTTACTACGCAGGGTTTGTGATTGTGCATTAATTTGCAGTAAGTGATAAAGACCGAATGAAAATAGTTTCTAGGAGCCTTTCATTTGCACCATTCTACCTTTTCACCAACAAACTGGAATGGAATCAAACATTACCTGCTTGGATTATTCTATTGCTTTTGACAGGTTTTGAAATGTATTATATTCATTACATTTTTGTATGTTAATATTAATTAAATAGAAAATACATTAGTTTGAGCTACTTTCTCTATCATCTCTTGAGCCTGTTCATGGTACTATGAACCCTCTTGTTTTATTTGTATGTTCTTTATGTTTATTTCCATTTAATATTTTTTTAATTGATTTCATTTGATTGGTATTCTGGTATGACATGCAAAAAGTTGTCAATCCAAAACTTACACCATTCGTTTATGGCAGGTTTGTCACAATATTTTTTTATTTTATTGGTCAAATTACCCACTTTTAGTTTATTCATTATTTGTAAAATTATTCACTTATTCTATATTTTCATCAATACCTTGATAGTTGTAGCTATAATTTACTTCGTCATGTGGCGCCTTCTTCCGTTGATTCTGTTGGATTAGTGTCTAAGTCCATAACTATTTTGGTATGTACTTGACCCGATGGTGCATGGTCCTTTTGGGTTGCCTTCACCAAAGCAACTTGATTGGAGAAATAAATAGAGAGAGAGATTATTATGATTTATTAATATGTTATAAGAATAATATATTAAAGGAGAAATCATATTTGTTTAATTAATATTGGTCAATAATTAATTAAGAATTAATTTTGTGATCAAGTGTAATTAATTAAACTAGAGGGGCTGAATTGTAATTATGTGATAGTTACAAAATAAGGTAAGGATTATCTTATATATATGGTGAACGAATTTGAGGTGTAAATCCCTTAGAATTCGACTAGGATAAGGATTTCTAGGACTTATCTTATGGTTGCTTGGTGGACAAGCAACTAGATAAGGATAAGGACTAAAACCCTAATCTTTACACCTATATAAACCCCCTAAGGCATAGGAATTCGTCCAACCCTTCCAAAGAAGTCCTAAGGACGAATTCTAACCTCCCTCCTCTCTCTTTATACCTTCTCCACTTGCTTATGGTGTTTGTAAGCCATTAGAGGAGTGACACTTGTGACTCTCAGCCTTCCAAAGTCAATTCAAGGAGGAATTGGATTGTTATTGCTATATAACAATCAAGGTATGTTCTTAAACCTAATTACATGTGAATTCTGATTTCCATATGCTAGAATTAGGGTTTATAGTCTTGGATTCAAAGCATGTACAATAGAGAAACCTAGATCCAAGCATTAGGGTTTGTATGAGCACATAGGATGTCTTATGACCAAAACCCATCAGTGGTATCAGAGCCATGATTGGTTTCTATTATATTGATGCTTGTTGTAACTAAAAAATTTGATTTTTTGCATTCTGGAGGCTGGACTCGCCGAGTCCATGGCTGAACTCGCCGAGTCCAAGGCTGACTCGACGAGTCAACTCGTCAGAAGGAGGGTACTTCGGGATTTCTTGCTGTTTTTGCTTATGGATAGTTACCTTATCATGTTAGATCATTATTAATCCGATTATATGATATATTTGACTATAATTTTGATCTAATTGAAGATATTTATCAATAAATAAGATAATTGTTTCCTTATAAGATAATTGATTAATTATTTTGAGTAAATTGATAAATTGTTTTGCAAGAAATCATTAAACAACTCAAATATGAATAATTATGTAATTAAATGTTAATTTGAATTATTTGTTGTTTGATCCTTGTTGTTGTGAAAAGTTTCATATATGGCCCTTTAGGTTTTATAGTTTAAATTTGAACCCTAAAAGCTTTGTTGTTTTGAAATTTAAATAGTTGAAACCTTTATGTTTTGAGAAATGTTTCAAAAACTTGCCCTCAAGTTTTGGAATTTAAATTTTGATTAAATAGTTTAATTTTGATGTGTATTTAAATTCGAAAACCTAATGTGTTGAAATGTTTCAAAACTTGCCCTCAAGTTTTGGAATTTAAAAGTTGATTAAAAGTTTAATTAGGAATGTTAAATTCTAAAACCCTTGCATAGTTTTGAAAAGGTTCAAATCACACCCTTATGGTTTTATTAATTAATTAAGGTGTATAATTAAGAAGTTTAATAAATCCATAAAAGTTTAGGTCTACAATTTAATTGAATTAAAAGTATAATTGTTAAATTAGACCACCTAGTATTTTAAAAGTATAAAAAAAAATACACCCTATACTATATATAACATTAAAGGTCTAACATTATATATATGTATGAGTAAAAGTCAGTCTTACCATTAGTAGGCCTCATTCACGAAGCTGGTCTATAAGGGGTGTTTAAGGAAATTGCCTATAAAATGGCGATTGAATGGGTATCCACTCTTACCCACCGCACTCTTGACCAATGGAGGGTTGTTAGCCGAACGGGTAGGATAGGACGAAACCTTCCATTATAAGTATAATGAAGTATAAAAGTAACTAAATGTTTTCATATAATTCCCAATCTTAGTTACTTAGGCAAAAGTGAATTGATGCAATTCCATGAAATTACACTTTGTGCCCTTGCGAAGACGTTAGTGGAGCGTGTGTGGTTAACCGGCACACTAAATGGGTCTAAGCAAAGGTAGCAAAGGGTGACTCAAATGTTTGTCATAGTTCGGTGGAGCGTGTGTGGTTTACCGGCACATCGAATAGGTGACTGTAACATGTGAGGGCACCATGTAAGTTTGCATGGTTATTCACACCCGCTTTGTGATCCTCGGCATCCCAATCACAAACAAGAGGGGCATATCGAGATTTAAACATGCCATTGAAAGTTCAATGAATCTCAAAGGATCTAGGAGTTTTCATAGATTTAAAATTTAAATTCTTTTTCGTTTTTCGTGGTGGAAATTAGTGAATCGTCATTCACTTACCTTCAAATATTCTGCAATTAGGGTTACGACATCCCTCCCCCGAGTTGTAGAATATTGTGTTGGGTCCTAGCCTTAGTATCTCATTTGGGTGATTTACTAAGGACTCAATCAATCAACTGACTTGAATTTGTTTTCTCCCGTATTGTAGATGTCAAAGTTCGACAACTATGGTTTTCCCAAATCCCGTGGAACAAGCTTTCCACATGAAAATGGTATTCCACGATTCAATCGAGGAACAAGAAATCATGCTTCACTTCCTCCTCCTCCTCCTATTGTTCTCCCCAACCCACAAGATCGAAGAATTGAAAGGTTCAATATCACTAAAGCCCTATTGGAAATGAAACATGAAGATGGTAAACCCGTGTGTGCCCACGTTCTAGGAATGAAATCACACATTGATAGGTTGAGAATGTTGGGTGTGTCATTCCCAGATGAGTTGGCTGTAAATTGGGTTTTGCAGTCACTTCCTAAATCATATAATGAGTTCAAAAGAAAGTATTATATGATGAATCATGACGACAACCTCATTGACCTAACTTACATGCTCATTGCTGCTGAATCAGAAATGATTTGGCGAAGCAATGGAGCGTATTTGTTGGGAAAGTCAACCAACCATGCTTCCGAGGACGTTCTAGGAGAACCAACCTGCGTTTGCTGCCAAAAGAAAGGGCGTTGGATACAAGTCTGCCCAAAGAGCCTGAAGAGTCCAGAAGATGGGAGAGTCAAAGAGTATGGCTGCGCTTCAGGTAAAATCCACTATCTAACTCCATTAAGTTCCTATTCATTAATTCTTAATACATAATGTAATAAGATTGCATTTGAATGTTTTACAGGATCGGTGAAAAGAAAGGAAGCTTGGTGAAAGAGCAAGATGAATCTAATCACAAGGAATGGATCTTGATCGCATGGACTTGAAGATTAGATTTTGAGCTTAGATAGTTATGATAGAGTTGTTAGAAAATTTTCCTTTGAAATACATAGTTTTCAATGGATTTTGCATTGTAAGGACAAATGTTTTCCGCTGCTTTTATAAAATAAATTTTTGTTTGACTTATTTATTTATTTGTTTATTTCCTTGCAATGAAATCATTATGAAAATTGGTGTTTGCATATTTCTACAACAAGTGGATATGATTCTTATTTATGGTGTTTATGGAAAAGTCGAGAATTTACCAAATAGGGAGAGTTTCTCATCGCCCAAATTGGACAGAAATTTGGAATCACGCACCTTGGTTGCACGATGAATGAGAAATTTCATATTTGGAAATTAGACTAATTCATTGACAAAGTGTCAAGTGAAGGACTTGGAGATCGAATACACAAAGTTGCGTGTTGATCAAGTCCACCATAAGAGCAACAAAGATATTCGTCATGATTTACTAAAGGTTTAGTTAATATGATTATACTTACAAGATTAAGTGTAATTCTGAATTGATTAAAGGGTTTAGATCAATAGCAGAACGAATAAGAAGAATCAAGCAGGCAGAAAGATAAAAGTTTCTCCATTCTAAGAAGAAGGGAGAGTAGCTTTTATGCTTTATGATATGTCTTAGTGATTAAGAACCATATCTCAATTGATCCTCTAAGTGAGTCTTAGTGCAATTGTATGTCTAAGAAGAGGAATCAAGAAATGAAGAAATGGTTAAATCAATAAGTCAATCATACTTCGTTCCAATAACAAGTCTTAAAGTTAAGATTGTGACATTAAGTGAAAAGTATTACGAAGGTTTGTAACATTCATCAAATGTGGAAAGTTGTGATGTCCTGGATAAGACAAAGACCAACTAGGACCAATTTATGAAGTCTTTTGATAAAAGTTACACTAACTCTTGAATATTTGTTTGTCAAGAAATGGTTTTTGACAAGAGAATCTTATATGTCAAGGAGTCAGTGAGAGTCTTAATGGTCTTGAAAGGTTTCAAGAACAAATCAAATAAACCTTATTGATCATCACTAGCACACGAGTTGAGGTTTACAACCTATCGTGTTGACATTATTTTGATTCTATGCCAATCCAATCGAGTTAATTATGCATGCGAGTTCTATGAGTTCTCATTTTGAACGCATAAAAGGCAAAGCACCTTAATCAATGAAAGGTACATTGATAGGAAAGGGTGAGCTGCTTAACTACTTGGAAGACATGGTGGGCAGCTATGCTACCATAAAGGCAACAAATCGAGATCAAGAAAGTTCGATCCATAAGAGTTTGAATTTGTCGTAAACTTTGGTTTTGACAAATTCACATGGATAGGAACAAATACACTGTTTAAATCTAAGTGTCATAAGATTTCCTCCTTCATGAAAATGATTGTGAGGAAATGCTTTCACTAAGACAAAATTTAAGAAGATAGTGATTGTAAAATTGCATTCTCGAACTCAATTATGGTTACGGCATCCCTTTCCATAATTTGAATTGTGAGGTTTGGCAATTAGTCTTAATTGTTTAGACACACATATGAACTATCGAAGGCAAATGTGTATAAGTTCAAGAAACATTGATAAAAGATTATCAAAGCACTAAGTATTAGAAACATGAACTTAAGAAATTCAATAAGCATTGTTTTTCTGAAAGTTAAGATGTTTATGAATACATGTCGAAGCTAGTGGGAGCATAAGTGTTATGTTTTATAATAATCATCAAGATAGTGGGAGCATAAAAGTTATGATTGTATGATTATTAAGGAAAGTATTGCAAGATTAGCAATATTAATTATAGAAAACAAGAGTCATACTTTGCAAAGTCGCAATAGTTGAAGAGTTGTTTTGCTATAATTAAGGGAGAGAATATTATGCTTCATTTCAAATCTAAAGGTTTAGGTTGAGAAATGTTAATAAAATTTAGTCAAAGGTACAAAGTGTGTTCTTAAAATTTCGATTATGATTACGGCATCCCTCTTCACAATTCGAATTTTGAGAACATAGCAAATAAAACATTATGCGTCGTGTCCCATACGCTTCGGGTATAGGATCGATTGCAAATGCTTTAATGTTTGACCATTCTAAAATTTTCCAAATGTCGAGCACATTTAGAGGGAAAAATGACTAGAATCGGTTTGGACTAAAATAATTAAACAACTATCAAAGGACAATCCAAGTTCGACGAGGATTGGTCGCTTGTGAGTAGTTGGAAGTATAGTATTGGAAAATATGGAAATGTTTCCATATTGGATGGACCATATCGACATCATTACGAACATATAAGATTCTATTAAGAATGAGTTGTCATATGGAACATATGGAAGTGTGTCCATATTGGGAATTGAATATTGAGAAATCTATGACTAGATTAGAAACTTCTATGCAAAAGGATGTTCAAAGAAAGTACTTTAAGTGAGAGACATCACATCTATGGAATTGTCTTGTAACAATCTCCGATAGAAGAATTTGTAATATCATTGGCAACAGTCTTTGTGACTTTGGTGTAGTGACATTACAAAAGAGATCATTGCATAAAATGTTAGAATCTAGCATATTCTATAAGTAGCAAGAATTTGATATTCTTTCACTTATGAAAAGGATTTGGAGTTATGAAATGAGAATGATTGGAAATGTGTTCAATGTGATCTATTTCACAAAGTAAGAACCATAGGTAAACATTGTGTGCATGCTAGGAGCATGGGACAAGTATTGTAATTCAAGTAAGAAGTTGATTACCCGAAACTACAAATAATGAGTAATCAATATGGTGATAAATAAAAGGTGTTTTATTTATGCTCAAAGGTTTGAGGCCATATGGGATTAGTATTATTCTTGTGTTTCACATTTGCATGTTTTGACTTCCAGAATAATTGAGTTTATTAAGAATAATCGAATTATTCGAACGGGCCACAGTCGTTCATATGTTGGAAGTAGATATGAATGAAGACTGTCATGAATTGGTGTGTGGAATGTCTAGAAAAGTATTAGACATAAGCAAATGTTTGTTGCAACGTTCATGAGTGCTTACGAATATGATTTGAGCATTGGATTAAACCCACGCTCACTTGGATCACCCCATGGATTGTATCACGAGTGATTGGTGAGACGATAACATCTTATATTCTTGAAACCGAGATGTGTGAGTTGTATCTTGCGAATCGGTTGCACATCGATAATATGTAAACGCACTAGTAACTTGGTGTTATAAAACATATTGTTGTGTGTGATTCGGTAAGTGAGTGCAAGCGAGCATTGTATCAAAGTTTATCCGTTCCTTTTATTCAAAGTAGGATAAAAGCGATATCTTTGGGCCCCTCGATGGTTTAGTGATGACAAACGTAAATGCTCGGCCGGGCTAGGGCTAATTTGATTTGTTCAATTAGTCAGTCGTCATAAATCAGAAGTCGAGAAGTAGTACAAAGAGAATGATTTGAAATCATATCTCATATGATATCTAGAATGGAGGAATATATGATCCCTTATCTAAGGACACGCGTATTTGATATGATCAGAGTTGACAACGGCTTTGGAAAGCTACGATTGCAGATCGGGATCCGAAGTCATACGCAGAATAGTTGTTAGACTTATCCAAGTGGGAGACTGTTGGATTAGTGTCTAAGTCCATAACTATTTTGGTATGTACTTGACCCGATGGTGCATGGTCCTTTTGGGTTGCCTTCACAAAAGCAACTTGATTGGAGAAATAAATAGAGAGAGAGAGAGGTTATTATGATTTATTAATATGTTATAAGAATAATATATTAAAGGAGAAATCATATTTGTTTAATTAATATTGGTCAATAATTAATTAAGAATTAATTTTGTGATCAAGTGTAATTAATTAAACTAGAGGGGCTAAATTGTAATTATGTGATAGTTACAAAATAAGGTAAGGATTATCTTATATATATGGTGAACGAATTTGAGGTGTAAATCCCTTAGAATTCGACTAGGATAAGGATTTCTAGGACTTATCTTATGGTTGCTTGGTGGACAAGCAACTAGATAAGGATAAGGACTAAAACCCTAATCTTTACACCTATATAAACCCCCTAAGGCATAGGAATTCGTCCAACCCTTCCAAAGAAGTCCTAAGGACGAATTCTAACCTCCCTCCTCTCTCTTTATACCTTCTCCACTTGCTTATGGTGTTTGTAAGCCATTAGAGGAGTGACACTTGTGACTCTCAGCCTTCCAAAGTCAATTCAAGGAGGAATTGGATTGTTATTGCTATATAACAATCAAGGTATGTTCTTAAACCTAATTACATGTGAATTCTGATTTCCATATGCTAGAATTAGGGTTTATAGTCTTGGATTCAAAGCATGTACAATAGAGAAACCTAGATCCAAGCATTAGGGTTTGTATGAGCACATAGGATGTCTTATGACCAAAACCCATCAGATTCTTGCTAATCAGAAAATATAATATTCGATTTCTATTGGGTGAAAATTTTAAATTTTTTAGTTTGTTTCCATGAAGTAATATCAAGAAATGTTGTTCTAAGTATATATTATGCGTGTTTGTTTCATATGGTGTGAAGATTATCCTCGAATATGAAAAAAAAAATGATATCATAGTTTTCACCAACTGTAGATTTTGGGTGATGTCTTGGGTTGTTCTTTCTGCAACCTACTGCATAAAGCAGGTATGTAGTTGAAAACCATTGATTTACTATAAAAATAGTTTATTATTCATGTATCATCTGTCTTTGTGTATGTGCAGGAGGATTGTATGTTGTTAGTTGCTTATACTAAAGGACCAAACAAGAAGCCATATATGGCTATAATCAAGGTATTTTGGTTTGGTCTATTTTTTCTAAATCAAAACTTGCCTGGATACTTGATGTCTTGATCCATAAATTACATATTATTCACATATGAATCACATGTGATTCACATGTAATTCACATATGAATAACCTGTAAGTCACATGTAAATCACAAGTTGGTCACATATGATTCACATGTAAATCACATTTACATGTGATTCATAAATAAATCACATGTGATTCACACGTAAATCACATTCACATGTGAATCACATGCGATTCACATGTGATTCATATGTGAATCGCATGTGATTTACACATGATGTCAAATATAAATGCGATTCATATGTGAATCGCATGTGATTCATATGTTAATTACATGAAAACCACATATGTATTTTTGTGAGTGTTTTTGCATCAATCATTTTTTTTTTAATTTTTTTGTAGATTTGGAAGAAATTGTGGTCAATATTGAAGAGGTGAAAAACGATAAATTGAAGAAAATAAGGAAATATAGACAGGAAGACATGAAAACGCTTTGAAATTTGTAATATTTTTTATTTTTTATATTTTATTTTGTATCAAATAAAATACTTGTACTATTATGTTTATAGATTAATTAATAAAAATGAGATTTTTTTTGTGATTTAATTACGAATATTATATTACAAGAAATATACATATATGCATTTGAAAAAATACGCATATATGCACCTAAAAATTTACTTTTTCTTTTAAAAAAATGCAGTTTTTTTTTGAAAAAAATATAACTTTCTTTAAAAAACTTGCAGTTTTTTTATTTAAAAATGCAGTTTTTTTTAAAAAATTGCATTTTTTTGTAAAAAATGCCGATTTCATTAGAAAATTGCAATATTTTGAAAAGAAATGCAGCTTTTTTTTTATAAAAATTGCAATTTTTTTAAAAAAATAATTTTTTCAATTTTTTTCAAAAAAATCATGTTTTCTGTAAAAAAAATTATAAAATCAGCATTTAAAAAAAATGAAAAATACTATATTTAAAAAAAACGGAAAATTTGATTTTTGATGTAAATTTTTAGACATTTATATTAATATATTAAATAACAAAAAAAAAAACATTAAATGAGATTGGTAAGATGACGATCATGTCCTTATGAATTACTTTTGATCCAACGTTCCACTTTTAGTTCTCGAGTACTTAGGAAAATATGAGTTCTCAACCGATCTCAACCCTATATATATATATATATATATATATATATATATATATATATATATATATATATATATATATATATATATATATATTTATATATATAACTGCTAATCTTTTTTATATAGATTTAGTTACTATTTTCTATAATACATATTTTACCATTAATCATATTAATTTGTTCAAAAAATACATATATTTATACATTTTCTCCAAAAAATAAACATATATTTACATATAAATAAAGTATTTCTATAATTAAGTACATTTTTTGCATATAAATATATATATATATATATATATATATATATATAACTTTTTGTGATATTAATATGATAACGACTTAAAAAGAGATATTTGATTGAAAAGTACTGATATTTTAAATCATTAACTAACAATTCCTATGAATATAAATATTTTTTAAAAGTGTTTACTACAAAAGAGAAAACGCCTAAAAAATCATCAACATGGCCTCGGGAAGACCACACGTCTAAAACTAAATATTTTATTGTATAAAATCATCGAAATGGTCTCAAGTTTTCAAACACCTTTTCTATCCATATCTGAAACGGTCATCCTAAAATGTGAAGTATAAACGATTTGAGCAGATCAACACCTTTTATCTAACCATAGAAAGTCGTGTATCTGAAATTGATGAAGTGATTACCAGGAGAAAGAAGAAGGCAAAAAATTTTCCAAAGCAAAACACAGACTCAAAGACGACGGCGACTGCTTGATATTGACATCTACGGGGAGCACCATTAACGACCGTCAAAAACCTAATTCGTGAGTTTTGTGAGGGCGTTAGAGATTTGTTGACTCTTCGATTTGTAGCGGACAATCTAGAGGATAGAGAGTTGATGGCCGAAGATGACATGGATTCCAGACGGTGGTGCTTTTGGGGGAAACGAATCGACAAAGGGAGAAGTTGAGTGATTATCGATGATATGTAATTACGATATTTGTTTTGGAGAGTGAAATATATTTGATTTATTATTGTTTTTGTTAGTTGTGATGTGGCTGATAAAATATAGGAGAAGGTCATTAAATAGTTTGATCTTCCTTTTCCTATTTTCTCTAACATTGAAGAGATTTTTGCATGGGTAAATTCTACTTTTTTGGGAAGAAATAAGAAGAAATCATTGGAGGCCATAGTTTTGAACACAATTTGGATGATTTGGCAGTATAGGAACAAGGTTGTCTTCCAGACACCGAATTTGAAGAGAAGTATAATTTTGAAAGCATTGTAATTCATTCTTTTGATTGGTTTACAAATTGACTGAGACTTAGTAGAAGTAACATTACTTGGACATTGTGGTTACAAAATCCAATGATCCACGACTCTTTGCAATTTTACTTTGCTTGCTTCCTGCTAGCTGGTTTTTATAAATTTCTTAGCCATTCAAAAAAAAAAAGATTTGACTTATTTTAATTCCAATTACACCCCTGGGTCGAAAAATCCAGATACCCCCACGTCTCATTTTTCCATTTATTTACAAAAGTGCCATAAAAAATCTAAACCCTCTATTTTCTTGATCTAATGGTTTAAAATGAGTTCTCGGGTTCCTAGTAAAATATATATTCTTAAATGATCATTCTTTTATATATATATATATATATATATATATATATATATATATATATATATATATATATATATAGGGGTGGGTATAATTGAAAAAAAAGTTGAGAATGAAAGAATGATTCTCATCCACATATTTATTTTACCGCAAACCACTTAGGGTACTGACGGAAATGGGTAACGGATTTTTCTTACAGTTAATCGTCATATGTTATATAAACATGTGTTTTCCAATCAAACATGTTTCCTTAAACTATGCTAACCGTTATATGTTATATTTATATATAAAAATAAGCTCTAAAACTTGAAAAAAATTGGTTCCTTAAGAACCAATAATTATGGTTCTTTATTGAACTCTCTCTCTCTCTCTCTCTATATATATATATATATATATATATATATATATATATAGAGAGAGAGAGAGAGAGAGAGAGAGTTCAATAAATATAAATATATATATATATATATATATATATATATATATATATATATATATATATACACACACACGACGAATGCTCGCGCGTTGCGCAGAAGCGTCCATATAGCTGAAATATTTACAAATATATGTTTTTTAAAATATAACGTTGTTATATTTGATATAATAATTTGTATAGTAAGTTGATATAATATATTGATTATTTTGAATTATATGATAATATATATATATATATATATATATATATATATATATATATATATATATATATATAAGACTGCATAATCTCAATCTTTTTAATGACCTATACACGCAGGTTACACATGAATAAAAATTAAATATAATATATGGTTTAATGTCATTTATAGTTGTTGTCATTGTTAATTAATTTTTTTAAAATTTATTTGTTTAACGTTTTAATTTCTATCATTGTAATTATTTAAAACATCAAACATTTTTTTTTAATTTAAAATGTAACAATATAATCATTTATACAAAGTTATTTTTAACTATTTTTATTGTAAGTTATTTTAAGCTACTTATTTGAAAACGTTTAAGGATTATAAAAATATATTTAGGAAATATTTTAGTTCAATTGATATTACAATTTAGTTTTTGTATTTAGCACTACAATTTATCACTTTTAGCTATTCACAAAATATTCTTTGGGTTTATCAAGTGGAACTGAAACTCATATTGAAGTTGATCCTGTAATGTTATATTTAAATTAACAATTTAAGTGTGTTGTCAAAACTGTTCAAAAGTTGTAGTTTTAAACTGATAATGGTTTACATATAACAACATATTAAGTCTAACAAATTAAGTATAATATGTTAAAAGTTAAAGACATACCTTTATAAGTAGAAGTAAAAATATTATTTTAATATTGAAATTTAGTTTATTTATGATTGCATTTTAGGTTTGATATTTATTTAACTTTATTAACCTATTTGCAATCATTATTAGAAAGACACTACAATTTATCACTTTTAACTATTTACAAAATATTCTTTGGGTTGTTTAAGTTGAACTAAAATTTATATTTAAGTTTATCCTATTAAGTTATATTTAAATCAACAATTTAAGTATTTTTTACAAATTGTTCAAAATTTGTAGCTTTAAAATGATAATGGTTTGCATACAACAACATATTAGACCTAATAAATTAAGTATACTATGTTAAAAGTTAAAACCATAACTTTATAAGTAGAAGAAAATATATTCTTTTAATATTGAAATTTGGTTTATATATGATTACACTTTAGGTTTGATATTTATTTAACCTTATTAACCAACTTATAATAATTATTACAAAGAAATTGAAAAGTCGTGAGAGTTTCAAATGAATGTGGTGAAAGGAAAAATACATGGGATGTAACATCCCAAAAATACAGGCCAAAAATTTCATTTTTAAATACGTCATTATAAAACCAACAGTGTAATAAAACATTTGTAATATCACGTCATGTCAAAACCAAAGTAGAAATAATCAAACATGTTATCATAAAACAATATTATAGTGTAATTCCAAAGATGTCATGTGCGGAAAACCATAGTGTGATGCGTTGCGATCAAGCCGACTGCTTTCCTTTAAACACGAAGTACCTGAAACCAAAACTGAAAACCGTAAGCACGAAGCTTAGTGAGTTCCCCCATCATACCATATACCATACGATCATATAACATACATATACTGTCAGGCATATCTGGGTGCCCGACCTACCCTTCGGTCCTCTCGACCGGATACTGCCTAGCATATCTGGGTGCTAGCCTCCCCTTCGGTCCTCTCGACCGGATACTGTCTAGCATATCTGGGTGCTAGGCTCCCCTTCGGTCCTCTCGACCGGTAACCGGGGACTATTTCACCCCCTAACACTACAACATAAAAGCATAACATAAACACATAAGTCATATACTGCCTAGCATATCTGGGTGCTAGCCTACCCCTTCGGTCCTGTCGACCGGTAAGTGGGGACTATTTCACCCCCTACTACCACTATCACATAACATCATATCATGCTAGCACATAAACATAACAGGTAGTAGCAAACATAGACAATTATCACAAAGACAATCATCGAACAACAACTCCTACTGGTGGTCCGGCATTGTGGCCGTAGACCCACCACTACTGGAAGGTAACTCACCTCACACTGTTGAAGTCCCCTAGACACAATCCCACACTGCTGAAGTCCCACAGGCTGAACCGCAGCTATTGGTTGACATATTCCCGAACTGTCAACACCAAAATAACACCCAATTAATAATTGGGTCCCAACACATAACCATAATATATACTTGGATAATTACTACATTACCCCAGGCTTGGCTTATTTAAGCCCAACAAGTCCCAATCCATAAGCCCAAAGCCAACTAGGAAACAAAGCCCAACATATGGCCTAATTTTCTAAATTGGGCCCAAACCCTTACAATGTCTTACCATAATGCCCAACCATTTAGTCCAGTCCAACATTCAACATTCTAATGGCCCAATATCACATAATCATAAAGGCCCAAACCTTGGCCCACCTATGGCCCAATTTTTCAAATTGGGCCCAAGCCCCTTACATGGGCCTTACCCTAGGCCCATTAAATTACTCTAGACCATTTGCTTGATCTTGGATAGTCCATTTAATAACCAAAATCATCAAGGCCCAATAGAAAGGCCCAACAATAAACCCAAGTGAAATTAGGGTTTCACATAAAATGATGATTAGGGTTAAGTTTCCTACTTAACCCATTAAGAACTTAATCCATTAAGTCTAATATCGTTTAGGCTAATCTTTGCCAATGATTATTATTTAATATCTCAAGTTATTAATAAGTCACGCGTGTCTCGATTAATTCCCCAAAATTAGGGTTTTGATGGCATTAGGGTTTTCCAAACCCTAATTAGGGTTTCCAACCCAATACTAGCCCATTTATTAATTTGTTGGGCTTTTAGATCAATTAGGGCTTTATTGGGCCTACTAAGCCCACTAAAATATTATTAAGCCCATTAGGGTTTTATTGGGTCCATTAAGCTTCATTGGGCCCATTAGGGTTTTAGTCCCTTGACCAAACATCCCCCAAACGAGTCAACACAATCCGTCAAGGCACACAGCCACCTGATATGGCAGCCGGTGGTGGCAGGAGGCGGCAGCCACCACCTTACGGTGGTGGTTTTGGATTTCTTTTCATTATTCAAATTCTAATTACATTTTACAAATCTATAATCCCAAAATAAACACACAGTAAACGAAATAAACACACCCACACAGCCATCTTGTGGTGGCCGGTGGTGGTAGATGGTGGCAGCCATGGTGGTCTTTTCATGATTTCCGGCCATCCTCGCACATCTAACGATTGAATGCATGCTCCCTCGTCGCCCTAACTAGACACACACCCTACACACGGAATGACACCCACAACCCACAACATGAACAAATCTGAATAGCGGCTCTCACAAAATTAAGAAAACGCAACCGCAACCACCTTCTCGGCAACAGGCGATGGTCGGAGGCATCATTAACGTGACGGCGGCAGACTTGGGTTGATGCAGGGCAACAGAAGGAATGAGGAAAGGAATCGTGCAACCTAACCACGAACAGCAACACCTATGAAGGGCGTTTCCCTGATCTCCTCCAGACTTTTTGTCTTCGCCGGCGACAAAACAAGATCGATGGCTGCTCCGGTGATTCTTCGATGGTGGCGATGACTACACAACAAGAAGAAGGAATGGAGAAGCGGAGACACGACCGAGAACGATGCCCGCAACAACCTCACGACATCGACCTCGCTCTTCTGATCTCTAAACCAATGTGACTTGTCTGGGGGGGGGGGGTTCTCGTCGATCCTCAATACCGCCGACAATAGCAAGAAACGAAGGGGGAGGGGGTAGTGGCGGCTAATGAGCATATAGCGGATGAGATTGGGTTTAGGGTTATGGGGCAATACAACAGTTATATACCGTATCTTAACAAACTTCTCTCCATATTGACAGGAATGGCCCTTCTCCATAACAATTTCTTCCAAAATAAGGCCATATTTTACAAGACAACCCCCAGCATCTAAGATTCTTTCATATTAAGTCCAATATTTACCCATTAGCCCATGATCTCATAAATTCCTTCCAAGTTCGACCCAAGAATTACCAACAGCCCCTAATATCTTAATTATGATGCATTCATCCCCTCCACCTCTTTTCCTTTCAAATTAAATTCAAATAATTACCACGGAGCCCCTGTCTTCATAAATATTTTCCTAATAAATTCCAATAATATAACAAGCGGTCCCTGCCTTCTCAATTACTTACAAAATAAATTCGAAACTTACATTTTAACCCCCAAATCTCTAAAATTATAACGATTAGCTCCTCGAGATCAACACCTTGCTATATAATTATCGATTTTAGGGCTACTATTCGCTCATTATTTTATTTATTGATTTAATAAATAAACGAGGCTTTACATGGGAGTTTCAAATAAATGTGGTGAAAGAAAAAAAATGCTTCCTTTATAAGTATATATACTAAGGGTAACTTCGCGCGTTGGACAAGAATACATTTAAGTGGTTAAAATAATTATGAGAAAAAATAGAAATATGTTGAAATTTACGTTTTTAGTCGTGTTTTGGGCATTAACCGAATTATCAAATTACATAAAAATCCATCAACTTATATTTTGATATTATCTAATATAGTTTATACCTTATAAACTTTACTTTTACTTTTATAATATCCAGTATATTGTAAGTTTTTGTATAATATTAATATAATCTACTTTTCTTATGTCCAATAATATTTTTTTGGATAAAATAAGAAATAAGTTGTTTTGAATGAGCTATTAATAAAAATATTAAATTAATAACCTTTGTATTACACTATTTATATTACACCAAAACATCCAATGTTTCATATATGAACTTTCAAATATTGAACATTGAAATTAAAAATGAAGTCATACAAAATATATCATTATACATAAATGTCATCAAGAGTTTTAAAATAAGTCGATTAGTAAATATGATATTTAATTTTAATTACATATTTTGCAAGGCGTACGTTTGACTTTATGTTGGTGTGCCGAGAATCCTCTTCCTGAATTTGTACTTAAAAAAATTAAGGTGAATAGGAATATAAAATAGATATTACTAAGCATTAATATAAATAATTAAAAAGGGTATGTGGATCTCCTACCACCGGTTAAAGAGAACATATCTCTCTAGTGGTATCGATTCCTATGTGAAATTGAAGTAATCATTCTATGTACACCTTGTTTTATAATTACATAAACAAATATGAGTAACCAAACATAAAAATGTTATATTTATGTAGGAAAAATATTTTAGTTAACTAAAACATTAAATAATATAAGTTTAAGAGTTAGGAGTTTCGAAACATTAATATTTTTATTAATCAATCAATTAAGTAACACATGTTGAAAATTTTATAATAATTATTAAAAAGCATTTGAAATATTATATTTTAAATGAATTTTGGTTGAAGTGTTTTGACCTCTATTATAATATATATATATATATATATATATATATATATATATATATATATATATATATATAAAGAGAGAGAGAGAGAGAGAGAGAGAGCTAGGTTCAGGTGTTTAAAGTAAGTATTGTGTTATTGTATGCATAAATGTGGACCAATCAAAATTAAATAGTTAAATAAATAAATATGGGTAATTTAGTAATTTGTTTAATAACTTCCAAAAAACAATCCCTATAATCATGGTATTGACTTTTATTAAATCTCGTTCCCCTCTTTATCTAAAACCAATTCTGAAAACCCTAAATTGAGCAATCGATGGAAATGAGATTTAAACGCAGTACAGGTCTCGCGGTCTCGTCGAGCTCGAAATCCTCCAGCGCAGCGGCACCAACGACCCTTTTTGGGGTTGCCCTTCATCGTCTTCTTCATAAACAGGGGTGTGTTGTTGGGACAAACATCTTAATCACAAGCAACTGGAAAAGCACTCATTTTCTGAGGTTCGGTGAACAACTCTTCTTCATTTATCTACTCTCACCCATTATTTTCAATGTCGGGTAAGCCCCAGTAGCTTGTTGGATTAATTTACATCCATCCTCCCTTGTGTTTCTTCATTTACTTTGGGATCTATGTTTTCTACTTTCCACAGATTTCAGGTCAAGAAGAAAAAGTTTTTCCAAAACTTTTAGCCGATCATGTTGTTCGGAGTCACTGGTGTTTTCATATCAACATCGATCGTCGCCCTGGTAAATAATATTTCTATCAAAAAAAATTGCCATGTTCATATCAATAGTAAATGATTGCATCAAAATTGAAGTTGAATGTGATTGTTTCAACCTATAGGTTGCTGGTGGGTGTTTCCGAAATTTGGGCTCAAGGGTTTGACAATCAGCGAGTATCTTAGATTGTAGCTCTTAGGATGCACACCAACTGGTCGATAAAATGCTTGAACCGACCTTTTCAATTTTTATTCAAGACCGTTATTCAGGGTATGCTTAATTTTTCTTTGGGTATGAACTGTGAACTGTTGAGAGAAAAACTTTGAGACACACTTGAACAAACGTTAGAACAAGTATATTGCGGAATAGTTAATCTCGAAGGATCTAAAATCTCAACAATAATGTTTAGAGTTAGATGGTTAAAGAGTTAGTTGCGGAAAACTAAAGAAATGGAAATGACAACAATTGTTATATCAAGTATACACATAAGTTGATTCATAACGAGGAATGCATTCAAGCCAAGTTAATAAGTGAGATCAAACTTAGTGATTAAGTCACAAAAGACTTGCTTCGAAGAGATATTGTTATCGGTTATGTGATAGTAAGAAGTGTGAGTAAGAGAGATAGAAAAGATAAGTTCAGAGATGTGTATTCAGAATAATAGATGCGTTTAGAATACAAGAGAATGAGCTCTATTTATATAGACTCACGAAGTACACTAGATTACATCTCTAAGAGTAGCCATGCAAGGCATACTGAACAATAGAGAGTATTACAATAAAAGATAAGTAAAGTAATCTAGTAAAGGACTGCGGTAGATAGAGACTCCGGATGCGGTTGCTGATGAAGGAGCTTGACTGCGGGTGCTTGTTGGCTGCGGTAGCTGAAGTTCAAGAGGGTCACTTTTTACGATTCAACAATTTCCCCCTAAGTGACCTCTTTAAATTTTGTTCAGCTATCATGTTTAAGAAACTTGATCAGGATCCACCAAAACTTCTTGATGTTTTCCAACCAGATGGTTCTCCTTAAAATGTTGAACTTGACTTCTGCAGTAGTGTGCTTCGATTTTTCAACTGCGTTTCGGCAGATATCAAGTTACTTCCAGGTGAGGCGATGCATGGCAGTCATAGGAATGAAGTATTTGACATTATCAATCTTCCTTTTGAAAATGACTATGAGTTCAGGGAAGTTGGTTACGCCTAAGGATCTTTCTTCATAGCCTTCGGTAGGCATTGGTGCAGGGTCAAGTGGTGGCAGATAAAATTTCTTGGCAATGGTGGGGTAGATGTCTGCGTTGATTTTAGCAAAATCACAGACTGTTTCCTTCAAAAAGGTATTAGCCCTTTTAAGCGCAATTTTCATCTTCATGTGCTTCTCCGTCTTGTTCTGGAACACCGTTGCAATGAGAAAGACTTCTTTTGGATTCATACAGGGGAAGTCAGCTTGGGTGCGGACATAGTCGTGTTCCCTTCTAATGAGAGTATACTGGATGAAGTAAGCCTTCTTGAACTTCCTAATCTTGTAGTTCTTGACTGCGGAAGGTCTATCGTTAGACCATATGTTCTCAATGGGAGAGGCGTGCTTAGCATAAAAAAGACTAAGTCTCTCAAATTCCATTGGCAGTCTTTTGAGATCTGGAAGGCTGCGATCGAATTGCTCAAATACTGTGAAGTTTTTTGCATTCGGAGAGATTGGGACATCTCAGTAGCCATCAGAAGGGGGTTCAGCATAGGTGATGTGAGGTTTGTAATCGTCATCCAGCAGTCTGCATTGAGGATTGATCCACGAGTTTATCAAGGATTCATCCATGATAGTATCAAAACCGCATTCTCTCCATATGAGCTCCGCAAGTTTAGCTGCTTTCCAGTCAGCTTTCTTTTGCTTCGTTACAGGATAGTCATTTGAACTCGGAGAGGACATGTGCTCTGCAATATTTTTGAAGTGAGGGGGAGTCTCTATTCTTTCAGGAGTGAGCTATTCTTGCGGTGGAGTGTTATGAGGTGGAGTATGATGAGATGGTTGCGGTGAAGGAATTTTTTCTGTATTGATGGGGGGACTTTGATGTTGTGAGATGGAGTGATTAGAGTGATGGACTTCTTCTTCACTTCCCCCTCTTGAGGATTTCAGACCCGAAGACTCCTCAAGCCATTTTCAAAGGCCATCAACTTTGGCAAAAACTTCTTGAAATTGAGCTTTGAGGGCATCTGCTAGTTGTTGATTGTTAGGGATGGTGGAGTTGAAGAGTAGCCGGTGAATTTCCTTGGTGAGTTGAAAAATTTCGGGGCCATGGAAATTTGTGGACAAAGATCACTGCAGGCGGTTGATTGTAGCTTGAAGGACTGAGATAATGGACTCATAGGAAGTGTGAGTCTCAACAATCAACTTTTGAGATTGGGAGGCTTGATCTGCAATGGTTGCTTGAAGGTCGTTCTTGATTGCGGTTACCTCAGAGATGAGGCATTCCGCAGCAGCCATGAAGTCCTTGTGATCTGCTTTTCGATTGTTGTCAAGGGACCGGATTCCCATTTCTACTTTGAGGGAGATACGCTCAGCAGCCAATCTCTCACGAGTTTCTAAGCGCTCTATCCGTTCAATCAATGACTGCAGTCCGGGGGTGTCTTCTGGTTGCGATTTAGTTGGCTTGACCACAGCAAGGCTTTAAACAACCTTTGCTTGTAGGCTCAAAATGCTCACATCTATTGCGGTTCCTTCGTCTTGTGATTCTTGGACACTGGGAGTGTTAGGAACTTTGGAAGCATTTTGATCAGCAGTTGCTTGCTCAGCCTTGTGGAGAGTTTCGACCATCTCATACATCCAGTCTTGAACTTTCAATATGGTGGCTACGGTATTGGCATTGTTAATTGTCATTAGAGTCTTCACCGTCAAATCCTTTGTATCGCACTGAAGTGTCCTTTGGGTCCACGGATCCATGCATATTTGTGCTCATTGTGCCTAAACCACCTGTTACAGATGTAAGCAGAGTAGGATTTCCTGAGCTTCCTCGGTCTCCTTGACCCGTTGTCAAGTTTGGCCTTGGCTCAGTTCTGGCATGGGCGGAAGAAGTGCCCTGCGGCTGAGAAGGTATTTGATGTGTGTGGGTTACATTTAAGAGGATGGAGTTCAACTCCTCAGGTGAAAGGAAATGCAGTCGGGAAACCCTAGAGACCTTAGGGCGAGAACCAGTATTATCCTCTTGGGATAGAACTGGGGGGGGGGGGGAGGGAGTCTCCACGATGTGGTGAAGCAAGCTCACTTTCTGAGCTTGAGTGGTGTTCGATGGTGGTGTTGAATGGATGTGTGGCCATCCCAAGGACTACCGGAGCCTGTTGAGAGGCTGAGGTATCAGTCCGATCACGCATATGGCTAATGGGATCGGTTTTGTGTTTCTTGAGGATTGCAATGGGTTGATCATCCTCGTCAGAGTCATTTCTGGAGATATGTTGACTTGGTTCGACTATAGTGATCACTGGTGGAGTTTTCCTTTTCTTGGAGGGCTTGGAAGGCTTGGAAGCATCCTTTGTAGGAGTTCCTTGTTTCTTCTTGGAGGCCAATTTCTTTCTTCTTTGAGAAAGATTGGAGTGAGTAGTGGAAGAAAGGACTGTAGTGCCTTCAGGGTTTATGATTGTGGATGGATTTTGAAGAGGCAGGGTAGGAAGGTATAGGTCAATACCTTCCGTAGCCTCAATATGATCTGAGACATCAGCAGTCTCAAGACCAAGAGTGGAAAGAATGTGGATAATAAGTCTTCTAATTGGTCCAAAAATAGACTGATCAAATGAGGGATTGTACCTTTTGAGATCCTTGGTGACAAACAAGTTGATGTCACTATCCATGTCGATCCCTGCATCCGCATGAAGGTCTGAAATGTAGAGGGAGCAGAACCTTGCAAAAGTGAGTTCGGATGGGTTCTCCCTTGGGCTCTCCTTGGGAATGTATTGAAGAAAGTCATCCCATAGGATCTTCCCGTAGTTCACGTCATGAACTGTGAAGATACTCCACACCAGCTCTGGAAGTTTGAGTCCCATATTATCTGTGCCTCCGGTTCTGCTGGATAGACTGCGGATGACGAAATGGCAAACGAATTGCCAGACCACAGGCAATTGGCTTTTCTTGAATTCCCTAATTCCTTTAATCTTTTTCTGATATCCCATTTGGTAAAGTGCAGAAGTAACGTCCGCCATGGATGGGTGAAAATCTTGATGGAGGGATGAACAAGGAGGTTAATGGAAAAAAGAAACTTTTCTTTGGACAGAATGACCAAAGAATCGTTAACCAGGTTAAGATGAAATTCTTGTGGGTTTTTGAGTGGGCGATAAGCTAAGAAGGCACATTTGAAAAGGTTTAAGGTTGGGACAACGTCTGTGAAACCATCAAAGGGGCCAAACAGGGGGTGATTCTTTAGAAACTTGATCATCAGCTTGATCGGAGCATTGTAGGATGAATGATCTTCGAACACTGCTCGGAAGTTGCTGGAAGCAATCATGGGAGAGTTTGAACCAGTAGGGTTCACTGATCCAGATGCCTTGGATTGTTTCTTGGAAATACCGGATTTCACCATTGTAGGAGCTTGAGAGAAAGAACAGAGTGCTTGAAGGAATTTGAGAGGGAAGATTCAATGTTCAGAGAGCGTAAAGTGGTTTTAGGGAAGAAGAAGGGTTTATATAGGGACGAATTTGAACAGTAACTGTTTTTTACCCTAAGTAAAAAGAAAGGATAAGGTAAAAGGTCGTTTGGGGGGAATCTTTTGATATGGAAATTAAATCTCAGCCACATAATATAAAACGGTTTAAAAAGTTTTTGATATTTACCAAAAAAGGATTTGCATTTAATGAAAAAATAGACGTACATCATCATATCAAGTGATCGTGTGGTGAGGGGAAAAGAAGTTGTAACGGATGGGATGTGCTGGGTATGAGGAAAAAACAGATTAAGGATGTGTTTATGGAAACACGTTCTTTTTGTCATCATACCTAAAATAGGTCTGACACAAGGTTTATAAGAAAAGGAGAATGAGACGGTTTCTCAAGGAATGTTTTTATTTAATGTGTTATTTAATGAAGGATCATTAAATAGCACACCATGATTCAAGAATTAATGAATCAGTTGAGAAATTATCAATGTGATTGTGGATGGAAACTTCATTGCAGATGGATCCTTTGTCATTACGGATGGGTAGACATATGACTACAATAGAAGAAACTGAGGAGAGCACTTGTACAATAAGTTAGTAATAACAAACAAGGAGGACCAGTGAAGGATAAATATAATATATGGTTGCGGTACATAGACTGCGGTACAGAGGATATACCAAAACCATTTATTATAAGTAACTTTCAGTTAAGACCACAATAGAGACCAAGGATGGTCTGCGGTACCTATCAATTCAAGAAGAATTGAGGGTTCGGATTCATCATTCCTAACATTTGTAAGAAAGTGTTGAGCTTTGTAGAGTTAAGTGCCTTTGTGAAGACATCATCAATCTCTTCATGAGTAGGGACAAAGATGAGTTCAATGTTACCTTTCAGGATGTGGTCTTTGATGAAGTGATATCGTAGTTCAATATGCTTGGTCTTGGTGTGTTGAATAGGATTGTGAGAAATCGCTATAGCACTTTCAGAGTCACAGTAAATTGGTATCCGCAACATTTTGTAACCGTAGTCCATAAGTTGTGTCTTCATCCATAGAACTTGTGAACAACAGTTGGCTGCGGGCACATATTCAGCTTCTGCGGTAGACAATGATACACAACTTTGTTTCCTTGATGACCAGCTGACGAGTTTTCCACCCAGAAATTGACATTCACCTGACGTGCTTTTACGATCAAGTTTGCATCCGGCATGATCCGCATCTGTGAATGCTTGAAGACTAAAGTCATTGACTGCGGGGTATCATAGACCGATATATTTGCTTCTTTTCAGATACTGAAGAATTTGTTTGGCTGCGGTCATATGTGACACTTTTGGGTCAGCTTGATACCTTGTACATACACCAGTTACAAAGACAATGTCTGGTCGGCTTGCGATGAGGTACATTAGAGAGCTATGATACCTCTATAAGTCTTGTGATCCACAGATTCGCTTGAGGGATCAGCAAAGATCTTATATCCGAAGGCCATGGGGACCTTAGCCGAAGAACAGTTGTCCATAGAATATTTCTTCAACAGCTCAGTGGTGTATTTTCTCTAGATGAATGAATATCCCTTGAGGGATTTGTTTCACTTGAAGTCCTAGAAAGAAATTAATCTCTCTATTCATGCTCATTTGGAACTTGTTGGTCATGAGCTTAGCAAATTCATCCACCATTTCTTGATCAGTCGATTTGAAGATGATATCATCCACATATATTTGTACAAGCATAAGGTGGTCAGCATTTGCTTTTCTAAATAAAGTGGGATCAATTACTCCTTTTTATATCCAAACAAAACAAGAAATTCAAAGAGAGTCTCGTACCATGCTCTTGGGGCTTGCTTCAGACCGTAGACTACTTTTTCAAGTTTGTAGCAATGATCAGGGAATTCAATACTTTCAAAGCCTGGAGGTTGCTGAAGATAAACCTCTTCTTTTAATTCCCCATTGAGAAATGCACTCTTAACGTCCATTTGGTATACCTTGACGTTTTTGTGGGCTGCGTATGCTAAGAAGATTCAGATGGCTTCCATTCGTGCCACCAGAGCATATGTTTCATCATAGTCAACACCTTCAAGTTGACTGTAGCCCTTTGCAACTAGTCTTTCCTTATTTCTGATGACCGTACCAGATTCATCTAACTTGTTCTTGAACACCCATCTTGTAACAACAATGGTGTGGCCTTGTGGTATTGGAACGAGTTGCCATACCTTGTTCCTTTTGAATTCTTCCAGTTCTTCTTGCATTGCAGATATCCAATCAGGTTCTAATAATGCTTCTTTGATCGTTCGGGGCTCAACTGAGGACATAAATGCTGCGTAGTGACAATGATCAGATAAGTCCTTGGAAGATCGAGTCTCGATACCTACAGATGGGTTGCCAATGATTTGACCTGGTGGGTGGTCCTTCGTCCATACGTGTAGACGGGGTTGTAGATGATCAGCAGCTGCGGTAAAGGGAATGTCTTCAATATCAGAAGAATCCAAGATTGGAGATGACAGTTCCCCCTAGATTTGAGAACATCCTGTAGAATCATCTTGATTTATTGGAACGAGAATGGAATTTTCTTGAGCAGTTTGGAGAGGTTCCCCCTGGATTGCTGATGGGAGTTCCTCTGGAATCTGAGAAGGTTCCCCTTGGACTGCGGATGGGAGAGTGATAATCCTTGAATCGGTTCTTGTGTCAATATTCTCTATGAGTTCATCATCCGAATCCGAAGATACATTTGATGGTAATGATTCTTTGCAGATAGGAACTTGAGCAGCATCAAGTACTGGAACCTTGATGGTTGTTGCTTGATCCGGAGTAGAGCTTTCCCCCTCAACCGGAGAGGTGAAAGTATTGAGAGATGCTACTTTGGATAGTGATGGACCAGAAACATCAGCGTGTTGTTGTTGAGCGGCCGGTGACACAAGAACTTCGGATAGTTTCGCCGTTTCAACAGGGTCAAAAAGATCGTCATAATTGACTTCAACTAGATTTAAAGGACCGGAAGAGGCAGGAATATCGCTTTCCATGATTGCGGTGGTTTCAGTGGATGGAGGGGTGTTACGGATGTGAGAATCATCAAATTTTACATCGAAGCTTTCAATGATTAACCTTGTACGTCTGATGAGGACCCTGTAAGCAATTTTGTTAGTGGAATAGCCAAGGAAGATGCCTTCATCAAACTTCAGTGTAAACATGTTAAGCTGATCTTTGTTGTTGATCACAAAACATCTACACCCAAAGATATGAAAGAAGCGAATATTTGGTTTGCGGTTGTTGAGGCCCTCATACGGTGTTTTATTGAGGCGTTTGCACACAATGCTTCGGTTTTGTACAAAGCATGCGGTAGCTACTGATTCAGCCCAGAAGTAGAGAGAAAGGTGTGCGAAGTTGAGCATGGATCTGGCTGCTTCTACTAGTGTGTGATTCCTTCTCTCTACTACTCCATTTTGTTGTGGTGTATAAGGAGCTGAAAAGTTGTGAGTGATGCCTTTGGACACCAAGAAACTGTTGAGAGGATGATTAGTAAACTCGGTTCCATTATCACTGCGGATACGTCTTCCTGGCAACTTGATCTAAAGTTCTATTTCCTTGATGAAGTTGATGAGAATTTGCGGTGTTTCTGACTTGAGTCTGAGGAAGAAAACCCATGTGAAGCGTGTGAAGTCATCTACTATAACCAATATGTGCTTTTTGTGATAGAGACTGGCTACGGTTGATGGACCCCAGAGATCAATGTGCAGGAGCTCAAGTGGTTCAGAAATTGAAGAGTTAATCACCATGGGATGACTTGCTTTGGATTGCTTACCACATTCACATGTAGGACAGAGAGTATCATTGCTAAACTTGAGAATAGGGAGTGCTCTGACTAGTTCTCCAGTGACCAGTGTGTTGATGTATCTGAAGTTGAGATGAGCTAGCTTGTGGTGCCACAGCCAGCTGACTTCGGATACAACTTTGGAAAGGAAACATAGCTGTGGTTTGCCTATGATCAGAGAGACATCCAGAGGATACATAGTACCCTCGGATCGAGACTTGATCAAACATGAGCTCCTATCACTTGTCATTACATAACAAAATTGATCATCAAATTCAACTCGATGGCCTGCCTTACATAATTGGCCTACACTAATGAGATTGTGTTTAAAGTTTTCTACATAAGCAACCTTTTGAATAGAGAAGTTCCCCGTAGTGAGTACACCGTAACCTCAGATGATTCCATTAGCATTGTTGCCAAATGTGACATTTCCACCGTTGCAAATTGGCCTAAAATCCCGAAGGTATTCTAACCTTCCGGTCATGTGCAAGGAGCAGGCACTGTCGATTAACCATTCATCTTCTTGTTCCTCCTTGCACAAAGCGTAAGAATTACATGGTTAGTTTAGGCATCCAAACTAGTTTGGAGCCTGGAACAATAGATGAGTTTATGAATGATACATGGACCGAGGTTGCAGGGACTCGTTTCATGTCAACTTTTAATCGTAGTCCTGGGTGTTTGTGTAGTTTTGGAGTGTTGTGTGTTTTTGAAAAGGAACAAGGTTTTTGATTCCAACTAGATTTGACATAGGATGAATCTTTTTGGAAACTACACTGACATTCACAGGTTGAGATTTTGTCTTTTGTTCTGACACCACGTTTGGTCAGCGGTCTAAAGGATGAGTTGTTGGGCTTGTGACTAGTCCGAGGTTGAAAAGATCTGACATGAGTGTTGTTTGGTTTTCTAAAAAGTTTGTTTTGAAAAAAGGTTTAGCACGTGTAGATCTTTGTGTCCTTTTTGTTGGATTTGGTAGAATACCCTTCCACTTGTTAAAATTTTGATGTGACTTTAAAAGTGTTGGAGTGGGTAAGATACCTTTCCATTTTGGATCATCTGAGGAATAGACTTGAAAACCATTGTTTCGAAAAGACTTTACACCTTTTTGGGTTGTGTCAGATGAATTAGGAATGACTGTTGAAACTGTACATTCCTTTTTGTATGTTTTCTTGATGGTAGAGTTTTTTGAAAAATAGTGAGAGAAAACAAATTTTTCTATACTTTTGGACTTTTGAAATCTGACATGCTCCTTGTTTTTTGAAAAAGGTTGTCTATTTGTGCCTCGGGAGCGAATTTCCTCTTTGAAAGCCCTTTTAGCTAAGGATTTTGGTGAACCGCAGTCTCTGTTGTTCAACTGCGGTTTCCTAGAACCCTTTGAAATTTTGTGAAAATGTGGGCTTGAGTCATCCGAACTTGAAGATTAAGGGATTTGAGAACATTGACCCACTTCAAAGTTTTCTATGGGTAATTCATGATGAATTGTTTGAAGAGTGGCAGAACTTTTGTTCGAAGACTGCGGCAGGGATGACTTGACTACCACAGAGTAAGTCTTAGTTGGGACTTCAGTGGGACTTTTGTAGGACTTTTGACTACATTATGAGACACTGCGGTCTGAGGGCAGAGATGGAAATTCTTTCGAGACTTCGGGACCCTCAATGACTATTTTTCATCAAATACGGATGAGGTTTAAGAATTTGGGTAAGTGGTGCCACATATAGGAATTTGATCACATGTGTGACCCGAAACCTCAGGCATAATTTCCTCAATGACACAATTATTGCTTAGATTATGCAGTCTACCAAAGTGAGTTTTGATATCTTCGGGAAAGGTTTTGCCATTGACTGGGAAATGAAATTCTCAGTCTGGAGGGACATACAGTCTGTCTTTGTTGAACCGGAGTGAGGAATCCATTGTGGTAGGAAATCCATTTGACCAACCCCAATTGTATGTGTTGTCCACGGTTCCATTATTAACTAGATTTTCAATAGCTTCACTTTAATTGTACAATTTTTCCATTAAAAGATTTAAACGTACAATTTCACTCTGAGCTAAATCTCTTTGGTTCAAAGCTATTTCTAGTTAGGTTTCACTCAATATTCTTGCATCATTTTCTAACTCTAAATCTCTTTCTAACATAGCCATTTTGAATCTTTTGTTATCCAATTGTCCTTTAACATGAAACATCTCCTGTGACGTAATGTTCTTCTCATCTAAGGCTTTGTTATAGTCTGTAAGGACGGCAACACATGTGTCATTAAGATCATCTATGTAAGGTTGACAACCATGCATGCTATAATTTAGAGTTTGGATCATGAGTTTTACCTGTTCGACGATGCTTAGAGTTCCATCCTTTTCCATGTAGCAGTAGTTCTTGTCCAGCTTTGTAGACCCATCATCATCCGCAGTTTCCAGCATGCAAATCTTCCCTTTTCCTTTGACACTGCTGATGGCTTCATCTTCGTCTCCGGATGACCAAACTTGATGGTCTCTTTTGACATGGGCTACGTATGCCCTTGCCTTTTCCTTATCTTCTAACTCTTGAGCCATTCTAAGGTAGAAGGATCTGTCTTTTACTACATTGGCCTTACAATCTCTTGCAAAGTGATTCTCTTTGTTGCATTTATGGCAAACTACAACATCAGTCATGTCTTTTGAGGGAGTACCGGAGTCAGTGGTTTGAGTAGACTGCAGTGCTTCCTTTGGTTGAGTAGACTGTGGTGGTGGGTGAGAACTTTTAGGATAATGAGATTGATTGTTTTATGGGTTGAAGTTTCGATTGAAAGGTGGTTTGTTGAATTGTTGATTTTTGCGAAAAGAGTGAGGTGGTAGTCGGTTGAATTGTTTGCTAACTAGAGCAATCGCCTTTTGAAACTCTTTTTCATCATCATACTCTGAATCAGATTCGTATGACTGCGGTGGAGTGTCATACGAGGGAGAGTAAGATTGATTATGTGGAGCTTGTGCTATGAGAGCAAGTGGTCCTCCGAAGTCTGCACATTCTTTGAGTACGGTGGATTCTTGTGCTTGCAGTTCTCCATAGAGCTTGTAGAGTGACAAAGAATGAATCTTTCTATCACCTTGGACTATCATCTTAGCTATAGTCCAATGTCTTCCCAAACCATTAAGAAACTGAAGATTTGTTTCATGATTACTACGGATGGTGCCCGAATTGGATAACTTGGTGACTCTCAGGTTGAACCTTTTGAAGGAGTCTTCCAAACTTTCGCAAGTATGAGCTTTGAAGTTGTTAAACTCATTGAGTGCGGTTGTAAGCTTCTTGTCTTGTGCTTGTTCTGAGCCTTTGTACAGATTCTTGGGAACGTCCCATATCTCTTTTGCTGATTCGCAATTTATGATAATATCGAAGTTGTCAGGAGAAACTCCACAGGAGATTTCTTAAAAACCAATAGCATCATTTTCCATTTTATTGAGATCATCCTTGGTGGGACGGTTCATGACTGGTTGACCTCCTCCTAGTTTGGTTGTAGCTCCATTAGATTAGACTGGTGTAAGGACTGGGACATATGATCCTTCCTCTACGGAAAGCCATACATCTCTTCCAAGTCTCCTTAAGTATCTTTCCATTCTTTGTGACTAGTGATGATATTCATTTGCTACCAGTATTAGGGCTCAATTAGAACCACCAACACTGTTGGAAACATTCAAAGATAACGATTGTGACATTTTTTTTAAGAAATGAGCTTCAGTGGTATAGAAGGCCCTTTGAAAATCAGAGTTCCATTTTCAAAAAGCAACGACACTGGCTTTGATACCAATTTTTGAGAGAAAAACTTTGAGACACACTTGAACAAACGTTAGAACAATTATATCGCGGAATAGTTAATCTCGAAGGATCTAAAATCTCAACAATAATATTTAGAGTTAGATGGTTAAAGAGTTTGTTGCGGAAAAGTAAATAAATGGAAATGACAACAACTGTTATATCAAGTATACACATAAGTTGATTCATAACGAGGAATGCATTCAAGCCAAGTTAATAAGTGAGATCAAACTTACTTATTAAGTCACAAAAGACTTGCTCCAAATAGAGATTGTTATCAGTTATGTGAGAGTAAGAAGTATGAGTAAGAGAGATTGAAAAGATAACTTCAGAGATGTGTATTCAGAATAATAGATGCGTTTAGAATACAAGAGAATGAGCTCTATTTATTTAAACTCACGAAGTACACTAGATTACATCTCTAAGAGTAGCCATGCAAGGCATACTGGACAATAGAGAGTATTACAATAAAAGACATGTAAAGTAATCTAGTAAGGGATTTCGGTAGATAGAGACTTCGAATGCGGTTGCCGATGAAGGAGCTTGACTGCGGGTGCTTGTTGGTTGCGGTAGCTGAAGTTCAAGAGGGTCACTTTTTATGAACCAACCTTATTCAGGGTATGCTTAATTTTTCTTTGGGTATGAACTGTGAACTATGAACTACGAA
The DNA here is from genome assembly GCF_051521515.1 of Lactuca serriola. Classification (NCBI taxonomy): domain Eukaryota; kingdom Viridiplantae; phylum Streptophyta; class Magnoliopsida; order Asterales; family Asteraceae; genus Lactuca; species Lactuca serriola. The sequence continues at coordinate 174,957,025 of NC_136411.1, read as the reverse complement.
ACATGTGTTTTAAAATTAAAATCCAATTTTATCTTTCTTTGGTATAAAAATATATATTTTTTTTGAACAAATGGGGGAAATGCCCTCTTTTTTTTTGTTGGTTTGCTGGGTACATAAGGGCAAGAACAAGATTGTTCTTGTATTTCATGACTGGAATCTTTGTAGAATGAAAGGAAACATGGGGTTCATTAAGAGGAAACATAAAAGAGAGGTGTGAGTGGAATCACGAATTCTAATTTTATTGGCATTTGTTCACGAATTGTATGAGATCATGAATCCAATTATGTTGGAATGGAATCATGAATTATAATTCTGTTGGAATGGAATCACGAATCTATTTCTCTTTAATGGGTTTTACGTGACTTTATTTTGGTTTGCTTCTTTATGCTTGAATTTTATCTTATATTGTTGGTTTATAATGATCAAGTGTTGAATACCATTATTTTTGTAGGTACGAAACGAGAGATATCAAAGCAAAACATGGTACATATGAAACTTACTACATTCTACTAGAATGGAATCTTGAATTCTGATTATGTGGGAATAGAATTTTGAAGATGAACATTGTATGGGATGAAGATGAACAATGACCACCAATCTTCCAAAAAGAATGGATTATTCTACCAGAATAATATACAATATAATGAAAAAATATATATGTAATAGTATATTCTGGTAGAATGATTCATATATTTTGTTTTTTGTGTTATAAATAAGTGTAACATTCGCATAGAATAGTATATAATTTTTTTTCTTTTCTTAGAATGTAATGAATGTTTTTTAACTTGTATCCAAAATTTTGTTATTTTTCAAGAAGTTCATTAAATCAAAATATATATTATGTCAGAATGTGTAACTATTGTACGGTTCAATCATATTTGTTATTTTTCAATATATTGATAAACATATTCCGTCAGAATTTTCGAATTAGGAGAATTATCATCCATACAATCGGATTTTTAAAATTAATAGAATCTATTTTACTTAAAATATGTAATTTTCTTTTTTTAAATTTATGTTAATTGACTAAAATACCCTTAGAATGAAATTAGTTGGTATTTTTTTTAATTATATTTAATTTAATAATATGTATTATTCACTTCCCAAAATTAAGTAAAAAATGATTGGTCCACAATTATACATACAATAACACAATACTTAGTTTGAATAGAATAACCTAAGCATATATATATATATATATATATATATATATATATATATATATATATGTATACTTTTCATCTCTCTCTCTATCTCTCTTTCTCTCTCTCTCTCTCTCTCTCTCTATATATATATATATATATATATATATATATATATATATAGAGAGAGAGAGAGAGAGAGAGAGATAGAGAGAAGAGAGAGAGAAAGGAGATAGATAGAGAGAGAGATGAAAAGTATAACATATGTATGAGTTTTAATTATCTTTTTGAAACGGTACAATTACAACACACAAAATATATGTTTAAAATATTTTCGACATCACCCTATATAACATATGATCAATATATTAACAATTAAACCATAATATACAACGACTGTATTACAATAATCCAAAAACGAAGAAAATATAAAAACAATTTAGTATAACAAACTTTCAAATTAAAAGCTCTAATATAATATCATATCTCCAAAAGTGGTCATAAGACCTCAACCAAACACAACAACCTTTAAGTTTGTTTTCTTTTTGAAATTTGTATATGATTTGTATGCATATCTTCTCAAAAGATTGGCATTTCTATAGTAAACTTTTCACTAAATGCTAATTAAACATAATATAAGTTATAAAACTTTTGAGTGTTAAATCACAATTAAGTAAACTTTTGAGTTGCATTAGTTAAAAAATGGGGTTTCAAATGTATGTGGCTTGAGAAATTTAAAAAAGAGGGTTTCAAATGCATGAGATTCAAGAAAAAATGCTAGTTTTATAAGTATGTATGATATATATATATATATATATATATATATATATATATATATATATATATATATATATATATATATATATATATATATATGGAAAAGTTCGATAGAGTACCATTATTAGTCAACGAACCAATCCAAAACGTCAAAATTTAAAGCGATAAACGACAAAAGGTAGGGTTGTAGAATTTTACAATGGATGCACATGCACCGGATTATAACAAAACTCATTTTTTTTAGTTTAAGTTTTTTAGGTCATGTTTTGTATAAAAAAAATAAACTAAATATACCATTGTTCATGATTTTTCGTCCTTTTTCCATAGAGATCCATAATGATATATAAAAAATGATTTTTTAAAAAAAAAAACCCCAATTCATTTTTTTTTTGTTTGTTGAAAAGTTAAGGTCTATTTTTTATATCAAAAAGTTGATAAATATATCAAAATTATACTTTTTGGTACTCTTTAAACATAAATTCATATTGATTTTAAAAAATCGATATTCCAGTTCAGATTCACATTGTAAACCTGTTCAGATTTATATTATGAACCTGCTCAGATTCACAGTGTGAATAATAGTAAGTCAGATTCACAAATAAATCCATTTGTTGATTTACAAAACTAATTTATGAGTATTGAAAACGTTAAAATACTATAAACTACATGGAATATATTAATTCATATGTAAATTTCACTAAGTTAATTTGCGAATAACCAAAGAGTTGAAATAGTAAGTCAAATTCACATTGTGAATGTTACAAATTGAAATATTTACAGTTTAGACTCACATTGTGAATCTGAATTGATTGAGCTTTTTCACATTGTGAATATTAAAAATTTAAATATTTACAGTTTAGATTCACAGTGTGAATTTACACTGATCGATTTTTTTTAATCGGTGTTGATGTTTATTAATAGAGTACAAAAAATAAATATTTTTGGTATAATTAGTTTTTTTTTTTTGATAAAAATAAACTTAAATATTGAAAAAAAATAACAAAATGAAGTGGGTATTTTTGAAAAAAAAAAGTTTGTTTTTTATATATCAACATGAATCTCTATGGAAAGAGGACGAAAAATCGTGAACAACAGTATATTCATTTTTTTTTCGATAAAAAATGTGGCGTAAAAAAATTTAAATGAAAAAAACAGGTGATTTTTTGGTAAAGAGTTTGATTTTTCAGTATAATTAGGTGTGTGCGTCCAATGTACAAATGTACATCTATTTCCTTGGTCGTTGATCATTATGATTTGTAATGCCCGTATTTCTAGGCAAAACATTAATATGATGATGTAATAGTTAGGGTCAATAATTGTAACTCATTTTGAAGTAATAAAGAAGAATTACTTGAATATTATGTGAATTATATGATTTTATTTGCATTATACTTAATTATAAAATATAATAAATTATGAATGAAAATAAGCACCAAAAATAAAAATATAGATAAACCAGATATCTATGAAGAAAGTTGTAGTGGTCGTGACAAAGATTCTGAAGTTATAAAGAACGTTGAAATCCGAGTTATCATGAAGAAATTATGACTAGTCGAAGTTTCGCAACAAAACCGATACGATACTATGTGACGTAAAAAGTGAGTTTATGATAAAGTTCTTTTTAGCCTTAACAATCTAAATGAAAGTCATTGTACACGTTATACCGAGAGCGTGCATAAAAAGAACGTCCAAATCTGACTTTGTATGAGGAAGTTATGAATTTTCTAAGATTTGACATAGCGGTGTACAACCCGAAATTTGAATTTTAGATCGATCAATTTTTAGACGACACAACCTAAATGAGAATTGAATATCTCATTAATAGGAGTTAAACAATAAAAAGACAGTCGAAAACGAAGTCCGTATGTAGAAGTTATGAATGATACACGGTCGTTAAACAATGTAATCTTCTCATTCTGTTAAATTTAAAATCGGTCGAGAATTAGCCGATGGAGTCAAAAGAAGAGTTATAGATCTAGTCAATACCTACACGTGGATATAAAGGACGTTGAAATGGAGCTCGTATGCAAAAGTTACACGGTTTAGAAGTCGGAAGGGTGCTGCAGTGAAGTTGGTGATGTGGCGCAATCTGATGACGAAACGTGGCACCAACTCGACGAGTTGCACCAGCAACTCGACGAGTTGGGCCACAAACTCGACGAGTTCACCCCTTTTTTAGCCTGTAAATACCCCCGAGAGTTCCTTCATTTTTCATACCAAAATCCACTTTATCTTCTCTCTACTCACTCTCTAAAACTCCCAAAACACCCCCAAAAGTGTAGGAGACTTACCTAGCACTAGGAGAAAGCCCCGGATCGCCCGAGGCTATGAGAAAAAGAGTTTTTTGGTTTAGAGGTCTGCCCCCTTTAGAGCCCGGTTTTCAAGAAAACCTCCCGGTTTCGTCGAAGCGAAGCGTTGTCCAAGTTGGAATCACAACCTTTGTAACGCCTTGTTCCGAATTGTGTTCCTAATTCGGGAATGTGGCTTGAATATGGGCTATCATAAAGCTTAGGGCCTTTGGAAGAGAGAGATCTAGACCCATTTAGGTATGTACGATGTATTGGAGGTAATTCGGGAGTTGAGTGGTGCATTTGAGCCTAGGGGCATATCGGTAAAGTGGCAGTTCGAACTCTTTATGAATTTTGGATTTTCGTTCGGAAGGTTTTGAGGTGAGGATAAGGTGATAGATGCGTAGAGCTTTTCGCCACCTTTCCATGGATATAAAGAACGTCAAAAACGGAGTTGAAACGAAGAAGTTATGGTCGTTTGAAGTTGGAGTGGTTCGCGTGAGTGATTGTTGACTTGTTGACCAAGTTCATTTAAGGCTCACGACATGAGCATTAAGGGATCACGACGTAAGATTCACCTGATGCACCAAAACCCTTATTTTTGGGTATTTAAAGGTATGGGATGTTTAGGGTTGCTTCTACTCCGCCTCTTTTACCTCTAAGACCTCTGGAAACCCTAATCTAAGCCTCCATAGAAGCCCTTGAGCCATCGTTGGTGCTAATGGTGTTTTGTTTCCCTTCAAGAAGAAGAAGAAGGTGCTCTTGTGGTGACGCATTTTGGCACGATAAGCTCATCTTTGTGGACTAGGTGAACTTGTGAGCTCCAGTAAGGTATAAAGATCCTACCTTTTTCATTTGAGGTTGCTAGATCTAAGTTATGATGACCTTCTTTTCATGGGATCTTGAAGTATCATGCATGGGGTCCATAAAGTTAGCAACTTTATGGACCATTGAGTCATTTGCTATGCTAGAACCCTTGGATCTGGATTTTTGGTGCAAGTTATGAGCTTCAAGTTTGAATCTTGATGTTTATACCCATCTTTTGACAAAAAAAGCTTCGATTTTTATGGTCCTTGGGGTCAAGGAAGACCCCTAGACTATCCCATGTTATGGCTTAATGGATTAGGAGCTTAATGCTCATTTTTGGCCAGAAATGGACTCACGCGTGAGGAATGAAGCCTCACGACGTGAGCACGGATTCGAGGGAGTTCTTGGACAGAAACCACGACGTCACGACGTGGGAATAACGGGTTCACGACGTGAGCAGTTGCTGTGCAAATCTTGGACTCTTTGATGATGGGCTAGCTTGGCTTTGGACTTGTCTTTTGGTTTGGGCTCTTAATGGGCTAAGGATTTAAGAGTAATGGACTTCTGGTTGGGCTTGCCTTTCTAGGCTTTCCCTAATGGGCCTTGGATGATGAATTGAGCCTTAGTGGGCCCAATGTAGTTAAGTCTTGATTAGGCCCACTGGACTTGGACCTTTGGGCCATCGAAAAGTCATTGGTTCAGAAAAGTAAATGGGATTTAGGAAAAGGCCCATGTAAGGGTTTAGGCCAAATTTGGAAAAATTGGGCCATTGATGGACTTTATTAGACTTTATGGTTTTGGGCTTTAGGCATGGACCAATTAGATCAGGGGTGAAATGGTCATTTTACCCTAAGAAGGATTTCTGAGTTTGGACTAAGTGATGTCTTGGTACTGATAGCTCGGGGAGCCGAAAGAGTAGCAGTTCAGGGAATTGCCAGTTATCAGCCAGAGGAGTATCAACAGGGCTTCAGGAATACAAGGTGAGTTATCCTCACTATACTCAAGGGTCTAAGGCACCAAGGCCGGGCATTTTTGGATTGTTATCCTGATATGTTATGATGTTATGATTTGTTAGATCGGTATCCTGGTAGATAGGGTGTTATATGTTGTTCTGATCTGTTAGATCGGTATCCTGGTAGATAGGATGATATATGTTGTGATATGTTATCTCAATATCCTGGCAGATAGGATAGTTATATGCTAGTATGATCTGTTAGATCGGTATCCTGGTAGATCGGATGTGGTTATGATTAGTGACCTATAGTTGGTCTGATTGTCTGTATGCTAGTTGTTATGCCAGTTAGGTAGATCCGTAGGACTACCTATAGTATTATGTGATTATCTGTATGTGCATTAGTTGTGTTATATGTCCACATATTACGTGGGATGGGTTGAGGTGAAAATGCTCCTTGCGGTAACCAACAAACTCTGGAGCATTCCAGATACGAGCTGAGGGAGACACGTACTGTGGGCTCGATGGCAATCCAAATGTGAGACGTGGGCTCGGAAGGCAATCCAGACTCACACTGTGGGCCCAGGGGTAATCCAGACTCACACTGTGGCATTCTAACCCAATGGTTGAGGTCCTAGGGTATTCCATCCCGATGGATGATTAGACCCATAGTATGCTATTTGCGATTATATGTGTATTGTTGTGGGTATGGGTATTTTGGGTAACTCACTAAGCTTTCGGGCTTACAATTTCAGTTTATTGTTTTAGGTTCAGCGGATGACCGCGGGAAGGCGAAGGCGTGACCGTACACTTCCTCGATTGATGAATATGATTTCTAGGAACTCTGATGTTTAAACTATTTTGAAAAACAAATTATAATAACTGAGTGGTTTTAAATGATTTAAAAGTTTTGAATTGGCTCGAATTTTATGGGTGTTACAACCTAATTAAGTGAGTACATAGTTACTTTAATCTTGCACATAGATATGAAGTATTTTATATAAATTACGTGCTATGTGTGCATATTATCTGTTTATCTTGAGATCTATTTTGGATGAAAGATTTAAACTTTTTCAGATCTAAACTATATATGTACTTTATACCTTGAGATCTATGTTGGATGAAAATTTTAAATATTTCTTATCAGATCTAGATTGTATATGTATTTTCTTTTTAGATCTAAACCTTTTTCTTCAGATCTGAATTACATATGTATTTTCCTTTCAGATTTAAACCTGTTCTTCAAATCTGAACTGTATATGTGTTTTCTTTTCAGATCTAAAGTTTTTATTCAGATCTGAATTGTATATGTATTTTATATCTAGAAATATGTTGGTTAAAACATGGGTAGATGAAATAGCTGGTGTGTGATGAAAGATGAGTTGGAAGATGGGATGAAAGGTGATATAGATTACGAGATGACGACGAGGGGTGAAAAACGAGAGAAACCTTTACCCAAGCGTTGGCCCCGTCATCTAGCAGAGTATGGATGACAACCATAGACTATTTTAGATGGTCCATGGAATACTAGCAGGCTTGCAACCTGTAGGTGTTGTGAACGATATGTTCATCCGGTATACTCTAAAAACCCATTGACATCTATTTCAGGTGGATTCCCGCAAATAATACTGTCAATAAGTGAGATAAAACCTAGAAGCTATGGACTTAGCCCCTGTTGGACGAACCATGGCAACTATGGATTTAGTGCCTGTTGTATAAACCCCAACGATGATGGACTTCGTGCCTATTCCTTAGGACAATCCATAGGAATGAGTGATAGATGATTCTTAGGGTAGATCCTTAAGAAATAAAGAACATAATGTGGATGAGTAATTGGCTTAATTGTTGATAAAACATAATAACTTTATTATTGTGGGTTGAAAACCCTATGTACTCACCAGGTTTCCCAACCTGACCCACTTAGTTTATTTGTATCACATGTGTCGATAGCTACACTACTCTGAGAGATTGAAAGAGATGTAGACCACTAATGTAACGGAATGAAAGTTCTGTTTATGCTTATGTTTCTGTATTGACGATGACATCCCAAAATTTTAAAATAAATAAAATACATTTGTTCGGAAATGCCTTGATTACATATTTATCATGTTTTTCTGGGGACAAATTCCGCAACACTTTTCTTTAAAAAGTTACTCTAATTTGAAAATAAAGCATAAACAAATCGGTCTTTTCTGGCTGTAAAAATGGGGATATCACGGTTGGTATCAGAGAATTAGTTTAAGTGAACTAGGAATTTGTAGGATTTCTAGACTTAAACTTAGAGTGTTAAGCGATGACTGTGAGATGAGTGTCTATCATGTTTTAGACACAAGCACTAGTTTATTTTAGGAAAGATGCCTAAAATGTTTTTATGTGCCAAATGATTTATATTATAGCTATAAAGATGCCTTATATGCTATTATTTGATCGGATCTATGGTCTGTTGCCAACCAAATCTGGAAACTTTATGTGTTCAGATTTCTAAACGTTTAATTACGGTATTAGAACTAGCATATAACTTTTGGAGTGATGAGGAGATTTATACGTCTATTGTAAATAAATCCTTTCTATCTAAATTCTCCTCACTACACACCGAACGTCTGATTGTGGTGTATAGGTCGACATGGTGAGCACTCGAAGTGGATCCAGAAACGGTAACCCACAGCCTGAGCCACAAGTGATTGAGCGTGCACTAGAAGTAGCAGTTGCACCTAAGCCAATCATGATGGCAAGAGTACAGGAAATGGTGTGAACGATGTTGGATCAATAGATGGAAGAGACAAGGCTTTTACTTCAACAAAGTAAGGACGAACTTATTGTGCCAGTATGCCAGGCACCAAATCTTGAGGCAACCATCTAGGTTGCTAAGTCGGTTGAAGAAACGATCAACAATAGGACCGCCAACAAGGTTGAAGTTGGCAAGAAGAGGAAATTTGAGGGATCTTCAATGTCCAACAAGAGCAACATGTTCTCAAAGTATGAAAAGGAGGAGGTTAAGAAAAATGGTGCGAGAAGTACAAAAATAAACACTCTAGAAGGGAGGTGACTTGCTTCAAATGTGGAAGGACTAGGCATTACGCCAATGAGTGTACATTTAGCAAGAGGGTGTGCTACGGGTGTAGGGAAGTAGGACATATTTCTAAGGACTGCTCGAGGAAAAATGAAGCCGCAAGAGCAAATTCACCTCCAAAGTCGAAGGCAAGAGCATCTTAGACAATCCTCGACGAAGAAGGTGACAACGCAAGGAATCACGAGTAAGGATTTTCTATCCGAAGATCAAGATATGTAGTAGCCATGCGGGTAGTATCATGTGGTGTAGCCTATTAGAGGCAGAGTGTAGGGTAAACTTGAACATCTATGTAATTGTTTCAAGAATTAATATAAACCTTGGTTTTCTTATCTGACGTGTTAAATGATTATGTGAAATTCTTGAATGGTGACTTGGAAAACTGCGAGATAATACTTGGGACGAGTATGGGTATGTGTGAATGGTAGTAGAGGCCTATACTACCGGAAGCACAAGACTCGAACTTGGATCAGGGAAAGTCACAAGGTTACCAAGGCACTAGTAATTGATTCTGTTTTGTTCATATTAGTCGTTACCATCGTTTCGGTAATGACTAAGAATATGATTGTTAATCCGACCCTAGTGGTCATATCAAATCGAGTCCGAATAAGATGAGTATGTTACGTGGTTCAAATAACCAAGATCGATGTAGCATCCAAATTAAGCCAGAAGATTGAAGTGAAAGATAATCGAAGCAATCAATAGAAGTATTGTAACCGTTGTTAAGCTAAGAAGCTTGTAGGTAGAAGTGCTACATGCTAGAATGTGATTATATTCCATTAAAACATGAAGGAAGGTATATTCCATTCTAGAATTTGACTCTAAATGACCTGAGTCTAAGCGTTTCATCATACGACAGGATGTCATTAGGACATGTCCCATTGGTCTGTTACGGTAATCAAAGTAAAGAACTTATCTTAATTTAAGTATGTTTAAGGAGCAGGAGTCTCCAATAAGGATTGAGTTTGTAACTCAAAGGTTACGATTGAAAGTCAAACATGGAATGGAGAGCGGTTGCAAGATCAAGCACCACCTACAAACAAGAATTCCAAAAGTTAGATACTCATTCAAAGGAACATAATAGTTACGACTATTACCTAGGATGAAGAGATAACGTATGGAATCATTATACAATCCATATCTTGTTGATGATTCTGGGACGATTTGAAAACTTCGTAGTCTATGGCGACGCATCGGGAGTTGGGTTGATTTGTGTTCTGACCCAAAGAGATAAGGAGATAGTGTATGTATCTCAACAACTGAAAGAGCACGAAAAGATCTACCCTACTCATGATCTGGAGTTGTCAGCGGTAGTATTCACCTTAAAGATATGGAGGCATTATCTTTATGGAACAAAGTGCAAACTTTTCACTAATCATAAGAGTCTCCAGTATCTCTTTAATCAGAAGGAATTGAATATGAGGCAACAATGTTGGCTAGAGTTACTCAAGGTTACGACTGTGAGATACTCTGCCACCCCGATAGACAAAATGTTGTAGCTGATGCTCTAAGTTGAAAAGAAAACCTTGAAAGAAAAAGGCCAAGAGCATTAAGAATAGAAGTTGTCTCAACAATTATGGAAAACATTAAGAAAGATCAAGAAGAAGCTTCTGAGAAGAATGACCGAAAAGAAGAACGTTTAGGCAAAACGTTAGCGTTCTGTACAAACGGTCAAGGATTGAGGGAGGATATTCTAAGATAGGATTTGGGTACCAAAGAAGGGACGAGTAAGAGATCTTCTGATGGAAGAAGCTCACAAGACCATGTACTTAATTCATCCAGGCAGCACTAAGATGTGTTGGATTAGGTGTCTAAGCCCATAACTATTTTGGTATGTACATGACCCGATTATGAGCATGGTCCTTTTGGGTTGCCTTCAACTTAGAAACTGATAGGATGATTTATGGAGAAAGAGGATTAATTGTGATTTATTAATATGTTATGTGAATAATATATTAAAAGAGAAATCATATGGTTTAATTAATAGTGATCAAGAATTAATTTAGAATTAGTTTTGTGGTCAAAAGATATTAATTAAATCAATGGGACTAATACTGTAATTATAAGATAGTTACAAAGTTGGGCTTAGGATCCATAAGGAAGCAATAGACGAATTCAATATGGGAGTCCATATAGAAATCGTCCAAGGGGCCTTCTGGAAGGATCCTTTGGGCTGCTTAAGGACTAAGCAACTGGATTAGGGTTTTGACTGAAACCCTAATTGCTCAGCTATATAAGCAACCCTTGGGCATGCCAAAATGAGGTCTAGAAACCCTAGAAGGATTCCATAGCCGATTTTGAGCCTCTCCTGTCTCTCTCTCTTGTTTCTTCCTTGTTGCTTGTTTTATTTGTGACTCCATTAGAGGTGAGACATTTGAGGCACTAAGCTTTCAAAGGTCAAGAAGTTCTTGTTATTATTACATAACAAGTTGAGGTAATCATTCTAACTTGTTTATTATGTCTATTTCAAAATAAGCATGCTAGATTAGGGTTTATTGCTTTGGTATTCAATGGTGTATGTTCAAATTAGAAAAACCTAGATCAAAGTAATTAGGGTTGCATGTACACCATAGGAATGATGTTATGCTCATAACCCAACAAGATGGTCTATGGATAAGCTTGCAAATGCTTACATGAAGGAGGTAGTAAGAGTTCATGGTGTTCCTTTAATGATTGTATCCGATCGTGATAGTCATTTCACATCAAGGTTATGGAGAAGTCTACAAGAAGAAATGGGTACGGAGTTGTGTTTAAGTACAGCTTACCATCCGCAAACTGATGGTCAGAGGAAAAGAATGATTCAAATGCTGGAAGGTATGTTAAGAGCATGTACCCTAGAGTTCCAACTTCCAAGGTAACTAGGATGAGCATTTACCTCTGGTAGAATTTTCTTACAATAATAGTTTCCACTCGAGCATCAAGATGGCACCTTACCAAGCTTTGTACGGACAGAAGCATCGTACGCCGTCTTGTTGGCTTGAGGCTGGAGAAAAGCAGTTTATGGGCCCCGAGATAGCCCACCAGACTGCTGAACAATTGAAAGTGATTAGGGAAAGAATGTTAGGAGCTTAAAATCGTCAAAAGAGCTATGCTGATAAGAAAAAGACAACCGATGACATTCGAAGTTGGAGATTCGGTTTTGCTTAAAGTCTCACCATGGAAGGGGCTAATAAGATTTGGGAAAAGAGGGAAGTTGAGTCCAAGGTTTATTTGACCATTCAAAGTTCTTCAGAGGACTGGGAACCAAGCTTACAAGATAGAACTACCAGAAGAACTAGATGGTATTCATAACAGTTTCCATGTGTGTTATTTGAGGAAGTTCACGGGAGAAGTTCCCGACATAATTCCAATTTCATAGTTAAGGATGGAAGAAAACAAGAGGTTAATCGAAGAGCCGGAGGCGATTGTTGACCGTAAGACTAAGAAGTTACGATGCAAGATGGTCGACTTAATGCTTGTGCGATGGAAACATATGAATGGGCCAAACCTCACCTGGGAAACAGAGAGTGACATGATGAGTTGCTATCCGCATATGTTTGCTAATGCATGATTCTGGTATGGAATCATCCTAAGGGGGAGAGAATTGTAACGCCCGCGTTTCTAGGCTAAGCACTAATATGATGATGTAATAGTTATGGTCAATAACTGTAACTCATTTTAAAGTAATAAAGAGGAATTACTTGGATATTATGTGAATTATGTGATTTTATGTGCATTATACTTAACTATAAAATATAATAAATTAAGAATGAAAATAAGCACCAAAAATAAAAATATAGATAAACCCAATATCTATGATGAGAGATGTAGCGTGACTAGGATTTTAAAGTTATAAAGAACGCGAAATCCGAGTTATAACAAAGAAGTTATGATCAGACAAAGTTTCGCAACAAAACCGACATGACACTGTGTGACGTAAAAGTGAGTTTATGATAAATTGATTTTTAGCCTTAGCGATCTAAATAAAAGTCATTGTACACGTTAAACCGAGAGCGTGCATAAAAAGAATGTCCAAATCTGGCTTCGTATGAGGAAGTTATGAATTTTCTAAGATTTGGCATAGTAGTGTACAACCCGAAATTTGAATTTTAGATCGATCGATTTTTAGCCGACACAACCTAAATAAGAATTCAATATCTCATTAATAGGAGGTCAACAATAAAAAGACAGTCGAAAACAGAGTCTGTATGTAGAAGTTATGAATTGTACACGGTCGTTAAACTGTGTAATCTTCTCATACTGTTAAATTTAAAATCGGTCGAGAATTAGTTAATGGAGTCAAAATGAGATTTATATATCTTGTCAATACCTATGCATGGATATAAAAAAAACGTCGAAAATGGATCTAGTATGCAAAATTTACAGGGTTTAGAATTCGGAAGGTTGTTGCAGCGAAGTGGGTGACGTGACGCAATCGAATGACGAAACGTGGCACCAAGTCGACAAGTTGGACCAGAAACTCGACGAGTTGGGGATCAGATACTCGACGAGTTGGGCCAAAAACTCGACAAGTTCACCCCTTTTTCAGCCTATCAATACCGCCGAGAGTTCTTTCATTTTTCATACCAAAATCAACTTCTTCTTCTCTCTACTCACTCTCTAAACCTCCTAAAACACCCCCAAAAGCCTAGGAAACTTCCCTAGCACTAGTTGAAAGACCCGGAGCGCCCAAAGGCTCCGAGAAAAAGAGTTTTTCTATTCAGAAGCTTTGCCCCCGCAGATCCCGGTTTTCAAGCAAACCTCCCGGTTTTGTCGAAGCGAAGCACTGTCCAAGTTGGAATCACAACCTTATCAAGTGAGTACATAGTTACTTTCATCTTACATATAGATATGAAGTACTTTATATAAATTACGTGCTATGTGTGCATATTATCTGTTTATCTTGGATGAAAGATTTAAACTTTTTCAGATCTAAACTATATATGTACTTTATACCTTGAGATCTATGTTGGATGAAAGATTTAAATATTTTTTTAGATCTAGACTGTATATGTATTTTCTTTTCTGATCTAAACCTTTTTCTTCGGATCTGAATTGTATATGTATTTTCCTTTTAGATCTAAACATGTCTTTCGTATCTAAACTGTATACGTGTTTTCTTTTCAGATCTAAACTTTATCTTCAGACCTGAACTGTATATGTATTTTATATCTACAAATATGTTGGGTAAAACATGGGTGGATGAAATAGTTGGTATGTGATGAAAGATGAGTTGGAGGATGGGATGAAAGGTGATATAGAATACGAGATGAGGGTGAGGGGAGAAAAAAATCGAGAAACCTTTACCCAAGCGTTGGCCTCGTCATCTAGCAGAGTATGGATGACAACCATGGACTATTTTAGACGGTCTGTGGAATAGTGGCAGGCTCGCAACCTGTAGGTGTTGTGAACGATATGTTCACCCGGTGTACTCTAAAAACCCATTGACATGTATTTTAGGTGGATTCATGCAAATAATACTGTCGATAAGTGAGATAAAACATGGCAACTATGGATTTAGCCCCTGTTGGACGAACCCTGGAAACTATGGATTTAGTGCCTGCTATATAAACCCCGGTGACGATGGACTTCGTGCCTATTCCTTAGGACAATCCATAGGAATGAGTGATAGATGATTCTTAGGGTAGACCCTTAAGAAATAAAGAAGATAATAGGGATGGGTAATTGGGTTGAAAACTCTATGTACTCACCAGGTTTCCCAACCTGACCCACTCAGTTTATTTGTATCACAGGTGTCAATATAAAGCTACACTACACTGAGAGATTTAAAGAGATGTAGACCACTAATGTAATTGAATGTAAGTTCTTTTTGTGCTTATGTTTCTGTATTGATGATGACATCCCAAAGTTTTAAAATGAATAGAATACATTTCTTCTAAAATGCCTTGATAACATATTTATCATGTTTTTCTGGGGACAAATTCCGCAAAATTTTTCTTTAAAAAGTTACTATGATTTGAAAATAAAGCATAAACAAATCGGTCTCTTCTGGCCGTAAAAATGGGGATATCACATGATTTCTGACGCTTGCGATTGGTTCCTTAATTCATTGTTAATTATTCTCTATTGAACCTCACCTTATATATATACATATATATATATATATATATATATATATATATATATACATACATACATACATACATACATACATACATACATACATACATACAGGGGCTAGGTTAATATATTTGTTACATTTATTGTGTGCTAGAATGTACCAATAGGAATTTACTAAAATTAAATAATTATTTAATTAAATAAAGATATATATTAAATGATTTCCATAATTATATGTATATTAAATGAAATCCATAATTATAATTCTCTTTTTATGAAAACTAATTAAACTCGTTATTAATGTAAGCAAAAACTGTAACGACCCAAAAATCACGACTAAAAATTTCTTTTAAAACATTACTAAAACTAGATTTATAAACAACGTATCATAAGTCAAACATAACTTTTGTGTATTAAATTCAAAACATAATATCATTATCAGAGTCAAACATTCCCAGGCTAACTGACTATGGTGTGTGCTCTGCAATCTTCCCGAGCTCCTCTTTTGAAAACCGAGTACCTGAAACCAAAACTGAAAACCGTAAGCACGAAGCTTAGTGAGCTCCCCCAATTACCACATACCACACAATAACATATAAAGCACATACTGGGCCTTGCCCACTGCATCAGACCGA
Organism: Lactuca serriola; assembly: GCF_051521515.1. Taxonomy (NCBI): domain Eukaryota; kingdom Viridiplantae; phylum Streptophyta; class Magnoliopsida; order Asterales; family Asteraceae; genus Lactuca; species Lactuca serriola. The sequence goes on along the minus strand of NC_136411.1, from coordinate 174,941,297 downwards.
AGTCCGGACTAACTGGGGCCTTGCCCCCTACATCGGACCGAAGTCCGAAGCTGACTGAGACCTTGTCCCCTACATCGAACCAAAGTCCGAAGCTGACATCGGACCGAAGTCCGAAGCTGACTGGGACCTTGTCCCCTACATCGAACCGAAGTCCGAAGCTGACATCAGACCGAAATCCGAAGCTGACTGGGACCTTGTCCCCTACATCGGACCGAAGTCCGAAGCTGACTGAACATAGCATAAACATATCAACTAGCATAAACACATAAACCCTGTCTGAGCCACGAAGGCATCAAACATACTAACTACTACATCGGACCGAAGTCCGAAGCTGACTGGGACATTCGTCCCCTACATCGGACCGAAGTCCAAAAACTACCGCTAGCTAAACGGGCTGGCATTGTGGCCTTAGACCCGTTCCTACTGAAGGGAAACTCACCTGAACTGCTGAGCTCTGCTGATAAACCTCTGGCTGCTACTCGACAATCCCCTGAACCGCTGCTCCTCTAGCTCTCCGAGCTATCAATATACATATAACACTTAGTCTGACAGCCAACTAAGTCAACTCTGGTCAAAGTCAAAATCCTGGTCAAAGTCAACCTTCCAGGTCAACCCTACTCGCCGAGTCCTCCTAATGACTCGCCGAGTTCATAAGCTCAGGGTCTTTCTATTCGCGACTCGACTCGCCGAGTCATTCTATGACTCGCCGAGTCCAACTAGTTCCAAGTCCTGTCATATCCAACTCGTTGAGTCACCACCCGACTCACTGATTCGAGTCTCAACTCGAAGGGTTTGAGGTTTCGCGACCTGACTCGCCGAGTCCACTAATAGACTCGCCGAGTCCAAGACAATCTTCAACCAACTCGTCAAGTTGTTCTTCCAACTCGCCGAGTTCATGCTTAACTTCATCCGACTCGACGAGCTATTCATCTCACTCGTCGAGTTCCTCCTCATCTTCAAGCTACTCGCCGAGTCTATTTAGATCTTCATACATGCAGAGGACTTTTGAGTCATGCATGGACTCCATACTACAGATCTACCCTTCCCAAGTCTATTCCCCACATAAAGTTGCAAACTTTACGTGTAGAGAAGGAGATCTAGGCACCATACACCATAAACTTAGGGTTTGAGACAAAGGGGCTCAACAATCAACCCATAGACTGATGTTTTATGATTCCCTAGGCCAAGATACACATAGATCTGAAGTAGCAACTTCAGATCTGGGCTTCTAACTCGAAATGGCTCAAGAACTTGCCCTAAAAGCCCCAAATCCTATGATAAAGGTTGATCTAAAAGCAAAAGAGGGAAGGTCACGACTCATTACCTTCAAATGCTCTGGAAGACCTCACAAACTCTGGATCTACTGCCAATTCTTGAATCCCCAATGTGTGCCTTCTTCCTTCTTCCTTCAAACCACCCAAAATGGCAAGAAAACTTGAATGAGCAACAATGGAGGCTTAGGGTTTCTGGTTCAGGACTATAGGGCCGCAACTGAGCCCTAGGAAAGAGAATAGGATGCTTAAATAGGGTACCAAGTCCCGAAATTAGGGTTTCCAAACCCAGACCTGACTCGCCGAGTCCACTTGCCGACTCGCCGAGTCGTTCAATTGCTTTACACCCGGATCCCGCTCCGACTCGCCGAGTTCCTCCCTGGACTCGACGAGTCAACCCTCTTCAACCTAGGGTTTTTCCTTTCCTTTCTTGACCTTTCTGATCTCGGGTGTTACAAAAACATTGTTTCTGAATGAATTCATACCTAGGTTTTTAGGTATGGGTTCGTTGTTTGTTTCAGGACTCAGTCACTTAAAATACAATAACGTTGAATGGAATATGAAAACGAAAGCGTCTTCTACTATAATACACTCTCATTTTTCTAGATAGGAATTCATTCTGAAAGAATATTATTGTTACATTAATAATGAATTTAATTAATTTCCATAAAAATGAATTATAAGTATGGATATCATTTAATATACATATAATTTTACTAAATTATTATTGGTGTATTATAGCACATAATAGATGTGAGTAACATTTGAATCTATCTCTCTATATATAATAGTCGTTCATAATAATACTTTTTAAATAGTTTTAAAAAATTAATATATTAAATTCTAATGTTATTACCTTTAAAAATCGTTTTTTTTTTCCAATAAATTCTTTTCAGCGTATACTTTGGAGTTTTGATCCGTTTGACATGTTTTACCAAAAACCGTTGGCCAAAATAAATTAATATTTAGATAAACAAGTGGAAGTGTTTAAAAGAGCTTTACAAACCCCTTTTGCTAAATAAGATCTTACAACATAATCATAAAGATGATAAGCATGATGTGAGCAACTTATCCTTAATTTTAAAATATTATTAAGTAATTATTATTATTTCTTTTTTGTTATAATTACCATAATTAATATTTCATATTTTCTAGGTGGCATGAACGTAGAATAAGAATACATGCAATGTACCCTCAAAAGCGGGGTTGGCGAAAGACCTTTTCAAATGGTTATGATTAGGGTTTATGAAATTGTGCTTGATTAAGTCTTCTAATTTTTCATTATTATGATTGATATATATATATATATATATATATATATATATATATATATATATATATATATATATATATATACCCGGACGGACGCAGAAATACACAGTAGGTATTGCCGCGGTTGAAGAGGTGTTGCCGGTGCATGAAAAATAGGCAAAAAACCAAAAAAATCGAAATGTTTTCCATTGCGTACGGGAAAACTAGGTGTTGCCGGTGCCACACCGGGACACCAAGTAAAACCGTCCCTGTATATATATATATATATATATATATATATATATATATATATATATATATATATATATATATATATATATATATATATATATAGGTTTTGGGTAGGGGTGTAAACGAGCCGAGCTGAGCCCAAGTCTGGCCAGGCTCAGCTCGGGGTCGTTTAAGTTATGAGGTGATCGAGCTTGGCTCAATTTGAGTTTTATTGCACCAAGTTGGGCTCGAGCTCGTGAAGAATTGTATATACTGGGCTCGGGCTCGAGATCGACTCGTTTTTAGTATGATGATCCTAAATATGCTTAGGCTCGGTTCGAACTCGTTAAGAAGCTCGTTTACTAATACCCTACATCCCTTAAATATTTTTTTATTTTAATATATAAAAATAATAATAATGTATATTATATATAGACTCGTTTAGGCTTGCGAGCTTACTGATCGAAGATCGGTTCGAGCTCGTTTAATAAACAAGCCTCATGTGAACTCGGCTCTGACTCGTTTAATTTGATCTCAAGTCGAGCTTTTAACGAGTTGATATTGAGTAATTCGCGAGCAACACGACTTACTGCATTTAAAGCTCTTCCTTAGTTTCTATCCCTTTGAATTTGATTAATGAATTCTTTTATATATAGAGCCAACTTCACAACAAGTGTTTTAAAAAAAGGTTATATTGATCGCAATTAAATTTTTGTAAACATAGTCATTTCTACTTTTAAATAAAAAACGGTTAAATATGTCCAATATAAAATAACTATAAAAACATGTCATATTGAATTGTCTATAACCAATTACAGTCGTTTATTTAAAAACCATTATGTAAATGTGTTTGACAATAATACTTTTTGTATAATGGTTAATTGCCGTAAAATTCAAATGTGTTTGACAATAATACTTTTTGTATGATGGTTAATTACCGTAAAATTCAAATTATTTCACCGTTATATTATTATAATTTAAATATTTTGTCAATCCATATACATGAAACTATTTTAGATCTTTTAATATTAAAAAAATAAAACATGTTTAGTTGTTCAAAGATGATGATTGATACCTGGGTCAAGAATTTCACAAATTTTAATTTATCTTTTTTTATTCTATTTTATGTAAAAAAGAATTAACTTAAATTAAATCAATTAAACAACATATAACTCCATATGGATTTACCATAGAACATAATTTCCACATTAACAAGATAATGAATACTATTTATACATAATAATTTGTTTTTATAAGTTACTGTATGAAAAAACAACAAAAAAAACTTAGTAAGATACATCCACAAAAGCAAATATTAAAAGTAGCCTACTAAGAAGCATGAAACATCAACACAAGGCAACAATCATTGAGGACCATTATACCCTCCATAACATTAAAACAACACCAGGATATAGCAACTCAATGCGTCCGAACTTGAACAACCATTACAGACCATTACATCGTTCAATCTTAAAATAGCAGCCGAAGAAGTGAAAACAACATTCTTCTACAATAAATGATATAAAAACACTAATTTCAACCAATATTAAAAAAAAAGGAAAAAATGGAAGCCGTAGTAGATGCCTAATGAGAAACAAATTAATACGATAAGTTTTTTTTTTTTTTTTTTTTTTTTTTTTTGCTTAATGCAGAAAGGATTCAAACACCTCATCAGGTGTCTCAACGGAATCACAATTTTCTAAAACTTTTATCAAGCATATTAATTGAAAGATTAACAGACAATGATGATTTCCTATATATATTGACATATTAACCAGGCTGAAGCAATCGAATAAACTATTAAGAATTACTCCATTTTGTTTGTTGTCAACTTGTTGGTTAAAAATTGAAAAATAATAAAATATGGTAAATATATAATTAAGTAAGAGTTAATTACAAATGACGAAAATTGGCTTACAAAGGGTTTATGTTTTATAACTAACCCATTTCTGTTGGTATAGCTTTAAAATTACCAAATTACCAGAAAACTAGGTTAAAATAATCATTTTTCAAAGTCGTAAACTCACCTTCCCATGTAACATCCATAAATTTCACAAAAAATTTAAACTTTTCCAAACATCCAAAAATCATTATTTATTACAAAATGTTTTCAAAATAGTTTCATATCAGAGTATCCCAGAAATCAAAATCATAAAATGTGAGGAGGTGCACGATCATGCCTTCGTCTTCCCACGATTATCCAAAGTACCTGAAACAAAATCCAAAATTGTAAGCCCGAAGCTTAGTGAGTTCCCCCAAAATACCTATACATAACAAATATCACACGTAATAACACCATTTAATGGGTCCACAACTTTGCAGACTAGATTACCCCCGAGCCTACAATATGAGTCTGGCTTGCCTTTCAGGCCTACAACTCACATCTGGCTTGCTCTTGAGCCCACATCATAAGTCTGGCTTGCACTCGGGCCCACAGCTTATGACTGACTTTCCCCTTCAGTCCTAAGACTGGAATCTAAATCATCAGCCCTCAGTGCGAGTCTGGCATGCTCCCTTGGCGCTCAGCCCGCATCTGGAATGCTTAGGAGTCCACAGTATAAGTATGACATGCTCTCCCTGGCCCTCAGCTCATATCTGGAATACTCCAGGGTTTGTTGGTTCCCGCACGGAGCAGTACAACCTCAACCCTACCCACACAACATGTCGACACGTAACAGCTAAATACACGTACAGATAACCAAACAGTACCATAGGTAGTCCTATAGACCTACCAGACTAGCATAGAAAACTAGAATGCATAACTAACTCATACTCAGCATATCACAACTACTAGAATATCATATCCAATGGGTCGGCCTTGGTGCCTTCGACCCCTAAGTATAGTGAGGACAACTCACCTCACAGTAGTGCTGAACTGGACTGAAAGTCTCCGACCGTTGTCTCACATAAAATCCCAAACTATCCAAAATATCGAATACTAAGTCAACAGTTGGGATATCAATCTTGACCAAGGGTCCCACATTAGGTAATAGTCCATTTTGCCTTTTCACTAATTTGGGCCAAAACCCAATACCAAATCCATGATCCAAAAGTCCACATATACAAGGCCCATTATTGGCCTAATTTTTCGAATTAGGCCCAACTCCCTAATTGGGCCTCATTTTAAGATCCATAGCCAAAACTGGCCCAATACACACCTAATCAGAAAGTCCAGCAAGGACTAAGTCAAACTGGTCCAAAGGCGGCCCAATCCCGAAGCCCAAATCGTCAAAAGCCCAACAGAGGGCGTACGCTAGGCGTACTCTGCCTTGCGTTGACCACCATCGGGTTGGTTGACTCAGTACGCTAGGCATACAAAACTTACGCGGGGGTACGCGACTTTTACCAAAAACTCTAATAAGTGCTTAATGGCTTAAGCACTTAAGCCCAAGCTCCATAACGTCTCGAACATTAAGACTTTGGACGTCCAAAAAGCCCTTCATACATGATCTTAATCCATTAAGACCTTCCTACTACTTGCATGGCACACTTTTAGCCATTGGGACTTCATTTTTATCATTTAGAACCCCTCCTAAGGTCTGAAAGGATAGCTTATTACGTCCAAAACGCATCATGCACAAACTTGGGACTTTTTGGGACAAAGAAGGTGTAATAAAGCTAATAAGGCAAGATCTACATCATATAATCATAAATATTGGAGCTTTTTACCTCCTGGAGCTTCTAGAGCACAAAGTAGCCTCAGATCTACAAGCTTGCCTCACTTCTCCAACTCGTTAATGTAATGCCTTCTTCTTCTACCACCCAAAACACACACTTTTAGCTTACACGCTCAAGAAAGGGGTTAGGGTTTGGGGAAAACGGCTCAAAGCTATGGAGGCTGAAATGATAGATGGTTATAAGCTTATAAGGACGTTTATATAGCACCCAAACCCTAAATATTAGGGTTTCCATCTGACGTGAGTACGCATAGCGTACGCAAGTGTACGCCCAGTGTACTAGGGCACACCTAGTACACTCAGCGTACCTTATATACACTTAGCGTACTCTTCTTGATCCCAAAGTTGCAACTTTGGCCCTTAGGCTTCTCATGGTTTAACTCTTCCATCCCCAGGGACTACAAATGACAAAATAATAATAAAAGAGAGGATTCGGAAATACCTGCAAAATCTCGAGATGTTACATCCCAAAGCACCAAAAATGAGTAAAAGTAGAATCCAAATGACAATACGTTTCAGAAAAACCATGGTTGGCGGCAAGGTGGGTCTTTTCCTGGAGGGACTAACACTCACATGGTTTCACTTGTTATAAGTAATATTGACGTAATGAAAAATTAATGAATTACCCCTCCTTACCTCGTTCATTTTATGTATATACCTATCTTACAATGCTTAAACTGCACAAATAAAAACATCACATCAATAAAGATAATGAAATAATAAAATGAGAATATGTAAAATATGGTGTGAAAAGTTAACATTGATTGATGTTAAATATGCTTGAAACCTAATAAGTTACAATCGAAGTCAAAGATAATCCAAAATATATCAAAATTAGTATTTTATTTTTTCAAACCAGGATTTTACATTTGTTTGTATGTAGTGTTGCAAAAAGCCCACAACTTTAGATCGAGAGTCAAATTTCCCCTACTTAGATAGAGGGATAGAGGGAGTAACAGAGGAGATAACTGATATACAATCCAAGTACAGAAACATGAGGCTTTCATACTAACTTCTTACAAAATTACCCTCATTTATTTTACTCACCTTAGGTTTGTTCCATAACTGGCTCTCATGGGGGTTAACTCTATCCCCACATTTTCAAAATAGCACATGTCAAGAAACTGGAATTGTTAGAAATGGTGGTTCTAAAAAAACAATATGAAAGTTGCACTAATATATATATATATATATATATATATATATATATATATATATATATATATATATATATATATATATATATATATATATATATAACATAAAACAAAAGTGTGTGTTTGTATGTGGTTTAAAAACCAGAAAGAAAAGGAGAGATACCTCTTGCAAGATTATTTTTGATCGTAAACGAGAGAAGAAGAGAAGAAGTCATTAATTATTTCACCCTTAACCACCATTTTTCTTCTTCAGCTTTGATAGGCTTTTGCCTGATATTAGATTTTAGTAACAGGGGGGAGGAGAGGATTGGGAAAAGGATTCACTCTTTTAATATTTACCTGAGGAAGTAGAACACACATGGAGTAGCTTCAGTGGTTAAAAGCAGAAGAAGGCAAACGAGCTATATCTTTGTAGCATGAGTGGGGTAGTGAGTGGTGTCGATTTAGCTAGGTCTCTTTAACGATGGCAGATGGTGGGAGTGGTCGAGGATGTTGGAGGTGCAGGGCAGGTGGATAAAGGTGAAATGTTGAACATATAAATAGATAAGGGAATGAGCCAGGTCAAAACAATAAACGCCTTAATGGAACCACCATGTTGCCATCACTAACAGATCACCTTCGTCGTTGGCTCCAACATTGTTTTATAGATTTCTTCCTCTTCGTCCTACCTTCAGCGACTTCTAACACAGAAACATAGATCTCGTGAAATCTGTCGAGATCTAATGGAATCACCTTCATTTTATCCTCCCATCAAACATCGATGTAAGCCCATTAAATCACTATCGTCGCTTCAGATATGCTCTGTTGGGTATCCACAATGAGAATCTCAGACTTTGAATATCTGGTGACTCTAAGATGCATGACAATATCAGAGAAGGAACCTCTGAGCAAATTAAATATGGATCTAGAAACCACTACCAAGAATCAGATCATCATGGGCTACGTCCCCGTCGCATCGCCTTACTATTGTGAATTAATGCATATCGTCGATGTCACTTACGACTGATCTATTAGATATTATACAAAAATCAGTTTGTAAAAATACTAAAAATGGTAATATAAGCTTTAGTTAATTACTCTTTTAGAAAATATTATATTTATAAAATAATAATTTTACAATTAATTATGAAAGAATTATAAATATTTACTAAGATAAAATCTTCATAAATATTTTATTGACGTTTACTTGTTTTTGCTGCGACTCTATTGAATCATATGCAATTAGCAAATACCATTCAGTATTGATTCTTGAGCATATAGATCTTTCAATCTTCCACTTGCACAAGACTCATTCTAGATTGATATAGATAGTTGTGAATATCTAGCAAAATTTCTTTACCCCTAACAACACATGTAGAAGTGTCATTTAACAACATCCAATAAAGCTTCAAATGATGTATAAGGTATGTAATCAGTATTCCTTACACTCATATTCCAAATATGTATCTCATGTATTAAGGGTACAAAGATATTACCTTTATCAAGTATCACTCATGATAGCAATCCAGGAAGTGATTTTGAAATAGGCCATTTCCAGTACTTTTTCTCTAACAAGTGCTTATGAATATTGGTTGCAACTATTTGCCTACTTTTATCTTTTGAGAATCAACTTTATATTAGTCTTACCTAATAGTTGTTCCCATAATTATCACCAACTATGGAATTTTAGAATGACTAGATTATTAATGTATTAACCATGTTAGTATAGAACACAATAAATATTATTAAAAATATCATATCCCTATATATTAAAACAATACAATAGTTGTTGTCATAATGTTCCAATTTCCAAATATTAAATCCAAAAAACTCCATTACTGGAATAACAAAGTCTTGTAGCATAAAATGACCTTTCCGTTGAAAATAGGTTTCCAATGTCATAACTAATTTGTATAACTTTGAGAATAACAACAAAGTCCTTTTAGGGTTACCCTCAAGAGCTAACATAGATAGAAAAGGTATAAGAGTGTGAAATAAATAGTTTATTAAATTATTACATGTTGATAATGTTTGATTAGTTGTCTAATCCCATAACTATAATTGGTGTATTCTTGAATTGATAGTAGCATAGTCCTTTTGGGTTGCCCTCAAACCTAGCAACTGGACATGATGATTTTGGTGAAAGAGAGGTCGATTTATTATTTTAGTAATAAATTGAAATAATTGATTCATTAATATATTATGAAAATAATATATTAACTAGAAATCATATTGTTTAATTAATATTAATCATAAATTAATTGGAATTAATTTTAGGATTAATTAAAAGTGCAGGGACTGTTTGGTTATTTATTAAAAGTTGAAGAAAGGAAACCCCAAAGACCTTATTGGATGATGTGGATTAAAATCACTTGCGCAAGCCCAAGAGTTTTCGTCCAAGACCCTTGAATGAGGGAAATGGGCTGCTTGTTCAACAAGCTAGGGAATTTAGGGTTTCTCCCTTAAACACTAGGTTTGGCACCAAGCTACCTTAACTATATAAAGGACCTAGCCCTTCACATTTTCGTGCACTGCTTCCCTCAAGAAGCCTTGGTTGAATTTGGCTATCCCTTCTCATCTTTGTATATTCATCCTCTTGCTAGCTTGAGTGTGATTCCATTAGAGGCACAAAAATTGGGATGCTTGCTCCCAAGAGATCAATAAGAAGGTGTTTGTTGCTATTTGCTACAATAACAATCAAGTTATGTAATCCTAAAACCCTAATTTGGTATTTCCGAAAATAGTCTAATTTTCTTAGGGTTTCCTTTTGATGTTCATAGTTATATGTTCAATAGTGAAAGCATAGATCTTTATTAGGGTTGCATGCACACTTAAGAGTTTAAGTTTGCTTGTTTTGCATAAAACCCATCAGATAAATGAATTAGAAACTAGTTAGGATCACTTGAATTAATTATAATTAACCATGATTAATTTAAAGGTATATATATTGAATGTTAATTGTTCAATAGTTGATTAAGAGGAACATTCTAGAATACCCAAAAGGAGTGGACGGCTTTGAGAGGCTCTAGAAGCTATCTAGATTTAGTTCCTGGTAGTTGATAAGGAAATGATTTAAATTATGATTAAATTTAATTTTTTAATTAATTGAAATAATCTTTACCTAAAAGTTACCTTAGCTATATAAAGACCTCCTTGGTCTTCATAAATCCGATTGTAACATTCATTATTCAGGAAATTTATATTTTTGACCCTTAGTATGAATTTTATTTGCAAAATTGGCCATGAGGCTCTTTAAGTGAAAACACATGGGTTGTCTTGTATGTTGGGCGTACTTAATGTACGTTGGGCGTATGTGGCTGATGGACAAACCTAATTTTTAGGGTTTTGACCATATTTAAGCATCATTATCTCATTTAGATCCCTTTATTCATCAGCCTCCATCCTCATTTTTGTCCCAAGCAAACCTTAATTCCCTTGTGTGTGCATCTTGAGCTTGAAAGTGTGCTTTGTGGTGTTCTTGAAGGAAGGAGAAGGAAAGGAAACCATCTTGGAAGCTTAAGGCACTTTGGATCCAAAAGTATTTTGCCCTCAAATTTCATTTGGAGGTATAAAGATTGGGCCTTGTTGTATTATTTGCTTAGATCTTGTTAGTATATAAGTTTTATGCATTTTTGGTCCCATAATTTGGTCTAATGGAGTGTGAGTTACTCCAGCTCCTTGAAATGTAGATTCTTGTAGTTTTGAGTTTGTATATTCATAAAAATGAGAGCTTGGATACTCTCACTGAGCCATGCAAGAGTTTGGGAGTTTTGGGTGACTTTTGGACCAAGGGTTTGATTTTTCACCCTCTTGAATGCATGTAAATGGATAAAGTCAGAGACTTTATCCACTAAGACTTCCCTTGATATTTGGATCTGAAGTTTGGTTCCTTAACTAAAAGAAATAAGAGCTTAATGGAAAAATTATGGTTTGGGTCTGGTACGTTGGGCGTACTAGGAGGTACGTTGTGCGTACCAAGATTTAAGCATGTGTAATTTATATGGAACCCTCTATGCTAGGCGTAGAAAGGAGTACGATGGGCAAACATAGCTTGTGGTGGCAAAAACTAACACAACATGAAACCTAACATGAGATCGACACGAAATAAATAGGTTTGGTTAAGATATTTCAACCCATTTAATTAAACGGGTTGACACGACATGCCATGAAAAATAAACGGGTAAGGTTACGGTTGAGAATTTAAACTCGAATATGTCTCAAAAAATGACCCACTTATATGTAAGTTTTCTGAACATGTTAAATAAAATAGAAAGACCAAACACCAAAACAATAGGTAAAAGAAAACCTTTAAGTTGACTCATTTTGTAACACGGAATGTACTTTGCTGTCTTACTCCAGACTTTCATTTTTACTTTTTTGTTATCGACCAAATTACATAGGTCCCTCAACCATTCCCTCCTCCTCATGATCCCTCCCTTCTCCTTCTAACTCATATTCATTCAATTTTTCTCTCTAAACTTACTATAAATTTAAACATTCCACCTCCCAACTATTACATTTCCTTTCCACATATCTAAATCATACTATTTTAACATGTTTAATGTTTCAACCTCACATGTCAAGACACATTTTAAGGTATACCCCTAAGCCTAAACCCGACATGAAAATAAATGGGTTGACATGACATGACATGTTACTTAAATGGGTCGGGTTAGGTCAAGCTCTCTAAACCCGTTTATTGTTTTGACACGACACAACACGTTTTCCAGGTCTATACGCAACCCAAAAGAGATCCTTGACTTTTTGACTTTGACTTTGACTAGGATTTTGACAAGGTTTGACCTAGGGGTATTTTGAGTATTTTGAGCAGTAGTTTGAGACTAGGTCATTGTTTGTTGTATATGTGACTTGTAGGGCCAACAGTTGGAGCTAGGAGCTGTTCAACAATCTTTTCAGACTGCAAGGTAAGTTTTCCTCATTGTACTCGTGGGTCAAAGGCACCAGTGTCAGACCATTAGGTCATATATCCTAGTATATAGGATGTTGTTTAGCTTTAGTGATCTATTAGATCTGTATCCTGGTGTATTAGATGTTTTTATGCTACAATGAAATGTTAGATATGTATCATGGTATATAGGATGTTGCTATGCGATAATGATCTTTAGATCTTCCTGTTTTCCTATTGATTGGTTATATTCTTGTTTGTTGCATATGTCGACATAATGCGGTTTTGGGTTGAGGCTTTACTGCTATGTGCGTATGCAAAATACCATGGTATTCCAGTCTGATGAATGTTTGGATCTTTTGCATATTGGAATTCCATTTTGATGACTAACTGGGCTGAGGCATTCCAATCTGATGACTGATTGGGACGGGGGTAATCCAGCCCGATAGTTGTGGACCCGAGGGTATTCCTGTCCGATGACTGATTGGACCTAGCATACAATGATTGTATATGTTCTGTTGTGTGTGGTTTTTTAGGGAAACTCACTAAGCTTTGGCTTATGGTTTAACTTTATTGTTTCAGGTATTTCAGATGATTGGGGAAAAGCAAAGGCATGAACGTACACATCCTTTAGTGATATGTTTTGTAGATTTTGTTACACTATGATTCTAGGATATTTGTATTTGATACATGGTTTTGACAAGGGTGTTGTTTGAAAACAATGATTTTGTTGGATTAGTGTCTATGCCCATAACTATATTTGGTAAGTATTTGACCCGATTGTGCATGGTCCTTTTGGGTTGCCTTCACCAAATGTGTGATAGTTGAGTATTGGGCTGAGAAGGCTTATGGACTAGGCTTGGACGAAATTAGGGATGTGTCCATCCTAATTTCGGCCAATGAGGCCCTATTCTAGAAGCTTCCTTGGACTGCTTAAGGCCTAAGCTATCCATTAGGGTTTTGACTGAAACCCTAGCAGCACCAGTATAAATAAGACCCCAGGGCATCCAATTTTCGGCCACTTGAACCGTAGGAGTCTTCATAGCTGAAATTATGCCATCCACTCTCTCTCAATTAGCATCCTCTTGCTTGTGGTGTTTGTAAGCTATTAGAGGAGTGACACTTGTGACTCTAAGCTCCAAAGACAAGAAGATTCAAGCCTTTGAAGAAGAGGTAATCATCTAGATCTGATTTATTGTGTCAATTTCAAAATATATCACTAGATCTAGGGTGTGTATGTCTTGGATGAATTGCATGTTCAATAGAGAAACCTAGATCAGAGCATTAGGGTTTGCATGAGCACATATGATGTTCTTTTGGCTCAAACCCATCAGTGGTATCAGTGCTTTGTTTGGTTTCTATTGTATTTGATGCCTAGTATTTCATTCATGATTTAAAAATTCGTTTTTGGCCCTCTGTCTGAAGAACTCGATGAGTTCCAATGAGAAATCGACGAGTTGGTTGAACTCGACGAGTCCACAGTAGGAACTCGACGAGTTTAGCTGTCAGACAGAGGATATCTCGGGTTTTGTTGCTGTTTTGCTGAAGGATGATTACCAAAACTGTTTTTGACTAATAAAATCTGATTTTGTAACACCGTAAATTTCAAAACAATTTTTCGCATTTTATAAATACATCATTCATTTATTATTCATAAAAACATCATTCTTTGAAACTCAATTTCATAGCGTATAACAATCCCAAGATCTCATAATATAAAAATCTCGTGTGTGTACTAATCAGGCTGGCGCTTTCCTGCGATCCTCACTAGTACCTGAAACAAATAACACCAAACACTGTAAGCACAAAGCTTAGTGAGTTCCCCAAAATACCATATATATAACACATATTAGCCACTCGAGGCTATAACTCTTTGGGTCCATGCACCCAACTCTATGAACCCTCAGGCTCTATCTCTGTGAACCTTCTGGTTCTAACTCTGTAGCATGCACAACATAAATCACAAAGAATAACGCAGTGCAACACATAACACATATATAGCATACAACACTATATCACATAACTCTAATTACCTACTCAAGGTAAAGTATAGTGAGAAGACTCACCTCGCGTATCTCGGTAACTCGTAAATCCCGGAAATCACTAGTGCTCGATCTCCCGAGCTATAGTCCTCCTATAACACAAGTATATCTCTAATTAACACTATCCCAACTATGGTTGACTAATTCTACCAAGTCAACACCGGTCAACTCTGGTCAATGGTCAACGGTCAACTTAACTCGCCGAGTCTGGCGTGGACTCGCCGAGTCCCTACAGGGACCCAATTCCTCTGAATCCCTTTCAACTAACCGAGTCACTCACCCAAATCGGTTACTCAACCCCTGGTTTGAAAACACGGAACAACTCGCTCCAACTCGTCGAGTCTGCCTATGGACTCGACGAGTGCATTCCATGCACAACCCCAAACGACCTTCTAAGGTCAGATCTGTTCCACTAACTCATAGATCCAGTCTTTCGAAGCTTATTTATCACGTAAAGTTTATGTCTTCGCGTTCATATCACACCTATTGACTCATAAATGATGTTTTAAACTCAATACAATGATCCCAAACTAAAACCTCCATAGACTCATATAAAGCTTGGACAAAGAGGCACTCTGGACCACCATGGGTCCAGATCCAGAACCTAACTCGCTAAGGGACCATGGGAGCACTAGATCTAGTCACAAAGGGCTCAATAAGCCCTAAATCAACATGAACATCACCACCACAGAAAAATGGTTCGAAAATAGTACCTCAAACGTGATGTTCTGGACCTCAGATATTCAGGAAGTTAACCCTCTTGCTTCCTCTTGGCTATAGCTTCCTTTCCCTTGCTAGACAACACCTCCAAGGTCGACAATGGCTCCTTCTCCCACTCCAAACGCTCAAGCTCACTAGGGTTTCGCTCTGGGGGCTGGTGAGCACAAATGACGGCCATAAGGCCCTTTAAATAGGTCCCAAACCTGAGAAATTAGGGTTTCATTAAACAGCGCGGACTCGCCGAGTCCACCAATGCGACTTCTCGAGTCCGGTCATTAATCCGGGTAAGAAATCGCGTCTCTACTTGGCGAGTCTACGCACCAACTCGCCGAGTTCTTCCACAAAATTTGAAATAAAATGAATAAATATAATACCTGAAATTCCGGATGTTACAGATTTATATTGTTCTTATATGATTATCCTTACCAAAACAAAAGATAATTACCATTTAATTGAATAATAAATTCCTTATGTGATAAAATTTGATTATTTGATTTATTTGATGAATTATCTTGTGATTAAAATAGAATATATCAAATCTAGATAATCATTAAAATAAATGTTTAATTTAAATTATTTGCTATTTGATCCTTTGTATTTTGAAAAGTTCAAAACTTGCCCTCAAGTTTTGAAATTAAAATTTTTTAATTAAAAGTTTAATTTGAATTATTTAAATTTTAAACCCTAGAATTTTACAAGTTTAAAATTCAACCTTATACTATATAATATTATAAGATTAATATGTGTGTATATATATATATATATATATATATATATATATATATATATATATGTATGTATGTATGTATAACTTAAATGATAGTCTTACCGTTAGTAGGCCTCATTCACGACGCCGATCTATAAGGGGGGTATAAGGTTATGGCCTATAAAATGGTCGTTTAATGGGTGTCCACTCTCACCCACTGTTTCTTTGATTGGTGTAGGTTCGTTAGACGAATGGGTAGGATAGGGCAACTCTTTCCTCATTAAATGTATAATGAATTTACAAAGTAACTAAATGTTTTTACAAAATCCCCAATCTTAGTTACTTTAGTCAAAAGTGAATTGATGCCATTCCATGAAATAACACTTTGTACCCTTGCTAAGATGTTAGTAGAGCATGTGTGGTTAACCGGCACACTAGTTGGGCTCTAAGCAAAGGTGGCAAAGGGTGACTCGATGTTTGTCATAATTCGATGGAGCGTGTGTGGTTAACCTGTACATCGAATAGGTAGCTGTAACATTAAGGGCACGATGTTCATTTGCATGGTTATTCACACCCGCTTTGTGATCCTCGGCATCCCAATCACAAACTTGAGGGGCATATCGAGATTTAAACATGCCATTGAAGCGTTGAATGAATCTCAAAAGATCTAGGAGTTTTCCATACACTTAAAACTTAGCTTTAATTTGTTTTTTCATGGTGGAAAATTAGTGAATCGTCATTGACTTACCTTCAAATTATTTACTTGTTAGATTACGACATCCTTCTTCTAATTTGTAAATAATGTTGTTGGATCCTAGACCTAATTTTTGATTTGGGTGTTTAATTGGGGATTCATTTTTCTAATCAAACATTGTTCTTTTTTCATTTTCAGATGTCGAACGTCAACAACAACGCTTCCGACTCAAATTCCTCCGGCTCATTCTCACTCATGAACTTGTGTGGGAGAGTGATTTTTGACGGGTCCAATTTCAATGATTGGATCCGCAACATCTGAATGGTCACTCGTTATGAGGACAAAGAGTATGTCCTCGATGAGAAGCTGAAGGAAATCAACATTAACACTGCCTCTGCTGAAGAGATCGCAGCCTTTGAGGCCCATGAGCGTGATGCTACGAAAGTCCATTGCATCATGCTAGTGACTATGACTGCAGAACTCCATAAGTCCTATGAGGACATGTATCCCTATGAGATGCATCAAGATCTGCTGGACTGGTACCACCAGAGAGCTAGGCAAGAAAGGTATGAGATCATCACTTCGATGATCACTACCAAAATGGGTAGTGGGGAGTACTTACCGCTCATCTGCAAAGGATGATGAGATATTTCAATCACCTGCTAAAGTTGAATGTGAACTTTGATGAAAAGCTGGCAATTGACATCATCCTTTACTCCTTGCCTCCCTGCTACAACCAGTTCTGGATGACCTACCACATCAACAAGGAGGAGGTCACCTTGAGAAAGCTTCAAGGATTATTGAGGACTGCTGAGAGAAACCTCAAAGATAAATCTGTTGCATCATCTCCAACTCCTACTGCTACCCCAGTCCTGGTAATTAGGCAAAGGAAGGGTAAGAAGAGGAAGGCTCCCTCAAAGAGCCACCATAAGGGAAAGTCCCAAAATTGCTCCTCTTCTAGTGGAACCAAGGCTGGCTCTGCTAAACCCAACTACAACCCCAAGGAGGCAGAGTGCCATCACTGCCATGAAATAGGGCATTGGAAACGAAGCTGCCCGAAATATCTGCAGAACATCAAGGATAGAAAGATCAAACCATCCTACGCACGTATATACACTATTAAATCTAATGATTCATCACATGCTATTTCTTGGGTACTTGATACAGGATGTGGTTTTAACATTTGTTCTGATTTGCAGGGCCTAAGAAGAAATATGGATGTGGATCATGGGAAGATAAATTTGATCATGGGGAAGAGAAGAGCGTCGCCTGTCACCAAGATTGGACTTTACTCTTTAGTGCTCAGTAGTGGATTAGGATTAGATTTAAATAATTGTTTCTATTCGCCATATATGGCAAGAAACATCATTTCTTTTCATGGTTTGTATAGACAAGGTTTTAGATATTCATTTGATAATGAAAAGGGTTCTATTAATGCTTATCTTAACGGTATTTTCTATTTTGAAGCATTACCTTGTAATGGAATATATGAAACTGTGATGGTTGTAGACAATTTAGGAAATGATGTGTTGTGTATTGGTTCTTCCAATGGTTGGGATAAAGTATGCTTGTGGCGTTGTCGTCTTGGACATGTCAACAAAAAACTCATAGCACAACTCCAAAAGGATGGAGTGTTGGAGTTATTTGACCTTAGGGACGATGATGTGTGCAAATCTTGTTTGCTTGGAAAGATGACCAAGTCACCCTTCACTAGCACTTGTGCGAGGGGTGAGGGTTTATTGGATCTCATACACACCGATGTGTGTGGGCCCTTTAGATCCACCACAAGGGATGCGAACCGCTTCTATGTGACTTTCACCGATGATTATAGCAAATATGGGTATTTTTACTTAATCAAGCATAAGTCAGAAACCTTTGAAAAGCTCAAAGAGTTTAAACAAGAAGTGGAGAATTAGTTGGGCAGGAAAATCAAGATGCTTCGATCCGATCGTGGTGGAGAGTACCTAAGTCTTGAATTCCACGACTACCTCAAGGAATGCGGAATCGTTTCGCAATTGAAGCCACCTAGGACACCACAGATGAATGGTGTGGTTGAGAGGCATAATCGAACCTTGCTAGATATGGTTCATTCCATGATGAGTCGTGCTTTGCTACCTATCTCATTCTGGGGGTATGCCTTAGAGATTGTCGCCCATATCCTTAACTTAGTCCCTACGAAGAACGTTGCCAAAACACCTCACGAAATGTGGATAGGTAAAGCTCCTTCATTGGCACATATCAAGGTTTGGGGTTGCGAGGCTTTCGTAAGACGAGAGACTTACGACAAGCTCGAGCCTCGTAGTGAGCGGTGTATTTTCATCAGCTACCCGCTGAACTCCTTTGGATATCTCTTCTATAGACTGAATGACAATGTTGACTTTTTTGCGAGGAGAGGGGTTTTCCGAGAGCGAGAACTCATAAGCCAAGGGGACAGTGGGAGTAAAATTGATCTTGAAGAGATTCAAGAGTCGAGCGATGAAGGAACCTCTATAACTGGCACTCAACCCGAGGAGGAAACTCCAGTTGAACCGATTGACGAGTCCTTACCTCTTAGACGTTCCGAAAGAGTTAGGTTTCAACCCCAGTTTTATGGTTTCATATTACTACAGAAGGAGATACACTCATTAGTCATTGTACACTAGTGAATTTGGACGAACCTAACAGCTATAAGGAAGCCATGGCAGGCCCGGAGTCTGCAAAATGGAAAGAGGCTATGGACAGCGAGATCCAGTCCATGTATGACAACCAAGTTTGGAATTTGTTTGACAATGTACCAGGTCGTAAGACGGTCGGGTGCAAGTGGATCTTCAAGAAGAAGACCGACATGGATGGGAATATGCACACCTATAAGGCGTGATTGGTTGCGAAGGGTTTCACTCAAACTCCCATAGTTGACTATGATGAAAATTTCTCACCGCTTGCGGAGATAAATTCTATTAGGGTGATGCTAGCCATTTCTGCATTTCATGACTATGAGATATGGCAGATGGACATCAAAACCGCTTTCCTTAATGAGAAGTTGGCTAAGGATGTTTACATGGCTCATCCAGATGGTTTTGTCAATGTGAAGCGCCCTAATAGAGTGTGTAAGCTTGAGAAGATTATTTATGGAATGAAACAAGCATCTCGTAGATGAAATCTTTGTTTCGATGAGAAAGTCAAAGAGTTTGGTTTTCTGCGAAGCGGGGATGAATCATGTGTATATGTCAAAGCCAATGGGAGTATAGTTAGCTTCCTCGTATTATATGTCGATGACATAATACTCATAGGAAACACCATCCCAATGCTACAGGAAGTCAAGTCCTGGCTTGGGAAGTGTTTCGCTATGAAGGACCTCGGAGAGCTGCCTTTATTTTGGGAATAAGGATAGTGAGAAACAGAAGTAAAAGACTAACAGGACTTAGTCAGAATACTTACTTGGACAAGTTACTAAAGCATATTAGTATGGAGATTTCTAAGAAGGGGGAGTTACAAATCCAAAGTAATGCCAAGTTGAGTAAGACTCAAATCCCGAGTACCAAAGTCGAGATAGCATAAATGAGTCGAGTACCATACGCTTCCGCAGTTGGCTTGATTATGTATGCTATGAATTGTACTTGCCCTGATGTGTCCTTCGCTTAGAGCATGGTCAACAGATATCAAGGGAACCCTGGCAAAGCACATTGGACCGCAGTCAAGAATATTCTTAAGTGCCTTCGGAGGACCAAGGAATGGTTTCTAGTTCTCGGTGGGAGTGATGACTTAAGGGTGCGAGAGTATAGTGACACCAATTTTCAGACCAACGGGGACAACTACCGTTCGCAGTCGGGCTAGGTCTTTACCCTAAATGGAGGAGCAGTGACTTGGAAGAGTTCGAAGTAGGAGACCGTGGCTAATTCAACATGTGTATCAAAGTATATAGTGGCAAGAGAAGCGTCAAAGGATGCGATATGGTTGAAGAACTTCATTGGAGACCTTGGAGTTGTGCCAGCCATATAGGAGCCCATGGAATTTTTCTATGATAATGAAGGAGTGGTTGCCTTGACCAAGGAACTGAGGGATCATGGCAGGTGTCGACATATCGACATAAAATATCACTTTATTTGACAGCGGGTGGAAGAAGGACTCCTCGTAGTGAAGAGGGTATCGTCGGAGGATAACCCAACAGATCCGCTTACGAAGGCACTGAGTAGGGTTAAGCAATTGCAGAACGCTAGGAGCATCGGGCTGAAGGATGGTATTAGTTTAGATTAGATAGATTTGAAACGTGTAATAAATAAATGTAATTGACATTTGATGATTAAATAAAAGACTATTATTTATAAGTAAAGTTATTGTCTTATGTTGATTATTTGCCTATTGTTTCACTTTGCATGTTTTGACTTTTTGAATAATAAGATTATTCAAACGTTCCACAGTCGCTCATACTTTGGGAGTAGGTATGAAAGAAGATTGTCATGAATTGGTTGTAGATTGTCTAAAGTGTATTAGACATAGAAAAGGTTTGCTACAACGTTCATGAATGCTTATGAACTTGATTTGAGCATTGGATTAGACCCGCGCTTGCTGGTATCACTTCATGGAATTTTTCACGATTGATCGCTAGACGATAATATCATATGGTCTTAAAACCTAGATATATGGTTTATTGTTTGCTTGTTGATTGTGAATTGATAATGTGTAAACGCATCAGTAACTTGATGTTATAAAACACATTTTTGTGTATGATTTGATGAAGGAATGGTAAATGCATATAAGTCGAAGTTTATCTGTTCCTTTTATCCTAAGAGGGTAGAAGCGATATCTGGACCCCTCAAGGATTTGGTTTGGCTTATGTGTCGGCCCCGGTCATGACTGAATTGATGTGTTCAATTAAATTCTATGTCAGACAAATTAAAGATCGAGAAACAAATGCTAGACAATAAGTATGACTATGTTCCATGTAATTGTCCGCACAATATCTAGAACAGAGGACTATACGATCCCTTATCTAAAGAATAGATTACTGATATGATCAGAGTTCGACAGCGTCTTTGAGAGCTACGATTGATAATCGGATTGTACTTACATTTTTAGTTACTAGACTTATCCAAGTGGGAGACCGTTGGATTGGTGTCTAAGCCTGTAACTATATTTGGTAAGTATTTGACCCGATTGTGCATGGTCCTTTTGGGTTGTCGTCACCAAAGCATCATGATTGGATGATTTATCAAGTGAGAGGTTATTATGGGTTATTAATATATTATAAGAATAATATATTAAAGGAGAAATCATATAGTTTAATTAATATTCGACAAGAATTAATTAAGAATTAATTTTGTGGCTAAAAGACATTAATTAAATAAAGGGGACTTAAATTGTCAAATGTGTGATAGTTGAGTATTGGGCTGAGAAGGCTTATGGACTAGGCTTGGACGAAATTAGGGATGTGTCCATCCTAATTTCGGCCAATGAGGCCCTATTCTAGAAGCTTCCTTGGACTGCTTAAGGCCTAAGCTATCCATTAGGGTTTTGACTGAAACCCTAGCAGCACCAGTATAAATAAGACCCCAGGGCATCCAATTTTCGGCCACTTGAACCGTAGGAGTCTTCATAGCTGAAATTGTGCCATCCACTCTCTCTCAATTAGCATCCTCTTGCTTGTGGTGTTTGTAAGCTATTAGAGGAGTGACACTTGTGACTCTAAGCTCCAAAGACAAGAAGATTCAAGCCTTTGAAGAAGAGGTAATCATCTAGATCTGATTTATTGTGTCAATTTCAAAATATATCACTAGATCTAGGGTTTGTAAGTCTTGGATGAATTGCATGTTGAATAGAGAAACCTAGATCAGAGCATTAGGGTTTGCATGAGCACATAGGATGTTCTTTTGGCTCAAACCCATCAAAATTTCCTTAATTTAAATTTTATACTGATTTTTGGGATGCTACAAGTTGGTATCAAAGCCCTGGTTTGAGAGAATTAGATGATCACTCGTGTGACTCCAAACTCAAACTAAGGATTTGTAAGAGTTTTCAAAATAATTTTCAAAAGTAACCAAGGAGGGATGAGATGTATACAATCAACTGGAGCAAGAAAGTATACCCCAAGATACCCACATTGTTATATGTTATACTATTTACGATAGAATTGCATGCTAGTGATATGATAGAGATCTTCAGGAATTTGATGATAGAATTGTCTGATGTATGATGACTAATAGCCAAAGAGGGCTTCATATATGATAGATGAAATTGACATCATTACCGTAGTTCTTAGTGTGTGCGTCATAATTGTATATAACTAAGATTATATAGCCTGAGAATGCGTGGTTTAGCCTTATTTCATATTCCTTGTTTGGTTGTGAGCTTAGGGTAGAATCAAGTATTCGACTGCCTATGGTATCCAACGTTATGTATGATTAGCATGCATGAGCATCTACAGGGTTGTTGAAAGTTTCATGATTGAGTATGTGAGCAGCCGTCTAGGTGAGGAATGATTAGCCACTATTGAGATACGATCCATTGAAACAGATACAGGTAGGTGTGGAAGGTAGTATGAGTCCGTACTACTGAAAGCACAAGAACCGTATGTGTAACAAGGAAGTCAAAACCCCGATGGATTAGCCTCTTTGTAATGATTATAATAGTTTGAATTGTGGCATTTCTGATATATATATATATATATATACATATATATATATATATATATATATATATATATATATATATATATATATCGGTTCATTTTTTAGTATGGTGTTCATGAGAGGATCTAGTTCTGCATCTGGAGCTGGTGGCCATGATAGGCCAAGATTGACTGATGATCAAATATAAGAGTTGATTGCTACTAAGGTGGCTACTGCTATACGGAGTTCTAACTTATAGCTTTTTGGTTCTATCAAGACCTCCATGATTGAGTTATTTGATGATCGCTATGTCGCCCTCACTGAGACTGCTACTGTTGTAGCCACCGCAGTCGTCGTTGTTGCGGGAGGCCGAGGAGGAGGCTCATTCTAGTACCGAGACTTCAATAAAACGAAGCCCCCAGAGTTCAACGGGTTCAAGGACCCGATAATTTCTATAAGGTGGATATAAGATGTAGAGGGTTGTTTCTTCACCTGTTCTTTTCCAGAGGACTAGAAACTTAGGTGAGCGTTGAACGTCCTTCGACTATGTGAAGGACTGGTGGAACCTGGTGACTTTTTCTTACACTCCTAAGCACATGGCTGTTGATACCTGGTTCTCGGAGATGTTTCGCATGAGCTATGTTCCCCTGGTGGAGACGGAAAAATTGGCTCAAATGTACTCGGATCTAAGACAAATTACAAAGATAGTGACGAAGATCACACGATTCTCACTAATATGGCTTCGTTCTGTCCTGAGTTCGTTGCTATGGAGCAGGCTCAGATGACACGATATTTGAGCATGATCAAGACCGATATTCGGCAGTTTGTGTCCACCCAACATTACAATACTCTTTCCGAACATCAAGATGCCGCAAGGAGGCGGGAGATTGAGATAGAGATCCAGAAGAGGGAGAAACATTAGGCTCTGGTTCAGTCCCAACCTGCAACAAAGTGGTTCAAACATTAGGCTCTGGGGGACAGAGGGGACACACTTGTGGCAAGGCTCATGAGGGTGCTTGTTGATATTCTTCCGGGTGCCACAAATGTGGAAGGGAGGGAAAAATATCTAGAGATTGTCGTCAGTAGGCCCTATTAGCAAGCAGAAGGATTTGTTACCACAATGAGCAAGTTGGCCATATGAAGGCCAGCTATACCTTGCTTGCTGCGAGACCGAAGTAGGCTCCAGCACCGGCTACATTGAGGATCATAGATCGATACTAGGTCAGGGTGGATCCCCCGAGGGCTCTAGGTCGTGCTTTCCAGATCACATCAGAGGAGGCCAGGGTAGAGCCAAACATTGTTATTGGCATGTTTTCATTTACTATTCTGTCAAGTTATTTTATTGTATGTTTATTATTATGATTCTGCTAGGTACATTCTTAGTGAGTTTATTGGGACTGTGATTTTATGATGAAAATGCAATTTTAGTATTCTGGAAGTTGTAATGGTTTTATTGAAACTGCATGGGTTTATTCAAAGTCTAATGGTTTTCTTGCCAAAGGGTTTTTTTGGAATTCTGTTGCTCGTTATTTTTTCCCTAGAGTTTGGTGGGTTTTTATTGATATCACGATGAAAGGGTTACCCAACAATAATGTTAGAATTTTTTATTAGGGGCATCTCTGCCATTTTATGTTCAAATTGGTTCAAGTTTTTGGTTGCTGCTCTGAGCTCAAGTAATTTATTTTGCTCAAGATTGATTATTGTTCTTGCATTTACATTCGTTTTAAGGTAGTGCAACAAGGATTCACGTATTCCTTTCACCAAATGGGGTTTTGGCTGTAGATTTAAACAAAATAAGAAATGAGAAATTATGATAATAATGAGTTTGTTATTATAAAATTGGATTAATGTCGCATACCTCCATTGTTGAAGACTTAAAGACTATGTCAGTAATTGAAAGCTTTCTGTGTACAACACATTGAAGACGTGACACCTTGCTAGGAGGTAAGTTGATTAATTCATCTTCCAGTTAATGTTTACCATTTTTATAATTTTTAACTTCATTGTCAAATGTAAGGACACCAATGAACTCAAACACATGATTTAACTTTAAATCAGACTCTAGCGAGTCGTATATCTGCAGAATGAACCCCTTGTTTTGTAACAAAATGTAAGCATCTATACCGCATAAATGTTTTAAAAACTCATGTTGAGTTGCACATGCACTTGACAAGATTTTACAATCCTAATTCTCCAATGACAGAAAAAAATATGAAATTGCTACTAGAATTGTTTTGTAACAAAATGAAACCAATGTCTTGATGAGTCATGTATAAAAATCCTTCAAAGTAAAGTTTCTATAGCTCATGCCATGCCTAAACTCAGATTTTCTTAAATACATATCAAGGCCACTCCGTTTGAAGCACTATACAACCGTAAGTGCGGATCACCATTACGTTGGGTTGAAGTTGGGAACTCCCAACTGGCTAAGGGGTCAAACGACCAATAGCACCCTCACCGACCCTGAGATCATACAGGAGATGACAGAGAAGATTGTTCAGATCCGTGAGCGACTAAAGGCGTCTCAGAATTGACAAAAGAGTTATGCGGATAAATGACACAAACCCTTTGAAATCAAGGTTTGTAATCGTGTGTAGTTTAAGGTCTCACCCTGAGAGGGGGATGATACGTTTTGGAAAATGTGGAAAACTAAATCCAAGGTACATAAGGCCATTCGAGATCCTTTCCAGGATCGGCTTGGTAGCATACAAACTTCGACTACCACAGGAACTCGGCAACGTGCACCCACTTTTCATGAGTCCAACTTATAGAAGTGCCTATCTGACAAGGCCCTCGTCATTATGAGATTGAAGTAGACGAGAGTCTCCACTTCATCAAGGAACTAGTTGAAATCATGGACAGGGAAGTCAAGAGAACAAAGCAAAACTACATACCAAGAGTAAAGGTCCGTTGGAACGCCCAATGAGGACCTGAATTTACATGAGGACGCGAGGACCAAATGAAACAAAAATACCCACACCTTTTCCCCAGCCCTTGAGTACCCACTCGGAATGTTAATATCGTGACAAAATTCCTTCTAACGGGGGGATGATGTGACAACCGTTAAATTTGGTCAAAACAAAGCCAACAAGTCAACCAAGTCAATTCAATTACTATTAGGATTTTAGTACATACGCAATGTTTCCTTCCTAATGTACAACTTACAAGTATGAATACAAAATACCTCTCTGGATTTCTGATTATCAACTATAAACCTTAATTAGGGTTAGTAACGTAAAAACTCGATAATTCAGATATATATTATTTGGGAATGAATAATACTCGAAACAGAAGAAGAAAATAAAAAAAGTAAAGAGGGGGGCCACCTTTGGAATTCACTATTCACCTTCGGAGTCACTATTCAGATTTGGATTCTACTGTTTCAGATCTGCCCATTACGAACACTTCTGAATTCAGACTCTTTTGAGTTCAGAGCCTTCTGACTTTGGACACTTCTGACTTCGGACTCTTCTGAATTCGGAGCCTTCTGACTCCGGACACTTCTGACTCCAGACACTTCTCAATTCAGAGTCTTCTGATTTCAGAGCCTTCTGACTCCATACACTTCTACTTCAGACTCTTTTGAATTTGAAGCCTTCTGACTCCGGACGCTTCTGACTCTGGATACTTCTGACTTCGGACTCTTCTGAATTCGGAGCCTTCTGACTCCGGATACTTCTGGCTCTGGACACTTCTAACTTCAGACTCTTATTAATTCGGAACCTTCTGACTCTGGAAACTTCTGACTTCAGACTCTTCTGACTTCTAACGCTTCTGACTTCGGAACCTTCTGACTCCGAGCTCTTCTGACTCCAGACCACCTTCCAACTTCGGACTTCACTCTGGATTTTGGGCAGTTTCATACTTTTCTCATGATTCAGATTTTTGACCTCGGATTTTCCATCAGGTTCAGACATTTCACATCTCGGGCCCTCTAACCTCATATTTTATACCCATCCCGAAACTTTTATTAAAAACACATCATTTTTATAAAAATACGAAGAATTTATAAAGGTTTGACTTTTTTTATTATAAAAAGTCACTAGTTAATTAAGTTGTACCTTCATCTTAAATAGCCAACCACTCTCCCATAATATGTTACACCTTTAGTCTCATCCATGTCCCCTCATAACTCACCACACCCACCCTGTTTCCCCCTCTCTCTATAACTTACGACCAAAAGGCTTTTTTTTCTCACATTCATCTTCATCATTTTCTTCTTCTTCTTCTCCAAGAAAGAGCTCTCATCTTCCATAGCTAAATTCTTCCAAGTGGTTCTTGAGTTTTTGGTAAGTATTTCCTTCATAATCTATTAATTCTACACACTTATAAACTTGTTTCGATCCATTTATATACATTATCATGTGTTACTATTCATAGGATCTTCAAATCTTCAAAGTGTTCTTCAAGTGTTCTTGACTTGAAACTTTCCATCTAAAACACTTCATTCATAAAAAAAACACACATAAGGTGAGTTCATACCCCGTTAATTTCAAGTTTTTCCAAGTTTTAGGGGGGAATACAAGTAAACTTGTATAATAACACAAGTTGTTTTACATGCTTCTCTTTAAGTTGTGTAAAAGTATTATATTCATGAAAATATGTTATTACTTAGTTATTTGAACATTTATATGTTGTGTGTTTGTTTAGAAATGCAAATACACACTAAAAACATCCTATTTGGATGATTTAAAGGCTTTGCAAACTAAAAATACAAGTTATGTCACTAAAACGTATCTAAGCTTGAATATCAGCTTTTTACAGAAAAGTTGTGGTCTGTTCGTGGACTGTTTTACCCTTATTAAACTTAATAGACTTCAATATTGTACAAAAGGCAATTATCTCAGGTCTATACCTTTTTAAGGACTACTCGCACGCGTTCATACAAGTTTTCTACAATTTATGGTGATTTTTACAAAACTGTCTATCATTTCAGAACATTTTCGGACTAGTCTATAAAAATGAAAATTTTCACTCTAGTTAGGAACCACTTAAGGTCAGGGTAAAAATTATCGACAAAGTAAAGTCATTCTCGAAGCTCTGAGAGTTTACGGATCCAAATTTTGACTTATGATGATTTTTCTGTAATTTTTCTAAAAACATGGATAGAATTGTAACATTTTGTGGGTTTTAACCAAGTTATTACATTATTTATGTGGGATACAAATCAAAATATGCTGTTTAAAACAAATAAAGTTAACTTGACCTAAAAATCACAAAAAGGTAAAAATAAGTTTTACATAACTATATTTCACTATTTGTCATTTGTGACGTTAAAAGTAAAAAACTAGAAAAATGGACATTTTCATACTAAGGACTTACTTATTTGTGCTAGATGTAAAATACTTGTTATTTATGAATATCTAAGCATGCTAGCCTCTCTCTCTCTCTCTCTCCCTTTCTCTCTCTCTCTCTCTCTCTCTCTCTATATATATATATATATATATATATATATATATATATATATATATATATATATATATATATATATATATATATATATATATAGATGATGTGCCCCTCAGAGCGGGCCAGAAGTAAGCGAGCCCCAACAAGGCGCCTCTAGCAAAGGGTCGGCCTAGCGACTAGATCGCTCCGGGCGATCCCGGATTCCTACGTGGCGACCGAGTAGGAAGCCCGCCCTCTCCAAGCATTGTCCTTTAGCTACAGTCCAAGGATAACGACTATAGGCGACAAAGAGCTCAATCAGAGCATAATCACGTGGACCAATCGTTGGACCAGACACGAACGTGGAGCATGGCTCTCCAATGAGAATAGCGGATCATGTCAAAACCACAGTCCCTATCCCTCGTACGGGTTGAGGAAGATCTTTAGTATAAAATGCTTACCATCTGGCCTTGGCGAGGTAAGTTGTCCCTTTTCCAGTCACATACCTTCATACTCCCATTCTCACCTCACTAACTTGACCGTCAGAGCGTCTTTTTGGGACCTCCTCCAAGACGATGGCTGACGCATTCCTTTTCTTTGTGACTTCTCAGGTTCCGGACCTGCGACATTCATCCATGGAACAGGTGGTTCGGAACCAGGTCGCATCATTTGGCACCATCCATTTGTGTGACAATAGATACACAAACCCTTTCTTTTTCTCCTTTCTCATAATCACACATGGCGAAGAAGATGACGGGTGATCCATCGGAACCACCACATAGTTCGATACACCCAATGGGGTTGTTGGAAGAAACCAACACTCCGACAGCGCTGTCTTCCGGTGGTCCGCCACCAACCCCTAAAGTAATATCGTCATCTAGTGACCCGCCATTGTCCTTTGAAGCGGAACCGACTTCCGGCGGCCTGCCACCATATCTTGTGGTAACTTCGTCGCCAAATTCAATCCTAGCTTCCGTCACCATGGCTACGCAGTCCACCCTACCTCAGAACGAAACAATACCCACCACGACTCATATAACCATCCCACCATTACCAAACAGCAACGCACCCAGCCGATACGTCATACCCACTTCGCCACCCTTTTTCTCCAATACCGTCGGTCCTCATAACACCCAGATGACAACCACAACACCCCTCACGAGTAACATACACGTGAACAGTACTATGATTGGCACGGGTGTTGTATCACAACCGTAGAACCACCAATTGCTAATGGTGGGCACTATACCAACGCCGCCACTCACGTTTTACCACCAAACACCCATTGTCCAGTAGCAAACACCCATGGCCCAACAACAAATACCCATGTCATACACCTTCCCCAATCTGTTTCAGCCGCTTAACCACTACGGCCCAACAACACCAGATCTCACCGCTTACAACAACATGCTAGTACAACCATTCCTGGCCATGCAACAACTAGGATACCATTTCAACCAGCAAATCCCGACCCAAGATTGCTTATCGCGAAGTGTCACATCACCATTTGTCAAAGAACTTCTGGAATACGAGATCCCCAACACCGCCAAACTACCCCACCTTAAGATGTACAATGGAACTACCGATCCAGATAGCCACATTGACATGCACGAGTGGACCATGACATCCCTCAAGATAAATGAGCGGTTCTGGTGTACATACTTCCCCACTACCTTGTATCGCAACGCATGAACATGGTTCAAGAAGATGCGCCTGGGTAGCTTCTGCAACTTCAGCCAGCTGAAGTATCTATTCCTAACAAACTTCATGCAACTTCGGAAGTATAAAGGCGATTGCCACTCAATCATTGGGTGTAAACAAAGGGAAGGGGAGACATCCAATGAATACTTTTCCAGGTTCACCAAAGCAACGTTCGACGTCCCAGGGCATGACGAAGTCCTAATCGTAGGAGCATTCACTTGGGGATTGTTACTAGGTTCATTGTCCTAAAAGCTCATGGGCAAACAACCGAAAATTAGGGCCGAGCTAAAAGAGCGAGTAGAACGTTTCCTACGCCAAGAGGAAGGTGAAGCATCGAAGCATGCATACCTCAACGCCATGACAACTTCCACTAGAAGGAGGAGTAACTATCCTACAACCCATCCCCGACCCTCGGGGGAACAGCAGGTTCATGGGACGGCACAGGCGACCGCCAAGGTGTTTCAGGCCCTTCACTAGGGACGACAGGTGAGGAAGACGGACAGAAGTCTACACGGTTGACGAGAAGCCAACAGCGAAAGGCACCAAATCATGGTACTGCGAGTATCACAAGAACACGACACACGATACAATCAACTGCGCGGTTCTAAAAAGGGAAATCGAAGAGAAGCAACTAAAAGGCAATGTTATAGAAATTGCCAAAAGCTTACGGGCTAAGTTCGACGCAGACAACCCAAAAGATGCCACCGGGAAGACAGAGCGCAGATTGGAAATCCTGACAATCCACCATAAAAGGAGGAGAGTGGAGTGTGTGGAAGACACATGGGGTATTACAGAGGCAATGCAGGGGAAGACATTCTCTATGCGCGACCCAAGCCCAACCAGGTGGAATGGAGACAACCCACTCGTCATTCAAGGGTCCATCTGGGATGTGGTCGTCCACTGAGTATACGTTTACACCGGAAGCTCAGTGGACATCATCTGCAAACACTTTTTCTGGTTGTTACCAAACAGGTGGAAGGAAGGACTAAGACCAGCCACAAGCCAACTCATAGGATTCACCGGACATAGTCTATGGCCCTTACGTATGATTCATTTACCATTCACACTAGTCAGCCAAGACAAAACCAGGAGACAGACCGCTCTAATAGACTTCATAGTCATACGACACCCGTCAGAGCACAACATCATACTGGGTCGAACGACCCTACTAAGATTCAGAGCAGTACCGTCGACAATCCATGGGATAGTCAAATTCAGCACAAGCCAGGGACCAGGAACGATTCTGGCCAACCCCCAAAGGAAATCAAATGTTACGAGATCATGCAACCAAAGGAAATCCCGGATGAAGCCAAAAGACCACGACCATACTCGTCAGACGGGGGAGAAGTAATCAATAGAGGATACCTAGACCAGCGAGTGATTATGGGAACAACCCTCCCCGCAAAAACAAGAGGGGCGCTGGTCCAGCTTTTACAGAAGTACAAACACGTATTCGCATGGACACCTACAGATATGGTGGGGGTCGACCATGGAATCATAGAACACAAGCTGATGATAAAACAAGGAACCAAGGAGATAAAGCAGAAGAAGCGGGTTCAGGGAGGGGATCGAAACAAAGCAATCAACACAGAGGTGGAAAAGTTAACCAACACCGGAATCCTCAAAGAAGCGATTTTCCCTACATGGATCGCCAACCCAGTAATTGTAAAAAAGCATGATGGTAGTTCGCGTATGTGTATCGATTATTCGGATCTAAACAAGGCGTGTCCCAAAGACTGTTACCCGCTACCAGAAATAGATCAAAAAGTAAAGTCTTTACAAGGATTTCAGTGGAAGTGCTTCCTAGACGCATACAAGGGATACCACCAGATCCTGATGAGTACAAATGATGAAGAGAAAACAACCTTCTATATAGATCACGGTACCTTCTGCTACACAAAAATGCCGTTTGGGCTGAAGAATGCAGGGGTAACTTACCAACGACTGGTCGATTCCTTATTCGCCAATCAAATCGGTCTAAATATTAAGGTCTATGTCGACCACATGGTTATAAAAAGCCCAAACGAGAGCAAACTGCTACAAGACATGGAGGAAACACTACAAACCCTGAAGGGGGCTAAGATGAAATTAAACCCCACAAAGTGCACTTCCGGGGTCGAAGAAGGCCAATTTTTGGGATACTATGTGACGAAAGAAGGAATTTAGCTGAGTCCAAGCAAAATAAGTGAGCTCGAGGAAACACCTTCGCCTTGTACGCTGAGGGACGCACAAGTCTTGAATGGAAAATTGACAGCGCTCAGTAGATTCATCTCCAAGTCAGCTGAAAAAGCCATGCCACTATTCCACACGCTCAAAGGATGCATAGAAAAAAAAACAATTTCTGATGGACGACAGAGGCTGATTCGGCATTGCAAAAGATAAAAAAAAAGTACTCCACACTCTCCCCACTCTGGCTAGCCCAATACCCAGCGAGTTTCTGCAAGTGTACTTGTCCACATCGAGAGACGCCATCTCGTCGTTACTAGTAGTTGAAAGACAAGGGCGCCAATTACCGATCTACTTCGTAAGTCGGGCCCTGCAGGGACCCGAAATGAATTACCCGACCATTGACAAACTGGTGCTCGCCCTATTCTACGCAACACAAAGGCTCCATCGGTACTTCCAGGCCCACCGGATAGAAGTATTGAATAATTTCCTGATCAAGCAAGTGCTCCTAAAGCTGGAAACATTGGGGAAACTCGCAGAGTGGGCCATAGAGCTAGGAGAGCACGACATCAGCTACCATCCCGGGTAAGCATCAAGGGGCAAGCCCTAGCGGACTTCTTACTTGAAATCACAGGGGAGCTCGAACAAGAATTAACCGACACAGATAAGCAGAGATGCTCAGCAGAAAAAACCAACCAGCAGTGGACCCTCTATACAGACGGAGCCTCCAGTAAAGAAGGATCAGGCCAGGGCTATTTTTAACCATCCCTACGGGAGACGAATTCACATACGCCCTGCGTTTTGACTTCCGTACTTCTTACAATGAAGCAGAATACGAAGCCTTGCTAGCCAGCCTCAGATTGGCGGTAAAAATAGGGGCGGAAAGAGTCACAGCTTTGACTGATTCGCGTTTAGCAGCCAACCAAGTATCAGGGGAATTCGAAGCGAACGACAAATGAATGGAAAAGTATGTTAAAGCAGTATAACAAATCACGAGTTCTGTAAAAAGTTTCACGATAAAAAAAATCTTGAGGGGAAACAACAGGCGAGTAGACGCCCTCAGCAAGTTGGCGTCAACATGTTTCGGGCATCTCTTGAAGGAGGTGCTGGTGGAAATACTAAAAGAAAGGAGCATTGACGAATGGCAGGTTGATTTTTTATCAGTGGTGCAACCCAACTAGATGACGCCCATCATGGACTATATCCAACATGGTATACTCCACGATGATCATAGAGAAGCTCGAAAAACAAGGGTGCGAGCCCCCCAGTATGCATTCCTAAAGGGAATGTTGTATAGGAAAGACCATATAGCCCCGTGGCTCAAATGCATAGATGGCACGGCAGGGAAGCTGGCTCTGAAGGAAGCACATGCAGGGTCAGACGGAGCCCACGAAGGAGCACGAACGCTCACAGACAAAGTGTTGGACATGGGTCTTTACTGGCCGGAAATACATCAGGATGCGGTCGAGCTAACACAAACTTGTGTGGAATGCCAAACTTTCTCGCCAGCGTAAGGAGTACCACCATGGAAGTTAACAAGCATAGTTAGCCCCTGGACCTTCTATCAATGTGGAATTGACATTGTCGACCCTTTCCCAGATGGGCCGGCGAAAGTAAAATTTCTAGTCGTGGCGGTCGATTACTTTAAAAAATGGATAGAAGCAGAACCGTTGGCATGCATCACTGGGAGACAGATAATCAAGTTCATCTGGAAAAACATCATAACAAGATTCGGAACACCCAAGATCCTGATCAGTGACAATGGTTAATAGTTTGCAGAGAACCCCTTCAAGGACTGGTGCAAAGAAAAAGGTAGGGATGAGCAAAAGGACCGAACCGGCCGGAACCGGACCGGAACCGGGAACCGGCTTCGGCCAAAATCAAGAACCGAACCGGCCCGGCGGTTCTACCGGTTCCCGGTTCCTACCGGTTCTTGTCGTGTCTTCAAATGTTGGAACCGATATTCGAAAAATAGCATCATACGGTTCCGGTTTTTGCCGGTTCTACCGGTTCCGGTTATATCGGTTCCGGTTCCTACCGGTTCCCGGTTCCAAAAATCCACAAAAATAACGTCCCGGTCCCGGCCCGACCGGTTCCATCGGGTTCCGGTTCCGGTACCGGTTCCGGCCGGTTCCCCGGTCCATATGCTCATCCCTAGAAAAAGGAATAGAACAGAGATTCACATCCGTGGCTCACCCCCAAGCCAATGGACAAACATAGGTGTCTAATAGAACATTGGTGCAAGGGATTAAGAAACGACTAGGCAAAGCAAAGGGCAACTGGGTAGAAGAACTACCAGAAGTCGGTTGGTCATATCGAACTACACCACGGACCAGCACAAAGAGACGCCATTCTGTTTAGCCTACGGAACCGAAGCAATGCTACCGGAAGAAATGATGATAGGATCGATACGAACGGAGTACTGCAATGAACAAGAAAACAACAAAAATCTAAGAGAAAGCTTGGACCTCCTGGAAGAACGACGCGAGCGCTCAAGCATGTGCCAAGCCGCCTACAAAAAGGTGGTAGAAAGATACTACAATTAACGTGTCTAGGAAAAAGCGTTATGTGTATGGGACTTCGTTCTGCGAAAAAATGAAGTCAGCCATGCACAACCCCGGGGGAAACTAAGCCAGACGTGGGAGGGACCATTCAAAGTAGTCGAGGCGCATCGCAACGGATCGTACTCCCTCGAGACTCCGGAGGGGAGGCAGATACCCAGTACATGGAATGCGAGGAAGTTCCACGTCTGAGAAGTGGCAAGACTCTATAAAGAAGGGAGAATGAATGCATACAACCTTCAAGAAAAAGTTTTAAACCTCTAGGCAGTAGGGAGAACGTGGAAAACATCCCATGGCCGGATTGATTTGTCGGACCAACAAATGGACACTCAGGGTAGTCCAATAGGGAATTATAGTACAAAACAGCTATGTATCAGAATTACATAAATAAAAGAACATGCATTGTCTTTAGTACGTAATGCAATGAGCACACCTAACATTTTAGCAAACACAACATAAAGGATACTCAGTGAATCCAAGATACAATACACATAAGGATGGAAATATAATATATATAATATAAAAAAGAGAGTCTAACAGAAAATCAACCTATACAGAAGGTTCGAAACGATTAAAAGAAAGCATGACAAACAAGGTAGTTCAGCAAACAAAGTCATACCATTGTCCGTTTACACATAAAGGCCTTTGGGGCCATAAGCTAAGAACATCAAAAAAAAAAGGCGTCAGAGGCCATAAAATGATTAAGACGCAACACAATAAAACAAAAGCTTCAACAAGATTTTTCACACCCTAGAAGGGCAGCTCTGAACAACTACATACACCACCACTAGCACCGCCACCACCGGCATCACCACCACCATCACCAATTTCACCATCGCCACCAACTCCACTAGCCCCACCTGCCTCACCACCTGCCCCTATACCCAACACATCCACATCCTCCTCGCCATCATCAGATGCACATAACGCTCTCACCCCGTCCACATCCAAGTGACCCAACCCAAGCAAACCAACAAAGTCCATAGTCGGAAAAGCCAACAAAGCATCATCCAAGGCTGAAGAGTGACTAGACCGCGAGTCACAAGCCAAAGGGTCGTAAGTCCCAGCGTTAACCTGAGCTTTTAAGTTCGCCCAACTTGACTCTTCGCCAGCGACAAAGGCAGCATGACGGATACGGCTAATACCACCTGTGAACTTGGGATGCTCGAGAAGCTTGTCCATCACACACAAAAATCCAACCTGAAGGAGCCAACTACGATCCGCTCTTAACACCTCCAGCTCACGCTCATGATCGACCAGGTCTCGCTCCAGGCTTTCATTCTGGATCATCAAACCTTCATTTTCTTGGGTCAAAGATTCCACTTGACCCTCCAAAACACTACGCACATCCTCTAACACCAACTTCCCGGACACCAAAGACTTGTTCTCATTTTCCAACCGACCAATGGTGGCACTCAGATCCACTACTTTACTCCTCAAACCAACCTCATTCTCAACAAGGGAAGAATGCACATGCTCCAATTCCCCAAACTGCTGCACACAACGGGACCCAGCGGCCGGATATGTCATGGCTTGTGCAGCGGCATAGGCAAGGTTATGAGCCAAGACAACATTGCTCATCGAATTCATATCATCCACGTGATAGGAGGAAGAGCATGGCAGGTAAAATCCAAAGTAACAGAACATACAGATAAACAAGATTCAGATCGTAAGCTCCATCCCAGAAAAAATACAGGGGTGCTGCGCAACGTCTCCACAGTAATGGGCTCCTGAAACAGCTGCTCAGGACTACCTCTTGAAGATTGAGGACTAACGCCAACACCTAAAGAGATTGGGACAATGGGATGATAAGACGCCCCTCCGATACCCTCAGACTTTCGAACTTCATCATCGGGTATCATTAACACATCCCCTGAGCTGGACGGCGTAGATGACAACAGGCGTATAAGACCGCGGTGCTGCACCACGCGCCACCCGATGGGTCCTGAGCTACCCTTAGGCGTTGGACCACTCATCACCTGCACAACTTTCATTTTCTCTACAACCCGATGAATGCCAGCCATAACCCTAACCTTGCTGTCCATTACACTATCAGCCGCCGACCCAGTAGGAGTGTGAGACGTAGTCATGGGGTCATGACAGTATAGGAACCCGACTGGCTTCCCAACACAATAGAACTCTCCACGAGTTGTGGGGGCACCGGAGCAGCAACTATTAGGCGACTGGGGGGGAGGCAAAGTCTCGTACAGGGGTACTACGCAGTGCTCCAGCTTCCCCTGGTAACAACCCCGCAACACAGAGTCAATGGAGACGGAGCATTTGAAACCTGTCAAACAAACCGATCAAGCAACCATGAGAAAGCAGAAGTGAACAAGAACCTTTTCTAAAAAAGGGGGGAGAAGAAGGGAAGCGAAGAGAAAGGTAAGAACAAATCACCATTAGAAACAATGTAGAACACATATATCTCCCCCCAGGAGCGCCAATTGGGTCTCATCTCGACACCAACAAGTATAACCTCTGACATCACATCAACGTCCACTTGGAGAGTGTGCAAGAGATCTGCAGTCACCTGATTATGGGGGAAAAGTTTAGGGATGGTGTCAGATAGCGTAGTCGTCCGGGGGTGCTCACGGCCGAGCAACTCTTGGTTGACACACAACCACTTGTCCTACCAGTTCTTGGGAGGCTTACTGTCAAGGACGAGATTATGCCCCCCCCCCCCCCCCCCCCCCCCGCGCGCAGGCGGAGAAGGTGTACTTGTCGTTGGTAGCATCAAACTGGAAGAGGAACTTGAAAACGAAGTAGTCGGGAACGATGACGTTGGCCCGACATATCATCTCGAAAGCCACCATCTTATGAACAGCACCAGGAGTTAGCATCTAAACACTACACCTGTTACGCTAGAGTATTTCTTCTTGAAAGTTTGTCAACGAAAGACGAAGACCGGCATCGAAGGTCTTAAGGTAAACACCCACTTTCCCAGGAGGAGGTCGAGTATTTAAAGAACCAGAGACCGGAAACTCCACTCCATCAGCCAGAGTGAGGCCGTAAGCCTCCTGAAGGGTGTCGAACTCAGAAGAACTAGGGATCAAGCTCTGAACGGAAGCCATGGCAAAGAACAGATGGAGGGAAGAGAGAAGGGAATGAAGAGGTGGGATAAGAATGAGAAGAGAAAACTTCTTGGGAGCAATAAAAGGAAAAAATCGGGATTTACAAAAATCACTGACACTGCTGACGTAACCACCGTACGCACGTCGTAACATCACATCACCAAAAATGAAGCGTCAACCGAGTAAAAGCATGACATGTGCACCAGCAATTAAGTCCAGAACATCATAGCTAGCTAGCATACGCTATGACTACTGGACTGAGCGACTTGATGGTGTGCCCCTCAGAGCGGGCCTGAAGCAAGCGAGCCCCAAAAAGGCACCTCTAGAAAAGGGTCGGCCTAGCGACTCGTTTTCCCCGGGCGATCTTGGATTCCTACGCGGCGACCGAATAGGAAGCCCACCCTCGCCAAGCATTGTCCTTTAGCTACAGTCCATGGATAACGACTATAGGCGACAAAGAGCTCAATCAGAGCATAATCGCGTGGACCAATCGTTGGACAAAGAGCTCAGTCAGAGAATAATCATCTTGACCAATCGTTGGACGAGACACGAACGTGGAGCATGGCTCTCTAATGAGAATAACGGATCTTGTCGGAACTGCAGTCCCTGTCCCTCATACAGACCGAGGAAGATCTTCAGTATAAAAGGCTTACCATCTGTCCTTGGTGAGGTAAGTTGTCGCTTCTCCGATCACATACCTTCATACTCCCATTCTCACCTCACTAAATTGACCGTCGAAGCGTCTTTCCGGGACCTCCTCCCGGACGACGGCTAACGCATTCCTTTTCTTTGTGACATATATATATATATATATATATATATATATATATATATATGTGTGTGTGTGTGTGTGTGTGTGTGTGTGTGTGTGTCTGTGTGTCTGTGTGTGTGTGTGTGTATATATATATATATATATATATATATATATATAGGTGCAAAAATCAAATATTATAATAAAGTATATAAGTATAGTTTATGAATCATTAACACTATTGTAACATGCTGAGCAAAGTGGATAATTATATAAAGACATATATGATTATTTTATACTATTTTATTATCATGGAAAAGTGATAATTACGCATACAAAGGTTTTCATTACAACAAAACATTTATGATAAACTATAATGGGTGTAGTTTATGGGTCATTAACACTATTTTACCATTTTGCGGCGAACAAATAATTATTTAAAGGTATAATTATTTTACACTATGTAATTTATGGAAAGGTATTATTTCCACTTACAAAAAGGAATTCATTACACTATACGTAAACCTGTTAATATAACTTTGTGATACATAGTCTTCACCGTACCTACCAGAGTACCTACAAAAGTCCTGTGTTATAACCATAATCTCCCGTAAGAGAGTGTGACACTTGTGTATAGATCTATATAGGACTGACAATCCCATACCTAAGTTGTTAGCTACAGCTAGACTGGTAGGTATGAGGTGACAAATTTCATAACATTCTGACGCTTGAAGAACGTCGTAATAGGCCATCTATATCTTTAGCACATTTATAACAACTCGCATTGGGTATTAACAATACATTTGGTTTACAGGGCTAACATATATTCATATGGTTTTATATAAGAAGAAAACTACATAATACTACTTCCGAGTATAGAAATACTTATACATTTTTGGTCTTAGGGTTTTAAGACTACAACTCATTCTTAAGAAAATATTGGATTTTCTGGAAACATACACTCAAATGGTTTTATATAGATTAAAACAACATATTACTATTTTAAGTATAGAAATACTTATACATATTGGCTTTAGGGTTTCTAAGACTACAACTCATTTTTAAGGAAAATATTGGATTTTTTGGAAACGAACACTATCATTTTACAAGGAAAGGATTACAATTCTTCATAAAAACTCTTATGAACCCACCAACTTAATTTTTGACAATTTTCAAAACTACTTGTATTCTTAGGTAATCATTAAAGCATGTAACTACAAGCTTTTGAGGATGGGACACTAAGAAGTTAAAAAAATCTTCTAAATCGTCATACTATAATTGGTTTTGAAACATACAACTCATACAACAATGTAACTCTTTCAATTATATTTATGATGGTTGTTTTTTGCTTTAATAACTATTATTCATTATGTTATGATACAATACATGAAAGCCATCCACCCGCAGACGGTTTCGACATCCTGGTTTGGGGGTGTGACATCTATGAATTTTACAAGACAACATGGCCATGTAGCTAATTTCTTACCTGTCAGGGAAAAAGATGACTTTGACCTTGGTTAGGTACAATATCAGGTCTATATAAAAATCATGGACAAACTAGACTCAAAATTAAAACTTATGAATTTATGGATCCCTAATCCGACTCATGATGGTTTTTTTTTTTTTTTTGATTTTCTTTTCAAAACAGGGATAGATTGATATTTTTTTATAATTTACCAACATTACATTTTAAAGGTTAATTGACAACTTAACCTATTAAGCCACAACCAAAATCAACTATAAATATGGAAATTGATTTATTAACAATAGCAAATGTTGGGTCTAAAATATTGGTTTATACTTTACTTTTATAGGAAAATGTATTTTTCAGTCATGCAATATGTGTTTGCGGTTGTGTTTACAGTCGTGAACTGGTTCATGGCCGTGAACCTGTTCACGACCCATGTTCCCTACATATATATATATATATATATATATATATATATATATATATATATATATATATATATATATATATATATATAGGTGTTAGGGGTGAGGAGAGGGTGATGAGCATAAGGAGAGAGAGACAAAGAGAGAGAGAGGAGCATAAGTGTGTGTAAGTGTGTGAATCTTGTGTAAGGGAACATCATTCTAATCAAATCATACAAGATTCATATTATTCTTCTTCTCCTTCTTCTTCATTTAGATCTAACATCATCCTCTTGATTGGGATTCTGCACCATCAAGCGGATCTGGATGATACACAAGCAGATTTGGGACTTACAAGTGGTATCAGAGCTTGGATTGTATCAATCATTTTGGCCAGATTTGGAGTGTATTTGATCTTATTTTTGAAGGATTTTTGCGTTTTGGGATAGATCTTTGCAAAATAGGGGGTTTATTCTTTGCGTTTTTCATAAAAACGATTTGATCGAGTTTTGGAGCAAAAAGAGGTGAAAACGTTGTTTTTCACGTAATCTGTGAAGTGTTCACGGCCGAAGAAGCGTTTGCGGCTAGGGTTTCTCGGCGGTGGCCGTAATAACAAATTAGGGTTTCTCGGACGTTTACGGCTCAACAGTGTTCATGGTCAGCCTTGTTTTCAGTCCAGCAACACCCCAGCCCGACAGCATGTTCGACCCAGTGACGTTTCCGGCTTCTAAAGTTCTCGGCCTCGCACCTCGCACGATCTCGGCTGCAGCACGAGTTCACGGCCTTGTTCCCGGTCCGCTTCGTTCTCGGCCCACACGTGTCCGGTCAGTCCTCGCACGCATTAACTTCGCAGCTTCTTATTAAACAGTTTTGGGGGTTGCATGGATCGAACCCGGGTCAATTGTTTTCCACTTCCAGCGCCTTACCACTTGAACCAGCTTCACACATGCTACAATCCTTCCAAATTTAATTCAAAAGTACTCAATTTCGAACACAATTTCGCATTTTTAACATATTTTGCCCAAAAATCAATTTTTTAAATCTTAAAATTTCACTTTCAACCCAAAGTTTTTTACTTTTAATTTTTGACTTTCTAAATTGACTTTTGACCTAATATTTTGACTTTGACTTTTAAAGTTTGATCTTTGACTTTAAACTTTGACTTTCTCGTTTAACCTTTAAATTTTCAATTTTAGCTTTTTGGTTTGACTCTTAAGTTTGACTTTTTAAATTTGACTTTTAAGGTTGACTTTCTCGCTTTATAGTCAAAGGGCATATTTTTTAAATAATGAGTTCCTCTGAAATCCTGGTCACTGAAATTTTGTGTTCTCAAGCATGCATTGATAATGTTAAAAAATTTCGTGAACACATCGATTTATTAAAAAGAGAAAATGAGGATCTTAAATATGAGGGGTACCAACTTAGGAAAGGCCTAAAACCATTAAAAGAACAATTAGAGGCCAAGACTAAGGACTTTGAAAAATTACAGGCAGAGTATAGTGACAAGTGTGTCCATTATAAATATCTTAAGAAAGATTTTGATGTTATGACTGCCGAACTTGATGCATTAAAAACAAAATATAAAGATGTTGAATTTAAATTTAAAAAGTTTGATGTATCAAGTGAGGTAGTTGTGTCCATGATTGATAACTGTTTGAAATTTAAAGATAACAAACAAAAGGGTCTAGGTATGATAGTGTTCCCCCTCCTTTCAATCATACTTACACTTTTACCCCTTTGACACAAGAAGAAATAGAAAATGAAGAACACCTTAAGTATGGCCAGCACCCTGATCCAGTTTCAGTTAAGATTGAACAATCAGGGTTACCTGAGGGTGCTGAGATGAAAAATATTGATGTTTCTACTTCTTGTGCAGGTAAAGTACTGGAAGAAGAGAACAAGGAGAACACTTTTGAATAAACCAATTTCTCCTTAAACTCTGAATATGTTGCTTCTAACTCAATTACTTCTGATCAACCTGTTGTTGGTAAATACATACCACCAATCCAAGCTAAACAAAGTGCCTATAGCAAGTGTGCGTGTGGGAACAACCAGAAACAAGGCAAGGACACGCCACCAGGGGCAGGAAGAAACAACTTCTCAGTGAAGAAAAAGATATGTTTTCACTTGGGAACACCTGAACACATTGCCAGAAATTCTCCAAATCACGCATACGTTCCCTACTACGCACAAGGCTGGCAAAACGCGCAAAGTGGGAGATTCTTCAAGAGAAATCATTCGAGGTCACAATCACACAATGGTGACTGGAACGCGCAGAAGGCTAAGAATGAAACCCACAAGGCCAAGAATCCAACTCCCAAGAACAAGAAGGGAATGCCGACCAAGAAGTCCAATCCAAGAGATGCTCCAGTGAAACCAAGATCAGTTAGCTCAAAGTCATCTCGAAGATTGGCTTCAAGTTCAAAATCAAGTGTTGAGGCACCCAACCGATCCAACAAGAAATGGGTTAAACCCAACTATAGATGGGTACCAAAAGGTTCACTCTCGCAAATCTTCTAATGATTCTAATATTTCTACATCTTCTGTTTGTGATAAGCAGGACATGTCATGGGAGAGAGTACCTTGCAAAGATGACAAAGGTCGACCCAGTTTCAAAATGGACTGGGTTCAAAAGACCAACAGATCCCACTCTGTGTCGGAGCAGCTATGGAGGCATATCACCAGACTTCGGTCTATTGATAGTGGTTGTTCTAGGAACATGATAGGGGACATCTCTCAACAGTGCAACACTCAGAACTTTAAGTGAGAGTATGTGTCCTTTGTGGGAAAGGAAGAAAGGAAGGGGTCACTTATTCGGTTTGTGCTTAAGGATGTGAAGAATTTCCGGATCTGTTCTGAGACTATGCATGTTGCTCTCAGACCTTCTAGATGCAAATTCAATCAGTGACTTACGGTTTGAGTTTTCTTCTTGATACTCTTGAGTTTATCTTAAATTGATTCATTTTGAAGACAATTTTTTATTTCCTTATATGTCTTTCTTTAGTAGGTTGGTTTGGGAAGTGATATCAGGATAAAGTGATAACGGGCAGTCTAAACCAGTGTAACGTACTGAATCTGAATTTCTAGACTTTGTGTTTAATGTGCTGGTAGGCTCGAAGAATTTGACAGTGTGGATTTAGATAAGATTGTTTAGACTGACCATAAGATGCTCGAGTAGATTGAGCAGTGAGATAAACACGGGAACCCACGGGATACTGTAACATCCAGATTTCCAAGAACATTATTGTGTACGTTAATCTTGAGATTTAAGAAGGGACTCGACGAGTTGAGGGACCAACTCGCCGAGTCGAGTCGATTTGATCGCATGGATTTAATGAGTGGACTCGACGAGTCAGAGAAGGGACTCGCCGAGTAGGTACTGGGCAGAGAAACCCTAATTGTCTGAGTTTGTGACCTATTTAAAGGCCCTTATGGCCTTCGTTAGCGGCCACACTTTCCCTAAAGAGCCTGAGAGAAACCCTTAAACCATTCTAATCTTGGTAAAGTGAGTGTGTGATCATTTTGGGTAATCTTGGTGCATTTCTATGAAGAAGGATGAAGAGCTTCATGATGGGGAGAAAAGGAAGACAGTGGATCTGTGGTATTGAGTGTCTCAGCTACTAAAAGAAGATATAAAGTCCTCATCTTGCTCATTCCTTGTACTAGATCCCATTTTGGGAGTTTTAGGGCTTTGCTTCCATCCTTTTGAATCTACGATTTGAATGAGACATGGTTTGAGGTTTGAAACCTCAGATCTGGACCTCCTAAAGGTCCTTAGAGTCTAGGTGTCCCAGCTTTAGTCTTTCAAATGAGGGTTGGTGAGCTAAATCCTTCATGAAAGGCATATATTAGCATTTTGGAGCAATAACCTCATGTATGAATGTAAAGATTGAAGCTTTATGTGATTATTGAGCCTTGGGATAATAGATCTAGTGTTTGGAGTGATAGATTTGATTGAAAT
This sequence comes from Lactuca serriola, assembly GCF_051521515.1. Lineage (NCBI taxonomy): Eukaryota > Viridiplantae > Streptophyta > Magnoliopsida > Asterales > Asteraceae > Lactuca > Lactuca serriola. Next base: position 174,896,608 of record NC_136411.1, on the reverse strand, counting down.
TTTTTGAATGAATATTTGGTCTGAATGAACTCGCCGAGTCAATGAGCCGATTCGACAAGTTGGTTAAGGTTTGTCCCGAAGAATTGAATCATACGATAGCTTGACGAGTTGGGGGTCGACTCGACGAGCTGTGCTGGACTGTCACGAGATTTCTGAGGAAAATAAGTGGACTCAACGAGTCGCAAGGGTGCACTCGGCGAGTTGGGTCAAACATGGACTGTTGAATCGAGTTTGACTTTTGTTGACTTTGGGGCTTTGGTTAACATGAGTAGTAGAGACCATGGAGGGTTAAAATGGTCTTTTATACACTTCAAAGAGGTAAAGAGAGGAAGAATAGCCTTCGGTCATTAGAGTTTTGATTAGAGTATCACTTAGAAATATTCATCCGTTGTGATTAGGCGGAGGCTAGTTCGAGATTCGGGAGCGAGGTACTTGCTACTTGTCAGGTGAGTCTTCTCACTATACATTACCTAGACTGGTATCTATGTGCAGACCGGAAGGTCTTATGTGTATGTGTATGTTTGAGATTTATGTGCATTGTGTTATATGTATGCTATGTATTATATAGACCGGACCAGAGGATCCAACAACTCATGAGGCCAGAGGGTCCTCGATCAGACTGGAGCGGAGGGTCCAACGATTTAGACCGCATCGGAGGGTCCAACGAGCTAGACTGGACCAGAGGGTCCAACGAGATACGGGACTAGAGGGTTCCGCTGAGACATTGACCGGAGGGTCATACCAAGTTATAGCCTCGAGTGACTTATGTGTTGTATGTGGTATTTTGGGGAACCCACTAAGCTTTGTGCTTACCGTGTATGTGTTATGTGTTTCAGGTTTCTCAGGATCATAGGACGGCATCGGCTTGATTGTACATACCAGAGAAAGAGTTATGAGGATCCTGGATTATTAATGGAGTTGTGTTTTGTAAATTGAATAAACAAGATTTTTAAACAATATGTTATGAAAAGTATGCGATTTTTAAATGAAAATTTTGTTTGGAAATTTACGGTGTTACAAGTTGGTATCAGAGCCTTGGTTTGAGGGATTTGGATGCACCTTCAGGTAAATTTGGACTCAAACTGGCGATTTGAGAAACGTTTTCAAAGAAATGATTTTTCTAAAGCGAACAAGAGTTTCTAAGGGAAAACGAGAAAGAGCAGTGTGTACAATCAGCTAGAGCCCGAACGGTGATTTCCGAAAATACCCTTACTTTTGTATTATGAGGTATTTATGAGGTATTATGCATGCTAGAGATAGGCTAGGTATTTCATATTCTAGGACTAGAGTGGCCTGATTTGTGATGCCTTAGCCTAGGAGTTGTTATCTGCGATGTGTTTTCGTGTATGTGCTGAAAAAGAGTATCCAGTATGAATCCTTTTAGAGAGGGATTTGAGTAAAGGAGTAATCTAGGAGAGATACCTAGATGAGCATTTGTTTAGTCTACTGAGAGGGTAGTCAGATGCCCGTGTGGGGGTGAAATCGCTTGCGTTCAGTGGTATCCTACGAGTATGCGGAGAGCAAGTAGGATAATAGCCTAGAGGGGTTTTACGTGCTAGTGGAGATTATTCAATGCCCAAATATTGCTAGCTTCGTGCTTTGTGGAACTCTCGATGATGGGAGTCGGCTACTAAGTGGATATGACGATATTCAGGAGGTAGATGGCTGGCGTCATTAGGGGTTCTTCAACAGCTGATGGCAGAGAAGTGTGAGCACCAAGGAAGAGCCTAGGGGGTGACCGTAGTCAGATAAGTACGCTGACAGGGTAGAGTATTTCGCTGGGGAGCTAACACGAGTAACGGGATGGATGAGCAAGAAGGTTGAGCAGCTACTTAGGAAATCTGGGATGGTCCGTGTGGAAGGTATGGGTAGATATGGCAGGTAGTATGGGCCCGTACTACTAAAAGTAGAGGACCCATACTTAATGCAGGGAATATTCTGGAAATTCTAGGTAGCAGATTGAGAGGTGATGTCATGGTTCGAGTACCATGATTGGTAGGAGATTGAGAGGTGATGTCATGGTTCGAGTACCATAATTGGTAGCAGATTGAGAGGTGATGTCATGGTTTGAGTACCATGATTGGTAGCGAATTGAGAGGTGATGTCATGGTTCGAGTACCATGATTGATAGCAGATTAAGAAGAGATAACATGGTTCAAGTACCATGGTTTATAGAAGATCGAGAGGTGGCCACATGGTTCAAGTACCATGACCCGCGGTGGTTAGTGTTACTGGTTCTACCAGTTATTCCGTTGTGATTAGTTGGACCGAGATCGGATGCGATAGAGAATGAGGTCAGAGGGCCATCTGGAACAAGTTCCAACAAAGCATCCCTCGTGAGGGAAATCGAGATGACTCCAAGATTTTTTTGGTGAGATGTCAGATGAAGTTTCCAGACTTAAGGATGAGTAGAGATGGCGTTTATGGGGATTGCGACATGAGTTGAGAAATCAGCCGATAATGGAGATGTCAGCTTCTGTGACATGAGTGGTGTTATTTCCGTTTCCTGTGGGAAACATAAGAGGTGTCGAGATTTTGGTTTCCGACTTTGGGGGTAAAACTCTGCAAGTTAGCATTGATGGCGACCTTCCATCAGAAAATTTGGGCAATATGTCTGTCGAGGGGTAATGATAGAGCATGAGCAGGTTGTCAGTGGGGACTGAGATGGTCAAGGACCAGGATACACCCTATTTGAGTATAGTAGGGCATGTGTTAGCTGCATCATCGGACAATCAAGAGGAGTATATTAGGGCAGTGGCTCTTATTGTCTTTGATGGGTATCAAGAGTGGTAATGTGGGTTCTGCTCTTATCATAAGAGACGCGACGTTGGTTGAGGAGTCGAGGATGAGGAGAACGATAGTTCATTATTTCTAGACTAAGAGTCAGGGTTGATACTGGATAGTTGGGAGGTCCGATGAGAGAATTGTTTAAGATTCGGAATGACGTTAGGCAATCATGATGGGAAGTTCTGAGGAATTCATCTGAGATTTGGGGTATTGGGAGTTGCTTGATCTCTGTCGGGGAGATCATAGAGCGTTGCGTAGCACCTTCCAAGAGTAGGCACGATGTTACTAGTGGAAACAATATATGGGGATAGATTGTTGGTGCGCCAATTGGTGAAGGTTCGAACCCTGAGTAGGGGAGAACCGGGCATTTTATTGAGAGGATTAGAGATTTGTTCGAGAACGGTTAAAGATCTAGATATAGAGACCTGCGGTGTAGATTCATGAGTCCAGGGTTATTGGTGATCGAGGCTAGGTGCAGAGCGAGATAATGCATGTGGTATGTGTTTGAGGAAGGATGAGTGAATTGGAAGATTTTTGTGGCCTGCACTTTTCGGGGTTAGCATATGTCGAGTTCGAGTGCGATCGGGTCACTGGATTGCGGATGCAATAGCTGAGATTTGCAAGTGAAGGTATAGATTGTAATCTGTACCCCCGAAAGGGAAGTCGTTGATTCAGAAACCAATTTCATGGTTGATATGAGTAGTTCCGAGTAAGTAATGATCAGTAGGGGGTTTTGGGTTTTCAACATCATATTTTGAGCCATTAATGATGCCTCGGTTGACAGATTCTGAAAGAGCAATGCGGTATCCAAGCATGGGGTCGTGAGTATTAGATCAATGGATTCGACAAAACATCGTGAGATTATGTGTGATGTACCAAGGTATCTGGGTATGATGTTCTTATTCCTAGATTATTCTGAGTTCTAAGTTGAGAGCTGGAAAGTGGTGCAGCAAGTATCTATGGTTCTAGTGGGAACACTTCGGCTAATTAATGGTAAATGAGATTATTTAAGAATGAGGATTACAGTGCAAAAAGGAGTTTGTCATGTTAGATGCCGTCAGGAGTAGTGACGCTTACTTTTGGATGGGTAGGTGTGCACCTATCTATGTTGGGCCGTGGAACATGGGTTAATGGATGCAGGGTGTGGCGTCGACTTGAGGTTGAGACCATGGGTGGTAAGAGAAGGTGCTGTAAGGTTGTAGAGAGCTACAACATTCATGAGTTAGCAAAGGGGTGTGGTGATACTACGGGGAGCCATAGTATTCACCAGCTAGTTAGTGAGAGGTTGTTGTGATGCTGCGGGGAGCCATAGTACTCACTAGTCAATGAGAGGTTGTTGTGATGTTGCAGGGAGCTGTAGTATTCACTAGTTAGTGAGACGTTATTGTGATGTTGCGGGGAGCCGTAGTACTCACTAGCCAACGAGAGGGTGTTGTGAGGAGCACTCTCTGGTCAGAGCAAGAAGCAGATGAGTTTTAGGCTTGGGTAGCCCTAATAATTGAGTTTTTGGGAGCCTGGTGGTCGAACCAGGGGCAAGATTGGGGTCTCCACATTTGTCTGAGAATGTTATACTCTGATTTGAGTTGTGGTTGTCGCAACCCAAGGGAATTGGAGAAGTTGTACGCACGGGTTGAGGGTCATGAGTCATGAGTTGAGTTCTGCATTGGGTCGAGTGGTTCCAACTCTGGGTCATACCAAACTCTCAGGTTTGAGTTTCGCTCTGGTGGTGCGTTGGTTAGGCGATATGAGATTCTAGATTCTGAGGTGGGTTCCATGTTGAGGGGTATCGTTTATCATCTGATTTTTTAGACTTGTGTAGGTTAGTACTCGGGTACGGGAGGTACCACGAGATACATGGAACTATGAGTAGTAGATGACAGTGGTCGGGGTTGATTCGATCTTCAGTTAGGAGTGTAGCATTCGCTTTGGGTAAGGCGAACTTCGTGACTTGTGTGTCACAATGGGTCAATGTAGTTATAGAGAGAAGAAAACCATTGAGATGGTTGGGTAATGCAATGGATGACCTTGGAGGTTCAACTGCTGGGTCGGGAGATGACTTGGTGCTCAGTCTTGAAAGGGATATTAAGAAAGGAGTTGACGTTTATGTTGTTGGATCTTGGGGGACGCTTCTGAACAAGCATGATCATTTTTTCGTGCCTGAGGTCAGGGTGTTGAGGGTTCGCTGTTCAGAAGGGTTGTGTTTGCAGTTTAGTGGATGTGTCCCTGGTGTGATGTGATCCTTTTCATTTCTTGGTATATGATATGGACTTGTTTTATCGGTCCCAACTAGAGAATCAGAGGGGCAGGGAGTTATCAGGGTTTGTTATTCGAGGAGCGAATAACATGGTGATATCTTGAGAGGGCGGTATGGTTGTGTGTCAGGCTACTAGAGTTTCCAGATTCTTGAGAGTCAGAAGGGGTAGCGTAGTGGCAGATGGGTCTGTCCTTTTCAGGGAGGAGTTCCTGTTTTGATTCAGGTGTCCAGAGAGAAAGATAGTTGTGTGATATGAGATCCTTTCGATGGTTTTGTTCGGTTATTGGGTTAGATCTATTTGTTGTTGAGGAGCGATTTCAAGGGCGAAATCTAATTCAAGTGGGGGAGAACTGTAACATCCGGATTTCGAGGAACATTATTGTGTATGTTAATCTTGAGATTTAAGGAGGGATTGACGAGTTGAGGGACCAACTCGTCGAGTCGAGTCGAGTTGATTGCGTGGATTTAATGAGTGGACTCGACGAGTCAGAGGAGGGACTCGCCGAGTAGGTACTGGGCAGAGAAACCCTAATTTTCCAGGTTTGTGACCTATTTAAAGGCCCTTATGGCCTTCATTAGAGGCAACACTTTCCCTTGATAGCCTAAGAGAAACCCTTAAACTGTTATAACCTTGGTAAGGTGAGTATGTGATCATTTTGGGCAATCTTGGTGCATTTCTATGAAAAAGGATGAAGAGCATCATGATGGGGAGCAAAGGAAGGCAGTTGATCTGTGGTATTGAGTGTCTCAGCTGCTAAAAGAAGGTACAAAGTCCTCATCTTGCTCATTCCTTGTACTAGATCTCATTTTGGGAGTTTAGGGCTTTGCTTCCATCCTTTTGAATCTACGATTTGAATGAGACGTGGTTTGAGGTTGGAAACCTCATATCTGGACCTCCTAAAGGTCCTTAGAGTCTAGGTGTCCCTGCTTTAGTCGTTCAAATGAGGGTTGATGAGCTAAATCCTTCATGAAAGGAATATATTAGCATTTTGGAACAATAACATCATGTATGAATGTAAAGATTGAAGCTTTACGTGATTATTGAGCCTTGGGATGATAGATCTAGTGTTTGGAGTGATAGATCTGATTGAAATTGTCTGAATGAGTATTTGGTCTGAATGAACTCGTCGAGTCAATGAGCCGACTCGACGAGTTAGTTAGGGTTTGTCCCGAAGAATTGAATCATACGATAGCTCGACGAGTTGGGGGTCGACTCGACGAGCTGTGCTGGACTGTCACGAGATTTCTGAGGAAAATAAGTGGACTCGACGAGTCGCAAGGGCGCACTCGGCGAGTCGGGTCAAACATGGACTATTGACTCAATTTTGACTTCTGTTGAGTTTGGGGCTTTGCTCAACATGAGTAGTAGAGACCATGGAGGGGTAAAATGGTCTTTTATCCACTTCAAAGAGTTAAAGAGAGGAAGAATAGCCTTCGGTCATTAGAGTTGTGATTAGAGTATCACTTAGAAATATTCATCCATTGTGATTAGGCGGAGGCTAGTTCGAGAGTCGGGAGCGAGGTATTTGCTGCTTGTCATGTGAGTCTTCTCGCTATACATTACCTAGAGTGGTATCTATGTGCAGACCGTAGGGTCTTATGTGTATGTGTATGTTTGAGATTTATACGCATTGTGTTATATGTATGCTATGTATTATATAGACTGGAACAGAGAGCCCAACGACTCATGAGGCCAGAGGGTCCTCGATCAGACCGGACCGGAGGGTCCAACGATTTAGACCAGACCGGAGGGTCCAACGAGCTAGACCGGACCGGAGGGTCCAACGAGCTACGGGACTGGAGGGTCCCGCTGAGACACATTGACCGGAGGGTTATACCGAGTTATAGCCTCGAGTGGCTTATGTGTTGTATGTGGTATTTTGAGGAACTCACTAAGCTTTGTGCTTACCGTGTATATGTTATGTGTTTCTGGTTTCTTAGGATCGCGGACGACATCGGCTTGATTGTACACACCAGAGAAAGAGTTATGAGGATCCTGGATTATTAATGGATTTGTGTTTTGTAAATTGAATAAACAAGATTTTTATACAATGTGTTATGAAAAGTATGCGATTTTTAAATGAAAATTTTGTTTGGAAATTTACGGTGTTACAAGTTGGTATCAGAGCCTTGGTTTGAGGGATTTGGATGCACCTTCGGGTAAATTTGGACTCAAACTGGGGATTTGAGAAAAGTTTTCAAAGAAATGATTTTTCTAAAGCGAACAAGAGTTTCTAAGGGAAAACGAGAAAGAGCAGTGTGTACAATCAGCTAGAGCCCGAACGGTGATTTCCGAAAATACCCTTACTTTTGTATTATGAGATATTTATGAGGTATTATGTATGCTAGAGATAGGCTAGGTATTTCATATTCTAGGACTAGAGTGGCCAGATTTGTGATGCCTTAGCCTAGGAGTTGTTATTTGCGATGTGTTTTCGTGTATGTGTTGAATAAGAGTATCCAGCATGAATCCTTTTAGAGAGGGATTTGAGTAGAGGAGTAATCTAGTAGATATACCTAGATGAGCATTTGTTTAGTCTACTAAGAGGGTAGTCAGATGCCTGCGTGGGGGTGAAGTCGCTTGCGTTCGTTGGTATCCTACGAATATGCGGAGAGCAAGTAGGATAATAGCCTAGAACAGTGGCTTAAATTTTCCTTGATATACGGACTTATGTCCTTAATTCTAGTTTTAATAGGGCGACTGGGGGGTTCTGATAAAGTAGGTCTGTAGGAAATTATTCTCTTGCTTTCTATCTGTCAGTCATATGTTGCTTCCTCTGCGTGATTGGAAGATATCCGACCTGGAATGCAACATATGTAACTCTATTTCTACGCACCTCCTTATCTATGAAATTATTTCTATATGTTAGCCATATGTTGTCGCATCTGTGTGATCTGAAGATCCGACCTGGGACACAGCATATGCACCCTACTATCTCTATAACCCTCTATCTATGTTAGTTATATGTTGTCCCCTCTGCGTGATTGAAATAGATCCGAACTGGGACCCAACATATGTACCTATCTCAAAATCTTTCTTCTTAATTGTTTACTCACCTAAAGTAAGGAATCCTTAGGAAGTTCTTGATAACCAGGGTATATCAGGAAGTGGGGAACACATTCTAGTGCAACTAAAATTTGACCATTTAAGAGGTTGCCTGTAGATCTCGCTGCTTAATTTAAGTGGACAACAATACATGTGGTCGTCGTCAGCCAAATGGTTTATTTAGAAAAGTTTGTCAATATTCTTCGTGTTTAAGTGGACCACAATACCAGCAATTGACCAGATCTATTCATGAAGGTGAAGGTACTGATAAACAAAGTTAAAACTGTCTCACAACTTTGATCACAAATATTTTTGTTTTTGTTAAATTTGTTCATAGTTTTCCTCTATGCACAAATTTTAGGGGGAGAATTAAAATTTTCAAAAATCAAACAAAAATCAGAAAAATTAAAAATCCAAAAATAGTGTTATTTCTGTTTTATTTCTTGTTCAGAAAAACATAAAATCCAAAAATATTTTTGTTTATGTTTTATTTTTTTCAAAAAATATGAAAAATCCAAAAATTTAGTGTGCTAACTTTGTTTTTAGTTTTGTTTTTATCTCAAATTTTTGTTTTGTCGTGAAAAGTGCATTCCGATGTAGATGAGACTCATGGAGACTGTGTCGAAATTTTTTGAGCCAAGGATTCATCTGTGATCATCGAAGAATTCTCATTTGAAGGAGCAAGAAATGAAGACTATTCTTTTACCATTCAATCCTTCAACCCCAAAAGCAAGGTGAAGCTGTTCTTAGAGATTATATGACAGATTGCATTGAAGCCTCCTCAATCAATTTGCTGCTATCTGTGTACCTACTGAAGTGATCCAAAAGATTAGATCTCTTTGATATTCTCTCTGAAGATTCTCAAGCTGAAAGCGCTATCTTTCAAGAATCAGTACAAGAAGCCTCCTCACTCAATGTGCGTTGAGAGTCAAATTTTCAAGAAAAGCCCAACTGCTCAAGATGAAGTCATTTATTGAAGATTCATCAAGTTCATCTTGAAGCTGTGAAGAAATTGAAGATAAACGCTGAAGCCAAGCTCCAAATAAAGATTGACAAGAATAGCCAGCTACTTTTTAGGAGGAGCTTGTTGGGTCAATTCGAAAAGAAAGCTATAAACCAAGGGGGAGATTATTAAGTCTAAAATATTGGTTTATACTTTACTTTTCTAGGAAAATGTATTTTTCAGTCTTGTAATATGTATTTACGGCCGTTGATGAGATTAAAACTTAATCTTGAAGATCGATTAGATCTTAAACAGGTAAAATAAAGATTAAACAGCAAGAACACGAAAACAATAAACAACTCAAGAATGAATCAAACGTGTCGAATGATTATAAAACAACCCTCAGAAGAGCTCGATGAAGAACTACAACTGTAGAGGATTAAAAGGTTTACAGGAACGATAAAGAAAATCAAAGCTATTGTAATTCTCTATCTTGTATTCTAGATCGTTAACCTAATATGCATGCAAGCATATTGTTATATAGTAAACCTAACAGGCTCATGGTTGGACAGGCCCAAACCGGAGTGCAAAACTGGACTATAAACCGAGCCCAATGACGAAATACAAAATAAATCTGCAACCCAACAATCTCCCCCTTTGCGTCAATTGGAGCAAGATCATTACTTCTTACTTGGGCCAGCAGCAGCAGCCGGTACCTTCTTCTTTACAGTCTGAAACAGACGAGAGATAAGAGCAAGTATCGTTTGTCTGAATCTGATGTACCATTGAATCATATCGTTGAAGTATTTGATATCATCCGCTGCATTCTCTTTACACCGATGGATGATCCCCAACACATGCTCAAGACAAGCAGTGGTATAAAGATGTTTATCCGCTAAGGCAAAGAGACATTTCTGTCCTTCTGCTCTAGTGAACATGACCGAATTACGCCTCGGGTCAATATTGCCCATCTTCATCTGGTTCAGATCACTGGCTGAGCCAACAGGAGATATCTTCGGTTTCTTCTTGAAGACAGTGGCTACCTCCTGATCCATCAGTGCTACCTCCATGATATAGCATACTAACATCCTTTTGAGATGGTCTATAATCGGACCATATTCAACTTCATTCGTCAAGAGGATGTTATGCAGAACAATCCAGTCATGGGTGTTGAGGTTCGGTAGATCTGCTAAGGATATAAGATGTTCGGTTTTTGCAGACCCTCGAATCACTCTAAAACGAACGTTGATGAATCTCCCTTCAGAATAAGGCTTCAAAACCCGAACATTAACGATCTTCTGAGCGCTCCATGTTTGGTACTATGGTTGAGCAGCCTTCAGATAGAAATCGATTAACTCCCGATCAACCTCAGGATTAGGATGAGGGACTTCAAAAATGCTGGAGAAGGCGTGGAAGATAAACGCCTTTCGGGTTAAGGGCATGTCGAAGTGCGAGTCGACAGAGTTGTAGCAGTCGAAGGAGATCACCGGTTCAAGCCAAAGGATGCTCGGAGTATCGATAGCCTCCTTAATCATTCTCTCTCGAGTCCAAGCAGGGAAAAGAGTCTTCCTGCTCTCGAGGAGATCGTGGGCTTCTTTCTTCGTGCGTTCGGCTTCTTCAGCTTCTCGCGCCACACGAATGTTGTCATTATCAACATTGCGACTATTTTTGCGTTTCAGCAAGTCAGCAATGGTTTCTTTATCATCTTCATCTTCTTCCTCAGCTATCTTCTTTCCTTTATCCTTCACACCCGAACCCGAAGTTTGACCAGTAGGAGGAGGTTCGGTTGTGTGAGCAGCTTTTGAGGAAGGAGGTGGTTTCGATCCGGACTTCACTTCTCCCCCTTGTTTCGGAGTGGACACGAAACTAGGTAGCCCTTCTAATTTACTGAGCAGGTCCAGGGCAGGAGCAAGTTTTTCTGCAAGAGGCTCACAGAGTGGTTGAGAATCGGATCGTGTGCTTCAAGGATGTTGGATATGGCAGAGTGTACATCCGAAACACATGTCTTGATGACCTCCCGTTTGGATCGAAGACCGTCAAGTTGTTGCTGAGAGTTGGAAAGCTGAGCGCTCTTGACCTTGAGGGCGGTGGTTTTTCTTGCAAGGGCGTCCATCAACGAGTTTTCTGCAGCGAGATCCTCTTGGAGTTTAGAGAGGCGCTCGTCAATGGAGGCACGAAGGGCCGAGTTGTCGTCACTAAGTGATTGGCGAAGGGTAGCGAACGACTTCAACTCCGTTGAGACGAACGTGGCCAATTGTTGAACAATCGGTTCCAGCGTTGTCTTTGTGGCATCGGCGCTCTCCTGTAAGGACTTTAACAAGGAAGAGGCGTCAGAGAATAGTTTATCGACTTTTTCGGTCGCAGCCTCACATGCTTTCGTCGAGGCGTCAATGGCGGCAGTGGCTGAAGCGACTGAAGCTTGCTGAGCCCGGGAAAAGGCATCAACGATCTTCTGAAGAGCAGCTTCAGAGAGAGAGGATTGAGAATTAGAGGATGAAGCAATAAGCAGGTCAACCTTCTCATGCAGCTCCTTAAGATGTTTCTTTGTTACTGGAGCTTCCTCATCGTCGTCGCTTTGGACCTGAAACGGACTGAAATAGACCGAATCAAATTGCATGTTCTCCCCGCCAAGGAAAGGGTTATCTCCGTCAGAGGCATGACCGGGAGACGGAGGTGGTGGTGAAGCTGGTGGTGTAGTGGTGTGAGTGGGTTCAGGTTGAGTTTGAGGAGGGGTAGGTTCGGTTGGTGTTTGAGTGGGAGTAGGTTCGGGTGGTTGTTGGGTTTCGGTTGTGTGTATGGGTTCGGTTACTGGTGGTGGTTCGGTTGCATCGGTATGAACCCCCGTATCAGATACGTTGGTTGGAACCTTTGCAGTAGCAGTTGTTGCATCGGTGAAAATGAGTGGTGGTATAGGGAAAGAGGTTTTAGGAATGTTGGTAGTGGGGATTATGGTGGGAATGGAAGTAGGGATTGTTTGAGTGGGTGAGATATGGATTTCCATGTCTGGGGTAGGTGATCGGGGTGGGGTGTTGCCTCTTGGAGAGGTGTTGCCTCTTTGAGAGCCGTCCGAATCCGAACTCTCACCCTCCGACTCGTCGGAAGAGGAAGCGATAATGAGCTTTCGCTTTGGTTTGGTCTTTTGCCTTTTCTGCTGCGGGGACTGAGCAGGTTTAGTATCCTTCCTCTTTTTGGGAGAAGGGCCTTTAGCCCCTTTCGCCACTTGCTTTCCTTTGTCTGCCTTTTTGCCTCTATGAACAGGCTTGTCTGCATCATGGATGGACTTCAGCATTTCCTGTGTGAGTTCCCTTGGTCCAGACTGTTTGAACTCCTTAACAGTCCGGATGATCCGGCTGTCAGATGGAACATCGCCGTACATGGTCTCCGGAATAGAGCCAATGAATGAGAACTTTGATGCATCTGAGACGATAATCTTCGTGGTATGAAAAGTACTGATCGAAGACATCGATGCACCGGTAGCAGTGGGGACATCAAATTTATCCATCGCCCATTTTGTGATGAGAGCCCAAAACCTTGCATACGACACCTCAGAATGTCGTGAAGAAGAAGAGAGGCTTTGGATGACTTGTTGCCAGAGAACCAACCCATAATCGACGTTGATCCCGTTGTAGATACCGTACATGATCGACAGGAAGAGTCGACTAGAGCCATCGGATCCTGAGCTCCGTTCAGATAAACCTTTAAAAAGAACAGTGAACATACCGTTCCACTGTGGCGGCAAGCAAGACTTTTTAAATTTCGCGACGGAGGTGAGCACCTCCGTGTACCCCATGTTGTAAAACATACTGTAGATATGGCCAATCGGAATCGTCTCCGGATTAACCCTGGAAGGGTCAGCAGCAAACCCTAGCAATACGCCAAATCGTTGCTTTGAAATCGAGGTCTTGTGATCAGAAACCTCGAAGAAAACCCTATCAACTGCTTTATCGTAATGTGCAGTCGCATACACCTGCAAGAGGAGCTCCATAGGCACGGATTCAACCTTAGAAAGTGCAGGAGCGATCGGCGAGTACTTCAGGCACTCAATAATCGGGAACATGTAGGAATCGTACGCCTGAGGGGTTAAATCGATCACCAAACACTGTTGAGGGCGAATGGGAAGGATGTGGGAAGTAGCGTGAACTGACGATGATTCTGCCATTGTTGAAGTTGGAAAGAAGAAGATGAACAGTAAGGGTTTAAGGGAATTTTTGCTCTCTTGAGAATTCGGATGCAGTAAAGAGGTAAATGGGAGAGGAGACTGCCTTTTATAGTGGGTGTAAGGAGAGAGAAAAATCCGTTCAAATCTTCTATCGAAATACGAAAGGTTTTTCCGGAATGATAGATGTGTGACAGTTAAGGTATGCGATGATCACCATGAAAGAGAATGTCAGATTCCTTGTAACACGCCGCCCAACAAGCGCCGTTTCTGAAGAAACCGTTTCAAATCCACACGCGCCTTTAAGTGCCAGAGAGGAACCGCTTGAAATTCGCAAACGCGTCCATTATGTCAGTAAAAGAATGGGCGTTTCAAATTCGCACGCGTCCCTTTTTAACCGTCGTTTGAAATTTAATCCTTTGATCTCCCGCCTGAGTCAGCAACCCTTAATGTTATCTTTTAAATGGCATCTTGTGAATTAATTTCCCACGTGGATGATCTTTGACCACGTCTTTTAATTAACCACCAATTCAGTAAAGAATCAAAGATTTTTGTGCTAAGAGTGTAAAAAGAAAAGAAATAAAGCAACTCTTTTTAGGAATAAATGTGATGTCAATAATGACACGAAACAAATGATCCCGGGCACGAATCTCTTCCTTCAAAGTCAAGAGAGACCTTAAAGTGTTGATATGGTTTCCCGTTGAATGACGATCAAACACTTATTAAGAAATGTTGAAAGGCTTCTTTTAATTAAGCTACTTAAGGGTGGCTTTCGCTTTGATGCAACAATTCTAATCTTGAAATAAGAAAGAAAGTGATCAAAGTACTTGTGAGACCAGTGTAGTCTGTTGAACAAGTAGGTAGGAATTAATTTTAAAGTGCCTTGGAAAAAATGAAATCTCAACACAAAAAAAAAAAAAAAAAAAAAAAAAAAAAAAAAAAAAAAACTAGATTCCAAGGGAAGAAATGTTATGGGGTGTAACAATATCATAGGAATCACACAAAATAAATTTTGAGATTTCATCAAGGTACATCCGTCAATTCTTTGGTGAAAACTTGAGCAAATTAATTGTTCACCGTCAATTCAGATTTGGTGTTGAATGTTGGGTTTCACTCAGCTCGTAGTGGCACGAACCTAAGATCATAAACACAGTTGTTGTGTAACCATAAACCTCAGTGGTAATTTCTGAGAGTCTCAAGGGTTACGTTGATGAAACGAATGTGATGGAGAAATGTAATGGAGATGGTGTAAGAAAGTAAAGTACCTCAGCTGCAAAAAAAAATTAAGGACCAAGCAGAGAACTGTTATCTCATATGAGAAGAGAGTGAGGTAGCTCACGATTAGAATAAATGTGGTAGCCTAATTGGGAAGACAAGGTTTGTTTATACCAGGTCATTAAGGCTATTATTCAAAATCTTATGAGGCTTGGGACACATACAGCAGCATGCTTCTAGGGACACTTAACTAATCCAGCAATTTTTATCCCCATAGACGAACGAACACACAAATAAAATAAAAAAATATTTTTGGAGTTTTTGATATATAAAGAAAATAAATTAAATAAAAATAAAAAAAACAAGCAAGAAGAAAAAAATAAGATTTAGAAAGATTAAAAAAAACTTTGGAAAATTTGGTAACCGAACCCGAACATTCGGTTGGTTTCGGTTTTGAAAAATTTTGAAAAACCGAACCCGAGCGTTCGGTTGGTTTCGGTTTAGAAAATTTTTGAAAAACCGAACCCGAGCGTTCGGTTGGTTTCTGTTTAGAAAAAATTTGAAAAACCGAACCCGAGCGTTCGGTTGGTTTCGGTTTAGAAAAAATTTGAAAAACCGAACCCGAGCGTTCGGTTGGTTTCGGTTTTGAAAAATTTTGAAAAACCGAACCCGAGCGTTCGGTTGGTTTCGGTTTTGAAAAATTTTGGAAAACCGAACCCGAACCTTCGGTAGGTTTCGGTTTTGAAAAATTTTTAGAAACCAAGGAATTTTGACATTCAAGTAGGTAATACTTTAGACGAATAGATAAACAACTTTTTACAAGAAATTTACAACCAAGAAAACTACCTTTGAAATGATGAGCGAGTGCAGATGATGTAACCGAACCCGAACGTTCGGTCAATTTCGCTTCTTACGTTTGAGATCGAGAGGTAGTTTGTGGTACTGATTCTGATTCCATCATACCTAGCCCTTGTAGAATTTTGTTGAATGAGGCTTCGGGAAGAGCTTTGGTAAAGACATCAGCCAGTTGAACAGTGGTTCTAACAAAGTGTACTTCAACATTTCCATCTTCCACATGTTCTTTGATGAAGTGATACCTCAGTGCTATGTGTTTGGTTTTGGAGTGTTGCACTGGGTTATGACAGATCCTAATTGCACTTTCAGAGTCGCAATATAGTGGGATCTTTTTCATATTGAGTCCATAGTCTCTGAGTTGACTCTGGATCCAAATCACTTGAGAGGTGCAGGATGCAGCTGCAATGTATTCAGCTTCTGCAGTGGACAAAGACACACACGTTTGTTTCTTTGACTGCCAGCTAACCAACTTCCCATCAAGGAATCGGCAGCCACCAGTTGTGCTTTTTCTGTCGAGTCCACAACCTCCAAGGTTTGCATCTGAGTAGGCTTGAACGAAGAAGCCTGAGTTGGAAGAATACCATAAACCTAGAGAGGTGGTTCGCTTGAGATAGCGTAGAATGTTCTTCACTGCAAGCATGTGAGGTTCGCGTGGGTTTGCCTGAAATCAAGCACAGTAACACACAGAAAACATAATGCCAGGCCTGCTAGCAGTGAGATACATCAGTGAGCCTATCATTTGTCGATAGAGCGTGATATCAACAGCCGGTTTGTCCAGGGATGGGGTGAGCTTGGTGCCGAATGCCATTGGGACATTGACTTTGGAGTCTCCCATCATACCAAACTTTGCTAGGAGAGTCTTCGTGTAAGCTTCCTGATTGATAAAGATGCCTTCGGGTCCCTGTCTAATATTTAAGCCAAGGAAAAAGTTAATAGGACCCATTGAGCTCATTTCAAATTTAGTCTCCATCAGCTTTCTGAATTCAGCTGTTATGTTGGGATTCGTTGAGCCAAAGATGATATCATCGACATAAATTTGAAGGATCATAAGGTGGTTACCTTCCTTTTTGCGAAAGAAGGTTGGGTCAACCGAACCTTGTTTGAATTTAGACATCTTTAAGAATTTAGTTAGCATTTCATACCAGGCTCTCGGAGCTTGTTTCAATCCGTATACAGCTTTAACCAGAATGTAGCAATGATTTGGATATTTTTCGTTCACGAACCCAGGAGGTTGCTCCACATACACTGTTTCTTCGAGTTCTCCATTAAGAAATGCACACTTTACGTCCATTTGGAAAACTTCAAAGTTTTTGTGGGCAGCATAGGCAAGGAATATTCTGACGGATTCAAGCCTAGCTACAGGAGCGAAAGTCTCTTCATAATCAATCCCTTCCTCTTGACAATATCCTTTGACTACTAGACGAGCTTTGTTCCTTATGACGTTTCCTTCCTTGTCCATTTTGTTCCTAAAGACCCATTTGAGACCAACAACCGAGGCTCCTGGAGGAGTTGGAATGAGGCGCCAGACTTTGTTCCTTTCAAATTCGTTCAGTTCGTCTTGCATTGCTTGAACCCAATCAGAGTGATCAAGAGCAGTGTTAACTGTCTTCGGTTCAACTTTTGATACGAATGAGTTAAACATGCAAAATTCAACATTGGAAAACAAGGAAGTTTGTTTTTCCTTGAGTTGTGATCGGGTTAGAACCTTTTCAGAAACATCACCAACAACTTGAGAGATAGGATGATCTCTGGTCCATTTGGTGAGAGGAGGGTAGTTTGGATCAAAGGTTGGATCCAGTTCAGCATTGATCATTTCTTCTGGCTCGGATTGGCTTTCATAGTCGTAAGACATGTCAGCATGCTCCCCCTCGATAGATGAGCTTTCAGGAATGTTTTGAGCTTCAGAGGTTTCTAGAGGTGAGGAGCTTTCAGGCGTTGATGCACCTTCGGATGGGGTGGCACTTTCGGTTGGCAAAGTGCTTGGCTCCCCCTCAACTTGTGAGGTCGGCTGAGTTGACGATGGTTGATCCTCCCCCTCGACTGAAGTATAATGTGATGGAGGTTCATCAGAACTTGATTCTGCTTCATTCATTCTTCTTGCAGCGTCTTCAACAACTTGCTTCATGTGATCTACCTTGTTGTCTGCTGCGCCAGCTTCTGAAAGATTGGCTTTCTCTGGTTCATCGAATAGCTCCAGAAACTTCTCGTATAGATTAGCGATCGAGACCGTAACCTGGCCAATTAGAGGAAAGATTTCCCCTGCAGTGTTTTCACTGGCCTTTAGCCTTTTGACATAGCTATCATCGAAGGTTACGTAGTAAGTTTCTTCGATTTTCCTCGAACGCTTGTTTAATACCCTGTACGCCTTAGAAGTGAGAGAATATCCCAGAAATATCCCTTCGTCGGCTTTGACATCGAACTTGTTTTGGTGTTCTTTGGAATTGAAAATGAAACACCTAGAACCGAACACATGGAAAAACTTCACATTGGGCTTCCTGTTGTTGAGAATCTCATAAGGAGTGAGCGAGAATCGCTTGTTGAGATATGATCTGTTCTGTGTAAAACAAGCAGCAGAAATAGCATCAGCCCAAAAATAAAGAGGTAAGGAAGCGAAACTTAGCATGGTTCGGGCGGCTTCACACAAAGATCGGTTTCGTCTTTCGATAATCCCGTTTTGTTGAGGAGTGTAGGGAGCTGAGAAGTTGTGACTAATTCCCTTTTCCGCCAGGAATTCTTCGAATTCTCTATTTTTGAATTCCAGACCATTGTCGCTCCTGATGTTGCGAACGACCTTCTTCAGCTGTACTTCAATCTACTTGATGAATACCTTTAGCTTAGGAGTCGCTTCAGATTTAAGCTTCAGAAAGAACACCCATGTAAAACGCGAAAAGTCATCAACAATAACAAGAATATACTTGCTACCACCGATGCTTTCGATAGATGAAGGACCACAAAAATCAATATGAAGTAATTCAAGTGGTTCAACAACTTTAGTGTTTATTATAAATGGGTGACTTTGACGACTCTGCTTCCCCATTTCACATGCAGCACATAGATGGTCTTTATCGAACTTGAGCAGTGGAAGACCTCGAACGTGACCTCCAGTGACAAGTTTGTTGATGTCCTTAAAGTTAAGATGAGAGAGCCTTCGGTGCCACAGCCAGCTTTCGTCAAATTGCGCTTTTGATAACAAGCAGATGGCTGGGTTTCCTTTGATGGGTTTGATGTTTAGAGGAAACATTTCACCTTTGCGTTCAGATTTGAGAATGAATCTTTTCGTCTTCTTCTCAAGTATTTCAGAACCCTCATCATCGAACGAGACTTTGAGACTGGTACCTCCAACAAGCTGAGATACACTGATGAGGTTGTGTTGAAGCCCTTCCATGTATGCAACCTTCCTTATCGTGAAATCACCATTAGTAATCATTCCATATCCTTTTATGGTGCCGAAGGAGTTGTTCCCGAACTTGACGTTTCCACCATTTGAAAGAGACCTGTATTCCCTTAGTTCTTCTTTCCTCCCTGTCATGTGACGCGAGCAGCCACTATCAATGTACCATTCTTCGTCAAACTGCTCGTCACTAATAACCTGCAAAATTAAGCAGATTTAGGAACCCAAAGTTTCTTGGGTCCTCGTGAGCCTTTCACAGGAACAAGAATAGTAAGAGAGATGTCAACAAAATATGTTCGTTTAATTAGAGTTGTTTCATCTTTCTTTTTGATGGTAAAAACTTTGATTTTATTAGGATTAGGTGTGATCGGTTTAGACTCAGATTTAGACACCGAAACCTTCTGTTTCCCTTTTTGTTCAGCTGAAGATTGAGATTTTCGAGAAGGAACAGAATGGGATTTAGAATGAGGTGAAGAAGAGTTGGAAGAATTAGAAGAAGTAGATGAGTGAGATTGAGAGGGCTTAGATTGAGATGACTTCTTGGCTGGAGACTCTAGGTGACCCTTTTGCTTTTGATCATTTGTGGGACTGACCTTAGAGTTTTGATCTCTTTTGATTTCAGAACCGAACCTTTGCTTTCGGTTGGTGTTATTCTCAGAACCGAACCTTTGCTTTCGGTTGGTTTCGTTCTCTGAACCGAACCTTTGCTTTCGGTTGTTGTGGCTCTCGTGCATTTCAACAGGATTTTTCTCATACTTCAGGTTCTTGTCTTGATGAGAGAAATAAGCATTCTGGGATTGCCAGAACTGTTTTCTTTCAGAGAGATTCTTCCTGTATCTCTGATTCCTTTGACGTTTGTGATTTCTCATCTGCTTCGGTTGATGATGGATATTAGCTTTTGGTTTTGGTTTTTCTATGGCTGGTTCACTCTGAACTGAAGAAGTTTCACTTGAAGATTTGACTTCTTTTGCTGGAATTCCTTTTTCTTGAGGAATGTCTTTCGTACCGCTTGTGCTTGGCACATCGAAGTTATCAGGTTTATTCAAGGGTTCTGGTACGTATCTCCCTTTGCTTTTCCATGAGGTCCTTTCAGACAAACCTACTGTTTCATCAGCATTATCGATTGGAGCTGACCAGAAGAACTCATCGCAGCCATCAGCATTGTCTTCGTTTACAACAGCTGTGAGTTCAGCAGTTTGATGTTTGGTTACTCCTGTGTCCTTGTACACTTGATTTGGAGTGGTCCTAACCTTTTGATATACAACGGCTTTTTCTGCTAAAATCGGGGACTTTTGTTGGGACAATCGAGCGAACTCCACTGAATTTTCTGAAATTAGATTCTTGTGGTTTTCAGGTTCGCTTTTCACAAATTCTGAGCAGTCAACCGTGTCCTCTACAGAAATTTCACTCATATTATCATCCTCATTAAGCTCAGATGCATTTTCAACATCAATTTTGTTTTCTGAGCTCAAGTTGGAGTTTAAAGAGTCAAATTTTTGTATGGTTTCGGTTCTCAGTTTAAGTCTATCATTTTCATCCAAAAGGTTTTTAAGCATGTCCTTATGGTCCTTGGATTTAATGAAAGATTCTATTTTGTCCAGTCCATACATATAGGTCGGATTGACGTCATCAGATGATACCACACTCTCACAATTGTAAGCTTCAGCATCAATTTCATCCTCCTTAAACTCAAGGAAGGGCAAAATCATGCGATGAATCTTTTGTCCTATTTCACAATCCAAGTGAAGCTGAGTAATATTAGTGTAAAGACGTTTGGCAATTAAACAAAAAACATTTCGCTGTTTCAACAACTTTAAATTGTCTCTTTGCAAATAAATATTTTCATCTTTTATTTTGACTAATTCTGACTCCTTCAATTCGATCCACATGCGCCGTTCCTCACTCTTCGAAGACACCCTGCTTAATTGATCAGTTAGGTTAGAATTGATGACTCGAGTTTGAGTTAAACTACTATCTAGATGAGAAATTCTTGAATTAACGCTTTTTAGTTCTTTGTCATATGAGCATTGTGGGACTTTAAATGAAACAAACACCGATTGTACCTTCTTGATGAGTTCATCGAGCTCGTTGAACTGCACGCTGAGCGGTTTGACTGTAAAGCACATATCCTGCTGCTCCTTCGGTTCATTGCTTCCACCATCAGTGTTGTATCCCCTCATCTGAGATACGTCAGACACCATCAAGCATCTTCCTCCACTGTTTTCCTCTTTTTCCACACAAGCCTTTCCATGAGAGGGCTTCCTCACTTCATCGTCTTCAGAATCGGTTGACCAAACCTCCACGCCACCGAACTCGTCATCAACAACCGAACCCTGCACAATTAGAGCATTCATAGAAGGGTTAGCGGTAGATTTCTTCTTCCTTATCTCATCAAGCTTTTTCTGCAACAAAGCTTCTTCATCCTTTTCCTCATCCTTTTCAGCCATCTTTTTGAGGACACAATCCTTTGCATAGTGGTTCTTTCCCCCACAATAGTAGCAGCTTACTCCAGAATCACCTTCTGCCTTCGGTTCCTTCTTAGACTCTTCAACCTTCGGTTCGTCTTTAACCTTTTCTGAGCTATAACTCCCCTGCCAGTTTCGGTTTTTGTTGTTGGGGAATCTCTTCTTGATGAACCTCTTGGGGTTAGATACCATCATAGCATAATCTTCAGACGTGAGATCATAATCCTCCAAGTTGAGGTCTTCGTCCTCCATTACAGCTTTACTTTTGGACAAGAGGGCTAACGAACCTAGGCTTGAAACCATATTCTTTTCCTGCAACACAATCTTCTCCTGAGATTTGAGAATGCCCACCAGTTTCGCCAAGGAATATGATTTAAATTGCTCGTGGGCTTTAACTGTGGACACGACTGCCCTCCACTCTGATCTTAGACCATTTAAGAACGTAACCTTCTGCTCAACAAGCTTTCTTTTGATGTCATGTTTGATCATCTTGCTAAGAAGATGATTGAAGCGATCGAACGTTTGGGTCACGGTTTCTTCAGTTCCTTGCCTAAATTCACCAAACTCAGACAAGAGTAATGTTTGAATGGAGTGTTCTAGATCTTCGTCTGTAGAGTATAGTTCACGTAACCTGTCCCATATTTCTTTTGCCGTCGTGCATGAACTTACCAGCCTGAAAGTGTCGGACTGAAGGGCGAATCTGATCAATCTTAACGCCTTGATATTGCACTGAAATTTATCCTTTTCATCTTGCGCAATATCTTTAACATCTTTCAGAAGATCATTATACTCCTTTTGAGTTTTAATAATCCTTGAAGTTGCAGAATGAGAAAACGGTCCATTAATGATTGCTTCCCAGATGAGGTATCCATTATCCTCAGATCCTATAACATAATCTTCAAAGTGATGCGCCCAGACTTCATAATCATGGGTGTACAGGATGGGAATTTTCGTGGTAGATCTAATGCTGTTCGAAATATTGATGGGATTCGATTGCGACTCGTCCATAATGATCGAATAACCTGTTTAAAGATCAGACTTGTAATAAATCAGATTAGGGCAAAACAACAAATATCAAGATACGTCAATAATGAGATGACGGCTCAATAAATATCAGTAATTGCGGAAAACCCTAATTGAAACCTTTTTCACAGAAAAGAAGTGTATTGATTACACAGCCTCCTGCTCTGATACCAATTGATGAGATTAAAACTTAATCTTGAAGATCGATTAGATCTTAAACAGGTAAAATAAAGATTAAACAGCAAGAACACGAAAACAATAAACAACTCAAGAATGAATCAAACGTGTCGAATGATTATAAAACAACCCTCAGAAGAGCTCGATGAAGAACTACAATTGTAGAGGATTAAAAGGTTTACAGGAACGATAAAGAAAATCAAAGCTATCGTAATTCTCTATCTTGTATTCTAGATCGTTAACCTAATATGCATGCAAGCATATTGTTATATAGTAAACCTAACAGGCTCACGGTTGGACAGGCCCAAACCGGAGTGCAAAACTGGACTATAAACCGAGCCCAATGACGCAATACAAAATAAATTTGCAACCCAACAGCCGTGAACTGGTTCACGGTCGTGAACCTGTTCACGGCCCATGTTCCCCATATATATATATATATATATATATATATATATATATATATATATATATATAGGTGTTAGGGATGAGGAGAGGGTGATAAGTATAAGGAGAGAGAGAGAGAGGGGGGGAGAGAGAGGAGCATAAGTGTATGTACGTGTGTGAATCTTGTGTAAGGGAACTTGATTCTAATCAAATCATACAAGATTCATATTCTTCTTCTTCTCCTTCTTCTTCATTTAGATCTAGCATCATTCGCTTGATTGGGATTCCACACCATCAAGTGGATCTGATTGATACACAAACAGATTTGGGACTTACACCAACGTGTCAAGAAGTTAAAATAACAATTTCAACCTCAAATCATGACTTAAAGTACATTGCTTTTATGGGAAAAAAAAAGTTCATTGCTTAAAGAGAAAACACTATTTGGGCTTGAGTTTCCTCCACCACCAAGCCTGATATTAAGATCTTTAGGGAATGTTTTGAAGACATTTTGTATGACTCAAAACATGGTTTTTTATATAGAAAAATCATACACAAACACAATGATTGGTAATAAAAGAAACAAGAATTACGACACCAAGCCGAAAGCAATTGATTCACAATTCCAACCAATTATCATTCCTACCAATTCCCATGACCTAAATACAGAAAATTAAGTTATGGATCGATTAATAAACTCCTGTAAGTCGTGAAAAACCCAATAATAACCAAGATTCTAAAAACACCACTTTAGTGCAATATAATCTTCATTTCCCAACTCGACCACTGTTTAGTGTTTTAAGCGTAAAACAGAATCTACAACACCAAAAAGTGTGTTATTGGACTTTTTGGAAACTAGACTACATTTACTATAATTTCATCTATCTAAGGCAATGTCTAATTTGGAACAAATCGAGCCCTACTGACCTCACAAAACAGATCAACAATTATGTCTAGATTTCTAACTTAGACAAACATCAATAAATACTTCAACGATTAAGACAATGACTCAAAAAATAGAGCCAAATGGTAAGAAATGCATTTATACCTCGGTAAATCTGATGAATTTCTAGGAGCAGAAGCAAGGAAGAAGTATTAAACCCAACAAAGAAGTATCTCCAATTGAAAGCACCAAAATCACCACCATAAATTCTTAGATTTCCACCACCACTTCAAGAAAGGAAATGCACTCAAGAACTCACTTCAAAGTAGTGTGGAGGCTGCCAATTAGGGTATTGACTCCCATTTAGGGTTAGGGGTTACTTAAATACATCATGAATTTCATTATTGGCCCTCAAAGTATCACAAAATGACTCCTAAACCCATATACATGATAAAGGTTCATTTTATTACACTTTGGCTCTCCAAAGATAAATTTAAACAAATGAAAATTTTATTTTAAGAATAAGACTTAACGAGACACTAACACCAATGACGGATAGAAATTTGGGTCGTTACATCAATCAAACACATATCGAAGGTACACATTAAACCAATATCGAAGTTAAACATAATGCTCAAGGCGATGTGAATATCAATGATGATATTAATGATACTATTTATGTTGTTGAAGAGGTTTGTGATGCAGATGAAATTTTTGAAGATATAGATTTGGAATTTGATCCATCTTATCCTCTAATGGAGAAGTGGGCTCATGATCATCCAAAAGAAGAAATTATTGGTAATCTTAATTCTGGTGTGTTAATAAAAGCACAGGTTAGAGCTTGAAATGAAATTATTAATGTTTACCAAGAGTTTTGTATGTTCAATTGTTTTATTTCTAAAATCGAACCAAAGACAGTTAAGGTTGCATTAGAACACCCTGATTGGATTGTTTCTATGCAAGTTAAACTTGCAGAGTTTGATAGAAACAAGGTTTGGTGATTGATTCCTAAACCTGAAAATGTTTATGTGGTTAGATTAAAATGGGCTTTTAAAAATAAAGTTGATAAAGAAGGGAATGTTGTTCGCAACAAAGCAAGAATTTTTGTTAACGTTTATTTCTAGTAGGAGGGTATTAATTATGATGAAACTTTTTCTTTGTCACAATACTGGAAGCTGTTAGAAATTTTCTTTCTTATGCAGTTCACAAAAACTTCGATCTTTACCAAATGGATGCTAAATGTTCATTTCTTAATGGTGTACTCGAAGAGACTGTCTATGTCAAGCAACCACAAGGATTTGTAAATGATAAATTTTTGATCATGTTATATTCTTGATAAGGTTATTTATGGTTTAAAACAAGCACCAAGGGCTTAGTGTGCAACATTAACCAATTTTTTGAAAATCTCTAAATTTAAGCAAGGGTTAGTTGATCCCACATTATTTTGAAAGAAAGTTGGAGATCATCTAATGTTTGTTCAAATTTTTGTAGATGGTATAATTTTTGGTTCTACTGAACCTACTTTATTAAAGGAATTTGAGGATTTCATGCACAGTTAGTTTGAGATGAGCATGAGGGGAAAAATCAACTATTTCTTGGGGTTGAATATTTTCCAAAGCAAAGAAGGTATCTTTATAAATCAAGAATCTTACATGAAGATTTTTCTTGGAAGATTTGGCTTGACACACTGCTCAGATGCGAAAGTACCTATGGCATGTGGCACACGCTTGATTCCATATTTATATAAAAATGCAATTGATCTGAAGACATATCGAAGCATGATAGGTTTTTTGTTATATTTAGCTGCAAGTAGGCCTAATATCATGTTCTCTGTGTATAACTGTTCCAGGTACCAAGCAAAACCAAGGGAACCACATCTCACTGCTATCAAGAATATCTTTCGATATCTACATTGCACTCCTATGCTTGGAGTATGGTATCCTGCGAATACTGGATTTTCATTCAAGCCTATTCTGATGTTGATTTGGGTGGTTCTCAACTTGATCGGAAGAGTACAACTGGTGGTTATCAATTTCTTGATGTAAAACATATAAGTTGGAAGCTAAAAAAGAAAAAAAGTGTATCAATATCTATAGCAGAGTCGGAGTATAGTGTTATTGTTCCATGCACTTCGCAAGTGATCTAGATTCAAAGTCAACTTGGTGACTATGCGATCAATATAAAGAAAATACCTTTATTTTGTGACTCTCAGAGTGTCATTCGCATATGACATAATCCAATTCAATACTCTACGACAAAACATATTGCTATTCGATACCATTTCATCAATGATCATGTTAAAGATGGCAATATCGAAGTTCAATTCGTCAATACCACAGAATAAATTGCCGATATTTTTACCAATCCTCTTCATGAAAAATATTTTTTGAGAACTTTAAATGGGTTGGGAGTGATGGAAGCATGTTATGTACCAAATTCTTTGATATTTATGACTTCGATATCAAAGTTATTTTTTTATGTAGACTTCTATACTCATCAAATTTTGATAATGCTAGTGGATTGTTCAACGGTTACAGTTCACGTTCAACGGTTTGTAGAGCTTCGCATATGAAATTTGTGTTGAATCATTCAGTGGTGTTGGCTTACTATTAAAGTTATGGTACAATTTTTATTATTTTTATTTTCATTTCTTTTACATTATTTGTTGAAAAATCAAAAATCACAAAAAAAAATCTTTATTAATGTCTTTTATTGAAAAATCAAAAATACCAAAAAGATTTTTGTTATTTTTGTATTTTATTTGAAAAATCAAAAATCTCAAAACTATTTGTGTGTGCATTTTTATGTTCTAGTCTGAAACTACTGAACTAACGGAACTCATATCCATGATTTTTGTTTAACCCTTGACATTTTGAGTCAGAACCAACTAGGAATTATGGTTATTCAAAATTTGTCTTAATGAGCAAATTTATTGTCACCATAAGTATGTGAAAGACTCGTATTCCATCTTCATATCTCATTATTCTTACACATCACAAACACTGTGACTCTTATCCGAAGACATCTCTAGTTAGAACCAACTATAATTCAGGTATGCCAAAAATATGTGTTTATGATCTTGAAATCATTATCACCAAGATGAAAGTGAAACCCACAAAACAATACATTTCAAAGGAATTGACGATGAATAATTTATTTGTAACACCGTAAATTTTCAAATCAAAATTTTCAATTTAAAAACATATTTATCACAATTATAAAATCACAAACTGTCACAATTTCAAATCATTAAATCTCATATCCAAAAATTGTATATATCAAAACTCTAGGATCCTCTCAATTTAACTTTGTCTCCGATGTGTGTACAATCAAGCTGGTGCCCTCCCACGATCCTGAGAATACCTAAAACACACAACACATAACACGGTAAGCACGAAGCTTAGTGAGTTCCCCAAAATACCACG
Organism: Lactuca serriola; assembly: GCF_051521515.1. NCBI lineage: Eukaryota > Viridiplantae > Streptophyta > Magnoliopsida > Asterales > Asteraceae > Lactuca > Lactuca serriola. The sequence goes on along the minus strand of NC_136411.1, from coordinate 174,869,601 downwards.
CATAAATAATTAGCCACTCGAGGCTATAGCTCTGTAAGACCTTCCAGTCAATGTGTCCCAATGGGACCCTCCAGTCCCACAACTCATTGGGCCCTCTGGTCCGGTCTAAGTGAGAACCCTCAGGTCTCACCGCTCGTTGGACCCTTCGGTCCAGTCTAAGTATCTCATAATGTAGCACATAGTACATATCACATAGAAAATGCATAACTCAAGCAAGCACATAAGACCCTCTTGTCACACATAATTACCACTCTAGGTAAAGTATAGTGAGAAGACTCACCTCGACACCAAGCGAGCATCCTCGCACTCGAATCTTGATCTAGCCACCGCCTAGGACATAGGGTAGTTATCTCAATAGATACTCGATTCTTGAATCTAAATAACCAATCGCTAATTTTTCTCCTTCCAACTCTCTAATTGGGCAAAAGACCATTTTACCCCTCCATGGTCTCTAATACTCATGAAGAGCAAACCCTAAAGTCAACAGAAGTCAAACTCGAGTCAACAACCCTTATTGACCCCAACTCGTCGACTACATGCATGCAACTCGTCGAGTCCCCTCATTTCCTCACAGGTCTCGTGAAGGTCCAGCTCAGCTCGTCGATTTGACTCCCAACTCGTCGAGTTATCGCATGATCAAGCTCATCGGTGAAAACCCTAGCCGACTTATCGAGTCAGCTTATAGACTCGGCGAGTCACTTCAGTCTGATTTCCAATTCACACGTTTTAAGTAAGATCTATGGTCCCAATTCCTAGATCTAACCTCTCTAAGCTCAAAAGTCATGTAAACCTTGCAGCTTTACGTTCATGCATGGCAATTTGGCTCAAAATGCCAAATCAAGACTCTAACAAGGTTTAGATGCATACGATCTTGCCTCTAACTCAATAAAGCTTGGGTCTTTGGACTCACAAAGTCTCCTATAGTTCAGATCTAAGGTTTCCAACCTTAGACCATGCTTATTTAACTCAAAGGTACAAAAGAACGGGGGGAAAATCCCTAAAATTCTTAAGATGAGATCTAGAAAAAGAAATTGACAAGATGAGAACTTTGTACCTCCATACTACAGCTAATGCACTCAAAACCACAGACCCACAACCCTCCTTAGATCCAAATTATGTAGCCCTTCTATCTCGTTCAAAGAAGTGTACAAGAATGCACAAAATGGCCACTCACTCTCTTCACAATGGATGGAACGGTTTAGGGTTTATCTCAGGCTCTCAAATGAAAAATGGTGGCAGAAATGAGGGCTTAGGCCCCCTTAAATAGGTCACAACCATGAAGATTTAGGGTTTCATCACACATCACCAACTCGGCGAGTCAGGACAATGACTCGTCGAGTTGGTTCGTTAATCTACGTGGCCAACTCGACTCTACTCAGCGAGTCGAGGCACCAACTCGTCGAGTCACCCTGCTAAAACATATACAAATATCATTCCCGGAAATCAGGATGTTACATTATTATTTTAGATTTTAACTAATGAATTGACAGAAGAAACTCTTATGGTTTCTCTATGCCTTCACACAATGTTCAAAATCTCATTTTCATTCTTTCTGAGTGATCTTCATGAAATTGACCAATTTTTATTTTCATGAAAAGAGATTTCAGTTTGAACATTTTTCCGTAACTTTTGTCACTTTAAATCATACACATGATTACTTGATGTTAATTACACTGATCACTTAAGGATTTTCTTACATTGTTTTGCTCTTATGTTAAGTTGAAAAATTGTTTCAAAGTAAAGACTACCTTTAATAATAACTAAAATAGTCCCTTCGATACTTCTCTATAAGTAGTCGATTGTAATTCAAGGGAAACCACACAAGCACTTCGATATCTCTCTTGATATCAAAGGAAGAGAATCTTTGCCTGACATCTTACTGCCTCTATATCAAAGTATCCTTGATATCACGACTTATCCAAATTTTCTTATATTTTTTCTATCTTTTCTTTGGATACACATTTGCACTGGAATCCTCGAGGTTATGGGTAATACCAATATGGACCAAGATTCCACAAAGTCTGGTTTATGATTTCATTTACTATACCAGTAAGTGAATGAGACCCAAGTTGTGTTTACTATCAAAGTTTTTTTATATGTTTGATTTTCAAATATTTGAAGTTTGCTTTTGTGGTTAATGCAAATTGATCATTGTGTATTAGATTACAGACTATTACTGCTTTCTCATTGTTTGATGGAACACTCATAACTTTTACACATGCCAGATAGAGATGATGTCTCTTCGGTTTTTTACTTTGGATGTGGAAGATTTTGATTGGTGAACGTTTCAAATTCAAAATTCATGTCATTTTAAAAGGGGTTTCAATAGTTCTAGTTCAGTTTTTCTACTCTCTGATTTGCTCTCAAGAACCCTAACCTTAAATTGGTCAGTTTTCTGCAAAAATCTTTGATTAATTCATCATCATGTCTCAAGTTGATTTGTTCAATACTACTGATGAAGAAAGCTCAGTTCATCATATGAAAATCTAATCTAACAATGTATTGTTTAATCCCGTTACTGGTGCTTATCCAAAATAACTTCAAATAATCGTTGAGTGTTTGAATGCTTCTATTCTTCATCATGAATTAACTTCTTCTTTTGTTATATTGATGAAGTGGTTATCCTTAGAATGTTAAACGGTTGTGTACAACAATGATTGTGAACTCATTATGTTTCGGATGGAAACAAAATGCAAGAAGATTCTCATGAAGAAGCAATTTACTCATATTTTGATGCTAGAATCTAATGGTCCATTTGAATCTCCATCGTTGGATCAAGTCTTAGCTTTGATGAATGAAATGGGGTATTATCAGTGCTTTTCGAGAGTCCAATTTACCTTTACTATAGTGTTTCTTCTTTGGAGTGATCATTCGTTGTGTATCTGGAAGGAATTCTAGCCTAGATAGGGCAAAACTCCAGTTATATTCTATTTTGGCAAGATTGTATTATACTATGAAGGTCGATTATGCATTATTGTTATGGGTAGTATTTACTACCTATGTAAATCACTAAAAGAAAGCTACAGAGGTTGCGAGTTCAAGGTTTTGGAGTTTGGTGCTCATCGAAGCATATCAACAAGTAGAAATTCAATTTCCTGAAGGAGTGGAACTTGATGTATTTTCTCATCTCCAGTTTCCTAAAAGTTTGGTTGATGATCCTAAAGTTATTCCAACTATTAGAAGGATATGTGATGTTATGCTAGAGTTATTTTCATTTTTTAATCTTGTCTTGATTTGATATTGTGAAATAACTAGTGATGTTCTTAGGGTTCCTACACCCAAGAAGACTAAGTCTAAGTCAAAGGGAAGTGTGGTGATCCAAGAAACCTCTAGTGAGGAGCAACTACAAAAGAAGCATAAAGCTATTAGTGTATTGAAGACGATGGCTAGTAAGAAGCAAGTCACTAAGTTTTTTATGAAGAAGAAGAAGACTTTCAAAGTTACCATTCTTGGTTCTCCCGATACAGAAGATATTGAGATGTCGAAGGCACAATCTTCGTATTAAAGTCATGATGCAAATGCAGATGATGTAGATTATTTGATCGGAGATGTACTTCATCACGATATACAGCCTGTTTCACCACGAAAGGGTGCCATTGTTGAATCTAATACATAGGAGATAAGCAATCAAGATATCATTGTGCAAAAATCTAATGTGGACACAAACATCACAAATGATGAAATACCTTTAACATCTCTTTCTTAATAAACAAAAATTGTCAAACCACTCGAGATGCCTACTACCAAGTCCATTTCGGAGGTGGTTAGGACTTTAAACATCCCTGAGAACACCTTCCATGTGGACTCAAATGTCAATATGGGTGAGAAATCTACAATCAATTCTTTGACGGTTACTCCTCTATTAGATTCACCACTCAAAGTCTCATTGCATCAATTCACATCTATTCCTCAAAATTCACCAACTTATGTTGGTATTCTTAATCAGCCGATTACCACTTTATTCTCCTTACAATCTACTGATCACTCTCTTAATCAAGGAAATGATAGTTCTTAGAATATGGAAGAAAAGGAAGATAAAGGTTTTGGTTTTGGTTTTGGTGAACTAACTTTTGATCTTGAGCAGGAAGATATTACAGATGAAGTTTTGATGTTAGTGAAATAATATAAAATTCTTAACTCAAAGTTGAATATGATTCAATAATTCATTAATGATTTCATAAGGAATAGTTCTTTATCTGTCAGCAAGGAAGAAGCTTTTTCCTTGTTGAATTCCCATGCATCAAAGGTTAAAGGAATGGTGACAGGAGAAACTACTGATCTCCAGGACAAACTTGATGGAACTATGTTATCTGTTAAGTTTGATTTAACCGAAGTTCGCAATGTTGCTAAGGAGAGACATGAGATCACTGAAAATAATTTTTTTGAGTTTAAGAAGTCTTTTGAACTAAAGATTCAAGAGGTTCATGATTTGATTCATACTGAAGTCAAGACGATTGATGGCTTATTCCTTGGAGTGTAGAAAAATATTGATGTTATGCTCTCTGCGACGAGAACTCTTATTGAAGATATTCGTGCATTCAATATTGAATATAAAGAGTCATTTGAAAAGAAGAAAGAGGAGGATGAAACATTGTTCAAGGGTATTGAGATTTATATCAGTACATTCCAAGAGCAAATCTCGAAGGTTGCAGCTAATTCAAGATCTTCGATATCTGATGCAAATGTCAATAAAGTCGTGTCTTTGATTGAAGCTTGTTTCAAGTCCCAACTTGCACTAATCTTAGACCTAGTACCTCCCATACCCAAGAATTCTCTACGTGTTATGCAAGTGTCACAAGGGAGAGAAAAGGGTGGTTCGTCATAAGTTAGAGGTGAAGACAAATGCAAAGTTGTAGGGAAGGTCTTTTCAACTCAGATTCCAATCTCAGTTCTAATCAAGCCAGTGCAAACTATAGCAACAACTATGACTTCAAGTGCATTTAATATTCCTCATGTCGAAGTTGATGTTTCTAAGCTCCAGATGAAGAAAAATTTAACAATCAATGAAGGAGTAAGCTCTTTGATAATCAAGTTTGTTGTTATTTCAAGTAAAGACAAAGTGAAAGGTCTTGAGCCCACTGACGAAGAAAAGAAGAAGATGAAAGAGTTGGAGATTGAAAAGTTGAGGCAAATTAACAACTTTTTGAGACAATGATAGAATCATCCTCCTGGTTTAAACAAAGGATATATGAACAAGGTTCAGAATTATGAAACAATTGAACTAGTTACTCTTGGAGAAAAGGATGCCTTTGATAAGTTGCCAAAGGAGAGCCTTGCAATTCAGAATTCACCAATGTTTGTAACATTCTGAAATTTCCAGGTATCATATTTGAGAAATTCATGTTCCTTAGCAGAGCAACTCAATGAGTTGGATGCCCAACTCGACGAGTGGAGTCGTTTTGGCCGTGTGGGTTTAGTGACCAACTCGGTGAGTAAAGAGACCAACTCGGCTAGTAGAGAGACCAACTCGGCGAGTTGGAGCTTTTTGGAGAAACCCTAATTTTCCAAGTTTATGTCCTATTTAAAATGCCTTAAGCCCTCATTTTTTCCTCCCTTATCTCCAGAGATCCCTGTGAGAAACCCTAGATCGGTTCCATCCATTACGAGAGTGAAAGAGACTATTTTGGGTGTTCTTGTGCAACCTTGGAAGGACATTTGGAGAGCATCTTGGCTTGGACCAAGGAGCAACGTTGGATCCATAGATTCTTCAGTGGTTAGCTTCTGTTGGAGGTAAAAGATGCTAATTTGATCATTCTTTGTGTAGATCTTGGTTTAGGGGAGTTTTTAGGGTTTTCTCCAATCCACTTTGTGTTATTGAGTCCCTTGAGCATATCTTGAGGTTGAAACCTCAGATCTGGACTATATGAGCTCTTGTGAGCCCAAAGACCCAAGCTTTATGGAGCTAGAAGCAAGCTTTTGAGCACCAAACCCTTGTAAGAGCTTGTATTGGCATTATTGAGCCAATATACCATGCATGAACGTGAAGTTGCAAGCTTTACGTGATATTCGAGCATTAGGAGGTCAGGTCCATAGTATGGAGTAGCATTTCTGCCTTTAATTGTATAAATGATAATTTGACTTAAAGGACTCAATGAGTCGATGAGCCGACTCGACGAGTCGGTTAGTGCTTATCCCGACGAGTCTGAGCATGTTGTAACTCGGCGAGTTAACGGGTCAACTCGACGAGTTTAGTTGCTTTTCATGAGGCTTCTGAGGAAAAAGGGGACTCGAGGAGTTGCTTTGATGCACTCGACGAGTTGGGTCAACATGGACTGTTGACTCGAGTTTTACTTCTATTGACTTTTGAGGTTTTGACCAAATGTGAGTAATGGAGACCATGGAGGGGTGGATTGGTCTTTTACCCTTCCCAAGAGTTATAGAGGGGATAGTATGAGTTTATTTAGAGTTGTGATTTAATTAGAGATAAATATCATATGTGTTAGGCAGAGGCCAGATCGGTAATTCATGTACGAGGTGTATTTGCTTGCTTGCTTTATGGTGAGTCTTCTCACTATACTTACCATGAGTGGTATCTTTGTGTGACTGGAGGGTCCTATGTGCTTACTTGAGTTATATGATATTATTCACTTTGTATGTGTAATATATATGTTGTGTTTTGTTCTTACTGAGATAGGAGCGGAGGGTCCAAACCGAGTTGTAGGACCGGAGGGTCTTCACTGAGATACTGGACTGGAAGGTCCAAACCGAGCTGTGAGACCGAAGGGTCCTCACTGAGACACATGACCGGAGGGTCCATGCCGAGTCATAGCCATGAGAGGCTTATTATTTGTGTACGTGGTATTTTGGGGAACTCACTAAGCTTCGTGCTTACCGTGTTGTGTGATATGTGTTTCAGGTACTTTTCAGGATCGCAGGAAGGCGCCGGTTTGATTGTACACACAAGAGAAAGAATTATGTTTCGAAGATCCTGGATTTTTAATCAAACATTTATCGAGTTGTGTTTTGATAATTAGATACTTGGTATTTTTATGAAAAATGTTATGAGAATTATGTGATTTTTAAATTAAAAATTTATTTGAAAAATTACGGTGTTACAATGTCACAACTGGATTTTCCTTTCAAACCAGTTGGATAGTGAGAGCATTGCATATCTTGTGGGATATGATTATCTCTAGTGTAACACCCATAAAAATCATGCCAAATTTAAACTTTTAAAAACATTTCAAACCATTAATCATTACAAAACTTGTTTTCAAAATGTATAATATCAGAGTATCCTAGAAACATAAACATAAATATGAGGAGTTGTACGATCATGCCTTTGCCTTTCCATGATCCCCTAATGTACCTGAAACAATAAATTGAAAACTGTAAGCCCGAGGCTTAATGAGTTCCCCCAAAATACTGATACATTGCATATACACATATACAAATAACAACATGTACTGGGGCCACAACTTAACATACTGGGTTACCCCTAGGCCTATAATGTGGGTCTGGATTGCCTTCCGGGCCCACAACTCACATCTGGATTGCCACTGAGCCCATAGTATGAGTCTCCCTCAGCTTGTATCTAGAATGCTCCCGAGCCCATAGTATGAGTCTGGCATGCCCCACCTGGCCCTCAGCTCGTATCTGGAATGCTCACGGGTTTGTTGGTTACTGCACGGAACAGTATCACCTCAACCCATACCACATAATATGTCGATATATAACACAACTAATGCGCATACAGATAATCACATAATACTACAGGTAGTCCTACAGATCTACCTAACTGGCATAACAACTAACATGCAACACTAACTCATACTCAACATACTACCAACTGCTAGGATATCATATCCAATGGGCCGGCCTTGGTGCCTTAGACCCCTTACTAGCTCCTTGCCACACCTGTGGTACCAACTACTTGCTCGCACACCCCATAATGACCCCTGTCGCACTTTCCACAAGTGCGGTTCTACTGACCCCCGATCCTAGAATCAGCGGTCTTAGACCGATTCAGCACCGTATGTCGGGGCCTGCCGCTGCTCCCTAAACTGCATCTCAATCTCCAACTCATGCCGCCTAGCGGCCTCCTGCAACTCCAGAAGAGTATCACATCGCTGGGTAGACACAAACTGTCGGATGTCAGTCTTGAGCAGGCTCAGATAATGTGTCATCTGAGCCTGATTGGAAGCAAACTCTGGGCAGCACGTCGCCCTCTCTGTTAACATGCGGGTGATCTCCGTCACCGACTCCCCATCCTATCTCAAACTCAAAAACTCCTGAGCAATCTGTTCCTGCTCAACCCGTGGAATGTAACAAGCACGGAACATATCCCTGAACTGCTCCCAAGTAACAGCAACTCCCTGATCATCAGTGTACGACCTAGTCGTCAACCTGCACCATTCCTTGGCCCCGGACCTCAGCAGGTTCAGGGCACACCTGACCTTCTGGTCAGTAGGACACGAGCAAGTAAAGGAACAACCATCCACATCAGAAACCAACCTCATGGCCTTCATGGGGTCCTGAGTCCCATCAAAAGTAGGGGGCTTCGTGTTATCGAAGTCCCTATACTGGAAGCCCCAACTGGCTCTTAGTCCTCCTCCTACCGCTGTTATAGTCGATGCAACTGCGGCGGCAACCGTCTCTACAAGGACTATGTATCGCTCGTCGAAATACTCAACCATGGCAGTCTTAATAGACCCAAACATATCAGGCAGTTATGCTCGAAACAAAGTGGCAACCTCATCATGCAGGATCTCTCAAATCCTGGCGTCTAGCTCATCTGTCCCCATTTGTATCACAACCTCGGGTGCTCCCGGTCCCTCCTGGCCACCCTCTCCTGATCCTGATCTCGATCCAGATCCTGCCACAAAGTATCTCGTAACCACCATTCTGAAAATATACCAGAATAGATATCATATAATCCACATAAATAACAGGGACCCAACTCCCGACTAAACTCTAGGGATTGTGACTTCCTTGACACGCGCATGGGTCCCGTGCTATCAGTAGTACGAACCCATACTACCTACCACACCTACCCATAATTATCTCAAGTATCACCACAACACCCTAAAAATATACATAAACATAGCTATCGCTCAATCCTCACTCCTAGAGGAATGCTAGATATCTCATAACTGGCCTCCCGGGCTCTCACAACCCACCCATGAAACTTCCACCAATCCTGCAGCACTAGTATCTGCTAACCATACATAACACTGGACCCTATAGACTTTCGAATATCTGATCCAACCCTAAGCTTCAATCAGACAAGAACAGAACATAAGGCCAAACCAAATATTCTCAGGCTATAAGATCTTAATTATGTAAAACCGTGATGCATACACAAAGTAACTACAGTAATGACGTCAGTCTCAAATAAAGAAAACCCTAGGCTAGCAACCATCATGTAATCAGGCAATTCTATCATGCAATTCCTGAAGATCCCTAGCCTAGTACTAACATGCTGTTATAACATATCATAATATCAAATAACCGTATGGTATTTTGGGGTCGACTTACTGGCTCCGGCTGATCGTACACCATGCATCATCCTTTGATATTTTCAAGACCATTTTGAAAAAAAAATCATTTTGAAAATCTTTTCCTTGGTTTGAGACTGGATTCACACAAGTGTTCCTCCAATTCACTCAAACCAAGGCTCAGACACCAACTTGTAACACCCATAAAATCATGCCAAAACTTAAACTTTTATAAACATTTCAAAACCATTAATCATTACAAAACTTATTTTCAAAATGTATAATATCAGAGTATCCCAGAAACATAAACATAAATATGAGGAGTTGTACGATCACGCCTTTGCCTTTCCGCAATCCCCTGATGTACCTGAAATAATAAACTAAAAATTGTAAGCCTGAGGCTTAGTGAGTTCCCCCAAAATATCGATACACTGCACATAACAAACATACAAATAACAACATGTACTGGGTCCATAGCTTAACAGACTGGATTACCCCTGGGCCCATAATGTGAGTCTAGATTACCTTCGAGGACCACAGCTCACAACTGGATTGCCACCGAGCCCGTAGTACGACTCTCCCTTAGCTCATATCTGGAATGCTCCTGAGCCCACAGTACAAGTCTGGCATGCCCCACCTGGCCCTCAGCGCGTATCTGGAATGCTCCCGAGTTTTTTGGTTACCGCACGGAGCAATATCACCTCAACCCATCCCACATAATATGTCGACATATAACACAACTAATACGCATACAAATAATCACATCATACTACAGTTAGTCCTACAGATCTACCTAAATGGCATAACAACTAGCATGCAACACTAACTCATACTCAACATACTACCAACTGCTAGGATATCATATCCAATAGGTCGGCCTTGGTGCCTTAGACCCCTTAGTATAGTGAGGTAACTCACCTCGCAAGTAGTGTCGAAGTACTGAAAACCTCTGATCATTGTCTCATTGGAAATCCCAAACTATCACATAATAAATACCAAGTCATTACACAACGTAACAATCTTGAATAAGGGTCCACACAATCCATCATGTCCATTCTCTTTATTGTGCCAAGGCACAATGCCAAGTCCATAACCTTGAAAGTCCTTATGCAAAGCCCATTATTGGCCCAAATTACCAACTTGGGCCCAACTCCCTAATTGGGCCTAAATCCAAGATCCATTATCAAAACTTGGCCCAAAACATTATATTCATATAGTCCATCAAAGGCCCAAATCCAACTAGTCCATAAACAGCCCAAAACCTAAAGCCCAATTGTCAAAGGCCTAACAGAGGACGTATGCGGGGCGTACTCCTCTGGTACGTTGGGTGTACTCATCCTGATGATGACTTCCATCAGGGTGGTTGACCCAGTACGCTGGGCGTACGCAGTAGTTTGCCAAAATCTGAATAAGTGATTAATGGCTTAAGCACTTAAGCCCAAACTTCAGATCCAGTGACCAAATGTGCCTAGGACCCATAAAGTCACGAACTTTATCACTTTGGACGTCCAGAAAGCTCTTGAGACTTGGTCTTAATCCATTAAGACCTTCCTACTCCATGCATGGGACATCTTAAGCCATTGGGACCTCATTTTTATGACTCAAAACCCCTTCAAGAGTCTAGAAGGATAGTTCATTTCATCCAAATCACATCATGCACCATCTTGGGACTTTTTGGGACAAGAAATGGTTCTTTAAAGCAAAATGGAAAGATCTATACATATATGCATAATGTTTGAAGCTTTTTACCTTCTAGAGCTTCTAGGGCACAAACTAACTTCAGATCTACAAGCTTGATCTTCTTCTCCAACTCCTTGATGCAACACCTTCTTCTTAAAACATTTAAGAAACACTCAATAAGCTCAAACACTCAAGGAAATGGCTAGCGTTTGGGGAAGACAACTCTAAGCAGTGGAGGATGGGGGAAGGGAGGGTTTTGTGCTCACAATGTTGCTTATATAGCTCCCAAACCCTAAATATTAGGGTTTCATCTTGAGATAAGTACGCCCATCGTACACAAGTGTACGCCTAGCGTACTAAGGCAGACCTTAGTACGCTTAACATACTCTTATGTACGCTCAACGTACTCCTCCTTGATCCAAGGTTGAAACCTTCGCCCTTATACTTGTCTTGGCTCTACACTTCCAACCCCAATGACTACAAATGACAAAGTAGTGATAGAAGAGGGTTCGGAAATACCTGCAAAAATCTTGGGATCTTACAATTCTCCCCCACTTGACCTAGACTTTGTCTTCGAAGTATGCTGCGGTAAATAGATCCGGGTAATGCTCCCGCATCTCGGACTCAGGCTCCCACGTCCACTCGGATCCCCTCCGATGCTCCCGTTATACCTTTACCAAAGGTATCTCCTTGTTCCGTAGAACCTTCATCTTACTCTCAAGTATGACCATGTGCCTTTCCACGTAATTCAGGCGCTCATCGACCTGAATATCATCCAAAGATACTACTGCCTCCTGATCCATAATGCACTTTCTCAATTGCCAAACGTGAAAAGTGTTGTGAATCCGACTAAGCTTCTCCGGTAGCTCTAGCTTTTATGCCACCTTGCCAACCCTGGCAACGATCTTGAACGGTCCGATGTATCGGGGACCCAACTTTCCCCTCTTTTTGAAACAAATCACAACCATCCAGGGTGAAACCTTCATTAATACCATGTCCCCCACCTAGAACTCCAACTCAGATCGACGCCTGTCGGCATAACTCTTCTGCCGACTCTGAGCGGTCTGATGTCGCTGTCTAATCTGCTGAATCTTCTCGGTAGTCTACAAGACTACCTTCGTCCGTCCCATCACCTTGTGTCCAACCCCACCCCAACAAACTGGGGAGTGACATCTCCGCCCATACAACAGCTCGAAAGGCGGGGCGCCAATGCTGGAATGATAGTTGTTATTGTAGGCAAACTCTGCAAGGGGTAGGTAGGAATTCTAGCTCCCACCAAAGTCAATGACACACGCCCTCAACATATCCTCGAGGGTCTGAATGGTCCGCTCGCTCTGACCTTCGGTTTGCTGATGATATGTTGTGCTAAAATGCAGTCGCGTGCCTAGTTCCTCGTGGAACTTCTGCCAGAAAGGGGAGGTAAATCTAACATCTCAGTCGGAAAAAATGGAGACCGGAACCCTGTGACGAGCGACGATCTCACGGACATACACATTGGCTAATTTATCGGCCAATGAACTCTCCCGAATGGCCATGAAATGGGCACTCTTGGTCAATCGATCCACGATGACCCATATAGCATCAAACCCCTTCGTTGTCCTTGGCAGCTTGGTAATGAAATCCATCGTGATATGTTCCCATTTCCACATGGGAATCTCCAAGGGCTACAATATGCCATGCGGCCTTTGATGTTCGACCTTTACCATCCTATAGTTCAAGCACCTCTCGACGTACCAAGCGATTTCTCGCTTCATGCACGGCCACCAGTAACTCAAACTCAAGTCCCGGTACATCTTGGTGGCCACCCATTGAATAGATAAGTGAGACTTGTGAGCCTCCTCCATAACTGTCTGCCTGACCCCAACAGACATCGGAACCCATACCCGACCGCATCAGGTCAATAATCCTCGGCTATCCTACACAAACTGGGCGTTCTCGCCCCTGATCCTCTATAGTTTCCAGTTTTCTGGTCGTATGCCCTCAGCCTGAGCATCTCTAATCAAACTCATAAGTGCAGAATCCACCGCTATCCTCATACATATCGTTGGGGTGAAAGACCCAGCTGACTTGCGGCTCAAAGCGTCCGCCACCACATTCGCTTTACCGGGGTGGTAAAGGATCTCGTAATCGTAGTCCTTGACTACATCCAGCCACCTGCGCTATCTCAAGTTCAGGTTCAGCTGATCCATGATGTGTCTTAGGCTCTTGTGATTCATGTATATGGTAGAGCGGACCCCATAGAGGTAATGTCTCCAATTCTTGAGAACGAATACCACCGCTCCCAACTCCAGATCATGAGTAGGGTATCTCATCTCATGCGGCTTTAGCTATCGTGATGCGTAGGCTATCACTCGTCCTCTCTGCATAAGGACCGCCCCCAGTCCTGTGATGGATGCATCATAGAACACGACAAAATCGTCGACTCCCTCTGGAAGAGTCAATACTTGGGCCTCACATAAACGTTGTCGGAGGGTCTCAAATGCCCTCTGTTGCTCAGGGCCCCACCGGAAATCCACCCCCTTCCTCGTCAGACGAGTGAGGGGTACTGCAATCTTGGAGAAATCATGTATGAATCTCCGGTAGTACCCTGCTAATCCCAGAAAACTCCTGAAGTATGAGGAAGATTTTCGAACCTCCCACTGCATGACTGCCGCGATTTTGGCCTGGTCGACCAAAATCCCCTCCTGGTTAATGAGATGTCCAAGGAACTGAACCTCTCATAACCAAAACTCACACTTCGAGAACTTGGCATACAGCCGTTCCCGTCTCAAAACTCCCAATAACTCCCTGAGGTGCTCCTCGTGCTGCTCTCGGGTCTTGGAATATACCAAGATATCATCTATAAACACGATGACCGAGCGGTCAAGCATCGATTTGTAAACCCGATTCATCAAGTCCACAAATATTGTTGGCGTGTTGGTGAGCCCAAACGGCATCACCACGAACTCGTAATGTCCATAACGAGTCCGAAACACGGTCTTCTCCAAGTCCTCCTCTCTAAACTGGACCTGATGATACCCAGATCTCAAGTCTATCTTGGAAAACCAAGATGCGCCCTGCAAATGATCAAGAGATCATCTATCCTCGGGAGTGGATAACAGTTCTTCGCCGTCAACTTGTTCAACTCCCTATAATCAATGCACATCTGGTGCGAACCGTCCTTCGTCCTGACGAAGAGGATCGGTGCTCCCCATGGAGAACTGCTCAGTTGAATGAACTGCTTGCCCAACAGTTCCTGCAGTTGTGATGGCAGCTCCTACATCTCGGGGGCGCTAATCGGTACAACGCCTTGGCGATAGGGGCCGCACCCAGCACCAGGTCGATCTGAAACTCGACCTGCCTCTCCGAAGGTATCCCTGGTAACTCCTCTATGAACACGTCAGCAAACTCTCTAACCACTGGAACCTCTGAAACTGGAGTCTTATCCCTGACCCACGTATCCACCACATACGCTAGATAACTCGCACGCCCTACTGTTGAGCCCTGGTAGCTGAGCAAAACCCTGATCCCACTCTGGTGCCCTCGCCATATACAATCAGTTCTCCCCCACTTGGGGTTCGAACTACCACCCGCTGACCCTCGCAATCAATCATGGCACCGAATCGACTAAGCCAGTCCATCACCACAATCGCGCAGACCTCCCCCATGGGAATCGGAATCAAGTCTATCGAGAAGGATACCCCGAAGATCTCCAACTCACATCCTCGGTAGACTGAAGAAGCAGAAACCCTGTGTTTGTTGGCGATAGAGACTCGCAACGGATACTCTAGCTCACCTACTGGCACACTGAACTCCCTACTAAATGTCTAAGATACAAATGACGACCCGCCCCCGAGTCAAATAAAACCAATGCAGGCAAGGAGTTCACAAAAAAACGTAACTAAGCACAGGTATAAACAGATAAATAATAAACATATATAATCAGTAGGATAAAGGATAGAAACATACCAGCAACCACATCTGGGGCTGCCCTGGCCTCCTCTGCGGTGAGCTGGAAAGCGCGCCCCTGAGCCCTCGGGGGCTTTGCTCTACCTAACCTCCCGTAATCCTCAAAGTAGCTGGAGCGGGAGCCTGTACCGGCTTAGCGGCAATCAATGGACAGTTGGCCTTCAAGTGGCCAACCTGATCACAGTGATAACATAACCTCATACTCGGAACCGAGGTGGGCTGGCGACAATCCTTCGCATAATGCCCCTCCTTGCCACACCTGTGGCACCCACTACTAGCTCGACACACCCTAGAATGACCCATGCCGCACTTTCCATAAGTGCGGTTCAGATGACCCCTGGTCTTTGAATGCTTCCGCGCTGGCTGCAACTGTGTCGGGGCTTGCCGCTGCTCCCTCAACTGCAGCTCAATCTCCAACTCACGATGCCTAGCAGCCGCCTGCAACTCCATAAAAGTATCACATCGTTAGGTAGACACAAACTGTCGGATGTCAGCCTTGAGCATGCTCAGATAACGTGTCATTTGAGCCTGCTCGGAAGCAAACTCTTGGCAGATCTCCATCACCGACTCCCCGTCTTGTCTCAAACTCAAAAACTCCTAAGCCAATTGTTCCTGCTCAACCCATGGAATATAATGAGCGCAGAACATATCCATGAACTGCTCCCAAGTAACAACAACTCCCTGATCATCAATGTACGACCCAGTCGTCAATCTCCAACAGTCCTTGGCCCCAAACCTCAGCAGGTTCAGGGCACACCTGACCTTCTGGTCAGTAGGACATGATCAGGTAAAGAAACACCCCTCCACATCAGAAACCCACCTCATGGCCTTCATGGGGTCCTGAGTCCCATCAAAAGTAGGGGACTTCGTGTTATCGAAGTCCCTGTACTGGAAGCCCCGACTAGCTCTTACTCCTACTCCTGCCGCTGTTACAGTCGATGCAGCTGTAGCAGAAACCGTCTCTGAAAGGGCCTCATATCACTCGTCGAAGTACTCAGCCATGGCAGTCTTAATAGACCCAAACATATCTAGCAGTTGTGCCCGGAACAAAGTGGCAACCTCATCATGCAAGATCTCTAGAATCCTGGCGTCTAGCTCATCTGTCCTCATCTATATCACAACCTCGGGTGCTGCCGGCCCTTCTGGCCGCCCTCTCCTGATCTTGATCCCGATCCGGATCCTGCCAAAAAGCGTCTCGTAACCACCATTCCAAAAATATACCAGAAAAGGTATCAGATAATCCGCATAAATAAGAGGGACCCAACTCCCGACTAAACTCTAGGGATTATGACTTCCTTAACACGCATATGGGTCCTGTGATTTCAGTAGTACGGGGCCATACTACCTTCCATACCTACCCATATTTGTCTCAAGTATCACCACAACACCCTAACAATATACATAAACATAGTGAGCACTCAATCCTTACTCCTAGAGGAATGCTAGATATCTCACAACTGGCCTCCCGACCTCTCACAACCCACCCATGAAACTTCCACCAACCCTGCAGCACTAGTGTATGCTAGCCATACATAACGCTGGACCCTATAGACTTTCGAATATCTGATCCTACCCTAAGCCCCCAATTAGACAAGAACAGAACATAAGGCCAAACTGAACATTCTCAGGCTATAAGATCTTAATTATGTATAACCGTGATGCATACACTAAGCAACTATAGTAATGATGTCAATCTCAAATAAAGAAAACCCTAGGCTAGCAGTCATCATGTAATCAGGCAATTCTATCATTTAATTCCTGAATATCCCTAGCCTAGTACTAGCATGTTGTTCTAACATATCATAATATTAAATAACCGTATGGTATTTTAGGGTCTACTTACTGGCTCCGGCTGATCGTACACCCTGCATCCTCCTTTGCTATTTTGAAAACCTTGTTGAAAAAATCATTTTGAAAATCTTTTCCTTGCTTTGAGATTGCATTCACACAAGTGTTCTTCCAATTCACTCAAACCAAGGCTCTGATACCAACTTGTAACACCCATAAAAATCATGCCAAAACTTAAACTTTTATAAACATTTCAAAACCATTAATCATTACAAAACTTATTTTCAAAATTTATAATATCAGAGTATCCCATAAACATAAACATAAATATGAGGAGTTGTACGATCAATCCTTTTCCTTTCCGCAATCCCCTGATGTACCTGAAATAATAAACTAAAAACTGTAAGCCTGAGGCTTAGTGAGTTCCCCCAAAATATCGATACACTGCACATAACAAACATACAAATAACAACATGTACTAGGTCCATAGCTTAACAGACCGGATTACCTCTGGGCCCATAATGTGAGTCTAGATTACCTTCGAGGACCACAGCTCACAACTGGATTGCCACCGAGCCCGCAGTACGAGTCTCCCTCAGCTCGTATTTGGAATGCTCCCGAGCCCACAGTATGAGTCTAGCATGCCCCACCTGGCCCTTAGCTCGTATCTGGAATGCTCCGGGGTTTTTTGGTTACCGCACGGAGCAATATCACCTCAACCCATCCCACATAATATGTCGACATATAACACAACTAATAGGCATACAAATAATCACATAGTACTACAGGTAGTTCTACAGATCTACCTAACTGGCATAACAACTAGCATGAAACACTAACTTATACTCAACATACTACCAACTGCTAGGATATCATATCCAATGGTCCAGCCATGGTACCTTAGGCCCCTTAGTATAGTGATGTAACTCACCTCGCAAGTAGTGCTGAAGTACTGAAAATCTCTGATCGTTGTCTCACTGGAAATCCCGAACTATCACATAATTAATACCAAGTCATTACACAACATAACAATCTTGACTAAGGGTCTACACAATCCATCATGTCCATTCTCTTTATTGGGCCAAGACCCAATGCCAAGTCCATAACCTTGAGAGTCCTTATGCAAAGCCCATTATTGGCCCAATTTACCAAATTAGGCCCAACTCCCTAACTGGGCCTAAATCCAAGATCCATTATAAAAAAAATTGGCCCAAAACATTATATTCATAAAGTCTAGCAAAGGCCCAAATCCAACTAGTCCATAAGCAGCCCAAAACCCGAAGCCCAATTGTCAAAGGCCCAACAGAGGACGTACGCGGGGCATACTCCTCTGGTACGCTGGGCGTACTCGTCCTGATGTTGACCACCATCGGGGTAGTTGACCCAGTATGTTGGGCGTACTGGATTTACGTTGGGCATACGCAGTGGTTTGCCAAAATCTGAATAAGTGCTTAATGGCTTAAGCACTTAAGCCCAAACTTCAGATCCAGTGACCAAATGTGCCTAGGACCCATAAAGTCACAAACTTTATCACTTTGGACGTCCAGAATGCTCTTGATACTTGGTCTTAATCCATTAAGACCTTCCTACTCCTTGCATGGGACATCTTATACCATTGGGACCTCGTTTTTATCACTTAAACCCCCTTCAAGAGTCTAGAAGGACAGTTCATTTCATCCAAATCACATCATGCACCATCCTGGGACTTTTTGGGACAAGAAATGGTTCTTTAAAGCAAAATGGCAAGATCTATACATATATTCATAAAGTTTGAAGCTTTTTACATTCTGGAGCTTCTAGGGCACAAACTAACTTCAGATCTACAAGCATGATCTTCTTCTCTAGCTCCTTGATGCAACACTTTCTTCTTAAAACACTCAATAAGCTCAAACATTCAAGGAAATGGCTAGGGTTTGGGGAAAACGACTCTAAGCAGTGGAGGCTGGGGGTAAGGGAGGGTTTTATGCTCATAATGTTTCTTATATAGCCCCGAAACCCTAAATATTAGGGTTTCATCCTGACATAAGTATGCCCAACGTACAAAAGTGTATGCCCAACGTACTAAAGCGGACCTTAATACACTTTGTGTACTCTTATGTACGCTCAGCGTACTCCTCTTTGACCTAAGGTTGCAACCTTGGCCCTTATACTTGTCTTGGCTCTACACTTCCAACCCTAAGGACTATAAATGATAAAGTAGTGATAGAAGAGGGTTTTCAAATACCTGCAAAAATTTCAGGATGTTACATCAAGAATTACATTGATTTGTATTTAGCACACCTTGGTCTATCAGATTTTGAGATAGCCAAGACATACAACAAGCTTGGGAAGACTCCAAAGTGTAAAATTTATTAGGTAGATTTGGAGCAATACGAAGATGGAGTGATAATCTTGAAACCTTTGGGAGTGGTGTTTCAAGGGAAGAAAGTGAAGGGGAAGCAGAGAAAGTATTTCTTCTACACATATGTGAAGGGCATTTATTCGACAACAAACTTGACAAATATCTTGTTCATAGTTGCTAAATGCAAGAGAAATTTTGATGCTGATAGAAAAGATATACAAAAGAATGTTTGTTGGTACTTGGAAATCAGGAAGACCCTGATGGAAGAATTGAAGACACTACCATCGGTTTGAAGACTTGAATACTCTTTGCAAAGGGGAAGAATGTTGGGATCATATGTTGTGAAGGTATTCAGTGTCGAAGTCTTGTTATGTAATGTCAAAGTTAGTGTTTGTAAGCTATATCAGATTTTACGTGACTTTGATATATCTATGTATTTCAGAAAGCTCTTTAGAGCATGTACTTCATTGTCGAAGTCTTTCTATACATTTCATATCTGTTAATATCACTATAAATAGTGTTGTACCATAGGTCATAAGTACGAACACTTTTACACATTCTCGGATCATACTTTGTACTTGTACCTTGCTGCCTTCCAGATAATATGAGCTGAACCTAGATTTATTTCGATCTCTTATTCATCTATTCTTAGAAATCTATACTTGATTAAATTCGTGACTCTTCAGACGATTCTTTGTTAAAAAGGATAACTAGTCGAGAATTATCGGTACTATAAATTATCTTCAACAATATATTATTTCGGGAAGTGTGATTCAAATGAGGGTTAGGTATAGATCCTCTATGGCCTTCTGGAACGATCAGTGGATGGATTGGAGAACACCTGTTGATGATGCGCTTTCTTAGGTTGTTTCTCTTAAAAGTAGAGGAAGATTGTTGTATTAGTCAGATATTGGGTGGTAAAGGTTGGAGGTGAAAGTGGAGTCGCCCAATTTGTGGTGGGATGGTTTTTCTCAACTTATTTAGTTGATAGGGCTTCTTGATGGTTTTAACGCTTCTTTGGTTATTCATTGATAGGTTTGGGATGTATATGGTAGGGATCAACTTATGGTGTCATAGGCTCGAATAGTAATTGATGACGGTTCTCTACCAAATGGTGTGCTTGTTATTGGATAGAATAATTATCTTTCCAAGAAAGTTAGCATCTTTTTGTTGGAATTATGGTCTAAATATGCTTCTAACCAAGTTAAATTTAGTCACAAAGTTATTAACATTCATATCGTGATTTTTGCTACCTATAATTCTGATTTTGAGGATATTCGTCATGTGTTGATTTTCTGTAAAGAAGCTGTAGAGATTTAGAAGTTTCTTAGCAAGTGTTGTGATATCTCGATTCCAATCTTTCAAGGGGTCAAGTATGTCATCCTTTGGCTAGAGTCTATTTAGTTGTCTAACATGAAACTAGTAACGTTGGAAGCATTTGTTATGATGATATAGTGGCTTGTTTGGCATGTTTAGAATGGTACTCTTTTTAGTGGGTAAAAAGTTAGAAGAAATATGTAAACCGATAGTTTGGTTGATTACTCTTATAATTGGTTTGTATATAGAATAAAAAGTGAGTGTTAGTAAGTTTTCATGGCATTAAACCCTATTTTGACTATTCAGTTGGAACTGGCTTTTCTTAGCTTTTTTGTAACACCCATATTTTGGTATGTAAGGCGATTGTGGTGATTTTGATGAAGTTTAGGGTGTTATGGTTTTCGGTAGATCGTGACACGGTCTATATGATGTTGTAACGTGGCCACGTCATTTAAGTAGCGAGACGGTCAGTTGTAGGTCATAGCACGATGACGGTTGGGCTGAAAACCCTAGATCTCAGGCCTTAAGTCATATATAATGATGCTAACATTCTAGAGTTTGTATCGTTGCATCTTCCTTCTCTCATAAACATAAACTCGAGTCCTTGTGAGTGTGTATGTTTTATATGAGTGGTATTTTGAGCTTGGTTGATCATTTAGAGGAAGAACGTACTCATTGCATTACTTTTTGAGTTTGTTGCTGTTGGGATCTAGCTTTCTAAGGACCTTCCATACATCTGAAAGTTATAAATTTCATACCTTTCCTACTCTTTAGTTGTTTGTGCATGCTTAGAAGCCCTTATTTGACCATTTAAGGATGGTTCTTGGAGTTTTATCAACTCCATGACCATTACTTAAGTTCTAGATGATCTCTGGACCTTTTGGTCCTATAAAGTTATGATTTTGTCAATTATTTTGCAGCCATGCAAGGAGTCTTGGTCATTTTGGTACATTTGGAGCATTAGGGCTTTTGATATAGGAATTTAAGCTCAAAAGATAGATAAAATTGGAAAGTTCATACCTTTCCTACTCTTTAGTTGTTTGTGCATGCTTAGAAGCCCTTATTTGACCATTTAAGGATGGTTCTTGGAGTTTTATCAACTCCATGACCATTACTTAAGTTCTAGATGATCTCTGGACCTTTTGGTCCTATAAAGTTATGATTTTGTCAATTATTTTGCAGCCATGCAAGGATTCTTGGTCATTTTGGTACATTTGGAGCATTAGGGCTTTTGATATAGGAATTTAAGCTCAAAAGATAGATAAAATTGGAAAGTTTATCCATGCAAAGCATTATTTGGTCTAGATTTGTGCTTAAGAGCTCTGGATTTAAGGATTAAAAGCTTAATGGATTAAGTTTTAACAGGCTCGTAGGGATGAAACATACTCGTATGGATGAAACAGGTTTGAGGGATGGAGACGAAAGCCCATAGGCCAGTTATTGATTTGCATAGTTATTACTATGTATATGTAACATGGGGGGACTCACTAAGCTCTATGTTCACAGTTTAAGTCTAAATGTTTCAGGTTGTTCCAATAGCAAAGCGAAGATCGCGACTTGATTACATTGTATCAATGATCATGATTTGGAGACTTGATTACATTATGATTTTGAATCATGATTTGTCAACTTAAAATATGGATTACTTATGTGTTTGGAAGTATCATTGGAAGGATTACTTTATTTTAAGAATGAAAACTTTGCGTTGGAATTTAGAACGATACGTTTTGCTAACTTTTTGATATTAATCAATCAACTACCCACAAAAAACTCATGATAGATCTCATTTGGAAGTTAGGGAATCCGATTTCCACCATTAAATCTTTTTTAGTTCACTTAAATGGTGTTTGTTTTTTAAAAGGTAAAATGTATATTGTGTGCGGACCAGATATGCAAGTAGAAGACTGTTTGCTTTTAACGTCTAAAGACTTCCAAAATAAACTAGCTTTTTAACTTAAAAATGAAGTTTAAACAATTATATTTTAACAACACTGAAATATAATTTATAAAACCATAATGACATTTTCTTTTAAATTATTCATTTTATATTTTGTATTACCTATTTTTCTGTCTTCTGAATATTAAAAATGAAAGTATTTATTTCATAGAAAATAAAATGAGTTTGGAAAGTTATATGAGAGGGGATTTCACAAAACAATTTTTGAGAGAAAAACTTGAGTCACACTTGAACAAATGTTAGAACAAGTGATAATGCGGAATAAAGTTTAAGTCAAAGGATCATTAAAGCTCAACAATAATAATAATAAGTTAGAGTTAGAAGGTTAGAAAGTTAGATGCGGAAATATAAGGAAATATAAAAGACAACAAGTATTATATCAAGTATACGATTAAGTTGATTCTTAACAAGGAATGAAATCAGACCAAGGTAGTAAGTGAGATCAAACTTAGTGATTAAGTCTAGAAAGACTTGCTCCGAAGAGAGATTTCAAACAGTTAAGATTATATTTAAGTGATAAGTAAGAAGAAAGGAAGATGAGTAATAAGATTCAAGATGCGTAAAAGAAGTATTTTCATTGAGAAGAAGAAAACTCTATTTATAGAGTCTCGAAGATTACATGCAGTCTAATATGTTAAGAGTTGCCACGCGGGACACACTGGATAAAAGAAAGTATTGATAGAAAAATAGATATTAGACTAAGACTAAGAGATGATGACTTTGGTTGCTGATCTTGGTTGCGGCGTTGAGATTGACTACGGTTGCTGAAAGCTGCTTCGGATCTCTTTTAAGTTTAAGAGGGTCACTTTTATGTTTCAACAATTTCCCCCTAAGTGACCTCTTTAACTTTTCTTTCAAGTGTTGAGCTTGAGGAACTTGATGAGAATCCACAAGAACTTCCTGACTTCCTTAAGCCACACAACTCTCCTGGAGATTTCAAACTTCACTTCAACATTTATGTGTTTTGATTTATTGACTGCAGTCTGAGTGATCTCCAATTGCTTTCGGGTTATGCGGTTCATGGCAGTCATTGGGATGAAATACTTTGTTTCATCATTTTTGCGTTTGAAAATGACTCCAAGATTTGGGAAGTTGGTTGCTCCAAGGGATCTTTCTTGAAAGCCTTTAGTCAGGACCAGAGCTGGTTCAAGGGGAGGAAGGTTGAACTTCTGAGCAAGTGTCGGGTGGATGTCCGCATCAATTCTTGCAAAGTCACATACAATCTCTTTTAGAAAGGTACAGGCGCTTTCATACGCAATCTACATCTTTGGGTGTTTTTCAATCTTGTTCTGAAATACCTTTGCAATCAGGAAGATTTCTTCCGGGTTCATGCAAGGGAAATCAGCTTGAGTTCGGATGTAGCCTGAGTTTCTTCTAGTGAGAGTATAATGAATGAATTCAGCCTTCATGAATTTCTGAGGCTTGTAATTTTTTTACTGCAGTGGGCCTATCATTCGACCAGATTTTCTCAATAGAAGACCCATGCTTGGCATGAAATCTATTGAGTCTCTCAAACTCTAAGGGAAACCTTTTGTCATTGGGAATACTGCGGTCAAGGGATTCAAATACTGTGAAGTATTTTGCATTTGGAGAGATGGGGATGTCCCAATAACCATCATGGGGAGGTTCTGCGTATGTGTGGTAAGGCTTATAGTTGTCATCCAATAATCTTCTGTGAGGATTGACCCAGGAATTGATGAGGGATTCATCCATTGTGATATCGACTCCATTTTCCCTCCAGATCAACTCAGCGAATTTAGCTAATCTCCAGTCAGCTTTCTTCTGTTTGGTTGCGGGAGAGTCGATTGAGTGTTCTGACGACATGTAAGAAGCTAAGTTCTTGAAGTGAGGGGGAGTCTCGGGTCGCTCAGGAGAAGGATGAGGTTCTTGAATTAGCGTTTTTTGCGGTGGTGACTGATGACTTGGACTTATTTGGGGAGAGGGAGCAGGTGTTTTCTTCTGAGGAGATGCCTGCGGTGAAGGTTGAGGAGTAGGAGGTTTTCCTTGGCGCGAATGAGAATGCTAATGAGAGATTTGATTCGAGTTTTGGTCTTCACTTCCCCCTCTTGAGGAAGGAGCAGTTGGTACTTCCTCAAGCCATTTCCTAAGGCTATCAATTTTTCCACAGACTTCGTCAAATTTGAGCCTTTAGTGCATCAGCAAGTTGTTGGTTGTTTGGGATTGCGGGGTTAAAGAGTAATCGGTGAATTTCCTTGGTGAGGCGCAAGATTTTGGGACCATGAAGCAGCTTTCAGCAACCGTAGTCAATCTCAACACCGCAACCAAGATCAGCAACCGAAGTCATCATCTCTTAGTCTTAGTCTAATATCTGTTTTTCTATCAGTACTTTCTTTTATCCAGTGTGCCCTGCGTGGAAACTCTTACCATATTAGACTGTATGTAATCTTTGAGACTCTATAAATAGAGTTCTCTTCTTCTCAATGAAAATACTTCTCTTACGCATCTTGAATCTTATTACTCATCTTCCTTTCTTCTTACTTATCACTTAAATATAATCTTAACTGTTTGAAATCTCTCTTCGGAGCAAGTCTTTCTAGACTTAATCACTAAGTTTGATCTCACTTACTACCTTGGTCTGATTTCATTCCTTGTTAAGAATCAACTTAAGTGTATACTTGATATAATACTTGTTGTCTTTTATATTTCCTTATATTTCCGCATCTAAGTTTCTAACCTTCTAGCTCTAACTTATTATTATTGTTGAGCTTTAATGATCCTTTGAGATAAACTTTATTCTGCATTATCACTTGTTCTAACGTTTGTTCAAGTGTGACTCAAGTTGTTTTGTCTACAATTGGTATCAGAGTCGTACCTTGAAGATCTCACGATTATTTCAAGGGTACGACTCCCGTTCGATGATTATCTTGAAGTTTTTCGTGTTTTTGCAAAGAATTTTCGGGTTCAAACCGGAAATTTCCGATGAGTTTTCTATTTTTCTGGGATGATTCTTACTTAGTAAAATAATTATGTTGCTGCTGCTCACTCAAATTCACTGCTATAATTTATGTTCTAGAAGTTCTTATTATCTTGTTGTTTAAGATATGAAAAAAATGGGAGAAGAAATTATTTTTGTGGTCTCAAATTGTTGAAGAAATTGTTCCAGGGAGTTCTTTTATTCTTGGATGAGAAGACACAAAATAATGGGCTTATTTTTCTTGAAGATAGTGGAGAAAAGCATTTCTTTATTAAATATTTTTTCTTCCAGCAACTCTTATCATCAAGAGGTATGAAGCTCTTGATCCTCATATTTTAGTTGATGTAGATCTTCAAATTGAATTGTTTGGATGTGAAAATTTGTTTGCAAAAGTCAATTGTCCTTGTTACTCTTTTGGGTAAAGAGTACTCCACTCATTTTTTTCCTTCCCAAGGCAAAACCATGTGACTATGACAAATCCCATCACCTTTTCCCCCTAAAAACCCCCTGTATACTTCTCCTTTTGCCTTCCCAAGACCACTTTTTGACCCAAAATGCTTAAAAAATTTTGGTTGACGAATCATGTATCTTGAGCATGTAGACTTTATTCTCTATTGAAGACCACTTCGAGAGTTTCGGCACCACAGTTTGGATATTTTGGTACATTTTCAGCACAACAGAGATATTTTTCATGCGGTGATTCTTCGTTCTATGGTATTTGTTCATGCAACTTCAGCAACTATATCACCCACCTTCTCATGACCGCAGAGTATCTATTTTACTCTATTTCTCATGTCTTATCGAGACCCTTCATACATCTAGGAAGAGCTCTCTTAGCTCTTGGTATCCAACACTCTCCATCCGATGATTTGTTGATTTTTGATATCTGGTCATTGGTTATCAAAAATAGGGAGAGAATATCATCTGGATTTGGTTCTTATGATTGTTTGGGTTTGGATTTTTGAAGACTTCTGAAGCAATTATTTATTTAGTGATGCGATGTGGCACTTATTTTTGGTCTTCACGGATCAATTTTTTGGCATTACTCGATGTTTTCCGATTCAGATATTTATTATTCAGACTCTACCACAAGATGATTTTGTGTTTGCATCCGGGTCAGATCTTATGGTTTCACAAGTTTGGATTTGTGATATGTTGAAGAAGAAGATTATTTTGGCAATGTGACGTGGCACTTATTTTTGATCGTTGGATCAAATTTCTGGCATTGCTGGACCATTCTTTGGACTCACATTATTTTTATACGGACTTCATTTTATGGATGCTTCACATTTTTAGCAGGTTATTCTTTGAAGAATCTTGGTGTATTATGATTCGAGAACTCGGGATGTTTTTCAGACTTTTTGAAGCCGGAGTGTTTCTTTTATTGGATCTTCTACTTACTTATGGTGACCTTCTTCTTCCAGTGATTATGATTGGTTTGAAGATTTGGATCTTATTTTTCTGCTTCATTGGTTGTGCTTTGAAGCCGAAGACCTTCATTTTTTAGAGATTCATGGCTAGTTTCAGACTTCACAGACAATTCATAGTTTCAGAGACATTTCAACTTTTGGTTCTCATTATGTTTCATTTTATTACCATACTTGCTAGTCAAATTACTGTATTATAGCCTTGTATCACTTGTTGTATCTCTCATCATTTGTAAGCATTTAGGAAGAGAATGTTGGAGCATGGAAATGCTCTACAAATAATGAGTGATAGTTAGGTTGTATTTTTTCCTTTTACTGTATTGTTAGTGTATTTTATTTCTTCCTCCTATATAAAGGGATAGGTGGTCATTTTCTTTTATGCATCTTTTCTAAAATGTAATCTCTAGAGAGAGAAAGTGGTGGGATTTCTCCCATCCAGGGAGAGTTTTTCTTTCCCACCATTGTTTTTCATGAATATTATTATTATCTCTTTTTTCTTTCTCAACTTCTAAGAATTCTCATCATGTTCTTCATATTTTTATATTTTAATACACGATAAATCTCAATATTATTCTTCCGCATCCACCATTCGTTATAAAAATGGGTTCCTACAACAATACAAACAAAATGAGATAAATTATCTATGATCAAAACTAATTTAATTATTTATGTCAACTGTTTCTTATTTTAAGAAAATCGAAATACTATACCATGTCTATGTATTAAAAATCAAAAATCATACATTAATCTTTTAACTAGATTATTACCCGCGTTAAACGCGGAGGAATGCATAAAAAACATACAAACGTCTTTGGAATTTATTATTTAAATATTATTTGTTTTTTTTCAATTTTGGAGTATACTTTGTTATTTTAGTGTTATGAACAAAACCTATATAATTTCGATTGTTATTTTAGGGTTATGTCTCGAAATATATAATTTTATTGAGTTCTAAAAACTATAAAAAAAATTATTAACAAAAAATAGTAACATGAACAATTTCTGTTATTTATAGCAACATACTTTCAAAGTACGTTGTTAATTTTGCTCACTTATGTTATCAACATGTGTATTACACAGATTTTAACCTATAAATGGATCTTAAAATTATATTATGTTCTATAGGGCATAATTATATTAAATGTCTTAACATACATAACATATATCAAATATTAAAATAAAAGTATATATTCATTTAAAATAATTAGTATAGCAGTCTAAAAAAAACTTATATCTTATTAATTTTAATGAACGCATATGCAATTGTGAGGTTTGTCTAATGTGATATGGTAATAAATCAAAAGTAAGCAATGTCCATTTGCTGAATATATGGAAATAACAGTTTTACCAACACCTCTAGCAAATAGAGTTGTTGAAGCATCTATAACAGTCCTCATGATTATACAACGAATGGAATTAAAGAATATTGGTGAAGATAATAATGAATTAAAGTTGGTTAACAAATATAGATATATAATTGCAAAACATGTGTTGTGAATTTATATTAAATAAAAATATATATAAAAAATAGATGAATTAAATCCTTTTTAATAAGATTAAATTAAATGATTGTTTCTAAATTGATAAGAGTACATGATTTTGAAAAGATTTAAAGATAATATTTACTTATTAAACGATTTAATCATAAATGTTTGAATTCTATATACTGAAACATGATAAATATACATAGAATTATTTTGGAAAGTGTTTATGATTGACGGTATAATTGGAATGATAATTTGTATAAATCAGAATATAAGATTCATGAAAAGAAATTAAAATTTGTAGAGTATGTGCTCATGTTGACAATTATACCCTTGGTCAAATGGAAATTACCTTTAAACATGAAACAATTTGACAATAATAAACTTGGTAAACATAATTTATTATTTAAACTTAAAACAAATTGACAATAATAAACTCGGCCAACATAGTTTGTTAGGAACAATAAAAAAATATTGTTATAAAATCATGTTTGGTGGAATAACAAACTAAGTTGATTAAGCCAAAGATTAAAGAGATTATCTTTAAACTTAAAACAAATTGACAATAATAGACTTGGTCAACATAGTTTATTATTTAAACTTAAAACAAAATTGAGAATAATAGACTTTGTCAACATACTTTGTTACGAACAATAATAATAAAAATTATTGTTATAAAATCTTGTTTGTGGAATAACAAGCTCAGTGGCTTTAGCCAAAGTTTAAGGCATGAAGAAGTAACTTTTAGGCCAATGTCCAAGCGGTAAAGTCAAATATTGGGATCGTATTGCAGATTTGCAAAGTAGGATGATATAATGTGTATTTACTTTAAAAAAAAAATAGTTGAAATATAATAATATGGGACAACTTTGAAAGTGAAATTATATTATGATTCATGTGGCAGAATATATGGAATACTTGTTCATTTAGGAGATTGTAACATAAATGGTCCATATTATTTGTAAACATTGTTGCCTAATACTCCCAGGTCCCAAAATTATAGTCCATCTTTTCTTTTTGGTTTGTCCCAAAATAATAGTCCACTTCTAAAAATAAATAACATTTTTACCAAAATACCCCTTCATTATTACTTAACTAACTAAGCATTTAATGGAACATTAAATCCAAAGTAAAGACAAAACTGTCATTTTATTATATAAAGTTAGTGGTAATTAATGTTTTTCCTAATCTGTGTGTTTTTTGTCTGTGGACAATAATATTGGGACGAAGGGAGTACCTCGATATATTCCAACATGTTGGTTTTATGCACCTTGATGGCTATTGTTGTTGTCATGATTATTGTTTTAATGAAGGAAAAAGTGTAAACCGCACCTTAAAAAAACAGTTTTCAATTCAATAAAGATGGAAATCAGATAGCATTCGGCAAAGGAAGTTCGATGACAGAATGTGAATTAAGAAGAGTTAGCATTATTAAATATTTTAACACAAAAGAAAGGAAAAAAATAAAGCAGTTTGCATACATGATAAACATATTCAAAACACTATTTCATACATGATTTATAATATAGCAACAAAACAAACATTGTAGAGGATAATGAAACCTGTTATGGATGATGGATAATGGAAGTAGGCAGGAACAAGTGTAAAGAGAGGTTGAAGAAACAATTTTTTTTTCGTGATTGAGAGGTTGAAGAAACAATTTTTTTTCATGATTTGTATTATACATAATATTATATAGGGTTAATAAAGATATATAGAATGGTAAACAGTGATTTTATAAGATATTTATATTTATATATCTTAACAAAATATGGAAAAGGGTATAATTGGAAAACATGAGTCCTATTATTATATTAAGTTAAAATAGTTATAAAAAATATATGATTTACATCAATAATTAATAAGATATAATTAAATGACCGAATTTGAAATTGATAATGGTACATGAATTTGAAAAGATTTAAAGATAATATTTCCTTATTAAACGATTTAATAATAATTGTATGGATTCTATGTATTAAAACATGATAAATATACATATAATTATTTTGGAAAATATTTATGATTGACGGTATAATTGAAATGATAATCTGCATAAATAAGAATATAAGATTCATAAAAAAATTAAAATTTCTAGAGTATGTGCTCGTGTTGACAATTATACCCTCGGGCTTAAGGAAATTACCTTTAAACTTAAAACAAATTGACAATAATAGACTTTGTCAACATAGTTTGTTACGAACAATAAAAAAAAAATTGTTATAAAATCTTGTTTGTGGAATAACAAACTCAGTGGCTTAAGCCAAAGATTAAGGAGATTACCTTTAAACTTAAAACAAATTGACAATAATAGACATGGTCAACATAGTTTGTTATTTAAACTTAAAACAAATTGACAATAATAGATTTGGTCAACATAATTTGTTACAAACAATTAAAAAAATTATTGTTATAAAATCTTGTTTGTGGAATAACAAACTCAGTGGCTTAAGCCAAAGATTAAGGGATGAAGAAGTAACTTATTGGCCAAAGTCTATCCGTAAAGTCAAATATTGAGATTCTATTGCAGATTTGCAAAGTAGGATGATATAATGTGTATATACTTATAAAAAATAGTTGAAATATAATTGTATCATGCTGCAAAACAGAACTAATCAATATGATTCCAATAAAAAATTTCTTTTAATTAGAGTAAAGATCCTAAATGTTGATAAATTATAAGAAAGTTTGGTAGTAGAAATCAAAATTAGTACCTCCAAATCAGTAAGATTGCAATGATGGATGAATCCAGAAGTATAATCATAGTATGTGTTGGTGGTAACAATGTCATCGGTTGTGTTCTGACTAATGTTGTATTCAAATTTGAAGTACACATTAGTGTTTTTTTGACTTAATACATAACGAACTTAATTAATTCAGAAAGAATGAGTACTAAATATGCAGCCAACAGACTACATGTCAACAACTGTTGAATAATGAGTAGCACCCAAAAGGACTTCTAGAGCTCTGTACCAAAGGGTCAATATCTGAAATGATACAAGTTATTTAGCAATCTTCAATTTAACTTTTTTTAAGAATTTTAACCATTTTGTGAATCGAAATGGTACTTTTTTAAGAATTTTCACCCAAGAGGACTGTCTTCCGATCTTTGTTTACACCTTGCTTCACATCGAACAGCCTGTTTGATTTCGTTAATCGCAGCCAAATCCAAAACGAATCAATATCATTTCGATTTGATTACTAAAAAACCATAGATAGAAACATAAATTGGATAATATAAACCTAAAACCCAAATAAGAGTGATTCAAATCAAAATTCTCGTTAGAATAATCAAAATGGAAAACCAGTTGCAGATGCATAAAATTCAAATACTTTGAGAAGAAGAAAAGTGCAATGGGAATAATCTTTGGTAGTGAATTTCAATTTCAAGTTGTTAGTGACAAATACGATGCAGGAGATGCATTGATGGAGAAGAACATGGATATAAATTGGAGAGATCATCGGCTCTTGATATCATCTTCATCAAAGAGAGAAAGAGGAAGAGAGTAATCCCTATTCTGGAGGGAAAATGGTTATAGAAGGTAACAAAGGCGTATTTGTAGTTCCCTTTTGTTACGATGACATCAGCAAAATTGATCCAGTAGTTTAAAATAATCAATGAAAAACATTGAAGGGGTCAGATTGTTTTAGGTGATGTAATTAGGTTTCTGCTTTTTTAATATATATAGAGATTTATTTTTATTTTTGAATGTGATCAACATGTTACTATATTTTAAATAAATCTAACTAGCCATTAAAACAACTAAAAGAAATATACATTTTACAACATTAAATTAAAAAAATTATACAATATTAATAAAATAAAATAAAATAATAATGAACTTTTTTTTTATTGAAATAACTGTTTCGGATGTTTACTGTGCTAAACAAAATAGTGTGGAAAGTTTTTTTTTAATGAAGTTGTATTTGTGATTGCTTATACAACTTTTTATAAGAACTAGGTGTGAACTCATGTATTACATGGGTGTATTTAAAACAATTAAATATGTATAAACATTTGAGAAATTTGAATTTATAAAAAAATGAGAAAAATATTGAATTACTAAAATTAAAGTGTTTTTTTTTTCTCTTTTAAATTTAAACAAACTATTTAGATAAAATAATCAAAGCAAATTAACGAGATTTTATTTTTAAAATTTGAAATTATAAGGAAAGTCCATTAATGAAATTGATATGCATTTATTATTAAATTTAAATACCATATGTAATTTAATAAAATAGGAAAACCACAAAATTATATATGAAATAAAAATTAATTCAAAATAACCACAAAATGACATGTGGCAAAATGAATGAGAGTGTGACAAGTATAAAAAAAAACCTTCATTTATTAGAGAATATTTTTTTTTACCTAAAATATGTTTGTGAGAAATCGCACATAAATTTGGTTCGTGTCTTTTTTGAAGAAAAGGCTGTGCAAATATCTTGACGTCTACAGTCTTTTAAAAACAGTCCACAGATGATATAAGCATTCAAAAAAAAAAAAAAACACTCACCCTTAAATATGAGCTATATGTATAGCGTTTAAATAACAAGTTATGATAGTTCATAAGGTGAAGGGCTCTCCTTTTTATTTGTGCTTATACCTTTGTTAATTTTGTTTTAATTAAGCTACACACTTACACAGTGCCTCAAGGGCCTAAAGTTATTAAGTTATACAGTGCCTTCAAAATATCAAAACGGCCCTACACAAACACGTTAAATAAGTCTATCTCGTTTTAAGAACGACTCGACTAAATCACTAACATTGAGTTCTTGAGTTTGAAGAGATAAAAAGGAAGCATTGAAAAAAAAAGGTTATTGGCTTTCTTACATGTTTTGACTTTCTTATATGAGTTGGACATCAAGTACAAAAACCTACAATTTTATAATGATACTTCAATTTACAAGGTTTGTTTTAATCATGGATATTTGAGTCATTAAAAGTAGTAATAACCTTTCTGTTAACTATTAACTCCCACGTTATCTTAGGCTAAACGGTATGGAGCATCAAAATCACGTGCGGGATCCGACGTTGCATGCCAAAAAATGGGTGAACATCGCCCTCATGCTCGGTAGGTTGGTTGTGACAGATAAAGACAACTAATGAAATTGAAGAAGGGGACAATGGTCACATATTCGGCCGTTTTTATTTTCTTTGAATTCGATGGAAAAAATCAAATTTAAAAACATAACCTACAATTATAAATACCACCCATTTTTATTCATTTTACACTACAAAAACATACAACATCTTATTATTTTATAATTTTCTTTCAACTTATGAATTCAAATCAAAATACCTCACATACCCCAAACAATCCAAATAATCCATATGCACATCATAATTACACGCAATTGTTAACATCTCCAATCCAACAACTTTTATTCACCAATCTTCCATACCATTCAAACTACTACCAACAACCACGACCACAACACTTCAATCAACCCTAATTCCGAGTCTTTCAACAACAACATTCTTAACAGTCTCAACCTCAATAATTTCAAAAACAACCTTCATAATCATCTCAAGTCTCATTATCTCAATCTCAACCTATAAACATCGACAATAACAACGATGAAAGGTTCCAAGAAACACAACCACCGTCTAAAAGACAACAACAAAAAGGAAAAGCTTCAAAAAAACAAAGTTTAAGCAGTGGGACGAAGACGAGGAGCAAGTTTTAGTGAAAGTTTGGATTTTCATATCGCAAGATAGTGAAACGACAACGCGTAATCAGGTCAAAGTTTTTGGAATCGTTTTTTAGACAACTTTCACGCACTCTTAGGAAGGGGAACGAAACGGACGTACAACTCGGTCAATGCAAAATGGCATGACCTACGGGCGGTTTGCACGAGATTTAATGGCATATTTGACCATCTTAAAAATATACACAAAAGCGGTAGCAACGATTTCAGTATTTTATCAACCGCATTATGCCAATACAAAGTTAGCAACAATGGTAAACCATTCGACAACCAAAAAGCATAGGATGTTTGTTGTAATAGTCCAAAATGGGTCATTTATCTGGGTGTGGTGCATTTAGGATCTACCATTGGCTCAACAAAAGGCCAACAACTTCTGAGTCGGACGTGGGTTTTGGCCTCAACCTCAATTATGACTTTGACAACACCGAGGGGGAGGGTCAACTGGAAGTCCAACTTCGTCGACAATCGCGAAGAGATAAATCGAAAAAGGCAGTGTCTTCAAGCGGAAAAGCGAGTGGCGAAGATGTGCTTATGGAAAAAATAGACAAAACTCTAAGTTTTCTAGAAAAAAATATGAAGCAACGGAGGAAGATCGTCGCCGAAAAATAGCGTTTATCGATCTTCAAACTATAAGCACAAAACCCCAACCATATCTGGACCCAGAAAGTCTAGCGACGTTTCTAAAAATTTAACAAGTCTACAAAATATATGGAAATTAGGCTCTATGGCTTTTAGTATATATGTTTTATTTTCTATGTTATTTAGTAATTTAAGTTTAAATTTCTTGGTTTTTTTTTAGTAACTTAGGTTTTAAATTTTGAACTTTTTAAGTTTTTTTTAGTAATTTATGTTTTAAATTTAAGTTATGTAATGAAGTTTTAAGTAATGTAAAGTATTTATTTATGTTTATTAAATATGTTTTTTTATTTAATCTAATGTCAAAAAATAAAAATAAAAATATTATAGAGTGGTAACCATTTCCATATGCTACTAGTTTGGTAGTGAATATGGGGGTGGAGATGACGTGGCATACATGTGGCAATATTTTCTAATGAGTTGGTTGTGACCATACCCAATAGTTTGGAAGGAGTTGTAACACTCCTAGTACCTTTTTATATTTTTTTTACTGTCATATTATTTTTTGTCTGTCACCTCGTTAACATCTTTTTCTTAGGAGTGACACATAGTTTTTTTCTTTATAAAAATTAAATAAATTATAATTTTTATACATAAATATTTCATATGAAACAAATTATATTTTTATAAAACACAAAAATTTAATATTAAATAAAAATGTTTCTGTTTTTGTACAAAAAATACCAAGTTAATATCTCTCTCTCTCTCTCTCTCTCTCTCTCTCTCTCTCTCTCTCTCTCTCTCTCTCTCTCTCTCTCTCTCTCTCTCTCTCTCTCTCTCTCTCTCTCTCTCTCTCTCTCTCTCTCTCTCTCTCTCTCTGGCAAGTTGCTTAGCGACTTCAATGAGAGTGGTAGAAAAGAGGCTAGCGAGCTGGGGGTAAGCTTGCCTAACGAGTCATTCCCTTCGATGTTAGCCTTAGAATCGTCTCACATATGGAAAATAAGATCTTTTAAAAGTTTCATTTTGATTACTTTGTCTTCTCTCTATAAAATCCCGAAGATGATATAGAATTTTTGTTCTCTTGTTCTTTCAAAACAATACTCAAATTGCATCGTAAGATTTTCGTGTTCTTTTGGATGCTTTTACAGTTTTACCATTTTAACTTTCAACGTGTATTTTTGGGGACAGGGGAAACCAAGTTTGTTATCTTAAATATTGTTATATTTTTCCTTTTTACAATTTAACATGCAAGTGTATTTTGCAATTTTGGTCGCATAAAATATTTTTGGGCTTACAATTTTAGCCTGTAATTTAGGCTTAAACTTATGGTTAGGATTTTATTTTATTTTTGCTTTAGATAATATTGTGCTTTTCTTATGAATTTAACTTTCTAACATTTATTTTGGGCTTAAACATATAGTTTGAAGGAAAAAATTGTTAGCTTAAATTTTGTTTTGTTTTTTCTTACGGTTTTAATTTTCAACATGTGGTGTGGGCTTAAACTTATGGTTGTGAAAAGGAAAAAGTCAATTTTGTTATTTTATATTGTAATGGCCATTGTGTTTTAGGCTTTAAACTTATGATTGGTGAAAAGTTTGATTTTGTTGGCATCAATAACTGTTGGGCTTTTTATGGTTACCATTCAACATTCAATTGTGTTTTGGGCTTTAACTTATGGTTGAAAAAAATAATATGTTCACCTAAAATGTTGTTGGGCTTACATATTTAATCTTCAGATTAAATATATGGTTATGGAAAATTTGGTTTTCACTTTGCTTTAAATATTGTTGAGCTTTCTTACTATTTTAACTTTCTAACATGTCGTCTGCGCTTATACACATGGTTTGAGAAAAAAGAGATTTTGTTTGGCTTACCTTGGACTTTCTTACGATTTGAACGTTCAACATGCGTTTTGGGCTTAAACTTTTGGTTGACGAAAAAATCGATTTGTTGGCTTTAATATTATTGGGCTTTATTATGGTTTAACATTAAACTGTGATTTAGGTTTAAACTTATGGCTAGGAAAAAAAACAGTTTTGTTCACCTAAAATATTGATGGGCTTACAATTTGAACCTTCGACATGTCATTTGGGTTAAACCTAAGGTTAAGAAAAAAAATTGATATTTTGTTGTCTTAAATATTGTTGGGTATTGTTATGATTTTTAACTTTCATCATATGTTTTGGGCTTAAATATAATGTTTTTGGTCAAAAAAACCGATTTTGGTGGCCTTAAATATTGTTTGACTTTCTTACGGTTTTAACTTTCAACATGCATTTTAGGCTTAAATTTATGGTTGGAGAAAAAACCGATTTTGTTGGCCTTTCTTATGGTTTTAACTTTCAACATTTGCTTTGAGCTTCAACTTATGGTTGGCGAAAAAATCGATTTTGTTAGCCTTTTAAATAGGGCTTTCTTACGGTTTTAACTTTCAACATGTATTTTGGGCTTAAACGTATGGTTAAGAAGAAAACCGATTTGTTAGCTGTAAATATTGTTGGGTTTTTTCTTATGGTTTTAACTTTTAACATGTGTTTTTGGTTTAAACTTATGATTAGAGAAAACATATTTTTTGGACTTAAATATTGTTGGACTTTCTTATGATTTTAATTTTCAACATGTGTTATGTTTTTGGCTTAGGGCTTAAACTTATTGTTGAAAAAAAAAACCAATTTTGTTAGCCTTAAATGTTGTTTGGCTTTCTTATGGATTTAAATTTTAACATGTGTTTTTGGCTTAAACCGATGGTTGGCGAAAAACCTACGTTTGTTGGCCTTAAACATTGTTGGGCATTCTTATGGTTTTAATTTTCAACATGCCTTTTAGGTATTATAGGGAATAAATCAATTTTGTTGGTCTTAAATATTGTTGGGCTTTATTATGGTTTTAACTTGCAACATATTTTGGGATTAAACTTATGGTTGAAAAAGAAAACAAAAAAAAACGATTTTGTTGGCCTTAAATGTGTTTGGCTTTTTTATGCTTTTAAATTTCAACATGTGTTTTTGGCTTAAACTTATGTTTGGCGAAAAACTCACCTTTGTGGCCTTAGTTTATTATTGGGCATTTTATGGTTTTAATTTTCAACATGCGTTTTTAGCTTAAACATATGGTTTAGGGAAGAAATTGACTTTGTTGGTCTTAAATATTGTATGGTTTTCTTACGGTTTTACTTCAAACTTTCAGCATTTTTTTGGTGTTAAATTATCAATTTTTGTTGATCTTAAATATTTTTAGGCTTTCTTATGGTCTGAACGTTCAACGTGCATTTTGTGCTTAAACTAATAGTTTATTTTGTTGGCCTTAAATATTATTAGACTTTCTTACGGTTTTAAATGTCAAAATGTGTTTCGGACTTAAAAATATTGTTTAGAGAAAAGCCAATTTTATTGGATTTAAATACGGTTGTACTTTCTTACCGCAGCACGTTTTAGGATGATATGTAAGATGGAGGAAAGAAAAACCGATGTATGTTTGTGTTATTATTTATTTATCTATTTATTATTAGGTTAGAGACTCGTGGAAACTACGGGTTTATAAGATAGACAATGAAAGTATATTGATAAAATAAGAAAAAATAAAAATTCAATTCTAAAATATATTAAAGTATGTGTCAATCTAGGATAATATTGTATAAAAATTGTATTTTCATAAACGAAACTTGAATGATTCATAATTTTTTTCTCTAACAGAACTGTTAAAATGATTATAGGATAATGTAATCAAAATAAATAAAAAAAGTTATTATGTTTTGATGAAAGGAATATATATATATATATATATATATATATATATATATATATATATATATATATATATATATATATATATATATATATATATACACGTAAAAAGTAATTCGTTACTTCAACAAAAAAATTTATATGATTTGTGTACAATTATGTCTTTCAAATATAGTAAGAGATCAATACTTAAAAGACTTAAGTTGTAGCTTATGAGTTAGTGCCTCAGTATGTGAACTTTTTTTTGCTTAAGACATGATATTTTACATATAAAAAGAACAACAATATTATATTTATTATAAGAGATAAAGTATGTAAAATATGATGATTAATAATTTTAATTTTTAAATCTTGGTTTGGTTTTTAAAATTTAAAATATGAATATTGATATGTATATTTATTTTAAATATTAATTGTGAATGAATTTTTAAGAATGTCATATGACATCATTAGAATCAAACTCTTGATAAAATTCTAGAAAAATATCACTTGATACTTAGTGATTTTTATTATTATTATTATTATTATTATTATTATTATTATTATTATTATTATATATATATATATATATATATATATATATATATATATATATATATATATATATATATAAAATAAATTTATTTTATTTTATGTTGTTATTGTTTTTTACGGATACTATTGGACTTTAACATGAATTCTAGACTTAAATGTATTTTATACTTAAACATATTATTGGGCTTTGTTATTATTTTTTTTAATCACTTTTTAATATTTCCCCAAACCATTTTTGTAGAAATCGGTTCCCTCCAAATTAACAAATTACTGAAACCATTTCTGGTTTGGTAAAAATTGTGTGTTCGTTCCATACCATTTTTTGCACTCAGACCATCTTCTTAGTTTGATTTTGTTGCGTTTTTCGTCCCTTATCAACATGAAAAGACTTTATTGCCTTTTGTAATTTTCTTTTTTAGTTTTTTTATTATTTATTAATTAAGAAAATCAATTACATGATTTACAGACATATGAGACTCACTCATACTCTCATTTGCAACACAACCACCACTAGCCACCAATAACCACCATCGGCGTCGACAACTACTACCCACCGATTCCAACATCACCAACATCCATCACCAGAAATCAAACTAGAAAACAGAAATCATAAACATACCAACATCAAACTCGAAAATCAAAAATCTAACCCAAGTCAAATTCCAAATCGTGAAATTAGAACCTAATTGAAATCAAAACCAAATATGGAAATCAAAGCCCAAAACGCAAACCTAACCTAAAATCGATGATAAAATGGGGTTAAATGGGAACGAAACTCTTTGTGATGATGGTGGTCTGGATTTCAGTGAAGGAGATGGTAGCAGTCGGAAGGTTTTTGATGGAGATGATGGTGGTCAGGATTTCAATGAAGGAGATGTTGTAGTTGAAGTTGAGAAGAAGTTGACCGCTGCGTAAACCACCCGATGACGTAAAGTAGCTCCATCGTCTTCAGATCCGTTTCTGGAGATGTCTCCTTCTTCATCGTCTTAAGATCCGTCTCCTTAGGTAAGATCCACCTCCAAAGAAGATGATGCTAATGAGGGGTAAAGAGAAGCAACGATGTAGATAGAAATCAATGGAGTAGAGGGAAATCAAGGAGAGGATGACGGAGTACAGAAACATCGACAATAAATCCTTTACATAATCAACAATGGCGGCGATGGTGATTTCCTGCGAGACAGATGGAGTAGAGAGAAGTGGCAGGAAGAGAAAAGCGACATATGAGGAGTAGACGGCGATCCATGCGTTTTCAGTGGGTTTTTGTGGTGCTTTTGGTGGCCTCGTCGGTGTTTCTAGTGGCTCCATCGATATCTCCAGCGGTGGTGAGCTGAAGAGGGTAAGATAGATGGGATAGGGGTTGAAGGTGGGCCTCATGTATATATTTTTTTTATAATTAATAAATAATAACTAATATAAAAAGTTGAAAAAAGAAAATAGAAAGGAGAACATAGTCTTTTTATTTTTATAAGGGACTAAAACCGCAACAAAATAATATGTTATGGAGGGTTCGAGTGAAAAAAGAAAGATAAAGACCAAACTCGCATTTTTTAGCAAACCACCACAATCATTTGTTATATATATAATTTTGCCCTTTTAGACTAACATTGGTTTAAAACCAGTTTTCGTTGAATCCAACATGTTATATAAAAAAGATAAAACTTAAAAAATGGTCCCTGTGGTTTCCGGAAATTTGAAGTTTGGTCCCTAATTTCCAACAACCTCACGGATCGTCCCTGTGGTTTCAAAACTTTTGAAGTTTAGTCCTTCTGGCTCACTCCGTTAGCATTTAACCTGTTAATGTATCCCTCAAGAAAAAAGTTAAAAAGGAAAACTCAAACTAGCGCCAAACTTTGCCTAGATAGAGTCTGGTCATACCCAGTCTGAGGCCAAGGCGGGGACTCTGCCTGCATGGACTCACTGGTATGGCGATTAAGGGGTAGAACTGCGCCTCACCCCTTATCCCCAGGAGAAATATCCCGGCGAACGTGGAGCCAATCAGAGAGCTCCACTTACCCATCTGGCGACAGCTATGATCATCATCATATTGAAGATTCCCCCTATCCAATGGGGGACCGAGATAGAAAGACGTGATGGAGGATCCTTCAATACGGATCTGACACGTCACGTCTCACGATGGAAGGCTCAACAGAATCAATTAGGAGGCACGTGCCTCCCCGATCAGGTATAAAAGGACCCTTCTTCCCTACGGAGAAGGGGACTGGACTCTTTTTCTCTCAGACATTCTCTATCTTCTCTCAGAATCAATTCTAACTTGATCGTCGGAGCTTCGTCCTGGGACCCACTCCCGGACGTTGTCTAACGATCATCTCTTTTCTTTGTACTGTGATATCAGGAGAAGGAACCAACTCAACGCCCACCATTGATTTCAATCCTACCATATCCGTCATATCACAACATTTGGCATCATCCAGACGTATCTACAGAACGATACATCTACGAAGCAAAACCAAAGAGCAAAGATGGCAGGCGAAATTTCGGCAACATCGCGGCAACGGAGAAAAGCCTGGTATGTCTAATGCAGCCGTTAGACAGAGGACAAGTTTCCATCCAGGAAGAACATGCTTCAAATCGTACACCAGTCTCACAGATACCATCCAACTCTACAGCTGAAACAGAAGCAACCTAGATAGCCAGTCTACGGCGTCCAACAATTAACCCATCTCAACAAGTAGCAATCGTAACCACAACTCCACAAATTGTCTCAACACAACAAACAAAGATACTTGTTCCTTAGTAACAATTGTTTCCACACAGTTCGGGCACCGAAACTTGGATTCCTCACAATATTCAACCGAAACCACAATATTCATCGATGATCTACCCATACGCCACCATGGCAAGCATGCCCCATGTTTCATTGTCCATACAGCAACCATCAATGTTCAACCTGTTCGTACAACAAGCTCAAGGTCCAATCCCAGAAGTGTCTCGGCTACAAGTCATAGACATACAAACCTCGATCAACCAGGAATCCAGCTCCTATGAACCTGGCGCCTATTTCTCAGCAGTACCAAAATTCACCTCTTTCATGGCAACTGCTTAACCATTCAAACCGTCCGCATAACAGTACACGGGAGCAAACTCATACATAGTTCACCCAACATGGCAATATGCATTTCAACAATTTGGATCACAACCAAACTTGCAACAATATCAACCTTACATTTCACTGATAGCCATGTACAACCAGATGTACGCGAGCCCCTATTAGGTGCAACATCATATTGCCTATGGTGGTATGTCGTACTCGTACATGGACAACCCCATGCGAAGTGCAAGCTCTAATTTCATCCATGAACTACTACAATATGAGATCCCACACACTGTGATGATACCGAACATGCCGAAATACGATGGCACTTTTGACCCAGATGACCACATCGACAACTATGAGTGGACGGTGACATCTCTTAAGATGGATCGTCGCTTCACCTACACCTATTTTCCCTCCACCTTAATAGGAAACACGGTAAAATGGTTCAAGTCTCTAAGACCAGGTAATATTTTGAATTTCGAGCAACTGAAGTACCTTATCCTCAACAACTTCATGCAGTTGAGGAAAGGAAAAGAGGACTCTAACTCTGTGATGACGTGTAAGCAAAGAGAAAGAAATTCTATTCGTGACTACTACGGTCAATTCACGTTAGCTACCTTGAATGTCCCAGGACATGAAGAGTTCCTAGTGATGGGCGCCTTCGCTTAAGGTCTGCTTCCAGGGCCCCTATCTAAGAAGATGAAGGGGATAGTCCCCAGATCCAAGGACGAGCTCAAGTTCCGAGTGGAAAAATACCTGAGTCAAATTGAAGGAGAAGAGCTAAATGAGGTCAATCTCAAAGCCATAGGCAACACGTACATCAAACAGGAGGAGGCGGCGTCCTGGCTGTGACATCCCTATTTTCACGGCCAGAAAAGACCGATTTTTTGTTTATGCTTTATAAAAATCAAAGTATCTCTTTCAATAAAAACGTTGCGGAATTTGTTCCCAGAAAAACATGATAATTTCATTATCAAAGCATTTCCGA
This sequence comes from Lactuca serriola, assembly GCF_051521515.1. Classification (NCBI taxonomy): domain Eukaryota; kingdom Viridiplantae; phylum Streptophyta; class Magnoliopsida; order Asterales; family Asteraceae; genus Lactuca; species Lactuca serriola. The sequence continues at coordinate 174,826,679 of NC_136411.1, read as the reverse complement.
AGAAATGTATTTTTATTCATTTTAAAACATTTGGGATGTCATCGTCAATACATAAACATAAGCATAAACAGAACTTACATTTATTTACACTAGTGATCTATATCTCCTTAATCTCTCAGTGTAATGTAACTTCACATCGTCACCTGTGATACAAGTAAACTGAGTGGGTCAGGTTGGGAAACCTGGTGAGTACATAGGGTTTTCAACCCACAATATTATAATTATTATGTTTAATCATCAAACAATTAACATAATTACCCATCCCCATTATCTTCTTTATTCCTAAGTACCTTCCCTAAGGATTTATCCTAAGGGTCGTCTCCTACATCATATTTACTTCTCATCTCCTTACATCGCATTTCCTTATATGTTTGTTCCTAAGGACTCTCCCTAAGGACCGTCGCCTACATCGCATAGACAGTATTGATTAAGAGATTACTCCTTGAATACGTGCCCAACAAGGGTTAGGGTATCATCGCATGTATACGTAGTTACAACTTCGCCTGAACTCGTAATTCATAGTAAGGGGTTAGAGTATCATCGCATGAATACGTAGTTACAACATCGCCTGAACTCGTAATTCATATTAAGGGGTTAGAGTATCATCGCATGAATACGTAGTTACAACATCGCCTGAACTTGTAATTCATCACCTATAGGTTATGAGCCTGCTGGTGTTTCCACGGGGTTGTCTATAATAGTCCATGGTCGCCATCTATACTCTGGTAGATGACTACATCTCCAAATTGTCGGACAAGGTTATAGTATCTTTCATCCTACATCACCGATTCATCATCACCTATCTATCTTCACCTAATTATCATCACCTATCTCTCATCATTTTATTTCACAACAACTATTTCATCTACCCATGTTTTACCCAACACATTTTGTAGATATAAAATACGTATACAATTTAAAACATGTATAAAAGTCTTTCACCCAGCACAAACAACAAATATTCAGACAGTATACACACATAGCACATATAAAATACTTCATATCTTTGTGTAAGCTGAAAGTAACTATGCACTCACTTGATAAGGTGGTGAGTCGGCACTCGGACAACACTTCATTACTCTTAAAACAATTATCTCTTGACGAAAGCTAGTATCATTACCACTAGAGTTTAGTCTAACGCTTGATGAGACTAATTTAATAGTCTAGTTATTATTACTATTATATAAGCGTTAAACAATACTTATATAACCCATAATAATAGCCCAAATACTCCTTATAAGGTCCTAATAACAATACTATATTGAAACATAAGCTATACTAAAGATAGGATAGGTACAGCTCACCTACAACGGGTTTTCTCGAAAACCGGGCTTCGCTGGAGCAACGTTCCCGAGTCGAAAGGCTCTTTTCTCGGGACTCCGGGAGCCTCGGGGCTTCCTTCGGGTGCTAGGGGGTTTACCTAGACTTTAGGGGGCTTAAGGGAGGTCAAAGAGAGAAACTAGAGAGAGAAAGTTGAAGGGTGAGGTGTGAGGAAGTTGGAATGCCCGACACCTCTATTTATAGGCTGAATTCCTGATGGACTCGCCGAGTAGGAGGACCTACTCGCCGAGTTGGTGCATGTGGCAGCCTTCTGGCGGTGCCACGTGTCCAATTCTGGTGGTGCCACATCACCCCCTATTGCGTATCAGCCTTCAAACTTAGAAAAATCATAACTCTTGCATACAAGCTTCATTTTCGACGTTGTTTTTTTTCAACGCGTAGGTAAAATCAAGATCTACAACTTTCATTTAGACTCCGTCGGCTAATTCTCAACCGATCTCAAATTTAACAGTAGGAGGCATCTAGATTGTTAAATGACCGCGAAGAATTCGTAACTTCTTCATACGGACTCCGTTTTCGTCTATCTTTTTACCGTTGAGTTCCTATTAATAAGATCTTCAACTCTCATTTAGGTTGCATATGTCAAAAACCGCTCGAACTAAAATTCGAGTTTCCGGCCGTGCACTACTAAGCCAAATCTTAGAAAATTCATAACTTCCTCATACGAAGTCAGATTTGGGTGTTCTTTTTTTTGTATGTTCTCGATTTAACATATACTACAAATTTTGTTTAGATTGCTAAGGCTAAAAGTCGCTCCATCGTAAATTTACTATTTACGCTTCCCGGTGTCGTGCCGGTTTTGCCGTAAAACTTCGACGGGCCATAACTTCTTCGTTATGACTCGGATTTCGGCGTTCTTTATATGTACGGAAACCTTGAGACATATTGTATAACTTTGTTAAGACTATTTATTATAAATAATCTTTTGACAAAAAATCATTTTCGACACTTATTTCCTCTAAATTGACTAGCCCGGATCTGCGGGCGTTACAACCTGACCAAGTTTAACTTAGTAGGAGAGGCAAGAGGGTAAACAACAGAAACACAATCGCCACTCTAGACACATGTCGAGGAGGTACAGGCTGTTTAACAAAGATGACAATAGGAATGTTCATGCAGATGTCCATGCAATCAACAAAGCTCCATCAAAGGAGAGCAAGGACAAGGCCAAGTTCTACGAATACCACAAGAACAAAACTCATTACACTACCGAATGCACAATGTTAAAAATGGAGATAGATGAGAAGCAGCTAGTTGGAAACATAGTCGACATCGCAAAAGAGCTCAGAACAAATTTTGATGAGGACAAACACCAGCCTAGAAATCAAAAAGACGGGGGAAAGGACCATGATAAGAGGCCAGAGATACTAACCATCACCGAGCCTCACCCATACAACAATTTTCAAAGCCAACAAACCAGCACGACGATATACAATCAAAACATGCTTAACATAGCCTTTTCAACGAGTGATCCAAGACCAAAACATTGGGATCCGAACGACCCATTATACATCATAGGGTTCATTAGTCACAAACGTGTTAAGCATGCATACATTGATAATGGAAGTAGGGTCAATGTAATCTATGAGCATTGCCTTCGGCTATTGCCAATCGAGTGGAAAAAGTACCGGCCAAGTTTAACTCAGTAGGAGAGGCAAGAGGGTAACCAATAGAAACACAATCGCCACTCTAGACACATGTCGAGGAGGTACATGCCGTTCAACAAAGATGAAAACAGGAATGGTCATGCAGATGTTAGCAACAAGGCCAAATAATGAATGCAGTACCCAACAGGAAACAAAGCAGGAAATCAGATCGTGTCAAAGCGAAAGTTTTCAGAAAGTGGAGAATCGACAAAGGAGATTAGCGGTGACAGAAACGCTGACCAACGATTCAAGGAAAAGGCACAAAGATGCATTCTGATGAATCGCAACATCCCATTCACGGAAAGAGGCAAACACTGATCCGAAGAAAATTCAGCCAGAACCCGTAGCAAAAATTGCAAGACATGGGAATGCCTACTTGTGGGAAGGAGCACTAGTCCAGCCCACAATTAGTGGCCAAGCCGTGCACAGACGAAGAATGATTCGAGACTCAAATCAACTCTTCACTAGTTTTTAAAATGAACAAAACCCATTTGGGATGAAGAAGCCAGGAACTGGTAATAACACAGATAGTAACGAAGCATCAATCACTCTAGCACGCAAGCTCCACTATAGAGGGGAACCAAGTAGGGTCTTTGATGATAACAACAAAACCCTGAATAACTGTGTGAAATGCAAGATTAATTGGCATGCGCAAAAAAGGGCAAACGACATTTCATCCATTCAAGGGGAGACACTCCCCAAAGTCACAGCACATATCCGGCCAAAGAAAAGGGGAAGTGTGACGCCCGTGTTAAACAAAAGCAACAGCTGAAATGTCACACTGGTTTTAAAAACAAAACATTCAATAGGATAGGTTGCACCCTAGACGCCTCAGATAGTTCGACAGGCGGTGATGGGAGAAATTCACACCAAGACTCGGTGGTGGAAACAGAAAGGAACCCCAATTTAGCAAGAAATACTTGGATGAAATGAGAAAAAGACACACAACTATGACGAGGCAGCCACAACAGAGCGCCCGAACGAAAATAAAACAAAGGATGAGAAAAGGGAGTATGGTCAAACTCCGCATAGGATAAAGATACTCCACGTGCCACACGGAGACCAGGTCCGCGCCCTGGCACTTAGACATTTAGAGTCTAATGTTTCCTGTTTTTTTTTTCCTTTTTAAAGTTAATATAATTTTTGTTTTGAAAGATCTTTCCAGAATTCTGTTTAACCAATTGCAAAAACACATAGTAAAGAGGTTGTGTATATTTCCAAGTAGCAACAACGGCTGATCACCTATGCTACTTTAGCAAAATCTATACAAGGATGCAACCATAGGTCTCAAAGAATCATAAACTTTACCTAAAACTTGCCAATAACATCTCAGATGTGATAATGTACAAAATTTAACTAATGGAATGAAAAAAGGTGGTCCTAAAAAGATTCATAACCTTTCCCCTGAAAATTAGACAATAAAAGGTCTTGAGGTGACGATCTCGACCAAAACGCAGGTAGCTAAACCTCAAAGTATATGGCCAAGAACATATGCTAGCATTTCGCGAATTAACGTAAACAACCCGACTAAACATACAAGTCAATGGTTGTTGAAAGCATACAAGCCAACAGTAGCGGTTACACGACGTCCGAAACACACACTAGCTAACTAACGCGAACCCTAGAATAAGGGAATGTGTAGAAAAGAATTACAATCAAAATGTCAAATAACCATAGTCTAAAGATATCATTGGTCAATGCAAAGTACCGAAAAAGCATTCATATATCGAGTACAAAGCAAAGTACACAGTTCTTGGTCGTTGGCAACCAATATTTTTCATTGTACATACAATACAAGGGAGTGCGGATACATTACAAAATGAACAAAAGGGGACAAACAAAAATCAGTCCCTAGAATCCGATGAAGAACTTCCCAGACCCACCTTGCGACATAATTGGCGGAAGTTGTGATAGTCCAGCTCCCCCAGACGAAAGTGGCCTGCAAAATCAATCTTATCGAGGGAAGAAAGGGCAATATCCACATCTTTGGCCTTTTCCAAGACACGTTCAGGTTCTGGGGCGTTAGATTCACTAGAAGTTGTTGGACGACGAGCCAATTGTTTCCCTTTCTCTAGTCCAAGGGCCTCACACGCCTTCTGTAAGCCTTGGATCCCGTTGGCAAATCCCTCATTTTCAATAACCTTATCGATTACTCAGACCACGCCCTTTTCCAACACCCATTGCAAGTTGCCACGAGCAACGGCACTGTCAACCCAGGCACGGGCCAGTTGACGTTGGCACCTGGCCAACTCACTCGCTAGAGCACGCTTCTCTCGAGCTAGAGAACTCACTTGGTTTTCAAGTCGCTCCGCTTGGTCTTCCAGAGTGGCCACATGATCTTCCAAAGTGGCCTTTTGAAAAGCCACATGTTAATATTGCTCGGATAGCCTACGACGTTCTGCCTCTGAATCCCGGTGTTCCACCCTCAAGCTAGCAACAACATCTTGCAAAGTTTTCAGTTGAGTTTTGTTTATACCAGGGCGACAAACCCGGTCAGCGACAACAACCATAAGGGCAGAAGCTTGAGCAGCTGCGTACCAAAGGTTTTCGGCCATGCGTGCGCCCGATTGGGCTGCAAGCAACTTAATTGTGGCCGGAGGATGGGCACAATAGCTACACTCCTGAGTAGTAATGTATTCTGAAAGTAATGAGTCTTTAGTAACCGCCCAACCAGGAATGTAAGCTTTGGAAGCCAAGGGATGGGACGCAGTCCTCAGTTTTTCAACCATGTAAGGTGTGTCCGATGAAGGAAAGCCTCTTGACACGCCCAATGCACCTCCAAGTACAGAACAGGCACCGCGATCAGCCGTGAGCGAGTCAATAAACGGAGAAGGTGATGTCTCTAAAGAACTGGGCACCACTACTATCTCTTTCCGCCCGGGCATAGCAAACCCATCACCAAGAACATCCCCAATATCGCCAAGAAGCTTGAGCATGGACGCTGTGTTTCGCCTCTTCTGAGGATGGAGGCCCATGTCATCAGATTTGGTCTCTTCGTCCAACGACAGCACGGCACGCGCACTTCGTTTTTTCCAGATAGGAGTATTTTTCCTGCTTGACCCGCCATAGGAATATCGGTAGAAGCAGAGGCCGGAGAATGGGCTGGGAAAGTAGCTCCAACACCCGGTTGAGAAGACGAGGCAGATCTGCTAGAACCAACATTTCCCTTTTCTGTCGGGAGCAATCCAGCAAGCTCCCGTATACATTTTTTAGATACGGGAGGGGGAAGAGTCTCCACAAGGTCAACCTCCCGGTGGCAAAGCTTCCCCCGATAAGATTGAGAATTTTATAAAAGGCATTTAGTTACTTTATATATATATATATATATATATATATATATATATATATATATATATATATATATATATATATATTCCATTATACTTATTAATAAGAATTAAGTGTCCAATCAAACCCGTTCGGCTAACGACCTTCCACCAATCAAGGAAGCGGTGGGTGAGAGTGGATACCCATTCAATCGCTATTTTATAGGCAGTTTCCTTATACCACCCTTATAGATCAGCTTCGTGAATGATGCGTACTAGCAATTTGACTAACTTATCTTATACATATAATATATTAAACTTTTAATCATATATATATTATAAGGTGTATTTTAAAACTTTTCAAAATACAAGGGTTTAAAATTAATTTTCGAATTAAACTTTTAATAGTTAAGTAAATTTAAAAAATTAATGATTTACCAATTATCCTTTAACTAAATCATTAAGGATTTAAATAATTATATTAAATTAAATAATTAATAATATAATTCAAATTTAAATTACTAGGGATTAAATAATTATCTTCAATTAAACAATTAATAAAATAATTCAAATTTAATCTCTTATCCTTATGGAATAAATAATTATTTTCAATTAAACAATTAATAAAATAATTCAAATTTAATCCTAATCCTTAGGGATTAAATAATTATCTTCAGTAATTCAAGTTTTATCATAATCCTTATGGATTAAATAATTATCTTCAATTAAACAATTAATAAAATAATTCAAATTTAATATTATTCCTTAGGGATTAAATAATTATCTTCAAATAAGCAATTAATGAAATAATTCAAATTTAATCCTAATCCTTAACCCTCCAATTTTCAAAAATTAGGGTTAGGTTTATCAGGTTTTAATTATTCAAATTTTAAGGCATTTAAAATAATAATCAAGGAAACAAGATAAACCCTAAAGGAACCCCTCATTTTTCGAAAATATGGTTAGGGAGGCTAGGGTTTTAAGAAACCCTAGCAAAGTCAAAAATCTCATGAGCTAGGGTTTATTTTCGATAAACACTAATTCTTTGATCTATTCATTGTATGCACAATCAACATAAAACTATGGCTTTGATATCACTGATGGTTTTTCTAGGTTATAAAATTACATGTGAGCAGAAAAATGCTTAAACCCTTAAGTTCACATGCAACCTAAAATGATCTATGTTTTCTTTATTGATAACAATAATTATTAACATCAATAAACCCTAAGGCAAGGCTATAGAAATTGAAATTCATATAGATCAAGGGTGACATAACTTTTTTATTATTGTAATAAACAATCAGACCAATTCCTTTCTTCAAATGCCTTGGAAAGCAAGCACCAATAATCTAATGCTTCTAATGGTTTGTACCCCAAACCCTAGCAACTATAAGACTTGAGAAGAAAGGATGAGAGAGCAAATTTTTGGATCTTAGGTTATTAGGAACTTCATTCCACATCATAGCTGCAAACCTCACACACTGACTCATCAATGGTAAATCCCTATAAAACCCAACAGGCAAGCCCAAACCATCCTTTCTATTAACTACGCTACCTGAAATCTACAGATTTGATCGGTCCTAAATCTTCTCCGCTATACGCCTTCCCTCTAAATAAAGAATCCTGGAACTCTCAGCCAATTGCCGCTAAGCTAACCCCTTATAAAAATGCACCAATACAAGGAAGCCCAACGATCACATACAAAACTAGAGCAGGCTCCTACCTGGCTCTAACAGCCTTGCTCAACTATCCATTGGCCACACTCGGGCTTACCCCCGATCCTCTATGTACTAACAACACTCGGTTGTACCCCCGATCCACTAACCAACAAAAATACTTGCTTACTTCCAATCCACTAACCAACAACGACACTCAGGCTTGCCCCATATAAACTAACCAACAACTGCACTCTTAGCGTAACACAAAGCACATCGACCCCAATAAGACTTAACTAACACTACCAAGCCTGTCGGCTGTGACTCAAACTTCCAAACCCTAATCAAACAAGAACATGCAAGGAATCCCTCTTCACAACCCTCAACCTAGGCTCCTAACACCTAGAGTATAAAATGCGAGGATGCTCTAAAGATTTCTATCAACACTAACTTAAGAAGATTCGAAGGAAAAATCCAATAACTGATGATGATCTTAATGTGAAATTAAGAGAGTAAGTAATTATGTTGAAATCTTGAACTTAGAGAAATCTGGATGAGAACTGAACATTGGCACAATGTCTTCCTGCTGTGAGGATCCACTCTCCCCCACTTGGAATATGATAGATTTTGACAACTTCACAATCCTTCGATACACAGACCAACTTGAACTCTACTACTTGATCCCAATCACTGATATCTAGATACACAAGAAAATATGAACCCACTTAACATTCACAAATTCCAACATGCATGCAACTGAGAACAATGAAAATTAATCCAAGCATACTACGAAATCAATTAAAACAAAGGTAAATAAGATAATTTCATTCATCTGATCATCCAAGATTACAACTGAGCTTTGAAACATAAACGGAAATTACAGATGAATACCAACACCGCAACAATCGACTAAATAAAAGAATTGATAACTCAAACCTTGGTCTCTGGGGATCCGACGCACGACGATTGTCGGGAAGCTGCCAAGCTAAGGGTGTAGGGTCCAACACCTCGCCAAAAATGACAAAGGGACAATGAGCTATGGTGTGGCCCTCTGTTATTACTTGCGAAAATCTCAACGCTACTTGCAAAAATCATGAATATTTTGGTTATAAAGTTTTTTTTTCATAATTTTCATCGAATAGCCTTATTTTGGAACTAAAAAATTACGACTTCCCGATATTCAAATTAGTATTGCAATATGTACATAGATAAATCTTGTTACAAAAACACAATAAAAAAAATTCAACTAAAACGAAATTCGTATTCGAAAGTGAGTTGGTTTCGCTTACATATTTTTCACCGAGTAGTTTGCAGTTAAAAATATTATTTTTCGATATCAAAATCTGGAACCCTTGTCAATTACAAAGAACATAATTAAAAAAAAAACTTAGCTCAAACAAAATTCGTATGAAAAAGTTATAAATGTTTGAAGTTGTCAAAAAATTGAGATTTTCACATGTTACCATTTACTAAAATCTCAAAGCTACCTGCAAAAATCATGAATATTTTGGTTATAAAGTTTTTTTTCATAATTTTCATCGAATTGCCTTATTTTGGAACTAAAAAATTATGACTTCCTAATATTTAAATTATGAGTGCAATATGTCTATAGATAAATCTTGTTATAACGAACAGAATAAAAAAATCAACGAAAACAAAATTTGTATTCGAAAATGAGTTGATTTGTTTTTTATATTTTTCACCGAGTAGCCTACTTTTGGAGTTAAAAATATTATTTTCCGATATCCAAATTTGGAACCCTTGTCACTTACAAAGAACATAATGAAAAAAAAAATCAGCTTAAACAAAATTCGTTTGATAAAGTTTTAAATGTTTGAAGTTGTCAATAAATCGAGATATTCACATGTTACCTCCAAAAATCATAACTATTTTGGTTATAAAGTTTTTTTTTTCATAATTTTAATCGAAAAACTTATTTTGGAGCTAAAAAATTATGACTTCCTGGTATTTAAATTAGAAATGTAAATGTTCATAGACAAATCCCTATTCTAATAAAAAAATAGTTTTAGTCTTCATTTGACATATATCACTCTAATACAACTCCTCATTAATATTATGTCACATGTCAGAGAGATATATTAGACAACACTTCAAAATTCAAATTTACTTTTTCTAATTATATGTTATGTTTGAAGTTATAATAACTTTAAAAATTTGGGATATCGTTTAATTAATGATTTATTAAAAATAATTGACACATAATTTTTGAATTTTTACTATGAAAATTTAATTTATTTTGTAACCGTAGTTCCCACGAGTTATAAATTAGTCTTCTTATAAATAACACAGAAAAAAAATTCAGCTAAAACAAAATTTATGTGAAAGTGAGTTGGTTTAATTTTCATATTTTTGACCGAATAGTTTATTTTGGAGTTAAAAACATATTATATTCTAATATCCAAATTTGGAATCATTGTTAGTTACAAAGAACATAAGGAAAACAAAATCAGCTCAAATGAAGTTTGTTTGAATTAGTTATAAATATTTGAAGTTGTCAACAAATTGAGATTTTCTTATGTTATTGCCTGCGAAAATCTCAACGTCAAACGTAAAAATCATGACTATTTTGATTATTTTCAATTTTTTTGACTTTTTGTGAAAAAACCGTAGAAAAGTTGATTAAGTAGATATAACCATATCTGCTATAATCATCAGTGAAAGTCACATAGAATCGATTAGCATCCTTTGTGGTGGATCTGAAGAGCCTACACACATGTATGTATGAGGTCCAACAAACCTTCACCTCTTTCACAAGAACCAAGGAAAGGTGATTTTGTCATCTTACCCAAAAAACAAGATTCACATTCATCATCTGACCTTAGGTCAAATGATTTCAACACTTCATTCTTTTGGAGTTGGGCGACGCTTTTCTTGATGATGTATCCAAGACTACAATGCCAAAAGCACGATTTGTTTATACCATTAGACAAATCAATTTGAAATACACTATTGCCTAAATTGTCTACACACTTCACAATTTCATACACACCATCACAAGGTAAAGCTTCAAAATAAAAAAAAATACCATTTTTTAAGCAGAAATAGAACCATTCACATCATTAAAAGAATATCTAAAACCTTAATTAAACAATGCATGAAAGGAAATAATGTTTCGTGTCATTTCTGACGAGTAGCAACAATTCAAAAAATCTAAACTAACACCATCACTAAGCACTAGACCATAAACTCCAATCTTAGTGACATGTGAAGATCACCTATTCCCCATGATTAAGTTTATTCTACCATGATCCACGTCCTGACTTCTTCTTATCCCCTTCAAATCAGAACAAATATGAATAACACATCTTATATCAAGGACCCAAGAACGAGAAGATGATAAGTTATTAGATAAGATAGTGTATATACCTACAGAAGTCAGCTTCACTTTGCCATATTTAATGTCTTGAAAATATTTAGGGCAACTTCGTTTCCAGTGCCCTTTGTCATTGCAGTAGAATCAAGTAGCCTATTTGCGGTCAGAGACAAGGGGAACAACAAAACTGGATTTTACTTTTGGTCCATTTCTTGATGACTCAGCTTGAGACTTTCCCTTAAAGTTTTACTTAGGTGGATCTTTCCTCTTTTTCTCTTTCCCTTGACCTATGGCCAGAACGGGAGCACTAGCGGGAGTGGAGGCAAGACTTTTTCCCTTCATCCCTACTTCAACTGCTCGCAATTAATCAAATAATTTAATTTAATCATCATCCCTAATTTTTGAAAAATAGGTGTCAGATTTATCTAATTTTATAGTTATCCTATTTAATAAGATAAACTAACAATTACCAAAAATTGGGGAACCCTAACCACATCTACCATTTTCGAAAAAAGGCTCGCTTAGGGAGGAAGGTAAGGGTTTCAACCCCTTACCTAAAAGTCAAAACCTTGGTGTGGAGGGTTAGGGTTTCAAAATCCTAACCCTAATTTCGAAACTTAGGGGCAAGATTAGGGTTTCAAAACCATAACCCTAAAATCGAAATTTTGGCCTTTTAGGGTTTAATTTCCATAAACCCCAATTTGATCAATTCAACCATTATAGCATATTTAAGTGAAAACAAGTCAACCTCTATTACCACTTGTGGGTTTTATGCAAAGCAAACAAATTTGAACTCTTAAGTATGCATGCAACCCTAATAAAGATCCATGTTTTCAATATTGAACCTATAACTATGAATATCAAAAGGGAACCCTAAGAACAATAGGCTATTTTCGAAAATACCAAAGTAGTGCTTAGGATTACATACCTTGATTGTGATTGTAGCAAATAACAATGAACACCTTCTTGTTGATCTTTTGGAAGAAGCACCACAGTTGTCGTGCCTCTAATGGAATCACACCCAAGCTAGCAAGAAGATGAATATACAGAGAAAGAATAGCCAAATTCATCCAAGGATTCTTAAGGGAAGGAGTGCATGAAAATGTGAAGGGCTAGGTTTATATAGTTGAGGTAGCTTGGTGCCAAAGCTAGGGTTTAAGGGAGAAACCCTAGATTCCCCAGCTTAGTGACCAAGCAGCCCATTCCTCTTATCCAAGGGGCTTGTACGAAAACTCTTGGGCTTCTCCAATTAATTTTTGTCCACCTCATCCAAAGAGGTCATTGGGACTTCTTTCTTCAACTTCCAATAAATAACCAAATGGTCCCTCGGTTTTAATTATTCTAATTAATCCTAAAATTAATTTCTGGTTAATTATTAATTAAACAATATGATTTCTAATTAATATATTATTTTCATAATATAGTAATAAATCAATTATTTCAATTTATTACTCAAATAATAAATAAACCTCTCTTTCTCCACAATCATCATGTCCAGTTTGCTAGGTTTGAGGGCAACCCAAAATGACTATGTTACTATCAATTCAAATATATACCAATTATAGTTATGAGCTTAATAGGTTTGACTGCAACCCAAAATGATTATGATACTATCAATTCAAGTATATACCAATTATAGCTATGAGCTTAGACACCTAATCCAACAGATTTATTTATAATGCTATCATGATCCCTTTGTATATATATTTACTAATATGTATAGATGTGAAATAAAAATATATTTTTTTCATCAAAATTTGATCTTTCTCATTAAACTATTTATACTATCTTTATTTTTATTTTGCTTAAGATTATTAGTTTATCTTATTAAATCATTTAACACAACATATATGTTAGTGTATTTATTATTATTTTTTTATCGATGAAAACTAAGAATATGTTGGAGTAAAAGAAAATCCAACGAAACTACACAAAAATAAGCTTTTAATTTGAAAAAATATTATGTGTAAATAACTAATTGTTTATTATTATTAATTTAAACAAATCCTTCATAATAAATAAAAATAAATTTGCCACTTGTCATTTCTTATACACTATGCCACATGTCATTTGTTGTAAATTTAGATTAAACTAGGCATAACCTCGCGCGTTACGCAAGAATGCATTTAAGTGGTTAAAATAATTATGGAAAAAAATAAAAATATGTTGAAACTTATGTTTTTAGTCATGTTTTGGGCATTAACCGAATTATTAAATAACATAAAAGTCCATCAACTTATATTTAGATACTATCTAATATAGTCCATACCTTATAAACTTTACTTTTACTTTCATAATATCCAATATATATTATAAGTTTGTATAACATTAATATACTTTAATTTTCTTATGTCCGATAATATTTTTTTTGGATAAAATAAGAAATAAGTTGTTTTGAATGAGCTATTAATAAACAATATTCAACTAATAAACTTTGTATTAAACTATATATATATATATATATATATATATATATATATATATATATATATATATATATATATATATATATATATTACACGAAAACATCCAAGGTTTCATATATGAACTTTCAAATATTAAACATTGAAATTAAGAATGAAGTCATACAAAATATATCATTATACATAAATGTCATCAAGAGTTTTAAAATAAGTCGATTAGTAAATATGATATTTAATTTTTATTACATATTTTGCAAGGCGTACGTTTGACTTTATGTTGGTGCGCCGAGAACCTCTTCCTTAATTTGTACCTAAAAAATTAAGGTGAATAGGAATATAAAATAGATATTACTACACATTAATATAAATAATTAAAAAGAGTATGTGGATCTCCTACCACCAGTTAAAGACAACATACCTCTCTAGTAGTATCGATTCCTATGTGAAATTGAAGTAGTCATATTATGTACACCTTATTTTCTAATTACATAAACAAATATGAGTAACCAAACATAAAACTGTTATCTTTATGTAGGAAAAATATTTTAGTTAACTAATAAATTAAATAATATAAGTTTAAGAGTTAGGAGTTTCAAAACATTAATATTTTTATTAATCAATCAATTAAGTAACACATGTTGAAATTTTTACAATCATTATGAAAAAGCATTTGAAATATTAGATTTTAAATGAATTCTGGTTGAAGTGTTTTGGCCTCTATTATAATAATATATATATATATATATATATATATATATATATATATATATATATATATATATACAGAGAGAGAGAGAGAGAGATGAAAAGTATAACATATGTATGAGTTTTAATTAATTATCATTTTGAACGGCACAATTACAAAACAAAACATATTTAAAATATTTAATTAAATATTTTCGACATCACCATATACAATATATTAACAATTAAACCACAATATACAACGACTGTATTACAATAATCCAAAAAACAAAGAAAATATAAAAACGAATTAGTATAACAAACTTACAAAGTAAAAGCTCTAATATAATAGCATATACTCAAGTATTTGCGAAGAACGAAGGACTGGGTCCTTGTACTTGGTGGCAATGATACTTTGAGAGTAGATGGTTACAGTGATGCCAGCTTTCAGACGGATAGAGATAACTTCCGTTCTCAGTCAGGCTGGGTATTCTTATTAAATGGAGGAGCAATTACTTGGAAGAGTTCCAAGCAAGATACGGTGGCTGATTCTACTTGTGAATCAGAGTACATAGCAGCAAGTGAAGCGTCGAAAGAAGCAGCTTGGTTGAGGAACTTCATCGGGGATCTCGGAGTTGTTCCAACCATCCAGGAGCCTATGGAACTGTTCTGTGATAATGAAGGAGCGGTTGCCTTGACAAAGGAACCGAGAGATCATGGTAAAACCAGACATATCGACAGAAAGTACCATTTCATCAGACATAGAGTAAAAGAAGGCCATCTTATAGTGAAGAGGGTGTCATCTGAAGATAACCCAGCATATCCCCTCACAAAGGGTCTGAGTAGGGCTAAACATATTCAGCATGCTCGGAGCATAGGACTGAAAGATGATATTAGTTTTAGTAGTTAGATTAGTTTTCTAAAACTTGTAACAAAGTAAATGTAATTGACTTTTGGTGATTAAATAATAAAGTATTATTTATAAGTTTGGGTTCTACCTTTTGTCAATTGTTTATTATTGTGGTTTATTTTTGCATGTTTTACTTCCCGAATAATAAAATTATTCAAACTCCACAGTCGCTCGTACTTTTGGAAGAAAGTAGTGAATCAAGACTGTCATGAACTGGGTTGTAGATTGTCTAAGGATAGACATGGAAATAGATTTACTGCAACGTTCATGAGTACTCAGAAATTGAGAATTGAGTATTGGATAAACCCTCGCTCAGCGTATTACTTCATGGATATCATCACGAGTAATACTGAGATGATAATATCTTATAATCTTAAAACGAAGATATATGAGTTGTAATTTACAAGTCGGTTATGCATTGGTGATACGAAAACGCATCAGTAACTTGGTGTTATAAAACGTATTATCATGTATGGTTTGATGAGTAAAAGATACAAGCATATGAGTCAATGTTTATTCGTTCCTTTTGCCCTAACCGGAAAAGCGATATCTGTGGGCCCCTCGATGATTTGGTGTTGACTTATGTGCTGGCCCAGCCAGGACTAAATTGATGTGTTCAATTAGAAGTCCTACATCATCACAAATCAGGAATCGGGAAACATAGATTCTGGACAAAGAGGTTGATTGCATTCCATGTCTTTTGTCTAGAGATATCTAGCAGAACGAAGGATTATATGATCACTTATCTTAGGACACGTAACTGACTGGGCCAGAGTTCGTCAACAGCTTTTTGGAAGCTACAATTTGCTGGTCAAATTTAGAAGGCATACTAGCAATTATAGTTACAGACTTATCCAAGTGGGAGATTGTTGGATTAGGTGTCTAAGCCCATAACTATAATTGGTATGTACTTGGATTGATAGCAGCACAGTCCTTTTGGGTAGCCCTCAAACCTAGCAACCGGACAAGGAAATTATGAAAGGAGAGATATTAATTTATTAATATATTAATAAATTAATATAAATGAATTTATTAATGTGTTAAAAGATTAATATATTAATAAGAAATCATTTTGTTTAATTAATTGTTAGCTAGAAATTAATTAGAATTAATTTTGGGGTTAAAAGAATTAATTATAGAGTGTAGGGACTAGTTTGCAATTATCTAATAGTTGAGTGGAAGGCTCTAGAACCCCCTTGGATAAGGGTGGACGAAATCTTTAGGGGGGAAACCCTAATAATTTCGTCCATAGGGGCTTGGATAAGGCTCTTGGGTTTGCTTAGGCCCTAAGCAAAGGATAACTAGGGTTTCCCCTAAACCCTAGATCCCTCAGCTATATAAGGAGCCTCCTGGTTCATATTTTGGTCACTCTCTTTATTTTGAAGAAACCCTAAGGGCCGAAATTTTGCATACTCCCTCTCCCCTCTCTCCTCTACTTTCCTTCTTGCTAGTTTGGGTGTGATTCCATTAGAGGTATTACACTTGTGGTGCTAAGCTTCCAAGAAGATCAAGATCAAGATCAAGGGAATTATCAATTGTTTACTATAACAATTGAAAGGTATGTAATTACTAAACCCTAGTTTGTAAATTTCGATTATAGTCTCTCTCCTCTAGGGTTCTTGTTTTGCAATTCAAAGTTGTATGTTCAATAGATAAAACATAGATCCAAAGTAGGTTGCATGTGAACTTAGGAATTGTTTTTCTAGTTTAGTTTTTTACCTAAAACCCATCAATAAGCACTTCAATTTTAATAATTAATATTTTGCTTTTTTTTCTTATAAATTTGAATTATCTAAATTGTTAGATCATTATATTTGTTTATTTTTTTTAAATAAACTCATGTAATACATGGGTGCTACAACTAGTTACTATTATTTTACATATTTAAGGAATAACATTGATTATATTCATGGTGCAAGGAGAAGATATAGAAAATTATATTTAGGTGTTTTATAACAGCCAGATTGTTTTACTATGTATAATTGTTTTTGTCATATTAAATATATAAATTTAAAACAATTATTATATACAAATATTAGTATGTGTTTGTATGATTAAATAATTTGTCTCTCTTATTATATAATTTTTTTATTGCCAATCGTTTAACATAAGGGTTATAACCTAGTTATTTATTATAATGTTTGTAATATCCCGTGTCGAGAAATTTTTATTTCAAAATTGTGGCAATAAATGGTTCAAATGGAGGCATTGGGCTTTAATGGAATGAAGTTTAGACTTTATTAGAAGCGTATGATGTTGGACAAATGATTTAAACCTTGGATTGTTCGATGGAAGCTGAGGGTAAAATGGAAAGGTTATGTTTCAGGCTTCTTGCATAAATTAAGGATTTTAGTTTGAGATGTTTTTAGTCATAAGTATCAAGATATAATTGTAGATCCCGTCGTTACTTTTCCGTGGATATAAAGATCATCGAAAACGGAGTTGAAACGAAGAATTTATGGATGTTTGAAGTTAAGCTGGAGAAAGGAGTACGGTATGTTGGGCTTACACTAGCTAGTACGTTGGGCGTACTAGGCTGAAGGAAGTTACGTTTTTAGGGTGTTATGTTGGGCATAACTTTAGGTACATTGGGTGTACCGCCGCTATTTAAGGACTCTAACCCCTAGCCCCCAGATTAAGTCTTGATCCTTTCTGTGGGTTTTGAGTGCATTTTGGATGAAAGAAAAGTTCAAGCTTGTTGATTGTTGAAGCTCAATCTTGTGGATCCATCTCCTATATTCCTTTTCTCAACTCCTGAAGGTATAAAGCTTGAATCTTGATGATGTGTAACGCCCGTTCTTAAAGTATTTATTTATGAGTCCCCGGGATTTAAGAGGAAGGGTATTTTGGTCCTTTTATGGGAAATGGGTTTCATCCGAGAAGGTTTTGGACCAGGGTATGTATCTAGAAGCTTAGGGCTTCCCGCCACCTCTTCGTGGATATAAAGTTCATCGAAAATGGAGCTAGAATGAGGGAGTTATGATACTTGGAAGATATTGGCATTTATGGCCCTTAATGGAAAAGGTTGGCAATGTAAGCCATGCATGCATGAGACACGCGTGGGTACGCCCAATGTAGGCTGGGTTACGCCCAGTTTAATGAGTAAATGGACGCGGGTGCAAGGTCGAGTACGCCCAGCGTACTCTTAGAGTCTTAAAACCCTAATTTTAAGGGCAACCACTATATAAGGAACATAATGGTTCCCTCCTCAGCCTCCATAGACACTCCCTTACCCTCAAAAACCCTAGATATCCATCTTACCTCCATTGTTGGGTGTGATTGGTCTTGGAAAGCTTGGTTTAGCAAAGGAAAGCATAAAGGAAGAAAGGAGAACTTGTCAAAGAAGGAGTGGAGCGGCTGGAACTTATAGATCTGGAAAGATATCATCCTTTGGAGCCTATCTGAGGTATAAAGCTTCTTGCTTGACATTTATATTGAATAGATCTATGTGTTGTGAGGTATTGACACCATTCTTGTCCCAAAAGTCCTCATCTTGATGCATGTTTCGAGTTGGTCGAGATTATCTGTCCTTTCAGACCTTAGGAGAGGTCTTGAGTGAGAAAAATGAGGTCCCAAGGGCTGTGGTTGTTCCATGTGTGAGATAGATAGGTCTTAATGGATTAAGACCTTGGATTAAGAGCTTTATGGACGTCCCAAGTAATAAAGTTTGAGACTTTATGAATCTTAGGCATATTTGGCCTAAGGATATGAAGTTTGGGCTTAAGAGCTTAAGCCATTAAGAAGTTATGTGGACTTGTTGAGCAGCGAGGTTACGCCCCGCGTAACATAGGCGTACGCCTAACTAGTGGGTCTGTGTCCCGTTTCCTTTTCGCGATCAGCGTTGTATGCCCAGCGTACCAAGGAGGGTACGCCCAGCGTACTCCCTCTGTTGGGTTTTCTTTTTGGGCCTTAGGGATTGAGCTGTTATTGGGCTGCTGGTTTTTGGGCCGTGACTGGACATTATGGATGGAGTATTGTGGACTCATTAATTATTATGGACCATGGGTCTAGGCCCATTTGGTGAGGTGGGCCTAATATTGGGCTTTGCTTCAGACTTTTGGTCTTTGGGCCATTAGTGGGTTTGAGAGCTTATCTAGTGTTGGGCCTTTCATAAATTGATTGTGGGCCTTAGTCATGGCCCGGATTAAGTTAAGGGGTAAATTGATCAATTTACCCTTAGAAGGATATTGTGCTTGATCTAATGATTGTTTTGCTGCTTCAGATAGTTCGGGATTTTCGGTGAGGCGGTGATTCGGGAATCTGCTTCTTCAGTTCAGAGTTTCGGCAGTTGCGAGGTGAGTTATCCTCACTATATCAACAGGGTCTAAGGCACCAAGGTCGGCCCTTTATCGGATTGATATCCGGGTATTTGTTGTTATGTTATTGCTTTGATATGTTTGCATCCTGGTAGCTAGGATGGTATATGTTAGAGACTTGATTAAGGTCGGTATCCTGGTATTTAGGTTGATGCTATGCTAGTGACCGGTTAGGTCGGTATCCTGGTTAGGATGATGATATGTTATGTGATCTGCTAGATCGGCTTGTTGACTGTGAATTGTTATATGATTGTATGTTTATGTGCATATGGTTGTTGGACTGGGGTTGGGTTGAGGCGGGTCCTGCTTTGTGCTGTAGGCCAAGATACCCAGGGCGGACCGGTTATTCCGAAGGCCCAGCGAGCGGTCCGGATAGGCTGTAGGCCCCAAGAGAGCGGACCAGACGTGCCAAGGCTCGGAGAGTGGACCAGACCGACTTAAGGCCCGGTGCGGGCGGACCAGTCATACTGTAGACTCAGAGAGTGGACCAGGTGGATTGAAGGCCCGGTGCGGGCGGACCAATCACACTGCAGACTCGATGTATATGGCTAGACTCGGAGGGTGGACCAGGTGGACTGTTGGCCGGTGCGGCGGACCAGTCACACAGTAGACCCGTAGTGCATGACTGTTCTGTGTTCTGATATGATATGGCATGTTATGCGTGTATAGTATATGTGGTTGGTATTTTGGGGGTATCTCACTAAGCTTTTGGGCTTACAGTTGTGGTTTTATGTTTTTCAGGTTCTTCAGGAGACCGTGGCAAGGCAAAGGCGTAATCGTACCGCTCCTCTTGATTGTGTTTTATGATGTGGTTCTAGGAAGACTCTGATAATAATTTTATTGAAAACCTTTTTGTAATAACATTATGAAAATGGGTTGTTTTTGAAAAGTTAAAATTTTGTTTAAATTTTTTTGGTCGTTACATGATGCATTTGTTAGATCTAGCTAGTTTCGGGTTTTATGAGCTCTTTGGTCACTTTAGTGCATAAAGTTTAGATCTTGAAAGTTTGTGGCCTTATTATGGATAAATTTGGAAATTTTATCCATCTAAACATCATACTGATTCAGATCTAAAGTTTGGAGACTTGGACTTAACGGATTAAGTTGTGAAAGATGCATTTTTGGTCCCTTTGAGACTTACAGACTATATCTTAGTTCTTTGGACCATCCTAATGAAAAAGTTGGAAACTTTATCCATTATGGAGCTATTAGGAGTCATAAAAAATATGATATTGGTCCCTTTCTTCCCTCCATGCAAGAGTCATGATGCTTCGGTTTGTTCCCTTTCTTCCATCCATGCAAGAGTCATGATGCTTTGGTTTGTGTATTAAGTTAGGATTTTCGTGTATGGACTCCTTCTAGCCATGGGAAGTAATAAAGTTGGAAAATTTATGACTTAGAATGTTATATGGGACTATTTGAGCTTTGGACGTGAGATATTAATTAAATAAGCACTTAATGAAGGTAAATCGAATTGGTAGAGTACGATGGGTGTACCTGGTAGTACGCTGAATGTACCGGGTTGGAGCCCCGTAATCAGGAAGGGGTCTAACACGTTGAGCGTAGATACTGACTACGTTGGGTGTACTCAATCTGTGTTGACCTCCTTTGATTTTTTGACTTTGACCAATTTGACCAAGTTTGACCTAAGGACATTTTGGGTAATTTAAATTATAGTTTGAGATTTGGGCCCCTGTTAATTGTATAGGTGACCGATAGAGATAACTTTTGGAACAATGATTGGTGCAACTATTCTTACAGACAGTGAGGTGAGTCTCCTCACTGTACTTGTGGGTCGAAGACATGAATACCGACCCACTAGATTATGTTGTAGGATAGTAGTGCTCCTTGTGACACTTACTAATATGCTTGTATGTGCTTGTTGACTTTGTGACAATTATTAGTATGATTGTATGTTATATAGATAGAGCCAATCTGGGCTCAGAGTCAATATGCACTTGTGGTTAATACGGACCCGGGGGTTGATATGGACCCGACACAACTACATGTTGTTACATGGAGTCATTATGGACTCGGGGTTGATACAGACTAGACACAACCACATGTTGTTATATTTATATATGCTTGTTGTGTGTGGTACTTTGGGGAGATTACTAAGCTATGTGCTTATAGTTTATGTTTATGGTTTTAGGTACTTTTGTTTTCAAAACGAATGGTACAGATTGATCGTACTGCATCCCTGGAGTTTTATTTTGCACTGATGGTTTTCAAATTACTATGATGTTTTGAGAATACTTTGAATCTAATCGTCTTTTGGAACAATGGATGAATTACTTTAATTTATTTAAAATGAAATTTTTACTCGGTATTTTTGGGACGTTACAAGTTGGTATCAGAGCCTTGGTTTGAGGGATTCGGGGACACTCTCGGGTGTGACTAAACTCAAACTGGGGAATTGGTAATCTTTCTGAAAGAAAATAAGCTTCTAAAAATATTTATATAAATAAAAAGGGGTGTGATGCATTATATCAGCCAAGCTCAGGTAAATATTTCCCAAAATACCCATACACGGTGATATGTTATATGATATGGAAGTTTTTTCTTTCTAGGATAAGGCTAAGGATACCTTCCGGAATTGCATGATAGATTGGCCTAATTTATGATGCCTTATAGTCTAGGAGGAATTGGTTGGTAGGATAGATTTGGAATCCATGTTGATGGAAGTGATTGTTAAGTGTATGCTTTAAAAATTATATAGGATTTGGATCATATAGCCTTAGAATGACTAATTTAGCCTTATTTTCTGCTCTTTGTCTGGTTATGTTCCTAGGGTAAAATCATTTATTTGAAAATCTATTTGATCCCGTTTTGTGTATAATTTGCATACATAAGGCAACCAACAGTGTTAGTGGAAGTTCCTAGCATCGTAGTAGCAAGTGAGTTGGAAGATGTCTTTATGTTTTAGGGTGTTACTTCTTGAATGTTGCTTGCTTTGTGCTTTGTGGGACTCACATTGATATGTGGTAACTATTAAGTGAATATGGTAAGTTATATGCAACAAAAGTTAAATAATTCTTGAGTGATATACTTAGCCCTATTACGCAGCTCTTGTCTGAGTCCAACCGTTGTAGGGTTGGGTCTTTTATTCGAAAGATTATTTAAGGTTTGTTGCATTTAATTATATTCATGAAGTAGTTAGCTAATGTTAGTAGGGATTATTGAACAGCTGATGGAAAGGTGAGGGTGGAATCCTAGGAGAGCCTAGGAAGTGCCTTCGAGGATTTTGATGTGTTGTTTAGCGGTTGGTATTTGTTTGAGAAAAGGTATATGTGGTTGGATCGGATGGTACTGGATATGAGTAGTTACCTAGAGGATCAATGACGATCCTTGAGGAAAGTACGAATAGGTATGGAAGGTAGTATTGGGCCAGTACTACTGAAATCATAGGATGCGTACTCTAATCAAGGAAAATTTTGGGGGTTCTAAGGAGCTGGTTGGGGGTAGATTGTAAGGTTTGGCACCATGACTCACTACAGTGTGTTTCTGTCCTTATCGGGTTATCGATTATGGTTGTGAGGATGGGTTTGGTGAATTGTTGGGTTCTTAGTGGCTACATCATTTTTAGCTTTAATGGTATTGATCCGGATGGGTTAGTTGATTATGAGGTCTTGAGGGCCATGCTCGAAGCAGTTCCAGTTGAGTCGCAGGACTCAAGAAAGAAGCGATTGTGATGATCGATTCGAGGATTGCAGCCGGGGGCTGAGTAATTAGCAGAGGGATTGAGATGTCACTATCTCTGACATGGGTTATGTTCTTCTAGATTTCCATGTCCGAATGAAAACGAGAGCAGGCATGAGATTTTCAGAGTTTGGATGTAGACCCAACATGGGGCTAGATGGTTTCGGTTTGTTAGTGGAAAGTATGGTAGTGTGGGAATGCACAAGAGTATTCTTGTGGTATGGTTTGCTTGAGATGAGATCAAGGGTTTGCTTTCTTTGAATTTAGTTAAGATCCGATGCTAGTTGATTATTCTAGGTGATCAAGGAAGGTGAATTAGGGGAGAAAACTTTTGTTGTCTCTGATGTATCCTGACTATAAGAATGTTGCCCCTAGTATTTAAGAATGATCCTCATGATGAATTAATGGTTGGGGATTTGTAAGCAAGGAGTGTGGTAGTCCATTTGTTTCTAGATAGGAAGTCGGTGTTATGAATAGACTGTCAGAATTGTTGTTTGTCCATATGCATGAGATTCTTGATGATAGAGGCGGTTATGAATAGGAGGTTTCTGAGGTCTCCATCTGAGATTCAAAATCTCTTTGAGTTTTCTTGGTCTTTATTTGGAAGATCATTTTGTGTTGTATTATACATTCCAAGGGTCAAGAATGCTATGTATCTGGTTGAGCCGGTTTGAGTTTTGGTCGGTCGCCAATGTCAGTTGGTGGTAGTTTAAACCCTAAGTGGGGGAGAGTTGGGTATTCTACTTGAAAGATCTACGATCTGTTCGGATAGTTGGTTTTAGAATAATGTATCACAAGAATCTATGGTTCGAGTATGCGAGACTTTAGTCCAAGATTTGGTGAAGTCGGAGGTGTAGAGTAAGTTTCCGTTTGATGTATGTGCTCAGGAATGCATGAGTTGTCTTTGCGACATGAAGTTGTTGCTCAAGGATCTCATTTTAGTCAATGGTTACTTTCGGGAATGTCGATGTATAGATTGAGAGGTGCTTAGGTCGCTCAGGTTGAGAATAGGTTGTTGAGGGATTTGTCAACTCGTAGTACAAATTTATATCTATAGTCTGGGTTGGGCAGTTGTTCATCGATAAATCAGCTTCAAAGTTTGGTATGTTTAGTTCCACATGGGTTTTGTTCAGTAGTGAATTGAATCATTGGATTAGTTGCTAATGCATTCTCAATCGTTGGTCATTTCGTTGATCGTCACAATCTATACATTGTACATTTTGATTTATGGGTTTGGGTACCCAAAATTGTTGGTTATGGAAGTATTATTCATAGTGAACTCGGGTTTGTCAGGAGGCGTGTATGTGGAGTGAGTATGATAGCATGATGACACTTGGCTCGTGTTATTGGTGTGGTTCTTATTTGGGTTACAACTTCTAATTTGGAACAAGAGTACAACTTCCTACGTCATCCTCTGGTTGTGTGTGACCATGTTTTCATCTGATTTTGCATTGGTAACATATTATGCTATGAAAGGAATTGTGTGTGATAGAAGGGTATGACTCGTATCGTGTTTGGTTAGTGTTGAGATGGACATTTATTAGGTCCCTGCAAGTTGGTGGATTGATGGTTGAGTATCTTTAGTCCCCTATGGTGCTTGTAGTAAATCTCCAGGCCCGTGATGGAATGACAACAAGATCAACTTAGTACCGTGAGCTTATCATTTTAGTGGTTAGAAGGTGTCACGATGTATTGTGAACCAGTGGATGTCTAATTCATATGGGTGGGACTCGGTAGTCATTTGATTTAGACTCTTAGGTCCTAGAGTGTTAGTCTTTGGCATTGGAAGTGTTGTAAGATTGCGGGTCGGCCCATGGCATTCACTAAGTAGATGGGTATTTGTGGGAGTGTTGTGAGTCTACAATTTGGCTTGTAGCCTTCACCAGATTGAGTTTAACCATTACAGGAAAGGTGGTGATACTGTGGGAAAGCCTAACATTCATGGGGTTGAGGAAGGTTATAGGCCAATTTGGGTTCGGGTGTGATGTAAGACTATGGCCGGGTCGGTAGTATTCATCTATAACATAGTGGACTAGCTTTTTTTCGCATGTAGGTCGGTTACCTCATCCCTTGAGGAATTTTGGAGCCATGTTGGCAAACAGTCTAAGGTAACTTTTGTCAATTAGACTCTTGGGTGGAGTCTCGATGCATGACCATGCATGAGGTTGTCAGTCTTAGCAGATGGTTAGGGATTCTGCATCCCATTTTAGTATAAGGTTAGCATGGAATCAAGAAATCTTAGGTAGATCAAATATGAAAATCTGTGGTTATCAGAATGTGTGTTATGTATTGGTCTGGCACTTAGGGTGAAACTTGCGTTGGGAGTGGCCTTGTTTTCAAATGAAATGTTTTAGCCACAAAAAAGATAGGGATTCTGTCTTTCCAGTGCTCAGCAAAATAATTCAGGGTCAGAAGATTTTTGTTCGGTTCGGATTGTGAATTGGAGTTTTTATGGATGTACGATGTTATAATTTTGTCTGATGAGAAGACAGACACGGTTTAGGGTTCCCAGTTTTCGGTCAGAGCAGTGGGGTTCTCTTTCGATTGCAGAAGACAGAGTGATAAGGTTCATTTCTTCGCCAATAGGTGTGGTTTCTGCTAAGAACGAGCTCTGATTGCGGCATTGAAGAGGTTTGTCTATTATGATAGTGGAAGTAGTAAGGAATGATTTCAAGGATGAAATCTAGTTTAAGTAGAGGAGAGTTGTAACATCCTGTTTCAAGAACTTCTATTTCAGGATTGTGGACAATAAATGGATCAAATGGAGGCCTTGGGATTCATTGGAATGAAGTTTAGAATCTATTAGAGGTGTATGATGTTGGAAAATTCATTTAAACCTTGGATTGTTTGATGGAAGCTAAGGGGTAAAATGAGAAAGCTTATACTTCAGGCTTCGTGCATAATTTAAGGTTTTTAGTTCAAGATGTTTTTAGTTAGAAGTATCAATATAGAGTTGTAGATCTCATAGTTACCTTTTCGTGGGTATAAAGATTATTGGAAACGAAGTTGAAACGAAGAAGTTATGGTTGTTCGAAGTTTAGCTGGAAAAAGGAGTCTGGTATGTTGGGCATAAACTAGCTAGTACGTTGGGCGTACTAGGCTAAAGGAAGTTGCATTTTTAGGGTGTTACGTTGGGCGTAAGTTTAGGTACATCGGGTGTATCACCGCAGTGCAAAAACCCTATTTTCGTGGTTTTGAACTCTATTTAAGGAATCTAACCCCTTGGGATCCTTGGTAACATTAGCCTCCACCCTCTTGAGCCTCCAACTCAAAATCCTAGCCCCTAGATCAAATCTTGAGCATTTCTATGTGTTTTGAGTGCATTTTGGATGAAAAAGAAGTTCAAGCTTATTGATTGTTGAAGCTCAATCTTATGGATCCATAGCCTACAATACTTTTCTCAAACCTGGAAGGTATAAAGCTTGAATCTTGATGATTTATTTGTTAGATCTAGCTATTTTTGGGTTTTATGAGCTCTTTGGTCACTTTAGGGCATAAAGTTTAGATCTTGAAAGTTTGTGATGTTGTTATGGATATAGCTGGAAACTTTATCCATCTAAACGTGATATTAATTTAGATATGAAGGTTTGAGACTTGGACTTAATGACTTAAGTTGAGAAAGATGCATTTTTGGTCTCTTTGAGACTTAGAGACTAGATCTTGGTTGTTTGGACCATCCTAATGGATAAAGTTGGAAACTTTATCCATTACGGAGCTATTAAGAGTCATAAAAATTTGATCTTGGTCCCTTTCTTCCCTCCATGCAAGAGTCATGATGCTTTGGTTTGTGTATTAAGTTAGTATTTTGGTGTATGGACTCCATCTCGCCGTTGTAAGTCATGAAGTTGGAAACTTTATGACTTAAAATGTTATTTGGGACCAGATTTTGAGCTTTGGACGTGAGATCTTAATGAAATAAGCACTTTATGAAGGTGAATAGAATTGGCCGAGTATGATGGGCGTACCTAGTAGTACGTTGATCGTACCAGGTTGGAGCCTCATAATTAGGAAGGGATCTACTACGCTGAGCATAGTGACCTAGTACACCAGATGTACTCAGTCTGTATTGTCCTCATTTAACTTTTTGT
This sequence comes from Lactuca serriola, assembly GCF_051521515.1. NCBI lineage: Eukaryota > Viridiplantae > Streptophyta > Magnoliopsida > Asterales > Asteraceae > Lactuca > Lactuca serriola. Next base: position 174,799,317 of record NC_136411.1, on the reverse strand, counting down.
ATTTTTGACTTTGACCAAGTTTGACGTAATGGCATTTTGGGTAATTTGAATTATAGTTTGAGATTTGGGTCCATGTTAATTGCATATGTGACCGATAGAGATAGCTTTTGGAGAAATGATCAATGTGGCTATTCGTTCAGACTATAATGCGAGTCTCTTCACTCTACTTGTTGATCTCAGGCACCAATGCCGGCCCTTTCAATTATGTTGTAGTATAGTAGTGGTCTTTTTCACACTTATTGATATACTTGTATGTACTTGTTGTCTTTGTGGCCATTACTAGTATTATTGTATGTTATATGCATAGAGCCAGTATGGGCTTAAAGTCATTATGGACTCGGGTTTGATACTGACCTGACACAGCCACGTGCTATTATATTTATATATGTCTGTTGTATTTGTGTTGAATTAGGTGTCTAAGCTCATAACTAGAATTAATATGTACTTGATTTGATAGTAGCATGGTCCTTTTGGGTTGCCTTCACTTTAGCAACTTGACAAGATGACATATGGAGAGAGAGGTTAATAAATGATTTATTAATATATTATGAAAATAATATTTTAATTAGAAATCATATTATTTAATTAGTATTTAATCAAAAATTAATTTGGAATTAATTTTGTGGTTAAAGGAACTTATTGAAAGAATAAGGGTTGTTTTGCAAATCATTGATAGTTGCAAAACTGGGTTGCCGGACTCCTTTAGAATGTAGTGGACGAAAAACTATAAGGAGGTCCTATAGATTTCTTCCAAGGCTCCTAGAGGAGTAGTCAATGGGCCGCTTAAGGCCTAAGCAGGGAATTAGGGTTTCCACTTGAAAACCCTAGCAACCTCAGCTATTTAAAGACCCCAAGACCTAGGGTTTTCAGCAATTTCTTAGAGCATAGAAACCCTAGGGCAATTTTTTGCATATTCCCTCCTCTCTCCTCTCATCCTCTTGCAACAAGTGTTTGTGAGTCATTAGAGGTGCAACATTTGAGGCACTCTTTCAAGAGTCAAGATCAACAAAGGAATTCTTGTTATTACTATATAACAAGCAAGGTAATCTTCTAAACCCTTTTCTTATGTGAATTTCAAATTATATATATGCTAGATCTAGGGTTTTGCTTTGGAATTCAATTTGCATGTTTAATTAGTGAAAAACTTAGATCCAAATAATTTAGGGTTGCATTATCACATAGGATGTTATTATGCTCAAAACCCATCAGTGGTACTAGAGCCTAGGATGTTTTTCAATTGAATTTGATGCCATAGTGAATTTTCCAAAAGAGAAGGGAGAAAATCCGTCAGTCTTTTCTTGGAACTCAGCGGGTTCATAGTGAAACTCGACGAGTTGGGTCGACTCGATGAGTTCAAAGCCTGACTCGATGAGTTGACTCTTCAGATGCATGATTTTTCAATTTTCAGATCTTGATTGGATTAGGATAATTATCATAATTCGTTTTAATGTCTAAAATTGAATTTTCTAAATCGTAATCTGATTTCCTTATTAAATAAGATTGGTTTGGTCAAATTTTGAGATAATGACAAAATTATTTTATTAATTTAATTATTTAAAATATGATCTAGTAATTTTGAAAAGTTCCAAATTACACCCTTTTGGTTTCGAAATTTAAAATTTAATTTTGAAATATATAATTCTAGAACCCTAGTGTTTTAGAAGTTTAAAATACACCCTTATACTATATATAATATTAAAAGTCTAATATACATATATATATATATACATATATATATATATATATATATATATATATATATATATATATGTGTGTGTGTGTGTGTGTATGTGTGTGTGTATGTATAAGAACAATCAGTCTTACTGTGAGTAGGCCTCATTCACGAAGTTGGTCTATAAGGGTGTTTAAAGAAGTGACCTATAAAATGACCGCCATTGGGTATCAACTCTTACACACCGCACTCTTGACTAGTGGAGGGTCGTCAGCCGAACAGGTAGGATAGGACATTAAATCCTCAATAATAAGTATAATGAAAAATATAAAGTAACTAAATGTTTTTATAAATTCCCAATCTTAGTTACTTTAGGAAAATGTGAATTTGATGTTAATCCATGAAATTGCACATTGCACTGTATAAAGTCATAGTGAAGCGTGTGTGGTTAACCGACACACTAATATGGACTTGTAAAGCGTGGCAATGGGTAACTCGTAAATTATTATTGATCACTGGAGCATGTGTGGTTAACATGCACATTGATTAGGTGGTAAATGACATTGAAAGTACCAAGCTAATTTGCATGGTTATTCATACTTTGTTTGTGATCCTCGGTATCCAAGTCACAAATGTGAAGGGCATAATCGAGATTAAACATGCCATTGAACAGTTCAATGAATCTCAAAAGATCTAGGAATTTCATTTCATTCAAAAACTCAATTCATTTTAAATTTCGTTTTCATGGTGGAATTAGTAAATCGTCATTTACTACCTTCAATAATTTACAATTGGATTACGGAATCCCTCTTCCTAATTGTGAATTATTGTGTTGGGTCCTAGACTTAATATTTCATTTTGGGTGTTATATTAAGGATTCCTTATCTAATCAAAACTTGTCCTTCTTCCTTTGCAGATGTCAACTTCCAACAACGCTTCCAGTTCCTCCAACAACAACTCCAACTCTTTCTCGCTCTTGAGCATTTGATCCAAGGTGACATTCGATTGGTCCAATTTTAATGATTGGATTCACAACATCATAATGGCCTTGAGTTTCGAGGACAAGGAATACGTCCTCGACAAGGATCTGAACGAGATATTCGAAACCAAAGCTACTCCTGAAGAAATAGCCGAGTATAGGGCTCACTGCAAGGATGCTACTAAAGTGTCTTGTATTATGGCAGCCACTATGACTCCTGAGCTACAACGGTTCTAAGAGGACTATTGGCCTTACGAGATGTGAAAGGACTTGATGGAGAAGTACCATCAAAGAGTGCATCAAGAGAGGTACAAAATAGTTAGGTCATTCATCACCACCAAGATGAAAGATGGAGAGCCCATCACGACCCACCTGCAAAGGATGTAACGCTATGTGGATCAACTCTTGAAGCCGAATGTGAACTTTGATGTAGAGGTGGCTATTAACATAGTCTTTCACTCTTTGCCTCCTAACTATTATCAGTTCAAAGTGACTTATCATATGAGCAATGAGGAAGTCACATTGAGTAAAATTCAAGGCTTGCAGAGAACTGTTGAAAGTCAATTGAAAGGGAAAAGTATCGAATCTACTCCTACTACTGTTGCTGCTCCAGTCCTGATTATTAGACAAAGAAAGGGGAAAAAGAGGAAAGCTCCCTCAAAGTCAAACTAGAAGGGAAAGTCCCATGAAGGGTCCTCTAGTGGATCCAAAGCAAAATCCAGTGCTAACGCCCCTCCTGTCATAGATCCAAAAGAAGTAACGTGCTTCTATTGTCAAGACAATGGGAATTGGAAGAGAAACTGCCCCAAGTACCTGCAGGATATCAAGGATGGCAAGATCAAGCCTACCTCGGCAGGTATGTACACTATATTGTCTAAAAACTCATCGCATTCTTATTCTTGGGTCCTTGATACAGGATGTGGTTTTCACATTTGCTCTGACTTGCAGGGACTAAAAAGAAGTGAGAATGTGGAGCTTGGGAAGATGAACCTGATAATGGGCAATAGGAGATCATCACCTGTTACCAAGATCAACGTTTATTCTTTAAAGCTTTGTAGTGGGCTACGTTTAGTCTTAAACAATTGTTGCTACTCGTCAAAAATGACGAAGAATATTATTTCCTTTCATGGTTTGTACATACAAGGTTTTAGATATTCATTTAATAATGAAATTGGTTCTATTAATGCTTACTATAATGGTGTATTTTATTTTGAAACATTGCCTTGTGATGGTGTACATGAAAATCTGATGGTTGTAGACAATTTAGGAAATAATGTGTTACAAATGGATTCGTGTAATGCTTTAGACAAAGCATGTTTGTGGCACTCTTGTCTTGGACCTGTCAACAAAAAGCGCATTCCTATGAAAGAGGTGAGGGATTGTTGGATCTCATACACACCGATGTGTGTGGGCCCTTCAGATCCACCATAAGGGATGCAAGTCAGTTTTATGTGACTTTTATCGATGATTATAGAAGATATGGATATATCAACTTCATCAAGCATAAGTTAGAAACATTTGAAAAGTTCAGAGAGTTTAAACATGAAGTCGAGAATCAATCGGGCAGGAAGATCAAGATGCTCAGATCCGATAAGGGTGGTGCGTGTCTTAGTATCGAGTTCCACAACAACCTCAAGGAATGTAAAATTATTTCACAAATGTTACCTCCCGGGACACCACAGCTTAATGGTGTGGCTGAGAGGTGTAATCGGACCTTGTTGGACATGGTTCGTTCCATGATGAGTCGAGATTCGCTTCCGATATCGTTTTGGGGGTATGCCTTAGAGATTGCCGCCCATATCCTTAATCTAGTCCCTACAAAGAAGGTTGCCAAAACACCTCACGATATGTGGACAGGGAAGGTTCCCTCGATGGCACAAATCAAGGTTTGGGGTTGTGAAGCTTTCATTAGGCGATAGACTCACAACAAGCTTGATCCTTGAAGTGAGTGGTGTATTTTCATCGGCTACCACAAAAGTCCTTTGGATACTTGTTCTACAGACCTAGTGAGAACTTGGTCTTCGTAGCACGAAGGGGAGTTTTCTATGAGAGGGAATTCATATCCAAAGAGGAAAGTGGGAGTATAATTAATCTTGAAGAAATTCAAGAGTCAAGAGATGAAGGAACCTCTAAAACTGTCGCTCAACCCGAGGAAGAAATTCATGTTGAACCAATTGACTAGTCATTACCTCTTAGGCATTTGAGTAGAGTTTGCATTCCGTCTGTGTTGTATGGTTTCCATATAACTGCAGACGGTGATACGTTTATCAGTGATAGTACATTGATAAACTTGGATAAACCTTCTAGCTACAAGGAAGCGATGAGGGCCCCTGAGTTTTCCAAATGAAAAGAGGCAATGGACAACGAAATCCATTCCATGTATGACAATCAAGTTTGGAACTTGGTTGACAATGTACCAGGTCGCAAGACAGTTGGGTGCAAATGGATCTTCAAGAAGAAGACCGACATTGATGGAAAGTTCCACATGTTCAAGGCATGATTGGGTGCGAAGGGCTTTACTAAAACCTCGGGGGTTGACTATGATAAGACATTCTCACCAGTAGCGAAGATCAAATCTATTAGGGTTATATTAGCCATCGCTGCGTTCATGATTATGAAATATGGCAGATGGAAGTCAAAACCGCTTTCCTTAATGGAAAGTTGGTTGAAGATGTTTACATGAGTCATCCTGAAGGTTTTGTTGATGCTAAATACCCCAATAGAGTGTGTAAGCTTGAGAAATCAACCTATGGATTGAAACAAGCTTCTCGTAGATGGAATCTTTGCTTTGATGAAAAAGTCAAAGAGTTTGGTTTCTCTAGAAGTGAGGATGAGTCTTGTGTATATGTCAAAACTAGTGGGAGTATAGTTAGATTTCTAGTGTTGTATGTTGATGGCATACTACTCATACGAAACGACGTTCCAACCTTGCAGGAGGTTAAATCCTAGCTTGGAAAGTTTTTCTCTATGAAGGATCTAGGAGAGGCTGCTTATATTCTGGGAATAAGGATTCTGAAAAATAGGAGTAAAAGAATCATTGGACTTAGTCAAAGTAGTTACTTGGATAAAGTGCTAAAACGTTTTAGCATGGAGAATTCCAAGAAAGGAGAGTTGCCTATGCAAAGCAATACCAAGCTGAGTAAGATTCAGAGTCCGAGTACCGATGCCGAGATGACAGAAATGAGTCGGATTCCATATGCTTCCGTCATTGGATCAATCATGTATGCTATGACATGTACTCGCGCTGATGTGGATTTTGCTTTGAGCATGGTCATCCGATATCAAGGGAAACCGGGTAAAGCTCATTGGATACCACTTAAGAACATTCTTAAGTATATGTGAAGAACAAAGGACTAGGTCCTTGTGCTTGGAGGCAGTAATGACTTAAGAGTCACAGGGTATAGTGACACCAGCTTTCAGACTAACAGGGAAAACTTCCGTTCTCAGTCAGGCTGGGTGTTTACTCTTAATGGAGGAGCTGTAACTTGGAAAAGTTCCAAGAAGGAGACTGTGGCTGATTCAACCTGTGAGTCAAAGTATATAGCCTCAAGTGAAGCGTTAAAAGAGGCTATATGGTTGAAGAACTTGATTGCAGACCTTGGAGTTGTTCCAGCCATAAAGGAGTCCATGGAGATTTTCTATGATAACGAAGGAGCGGTTGCATTGACCAAGGAACCAAGGGATCATGGAAGATCTATACATATCGACAGAAAATACCACTTCATTAGACATCGGGTATAAGAAGGACTCCTCATCGTCAAGAGGGTATCGTCAGAAGAGAATCCTGCAGATCCCCTCACAAAGGGTCTGAGTGCGATTAAGCACATTCAGCATGCGAGGAGCATCGGTCTGAAGGATGATATTAGTTTTAATGATTAGATAGACATTTAGAAACTTGTAACAATATAAATGTAATTGACATTTGATGATTATATAATGTAGAGTTATATATTAGTAATTTTTTACTATCTATTGTCAATTTTTTATTTTGTGTTTCACCTTTGTGTATTTTACTTCTTGAATAATTGGATTATTTGAATATCCACAGTCGATCATACTTTAGAAGTAAGTAGTGAATTAAGACGGTCATGAATTGGTTTGTAGATTGTCTAAGTGTTTAGACATAGCAATGTTTTGCTGAAACGTTCATGAGTACTTCTGAAATGGAGATTTGAGTACTGGATTAATCCCATGCTCATTTGAATTACTTCATGGAATTTATCATGAGTAATTGTGAAACGATAATATTGTATAGTCTTAATACCGAGATATATGAGTTGTTGTTTATGAGTTGGTTGTGCATTGATAATACATAAACGCATCAGTAAGTTGATGTTATAAAATGTATTGTTGTGTATGATTGATGAGTAAATAGTAAAAGCATATAAGTCAAATTTTATCTGTTCCTTTTGCCTCAAGGGTTAAAAGCGATATCTTGGGCCCTCGATGATTTTGTATTGACTTATGTGCCAGACCCGATCAGGACTAAGTTGATGTGTTCAATTAAGTTCCTTGTCATACAACATAGAAATCAGGAAACAAACAGTTGGAAAATGAGAATCATTCTGTTCCATGTCATTTTTCCACACGATATCTTGTAGAATGGAGGATTATACGATCCCTTATCTTAAGGACACACAACTGACTAGGTCAGAGTTCGACAATAGCTTTTGAGAGCTACGATTGCCAATCAAATTCTGAAGTCGTACCCGCAATTATAGTTATTAGACTTATCCAAGTGGGAGACTGTTGGATAAGGTATCAAAGCCCATAACTATAATTGGTATGTACTTTATTTGATAGTAGCATGGTCCTTTTGGGTTACCTTCACTTTAGCAACTTGACAGGATGACATATGGAGAGAGAGAGAGAGAGGTTAATAAATGATTTATTAATATATTATGAGAATAATATATTAGAAATCATATTATTTAATTAGTATTTAATTGGAAATTAATTTGGAATTAATTTTGTGATTAAAGGAACTGATTAAAAGAATAAGGGTTGTTTTGCAAATCATTGGTAGTTGCAAAACTGGGTTGTTGGACTCCTTTAGAATGGAGTGGACGAAAAACTATAGGGAGGCCCTATAGATTTTTCCAAGGCTCCTAGAGGATTAGTCCATGGGTTGCTTAAGGCCTAAGCAAGAAATTAGGGTTTCCACCTGAAAACCCTAGTAGCCTCAGCTATTTAAAGACCTAAGACCTAGGGTTTTCAGCCAATGCTTAGAGCATAGAAACCGTAGCCAATTTTCTGCATATTCCATCCTCTCTCCTCTCATCCTCTTGCAACAAGTGTTTGTGAACCATTAGAGGTGCAACATTTGAGGCACTAAGCTTTCAAGAGCCAAGATCAACAAAGGAATTCTTATTATTAGTAGATAACAATCAAGGTAATCTTCTAAACCCTTTTCATATGTGAATTTAGAATTATATATGCTAGATCTAGGGTTTTGCTTTGGATTTCAATTTACATGTTCAATTAGTGAAAAACTTAGATCCAAAGTAATTAGGGTTGCATGATCACATATGGTGTTATTATGCTCAAAACCCATCATGTGGTACTTTAGGAAACTCACTAAGATTTATGATTATAGTTTATGTTTATGGTTTTAGGTACTTTCATTTTCAAAAGTAAGGGTTTGGCTTGATCGCATTGCATCCCATTGAGTTTTATTCTGCACTGAATGTTTACAAATTACTCTGATGTTTTGAGAATACTTTGACTTTGATCGTCTTTTGGAATAATGAATGAATAGCTTTAACTTATTTAAAATGATATTTCTACTTGGTATTTTTGGGACGTTATAATGTTAACATTTAATTCATATATCACTCCATATGTAAGGACATACAAAAAAATAGCCAAGATAACAAAGGCTAAAAATGTCAAACATCTAAATTAGCTCCAAACCTTTCAATCATTTCTATTAGCAACCTCTAACCAGCATCTAAAAGTATTCACATCGGACGTACAACAAAATACAACATCAAACTTGAATTTTATGTGAGACACATAATTTTTTTTACTCGCAATAAATTTTATAAATTAACATTACATAAAATTTAACTCTATTTAGACAAAAATTATATAACTTCAATATTGCACTTTAAACCTTAATAACATATCATAGTGTAAAGTATGTTGTATGAAATGTATCATGTACAACCTGACCCAAGTCCTCACACTCTCAACACCGCTGCTCCAAGCAACATACACACTCCTAGGAATTCATACCATATATGTTAGTCAATAATGGAAAGGCGGAGGGTCATCATATGTATCATGTGGCTCTATCATGCAATATGCCACAAGATACTATCACTACAATAAATGGTACAAGAACGTCTTACAAGGCCCCTAACCAATGACTGCATGTACTAGTCCAAAGGTAATGAGCCAAAGACAAACTCTTAATGCAAAGAATTTCTAGAATTATTTAATGCCTCTCAATTTCACAAACTCTCAAGTCAATACCTCTCAAGGTCATCTCACCTTCTACCCAATGCATGGGATGCATATATGTACATGATTAGCTATCTAACTTGCACTAACTCTTAAGTGTGCAGTTTCAACAAAAGAAATAAATATATATCATGCATAACAACACACACTACCACTTATCATGTCAACTATAGTATTATCCATAATAATTCCATAATTATTAGTAAAACATGCAGTAGAAGAACAAACATATATAGGCATGTAATCATTATCAAATATCCATAACATATACGCTAACAAAACCAATAAGTACATATAGATACAATTAACTTGAAACTATTTTGTTTTAGCTTCAAAGTCTGGTATATCTACATGGCATAATAGATTAAGACATCCCTCTAGTCATGTCTTGGATGTTTTAAAGAAAGATTTTAGTATAAGTTATGAGGACTCTGCGAGATCTTTGTCACATGGCAAAACAAACAAAACCCTTTTCCATTGAGTGACCATAAAACTGCAACATTGGGCGATATTGTTCATATAGACGTGTGGAGTCCGTATAGGGTACCAACTATTGACGGGTTCAGATTTTTCTTGATTATTTTACAAGATCTTCTTTGGTATTTTTACATAAAAATAAATTTAATATTTTAGCAAAGTTACAAACGTTTTATAATTTACTTTAAATTGGTTTGAGAAAATCATTAAGATTGTAAGGTTCGCTATTTTTTTATGGAAAAATGTATACTTCATCAGACTACATGCATATATACTCCTTAGTAAAATGACATTACTAGAAGAAAACATCGATCATTTACTAAATGTTACTAGATCATCGTTGTTGCAAAGTGGACTTTCTTTAAAGTATCAGAGTCATCTTGTACTTACAATAGTCTATCTTATTAATCGAACTTCTAATGTGTTAAAAAGAAGAACTCCCTTTGAAATGATTTATGATAGAATACCATCATCATGTCATTTATGTGTATTTGGAAGTCTTTGTTTTCCCATAAAATTTAATTTACATGATAAACTTGAATCAAGAGCTGAAAAATGTGTGTTTATATGATACTATAGTTTTAAAAATAGATATGAATTTTTATGTTTGGAAAAAAATATTATTATTCTCTAAGGATTTAAATCTCTATGAGCATCTTTTTCTTTTCTAAGAGTCCTCGATGGTCTTGGTGGAGGATCATCTTATAAAGGTTGCTCGAATTTTCATTGATATAAGTGTCCCACTGTTTCTCGGTGATGATAGTTATAAGTTTAATAATGGAAATTATCTTCATATGGGTAATCTAAATACTCCTAATACAAATTCTAAGTCTGAACTTTGAAGTCCTAATAGACCAACTTTGTTAAGTTTTGATAAGTGTAATGTTGATGGCTCAAGTCGAGACTCTGTTTATGACTTGGATTTCTTAGTTGAGAATCTGGAATACTTGCATTAGGAGGGACGACATGTTGATAAGAATAATTCTTCTTTTAAAAATAATCGAGTTGAGGGAAATGTGTCTGTTAAATCTTTGATTTCTCAGATGAGAATTTGGAATACTTGCATTAGGATATATGACATGTTGATAAGAATAATTTACAATATGAAAAGAATCAAGTTGAGGGAACTATGCCATGAAATCTACTCCTACAACAGTTGGTACAAGTATTTATTAAGGAAGTGCTAGAACGTCTTATAAGGTTCATAGTAAATTGGATGATTTTATTTTATAATGAAAATATAAATATGGAATTGAAAAATTGGTTAATTATTCATTTCGAGTATGGAGGTAGAGCATTATTAAGCTTGTATAGTTGTTAAGGGTTATTCATAAAAAAAGTGATTGAGTATGGTGATATGTTCTCTCTAGTTTCCAAATTTGTTACAACTTGGTGTTTGCATACTCTTGATGTTTGTAGTAATTGGAACATGTATCAGCTTGACATTAATAATGTTTCTCTATATGGTGAACTTGAAGAAGATATTTACATGTGTCCACCTCCGGGTTATTTTACAAAATCTGATACTAGAGTGTGTAAATTAAGAAAATCTTTATATGTGCCAAAACAAGGCCCTAGAGAATATAATGAAAAGTAGATTTCTTTTTTAACCGAATACATATTTATTCAAAGTAAAAGTGATCATTAACTTTTTACCTTAACAATATCTAATTATTTTGTTTCTTTGTTAGTATATATTGTTGATATAATATTGACAGGAAATTCATATTTTGAAGTTGAGAATGTTCAATATTTTCTAAAAATTATGTTTTAAATCAAAGATTTACGACATGACCATAGGCAAGTCACGATGTAACAAGCTAAATTGATGAACACATATCTGGAGGATTAGTTAGAATGCGACTTGTATTTGGTCACAATGTGACAAGGGCTACAACCCAAGCCCATGAACTTTTAGGTTTTCATGCGTATTTAAGAACCCCAAAAATCGGATTTAGGGTTCATTTCTCAGCCTCCATCTCTCTCAAACCTTAGAAACCCTAACCATAGTCGATTTTGGTGGTTTTGGCTCATTTTAGTGGTTTTGGTGCTCTTTAAAGGAAGTAGAAGGAGAATTGGTGTAAGGATCAAGTAGGCAACACTTTCTTAGCTTTGATATCACCTTCTGGACCATTTGTAAGGATTCAAGCTTCGAACTTTATGGTTTATTCTCTTATATCTAAACTGTTTTAGTCCCTTTTGGTTCATGCTTTTGATTTGAGTGAATGGATGGAATAAAGTTGGTAACTTTATGGTCCTCCAAAGTCCCTAGAGAATCATAGCTTATGGATCTAAGAATTGGGTGTGGATTGTGAACCTTTCATGAGTTTTAGGTCATTTTCTTACCTTTTGACCTAGGTTGGGTAGAGCAAATGCATGGAGCATTCATGTCTATAAAGTTGTCATTTATATGAACCTCTGGAGTCCCTTCAATCTTTCTGGAAATTTGGAGTTGAAGACTTAATGGATTAAGGACTCAAACCATTAAGATTTTGCCTCATAAAGTGGTTAAGTCATGACATGAAAAATGTCACGACATGAAAATGGAGGATCCCTCGATTATCTTATCATGTTAGGGTTCACATTGTGATGCCTGCAGAGTGAGTTGTCTGTAACCGAATTGGCTGAGTTGGTACGAGACTGAGTTGGAATCAGGCTAAGTGCATTCTCATGATGTGACCAAGGGTTGGTCACGACATGAGGGTCAATTTTTAGTAATGTTGGCTATTGACTTTTACTTTGACCATTGACTTTCAGCATGGGTTGACTTTTGGTCAAACTAAGGGTTTTGGAGTGTAAACTGAGAGGGTACTCTTTGTTGTTGTTTGGTGCCTTGTAGCATCAAACTTTGTTGGGTAAGAGATGGGGTGCTCAGCTACTACTTGCAAGGTGAGTCTTCTCACTATACTTGTCTGTGTGGTAGTATACGTATGCTGACCAGCTAGATCTTTTTTGTTGATTTCTGTTATATGTGAACTAAGTTGTTGTTAACTCCTAGACTGTTGTGAGTCTATGGGTCTGTTGATAGTCCCCAGGCTTTCTGATAACCCATGAGGTGTGTTATTAATCCACAAGGCATCTTGTTAGCCCATTAGGACCGCTGACAGTCCCCAGAGTTGTTGATAACCCAAAGATGATTATTATATTGTGTTTTATGCTATATTTTAGGGAACTGGCTAAGCTTTGTCCTTACAGTTGTGGATTAAATATTTTGTAGGTATTTATTGGATTATAAAGGTGGGACTGTACACACACATCTACAATTTTATGATTCGAGATTCCACTTTGTATTCATTACAACTATGATTCCTGAATATTGGGTTATGAACAAATGGGTTGCCCTGAATGTAATTTTGTAAAAATGGATGTTTTATGATTTTAAAAATGGAAAAAGTTAGCCTGGGAATTTTGGTATGTTACTACTTTGGAACTCTTACTTGAGTATGGTCTATTATGGTGTAAATATATTAACACACCATTAGATTTATCAACCATGCTTAGTAATAAAGGTGTTAATGAAAAGATAATTTGTTAATAAATTTCATAGGATATTAGCAGGTTATTGGTAAATTAATTTTTCTCACTAACATACAACATGATATTTCTTTTTCATTTCAGACATTAAGCATGTTCATGCACTCTCCTAGAAAGTCTCATTTAGAACTTGTTATTAGAGTGCTTAGGTATTTGAAACTTAATCATGGTAAAATGATTACAATTAGAAAAACTAATAATAGAAACCTAATTGCACATGTTGCTGCTGAATGGGAAAGATGTTTAAGTTCACGAAGATCCGTTACTGGTTTTTGAGTGTTTTTGAGAGAATCCTTAGAATTCTGGAAAAGTAAAATACATGACACATTGTCATGATCTTCCGTTAAGGTGGGATATAGAGATTTTGCCTCTATTACATGTGAAATACTTTAGATTACAAAGCTTTTGAGATATTGAATATGAAAGTTCATTGTCCTACTAAAATTTGGTGTGATAACAGATCTACGATTCAGTTAAGTTTGAATACTATTTTCTATAAAAGGACCATGCACATAGAAATTGATGTACACATGGTTTAGGAAAAAGTGTTAGACGGAATTGTTAAAGTTAAAAACATTGCATGTAAGGAACAAGTTGTTGATGTGTTTACAGTCTTTAAGTGGAATCCAAAATTCCTACTTGTCTGAGAAATTGATAATGTTTGACCCTTGCCTAAGTTGAGATTTGTTAGAAAATGGTGTTTATAGTCACAACAATTGGTAATATTACTATTAATAGTAGGGTCCTTTTGGGTTACACGTAAGGACATAAATAAGCAATAAATGACATGGGAAAATTATAGCGACTTGACTTGTTAATTAATTAATAGTATTGAAATAATTAAATGAAATTTAGAAGTTTTGGAGGATTAAAAAAGATAAATACACAATCAGATAATTACCATTTATAGGGATAATTATTAGGTGACTAGATAAATATCTTTTAAGGGTTTAAAACCTACCCTATAAATGGAGAGGTCAATGGTCGGATTTTGATGATGAATTTTCACAAACCCTAACCAAGAAATCGGCAGCCTCGATTTTTTCCCGAAACCTACTAGATCCTGCCCCCACGGCATGGTGGCTTTATGGTTGTGGCGCGACATCATAGGTTTTCAGTCTTAGGATTTTTGGTCCTCGTTCAATGTGTTTATTCCATGGGTTGATGTTGGATTTTTTTTTCTGAGTGACTTAGGTGCGACTATGAAAGAGGAGTTCTACCTTGGACTCTAAGAATTCATCAAGCAATCAAAGATCTATGAAGGTCTAAACGACTACAAAAGGTATGTATTCTTGCATAACAAAGTTGAAATAGACAAGTTGTTCGTAGATTAGGTTTGGGCCTATTGAGGATAGAAGAATTTTTGCATCCGTTGTTATAACACAACAGTGGTATCAAATCCTACTGTTCGCATCTATTGCACTTTAGGTTATAAATTCTTGTGTGTTTAATTGAGTTTCCATGCTTAGATCTGATCTAGATCCTAAATTTTAAATCAGTCTTAAATGTTTTAGAAATTAAACTATATAAAAACGATAATCATTGAAATGTTCTCTCGTCCTCGCGGCGCGGTAGGTCCTCCCACACAGAGCAGAGGGTCTGATCATAATTCGAGTTTAGTTCTGGACCATAACGTGGTGTGCTTATCTCCATAGCGTGGTGCCACTATTCATAAATCACTTTCGTTTATAAAAATACTAGTTGTCCTGTTTTTCTGCCCCTTAAGATATCTGCCTCGATTTAGTTCAACATGCAAATTTGTCAATTTTACCATAATTGGAAAACATTATGCAAATTAGCTTAATTAGTTGATTAATTAATTAAAATTCAAAGAATAAAAAATTGTTGATTAAATGCTTTTTTATTTTTTAATTATTGGCATTACATCCTCACATATCCCATTCGAATTAATAGACATAAAATTTAAATGGTTTAAATTATGTTATACATATGCTAAAATTGTATTATATATATATATATATATATATATATATATATATATATATATATATATATATATATATATATATATATAGCATAAAAGTATGAATATTGCGTCCTTGCATGTTTGAAAGTATTGTCAGTCTCATGATGACTAGGCTCACCTACTTTAAATCCTGAAAGGAGGGTTTAAGGAGGTCTCTCTAATACCTACTGAAGTCGGCTCTTAATTAAGTAGCATTTAGTGCTAGTTACCCTCACCACCTTCTTGTGTTTTTTAGTAGAGTTACCAAAATGGTTTAATAGGGGCATATAGCTAGTTAAAAGTATTAACTAAAAGAATTAAAACAAAATCCCGTTTGACAATAATGAAAATATGAATCTTATGCTTCCCCTGGAAACTACGACTTGTCGTATATTCTTCTTGGTGCATGCATGTGTGGTTTACTGGTACGTCAAATACGAATATTATCGGAAAAAGGTATATGGTAATCATGATTCTCAAGCGTTACTAGAGTCGAGTATCATTGTAGCTTTACGTGGTCGATTCACCATTTAGATTCATGATCCTCGGCTAATCCAGTCATGAATGCTAAATGGGCAAAAAAAAGATATTAACATGCTATTGACATAGTGTCAATAAATCTTGTAAGATCTAGGAATGTCACAACTAGCATTTTTAGCTAGGAAATTCTATTCTAATATAAACATCATCCATTGTAAAATCCTATACTCTAAGTGAATACTATACTCTATTCTCATTCAAATATATCTCATATGCTCAAATAAGGGTTGGAAACCCTAGGAATCCCGACTCAAGTTCTTTATGGACAAGGATTCTCTTATTGGGCCTAAGGGATCAATAAACTTTCAAATCGACTATTTGGGGCTCTACTTGGACCCACAATCATGGAACTAGATTTTTTTGGGCCATGAGGGCCTAAAATAATTCATTTCTATCTCTAATAGGCCTTGTTGGGCCATAAGATCCATTTCTTTTATGCCATTTTGGGCCGTGAGTTACCCACAAGGGCCCAATGGGCCGAAAAATGCTTGGAGCTTCACAAAATTTCGAACAAGGCCAAGGTTAGGCCCAAATCATTTCATTCTTATTACTCTATCCCAAATCTCGGCCCAACTCAAAATTATACAAAAAAAAAGAGAAAAGAAGAAAAATCTTGCTTATGACACCTCATGTTTGCATGGTGGATATCCATGCAAACATCACCTCAATCTTCTTATCCTCCATCTTCTTCTAAATTCGGCCAAACCCTTCATTCCCCACCATTTTCATTTCCTCCAAACACTCTCAAGAAGTCTCTAAAGAACTTATCCTCCTTCCTCTTCATTTTTGAGTTTTGGTGTGTGGTTTCAAGAGGAGTTTTCATCAAAGATCATCATCATTGGTAAGATCTCACAACCTAAATTGATTTGCTACATCTTTAAACTCAAATCACTCCTCTTACCACCTCAAATTCGTGACCATGCTCCCTAGAACTCATCAAGATTCGAAGATCACTTCAAGAAGCTAGCTAGAGTCATAACTTACACCACCTTCTACTTATCTTCATCAAAACCGAAATCCAAACCCCAAGGTGAGTTCATACCCCCTTGTTTTTGGTTTTTACTTGTTTTTGGGGGAGAATACTGATAGATTTTTAGCCATAAGAACATCCTATGTGCTCATACAAACCCTAATGCTTGGATCTAGGTTTCTCTATTGTACATGCAATTCATCCAAGACTATAAACCCTAGATCTAATATATGATAATCAATACAACATATGAATTAGGGTTTAGATCATACCTTGATTGTTATGTAGTAATATCAATCTCAAATCCTCTTTGTAATGACTTTAGAAAGCTTAGAGTCACAAATGTCACTCCTCTAATGGTTCACAAACACCAAGAGCAAGAGGATGAAGAGGAGAAGAGAAGGAGGCTGCGCAAAACGTGTGGAAACCCTAGAGAACAAGTTCACCACGTTTTTGGGGCTTAAGGGTTCTTTAAATAGTGAGGCTATTAGGGTTATCTAACAAGGAAACCCTAATTTTGATGCTTAGGCCCTAAGCAACCCATGAACCCCTTTTTAATAAGCCTTGGACGATTTCTAATGGGTTTCCCCATAGAATTCGTCCAACCTTATATTATAAGGTAATCCATAGCCCAATTGCAATTATCTTATAATTACAATTGCAGTCCCTTAAGTTGAATTAATCTCTTTTAGCCACAAACTTAATTCTTATTAATTCTTGACTAATATTAATTAAACAATATGATTTCTACTGTAATATATTATTCTCATAATATATTAATAAATCATATTTAATCATTTCTCTCCATAATTCATCCTATCAAGTTGCTTTGGTGAAGGCAACCCAAAAGGACCATGCACCATCGGGTCAAGTACATACTAAAATAGTTATGGACTTAGACACTAATCCAACAGTCTCCCACTTGGATAAGTCTAATAACTATTCCACGTATGACTTTAGATCCTGATCTGCAATCGTAGCTTTCTTAAGCTGCTGTCAACTCTGATCTTATCAGATACACGTGTCCTTTAGATAAGGGATCATATATTCCTCCATTCTAGATATCGTATCGACTGAGACATGGATCTAAATCATTATCTCTGTCTATGTGCTGTTTCCCGAATTCAGATTTATGACGACTGACAACAGACTACAATTGAACACATCAATTTAGTCCCGGCTTGGCCAAGCGCTTAGGTGCCATCACTAAATCATCGAGGGGCCCACATATATCGCTTTCACCCTACTTTTGATAAAAGGAACAGATAAACTTTGACTCAATGCTCGCTTGCACTCACTCACCGAATCACACACAATAATATGTTTTATAACACCAAATTACTGGTGCGTTTACATATTATCAATATGCAACCGACTCGCAAGATACAACTTACACATCTCGGTTTCAAGAATATAAAATGTTATCGTCTCACTAATCACTCGTGATAAAATCCATGAAGTGATCCAAGTGAGCGTGGGTTTAATCCAATGCTCAAATCATATTCATAAGCACTCATGAACGTTGCAGCAAACATTTGCTTATGTCTAATGCTCTTTAGACAATCCACCAATTCACGACAGTCTTCATTCATACCTACTTCCAACATATGAACGACTGTGGCCCGTTCGAATAATTTGACTGTTCTTAACCAATTAAATTATTCAAGAAGTCAAAACATGCAAAGTGAAACACAAGAATAATACTAATCCCATATGGTCTCAACCTTTGAGTAAAAATAAAACACCTTTTATTTATCACCATATCGATTACTCATTATTTGTCGTTTCGGGTAATCAACTTCTTACTTGAATTATTACCATACTTGTTCCCATGCTCTTAGCATGCACACAATTTTTACCTATGGTTCTTACTTTGTGAAATAGATCAAATGAACACATTACCAATCATACTCATTTCACAACTCCCAATCCTTTCTACAAGAGAAAGAATATCAAATTCTTGCCACTTATAGAATATGTTAGATTCTAACATTTTATGCAATGATTCTTTTGTAATGTCACTGCACTAAGGTCACAATGACTATTGCCAATGAATTACAAAGCTCTTTATCGAAAATTGTTACAAGACAATTCCATAGATGTGACGTCTCTCACTCAAAGTACATTCCTTTGAACATCCTTCTTGCATAAAAGTTTCTAATCTAGACATAGATTCTTAATATCTAACTCCCAATATGGAAACATTTCCATATTTTCCATACGACAATTCATTCTTAATAGAATCTTATCTATTCATAATAATGTCGATATGGTCCATCCAATATCATACTTCCAACTACTCACAAGCGACCAATCATCGGCGAACTTTGGATTGTCCTTTAATAGTTGTTTTAATTATCTTAGTCAAAACGATTCTTGTCCTTTTTCCTTCTAAATGCGCTAGACATTTTGAAAATTTTAGAATGGTCAAATCTTATAGCATTTGCAATCATTCATATACCCGAAGCGTATAGGACATGATGCATAATGTGTTACATGAAGATTTAATACTTTATCAATCTTCTGCCATAATATTTTATGTGCTACGTTCTCACATTTCGAACGATGAAGAGGAATGTCGTAATCATAATCGAAATTGAAGAACACATTATGTATCTTTGACTAAAAATATTAACATTCCACAACCTAAGCCTTTAGATTTGAAACGAGGCATAATATTCTCTCCCTTAATTATAGCAAAACAACTATTCAACCCTTACAACTTTGCAAAGTATGACTCTTGTTTTCAATAATTAATATTGCTAACTTGCAACACTTGCTTTAATAATCATACAATCATAACATTTATGCTCCCACTATCATGATGATTATTTTAAACATAACGCTTATGCTCCCACTAGCTTTGACATGTATTCAGAAACAACTTAACTTTCAGAAAAACAATGCCTATTGAATTTCTTTAAGTTAATATTTCTAATACCCAATGCTTTGATAATCTTTTATCAAGGCTTCTTGAACTTATACACTTCTCATTTAGATAGCTCATATGTGTGTCTAAATAATTAAGACTAATTGCCAAATCTCACAATTCGAATCATGGAAAGGGATACCGTAACCATAATCGAATCCGAGAATACAATTTCACAATCACTATCTTCTTAAAATCTCTATTAGTGAAAGCATTTCCTCACAGTCATTTTCATGAAGGAGGGAATCTTATGACACTTAGATTTTAATGGTGTATGTGTTCCTATCCATGTGAATTTGTGAAAAACAAAGTTTACGACAAATTCGAACTCATATGGACCGAACTTTCTTAATCTTGATTTCTTGCCTTATGGTAACATGGCTGCCCACCATGTCTTCCAAGTAGTTAAGCAGCTCACCCTTTCCCATCAATGTACTTTTCATTGATTAAGGTCCTTGCCTTTTATGCACTCAAATGAGAACTCATAGAACTCATATGCATAATTAACTCGATTGGAACGGCACAGAAACAAGATAATGTCAACACGATAGGTTGTAAACCTCAACTCGTGTGCTAGTGATGATCGATAAGGTTTATTCTTGATTAGTTCTTGAAACTTTTCAAGGCCATTAAGACTCCCACTGACTCCTTGACATATAAGATTCTTTTGTCAATGAGCATTTCTTGACAAACAAATATTCAAGAGTTAGTGTAGCTTTTATCAAGACAAAACACTTCATAAATTGGTCTTAGTTGGTTTTTGTCTTATCCAAGACATCACAACTTTCCACATTTGATGAATGTTATCAACCTTCCTAATACTTGTCACTCAATGTCACTATCTTAACTCTAAGATTTGGTTTTGGAACGAAGTATGATTGACTTCTTGATTTAACCATTTCTTCAATTCTCGATTCCTCTTCTTAGACATACAATTGCACAGAGACTCACTTAGAGGATCAATTGAGATATGGTTCTTAATCATTAAGACCTATCATAAAACATAATAAAAGGTACTCTCCCTTCTTCTTAGAATAGAGAAACTTTTATCTTTCTGCCTACTTGACTCTTCTTATTCGTTCTGCTATTGATTTAAACTCTTTTCAATCAACTAAGAATCACACTTAATCTCATAATTGTAATGATATTTACTTAACCTTAGTAAATCATGACGAATATCTTTGTTACTCTTGTGGTGGACTTGATCAACACACAACTTTGTGTACTCGATCTCCTAGTCCTTCACTTGACACTTTGTCCACGACTTAGTCTAATTTCCAAATATGAAATTTCTCATTCATCGTGCAACCAAGTTGCATGATTCCAAGTTTCTGTCCAATTGAAACTTGGGCGATGAGAAACTTTCCCTATTTGGTAAATTCTTGACCTTTCCACAAATAACATAATTAAGAATCCCATCCATTCGTTGTAGAAATATGCAAACATCAATTTTTCATAACGATTTCATTGCAAAGAAATAAATAAATACGTCAAACGAAATTTATTTTATTCATAAAAGCAGCGGAAAACATTTGTCCTTACAATGCAAAATCAACTAAAAAACTATGTAATCAAATATTCCTAACAACTCTATTATAACTTTCTAAGCTCAAATCTAATCTTCGAATCCATGCAATCGAGATCCATTTCTTCGTGATTAGATTCATCTTGCTCTTTCATCAAGCTTCCTCTCTTTTCACTGATCCTGCAGAACATTCAAATGTAATCTTATCACATTACGTATTAAGAATCAAGGAATAGGAACTTAATGGAGTTAGATAGCGGATTTTACCTGAAGCACAACCATACTCTTTGACTCTCCCATCTTCTGGACTCTTCAGGCTCTCAGGGCAGACTTGTATCCAACGCCCTTTCTCTTGGCAGCAAACGCAGGTCGGTTCTCCTAGAACGTCCTCGGAAGCATGGTTGGTTGATTTTCCTAACAAATATGCTCCATTGCTTTACCAAATCATTTATGATTCAGCAGCAATGAGCATCTAAGTTAGGTCAATGAGGTTTTCGTCATGATCCATCATATAATACTTTCTTTTGAACTCATTATATGATTCGGGAAGTGACTGCATAACCCAGTTCACAGCCAACTTATCCGGGAATGACGCACCCAACATTATCAACCTATCGATGTGTGATTTCATTCCTAGAACGTGGGCACACACGAGTTTACCATCTTCATGTTTCATTTCCAATAGGGCTTTAGTGACATTGAACCTTTCAATTCTTCGATCTTGTGGGTTAGGGAGAATAACGGGAGGAAGTGGAGGAAGTGAAGCATGATTTCTTGTTCCTCGATCGAATCATGGAATATCATCTTCATGTGGAAAGCTTGTTCCACGGGATTTGGGAAGACCATAGTTGTCGTACTTTGACATCTACAAAACGGGAGAAAACAAATTCAAGTTAGTTGATCGATTGAGTCCTTAATAAATCACCCACATGCGATATTAAGGCTAGGACCCAACACAATATTCCACAACTCGGGAGAGGGATGCCGTAACCCAAATTGCAGAACATTTGAAGGTAAGCGAATGACGATTCACTAATTTTCCACCATGAAAAACGAAAAACAGATTAAGTCTTAAATGTATTGAAAACTCATAGATCCTTTGAGATTCATTGAACCTTTTCAATGGCATGTTTAAATCTCGATATGCCCCTCTAGTTTGGAACTGGGATGCCGAGGATCACAAAGCGGGTGTGAACTCATTATATTTAACATTCCTAAATTAAACTTTTAATCAACTTTTAAATTCCAAAACTTGAGGGGAAGTTTTGAAACATTTCAAAACATTAGGGTTTAGAATTTAAATATTCCAAAATCAAACTTTTCAATCAAAATTTAAATTCCAAAACTAGAGGGCAAGTTTTGAAACCCTTTTCAAAACATTAGGGTTTCAACTATTTAAATTTCAAAACAAAACTTTTGAATTCAAATTTAAACTATAAAACCTAAAGGGGAAAAATTTAAACTTTTCATAACACACGGATCAAAGAACAAATAATATAAATTAAACAATTTATTTTATCATTATCTATACTTGACCTAATTTCAATTTCTTGCAAAGTAAGTTACCCAATTAATACAAATAATCAAACTTTATCATATAAGGAAGTTATTATCTAATTAATTGGTAATTATCTTTTTTTTAATCAAGGATATACTCATAAATATGTATAAAATCAGATTTTAATGATCTAAAACAGATAAGGCAAGTATCCATGAGTAAAACAGCAAGAAATCCCGAAAATAGCTCCATCTGACACTCGAACTCGCCGAGTACCACACTGGACTCGCCGAGTTGAGGCCTACTCGCCGAGTACATCAGGCAGGGAGCTCAAAAAACGTTTTTGCAACTTGAACAAACACATAAGTCATCAATACAATAGAAACCAATCAAGTCTCGGATACCATTGATGGGTTTTTAGCCATAAGAACATCCTATGTGCTCATACAAACCCTAATGCTTGGATCTAGGTTTCTCAATTGTACATGTAATTCATCCAAGACTATAAACCCTAGATCTACTATATGATAATCAATACAACATATGAATTAGGGTTTAGATCATACCTTGATTGTTATGTAGTAATATCAATCTCAAATCCTCCTTGTAATGACTTTAGAAATCTTAGAGTCACAAATGTCACTCCTCTAATGGTTCACAAACACCAAGAGTAAGAGGATGAAGAGAAGAAGAGAAGGAAGCTGCCCAAAATGTGTGGAAACCCTAGAGAACAAGTTCACCACGTTTTTGGGGCTTAAGGGTTCTTTAAATAGTGAGGCTATTAGGGTTATCTAACAAGGAAACCCTAATTTGGATGCTTAGGCCCTAAGAACCCATGAACCCCTTTTTAATAAGCCTTGGACGATTTCTAATGGGTTTTCCCATAGAATTCGTCCAACCTTATATTATAAGGTAATCCATAGCCCAATTGCAATTATCTTATAATTACAATTACATTCCCTTAAGTTTAATTAATCTCTTTTAGCCACAAACTTAATTCTTATTAATTCTTGACTAATATTAATTAAATAATATGATTTCTCCTTTAATATATTATTCTCATAATATATTAATAAATCATATTTAATCCTTTCTATCCATAATTCATCCTATCAAGTTGCTTTGGTGAAGGCAACCCAAAAGGACCATGCACCATCGGGTCAAGTAGATACCAAAATAGTTATGGACTCAGACACTAATCCAACAATTACAAGTTGCTTTGTGTAGATCTATGTGTATATGCAAGACTATGTGTGTTTTCCATGGATTAATTGGTGATTATGTGTTGATTACTTCACTAATCTAAAAATATGTTAAGAAACTTGAAGTGTATCACTAGGATCTTCAAATGAAACATGAGAAAAGTATGTTTTATCTCATATAATACACGTAAACTTGTAGATCTGGGATTTGTATACTTGATATAGCAAAAATGAGTGATGGGTTCAAAGATCTATAAACTAAACTCACAAAACAGCCCTTGACAGAAACGTTTTGGTCCATTCTCAGACTGTTTTTACCCTCCAAATGGAAGTATTTTTAAAAACTGTTTTACATGGATACATTTCAGATTTATACCTTTAAAATGACTACTCTCACGTTTTCATACGATTTTTCTACAATTTTTGGCGAATTTTACAAAACTGCCTATCATATTTGAAATAATTTCGGACCAACCTGTGAAGATGAGTAATTTCACACTAGTCTGAGGCCATCAAAAATTATGAGAAATATTGTGAACAAATTAGACAAAATCTCCAAACTTCCAGAATTTACGGATCCAAATTTCGACTTACGATGAATTTTCTACAAATTTTCTAAAACCTAGGTCAGAAAAGCCAAAAACCAGAAAAATGTGTATTTTCACAAAAACCAAGCCAAAAATGATATTTTTGACGAAAATGGGTTTAAAATGTTATTTTTATCACAAAGTAGTCATTAACACAATTTTTTAACAAAATTGGAGATTAAAGTGTTATTCTTACAAAAATTGGGCCTTAATTGTAAATTTTTGGCTTATTGGGCCAAGAACGTCATTTTTACAAAAAGTGGGCTTTAGATATCAATTATGTAAATAATCAAGCTAAAATAAACAAAACAATAACAAACGGGTTAAAAACGATATTCATATCCTTATTGGGCCTAGAAATAATATACATGTTTAGTGGACCTTAGTGTCCTTTTACATGTATATTGGGCTCGGGATAGGTATTCATATCCTTATTGGGCCTGCAAATAATATACATGTTTAGTAGACCTTAGTGTCCTTTTACATGTATATTGGGCTTAGGATAAACATTCACATTCCTTTTGAGCCTGGAAATAAAAGACACGTATAGTGGGCCTTAGTGGTCCACTTACATGTTTATTGGGCCTGGGAATGGGTTCTATATGCATTCTTTTTTTTTTTTATGATATTTTAGTAAATACTTGAGCCAAAACCAATGATAAACCAACAAGTGGATTTAATTTGATCATTTTCTAGGTTATCGGGCCTTAGTGGCCCATTTTTATGTGTGAGAGGTCATGTATATGTTTATTGGGCCTCATTGACCCATTAACATGTGCGACGGACCTTGGATACTATTTGTGTGCTATTTGGGCCTGTAAATACTTTACATGTGAATTGAGCCTTAGTTGTCCTTTTATATATATTTCGGGCCCATGTTATATAATCTCATTCCATTTGGGTCTTGAAATGATTTACATGTTTAGCGATGCCTTAGTGGTTCACTTACATGGATCATTGGTCCTGGAATGAGTTTATACCTTTTTCTTCGCATAAATTCGATTAAGGATCTAGCGAGTTTTTGTCGGTTGGCACCTATTAAGTGTACGATCATAGCATGTAGTTATAACCAGAGTCTCTTGGAGGGAGAACGGGGATTTGTGTATAGATCTATACGGGGATGACACCCCACACCTCAGTTGTTCGCTACAGTTAGGCTAACTCAGTCTAGGGTGACGAAAACCTTATAATGACAGTCAAAACCGGCGTCCAAAGATGCCAAGACAGGCCAAATTGTCATTATTTAGTATGGTTATGACGGCTCGCTTAGAGGAATTAATGTTATGAAGTTTACGGAAGACCATTTTTCTTACAGGCAACGTCGGGTTGTCTGGGAACATTCTCTTTACATGCTCTTACATTATCTCTACATTTTCTTTATCGTTTTAGTCAAATAAACAATAACATACATGCATTAATACAAGATCTAACACAAACACACTAAACAGTTTTCAGAAAATGTCGGATTTTCTGGTGGCTTTCAAAATTATACAAATCATTTTCACAAACATGCTTATGAACTCACCAACATTTTTATGTTGACCGTTTTCAAAATAACTTGTAATCTCAGGAAATCGTTGAAACAGGATGAACAAAACAAACTAATGGATATTGTGTTATATTTTGTTTCATCATACTCTTACTATCTTGGCATGTAATATTCAAATACAATACTCGATGTAAACAATGAATGTTATAATATTACATGTGTGATGATGATGATGTTATGTTTCAATTATATTCACTGTAATGATATTTCAAGATGAAGTCACGCACAAGCCCCCGGACGTTTCCGTCGTCTGGTTCGGGGGTGTGACAGATTGGTATCAGAGCATTGTTTATAGTGAACTAGCATATCTAATCATACAGGATATGCAACTGTAAATACAATGGGACTAAACAACTCTGAACATAATAATTAAAATACATACCTTTGTGTGCATTTTAGAATAATAACACAACAAGAACAATAAAAGTCTTTGGAGGATTTGAACATCGCTATTAAACTCGGGCAATTATGTAATCGTATTGGGGGTGAATGTGGCCTGATCAACTACATTCATTCAAAATACGACAAACATGTGTTCGGGAGTAATTGTGATGGACAATGAATCAAAAACTTACTATTTAACTATCCAAAGAGCTTATAGAACCAAACCTAAACCAAATTAAATTACTATAGGAGTAATTAGTATGCTATTTGTTTCTAGTATTTATACCCCTTCATGCAATACACTATAGACGATTATTATTAGCCAGGAAACCCCTATCTCCCTAGTAAGGGAGTAACAGGGTGGCTCGACCCATAGGAAGACCCAGAAGGAGACTCAAAGGAAGAATCACAGGAGGAACACGAAGTAGAACTTGCAAATGGACCCGCCGAGGTAATAGTGGACCTCTAAGAGAAAGAGCTAGAGGGCAATGGTGATGATGACTCGGATGCAGAATCCGATGTCATCAATTCTCCATGTAGGGCCAGAGTACCGACTTATCGTGTGGGACCCGATGACCCCATGCCCCCTTAGGCACACAATATTTGGAGATAAAGTCACCAGTAGGGGATACAACCACACTAGGGTAGGAACCAAGGTCTCTCCGATCATTAGCCATAGAGGACTAGCTGACCGGGCCCTCCCAGTCATGGTCCGGCGCACCTAAGGTATTGATAACCAAGCTCAGGACACCCCAAATTGAACGGAACAAATGTGGTTTGCTATTGAGAGAGATGAGAGGCAAACACAGGAAGTGAATGGAGACTCTCGAGCGAGACAGTTAGTTTGGGAAGTACGACTACGAGATACCGAGCAACAAGTAGCTCGTCTCCGAGGTGCATCCACTTCATCAACACCACCACCAGACACTTTCTGCCACAATTAGGATCAAACTTTTCTTTCCCCCCCCCCCCCCCCCCTACTATCCAACATGACTCTCTTTCGTGTACTAAGATGGTACTTACCAATGGAACAATTATGTGCTATCTTTATTTCATATTACTACATAAATTCAATTATATGCACAACCGAACCCTCAAAACCGCTATATACTTAAGGATCTCGAAACCAGAACAACATATATACTCTAAGGATAGACGTGACGATCGTGCCAAATCTGTGATTACCTACTACCGCAAATACATCATAGGGATGTATATGGAAGCAGTGAGAATTATACAACAAGATGCAAAATTTATAGAGTACAACTAGGAATGACGATCATTACTTACGATCTGGATTATCAACGTGCAGCAGGAAAATGCCATCCCGCAAGAATAACAAGCACACCCGCGAGACACCGGTCGTGCAGATGGACTCTGCTACATTCCAAGTTGTTGTAACGACGGCAGTAACCGCTGCGATGGCGCAAATCAATGCAAACAACCCCAATGGAGGCGGGAACAACATTAACAACTCCAGACAAAGGAACGAACATGGAAACCAACAAGTGAAAACCTATCAAGGAACTCCAAACCCCAAGCTTAAGAGCAGGAAGCTGAGGTCTGGAAGTAAGAGAAAGGGACAACACACTCAAGGGTTCTCAAGGAAGCAACATGTTGTTGCTGTTCATGCGACCATGAACCCTATTATACCAACAACCAGGAGACCATATGCTGGAAGCCTTCCAAAATGCAACCAGTGCAAATTCCATCATAATGGAGCCTGCCGGGAGATGCATTGTAACAAATGCAACCGAAAGGATCACACCGCCAAATTCTGTAGAACTTATCCATGTCAGAATCGTTAGCCAAATGAAAACGACAACAATCACAACAACCCTAACAACAACACCAATGATGAGACCAGTCACACCTGCTATGGGTGTGGTGGAACTGGTCACTTCAGGCGTAATTGCCCCAAGGATAACAATCAAGGAGCAGAAGGATCGGAAATGGTCCTGACCTTGGATCAAGGCGAAGTAGTCCAAGACCCAACGGTTGTTATTGGTACGTTCCCACTTAACAACTCTTTCGCTTACCCTTTATTCAATAGTGAAGCTGAGTGAAGCTTCGTTAGTAACAAATTCGAGCACTTACTAAAACAACAACCCCAAAGCTAAGCTAAGCCTTTACGGTGGACATGGCCAATGGGGAAAAACCGAGTTAACCTAGGATATTTTTGTGGAGTACACCTTAACACTAAACAACCATTCATTTCAAATAAAATTTAATGCCATTAAATGTTAAGAGTTTTGATGTGATAATTGGCATGGTTGGGTTAAGCCCCCACCGTGTTGATACTATGTGTCGCGAGAAGGTCGTTTGCCTTCGCCTTCCCAATCATGAAACTCTAATAACCCATGGTGATAAACCTAACGTTAATCCTCGTCCTATCTCGTGCATCAAGGTACAGAAGTGCCTGCACCAGAAGAACTACGTTTTCCTTGCTCATGTTGTGGACAAGACCAAGGAAGAAGTAAGCATACAAGGTATTCCGGTAGCATGGGATTTTCCGAATGTATTTCCCGAAGAACTTCCGGGAATAACTCCAGAAAGAGAGGTCGAATTTCAAATCGACCTAATACCGGGAACCACATCAATTGCCAATTCACCCTATAGGTTGACTCCCGCCGAAAATTCACAAGTTATCCAGTCAATTGAGAAGAATTGTTGCGCAAAGGATTCATCGGACCAAGCTTCTCACCCTGGAGAGCTCCGATCTTGTTCTTCAAGAAGACGTATCCTTTAGAATGTGCATCGATTTTAGGAAATTGAATAAGATCACTATCAAAAACCGATACCCACTCCCTCGGACTGACGATCTATTTGGCCAGCTCCAAGGTGCTAGTTACTTCTCTAAAATACATCTAAGAACCGGTTATCATCAACTTCGAGTCTGAGAAGACGACATTCCAAAAACTGCCTTCCAAACTCGTCACGACCATTTCAAATTCATTGTGATACCCTTCGGTCTAACGAATGCTCCCACGGTATTCATGAACCTTACGAACCGAGTTTCCCAACCATTCCTAGTTAGCCTTTTCATTATTTTCATCAATAACATACTTGTCTGCCCACAAAGCAAGAACAAAACACTATCATCATCTACGACCAACCTTGAAAGCATCGAAGCCGGAGAATATCGCAGAAGAAGCACTGCATGGATGGATAAAACTCTCGAAGTCAAAAGACGAAGCTTATTGTTATAAGAGTTGAGTTGGGCGTTATCTGGGTGAACGTCGATAAGTTAACCCCAATCTGCCCATTTCCTGCTAGTACAGAAATCAAACAAGATGAAAAGGTTAACTTGGATCTATATCGAGGAGATCGTGAGACTCCATGAATTATCGGTATCTACTATCTCGGATCGAGATAACGGAATTTCTTCAAGACTTTGACAATCACTTTGGAGGGCTATGGAAAAATAGCTAGATATGAGCGTTGCTTACCACCTTCAAACCAATAGCCAAAGAGAACGGACCATTCAAACACTCGAAGTCATGTTCCGAGCCTGAGTGTTTGAATTCAGCAATTCATGGGATGCCCAGTTGCCCTTGATTAAATTCTCACGCAATAACAGGTATTGCACGAGCATCAAGGATGCTTTTTTCGAAGCTCTTTATGGTCGTAAATGCAGATCACTCGTCAGTACTATCACCAGACCAGAAAATCCATTCGCGAAACAACAGAGAAGATAATCCAAAGTCCGAACTCGACTTCAAGCATCATGAGACAGACAGAAGAGTTATGCTGACAAATGATGAAAACCTTTGGAATTCCAAGTCGAAGGCCGGGTACTAATGAATGTTTTTCCTTAGAAAGGAATGATTCGCTTTAGGAAACGAGAAAACTAAACCCGTGATACATTGGACTGTTCGGGATTCTTACTCAGATTGTTCCGAAAGCTTACAGGCTGCAGCTGCTAGTAGAGCTCAGCAATGTACACCCCGTGTCCCACGCCTAGAATTGGAAAAAGTGCCTATCAGGCAAAACCCTTAACATTCCTTTAAGAGAGATCGGAGTGAACAAGAATCTCCTGTTCGTCGAAGAACCAGTCGATGTATTGGATAAGGAAATAAAGCGTACAAAACAATGCCGCATTCCGATTGTGAAGGTTCGATGGAACACTAAGCGTGGATCGGAATTCACATGGGAAATGCAAAGATCAGATGAAGTACCTATACTCTTATTCATGAACCTATCTTTCAAAAGAATTTCGGGGCGAAATTCCCTCTAATGGGGGGATGATGTCACAACTAGCATTTTTAGCTAGGAAATTCTATTCTCATATAAACATCAGCCATTGTAAAAGCCTATACTCTAAGTGAATACTATACTCTATTCTCATTCAAATATATCTCATATGCTCAAATAAGGGTTGGAAACCCTAGGAATCCCGACTCAAGTTCTTTATGGACAAGGATTCTCTTATTGGGCCTAATGGACCAATAAACTTTCAAATCGACTATTTAAGGCTCTACTTGGACCCACAATCATGGAAGTAGATTGTTTTGGGCCATGAGGGCCTAAAATAATTCATTTCTCTCTCTAATAGGCCTTGTTGGGCCATAACATGCATTTCTTTTATGCCATTTTGGGTCGTGAGTTACCCACAAGGGCCCAATGGGCCGAAAAATGCTTGGAGCTTCACAAAATTTTGAACAAGGCCAAGGTTAGGCCCAAATCATTTCATTCTTATTACTCTAGCCCAAATCTCGGCCCAACTCACAATTGTACAAAAAAAAGAGAAAAGAAGAAAAATCTTGCTTATGACACCTCATGTTTGCATGGTGGATATCCATGCAAACATCACCTCAATCTTCTTATCCTCCATCTTCATCTAAATTCGGCCAAACCCTTCATTCCCCACCATTTTCATTTCCTCCAAACGTTCTCAAGAAGTCTCTAAAGAACTCATCCTCCTTCCTCTTCATTTTTGAGTTTTGGTGTGTGGTTTCAAGAGGAGTTTTCATCAAAGATCATCATCATTGGTAAGATCTCACAACCTAAATTGATTTGCTACATCTTTAAACTCGAATAACTCCTCTTACCACCTCAAATTCGTGACCATGCTCCCTAGAACTCATCAAGATTCGAAGATCACTTCAAGAAGCTAGCTAGAGTCATAACTTACACCACCTTCTTCTTATCTTCATCAAAACCGAAATCCAAACCCCAAGGTGAGTTCATACCCCCATGTTTTTGGTTTTTACTTGTTTTTGGGGGAGAATACAAGTTGCTTTGTTTAGATCTATGTGTATATGCATGACTATGTGTGTTTTCCATGGATTAATTGGTGATTATGTGTAGATTACTTCACTAATCTAAAAATATGTTAAGAAACTTGAAGTGTATCACTAGGATCTTCATATGAAACATGAGAAAAGTAGTTTTTTATCTCATATAATACACGTAAACTTGTAGATCTGGGATTTGTATACTTGATATAGCAAAAATGAGTGTTGGGTTCAAAGATCTATAAACTAAACTCACAAAACAGCCCTTGACAGAAACGTTTTGGTCCATTCTCGGACTGTTTTTACCCTCTAAATGGAAGTATTTTTCAAAACTATTTTACATGGATAAATTTCATATTTATACCTTTAAAATGACTACTCTCACGTTTGCATACGATTTTTCTACAATTTTTGGCGAATTTTACAAAACTGCCTATCATATTTGAAATAATTTCGGACCAACCTGTGAAGACGAGTAATTTCACACTAGTTTGAGGCCATTAAAAATTATGAGAAACATTGTGAACAAATTAGACAAAATTCCCAAACTTCCAGAATTTACGGATCCAAATTTTGACTTACGATGAATTTTTTACAAATTTTCTAAAAACTAGGTCGGAAAAGCCAAAAACCAAAAAAATGTGTATTTTCACAAAAACCAAGCCAAAAATGATATTTTTGATGAAAATGGGTTTAAAATGTTATTTTTATCACAAAGTAGTCATCAACACAATTTTTTAACAAAATTGGAGATTAAAGTGTTATTTTTACAAAAATTGGGCCTTAATTGTAAATTTTTGGCTTATTGGGCCAAGAACGTCATTTTTACAAAAAGTGGGCTTTAGATATCAATTATGTAATAAATCAAGCTAAAATAAACAAAACAATAACAAACGGGTTAAAAACGATATTCATATCCTTATTGGGCCTGGAAATAATATACATGTTTAGTGGACCTTAGTGTCCTTTTACATGTATATTGGGCTCGGGATAGGTATTCATATCCTTATTGGGCCTGCAAATAATATACATGTTTAGTAGACCTTAGTGTCCTTTTACATGTATATTGGGCTTAGGATAAACATTCACATTCCTTTTGAGCCTGGAAATAAAAGACACGTATAGTGGGCCTTAGTGGTCCACTTACATGTTTATTGGGCCTGGGAATGGGTTCTATATGCATTCTTTTTTTTTTTTATGATATTTTAGTAAATACTTGAGCCAAAACCAATGATAAACCAACAAGTGGATTTAATTTGATCATTTTCTAGGTTATCGGGCCTTAGTGGCCCATTTTTATGTGTGAGAGGTCATGTATATGTTTATTGGGCCTCATTGACCCATTAACATGTGCGACGGACCTTGGATACTATTTGTGTGCTATTTGGGCCTGTAAATACTTTACATGTGAATTGAGCCTTAGTTGTCCTTTTATATATATTTCGGGCCCATGTTATATAATCTCATTCCATTTGGGTCTTGAAATGATTTACACGTTTATCGATGCCTTAGTGGTTCACTTACATGGATCATTGGTCCTGGAATGAGTTTATACCTTTTTCTTCGCGTAAATTCGATTAAGGATCTAGCGAGTTTTTGTCGGTTGGCACCTATTAAGTGTACGATCATAGCCTGTAGTTATAACCAGAGTCTCTTGGAGGGAGAACGGGGATTTATGTATAGATCTATACGGGGATGACACCCCACACCTCAGCTGTTCGCTACAGTTAGACTAACTCAGTCTAGGGTGACGAAAACCTTATAATGAAAGTCAAAACCAGCGTCCAACGACGCCAAGACAGGCGAAATTGTCATTATTTAGTATGGTTATGACGGCTCGCTTAGAGGAATTAACGTTATGAAGTTTATGGTAGACCATTTTTTTTACAGGCAACGTCGGGTTGTCTGGGAACATTCTCTTTACATGCTCTTACATTCTGTCTACATTTTCTTTATTGTTTTAGTCAAATAAACAATAACATAAATGCATTAATACAAGATCTAATACAAACACACTAAACAATTTTCAGAAAATGTCGGATTTTCTGGTGGTTTTCAAAGTTATACAAATCATTTTCACAAACATGCTTATGAACTCACCAACATTTTTATGTTGACCGTTTTCAAAATAACTTGTATTCTCAGGAAATCGTTGAAGCGGGATGAACAAAACAAACTAATGGATATTGTGTTATATTTTGTTTCATCATACTCTTACTATCTTGGCATGTAACATTCAAATACAATACTCGATGTAAACAATGAATGTTGTAATATTACATGTCTGATGATGATGATGTTATGTTTCAATTATATTCACTGTAATGATATTTCAAGATGAAGTCACGCACAATCCCCCGGACGTTTCCACCGTCTGGTTCGGTGGTGTGACAAGAAATCTCATGAAGATTTAGATTGGTAATTGTTTGCCTACCCAAATCACTTCTTGGTGCAATTTTCGGCTAATCCACTTTACATCATGGGATGAAATATGAATATTAGCGTTTTTTAAATACTTTGATAATTGGGTAATTATTCTTTAAGGATTAACAAAACATGTGGGATGAAACTTAATTGAATGGTGTCATAAAAGTATCCACTAAAAGTTAGCTGCCAATAAGACTCAAAAACGATAAGATAGAAAGGAATTATGAATATTGTATGTGGTTTGAGAATAGATCTCTTAAACAAAAAGAAATATCATACCTTCAGTGAAGATCTTCTTGAGGTTCCTCCAACTATTTTTTCTTTATCTGTAGGAAAGATCAAGTACCAAATACAATTAGTACATTGATAACATTGATGCAAAAAGGAATTCTGTCAAGTTAGGAGTTGACTATAGAAACATAACCAACTGGCTAACATGTGAACATAATCTTGTGATTCTAATTAGATATGAGCAACTTGGAAAGATCCACATTAAAAAAATGTTAGGTGTACAAATTCACGCAATTTGGAATTCCATCGTATTGGGAGCTGACTATGTTTACATAACCAACTAGCTAACTAGTGCATATTATTAGGTGAATTTCATTTGATATGATATATTTTGAAAGATACAGTGTGGAACTACATTACATGTTGAGGACCTTTAAAATTAACATAGCAAAGCAGTGAGACTCCAAACTTCAAAGAGTTAAGTACCTTAATATGATTAAAAAACATGGAATTCCACCTGTTGGGAATTGGCTATGATCAAGTTATTTTGACTTAACATGAATAACTTGGAAAGATCTATCGTGGAGTTGGATAGCGTGTTTAGAACCTTTTCAGGACTAACATGGCTAAGAATATAACTCAAAGCTTCAAATGGCCCTATAATAGATATCATGAAAGAAGTGTCAAGAGGAAGAAAGCTAATTATCCATAGGAAAAAAGGGTGTTTAAAGTTGGTATACCTAACCTCAAAATCAGATGTGAAGGAAAATAGGTAAGCCTATACTGAGACGTATTATGATAGGGTAATTAATTACTAAGACAAGAAAAGTGAATAAAAAAACCTCAAATGTCAAAGGTATTCGATGTAGAATAAAACCTGAAGAATAGTTGATTGATCATCGATAGCGAGGCCCCGCTAATAATTTTAAAGATCAAGAGTTAGCTCGTTCTTCGAAGTGTTTATCCTATAATCAGAGTAATGAATCCATAACACCATAAAAATATTACTTCACTTCCTTGAGTGTTTTAGTAAAGGATGCGTACAAGCATTTGAAAGAATATGCATTGACTAAAAAGAAGTAACAGACTGTAACATAAAGAAGCGATTATGATCAAGGACATATAGTAAAGTCCCTTTAACGTCCTTAGGATCATAAGATAACTCGTCATCCCAAATGATAAGTCTATGGTCTTGTAATTGAAATGATTTATATAATGTTTTCTAAAATAATTCTAACTTATTTAAATATATAACATTTCACATGTTTTCTATTTGAAAGCAAGTCATGAAATCTTTGAAACTGGCAGAGTAACAATAGTTCAATTGATATTCGTTGTTGGATTAAATGCAATTATGGAGTCATGCTCTTGGACGTATGAATAAGATTTGCATTAGAAAACATCCAGCTGGATCAAATGTTGGAATTCATATGACCCCAAGTCTTATGATAAATGAAAATCTTATTTTTCAAGAATGATGACAATGACAACATCTAGTGGAGGAGTATTTGTTGGAATTAGTTTACGCTAATAGACTATTCAGATTAACCATGATGCATATTGATCTGAAATTTTCAAAAATGTTTAAATAAAATGATTAGATCATCATCTTAAATATGTAAACGAGAAGTGCATGACCAAATATTCAAATGGCTAGAATTTTGGAAGTCAATAGACCACAAGTCTTATGACTAATAAATATCTCATAGTATCATGACAAATGATGAACACATCACTTCAAGATGCTATCATTTGTCAGGATTAGTTCATGTTAATTATCCATTTAGATAGGTCACAAAATGAATTTCAAAATCAACTAATTAAAAGGATAAGAAACTCATATCCAATATGATAGTAAGAATCTTAGTCAAAAGGTTAACGATCATCTAATGGAATTGTGAAAAAGTTTCACAGTTCGTCTCAAACGAAAGTATTGCCATAAGAAATATAGTTGGATAGAGAAACAAATCATTGTTTGATTTGTGACCGATGAGTCTTCCTATACTAAGAAAGTTTTATCAAATGCTTTATGAGATGGGTTATTTCATTGGACACCCCAACTATGTTTTTGGAAACCCTTTGAGAACAAAGTATTTGTTTCTTGAAAGGCAATCCTTTGAAATAGAGATTTGATATCCAAAGGAGCTGGTGGGGGCCTCATGGAATTTGATAAGACTCAAGAATCAATTACCGAAGAGCCTAGAGAAAAGAAGTAAAACTTAACTAGAGGTTAAAACCTATTAAGGAAAATGACATCCCTTTGCCTCTTCCACATACATCTAATATAATATGTCATGGACCTCGTTGACTCCACGTCACATGGTAAATGAGTCACTGATAGTTTTTGTTCAGAGTCTATTAGCTATCGGAAGCTATGGAAGGACCTATAAGCCGCAATTGGAGGAAGTTGTAAAGAATGAGATTCGAACCATGTATGAAATTTGAATTGATTCAACATTTGGCGTTAAAACCGTATAGTGTTTGTAGATCTTCAAAAGATGACAAGCATGGATATGAACACACACATATATTCAATCCAAGCTAGGTTGTGAAAGATATGTGGGCTTGGGAAGTCCATTGAAAGACTATAAAAAGCATCTCATGTTTGGATCATTTGCTTTGAATGAGAAATTCAAAAGGTTGATGTTAGGAAAATTGATGATACTTGTAAAGACTTAGAACGAATATGATGCCACTTGCCAGGTTCTGATGACTCTTGTTAGGAAGTAATGTGCATAACACACGGAAACTTAAAGCATACAAACACATAATATTTACGTGGTTCAATTAAGGCGACATTCGTCTATGGGCAGGAGGGGAGTATTTAGTAAGCGTATAGTTCTCAAACATAGATTACAAGTACAACCAGCAGAGATTCATCCCACTCACTAAGGATACAAAAGATAAGACACAACAAATGAATTAGAATGCATCCCTATTTATACTTGAGGGATCAGACTTAAAACCCTAATGGGCCAAGCCCATTGTCCTATAGGCCCGTGAAAGGTGTCAACCAATCATAATCTGAAAACATCTTTTAGAAGATTCATCCATGTTACACAACCCATAAGCATCAACAACACACATGATGGAGCATCATGATCCATACTGGCCCATCATGATGTATAGGTGGCGTATCATGAACACTAGTGGCGCTTCATCCATCATTGTAGTGCATCAAGGTGTATTCCTTGAGCATCTTCAACTTCTTGGCATCCTTGGACAATCTTGAGCATCATAGCGGACTTCATAGCATATGAATCATCAAGGGGTACCCTGGAATATCAAGGAACAAAGTGAAATATACTTGAATCAAGCTGGTGCATCAGGCATGTCGATGACGCATCTTGATCAAGGGATGGTGCATCCTCTCATTCTCAAATGGAGCATCTAGACTTTAAGTTGGCACATCCTCTCCATAATGGTGCATCATCCTCATGAATGGCATCTCTTATCACTTGGTGGCATGTCCTGTTACTTGGTGGCATATCATGTCACTTGGTGGCATATCAAATCACTTGGTGGTATATCATTTCACTTGGTGGCATACTAAGTCACTTGGTGGCATATCATGTCACTTGGTGGCTTATCAAGTCACTTGGTGACATATCAAGTAACTAAGTGGCATCTCCTCTCACTTTGACATATCATGCACTTTATCAAGAGATCCATTCCTTTCTCACGATATCCATTCCCTTCTCAGATGATCCATTCCTTTATCAGATGCTCCATGAATCCCAAGTGCTCCATTGCGTTTCAAGTTCTCCATTGAACTCAAATTCTATGTGCGAAAGCTCCAATTGCTCAAGTCACATCTAAAAATATCCACCTTGACTTGAGCATCCTCTGAACTCCACCTTTAACAATAACTTCCTCTCCCTTCCTGCCATCAAGCACCGAAGGGGCTTACCTCCAGCGAACATCAACCAAGTCCAAAAAAAGCTTGAACTTTTCTCCAGGCATCGTCCTTGTCACCATGTATTCTAGATTCTCCTTGGAACCATAATTTTAAATGTATAACCGATCATAGAACATGATAGGTTTCTCCACCTTCAAAAGAAGACTATGAACGAGACCAACCACCGCTGATTTAATTATCATCAAATTAGTTTCATGGTCTGATCCTATCAATATAACTAAGTCTGTATGTCGTGCATTGGTACCACACACCAAACAAACATGAAATGTTCCATTCAAGTATCGCAATATCCACTAGACCACTTCCTAGTGAGCTTTCACCACTTGCCTCAAATAGCCAAAGTAGTATCAAAACATTTGGACTGTTCACGATAGAACGACCACAAGACTTTCTCAATGTAGTGAGAAATATATTACCATCCTGCTCTTCTATCACTCTGAATCTCCATCCTTACTATCTTATCTCAGGTTGTAAATCATTCATCAAAAGATCATTCTCTAAAAGCTTCATCAAGTTGTCTTTCCTGGCATCAACATCACCAGGTACTTCTTCCCTGGGTTGTTCAAGGGATTCCTCATGTCTATATTGTTCCATGCCAACCTATTGTTTCTCATTTATCACAAAAACTATGTGGGGCTTCTGTTTCAAACTCCACCTTCTGGCTAGCACCCTGATCATTCCCCACAACACCTGTACCACCTCCTCTATGGTTATATGTAGCAGATTCAAAGGTCACATCTCTCCTAATAACAAATTTTAGAGTCTTTCCTTCTTCTGTACTCCACAGACGCTGACGTTTCCCTCCAGATACATATCATAGAAATATGCACTTCATTGCCCTGGGCTCCAGTTAACATCATTCCCACGAGCATAAACAAGGCATCCAAATATTCGTAAACGGGAATTATCAGAGGGTCTACCTGTCACACCCCCAATCCAGGATGGCAGAAACGTCAGGCGGTAAATGACGTCATTGTATAGTATCATAACAATTGATTATGAATGAAACATAGCAACCAAACAACATACATTAATAAATACCAACATACATTTTTTAAATATTGTATTTGTTCATCAATTACATAAAAGTGACATAAAGTATCAAAATTCCAAAATGCAGCAATTCCGGTTCTTAGGTACCTGCTTACTGGTTCCTTGAGAATACAAGTCATTTTGAAAATCGTCAACATTAAATGTTAGTGAGGTCTTAAGCATATTTGTATGAAAAGATTTGTAACACCTTTGTTTGTAATAATTTGTATGACTCCAGAAAATCCAATATTTTTTATGAAAATGGTTTGTAAGTCTCGTTCCAAAACTGTGAATATATGCATGCATGTCCTTTGTTTTCTTTTGTTTGTAATTGTAAAGTGTATGTTCCCAGAAAATCCAATATTTTCTATTGTATGAAAATTTGTGGTCTTAAAACCTAGACAAGTAGTGGAAACAAAAGTGTACCAGGGGTAAAAATGCAGTTTTATATTTTATAAAACCGGTGAATTATAAGTTTCTTGTAAATCAAGATAGTATTGTTAATCCCTAAGTGAGTCATTATAACCATGTTTAATGTGACTGTTATGCTTGTACGGCGTTCTTCAGGCATCAGAATAGGTAAGATATTTGTCACCCTAAACTGGACCCGTCTATCTGTAGCGAACAACTCAGGTGTGGGGTGTCAATCCCCGTATAGATCTATACACAACTATCTCGCTCTCCCTTTAGGAGACTCTAGTTACAATGCAGGACCTAGAATCTACACTATGTAGGTATGGTGAAGATAATGTCTCACTAGAGCCTTAACGGATTTACGAAAACTTTGACTCCCCTTATTGAATAATGAAACTTACGTTACTAGTGTGAATTTATGACTGAAGTTTTATGACACGCGTTTTACAGATTTCATGACATGCAATTTTGTTACTCATGCTATATAAGTTTTATGATAGGCAGATTATGACACACGAATTTTTCCATCACAATTTCTATTTTGTATACCATTTTGGTTAAATTATTTATAGCACTTTTTATAAATAATCATTAGTGAACATGTCCAATTGTAAATTAGGTTGTCAAAATAGCATAATATCTTAGGTTATAAGCCATCAAAATAGTGACACCATAGTTACGACTATTTTACTAATAAATATTATTTTTAGCAAAATATCAAGCTTTATAGTTTGTTTAACATACCATAACCGGTTTGAAAGTTTTGTAACACAAAATATTTTATTTTGTTTTCACTCTGCAAACACACATATAATAACCTTGAGACTTATTATATTCAAATATTTGTGTAATGTATAAGAGTTGAAAATACATATGTCCAAGAGTTAAACATGTTTGAGCATAACACTCATAATTTCGCCATTTTTTAGTGTACAATCATGACCACAAAACTTTTTATATCACAAAGTTGTTATCAACATTTACTTCATGATTTTAACACATGTTAAGAACCTTTTTATTCAAGAACTTGTTCTATTTTCAACCCATAACTATGATGCATGCAATTATCAAAAGGGTAAACGAGTTGTATCCCCCCCTCGGAAAAGTATGAAAAACATGAGAAGATGGGGGTATGAAGCTCACCTTTGTATTTTTCGTGAGTTGTAGGAAGGAAAGTGAAGAGATTTTGAGCCTAGCCTTACACTACTTGAAGAGTTCTTGAATAATCAAGTGTTCTAAGGATCATACACGAAAATGGGTGTGTAAATGGAATGATCTTAGCACTAACATGTATATAAGCACTAGAGTTTTACAAGGAACTTACCTAAAATTCCTAGGATGGCTTGAAGATGTATACTCCCTTGAAGGTGGCTCACGAAATCTTGAGAGAAAAAGAGAGTGTTTGGAGAGTAGAATGGGTTGTAAATGACTTTTGTGTGTGTGTGGGTGTGTGATTGGCCGATCTCTCCCTTAAATGGGGGTGGGGGGGAGGTAGTTGCTTTCTTGTTATTTGGTGGGTCATTAACCTTAAAGTATGGTGGTCATTAGTACCATTGCATGGATACATGATGGTTAATTACCTTGACCTTTGTGGGATATAAGTAAGGTGTCACCCTTTTTTTTGTCTTGGATCCCACATCTGATTTCATTACCTTGAGAGAGGGTTTTCGGTTTTAGGGTGGCCAAAAACACACTATCTCCTTAAAGGGTTTGCGGTCTTGATGTGTGTGTGTGTGGGCTTTTGGGGTTAATTTGGCCCAACATAAGGGTTTTCGGTCCTATAAGGCCCAAATAAAAGGGTTTTCGGCCTAGGGTGTTTGGGCCGATAATTCTTGGGTCAAGGCCCAAAATTGATTGGGATTAGCTATTGGATCAGGTTTTTGGCTTGCATGAGGCTATTTCAGTTTGGTTCTAAATCTACGCTCATAAGTATTCAAATAACATTGTTGGTTGAATTTCACTAATTTGATGTTGCAAGGTTATATAGATGAATTTATTTTTTGTACACGAATCACCATCTCAACCCTAAATTTTCTAGTTATTACATCATCCCCCCGTTAGAGGGAATTTCGTCTCGAAATTCGTTCTAAAGTAGCTTTCAAGAACTAGGGAAAAGATAGGAGTACTTCTGCATCATTTTGTCCTCGCGTTCCCAGGTGTACTCAGGTCCTCGCTTGGCACTCCATCGGACCTTTATAATGGGAATGCGTCTTTGCTTTGTTCGTTTTGCTTCTTTATCCATAATTTCAACTAGTTCCTCAACAAAATGGAGATTTTGATTCACCTCAATTTCGTCAAGCGGGACAATGAGAGTTTCGTCAGATAAGCATTTCTTCAGGTTTGACACATGAAAGACATGGTGTACAATGCTGAGTTCTGGTGGTAACTGTAGCTTGTAAGCCACCGGACCAATCCTGGCAAGGATTTCGAATGGTCCGATGTATCTTGAGTTCAGCTTTCCACGCTTCCCAAAGTGTAACATCCCTTTCCAAGGAGATACTTTTAGCAGTACACGATCACCCACTTGAAATTCATAAGGCTTTCGTCTTTTATCCGTGTAGCTCTTTTGCCTGTCCCTGGACGCTTTTAGTCGTTCCCTAATATGGATGATCTTCTCAGTTATTTCTCCGATGATTTCAAGACCAGTTAGAGTGTTGTTCGGTACTAGTCCTTTTTCCAATTGTGTGTCTCCTACCTCTGCCCAACAGAGAGGTGATCTGCATTTTCGTCCATATAGGGCCTTGAAGGGAGCGACCTTGATGCTCGTGTGATAGCTATTGTTGTATGAGAATTCAATCAGTGGAAAGTGTACATCCCATGCCTT
Organism: Lactuca serriola; assembly: GCF_051521515.1. NCBI lineage: Eukaryota > Viridiplantae > Streptophyta > Magnoliopsida > Asterales > Asteraceae > Lactuca > Lactuca serriola. Next base: position 174,756,956 of record NC_136411.1, on the reverse strand, counting down.
GTCGAAGTCTATCATACAGGCCCATAGCATATTTTCTGTGACAACCCGAAATTTCTATCTTGTACAAGAAATCAATTTAATCAAAGTTAGACCCGTTTTGCTAGCTCTTAGCACTGTTTGGGGTCTATTTGAGTGTCCTAAACCTAGTACAATTAAGGTATTGACCTAGAAGTGGGATACCATGATGCATATCAAGCAAAATCGGGCCAAACACTCCAAAGCATGGAGTGTGCGGCCGCACACCCCTCCCAGCTACACACTCCCACCTATATATACCACACTTATTCATTTTGAACACATTTCCCACTTCTTCAAAGCTAGAACTCGAAATCCACTCAAGTATCATCCAACTTTTCACTCCAATCTTCAAACAAGTAAGTGATTCATCCCTTGATTTACTATTGCGTGACCATAACTAGCCTTCCCCTTTGATTTGATCCATGAAAACACCTTTTTGGTGTATATCTCCAAGAACACCAAGAACACACACTAAGTTTTGGACCCTAATCACCTGTTTCAAGCCTCTATAACGTGTATATACTTGTTATACCTGGTTATATGTTAAGAACACTTGATGGTATGCTTGAAAAACTCGAGTTTATCATTTTCATAAAGGGTGTGTGGCCGCACACCTTCATAGTGGCCGTACACATGCTTTTTAGGTCCTAAAAGGGCAATGAACTTTATATAAAGCTAGAGCATGAAGTAAGAAGCCTTCCTAGAGGACCCCTAAGGCTTTAAAATACGTTTTGGCACACTTCATGGGGAGTGTGCGGCCGCACATACACCAATATGGTGTATTTTGACCATACACTCCCTTGTATAGCCATATACCCCTTGTACACAACCATATATGGTTGTATCACTTCAAAATAAGTGTTTACTAGTTCCTAAGGTGGTCCAAGTTCAATAATTAGTTGTTACCAACACTAATTGTATACATACATATGTCATTATGGTTTTTAGGATTCGTTTGCACTCGAGTCTGCAATTAACACTCAAGTTTCTAAACCGATCTTACAGTCGCATCACTCACTAACAGGTGAGTTCATATCCCCCTTAATTAAAATTTTATATGTTTCTAAATGCTTTTATGGGGGAGAATACAAGTTGAATTATACTAGATATTTTATCAATCACATGTGATTAATAACTAGTACGCAAATGGATTTACTATGCTTCAAACTGTCTTATCAGCAAAACTGCTTTAAAACAATTTCCAAACACTTTTACATGTTAAACTCTTTATAAAACTTAGTTTCAGTTTCCAAATCATTATTCTCAAAACTCCTTAAACTTATATACTATCAAATCATGCCCAATACATATATAGTTATTAAGTAAGGTTTGAAGGACTTAGGACTGACAATACGCTCTATTTCTTGTTCCTTGTTTGGTTGTGGACTTAGAGTCCCCTATTGTTTGTCCAAGTGTCATTTGATCCTTAGTTATATATCATGTGTATATGTATAGACATAAAAGCTTTCTGTCTTATTTCAATACACTCAGCTATACAAACAATCTTACTAGTAAATTATAATAGGTATAGTTTAGTGATATACTACTTACTACTTCTAGTACAATGTAACCTACAATGAGTCAGTTCATACATGAGTCAATACATATTGTACACAATACATTACACTATACAACTGAACATACTATAACGAGAGTCAGAGAGAACATACACTAATACATACTATTCATACACACTATATACTACACTAGAGAACTCACTATGATGAGGATCAGGAAAGGCATACTTTACACTATTACATACACTATATACACACTATGCAATGAATGTGAGGCACTACCTCGGGGCACGACATCTCTGTCATGGCTCGTCTTGTATCCAGAGTCTCCTGAAGGGAGAGCGTGAATTCGTGTATAGATCTATACTGGACTGACCGTCCAACACCTTGCTGCTAGCTACAGTGGGACCTGCAGGTGTTCGGGTGATGAATGTTAGAACATCTCAACGTCTTCGAGCATCGTGTTTCACTAGGTTGATCAAATATGATTACAATTACATCACATTATACCTTAATTAACAATTAGATTAAGGTAGTTAGTTCAATAATACTTATAATATTATTACACTACAGTACTTCATTATTTTCCCATTACATCTACCTTGTGACCTCCTCACGCGAAAGGTAATGTAAAACTACATTTTACTAATGATAGTCACGTTTGGGAAAAATACTTACTTTTACAATGAACAAACATGCATTACATTTGATGCCTTGGTAGAAGGCTGATTTTAATGGAAAACATAGGGTTTTCTAGGAAACACAAACAAACACTTACAAACATTTTACGTACTCTTACATTCGAATACTTACAAACATTTTTATACAAAACATGACACTAAATACTTATGAACTCACCAGCTTTAATGCTGATAAACTCCTTCAAAATAACTTGTATTCTCAGTTCATCAGTAGACAGGTACCGATGCCAGCTTTTGAGAAGATGGAGCATTTACAAGACCCATCTTTTATTTTGATTCATATTTTTGGTGTCTATAACTGTACAGAACACACTTGTATTAAAATACATTTTTAATGCAATGGATGATGTTGTTTGATTGTTTACTATATTTCTATGTTGTGATACTGTACATGACGTCCTCCGCCCCAGAATGTTTCCGCCGTTCTTGGTTTTGGGGTGTGACATTTTCTAAGGTTTGGATGGTCCTCTTACTCTGTCCATATGTCTGGGGATGGTAGGTGGTGCTCATATCGATCAGGGTCCCCAATAACCTCTGAAGTGATTGCCAAAATCTCGATGTAAATCTGATATCTCTGTCAAAGATAACAAATTTTGGCATGTCATGCAGTCTCACAACCTCCTTTACGTGGATTCGGGTCAGCTTTTCCATTTTATACGTTTCCTTTATTGGCAGGAAATGGGCGAATTTGTTCAACCGATCGACAATCACCCAGATGGTATCTATTATGTATGTCGTCTTGGGAAATTTGGTTATAAAATCCTTTGTTATTCTCTCCCATTTCCATTCGGGTATCTCCGGTTATTGTAGTAGAACCAAGGGCTACTGATACTCTAACTTAACGTTGGCGCAAGTCAGACACTTTCCCACATCGGTATCAATTTCGGCTTTCATATTCAGCCACCAATAATGTTGTTTGAGATCCAAATACATTTTTTTGGAACCGGATGGACGGAGTACTTTGTCTTGTGTGCTTTACTCAGGACCACGTCTCTGAACCCACCAAATTTTGGGGTCCAGATCCGGTCCATGAGGTAGTAGGCTCCATCCTCTTTGATCGTAAGATTCTTGTCCGTCCCACTCAAGGCTTCAACTACAATTTTTTTCGACTTCAAGGCTTCCAGTTGAGCCTCCTTGATTTGTGAAGACAAGTGGGAGTGGATGGTCATTGTTAGCGTTATTACTCAGCGACCCGAGTACTCATTCTGGCTTAGGGCATCAGCCACCACATTGGCTTTGCCCAGATGATACTGGATCTCGCACTCGTAATTGTTCAACAACTCGACCCATCGTTGCTGTCTTATGTTTTGTTCCTTCTGGTTTAGGAATTGTTGGAGGCTTTTCTGATCCGTCAAGATGGTGCACTTTGTACCGTAGAGGTAGTGCCTCCAAATCTTTAGCACAAACACGCCTGTTCCAAACTCCAAGTCATGTGTGGTATAATTCACTTCATGGGTCTTTAGTTGCCTTGACGCATAGGCTATAACCTTTCCACACTGCATAAGTATACAACCTAATCCTTAATTGGATGCATCACAATAAACCACAAAGTCTTCTGTCCCTTCTGGGAGAGACAAGACAAGGGTGTTGTATAAAGCTTGTTTCAAAGTTTGGAGAGCAGCCTCTTGTTTCTTCTCCCAGGTAAAGGGTACACCTTTTTGGGTTAAGGCGGTGAGCGGCTTGGTGATTTTAGAGAAATTATGTATAAACCTCTTATAGTAACTAGCGAGGCCAAAGAATTGTCTGATCTCCGTTGGGGTTCTTGGTTTTGCCCAACCTTCAATTCCTTTGATCTTGGAAGGGCCCACATGTATTCCCTCCTCATTGACTATGTGACCCAGAAAATCTACCCTGCGAATCCAAAACTCACACTTGGAGAATTTCGCGTACAACTTCTCCGCTCTAAGCGTTTCCAGAACCTGTCGCAGATGTTGAATGTGTTCTTCTTTACTTCGTGAATAGATGAGTATATCATCGACAAAAACGATCATGATGTTGTCGAGGAAAGGTTGGCAGACACAGTTCATCAAGTCCATAAACGTCGCTGGTGCATTTGTCAGACCAAAGGGCATTACCATGAATTCATAATGCCCATAACGAGTTCGGAAAGCGGTCTTGGTAATATTCTCCTCTTGAAACCGTAGTTGGTGATAACCGGACTTCAAATCCCTCTTCGAGAAGTAACTAGCTCCTTGCAGTTGGTCAAATAGATCATCGATCCGGGGAAGAGGGTATCGGTTCTTGACGGTGAGCTTGTTGAGCTCACGGTAATCGATACACATGAGAAACGATTCATCCTTTTTTTTAACGAACAAGACCGGAGCTCCCCAGGATGAGAATCTTGGTCTTATAAACCCTTTGTCTATTAGTTCACTTAATTGACTGGTAAGCTCTTGCATCTCTGCATGAGCTAATCTATATGGAGACTTAGCGATTGGTGTAGCTCCGGGTATCATGTGGATTCGAAATTTGACTTTCCGTTTGGGAGGTACTCCCGGAAGGTCTTCAGGAAACATGTCGGGAAAATCACGCACTTCCGACATGTCCTTGATTTTCCTTTCTTCTTTCTTTTTATCCACCATGTGGGCTAGGAAGGCATGGTTCTTTTTGTGTAAGCACTTTTGTTCCTTGATACACGAGATGAGACGGAGGTTTGCACAAGGTTTATCACCGTAGATAATCAGGGTTTTGTCGTTGGGTAGGTGAAGGTGAACGACCTTCTCGTAACACATAATATCGGCACGGTGGGGGCTTATCCAATCCATACCGATAATCACATTAAAGCTTCTAATAGTAATCAGCATTAAGTTGATTTGAAATGAGTGATTATAAAATGTTAATGTGCACCCTATGAATACGTCCTTGGTTGTTTTTATTTTTCCATTATCCATTTCCATCGTGAAAGTTTCGTTCGATCTTTGGGGATTATGACTGAGTAAGTGTTTAAATTTATGACTCACGAAACTTCTTTCTGCCCCGCTATCAAATGAAATGCATGCATAGATGTTGTTGAGGAGGAACGTACCAGTGACTACCGTCAAATCCTTTACAGCCTCTTCATGTCCTATCACTAGGACTCTGCTTTTTCCCCCTGCATTCCGATTGTTGTCCTTAGGACAGTTTCTTTTGAAATGGCCAGTCTCTCCGCACCCATAACACGCTTGATTTGCCCCACTGTTGTTGGGTCGGTTGTTCTGTTGTGCCAGTGACTTGCAGTATTGGGCAATGTGCCCTTTCTTGTTGCAGGTTGTACATTGCATCTCCCTGAAGGCTCTGTGGGGGTGGAAGGGGCATTTGTCGCATTTTGGTATATTACCGACATATTGCTTTGTGGGAGCTGATGTGGCAGGAGTAGTAGCGGCATAAACGACCACTATTTGTTGCTTTTTGGAGGGCTCCTAGGTCAATAAGGTTTTGGGAAAGGAGTAGTAGCGGCATGAACCGCCATATTCCTTTCTTCTTGTTCCCAAACTTCCTTTTGTTCTCATTTCCCTTCTTCGGTTCTGTTGCAGGAGCCATCGTGCCCTTCTATTCCCCATGGTCAATAAGGTTTTGGGCAAGGCGCTTGGAACTGTTGAACGTTATGGGGTTTGTAGTAATCACATTCCCTTGAATCAAGTGAGATAGTCCCCAAATGAATCGTTCTATCTTTTTGCCTTTCGATGTGATCATTCAGGGGCACAAGATCACCAATTCCCTAAACCTGGTTGTGTATGCTTCGATGTCAGAACCTTCCATACTAAGATTCCAAAGTTCCTGCTCTAACTTCTGGACTTCACCCCGGGGGCAGTACTCGTCGAGCATCAGAATCTTGAGCTCCTCCCAGCTCATTGAATTTACCACTAGGAGAGTTAGGGCCTTGACATGGCTATTCCACCATGTAAGGGTCATATCCGCAAAGGTGTAAGTTGCAAATTTCACCTTGCTCTCTTCGGGGCAAGCACATATTTCAAACACCGATTCAATTTTCTCAAACCATCGTGTTAGGACGATAACACCTCCGCTTCCATTGAAAGGCTTAGGCTTGTAGTTGGCAAAATCTTTGTATGAGCATTCTTTTGGTTAACCTCGGTTGTCTCCCTGGTTGGAGCTACCTGTACCATTCTCGCTTCCGCCTCCATTTGCACCATCATTGTTAATATGTGCCAGATCCGCAGTGACTGCAGCTGAAACCGCTGCCTGGAATGCGGCTGAATCCATTTGTGGTGGAGGCGGCGGTGGTGGTGCTGTCTCGTTGTTCTTTCGTTGGTTGTATCTTTGGGGTGACATTCTACTGCCACAAGTGGAATTTGATAATTTCTTGATAAGGGTTATGAGGTGGATAATGGGACATCGCATTTAGATATGTCAATTCTAGCGATTATCGAGCGTTATTTTCGTACATATAATTTAAATCTTATTTTTACCAAATAAAATGAATAGATAAGACATAGAATATAACAACATCTATAAATAAAACACATGTTCGTTTCATTACTGATAAAGTATAGTACATAACCTTTGGAAAAATTGACCTTTTTGAGGTCTACAATACATCAAGATAATGATATGACGTCATAACGACCCTCCGAATAGTGTAGTCACTTAGACGTAGGTTCAATCCTACATACAAAATAAAATAAAGGGGTAGCACTAGCGCATAACCAAACATCTAGTCTATCAAAGTTGGTGAGTAGGATAGATCCCACTCACGTCAAGTAGTCCCCTGCGGTGCCTGGGATGATGTAGAGGCACCATGCAAATCGAACAAATGGCGCTCGGCTACGTGCACCCTCTCCTCCAGGTCAGCATGCCTCTTTTGATATTCCCTCACTTCCGTTTGCGCTTTAGTAAGGTTCTCAATGAGACAATCCATAGGGTAGTGATCCCTCTGTAGATATCGAGTGTGTGCGGCCGTAACCTCCATAGTAGCCCTCATCTCCATGACTCAGTGGGGTGTCGTTTGAGCCTGGTCTCTGATGTCTGTAATCCTCTGGACCATGAAGGGAAGGGCTTTGTCCATAGCCCTCCATGGCGAAGGTCATAAAACCCTCGCTCCATCCCGAAAGGTGGACACTGTCCCTGGTGCCGGCTCCATCCCTCCAGATTGTATGACTAGGGGCGTAGGGCCATTATAGCCCCATTGGTGTGCTGGTACCCTAGCGATGTATGGAGGGTCAATGACTTCGGACTCCGCGTCTGAATCATCATCCTCCTCCTCCTCATCTACCTCCTCCTTGACTTCCTCCTTTGATTCGTCCTCCGGAATCTCCTCAAGATCCTCTACTATCCACCCCGCAGTCCCCTAGTTGGGGAAGTAGGTATCTCCTGGGTGGTGACAACTTACCATGGTGTATGTATGAGAATATGTAAGTATAAGAGGACCTATGAAATATTTCATAAAATGTTAAATACTCATGTAGTATTTTATGTCTTTATGTTTTGCTATTAGACCCTTTTGACTTATAGTCAGTAAGTTTTAGATTTGTTGTCCACCTTGACCACTCCCAGGCACATGTTGGTCATATCTTGGATAAATATAGTTGATCATGCTATATTTACCCTAGATATGATTACATAATTGTCTAAGTTTAGTCGCAATGTCCAACTCTTCTTATTATTTTGTAATATGCATGTATGTATGTACACTTTTATAAAATACTTATATTTTTAAAGTATATTTTTAGTCAGCATGTTTTAGTCCCATTGCATTTATAGTTGTATATCTTGTATGGTTAGATAAACTAGTTCACTATAAACCTGGCTCTGATACCAATCTGTCACACCCCTGAACCAGGATGGCAAAAATGTCCAGGGGCGAATGACGTCATTGTATAGTATCATAACAATTGATTATGAATGAAACATAGCAACCAAACAGCATACATTAAGAGATACCAACATACATTGTATACATATTGTATTTGTTCATCAATTACACAAAAGTGACATAAAGTATGAAATTCCAAAATGCAGCAATTCCGGTTCTTAGGTACCTGCTTACTGGTTCCCTGAGAATACAAGTCATTTTGAAAATCGTCAACATTGAATGTTGGTGAGGTCATAAGCATATTTGTATGAAAAGATTTGTAACACCTTTTTTTGTAATAATTTGTATGACTCCAAAAAATCCGATATTTTTTTATGAAAATGGTTTGTAAGTCTCGTTCCAAAACTGTGAATATATGCATGCATGTCCTTTGTTTTCTTTTGTTTGTAATTGTAAAGTGTATGTTCCTAGAAAATCCAATATTTTCTATTGTATGAAAATTTGTGGTCTTAAACCCTAGACAAGTAGTGGAAACAAAAGTGTACCCGGGGTAAAAATGCAGTTTTATATTTTATAAAACCGGTGAAGTATAATTTTCCTGTAAATCAAGATAGTATTGTTAATCCCTAAGTCAGTCATTATAACCATGTTTGATGTGACTGTTATGCTTGTACGACGTTCTTCAGGCATTAGAATAGGTAAGATATTTTTCACCCTAAACTGGACCTGTCTATCTGTAGCAAACAGCTCAGGTGTGGGGGGGGGGTGAATCCCATATATATATATCTATACACAACTATCTCGCTCTCCCTCCAGGAGACTTTGGTTACAATGCAGGACTTAGAATCTATACTACGTAGGTACAGTAAAGATAATGTCTCACTAGAGTCTTAACGGATTTACGCAAACTTTGACTCCCCTTAGAATAATGAAACTGATGTTACTAGTGTGAATTTATGACTGGAGTTTTATGAAACGTGTTTTAAAGATTTCATCACATACAGTTTATTACTCATGCTTTATGAGTTTTATGATTGGCAGATTATGACACGCGAATTTTTCCGTCACAAATTCTGTTTTGTATACCATTTGGGTTAAATTATTTATAACACTTTTTATAAATAATAATTAGTGTACATGTCCAAATTGTAACCTGGGTTGTAAAAATAGCATAATATCTTAGGTTTTAAGCCATCAAAATAGTGACAACATAGTTATGACTATTTTACTAAAAAAGATTATTTTTAGCAAAACATCAAGATTTGTAGTTTGTTTAACGAACCATAACAGGTTTGAAAGTTTTGTAACACAAAATATTTTATTTTGTTTTGACTCTAATAAGTCACGATTCTTGCAAACACACATATAATAACCTTAAGACTTATTATATTCAAATATTTGTGTAATGTATAAGAGTTGAAAATGCAGATGTTCGAGACTTAAACATGTTTGAGCATAACACTCATATTTTCGTCATTTTTGAGTGTACAATCATGAACACAAAACTTTTTATATCACAAAGATGTTATCAACATTTACTTCACGATTTGAACACTTGTTAAGAACATTTTTATTCAAAAACTTGTTCCATTTTCAACCCATAACTATGATGCATGGAATTATCCAAAGGGTAATCAAGACTTGACTTGTATCCCCCCCCCCCTCAGATATGTATGAAAACACGAAAAGATGGGGGTATGAAGCTCACTTTGGTATTTTTTGTGAGTTGTACGAAGGAAAGTGAAGAGATCCGAGCCTAGCCTTGCACAACTTGAAGAGTTCTTGAAAAATCAAGTGTTCTAAGGATCATACATGAAAATGGGTGTGTAAATGGAATGATCTTAGCACTAACATGTATATAAGCACTAGATTTTTACAAGGAACTTACCTAAAATTCCTAGGACCGCTTAAAGATGTATCCTCCCTTGAAGGTGGCTCACGAAATCTTGAGAGAAAAGAGAGTGTTTGGAGAGTAGAATGGGTTGTAAATGATTTTTGTGTGTGTGGGTGTGTGATCGACAGATCTCACCTTTAAATGGGGGGGGGGGGTAAGTTGTTGTCTTGTTAATTGGTGGGTAATTAACGTAGCAGTATGGTGGTTATTAGTACCATTGCATGGATACAAGATGGTTAATTACCTTGAGGTTTGTGGGATATAAGTGAGGTGTCACCCTTTTTAGTATTTTATTTTTTTTGTTTGTCTTGGCTCCCAAATACGATTTCATTACCTTGAGAGAGGGTTTTCGGTTTTAGGGTGGCCGAAAACACCCTATCTCCTTAATGGGTTTGCGGTATTGATGTGTGTGTGTGTGGGCTTTTGGGCTTAATTTGGCCCAATATATGGGTTTTTGGTCCACTAAGGCCCAAAGAAAAGGGTTTTTGGCCTAGGGTGTTTGGGCCGAGAATTCTTGGGTCAAGGCCTAAAATTGATTGGGCTGGGCTATTGGATCAAGTTTTGGGCTTGCATGAGGCTATTTCAGCTTGATTCTAAATGTACGCTCATAAGTATTCAAATAACATTGTAGTTCGAATTTCACTAATTTGATGTTGCAAGGTTACATAGAGGAAAAAAAATTGCACATGAATCGCCATCCCAACCCTAATTGTGACACTACCATACCACACCTCTTGTGGAGTCTTACAATTAGTTACATTTGATGGAGAACTATTCGGCAAATAACATGCAATGTTGACTGCTTCTGCCCAAAATTGCTCCAATAAATCAGCAGATAATCGCATGTATTGAACAGGTTCCAACAATGTTTGGTTCATCTATTCTGCCACTCCATTTTGCTGTGGTGTTAGCCATAAAGTGTGATGCTTCTCTATACCTTCTATTTTGCAAAAGTCGTCAAACGAAGCCTTGCAGAACTCCAACCCATTTTCTATTTTGAGTGACTTGACTTGGTTCCTATTATGTTTTTCAATCATAGTCTTTCACTCCTTGAACCGCCCGAACACTTCATCTTCGTTCTTTTTCTTCGGAAAGTACACCTAGGTCTTCCTTGAATAATCATCGATAAAATTCATAAAGTATTGACATTCACTTTGAGACTTCATGTAACAACCTAATTATCTAAACATAATATATCCAAAATACACATAAACTTTTTACAAATATTATACATCAAAACTTTGGATTTAGTTAAGTATTACAAACTTAACTAATATATACAATACATTCTAAAACCATACCCAATTATGTGTAACATAAGTTTTAAACTTAAATAATATACAAATTAGACATAAACTTTTTAAAAATATTATACACCATATATATATATATATATATATATATATATATATATATATATATATCCCATAATACTCAATTATGTGTAACACAAGTTTCAAACACTCACTTCATTCTTATATATCATACAAATCATCTATGTATTCATATTATGTCTGTTAGAAAATCTATTCACCAAAATCACAAATTTAAAGTTTTAGGGTTCATGACAATTCATCTCCAATTTCACAAAATTTATTGTTATTTTCATTCCATACACTTGTAACCATGTAATTATTACTTCTAGTTGCTATTACTCATTAGAATCTCATAAAAGAAATTAGTTGTTATGATTAGGGTAATTATCCTAAACTCAAATTTTCCCTAATTCACATATTCAACTCATATGAAACTTACTCATGGTTATAGAAGTAAAAATCAATACCTTAATAGTTTCTCCTTAATCTCTTCTTCTTTCTCCTTTAAAATTCGACCAAAAGATCTTAATCTTCGTATCTTCCTATTATGGATCGAGTGTAAGGAAATAAGAGCTTATAAGGAACTCTCATCCTTTTTTTATCTAATTTGACTCATCATGTCGTCACGTCGAGACAACACATTTGTCGCATCGTGGCCCAATTAACTCACCACATCGTCGTTTTCATTTTATTTATGACACTTCTGGTCCGTCACTAAAAAGGTTTTGTTAAAAAAGGAAATAGCATCCTATTTTCTCACGTCGTTACCTATTTGCATCACGTTGTGACTATTGCAAAGTATGTTGCCCTCACTATTCAACTTACGTCAACCAAATCATCGTTATGGCCTCACGTCGTGACAATATCTCTATCACGTCGTGAGTACTCAATTTTAGCATTTATTCATAATTTTCTTGTTTTAACCTCATTCACTTTTCCCACTCCTAATGCATTAAGTCTTTTCCATTAAGAAATTATTCATACTTGAAAATCACAGCATTCCTTTATCACTCACATAAAGCTCTATTCAAATTCATAATTACACCAAAAGATAAAAATACCATCTTTGGTCTAAATACTTTTATCAATATTTTTATCAAAATTTATTACATATACTTATACATTTTATACTAAAACTTCATTATAAACACTACATTTATTTATATCAAGAAAGATTTCACCAATATCTTTGATTTCATCATTTACTCAAAATGACCAAAATACCCTTTTTGGTCTGAACATTTCTATTATAGTTTACTCACTTTAACATACTCACATATAAAATTTTACACTATCACTTATTTATTACTTATAGTTCATTCTAATAAAACAAGTTACACAAGTTATCCTCATCTCCAAAAGATTTCATCTCTAAAATCTATTTAAACAAGTGTGGGTACTTAACTCTAAATTCTTCCTCGGGTTCCCATGTTAACATCTGCTCCTCCATGATGTCGCCACTTGATTTTCACAAGTCCTGTTTTTTATCTCATAGTTTTGTATCTCTTTTATCCAATATTTCTTCCGGTTGTTCCTGACACCTTAAGTTCTCATTTATCTCTATCTCATTCAACGGTACTTCTTGTGACTTGTTAGATAATGTCTTTCTTAGAAAAGACACATGAAATACATCGTGAATACCCTCAAATTCATTTGGTAATTTAAGTCGATATGCAACTTTTCTAATTCTATGTGTAATTCAAATTGTACAATAAATCGAGGACTTTGTTTTCCCATTTTTCCAAAATGGAATACACCCTTCCATGGAGATACTTTTAACGTTACCGTATCCCCGACTTGGAATTTTATTGATTTTCGATGCTTGTTTGAATAATGTCTTTGGCGATCTTGAACAACTCTCATATTTTCTCGAATCTCTTTAATTTCTCTTTCTGTTTCTTCTACAACGTCGAGTTTAGCAAGCTGTTTCTCTTCAGCTTCTGTCCAACAAATGCGGGTTCTACACGGTGCCTCAAATAAAGCTTCATATGGTGTCATTTGTATGCTCGAATGGTAACTATTATTATATGTAAACTCTACTAAGGGTAAATGATCATCCAACTTCCTCCAAAATCTATTATGCATACTCTCGACATATCCTCTAATGTTTGAATAGTTTTCTCACTTTTCCCATCAATTTGCGAATGATATGCAGTACTCATTAACACTTTTGAGCCCATTTTTTCTTGAAAACTTTGCCAAAACCTCAAAGTAAATCGACTATCTCTATCTGATACTATAGAAGTAGGAATTGTGTTTCTTCTTACTACTTCACCAATATACTTTTTGGCTAATGTATCGGTAGTATAAGTTTCTGTTATTGGTAAAAATCAAGGTTCTAAAAAGCTCTTCATGGCTTCGCCATGCCACGATATGGCTCTAAGGATTGTACTTGTCGTCAAGCTTTAACAAAATGCCGCCTTAAGTCATATATGGATATAAACATGAATAATAGTAGAAAGATATATAGAATTGTTAATTATATACAAAATTTCTACTTTAAGTCAAGCGTTACAAACGACGTAGCTCTCCACAACTCGTAAAAACTTGAGGCTTAATACTGCCATTAAGTCACTCCTAACGTTATTTATAACCTTGGTAAAAATTTGGCTGACTTAGTTAGGCGATCAACTACAACCCAAATGGAATCATACCCGCTCGAGGTTCGAAGCAACTTCGTAATGAAGTCCATAGTAATTTTGTCCCATTTTCTTTTCGAAATTGGTAATGGTTGTACTTCACCTTAAGGTTTTTGATGATTTGACTTTACTTGTAAGCATGTAAGACATTCTTCCATATATTTCCCCACTTCTCTTTTCATTCCGGGCCACCAATACATGGACTTCAAAGTATGATACACTTTTGTACTCCCGGGGAGAACAGAATACCGAGTGCAATGTGCATCATCTAATATCATCTTTCGTGCATTGCTAAATTTACGGACCCAAACTTGTCATATAAAACTTTTCAAACCTCTTCTATCATCTTCCAATATGGATATATATCCTTTCATTTTATCGTTTTTTATCCTCTCAGGTTTTTGAGCCTCTATCTATGCTTCTCGTTTTAAATCGGGTAATTTACTAGAAATTCCCATTAGAGCAGACTTTACTTGAATTGTTGGCTCTTTTTTGACTTAATGCATCCACCACTACATTGGCTTTTCCGGGATGATATAATATTTCACACTCATAAACCTTCAATCACTCCATCCGCCTTTGTTGTATCAGATTTAACTCTTTCTGATCAAACAAGTATTTTAAACTCTTATAATCAATATATATCTTAAATTTGATGCCTTAAAGATAACTCCTAAATATTTTCAATGCAAACACCACTGCTGCTAACTCCAGATCGTGTACCAGATAAACTTGTTCTGTTGGCTTTAGCTGTCTTGATGCATATGCAATTACTCTACCTCTTTGCACTTAAACACATCCTAATCCCACACTCAAAGTGTCAATACAACAACAAAGTCTCCTCCACCTTGCAGTAAGGCCAATATCGGTGCTTCATATAATACCTTTTTAAGATGCAGAAAGGCATGCTGCTGCAATTCTGTCTAAATGAATTTTTCTATCTTTCGTGTCAACTTTGTCAACGGAATTGCTATAGTTGAGAAACCTTCAATAAATTGACGATAGTATCCTGCTAAACACAAAAACTTGCGTATCTCTGTTGGCTTTTTCAGCAGTTCCCATTCCATAACAACTTTGATTTTAATAGGATCTACTTTCACACCTGCTTCGCTAATGCAATGCCCAAGAAAACCTCTTTCAGCTAAAATTCACATTTCGAGAATTTTTCATATAACTTCTGTTTTAAAGAAGCTGCAATATTTGTTCTATGTGGATTTTAAGCTCATCCCTAATCGAGTAGTAAATAAGAATATCATCTATAAACACTATGATAAATTTGTCCAAAAATGGACGACACACTCTATTCATTAAATCCATGAAGTTCGTGGGTGCGTTTGTCAATCCGAACGACATTACCAAAAACTCATAATGGTCATAATGGGTACGAAATGTTGTCTTCAAGATATCTCCTTCTCATACCTTTAATTGATGATACCCCTATCATAGATCGGTTTTTGAAAAAAAAAACTCACCCCTTTTAGTTGATCAAATAACACATCTATTCTCGGTAAAGGGTATCGGTTCTTTATTGTGATTTTATTTAATTCTCGATAATCAATATACATACGCATCGACATCTCTTTCTTCTTTACAAATAAAATAGAGGAACCCCAAGAAGACAAACTAGGTCTTACAAACCACGATCCAATAACTTTTGTAATTGCATCTTCGACTCTCCAATTTCTGGCGGGCCGAACCGATATGGCATATGAGCTATAAGGCTTACTCCTAGTATTAAATTAATAACAAACTCTATTTATCAATCAGGTAATACTCCTGGAAATTCATCCGGAAATACTTCAAGAAAATCTCTAACTATCTCCACCTCACATACTTCTTGTTTCTTTAAACTTGATTGCATCTCATATGCGAGTTATAATGTTTCTCCATTATTAATACCCTTTCAAACTTTTTCCATTGAGATCACATGGATTCTTTCACAACGTTTTTCACCCTGTACTTTGATTTGTGAACCATTTGGAGCTTTAATTACTAAATCCTTCTCATCACATAGAATATGACCATGATTGAATGACAACCAATCCATTCCTATTGTTCAATCAAACTCACGAGTAGTAATTGGTTTTAAGTCAACAGGAAAGATAGTTCCATAAAATGATTTCATCTAATGGGCTTAAAGAAGCAATCAATTTTTGAACAAACGAGGTTGACACAAACAAAAAGAAGCTCCATGATCAAACAATACATGTACAGGTATTGAGTTCAGAGTGAACATACTTGACACGAAATTCAATTTCTCTTTAACCTCTTCCACCATCATTTGAAAAGCGTGACCATGTACACTCCCTCATTCATTTCATCGATCCTCACAAACATTTCCCCGATTAACTTGTGACCCACCACTTTGATCTTCAACTTTTACCTTTGCAACACGAGGACAATTAACATGAATATGCCCTTTATATCCATAATTGAACAAGTAACACTACTTTCGGGACAATCTTTTGCCGTATGCCCTGATTTTCCACACTTATAACATTTGAAACTCATAGAAGAAATGTCTCAATTTCCAGTATGCTTTTTGCAACACTTTTCACACCATTTCTCATTCCCTTTCTATGGATCAGTTTAGGACTTTAATCCAAAATTATTCTTAAAATATTCTCCTGGCTTTGCTTCCCATTTCCTTTTTTTGTTGATTTTCATGTCTTACAACTCCCTCTTCTTTCTCATGTCGGTATAATTCAAGTTCTCATTTGTTAGTTAGTTCCACTACTTGGCGAAAGGTAATAATAGTATGTGTGTGTAGAAATTCTTGTATGTGAGTTCTTAACCCCATAAATTGAGATCAATCTTTCTTTCTTCAATAACTACTTGATGTCGTGAGAACTTTGCTTTCTCATTAAACTCAACCGTATAAGCTTGGACTGACCTTACTCCTTGATGTAAATGAATAAATCCTCTTCCATCTGTTTTGTAGCTATCCTGGAACAATATTCTTCAGTGAACTTAGTTTTAAATTGTTTCCAACTCAAGGCTCGTGCTAGACTTTCTTCCTAGTGTACTACAAACCATTTCCCTCCAAAAGTGAGCTTCATCTTTAAACACATTTGTACCAAAATCAACTTTATCTCCTTCTAAACATTTAATGGTTTGAAACATTTTCTCTATATGAGTTAGCCAGGTTATAGCTAGAACCGGATCAATATTTCCATGAAATTCAGTAGCTTTATAATCAACAAAATCTTTATAAGTGCACCTAACTTTCCTTCTAATACTAGTACCTTCTAGTCCTCCAGTCTCACCCTATCCTTCCATTATTTATGGCTGATCATGTATCAATTTAGCAGCTGTCTCAATTTATGGTGCAATCATAGTAGAAGAATCTCTTTTATAGCCTTTTCTACCTCTGTAGCAATTGTTTACTTGAAATTGAGTGGTTGTTCGGGTGGTACTTCTGGCTGGTGTAATGAGCCTTGTAATCCTGGTTGACCACCTCTTTGAATATATATATATATATATATATATATATATATATATATATATATATATATATACACTCATACTCATACTCATTCTACTGCCTCTCTAGGCTACCAATATTTTCTCTAACAACATTTCAAGTCGAGAATCCACACTCAAGGATTCAGTTCACTTAAACTATTGCTATACTACCAACTTGTAACAACCATATTCTCTGAACATAATATATCCAAAATATACATAAACTTTTTCCAAATATTATACATCAAAACTTTGGATTTAGTTAAGTATTACAAACTTAACTAATAAACACAATACATTCTAAAACCATACCCAAGATTTGTTTGGTGTTACAACATTTTATACAAAAGATAATAGTCATATATAAACAAACTATTATTTTTCCATCACTGCCTTTCCTTTTCTTTGGTTAATATTACATCTTTAACACAAACCATACTCATAATATAATCATAAGCTTAGTGAATAATTTAATTACAACATATATCATATTATCATATTTTCAAAGTTTTACATTGTTTATCATAATACCAACTTATAACTCAATAAGAGGTTTATGACTTTATAAAAGGATTCATGTTAAAAACTCATATATTACTCCACCAATGCAATACCCTTCTCTTGGTATATTCTTAACATAGTAGACTTATACTCTCTATAAGTCTTAATAAAATACTCATATAATATTTCCAAAGAAATTATCTTCTAACAACATAACAAATTATATATCCTCAAGTAATACAACATAACTCATACTTTGAGTTGAAGTTAAACTACTCACCTTGTTGACGTTGACTAGAACTTGTTCCAATCCAGTGAAATCTCGACCCAACTCTTGTTTCACCAAAACCTATTCAAAGGTGCAGTTATTTAACTGTTATGACTTATTAAAAATCAATAACACCACATATATTGTTGAGTTTTTATTCAAAAGTTAGTTTAAAAAACATACAATTTAGCAATGGAAGACTTGATAATTTGAATTACATAAAACAAGTTTATACCCCACCAAGGATCATGTTGAAAAGTTTGGAAAGAAAACAAAACCAACCAAAGAAGAAGATAACGAAATAACAAGCTTTGTAGTTCTTTGGATCCTCTTGGGAGACTTGGAAGTTGACAAAGAATGATTAAGTTTAGAGACACCAACAATATATCAACTTGATATAGAATGCTACTTTTTTTTCTATAAAACTCTTAAGACTCTTAAGCTTCATATTCTTATCAATATAAGAACATAAAGAGAGCATCAAGAATCAAGTGTTCTTCAAGATATGATCAAAAGTAAGAGAGAAGACACCCTAACATGCATGTTACGATTTGTGTATGGAAGAGAAGAAAGTGATCAAATCATTCATAAATTAGCTCTTTTACACACAAATTCTTAACCATTTAAGCCATTTGTTGTCATTAGAACACCATGTACCCCATGCTTGTATGGTAAGATATTTCTTTTGAATAAAATAACATGAAGCCATACTCTTTTCTTTTTACTCTTATTTTTCGAAAACAATAAAAGGAAGAAGAAAAAACCTTTATATTTTATAAACCAAGTTTATCAAATATAAACTTAACTTTTTGGCAAAAGATAAAAGAATTTATCTAGTCCAAAATGTTGTACATGACTTATTAATTCATACCGTATGAATTATGTAATATTACTTGCTAATGAAAATGACTATTTCCTAGAAATAAATAATTTCCAATTTAATTATAAGAGTTTATTGAATATTTATTAAAACCAATTTCTAATAAATAATCAGTTGTATAGTGTTGTTCTTAGTGTAACCCTTTTGTATCATATATTAATTAACAATATCACTTTAATATGATTCTTGAGCATACTAGATCTGTAAATCTCCCATTTGCACAATATTCATATTAGACTGATATAGGCAGTAGTGAACATCCAACAACATTTTACTGCCCCCATCAACATAAGACTTTGTGCCATTCTAATAATGCCCAGTTCCCAAAAAAACTCCAAGCTGTAATTGGTGTATATAAGGTAAGTTTATCAGTTATCCCTTTGTCACTGACATCATGTTAAACATGAGATACAGGTCGCAATCAATCTCATATGGTGTTAAATTTTTGGTAAGACACCTTAGATGTATAACTCTCAACACATAAGAGGAACAACTCCCCTATTGAGTATGTAAGCCTCTTGCATAGTTCATACCATACCCGAAAATAGATTTTATAACTGCCCGGTTAAGGACCAGTGTTTAACAATATCTAAGCACAATACTCCCGACACTTACGTCCCACTATGTATCTCAGGTGTTAAGGATACAAAGATAGTACCTTTTAATTAAGTATCATTCATGATAGCAATCCATGAGATGATCTTCATGCAGGTCAATTCAATACTAGTTATTTGAAAAGTACTTATGAAACATAGTTACAACCCATTGTCTACGTTCATCCAATGAAAGTCAACCAATTTAATTCATATGAGTCTTATTTCATAATTGCTCCCATAATTATAACCGACTATGAACTTTTAGAATAATAAGATTTGTAAGTCCCTAATTTGCCTGTGTATCAATCAGATCCGTTTGATGGTGCGGAATCCCGATCAAACGGATGATGTCAGATCAAATAGAAGAGAAGGAGAAGAAGAAGATGATGAATCTTGTATTATTTGATGATTAGAATGTAGATCCAAATACAACATTCACACACACTCGTTTTTATCTCTATGCGCCGTAAACTCTCTACTGTTCATCAATCTGTTCCTCACACCCTAACACCTATATTTATACAAGGGGAACATGGGCTTGGTGGACATGGGCCGTAAATGGGTTTACGGCCGTAAACTCAACCGTAAACCCCACCTGGCCGTAAACTAGACTGTAAGCTAATAAAATATTACATAAAAATAGAATTGCCCAAAAAAGCAAAGTATAAACCATATTTTGACCCAACAATCTCCCCCTTGGTTTATAGCTTTCTTTTCTTAATTAACCAACAAGCTCCCCCTAAAAAGTAGCTAGCTTTTCTTGTCAATCTTCAATGGGAGCTTGGCTTCAGCGTTTAAAGAGGCCTTTAGATCAATCGAAATATCAAACAATGACTATGAATAAGAACAAGAGAAATTCACGAAGAAAAACTTTCACTAAGAAAGATAATCTCACAAAGAGATTATCGTGTGCACAAAGCGACAATTAGGGTTTGTGAAAGGCGTAACCATTCACAAACCTATACAAAATTATATATACTGCAATTCTAGACGATCCCTACAATCGGAGATTCCAATGTCAGTATCCAAAGGATTATCCTGATACATACGAACTGACATTCGAGGGCATTGGATTGGATTCCCAGAGTGAGAAAAGTAGTCAGCAGCGAAGAATTTATCGAACACCAGGGCAATCCAGCGTGGAAAGGGAACATGATCAGCACGCACATTTGCACGTAGAAGCTGAACAAGCTGATCAAAGAATAGTGCCCCATAATCTAATCTTTTGTTGAGAAGAAGGGAGCAGACAACTTGTTGCTCATAGTTGCTCAGTTGGTTACGAGACTTGTGACCCACACACTTGCATAGAGCTCCAGTGAAAAACTTCCAGCCTGGGGTCATGCACTGACGCAAAATATGAGCTGATCGAGTACCAGCCTTTGAGTGATCATAGCCCAGTTGATCAAACATGCGTTTACATCTTTCAATAGTTGGGGGTTCAGAGAAGGGTTCGAAAATTGGTAACCTTAAAGTAGCACTGAGAAGTTCTGCGGTGATGAAGACGGAGTGTCTTCCATGGCCAATGGTTCCGGTGATGGCGTTGTTTTCCTCATTAACGGTTGCAGTGTAGTAGAACTCACATACTTGTTCTGGGAAGAACTCAGATGGTACATCGCTGATTGCATATCGAAGGCGACAAGAAGCCAAGAAATTGACGAAATCTTCGAGTCCAAGACCTCGATGAACCTCTGGAATGTCTGGGTTGAAGACTACATTGGTGGCCTTGATGTGAATGGGAAGAGGAGGAGAGTTTGGGGCAGGAATGACCCTTCGAGAGGTTGAGGAGTATGGAAACAGAGATGCCGCCATTGGAGAGAATTTGAGAATTCTAGGGTTTTTGAAAGAAGTTCAAGGTTTTTTTTGCAAGGAAAAATTAAACCAAGGGAGAAAGAGTTTTAAATATGGAATAAAAGGGGTTTTTAAAAGGTAATGATTATCTTCATTAAAAAGGTGATGATTATCTTCAGATCTGCTTGATTATCGTCATTAACGATAACGGCGCATCGTAACAACCTGTCAGAGCAGAATATAGCCGTTGGATAAAGGAGCCGTTGACTGAATGTGAAACGTCAATCAGTGTTTGCAGAAGCGCTGAGCTCAGTGTCACAAGAGTTACATGCTGAAGATATTTCTCCGTCAATTCAAGGTACAACTTGCTTATTCAGGGCTAGCAAGGAGAGTGGTGTGTGTGATAGATACTAGTTAAATTATCTAACCATCGGCACAGGGTTTTGTGACTTCATCAGCGAGTGGTTTATCTTACTAAATCCTTAGACACTGAATAAGAGGAGGGTAAAGAATGGATTGTTGCGTGTGATAAACCTTGGTGTTTTGGTCTAACCATCGGCAAAGATTTTTAGACTCTCATCAGCGTGTGTTTTTTGCACACTGAATCACAGAATCAGTGTAAGATTGGTAAGAAGGGGTAGTTGCGTGTGATAGATCTTGGTGTTTTGATCTAACCATCGGCAAAGATTTTAGATTCTCATCAGTGTGTGTTTTGGCACACTAAATCATAGAATCAGTGTAAGATTGGTAAGAAGGGGTAGTTGCGTGTGATAGATCTTGGGGTTTTGATCTAACCATCGGCAAAGAGTTTCAAGTCGTTATCAGTGTATGGTTTAATACAGTGAATCATTCAACTTTTATTTAGAAGATTTGAGGAAGAGATAGAGATAAGAAATCAAACCAAAGTGCTCAGTAGCAAATATCATCAGTATGTCATCATCAGCACAATGTACATCAGCTTATAAGACAAAATCAAACATTAGTCCAATTAAACATCAAAATCAATTACAAGGAAATCATTCCCAGCTCTCCAATAATGTAAGCAGTTGATTGAGAATCCAGTGCCTTTGTGAAGATATCAGCAAGTTGCTTCGAAGTCTTGACATGTTCAAGAACAACTTTTCCTTTTTCAACGTTATCTCTGATGAAGTGATGTCTGATCTCGATATGCTTTGTCTTTGAGTGCTGAACAGGATTTTGTGTGATCTGAATGGCACTGGTGTTGTCACAATAGATGGAAGTCTTTGAGAACTTGAACCCATAGTCAAGAAGCTGATTTTGAATCCATAAGAGCTGAGCACAGCATCTCCCAGCGGCAACATACTCAGCTTCTGCAGTTGAGATGGCAACTGATGTTTGCTTCTTGCTAGACCAGCTGATGAGACGGTTGCCAAGGAAGTGACATCCACCAGATGTACTCTTTTTGTCTAAATTGCATCCTGCATAATCTGAGTCAGTGTATCCATAAAGTTCAAATGCTGAGTCGCGAGGATACCACAGCGCAAGGTTTTGAGTTCCCTTTAAGTATCGAAAAATACGTTTGACAGCCATGAGGTGAGATTCTTTGGGATTAGCTTGGAATCGAGCACAGAGAATGGTTCCAAACATGGTATCAGGACGACTTGCTGTGAGATATAAGAGGGATCCAATCATTCCTCGATACAGAGAGTGATTGACATCAGTTCCAGTTGGATCAGCGTGTAGCTTATCAGTCTTAGATACTGGGGTAGAGGCTGGTTTGCAGTCACTGAGAGAATACTTAACAAGCAGGTCAGAAATATATTTACTTTGACAAATGGAAATACCTGTCTTTTGTTGCTGAACCTCAAGACCTAAGAAAAAGGTCATCTTTCCCATCATGCTCATTTCGAACCTTTGAGACATGATCTCTGCAAATTCCTTGCTCAGTGTCTCATTTGGAGAGCCAAAAATAATGTCATCGACATAAATTTAAACAAGAACCATATCTGAGCCTTTGTTTTTGATGAAGAGAGTGTTGTCGATTGCTCCTTGTCTGTATCCATTTTCAAGCAGATACGATGTCAGCGTCTCATACCAAGCCCTGGGAGCTTGCTTCAGTCCATAAACAGCTTTATCTAACCGGTACACGTAATCAGGATGATCTTTGTCCACAAAGCCTGGGGGCTGATTTAGGAACACTTCTTCTTCTAACACACCATGAAGGAATGCTGTTTTCACATCCATCTGATAGACAATGAAGTTCATGTAGGATGTGTATGCGAGAAACAGCCTGATAGCTTCAATGCGAGCAACTGGGGCAAAAGTTTCCCCGTAGTCGATAGATTCAATCTGAGTAAACCCTTGACCTACAAGCCTTGCCTTGTTGCGAGTGATGATTCCATCTTTATCAACCTTGTTACAATAGACCCAGCGAGTTCCAGTGATAGACTTCCCAGATGGTCTTGGGACAAGAGTCCAAACTTTGTGCCTTTTAAACTCATTCAGTTCTTCTTGCATGGCTTTGATCCAATCAGCATCTTGAAGAGCTGTATATACTTTATCAGGTAAGATCATTGAAACAAAGTTAACATACATGCAAAAGTTATTAAGTACACTAGATCTGGTTCAGACACCATCATGAATATTCCCTATAATTCGATCAACAGGATGATCTCAATGTTCAATGACTGATGCTGATTCCGGAGAGATAGACACTGACACATTATCAGTTCCAGGAGAGTCTTCAGCTTCAAGGGTTTCATCAGCATCTAATGAGTTATCTGCTGATGTGGCTGTAGTATCTTGACTCAAGGGACATGGAACTGGAATGATAGGATCAGAAGAATCGGACTTCTCCTCAGCACAAGTTGATTCATCGAATGGACAAGAGAGAAGCTCTTGAAAGATAGAAGGAGAATGAGTGACTTTTTCATCAGTGTATGATTCCTCATCAAACTTCACATGAATGGATTCTTCAACACATTGCCTGTTCACATGAAAAACACGAAAAGCCTTTGAAATAGATGAGTACCCAACAAAAATACATTTATCAGCCTTAGGTTCAAACTTGGATCTTGGGTCATGCTGATTTAGAATATAGCAAAGACATCCGAACACATGAAAAAAGGATACATCTGGTTTTCGATCTTTCAGCATTTCATATGGAGTCTTCTTGTGAATCCTGTGAATTAGAGATCGATTCTAAGTAAAACATGTTGTATTGACAGCTTCAGCCCAAAACGACATAGGAAGACCAGCATGGATCATCAAGGTCCTTCCTGCCTCAATCAGTGTTCTATTTCTTCGTTCAGCAACACCATTTTGCTGAGGAGTACGAGGAGCTGAGAAGTTTTGTCCAATTCCTTTATGATCACAAAATTCTTCAAGAGTTGAGTTTCGGAACTCAGTGCCATGATCACTTCTTAGTTGCTTAACTTTAAGACCTGTCAGTGTCTCATTTTTACAAATCAGTGAGATGATTTCCTGTGCAGCATGACTTTTCTTCTTCAAGAAAATTACCCATGTAAATCGAGTGAACTCATCAACGACCACTAGAGTATACTTATTTCCACCTAGAGAACGAACAGGAATAGGTCCAAACAAGTCCATGTGGAGTAGATGAAGAGGGACTGATATGCTGGAACATGACTTGGGTTTGAAAGAGGACTTGGTTTGTTTTCCTTGTTCACACGCTGAACACATCTTGTCTTTCACAACGCTGAATTTTGGGAGCCCTCTAACTAGGTCTTGATTAGATATCTTAGATAGATTCTTGAAGTTCAGATGAGAAAACCTTTTGTGCCAAATCCAGCTAAGATTCGTCTGAGACTTTGTAAAGAAACAATGCATCAGTGCCTTGTCACTTGAGAACATGTCAAGAACATATATATCATCTTTTCTACTTGCTGAGAGTATGATGTTCTTGTCAGTGTTTACAACTCTGCCTTCTTTCTTTGTAAAGTGAACTTCATAGTCAGCATCACACAACTGACTGATAGAAATAAGGTTGTGTTTGAGACCCTTAACATATGAAACATTTTGGAAAACCACGTTATTGCATTTGATGTTTCCATATCCCTTAGTGAACCCCTTTCCATTGTCTCCATAAGTAACTGCAGGACCAGTTTTCTCAACATAATCTTCCAGGAGAGACTCTGATCCTGTCATATGCCTTGAGCAACCACTGTCTAAGTACCAAAGATGCTCCTGACCCTGCAGTGCTGAGAAACTAGTTAGAACACACTGACCCATTCGAAGATGGGTCATTCACAAAGTTATTTGATAATAAATTATAACACTCCTTAGGAAGACAGTTTAAAGAGTTTGACTTAAGAGTCCATTTTTCATTCCTAACTTTAATATTTTCAGCTCTTGAGGATGATTTATCAAAAGAACATTCACTGATCTTGTGAGAGGAGTCACCACATCTGTAACAAACTCTAGTTCCAAAGTTCTTCTTGGTGAGCAAATTTTTTGATTTAACACATTTTGATATGTAAGATTCACCAATAGAGCTTTGAGTCCTTTTGTTTACCACTGAGTCACGACTGAGTTCAGTGTCAGAAGGAATTTGATCAGTGTTAGAAGATGAAATATCAGTATCTGATTTTGACTCATTCACAGATGGATTGCAATCAGGGAAGTGCTTGAGTTGTTCATGAACAGCATGAAACACTCCATTAGAGATAGGAAAAGCAATAATATTCTCAGTTAGAGGGGTTGGTCTAACAAGATGTGTAGGATAAGAGGTAGGATCAATTCCAGTAATTTCAACATTACACTCAGTGATACCATCAGAATTAATAGTACAGTATTCATCAATTAAACTTTGATTAATAAAAGAGTTACTGACAAACTTATTTTTGAAATTATTTTTTCATCTCATTCATGGAATAGACCTCAGATTCCTTTTCTTGTGATTTAAAAACCTTTTCAGCTTCTACAAAATTACCCCCAAGAATTTTTTCACAAGAATGTGGAATTTGAGCTGAAATAATATAATTGGCATTCTTATGAGATTTTGCCCAAGTGTGAAGCACAGTTTGTTCTTTGATCAAAAGATTTTTAACATCGTCAATTTCAGCAGACAAGGATGAATTTGACAAACTGGTAATTCTAAGATTTTCCTGAGTGGACTCAATAATGCTATTTTTTATGGATATATCAGTTTCAAGAAGATCAATTTGATTTTGCAAGTTTCTTATGGTTTGATTCTTCTTAGAATTAATGACACCCAAATACTCAAACATTTTGATTTTTTCATTCATTGAATAGGAAACAAAGTTTTTAACCTGGTACATTGAAGAAGAGTCAATGTTGTGCTTCCTGGAATTTTCAGCATCAGACATATCAGTGTCAAAAGTACTTTTGTCTTTATCGGGAATATCCGGGTCCTCTATTTTGACCATGAGACACTTGACTTCATCATCTGATGACTCTTCATCAGTTTTCCATTTTTCTTCTTCAGCTACAAGCACTTTATGTTCCAAATTTTCAGCTTTCAGCTTCTCAATCAGCTTGTTGTACTTCTGCTTCCAGTATTCATCTGTGTCTTGTTTCTTTTGTTTACAATCCTTTGCAAAATGATCAGTGCTCCCACAGTTAAAGCACTGAGCCTTCTCTTTCTTATCAGCACCATGCCTTTTATCAGCTCCTGACCCTTTTGAGAACTTTCCACCAATCTTCTTTTGAAACTTTGAGAAGTTTCGACCTGATTTTTCAAAGGTCTTCACGATCAAGGCTGCACTAGCTACAACCTTTTCAATATCATCAGTGTCAGTTTTAGATGAATCAGTGTCTGAATCACTTTCAGTGTCTGAGTCTGCCACAAGCTTTTTGTTGGAGAACAAGGCTATAGAAGATTCACGCTGAGAATCCTTCATCAGTTCCTTTCTTTGAAGCTTGGATTCTTCATAGTATCGAAGATTTCCATAGAGACTTTGTAAGTCCATAGAGTTGATCTTCTCACTGTTTTTCAGCACATCAACATGATTCTCCCAACCTGCACCTAGAGAATCCAAAAACTTTTGCACTAGAACAATTCTATGCTTCAACTGATCTAGTCTCCGAAGATCGTTAACAAGAGTATTGAATCTGTTAAAAGTTTGAGTCAAGGTTTCACCTTTCTTAGCAAAAAAATGTTCATACCTTCGGTTAAGATCATTTATTTGAGTAGCCTTGACTTCTTCAGTTCCTTCAAAAGATACAGTCAGCGTATCCATCATCTCTTTTGCTGAGATGCAATTTTGAACCAGCCCAAAGAAGTTGTATGGCAATGAGTAGCTAATAGCGGCACGAGCACGAACATCCAAACCATGTTTTCTCTTGTCGTCTTCCGTCCAGTTTTCTTTTGGAGTTTTCTTCATAGTGCCATCAGGAACATTGTTTTTAAGAGGCTGATACATCGGAACATAAGGACCTTTTTCAACGATGTCCAGCATGTCTTCATCAACAGATTCCAAGGCATATAGAGCCTTTATTTTCCACATAGCAAAGTTAGTTTCATCGAAAGGAGGGATTTTAGCAGAAGGATGATTTGACGAGTTTGATGAAGAAGAAGAAGTCATTTGTTTGATAAAAGAAACCTGCTCTGATACCAATTAAAGAGGCCTTTAGATCAATCGAAATATCAAATAATGACTATGAATAAGAACAAGAGAAATTCACGAAGAAAAACTTTCACTAAGAAAGATAATCTCACAAAGAGATTATCGTGTGCACAAAGCGACAATTAGGGTTTGTGAAAGGCGTAACCATTCACAAACCTATACAAAATTATATATACTGCAATTCTAGACGATCCCTACAATTCAGGGATACGCCAGCTAATAAATCAAGATAACTAAGGAAACATGATAAATACAAGATTTGTGTTACAAAGCACTGAGTAAGCTAAACTATTACAAACTGAGCTGCTGACATGCTGGCGCTGATGCTGAGATACATGCTGACGCTGAGTCTGTTTTAAACATTATCATATTTCAAGGCTTGACCTTTCAGCGTTTATCTTCGATGACTTCACAGCTTCAAGATGAACTTGATGAATCTTCAATAAATGACTTCATCTTGAGCAGTTGGGCTTTTCTTCAGAAATTGACATTGAAGGCCCATTGGGGGAGGAGGCTTGACGTACTGATTCTTGAAAGATAGAGCTTTCAGCTTGAGAATCTTCAGAGAGAACATCAGAGAGAACAAATCTTATGGATCACTTCAGCAGGTTCATAGATAGCAGTAGACTGATTGAGGAAGCTTCAATACAATCCGTCACATAATCTTCAAATTCTACTTTACCTTGCTTCTGGGGTTGACAGATTGAATGTTGAAAGAATAATCTTCATTTCTTGCTCCTTCGAATGAGAATTCTTCGATGCTCACAGACGAATCCTTGGCTCAGAAATCTTCGACACAAACTCCATGAGTCTTATCTATACCTGAAATCACTTTTCAAGACAAAACAAAACTAAAAGAAAACTTAGAACAAAAAGTACAACAGAAATAACACTATTTTTGATTTTGAATTTTTTTTTTATTTTTGTTTGATTGATTTTTTTTAATTTTAATTCTCCCCTAATATTTAAATTAGAAGAACACTATGAACAAACTTAAAAAAAACAAAAATAATAGCTAACTTTAAGAGTGATTTGGGATCAAAGTTTTTAGACAGCCTTTATATGTTTATCAGTACCTCTCCTTTCATGAATAGATATGGTCAATCGTCGGTATTGTGGTCCACTTAAATACGAGAGATTGTAAAAAAAATTAGGACATACTATAAGTGACAAGACAATGTGATCCTAAGTTCCTAGATAATATTCCTTAAGGACCATTCAGCTGACGACGACCAAAGATATTGTTGTCCACCTAAATTGAGCAGCGAGATCTACAGACAATCTGTATGTGTTCAATTTTAAGTGTACTAGAATGTGTTTCCCGCTTCCTGATATACCCTAGCCATTAAGGACTTCCAGAGTACTCCTTACATCGGGTGAGCAGACAATCATTCGGAGAGAGGATAGATTCAGATTGCTATTACTTATTGTTTTAGAGGGATTGAGAAGTAGAAGGTTGCATATGCTGTGTTCCAGGTCAGATTGGTAGCCACGCAAAGGAGACAGCATATGGCTAACAGATAAGAAGAATTCCATAGATATAATATGCAGAGAAATAGAGTTGCATATATTACAGTCCAGGTCGGATCTCCCGATCACACAGAGGAGGCAACATATGACTAACAGACAGAAAGAAAGAAAACAATTTTCTACAGACCTAATTTATCGGAATTTACCGGTTGCCCCATCCAACCGGAATTAATGACAGAATCCGCACATCGAGGAAAAGTGAATCCACAGTTCTAGATACGGGTTATTTAATGTGACCGGTAGATTCCCATGTATATCTCCCTACTCAACCTATCCGAGCGTCGTGAAGTCAGGCTAAACGGATCTAATTAGGTCAAAGTTTGTCAAGTCCTTGAATTCATTAAGTTCAACTCTCCCTAGTCAAGTCCACTTTAAATCTTTCGTGCCTACCAGCGCATCAAACACAGAGCCTAGACAATTCAGATTCAGTCCCTTACACATATTCAGATTGTCTGTTATCACATGATTATATCACTTCCCAAAACATCTCCTGCAAGCACATTCCATTAACACCATATTTTTGATTTTCTGATTTTCTAATGCTTTTGGATTTTTTTTTTAAAATTAAAATTTTCTAATTTTTGTTTTGTTTTTATTTCTCCCCTAAATTTGTGCATAGAAGAGAAACGAAAGTACATGCGCAAAGTTAAATTACCCTAAAACAAAAATTAGTCTTTAAAGCGAATCAACTTAAGAAAAACTCAGGAGTATAGAGAAGAAAACGCAAACCGTAATTCACCGATTGAATCTGCATTCAGAAGGTCTAAGAACAGCAAGCATAATCTTAGAACAGATCCAAAAATTCTTCATATCATTAAGCACTAACCCCATTTGTGATCTCTTCCTTTCTTCCTTTCCTGCAAAAAGACACATACTCTCAACAAAGGTCTGAATGTTGTACAGTTGAGTGATGTCCCCAATCATATGCCAGGAGTAGCCACTACCAACAAACTGAAGTCTGATGATATGCCTCCATAACTGCTCCAGCACAGAGCGGGATCAGTTGGTCTTTGGAACCCAGTCCATTTTGAAACTGGGTCGACCTTTTTCATCAATGCAAGGTACTTTCTCCCATGACATGTCCTGTTTATCACAAACAGAAGATATAGAAATATTAGAATCGTTAGAAGATTTGGGAGATTGAGCCTTCGGAACCCATTTGTAGTTGGGTTTAACCCAATTCTTGTTCGATCCGATGGGTGCCTCGGCACTTGATTTGGAACTTAAAGTCGTCTGCCTAGATGACTTTAACATAAACGATCTTGGCTTCACAGGAGCATCTCTTGAACTAGACTTCTGGGCCAGCATTCCCTTCTTGTTCTTGGGAGTTCGATGCTTAGCCTTGGGAGTTCGATGCTTAGCCTTGGGAGTTGAATTCTTGGCCTTCATGGCATTCCATTCGGCATTGTCTGAACGTGACCTCTAGGGGTTTCTTTTGAGAAATATCCCTCTTGGCTCGTTCTGCCAGCCTTGTGCATAGTAGGGAACGTATGCGCGATTAGGACAATTTATGGCAATGTGTCCAGGTGTTCCACAGTGAAAACATGTCTTTTTCTTCACTTGGAAGTTGTTTCTTCCTGCCCCTGGTGGCGTATCCTTGCCTCGTTTCTTGTTGTTCCCACATGCACACTTGCAATAAGCACTCTGTTGCGCTGGAATTGGAGGCCTGTATTTCTCAACGGCAGGTTTGTTAGGAGTAACAGAATTCGAAGCAACAGATTCTGAGTTCAAAGAGTCATTGGTTTGTTCGGTAGTGCTCTCCTTTTCTCATCTTCTGCTACTTTACATGCACATGAAGTCGAAACATTAGTATATTCAACATGAATACCTCCTGACACAAATCCAGCTGGTTTGCCATATTGAAGATGTGCCTCCCTGTCAATTTCTTCCTGTCATAGGGATGGATGTGTAGTTATGATTGAAAGGTGGAGGAACACTATCATACCCTAGACCCTTGTTTTTATTATCTTTGAATTTTAATTGGGTTTCAAATAATGACTCGACTGTCTCACTTGACACAGTATAATTTTTAAAACTAACGTCTGTTTTTCCACACTTAATTTTCAAAGTGTCAAGTTCTTTATTTAAAGCAGCAAGTTGTCTCTTAATATAGTCATAATGTTCACACTTGTTACTATACTCTTCCTGAAGTTCCCTAAATTCCTTGGTTTTTGCTTCTAATTCAGCCTTCAGGGGTTTCTGTCCTTTCCTGAGTTGATATCCTTCATATCTCTGGTCCTCAACTTCTCTTTTTAATAAATCAATTTGTTCCCGAAGAAATTTAATCGTATCTTCACTAGATAGCATACATGAAACTTCACATGATTGAGAACATGAAACTTCATTGACCAAAAGGTTTACAGAAATCATTGTATTTCCACACTTCAAAGCATCAAGTTCTTCAATTACATCAACAAGACTAAGATGATTGAGATCTTTTGTCTTCTTGATGATAGCCACGTTCATATCCCACGATTTTAGAAGTGAATTTAGTAGCTTTTTGTTTATCTCAAACTTAGACAAAAAGATCCCAACTATATTCATCTCAGTAGTAAGTGTAGTAAATCGCTGCAATTGAGTTTCGAGGGTTTCTCCATGGATATAATCGAAAATGTAGAAATTTTGTCCTAACATATTTTCACGACTCTCTTTCATGTTTTCAACTCTCTCGTAGACCTTAAAAGCCATTAAAAAGCACAACTAGAAGCCAAAATCAAACTTAAAAATCAAACCCTTTGACTACAAACCTCGAAAGTCAACCTTAAAAGTCAAACTTAAAAACTCAAACTCAAAAGTCAAACTTGAAATTCAAACTCAAAAGTCAAACCGAAAAGCTAAATTTAAAAATTTAAAAGTCAAACGAGAAAGTCAACGATTAAAGTCAAAGTCAATTTTTAAAGACAAAAGTCAAAAATAAAAGTCAAAAATAAAAGTCAAAAATTAAAAACAATTTTTTTTAGTATTATTATTATTATTATTATTATTATTATTATTATAGATGAAAAAGGAATTTAAAAATAAAAGAAATTTAATTTTTGGGCTAAAAATGACAATTTTGCGAAACTTGGAATCGAAAATGAGTGTTTTTGAATAAAAAATGCGGAGGAAAGGAAAAAAGGTGATGCTAGAGGAGTTGGTTAAGGCGCTGGTCGATGAATCAGAGGTCTCGAGTTCGATTCTCGGCAGACCCCCAAACTAGTTTCCTATTTTTCATATATGCGAAGTGAGGCGACGAAGCAGCTACGAAGCGAGGACGACGAACTAGCTGCTACGAGGACCTTGTGCAAGGTGCGAGGCCGCAAACTCCGAGCCGCAAACCTCAGGCCGCAAACTCCGGACCGTGAACCTCGGGCCGTGGACTCCGAAACCCTAGCCGTCGACCGCAAACTCCGCCACACCCTCGCAGGTTTCGACCAAAAACACCGATTTTTCGACTTTGAAGCACTAAAACTCGATCAAAAATCTTTTTTTATGAAAAACACGAAGAACAAACCCCCCTTATTTTTCAGAGATCAATCCAAAAACGCAAAAATCTTTCGAAAATAAGATCAAATAATGCTCCAAATCTAACAAAATTGACTGATACAACCAAACTCTGATACAAATAGTAAATCCCTAATTTGTCTGTGTATCAATCAGATCCGTTTGATGGTGCGGAATCCCGATCAAACGGATGATGTCAGATCAAATAGAAGAGAAGGAGAAGAAGAAGATGATGAATCTTGTATTATTTGATGATTAGAATGTAGATCCAAATACAAGATTCACACACACTCGTTTTTCTCTCTATAGGCCGTAAACTCTCTACTTTTCATCAATCTGTTCCTCACACCCTAACACCTACATTTATACAAGGGGAACATAGGCTTGGTGGACATGGGCCGTAAATGGGTTTACGGCCGTAAACCTGTTTACGGTCGTAAACTCAACCGTAAACCCCACCTGGCCGTAAACTAGACTGTAAGCTAATAAAATATTACATAAAAATATAATTGCCCAGAAAAGCAAAGTATAAACCATATTTTGACCCAACAATCTCCCCCTTGGTTTATAGCTTTCTTTTCTTAATTAACGCAATAAGCTCCCCCAAAAAAGTAGCTGGCTTTTCTTGTCAATCTTCAATGGGAGCTTGGCTTCAGCATTAATCTTCGATGACTTCACAGCTTCAAGATGAACTTGATGAATCTTCAATAAATGACTTCATCTTGAGCAGTTGGACTTTTCTTCATAAATTGACATTGAACGCCCATTGGGTGAGGAGGCTTGACGTACTGATTCTTGAAAGATAGAGCTTTCAGCTTGAGAATCTTCAGAGAGAACATCAGAGAGAACAAATCTTTTGTATCAATTCAGCAGGTTCATAGATAGCAGTAGACTGATTGAGGAGGCTTCAATGCAATCTGTCACATAATCTTCAATTTCTGCTTCACCTTGCTTCTGGAGTTGACAGATTGAATGTTGAAAGAATAATCTTCATTTCTTGCTCCTTCGAATGAGAATTCTTCGATGCTCACAGACGAACCCTTGGCTCATAAATCTTCGACACAAACTCCATGAGTCTTATCTATACCTGAAATCACTTTTCAAAACAAAACTAAACTAAAAGAAAACTTAGAACAAAAAGTAAAACAGAAATAACACTATTTTTGATTTTGAATTTTTTTTTATTTTTGTTTGATTGATTTTTTTTAATTTTAATTCTCCCCTAATATTTAAATTAGAAGAACACTATGAACAAACTTAAAAAAAACAAAAATAATAGCTAACTTTAAGAGTGATTTGGGATCAAAGTTTTTAGACAGCCTTTATATGTTTATGAGTACCTCCCCCTTCATGAATAGATATGGTCAATCGTCGGTATTGTGGTCCACTTAAATACGAGAGATTGTAAAAAAAATTAGGACATGCTATAAGTGACAAGACAATGTGATCCTAAGTTCCTAGATAATATTCCTTAAGGACCATTCAGCTGACGACGACCAAAGATATTGTTGTCCACCTAAATTGAGCAGCGAGATCTACAGACAATCTGTATGTGTTCAATTTTAAGTGTACTAGAACGTGTTTCCCGCTTCCTGATATACCCTAGCCATTAAGGACTTCCAGAGTACTCCTTACATCGGGTGAGCAGACAATCATTCGGAGAGAGGATAGATTCAGATTGCTATTACTTATTGTTTTAGAGGGATTGAGAAGTAGAAGGTTGCATATGCTGTGTTCCAGGTCGGATTGGTAGTCACGCAAAGGAGACAGCATATGGCTAACAGATAAGAAGAATTTCATAGATATAATATGCAGAGAAATAGAGTTGCATATATTACAGTCCAGGTCGGATCTCCCGATCACACAGAGGAGGCAACATATGACTAACAGACAGAAAGAAAGAAAACAATTTTCTACAGACCTAATTTATCGGAATTTACCGGTTGCCCCATCCAACCGGAATTAATGACAGAATCCGCACATCGAGGAAAAGTGAATCCACAGTTCTAGATACGGGTTATTTAATGTGACCGGTAGATTCCCATGTATATCTCCCTACTCAACCTATCCGAGCGTCGTGAAGTCAGGCTAAACGGATCTAATTAGGTCAAAGTTTGTCAAGTCCTTGAATTCATTAAGTTCAACTCTCCCTAGTCAAGTCCACTTTAAGTCTTTCGTGCCTACCAGCGCATCAAACACAGAGCCTAGACAATTCAGATTCAGTCCCTTACACATATTCAGATTGCCTGTTATCACATGATTATATCACTTCCCAAAACATCTCCTGCAAGCACATTCCATTAACACCATATTTTTGATTTTCTGATTTTCTAATGTTTTTGAAATTTTTTTTTAAAATTAAAATTTTCTAATTTTTGTTTTGTTTTTATTTCTCCCCCTAAATTTGTGCATAGGAGAGAAACGAAAGTACATGCGCAAAGTTAAATTACCCTAAAACAAAAATTAGTCTTTAAAGCGAATCAGCTTAAGAAAAACTCAGGAGTATAGAGAAGAAGACGCAAACCGTAATTCACCGATTGAATCTGCATTCAGAAGGTCTAAGAACAGCAAGCATAATCTCAGAACAGATCCAAAAATTCTTCATATCATTAAGCACTAACCCCATTTGTGATCTCTTCATTTCTTCCTTTCCCGCAAAAAGACACATACTCTCAACAAAGGTCTGAATGTTGTACATTTGAGAGATGTCCCCAATCATTTGCCAGGAGTAGCCATTACCAACAAACTGAAGTCTGATGATATTCCTCCATAACTGCTCCAGCACAGAGCGGGATCAGTTGGTCTTTGGAACCCAGTCCATTTTGAAACTGGGTCGACCTTTTTCATCAACACAAGGTACTTTCTCCCATGACATGTCCTGTTTATCACAAACAGAAGATATAGAAATATTAGAATCGTTAGAAGATTTGGGAGATTGAGCCTTCAGAACCCATTTGTAGTTGGGTTTAACCAAATTTTTGTTCGATCCGATGGGTGCCTCGGCACTTGATTTGGAACTTGAAGTCGTCTGCCTAGATGACTTTGACATAACCGGTCTTGGCTTCACAGGAGCATCTCTTCAACTAGACTTCTGCGCCAGGATTCCCTTCTTGTTCTTGGGAGTTGGATGCTTGGCCTTGGGAGTTCGATGCTTAGCCTTGGGAGTTGAATTCTTGGCCTTCATGGCATTCCATTCGGCATTGTCTGAACGTGACCTCTAGGGGTTTCTTTTGAGAAATATCCCTCTTCGCGCGTTCTGCCAGCCTTGTGCATAGTAGGGAACGTATGCGCAATTAGGATAATTTCTGGCAATGTGTCCAGGTGTTCCATAGTGAAAACATGTCTTTTTCTTCACTTGGAAGTTGTTTCTTCCTGCCCCTGGTGGCGTATCCTTGCCTCGTTTCTTGTTGTTCCCACATGCACACTTGCAATAAGCACTCTGTTGCGCTGGAATTGGAGGCCTGTATTTCTCAACGGCAGGTTTGTTAGGAGTAACAGAATTCGAAGCAACAGATTCTGAGTTCAAAGAGTCATTGGTTTGTTCGGTAGTGCTCTCCTTTTCTCATCTTCTGCTACTTTACATGCACATGAAGTCGAAACATTAGTATATTCAACATGAATACCTCCTGACACAAATCCAGCTGGTTTGCCATATTGAAGATGTGCCTCCCTGTCAATTTCTTCCTGTCATAGGGATGGATGTGTAGTTATGATTGAAAGGTGGAGGAACACTATCATACCCTAGACCCTTGTTTTTATTATCTTTGAATTTTAATTGGGTTTCAAATAATGACTCGACTGTCTCACTTGACACAGTATAATTTTTAAAACTAACGTCTGTTTTTCCACACTTAATTTTCAAAGTGTCAAGTTCTTTATTTAAAGCAGCAAGTTTTCTCTTAATATAGTCATAATGTTCACACTTGTTACTATACTCTTCCTGAAGTTCCCTAAATTCCTTGGTTTTTGCTTCTAATTCAGCCTTTAGGGGTTTCTGTCCTTACCTGAGTTGATATCCTTCATATCTCAGGTCCTCAACTTCTCTTTTTAATAAATCAATTTGTTCCCGAAGAAATTTAATCGTATCTTCACTAGATAGCGTATATGAAACTTCACATGATTGAGAACATGAAACTTCATTGACCGGAAGGTTTACAGAACTCATTGTATTTCCACACTTCAAAGTATCAAGTTCTTCAATTACATCAGCAAGACTAAGATGATTGAGATCTTTTGTCTTCTTGATGATAGCCATGTTCATATCCCACGATTTCGGAAGTGAATTTAGTAGCTTTTTGTTTATCTCAAACTTAGACTAGAAGATCCCAGCTATATTCATCTCAGTAGCTTTTGGGCTAAAAATGACAATTTTGCGAAACTTGGAACCGAAAAGGAGTGTTTTTGAATAAAAAAATGCGGAGTAAAGGAACAAAGGTGATGCTAGAGGAGTTGGTTAAGGCGCTGGTCGATGAATCAGAGGTCTCGAGTTCGATTCTCGGCAGCCCCCAAACTAGTTTCCTATTTTTTATATATGCGAAGCGAGGCGACGAAGCAGCTACAAAGCGAGGACGATGAACTAGCTGATGCGAGGTGCGAGGCCGTAAACCACCGAGGCCGAGGACGCAAACTCCGAGCCGCAAACCTCGGGCCGTGAACCTCGGGACGCAAACTCCGGACCGTGAACCTCGGGCCGTGAACTTCAAAACCCTAGCCGTCGGCCGCAAACTCCGCCACACCCTCGCGGGTTTCGACCCAAAACACCGATTTTTCGACTTTGAAGCTCCAAAACTCGATAAAAACCCTTTTTTTATTAAAAACACGAAGAACAAACCCCCCTTATTTTTCAAAGATCTATCCAAAAACGCAAAAATCTTTCGAAAATAAGATCAAATAATGCTCCAAATCTGACAAAATTGACTGATACAACCAAGCTCTGATACCAATTATAAATCCCTAGTTTGCGTGTGTATCAATCAGATCCGTTTGATGGTATGGAATCCCGATCAAACGAATGATGTCATATCAAATAGAAGAGAAGGAGAAGAAGATGATGATGAATCTTGTCTTATTTGATGATTAGAATGTAGATCCAAATACAAGATTCACACACACTTGTTTTTCTCTCTATAGGCCGTAAACTCTCTATTGTTCATCAATATGTTCCTCACACCCTAACAGCTATATTTATACAAGGGGAACAAGGGCTTGGTGGACATGGGCCGTAAATGGGTTTACAGCCGTAAACTTGTTTACGGTCGTAAACTCAACCGTAAACCCCACCTGGCCGTAAACTAGACTGTAAGCTAATAAAATATTACATAAAAATATAATTGCCCAAAAAACCAAAGTATAAACCATATTTTGACCCAACAAGATTATTCATGGATTAAACATGTTAATATAGAACACAACAAGTATTGATATAATGATCATATCCTAGTATATCAAAGCATTATATAATAGTTTTTGTCACAATGTTCTAATATCCATATACTAAATCCAAATCGAAGTCGTATTTCTATAATAATAAAGTCTTATAGCTGAAGTGTGACCATTCATACTTAGCTTAGAAGAAAGGTTTTATTAATGGGTTCGACTAAACTTAATTTGTGTGAATTCTATGAATACAATCATCTCCATATTTTACTTTAGTTTAGTTACAATTAAATATCTTGGAGTATATGATTGGTTTTTTTTCGTGACATAGAGCGTCTTAGCTTGCCTAAGTATACTCTAGAAGTCACAAAGATTTATATATGATACTTGAGTTGCAAAGATCAACATATTTTATCAATGGACTCATTCATCCAATCATATTAGATTTCAGCTTCTAAAGTAGTGTATTCTTATTTTGTAGTAGATTATGTCATTTTGTTTTGCTTGGACCTCATTCCAAATAAACTTACTACTCATCCCATAATAAAGTCATAATCTAATTATAATTCATAATTATCTATATTTGCTTAGAAATTAGAATCTTATGTAGCTCTTTACATGAAGATTTTATTCTAAATTAATTATCTCATGGACATTCTCCTAGGTCTTCTAAAGTACTCTTAGAATGTTCCTATAGTCATCAGGTGACTTAACCATGTACATTATGATGTGCTCATAGCATGATCATATACCATGTCTTATGAAGAATATTGCTTAAATAACGGATTCCTTTGCCAAACAAATCGAATATAAATCATTTTATCAAGTCCAAACATATGATCCAGGTTCTTTTGAGGCGAGCTCAAAACTTAGTGCTATGTGACAATGTCAAGATTCATCCAAAGGAATTTTGTATCTTGATCTCTTTCAAGATGTTGTTCATATAGGCATAAAGGTATAAAACTTTTAACATTCTTCTTATGTATCTCTATAGATTTTACATTCCAAGAATGTATCTTGTCATTCCTAAGTTTTTCATTTTAGAAACAAATTCCAAGTCAAGGTGAAAAAGCCTGGCCTGGTCAGAATGTAATTTCTGATGATTAAGTGTGTCTCACTCATACAATATTAGGAATTCCACTATGCCTCACTAATTATTAGTAAACATACATGTTCTACTCATTTTGATATAAAAGCATACCTTGTGGTTTCATATTAAAATGATGATTACCACATTGAGATACTTTCTTTATGTCCACAAGTGGATCTCAAGTATCACACATTTCGTCAGGATAACGCGGATTAAGAAAACCTCAAGGCTAATCTATAGAGATATCTTCCAAAAGATGTCTATTAAGAAAAGTGATCTTTTTTTAAATCTATTTTCTATATCTCATATTGAGAATATGAATTTATAGTAAACAATATCCTTATTGATCTAATCATAGCTACTTGTGAAAAGGTTTGATCATAGTCAATGTCATGAGTATGATAAGGACCATAGTCAATGACATGAGTATGAGAAAATCCTTTTATAATAAGTCTTACTTTAAATATGTATGCTTATCCATGTAATGTATTCTTTCTAGAAGACTCACTTACTCTTTATAGCCTTGATATAGAGAGAAAGTTCAATCAAGACCATACTTGATTATCATACATGTATTACATCTCATTTTCATGACTCTAAGTCATTTATCAGTTTAGAGATCTAACATAACAACTTGGTATTATATGGATTTTCCAGAAAC
This sequence comes from Lactuca serriola, assembly GCF_051521515.1. Lineage (NCBI taxonomy): Eukaryota > Viridiplantae > Streptophyta > Magnoliopsida > Asterales > Asteraceae > Lactuca > Lactuca serriola. Next base: position 174,716,915 of record NC_136411.1, on the reverse strand, counting down.
CATCAATGAAAGATTTCACATTTCTCAAGTCATAGATGATTTCTACCACTAATGCGAACAATTTGTGTTTATGAACAACTATTATTCAAGTTTAACAATCCCTCTGTTAAAACTAGTGCCAACTATTACTACATCTAGTTATGGTTTTTGAGATGCTTCAAGTTCCACGTACCTCTCATTTGCTTTGTCATTAAAATCTTGCTTTTTGCTAACTCAACTATCAGAGGAATATGAAAACTTATTCTTTGTGGGTTTGCATTTAATAATCTAAGCCACATTTAGAGTATTATACAAATGTGTATCTAGAAGATTTTGGGTTTACAAGCTTTAGTCCAAAATAGTCTTTGATTCCATAAAACATTTTAGTAAGAAAGGGATTGAGCCTTTCTATACAAAATCTTATGAAGAAAATGTTATATCTACTAGTTAGTTGGTGTATATACTCAATGTACAATTGATAGTGTTCTAGGTGTTATCCCAAGGAAATAAAAAGAGGACATTTCTACCGATTAGAAAGTAAATCTTACGAAGTAAGATTTAATTCATTATTTATTATCAATAAGGCTTTAGATAATATTTATCGGTTTGTATCTCAACTTTATATTTGAAAACATAGAAAAAGATTTCACAATTATGTTTTACAATGTAAAATATAATTATAGCTACTAAAGTTGTTAATAAAGTTGATTTGGCATATGATGTTTACTATTAGACATTCATTAGAAAGGAAGTCATACACCATATTGGATTGTTCCTTAACAATTTTTTTCTCTACTACTTAGTGAAAATATCATTAGGAAACTTTTATATATAAATAATATTTACATATGTCAAATAAACTACATTATTTTCCTTCAAAGATCACTTTCTTGAAGTTGTAATATGTGAATGTCATTTATATAATAAATATTACAATGTCAAAGATGAGTTCGATTTTGAAACAAGTTTAAGTCAAAATTATTTTGCATATAGAACTTGTTATTTATAAAACATTGATATTTACTTTATAATTCTTATTAGAAGATCTAGTCTCATAAAAAGAATTTTAATCACTTTCGAATATGAAGGTGATAGTTATGAAAAACGATTTAAGTAAATAGTCAATCATTCATAAATTCAAATAATTGAGACACATCTTTAGGCAAGATAAATTAAAACATACATTGTTCCATAACAAATATTGTTTCATATCACAAGTACATTAAGTTCCCAGCATAATTAATAAAATACACTCCAAGAGTGTAGTTTCAAATTGATTATGCTCAGTTGGTTACTCTTTTGTAGATATCTGCAAGCCATTTACAAATATTAGATTAACATTTAAGTACCAAGTACCTAAGTGTAATATGAAAAGTATGAGCTTTATCTAGTAGATACCTGAAGTACTAGTCTCTTCCAGACTTTCTTTCCAAGTAAGAGGAGCAGATCCTTTTTTAGTGTCTATTTTCTCAACAAAAGAAACAAGATCCATCTACGTGGGCCTTATTGGATTTCTTAGGCTTAAAGGTGTTCAGTCCATAAAACATGGGCCTCCTAAATCACACAAGGTGACTCTTTTTGGGCTTGAACTATTTCTACTTCGATGTTACAAACATCTTTAGCATCATAGTGATGCCTTTACTAGGTATCATGTTCAGGTTTATTACTCAAAGCAAATAGTTTAGGACTAGGACCTTTAAGTGTATACAACTTCATATCTCTCACGAGATTGTCTCCTAAGACATGAACCCATTCGATGAAGTTATATATATTGAATGTTATTATTTCATTAAGTCATTAAAGAAAATGACAAATTCATGGTAATGAGAATGGACTATTTAACTACAAAATTATAACAAAATTCGTTTAGTATTCTCAATATTTAAACTATTTAATAATTAATACCCTTTTAGTTTCTAAAAACATTAATTATCAAATTCTAGGATCCAAGTTACAAAACAAATAAATGCTTAGGTATCCTTTATTTCATATGTTTGAATCTGACCCGGTAGATATCAATTATTAATTATATCTTACCATATAATTTCTAGTTTTATGGGATTGCAAATAACAAATTTAATTAGACATATTTGATCTCATCTATGCCTCAGATCTCTCTTTCTTAGGTATCCTTTATCAGAAAATATTTTTGATCAAATCATACAATTTTAAAAACATGTGTAATCGGCCTATAACTTGGTTATAGTAATCGCGAAGACACCCCGACAATCAAAATATAACACTAATCGGTTAGGTGTCCTTTATCCTACTAGTGAATACAAGAGATGTGTGAGTGTTCTCCAAGATGCATTGCATAGATTTGAGGTTTGTAAAATGGCCATTTATATGTTGTATATTTCTAGTTTTAAAAACATATGATATCATGATTATTACATGCATATAATAAACCATGGTACCAATTTTCAAAAGAAAACCACTTTTAAAGGTTCTATATAAAAAGCTAGTTTTTATATAATTTAACCTGATTCAATTTTAGCAACCAGTATTAAGTTTGAGTGCATTTGAAACTTTTATATTTGTAATAAAACTTCCTTTTATTACTTATATATTTGGAGTTTGTATAAGTTACAAAAATCATCATTTTAAAACTTATATTTGAGTATTTCAAAATTTGATGTTATTAATGTTTTTATAAAATCAGATTCTATTTTAAAACAATAACTTGTTACATTTTATTTTCACATTATAAATTTTGAAAACCAAACTCCATGTGATGTTTAGTTTTTTCCGAAAATTATTTTAGCATGTGAAAAACTAATTTATCAACCACACATAATAATTACATAAAATAAACAACATAAACACACATAAAGCTATATGTACATAAACATAACCAACTAATGAACATAACCAAACTCCAGCTTCCACCGATGCCACTTTCGTAGGACATTGTCCATAGAAATAGGGGATTCAACACTTGCACAAACGAAAACAAGACAAGAACTCATAAGCACAATAATCATCATTACCAAACGTAATTCCCCTTTGAAAAAAAGGGGGAGGAAGAGGAAGGAAGAATAACAAAAATGAAACAAAGGCAGAACCGCCTACCATCAATAATGGTGTAGAAGATGGGCATCTTCCCTCAACGTCTCCAAGAAGGGCTCATCCCAACTCCGACATGCAGAAGCTCTAAGTACTCCTCAGGCACGACCTGGATGGTCTTCAGAAGATTAGCAGTAGCCTGGTTATGAGAAAACAGCTTGGGAGTGACGTCAGAAAAATTGTTTGCCCGGTAACGCCCGCGACCGACTCGATCCTCGTTAACCCATAGCCATTTGTCTTGTCAGTTCTTCGGAGTCTTGCCATATGAACACTCCCATGTGCACATACAAACCCTAATGCTTGGATCTAGGTTTCTCTAATTGAACATGCATTGTATCCAAGACTTTTGAACAATAGATCTAGGTAATAACATAAGAAAAACAGATCTAGAAGATTACCTTAAGTTGCTTGCTTGAATCTTCTTGTCCTTGGAGCTTAGAGTCACAATTGTCACTCCTCTAATGGCTTACAAACACCAACTTAGCAAGAGGATGATTGGGGAGAGAGGGTAGAGGGCAAGAAGTCGGCCAGGGTTCTTCCAAAGACAAGAGTGCCGATTTCCTTGACCCCTTGGGTCTATTTATACTTGTAAGGCTCCTAGGGTTTCACCCTTAAACCCTAATTAGATAACTTAGGCCCTAAGCAATCCAATCCCCCTTATGATAAGCCTTGGATGATTTCTAGGTCTATCCAAAGCCCTAAAACCGTCCACCCCTTATCCTTAAGGGATTACAGCCCAAAGTACAACTATCATACAATTGACAGTTTAAGCCTTTCTATTTAATTAATCTCTTTAAGTCACCAAATTAATTCCTAATTAATTTATGACTTATATTAATCAAATAATAATATTATTATTCCTTATATTATTCTCATAATATATAAATAATATTTCATCTCTCATTACAAATCATCCTGTCAAGTTGCTATGGTGAAGGCAACTCAAAAGGACCATGCACAACCGGGTCAAATACTTTCCTAATATAGTTGCAGCCTTAGACACTATTCCAACAGTCTCACACTTGGATAAGTCTAGTAACTATATACACAAGTATAATTCGATTAGCAATCGTAGCTCTCAAAGACGCTGTCAAACTCTGATCTTATCAATCTTTTCCTTTAGATAAGGGATCATACAGTCCTCTGTTTAGATATCATGCGGACAATTCTTATGGAATTAACTGTCCAGCAGTTGGTTTCTCGATCTCAGATTTATTTGACATAGAACTTAATCGAACACATCAATTTAGTTCTGACTGGGCCCGGCACATAAGTCAAATCAAATCATCGAGCGGCCGAGATATCGCTTTTACCCTCTTAGGATAAAAGTAACAGATAAACTTCGACTTATATGCATTTACTTATTCATTAATCAACTATACACAACAATGCGTTTTATAACATCAAGTTACTGATGTGGTTTCGCATTATCAATGAACAACCAATTAACAAATAACAAACCATATATCTAGGTTTTAAAACCATATGATATTATCATCTTGCGATCACCCTTTTTATCACATTCCATAAGGTGATTCCAGCAAGCGCGGGTTTGTTCCAATGCTCAAAACTAGTTCATAAGCACTCATGAACGTTGCAGCAAACTTTTGCTATGTCTAATACCATTTAGACAATCTACACACCAGTTCATGACAATCTTCATTCATACCTACTTCCAACATATGAACGATTGTGGGCAATTTGAATAATTCGATTATTCTTAATAAACTCAATTATTCTGGAAGTCAAAACATGCAAAGTGAAACAATAGTTAAACAATTAACATAAGACAGTAACATTACTCATAAATAATACTCTTTTATTTAATCATCAAATGTTAATTACATTTATCTATTACACGTTTCTAATACTATCTAATCTATACTAATATCATCCTTCAGTCCAATACTCCTAGCATGCTGCAAGTGCTTAAACCTGCTCAGTCCCTTCGTAAGCGGATCTGTTGTGTTATCTTCTAATGATATCCTCTTAACCACGAGTTGTCCTTCTTCTACACGATGTCTAATAAAGTGATATTTTATGTCGATATGTCGAGATCTACCATGATCCCTCGGTTCCTTGGTCAAGGCAACCGCTCCTTCATTATCACAGAAAATCTCCATGGGCTCCTTTATGGCGGGTACAACTCCAAGATCACCGATGAAGTTCTTCAACCATAATGCCTCCTTCGATGCTTCGCTCGCTGCAATGTACTCTGATTCGCACATTGAATCAGCTACGGTTTCCTGCTTGAAACTTTTCCAAGTTACTGCTCCTCCATTCAGGGTAAGGCCCAACCCGACTGCGAACGGTAGTTATCCCTGTCGGTCTGAAAGCTGGCGTCACTATACCCTCGTACCTTCAAGTCATCACTCCCTCCGAGGACTAAAAACCATTCTTTGGTCCTCCGAAGGTACTTAAGGATATTCTTGACCGCAATCCAATGGGCTCTGCCAGGGTTCCCTTGGTATCTACTAACCATGCTCAAAGCAAAGGCTACATCAGAGCGAGTACAAGTCATAGCATACATGATTGAGCCAAATGCGAAAGCGGATGGTACTCGGCTCATTTCTACTATTTCAGCTTCGGTACTCGGACTTTGGGTCTTACTCAACTTGGCATTACTTTGTATCGGTAATTCTCCCTTCTTCGAGTTTTCCATACTAAAACGTTTTAGTACTTTATCTAAGTAAGGGTTCTGACTAAGTCCTATTAGTCTCTTACTTCGTTCTCTTACTATCCTTATTCCCAGAATATAGGAGGCCTCTCCGAGGTCCTTCATAGCGAAGCACTTCCCGAGCCAGGACTTGACCTCCTGCAGTGTCGGGACGTCGTTTCCAATGAGTAGTATGTCATCGACATACAAAACGAGGAATCTTACTATACTCCCACTGGCTTTGACATATACACATGATTCATCTTCGCTTCGTACAAATCCAAACTCTTTGACTTTCTCATCGAAGCAAAGATTCCATCTGCGAGATGCTTGCTTAAGTCCATAAATGGACATCTCAAGCTTACACACTCTATTTGGATGCTTCGGATCAACAACGCCCTCTGGCTGAGCCATGTAAACATCCTCAGACAACTTCCCATTAAGGAAAGCGGTTTTGACATCCATTTGCCAAATCTCATAATCATGAAATGCGGCAATTGCTAGCATCACTCTAATAGTTTTTATCTTCGCAACTGGTGAGAAGGTCTCATCATAGTCAACTCCGGGAGTTTGAGTAAAGCCCTTCGCAACCAATCGCGCCTTATATGTGTGTACGTTTCCATCCACGTCGGTCTTCTTCTTGAAGATCCATTTGCACCCAATGGTCTTACGTCCGGGTACATTATCAACCAAATTCCAAACTTGGTTGTCATACATGGATTGGATCTCGCTGTCCATTGCCTCTTTCCATTTTGCAGACTCCGGGCCTACCATGGCTTCTTTATAGCTATTAGGTTCATCTAGATTTATTAGTGTATCATCACTAATATACGTGTCCCCTTCAGTAGTAATATGAAAACCATAAAACTGGGGTTGAACTCTAACTCTTTCGGAACGTTTAAGAGGTAAGGACTCGTCAATCGGTTCAACCGGAGTTTCCTCCTTGGGTTGAGTGCCAGCGGTAGAGGTTCCTTCATCAATCGTCTCTTGAATCTCTTCAAGCTCGATTTTCCTCCCACTTTCTCCTTGTCTTATGAGTTCTCGCTCTCGGAAAACTCCTCTCCTCGCAACAAATACAACATTGTCCTTCGGTCTATAGAAGAGATATCCAAAGGATTTCTGCGAGTAGTCGATGAAAATACATCGCTCACTACGAGGTTCGAGCTTGTCGTGAGTATCTCGTCTTACGAAAGCCTCGCAACCCCAAACCTTGATATGTGCTAACGAGGGAGCCTTCCCTGTCCACATTTCGTGAGGTGTTTTGGCAACCTTCTTAGTAAGGACTCGGTTAAGGATATGGGCGGCAGTCTCTAAGGCATACCCCCAGAATGAGATAGGTAGTGAAGCACGACTCATCATAGAGCGGACCATGTCTAACAAGGTTCGATTACGCCTTTCTGCCACACCATTCAACTGCGGTGTCCTAGTTGGCGTCAATTGTGAAACTATTCCACACTCCTTGAGATAGTCGTGGAATTCAAGACTTAGGTACTCTCCTCCTCGATCGGATCGAAGCATCTTGATTTTCCTGCCCAATTGATTCTCCACTTCATTCTTGAACTCTTTGAACTTTTCAAACGTTTCTGACTTTTTCTTGATTAAGTAGATATACCCATATCTACTATAGTAATCGGTAAAAGTCACATAGAAGCGGTTTCCATCCTTTGTGGTTGATCTAAAGGGTCCACATACATCAGTATGTATGAGGTCCAATAAACCCTCACCCCTTTCACATGTACTAGTGAAGGGTGACTTGGTCATCTTTCCAAGTAAACAAGACTCGCATGTGTCATCTTCCCTAAGGTCGAATGACTCCAACACTCCATCCTTTTGGAGTTGGGCTATGCGCTTCTTGTTGACATGTCCAAGACGACAATGCCACAAGGATGCTTTATCCATACTATTGGAAGAATCCATGCACAAAACATCATTTCCTAGGTTATCTACAATCATAACAGTTTCATAAATTCCATTACATGGTATTGCTTCAAAATATAAGACACCATTTAGATAAGCATAAATAGAACCATTCTCATTATTAAAAGAAAATCTAAATCCTTGTCTAAACAAACCATGAAATGAAATGATGTTTCTTGCCCTTTCTGGCGAATAGCAACAATTATTCAAATCTAAACATAAACCATTCCTAAGCACTAGAGAATACACTCCAATCTTGGTCACAGGCGACGATCTTCTGTTCCCCATGATTAGATTTATTCTTCCATGCTCCACATCCCTATTTCTTCTTAGTCCCTGCAATTCAGAACAAATGTGGTAATCACACCCGGTATCGAGGACCCAAGAAATAGAATGAGATGAATCATTAGATTTAATTGTGTATATACCTGCAAAATACGGCTTGATCTTTCCTTCCCTAATGGCTTGCAGGTAGTCTCGGCAGCTTCTCTTCCAATGCCCTATTTTGTGGCAGTGTTGGCACTCTGCCTCCTTTGGGTTAGGGTTAGGCTTAACGGGATCAACTTTGGTCCCACTAGAAGAGGAACCACCTCGGGACTTTCCCTTGCGGTGGCTCTTAGACGGAGCCTTCCTCTTCTTGCCTCTTCCTTGCCCAATGGCCAAAACAGGAGCAGCGGGTGGATTGGGAGTGGGTGCAACAAACTTGTCCTTGAGGTTGCTCTCAGCAACCCTAAGGAGACCTTGGAGTTTACTTAGGGTGACCTATTCCTTGTTCATGTGGTAGGTCATCCTAAATTGGTTGTAACACGGAGGCAAGGAGTGAAGGACCATGTAGATAGCCAAGTCTTCCCCAAAGTCAACATTCAACTTGCGAAGACGATCGACATACCTTTGCATCTGTTGCAAGTGTACGGTTAGAGATTCACCATGTCCCATTTTAGCGAAGATCATGTTAGTGAAGATCTCGTAACGTTCCTGCCTCGCATTTTGGTGGTATCTCTCCAACAAGTCTTGGTGCATTTCGTAGTCCTCATAGGACTTTTGGAATTCGGTGTTCATTGTGGCTATCATGATGCAATGAACCTTCGTCGCATCAAGTTCACGAGTCTCAAAAGCAGTCATTTCAGCCGGAGTAGCGATTTCTGGGTTGATCTTCTCGAGCTTCTCATCGAGGACATACTCCTTGTCTTCGTAGCGAGCAATTGTGCGAATGTATCTTATCCATTCGCTAAAGTTCGTCCCATCGAAAGTCACCTTTTGGCAAAGGCTCATCAATGTGAACGAGCTAGCAGCAGCGTTGTTCGTGTTCGACATCTACAAATAGAAATGACAAAGATTTATTAGAATTTGAATCCCTAATAATCACCCAATAATAAAAATTAGGGCTAGGATCCAACAACATTATTTACATATTAGAAAAGGGATGCCGTAATCCAACATGCAAACAATTTGAAGGTAAGTGAATGACGATTCACTAATTCTCCACCATAAAAACCTAACTTTAAGTTCTAAATGTATTGAGAATTCCTAGGTTTGGATGAGATTCATTGAACCTTTCAATGGCATGTTTAAATCTCGATATGCCCCTCTCGTTTGTGACTGGGATACCGAGGATCACAAAGTGGGTGTGAATTACCATGCAAATTCACACGGTGCCTTCATTGTAAGAATCACCTATTCGATGTGTTGGTAAACCACACACGCTCCATCGAACTATGATAAAAAATGAATCACCCTTTGCCACCTTAGCTTAGAACCAATTAGTGTGCGGGTAAACCGCACACGCTCCACTAACTTCTTAGCAAGGGTGCAAAGTGTAATTTCATGGGATTGCATTAATTCACTTTTCCTAAAGTAACTAGGATTGGGAATTTTGAAAAACATGTAGTTACTTTGTATTTCATATTATGTGCACATACAAACCCTAATGCTTGGATCTAGGTTTCTCTAACTGAACATGCATTGTATCCAAGACTTTTGAACAATAGATCTAGGTAATAACATAAGAAAAACAGATCTAGAAGATTACCTTAAGTTGCTTGCTTGAATCTTCTTGTCCTTGGAGCTTAGAGTCACAATTGTCACTCCTCTAATGGCTTACAAACACCAACTTAGCAAGATGATGATTGGAGAGAGAGGGGAGAGGGCAAGAAGTTGGTCAGGGTTCTTCCAAAGACAAGAGTGCCAATTTCCTTGACCCCTTGGGTCTATTTATACTTGTAAGGCTCCTAGGGTTTCACCCTTAAACCCTAATTGGATAACTTAGGCCCTAAGCAATCTAATCCCCCTTATGATAAGCCTTGGACGATTTCTAGGTCTATCCAAAGCCCTAAAACCGATCACCCCTTATCCTTAAGGGATTACAGCCCAAAGTACAACTATCATACAATTGACAGTTTATGCCCTTCTATTTAATTAATCTCTTTAAGTCACCAAATTAATTCCTAATTAATTTATGACTTATATTAATCAAATAATAATATTATTATTCCTTATATTATTCTCATAATATATAAATAATATTTCTTCTCTCATTACAAATTATCCTGTCAAGTTGTTATGGTGAAGGCAACCCAAAAGGACCATGCACAACCGGGTCAAATACTTTTCTAATATAGTTGCAGCCTTAGACACTATTCCAACACCTTGCATGAAGGAGGAGAAAGGATCATCGAGTCGGTCGTCGAAAACTCTACACCATCAACCGGTGAGAAGTCGTAAGCATCATTGAGAGGTTTGAACTCAACTTCATAAAGAATAATGTTGGATTGAGCAACCATTAAACCAAAGGGGGAACCAAAGAAAACCCTAGTTGAAGAAAAATGAGAAATAAGAGGAAGAGGTTGTGTTGATAGGAAAATCCCTTAAGCTTATAAAGATTAAGGAAAGGCGGGATATTCAAAATCCCTGACGAAATGATGTAACTAACTCTCATAATGGGCAGTCACATCGCCGGAAAAACCAAAGCGACGATTGAATCAAAACTCAACGCGTGTACCAAGCAGTTAAGTCCAGAACATCATAGTTAGTCTAGCAACGCTACGACTACTGGACTAGGGGATTTGATGACATGCCATTGGCACGAACGAAGAGTAGCGCTCAGATGTGCCAAAGAATTCCCCAAGGCAAGTCGCACCTAGCGGAACAAGCCTGACGGAACCTCGCGCCCGCGGATGCCTCTAAAAGTAGGGCGCCCGCGGAGAAGGCCCGACCCTGCCAAGGGCGCCTTCTACTCCACGAGAAAGTATAACGACTCCAAGCGACAATGAAGATGCTCAGAGCATTATCACCTGAACCAATCATTGGATTTGACATATCAAAGAATAGGATTACCCAATCAGCGTCCCCGATCCTATGAGGTCTGACGCCTTTGTCCTGTATGGACTAGCAGAAGGCCTTAGTATAAAAGGTGTCCTTCGGTACCTTGGAAAGTAATTCGCTCTACCTCAGTTCACTCTAGAATACACCCAAGTCTATCTACTGACTTGACCGTTAGAGTGTTTTCCCGGGAGCCTCCTCCCAAAGAACGGTTGACGGCTTTTTCACATTGTGACCTTGCAGGCTCATTGGAACAACCATAAGCACTATGCGTAATCGTCCAGTGACTAGGTCGCATCACGTACAATTTCGAATTACCGGGTGATTACAATGTGTCTGCTACATTCAATGTTGAGGATTTGTCACCTTTCGTTGGGGATTCTGATGATGAAGCAGACTCGAGGTCTAGTCCTTTTCAAGAGGTAGAGTATGATGCAGGTGGTACAAGTGTTGATGTGTGGCTTGATGATGTCCGCACCAGTAGGAATGGAAGTATGATGACATCAGCGCCAAATCCGCCGAAGTGATCCAACTGCTCGAATTTGGACGAAATTCACACACGACATATAAAATGAGCCGATTAAGAAAGCTCATGGATTTGCCATGATGTGTGGTGTTTTAAGGCCATTCGGGGTCGTTTAGGGCCTCAAAACACGTTTTCTATTTTTTTTAGTTGCGGCAACTTTTTATTTTTAGTTTTCATTTAGATAATTGATTGCAAATCTTTTCCTAATCGATTATGATATCCGAGGGTTAAGACATTATGCCTATCTTATCTTCCTTATAAGGATCTCATTTTCATTGTTTGAGGGATAGTTTTCAATTGATAATTAATAAAGAATCCAATTTTAGAGTTATCTTTGTTCTTTGTGTTCCTGTTGTTTGTAATTTGTCGTTCAATCCGATCGTCTAGGCATCAGATAAGTTATATCTCAATTGAAACTATTTGATAAATAATTAACCTATTTTTTTATGATATTAATGGTATTTACGAACATTGTTATCATATTATTCATATTTAATTTTTTAAAATTCAACAAATTAACAATTAATAGTCATTAATTAATGCTCGCCTAACTAGTTAATCATTTAACTCCAGTACACTTCGATCGTTTTTACAACATTGATTATTTGGAATTTCTAAAATAAGACGATAATTGGGCTATAAAAGAAATATATTATTGATAAAATAGCTTTCAAACTTATTTTTGGATTTATGATAAAAGTAGAAAACTTTAAAATAAATTGAATTGGTAAGTTGCTCAGCTCAAATGTCATATTTATTCTTTGTAATGTGCTTTCATATTTGTATTTTTTTATAACAAAGCATCGGAAGTCGGAACCATCATATATATGCTCTTTTAACTAACAAAATACTAGTTTTTAATACAATTATACAGTTTCAGAGAAAGAAAATCTTCACGTAATGTTTTTGATCACTAAATATTATAAAAATAATACTATTATTATAAAAAAAAAAAGTACATTTCATCCATATTAATCATAATTTATTCAAAAGGAATAAACTTTAAAGAAGGATGATAGATGGGGCTTTCCTTCAATTATGCTTTTACGAGTTTTTAATACAACAATACTGTTCCAGAAAAAGAAAATCTTCCTGTAAAGTTTTTGATCAATAAATATTATAAAAGTATACTATTATTATAAAAATAATAAATTCATTTTATCCATATTAATCATAGTTTACTCAAAAGGAATAAACTTTAAAGAAGGATGATAGATAGGGGCTTTCCTTCACAGTTGTGTAATTATGCTTTTACAGTTGTCCCCAGCGCACGTGCGGGTCCCTCTGCGCTTCCACGATTTAATCATGTACTCGAGACTAGACAATGATAACCTCGTGCATGTAGCAGTTGTGGTGTCGGGTCTACCTCCATCTTAACCTACTCCCAACCATATATTATCACCTCCCCAATGCCTTTTCATTGTTCACTCTATAATGTTTGCTTGTTTGGAGCCTTTCGAAATTCCAACAACCACTTTGCCTTTTCACTTTGGATCTTACTTTTTTTAACCCTCAAAATGTATCAATTTGGTAAATAAAATTCGAAATAAGTTTTGTTGTAATTTTATGGTGTTACTATTTTTCACATAGAACCCGTGAGGCTTACTACAAATAAATAAATGCAAAATATGTCGTTGTGGTGGTGGTCCTAGGTCAACCATGAGAAAATTATAAATCCATTTAACCCAAAAACTTGAAGTTAGAGAAAATGATTCAAGCTTTTCTTATATAACGAAAGAACTTCAACATTGAGTCTTTCCATTTTATCAAATTTTCTTTGAATACATCAATTTCAAGAAATATATTTTAATTATTTTAGGTGCATTGACTAATTAAATACAACAAGGTTTGATTACTGAATTTGATAGACTTTCTACCATTATTTTTAATGGTAAACATTTACATCTATAAATAAAAGTCAAAAGAGATTGATTTTTTTTTTTTTTTTTGAAATCGGCAAATATATTAAGACACCCAACATCAAGACGATGTGAGAGGAAATAGTACAAAACAGGAAAAGGAAAACACGAGAGAAATTACAAACAAAGAAAATGACATAAATTCCAAACTCTCTGGTCAATATTTTTGAACGACCCCCTTATGTTTTCACCAAATGAAAGTTATCGACTTTATCATTTCCATTGTATTCGCCGAAACAAAGAGAATGTTAGTGAAAACCTTTTTATTTCAATCAATTCATATACACCACAAAACCTAACATACGATCACATTCAGCAAACTTCTTTTCTTTTTGCACCTAGACCATCTTGATATGAAAAGTAACATATCCCTCACCGAATTAAACCGCCGCACGAGATTCATACCAAGATAGGATCGAGTCCATAACAGTTGTAACATCCTAAAATTTTTAACAAATTTAAACTTTTCAAAACACCTGTTACTAATAAAAGTGTTTACAAAACCATTTGAAACATGATTTAAAATCAGAGTCTCCCACGATCCAATCAGTAGTAAAACCAAGAATGTGTACGGTCACGCCGTCGCCTTGTCACAATCATCTAAAACGCCTGAAACAATAAACTGAAACTGTAAGCACAAAGCTTAGTGAGTTCCCCCAAAGTACCACCACAAAAACTGATAACATATACAAACAACCATGCCGGGTCCAATCAACCATCAGGTTGGAATACCCCAAACCTAGTCAACCTCCGGGTCCAATCATCCACAGGATGGAATACCCCATGTTGGAATGCCAATATACAACGGGTCCAGTCATCCTCAGGATGGAATACCCTCGGACTCAATCAACCTTCGGGTTAGAATGCCACTATACAAAGGGTCTGGTCATCCTCATGATGGAATACCCTCGGGCCCAATCAACCATCGGGTTGGAATACCCCCGGTATGTTGGCTCACGCACAAAGCAGTAAAGCCTCAACTACAACTCAAAATATATCGACATATACATAACAGATAAACATATAATCAGCCAACAGACAAACATGCAGATCTACAGATCACTAATGCATAGCAACATCCTATAAACTAGGATACAGATCTAACAGATTACTACAACATAGCAACATATGGTAAACCAGGATATCAATCCAATAGGCTGGCCTTGGTGCCTTCAACTCGAAAGTATAGTGAGGAAAAACTCACCTCAATCCATTGATACTCAAATAACTGATTGGACCGCCGAACCGGATAACCTCACGCCAACTAACAATAAATACAATCTTAATCAATAATTAACCCAATAACCCAAAATCTGAGGCCCACTCCATAAACTAAATTCCTAAAAGGTAAAAGACCATTTTACCCTTTTCTTACTTGTTCCATAACCAAGGCCCAACCCGAAATGCATAAAAAGCCCAAAACCCAAAATAGCAATCCAAATCCCAAATCAAAAGCAATAAAAACCCATTATGGCCCAATTCCTTGATTGGGCCCCAAAACCATTATGGACCTACTTCTAAGAAAACCTTAAGTCCATCCATGGCCCAAAGTCCAAAGTCTAATGGCCAAACAAGGCCCAACTCTCAAAAAGCCCAAAATAGCAAACTGGGGAGTACACCCCGTGTACCAGAATGGTACGCCCATCATACTCACCCAAAAAGCACTATTACAAATGGCTAATGAACGAAAACTTCATCATGCTATCATACACCCAGCGTACTCATCAGGGACCAAAAATCCATAATAAGCTCTTAATGGTTAAGCCAATGACTTCCAAACTCAGATATGACCCTAATGAGATGTCTTAACACGTAAAGTTGGCAACTTTACTCCTTTTCATGGCTTAATGGGACCAAAATCCTTAATAACATCCATAATAAACATCCAACTCATGTGTGGTCCAAGATAACTCACCAAGATGACATTTTTATGAACAAGGGACGTCCCAAAGGCCAAGATCCATCATTCTAAGCTCTTGGAGTAGCTCATACTCACAAGGATGAATCTAAAGACCAAAATACACCTTAAACTAGATCTAACACCTAGAGCCATCAAGATAGAAACTTTATACCTCAAAATGGTAGATCAAGATGCAACAAACCTGGATCCAAAAGCTTCAAGCAATACTACACTTCTCCAAGAAGTTCCTTCTTCTTTTATGAACACCAAAAACCATGAAATTCCACCAAAAGCTCAAAAACCACTCAAATGGGGGCTAGGGTTTCGATTATAGGGTTTAGAAGGATGGAGGCCAAGATAATAGAGTTTGGTGGTGAGTTAAGGAGCTTAAATAGGGTCCAAGACCCTAAATTAGGTTTTGGGTCTGACTGGAGTACGCCCCAACGTACTTCTGGTACGTCCATCATACTCCATAAGGCATACACGATCATATGGCTTTGTGAACCCATTGTACGCCCTACGTACTAGTCTTAGCACTAGTACGCCATGCGTACACATATGTACGCCCCGCATACTCGCTTAAACCCTAAAACCATGAATATTCTGAAGGCCATAACTTCTTCGTTATAAATCCGTTTCTGACGATACTTATATCCACGAAGAGGTAATGAGAAGCTATACACTTATATCAGATCATACTTGCCTTAAAACTTCCCGATCAAAAATCCAATTACCATAAAAGCTCGAACTGACACTTTACCGAAATACTCCTTGGCTCCAAAACACAAACCGAACTCCCAGATCATCCAAATTACATTATCCACACCCAAATGGGTCTAAATATCTTTTCCTCAAAGGCCCTAAGACCGATGATACTCGGTTTTCGGGGTCACCACCCCGCATTAGGAAACGATTCAGAACATGGCGTTACAACTCTCCCCCACTTAAATTAGATTTCGTCCTCAAAATCACTCCTTACCACCCTCTTGAGAACCAACGTTCCAAACAAAACGTTCTAGTGCTGAACAAATCACTAAACCCATAATTGTCGATCCAAAACGCTAATTTTATAATTTCGAAGTCCCATAACTTGTTTGACCTCCACACAGGTAGAACCATACCGAAACACAACCACAATGGTCTCCTCCTATCCTTAGAACTGAAAACCCCTTTTGACCATGAACCTTCCAATTGATAACTCGACATACAGATTCCTTAATCCATAACTTTCTGAAGTAAAGATCTTGCATAAACACACTAACGACTCCCAACGCGAGTCCCGACCGAGAGCCAACTCGGTGCATAACTCATAACCCGAGATCCAAGGATTTATACTTGCATTTCACCTGAAACCTTCTGATTCACTACATCCATTCACAAAACTGGGATCTAAAATCCCTAATCAACCGCCGAGACTACCAGTCTCACACCTGGTCCAGCTACGAGGTTCCTGAGAGTCTAATTGATAAGTCTACCTTAGCCTTTGCACCCCACTACGCCACTCCCTGGCCACATAATCATCCTATTGAAACCATAATCCAATTCCTTGACTGTGCCGGTCTCCACCAGGTCTCACCTGCATTTCCATAATCACATGGTCTCGCCCATGGGTCTCACCCCATCGAGAGCTGCACAGGCCCAACCTCGCCTTGGACCCCAATATACCTCCTTGCCCAAGGCACGAGCTGATCCTCCTTTATACTTATGACTACCCCAACAATGGTCTACCTCAATCTGGTGAATGTTACGATCCCATCGCGTACTTACAACACTTCCATACTATATGCCAACCTAGTGAACGCCATAGCCACCCTGCAGTCTTATGATACGTCTATCCCGTAATGGTGACCGCGCATGGTCTTACCACACACAAATCCTTTCACAAAACACGATGCTACCAATGCAAAACCCGACGAAATCATAGTCGCACACGACCCGAAAATAGGATATACGGTCATATTCTTCATCCAATTCAAAGGCTATAACCCAAATATAACCATGCATGTAATGTGAACCAAGCGCTCCATTGATATCTTAACCAGCCCATACATATCCCTCTCTATAATATAATGAATTTACCATTGTACACAACCTTAGGGAACCCATAACCTCTTCCAAAAAGGGAAGAAATACCATAATTATATCGAAACAACACGCCTCAATCATTAACAGAAGATATCCTCATGAACAATCAGAACAGTGCCCCATACCTTGATTGAGACTAAACAGATTCCATCAATACGCAACCAGATCAACAAGACTTCCAAGGTGATCCTGAAGGCTACCAAAACCTAAGCCTGCTATGAGCCAAAATTCCACACCACCATCATTGAGGATAAACATACCCAAATACCAAAGGAACATAAAGCACACTAAACTTGATGATAGTTTGACACATCCATTGAACTTCAATTGTCACAACTTGAAACCTTCAGATAACCTCCGTTGAATGGTGAACAAAACGACCAACGATCGAGGACGCATTAAAATTAGATCTAATGAACCAAACTTGCGCGGAATTGAACGTACCCAATTGTAAAACAGATTTTTCCTGATCGCCACCTACTATATACCTCGTTCCTGACCAAATCCTAAACCAAGATTCCATATACCCGCACCGCAGATCCCTATCATCCATTCTTCCAACATTACGAACTCGAACCGATCGACGATCCACCAAGAAGAATACATAGTTCTCCCCCACTTAAGGTTCTAACTACCACCCACGGGTGTTGAAGCCAACCATTTCTTAAACTAGTTCAAACAGCATGAACCATCCCTGACTCTTGGAATGCACAACACACTAAGGATGATCTTCTAGATAAGGACCAATAAAATCCTAAGAGAATTTTGGATTTCAGCTGAAGACCACAAAAATTTCCAATTATAACCACTTAATCATTAAGGATTTCATGCAAATGAATATGCAATCACCGACTAATGATCCAAAACATTCACTCCTTGCCTGCAATCCCAACCGTCAATTCGATACCTGACTTTCCTATATCTAAGGAAACGGACTCTAGATCGCAGCACAAAACATCCATACTACATCAATCCTCCTGCGCACTCCCATGCTGACATATTGTCGCCAAACACCGCGACTAACAGACCTCATGCAGGGTTCACATCCTAACTCTGACAGTCACCAGCATGCTCACTCCATCTCTAAACTCGAAAACTGAAAAGGGCATAATCCTTGCCACAGATAGCAAAAATCCAATCCACCAATCAACTACTCAACTTCCAGCTGCAATCACCCAGTCGATCATAACAATCGTTTCCTTCTTGAATCCCACAACTCAATGCACGGCCTCGAGCAAAACCCTCAGAACTTCAAAACCAGCAAAATCATCCAGGTCTGATCCATTCACCCCAAATCGATATCGTCATTAGGGCCCAAAAAATTACCAGACTCATCCTCATGCCTAAGCAACCATAACCCAAAAGAACCACTGCTACGAATCATAGCACCAACTATGTCATCTTCCATGACCAGCCCTTAGAATCCCCAAAATTCTCCTTGATTAGAGTATGGATCATGTGCTTCCAGTAATACGGGCCCAATACTACCTTCCACACCTATCCATACTTCCCTCAAGAATCATCTCGGGTCCTCTAAGGCCTACTCATAATAATACTCCCAAAACTTGCTCAACCACGAAACAACCGCACTAAAAAACTTCATAGGCTCTCCTAGGATCCCCCCACCTCCCCTACCATCAGCTGCTAAAGAACCCCTGCTAATGTCAACTAACCACTTCATGAATATAATTACATGCAACAAAGCTTAAATAATCTTTCAACTAAAGGACTCAACCCTACAACGGTTGGACTCAGACAAGAGTTGCACAATAGGTCCAAGTCCTTCATTATAATATTATTTAACATTCATAGCATGTAATTTGATGTATTCATTTGATGGTTAACTTACATAAATATGGATCCCACAAAGCACAAAGCAAGCAACATTTGAGCAGAGGAGCCGACTGGCACTAAGACATAATAAAATCAGGCAGTTCCTCATACGAAATTCTCGATCTGTGTCTCCCAACATCTCAGATACACGTTCACCTCGACCCGACATGCACTGCACCCACTCATGAAACTTCCACCAACCCTACGACGCCCATGTATGCTAATCATACATAACACTGGATCCTATAGATAGTCGAATACTTGATTCTACACGAAGCCCTTCATCAAACAAGAACAGGAAATAAGGCCAAACCAAACATTCTCAGGCTATAGAATCTTACTTATGTGAAACTATGATGCATACACCAAGCAACTACATTAATGATGTCAATTTCATATGAGAAAGAAACCTAGGCTATCTTGCATCATATAATCAGGCAATTCTATCATGCAATTTCTGAAGATCCTTAGCCTATCACTAGCATGTTGCTCTAACATATCACAATATCAAATAACAGTGTGGTAATTTGGGGTCTACTTACTGGCTCCGGCTGATCGTATACATCGCATCCTTTCTTAATTATTTTGAAAATCATTTTTAAAACCTTTTCATTTCCTTAGTTTGAGACTGGATTAACACGAGCGTTCCTCCAATTCACTCAAACTAAGGCTCTGATACCAACTTGGAACATCCAAAAAATTTCAACAAATTAAAACTTTTCAAAACACCCGTTACTAATAAAAGTGTTTACAAAACCATTATTTCTAAAACATAATTTAAAATTAGAGTGTCCTAAGATCCAATCAGTAGTAAAAACAAGGATGTGTACGGTCACGCCTTCACCTTGCCATAGTCATTTGACGCACATGAAACAATAAACTAAAACGGTAAGCATAAAGCTTAGTGAGTTCCCCCAAAGTACCACCACATTAACAGATAACATATACAAACAAGCATGTCGGGTCCAATGAACCATCGGGTTGGAATACCCCAGGCCTAGTCAACCTCCGGGTCTAATCATCCTCGGGATGGAATACCCCATGTTGGAATGCCAATATACAAAGGGTCCAGTCATCATCGGGTACTCTCGGTTCCAATCAACCATCGGTTGGAATGCCAATATACAACGGGTCAAGTCATCCTCGGGATGGAATACCCTCGAGCCCAATCAATCATCCAGTTGGAATACCCTCGGTATGTTGGCTCACGCACAAAGCAGTAAAGCCTCAACCACAAATCAAAATATATCGACATATACATAACAGATAAACATATAATGAGCCAATAGACAAACACGCAGATCTATAGATCACTACCGCATAGCAACATCCTATAAACTAGGATACAAATCTAACAGATAATTACAACATAGCAACATACGGTAAACCAGGATATATCAATCCAATGGGCCGACCTTGGTTCCTTCGACCCGAAAGTACAGTAAGGAAAAACTCACCTCAATCCGTTGATACTCAAATAACTGCTTGGATCGCCGAACCGGATATCCTCACGCCAACTAACAACAAATACAATCTTAATCAATAATTAACCCGATAACCCAAAATCCGAGGCCCACTCCATAAACTAAATTCCTAAAAGGTAAAAGACCATTTTACCCTTTTCTTACTTGTTCTATAACCAAGGCCCAACCCAAAATGCATAAAAAGCCCAAAACCCAAAATGGCAATCCAAAGCCCAAATCAAAAGCAACAAAAGCCCATTATAGCCCAATAACCCGATTGGGCCCCAAAACCATCATGGACCTACTTCCAAGAAAACCCTAAGTCCATACATGGAGTAAAGTCCAAAGTCCAATGGCCAAACACGGCCCAAGTCTTAAAAAGCACAAAATGGCAAACTGGGGAGTACGCCTCGCATACTCACCCACAAAGCACATATTACAAACAACTAATGCACGAAAAACTTCATTATGATGAGCGTACTTCATGCGTACGCCCAACGTACTTATCAGGGACCAAAAATCCATAATATGCTCTTAATGGTTAAGCCAATGACTTCCAAACTCATATATGACCCTAATGAGATGTATTAACACCGTAAAGTTGGGAACTTTACTCTTTTTCATGGATTAATGGGACCAAAATCCTTAATAACATCCATAATAAATATTCAACTCATGCATGGTCCAAGATAACTCACCAAGATGATATTTTTAAGAACAAGGGACCTCCCAAAGACCAAGATCCATACTTCTAAGCTCTTGGAGTAACTCATACTCACAAGGATGACTCTAAGGACCAAAATAAACCCAAAATACACCATAAACTATATCTAAATCCTAGAGCCATCAAGATAGAATCTTTATACCGCAAAAGGGTAGATCAAGATGCAACAATCCTGGATCCAAAAGCTTCAAGAAATCCCATACTTCTCCAAGAAGTTCCTTCTTCTTTTATAAACACCAAAAACCATGAAATACCACCAAAAACTCAAAACCAATCAAATGGGGGCTAGGGTATCGATTCTAGGGTTTAGAGGGATGGAGGCTAAAGATAATAGGGTTTGGTGGTGAGTTAAGGAGCTTAAATAGGGTCCAAGACCCTAAATTAGGGTTTGGGTATGACTGGAGTACGACCAACATACTCCATAAGGCATGCACGATCATACAACTTAATACGCCCACCATACACCATCGTACACTCCATGTACTGGCCTTAGCACTAGTACGCCAGGCATACACATATGTACGCCCCACGTACTCGCTTAAACCCTAAAACCATGAATCTTCTTAAGGCCATAACTTCTTCGTTATAAGACCGCTTTCGAAGATACTTATATCCATGAACATGTAACGAGAAGTTCTACACTCTTATCAACTCATACTTTCCTTAAAACTTCCCGATCAAAAATCCAATTTCCATAAATGCCTAAACTGACACTTTATCGAAATACCCCTTGGCTCCAAAACACAAACCGAACTCCAGGACCATCCAAATTACATTACCCGCATCCAAATGGGTCTAAATCTCTTTTCCTCAAAGGCCCTAAGCCTGATGATATGTAACGTCCCAAAAAATCCGTACCAATTTTTGTTTCTTTAAACCATTACAAAAACCATGTTTATAAAAACATATCATAAAGCATAACATAATTCAGAGTATTAATTCCAAAACATGATTTCGTTATCAGAGTAAAACATCCCAGGCTGGCTAATCAATGGTGTGTGCCATGCGATCACCTCGAGCTCTTCCCTCCACTACCGGAAGTACCTGAAACCAAAACTGAAAACCGTAAGCACGGAGCTTAGTGAGTTCCCCAACCTACCACATACCCTGCATAAACACATACAACACATACTAGGCCACACCCGCTACTTCGGGCCTTGCCCCCTACCTCGGGCCCTACTCGCTACAACAGCCCCGCCTGGCTTCGAGCCCCACTCGGAATACAGATCTGTTTCACTTACGCCTCGCCTGTCACTGGGCCTCGCCCGCTAACATATACTAACACATAAACATATCTCAACACATAAGCTAAACATATACTAATGAATCTTATCCTAAGGCCTCGCCTATCTTGGGCCTCGCCCTTGTCCTGTTACTGATGAGTCATGGAACCCCGTCCACGTTCCTACTGATAGTGAGATACGAGCCCAGCCCACACTCACTCCTTCCCTATCTTGGGACTTGCCCCTGTTCTACTGCTAATGAGATGTGGAACACCGACCATACTCTACTATTAGTGAGATACGGGACCTCGCCCACACTCACCTCCCTACCAGGCACATACAAGTATCCCACAGACAACAAGTATACTCCATCATGTAAACCATTCCTTGGGCACCCGCCCGCTATCAATGGACCTTGGTCCTAAATATCATTCTGGCATACAGTACCTAAGGCTAACCCCTGGGTCTTCATACTCATATCTACATGGGCCGACATTGTGGCCTTAGACCCATTCACACAAAGGGAAACTCACACACACCGCTGAACTTGCTGATAACTCTCTTGCTGCTGACCGACAATTCTCCGAACCGTTGTTCCACTAGCTCCCCGAGCTAACAAAATCAATATACATATCACTTAGATCCAAACTAAACTCTAGAAACCAAACTAAGTCAACTCTGGTCAAAGTCAATCTTTCTTGCTGACTCTACTCGCCGAGTCAGCCCTTTGACTCGTCGGGTACATATACTCCAAACTCTCATAATGCGACCCAACTCGCCGAGTCACCCCAAGACACTTATCGAGTTCAACAATCTCTGAATCCCATCCTGTCCAACTCACTGGGTCACCATTCAACTCATTGATCTGAGCCTTAACCAGAAAAGGTGGAGGTTCTGCGATCCGACTCGTCGAGTCCAAGAACAGACTCGTCGAGTTGTTCTTCCAACTCATCGAGTTCCTGCCTATCTTCATCCAACTTGCCGAGTCCACCCATGTGACTCTCCGAGTAGCTTCAGTTCTTAATCCATATAGTGGCTTTTCGAGCCATGTAGGGGCTCCAACACATAGATCCACCCTTCCCAAGTCTATTCCTCATGTAAAGTTGAAAACTTTATGTGAAACCAAAGAGATATGGGCTTAAAACACTCTAGGGCTAGGTTTTGTGACCAAGGGGCTTCACCAACAACTTATTGGCATAGACTTTATGGCTTTCTGGATCTTTAATAGCCTAGATCTGAGGTAGCAACCTTAGATCTACTCCAAACTCGAAATAAACCTCCTCCATACCCAAAAATGCCCAAATCTCAACCATAAGATAGATCTAAATGCAATAAGGTCAGCTTATTACCTCAAGGGATCTGAAAAGTCACACCAACCCTGGATCTAAAGCCAATCCTTGAATCACCAAAGGTTCCCTTCCTTCTTCTTCCTTTAAATCACCCAAAATGGCAAGAAAGCTTGAATGTGCTAAAATGGAGGCTTAGGGTTTCATGTTTTGGATAAGAGAGGCTATAGAGAACCCTAAGGGAGAGAATGAGATGTTTATATAGTGCACAAAGTCCCGGATTTAGGGTTTTCCTCTTAAGACTGGACTCGCTGAGTCCTCTTGCCGACTCGTCGAGTCGGTTACTTACGCTTCGACCCGGATCCCGCTCGGACTCGTCGAGTTCCACCCTGGACTCGATGAGCTGACCACCTTGACTTAAGGTTTTCCTTTCATTTCTTGGTCTTTCTGGTTATGGTTGTTAAAACTCTCCCCCACTTAAACTAAACTTTGTCCTCGAAGTTTCTCTACGGCCACTCGCCTTGAAATCTACTACCAACACTCTGCTTGTTAGACATAACACCTGCTGACCACCTTCGCTGGCCTTCCGCCCAGTCATTCTGACTAACATTAATCCTTGCGGATAATATTCTCGGGTTTACCCTAACTCTGACCATCCTGGAAACACAACTTAGGGGCTGTTTGTTTTCTTTGTGAAGAGCTGCGCAACCACTTTTGTCTGCGCCGCGCAGACAACGCGCAGACATATGCTCTCGCAGAGTGTTTGTTTTTTGGAAGTGCGCAGACCAAAAAACGTCCGCGTGAGGTCTTCCTGGCGCAGACATGGGCCACTATCTTCAAAGGTCTTCAGACCTCATATTAACCTAAAAAAAAGACTAACCGTTTTTTCTCTTTTTGTTGAAAATGCATTTTTAATGTTTATGACATGGAATTAAGTTTGAAAAATTAATTTATTTCAACAGCTGCAAACGTTAAAAACAAATAGTCTTCTTATTGCAGACTGCAAACATTAGGTCCACCTCTTCTGCCGCAGATGCTTGCAGATGTGGTACGCAGACTGTAGACATTTTGGCTTCAAAAAAAAAAACAACACCTTACTGAACTGCCAGTCCTTCTGGCACTCCCTGAGGCAACGTTCTATAACCAACTACCTCCTTTGTCGTTGTGAAGGTCCTATCCTTCACCCACTCCATTACTCCCGCTACTTCCAGTATGAGTCATTACCGCCAGTATCCACTGGACACTTCTCATCACTTATAACTTAGCGTTGAGCACCCCTCGATCAACTAACTGTATCCCACGATAGTCTACTTACCATCACAGCCACTGAACGAAAAATTCTGTCGTGCCTTATCCGCCTTCCGGATGAACCGAGACCACCCTGGTCCCTACTGATCTATAAATATTTGGATTACCGGTTCCCACCGGTTGCTAGCCCCAACACAAACTTGTAGTCGCTCCCAGCGACTTCCGAGGAAACTTAGGCTCCCTAATACTGCCCCCTATACTTTGCCACCCTGGCGCTACAAGTCTGGGGATCCTCGATCCCCAAACTTGACCCTAAGGTCCTTACCAGGTCCCACCTGTGCTACTAAAACTCACGGGCCTCGCCCACGGGTCTCATCCGACTATACTACTGAGCAACCCTGCTCTCAGGTCTCACCTATACTGCTACTCACATACGGTCCTCGCCCACGGGTCTCACCCGACTATGTAGGCTAGCTCCATACTATTCTCGTCTACTACCCATTCCTGATCCCCACCTTGATCACTTAGGATATAAGGGCCTCGCCCAAAATCTTCTAACTAGGAGATACGGGCCTCCGCCCACACTCCGCTAACTAAGCAGCTAGGGAATGCTACGACTTATCCGTAGTCTTACAACACTTTCCATACTCACTGGCTGCTAGTGAATGCTATGGCTTACCCGTATTCTTACAACACTTTCCATACTCACTGGCTGCTAGTGAATGCTACGGCTTACCCGTAGTCTTACAACACTTTCCATACTCACTGGTTGTTAGTGAATGTTATGGCTTACCCGTAGTCTTACAACACTTTCCATACTCACTGGCTGCTAGTGAATGCTACGACTTACCCGTAGTCTTACAACACTTTCTATACTTACTGACTGCTAAAGAAAAATGTTGCGGCTCTCTTGCCGCTGTACCATGCTCTACTTGTTGTCTCTGCCACTGACTGCTAACACATAAGCATCCCATGCTAACCGTTCTCAAAATCCCCCTTCCAACTTTCTCGAGTCCTACAAGCGACCCTCCAACCCGAATTCCCAACCAGCTACTAACCATCTCGGTTACTTGAACTAACTGTTGGGAAGTTTCTCAAACTCCCAACGCTGAACTCCTCAATCCATCAATCGATGTGCTACTTATTTTCCTTCACAGAGGTCGTGTACTCATCCCTGATTCGCGTGCTCATACCCTTATACACTCGGAGGGTTCTCCCCCACTTTGATCCTGCTTATACCTCACTGCTCAATGCCTGAGAAGAATTCCCCATCTTCTCTGCTACACTGCAATCAATTCGCTGATGAACCAAGCTTGCCATAGCTAGGGATCTAATCGATCCATCACTCAACAACACCTTTCTGAATCCAACGGGTCACTACTGAGTTCCACACGAACATGCTATAGTTACTGCATCCTAAGTAACCTGCTTCCATAAGGCACGACCCCTAACTACCATTTTGATATCCAAGGTATGCATATGGCATATAGCTAAATCATAAGCAAGCCGCTCAATTATAAAATACTTACACCACCAACAATGCAGAACCATGACAATATAACCATGAATGAAGTAAACAGAAAGCGACAGTCGCGTACCTGCTACGTCTGGCGTTGCTCGCGCCTCCAAGGTAGTCATCTAAAAAGACCTGCCTCCTACCGTAAGCGCCTCTGCTCGGCCCTGACGACCATCTGTGATCCTCAGAGTTGCAGGGATAGGTGCTATCACCCGTCCTACCAAAAAAAACTGGGGCACTGGGCCTTCTTGTGGCCCCGCTGACTGCAGTGGAAACATATCAGGTCTGATCCCTATATGGTGGTAGTAGTACAATCCCTGCTAAGCTGACCAATCCGGCCGCACTTGAAGTAGCCTAAATCTCCACCACTACCACTCCTACACGCACCCTTGTGCGTCCTGCCGCTCCTCCCGCATCGGTCGCGACTCTGGTACTCCCTCAGTCTCAAATCTGACCCCTTGGGCCTTTTGCCTGAACCTGTGGCTACCTAAACCTCATCCAAATTCCTCTTCCGGATATGTTCCAAATCAATCTCCCTTTTTCTAGCCCGAGAAATCATATCTTCCAGAGTCTTACATCCGGACCTGCTCACGAACTCCCTGATGTCAGCCCTCAACATCTCGTGATATCGAGCCTTCTTCATCTCCTTGTCCGCAACATACTGCGTAACAACAAGGGCCCTCTCCCTAAACTTGGCGCTGATCTCCACCATAGTCTCAGTAGTCTGTGTCAAATCCTGAAACTCCCGTGCCAACTGCTTTACCTCAATAATCGGCGAAAACTCAGCCCCGAACCTGGCCGAGAAATCGCTCCAGGTCATCGCGTTCAACGCGGCATCATCACCAATGGCGTGACCAACCTCCTCCCACCAATCCCTCGCTCTGTCCTTCAGGATACAGGAGGTGAGTCTGACCTTGTCCCCCTCGGGACACCGACTCGTACGGAATGGTTGGCAATATCGGCCAACCACCTGCTGCTAGCGATGGGGTCCCTAGCCCCATGATAATCTGGCGCTCCGCAAGCTCTAAACTCTCGGAATGTCGTAGTACGTGCTCCCATAAAAGCCATTATCTCGGTACGAAAGGCTCCCAGCCTCTCATCCAAGATCTCCAATATACCCCCTTGACCGTGCCAAAGATCACAGGAGTCTGATCTAAGATATTGCGCGTAACTTCAGCTGATATCAACTCTCTCATCCGCTCCGCGAGCTGCTCAGCCCCTGAACCCGAGCTTGATCCCTCTCTGGCGCCTGATCCGCCCACTGGTCTCTCTCACAATGTCACCATGTTGAAAACATAATACAATAACTATCCGAATACTCATCACTGTTGAGGGATCAAACACACACACACACTACAAGCTTCCCGGTCTCATCTCCGCCTTTCTCGAATCGAGTATGGATCCTCTGCTTTTAGTAGTACGAGCCCATACTACCTTACACATCTATCCGTACTTTCCTCAAGAACCGCTTCGACTCCACCAGGTCCCTTTCTCTACTACTACAGCTCCCAACACTATCTCATCCTAGGCTTACCCTAGGGAAACCTCTGACTCAACTCAAACCAGTCCTCAGCTACTGAAGGCCTCCTTGTGATGCCAATTAGCCATCACCTGAATACCATCACATGTGACGAGGCTCAGATAATCCTTCGAGTAAAAGATTCATCCCTACAACGGTTGGACTTAGACAAGAGCTGCGCAATAGGGCCAAATCCAGTACTCAAAGATTATTCAACCCTGATCACATGTGACGTGACGTATTCACCTAATGGCTGACTCCCATCACTCAGAATCCCACAATGCACAAAGCAAGCAACATTCGGACAAGGGAAAAATCTAACCATAACATACTCAAGCAATCACAATCTCATATCAAGAATATGCTCTAGCATGCGACATAAGCTCTTAAACTCAGGCATAACCTAAATCCTACTACTGTCTAACCAGTACTATCATGCTACTCAAAAGCACATATAACAGGCACATAAGGCATCCTCCCTAGATCCTTAGTCCTAATCTAGCATGCTTTTCTACTAACTGATAATCATAACATAAACTTTTATGGGTATTTTGGGGTACTTACTTGAGCTCGGCTGATTGCATGCACCACACCCTTTTCTCTTATCAAAATTCTTTTTCTTTCAGAATTCTTTTTGCTTTTCTAAAACCGTTTTCTTTCTCAAAAATCTTTTTACAAATTTGTATTTTTGAAAACTTCCATACCAATCCCTTAGTTTGAGTTCAGACACAACCGAGGGTATGTCCGAATCCCTCAAACCAAGGCTCTGATACCAACTTGTAACGTCCAAAAAATCCGTACCATTTTTTTTTCTTTAAACCATTACAAAAACCATGTTTATAAAAACATATCATAAAGCATAACATAATTCAGAGTACTAATTCCAAAATATGATTTCATTATCAGAGTAAAACATCCCAGGCTGGCTAATCAATGGTGTGTGTCATGCGATCACCCCGAGCTCTTCCCTCCACTACCGAAAGTACCTGAAACCAAAACTAAAAACCGTAAGCACGAAGCTTAGTGAGTTCCCCAACCTACCACATACCCTGCATAAACACATACAACACATACTGGGCCACGCCTGCTACTTCGGGCCTCGCCCCTACCTCAGGCCCCGCCCGCTACAACGGCCCCTCCGCTCCAGGCCCCGCCTGGCTTCGAGCCCCGCTCAGAATACATATCTATTTCACTTAGGCCTCGCCTGTCACTGGGCCTCGCCCGCTAACATATACTAACACATAAAAATATCTCACCACATAAGCTAAACATATACTAATGAATCCTGTCCTAAGGCCTCGCCTATCTTGGGCCTCGCCCTTGTCCTATTACTGATGAGTCATGGAACCCCGTCCACGCTCCTACTGATAGTGAGATACGGGCCCGACCCATACTCACTCCTTCCCTAGCTTGGGCCTCGCCCCTGTTCTACTGCTAATGAGATGTGGAACACCGTCCACACTCTGCTATTGGTGAGATACGAGACCTCGCCCACACTCACCTCCCTACCAGTCACAAACAAGTATCACACAGACAACAAGTATACTCCATCATGCAAACCATTCCTTGGGCACCCGCCCGCTATCAATGGACCTTGGTCCTAAATATCATTCTGGCATACAGTGCCTAGGTCTAACTCCTGGGTCTTCCTACTCATATCTACATGGGCCGGCATTGTGGCTTTAGACCCATTCACAGAAAGGGAAACTCACCTGCACTGCTGAACTTACTGATAACTCTCTTGCTGCTGACCGGCAATTCTCCGAACCGCTGCTCCACTAGCTCCCCGAGCTACCAAAATCAATATACATATCACTTAGATCCAAACTGAACTCTAGAAACCAAACTAAGTCAACTCTGGTCAAAGTCAATCTTTCTGGCTGACTCTACTCGCCGAGTCATCCCTTTGACTCGTCGGGTACATATACTCAGAACTCTCATAATGCGACCCAACTCGCCGAGTCACCCCAAGACACTTATCGAGTTCAACGATCTCTGAATCCCATCTTGTCCAACTCACTGGGTCACCATTCAACTCATTGATCTGAGCCTTAACCAGAAAAGGTGGAGGTTCTGCGATCCGACTCGTCGAGTCCAAGAACAGACTCGCTGAGTCCATGGTAATATTCAACAGACTCGCCAAGTTGTTCTTCCAACTCATCGAGTTCCTGCCTATCTTCATCCAACTCGCCGAGTCCACCCATGTGACTCGCCGAGTAGCTTTAGTTCTTAATGCATACAGTGGCTTTTCGAGCCATGTAGGGGCTCCAACTCATAGATCCACCCTTCCCAAGTCTATTCCTCACGTAAAGTTGCAAACTTTACGTGAAACCAAAGAGATATGGACTTAAAACACTCTAGGGCTAGGTTTTGTGACCAAGGGGCTTCACCAACAACTTATTGGCATAGACTTTATGGCTTTCTGGATCCTTAATAGCCTTGATCTGAGGTAGCAACCTCAGATCTACTCCAAACTCGAAATAAACCTCCTCCATACCCAAAAATGCCCAAATCTCAACCATAAGATAGATCTAAATGCAATAAGGTCAGCTTATTACCTCAAGGGATCTGAAAAGTCACACCAACTCTGGATCTAAAGCCAATACTTGAATCACCAAAGGTTCCCTTCCTCCTTCTTCCTTTAAATCACCCATAATGGCAAGAAAACTTGAATGTGCTAAAATGGAGGCTTAGGGTTTCGTGTTCTGGATAAGAGAGGCTATAGAGAACCCTAAGGGAGAGAATGAGATGTTTATATAGTGCACAAAGTCCTGGATTTAGGGTTTTCCTCTTCAGACCGGACTCGCGAAGTCCTCTTGCCGACTCGTCTAGTCGGTTACTTACGCTTCGACCCGGATCCCGCTTGGACTCATCGAGTTCCACCCTGGACTCGACGAGTTGACCCCCTTGACTTAGGGTTTTCCTTTCCTTTCTTGGTCTTTCTGGTTATGGGTGTTACATGATACTTGGTCCTTGGGTCACCACCCCACATTAGAAAACGATTTCGAATAGGGCGTTACAACAACATTCGCCGATAGGCATAAGAGCAGAATGTGATCACTTGACTCCTCCTCAAGGTTGCTTGAGCCACACATAATCGGTGGAATTATTACCCCCCCCCCTCCAAGTTTTAGCGTAAATGCTGATGGGATTCTACCGAGCTTCGCTCGCCATATGAAGCATAAAATCTTAAATGGAATCACCTTACACCAATCGAATGATCCATTGCTAACAACACGACCCGACAGTTTGATCCGTTCATGTAAAAAGCTCACATAGAAGCGATTATCGATCACGAAATCAGAAACCCAACAACATTCAGTCGAAATCCTAGATACAATCTCTTTGGGGTCGATATTAAAATTCTTTAGAGTATACCGTATTTTGACTATTCTTCTAAACACCAGTGCTAGATCTATTGGAAAAAAATAGTCCAATGGCTTCCATCTAAGCCATGAATACAACGAATGACTATTTCCCACTAGGCAGAGTAATCTAATTTCAAGCACCACATCCACTTAGCTAACAAAGAAATATTAAGGGTTTTGATGGAACCTGGCCCAATACCACCACCCTTTTTTGAGCTATAGCGTTTCCCAAGCAACCCAGCTAATACTTTTCTTATCGAACTCACTACTCCAAATAAATCTCCTTCTAATTTTCTCAAGGGTATAAATGACTCAATTTGGAACAAAAAAGATGGACATAAAAAGGTGGTAAGATTACCAAGAACCGCCTTTACAAGAGTTACTCTACCTCCAAAGCTAAGCAATTTCGCTTTCCAAGATGAGAGCTTAGAATGAAACTTCTCAATAATCGGCCACCAATCATTCTTCAAGTTCATGTTTTCTCCCATCGGAATGCCAAGGTAAGTGAACGGGAGAGATGATGGCTCACAACCAAGAGGAGCAGAACAATGTGATACTTCAATAAGGGATGTTCCAACTCCAAACACCTTAGACTTGCTAAACTTAACTTTCAACCTAGACGAAACATAAAAGCATCTCAAGATCCTTGCCAAATTAGCAATGTTATGCCTCGACCATTCTCCAATGAATAATGCATCATATGCGTAAAATAAATGAAACAAACAAATGTTAGAGTTTGGGAAATTTATCCCATCAAAAACACATTTTTGAATCGTCGTATTCATCACCAAGGTTAACCCTTCCATCACAATGATGAAGAGGAAGGGAGAAAGCAGGTCACCTTGTCTTACCCCTTTCGCCATTGAGAATTCATTTGTTGGGCTTCCATTAATAATCATTTATTCTCTCCCCGATTCCAAACAACTATGAATCCAATGTCTCCATTTAATCCCAAAGCACATTTGATCCTTAAATGAGTCAAGAAATACCCAATTCATGGAATCAAAAGCTTTGTTAAAATCCACCTTGAAAATGAGCATCTTTCTACCTTTAGCTTTTTCCCAAGACCGAAGCTCATTAACCACCATCAAAACCTCAACAATATTTCTTCCCTTGACATAAGCAGATTAAACCTCATCAATAACACTACCAATGACCTTCTTTAGTCTAAGCGCTAAAAACTTTGCGATGATTTTATATAGAGATCCGATCAAGCTAATAGGTCTAAAGTCCCCAAAGTGAATTGCGTCTTTACACTTAGTGGCAAGAGAAATAAATGAAGAACTGCATCCTCTAGTAAGCTTACATCCCACCTCAAAGTACTTAACCAACCCCAAGATATCATATTTTAACAAATCCCAATATTCTTTGAAATATTTAAAAGTGAAACCATCCGACCTGGGAGCGTTATCCCCACCACACGACCAAACTGCATTTTTTAATTCTTCAATTGAAAACTCCCCTTACAGAAAGCCAACATCAGCTTCAGAAAGCTTGTGAAAGCCAGAACTGTGAAACAATGGTCTGTTCGGCCAACCTTCTCTGTATTTCTCATCAAAAAAATTAGCCGCCTCCTATTTTATCTCGGATGGATTAGTAGTCCAAACTTCATTTGCGATAATCCCATGAATGTGATTTTTCTGATTCTTGTTATTAACATAACCATGGAAAAACACGTATTTTCATCGCCCTCTACCTCCCATTTTAGTTTAGCTATTTGCTTCATATCCAAAGTGATGGTTATTGTTACACCCCGAAACCAGAACGGCTGAAACGTTTGGAGGTGGACGACTTCATGTTTAGTATAATAACAAATGAATAATAGTGACCAAAGCCATACAACTATTATATTGATAATTAAGAAGTTTACATTATACACAAAACATTGTTTACTTGATATTAAATACATATGTCAAAAGTAAATAACGTGACGTTGCAACGCCCCATCCTCAAAAACCCTTTTGGTTACCTGTTTACTTATTTCCTGAGAATACAAGTGGTTTTGAAAAAGTGTCAACAATTAAGCTGGTGAGTTTAAAAAGAGTTTTGTATGCGGAAAATCGGTAATTTTTCCTTGTATGAATGATAGAGTGTGCTTTCAGAAAATCCAATATTTTCTTTAAAATGAGATGTAAGTCTTGAAAACCCTAAGACCAAAAATGTATAAGTATTGTTGTACTCGGAAGTAGTATTATGGAGTTTTATATTTTTATAAAACTATTTGAATGTATGTTAACCCCGTAAACCAAATGTATTGTTAACATCCCATGTGAGTTATTATAACCATACTAGCGACTAGTGGCCTTATACGACGTTCTTCAAACATCGGAATGTTAGACATTTGTCACCCTAGACCTTACTGATCTAACTGTAGCTAACAACTTATGTGCGGGGTTGTTATTCTCGTATAGATCTATACACAAGTGTCACGCTCTCTTACCGAGACTCTGGTTATAATTCAGGACTTTAGTGTGTACTTTGGTAGGTACGATGAAGCCAAAATGTCTAACAAAATTGTATCAATTGGTTTACGTCTAGTGTAATGAAAACTCTTTTTCTTGTAAATGCAAGTATTACTCTTTCCATAGTGGTTACATAGTGTAAAAATAATTATACCTTTAAATAATTATATGTTTCGTCCGAAATGATAAAGTAGTGTTCGTGACTCCCAAACTATACCAATTATAGTTTATTATGATTGTTTTGTTAAGACTATTTATATAATCATTTATATAAATACGTAGTAGTTATCTTGTCTGGATGTTTTTAAAATATTGTATCATATAAACTTACATCTAACACAAGTATGGGTAATTGGTATGAAAAAGTCCATTTCTAGCTTTTGCCCCTTTTTAACGATATTTATCGGTAACTGGAAAAATATAACTTTGTAAAACTTATTTTTACCATTCTTGGGATTTTTAACTCAAGTAACTTTATATGTATTAAAACCATATATTTTTAGTTAAACTCCACAAAATGATGTCTTAAACTTGTTATAATCACTTTTGTTTAAAAATCCATTCTTGCTAGAAAATCTGTATCTTGACCATGAAAGTCTTAAAATCCTTGTAGCTTTGTGGTTTTAACCATTTCCTTAAAGAATATATAATATAGTTTATATTTTTTTCTTAGTTTTTCATCATTAATCATCATAACACAAATAAATGTTTTACAAACTAGTAATACTCATATTTCACGCAAATAATACTTTATATTCATTATAGGAATGAAACATGCAAATATTTGTGTTATAAACGAAACTTTCCTTGTATTCCCCCCTCCCCCCTAAAACATGAAAAAATCAAAAATATGTGGGTATGAACTCACCTTGAGTGTGTTTGTGGCTGGATAAAGAGGTGATGGTGAAGATCTTCAAGTCTAGAACACATGAAGGTGGTTGAAGAACTCTTTGAAGATGGTATTATCCTATGAGTTTTAACACGTGATAATGTGTGTAAATGAGATGAATCTAGTATGAAAGTGTGTAGAAACACTATATTAACAAGGAATACTTACCAAAAATTCTAAGAACAAACTTGAAGAATAAATCCTTGTAAGGTTTGCACTTGTTTCTTGAGAGAAAAGTGAAGAAGTTTGAAGATGGTGGGGGTTTGGGGGTTCTCAGCCGAAGTATAAAGAGGGGGTGGGTGAAGTGATGTCTGCATTGTTATTTGATGGATAAAGGTATTGTTAAATGCTGGGTAATATTTCTTATTGGGAACAGATGCGTCAGTCACCTCACAAGTCAACTCTTTTTTTATCAACTGATAACACCATTAAGCCACCGAAATCACATGGTGATTTCGGTTCAGGTACCACCGAGATCCCATGGTGATTTCAGTCCAAGCACCACCGAGATCCCATGGTTATTTTGGTCCAAGTACCAACCAAAATCATAATGTTTTCGGTCCAAAACCGAAAACTCTAAAAGCAAAATATAAACCCAAAATTTATGTCCTAATCAGTTGACTTTCGTTGACCTGTTTGACTTTTGCTAACTTGTTGACTTTGATTGACCCAGAACTGCCAGTTGTCACATTATCCCTCCGTTAGAGGTAATTTTGTCCTGAAATTAGTTCTTGAGTGGGTAATCATGTGTTAGGGAAAATATGTGGGTACTTCTATTTCATTTGGTCTTCTCGTTCCCAGGTGAATTCAGGCCTCGCTTGGCGTTCCAACATAACTTCACTATGGGTATGTGGTTGTTTTGTTCTTTTGACCTCCCTGTCCATGATCTCCAGTGGTTCTTCGACGAAGTGCAGCAACCTTGATGCTAGTGTGATAATTGTTATTGTATGAGAAATCGATGAGTGGTAACTGGGTATCCCAAGCTCTACCGTGAGGTAAATCTACTATCTCTGTTAGAGATAATGGGTATCAACACATCATGCAATCACACAATTTCCTTGATGTACGTCCTTGTTAGCTTCTCCATCTTGATGATCTCTTTTATTGGTAAGAAGTGTGCAGATTTGGTTAACCTGTCAACGATCACCCAGATGGTGTCAAGTCCGCCCGTCGTCTTGGGCAACTTAGTTATGAAGTCCATGGTATCCACTTCCACTTCCTCTCGGGTATATCCGATTGTTGCTGCAGACCCGAGGGTTTCTGGTATTCTACCTTGACTGTGGTGCAAGTCAGGCAGTTTCCTACATAAGTAGTGATTTCAGAGTTTCTTGAGGTCCAGATATATCTTGTCTGAATCGGGATGAACGGAGTATTTGGTCTTGTGAGCCTCGTTCATGACAACGTCTCTGCACCCACCAAATCTCGGTGTCCAGATTCAGTCCATGAGGTAACGAGCTCCGCCATCCTTGATCTCAAGGTTTTCATCCATTCTCCGCAAGGCTTCACTTGCAACATTCTCGGGTTTCAGGGCTTCAAGCTGCGCCTCCTTAATATGTGTGGACAGGGCTGAATGGATGGTCATAGTAAATGATTTTACCCAACGGCCCGAGTTTTCTTTTCAACTTAGGGAATTTGCGACTACGTTGGCCTTGCCGGGATGATAACGAATTTCACACTCGTAGTCATTTAGCGGTTCTACCCATCGTCATTGTCTCATGTTAGGCTCCTTTTGATTGAGAATGTGTTGGAGTAGATGCGCGATTCTGCAAAATTGTCGCGATTTTTCAAATGGACTCACCGAGTAAGAATTTGGACTCATCGAGTTTTTGAATCTGTGTAAAAGTATATGAAAATTTTTTGTGTTCTTTAAAATTATGTCACCATACCCCACACTTAAGCTTTACTTTCACTCAAGCAATCATTTTAAACAAAGAAGAAGATTAAGATAGATAAATCCTAAGAAAAAACAATAAAAGACGAAAAATAATGTAACGACCCAAAACTCTTTTCGTTGACGACGTTAATTTTTCTGTTAGTTGAATATTTTGTTTCGTAAAGTTATTTCGATTCTAGGTTATAAATCGAAATAAATTAAATAAAAAGGTGTTAATTCCTATTACTTAAAAAAACATGATGTCTAAAATAATTAACTAATATTTAAAGGATATATAGTTTAATAAGTTAGTTTTGTGGAAAGTATGATAAATATAATCAATTTATTTGGCTTAAATGATGTTGAGGGGCTAAAGTGCTAATAAAATAAACTTATTATGCTAAATTATCTAGGGTTGGGGTATATAGGGTTCAAGGTTGGAAGTTTGGGGTGACTATTGATTAATGGAGGGAAGACAAGGGATTATTAGGGTAACTTGAAATTTATATGTAATTTAATTCATGCGTTTCTCACAAATCGTCAGTCGGTTCCTTTGCTTTTGGGTTTTAAGGTTTAATGTGTCTCTTACGGAAATTCTTAGGGACCAAAGTTGTAAGATTGCTAAATAACTCCTCATCAATTAGGGGGAACGATCGTACGTTTCTCTTCGTAATTACATTAACACCGACTTCTCAATTTCCGCCTTCCACTCTAGAAAACTGTCCACATCTTTTCATTGGTGTTATTTTCTTTTTCAACGACCGGTAGTGTGCGAGCGAGAAAAATAGTGAGAAGAAGAGATGAGGTTGTGGCGGTTTTCGGCGAGGGGTTGCGTCTCCGATGAGATCGTTTTTATAACAAGCCTAAAACTCCGGTGAAGGGTCGAGTTTCTCCAGCAACTACCTGCAATTCTGATTGTCATTATCTTTCTTGTGGTTTGTTCTTGTGAGTCGATCAAGAGAAGAAGTGAGATCAGAAAGGAGTTTTGAAGGGGAGCGGTTATCGGTTGTGGAGTTTCCGGTGAGTGGTTAAGTTTTATCAGTATCAAGAACGTGTAGAGGTAACCATAGGTGGTGAAAATTATTAGGATATGGGTCTACTATACACCGGTGGTTCGAGTTCTAGTCATGCATGCCCTATATTCTAGCAAAGTAACTGCATGAACATGATCTCAGACATGGATGGAGGAGAGTAATATGAACTTTATAATGGAAAAAGGAATCGACGATGCCATGTCCATATGCCAATTGATAAGGTACGTAGGTACTGTGATAATACATATGTATGTATTTATATTATATGCCTAACTAAAAATAGTCAAGGAATTTCAAGTCGGTGATTGATTTATATGTATTGCATGGCTATGGTGTAATTCCTAACATGTTATACAAATGTTGGTATGCTTATGATGAAGACGCCGATGTCCAGTACAACTTTCAAAATCACAATCAGATTGTGGCAATATAGTTAAATTAAAGAATGATGAGCGGAGGGTTGTTTGGCAAATATCAATGGCTTTTCGTCACTTTAACATATTAAGAACTACTAAGTATTTCTTTTTAATTAAGAATTAAGGTATAGTCATGTAATTGTATTTAATGTTCTAAAAATCGATATTATGTCAGTATGTTATAGGTTATTAATTTTAGGTGAGGTATTAAGGGATAAACTAAGATTATATATACGTTTAGCTCATTTGGAGTTATATATTTTTGTCTTATGCTCAAGCTGAACAATTAGATTGAAAAATATTAAAAATATAATAAACTAATATGTATTAAAGTTATGATTTTGAATGTGTAATTCATTTAATAATTTAGTGATATATGTGTTAATAGAAGACGCCTTGACAACCTCAAGGAAGTTCATGACTTGGAGTAGAAGGAGAGTCACATCAAAGT
Organism: Lactuca serriola; assembly: GCF_051521515.1. NCBI lineage: Eukaryota > Viridiplantae > Streptophyta > Magnoliopsida > Asterales > Asteraceae > Lactuca > Lactuca serriola. The sequence goes on along the minus strand of NC_136411.1, from coordinate 174,678,244 downwards.
TAAAGATGAATTCATAATTTTAACTCACTAAGGTTGTATTATTGAAACGTGCAATCCGTAGATGGTGATTTGATTCACTTTAGGATGACCATGTCATTACATCTGCTTGATGATGATACGATATTTGTGATGCTAACATATGTTTTGTGTTATTGCCATGTTATGACCTAATTGCTATGTTGCTTACACCTTGATGAACTTGATGTATATGACACTGTTTTAAGTTGCTTGATAGAATGATGTATGGAAGTGATTTGATGTGTTGGTTATGAATATATTGCATGTTTAAGTACACACTTATATTGTATGAATTACATGTTTTACTTAATGTATAAATGACATTGTGGGGTTATGCGTAGAGGGTTTGGGTAGTTCATGATCTTTGCCTAAAACCTTATTCGGATCATTGAGGGTGCCTACTAGGTTGAAAGCGTACCTATAGGAAGAGCTATAGCCACAACGGTGATTAGTTGCCGGTCTTTCTGGATGACCGTGTGACACATGGTTTGCGGGCACTTCGGTGTTCGTGGGCTGGAGTGATGTTGGTCCCTCGTTCGCGGCCAGCGCAAACATCACGTGGGAATCGGGAGGTATATCGGTGGAATTGGCACCATTTGTACCGATCCTGAATGGCACCGCGGGGTACTTATACTTTGCAAAGTTGGAGTAGCGAAAGTGGAGTCACGGGGTTGGTGTTTCGGGTGGAAGTCATGAGCCACTTAGAGCATTCGGCTGGCCGTGCACACAAGTAGTGAACAAGGTATTTCTCTTGGGTTAGGTAGTACTAAGGGACACTTTTCTATCAATCGGTTGGATAAATATAATAAAAGGTTTAACATGTAACAAAAAGTTGGTTGCATATTAAAATGTTGAATATATAACAAAGGTTGGTTATTAATAAAAGTTTGAACATGTAACAAAAGGTTGGTTGCATATTAAAAGGTTGAATATATAACAAATGTTGGTTATTAATAAAAGGTTGAATAGTTAAAGGTTGCTTAAATATGATATGTGATTATATATATGCTATGTGGTTGCTTATGTGGTATTTGGTTGATCATATATGTTATATGGTAGAATTGTGGTTAAACATATATGCATGTATGCAGTTAAATAATTATGATATGCGGTTGTTTTCTAAGTGGTATTTGTCTATCATTTTTATGCTTCATCATAAAATGAATGATTGACCCATTTGGGGTTTGTATGTTTTATATGCAACTTTATGAACTCACTCAGCAGGGGTTGACACTTGTGTCTTTTCTCTTTTATGCCTTATTATTGCTGCATGCAGTTTAGAAGATTAGCCATGGTGAGAGGGGTTCTTATGGGTAGTAGTTTTATAGTAACGATACCACTCTTGGACACGTTTTTACTTTAAATTACTTTGCTTACATTTTAAATGGTTTGGAATTATGTTTGAATTTTTGAAGTAACGTTGTGGTTTCGAAAACGTTTTGAATAAAAAAACTAAGTCTTCCGCTAATGTATTATGTTAAATAAATGTTTTAAAAAGAAAAAAAAATGGTAAAAATCACGATGTTACAAATAAAATGAAAACGAAAAGCAAAAAGAAAGCAAACTCTAAGATCGGGTTGCCTCCTGAAAACGCTTCTTTTTGAGGAGTCGTTAGCTGGACCCCTTCCCGCTCTAGGTTTCAGCGGCTTCATCCATCGGGAATTCCTGCTTAATCCTTTGTGCTTTATACTTCGTTTTGTAAGCATGGATTCTTCTCTTATACGCCTTCTTCAACTCCTCCTTTCTTCTTTTGGTATCACTACCTTCAGATTTACGCTTTATCCCCTTACCAGATTTCTTCTTCCTTACGTCTACCATGTGCCCCATCGTGTCAATTCCTCCTTTATCTACCTCGATCGCCTTTTCAATCATCATCTCATCATCACTCAAGGTGGCGACTTCTTCCTCACTTTCTTCATATGCTTGAGAATCCGGTGATTTAAATGTGAATATTTCAAAATTGGTAGAAACTGAAGCGCGAGGTTTTGTTCTTGTGGTTAGCTTGTCCCCTTTTTCTTCTTGACATATCGGGTTTAATCTAGTAGAAAATCTATGTTCTTCAATTTTCAAAACCTTAGCATTCTTTCCATCCTTATTCTCATCAACTTGAATTTTTTCCTTTTTTCAAATTCTTTTCATCAAGTGTTGAGGTTATTTCTTCAAAGTTGTCCTCAACTTCTTCAAGTAACCTTTCCAATTCCTTTAAATCTCCTTGAGCATCAAACTCTTCATCTAAAGAATATTGCTTTTCATTATCTTCTTCCAAAAGTGCTAACTCTTTCTCTAGCAATTCATCACCCAACTCCATTGATGAAGTTTTATCGTCAATCGATTTTTCATGCTCCTCTTCTTGATTAGTGACAAAAGTAACCGAATCATCCCCCACCCTAATTGTAAGTGTTGATTCCCGCATCTCAACTATGGCACATGCGGTATTTAAGAATGGTCTTTCAAGGATGATTGGAATCTTGGGGTCCTTTTCCATGTCCACAACTATGAAGTCAGCAGGAAACACCAACTTATCCATCTTTATTAGAAGGTCTTCACAAACTCCTTTCGGATGAACCACCGTTTTATTAGCTAAATGGATGGTCATGTGGATAGTTTTAAGTTCTGGAAGGTTCAACTTTTTGAAGAAAGAGTAGGGCATAATATTGATACTAGCCCCCGAATCAGCTAATGCCGGAGTAGTAACCAAATTCCCAAATTAGCAAGGTATAGTGATGCTTCCCGGATCACCCATCTTTTCTGGAAGTTCATCCAACACTATTTCTAAAACTTCTTACATGTTCTTTCTGTTTGTGAGAAGCTCTTTAAGCAAGGATGCATACTTTGGCGTGTGAAGGAGTGTTTCAACAAACGGGTTGTTCACTTGAAGTGCCCTTAGATGATCTTTGATCTTCTTACACTCTTGTATCTGCTTATTCTGAATGGCTTGGCCAGGAAATGGTAATCGTGGCAGATATGGCTTTAAATATGAAGTATTTTTGCTGGTAGGCCGCGGACTCATCGAGTCCATTTTATGTACTCGTCGAGTCGATGTCACAGTTTGCGATTCTGGACTTGTTTCTTCATCTTCAAGCTCCATTTTTGCTTCCACTTCCTGGATTGGATTCAGAGGATAAAAATTATTTTCAGAGCTTGTTGTTATCACATTCACATGTGGTATTCTCGGGTTCTTTTCAGGATTACTTGGAAGTTCACCCGTTGCTCTTTGGTTGACTTGTTGTGCGAGTTGGCCTATTTGTTTCTCAATATTAAGAATGGAGGCTTGCTGGTTTCTCATTAACGCTTGTTACTCCTTCATCATGAGTTGTTGTTCTCTTATTGCAACATCGGTTTCGTTGTGTCTTTTCTCAGACGCAGCTACAAGTCTTGTGAGCATATCTTCAAAATCTACCTTCTTCTCTTGCACTGGTTCCTCTTTTTGGAAAAAACCCCTTGTCTTCATTTTATATTTGTCCTCCTTAGCCTTTTTGTACTCATCATAAGGTAGCCATTCTCTCTTTGGTTTCCGCCAATCTTCATCGTATTTATCGCCACTCGAGTAACACACTTGCGCCTTCCAGTTCCCATTCTCATTAAGATCGAAATCCCTTGTAAGGTGAGGAGCGTTATAATTTTCACACCCCACTCTAATGGCATGGATGGATTGGTCCATCTTAGTCATCCTTGGCTCCATATTCTCCAATTTGGCCATCACAACTGCCATGCTATCATTCACAGAGTTCACCACCCCTCGAGTCGAGTCATGCCTTGGGTTATGATATTCTCTAGAGTGCTTAGAGAATTCTTCAATGAGTCTTTTAACTTCATCTAAATTTTTCTTCGTTAAAGGGCCTTGAGAGTCGAGTAATTGTCTATTAGTGACATTTACTCCATCCACTACTAGAAAAAAGGCCTTTTACGACGCTCATTGCGCGTCGTAAAACGCTCAGACGACGCGCAAATGCGTGTCAAGGAAGGCCCTGTCATAAAGAGAGACGACGCGCATTTACGACGCGCGGTTACGACACGCAATGCGTATCAAGGAAGGCCCTGTCATAAAGGAAGACGACATGCATTCGCGTGTCGTAACCTTACGACGCGTGTGTTAATGACACGCAATGCGTATCAAGAAAGCCCCTGTCAAGAAAGGCCATGTCATAAATGAAGATGACATACATTTTTGCGTATCGTAAATTTAAATGTTTAAAAAAAATAAATTTATATATTTATTAATTTTTAAATTAAATTTTCATTTAATTTCTTATAATAGAAATAAAATACCATATACAAAAAATACAATCCATTGCATAATATAAAATAAATTGCACAAATTATAATGTCATACAAAGAATCATTCAAATGTTAAACAAAAATAATACATTGCTAACATGTGTTATACATTCCTATAAAACTAACAAATAATCATACAACTCTGTTTCTTACTGGAAAGGAATGCCAAACATGATTACAAGTCTCCCTTAATCTTGATTATAATCAAATGTATCTTTAATTCTTTATATAAATGAAGCTTAAATGATGTCTTTAAATAATGAACACAATAAATGTTATAAACCTTTTGAGGCCCCATAACATCAGGATCTGAGTTTTCTATTTCAACTGCAGGACTACCGTTAGTTTAAGGATCACTTTTTGGACGCTTTTTCTTCTGCATACATTAACAAACATGTTAACTTTCAAGAAATATATTTAGTTTTTAGGCTCATAGTGGCATGCATATAGCTAAGGTGAGAGAAAGGTATACATACAGCTAGTAAGACATCCAGATTATCCATAACAGGTGGTTTCAAATTTTCATAATCAACTGCATTGTAAGATAACATGAACACAAGAAAGGTAATCAAAGGTTAAAATATTACATATTTACATGTTAAAAGTGTAAAGAAAAGATGATGTGGTTACACAGCTTACCATCAGAATTTAAGAGGTCGCTACTTAATGTGTGTCCTACTTGTGCCATAGAAATCAACTACAATCACCACACACACCGAAAAGGGTCATGTATACAGAAATGGTGGATAGAAGAGAAAGAAGATAAAGCTAAAAAACTACCTGCATTGTAGTAATAAACTCTTTGAAGCCAAGAAAGCCTTGTCGTCTAGAATCTGCAATTGCCCATACCTTAAGAAGTAGTATGAACAGGCGTAGAGAAATAGTTAGGACATATTGGGATTAAAAGAGTAGAAAAGCAGAAAGAGAACTATAAGCTAACTTCTGTGCCCTTATGAGCACACTTAGCAATCAAATTAATGATCAAAACTTGAGGAGGTAAAACACTATCTAAAAAATAAATAATCATTTATTTAGAGAGTTAAATGCAAAAAATAGTAACATACTCTTATTGATTTGTTCTAAAATCAAGAAATTCCTATGGTTTTGGTCCTAAGAAAGTTGAAATGACTATTTTTCCCTTTTACTTTTAATTAATAAAATATTAAAACAAATATGAAAAAACATAAAAAAAATAAATTAAAAGGGCAAAACAGTCATTTCAAATCTTTCAGGGACCAAAACCAATTTTGTAGTTTTGTCAACAAAAAAATAGTAATTTTTATCATTTAAAACTTCAATTCAAAAACACTTAACCTCTATTCAGCATCACTTCTAGGTAGAAGGGTAAAATGGTCATTTACTCAATAAATAACCAGTCTATATGTTCATTCATTACTTTCAAGAGACAGATATCATTTATCCATCCAGAAATTTAACAGAAAAAAATTAAAAAAAGAAAAAAAAAAAGAAGAAAGCTCTTACCTGTTATGCAAAGGACCATACCATTAAGCAACAACCATCCCTCATGGCCATTCCTTGAGAAGAATTGATAGATATAATGTGGAGATATTGCCTTGAAAATAGAAGGGTAATGATATATGATGTTGTAAATTCCAATAAAAGGAGTAGTCAATGTCCATGCACCCATAATAGGTGAGAACAAAAAGCTCGCTCTTGCAGTTCCAAATTTTTGAACCAAAAAACAGAACAACAAGAACTAATGCAGACAGAGCTTCCACTAGAGCTGAAAAGTAAAAAAAACATAAAAAAAATATGACAAGATCTTTATAAATGTAGTTGAATAAACAAAAATTAGAGGAATGATGCACAGATGATGATGAAGCAGAGACAAATAAGAAAGTAGATTCAAAGAAGAAAGGATGGTTTTCATCCATGTTCCAAAGGTTAGTTTATAACTCGTATTTTTTTTTTCATTTTTAGCATTTTTAATGGTCATTTAGTCTCGTTTAGATGGTCTATTCAGTCTAGAAAGGCAACACTCCTTATGTTGTAACAGAGTTGGAAAGTCAATAAATCTTGCCAAGGTATAAAAAAATATTAAAAATTGAATCTTAGCATACAAAAAACAAAAAAATAATATGTGAAATGTTGTGTGCATAATCTGGTAAATATATATCATCAAGGATATTAATTATTATTTATTAAAATCAAATAAATCATTTTAAAAGCAAAAAGTAGGCTACTTACCACATTTTCTGGAAGAGATGTTGTAACAGACTTTCCAATATCTGATGCAGCCATAAGTTCATCAGGAGGAGGCTTTTCCTTAAAGACATCCCTACCCTTGGTTGCATCATCAGGTTCCTCTGGTTCTCTTCGGCTATTTTTATTTTTATAACATATGAACAATCATAAATATATGATTTTACTTTTACACAAAATAATATATATATATATATATATATATATATATATATATATATATATACCTGAACAAATAGATTCTGTGTTTCTTAAAAGCACAGCATAACAAAGTAGGATCTGTCATGGGATCTTTGCTTTCATTCACATTTACAGCAGCAGCAGGAATTTTTCGCACTTTTTTACTGCTTTGATCACCTTGATACAAAGCAATTCTTAAAAACCTGTCATTATTTTCCACCTTCCCTAATATTCTGGAAACTTTGTTTGTGTGCAGATTTACAATCTATCACCAATTTATGAATAAACATTAGAAAATAAAATCTTCGGATTACTGCATACACCTTAGAATTTGACAAAAACAAAATGGCATAAGGTAAAATTTCTTACTTTAATACCAAAGAGAGTTGGATAAATAATGAAATTAGAGATTTCATCAAATAGTGCATTTGGCTGTGGGACATTTTCTGTTTTTTCAATTTCTCTTTCAACTGCCATTCTTCTCCCAAAATCAATAGCTTCTAATCGATACAAAGGAACATCGCTTCTTTGAAGATCTTGAGCATTCTAAACAAACCAAAGTTAGGTTAAATCTTCAGAATAGTTAAGGATATATATGTTTAAATGTCATGAAACTAAGGGAAAAAGAGTAAATTTACTTACCTCAAGTGATTCATCATAGACACGTCTTAGTTTACCAGTTCTATACCAAAATATACGTATTCTTCGATCTGGTGATGTGATTGCAAATTCTTTGAAGATCTTGAGCATTCTAAACAAACCAAAGTTAGGTTAAATCTTCAGAATAGTTAAGGATATATACGTTTAAATGTCATGAAACTGAGGGCAAAAGAGTAAATTTACTTACCTCAAGTGATTCATCATAGACACGTCTTAGTTTACCAGTTCTATACCAAAATATACGTATTCTTCGATCTGGTGATGTGATTGCAAATTCTTTAATTTCATCATCAAAAAAATTAAGTTTTTTTAATTAAAATATGTTGATATTGAATGTTAGATACCTGTTCAGAATCACCCCACTGGCGGAAAGCAGAAAAGGATTGCAAACGAGTTCAAATATACTGGCCACCAACTGTGAGCCCAGGTCCCTCTACAATGAGAAAGAAAAATAGTAAATGAAAATGAAAATAGATTTATTATTTGTCTTATAAAAAAAAGATTTACCTGAGCCACATCATTCAAAAACCCCTCATGCACAAGACCACTGATGACCTCCATTTTTGATGTGACCTTCCTTGAAAAAAGATAATAGAAAAATTAAGATTGTAAAAGTTTAACAAGAATCATGTATATGAGATACATCAAGATTGCATATGAAAGTGAATACGTGAGATCATGGGACAATATATAGTTAGATATTTATAAAATAACCAAAAAAAAGTCGTTACTCTTTATGCAACACAAAACACACCTGGTTAGGCAATGCTCTTAGAGAAATGATCAATTCAGCAGGATGATCATCTCCGTCTCTACCTGCACGTACCTTTCCAGGTGTAGCATCTAAAACCCAAACCTTAAAAAATAATAACAACATCTTATAATATTATTTATCCAGACATCACTTAATGACAAGAAACAAAACAGGGCCTTACTCTTACAGGCCTTGCAAGTGGCTTTGCAGCTTGTTCGACCATGCTCGGTGAAACTGGATCATAATAATAAGTATGAAAACCAAGGAAAGAGAGCACTAGTATAGTTTTAACTTCCATTTTGCCCCACCAGCTTTACCAACCTGATAATTATACACAAGTGAAATCCAAATCAAAATCTAAAAACACAAACTCAACTCAATCTAGATACAGAATACTTGAAACAAAGCTTAAGAAGTTTCGATGACAAAAGGCAAAAAGGAAGATCACTTACAGCAGCAACAGATTTGTTGTCAGGGTGATCTTCTTTGAATTGCTTTCTAAAGTCCTCCCTTTATAACATTAACAGGAGGAAAAATATTTAAACTTTGGAAATGGAAGTAAAACATGAAGGTAGTGATAAACGAAGAACAGCTACTAACATGAACACAAAGAAGGCGCTAGCGGGTCTCTTGGGTTTATTGGGATCCTTAGCTGCTTTCCCCTTGGCTGCAGTCTTCTTTACATCCAACCTAAAATTACAACAAACAATTGTTAAAAAGTACCGAAATCATGATCCTGAGGAAGAACAAAAACCTAATTTCATTGAAGATGAAAAAAAATACAACATTAAACCCTAGCAGATGGTATGTTTTAAACATAGTTAGATTAAATCGTACTTGGTATCGGCTTTCCTCGTAGCACCACTTGATTTGCTTCCTTTCATCGTTTGATCCTGAATGAAACAACCGAAACAACAAACTAGGTCAAAAATCAAAGCGAAAATGGTTGTAAATGAAAAAAATTAGAGTCGACATCAAGGAAAAAGAGGAAGAAAACATACCTAGTTAGCAAAAAATCTAGGGTTAGGGTTTGATTCGTTTGCGATTGGGGGATACTGGGGTAAGGAAATCGACTTATAAATGGCTACGATACGTCGGCAATAGAACTATTTGGGCGGGAAGATTTTCATTCCAAGAGGGCTTGATTATGTTCATGATTTTGGGCCCATTTTGGATAAAACAATGGGGCTTCATTGGTGGCCGTGGTGAACCAGAGAGAAGACGAGGGGTGGTGGGTGTCTAGGTTGTTGTTGAACAGTAGGGGTAGAGAGAGAGAGATAGAGAGAGAGAGAGAGAGACTTACAGTTGGTCGTGTATTACCTGCATCAAATTGAAATTAAGGGAATGTTGATAGGGCGGAGGTGGTGAATGAGATGTTTGGTGATACTGATAAGAAGGAGATCAAGTAGAGATCCGATGAACGAGATGTTTGATGATACTGAAGATGAAGATGACGGACCTAGGGCTTTTTCTTGCTAAGTATAAGAGGCGGGGGGATTAATTTTGGGATTCAATAGGCGGGGGTAATTTTCGTCGATTTCATTTCCCGCCTAAAACGCGTGTTTCACTTAAAATTATAAAGCGACACATTCACATGACGCACATTTTATGAAAGGTGCCCTCCGCATTTCTTTTTTTTTTCTTTTCTGACACTAATTTTAGGGCGCGCAAAAATGTGTGCCCACTATCCTTCAAATTTTGCAAAACTGACATTATCTTTTAGGGCACTTACAAATGTGCGTCGTCTATCAGCGAGTGTCATTGTTTGCGCGTCATTAAAGGGCTATTTTCTTGTAGTGATCATAGAAGTTTGACACTTCTTATTGCACATTGATGTCATTTTGTGGGCAATTTCTTAATAGACCTTTGTAGCGCTCCCATGCTTCGAATAAAGACTCTCCCGCTTGTTGCTCAAAATTAGCAATGGCCTTCTTGAGTTTAGAAATTTTAGATGGTGGAAAAAATTGTTCCAGAAACTCCTCACGCATCTTAGCCCATGTAGTAATCTCTCTCGGTGGTAGTGCTTTTAACCAATCCTTAGCATCCCCTTTAAAAGTAACATGGAGCATCCTCAATAACACCGTCTCTAGGTACATTTGGAATGTTGAAGTAGTCGGCTATGTCGTTAACTTCATCAAGGTGCTTGTATGCATCTTCATAATCCTTTTCGGTGAAAGGAATCTCCTTCAATGCAGTAAGGATGTGCCCCTTAAGTTCAAAAGTGGTAGTGGCGGGTATGGCGGGTTGCACAAGCCTCAGACCGGTATCGTCTCGAATCCTCTTTTTGTATGCCTCCATCAAGAGGTCGGCAATGTTGGCCATGATGTTTTCGGGTTCTTCTTCGTGATCACTCTCTTCAAAATCGGTAACGCTTTCCTCCTTCTCGGTATCATACTTGGTGTCTTCTTTTGAGTTGTTGGATTCCCCCACTTTCTTTCCCTTCTTCTTGCCAAAAACTAATTTAAGACTCTTGAAATGTGACTTCTTCGGAGTATCTTCTTCGGTCTTGTCCTTGTTCTTGCGAAACGATGATTCTAGGTTTTCAAGTGGGGGAATCAAGGATGAATTTGATCCACGGGTCATAAAAAAATTGCAATAAACAGAAGAACACATGTAAAAAGAATAAAATAAACTAAAAAACAAAACTGGAAAATTGCCTTGGGCTCGTCGAGTCGGTGCGAACGGATTCGGCGAGTTCAAGGGTAAAACAAACAAAATTTTAAAACGAAATTTCTAAAAGAAAAGAAACTAAAACTTAAATCTAATTAAAACTTTGCCAAAAGCAGTAACTTTGTGCAAGAAAATCTTACACAAATGATTGATAACACTAGCAATTAAAATTAATTTAGAACCGTTCCCCGGCAACGGCGCCAAAAACTTGATATGTGTTGAATGCACTAGTTTTAATCCTACTTTTTAATATAAATTAGACACACAAAAGGCAGTGAACCTGTCGATTGGGGGTATAGTTTAGCTAGCAGGGTATCGAACCCAGGGAACTACAATTAAGCTAATTACTAATATTATCTAAAAACAAGCAATAAAAGAAAGGATTTTCTCTAGTTTTGCAAGACTAGAAACTTAAGTACTTAACCAATACTCAACTAAGAAACTAACAACTAAGCAAATGAAAATCAACTAAATTCAATAATGAGAAAGACTTATGTTTAGGTTTTGAATCGTTTATTCATATGGTTGATTTTATGACAAGTGCAATGGATTAATTAGCATTGGCTACCGATTAGTGTGATTAGGTTCACGTTCGCTGTTACTAATCCTTAGAAAACAAATCAATCTAAGCAGTGATCAAGTGATTAAATTAATAGATTTTCTAGTTTATTGATTCGGGTTAACTAAGACTTGTAGTAGTTAATCAAATTACTAATTCAATTAACCTCTTGCTGATGGTTCATCTCACAAGGCTTACACATTAATTTTCCTATTTTCTAGTTAACCTTAGTTTCAATTTTGCTATTCCTAGGCATATAACAATGTTTTCACATAAATGATATGAGATCAGCAATTAAGAGATGTTCATGTAGCTTAATATACTTGTTAATTAACAGAAAATAGTTGTAATTAACACATAAGGATCTTTAACAAGCTTAACAAAACAAAATAACAAAATTAAATTAATCCAATCATAAAATCAAACCATATCCATAAAGTTATCTATCTTAAACAGAAGTTATCAGTTTTTAGCTCATAATTAAAGCAGAAAACAACTCAAAAACTAAATCAATTGATGGAAACATAGTTTAAACAAAATATTAGGTAAAGAGTACACTTGATTTGCCTTGATCTCCCCAAAATCGAATGATTAGACTTGATCTTTGAGTTCTAGAGCTTCAGTAGCAACTTGAATCGCAATTTTATCCCCAAGGGTTCTAGATAGAAGTCCTAAATTTGTGAATTAAAGTCCCTTATATAGTTTCTGAAAACAGGGGCTACTCGTCGAGTCCATAGACCAACCCGGCGAGTCCACCACTTAATATCCATATATGATAAAGACTCTTGTTTGTTCGCGAATCTTCGAGCCTACTCGGCGAGTAGGCACCCAACTCGCCGAGTTCTTCAGGGTTTTTTTTTCTTTCTTCTTTCTTCAATTCTTGAGCTTCCTATCGCCTTTTCTGCTTCCTTTTGCTTCCGAGCTCATCTTTTAGGCTACAAATACATTTTAAACATATTTAAGTACCTTTTGTTCATAATTTGCAATAAAATAGCCAAAAAGTATTAAGATTTAACACAAAATATATGACTAATTATGCACATATCATGAGTTCAACATTTCGAATGAATTGATTGAAAGCATTTGCACTAAGTGGGCACAAGACAAAATTTCTACGCTATTCCAGTTGGCGAACCACGTTAAAGTCACCCATAAAAATCCAAGTAGTTGATTTAGAAATATTCAATGTTAACAACTCATCCCATAATTGTCTTTGATTTATAACACGCCGATTGAGGACCATAGATGTTTACAATGCCAGTGAGACCATTAATGCCAACAAAATTACCCAGTGTCACAATGAAGTACCTGGATTTAATAGTCTCAACTAACGAAAACATTTTACTATCCCATATAGACACAAGACCACCGGATCTTCCCATGGTGAAAACCTACTCAAATCTACGATCAAGATCACCCCAACAGCTCGCAGCATTGAGAGGTGGGGAAGACTCTCCCAATTTGGACTCTTGAATACCGATCATACATAAATTATGCTCACTCTGAAGCCTACGAACCCAGTCAACCTTGTGATTCATTATCGTATTATTTGGAAGAAAATATCCCAGAAGACATACGGGTTATCGACATCAACCTCAAAGCCCAACATGTTGCCTATCTCAACCGTGTTTCTAATTTCCGATGACGAGGATGGGGAATCAACATCCGTGTCTGAGAGAAGTACTTGGGTAGGGACTGGGAATCTATTAAGATCAATGGAAACCTGAAGTGTAGGAGAGTCCGAAAAATCAATGGGAGCAACAACGACATTCCTTAAGACTCCTCTTCTTTTTTCCTGGGCACTATCAAAGATTAAATCAGGCCCACACACCTAATTATCATTTAAACCCAAGTTGTTTAGGAAGGGTCCAAAGCAACCAAACTTAGCCAGGTTATCCATAAGCCTATTTGACATATCCTTCGGTCCCACATTCACATTCTCCGCACCAATAAAGGAGAATTCATTAATTAGGTCTATGCGCAACACAACATTAATACCCTCATTATTGTTAAGAATTTCGATCTCCGCCTCTGATTTCCCATTCACACCATTTCCAACACTCAAACCTTGGAGTTCCCCATGTATGTCACTTCCGTCTCCCCGATCACAATCGTCCATTACTGCGCCACCGATGATGATGTCACCTCCAGGGACCGGGCGTGGTCGGATGTATTTGATGTCAAGTTCTCCAAGTTTGATTCCTTGACCGCTTCAACATCAGTGGATCTAATCTCACCATCCTCCAACCTTATGTCATAATGCCCAGCAGGAATGGTATCAGAAATATCATCCTGTCCATCATCTTTATTGTCGTCGTCCCCATCGTCATCGGATGATGAATTCTCATCTCGTGGATATCTTTGTGACTTAAATAGAGCTCAGTCAATATCTACTTGTGATATTCCAATTTTTATGATTTTTCCATTAACTTCCACCAAAGGCTCACCAGAGATACTCGATAGTGAAGATGCTAGAATGCCAACTTTACCAAATGAGAGGTTCACAATTGATCGATCCACCATAAATGGAACAACCACCCGACCAAAGGACTCTGCAATTGATGTGAAATTTTCCTTAGACCATAATTCTGGTGGGAGACCCGAAATTTTTATCCAACCAATTATATCGAAATTGAATTTCGCAATGTCACCACTATCAACTCTACCAAACCATTCCACAATGTCACTGCGATTGAAATCCACCTCACTTACTCTTGGCTTCATCATCATATGATAACCAATATTTATTTACTTTTATTTCAATTTTATCTATTTGTTAAAAACTAGTTATGAGATACGTGTCTTATATGGGTTTATTAAAAACATTAAATATAAAAGTCTAAACATTTAGAAACTTTGAGTTTATAACGAAAATAAGAAAAATATTGAATCACTGAAATTGAAATGCTTATTTTTGTTTTATATTAAAGGAATAATTTAAATGAATAAACAAAATAAATAATTGGTTTTAATTTAGAAATTTTAAAAGTAAAGGAAATTTGCATTAGTTAAGTTGATATCAATTTATTATTAATTTTATTACAATTATTACATTTAAATATTATGTGAAATTTAATAAAATAAAAAAACTATAAAATGACATATGGAAAAATGAATAAGAGTGTGACATGTGGCAAACAAGATTTTTATTTATTAGAGTAGATGGGTTTACTTTATAAAAGTCTCAATATTTTAAAAAAATTACGATTATATCCCAATTTTTTGTATATAAAAACTAAGAAAATGGTAGTTTTATTCAAATTAACCATTTTTCTTCCACTAACCCCCTTCTAGCCGGTTTCATACGATGATGAAGCCAAGAGTAAGTGAGGTGGATTAGGTGGGTGTTGAGTTAAAGCAACCTCATTAATTTAGGGTTTTTACTCCCCCTTTCTCACATTAAATTAACTTGCTTCCTCTCTTGTTTTGTCCATCTCCTTAAACAAAGGGTTTTTACCATTGCAGAAGACATAGCCATCGGTCCATAATCACATGATTTTAGATAATGAGAAGTTATTTTGTTACATTATCTTCATATTTGTGTTCTATTTTTATTTTTAATGGTCAATCTTCCGATACGTGTATACAATAGAAGAGCTTCATGATTTGGACCCATGAATCTCCAATTTGATAAATATTTTATAAGGAAACCAATTTCTAGAAACAAGTTTCTTAAAACTCCATGTAAAGAAAATGGTGAAGAAATTATATTGTCTAACAAAGATGAAGAGAACATAGATGAGGATGTTGAACATGAAGACAATGAAGTATAGATTGGGGAAGAAAATGATACCGATACTGATGATCAATTCGACTATTCCACCCGCAATACCAAGTTGCAATGGAACGTGATGAAACTGGTGCATGGAGAGAGGTATGAATTCCCACATCAATTAAAATTGTGTTTAACCATTTATTCCATAAGTAAGGATTATAAGATTTGTTTCAAGAAGTGTGATAGTGTTAGACTAGTGGCTAATGTGCTAGTAATCCCAAAAAAACATTAATGTTATTTCATGGTTAGGGCCTCCTAGATGAACATTGAGAGATCATTCCAAGTAAAAAAGCTTGTTGATCTTCATACACGTGTTAGGAATTTTAATAATTCAAATCTTATGAATCCAAACTAGTTAGCAAGGTAATTTGTGAAGGATTTGATCAGGAAACCAAACCTAAAATGCAACGAAATGCATGTTGTTATACTAAGTAAATTTCATTACAAGGTTTCATAGTCAAAGTGTTAGAGAGCAAGGTGCAGGGAGTTGTCACTAATATATGGAAAATTGAGTGACCATTATGCAATAGTATGGGATTATGGGCTTGAATTGTTGAGATCCAATCCAGGTAAATATAGTTAGGAATTTTGTTATTGTAAACCCTAATCAAACCACAACTTTGCATAGAATCTACATTTATTTTAATTCAATCAAAAAAGGATGGAAAAGAGGATGGCATAGGGTAATTGGGGTAGACAGTATTGTAAAAATCCCGACTAGGTCCTGATTAATCTACGAATAATTCCTAGGCGCTACCCGACCGACTAGAGGGCACCTTACCCATTTTATCTATGCCTACACAATGCATGAAGAGGTCAAAAAACAATGAATTAGCAATTTATCATATTAACATACATTTTTAGTGATATTTGCGAACTTTGTTATGATATTAGTCATATTTATTTTTTAAAAGTCAAGAAATTAGCAATTTATGGTCCCCGATTAATCCATGTCTAGCCGATTAATCTCTTAAACCTAGTCCACTGACTAGATAACATCGAACGTTTTTTACAACTGTGGGGCTAGATGGTTCTTTTTTTAAGGAAAGAATTGAGAATATGATATTATCAAAGTACAATTATTAGGAAATAATGAATTGTATTGGTTTAAATGAACCTGAGTTGAATGATTTTGAAGATGTAAAAAGATGTAGCAGTGGAGATTGAGTTTTCTATCATGAGTAATGTGTTAATCTGCTTTTGGAATATATATATATATATATATATATATATATATATATATATATATATATATATATATATATATTGTAATATGATAATATGAATCTGTTATGCTTATTATAAGATGTTGGTATTAAGAGCCAAGATGGGATACAAATTCCAGTCGAGGGCATAAAAGAGACCCAATTTTATGAAAAAGAGGAGGCGTTCAGACATAATAACACTTTTGAAAATGAAAATGCAAGTAGGAGACAATAATGGAAGGGGGATGATAGTAGACACACAATTTAGTCTAGATTATGGTGTTTTCAAACCCTTCTTTTGTTAAGAAGATGCACAAACTTTAAGTAAGGGAAAATGTGACATCCCCTATTTTTCATAACCAAAAAAACTTTTCGTTACGCTTTTAAAATCATATAATATTTGTTTGTGGAAAATCCCAGTACAATAAAACATTTTGCGGGAACTATTTCATTTTATTAAAATGTCTTGTGTGCAAATGTTGTTTTAAAATAACAAAACCATAAGGATGTTATAATCAATACATAAGATAGGTACAATGTAAAGATCAAATGGTCCAGAAAAAATATTGTAGGCTATACTCTTTAATCACTCGACATCCTATTCAGTTCCAACAGTCTTAACGCCGCTACCTGTGATGCATATAGTTTGAGTGGGCTAGATTTGGAAAACCTGGTGAGATACATATGGTTTTCAATCCCACAATCTTATTATGATAATAAGACATATTTAATAAACCTGAATAACCATCTGTTATCAACAATATATCATATAACATAGATATCTATAAAACAATCTACTTCATCCCATCGATTCTCAGATACTGATCCTATAACATTGATCCTTGAGATCTAACCTGATGGATCATTGTAAGCAACGAGTAGACTTTTCTACTCTGGGGATCCCTTGGTAATAGAAGCCAATAAAGGAAACCATGACGGGGTATAGTATAAATACCTATGAGAATGGAAAATTGTTATGTTACACAATATATCCGTGGGTTATATATCCGTATAAACAAAGTAATTCACAAGACTTGTCTAGATCAATAAAGTGTTGTCATCTTACTCTGGCAGATGGCCAAACTGTTGGATTAAGGTGTCTAAGATCATAACTAAATTGGTATATATACTTGAATTGAAAGCAAAGTCCTTTTTGGGTTGCCCTCATAACTAGTAATTGAGTAGAATGACTTTTAGAGAGAGAGGTTGATTTATTATATGATTAATAAATATAAATAAATGATTTGTTAATATATTATGTGACTAATATATTAATTAGAAATAGTATTATTTAATTAAGAATTAATCATAAATTAATTGGATTAATTAATAGTGCAAAGACTTAAGCTGTAATTATTCAATAGTTGAACAAAAGAGACTCTAGAACCTTCCATAGGTCATGGATGGTTATGGAATGATCCAAAGTGGATCTAGAATATTCCCTATAGATAATTAAGGGTTGGATAATTACCTATTTTGAAATATTAATATTATATTCAAATTAGGGTTTCCAGGTTCCTTGTATCGGCTATAAATAGGACCCTTGACACTCATTATTTTCGTCCTTTCCATACCGAAAGGAAGAGCCAAAATTTTTCTTCCTCATCTCCTTTCTCCTCAAGTCTTCGAATTACTAAGGGTTTGGGTACAAACCATTAGTGACACTAAGCTTTTGGACGTGCTTGCTTTCCAAGGCTTTCAAGAAGGAACTTTGTTTGATTATTTGCTATAACAATAAAATAGTATGGAAACCCTAATCTTATGTATATTTCGATTATTATAGGGTTCCTTTAGGGTTTTTGATGTTCAATAGTTTATCGGTATCAATTAGAGAAAACATAGACCCTTTATAGGTTGCAAGTTGTAACAAACTGTTATTTCAAGCCAATAAAAGTCTAAACTACATCTATGTACAAGCAAATTCTCATCATAACATTTATACGATAAGAATTCGGAATGCCATAAGGGCATGTTTATATAAGTTATTGTATGAACATATTTTGAAAACCATACCCATTCAAAGTTATACATATGCTTATATGGATTATATATATATATATATATATATATATATATATATATATATATATATATATATATACACATATGTGAACAACCATGTTAGATTTAATTGTTATAAGTTAATGCAAGTTAAAGAATTAAATCAAAAGCATGTAAAACACCCCTATTCTAGAAACGTTGACCGAAATCACTTCCATTTGGAAGTATAGGACCGAAAACTCATTTCCTAAAGCTGATTAAGGCCGAAATCTATATCTTGAAGAGTAAACAAGGTGATTTCGGTCATGGTGGACCGAAATCCCTTCCATGTTGGCTGAAAACTCTCTTTTGGTGGGTTGATTTCGGTCATGTTGGCATCAAACACCTTCAATTAGGCAGTAAACTCCTTAAATATCTTCATATCTTATCCTAATTCAGCTTCACAATGTAATTTGATTCAGTTACCAATGAACATATCACATCACCTCCTCATAAGTTTCCTTCATATGTAAGATACATAATAGATCATTTCTTCATTTGTCACTTCCTGTAAATCGAATTCACCCTCATTCTCTCTCAAATAACTTAAGCTTTACGATCCAGAGAACTCGTCCAAGTTAGACTACGTTTAAGTATCTTTTACGTAAAAATATCAAACATGCGACATAACGTTATTACCAAATTTGCAATCGGTTACATGCAAAATACGTTAAAACGAAACGGTTATCATATTCAATGAAACAATACATTTTAAACTATAATAGGTATAGTTTGGGAAACAATCACATTATTTTACCCTTTTGGGGCAAGGAAACGATTATATAAAAGTACGATTATTTTTATATATTATAAAATAACAAAAGGAGTAGCAGTTTCATACACGAATATTTTCAATACAAAAACACGTATCTCGTTGGAAATTTGTGAGTCATCCGTCTTCATCGTACCTACCAAAGGTATCCATGGAAGTCTTGTTTTATAACCAGAGTCTCCTCCCAGAGAGCGTGATACTTGTGTATAGATCTATACGGGACTGATAATCTCGCACCCTGGCTTTTAGCTACAACACGATCGGCAGGTTATGGGTGACAAATGTCATATCTTTTCGACGCCTAAAGAATGTCGAGTCAGGTAATTCATTTTCAGCAAGGTTATGAAAACTCACATGATAAACGGCAAAACGTTATTTTTATGTGAAATTGATAGTACGCTTATTTACGTAAATACATATCTCTTCAAACAGTTTTATTTATGAATAAAACTACATGCTATTAAACTAAGTATGACATATATACTTGCACTTTTCGGTCTTGGAATGTATAAGACTACAATTCAACTTTATGGAAAATATAAGATTTTATGGGATAAACACTCTCATTTTATAATCAAACGAATTAAAACTCATTTTATAGAAAATATCGGATTTTCTGGAAATAAAGGTGATTTCATCTCAATGAATGGCATATTTTTATTCATAGAAATGCTTATGAACTCACCAACTTAAATGTTGACACTTTTTCTCAAATAACTTATATTCTCTGGAAACTAGTAAAACAGGTTATCAACAGCTTTTGAAGATTTGACGCTAAGGCGTTAAATAAATATTTTGACATCATATTGTAATTGGCATTTTGAAACATGTAACGTATACAATGATGTAACTTTTTCAATTACGTATATGATGGATGTGTTTGCTTTCTTTACTATTCAACTGTTATGATACCGCACATGACGTCCTCCGCCCCCAAACGTTTCCACCGTTCATGTTTAGGGGTGTGACAGATTGGTATCAGAGCATTGTTTATAATGAACTAAGTATGTCGAACCACATAAGATATACAAACTATAAATACAATAGGACAAAAAAAACTCTCTGACAAAACATTTTCGTACAATTATACTTTAAAATATTAGGATATTTTATAAAAGTATAAGTACAAGTATATTTACTGGTTGGGTATCATAACAATAGCACAACGATAAGTATTAAGATAAGTTAAACACTATGAGTAGGTCTCGAGGTATATAATTAGATTTGAGATGAATATAGCTTGATCAACTATATTTATCCAGAATATGACTAATGTATGCCGAGGAATAGTCGTAGTGAAAAACGATTCTAAACTTACCAACAAACCATACAAAGAACCCCTAAAATTAGAATACTATATGAGTATTTTTATAATACATTAAACCACATACTCAAATTCTTGATGTACCTCTTACCCCTATTTCTCGAATAGACTTTATGGCAGGATTCCACTTACCTGGAGATCCCTACCTTCCTAATCAAGGAAACGAAGGTTGGATCGTGGAAGATCCAGAAGAGTATTCCGAAGAATAGCCAATGGAAGATGAAGATGAAGAGGATTCGGAAGGCACCGACTCAGATCTAGAGGTTTACAATCCACCGCAAGTTGTCTGGTACCCCATAGCTAGACAGAACTTCCATGGCCCGACGCCAAGATGGGCCGTAGACTTACAAAGAAGGATCCAAGAACAAGGTCAACGCCCTACTTACGGGATGGAAAGAGGCTTCTATAACCTCTCCAAAGGAGGTTCAGCAGACATGGCTCTCCCGGTCATAATTCGCCGCATCGCTAACCAGGGTGGACAAACAAGGGCATCCGCCAACCAAATCATGGAGGTTGGTGCTACAGCTGAGATTAGGGATGTCTGTCTTCGTCGTTTGGACGAAGACCATGATCAGACCAGGAACCACACCGAAGCTCTTCAAGATGAAATGATTGCTGCCTGTGTAGAAATTAGATACGTTGGAGCGACATTTGAGGGAAGCAGAACATGAAGTGGCAGAGAGTTCAGTACTCAGAGTAGCACTCGCCACAAGTAGTGTTTACACTACTCACATTTTTTATATAGACTAGGACTACGGATATGTGTTAAATACTACTCTTATCTACATATAAACTCAACCTTGTGATAAGGCGTTTATACCATTCAGGGTATCGTAATGCTGTCAAGATTTTCCTTTAAAATCTGATGTATTATAGGCCGATATCAAGGTCAAATTTTCCGATACATTATGTGTCAAATATATCAAAGAAATTGACAAGCATTTCACTTCATTGGGAGTTAACACCCATCTCATGACTTCGTTATTACAATTCATTTACTCATGGTAATCTATGATTATTTATTTCAGAAAAATCTAATAAGGATCAAATCACAAAATTTCATTAAGGGTATTACTATCGAAATTCATAAGTTTATTTTTACATAAATTTCTATTATGAGTTGAATACAAAACATATTATGAGTTGGAACATAATGCATGTAGAAACTAATAAAATTAGTTCATTAGCACCTGACTTACAATTATTATTGAAGACATATCGTCTTTTCACTTTTTAACTCTGTGGCAGAAAGATGCCACTAAGAAAGAATCCCAGACGTTTCAACAATACTCCATCATCGCCACCACCTCCACAATATGACCCCGCTATGTTCCAAGCTACGGTAACTACTGTTGTAGCAGCCGCCATAACACAAATAAACGCAATCGGTGCTAATGGAGTGGGAAATGGTACTGACCACTCGAACCATGGAGAAACTCATGGACACCCCGGGGAGTATTCATACAAAGACTTCACCAACGGGAAACCTAAAACCTTCAACGGAAGTGGAGGCATAATCGCACTAATGCAATGGTTCGAGAAGACCGAATCAGTCTTCGAAATATATGCGTGTCTGGAAACAAGTAAAGTTAAAATATGCAGCTTGCACTTTCTCTAACAGAGCTCTTACTTGGTGGAAGAGCCATGTCAAAGCATTAACCCTCCCAGCGGCAAATTCCATGAGTTGGGAAGGCCTAAAGATCTTAATGTTAGAGGAGTATTGCCCAAGGGGCGAAGTGGAAAAAATGGAACATGAGTTGTTGAACCTCAAAATGATTGGATCTGAACTCGGTACTTACACGGCCAAATTCAATGATCTCTCCGTATTGTGTCCCGGGATGGTCACCCTGGAAGCGAAGAAGGTGCAAAGATACATATGGGGATTTTCATCCCAGATCCAAGGGCATGTGATAGAATCCAACCCTACTACTTTCGACAGCGCAAAACGCTTGGCACAACGACTCATTAATCATGGAGTCCGTCAGGGAATGATAACATCCGCCCCAGAACAACCGAAAGAAACTGGTAATAGAAAAAGACCTTGGAACAAGAGAAAGAACAAAACAATAAAGGAAACCTCCAAAATACAACAAGTGGTGGCAACTCATGCCATCATTGTCCCAACAGCCCCAACACCCGCTAAACAATATGCTGGGAATCTACCGAAATGCAATAAGTGTAACTACCACCATGTCGGTGCATGTCGGGAAATGTATTGCACGAAGTGCAACAAGAAAGGACACACATTCCATTTCTGCAAAGAGCCAGCTCAACAAACTGCCCCAACCGTGAATATAGGAATGAGCCGCACTTGCTACAGATGCGGAGAAACAGAGCACATAAAGAGGGATTGCCCGAAAACAATGAATGATGGGGGATTAGAAAGAGTACAGAAAATGGGACAGAAGGAAGCAATTGCAGATCCAACTGTAGTCACAGGTACGTTTCTCCTCAATGACTCTTATGCATGCATGCTGTTTGATAGTGGAGCGGAGAGGAGTTTTGTGGGCCACAAGTTTAAACATTTACTCAATCAAACACCAAAATCATTAAACGAAACATTCACCGTCAAAATGGAAAATGGAAAGACATAAAACACTAACGACATATACATAGACTGTACCCTCACACTAAACAATCATTCTTTTCAAATCAACCTCATGCCAGTCTCAATAAAAAGTTTCGATGTCATCATCGGCATGGATTGGCTATGTCCCCATGGTGTTGATATTCTGTGCTACGTGAAGGTCGTTCACCTTAATCTGCCAACTAGCGACGCCCTCTTCATTTATGGCAATAAGCCCAGTACGAACCTTCGCATCATTTCTTGCGTCAAAGATCGGAAATACCTATGCAAGGAATACCACGTATTCTTGGCACATGTTGTGAATGAAAAGGAAGAAGTGAAAGACCTCAAGAGCATTCCTGAAGTATGTAATTTTCCTGACGTATTTCCTAAAGATCTTCAGGGGTACCACCGACGCGACAGGTCGAATTTTGAATCGGCCTTATTCCTGGAGCTACCCTACCAGCCAAATCACGATATCACCTAGCCCCGACAAAGACACAGGAGTTATCCAACCAACTAAACGGACTACTCAACAAAGGATTCATCAGACCGAGCTTCTCACCCTGGGGAGCACCAGTACTATTCGTAAATAAGAAGGATGGATCATTCCGAATGTGCATCGACTACCGCGAGCTGAACAAACTTACCATTAAAAATAGATACCCCACCTACCAAGAATAGACGACTTGTTTGATCAACTCCAAGGAGCAAACTACTTTTCAAAGATCGACCTGAGATCCGGATATCAATAATTACGAGTACAGGAAAGCGATGTTCCCAAAAAGGCATTTCGAATGCGTTATGGTCACTATGAATTTGTAGTGATGCCCTTCGGACTAACCAATGCACCCGCAATGTTCATGGACTTAATGAACAGGATATGCCGTTCTTTCCTAGAAAACTTTGTGATCGTATTCATAGATGATATACCCATATACTCATGAAGTAAGGAGGAACATAGTCAGCACCTTCGTTAGGTCTTGGAAACATTACGAGCGGAAAAGCTTTACGTGAAATTATCAAAATGTGAATTTTTTATTCGGAAAGTAGATTTCCTAGGTCACGTGGTCAGTGAAGAGGGAATTCATGTGGACCCCTCCAAAATTAAGGCAATCAAGAACTGGTCAGCACCAAAAACGCCAACAGAAATCCGCTAATTCTTAGGCCTTGCTGGCTATTACTGCAGATTCATACATAACTTCTCAAGGATCGCTAAACCACTTACTACCCTAACTCGGAAGTGTGTAACTTTCAGCTGGGGAGAGAAACTAGACACTGCATTCCAAACTCTGAAGCAAGCCTTGTGAAGTGCACCTATCTTGTCTCTCCCAGAAGGGACAGACGATTTCATAGTATACTGCGATGCATCCAATCAAGGGTTGGGTTGTGTGTTGATGTAGCGAGGAAAAGTTATTGCCTATACCTCACGACAACTAAAAACACACGAGGTCAACTACACTACTCATGACCTGGAGCTGGGAGTAGTAGTTTTTGCTCTGAAGATTTGGAGGCATTATTTTATGGTATAAAGTGCACTATCTTCACAGACCATAAAAGTCTTCAGCATATATTCAACGAAAGAGCTTAATATAAGACAACAACGATGGGTAGAACTACTCAATGACTACGAATGCGAAATTCATTATCACCCTGGCAAGGCCAATGTAGTAGCAGATGCCCTTAGTCGAAAGGAGTACTCAGGATGGAGGATAAAAGCTTTAACCATGACTATCCATTCCCACCTGTCGGCACAGATCAAAGAAGCTCAGATCGAGGCCCTGAAACTAGAGAACATGACAAGTGAAGCCCTAAGAGGAATGGATAAAAACTTAGAAATAAAGGGTGACGGAGTTTGTTATCTCATAAATCAGATCTGGACACTGAAATTTGGTGGATTCAGAGAAGTTGTCATGAACGAAGCACACAAGACACGATACTCTGTTCATCCAGATTCAGAAAAGATGTATCTAGACCTTAAGAAATTGTATTGGTGGCCGAACATGAAAGCAGAAATTGCTACCTACGTGGGCAAGTGTCTGATTTGTGCCGGGGTAAATGTAGAATACCAAAAGCCCTCAAGGTTACTACAACAACAAAAGATACTTGAGTGGAAGTAGGAGTGGATTACGATGGATTTCATAATCAATTTACCCAAGACAATGGGTGGTCTCGATACAATATGGGTAATCGTCGACCGGTTAACTAAGTCAGTACACTTCCTACCAATCAAAGAAACAGACAAGATGGAGAAATTGACCAGAACATACATTAGAGAGAATGTACGACTGCACGGTTTACCAATATCTATCATCTCAGATAGAGATATTCGATTCACTTCTCAGTTCTGGTAGTCACTTCAAAAATCCCTAGGAACTAGGTTGGACATGAGTACAGCCTACCACCCACAAACAGACGGACAGAGTGAGAGAACAATACAAACATTAGAAGACATGTTGAGAGCCTGTGTAATCGACTTTGGTAAGGCATGGGGTACTCATTTCCCACTAGTCGAGTTCTCATATAACAACAGTTATCACACTAGCATCAAGGCTGCTCCATTTGAAGCCCTCTGTGGCTGCAAGTGCAGATCACCTTTGTGCTGGGTGGAAGAGAGGGATACACAACTAGCTAAAAGAAAAGTTCCTGATAGCACTCTCACTGGTCCGGAGATCATCAGAGGAACAATCGAGAATATTGTTCAAATCCGCGAACGACTAAAAGCCTCTCGAGACAGACAAAAGAGCTATGCAGACAAGAGACGAAAACCCTTGGAATTTTAGGTTGGTGACCATGTTTTGTTAAAGGTCTCACCCTAGAAGGGTATGATATGCTTCGGAAAGTGTGGAAAATTAAATCCAAGGTACATTAGACCATTTGAAATCCTCGCAAGGATTGGTCCGATAGCTTATAAACTCCAACTACCATAAGAACTTAGTAGCGTGCACCTTATCTTCCACGTATCTAATTTAAAGAAATGCTTATCTGACGAGTGTCTTGTGATCCCACTCGAGGACATCGAGATAAACAAGAGTCTACATTTCGTGGAAAAACCAGTAGAAATCATGGATAGGGAAGTCAAACGAACAAAACAAAGTTGTATACTGATAGTGAAGGTCCGCTGGAATGCTAAGCGAGGGCTCGAATTTACTTGGGAACGAGAAGACCAGATGCAACGAAAGTACCCACATCTTTTCCCTAGTCCATGATGTACTCACTATAGGAATAATTTCGAGATGAAATTCCCTCTAACGGGGGGATAATGTAATGACCCATGATTTCAAGCCAATAAAAGTCTAAGCTACATCTATGTACAAGCAAATTCTCATCATAATATTTATACAATAAGAATTTGGAATGCCATAAGGGCGTGTTTGTATAAGTTATTGTATGAACATATTTTGAAAACCATACCCATTCGAAGTTATACATACTTACATTTGGAAAACTATGCTTATATGGATTATATATAAGTACATATGTGAACAACCATGTTAGATTTAATTGTTATAAGTTAATGCAAGTTAAAGAATTAAATCAAAAGCATGTAAAACACCCCTATTCTAGAAACGTTGACCGAAATCACTTCCATTTGGAAGTATAGGACCAAAAACTCATTTCCTAAAGCCGATTAAGGCCGAAATCTATATCTTGAAGAGTAAACAAGGTGATTTTCGGTCATGGTGGACCGAAATACCTTCCATGTTGGCCGGAAACTCTATTTTGGTGGGCTGATTTCGGTCATTTTGGCAGCAAACACCTTCAATTAGGCAGTAAACTCCTTAAATATCTTCATATCTTATCCTAATTCAGCTTCCCAATGTAACTTGATTCAGTTACCAACAAACATATCACATCACCTTCTCATAAGTTTCCCTCATATATAAGATATATAAAAGATCATTTCTTCATTTTTCACTTCCTGTAAATCGAATTCACCCTCATTCTCTCTCAAATAACTTAAGCTTTACAATCTAGAGAACTCTTCCAAGTTAGACTACAAGTTTTGTTGTAAGTTCTTTTCTTTTATCTCATAGCTATTAAACTAAGTATGACATATATACTTGCACTTTTCAGTCTTGGAATGTATAAGACTACAATTCAGCTTTATGTAAAATATAAGATTTTCTGGGATAAACACTCTCATTTTATAATCAAACAAATTACAAATCATTTTATAGAAAATATCGGATTTTCTGGAAATAAAGGTGATTTCATCTCAATGAATGACATACTTTTATTCATAGAAATGCTTATGAACTCACCAACTTAAATGTTGACACTTTTTCTCAAATAACTTGTATTCTCAGGAAACCAGTAAAACATGTTATTCACAACTTTTGAAGATTTGACGCTAAGGCATTAAATAAATCTTTTGACATCATATTGTAATTGACATTTTGAAACATGTAACGTATACAATGATGTAACTTTTTCAATTACGCATATGATGATTGCGTTTTCTTTCTTCACTATTCAATTATTATGATACTACTACACATGACGTCGTTTGTCCCTGAACGTTTTTGCCGTTCAGGTTTGGGGGTGTGACACAAGTGAACTTAAGGGTTAATGTTTTCGCTTCATCTGTAAAATTAATAGCCCATAAAACCTTTCAGTGGTATCAGAGCCATTGTTTCTATTGATCGTGCATAAAATTGAATGGATAAATAGTTAGGGTTTATCGAAAATAAACCCTATCCATTTGAAATTTTTGACCTGGATAGGGTTTCTTGAAACCCTAGCCTCCACCCCTTAATTATTATTTTAAATGACTTAAAATTTGAATAATTAAAAACTAATAAATGTGAAACCCTAATTTTCGAAAATTAGTAGGGTTTTTTATTAGGATTATATTTGAATTATTTTATTAATTGTTTAATAGAAAATAATTCTTTAATTCCTAAATGATTTAAATTAATTTAATTAAAAGTTTAATTCATATAGCTAATATTTCAACCTTGTATTTTGAAAAGTTTTAAAATACACCATATAAAATGACCGTATGTATACGGTAAAGTCAGCTGAATCACTAGTAAGCCTCATTCACAAATCCATGCTATAAATAGGGTATAAAGAAATGACCTATAAAATGACCGTTGAATTTGTGTCATTTTCATCCACCGCTCTCCTGTGTGGTGGAGGGTCGTTAGCTGAACGGGTTTGATATGACATAATCAGATTAAAAATATAATCTATAAAAGTATTAGAACCTTCTTTTAAAATCTCGCGCTAGTTACTTTAGGAAACATGTGAAAAGTATGCTAATCCATGAAAACACACATCAATCTTTATTAGTCGTTAGTGAAGCATGTGTCGTTAATCGGCACACTAATTTGGGACTATAAAGTTGACATGATCGCACAAATAGAAATTATCATTGTTAATGGAGTGTATATGGTTTATCGACACATTAATTTGAGATGATAAATGACATCGAGGTTGTCCAGCGTGTTTGCATGGTTATTCACATCTTGTGTGTGATCATCGATATCCTACAAATAGATGAGCATAATCTTAGATTAAACATGCCATTGATAAGATTTAATGAATCTCAAAAGATCTAGGAATTGCATGTTAGATTGAAATTGGTAAATTGTCTTGCGTACCTTTATAAATTCACAATAAGACTACAACATCCCTCTTCTTGATTGTGAATTGTATTTTGGTTCCTAGTCTTAAATAATTATTTTGGTTAAAATATTAAGGATTTGTGTCAAATAACTAAAAAATTTTCTCTTAATACAAATTTCTACTTCGAATGATGCTACTACTACTCAAACATCCACTTACAACTCAAACTTCACTCTGCTATCGATCTTATCAAAAGAGGTTCATTCGGGAGATGGAGGCATGTCATGAGGTGTCGGTTTCCATGGTCTCTGATAGGAATGTTTGGTTTACTTCCAGGTTTTGGAAGAGTTTCCATGAGGAGTTGGGTACTCGTCTGCATTTTAGCACGAATTTCCACCCCCAGACTAATGGTCAGAATGAGCGAACTATCCAGACTTTGGAGGATATGTTGCGGGCATGCATTCTGTATTTTGGCGGTAGTTGGGATACATATCTTCCTTTGGTGGATTTTTCATATAACAACAGTTATCATGCCAATATTGATCGACCTCCTTTTGATATGCTCTATGGGAGGAAGTGTAGGACCCCGATTTGTTGGGGAGAGGTCGGTCATCGGATCATGGGGAGTACTGAGGTGGTACTCAAGATGACGGAGATGATTCAATAGGTTCACAGCAGACTTTAGACAACTTAGATCCAGTAGAAGAGTTACGATGATAGATGTCGGCCAGACTTGGAGTTCCAAGTTAGGGACACGGTTCTCCTAAAGGTGTCATCTTATTCAGGAAGTGGGGTAAGCTGGACCCCAAGTAAATTGGTCCTTTTAGGGTTTTAGCTCGGGTGGACAGGGTGGTGTATCGTTCGAATCTTCCGGAGGAGCTTAGTCAGATTCAAATCACTTTTCATGTCTCTCAACTGCGGAAGTGTTTGATTGATGATTATGCAGTGGTTCCATTAGAGGATATTCAGGTGGATGACTGCCTTAATTACATTAAGAGACCGATGGAGATCCTTGACCGGAAGACAAAAACCTTGAGGAACAAGGTTGTGGGATTGGTGAAGGTGAAGTGGTAGGACCGAAAGGGTTCTGAGTGAACATGAGAGCTCGAGGAAGAGATGAGGGATCATTACCCAACATTGTTTGTGGCATCGGACTTCGAGGACGAAGTTTGATTCAAGTGGGGGGAAATTGTAACGCCCAATTTGTCTGGTAAACTATAAGCAAAACCATCTCATTTATTTTTTTGACTTGCACCCAAGTACGTTGGGAATACATATGGTACGACAGGCGTACTCCAATGCATGCATGAGGCAGGGTGTTCCCGTGGTACGATAGGCGTAATCTTGCGTACGCGGACGTACGTGAGTCAGGGGAAAACCATAAATTTTAGGATTTTCACCCTATTAAAATACATTAAGCCCCCCAAACCTTCACCTTATCAGCTTCCATTTCCTTTTTGAGCTAACCTCAAAACCCTAATTCATTTCCCAAGAACTTGACTGTGTGGTGCATATAGAAGAGGAATAAGACTTGTAGAAAAGCCTTGGACAAGAAGGAGCTTGTAGATCTAGAGATTTCTTACCCATTTCAACTTATTGGAGGTATAAAGTCTGAAACTTGTTCATCCTATTCCTAGATACAAGTTTGGGGAAGAAGTTAGCATATTTTGGTCCCATGGATGAACACTTGTGAGTAAATGCTACTCTTGATGTTATGAGACCTCCCTTTTTTTGTTTTGAGGTCTGTGATCCATAAAGCTTGTATCTTGATGGTTTTAGATCAACCGTGCATGATTTTGTGAACATTTAATGGAAGTAGAATGCTAAATCTATGACTTGAGTCCCATTAAGGCATGCAAGGGAATAAAGTTGCCAACTTTATTGTTTAGGACGTCATTAGGAGGCTAGATTTGAAGTTAAACGTTAGGACTTAACTGGTTAAGACCTTAAAAGCAAGATTTGGCCAACTGGGGCGTATGCTGGGCGTATATGGGTGTACGTTGCGTCTATGGACTTAGGGTCCCGACATTACAAAGCTCTTGAGTACACCGGACATACTGATGGTACGCTTAGCGTACTCAACAGAGAAGTTTTTGGGCCTTTTTGGACTTGGGCCCATAGTGGGCATGGAATATCTTTTGGGCCTTGGGCTAGTTTGGATTTGGGCGTTGGTGTGTTAGGCCCAATAAGGCAAGGATTAAACAACCTTTTTACCCTTGAAGTCGGGGTTCAGGATTTAGACTCTCGAGTAGGGTTATTGACCTAATTGCTAATTATGATTCTTTTATTTGTGAGTTAGTGAGAGGACTTCACGATTCGGCAGCCTGAGTTTGATTTGTATCTTCAGTCTGAGGTGAGTTTCCTCCACTGTATTGTGGGTCGAAGGCACCAATGTCGACCCACTAGATTATGCTAGTAGGATGATAGTTGTCTTTGTGACAATTTCAAGTTATGTCTGTTTATGCCTGTTGTCTTCATGAATTTCGTTGATATGATTGTATACTTATTTGTAGGGGTGAAACAGACCTAGTACCAGTTGAAAGATACCGAAGGGGGTGAAATAGATCTAGTACCGGTTGAAAGATACCGAAGGGGGTGAAATAGACCCAATATCGGTTGAAAGATATCGAAGGGGGTGAAATAGATCCAGTATCGGTTGAAAGATATCGAATGGGGTGAAATAGACCCAATTATGTTTGACTGTTATGCATGTATGGTATGTGGTATTTTGGGGGAGCTCACTAAGCTTTGTGCTTAAAGTTTTTAGTTATGTTTCAGGTATTTCCAGCTCGAAAGGGAAGGGCCCCGACTTGAATGCACCGCATTCGCCCATGTTTTCCGCATTATGTGATTTTGGGATTTGTACTCTGATATTATTCCACTATGATATACTTTTGGTTGTTTTTACATAATTACCGGATGTTTTGTAATGAATTAAAAATGAGATTTTTGTCTAAAATTTTTGGGATGTTACATTAGGATTGGCGACGATCGAAAGTGGTAGAAGCAGCCGACTAGAGTTGGCTATGATATTGAGTTTAACTTGGTAATTATATTGTAATCTATTGTATTGATAATGGATTACATGGGTATATATAATTTAAATAATTTCACATTGCATCCTCCTATAATACATGAATAAATAACTGTCTAATATTGCTCAAGAAATCGACCCAAAACACCATCTCTAACGAGCTAATTTAATAGGCAATTATCATGACCTTTTTCTCGGTAATTTGAAAAGGGAAAATGACTTAGGAGGGTAACTACCTCTTATCCGTGTTCACATATTGGCAACTTCTTCTTTTTTGTACATAATAAAGCAACTAACTTGTTTTAACTGTTTAAATTACACCAATATTACCAGCTAATACCTGTTTTAACCGGTAACTCAAAAGGAAAATGACTTAGGAGGGTAACTACCTCTTATTCATGTTCACATATTGGCAACTTCTTATTTTTTGTACATAAGAAAGCAACTAACTTGTTTTAACTGTGTAACATCCCAAAAATCATGACCAAAAATTTCGTTTTTAATTTAATACTAAAACAATAATTGTCAAAGCATTAATTTAATACTCCGGCATTGGGCCTCACCCGACATTAGGCCCCGCCTGACATCGAGCCCCGCTCGGTATACAGAACTGTCTCTCTTAGGCCCCGCGTGTCTCCGGGCCCCGCCCACTAAACACATACAATCATATAACATGCTAACACATAAAGAAACATACTCTACTATATCCCTGTCCTAAGAAAAATACTCTGCTAATAATGAGATATGGAACTTCGTCCGTACTCAGCTAGTTCCAGCCAAGACTTCAGCAGTGCAATGTGAGTCTCCTGAATGTGTGAATGGGTCTAAGGCCACAATGCCAGCCAATGTAGTCTATGAGTAGGAAGACCCGGGGGTTAGCCCTATGCATTGTATGCTAGTATGTTATTCCAGACCAAGGTCTGATGTCGGGCGGGTGCCCGAGGAATGTTTGCATGTTAGATTATACTTGTTGTCTGTGTGATACTTGTATGTGCCTGGTAGAGAGGTGAGTGTGGGCGAGGTCCCGTATCTAATCACTAGCTGAGTATGGACGATGTTTCGTATCTCATTATTAGCAGAGTATGTTTCTTAGGACAGTGATACAGTAGAGTATGTTTCTTTATGTGTTAGCATGTTATATGATTATATGTGTTTAGCGGGCAGGGCCGGAGACAGGCATGGCCTAAGAGAGACAGATTTGTATACCGAGTGGGGCTCGATGCCAGGCGGGGCCTGATGTCGGGTAGGGCCCGATGTTGGAGTATTAAATTAATGGTTTGACAATTATGATTTTAGTATTAAATTAAAAACGAAATTTTTGGTCATGATTTTTGGGATATTACACAGTTAAAACAAGTTAGTTGCTTTCTTATGTACAAAAAATAAGAAGTTGGCAATATGTGAACACGGATAAGAGGTAGTTACCCTCCTAAGTCATTTTTCCTTTGAGTTACCTGTTTTAGCCGGTAATATTGGTGTAATTTAAACAGTTAAAACAAGTTAGTTGTTTTATTATGTACAAAAAAGAAGAAGTTGCCAATTTGTGAACACGAATAAGAGGTAGTTATCCTCCTAAGTCATTTTCTCATTTGAAAATTGAGAAATCGTCAAGTTCATAATAAAGGAGACAAACCAGTCGAATTATTGGTGAGCGAAGTCCAATTTCTACATTATTTCTTTATCGGTTAAAGGAAAAGAATGACATAAGGTGGAACAAATGGTGTTGTGATCCGATAGTTAAATGCAAAAATAAGATTTTTGGATTGTAATTTTTTTGTGACCCGATAGTTAAATGCAAAAATAAGATTTTTGGATTGTAATTTTTTTTTGTGATCCGATAGTTAAATGCAAAAATAAGATTTTTGGAGTGTAATTTTGTTATTTTGATTTTTTTTTTTCTAGCTTGCTTGTTGCTTGGTAGGTTCTTAACACTATGGCTTGCCATTTCCATTTTTTTACTCTATCGTTCTTTATGAAAAAAGAACTAAACACATGATCAAATTTATGATCTACTCTATCGTTCCATATTCATTTTTTTAACTGCGAAATAGCCCCAGCAAGAAGCTAGATGGCAAATAAGGGAACATGAAGAAAGTTTAAAAAGGTCCTTATATTCATTTCAGGAGTACGGTTTCAGTTTCTAGACAAAATTGTAAAATGGTCCCCGTGGTTGTTACAATTATGCGGTTTTGGTCTAAATATGTTTTGTGGTGCATCAATAGTCCAATTTTGGATACCTTGTACGGATTTGGTCCTTATGATGTTAACTTTAAAAATTTGACTGTTAACTTTTTTAAAATGACTATTTCACCCCCATAGACCATTTCTACAATTGAGTATTTTTACCAAACCATAGAGACAATTTCTGCATATCATCTTTTTAACTTTATTGAAGTATTATATATTTATTTTTTTAATTAATTTTTAAATTTTTTTTTATTAGATTATTATATATTAATAAATATTATTTTTAATATATAATATTTAATACATTAATAATATTTTTTATTGAAGTATTGATTTCTTTTAATTAATTCCTTTTTAATTTCTTTTTTATTGGATTAATTCTTTTTATTGGATTATTATATATTAATAAATATTAATTTTAATATTATATATATATATATATATTAATGAATATTACTTTATGAGATTACTAACTTCTTATAGTTATTTTTTTAATTTCTATTGTATTAATTTTTTTTCGGATCAAGTTTGAGTCATAGTGTGGACAAAACCATAATTTTCGAACTGAGTGATCGTGGTGGTGTTGTCCAAAAAATGTTATCGTCTGGAATAACCATTCCGGACGAAGTGGTTATTTTTGCTAAAAAAATTGATTATTTTCTTCAAATACACATTAAAATTTTGTTAGATTACTTAATATCTTGTTTATTAATGTACAATAATTCAAATAAATATTAAAAAAATAATTATAAATATCAGTATTCCAATAAAATAATATTGTTTAATATATTAATATTATATATTTAAAATAATATGTATTTGTATATTACAATTAAAAAAAAAGAATTAATATAATAAAAAAAAGTTTTAAAAAAAGAATTTAACTAAAACAAACTAATCCAACAAAATTTCAAGAACAAGACCCAAAATCCCACCTCATCTAATTTTATTTGAATATATCACAGATAATATATTTTGGACAACATCATTACTATCACTTGGTCCGAAAATGATGATTTTGTTCAAAATATGTCTCAAAACTCGACAAAAAAGAATTAATAAAATAGAAATTACAAAAAATAATTAAAAAAAGTTAATAATCCCATAAAGTAATACTCTTTAACATATATAAATATTTAATATTAAAAATAATATTTATTAATATATAATAATCTAATAAATAAGAAATAATCCAAAAAAAAAAAATTTAATTAAAAAAATCAATACTCTAATAAAATAATATTATTAATATATTAAATATTTAATATTAAAAATAATATTTATTAATATATAATAATCCAATAAAAAAGAATTAATCCAATAAAAAGAAATTAAAAAAAAAACTAATATATAATACTTAAAAAGAAGATATGCAGAAATGGTCCATATGGTTTGGTAAAAAGACTCAATTGCAGAAATGATCACTGAGGATAAAATACTAAATTTAAAGAACTTAACAGTCAACCTGTTAAAATTAACAATATAAGGACCAAATACGCACAAGATATCCAAAATTAGACCGCTGGTGGACCACTAAACATTTTTCGACCAAAACCGTATAATTTTAACAACCACAATGACCGTTTTTGTAATTTTATCTGGTTTCTAATATACAAATCAATTAAAAATATATTTTTTCTCTAAAAATGTACAAAAAAAATTATTCGAGGTTTACGAAGGGGAAAATATTTTTTGTACCGTTGCACAACGTCAGGTAACTTTGATTTCGTAGTCAATTTCCGCTTTGACTTCAAAATTCAACGGCCTAGATCACTCCGATTTGCCGCCAAATATATGAGAGTGGGTCCCACATGATCACTGTCGTTTGGCTCGCTACTTGCGCTTTGTTCTTTTTTTCCAGACCTTTCGCTTTAACGCCGTTTGTTTCCGTCGTTTTCCAAAACACAGGAACAAAGCTTCTCAAAATCAGGCAGCGACTTTTCCATTCAATGCATGTAACACAAAGCAATTCAAAATATCATAATATATCTTTTGAATTTAATTTAAATAATTGAATAAAGATTGGGTAAAAGTCAATTCAAACCAACACATTAAACAGTCAAATCAAATTAGAATCAATTTTATTGGGTTTTATTTAGATTCTTATTAATAAAAACCAATTTCATATCAATTATTATTAAAGGCGTTGAATAAAACTATTTGTAATTGGAAGTTATAGCTTTTGTTTTTACAAGTGTTCCATAAAAATAATTGAAAATATTTAAAATTAGATAAGAATACTTATATAAAACACACCATTGTCCATTGATTTAAAAAAAATTAAGTCAATTTATAAAATTATAAAAAAGTATTTTGTTAAGTGATCATTAAAATAGTTTTTAAATTTGAAGTTTTTGTTTTAGTTAAAAATTAGAAGCTCGTACATTGGAATAATTTTTTTCATAAAAACTAAAAACTTTCAAATCTAAGTGACAAACATGCCTTTAAAATTGAAATGATGTAATTTTAAGTATATTAATATATACATTTCATATAACAAACTCAAGTTTATTAATTGTCGCATACACGTTAGTTTTGAATTTTGATTACATTACCTTTATTATTTATGTAAAAATGATATCAATAACGAAAGTGTTTATTTATACTTTAACAAAAAGTTATATTTTTCACATCCTCTTAGCAAACTTACGAAACAAATAATTACAATAAATAATAATATAAACTCACATTAAATAATTATAAAAGAAAACTTATATTTTTCACTAAATTTGCATCATAATTGACTCTCATTATCATTTCATTTCAAAATATTTTCTTAATTTAGATATCTAATGTACAAATTTGTCTATGATCCTCGTTGGCGTATTACTATAAGGCGTCAATCATGATAAAATAATATAGTTTGAAAACTTGAAATCATGTTGAAAGTTGTATTATAATATTATACAAAAACAAATATAATTTATTATAAACATTGTTGCCACCTATATTTGTATTATTTTTACTCAATACACATGCAAATCTGAATTTATGCTCCCTCTTGTTCTTGGTGGGCCCATTACCTGCCATGTGTTAATCATTATCCATTATATCCAATTAAAACAACAAAAATTCTATATAAAGGTATGGTTAAAATTCATCTACAACAAAATATTCCTGTTTAATTCAATACTAAATTGTAAATATATACGTCGATAATATATGTTTTTTAAGTTTAACAGTTTAATAGCTCGTTATTATTAAACAGCAAACTATTAAAAACAATTAACTATATAAAGAATGAGAAATTATAGATTTTAAAACAATGAGTGTTCTTAAATTAACATATTTTATTTCTAACAATATTTGAACGATGAATGATATATTTCTACTAACTTTTATACCGTTGAAGTACAAGTCATTTTTAATTTTTTATTTTAAATAATACAGTAAATACTTAATTAATGTTTACTATAAATATTGGTTAAAAATTATTAAATGTATAGTTAATCGAAATCTTTGTCGTACCTTAAATATCAGCTACATTCCTTATTGTTTTGTTGCTAGTTGCTACCCTACACCACCTTGTAGCTAAAATACCACACACGATAATGTTGCAATTGAAACTTTTTGGACAAACGATATATATTTTAATTTTTTATTTAGAGGCTTTTTAGGATATTCTTTTAAACTTTCCAATTAGTAGTTTTATAGTTTATAGCTATCACCCTTGATGCTATATATATATATATATATATATATATATATATATATATATATATATATATATATATATATATATATATATATATATATATATATATATATATGTATTGATTACTATGCCAACTAAATATTTTTCGAAATTCATTTGTTGTTTGAAAAAGAGCCTTCATAAATTACAATTGTATATACAAAAAGTCGAACATAATGCACCATTTTGATATTATCTTTGAAGTTCAAAGCTTTTTATGCTACTAAAAAGACACAACATCATGCCATTTTTGAAAAAGCATAATGAGTGAACCACGACATTACACCATTTCTAAGGTTTTATATTTTGGGAAAAAATTGACATTAGCTTTACGCATCAATACTTTTTCTAAAACAATAATCTTTTCAGTATTTCAGTCTAAAAGCAAAATCCATGTCATATAACCATACAAGATAATTAATGATATTCACAATATATTAGTTTTCTCTACAATTTAAATAACAAAAAAAAACATTTAGGTTAAGCGTATAGCATTTTAAAGCTTTTAACTTATGATTTTTATCTAATTTTATATTTTTAAAAACTAACAGAATATTTCTATATAAACAAAAAAATATGAAAAACCTTTGAAATAATAATACAATAAATAAAATATAAACAAAAAGATATTGTAAAATAGAAAAAAAAAAAAAAAAAAACATTAAATTCTATACACCAAAACATAAGTGTCTAAACATGATTCTCTCAGTACATGTTCATCTTTCTTTCTACTTTTACTGCTACATGACCCATCGATTACATCAGTTGATAGTCTGTGAGTACTCGGAAAGAGTTCCCCCTTCTTCTTCTTCCTCCTCATTACTCACAGATTACTCCTAGAATCCCGAATATATCCATTGATTTCATCTCTGATGCTCCAGGATCTCCAAATGCTTTACAACTTCCTCAATCTTTAGCTAATACGTGTTAGTTGCTCCAAATTCATCAACTATAGATCTTTGGAGTCATTCAACAATGGATTGTTCACTTCAGAAACATACCCAGATGCTCAAGTTCATCCCACTGTTTCTTTTCCTTTTGCAATTGCAAACACTCTGTTCTGCATATCCGACGCCATTAAACTGCACAGAGACATCTCGGTTATGCACTTCCTTCTTAGCTTTCTCACCGTCCCCGAATCAAACCCTAGACGTGATTATGAGCATGTTTGACGTCTTCCCTCACGACGTTACGGTTGAAGGTAACGGCCGTAACTATGTTTTTGTTCGGAAGAACTGTTCATGTGCTAATTCGCCAGTTCATAGCTACTTGACGAATACTACCTACACGGTGAGGGAAACCGGCGGATCTGTTCATGATATCGTGATTGACGCCTATGGCGGATTAGCGTATCTGTCGAATTTCTCCCGGCCGGCGCGTACAGGCGCGGTGGTTTCGTTGCAGCTGTTTTGCGGATGTTCCAGTGGACTATGGAATTACTTGATGAGTTATGTGGTGAAGGAAGGAGATAGCATTGAATTGTTAGCTAGCAGGTTTGGTGTTAGTATGGATAGCATCGAATCCATTAACGGAATCGATAATCCCGATAACATCACCATTGGTGCACTTTATTACATACCATTGAATTCAGGTTGGTTTACTATTTCCACCATATTAATTGCGTTTGCAGGAATAAAACCATTGATGTTTGATTTGATTTTATAGTTCCTGGAGATCCATATCCTGTAGAAACTACCTCTCCCCCTTCTCCTTCTCCATCACCTTCTCTTTCTGGCAATGTTACAGGTAAAAAAAACATTCAGACTAATCGACTAATAACAAACAGACTGATGGACTAATACTGTAGCTTTTATGCAGTTGAGCGAACAGATCATAAGAGCGATGTAAAACATTGGTGGATCATAGGGAGTTTGGGTGTTGCTTTGGCTCTAATCATAGCAACTGTTCTTTTTGTTTGTTTGAGATCATCAATTTGTAATCATTTAAACGATCCTGAAGATGAAAGGGTATCACATAAGTTCCACATATTACGAAGATCAAGCATCTGGTGTGGATCAGGGAGACTCTGCTGCAAATCCGATGACTGGAGACAACAAACCATTGATGCATCAAGCGATCGCCATACCAACATTCCAAAAGGTTCCCACTTATTACAATCCAGTGATCCACCTTTTGTTCATAAAAGTTTCTTGAGTTCGTGATAACTTTTTATGTGATTCTGTGTTCTTGTTTTGTAATTTCAGTAATTGGGACAGATGTCTTTGATGTAGAGAAGCCTGTTGTGTTCATATATGAAGAAATCTTATCATGTACAGATGGTTTCTCTGAGTCAAACCTTGTAGGCCATGGAA
The DNA here is from genome assembly GCF_051521515.1 of Lactuca serriola. NCBI lineage: Eukaryota > Viridiplantae > Streptophyta > Magnoliopsida > Asterales > Asteraceae > Lactuca > Lactuca serriola. The sequence goes on along the minus strand of NC_136411.1, from coordinate 174,638,419 downwards.
CCTATGGATCTGTGTACTATGGTTTACTTCGTGAACAAGAAGTTGCTGTGAAAAAGATGACTGCAACAAAAACTAAAGAGTTCATAGCAGAAATGAAAGTTTTGTGCAAAGTTCATCATACAAATTTGGTAAAACAATTTATCTTTTCCTTGTTTATTTCATCATCAAAAGTCAAAAGTCAAAACCATTTTCTAACACTATTGAGTGTGTGTGGTTTTGTTGTTGTCAAGGTAGAACTTATTGGTTATGCAGCTAGTGATGATGAACTCTTCCTCGTTTATGAATATGCTCAAAAGGGTTCACTTGGAAGTCACTTGCATGATCCTCAAAACAAGGGTAATTTCGTAAATACTAAATTACTAATATTCTTAAAAAAGTAACTCATGAAATTATTTAATATAAACAAGTGTAGGTCATCCAGCATTATCTTGGATTATGAGAGTTCAAATTGCACTTGACACTGCAAGAGGGTTGGAATACATACATGAACACACTAAGCCTCATTATGTTCATAGAGATATTAAAACAAGTAATATTTTACTGGATTCTGCCTTCAAAGCCAAGGTAATTTTTTAAATTTTATAATGAGAATATATATATATATATATATATATATATATATATATATATATATATATTTTATATTATTTAGTAGATTAAAAAGAAGTTTGGTTTGAATAGATTTCGGATTTTGGGTTGGCAAAACTTGTTGGAATAACTAATGATGGAGAAGCTTCTGCTACAAGAGTGGTTGGAACTTTTGGTTATTTAGCTCCAGAGTAAGATGCTGTTTCCTTTTTAATTTTTAATTTTATTTATTTTTTTTTTTTTTTTTGTTGTGGTTGTTTATGATTCTCCAAAATAAACAATCAAGTGTTATTCAGTGTTACTTCTAGACAGACAGAAGGGTAAAATGGTCATTTAGTCAAAAAAACAAACAATCTTTGTTTATAGACATTTACTCCATACATACATCATTTATTACTTCTAGATAGACAGAAGGGTAAAATGGTCATTTTCTACACTGTGCTTTTAGTAAATAAAAAACAATCTTTGTTTATAAAAACTTATCTCCAAACATACATCATTTATTACTTCTAGACCGACAAAAGGGTAAAATGGTCATCTTTGATACTGTTCATTTAGTCCAAAAAAAGAAACAATCTTTGTTTATAAACACTTACTCAAAACATACATCATTTATTTACTTCTAGACAGACAAAAGGGTAAAATGGTCATTTTCCACATTGTTCATTTAGTAAAAAAAAAAGAAAAGAAACAATCTTTGCTTATAAACACTTACTCCAAAAATACATCATTTATTACTTCTATACAGACAGAAGGGTAAAATGGTCATTTTCCACACTATTCATTTAGTCAAGAAAGAAGAAGAAACGAAACAATGTTTGTTTTATAAACACTTACTCCAAACATACATCATTTATTACTTCTAGACAAACAGAAGGGCAAAATGGTCATTTTTCCACACCGTTCATTTAGTCAAAAAAAAAAAAAAAAATCTTTGTTTATAAACACTTACTTGAAACATAAAATGATATTATGATGAATGACAGATACTTGAGGGATGGAAGGGCTACAACAAAGAGTGATGTATATGCATTTGGTGTTGTTCTTTTTGAACTAATATCAGGAAAAGAAGCCATTACACGAACCGAAGCTGTTACAAAAAATTCAGAGAGACGTTCATTAGCGTCCATTGTAAGCCTTATTATTTTTTTTTTTTAAAAAAAAATGAAATTATTCCCGTATTTCATGTTCTAAATAAATCATTCTAAATAATATTACAGATGTTAGGAGCTCTTAAGAACTCTCCGGATTCCATGCGTATGTCAGGGTTAAAAGATCACATAGATCCTAATCTCTTGGATTTATTTCCTCATGATTGTGTTTTCAAGGTAAACCTTTAAAAAAAAAAAAAAAAAAGATTAAAAGTTTGAAACTGATCTGTTTAAATATAATTATAATATATGGTTTGAATGATGTAGATGGCAATGGTGGCAAAACAATGTGTGGAGGAGGATCCAATATTGAGACCAGATATTAAGCAAGTTGTTATATCACTTTCACAAATACTTTTATCATCGGTTGAGTGGGAGGCTACACTCGCCGGAAACAGCCAGGTCTTTAGCGGCCTTGTTCAAGGCCGCTAATATCACCGCCCGCCCATCTTTCACTTCAATTGGCAGTTGTTACTTGGTAAATACTTGCATTTTCATAGATGGTTTGGTGTAGTAGTAGTTGTAGTAATGAGGCTGAGTGTTTATACTTTATACGTACGCATTTGCATTTATATTTATATTTATTTATTTATTTGTCCCATTATGTTCGCTTTTGTTGTGAAAATTTCTTGTAATGTAAAGATGAATTGTCATGTATCACAAAAGATCGGGATTATGTAAAAGCAGATTGAAGAACATGATAGTTTGGTCAAATCGTGTACATATTATGGGAACCAAATAACTTCTATTTGATTTGATGATGACAAAACAGAAATGAAATAAATAACAAAATAATTCATGTCCGATTCGGGATCTTTTTGTACTTTTTTATTTTTCCATGTTTGGTAAGTGATTCATATCTCATAAAAAGGGAAAAGAAAATACATATTACAACGTTTATTGATTTGGAATACAATGTCCATAGACGTGTTGTACTTCTGAGCATCATATAAATTTTTTGCTTTACCATAAGTAAATACGGATCATTTATTGGTTTGGGATACAATGTCAAGATATGTGTTAGTATTTTGAGCATAATGTCATGAGCCCACCTTTACAATTTACGTACCGCAGAAGAAGGAATAAGACAAATCCACTAACGGTCGGGACCACACCAGACAACAAGGACTCTACACACCCTAGTGGGGACCAAGAGCAAATCAGGAATTGATCTCAGAGGATCTTCTGTGGGTATTTAAGTTAGTGGAGTGGTCAGTAGAGGCAATGAGAATTTTTGTCTAAATTGTCATTCTGGAGATAGTTAGCGTCTCGAAGGCTAACAATTGATTGTTCTTTTCATTTTTAATCAAGAAATCATTCGAGTCTTGTTCATTTTTGTGTTTGTGATAGTTATTGTGAGTGAATCCATAACAACTGGTATCAGAGCATTCACCTGGGGAGATGGCGGGAGAGAAGACTGGGAAGGAAACCGGGGGAGCTCAACTCAAAAGACTTGAATCCTTGGAGACGGAGCTTGGGGTCTTGTATGATCGACTAGAGAGTCAAGACAATCAGATCCAGCAACAAGCAGACTCCTTGGTTTTTATACATGAGAAAATGGATCAAAACCAGTCCAAGATGGACCAACGATTTGAGGAAGTTCTCGGAGCCATCACGAAGATTCAGAGAAACCTCAACACCACTGGGAAGGGGGTTATGGGAGAAGAGACCACCAGTATTTCGGTCTTGACGACGGAGGAAACCCCACGAAGCTACATTGGAACTTCTCGCCACGACACCGGAGGATCAAGGAACGGAAACAGTGGAGGAGAAGGTTCCAACTGGAGATACCGGAAGTTGGACATGCCCTTGTTCGACGGTGAAAATCCCGACAAGCGGATCTTGAGAACGGAGCGGTATTTCAATTTCTACAGGCTCTCCGAAGGAGATAAGATGGAGGCAGCCATAGTGGCCCGTAAAGCCGATGCCCTGTTATGGTTCCAATAAGAACATCAACGCCAGCCAGTAACCAGGTGGAGTGAATTGAAATCACTGCACCTTCGACAATTCCGGCCGCGACATGCAGGTACGCTCTATCAGCAATGGTTAGCCCTAAGCCAAACCGGGTCCCTCCATGAGTACCAAAGGACCTTTATTGAACTACTTGCCCCACTTATTGAACTACTTGCCCCACTCACTAACATTTCGGATGACATTATCATGGGTCAATTTATCTGTAACACTCTAAAAATTTCAACCAATTTAAACTTTTCAAAATCAACCCAGTTTCATAAAGTTATTACAAAAAGGTTTTCGATACAATTATTATCAGAGTCTTCCCAGAACCACATCGTAAAACAAAATCATGATGAGCGGTACGATCACGCCTTTGCCTTGCCACAGTCTCCTGAAGAACCTAAAAAAAACATTAAACCACAACTGTAAGCCCGAAAGCTTAGTGAGATACCCCCAAAATACCCACCACACATACGCCCTTCCAGGCCACGACCTTCCGGTCCAAAACATAGTGCCTTCCGGCCCATAACATAATAGCATACATATCATAACAGAACACAGAACATACATGCACTTCGGGTCTACTGTGAGACTGGTCCGCCGCACCGGCCAACAGTCCACTTGGTCCACTCTCCGAGTCTAGCCATATACATCGAGTCTACAGTGTGATTGGTCCGCCCGCACCGTGCCTTCAATCCACCTGGTCCACTCTCTGAGTCTACAGTATGACTGGTCCGCCCGCACCGGGCCTTCAATCGGTCTGGTCCACTCTCCTAGCCTCGGCACGTCTGGTCCGCCCTCTTGGGGGCCTGCAGCCTATCCAGACCGCTCGCTGGGCCTTCGGGATAACCAGTCCGCCCTGTGTATGTTGGCCTACAGCACAAAGCAGGACCCGCCTCAACCCAAACCTCAGTCTAAAAACCATGTGCACATAAACAATTAATCATATAACAATTCACATTCAATCAAGCCGATCTAGCATATCACATAACATATTATCATCCTAACCAGGATACCGACCTAACCGGTCACTAGCATAACATCGACCTATATACCAGGATACCGACCTAAACCAGGTCTCTAACATATACCATCCTAACTACCAGGATGCAAACATATCAAAGCAATAACATAACAACAATACCCGGATCACAATCCGTTAAAGGGCCGGCCTTGGTGCCTAGACCCTGTTGATATAGTGAGGATAACTTACCTCGCAACTGCCGACTGAAAAGATAAGACCAAGATGCTCCGACCACTGACACGATCTCCACCACTACCCGACACCAACACTGAACTCAAACAAAAGCCAACAATTACCAAAATGCCCCTGGAAGTCAACTGGTCAACCCTTGGTCAAAGTCAAAGTCAACCTCCTGACTGACTCTACTCGCCGAGTCAACCCGATGACTCGCCGAGTCCCCATGCTCAGAACTTCCCCAAACCGCGACTCAACTTGCCAAGTCACCCCGAGACTTGCCGAGTCCTACGACTCTAAGTCCCCTCGCACTCAACTCACCGAATCCTCCCTTGACTCACTGATTTATGGCTCAACCAGAAGAAGTTAGAACCTCGCGACCAGACTCGCCGAGTCGAAGAACAGACTCGCCGAGTTCAAGGCTATCTTCAACCTACTCGTCGAGTTGTTCTTCCAACTCGCCGAGTTCCTGACCATCTTCAAACAACTCGCCGAGTGCCTCTAGATCTTAACCCATACAGAAGCCTTTCAGGCCATGCAGTTTATCCAAACCATGGATCTACCCTTCTATAGCCCATCCATCACGTAAAGTGGCAAACTTTACGTGAATCCAAGGAGATCTAGGCATTTTACACTCTAGGGCTAGGGTTTGGGACAAGATGGCTTCACCAAACACCCAAGAACAGGGACTTTAATGCACTCTAGACCTTCTCCATTCCAGATCTGAGGTAGCAACCTCAGATCTAACCTCCAAACTCAAGATACCACAAACTAATTTTTCCAAATACTCCAAAATGATGAATCTAGATGAATAACAGCCCAAGCAACGAAATAATACCTCAAAAGGAAGTTCCAACTGAAGAGAAATCTGAATCTTAGCAAAGCCCCTTGCTCCAAGCCTCTTAACTCTCCAAGATCTCCTCCAAATCTCTTCTCCAAGGTTCAAATGCACTCAAATCCCTCACAAACACACCTTAGGGTTTTCTAGACTTCTAGAGAGGGTAAAGAGGCTGGAGAGAGGGTATAATGTCCTTTAAATAGGGCTCATCCTCCGAAATTAGGGTTTTCTCCATTCAGCACCTACTCGCCGAGTCCAGCTTCCGACTCGCCGAGTTGGCCACTTAACACGCGACCCAAGTCGCGACCCTACTCGCCAAGTCCACCCATGGACTCGCCGAGTTGCCATTCCACATTTACACTTTGAACCCTGAACTTGCACTCCTGAACTCGGGATGTTACATTATCAATGGGCTTAGGGAGGACTTGAGATCCGAGGTCCAACTATTTGAGCCCAGATCTATTGATCACGCCATGTCCATAGCCATAAAAGTTGAAGCAAAGCTCCGACCCACCCAGTCTAGAAAATCCAGTGCCGTTTCCGCCACAGCTCCGCCCAAATCATCACCGCTTATCACTCCGATCAAAACAACATACTTATCCTCTAAAGGAACAACTCCACCTAATTTCCGATCAAGCGACCCCCGACCCACCGAAATTAGGCGATTAACTGATCAAGAACTTCAAAACAAAGAGGGATAAAGGAATATGTTACAGGTGCGATGATCAGTGGAACCCTAAATATCGTTGTAAGAAAAAGGAACTGAGTGTGTTGGTCATTCACGATGAAGATGGGCAGGAAGAAGAAGAACTCTCCCTTGAATTAGAGATGTTACCAACTAACGAAGGCCAGGAAGACACAGTTTTAGCGGGAATTTGCCTAAATTCCGTATTAGGGGTGTCAAAACCAAAAACCCTAAAACTCAGAGGGTGGTTACAGGATACTGAGGTGGTGGTCATGATCGATCTAGGGGTAACCCACAATTTCTTATCTCTGACCCTCATTAACAAATTGCAAATTCCAGTCATGGCCACATCGGGGTTTGGAGTAATCCTTGGCACCAGGGAGTCGGTAGCAGGACGAGGCATATGCCAAGGGGTGTTAATTCACATTTAAGTGCTGGAGATTATGGAAGAATTCTTGCCATTAACATTGGGTAACTCTGATGTTATACTAGGAGTGCAATGGTTAGAGAAGCTTGGGGCAGTTACCACAAATTGGAAGACTCAGGTAATGAAATTTGTGGTCAACGGGCAAGGAATTACCTTACAAGGGGATCCTTCACTGGAACACACTAAGGTGTCCCTGAAGACGATGATACACAATATTAACTCCATGGGCGGAGGGTTGTTGGTGCAGTTTAACCAGGTGGAGTCTCAAGAACCATCCGTGTTGTCACCTGAAACCCCAGAATTCCTAAACGATGTCATCAAGCGGTTTGCAACGGTTTTTGAATGGAAGGGTGGCCTTCCCCCTCATAGAGATCAGCAACACTCCATCATTCTCAAGGATGGAACAGAACCAATTTTGGTAAGACCTTACCGATACTCACATGATCAAAAGGCGGAGATTGAGAGATTGTTAGTGGAGATGTTGAAGTCGGAGGTTATTCGACCCTCTTGTAGTCCTTTTGCCAGACCAATCGTATTAGTTAAGAAAAAAATGGGTCGTGGAGATTCTACGTAGATTATCGAAGCTTGAACAAGGTGACGGTAAAGGACAAATTTCCGATACCGGTCATTGATGAGCTTTTAGACGAGTTGCATGGGTCCAAAAATTTTTCGAAATTGGATCTTAAATCCGGCTACCATCAAATTAGAATGAAGGAAGCAGATATCCCAAAAACAACGTTTCGTACACACGAAGGGCACTACGAATTTCTCATCATGCCCTTTGGGCTCACGAACTCCCCTGCCACGTTTCAGTTGGTGATGAATGACGTGTTCAAACCATATCTAAGAAGATTTGTATTAGTCTTCTTTGACGATATATTGGTGTACATCCCTGATGAGCACCATCACGTGGAACACTTAAGTTTAGTGTTAGAGTTACTCCACAAGCATCAGCTCTACGCAAACCCAGGTAAGTGTGAACTGGGGAAGCTACAGGTAGCATATCTTGGGCATGTGATCTCCTCACGTGGGGTGGCGATTGACAATGACAAGGTCAACGCCATCGAACGATGGCCAATTCCTACGAATTTACGGGATCTAAGAGGATTTTGGGGCTAACGGGTTACTACAGAAAATTCATTTCAGGATACGCTAAGATTGCGGCCCCTCTCACTGATCAACTGAAGAAGGATAATTTTGGGTGGTCAATGGAGGCAACACGGTCATTTCAGGCTTTGAAGGAAGCATCTTAGTGATGCCTAATTTCACAAAACCATTTGTGGTGGAAACGGACGCATCCAGAGCAGGGATAGGGGCAGTTCTCACACAAGACAACCATCCAGTCGCTTTTTATAGCCAAGTTTTGGGGGTAAGGAACCAGATAAAATCCATCTATGAAAAGGAATTAATGGGAATAGTTTTAGCTGTAAAAAATGGCTTAAATATTTGATGGGTCGACACTTCATCATTCATACCGATCAAAGGAGCCTCAAGTATTTGATGGAACAACGCGAAGTTGGTCCTGAACACCAAAAGTGGATGTACAAATTACTTGGATTCGATTTTGAGATTCACTACAAACCGGGAGCAACGAATAAAGTGGCAGATGCCTTATCTCGCGAATTCATGGCTAGCCGGGAGTTGAGCAACATTACTTCATCTTAGTCATTACCCCTGGAATAGCTGCAGAAAGAGATTGAGAACGACACTTTCATCCAACAAGTAAAGCAGGACATTCTCAAGGAAGGGAAGACTCATGTGGGATACACGGTGATCAACAACAGACTTTTGTACAAGGGAAGGCTGGTTATCCCTCACAACTCTTCCTTGATTCCACTCCTTCTTAAGGAATTCCATGACTCCACCTTAGGAGGGCATTCTGTGGAATTCAAGACGTATCAAAGGTTGGCGGAGGAGTGTTTTTGGTAGGAATGCGCAAGGCAGTCCAGAGACATGTGCAAGAGTGTATCGAATGCGCAACACAGAAAGCAGCCACGACACATCCAGTCGGGTTGCTTCAACCCCTGCCAATTCCGAATAAAATTTGGGACGAATTATCCATGGATTTCATTGGAGGGTTGCCTAAGTCGCAAGGGTTGGACACCATTTTAGTGGTGGTTGACCGGTTGACAAAATATGCTCATTTTGTGGCGCTCAAACATCCCTTCACGACGGTATCTATTGCTGCAATATTTGTTAAGGAAGTGGTGCGTTTACACGAGTTTCCCTCATCTATCGTCTCGGACAGAGATAAGGTTTTCATGAGTATGTTTTGGCGGGAACTTTTTAGGCTCCAAGGGACAAGGTGGCTAAGAAGCACAGTATACCACCCGCAAACGAATGGCCAGACTGAGATTGTGAACAAGGCGGTCGAGATGTACCTTCGCTGCTTTATCCAAGGAAAACCCAAAACCTGGTCCCGATGGCTACCTTGGGTTGAATTTTGGTATAACACCTCATTCCATACAACCATCAAGTGCACTCCGCTCAAGGCACTTTACGGAAGGGAACCCCTCGTCTCAACAGAATACAACAGGGCCAAACAGGGGTGTCCAGTGTGGAAGAACAATTGCTGGAAAGGGACGCAATCTTGGATGAACTTAAGGGATAGTTGTTACGGGCTCATCAGAAGATGAAGATGAATGCAGACAAGTGAAGAAGAGAAATCAAGTTTAGTGAAGGAGATTGGGTGTACTTGAAGCTCCAACCCTATAAGCAAAAGTTTGTTGTGCAACGACCCTTCCAGAAATTAGCTGCTCGTTACTATGGCCCTTTCCAGATCATCCATAAGATAGGAGAAGTGGCAAATAAATTACAGCTACCCGAGACTGCTAAGATTCACCCGATATTTCACGTGTCTCAATTAAAGAAAGCCATTGGGGAGCAAACAACTCATCCCACCCTGCTGGCTCAACTCACAGAAGAATTGGAACTGAAGATGGAACCCGAGAGGATTTTGGGAGTGAGGAATGCAAACTCTAGGGAAGGTCAAAGGATGGAAGTGTTGGTGAAGTGGAAAGAGGCACCATAGTTTGACTCCACCCGGGAAGCCTTTGAGAACATACAAAATTTGGTACCCAAATTTTGACCTTGAGGACAAGGTCAATTCTTGGGGGCGGGGTAATGTCATGAACCCACCTCTACAATTTACGTACCACAGAAGAAGGAATAAGTCAAATCCACTAACGGTCGGGACCACACCAGACAACAAGGACACTACACATCCTGGTGGGGACCAACGGCCAATCGGGAATTAATCTCAGAGGATCTTCTGTGGGTATTTAAGTTAGTGGAGTGGTCAGTAGAGGCAATGAGAATTTTTGTGTAAATTGTCATTCTGGAGATAGTTAGCGTCTCGAAGGCTAACAGTTGATTGTTCTTTTCATTTTTAATCAAGAAATCATTTGAGTCTTGTTCATTTTTGTGTTTGTGATAGTTATTGTGAGTGAATCCATAACATATAACCTTTTTTTATAACCGCCCTACTCTTAAAGCATATTACATTTTAGACATTTTGAGTATTATATAAAGCATTTTAGATATTTTTTGAAATTTAAGAGGTACCAAACCTACTACATCATGTACAATCAATTTATGCTTACCATTCAATACACATATTACATTTGTATATTTAGTAGGTTGAAAATCTTAATTGGTATCAAATCTATAATCATTATATCGTGGTGTTTGTGTATTTAGTAGGTTGAAAATCTTAAATACGGGTGAGATACGTTCCGGTGGTTTTCTTCACACCATAGGATTTTCCGGAGAGGTAATGATAAAAAAAATTGAAAAATACATTGTTTAAAACTAAAAGTAAAATGCTATAATAAACAAATAAATAGATAAACATCTGCGTTAAATTTATAAATTAAAATGGTTTCGGGACTACAAAAAATAACTTAAAATAGATTAAAAAAAAAAACGAATTGAATTTACAACCCAGCAAACCGGTCAAAGTTGTGAAACAAGTTAAGATGTTACGGTAATTAGAAGTTAACATTATGAATGAGTGGTTAATTGCAATTTACAAAGAAGTGACATATAAATGGATTTTTCAATGTTTGAGGATTGTAAAAACGAAAAAATTATAAATATTGTAACTTGGTTATACTTAAAGGTTTTTATGGTTTGATATGATAGCCGCAATGAAACTATTCACCGAAATAAATTAATCACTGTCCGAACATTATTTGTCGACGCTGCTTTGCGCGGGCACACGTCTAGTATATATATCAACCCATAAAATGTTTAGAATCTATACCTTGATTTGTAGGGTTCCTTTGCTGTACTAGATGTGATAAGAACAAATCATTGTTATCGGCAACCACATGAACGATGAAAACAATGTTTCTTGTGTTATTCCTTGTTCTTGTTCGTCGATCAGAGGGAACGCAAGGCACCACAAATTAGGAAGAAAGGAAAGATTAGTTAGAGTTTTCAGTATGCATAAATCCATAAGAGCTTCTCCAACCACATAACATAAAAATAGTGATTGTTTAATTTTAACATCAAAATGGTGATTCAACTCCAATCGACATCTATAATGGTATTTTTTAGAGGCCTCTATATTTGGCCTTCATATATTGGTGTTAAAGGGAAGCCAACACAAAAATGGTGTTAAATTTGAAGGTTGGTTAGGAGATTTTTGGCTTCCAAAATACAAAAATGATGATAAATAGAGGATGGTTGGAGTTGCTCTAACATGCATTCTTGTAAACCTAAACTTTTGGATGGAATGGAGCTTAGGAAATCCTTTCAAACTCATCCATTTAAATAATCCAAATATATTTAATCAGTTGGTGTTAATTAATTAAATGGCTATTAAATAAATATTTTACTAGTTTATAACCCATGGTAACCATTGTTATAAAATTAATTAAACTTTTATAATAAAATTTTATAATTATTAATCAATTATTTTAAATAAGTCATTTTAAATAAATTATTTATTAAAAGATATATCAAAACTTTAAAGTTACTATAACTTCAAATTTAACATATATTTAGAAAATGTAAATTTGAATTTTGAAATGAATCTACTCTTAATAAAAACCTCTTCTAAAAAGCCACATGTCCATCTTTTAGAGCAGCCTTCTGTCACGTGGCATTCTCTCAAGCAATTCTGTTTATTTTTCCCGCCCAATTCATATCAAATCTGTAGCCAGCTGTTATGTTCTCCACTCGGTCTTTATCCGTTTCCTAATTTTTCTCAAATCACCAATACAATCACAATAAATTAGGAAATCCCTTTCGTGTATCTCTCCTAATTTACAGTTCTTATTTGTGTAGATAGTGTGTCGCCTGCAATTCTAATTGTTATGTTTTCCATCTCCCTTACATTATCATTGTGCTTCCTATGCGGCAGTTTGCGTATGTGTTAAGATTTGTAGAAAGGGCAAATTAATGGACTATGAATACACACCTCCATATCTTATTCATTCTCTTCTCCGTGAGACAGTTGATATGGTTCATGTTTTTCTAAGGTTTATTAACAACTACGTTATGATCTCATAATCGATCCTCCATCCACAATTAACAGAAGATAGTCAAAATCAGCAATCGGCATGGACAAATGACATGGAAATATGCAATGACCCACACTCTGCGTGCCCCTTTGATGTAGCAGTAATGACCCGCCTCCATGCTCGTCTCTTTGAGCAGGCAACAACTTTGGGTGATTGCAAAATTAGGGTTTGTGTCTTTGATGTGTAAAGGAGGTACATATTAAATTATTATTCGTATTTTTATGTAATTAGTTATAGGACCTTACAAAAAACGAGATATTCTGTTCACTAATGCCTTTTGTTTATTCCTAATCTCCTTTGATGATTTTGTGTATGAAGTGGTTAAAATCTGCATGGAGGTACGTACAGTCCATTGGTTCACATACACATATATACATACACCAACACAGTACAACGGTAAGGATTTGAATTTAAATACATGGTTGATGAGTTTTGTTTTTCGATTAATTGACAAAGATTTTGTGTTAATTGGACAGATGGTTTTAATTGGTCTGGCGAAAAGCTTTTTTTTTCTGAAAGTGAAGAAAGCAAACCTTTTTTTACTGATGTAAGTAAACGAACCTCATCTTTTTACATCCCATGGTTTTACCTCCACGGTTTCTTCTATGAACAATCAAAATAATATTGCCCAAAGGTTGATAATCATCGTTTTATTCAACACTCTCTGGTCAGATGGGATTTTTTTTTTGAATTTTCTACTAAATGTTTCGGCATCCAAGTTGCATCTTCTGTTTTGTTAATGTCATTTGAGATAAATGGATAAAGTTGTTTTTTTTAAAGGGGAGATGTAGTGTACCATTAAGAAATTGGGAGACAGCAACATAAACTAGACCTATTGAAAACAGGGTGAAGCTGCAAAATGAGCTTTTTTTCCCTTTTATCTAATGAATTACAAGTAATATGCTTGTATTTTTAGTCTTTAGTTATGGTTGAACAGTGAAGTTGTGCTAAAAATTGGTTTAACTTTATGGACATAGTAAATCTTCTTTTATCAAAGCAATTGTGATACTAACACAGAAAGGAAATGGAACTATCATTATGGTCATTTTCTAAATCATTAATTAATCACTCTTTTAGACACATTTTTTGTTGAGAGTTTGGTAATTGGGTAATTAATTATTCCTAAATGGTTATTAAAGTGAAAATAAGTTTTGCTTTTTTACTTAATCTTTTGTTCATATTGATACTGGAATGATATGTCTATGTGTTTGGTTCCAAAATGGAATTTAATTTATTTTTCTACAGTTATTATTTGATTTGTACAATATATCATCCTACTATCATCTCTTTTGCCATGTGTCTTCTTGAAAACGCATCCTGGGTTGTTTTTTCCCAGTAATATGCATAAACTAGCAATGTATTTTTCCATTTTCCTCTTATTATGGCAATGTACTTTCATTTCATTATTACAACAATGTACTTTGAAGCTTATTTTGTTAGAGCTTAGTACTTTATCAAATATTGCTTCATTTAATGGTATTAAGACCTACCATCGTATTGTGTGTGGAGTGGAATATAACAAGACTTGAAAATTTATGTGTTTCTTTTAATGCTATATGTCTTGCATTTTTTACTACATAAAGTTCTGACGTGCATAATTCTCTTTTTTCACATGTATTTGTTGTCCTTTAAAGAGGAACCATTCATGAAACTAATTTTACAAAAACTCAAAGGTAGATGCTATATTAGAAAATAGTTAAATTCAAAACTCGATGTAACCTATGTTCAGATATTAACTCCATCAAAAGTTAATTCTCACAAAATAACAATGTATTTTCATTTTTATGTCAAATATTGCAATATACTTTAATTTTTTTTATTTCCATTTATGCATTACTTTTTTACAAAGGATATTTTAGACCTCTGTTTGATTAATTATTTTCATACAAGGATCATTTATGTATAGTATTATTTAGTTAAATATTATTCTTTATGCATATCTCTTACAAAATTTTAAGCTCTATCCTATATTAATTAAGCCTTTATTTTTTTCTTTTTCATATATTAATTTATTGTCTAAGAATGATTTTAGAGACTTAAAATTTAACTATAAAATTTTAACATCACCATATAAGTGGTATTTATGGATAGCTATTATATAAACCTCTTATCCATTCCCTATTTTAATAAATGTATAGTTTTAATCTCCTTGTGCCAAGTGTCACTCTAATACAAGTCTTAATAATATTATGTCATGTAGATATATTAGACAACTCATTTCAAAATTCAAATTTACATTTCTAATTATATATTAAATTTGAAGTTATAATAACTTTAAAATTTTGATGTAGACCTTAATTAATAATTTATTTAAAATTATTTATTTAAAAAATTGATTAATAATCATAAATTTTTATTATGAAAATTTAATTAGTTTTATAACCGTGGTTCCCACAGGTTATAAACTAGTTGCCTAATATATGTAAATGACACATGACATATAATATTAATGAGAAGTTGTATTAGAATGACACTTGGCAAAAAGAGATTAAAACTATTCATTTATTAGAATACTAGTTTATAACCCGTGGGAACCACAGTTACAAAATTAATTAAACTTTCGAAGTAAAAACTCAAAACTATTAATTAATAATTTTAAATAACTTGTTAAATAAAAGATATTTTTTTAGTTATATATAAAATTATAATCGTTGATTCATATAAATACGTAAAATATATCATCTTAGAATTTGTATAAATTTTATTTTATTATAATTGGTATAAATTTTATTTTATTTTAATTCTAATTTTAATTCTAATATTATTAATTTAATGTAATTAAAATGTGATTTAAATTTTGAAATTTGAAATTTGAAATGGAGAATTAATAGATTGACAAGTGTCATGATATTAATTACAAGTGTCAATAGATTGACAAGTGTCAATAGATTGACAAGTGTCATGATAATAATTACAATGTGTAACATGGTGACACATGGCAAAAGAGCTACTCTTTTATTAGAATAAAGATGAATTTAATTAATAAATAAACCATTATGTTTATTATTTATTTTTGTCTTTATATTTTATGTATGCTTATTAGTTATATTCCACCCACCATGTTCCTTATCAAACCAACCCTACCACGGAGAGATTATGGTTGTCAAATTTGTTAAATTCATCAAATTTGAGTCGAAGTTGCCCCTATGACACAGTCAAACCAACACAAGCGACATCCGTCGGATTTTGCCAGAACAAAGTTAAACACATTCATCGTCCAAGAAAAATGTGGTTTTGATTTTGTATGGAAAAAAGCTTTAACGAAAAACCTTAACCCTCACACCTTTTTTCTAAGATCATAACATAAACAAAGAGGATGTTTGACTAAGCTTATGAAAAATCATAAACACTTTTTAGTTTATAGCTTATAGCTTATAAACTGATAAACTACGGTGTCTTACTTATGAATTTTGACTTATTACCGGTATGACACCGGTATAAATTATTTCTATCGAAACACCCATTTTAACTTATACCATTGTAGAACCGGTAATAAGTTAAAAATAACTTAAATAAGTTTAGCAAAATGTTGATGAAATGTTTCATTAATTGTATTTAAGTGTAATGGGTTGACTTGTTAACCAAAATCAATCTTGATAATTATTAAACAAGTAAGGAATGTACGGAGTGCATACTTGTTTAAGTTTATTCAAGATTCAAATTAGACTGTCATTTAAGGAATTTGCCCCTGAACGAAAGAGGGTCTGGGGCAGCACCCCTGAGAGCGAGAGTCCTTGGCTGTGGTCGAGCTAGTATATAATAAATGCATCAGAAATTCGAATTCCTGAAATTTTACTTGATTTTTAGACTTCTTCTGCACTCTAATTAAAGCCCAGTTTTTTTTAATACTTTTTGACTGTTGGAAAACTGTTTTATAACAGTTTGAATAGTTTTATGATAAAGAAAATTGTCTTGTGACAATTTTCAAACAAGGATGTTTATAATAAGTTCTTGGTCTTCATTTTCTGGCACTCACGAATTTATAACATCTAATTCTCTGTTCTTGACGTTCTTGTTCTCTATTGGGCCGAGTCTTATCCAATCGAAGATTTAGAAGTACCATCCAACTACTTCGATTTATAGTTTTTAAACTAAAATAATGACTTTTCCAATAAAACCTTTGGTGATTGTGGGGCTAATAGGATAGTTATTCCCCATCTTATATATTAACCTTACTTTAACATCATTTGTAGCAGTTCAAACTGAAAGTCTGAAAACCATGGTTTGACTTGCAAAAACTGAAATATAATATACCCAAAGAAATTACAAATCAAACTCAACATATTTCATATAAGATTAAAACAAGGATGAAAAATTGCAAATGCAAATGCAGTTCCTTTTTCATAGGGAAACAAACCAGTATTCTATTCTCCCATCACGTACAAAGAGAAGCCAACACCCTTCGCGGTGGCTCAAATGGCCGCCGGGCATGAAGCACCGCCAAATTGTCCAGCAGCAAAACGTCACCTTTCTGCCATGGAACAGCAACGCTTTCCTCCTCCAGGATTTTCAGGCAGTCGTGTATGACATTTGCCGGCAACGGTGTTCCATCACCAAATGTCACAGCCTTCACCGGATCATTTCTTGCATCTTCCCAACCAGTATACGCCGCCACCATGCTATTGAACCAGATCTTGCGTTTTCTTGTTTCGTCAAATTTGATTGCTGGAATTGGTCCCATTACTGTTTTCAATCCATCGTTTGTCCATTCGAGCTTCATTCCGAGCTTCGCAGCCCTGAAATTGATAACGAAAATCAGCAAAAACTTTGGGGGAGAATAAGAATTCATGGTTAATCGGGATTTGCAAACCTTTCTGCAGCGATGGCTTTGTCTTTGGTTAAGAATGTGGAGACCCATCCTCGACCGATTGGGGATGAAGGATCATCATCTTCCCCTAGCACTCTTGTGTAGAGCAATCCGTGTTCTTCCAATCGATCAACAAACTCAGGGTATTTCTGTTTCATCTTATCGTAGATCACGTGGCTGAGTACTATAGGTGTTTCTCCCCCAATTTTTGGTTCCACTTCGCAAAAGAAGAACACCTTCAATGGAAACTTAGGAACCTGTTGCAGTTGAATTCATGTTTACATTGATTTTTAGGGCAGAGAATTCAATCGAGCACAAATAATCTATAAAACCTCGGGATTCAATCATCTAAATGCAATTCAATTTGATTGTTCGTCTAAAAGAACAAACCTGAGCCATTTCGTGATGGAAGGGAATCTTCTGATCAGGAGGAGACTCGTTCGAAGTGAAAACACGACCGACGACGTTGGTGCGAGGGGCAGCGCCACCCACATACGGAAGTTCGTCGTAACCGAAAGCTTCAACGACGTCGTTGAAGTCGGAAGCAGATGAAACGGAAGAGAAACCTCGGAACAGAATCGCACCGGTCTTGTGGAGCACAGATTCCAGCCATGGCTTCTGATCGCGGATGGCTTCCTTCAGATTACGATCACCAAACTTTGGACTAGGGATTAAAACAGTCGGGAAGACAATTCCGGCTTCATCTCCGGCGTTATATTTCTTCTGTTGAAGTAACTCCGATTCTACGAAGAGATTTTCCGGCATGGTTAGTTCCAGTAATCCCATTAAACTTTCAAGCTGATCCTTTAAAAGCACAGTCATACACACGTGTATATATATATACAAATACAAAGGGAGATTCCACTTTGACCATTTTTTCGTCCAGGTTCAAGCAAGGGTATTTAAAATTGTTACAACTCAATAACATCAAAAAAATCAATCTAAATCGACTATATTTGGTTAGGTTGTAGATTTTAGATTCAAGTGTTCAAGCAAAAGAATTTAATTTTCTTTATTGTAAGTTAATAATTGAATAAGAAAATTGATTATTGTAAATAATATTTACTTTAATAATTAGATTTTTTTTTAGTTATTAAAAATATGTATACATTGTACATTGATTAGAAAACAATGTTTTTTCTTTCTTTTTGTTGCTCGCCCTACTTTTTAGGTAAGATACAATAATTTTACAATAGAAAACTGTCAGTACGTAAAAAAGAATTAAGTTTATCCAGTTTCCGTCTTGAGCCAATCCAATAATTTTGATGATAAATTGATAATGTATTTAAATGTAAAGATAATTATTAAAATAGTGACGAGGTCTAAAAAATCCATGTTGTTGGACCAAAATCGCAAGGGGGGTTAAACTAGACCCACATATTAGCGATCCGATATGTAGTTTTGATCTTAAAACGGTCGGGTTTTTTTTTATTTATTTATTTATTTATTTATTTATTTTTTTCGATCAGTTGTAAGCAATCTGAATTGGTTTTATTCTGGTCTTGTTGTAGATGTGTTTGATATCACAATCATTTAGTTCGTTTTTGTTTTGTTTGGAGTTTGTTTTTTCGTTTTGATTTTTTTTTTGTTAGAATTCATAAAGAGTGTTGTAGGTATGATTTTGTTGATTTTATAAATAGCCTCAGTTAGGCTAGAGTTGGGTGACTTCATAAATGACGATTTGTTGCTCTTATAAAAGATTGAGTTAAGTTAAAATTGTTGGGTTAAAAGTAAAGTCCTTTTTGAATTAACCTCATAACCAAAAATAACTAATATGATATTAGGAGAGAGAGAGAGAGAATTTATTAGATTATATGAAAATGATTTGTTAATATGTTATCCGATTAATATATTAATTAGAAATATATAATTGATTTATAAATTTATTATGTGATTAATAAATTAATATGACATCAATAGTTAAATAATTGATTTGTTAATTTATATAGTTAATAAATTAATATGAAATCAATAAGAATTCATTAATTATTAATCGGAGTTAATCTATAATTAATTTGGGATTAACTAAAATAATAAAATGTTCAATGGTTAAATTGTAATTGTTAATAATTGAGCAATGAAAGAAAATTCTAGAACCCATATAGGGTTGGATGGTTTTTGCAAGGATTCTAGGAGTTCTAGAAGCCTTCTGATTGCATATAAGGAATGAATTTGAATTGAGATTAAATATATTATTTAATCAACTCAAATATGATTTTGTGTGCAAGTTACCTAAACTATAAATATGATCAATTGGGAGCCAAATTTCATGCACAACCTTCTTAAGAGACATATAAACGAAAATTCATTCTCTCCCTCTCTCTCTCTCTCTCTCTCTCTCTCTCTCTCTCTCTCTCTCTCTCTCTTCATTCTAGAGTTTCTAGGATTTTAGGTGTGAGCCATTAGAGACATCATACTTTTGGTGCTATCGTTCCAAGATCAACTACAAGGCATTGAAATGAATTGTTTACTTCAACAATTCAAAGGTATGTAAGCCTAACTTTGTATTTTCGATTACATTACGGTTCTTGTAGGTTTTGTTGTCCATTGTATGTTATGTTCAAGGTGTTATGACATAGATCCTTATAAGTTTCATGTACCCTTTAATGGTAATTGTTTTTCCGCATGTACATGTATTTATATAACCTATAAAATCCATTAAGAGTTGGGTGATTTCATAAATGGCCGAGTTCGGTTGGAGTTGGGTGGTTTCATAAATGTGAGTGTGAGCCTTTGGACCATTTTACTCTTCTAAATATACTAGAGAAAGGTGATGGTTGAATTCGTTTTATCACACTTAAAAGAAAAGATCTCTATAAGTCTATATATTGGTTGAAGTCTCGAACGATATTGTTATATTTCTTTTGGCAAACCCCCTCAATGGGTTGATACTTAACAAACTTTTGAGTTGAATGAAATGTCTTGTTGGTTATAGAAGGCGTATATCAAAATTTTTGGTGATTTGTTTACGATCAAAGTGAATTTTATGCTTGTACATCACACCACTCTTTCCTCTTCATAGTGTCTGATTATTGTCAACAACAATTAAATAAGCTTGCACCGAGTTGTACAAGAGTGCTATTTAAGCTAAACAAAGTTGTATCGATTGCATTTAGCAAATACTTTATTTTGTTGTCGAATTTGCATAGAATTTTTCCATTTTTATGTAGTACAATTTGCTTTGTTAACTTTCTCGGATGGTAATGATGGGTCAAAACTACACCCTTGTTTTTAAACGACATAACAAATAGTTCGTCTCCCAACTTTTTTCTATCCTTTAAAGTTTGATGCAATTGTAGAGTGGTTTATATAGTTTTCAAAAGAGAAATATATATTGGCGGTGAGAACATGTTTTGGGAAGTGTTGCATATTTATAGCGTGAGTTGCGGAAGAAAAGAAAAAAATATTTTTAAAGTGTTTAACACATATTAATGTGTGTAAAGATAATGAAACCAACATAAGAACGTATATAACACTAGGGTATCACCGAAATGCTTACCGAAACTCTAAGGATCACTTGAAGGATTTTTGAACTTGTAAGTTTGGAATTTGCTCTTGAGAGGAAATGAAGTTTATTGGAAGTTTGAATTGGAAATGGGGAAGGTCCTAAGTGGTGATCTCGTCCTTAATAAAAGAAGGGGAATGATAGGATGTTTACTTGTGTAACACCCCCATTTTTTTTAAACTTTAATATGCTATGGTTTTAAAAACGTTTGGGAGTTAACCCACATTTAACAAAAACCGGTCCCACAAAAACATTTACAAATTTAAAACAATGGGTGTTACCATTAAGCATCAATATAACCATAGCAAGCAAATAAGAATTACATCAATACAATTAATAAGGAACATAACAAGTTCCACTCCACTCTCTATCACTTCACTTTTAGCTTCCATCTATCATTTTCTCTTCTTAAGTGTAATCTGAGATACATGACATTAAAAAATAACGTAAGACAATAATGTCTCGTGAGCTACGTGGGGTTGAGACCCAAAACATTTATTACATTTTCATCAAAAACGTTTCATCTTTGCAAAACATAGTTTTAGACCATAAAACATTTTCAAGCATTTTCAAGGAAAACTCATTTCATACATTTCATAAATATCATTTCATATCTTCTCATTCCATTTCCTTTTATTTCATTTCAAAAGCCATATTTCATTTTCTTTTATCATTAAGGGCTAATTCTGGTATTATACCGTTACCATTTTTATACTTGGGGTCTACGTCTAATAAAGGAACCACTCCCAAGTCTAGATCAATGTGAAAAAAAAAACAAATCAATCCACCAAGGCATCATTTCCAAGGCCAAGGTGGAAAGAACAAATCAATCCACCAAGGTATCATAATAGGACATCTATCTCGTGAAGGGGAGGCGCCACCCCGATAGATTCCTCTAGTTCCTCTAGGTTCGCGTCGGGTTTGTCGCCATAAATGACGAGAGTTTCTTTATTTGGCAGGTTAAGGCTAACGGCCTTTTCATAACATAGAATATTGGCATGGTGAGGGATCAACCAATCTATGCCGATGATGACATCAAAACTACTTATTGTGACTGACATCAGATCGATTCAAAATGAGTGATCGTTTAGAGTTAGTGTCCATCCTACAAATATATCTTTAGTGCTTTCTGTTTTACCTTTTCGCCATTTCCACGGTGTACGTTTCATTTAGTGATTGAGGTTTTTGTTTGATTAAATGTTTAAACTGGTTGCTCGTGAAGCTTTTCTCCGCACCACTATCAAATAGTATGCATACATATGAGTTGTTTAGGAGGAACGTACCAGTAACCACGGTGTGATCCCTCACTGCCTCTTCATGACCCATGGTTAGAACCCTTCCCACACCTCCGCCATTCTTTTTTTTGTGCCTTCGGGCAGTCCCTCTTGAAATGCCCGGTTTCACCGCAACCGTCGCAGGCGCGACTCACCCCAGCATTTGCGGCTTGGGTGGGTTGTTGTGACGGTGATCTGCAATAACGAGCAGTGTGTCCCTTCTTGTTGCAGTTGGTACATTGTCTATTTTGGCAGTCACCATGGTGGTGGTAGCTGCACTTGTCGCACTTTGGAAGAGTTCCAACGTATTGCTTGGCTGGTGCAGGGGCAACAGGGGCGATAGGGGCGGTGATAGCATGAACAACCACAACTTGTTGCTTCTTGGTTGGGACTTGAGCGGGTTGGCCTTTCTTTTTGTTCCAAAACTTCCTATTTTTATCACCTCCCTTTGGCTGTTCTGGCGCAGGGGTTATGATGCCTTAACGAACTCCCTGGTCGACAAGAGTTTGCGCCAATCGCTTGGCGCTGTCGAGGGTGCTCGGGTTGGCATATATGACCATTCCCTGGATTTGAGGTGATAGCCCCCAAATGTACCGTTCCACCTTTTTGGACTATGGGGTGACCATTCCTGGACACAAGTTTGCTAGTTCGTTGAATCGGGAAGTGTAGGTGGCAATGTCGGAGCCTTTCATTTGAGGGTTCCCATAGTTCCTATTCAAGCTTTTGCATCTCGCTTCTCGGGCAGTATTCAGCGAGCATCATCACTTTCAAGTCATCCCGACTCATGGAATTAGCCACGGCTAAGGTCAGAGTTTTAACGTGGCCATTCCACCACATTAAGGCTGATTCTGTAAAAGTATATGCAACATACTTGACCTTGAACTCGTCAGGACATGCACAAATCTCGAAGATGGACTCAGTCTTTTCAAACCATCTCGTTAGGGTAACGACTCCTCTGTCACCATGGTAGGTTCGGGGCTTGCAGTTCATGAACTCCTTGTAGGAGCACACCCATTGGTGCCCCTGGTTGTCAATGTGATTGGAACTGCCAGTCCCATTCCCGCTGCTGTTTCCGTTGGTGTTACTACTGATTTGAGCTACAACAACAGCCACAACAGCTGTTACGGCTACCTGAAACATCACAAAATCCATTATGGAGGTGGTGACGGTGGTGGTGTTGCTGATGTGTTGGGAGGTTGTGTGTTGTTCTTGCGCCTGTTTGACTTCCTTGGTGGCATCCTTCTGCCATAAAGTTTAAATGTGGAATGATGATAAGTTTCTGAGGAAGGTTATGAATCGGGCATTTCCATAATGAAATGCCTTGTTTATGTATATGTTTCAGTTCTAGTTGGTTTTGAAATTTGCAAACAATTCACAAACGAAATTTACTATAACAAGTAAACAATTGCATAACAAATAGTGACATCCAATGAAATAAAAATGCATAACTATTTCATTGCTAATATGGTTTTAGTACACAGTTTTAGTGAAAATTGACCTTTAAGAAGGTCTACATGAAAGAGTAGCAATAACACTTACTCGTAAACAAAAGACAAGATAAGAGTGGTACATGCCCTACTCACGGCGGGTAGTCCCCCGTTATCCAGAGGATGAAGTCGAGGTGCCCTGTAACTTTGATATCCGATGCTCAGTTGCAATCACTTGCTCCTCGAGAGCCGTATGCCTCTCCTGATACTCTCACACTTCCACTCGAGCGATGGTAAGGTCCTCATGGAGGTTGTCAATGAGGTGACATGTGCGGGGGTAATCCCTCTCCATCTGTTGGTCCCGGGCGTTGGCGGTCTTAGTAGCAGCTCCTAGCTCCACGATCCTATTCGCCGTTGCTCTAGTCTGGTCCCTGAGGTGGGACATGTGTTGTACCATGACCAGAAGAGCCCTGACTACCGGACCCCCGTGACGGAGGTTGTAGAAGCCTTGTTGCATGTTGTATGGCGAGCGTTGGTGTTGTTGCCTACTCCATCTCTCCAAGTCTTCTGCCCAGCTAGGCGTGGGTCTATTGTAGCCTAAACGGTGTGCGGGGACTCGAGCGACATAAGGAGTGTTTATGACTTCAGACTCTGCATCCAATTCCTCCTCTTCCTCTTCCTCTTCCTCTTCTTCTACTTATTCTTCTTATTATTCCTCCACCTTTGGATCCTCTTCCGAATCCTCTTCGGGTTCCTCCTCCATTAGTTCCTCAGGATCCTCTTCGATCCATCCCCCATTTCCCTGGTTAGGGAATTAGGGGTCTCCAGGTATGTGAAATCCTGCCACGATGTTTGTACGAGAATAGAGATGTGAGAAAGATATGGAAGGGTTATAGTATCCTAAAATACTCATATAGTATTTTAATTTCCTTATGTTTGATTCTAGGGTTTTAGGGTTGGTAAGTTTTAGACTTGTTACTCACCGCAACCATTCCTAAACATATGTTGGTCATATCTCGTATAAATATAGTTGATCAGGATATATTTATCCTATATATGATTACAAACTGTCCATGCTTAATCGTAGTGTTTAACTTATCTAAATACTTTTATATGTTTTCTTATTACGACACTGACCTAGTATGTATGCATGTATGTATACTCTTATAAAAAATAATTATATTTTAAAAGTATACTTTTAGTCAGAGTGTTTTAGCCCCATTGTACTTATAGTTGCATATCTTAAATGGTTTGATATACTTAGTTCATTATAAACAATATTGTGATACCAATCTGTCACACCCCCAAAACAAAATGACGGAAACGTCTGGGGGCGGAAGACTTCATGTACAGTATCATAACAGTTGGATATAAATGAAACAAACCATCACAACCATTACATTGAATATTAATATGTTTACATTGTACTCAAAAATATTGTTTACATAATATCATATGCATGTGACAGAAATGAAATATCGAGATGCTACGACGTCCCATCCACCAAATATCCCAGTGGTTACCTGTTTACTGGTTTCCCGAGAATACAAGTGATTTTGAAAAGTGTCAACAATTAAGTTGGTGATTTCATAAGCGTTTTTGTATGCGAAGGAGTTTGTAACTGTTTCTTGTAAAATGATAATGTATACTTTCAGAAAATCCAATATTTTCTTTGTAAATGAGTTTTAGTCTTAAAACCCTAAGACCAAAATGTAATAGTATTGTTGTACACGAAAATAGTAGTATGCAATTTTATTCGTATATAAAACGTTTGAAAGCATATTTCAATATGTATAAATTGTATTATGTTGGAAAAGATGTGTAACGTAGTTTTATGTAAATAAAACTATTGAAGATGTGTTGACCCGTAAATCAATGTTTGTAGATACTCTATGTGAGTTATTAAAACCATGCTAATGCGACTAGTTGCCTGAACGACGCGCTTCAGACGTCGAAACTGTTTACGACATTTGTCACCCCAGACCTGACGGTCTAATTGTAGCTAAAAGTTTAGGTTTTGGGTTGTCAATACCATATAGTAGGGATGAAAGTGGGTCCAAACCCGGACCGTTGGACCCGGACTCGGAAAACCCGGAAACCGGAATTGACGAATTATAAGACCCGATAACCGGACCGGTATACGGGAACCGGTTCAGGTTCGGTTCCGGGTATCGGACCGAGTAAAGTGGGTATGGAACTGGTTGGAACTGGAAATTGAAAATTGGAACCGAACTCATGTATTAGACCCGGAAAGAACCGGAAACCCGGAAATAGAACCGGAAACCTGAAATTTTGGAATTGAAACTGTTAAATTTGGCAAAATACCATATCATATTCCTAAACAACCTTTTCAATATCTCTTTGAAATATTTGTGTATATTTTTCTCAAACTCTATCGATGCTCCCTGTTTGTTTTTAGTTCATCATCGATACACACACAAAGGATGTATGTATGTGTGAGTTTTGCTTGTTCCCATTCCCAAGTTAAACACATAAAAGTCCCTTGACATAAATTCAATATAACTTCATTTTTGTTGAGTTTGTTAGTTAATAAATAAAATATTAGCTCCCACTTATTATCCAAACTGACCAAACACCAAAAATTCTATATTGTTTTTACTTTTCTTTTTCTAAATTCAAAAAGTCACATAAAACTATAAAAGTATATAAAACTTTATATTTGATATTTGATTTATTAATTGACATAAAACTAAAAAAAAGGAAGTTAAGTTAGATTTATGGGTTAATGGGGCTTTTATGCGTTTGATTGTGTTTGTGACACAGGGGAATAAGAAGAACATACATACATACACATGAGGCTTTTAGTGTGTGTATCAGCGAAAAGAAAAAGAGAAAATCAGTGGATTTTGAGAAATATATACAGAGAGATTTCGAGAAACAGAGAAATGGAAGTTTAGTAAAAAAAGATCATTCTAAAAGTACAATGTTGTAAACCTGGTTCTGGTTCCTTGACCCAGCAAACTGGTTCCGATCCATTAAACCCGGTTTCGGTTTTTTTTACGAATTCGGTTCTAAACCCGGAATACCCGTACCCGTTGGACCCGTACCCGAAATACCCGGAACCCAGATAAGACTAATTTTTAAACCCAATACCCGGACCGTTTAAGCATTTTTCGGTTGAACCGGTTCCGGTTCCGGTCCGATTTTCCGGTTTTATAACTCATCCCTACCGTATAGATCTATACACAAGTGTCACGCTCTCCCTACAAGAGACTCTGGGTATAATATAGGTCTTAGTATGTGTACTCTGTTGGGTATGATGAAGCCTAATGTCTCACAACCAATATCAATCGATTTACGTAAACTGAAAACTTCATTTTTCTTGTAAATGAAATAATTATTTGTCCCTTCTGAAAAGATAGCGTAGTTTTGTGACTCCCAAACTATACCAATTATAGTTTATCATGTTTGGTTTTCTAGAACATTTATATAATCCTTTATATAAATACATAAAAATCATGTTGTTTAGTTTCATATGTAAGATCAACTACATATTTTTGGGTTAAAACCCACAAAATAGTGGAATAAATAGAATGCACTCCTTTTTGTTGGAAAAACTATATTTTGGTAAAAACTTCTCAAAACCCTTATAGTTTTGTAAATCATAAGTTCTTTAAAGATTTTTATAACATAGATCTAGTCTTGTTTTTGTTAGTTTAACACTTGAAAACTAATATACACAAATATTTGTACAAAGCTAGTATTAAGCACATCTTAGGCAAACAATATCTCATATTTCGAACATACAGATGAAACATGCAAATATTTGTATGATAAATTTTTTTTGACTTGTATCCCCCCCTCCCCTATAAACATGAAAAAGCTTGAAAAGTGGGGGTATGAACTCACATTGAGTGGAATTGTGGGTTGTTTGAAAAGAGACGGTGTGAAGATTTCAAGCCTAACACTTGAGTGAGATTGCTGAACATCCTTGGAAAGAGTATTATCCTAAGTGTTTAACACACATTAATATGTGTAAAGATAATTAAACCACCATAAGAATGTATATAACACTAGGGTATCACGAAAATGCTTACCGAAACTCTAAGGATCACTTGAAGGATTTTTGAACTTGTAAGCTTGGAATTTGCTCTTGAGAGGAAATGAAGTTTATTGGAAGTTTGAATTGGAAATGGGGAAGGTCCTAAGTGGTGATCTCGTCCTTAATAAAAAGAAGGGGGAATGGGAAATTCATCTATAAAGTGAGGGTGTTGGAAGAAGTAAATAAATGAGTTTAATGGGGATGGGAGAAGGAAAAGAAAAAGTCCAGGGTCCTTTTCGCAAATATTTTTTTTTCGGAGCTGAAATTGTAATTAATATTAGAATTTAATTAGTTATTAAACACTTGTGTCACTTACAATACTACCATTAATGTGTAGGTTATCTTTTTGTTGTATAAATACAACTTCAAGATCACATTTGAAGACACCAGAAGAGAATAACAATTGTTGAATCCTCTCATATTCTCCTATGATTCCTTTTCTTGCTGCTTAAAGATAAAGCCCATGCCTTCTATAGGTTCGGGTGGTCTCAAAGAACCACTTCAAGTTGTTTTATCATGGAAAACAAACACCCAGTAGCAGAAAATTTTGTTTCAAAGACAATGTGTTAAACATATGCCTCAAGTTTTTTTTTTTCTATTTTCTTGTTTGTTTTCATACATTTTCATAATATTAATCCTAAAACTACTTCCTCTAAAGTTGGTGTGTAAATATAATAACACCTAAATGAATCATTAAAATTTTCTCTCATAATGTGACAACCTAGAGGTTTCTGTCACTGATCACCGTTAGGAAAGAGTAGAAAAATAGATGTAATAGCTTAGTATTGTAATATTTGATTTTCGAGATAATAAGAATGAAATGTGTCATTACATTTATTTGTTAAAAAGTCCATTAGTCTGAAAAATTAGTGTCCGAAAAGTTGTACCATTTTCTAAGTTGGTTAACATACTTGGATAATACTTGTTAATGTGATTTCAAGGATATAAGATTTGTAAAAATATGACTCCAAAGGAAAGAGTTATAAATTTTTTAGAAATAGAAATCAATCGCGTAAATTAAAATTAATTACGTCAAAATGGTACTTAGAGATTGGTTGAGTTTTGACTAAAAGTGCAAAAATGAGTTTTGTAGTACTCCTCAAGATATAAACTTTAGGAAAGGGTTGCCGGAAACGAGGACCGTATGAGAGAGATGTGATTTTTGTAAAATAATTTATTTTTACCCCCGTTAGGCACGAAAATGAAAGTCAAAACTAGCCAAAACAACCTAAACAAGAGTTGTAGTACCCATTGAGACCATCACATAAAATAATGAGGGATTAGATCGGAGCTTGCACAAGGAAGTTATGATTTAAAAAAAAAATCTTTTCGTGCGTGCAAGGTGTGCGTTATTGCATGCCACGCACCAGACACCAGATTCGAGTAGGTTGCGAGAGACGTGGTTGAATGGGGAGTGACACGTGACAACTTCCTGTGGAGCCACGATGATCATGGTGACACACGCAGATATTTGCCCGACACGCACCTCCAAAACTTGACTATAAATAGAGGGTCATGCCATTCCATCCAGCACACCTCTCAAAATTCTCTTTCACTCTCTTCTCGAAGTAGTTCCCTTTTGGAGTGGTCCACAGATTACCGAGCCTGATTTAACCCTACATCAAAGGTTTCATGCGATTAGGGTGAGTTCACGACCCCAATTTCACTATTTTAAATGTTTTATCCAGGGGGAGGGGGGGGGAGACATGCTTATCAAATGGTTTTATTAGAATATATTTATATCTATAAATATCAAATCATTTTATAAAGCTTAAAGCCTTAAAATTATGTAGCTATAGTATAATCCCTAGTTGTAAGCTATGATATTATGCCTAAGAGTTATGTTGCTCGATAATCTTGGAAGAGATAATACATGGATGTTATAATGACCAAATCCATATGATACTGTAGTACCTAGAAATTATTGTGGTCAAATGTAGGTATATGCACCGTACCTAATTGTTACTCTACCCAAATATTATGTTTTCAAATAACCAGAATTTGGGTGTCTATATATATATATATATATATATATATATATATATATATATATATATATATATATATATATATATATATATATATATATATGCCTCGATCCAATTTCCCTACGTTCACACCACCTGATGTTTTCGTTGTTGGCCGAGGGTGTGGCAGATTGGTATCAGAGCTACATGTTGTAACAAACTAGTAATTCCTTAGGAACTACGACTATAACCTAGGGCATAAAACTTTGAATTAGTAAGACTAATAAAAAGTATTATTATTGATTACCGTATGGATAGACTACTTACAGGAGACGTGCCTAGGCTAGAATTTTTTTTCATTTGGGTTGCTACATTTCAGAATGACTATATGCTAAAATGGTCTTTCCCTCCGAGTTTTCCTACGTAGCCGATCATTCGTTAATGGTCTTGAGGTACACAAACAAAGAATTAATAAAATAACCTAATCAAACACTAATCATATAAAGGGTTATATAAACTCTTATAAATACACTCTTGTATCATAAAAATTGTCCATTCAAATCACAACTTATGAATTTAGGTTAAAAACAAATCCTAGAGTTAGTCTAGTATTGCGGCCGTACCACAACTAGACCTAGAATGTGCAACTAAGTTATATTATGGTCCGACCAACGCACACCTAAACCTGGATGCCATGGTTGACAATCTAAACGATTGAGGATTTATTGATTCGTAGTTTAGTATGCCTAGTTAAGAGATTAGGAAGAGGCCTACGACTAGAAGATTTTCGGATTAGTAGCATAGATCAACTCCATGAAGACTAGAGCCTTAGATCAAGACCTAATGCAAGAGGATGGTACACATCAAGGATATCCGGAATAGAGACAAGCATACAACATACCTCCCATATAGAGAGTTACCTAAGATACGACACTATCTACTTTATACATACATATATATATATATATACACACACACACACACACACACACATATATATATATATATATATATATATATATACACACACACACACATTTAAATGCTAAAGATTTAATTAATACCCATTATATCTTTAACATGTAATGTGCATTAATTACTTTCTTAAAATAACTAAAATGATTGGTCCAGAATCAATCCTACATGCACACAATAGATAGTTAGAACAAAATAACCTAAGCCTAAATAGAGTTAGGTTCAAATGTTTCTACTATGTATTGTGTGCATGTATGATTGATTATGGACCAATCATTTTTGTTATTTTAAGAAAGTAATTGATGCATATTAAATGCTAAAGATTTAATTAATACTCATTATATCTTTAACATGTAATGTGCATTAATTACTTTCTTAAAATAACTAAAATGATTGGTCCAGAATCAATCCTACATGCACACAATAGATAGTTAGAACAAAATAACCTAAGCCGACACACACACACACACACATATATATATATATACACACACACATACACACATACACACACTATAATAGGGAATTATATGTATTATATATTATTTCTCATACACATCTACTTGTTTGATGTCTTATGTAGGAAATCAGAGTGATATGAAGGACATATGGGATTGGGTGTCGTATCCATATCCGGAAGAAGACCAAGTGGTGCCACGCACGCCCAAGAATGAGATCGATTATGATCTGATGATGCCCCTACTGCCTACCCCAACATGAGCTGACGAGGAGCCATTTGAAGAGGAGGAAGAACCTAGTGAGGAGGAACATCCTGGTGATGACATCGGTGGAGTACTTGCAGACAATTCGCCCTACCCAAAATCGTCTTCCTACTAGGATCGTGAGCAGATTCAGGGGGAGGACCCTACTGAGTCAGAGTCATCCCCAAAGATTGTTGCCCCACTTCCCCCATCCTCTCTCAGTATTCATGCTCTTAGATGTAGAATTACCACTACCCTTAGAAAATCCATTCCCATCCCATCTTACAAGAGGGAAGCCTCACCATCATCATCCCCGAATCCATCAAATAAACTTTCCCCACCTACAAATGGATGCCCCAGGTGGACGAGTGGATCCAAGAGGACATTATTAGGTTTTATGAGATCGAAGAGTCATCCCAGGCACTGAGGTGCGATCTATCCCAAAGGATACCATAGATCGAGCAATCTCAGTGTTAGTCCCTCGAGTTGCATGACACAAGGATCACATACATTAGGTGAAGGAGGATCGTGACTCCCTGAGGAGGGAGTTCAGGTTGTTAGCTGGTAGAGTTAGGGGGTAGAGTAGGGGAGAGATTACAATGAGATGAGGATTCACCATGCTTATGATCATCTAGAGGACACTCGTTCTCTAGTATAGTATCGGCAGATCGTGATTGAGAGTCTTGAGTAGCGTGCGAGGGAGACAGAGTTGAGGTTGTTGGTGTCGGAGATAGGAGCAATGTAACGTCCCATTTCACAAGCAATAATTTTCATTTTATCAAAGTAAAGCTTCCAAATTATAAATCCATTATGAAGAAAATCGTTTAGCCCAAATACATTTATTAGAAATTAGAGTAATATTAAAGCGCATTGTTAGGTCATAAATTATGGTTTATACTTTGCTTTTTCATAAGCTATTAGAGTTCTCGGTCTAGGACCAAAAACACCATGTTTTGGTGTTGGTTGGACCAAAATCACATGTGATTTTGTTTAGGCTTAATATTGGTTTGTTTGGGTTTTGGGCTTGGGCTTTGTTATTAGGTCTAGGTATAAATAGTGTTATTTAGGCCTAAAATAGAGAGTGGGACGTTCAAGGGGGCTGCCATATGCATTGGACGTGAGTTTAGAGAGAAACAAGAGAGAAAAGTGTGTAATCAAGATCTTATGTACCCGACTATTCAATCTAATAGTGTGCATTGAAGATTAACTATTTGTGATCTTATTCGTCTTTATCTTGCATTATACACTTTGATTGGGATTCTGCACAATCAAAGTGAATCTGATTGATTCATAGGAGAATTCGGGACTTACAAGTGGTATCAGAGCTTGGATCAGTATCAAACGGGTCATTGCATAATTTTTTTTCTTGGAGTTTCTTGGTGTTTTTGATTTATATTTTATGAATTTTTGGCCATTGTTCTTCATGTTCTTCATATTTATAGGCATGTTGAATATCTTAACTTTATTCCGGAGTTGAAACACAGCTGAGGCACGAAGGATTCAATGTGTTGGTAGGCACGAAGGATTCATAATGACTAGACATAGATTGACAATGAAAGTACTTGATGGTGTCAAATCATGTGGATTTATATAGTTTCATTTGGACCGACCATATGACGCTGGGATAGATTGAGCTATAAGATAAACAAGGGAGCCTACAAGATACATTAAAGTTACTTATCATGTAGAACTATGGCTCAACATTTCTTCGATGTACGAACTTATGTCCTTAATTCTGGTATTGATAGGGTGACTGGGGGGTTCTGATAAAGTATGTCGGTGTAAAATTGTTTTTCTTTCTTATCCTCTTTGTCAGTCATATGTTTCCCCATCTGCATGATCGGAGGATCCGACCTGGGACGCAACATATGCACCTCTATTTCTATACATCTCTATCTATGCTCCTCTCTATCTATCCATGTTAGTCATAGGTTGTCCCCTTTGCGTGATCGGAAGATCCGACCTAGGACACAACATATGCACCCTTTTATCTTTCTAACCCTGTATCTATGTTAGTTATATGTTGTTCCCTCTGCGTGATTGGAAGACATCCGACCTGGGATACAACATATGCATCTCTATATCTGTCTTCTCTCTCAAATAATTGAGCACTCACCTAAAGTAAAGAGCTCTTCGGAATTCCTTGATTACTAGGGTATGTCGTGAAATGGGGAACACATTATAGTGAACTTAAAATTGGATTAACTAAAGGTTGACTGTAGATCTCACTACTGAGTGTAAGTGGAGAACAATATCCTTGGTCGTCGTCAGCTAAATGGTTTATTTAGGAATATAGGTGCAATGTCTTGTCACTTATAATCTGTCCAACCTTTCAATATCTTGTGTGTTTAAGTGGATAACAATATTGGTGATTGACCAGAGCTAAACATGCAGGTGGTGCTGATAAACGATATTGAATTGCTTGACAGCTTTGATCCTAAAATGTTTTAAATTTAGTTATTATTTTTGTTTTTTTTTGTTAAATTTGTTTATATTTTTCCTCTATGCACAAATTATGGGGAGAATTAAAAATTCAGATAAAAATAAAAAAAAATAACAAATTAAAAGATCCAAAAATATGTTTATTTCTGTTTTATTTCCTTTTCAGAAAATTAAAAATCAAAAATATTTTATTTTTAAATATTGAGTGTATTCTTAATTTTATTTCTATTTCTTAGTTATGTCTATTGTGTGCTAAGTTTATTTTTACTTTTATTTTTATAATCTCAAAGTTTTGTTTGTCTTAAAAAGCGGATTCAAAAAGAAGAAGAGACTTATGGAGACTGTATCGAAATTTTCTGAGGAAGCTAGGAGAAGAAACTTGTAAAGGAGTTGATGGTTATTATTCTTCACTCCATTTTCACAAGGAATTAAAGGATTGAAATTGTACAAATTGCCAGTTAGGTAATATCTTTCAAAGAACTATCGTATTTAAAGAATTAAAAGTCTAAAACTATACAGATGTCATGGCATCAGGGCGATACACCTCGTAAGGCACGATTATCGTTGAACATCTCCCCAAGAGCCAAGTTAACTTGTCAACTTGAGAAACTGCATTGCGATCTATGATCTAGGATGTGTAGGGGCTAACATCAAACTAGCCATGAGTAGTTCTCCGATACTCAACAAATCATAGTGCATTCCTCCGTGTTCACACAGATACTGCGAGTAGTCTCCATCTGAGCTAAGGCTGAGTCCTTGAACAACTGTGGTGAGAAGGGTCTTGATGATTCTGTGATCCATAAGGACTTTTTAGTCATGATTACTTTTTAAGGTGCAACGATGATCGTTAAAGAATACTTATTCGAAGGAATAAGAAGTGAAGATTATTTTTCAACATTCAATTTTTAAACCCCAGAATCAAGGTGAAGCGGTACTTGAAGTTATGTGGCAAATTGCATTGAAGCCTCGTCAATCAAGTTGCTGCTATATATGAACCTGCTGAAGTGATCCAGAAGAATTGGTATCTCTATTATTATCTCTGAAGATTCTCAAAGTTGAAAGTGTTGATTTTCAAGAATCCTTACAATATACCCAATGTGCGTTCAAAGTCAAATTCATAGAAGGAAGTCCAACTACTAAAGATGAATTTATTCATGAAGAAAATTCATATGTTCATCTTGAAGTTATGAAGAAATCGAAGATTAGAGCTGAAAGCCAAAGATCAAGGAAGACTGAAAAGACAAAAGTTGAAGCCAAGCACAAAGTGAAGTCTGAAAAGAAAAGAAAGCAATAAACCAAGGGGGGATTTTTAGGACTAAACTATGGTTTATTCTAGGTGAAAAGAAAGCTTTGAACCAATGGGGAGATTGTTAGGTCATAAATTGTGGTTATACTTTGCTTTTCATAAGCTATTACAGTTCTCGGTCTAGGACTGAAAACACCATGTTTTGGTGTTATGTCTAGGTATAAATAGTGTTATTTTGGCCTTAAATAGAGAGTGGGACGTTCAAGGGGGCTTCCATATGCATTGGACGTGAGTTTAGAGAGAAACAAGAGAGAACAATGTGTAATGAACATCTTATGTACCCGACTATTCAATTTAATAGTGTGCATTGAAGATTAGCTATTTGTGTTCTTATTCGTCTTTATCTTGAATTATACACTTTGATTGGGATTCCGCATGATCCAAGTGAATCCTACTGATTTATAGGAGAATTCGACACTTACACGCATAATATTCATTGCTGCTGATGAATGTGTACAGTTACGCCTTCGCCTTCCCATGACGACCAATGATACATGAAACAATAAACAGTTGGGTAAGCACAAAGCTTAATGAGTTTCGCCCAAAATACCCCATATGATAAACATACAAGCATGCATAATGAGTTTCGCCCAACCGCTCTTTTAGAGCCTCCGTTCCTATGGCTTAAAGCCGGCCCGCATCGGGTTTCTTGGCCTACAACACTAAGCTGGACCACCTTAACCTACTGCCCCCATATGTTGACATATAAACAATAAAAGATCAAGCAGGCACATAATACCGGCAAACATCAATCATACAACTCACTACCGCCTACTAGTCCTCTCTCAACATATTGTCTCGCTACCAGCTAGCCTCCATGAAATGCATAAACATAAGTAACCAGAGGTGATATAGCCACCCGAACAAATGATCATACTTAAGAGCCACAACCAAACAAGGAACAGGCAAGAGAGCCTGAATCTAGAGTCCTTGGTCTAGTCTACATGACCATATACAGTCCCTACGACACCTCTATACTAAAAGATAACCAAAAATAGTAGGATAGAATTGGTGCCTTCGACGCACAGTTACAATGAGGCGAAGCTCACCTGAAATGAAGAAACTCGAAAAACTGAGATGTGTTTCCATTTCTGCATCGCATGCTCCTACGAATTTGCTAATCATCGAAATCAAGTAAAACCTAAATCAATAGTCCAAAAGCCTCGATTTTGACATAAATTCAAACTCGGTCAAAAGTCAACAGTCAATGAAAGTCAACATAGTCAAAGTCCATGGCAGCTGCATACGTCCAACGTACGCGGCCTGATCTTATTTCTCCATTAAGTACTTATCACATAAGACCTTTTGTCTAGAGCTCAGATCTAGAATCGAAACATTGACTTAAGTCATTAAGTTTCCACCTTTATGACTCTCTAAGGCTAGAACAGGCCCAAAAGCCAAAACCCTAACTTATTAATCCATTAAGACATCATAAATCTTGCATGGAAGGGATAGAAGGACCAAGACCACATTTTTATGGTTCCTAATAGCTTCATAATGGATAACGTCTCCAACTTTATCCACTAGAATGGTCCCAACAAAAAAGATCTAGTCTTTAAGTCTCAAAGGGACCAAAAGTGCATCTTTTTTCAACTTAATCTATTAAGTGCAAGTCTCCAACATTCAGATTTGAATCAGTATGATGTTTTGATGGATAAAGTTTCCAACTTTATCCATACAAGGTCACAAACTTTCAAGATCTAAACTTTATGCACTTAAAGTGACCAAAAGCTCATAACACCCAAAACTAGCTAGATCTAACAAGTGCTTCATCAAGATTCAAACTTTATACCTCTAGAAGAAAGATCAAGGTGAACAAGGTCTAGATCTATAAGCTCCAATGCAACCAACACTTCTCCCATGAGCTCCTTCTTCTCCAAGATGCACCAAGAACACTGCAAATCACCTAAAAACACATTCTTTTGCTTGCAAGGCTCAAACTAGGGTTAGGGTTTCAAGGAAGGACGTTGAAGGGGTGGAGGCTGAGAACTGAAAGGGTTTGAGGGAGTTAAGGAGCTTAAATAGGGATTAGAACCCTCAAATTAGGGTTTGATATTTGATCACGTACGCCCAACATACTAGGTTGGGCCTCCATGATTGACCATGCCTAGTACGCCCAACATACACCATGTACGCCCAACGTACTAGACTAAACCCAAACCTCCTTATCTTCGAACAATCATAACTTCTTCATTCTAACTCTGATTTAGACAATATTTATATCCACGTAAATGTGCTGAATAGCCCCACAATATTATCTAAATATCTTGGACTAAAAACTTCTCGAACAAAAATCCATATTTCATGCAAGAACTTGGCCTATTACTTTTCCTTTTCTACCCTTCGGCCTAAAATACAATTCAAGGGTTGAATCTCTTAACTATCATTACCTCCTTCGACAAGGATCAAACTTTGCCTCCTTAAGGCCTAAAGCCTTACATAAGCGACTTTCAACCCATGGCTTAGAAAAGTAGGAAACATGATGTTACAAGCAGAAACTATAGAGGTCATGATCGGTTGCCATTAGCACCAGTTAGCATATATATTGGCTTGGATGTTAGTTTGTTTTGGGTTGTGGTAGATTGTTCTAGCCTAGGGAAGCTAGGAACTATGATTTTTGGGTTTCAGGGAGGGAAAAGTAGTATAGAAGATGATTGGAAACCATTACGTCTTTTGTTGTAAAATAGATACTTTTCCTGCTCAAACCACATCTCTGTACACTCTTTTGTCTTAGGAAATCTGATGTAAAGAGTTTGTGAACATTAATGAAAACTATGTGACCTTAATGTTTATTGTGTTGCTTGTTTGATTTGTTTTCTTGATATAATTAACTCTTAACTAAAGTATCAAAGTAAAACTCAAAATTTACCATAACAACTAACATATGCCATAAATTTAGAATCATGCCTCGCACTAGACGGAACCCAAGACAAACCCAACCCAATCCTGAGCCTATGAGCTCAGCCATGATTGAGGCATTAGTATCCCAATGCATAGCTGATGTGATAGCAAGCTGAGAAACCCCTAATAAATTAGGATCATGAGGTAATGGAGGTGAGAGTTCGCAAGGAGATAATCGAGGTCCAACTAGAGTCTGTTCATATAAAGATTTTATGAACTGTAAGCCAAAACTCTTCCATGGAAACGAAGGAGTTGTTGTATTGATTAGGTGGATAGAAAAGATGGAGTCTATTTTTGAGATAAGCTTCTATCTAGAGGACTGTAAAGTCAAGTTTGCCGCTTGCACCCTTGCAGACACAACCTTAAGCTGGTTGATCAATTACACAAGGACCATGGGAGTTAATGTAGCAAATGACATGGCTTGGAGTGAGTTAAAGCAACTAACAATTGGGGAATATTGTCCACGCGAAGAGATGCAGAAGCTAGAGTAGGAGCTGTGGAATCTTATGATGCATGAAGCTGATGTTGCCACCTATACAAGACGTTTCAAAGACCTTGCCACCTTATGTCCCGGGATGGTTACCCAGGAAGATAAGAAGATAAAAAGGTATATTTGGGGTTTGCCTCAGCCTATCCAAGGTTTAGCCACTGTCTCAAAACCAACCAACTTTGTCAACACCAAGAGACTAGCCTTTAGTCTTACTAATCAAGAGGTTTGTCATGAAATGATGGTCCAAAAGGCTGACCTTCCGAAGGTGGAAGGTAGAAAAGGGAAGTTTGGCAAAGGGTCCAAAGGGAAGGCTAGACAACCAACATAGAAGAAGCGGGAAGTGATTAAAGCATTTGCGGTTTCAACACGCTCGACTGGGACTACTTCTGGAAGTAGCCCTAGATGAAATGTGTGTGGGTTTCATCATAATGGAGCATGTTGGGTTTGTACCAAATACTACAAGAAATATCATCTTTCCAACATATGCAAAACTCCACCCAATTGAGGAATCATAATAGTAGAGAGTCGAGTGTGCTTTGAGTTTAAGGAAGTTGGACATATCAGGAGGGATTGTCCAAAGTTGAAGGGTCAGGGAGGTAATGCTAGAAGAAGAGTTTTTGTTATATGAGCCAGAGAATCCGTCCAAGATCTGACGGTAGTTATGGGCACGTTCCTAATCAATAATTTATATGCAAATATACTTTTTGATACTGGCGCCGATAGAAGCTATATTACTCCTAAATTTAGGAAATTGTTAGATCACCCATCTAGTAAACTTAACGAAGCCTATAGGGTAGAAATGGCAAATTGCCATGTCGGTAGTACTAAGGTTATACTTAGAAATTGTGCCTTAACGTTAAATAATCATACTTTTCTCGTTGACCATATGCCAATGGTCATTCGAAGTTTGGACCTCATCATTTGTATGGACTGGTTATCCTCTAACCAAATCAAGGGGCTATGCTGCGAGAAATCCTTACGTCTACCCCTACCAAATGAAAAACCCTTAATCTTCTACGGTGACAAACTCAGTAGATATCTTAGGATCACATCCTGCATGATGGCCAGAAAATACTTACATAAAAAGTGTTTCGCTTTCTTAGATCATATTGTCAATAGGAAAGACAATAAGAAAAAAAAAGATAGAGGAAGTACCTCAGGTGTGCAATTTCCCTGATGTATTACTTGAAGATCTACCAGGTCTACCGCCAGCTCGACAAGTAGAATTTCGGATTGGTATAGTTCCAAGAGCTTTCCCAGTAGCAAATTCTCCTTATAGATTGGAACCTTCGAAGATGCAAGACCTCTCCAGTCAACTACAAGTACTTCTTGATAATGGTTTTATTACACCAAGCTTCACGCCTTGGGGAGCACCTATTCTATTTGTCAAGAAGAAGGACATATATTTTCGAATGTGCATAGAATATAGGGAGCAAAATAAGTTGACCATTAAGAATATATATCCACTACCCTGAATAGACGATCTCCTTGATAAATTACAAGGATCCAGTTCCTTCTCTAAGATCGACCTGAGATCTGGATATCATCAACTTCGATTCATGGAAAAGGACATTCCAAAGACTTCCTTCAAGACACACTATGTTCATTATGAGTTCTTAGTCATGCTCGTAGAACGGACCAATTCCCCATCTGTTTTTATGGATGTCATGAATTGAGTGTGCAACCCCTACTTAGACCAATATGTGATTGTCTTCATCGACAATATTCTGGTTTACTCACAAACCAAGGAAGAGCATGAGAAACACCTTCGAGTGATCCTAGAGATTTTAAGGAAAGAAAACTTGTACGCAAAATTCTTTAGGTGCAAAAATTTTAGGTAAGAGAAGTTCGTGGCCATGTGGTAAGGAACAGAGAAATTCAATTTCGACCCTTCTAAGATCACAGCGGTAAAGAATTGGGAAGCGCCCAAGATGCCAACAAAAGTTCGTCAATTTTTAGGATTGACTGGATATTACCAGAGATTTATAGAAAAATTATCTCGCATAGCCAAACCCCTCACAAAATTAACCTAAAAAGAAGTAAAATTTGTTTGGGGAGACCAGTAGGAAACAACCTTCTAAAATCTGAAAGAAATGTTATGTAGCATATTGATACTATCCCTTCCAGAAGGTACTGCTGACTTCAAAGTGTATTGCGGTACTTCACATCAGGGTTAGGAGCGGTAAGACAACTTAAGGTGCATGAGAACAACTACACCACCCACAACCTGGAGTTGGGAGGGGTAATTTTTGCCTTGAAGATTTGGCGTCATTATCTTTACGGAACGAAGTTTGTAGTATACACGGATCACAAGAGTCTACATCATATCTTTGATCATAAAGAGCTCAACGCGAGACAAAGAAGATGGTTAGAGTTGCTAAATGACTATGATTGTGAGATTCGTTATTACCCAGGAAAGGCTAATAACATTGTGGCTGATGCCTTGAGCCATAAAGAATGAGTTAAACCTCGTAGAGTCAAAGCACTTACGAAGACTATCCAGTCAAATCTAATATTGCAGATTAGGAGTGATCAACTCGAGGCTTTAACATAAGAAAACATTAAAGAAGAAGGCCTCATAGGGATGGAAAGACAACTCGAAATCGAGGATGATGGAATGAGATATTTCATTAACCAAGTACGGTTTCCGAAATTTAGAGAGGTCAAGGAACTAGTCCTAAATGATGCCCATAGGACTAGATGTTCCATTCATCATGGAGCAAACAAGATGTATTTGGACCTAAAGGCCCTTTATTGGTGGCCAAACATGAAGGTTGAGATTGCGACCTATGTAGGTAAATGCCTAACATGTTCCAAGGTCAAGGCATAATATGAACGACCCTCAGGATTGTTGTAGCAACCAGAGATTCCCGAGTGAAAATGGGAGCAGATTGCAATGGACTTTGTTACAAAATTACCAAATACTACTGTTGGTTATGACACTATATGGGTAATTATCGATACATTAACCAAGTCTTCCCACTTTATACCAATAAAAGTGACGGATAGATGGAAAAGCTGACCATGACGTACCTTAGAGATATCGTTAGATTGCATGGGGTACCCTTGTCTAATATCTCTAATAGGGATAATAGGTTTACTTGTCACTTCTAGCAGAGTTTACAAAATTCCCTTGGTATGTGCCTGGATATTAGTATAGCCTATCATACACAAACCGATGGCCAAAGTGAAAGGACGATCTAAACACTGGAAGACATGCTCAGATCATGTGTGATAAATTCAGAAATGCACGGGATACTCACCTTCCTCTGGTTGAGTTCTAATACAACAACAACTATCACACAAGCATCAAAGCAGCACCGTTCGAAGCACGATATGGCTGAAAATTTTGATCTCCCATTTGCTGCACAGAAGTTGGCGATACCCAACTAGCCAAGAAATTTGCACGGGATACCCTACGAATAGGCCCAACGATTATCTACAAGACGACTAAAATTATAGTGCATATACGAGAGCGCATGAATGCAACACGTGACCATCAGAATAGCTACACCGAAATGAGGCGTAAACCCATCGAGTTCTAAGTCGAAGAAAGGATGATGCTCAATGTATCTTCTTGGAAAGGAGTTATAAGGTTTGGAAAGAGGGGTAAACTAAATTTGAGTTACATAGCACCCTTCAAAATCCTGGACATGATAGGTCCAGTTGCCTATCGAATTAGGTCACCCTAAGATCTTAATAACGTGCATGACATCTTCAATGTGTCTAATCTTAAGAAGTTCCTTTCCAATGACACGCTTATCATTCCAATTGATGAAATTCAAATTAGCCCTGAACTAAACTTCATCGAAGAGCTAGTCGAAATAATGGGTAGAGAGGTCAAATAACTTAAGCAGAGTCAGATTCCCATTGTCAAGGTATGATGGAACTTTAAGCCAGGACTAGAGTATATATGAGAACAAGAGGACCAGATGAAGGACAAGTACCCTCACTTGTTCATAGGAATCCCAACGACAAGATAAAATTTCATGACGAAATTTTGTAAATAAGGGAGACTGTGATAACTAAGAGGTTTTTATTACTGATCACCATTAGGAAAGAGAAGCAAAATAGACGTAATAGCTTAGTATTGTAATATTTGATTTTTGAGATTATAAAAATCAAATGTGCCATTACATTTATATATTAAAACGTCCATTAGGCTAACAAATTAGCATCCAAAAAGTTGTACCATTTTTTAGGTTGGTTAACATACTTGGATAATACTCCTTAACATGATCTCAAGGATATAAGATTCGTAAAAATCCGACTCCGAAGGAAAGAGTTATGGATTTTATAGAAATAGAAATCAGTCGTATAATTATGTGAAATGGTACTTCGAGATTGGTTGAGTTTTGACTAAAAGTGCAAAAAGGAGTTTCGTAGTACGCCTCAAGATATAAACTATAGGAAAGTTTTTGCCAAAAACGGGGTCCGTATGAAAGAGATATGATTTTTGTAAAATCATTTATTTTTACTCCTGTTAGGCATGAAAATGAAAGTAAAAAGTAGCCAAAAAACCTAAAGGAGAGTTGTAGTACCCATTGAGATCATCACACAGATATAGAGAGGGCTTAGATCGGAGCTCACATGAAGAAGTTATGATTTTTAGAAAATCTTTCCGTGCGCACGAGGTGCGCGTCTCTGCACACCACACACATGAAATCAAATTTGAGTAGATTGCAAGAGACGTGGTAGAGTGGGGGAGTGACATGTGGCAACTTTATGTGGAGCCACAATGATCATTCACGATGCGCGTAGATATTTGCCCGACGTGCACCTCCAAAACTCAACTATAAATAAAGGGTTGTGCCAATCCATCCAACACACCTTTTGAACTTCTCTTTCACTCTCTTCTCGAAGTATCTGTCCTTTAGAGCGGTCCTCGGAGTCCCAAGCCCAATTCAACCCTACATAAATGGTTTCACGCGATTAGGGTGAGTTCATGACCCCTATTTCATTTTTTTAAATGTTTTACGGAGGGGGGGGGATACATGCTTATCAAATGGTTTAATCAAAATATATTTATATTTATAAATATTAAATCATTTTATAAAGATTAAAGCATTAGAATAATGTCGCTATAGATATTATGCAAAGTTGTAAGCTATGATAATATGCCTAAGAGTTATGATGCCCGATAGTCTAGGAAGAGATAATACAAAGATGTTTTAATGACCAAATCCCTAGGATAACATAGTACCTAGAAGTTATGATGGTCAAATGTAGGGATATGCACCGTACCTAACTATTACTCTGCCTAAATATCCTATTTTCAAATAACCATGATTAGGGTGTATATATATATATATATATATATATATATATATATATATATATATACATATATATATATACAAAAAAAATATGAGATCAAAAGTTATAATTATCAAATATAAGATAAACTATTTATATTGTGTTAGTTATAGGAAATCCCTAGGAAGGATAAAAGATAAACGATAAATACCTAAGGTTAATGCGTTAGTGAGCTATTAATATTCATCCAGAGGCCTTGATTAAATTCGTCATTCCCTGGTACCTATAATCGTTAATATTGCGAGAGCTAGGAAGATATGTATATATCTATACAAGGTTTGACAACCCTACCTGCAATTGCTAGCTACAATCCCGAAATGATAACTTTCTTATTATTTACTATTCGACGTCCGATGAAGCGTCGTGGCAGGGTAAATTATTATTCAAATAACGTCGATTGTGGAGGCTCATGGCAATACATAACAAAAACCTTAAATACCATTAGAGACACCTTAGAGTGTTAGATAAAATATGTTAGGATCATTGGATATACTACATAGATAGTAAATTAGGATTAGTAAATGTATCCTAAGAATATAATACGATAGGATCGTTAGATATCCTAAAAAGATAATAAGCTAGGGTTAATAAAATACTTTAGGAAAGATTTTTCTAAAAGAAAAATGATTCTTAAATTCATACAACCAAATAAAAGCCGCAAACTATAAAAACATGTGCACTCACCAACATTACATTGATGTTGTAAAAAATACATGTATTCAAAGGGAGTTAAGTGTGGAAGATTGTTGTGTCGAGGATGAGGAGGTCTTCAAGGAAGCTTGCCGGAGTTCAGTTTCGTCTGTTTGTCGTGTCCAGTGATATTAAGTTGTGTGCTTGTCTTTCAAACAATGTAATCCCAGAATAATTTATAATAAATAAAAGTAATATTTGTGATATACATTTGTGTTATGTTCTATATATATATATATACATACATGTATATATATATATATATATATATATACGTTCACACCATCAGGCGTTTCCGTTGCCAGCCGGGGGTGTGACACATAAACGGAAAATATATTTCATGCAATAGTCAGAACCAAAAAGTGACACTCCACAATGGTAGAGTCCTCTGAAGTGAAGGAAAAAGAAGTGAATTAACTACAAATCCTTTGTGAAGAGTTATGATATCAATCAAATATGTAATCTAGATGTATAT
Source organism: Lactuca serriola (assembly GCF_051521515.1). NCBI lineage: Eukaryota > Viridiplantae > Streptophyta > Magnoliopsida > Asterales > Asteraceae > Lactuca > Lactuca serriola. The sequence goes on along the minus strand of NC_136411.1, from coordinate 174,593,709 downwards.
GAGCACAATGATGTATATATAATCATGTTTCAATTCATATTATTTGGAAGTTGCAAAAGTACATATGTGAGAGTAATAGAGTTCAAAAGTTACAAATGACTTAAGCAACAACACTATATATAGTTCCCTCGACAGATACAAAAAAATATCAGGACTTCGACTCTTAAAGGGAAATAACAAATGTGCATGACAAAATACATATTGATATCGAAATAATGATACCTTCGATATAGAAAACAATAAAGACTTTGACTACTACTTAGACTTCGATACATCACAACATCTTCAACTCTACAATCTCCCCCTTTATGATGAATATTAAATATTCAAACTTTAGGTAGTGTCTTTATCACCATCATCAATACTCTTCGAATCTCCATATACCAACATATAATCTTCCTAGTCTCCGCTCTATATTCATTTGAGTTCTTCTTACATCTATTGATTTGGATAAGGATGCTAGAAAGATTGTGTTTGGAATACATTTCATTAACGTCTGTGTAGAAGAAGTATTTCTTTTTTACTTCTTTCATATTCTTTCCTTGAGTCACCACGCCTTTGGGTTTCATTATAATTTATCCATCTTGATAGTCTTCGCTATTCAAATCCTTTTTGTAACTATTGGTTTATTTTGGAAGGCAATAGTGAACTCGAAGTTTGTTAGCCCAAAATGAGCAAAGTAACAGTCTATGAAGCTTTTAATATGACTATACCCAATTATGTATGTTGTTTTGTCTTGAAATTGATCATTACCCATATCTCCCATAATATTCGATAGGGTAATAAGATCATTCAAGTTCGTCAATGTAAAGTTTGTGATAGTGAACTCGCAAACTGAGTTATTAGCTTTGATAACTTTGTATGGATAGTTTTGAATAACTCCTTAGAATATGACATCAGGAGTTATCGATACAAGTTTGATAATTTTCATTAAGGACCAAATTTCTTCTTCTTTCTTTCCAAGCACAAAATGGAATCTTATCTTTATACTCTGATACTCCTCAATGTCTTGATAATTTCCAGCAAGCTTAAACTGATCAAAAGTAAACATTGAAGGATTGAATAGGAAGTCCAATCGATTGAACATTTAGTCTTCCATGGCATAACTTCTCTTTTTTGTTTTTTTTCAAATGCATCAACATCACCAATATGGTTTCATAGCACCATACTTTGTTTAGATCCTCCTTATCAAGAGCAGGTGGGTCTTTTTCTCTTTGTCTCATGATGTTGTTGAGTTGTTTCATATTTCCCAATTCAAGTTCTTGCAATCTCTTTTTCTCCTCTCCAGAAGGTTCAACATGAACACTTTTACTTTTTACATTCGTTTTTGAGGTTGAAACAATTTTAACTATTGAAGATCTTGAAACTATTTCATTGACATTAAATCTATTCATCGATTGAAGCTTCGAAATATCAACTTTGACATTAGGAGTTGTTGTTGTTGTTTGAACATGTTTTGAAGGAATTAGAATTAGGATTTGTGTTGTGAAGACCTTTCCAACTACTTTACCTTTGTATTCATATCCATATTTTGATGAACAACCCTTATCCCCCCTTGTGACACAAGCATTGATAGGCGTGGAGCATTTGTGGGTAATTGAAGAACTAAATCCAACATTAGAGCAAGATGTGTTTTGAAGCAGGAGTCTATCGAAGAAACAATAGTAGTAATTTGTTCTTCAGAGATCGAAGTTGTTGTTTGAACATTAAACTTCAATAATCGATCATGAAAAGAAGTAAGTGAATTCTTGTTGCCTCTAAATGTATTCTCATCATATTCTTTCTTCAACTTCATCTCTTCCTCATAATCCTTATGGAAAGCACGAATGTCTTCGATCAATGTTCTTGAAGCAGCAAGAATAACATCAACATTATGTTGAATTCCAAGGCAAAACTTATCAAGCTTCTTGACTTCCTTTGTAACCAAATCAACAAAGTCTTGAATCTTTTAGACAATAGAATCCTTTAATGTGGTCATAATCTTCTTAAATAGCTCATGTCAATCTCGAGAAACATTTTGAACTTTCATAATATCAAACTCGTAAGAAGTCATGTTATCCGTAAGATGAATCTCTAAATGTGTAACTGCATTGTTGATTAGAGTCTTCATATTTGATTCTTGAGATTTCAGGAGAAAATCAACATCTTCTCTACTCATAGACGAAGTTGTGAAAGTGTAAGAATCATTCAGGAACTATAGAATCGTTTCAAGCTTTGAGTTAAGAATCTTGTATTGCTTCGCGAACATAATGGCACGATCTTTAATAGCTTCTCCCTCAAGATCAAATTCAAGCTCAACATACTCAATCCTTTCTTCTTCCTCAATATTTGTCATATCTTGTTCTGTAGATTGAGAAGAGAATAATATAGTGATAGGTTGATTGATAATACTTTGAATGTTGGTGAATTAAGAGGTACTAATGTAGTTTAAACACTAGAAGATGGTTGTGGTGAAGATGGTGGTGGTAGAACAATCGAAGAATGAGGAAAAAAGTTAAAGGAATCTCACTCATGTAGATTGAGAATAGAATAATATAGCAATAGGTTGATTGATAATACCTTTGAATGTTGGTGAATTAAGAGGTACTGATGTAGTTTAAACACTCGAAGATGGTAGTGATGAAGATGGTGGTGGTAGAACAATCGAAGAATCAGGAACAAAAGTTGAAGGATTCTCACCCGTGTTAACATTTTAGACCTTATTAGATAAGTTCTCAATGATGATTGAATATCTACCCTCCTCCATATTAGACTTGGTAGTAGGACCTTGGGGTGTAATAACTTTTGTTGACTCAAGAACTGAAGTCGAAGACATTTCACAATTTATGATGTTTGTATCCATATTAGATGTGTGTACAGTGACATCTGAGTTTCTTATCTCCTCGACATTCGATTTGACAGAAGCATCCTTTCGTGGTGAAACAAGTCGATTCGTATGCATCATTTGATCTACATCATCCTTAGTAGTTGGAGGATGATATGTCGAAGGATGAGTTAATGCAAGACCCTCAATATTTTTTCTTCATCATCTGTCTCAACATTGACTTCTTCTTCATTAAGAATGTGATTCTCTGTATTTGTAGAAGTAGATTTATCTTTGCCCGTCTGAGCTCAAATCTTTGTAAATCTTTTCAAACACCCATAGCCTTCCTCTCATTTTTTACCCTTAGACTTCGACTTTGTCTTCTTTGTTACTGCAACATCATCCTTAGGAACCTTTGTAATCACAACGACCTTTGGCTTCAATTTATCTTTCTTTGTAACATCAATCACAGATGGTTCTTGAGTGGTTACCTATTTTGGTTGAAACTTCACCTTCTTAAGAGTCGAAATAGGAGGTACAAGATTCAAAGACTTTCGATAGTTTATTAACACAGAAATCGACTCAGCCACCAGTTGAAGCATAACATCTGGAATTCTTCCAACAGATAGAAATACAAAACGATCATCATTAAAATGATTTGGTATTTACAAGTGATAGAACTTCACAACTTCTATACTTTGACGACTCAGGGATTCGCTAAAAATCTCGGGTAAAACCAAACGTGAGAGGAGAATAAATTCAAAGAGAGTCTAGAGATTTGTGAGATAAAGAAGAGGGTTTGGGCTTCTATTGAAGACTTAGTGGATTAAAGGCTCAAATCATTAAGTGGTTGTATCAGACTGTGGTCACGACGTGACCGATGAGGATTTCGCGGTTATTTTGTCATGTCATGCTCACGACTTAACCAGGGAGGGTTCACGTCGTGATGCCTGCAGAGTGGGTTGTCCATGTCTGAGTTGGTGTGAATCGAGTTTGAATCGGATTGAATGTGTTCTCACGATGTGACCAAGGGCTGGTCATGATGTGAGGTTTAATGGGTGATATTGTTAGCTGTTTGCTTTTCTTTCAAGATTACTGGATTTAGGGTATAGGATAAGGATAGACCTTGTATTTTTTAGTAGGAGTGTTGTAGCATCTGTTGCGGGGCATTGAGCTGTCGTTTAGCTAATTTCGTGAGTCAAGTGGGTCTTCTCCTTATACTGTGTAGGATGCTAGTTGTCTTTGTGACTCTTGCATTATGTGTTTTGGTTGGGCCAATTGGTATGCATGTTGGATTGGGTCCATTTGCAAGTTAGACTAGGTCCATTGAAATGTCCAAATAGGCTCACTTTTATGTCAGGATGGGCTCATTGATATGTTGGGATGGGCCCATTTATATGCTCGGAGATGTGGGGTTGGGCACATTATATGGGATGGACACGTTGATATGTATGGTATGTAGTATTTTGGAGAACTCCCTAAGCTTTACTTTTTCATGTACTTCCAGTTACAAAGGGAAGGGCCAGACTGGACTGCACCACATCTCCCGATGGATTTTCCGTATTGATTACTTTTGAGATACTATGATGGTTGAATAATTGTTGTTATACTAACCAATTTACTTTATGTTTTATAATTTAAGCCATTATTTTAAAAGAATATCACTACAAATCAATAATTTTATAATTACTCCTAGTAATTCCAATACACTTGTTACTATTACTAAGTACATCCACAAAGTCGCCCGTAAGATAAGGTGGCATAGCCACCTTACGCGTGAACACCACACCACAAGGAACTAAAAGTACTGTTGTGTAGCTTGACTTATGATCGATGACAAGGGAGAGAGAAATAGTAACATTCTTATGACTACTTTTTTAACGTGTTAGGATTAAAAAACCTATTTTGTTTAAGAAAAACTATATACTATTTACCTCTAAATAAGACCTTATTTCATATACATTTTCACACTATAATCACCAGTTCTATATTTCTTAAACACACTATTTCTCATTCACCAAATATCCAAAAATGGAACAAAATCCAAACACCATAAACACTTCGCGCACCCCAAGCACACCCAATTCACCCAATGGCCCATATGTAATCAACACAACACCTCGCCAATACCTATATTTAGAATCACATTCATGAACATACTACTACCTCAACCTCACAAACATACGTCAAAGTGGTTCTAATGAATTCGATATTTTAAGCATTGCTCTTCAACAATACAAGATCACCCATGGTGGTAGACCTTTTGGCTATCAATAAACATGACATATTATGAAAGATGGTCCAATGTGGGTCCTTTATCTGAGTTTTCTTAGTCAATCACAATTAATTGACTCCAACAAACAAGGGAGAACTTCAGAGTCAAACGTGGGTTTTGGATTTGACCTCGATGATGATGATAACGAGGAGTCGCCAGAATTCACCTTTCAACGCCAAATCAGAAGAAACAAAGAAAATAGGGTGAAATCATCATTGGCAAGGGAAAAGTGATAAATAGTTACCAAAACAGATGTCATGCATGTCCTTTGACAAAAAATTGAGGATCATCCTATCTTTCTTAAAATAAAAACTAGAGCTCAAAAGCTCACATTTATAGGAGCAATAAATGCTTAAGGAATATAAAATTATTTGATAATATCATTAGAATGTAACAATGTATCATATTTGGTCTTAGATGGTCCCTCATTTAACCTTTTTACACCACAAGTGTCTGATGTTTAAAAAATTACGTCAATATAGTCACTTTGATAAAAGTGACGGAGGATCTGGTAAAAAAAGTTGAGTTGGCAAGTTCATTGTGTAATATTATTCTTTTTATGAATTTTAAGTATTTTCACATGTTATGTTTGTCATGAAATTTGAATGTATGTGTCCATTTCCATTGAAGAGAGGAAAAAATTGTATCAAAGAAAGGCAAACAAACTTCATCAAAGAAATAGGGTTTATGTCGGTTTACCAAATGTGTAAATACCATAACTTTCTTACATGATATCCATTGTTAGAAGCATTATGTAGTGTGTAAATTTATTTGATTTTATTGTAATTTTATATTTGTAATGTCAATGATTCAAACTCATCTAAATGTATACATTATCATATTCGGAATGTGGGAAGTTTCTATTCACCAATGTTGACTTTGTTGGGATGGATCTGCTTGAATGAATCAATTTCCTTCAAAGGTTCATGCAATAAGATTATGAGAAATTATGCTATTGTTTCTTTAATGAGTCTCTTTATTTAGGTCTTAGATATATTTAAATTGAATTGGACTATGTAATCTTCCTGGAAGTTACATACACTAAGGGAGAGAAATTTTCGATGTATGTTGACCATTTTGGTGATGAATTAAAGGAATGGTTTGATGAGGACAAGTCTGAAATAGAGAGTGTGGAAGAAAATAATTCAAGGATACATGCAAAAGGGGATAAAGAAAAGGATGAATATATCTTATCAATAACCGTTTAAGATGATCTTGATTTGGATGATGTTATTTCCATGGATAAGATTAAAGAATATGTGTTTTGAGTAAGCTATATGTTGAACAAAAAACATGTTAGGGAGGAACCAAACCTTGTTATTGAGGACAAAATTGTTGATGAATTGATCAAAGAAGTCAACCATGTCCAAGATTTGATAAGTCTTGCATTGGAAAAAGCAGACACCTATACTAGGGATGAGATTTGAGAACCCCAAAAAAATTAATCATATGTTGTGCAATTATGCAATTGTCGATTGATACCAATTGTCCTACAAAATAAAAATAGTATAAGACTCATACCTAAGTGTTTTCAAGGGGAAAGCACTTTCAGGCTTTGGGGTTCATGGATGAGTGATAAACACTCGTATTAAATCTTTGAACATTAATCACAATTGTGTAAGGAAATTCAAGTAGGGTTCAACTATTATATATTCCTGGATTGGAAGTCACTACTCAAACAAGATTTTGAGTAGACAAAAATTAAGAATTCGGAAGTTAAGGATAGAGATTATGAAAAGGTTTAGAATTGAGGAGAGTGTAATCTAGTGTAGGAAGGATAAGAACATATATTGACCCTTATTGAGGGTACATTAGTTGAACATTATGCTAAACTTTTGGTCCTATGGTGAGGAGATAAAAGAACAAACCCTATATTTACTGTGAAATTAGATGCGTTACCAATTTTAGATGGTAAAAGTTATTTCAGTCAATTTTGTGTTTGTTTTGATAAGGGTAAAAAGGGTGTAGAAGGTTTATTAGCTTCAATCATTGTTTTTTTTGAAAGACATTGTGACTGGGAATTACATTTTGTTAATGGTAGGGATGCTAATAGTCAAATATTCCTTATTGTATGGGAGGTGGTGTGTGTTGAAAATAATGAAAACTGGAAGTAGCTTTTGGAATTCCCACTTGATGATCTACAACTCCAAAGAAAAGGTGATTTGACTATAATGTCCGACCAACACAAAGTATATCATTGTTTCTCATTTAATTAAATCAATTTGGTTTTGTTATTTAATTATATAAGTTGTTAACTTCAAATACAGGTACTGTTGGAGATTGTACAAGATTTATTGCCACATGTTGAGCACAGGCAATGTGCTAGAAATATAGTTAGCAACTTGAAGAAAGATCAATGGAACCCACTTCCAAAAGATCTTTTGGAAAGCTGCTAAGTCAACCATTAAACTTAATTTTAAGGCACATAATTAAAGTTCAGTTGCTATACCATAGATAACATACCTAAATCATGGACAAGGATCCTAAAACATGGTTATTAGTTTTTTTTCAAACAATTAGATGTTGTAATTCAGTAGAAAATGGAAATATGGAGAGTTTTAATATTTTTATTATAGATGTCAGGAAAAGGCCAATCATAACAATGTTAGAGGAATTAAAGATTTGTATGATGGAAAGGTTGTATAGGATAAATATGAAAGTTTGATTTGGGATAAGATTATATGCTTAAAAATTAGGCTCTTGTTAAATGAGTTGAAAAACAAGTATATGCATTGGAAAAATATTTCCATGTGGCTTTAATCAATTTGAAACAAGGTGTACCCGCAAATCATTTAAAGTTGACCTTGAAAGGAAAATATGTACATGTAGATTATGGCAACTTAATGGATATAGGTGTGTACATTCAGTTGTTGCAGATTATTATCTAAACAATGATGTTAAGTCATTTTTGAACCTATGTTTAGTCCTACAATGTACATGCAAAGTTATAAATACAAGATTGTTGGCATGAATGGGAGTCATATGTGGCAATAAACCTCTTACATCCCACCATTACCACCAAAAAATAAAAAGATTCATGAAAAACCAACAATTAATAGGAAAAAGAATACATCAAAAATGAATGGGAGCTATAGAGTGTCAAAGAAGAGGAAGAAAATATTTTGTAGTGTGTGTAATGAAGTTGGTCATAACAAAGCAACATGTAAGAAAGTGGAACAAACCAAAAATAAGATACAAGTTAAAAGAGAAGAGGTATGATGTTATTTTATTAATGATATAATTTGTTGTTATTAAGATTAACGGGGAAGTGTAGTTGCATGTATAGGACCAAAAAGTTAATGAACATGAAGGAAATTAATCAATCCTAAGTGAGATAAGACCAAGTGATTCAGGACCAAGTACAAGAACACCTAATAAACTAGGAAGCACATTAAAGAGGTTGAGGAAGTTAGAGAGGGCTGTGAAGAACAAACGTAGTAAAAAGTTATTGGTAAAAATGGAAAAGGAGATTCATAAGCCGAACCAAATAATTTGGAGTAGAACTTTAAATATATTTGCATGACAATTATGGATGCATATTTTTGTAAACTTTGATGTTGGTTAGCCAATAAGGGCAACTTTATTTTGGTTCTTTGTATGATATTAACTTATTTTCCTACTTCAATTAGGCTGTTAAGTTTTGCTGATACGAACATCAATTTTATCCTATTAAGTTTGATTGAATTTCCATGCATATAATGTATCATATTAACTTTGATTGAATTAAACATGCATACATAAGTCTATTACAATACCATGTAGAAATATTAATATGTAATATTATAATACCAAACACACATGTAGGGAATAATAAAACAATATAGACAAGTGTGAGTTATGGTTGTGCTAGGAGTAGTTTCTGGGGCACGTTGTCAACTAGAACGGTATTCTGGTCGATCTGGCCAAGGTCAAGGCAGTGATGAGATGGGAGGTTCCGAGGTCTCCATCTAATATTTAGAGTTTCCTTGGTTTAGCACTTTAATATCGATGATTTATTCAGGATTTTTCCAAGATAGCGGTTCCTCTGACTCAGTTGACCAAGAAGACCGTCATTTTTTGTTGGGGGCCTGAGCGGTAGGCAACTTTTGAGACCCTGAGGCAGACATTGTGTGAGGCGTCTATTTTTACCTTGCTGGAGGGTGTTGAGTATTTTATGGTTTATTGTGATGCTTCGATCACAAGTTTGGGTGCAGTTCTAATGAAGAGGGGTCGTGTGATCGGTTACACTTCAAGGCAGCTGAAGCCTCATGAGGCGAATTATATGACGCATGATTTAGAGTTGGGAGTTGTGGTTTTCTCCCTCAAGATTTGGCGACATTACCTTTATGGGGTCCGTTTTACTATTTACACGAATTACAAGAGACAGAGGTATCTGATGGATTAGCCAAATCTGAACATGAGGAAGCGTCAGTGGTTAGATGTGGTGAAGGATTATGATTTTGAGATCGTTTACCATCCGAGGAAAGCCAATGTGGTGGCGGATGCTCTTATCTACAAGGCTGTCGTGGCTCCAATCAGGGATATTTGTTTGAGGATGACCCTGATCACTCTGCTTTTGGAGCGGATTCCAGAGGCCCAGATCAAGGCTATGAAGTAAGAGCACCATAAAAGTGAGCGCATAGTGGGTCAGGTGGCTTACTTTGATTACGATAGCCAAGGGTTATTGACTCTCCATCAGAGATTATGGGTTCCGTAATGGGGTGGTATGCATCAGGTTCTTGTGGAGCAGGCGCACAAATCGAGATTCTCCATTCATCCCGGGGTGACAAAGATGTATAGAGATCTTCATCCTGATTATTAGTGGCCCTAGATGAAGAGGGATGTAGCTTGGTGTGTGGAGGGGTGCTTGACTTGCAGGAAAGTCAAGTTCGAGTATCACCGACCTCACGACAATATGCAACCGTTAAATATTCCCATTTGGAAATTGGAGGAGATTACCATGGATTTCATTATGAAGTTGTCTCGGACTGCGTGCGAAGTGGATTCATTTTGGGTCATCGTGGATCGATTGACCAAGAGTGTGCGTTTTATCCCGATTCAGGAGAGTATCGCTATGGAGAAATTGATTGGGGTGTCGGTTTTGGTGGTTTTAGATAGGAATGTACGGTTCACTTCCAGATTTTGGAAGAGGTTCCACGACAAGTTGGGCACTCGTCTCTATTTCAGTACGGCTTTCCACCTGCAGACTAATGGTAAGAGCGAGCATACTATTCATAACTTAGAGGATATGCTTCGGCGTATGTTTCGGATTTTGGTGGGAGTTAGATACGTATTTTTTGTTAGCGGAATTTATCATATACCAATAGTTATCATGCCAACATTGATCGACCTCCTTTTAAAATGCTCAATGGGAGGAAGTGTATGACCCCGATTTGTTGGGGTGAGGTTGATCGCCTGAATTATATCGAGAGACTAGTGGCAATTCTTTACCGGAAGATGAAAACCTTTAGGAACAAGGTTGCTGAGTTTGTGAAAGTCTAGTGGCAACATCACAAGGATTTGGAATGGATGTGGGAGCCGGAGGACGATATGAGGGAGCATTACCCAAAGTTGTTTGGGTTAGCGGACTTCGAGGACGAAGTTTGATTCAAGTGAGGGACACTTGTAACGCTTAGAATATGGTAAGGTTCCTTTTAGCCCTTTAAGAAATATTGTTAGCATTTTGGTCTCTAGCTAGTACGCGGGGGGTACTCTATGAGTACGCTTAGCATACTACATCTTAGCTGATCGCGGGTTTCACCTACATATATGGGGCGTACGTGGAGTATGCATGACGTACGTGGTGCATGGGCAAACCCTAATTTTTATGGTTTTCACCCTATTTAAACAACTTAAACCACCCTTTGGACATTTATTGACCAACCTCCATCTCCCAATACCCTGAAAACGAAACCCGAAGTGCATTTAGTGAGATTTGAGCTTGAAAGTGAGTTTGTTGGTGTTTTGTGGTGAAGAAGAAGAATAAAAGTAACACTTGGAGGAATATTTTGAGCTTGTTGATCAAGTGTTACCTTCACATTTGCAAGCCTTTTGAGGTAAAAATCTCTCACCTTGATGGTCATTTTTGCTCGATCTATTTATCGTGTTATTTATGCACTTTTGAGTCTTTTTGAGTTAAAGTTGAGCTTTTGATCTACTCTAGAGGCAATGGATGTTAGATCTTAGCTCCATGGAGGTCCCTTGTTCTTAAAAATGAAAAGTTTATGAAATATATTGGCCCATGTAAGTGTTAAGAGCTTTATTAAGCTTCTTTTTGAGTGTTGGGTCCCATTAAGCCATGCATGGGTGTAAAGTCACCTACTTTACATATTAAGTCACCCTTAGGGACCAGGTTTGTGAGTTTGGAAAAAGGTCTTGACTATTTAATTGCTTAGTGAAGTGGGTTGGTAGTCTGGGATGTATGTTGGGTGTACCCAGCTGGTACGCTGCGTGTACTAACCTCGGACGGAGTGTGCTAAGCATACGAGTTGAGTACGCCCCGCGTACTCAGCAGATGGATCATTGGGCTCGGCGATACTCGGTGTTGGGCCGTACATGGGACTTTTAAGATTGGTCCTTTTTGGGCCATTAGACTTCTGATTTTGGGCTTTTGCTAGCATTTTGGGCTTCCTTGGATTTAGGCCCATGATGGTTTTTGGGCCCAATTTGGAACATTGGGCCATATTGGGCTTTGGTTGCCATTTAGGATTTGTGCCTTTTGGAGTAGTTGGGTTGGGCCTTGGGTTTGGGCCAAGTAAAAAAAGGGTAAAATGGTTTTTTTACCCTGGTTATGGGATAAGTAGCTTAGAGTCCTGGTTATGGGTCGAGATCCAATTATTAATTGGATATTATTTTGATGATGTCAGCGCGGGGATTTTCCAGACCAACAGACCTAAACTCATTTGAGTGTTTCACCAGCTAGAGGTGAGTTTCCTCACTGTGTTTACCGGGTCGAAGGCAACAATGTTGGCCCAAGGCTTGTTATGTATATGATGCTAGGTGTCTGCGTGACTTTTGTATATGTATGTGTATCGGGCGGGGCACGATGACCATTTTGTATGCTATTTATCTTTGTGATTATTGCATTTGTTATGAGTTTATCTATTATATGTTTATATGCATACTGGGCGGGACCCGACGACTGACAGATCTGTATATTGAGTAGGGCTCGATGATGGGCGGGGCCCATTATATATTTATTAAGTATGGTATGTGGTAGTTTGGGGAACTGACTAAGCTTTGTGCTTACGGTTGTCAGTTTATGTTTTCGGTTCGAAGGGGAAGAGTATGGGATGATTGCAGTGTATACACCACCTCGTTTTGCATTTTAAATTACTCTAATGTATTGAGATGTTATTGATACACTTTGATTCACCATGATTTCTATGATGATGTTTTGGATAATTGTTTTATTAATTTAAAAACAATTTTTTTTAGTCATAATTTTTGGGACGTTACAGATGTGGCATGTAGCAAAGAGGTCGCATCTTCCTGCTGCTATAAAGAAGTTGTTGGAATGCATGATGGAACAGGAGAAGCCATAGCAATGGGTCTTTTTTGGTGATCATAGTCATACGAGTTATCCCGAAAATACCCCTGAGATGTTTTTTTAACTTCCTTAAATTTCTTTTTGTTTTTCGTCTCTTGTTTATCAAGTTTTTCTAAAGCCTCATATATTTAAAATGGGTAATTTGTATCTTCATCTTTCTCATTTAAAGAATCATTGCTCCCTTCTTCATTTTGAACGTGACCATCGTCTTCACCATCTTTCGTATTGGAGAAATCGCAAGAAAAAGACGGATCCCATCTAGATGCTTCTTTAACACGAATAGGAAAAAAGGTATCATCTACACTAATTTTAACCATCTCCGAAATGATATCCAAGTGAGATGTCAATACACACACGACTCTTATACACATCCTCTTCGAGATTGCCATTTAAATGAACAATATATCCCCATTTCGCCATAATCTTTTTGTGAGCCATTTTACCCCAAACACATAAAGGTAGGCCTTAAATATCAACCCAAACAATACGATCCGATGGTACAAAGTTCCTATCTAATTTTCTTTTTTCAGTGATCCAATGATTAACCACATCACTTGCCAAGAATTTTTTGCACGCCTCTTTCGATTGAAACTCCAACATCACCTAAAGACCACCCACATATCAAAATTGAAAGTTTTTAAAGCCTTCATCATTACACATCCTGAGATTGTGTAATGTATCGTAATCTGTAGCTTTCAAAGGACAGGGTAACTTCTTATTCTCAATAATAAAATCCCCCGATTCAATGACAATAGCCACTTCAACCGATTCCTTATTTTGGTTAACTTTAGAATTGCCTCTAAACATATTTGCAGAATTGCATCTAACCACACTTGCATAAGAACAAGGAGATTTTTCCTATTGTTTTTCAACCTATGATGGAATCTTATGCTGGGAAGTATGCTTTTTATCTACCCATGGAACTGAAGCAAACATTTTATAGAAACCAAACCTTACATCACATAAATTCTTGATCATAAGATCAACGTTAAAAATGCCCGAGAATCTGACAAACCCAAATATTTTTTTCCCGGAAGTGATTTTAGAAAGAAAAACATCAACCACTTTTCCAAAACGTGAACACATTTCCCACATATCTAATGGCAAAACAAAATTTGGGAAATCCGTTACATAAAAAGATTTGATATCGGACATGTTAAGAAGTGAAACCTATTGAGCCCGTTGGATTGAGACCCACTTTTGTTCTGCTTTTTTTCTGCTTTTGTTCATACTGTTGATGTTTGTTCCAGCGCTCCCCAAATTGCCATTGTGAATTCCAATGAGGCATGACGTAGAAATCGTATTGGAGAGCAAGAAAGATGCAAACCCTATTAGCGATCAGAACTTGGAAAAAAAATGAAAAGAGACCAGCAAGATGAATAGCATGAATATCAAAAATCACCCCATCCCTGTCGGCGTTTGATCCCACCGGAGAAGAAGGGCAGAGGACGGTGAAAAACGATGTCTATTCCAAAATCGCCGCATGGGATAATGTAATTGGCTTAAGGATACCTACGTACATTACTTTTTATTTTTAGTTTTTGTAATATGATTTTTATTTGGTTTAAAGAAAAATTTATTTTGTTATAGAAATATTGTGTTTTTATTAAAATTATGTATTTAAAATAAATAAAAGACAAAAATTCAAAAATGGTCCCCGTGGTTTCCGAAAATCTGAAGTTTATCCCCTAATCTTAAAAAACCTCACAGATGGTCCATGTGGTTTCAAAACTTTTAACAAATGGTCCTTTTCGCTAACTCCATTAGCTTTTGGCCGTTAAGTGAAGGACAATTCTGTTATTTCACTACTAGAGGGACCATTTATGAAGTTTTGCCTTATTAAAAAAATCATTTAATATTAAACATCTCTCTCTCTCTCTCTCTCTCTCTCTCTCTCCATATTTTTTACCGAACACCATCATCCCCACCATTATTCGTCCCTTTTCATTTCCTCTATAAATGTTATATATGTGATTGGAAGGCCACAACGATGACTCTATGTTTCTCTTTTATTAAGAGAAACCACTTGTTCTAAAGAGTCGATGAAGTAAAAATGCTTTAGGTAGATCCGAAAGTTACTCCAATTCTCTAGCAAGCCACATCTAAGTGTAGAAATCTGCACATCAAACCTCCAATTCGAATTTAATGAAACCAACTCCCAATAGGAAGAATATAAGGGCCTTCAAGGTACTTTAAGGGTTTCTAGATAGAGAAAGTAAGGATGAACGTTGGGTTTTAGTAAAACCTTAAATAACCAAAGTTAAAACCTGCAACTACTAGAGGAACAAGAAGTCCTTAGTGGGTTCTAAAATTCATCATAAACCATCTCAAATCATGCAACAATCTTCTCAATTGAACTCATAAAACAATATTAGATACTAATTTTAGTGTGGCGGGGGAATATGTGAATTTTTTAAGAACAATGTCCTGTTTTATTTTGAGAAAATACCGACTATAGACAAAAAAAGGGGGTAAATTTAAAAATTTAGTCACAAAAAAAAAAAAATTCGAGCTATAGACATGTATTCCGCGGAAGGCCCTCTGCGGACCTCCGCGGAGAGGGGTATTTTTGTAATTTACCTCCGCAGAGAGGGGTAATTTTGGTATTTCACATTCATCTTTTCCACAAAACTGGACCCTCCTCTTTGGTCCCCCCCACTGGTCCCCCATTCCTCGTTTACGAAGACGAGTCTCCGCATCGACTCTCCACCGGCTTCTCCGACAGCACTTCGACGACCGACGACGACGACGAAACTGGCGACCAAGATCGACTTCTGGCAGTAGAAATGGAGGAGAATCTCCCCAATATTTTGAGCGATGGTTTAGGCTCCCGGGTAATTGTCACTTTCCCTTATTTCGATTAATGTATTATATGTTACGAAATTGTTGAAAACCGATTAGATTAGAGCGATTAAACTGAATAAATAGGAAAAAAAATGCGATACGAACTGAAAAAATTGGGGGTTTAGGGTTCCGGTGGGAAGATCCATTCCGCGGTGGGAAAGATCCATTCCGCGGAAAGTTATATCAGTCCGCGGAGTGAACCAATGCTCCACGAAATATAGAAAAGAGGCTCCGCAGAGGTGGAGGTCTATCCGCAGAGGCTTCTCCGCGGAATGGCCTATAGCCTCCGCGGAATGAGCTTAAAACTGATTTTGTAATTTTTTTTATCTTTCTGTTATATGAAATTAAATTTAAATATTATGTTTTGCAGCACTAAGACCTCAATCAAAAAGTTGATTTAACTTTAAAAGGTATGGTGGGTACCATCATTAATAAGTATTTTCCGCGGCTAACACAATCACAACGATAATTATTCGAAGCTTCGTTGTTTGGAATATTTTTAGGGATGCATATCCCACATGCTGATCCGTTACTTGTGCATCTGATGATGTTGCACGAAGTAAGGACTCAAGAAGTATTTGAAATGGGGAGACTTTTATTTGATATAGAAGGGAGGCATTTGGAATTTGGTGAAACGGAATATATTCTCATTTGTGGTCTAAAAGTTGGTCGTTATGTGGATTTACTCTACGACGAAAAAGGCCGGTCAAATTCAAGTCTTCGTGCTCGTTTGTTCCCAAACATTTCTGATGCACGTTTGTGGTTGAAAGATTTGGAAGACTTCATTATGTCTCCTAAATATTTGGAAGTTGAAGATGAACTGTGATGCTTATCTAGCTAGTGTTTGTGTTGAAGGGACTCCACGGACGGGACGTAAAAACGTGCATTCCCGTTGCAATATACAATCTTGCTGATAATAAAGATGATTGGAACAGGTATTACATTTAAATATTGTGTATTAATAGAATACAATAATAATAATAATAATAATAATAATAATAATAATAATAATAATAATAACAACAATAATAATAATAATAATAATAATAATAAGTATAATATTCATATTGCAGGTTTGCATGGGGTACGTATCTTTGGAGGTATACTTCGCGGATGATGCGTGGAATGTTTAAAAAAATAGTAGAATTTAGACAATTCAAGGAGGCCAATCCTGAATCCAAGAAAATACACAAGTATACCGTTCCTGGTTTTATGTTGCCATTTAAGGTTATTTTCTAATAAATTTAATTACTTATCATTTTTTTGTTTTTATACGATAATAACATTCAAATTCTTTCTATAGATCTGGATTTTGGAGACGTTCCCCGAGGCAACCAAATTTTATGTACGCATCCCGACAGAATTGCCAAGGATGAGGTGTTGGAGAAGTAAACCAGCGTTATCTTGGGAGAACTGTTGTAGAATAATCAACGTGTCTGTGGTATGCTTTTTATATTAAAGATTATTTATACTTAGAAATTCCACGTATTTTCATTTTAAAGTAACAATTTGATTTTAATTTTAAGTTTTTGCAGCCTAACAACCAACCTATTCAAGTGGTGGCAAACGAGACGGAGCTGATGTTGCCCTTTTATGTTCGATACGTGAATTGAACTCTTAACCATGAAGAGTCTCCTCCATCGCAACCGTCTCCTCCACCGCAACATAGTCCGGCCCGAAATAGTCCACCTGCTGTTCAGTCGCCTCCTCGTAGAAGTATGTACAAGTCGGATACATGTTCGACTGAATCTGCCACAAATGCTTCTTCCTCGCAACAGCCTGAAATAGAAATGAGGGTGGTGAAGAAGAAGAAGAGTAGCACAAAGGCATTAGTGAAGCATCTACTAGGCGTCGTGGCTGAATTATCATCTAAAGTAGACCGTGTATTAGAAGAAAAAGATGAGCCAAATAAACGGTTTGTAGAGGATGAGGAGAAAGAGGAGGAAGAGGAGGAGATAATAAACGAAGATGGTGAAGAAGCAGATTGCCATGATACGCAATTCGACTATGCTGGTTTGGAGGAGAAAGCTGCGCCTACACCTACGGAGTCGTCACCAGACTTGGGTGAACATGACATAAAAATAGTGACTCCTATTGGTAGGCCGCAACGAAAGAGGGCTCCAGCATGGTATCAGCTTACTTCGTTCATAGTGGTAAAAAACTCATATCTTAAACTTGGTATTTTTAAAAAATACTACATTATTGATAATGATTAAACATGTTGATTTTTTAGGTGCAATCGACACCAAAAGTAAAGAAAATCAGCAAGACAAGGAAGAAAAAAATAGAGGAGAGTCCTAAAAAAACAAAAGAGGACATTGTCAATGCAGAGAGTAGTGACGTTCCTTCAAACAATCTCTTGTTGGACAGTATTTATACTACTAGTCCGATGAGTTTTTGGCAAGAATGGAGTTTAATCTCTCCCAAACTGATCACTAAATATAGGTTGCATATCCTCCCACTAGATATAGATTTTTGGGCGAGGTTACTTTCTGTTAGTAACAAAGGGTGGTTAGTTTCTACGGTAACATTCCTTTAATTAAAATTTTAACTATTTTTTAGACAAAAATCTATATAAATAATTCTAACATTTTTATATTAAAATGTACAGCATATTGCTATATGGAGATCCCTGTTGATGGAAAGGCGGCCGACGAATGCTCGGTGGACTCTATATCCTTAAGGAATCAATTTAGAACCCGGAAAATCATATTTATTTAGGAATGTAGCAGATGGTTTTGGAGGTTGTCCTAAATGGAAGGATGTGGATACGGTTAGTTAAGTTTAATAATTATTATTTTATATATAATATTACTGAAATTACTAGTATTTAATTTATATTTTTTTGCAGGTTATATTTGTAATAAATGTTGTGCATGCCCATTCGTTTATGGTGGTTCTACATTTAGATACCTGGAAAGTAGAAATTTTTGATTCAGCACGAGTTGCGGGTTACTTCTCAACGTACAACACTAATAGAGAATTCAAAAGTTTTGGAGATAGTATTATCTTAGAGTTGGATGCCTTTGAGTACTGGAGCCATTTCCCCATTGGACACAGAGACAAAGCAAAGGTCGAGTTTGTTGATGTTGTAGACACCCCACAACAAGAATATAGTCTTGAAAGAGGGGATTATGGAGTATTTGTATGCATGTTTATGGAAATGATTGTTTCTGCGGTACCAACGGCGATTTCAAGGACATGTAGAGAAGCTGCATTTCTCTACAGAAATAAGATGGCAAATGTTAATTGGGATACTATATAAGTTGATATTAGGAACTTTGTATATATATTAATATTAAATACTTGTTTCTAGTATGTAATCGTGTCACTTCTGGTAGTATGTAATCTTGTAATTATCTTTTATATTTTTTAAACATAATTCACCAACCAATGTTACGAAACCATACATTCAAACAAAATAAACATTACAAATAACATGAATACATTACAATAGAGTCGTCTACATAAAAATAAGGTTTCTTACGACTAACAAACATTGGATAAAACATTGGAAATAAAATACTCATCTACATGAAAAAAGCTTTATCTTTTACCAGATTCCAAACGTCCGTATACTCGAAATCATATCCATCAAACTCGCATAGGTAATATCCATTCACATCTTCAAGAAGTTCTTCATCATCTGCTTGAGAGCGTCGCATTTTCTCATGATTGTAGCATCGATTGAACCATGTGACCTTAAACTTTAAATCCATCCATTTACTAACAATATCAGGTTTCAGTCGTTTGTGTCCTTGCCCGACCTGATAGTTGAACAAAGTTATGAGGCGGGACCATTCATCACCTACAAGGCAATTTAGGGGAGCCACTACTGGTAGACCCTCGTAAATGGTAATCCGGCTTTGTATTAGGACCAACAACTCTGTTGGTGTCCATAGAGATGTACAATTTGTTAGAGAGGCTGCATTAGATGGATTTGTTGCATTCGAAGAACTTGGTACATTGGACGCCATTTCTTAATTGATCTACTATCAACTAAAGAATTGAATTTCGTATAGACACTACATTTAATATATATAAAAACATATGTTATACAAAGATATGTCATTAACGCGGACTGACGAGTCAGTAACGCGGACTCACAACAATTAATATATATAAAAAGTTTCTTAACGTGGACTGACGAGTCAGTAACGCGGACTTACGAGTTAATAACGCGGACTAACAACGATTAATATATATCAAAAGTTTCTTAACGCGGACTGACAATGACTAGACAAAACAGTTTTGTGGACTGACAAGACAGTAACGCAGACTAACAAGTCAGTAACGTGGACTGATCATTGGCTTTGCGAACTCACAAGTCAGTAACGCGGACTGACAACGCAGTAACGCGGACTGAGAACACAGTAACGTGGACTAACAAGTCTATATAAAACGACAAACAACAATGTATCACTTCATCTAAGGTATTTTAGTTCATGTGCATTGTATGTTTTACAATGGGTTCAAACCAATGGACCGCTAACGAGTATTTCCTTCTAGCTCGTGCATATATTAATGTCAAAGAGAACACTAGTTTGGAGGATAGAAAGTTTTTTGTCCAACTAATGAATACCTTCAACACTGACGCTGAAACCACCATACAAAACCATCGCAACACGCTTGATATAGCTGCAAAATGGTATGAATTGAAAACGGAAGTTGTGTTATTCAACGATCTTTATAATAAGATTGAAGATGATTGTGTCAATGATACTGAGGAAGAGATCTTGGAGGTGGCTAAAGAAGAATACAAATCCATTAGCAACGGACAAAGTTTCGAGTTTGAAGCCCCTTGGAATCTTTTGAAAAATTTACCGTTTTTTTAAGTAGAACTGCATTTTGTATTGTTCTTGTATTTCTTTATTTAAATGTAATATGGTATTTATCCTTTATTTTTAAAAAAATATTTGACCAACAAATGTTACAAAACCATACATTTAAAAAACATTATCTGACAAACAACTTACGCGGACTGACAAATAAGCTACGCGTAATGACAGCACATTTACGCGGACTGACTAGTAAGTTCTGCGAAATAATGTATACTAATTTCTTATAAATTGGACAACCATGACGAAAATTTACAAGGTGTCGAAAGTTGTGAAAATGAGTTCAGTCAATCAGGTATTAAGGAAAAGTTTCTCCAGCCTACCGAATTTTTTCCATAATCTGCAAAGAAGCAATCCTACCACCTTCACGTACATTACGAAGGATCAGTACAATCGTTTCCAAATTTGTTTCGTAGCATTGGGATGCGTGGTATGTAGTCCCTTATAGTAAATAAATATTTAGTTATTTCAAGTTGTTATGTGCCTAATATTCTTATGTTGACTTACAGATTCGTACGTTTCTCATGTCTATGATACCAATCATATTCGTTGGTCAAGTACCTCTAATTGGGGCGTATGTAACATCCATGTACATTGTTGTTGCTTTAGTTGGAAATCATGAACCCCTTCTCATAGCGTTTGCCTTGGGAACCATAAATTGTGACAATTCATGGTTATGGTTCATGAGGAGGCTTAAAGATTGTTTAGGTGACAATACAGAATTTGGTTTCATAAGCCATATGTCTGATTCTATAGACTTTGCAGTCCACAGAGTCTACCCTGATTCATATCATGGCTATTGTTGTAAAAATATAGCCGAGAAAATACGCGCTTCCATCGGAAGCAATACAGTCATAGAACAGTTGTTCTGGAAGACGTGTAAAGCGTATAATTTATCTCAATTTTATGCATGTTTGAACAATTTAAAAAATGAGGTAAATGGGAATGATCTTCATTGGCTTGACAATATTCCCATTGCAAAATGGGTACGGGCTTGTTTTCCAAGAGTACGTTTCAATGTTAAATTCATTGACATTCCCGATGTTGTCAATTGGTTTAAAACAAACTCGCATGAGTTTCCAATAACAACAGTCATTGAAATGGTTCATGACTCGATGCAAGCAGTGTATCTTCGACGTGCTGCGTTTGGAGGTAATTATAAGTTATGACATCATTAAAATGGTGAATTGATATGTTTATTATACGTTATGACATTGTAATTTTTTTTATTGATTCAGTTGATTTCACAGGGGATTTCCATAATCTTCTAACCCCTTATGCACTTAAGGTGATTCATAAAAGATTTATCCACTCGGATGGTTGTAGGATTACGCATATTTTTGGCGATAGATATGAAGTGACTAAGTATTCAACAACCGAATATGTACAATTAGACCGTGGTATTTGTAGTTGCGGTAAATGGCAAAAATGCGGTATACCTTGTGAGCATGCTATAGCTTCACTACATAGACTCGAATTGGCAGAAATCCATCAAATGGTAAATTTAAAGTTAAGTACAGCGGTGTATCAAAATGCATATCAAACTGAGACGGTCAATCATATTCCAACCCTTAGGCATTGGGAAAAACCAGTCGAAAGTGTTGTGGTCTTACCTCCACGCCAATTCAATTGAACTTTATTGTATGGATCACAACGAATATTAGTTTGTATTCAGTTCTATGTTAACCGTACTTGTAATGGTTTGTTGGCATTCTTTACTTTTGAATAAAAAATGTTTACCTTTAAATAAATAATTGTATTCTCATAATTGTAATATGTATGCATGACAACGACTAGACAAAAAACTATGCGAACTGACAAACGCAGTAACGCGGACTAACAAAAACCTCTACGGACTGACAACAACTATCTACGGAGTGGAAGGGAGTATATATAGTCATGGATGGTCGTCGGTTTTTCGTATAGAGTTATAATTTTTTTTTAAGTTTAAAATGACTTCTTCTTCATCTTTGTATATTTGCTCGTGCAACGAAGTTGATTGTTTCTATTGTGATCCGATCGACCCTTTTCTTGCACCATCACCAAATTTAAGAGAGCCATATATGAGGGAGGATACTTTGCAACAACTATAATGGGCTGAAGAACAACAAAAAAAGATAAAGACTCGTCTCGGGCTCTCACTGAACGTCGTGACCTCATTGAGGCGGAGTGCAAAGATGTTGAGGAAAGGATGAGGATTACAAAAAAAAAATCAAAGATCATGAGGAATGGATAAAAAAAACTAAGAATAATCTCAAACTGTCTGAAAAATGGCTTGCTGACAAGGATGCAGAAATGATAGAACTTGGTAGGCAAAAGGACCGTATGGAAGATAAAATAAGAATAAGGGACGACTACATAACAATGGAGAAAGAAAATTATCCTTTACAATTCCCTTAAGTTAATTACCGTTGTTGTACGTTTACTATATGTTTCTAGTTTGTTGAATGTATTAACTTCGAGTATTAGTTATTATTCTACTAGTAATTATGCAGTAATATAATCATAATATTACTCATCATCTTTAAAATAAACACACCAGCTCAAAGTAGACAAATTAATGTCCTCTAAAACAAAACATAATTAATTATAAATACAATATCAATCATTCAAATCAAACGTTGAACAATAGTCTTCTCTCTGCGTCCCACTTGTCCAATGTGTCTCTTGTGTCCCGTGCGTCTCTAGCGTCTCCTGAGTCCCTTCTGTCCCTTTCCCTTTTCCTTTTGTGTTACTACCTGATGTCGTACTAGTTTTTCTAGCCTTTTTTTTGTTTCTTTGGGACCAATGTCGGACAAGTCGCTGCATTATGTGTTGTACTATCACATTTACTACACCTTCTTATTATAGGTTCCTCACCTTGTGACGGAATACGATTTCTGTTTCTCGGTCTACCAGCTTGACGTGTATCCATTATCGGGGGTTTCACAACCATCATGTCAGCAGGAATCTCCCAATCACATGGTTCTGGAAGGGGGTAAACCGGCTCCTCATACATACTTTGGTATGTTTCCATTTTGTAAGCATCTATAGCCAGATGTCCGAAGTTAGTTTTTTTCAAGTGCTTCAAGACCATTATCACATGACCACAAGGCAACCCAGTTCCTTCCCAATATTTTCATGTACAAGTCTCTTGCCTCAGATCAACTATACCACCATGTTTGAGATCATGAACTTCATAAAGTGCATCTGAAACACCAGAAATGGACCATCCTGTCATACGCTCTTCATTTTTACTAACTACTTTTTCAGCCCACTCGGTTAGCACTGTTGAACGTTTCCCTATAAAGAAGATATATATAATTAACTAATTATTCGACCTAATTAAAGTCAAAATAAAATTCATACCTCCTTCGATGCGACGCTTGTAACATCATTCCTGTGAAAGACATCGGAAGAACTCAAGAAGGGGTATTATAGGCATCTTCCTTGCATCTACAGATAAAGCATTCATGGACTTAACACTGTTCGAGGTCATGTAATCGTAATGTTTCGACGGCGAATATGCTCTAGTCCATTTAGCACGGGGAATTTCACTTAGATATGCTGCTACTTGCGGCCTAGTATAACTAAATCTGTACCACAATTTTTCAAAAACATTTCTTTTGTAAGCTTTCACAAGCCTCCAAAACAACACTTTTGTTTTATCATTTTTCCCAAACTTGTGTACTATGTTTCCTAGTATATGAAAAGCACACAAGCCATGATGAGCATGTGGAAAAACATTTTCAATACTAACGCGAATTGCATCGGCCCTATCAGTTACAAAAGTCAATTCTTGACAATCACCAACACATTCAAACAACTTTTCAAGAAACCATGTCCACGTAAGACCACTCTCTTTTTTGCATATTCCGTGCGCAAGGGGCAGTATCTGGTTGTTCCCATCCATAGCTACTGCATGCAATATGGTTCCCTTAAAAGCACCCTTCAAATGGGCACCATCCATAATTATAACTTTACGACAAAAACTTTTGAACGCTCGTATCTGCAATATATAAAAATGGAACACATAAACACTCTATAATTTGTTTACAAAAATTATATATTAAATAACAACAAGCTTTTTGTATTTACCGTGCTCCCAATGGCATAAAAACAACACTCGAAACAATCTTCAGAATCTGTTTGAATATACGCAACTATACCGGGATTATGCCTCTTCAAATTGTGAAAATAAATATGAAGTTTGGCAAAACATTCTTCACAGGATCCCAACAACAGTTCCATAGCATATTGTGTTGCACGCCAAGCTTGTTTGTAATCTACGTTGATTTCCAGCAAAGCATTCAAATCCCTTGATATTTCATTAGGCCTCCAAACCTTGGAACGAGTTTTTCCCATAATTTCATGCAATATTGTACCCATGACTTTTTTTATTAGCATGCTTATGATTAGGGTGTATCTGTAATGACGAACATGTGTGCACGTTGTTGAAAGTCTTGATTTCAAATTCATCAGTGGGATCAAGGCGTTTTGCATACAAACGCCAACTATAGTTCTCAATTTCACAATATACCTCATAATGATTTTTGTTAGAATGTTTGGTCTTAAATTGAAACTTTTCTCTTGTTGCTTTAAGACTCAAAGAAAAAAATTAGTTGTTGTTTGTTGTCATATGTTTGACGAACAAACATATCATCATTTGGACCTAAACTGTGAAATGGTATGGGTTCAACAATAGGATAAGGACAATCAGGTATGGGAGGCATACCGTAAAATATGTCTGAAGCTTTTTTCCCGTGTGTGAACTCATCTTCTGACCATCCTTCGTTTGACTCTTCACCGTCTGAGAAAGTTTTGTCAGTCAGTCTTCCAAACTCATATAAATTTTTTTCTTCAACCGTATTCAGTGCCACAGTTTCTTCTTCTGGACAATCTTCAACATTATCTGATATAATGTTTTCAACATTGTATGGTACAACTTTCTCAGCCGCTTCTGCCTGTTCGACCAATCCCTAAAACACCTCTAAATACAAATGCACAATCTCCTTCGTTTCAGAAATTACATTTTCTGAGTCGATGAACATCTGCTTCATCTAAAATATTCATCACATACCCATGAACCGGGTGTTGAAATGACAATGATATATTAATATTGAACACCTTAACCTTACTTTGACTAAATCAAACAATATTCTACAATCAAAATTAGGCGGAAGCAGTAAACCCAAGTTGTTTAACTTTGGTCTAACGTAGGTGTTAATCCCATTACTTATCTGCCAAAAACCTCCAGTACATAAAATAACAAAACTCATATTTGGTTTAGAAAATCAAATGAAAACTAACTAATCTATCGACCAAAATGAAACAAACATATGAAAAAGAAACTTTTGTATCAAAAAACTCTTCAAAATCCGCTCCAACCACCCATTCTGCAGAGGCATTACTCTCTCCGCGGAGCTCCGCGTCGACCTTTCCGCGGACTGAGTTATGACTTCCAAACTGCTTCCTCCGCGGAAGCATTACTCTCTCCGCGGAGCTCCGCGTCGACCTCTCCGCGGGGTATTTACGAGATCCAATCAGCTCTCTCCGCGGAGCTTATATTGAATCCGTAGAGACCCATTCCGTGGAGCATGATTAAAAAGGCTAGCAACCTATTTTTCGACCACTTCGCAGAGATGACATCATTCCGCGGAGGGTCCTCCGCGGAATGCATGTCTATAGCTGGAGTTTTTTTTTGTGTCTAAATTTTTAAATTTCCCCCCTTTTTTGTCTACATCCGGTATTTTCTCTTTTATTTTCCCCTGATTGGTGAAGATCAGTGCCTAATTGTTGAAGGATCAACTCCGTTTATTACTAAAAAACTGGGAAACCTTTTTAATGGATCGGCCCTCGTATAAATAAAAGCAATCGAGCATCGTTGACCCTTCCATCAAAATACCTCGACAATTTATAGGTTTAGATCCACAGATCTTTCATGGCTTCTCGAAAATCATCATGGCTTCTTGACCAACTTTCGAAGCTCTGCCCAATTACCAGATCCACAGATCTCTCCATGCTTAAAGAAAGATTCGAACCCACCAAGAACAACCCTAAATGAGTCTTCGATCTACCTACGATTGATATCTTCATTTCAACTACAGATGCTGAAAGAACCACCTCTCGTCACTTCAAATACCATCCTTTCAATTTTAGCAGTTGGTTAACCAGTTGATAAGGTTGTCTGTTTCGAGCATGCGATTGCATTTTCCGACGAATTGTGCTTTACGGTTTTAGCCCACCTCGTGCCACTGGACATCATGGATGGTTCAGTGGGAAGATGATCAAATTTTCATTGAGAAAAATGAAGAAGAAAAATCCGATGATGATACCGAGATGATCTTGCCGATTGTAGATGATTAGAACAACAACGAAGAAGATGATGAACTCAAACAGACCTTGATTTCAAAACGCTTTGGAGATTCCACCTACTTGATCGACTGGATTGTTGTTGTTGAATTTGGAGGAAGATTGATTCATGAATTACAAGGAAAAGGCAACCATGGGAGACCTTCAGGGTCTCTTGCAGTCACGAACTCGGAAATCAAGCAACCATTGAAGAAGCAAATAAGGTTGTGACCTGTTTCTATGAAGATAAAATGGAATGGGGGTAAACAGGTTAAGTGTGTGTATGTGTGTGTGAGAGAGAGAGAGGGGTTTAATATAAAATAATTATTTTTTTTAGTAAGACAAAACTTCATAAATGGTCTTCCTTCACTTAACGGCCAAAAAGCTAACGGAGTTAGCGAAAAAATATATTTATTAAAAGTTTTGAAACCATAGGGACATTCTATGAGGTTTTTTAAGATTAGAGACTAACTTCAGATTTCCAGAAATCACAGGGACCATTTTTGAAGTAATGGTATTTGGTAAGATTAATAATGGGGTTAACTAAAAAGACATTCCATTTTACCATATAGACACCTTTAATTTTGAAATATTTTTATTGGTTTAAATTACATTGTTTTTGAAAAAATTGATTATAAATAGTTAACGTAGAATTCATATAGCCACGAGTATTTGTGTTATCGACGATAG
The DNA here is from genome assembly GCF_051521515.1 of Lactuca serriola. Taxonomy (NCBI): domain Eukaryota; kingdom Viridiplantae; phylum Streptophyta; class Magnoliopsida; order Asterales; family Asteraceae; genus Lactuca; species Lactuca serriola. The sequence goes on along the minus strand of NC_136411.1, from coordinate 174,566,401 downwards.
ATTTTCCTTTCCAACGGATATATTTAAGATACAATTTTCTGGGGGAACCAAAGGTCTTTTTATTTTGGCTTTTGAAATTCCCCTTCAACACGCGTAGTCAGCCTATAAATACTACATAGTTCCTTCGTCTGGAATTACTACTGCTCCTTTCTTCTCTGTTTTGTTGTAGAAAATAAACCGTCGTTAATCCAAGACATATACTGAAGATCAAAAATCTGTAGTAAGCAAGGTATGCAATTTATTTATTTTATGACTTGATCTTAAACTGGACAAAGGCAATCTATTTAATGTTCTTTCACAGATTGCTGTTTATGATTAACAAAATTAGCTCTTGGGTTTGAGAACTTGATACCATTTATTTAAAGATTGATACATGCATTATTATATTGAGTTTGCAGATACTAACAAAGTTTCTTGGAAGGCATGGCTCTATGCAATCCGTTTCTCATGACTTTTTATCATGGAGATAATATTGAATTTGTGAATGGAGCAGTGAAGGGTGACGATTCAACTTCAAGTTTTACGATTCCAGTATTCCATAAAACACAGTATAAAGAATTTGTTGAACTGATTTACAAACACTCTGAGATTGACAGCCGGATATGTACGTTGAAAATCACCATGCATTTTAAACAATGTGGGAAACATAAGACTCAGCCTATTATGAATGATGAGACTCTAGAGTCTTTGTATTCCTTAGCCAAGAAAGATCCATGTTTTTGCGCTGAAGTTCACGTTGAGAAGGTAGCTATTCCTTTCGATGAAGTGATGGATACATGGTCTTACCATGAACTCTGTAGTTTTTATTTTTAGAACGTTCCAAGATTATGCGTTGAAATATTGGAATGTGTTGACTTTGTTTTTGAAGATGATTGATGCCTGAAATGTGTACCTTCGTTATTTCTTGAATGTTTGTAGTAGTTCTGTATTACTTAATTATTTACAATCAAATATTTGCAATCACAAAGAAATATCATATTTTGGAACTGGCAACACAATAAGGTGGACCTCTTCAAAGCAAAGACCGATGGCCAATATACATAAATTATTACAACACGTAAATATGTAAATGTCTTTCACATTTGGTCGCATTCTACAGTTAAGTGTTTCTAAAAAAAATAATAGATAAAAAGAAAAGAAAAAAGAAACACCCCATCACATCCTCTTATCTTTTTTTTTTTTTTTTTACTATTTTACTTTCCTCTTGCTATAAGGGTTGCTTTTGCGAGGAGGTTAGGCGAGTCACGATTCCCTAGCGAGGGCCAGTCCTTCGGGCCTAAGAAAAAAATAGTTAGCATTTTTCATTTTTCATTACTCAAAGAAAACATTTGTTTTCATTAAGTATTTTGTGTTGAAGAGTTAAAGTTGTATAAGCACTCATTCGTTTTCATTGTGTGTTTTGTGTGAAGAGTTGTAAATGCTAATTGGTTGGGAATAGGCTTTCGATGACGCGACAACAAATTTTCTTAAAATAAACATATGTTGCTGTAAGGGTTATAAGATCAGCGTCGGAAAAAACACACATTAATTTGCTAGGTAAAAAGCCACACATGCCAAATGTTTGTGTGTTGGCTTTGTGTACCATCTGCTTATCCAAAATACACCAAAGCAATATAAGTCACGTAAATAGCTTTATCCAACGTCCACTACAAAAATAACAAATATTAGTGGCGACACCTCCACGCTATTGTTCTCTGGTCACTATCGTATTTAGGGGTGTTTGTTTGGATGGATCGGTTCGATCCGATCCAATTAAATAAATCCAAATTGATTTCGGTTTTCAAAATATGGATCCGAATTGTCCAAACTAAATTCAAATCCGATTCGATCTAATCCAATTACAATTCGGTTGAATCGGTTTTTATAATTTGGTTTTCAAATGATATATAATTATAATATTATCCAATTTTTATAGAAGAAGCAAAAACAATTTATTTAGTTGTAATTTCTAATTTATAAACTGCTACTAAGATGATATATCATAATTTAATATTTAATAAATAAAACACTTTTGAGAGAAAATGCATATTAATTTCTTTTATTAGGTGAAACCTTTCGAACTTTTTTGAAAAAAAAAATAATTTATATAATTAATAAATAATTATAGATATATTAAAAATAAATAAATAATAAATTGTTATTCGGTTATTTTGGACTATTCGGTTCTTATTTTATAAACCAAAACCAATCCAAAATCCAAAATAATAATTCGGTTTTTGTGAAATCCAATCCAGAAATCCGAATATCCAAACCAAATAGTCAAATCCAAATTGTCCAGTTGGATAATTCGGTTTTATCCAAATGATGAACAACCCTAATCGTATTGATGTTAAAGCATTGTTGCCACTAAAGGCGTCGCCATTAATTGTATTTTCTATTTTTCTTTTTTTAGTATTTAACATTAAATTAGAAATGTATTTTCTATTTTTCTTTTTTAGTATTTAACATTAAATTAGAAAAAAAAAGTGTAGAAAGTATAAAAAATGCTACATAACGAAAACTAGTTCGAAACATTAAAATTTAATAATATATACGGCATCCATTCTAAAATATTAATCTCAACATCCGGTCAAAAATACCCGTCTAAACATAGTGCAAGATATCCAAAATACTAGTCTAAAATACTAACCCAAACAAAATACTCACAAATCATAAAGTAGCTACTCGTCATCATCGCTTCCCTCGTTTCCTCCGGTTTCATTTCATGGTGGCAACAATCAAAACCATTCTTCAAGTATCGTACTACATTATGGGTCTTTTAGCATTGTCTGAAGAATGCCCAACTACAAAGAAAACAGCATAATCTTTTAAGTTCAACCAACAACTTGCGAAAATATAAGCACAATACAAAATATATTACCAACATATAATTATAGCATTCTACTTTACAAATTAAGGTCACGATGACTATAGTATTCTACTTTTTTTTTTTTTTTTTTTTTTTTTTTTTTTTACATTTCTTCATTATAGCATTGTACTTTCTAAATACACTTAAACATAGATCCTACACATATTGCATTTACATTATAACATTGTACTTTTGTTTTCATTATTTCGTTCTAACATTGTACTATAACTAATCTTACAAATATATAAGAAAAGTACAAAATATATTAACAACACATAATTATATCATTATACTTCAGAAATTAAGGTCATGATGATTATAGCATCCTACCTTTTTTTTCATTTTTCCATTATAGCATTGTATTTTCTAAATACACTTAAACGTACATCTTACACATATTTATACATTATAGTATTATACTTTTTTTTCATTTTCCATTATAGCATTGTAATATACTAGATTAACAATTATCAAACTACAAAAATACCAACATATCAAACTATAACCAAACTACGAAATACCAATATATCAAACTATAATCAAACTAGCAATTACCAACATATGAACCATTACCAAACTAACAATTACCAACATATCAAACTATAACCAATATATATATATATATATATATATATATATATATATATATATATATATATATATATATATGGGATTTTGAAATTAAATAGTCTTGTTACCCGTGATTTTGGTGGTGGTTGTGTCAATGGTTGTTTCTGATCGTAGATTGACACAAACATAGAAGGTTTATGACCAATTCCTTGATATGGCCACGTCGAGCACCTAAAATTTTTTCAAAACATTTTATGTCATCTACTCTTAGACCGCTCGCTTCAGAAGAAGCTTGAATATGTTGATTGATCTCTTGGAGTGAAGTATTATGTATTTTCAAAAAAAAAAATATTAACATCATTATATATATATATATATATATATATATATATATATATATATATATATCCTAATAAATGAAGATGATTTTGCCAAATGTCATCTTCTCATTAAATTTGCTACATGTAATTTTGTAAATTTTTTGATTAAATTTAAATCCACATATCATTTTGTGGTTTTTTTGAATTAAATCAATTAATATATCACATAATACTAAATTTATATATGTAAAGTATTAAATATATTTAGTGTGACAATAAATGCAAAGAATCTTAAAAAATATATAAGATATATTAAAATACATTTAATATGATAATAAATTTAATGAATATGACAAAACAATCATTGATATTATGGATGATCTTCTTAATAGTGATTCTATTTATTCATTAGTTGAATATGTCTATTTATTTTGAAATTTTATTTTAAAAAATTCTTAATATTTAAACTTTGATATATTTTTTTAATCAACCTGTGTAATACACGGGTTTCACACCTAGTGTGTGTGTGTGTGTGTGTGTATATATATATATATATATATATATATATATATATATATATATATATATATATGAAATTATAAATTAACGAGTTACATATTGCTACTCAAGTATTGGGCTACTAAATACCCCTTGACATATGGTATTAGCCTTGCGAAATGCTTCGAGTCTTGTGATGTCCTATTTACCATTAAATATTAGATTAATTATACTTTAAATAAACAATTAAATATATTATAACTTACTTCTTTGAAACAAGCATTGTTATACAAGTACAACCCCACACTATTTACAATTTGTTGTTGTGCATGGACTCCTTTGTTTGCCGTTAAATGCTTTATAAATTCTGGCATTTGGAAATGTTCAACTGTTTGCTCCCAATTTTCACGTGATATACCCTCGGCGTGGGCTAGTGCCCATAGGATATATGCAAGCCCTCTAACACTCTCAAAATAACTATGCGCTTTATTTTCTGGTCTCTATACCGTTTTTGTAGAGACGCATCAATGCTTCGTGACAACTGAGCATGCTGGGGATCTAAGTTAACCATATCCAAATTAAACTATCTATACAAATACAAAAAGTTTAGTTAATTAAATTCTAATAAAAAATAAACTTAAAATATTATCATATAAATAGTTTACCTTCAGATACATGATTGTGACATTCCTTAAAGTGGTGGAAACATTGTCCCAACCATATACGCTAAAAGGGATGTTTTGCCACATATATTTTCCAATCTCATGGGTAAAAATATCGGTGCGTGTACTGATTGGGGAAAATATGAGCTACGTGTCGAAATCCAAATCCACATGCTTTCACTTATTTTTCCGTAACAGCTTTGAGAGTTGGATTTTTTGGGACAATCCTATTCTGTTTTTTGGTAGCTTAGTTGAAAAATATAATTAAAAATACTAGTCATGATAGTTTGTAATAAATGAATAGATACACTGAAAGGGATGTTTTTCCACATATATTGTCCAATCTTATGGGTAAACACATCGCCACGTGTCCCGATAGGGGAAAATGTGAGCTCTGTGTCGAAATCCAAATCCACATGCTTTCCTTTGTTTTTTCGTAACAACTTTGAGAGTTGGATGTTTTTGGATAATCCTTTTTTTTTTGGTAGCTCAGTTGAAAATTATAATTAAAAATATCAGTCATGACAGTTTGTAATAAATGAATTAAAATAGCTAATAAATATATATCATAATAAGACTTACCACCCTCTTTGTGTTGTTCACAACCAAAGCCTACTGGAGGTGGTGGATCCTCGACTCCATCACCTCCATGTAGGGATGAAATTTAGAACCGGAAAACCGGACCAGAACCGGAACCGTTAGAACAGGAATATATAGAACCGGTTTCGGTTCTAGGTTTAAAAATTGTCTTTATCCGGATTCCGGGTAATTCGGATTTGGGTCCATCGGGTCCGGGTAAACTGGGTCTAAAAACCGGAAGCGGTGAACCGGAACCACTTTTAGGCCCGAAACTGGTTTTTGTGAAATGTTTAAAAGATGCATATCTCATTCGTTTGAATTCCGATTGACATGAGGTTTTTTCCAACATGTAGTTTAGAGTTTGTACATGATTTTAGATTATAAATTTGCCATTTTTAGTGTTATATTCATTGACTTACAGTCCCCCAAAGTCGAGATATCAAAGCTGGAAGTTTTTAGTTTTTCAGTTTTTTTGTATTCGGTGAAAGTTTTAAAACATGCATATCTCTTTTGTTTGAAGTCGAATTGATATGTGGTTTTTTCCAACTTGTAGTTTACATTTTGTAAATGATTTTAGACTAGAATTTTGTCATTTTTTGGTTTAATATTCATTGATTTACAGTCCTCCGAAGTCGGGATATCAAAACTGAAAAATTTTAGTTTTTCAGCTATTTGTTTTTGTACTTTGTATTCTGTGAAAATATTAACACAAGCATATCTCGTTGGTGTAAAGTCGGATTGACATGCGGTTTTTTCCAGAGTGTATTTTAGAGTTTGAACATGATTTTATACTATACTTTTGTTAATTTTGGTTTCATATTCAATGAGTAACAGTCCCCCAAAGTCGGGATATCAATATAAAAAATTTCAATGTTCAACCCATTAAGTAGTAAGTAATTACCAAAAAAATCTAGGTTTTCCGGTTCTAAACCCACTTTATCCGGTTCCAACCTACCCACTTTGATGTTTCCGGGTTTTCCGGTTCTAGACCCACTTTACCCGGTATCGTACCCGGAACCGAACCAGAACCGGTTCCTATATACCGGTCCGGTTTCCGATTCTAAAAAATCTCGTTAACCGGTTCCGGGTTTTCCGGGTCCGGATCCATCCGGTCCGGGTTTATACCCACTTTCATCCCTACCTCCATGTCCTAAGTCGAACACATTGTAAAAAAGTATCATCCAACTTAACCATATATAGTCTGCAAAATTATAAGATGTACAATATAGAAACACAATATAAATAAAATTTAGCCCGCAAAATTATAATATATACAATATAAAAACACAATTTGAATAAAAGTTAAAATTTGAATTTGGAATTTAAATGAAGTTTCTACAACAAAAAACATACACATGTAAGTTTTCCGTTACATATGATTTTTTTAATCAGATTCTCCCCCATATACTTCAATGTCTTCTTCAATACCCTAATTAGAATCATCACCATAATAATTAGTCTCTTCCTTGGAAATATTAGCGACTCTACCCGTTAGTGGAGGTACTTCAATCTCGTCCTCATCATCATAATCAACATTATTTTGAGTTACATCGACAATGTCTTGAAATTATTGTGAGAAGTTGACAAAAAGTCTAGCATTGGATGAAGAGTTGTTTTGAACTTAATCCACATTGTCAACATTTCCGATGTCCACATTGCCGATATTTTGGACAGAGTCACTATAAGCATTTTGGACATGAGCATTGTTGGATGGTAGATCCCAAATACATTGATGATTAACATGCTCGATGACACATTGTTTTGGTTTCTTCGAGATGGCTCGCGGATGTAGAGCACTTGTTTGGGTTGCGAAGCATATATGAGTTGATCACCTTGGTACGCTTTGCATTCTGTGTTGATACTTGTGAAATCATCATCAAGAATATCTCCCGTATCAAACCACTTCCACTGAAATATTATAGTCGGATAATCATATGGATATTGCACCTCTAGAATCTCTTTTAAATAGCCATAATATTTCTCTCCATTCTTACCCACCACGAGAACCCCAAAATTCTGCATTGTGCATCACGACTAAGTACATAAACTTAACACCATTGACTATGCACATAATGTAAGTATAAACATTCATTTGTGAACCCATTGAAAGGGATGACAACTCTTTGTGGAATTTTGGAGAGTTTTCTTTTTTCTATCTGAAAAAGTTATTAAACATAAATTAGTGTGTTATGTATTCCTGATTCGTTATATTGATCAATCATATTTGTTTGTTAATTAGTATTACCTTTTCATGAAACCAATTAGGAAATTCGGTCTTTTCATTACTTTCAGGATGTTCAATTTTGAATTTTCTATGTTTATGACATATATATATATATATATATATATATATATATATATATATATATATATATATATATATATATAATGAATGAAAAAAGGTAACATTAGATAACGAAAGATACAGATAAGAACACTTACTTGATGTATTGTTTCACGTCTTCATAAATATTCAATATAAACCATTATGTATTACGTTTTTCCCTTAAATCAAGATGTTTGATTTGCGTTGCGTTTGCCAGTTGACACTTAGACTCAAACATCTAAAATTTTGTTTTTTCAACAACATCATTGGATTAAGTCTCCACATCTCGAAGGTACATCAAAAAAAAAATGATAAAGCTTCTTTGACAACATAACCTTCAGCTATATAACCATCTGACCTCACCTTATTTTTGACATAGTTTTTTAGTTTTTTCATATACCACTTTCTTACTGATGTTGGATCCAAACCCATATGGAAATTTAACATCTCTTATAAATTGACAAAATATTTTGCGGTTGGGTTTCTTGAATGAGTATCTTGTCGATGGATTATTAACTTGTTACCTTTTTTTGCAACCAATCATTACACATGATATTCAAATTTCTCAAGTAATCTTGTGCATTTGTTGTGGCTTTACTCTTGTCATTCATCATAGAAGTACTCAAAACACTCTCACCTACATTTTTCTCGACATACGTCAAATCTATGTTGTGCTTCAGCTGTAGAGAAGACCAATACTCTAGTTTGAAAAATATGCTACGTTTCGACTAGTTCATCTTGAATCCTTTTCGGCCTATCATTTCACTGACAATCCTAGGATGTTTACCGAGTGGACGAAGTACTAGACGACCTAGCCTCTCTTATATGGCTTCATTAGTAAAGTGTATCGGAGCAGGTCTTGTATCGTGTTGCTCGTTAAATTCCAAACTCGTCCTTAATGGATCATTGGCATCTAAGAACCGAAGATGACCGACATATACGACTTTATTTGTTAAGCGGTACGAGGACGTGTCTTCATTGCATGCCGGACATTCTTTGTACCCCTACCTACTCCACCTGATAAACTACTACAATTTGGAAAGTCGTTTATTGTTCATAACAACATAACTTTCATCGTGAAGAATGTGTTTGTTGTTTTGTCCTTAATACGTACGCCTGAATGCCACAAAAACTTTATCTCTTCTACTAACATCCTAAGGAAAAAATCCATGTCCTTTTTAGGTAATTTAGGGTCGTGAATCAACAAGGCCAACATGAATGATGACTATTTCATACAAAGACATAGTGGTAGATTGTATGTGGTGAGTACCGCATCAGCTGTAAGACCTAGGCATATGTTTCAAGGTTTAATCGAAAAGTCAGCGTAATCTACGTTAATATTTTTTTTTTCAAATAGTCTCCATCCATGGGATGACGCATCACACCCTCTTCTGATCGTCTGTTACTATAATGTAACGCCCATAGATTCGGACTAGACAAATAAGCGTTATAATGACTTTCGAATAGAAGATTATTTAGGATAAATAATCTTAATTAAAGTTATAGTGTATATGAAAAGGATTCCATACATATAAAGAACTATGAAATCTGACTTCGTATGAAGAAGTTATGCTTCTTCGAAGTTTCACGATTAAATTGACACGACTCTCGTATCGTAAAAAGTGAAATTTTGAAAATTACTGTTTAGCCTAAGTGATCTAAATGAAAGTCATAGTAGTCGTAAAACCAAGAGTGTGCATATATAGAAATCCCAAATCTGACTTGATATGAGTAAGGTATGATTTTCGAAGTTTCAGCGCAACTGTGTTAACACATAAATCGAATTTTAGATCGATCGATTTTTAGTGGAATCAATCTAAATGAGAATTGAAGATCTCTTAATAAGGAGTCCAGCGATATAAAGATATTCAAAAAACAGAGTCCGTATGTAAAATTTATGAATTTTACACGATCGTTAACAATCTAATCTTTCTAGACTATTAAATTTAAAATCGGCTAAGAATTAGCCAACATAGTCTAAATGAAAGTTGTAGTATTCAGAAATACATGTGTGGATATACAGAATGTTGTAAACGGGCTACGTATGGCCGATATATGAATTTTTGAAGTTCCAACTCATACTTATGCCCCTGCCATGTTGCTCTAGCCATCGTATGCCATGTGTCAGCGTCTGAGAGGGCCGACCAGGCTAGGGCACAACACGCATAATGAAAAACCAGCCTATAAATACTTCAAGCCTCTCATTTGATTTCCACACCAACCCAAACATCCTCACTCAAGTTTCTCTCAACCTTAGCCCCCATTTTACCTTAGTTTTAAGTAACTGGCGAAGACCTGAGCTCCCTGAGAGCCCGACAACTAGTAGCTTTCAGGTCGGAGTTTTTACAGCACATTTTCCGAACTTTTGTCAGGAAAATCTATGTAAGTTAAGTTGCACTTATATTGCTTTCAATGTAACTTATATCTATAGTCATAATCGTTATTATGATCCTATAAATAAGATTTATCAGTAATTCCAAGTTATTATATTAATTGATCTACTTATGGGATGATATCTAGGCTGGATTTAGTGAGGTGTTTAAAGTGGGATTTCCAAACAGTATGCTCTATATACCAAAATGACCCTACTTCCGATATGATCCTACCAGGTTGCTCCATACTTGATAAATCTTGATGTAGACATTGGGATTATTGAGGAATCTAGACTATCATTAATTTCCAGAAATATAAGACTAAGACTTAGTGATATTTGTACCTAGGTCACGTCAGATGAAAATATAAAGTTGTAAGGCGAAATTCTGCCCAAATTCTGAGGCATCCACGTTTCTCAAGTGAGTGTATAGCCCCTTTCATGAACATAATTTTAATAAGAGTTTTATTTAAAGTCTTAAATATCTATAGAAGAGTTTATATGTGAGCTATATGCTTATTTCATGGAATATGTGTTAAAAACATATTTAGCGATATACGATATGCGAACCAGATATGGTTCTATATGTGATAAGATATATATCTAATATTTCATGATAATAATAATATAAGTATCATTAGAGAGAATGATTAAGGTTTATTAATACCTAAATACTCTGCGTTAATTATACACCAAAGTATGATAGTGTTGCCTAAGGAGAGTTGGTACTAAGAGTTGAGCATTGTAGTCTTACTGAGAGATAATATAAGACATGCAAAGGAGGACAAAGTTTAATTAACATGGATACTAGGTAGCATCTTCTTATAAGTACGTGTGAGACATTAACAGGGTGCAGAACTTTGACATTCTTGATCCGAGAGTATGGATTAGATTAGTCATTCCTGATTTGAGAGTATGAATTAGATTCGGTCATTCATTCTTGATCCGAGAGTATAGATTAGATTTAGTCATTCATTCATGATTCGAGAGTATAGATTAGATTTAGTCATTCATTCATGATTCGAGAGTATGGATTAGATATAGTCAATTATTATCGGTCCAAGAGTATGGATCGGCTATAGTTATTCATTCCTGGTCGAAGAGTACGGATTAGAATCATTTATTACTGATCCGAGAGTATGGATTAGGTATAGTTATTCATTGCTGATATGAGAGTATGGATTAGATATACTCATTTACTACCAATCCAAGAGTATGGATCAGGTATAGTTATCCATTCGTAATCCAAGATGTATGGATTAGGTATAGTCATTTATTCTTGATCCGAGAGTATGGATTAGGTAAAGTTATTCATTTTTGCATCAGAGAGTGTGGATTAGGTCATTATAAAGGATCAATATATGAGGATCGATGGGATGGGGTGGGTTAATTATATGAGATGTATTTGTGTTAATGATCTTGCATATTTTAAGATATATATATATATATATATATATATATATATATATATATATATATATATATTATTTAAACATTGTCATATTGAAAACCCTATGTACTTACCAGATTTTCCAACCTGACCCACTTAATTTCTTTGTATCAGAGGTAGCGGTACAAAGGTACATGAATAATGAGAGATTTAAGGAGATATAGACTGTTAGTCTAAGATACTGTAAGGCTTGTTTATGCTTATGTTTTGTATTAGTTATGACATCCCATGTTTTAATAAATCACTGGAAAATATTTCTGCAAAAATACTTTTTATGGGACAAATTCTGCATTTATAAGTAAACTCTATTTTAAATAACCATAAATAACAAGTTTAAATGGCCGTAAAAATGGGGATGTCACAGTTGATATCAAAGCATTAGTTTAAGAGAACTAGGAATTTAGAGGAATTATAGACTTAAAATTAGAATGCTAAGCGATGATCGTGAGATGTGTGTCTATTATATTTTAGATAGTATAACTGAATTGACACAATCACTAGCTTAGCTTAGGATAAGATGCCTAATTTGCTCTTGTGTGATAAATGATTTGTATTATAGCATACCTTAGGTTACGTATCTAAATTGCTATTACATGATTAGATTTAAGGTTTGTTACCAACCTTGATTATGAAATTTTATGTGTTCATATTTCTAAACGTTTAATTATGGTATTAGAACCGACATGTAACTTTTTGGAGTGATAAGGAGAATTATGCGTCTAAACCTTCCTTATTTATATTCTCCTCTCAGTACACTGACCGAATGCTTTGGTGCATAGAACATAACGACGGGGAAATGTAGTGGATTGGGAAAGATAATGGAAATCGTCAGCCTGAGCCTTGTATGATTGAGCGTGCACCTGAGGTAGTGCCAGTATATGTACCCCTCACGGTAGCAGGAGTTCGAGCAATAATTCAGTCCATGTTAGCTGAATAAAGGGAGGAGACGAGACAACTAATCCAGGAGAATGGAAGAGAACCTACTACACCTTTTGTGCAATTTGAGCTAAATAAGGATCAGTCACAGGAAGGAAACTATAACCGAATCGTTATTCAAGTTGAACCCCGATTGGTTAGAGGAAACAATCCGGGCGGAGGGATTGAAAAAGATGGATGCAAGTACAAGGACGTCATGGCTTCCAAGCCGTCAAGTATTTCTGGGAGTCCCACACCGGTGGAAGTTATGGACTGGATCTACGAGATGGAGATTTTTGAGAGTTGTAACTGTAGCAACAGACCGAGGACTTATTATGAGTTTTTGTTAAAAATAGTGTGGTTTTGAAATTGGTTGGTAGAAATACAGTGGTTTTTATTTCTTTTGTAGAAATGAGTCTATTTGTTTGGGCCCCACAGGTTGATTCGTCCGTTTCTTATTTTAAAATTGAACAAACATTTGAATGTTACATTTTAGTCCTTTAACTTAAATCATTATTTTGTGTTAGCTTTTTTAACAAAAATTTTAGTTTTTACTCCTATTATTAAAAATATATAATTAGATTGTAAAGTCTTAAAATTTAAGACTAAAAATTTCTTTTAATAAAACATTACTTAAAGCAAAATCATCAAACCAAAACAGAATCAGAGTATTAATTTCCAAAACACATGTTCGTTTGTAACATCTCAAAAATACAGGCCAAAAAATTCATTTTTAAATACATCATTATAAAACCAACAGTGTAATAAAACATTTGTAATATCATGTCATGTCAAAACCAAAGTACAAATAAGCAAACATGTTATCATAAAACAATATCAGAGTGTAATCCCAAAGATCTCATGTGCGGAAAACCATAGTGTGATGCGCTGCGATCAAGCCGACTCCTTTCCTTTAAACACGAAGTACCTGAAACCAAAACTAAAAACTATAAGCACGAAGCTTAGTGAGTTCCCCCATCATACCACATAACATACAATCACATACATACATATTGTCAGGCAATTCTGGGGTGCCCGACCTACCCGGTACGGCCATTCTGGGGTGCCGACCTATTCGTGTCAAGCCGTTATGGGGTGCTGACTACCCATGTCAAGCCATTCTGGGGTGCTGACTACCCATCGGTCCTAACAATCGATCCTCATGGACTATTTCACCCCCTACTGTTGCTATCACATATATCATAACATAATATATTATCAGACATATATGGGGTGTCCGATCTACCCTTCAGTCCTAACGACTGTACTTGGGGACTATTCCCCTCCTACTACCACTATCATATATAACATATCATGCCAGCATATAAACATATCATCACATACCGTCAGACATATCTGGGGTGTCTTACCTACCCTTCGGTCCTAACAACCGAACTCTACTACTATCATATATACATATCATGCCAGCATATAACATATAAGGTAGTAACAAACCTAAATGATATCACAAAGACAATCATCTAACATACAACTCCTACTAGTGGGCCGGCATTGTGGTCGTAGATCCACCACTACTGGAAGGTAACTCACCTCACACTGCTGAAGTCCCGAAGACACAATCCCACACTTGCTGAAGTCCCGCAGACTCGACCCCAGCTGCTGGCTGACAGATTCCCAAACTGTTAACACCAAAATAACACCCAATTAATAATTGGGTCCCAATACATAACCAATAGTACATTCTTTGGATAATTACTACATTACCCAAAGCTTGGCTTATTTAAGCCCAAGGCCCAATCCATAGGCCCAAATTCAATTAGGAATCAAAGCCCAACGCATGGCCCAATTTTCCAAATTGAGCCTAGGCCTATACATGGTCTCATTCTAAGGCCCAACATCATATACTCATTAAGGCCCAAACCTTGGCCCATCTATGGCCCAATTTTCCAAATTGGGCCCAAGCCCCTTACATGGGCCTTACCCTAGGCCCATTAAATTACTCTAGACCATTTGCTTGATCTTGGATAGTCCATTTAATAACCCAAATCATCAAGGCCCAATAGAAAGGCCCAACAATAAACCCAAGTGAAATTAGGGTTTCACATAAAATGATGATTAGGGTTAAGTTTCCTACTTAACCCATTAAGGGCTTAATCCATTAAGTCCATTATCGCTTATATTAGTGTTTGCCAAAGTTTATTATTTAATATCTCAAGTTATTAAATAATTCTTGTGTGTGACTCGAATAATTCTTAAAGTTAGGGTTTTAATGGCATTAGGGTTTTCTAATCCAAATATTAGCCCATTTATCAATTTTTTGGCCTTTTATGTCAATTAGGGCTTTATTGGGCCTATCAAGCCCACTAAAATATTATTAAGCCCGTTAGGGTTTTATTGGGTCCATTATAGTCCATTAAGCTTCATTGGGCCCATTAGAGCTCCTTTTAGCCCATTAGGGTTTCACTAAGCCCATTAGGGCTTCTTTGGGCCCATTAGGGTTTCTAGCACCCCAAACGAATCAATCATAAGAGGCAAAACGCACCGCCACCCGACACGGCGGGCGGTGGCGGCAGCCACCACCACACGGTGGTGGTTATGGTTTCTTTCTCATTATTCCATTTCCTTTTACAATTTACAATGAAATACTAAAGCGCACACACACACACACCCTAACTAATGCAAACACACATACATGGCGGTGTATGGTGGCAGCCACCACCTCATGGTGGTGGCAGTGGCAGCCCTAGACTTTTCGACCAAAATAGATCACACACAACACACCCACACTCTTTCCTTTCTTGCAAACAGGTCCAGCCACCCTCCTGGTGGCGGTTGCCGACGGTATAAGTACAAAACGGCGACAGTAGAAGATGGAGGTGGGACCGTTGTGGGTGTGGTGACGATATAGCCATCGGAGGACGTCATTGAAAGGAATAGTCGTGACATCCGGTGACAACATCATCTTCAACGGAAGCAGAATCGACCTACGATCCCATACCCAGTCTTCGACGGCTCTCCATCGGCTGCCCACGACGTCACCAACAACTGCTGTGTCGTCTAGATGGCAATGCAGCGGTGACAGTCGGCTGGAACTCGCCGGTCACTCTTGATCGAAACAACAAATAACGGTGGCAAGAAGTGGCGAAGCGAGTTGTAGCAGCAGCAGCGGACGGTCCCGTCGGTCGGGAAACGAGTTTGAAGGGGTGGCGGCAGCTGGTTGGTTAACAGCTCTCACCGACGGCAATGGCTTCGACTGGAGACGACGGGGATTTTGGCGGCCACAGAATCGGTGGAGATGGGTGGTGCGACGCCGAGGAGGGTGAAAGAGGGTGTACATGAAGTTGGCGACTGAACAAATGAGGCTAGGGTTAGGGTTACCGAGGGTGACGGGTTTATATACCCCGATCCCCATAACTTCTTTTCATCATTTCAAGTTTAGCCCCTCCATCCAGAAATCATTACAATATAAATCCTATATTTACCTTTTAAACCCTGCCCTTCAATTCTCTTTCAAAAGAGATCCAAAACTTACATTTTAGCCCTCCCTTCCATGATTCCTTACGAAATAACACCCCTAATTTACAGTATTACCCCTAATCCTCTAAAATCCTTTCAAATGAAGTCCCAAAAGTTAATATTTAGTCCCCACCCTCATTAATACTTACGAATTGGGTCCGAAACTTACTCTTTTAACCCTCAACTTCTAAAATGGTGACGATTAGCTCTTTGAGACCATCCTTTTATACATAATTATTTATTTTTGGGCTACGAGTCCTTCATTTATTTATTTATTTATTTAATAAATAAACGGGTGTTACATCGTTATCAGAGTAAAACATTCCCATGCTGTCTAATCTATGGTGTGTGCCATGCGATCACCCCGATCTCTTCCCTCCGCTACCGGAAGTACCTGAAACCAAAACTGAAAACCGTAAGCACGAAGCTTAGTGAGTTCCCCACCCTACCACATACCATGCATAACCACATACTACACATACTGGGCTACACCCGCTATCCCGGGCCTCGCCTGCTACAACGACCCCACCGCTCCAGGCCCTGCCTGGCTTCGAGCCCCGCTCGGATACAGATCTGTTTCACTTAGGCCTCGCCTGTCACAGGGCCTCGCTCGCTATCATATAATAGCACATAAACATATCACAACACATAAGCTAAACACATACTAACAGATCCTGCCCAAAGGCCTTGCCTATCCTGGGCCTCGCCCTTATCCTACTACTGATGAGTCATGGAACCCCGTCCATGCCCCTACTGATAGTGAGATACGGGCCCAACCCACACTCACTCTTTCCTAACTTGGGCCTTGCCCCTGATTGGTTGCTAATGAGATGTGGAACACCATCCACACTCTGCTATTAGTGAGATACGGAACCTCGCCCACACTCACCTCCCTACCAGGCACATACAAGTATCACACAGACAACAAGTATAAACTATCGCATAAACCATTCCTTGGGCACCCGCCCGCTATCACTGGACCTCGTCTTGAATATCATACTATCATACTCTGCCTAGGGCTAACCCCTGGGTCTTCTACTCATAGCTACATGGGTCGGCATTGTGGCCGTAGACCCATTCACACAAAGGGAAACTCACCTGCACTGGCTGAACTCGCTGACGATCCCACTAGCTGCTGACCGGCAACTCTCCGAACTCCTGCTCCACTAGCTCCCCGAGCTAACAATATAAATGCAACACTTAGTCTAACTGAACCCCGACAGTCAACCAAGTCAACTCTGGTCAAAGTCAAAGTCCTGGTCAAAGTCAACCTCCCAAGCCAACCCTACTCGCCGAGTCTGCCTACCGACTCGCCGAGTTCATAAGCTCAGAGTCCTTCCATTCGCGACTCGACTCGCCGATTCAGTCCATGACTCGCCGAGTCTACCGATTTCCGAGTCCTGACCTGTCCAACTCACCGAGTTTCCACTCGACTCACTGGTTTGAGTCTTAACTCGAAGGGTTTGGGGTTTCGCGACCTGACTCGCCAAGTCCAAGAACAGACTCGCCGAGTCCAAGACAACCTTCAATAGACTCGCCGAGTTGTTCTTCAAACTCGCCGAGTTCCTGCCCAACTTCATCCGACTCGACGAGTTGTTCATCCCACTCGTCGGGTTCCTCCTAATCTTCATGCTACTCGTCGAGTCCACTCAAAGGACTCGCGGAGTCCATTCAGATCTACATACATGCAGAGGACTTTTGACTCATGCATGGACTCCAAACTGTAGATCTACCCTTCCTAAGCCTATTCCTCACATAAAGTTGCAAAATTTACGTGTAGAGAAGGAGATCTAGGCTAAATACACCATAAACTAGTGTTTAAGGCAAGGAGGCTCCAAAATCAACTCAAGGGCAGATACTTTATGCTTCACAAGGCCACAATATGCCTAGATCCGAAGTAGCAACTTCAGATCTGGCTTCTAACTCAAATGGATAACTAATCATGGACAAAAAGCCCCAAAACTCACAACTATAGTAGATCTAAAGAAGGGAAACGACTTAATACCTTCAATACCTCATAAAGGTTCCCCAAACTTCAGATCTAAGGTCAATCCTTGAAGCTTCAATGATTCTCCTCTTTCTTCTTCCTTCAAATCACCCAAAAATGGCTTGGAAGCTTGAATGCACAACAATGGAGACTTAGGGTTCGTATTCTGTATAAGGGAGGCTCTAAGGAACCCTAATGGAGAGAATAAGGAGTTTAAATAGCGCCCAAAGTCCCGGATTTAGGGTTTTCCTCGTACAGACCAGACTCGCCGAGTCTCCTTGGCCGACTCACCGAGTCGGTCACTTACTCCTCGACCAGGATCCCGCTCGGACTCGCCGAGTTCCTCCTTGGACTCGTCGAGTCGTCCCTTAAGCTTAGGGTTTCCTTTCCTTTCTTGGCCTTCCTGACTTTGGGTGTTACATAAATTCTAATTAATATTTTGAATAACTTATAGGGTTAATATAGAACTTATAAATACCTATGAATAAATTTCAATATTTAATATATTACATTTATTTGATCGATTTTTTTTTACAATTAATAAATATATGAATATTTTTGTTATTTTTTGAAAACTCCGAAATATCTATTCATAATAGCATACTTGCAAAAGTCTGTTAAAAGTCATTTTCACTGTTCATGAAAACTCAAAGAAAGCAAATGGCTGAATTGTCTGATCAATTCATTTTTTGTATTATAAATTTATATTTTATTAATAGCTTTTTTCATCCATTTCAACATATTTAATTCTTCTCTTCTTCATTTCTTTATCCTTCCTTCATTTGAGGTACGTCTTTTGTTTTACGATTTATTGGTGTTGTTATATGTTGGTGTATTTATTAGTATGAGATCTAGATCGTCCGTTTATGAGTAATTTGTACTGGGGTGGTAATATTGTATATGAAAATGGTTTCGTAAAGGGTGATCATTCAACTTTGACCACTTCAAATGTTGTTAGGCGTAAACTGCAATATGAAGAATTTAAGGATTTAGTTTATTCACACGTTAGAGTCGAAAAAACAACATATAAGTTGAATATCTCATTATGTTACGAGTTCGGTGGAAAATCTAATATTTCACAAATCATAAGTGACTCAAGTCTAGATGTGATGTATTATTTGGCCGATAATGATGAAAATTACTAGGCACAAGTTATTATCGTAGTAGAAAAAATTTGCTCAAGAACAAATAATGCCTCCTAGTTTAACCAGTTATGTAGATCTTCTACGTAATTTTGAAGTGTTAGAGCCCAATCCCTCTGATGTAGCATTTCCGTTACCCAATGATGATAGATTTGAAGCAAAAAATGACTTTGGATTTGATGAAGCCAATTCACAATATAGTGAAGATACTAATACTGAGTTATTCAATAATGTTGGGGAAGATTCTGATGATGATGATGTTTGTGAAACTCGGGTTATGAGCTTTATGAATGATGTTGGAGATGTAGGCGACGATGATATAACCAATTTAGAAGACAACATTCATATAGATGTTTGGAAGGAACCAGAAAACAAAATAAGGTTAGGAATGCAATTTGAAAGTAAGGTACAAGTCAAGAAAGCAGTAACACTTTGGTCGATCAACCACAATAGAGAATTTAAAGTCTACGAAAGTAAAAGTAACTTATGGGTAGAAAAGTGTAAGACTCTAGGCGATGAAGGAGAAAGCTCAATTACTATGAACTAAACACCACGTTGTAATGTTGTACCACTTTCTCACGTTGATTATTGGTTAGAGTCAGATTAGAAGATTTAAGCAGATTACTCAAAACTCTCTGTTCATCAAGGTCGGAGACGTTCAAACCGTTTTCGTAATGAGATGGACATTCGCCACCCCGACGAACCTCGCAAATGTGGACTATGCCACCAACCTGGTCATAATCGAACAAATTATTCAAATTCTCAACCAAGATACAATGTCATGTGAAGTATGTATTTTTATTAATTTATGTTTAAATGTGTGCTTAATTTGTAATGTTGAAAAATGTTTATTTAGTAATGTAATGTCATATTTAAATGCTTTTGTAATTTCCTAACAATATAATATATTAAATATTGGTGTTTATTTGAAGGTGTTGAATAGATTTATTTAAAATATAATTTCCTAAAAATAATATATATGAACATATTTTTAAATAAAGTAATTAATGTATAATATATAATTTGAATAAAATAATTAATGTATAATATATAATAAGGTTAAAAGTAGAGTTTTTAAAAATAAAAGCTATATAAAAAACAATGATATAAGATAAAGGGACTAAAAATGTAAAATCTGAAATTTGATTAATACTAAAGTCGATAAACAAGGTGGGGTCCCAAGCAAAAAGAACTATTTTTACAAAGCAAAAAAATACTACTCTATTTCTACCAATCAATTTCAAAACCACCCTGTTTTTACCAAAAACTCAAAATATTATACCTTATTTTGTTTGGACCGTACAAAAATAATTATACACAATTCTAATAAAACTTAACTAGCAGTATTAAACAGCTTTGTGTATTACATGGCTAAAAGTGTGAGATATGATCATAGTTATTCGAGGCATGCCCACGTATTTGATCCAAAGGCCTTTGCCGGCAACCAGATGGTTGTTTTTTTTTTTAAGAGAAGCCTAAAAAAAATGATAAAAATTAATTAATCTAGGTTAAAATAAAGTAGAGTGTTAATAGGATAGAATGTATAAATAAAACCCTATGTTTTATTGACGATACAATTTTCTAGGGAACCAAAGCGTTTTAATTTTGGCTTTTAAAATTCCTCTTCAACAAGTGTAATCAGCCTATAAATACTTGCTTCTTCAGGACACATATCACGAACCAAAAGAAAAATCCTTCGTTTGCTTAAACACTCACTCCTCCTTTCTTCTCAAATATCCATGAAAAGTGAGGTATGCATTTTTCCCTTATCTATTTTATGACTTGATTTTCAAAATGAGCTTTGCAAATGTTTCAATGTATATTTACGAAAACAATCGTCTTTTTTTTGGTTTGTTCACCAATTGTTTCCATTAATTTAGATCAATAAACGTTTGAGATTGATCTTGTTAGTACTTATTTAAAAGATTTGTAGCATGCAATGTTGTTATTGAGTGTGCAGTTACGAGCAAGTTCATCAAAAGACATGACTCTAGATCATCCTTTTCATATGAATTTTTATTATGGAGGTAAAGTTAAATTTGTGAATGGAGCAATCAAGGGTGACAAAGCAACTTCAAGTTTTAAAGTTCCAGCTTTGCATGAAATGGGGTATGAAGAATTTGAAAAACTGATTTATGAACACTCTGGGATTGATGGACGTTTATTTACGTTGAAGAACACCTTGTATTTTCAATATGTGGTAAATCTAAGTCTTCGCCTATTATGAGTGAAGAGACTTTAAAGCTGATGTTTTTTCTTGCTAAGAAAGATCAAGTTTTTCTGCTCAAGTTCATGTTGAGAGGGTAGAAATTCCCTTCTATGAACTTGCTGAGCTTTGGACATTAGATGAAATCAGGGGTTTTTATTTGGAAAATTATCCATGATGATGTAATGAGATATTTGAATGTGTTCACGTTTTTATAATGATGATGCTAGAAAGTAGAAATGTGTACTTTTGATTCACTTTCCTCGAGTAATGTAGAAGTTGTTGCCGTTTTTTTTTTTTTTTTTTTATAATTTAGTTTATATCAATTTGTTGTTTTTCTTATCGAAAATGTTTGTTCTATATGTCATCTCTTCTATATCTTTGTTAGTTTTTTCATTCTTGTTGATTCCTTTGAATATACATTAAGTTCGTTTTCATTTTTCTTAATATTCATATCCTTGTTTATTGTCTCAGTGTTCACTATCTTTGTAAGTTTTAGTTTTCCCAGATAAAGTGTTTGGATTAAGCTTATGATCTTAAGAACTTATAAGATAAAAAAGTGTTTTTATGAGCTAATAAGCTTTTTAAAAAATAGTATTTGGATTAATATAGTGTTGGAAAAAGAAGAATTATTTAAAGTTGAGGGTAAATAGGTAAATATAGACAAATAAGCTAATCATTTGAAAAAAAAATGTTTTTACTTGGCTAATGAAAATTGGCTTATTTTTAGATAAAATAAGCTCATAAGCTTAAGCTAATAAGCTAAAAAGCTTCAAAAAGCTAAGACAAAACCCCCTTAATTTATTTCTTAACCAATATGTGATAGCAACGTACTTGATTCCTTTAATGATAATAGCAAATACTTAGAGTTTTCAACATATAATAGCAATGTAGTTACATTTCCTCAGCGATTTAGACAACCATACAACAAACAAACCATCATTCTTGTTAAAGAACCAAAAAAAAAAACGAGAATCATATAGTGTTGAACAAAAGCTTCAAAATACATCATACTTTAACTTCCTCTTCATTTTTCCACAAAGTCAAATGACTCTTTTCTCCCCTGATCACTTGCAAAGGGATGCGAGAATGCTGCGAGGTGGCTTTATTAACGGCCTTCGGCTATGAAGAACCATTAAATTATTAACAAGCATAACATCACCTTTCTTCCATGGTATTGCAACACACTCTTCTTCCATGATTCTCAAGCAATCTTCCATGGCTTCATCCGACACAGGTTCACCATTTCCAAGCTCAATAAATGTATTCCGATCATTGTTTTTAGTAGTCAAAGAGCCACTATAACTAACTGCCAAACCATTGAACCAAATCTTCCGTTGACTTTCCTTGTCAAACCTTATCCCTGGCATCGGACCTGTAATAGCTTTTACATGATCATGATCACTCCCCATCCATTCAAGCTTTGTTCCCAGCTTCGCTGCCCTATCAATCATGAGCTATATATTAATTTTAGATTATGTAAATGCGTTTAATTAACATGCATGCACTTAATTAGATTCAATGTAACAGAATTCAGAAGTACACAAAAACCTTTCTTCTGCAACGTTCTTGTCATTGGTCATGTATGCCGACGTCCAACCACTGCCATTGAAGGATGATTGTTGATTATCATCGGTCATTACTCTTGTATATGTCAATCCATGCTCCTCCAGTTTTGCAACGAACAATGGGTGCTTCTCTTTCATCTTATCATATATGATATGACTCAAAAGTACTGGAGTTTCTCCTCCGGCTTCTGGTGCTTCTTCACAAAAGAAAAGTAACTTCGAGGGGAAGTCTGGAACCTGTATTTTCACAGAATCATACATATCAAGTAATCAAAGCTAATAGTTAGATTGGAAAAAGAAAAGGAATTTACATAAGCCATCTCGTGATGGAAAGGAATTTGCATTTCCGGCGGGCTTTCATTTGCGGTGTAAACCCGGCCGACGACTTGAGTTCGGGAGGCTCGGCCGCCGACGTAGAAGGCTTCAGGGAACCCAAAAGCTTCGACGACGTCGTTGAAATCGGAAGGAGAGCTAACAGGGAAGCCTCGAAAGAGAATAACGCCTCTTTTCTGGAGAAGAGACTCCAGCCATGGTTTGTGAGCTCTGATTGCGTCTACAAAGCCACAGAGTTGTGCGTCTGCAGAAAAGGCAGTAGAGAATATTGGGGATAACACCGCCGGGAAGAGAACGTCGTCGACGTGAGATTTTTGCTCCGGTAATTCTACTTCTCTGAAGAATCTTCCGCCGGCCATTTTGATTTTGTTTGTAGTGTAGTAAGATGTTTTAGTCTTTTAGATTGATAGGAAAAAGATTATAAAAGTATCATCATTTTATTAATACACTTAAACTTAAATTATTCTTTTTTACCTTTTAATAACAGAACTATTGGCTTTATTATATAATAGCCGATTTAACAAACTCTAAAATATAGAACATCTGCAATAAGCCAAATAGCCAATAATAAAACCTTTCCATTAATTTTTTTTCACGTCAGCGAGATAGCAACTCCACTATGTAAAAACCTTGATGTGTCTTCGTCTATATGATAAAAAGTCTTTCAAGTTTTATTTATTTAGTTATTTATTTATAACACCATAAATTTTAATCAATATCATTTCTAGGTATTTATATAAATCAACTTATTTAAACTTGATTAAAATAACGAAATAATATATATATAATTTTAATACTATAAAAGATTAAAATTGAATTGATAAAACTTACCTAGTATTATTTTGTTTTAAGTTATTTTTTTATTTTATTATTATTATTATTATTATTATTATTATTATTATTATTATTATTAAATATAGTTTCCTAAATGTTTTCAACTTTCTATTTTTTATTAAAAGGAAAAGGTTATCCTAATCTATTTTACACTAAACTAAAAAAGAATGAATTTTATTTTATTTTTTAAAATAAAGAATGATATACACTAATATAAATAATTATAAAAAGTATAAGAAAATACATTATTTAAAGCCTTTCTAAAAATACATATATGCTTTTCAAAATACGACAAAGTAGAAGAATATAAGAGGTGTTTTGTTTCTATATTGGAAACTAGGTGTGAGACCCATGTATTACATGAGTTTATTTAAATGAAAAACTAAATACAAAATTCTAAACATTTAAGAAGTTGAATTTATAAGAAAAATGATAAAATATTGAATTATAAAAATTAAAGTGTTTTTATTTCTTTTAAATTTAAAAAAAATAATTTAGATAAATAAATAAAGAAAATTAATAAATCTTTAATTTAGTAATTTGAAATTAAATGGAAAGTTCATTTATAAAATTGATATGCATTTATTATTACATTTAAATATTATATGGAATTTAATAAAATGAAAAAACCATAAAATGATATATGGAATAAAAATTAATCTAAAATAACCACAAAATTACATGCGGACAAAATAAATGAGAATGTGACATGTGACAAAAGATATTTATTTATTATGGAGGATGTTTTTGAGCTCTGCTTGACGGACAAATTATATGTATTCTAGTGGCACCCTTTTATTTTCCTCCTTTTCATTTTTTCTCGATTTTCATTTTGAGTTCTTCTTCTTTCTTTCTTTTTTTTTCTTTTTTTTTTCCTTCCTTCTATTTTTCATATTTAACATTTTGAGTCATTTTCTTTATTTGATATTTTAAAAACATAACAAACATAATATTTTACTCTTATTTATCTATATTAGTAAGTACACTACTAAGTACATATTATATATTGTTTTTGTTTTTTTGTAAAAGTATTTTTTTTACGAAAACCAATAGAAATGCACTTTTTCAACAACAAAAAAGTAAATGTAATGGTGGCTACTAAATTTTTGGAAACGGCAAATATTATATATAAAAGTCACATGCTCAGCAAGTAGCTAAGAAACATGGACAAAGTACAAGTTCGATAACATATAACTTTAACGAAAAGTAAAAGGTGAGATGCTCCAATCAACCCATCTACCATATGATTTCGAACTCCTATGTTTAAACCACGAAAAGGATTGGGAAATAATGTCATCTGCAATCATCATAGGAGAACTAATCACCCTATTGAACACCTTGCTATTCCTCACATTCCAGATATGCCACAACAAACAATAGAAGATTATTGTGACCATCAGCCTTTTCTTAGGGCAATTACCCCATGAAACCCCAAAGTTGATAAATTCATCCATGTTAAGAAATTGTCTCAATGGTAAATTACACCATTTGAAAATCCACTCACGAGTCTCATCAACCACTTTGCCTTTTACTAACAAATGATCCACAGTTTCTTGCACGTCACCACATAGTACACATAAGTCATAATGTATAGTAACACCTCTTCTCATAAGTTCCACAACAACATGTATCTTTCCTTGCAAAGCATGCCATACAAAGCATTTGACCTTGAGCGGGATGATCCTAGACCATTCAGTGATCATACCATTGTGAGGTATTCCAGTGGCATCGATACACCTCCTCATCATGTTGACCGTATACATACCATCTGAATTAAGGTTGAACTTCAATCCGAGGGAAACTGGAGTAAGTCTAATATTATTGAGTATCGAACAAATCTCCATAAATTCTGATAGCACAGCTTCACCATGGAGTGAGGATTTCGAACTCCATGTGAAACTTGCATTGGCAACTCTTTCAGTTACATGACATTTTTAACAGATTCCAACTCATACAGAAGTGGAAATTTGTTTTTAAAAATGTCCGATCCACACCAATGATCAAGCCAAAACAGGAATTGTGTATTTGTGCCTGGAACTGGAGAGAATAAGGAATGACAGTTGGTATTGAAGTCATGAAGACTCTTGATTGCCTTGGAAATATTGCACCACACACCTCTAATCGATTGTTTTGCCATATAGTTTAATGGTTTTCTGGACAAGTTATGAATGCACACGATATATTCTTTTCATAAGCTCCTTGGCTCTATTTTGAGTCTCCAAAACCACTTTGTGAGAAGTGCCAGGTTTTGTGCCATTAAGGACCCAACGCCCAAACCTCCTTCTTTTTTTATCCATTATGATCTTAGGCCATGACACCCAATGAATTTTTTTTCTCGAGTCATCACCGCCCCACAAGAACTTTCGCCTTAATTTCTCAAGATCTTCAATCACACCATGAGGTGCTCTAAATAGTATGTGGGGAGACTATTTAGTACCGACTTCACAAGTGTGAGACACCCTGAAAATGACAGTGTTTTGGTCTTCCATAAAGATAATCTTGATTGGAATTTTTCTATTACTAGTCTCCAATTCCTTTTTTGGGACAAATTTGCCCCAACCGGAACACCTAAGTATGAGAAAGGGAACACTCCTTTCAAGCAACCAAGAATCTTTGCTTGCTCTTCAAGTTCATATGTAGTCACTCCAATTCCAAATAATCTTGACTTATGGAAATTAACTTTCAATCCCGAGCTAATATGAAAGCATTTCAGAATGCGAGCCAGATTTTTTATACAACCTTTGTCCCATTTGCCAATGAAAATGGCATTTGTGACAACCCGAAATTTTCCATCCAGTTCAGTCAAACACTTAAATTAAAAGTTAAATACTTTTCTGCTAATTTTTAGCCAGTTTATAGTCCGTTTGAGTATTTTAATTAATTATTCACTAATCGGACAGATAACAGGAAGTGATTTCTAGTTAATCGGGAAGGTAATGAAACGAGCGATACCTTGATTTGGTGTTCACGGCCAAACTAAGAGTTTTGGGCCGTGAACTCTCTTAGGGCCGAAAACTCATGCCTTAGGCATGAGTTTACTCTCCATTCTTTCATTTCCTCATTTCCAAACTCAAGAACCAAAGCCATTCTCTCTCAAGTAGCATACCGTTCTTCACCCGATTTTCTGAGAATGTAAGTATTACATAACTTGATTTGTTGTTATAACCTATCTCCTAGTCATTATACATCATTTCATCCATTCAATTTTTGATTTTCATTAGATCTTCAAAACACCAAGAACACACACTAGTGTTCTTGGACCTTAAACACCCAATCGAGCTCCGATCTTGTAAGTGCACTTGCTATAGCTTCTTGTATGCTTAGTATGGCCCTTATAACACTTGAAAATCATCAAGAAACCATAGAACAAAGGAGTTTATGGCCAAGGATGATCTTGGGCCATAAACCCTTTTCAAGGTGGTAAATTGGACCTTAGCTCCTTCCTATGCCTTGGATGCTGTGACATCCCCAAAATCTCGGCCAGAAAAGACCGATTTTCATTTATGCTTTTAAATAATTTCAGAGTAAATCCTTTTGATTTGAAAGAGTTGCGGAATTTGTTCCCAAAACAAAACATGATAAAATAATATTTATCAAGGCATTTCATCAAGAGATGCATTTTCATTATATAATTCAAAACTCGGGATGTTATGTTCCGATACAGACCATAAAGCATAAACGATAACATTACAAGTCATTCAACAAATATATACATATACAGACTTGTAAACAAAACAACTTGATGATTCAACCATCTTAAGCCCTCGCACCACTACCTGTAATACAATTAAAACTGAGTGGGTCAGGCTTGGGAGCCTGGTGAGCATATAGGGTTTTCAACCCACAATAAATATATTATATTTAATTTCACCAACCAATCACTATCCCGATTACCCATTCCCGTTATCCTCACTTTACGTCCCTAAAACAACATCTATCTCAAGGGACCTAATCTAGGATTTTCATCGGGACGGACATCACTGCTAAGGGGTTTCCTCAACAATAGATATCCTAAAGGCAACCATGAGGGGGATAGAGTACACCGGTGAATACATCGTTCACAACACCTATAGGTTATGAACCTGCTAGCGTTCCACTGGACTGTCTAGAAAGAGTCTGTGGTCGTTATCCATACTCCGCTGAATAACTAGATCAACAACAACAACAACATTGAGGCCTCTCATCTGTTTATTACACACCAACTATCTACCCATATTCTACCCAACATATTAGTAGATAAGAATATATATTTTCATACATAGTTTAAAACCTGTATATCATTTTCATTCAATATATATTCCACATAACAGATGAGGCATACCACATAACACGTATTTCATAGAAAACAAATCAGATCTATGAGATAGAATAAAGTGAATATCCGTTCACGCATATAACCACAAAATATACACATAACAAGTATATCGTATAAAATACTTCATAGTTACGCGTTAGAAGAAAGTAACTACACCCTCACACATATAAACCACAATTTACTTAATACACTCAAACCGTACTTGTATTATTATCGTGTTTATGAAAGGTAGTATACACTCACTTGATCAGAAGATGATCGGACAACACTACGACTTGCAGAAGTAGTAATCCTCAGCAGATCTGGAAGATCTCCACAAAAATCGAACTTCTCGCGGGCAGAGCTTCGACTCGGGAACCGCACTTCTCAGGATCTTCGGGATCTCGGGACTTGCCTCGGGGCTCGAGAATAATACCGGGGCTTTGGGGTATTTTTGGCACGCAAAACGAGGTAAAACAGGAGAGAAAAGAGAGAAAATTAGCAAAAGAGCCGGCTGCCCTCGCATCCTATTTATAGGAGGCTGGAGCCTCAGAGTACGCGGGGCGTACGCGTCCGAATTCGTCACTACCTGCGTCATCCGAAGCCACTTGCTGCGAGTGTCGACACCTTCGGAGTACGCGGGGCGTACTTCGGATCGGATTGCTGACTCCCCTTCGGATAATGCCGGATTTAATGATTTAATTTAAATACAAAATAATTAATAAACTTCGGAAACTCATATCTTCTTCATACGAACTCCGTTTTCGACGTTCTTTATATCCACGCGTAGGTGAGACTACGCTCTACAACTTTCGTTTAGACTCCGTCGGCTAATTTTAATTTTATTTTTATTATTAATTATTAATAGGCCGGGACAGAAACTTTCGTTATAAATTCATAACTTCTTCGTTTGACGTCCGTTCTCGCCTAACTTTTTATCGCTTCGATACCAACAACGAGAACTTCGATCCTGGTTTAGATTGCTTCGGCTAAAAACCGCTCGATCTCAAATCGAGTATTTCAGGTTGCATACCGCTAAGTCGAAACTTCGATAAATTATAACTTCCTCATACGAAGTCAGATTTGGGCGTTCTATATATATTCGGAAACCTCGTTTCAACTACTACAACATTAACCAAATATATTAAGTTTATTTTACACTTAAATTTTGACACTTATTTTTATTCTTAATTAATCAAACCACATAATTAAGAAATTAAGCACAAAACACATAATACTCAAATAATACACTCTTATTATTTCAAAACGGGTTACAAAGGTTAACCTAGACTATTACATTGCTAAAAATGGCAAGCCCGGAAACACAGGCGTTACAGATGCCAACCTTGAACCTTCCTAGAAGTGTTTAAGACTTTAAACAACAATAAAAACAACTCCCCATAGCAGTTTACGGCCGTAATCACCTAATGAAAGGATCCTTAGGCCGTGAACTCTACTAGGTAGTGTTATTGTGCCCTTAATGCTATCCTAAGGCTTGGACTTGATCATTTGATGCCCAATCATGACTTGTAAGACCTCAAAACACAATTTGGCACATTTTATCATGAGTTTACGGCCATAAACTCATGGGGAAATGGTCATGGGCCGTAAACTCCATAAAGGGGTGGTTCATGGGCCATAAACTCCAATGCCATGTCATACAACCCTTAGGTGCAACCCTTTCGTACCTGTAGCACTTGAATCAAAGTGTTTCTATGATCTAGGTTGTCTTAACTTGATTAATTAGTTATTAATTAACTAATTAGATACATATATGTTTGACTATATGTTAACTAGGACCATTGTGTGTGTTCAAGTCCTCACTTGACACCTAGCACCTTGTCTGATACTTCCTTCCGATCTGTTCACTGCAGGTGAGTTCATACCCCTTAAATTAACCTTTTAAATGTTTCTAAATGTTTTTAAATGCTTTATGGGGGGGGGGGGGGATACAAGTTGAAACATGCTAGTTATTATATCAATCACATGTGATTAATAACTAACATGCAAAAGGATTTACTATACGAAAACTGTTTTATCAAACAAATACTTTCAAACCGTTTTATAAACTGACATCAAGTCGATCTTTTCTTAGATATTAATCTTTTTCAAAGGTTTTACAAAACTTCTTTTATGCTTTTATATTATTGAATGCATGCCTGTATATGTATAGTATATAAGTAATGTTTAAAAGACTTAGGAAGGCTAACCCGCTCTATTTCCTTTTCCCCGTTGGGATGTGGTCTGGTGGGTATCGGGTATCCGTCCAAAGGTCGTTTAACCATCAGTTATATATCATGTATACATATAGAGACATAAAAGTTTTCCCCAGTCAGTTCAGTACCTTTGGGTAGCAAAGGCATACTTCAGGCTATACACGTACATTATTAGTAACTATTATAGGTATAGTTAGGAGATACTACTTACCATCCCAAGTACATGGAATCACACAAGAGTCAGTTCATTCATGCGTCTATACTAATACATTACATGTTATATGAATATGTTTACTTGAGTACATTTACATAGATACGCTTACATGAGTACATTTACGCTTACATGAGAACATTTACATGAGTACATTTACATAGACACGTTTACATGAGTACGTTTACATAGATATGTTTACATGAGTACGTTTACATAGATACGCTTACATGAGTACGTTTACATAGATATGCTTACATGAGTACGTTTACATAGATACCCTGTTAAATGCATGCCTGTATTTGTATAGTTATATAAATAATGTTTAAAGGACTTAGGAAGGCTAACCCGCTCTATTTCCTTTTCCTCGTTGGGATGTGGTCTGGTGGGTTTCGGGTATCCGTCCGAAGATCGTTTAGATATTTAGTTATATATATCATGTGTACATATATGGACATAAAAGTTTTCTAAGCAGTTAGTTCATTACCTTTGGGTAGCAAAGGTGTACTTTCATATATCCCTAGTTGGATACTTTTACATGGATACCGTTACGTAGATACTATACGATGAGTTACTACTATATATTATATGTATATACACTGTTATATAATTCTTTTCTTATCTTTATTTTGTGATACAATCACATAATCGACGAGATAGATTGGATTTAATATCCTAGTACCAAAGGATACTTTGCGGGACTAACCATTCCTAGAATCTCTGTTAACTACAGAGGTAAATGCACATCCACGGATGTCTACGGTTGATACCATTACATGTATACTTTAAGGGACTAACTATTCCTATACCCAACTGTTAGCAACAGAGGTAAACGTACATCTACGGATGTCTTCAGTTAACACTATTAGTTATCCTAGTACAAAAGGATAATACTTAGGTTATTTATATTATTACCTTTACCTTGTGACACATTCACATAACCGATGAGGTGGATTATTTTGAGTATCCTAGTACCTAAGTATATAATTTCTTATATTAATAATAATAGTAAGTACAGTCGGGTCTTGGTAGAAGGCTACTTTCAAAACAGTCGGGTCTTGGTAGAATGCTACTTTCAAAATAGTCGGGTCTTGGTAGAAGACTACTTTCAAAACAGTAGGGTCTTGGTAGAAGACTACTTTCAAAACAGTTAGGTCTTGGTAGAAGACTTCCTTTTTGTTAGTAGGAATCATAGGGATTTCTAGGGTTTTTCAAACGTTACAGTTGTTTTACAAACATTTTCATACTTATACGAACTTTCTTTCAAAACAATTTCAAGTATTTCATTACAAGTTTTACAAATCAAAGACACATTAATACTTATGAATTCACCAGCTTTTTGGCTGATAGTCGCTTTCAAAATAACTTGTATTCTCAGGTCACACATAGACAGGTACGACAACCAGGTTTTATGAAGACGGGGCAGTTCAGACTCGTCTTTTATTTTGATTATTCATTATGTTGTTGAATACTATGAAAGAACACACTTGTAATTAAAATTATACTATTAATGTAATGGATGATGTTGTTGCTTGTTTACTACTTTGCATTGTTGTGATACTTTACATGACGTCCTCCACCCCAAAACGTTTCCGTCGTTCTTGGTTTTGGGGTGTGACAGCATCATCCGCATATAACAAGTGTGTGAGACATGGTCCGTTGTTAGGCAGTTGTATACCTTTAAACAGAGATTGTTGATAGGCACTTTTGACAGATATACTTAAACCCTCCATGGCTATAATAAATAGAAAAGAGGACAGTGGATCACCTTGCCTTACACCTTTCTTAATAGAGAATTCTTCGGTGGGTGTTCCATTAACCAAAATTGATGCTTTAGAGGATGATAGACATCCATGAATCCATTTCCTCCAATTGTCGCTGAAGGCCATCTGTTGCATTAATGAGTCAAGAAAGCACCAATCGACAGAGTCGAAGGCTTTCTCAAAGTCCAATTTGAACAAGAAGATTTTCTCTTTTGATTGCTTGGCCCAAGAACATACTTCATTGATTACAAGTGGCCCATCCAGAATATACATGCCTTTGATATAAGTAGATTGTACCTCATCAATTACAGTTCCAACCACCAGTTTGAGACGCAAAGCCAACAACTTAGCGATAATTTTATATAAACAACCAATTAGATTAAATGGTCTCTAATCACCAAGGTGTAAGGGATCTTTTACTTTCGGAATGAGTGTTATAAATTAAGAGTTACATCTGCATGCTAGGCTTCCATGGGATTCAAAACGTTTTACAAAACGAAAAACATCAGATTTGATAAGGTCCCATTTACTCCTAAGTATCTTGAAGGTATAACCATTAGGTCCCGGAGCTTTTTCACCACCACAGCTCCAAACAGCATGTTTTACCTCCTCAAAAGTGAAAGATGCATCAAGTAATCTAACATGCTCAGAAGATAGAGATTTGAATAGGTTGCTAATGAGCTTCGGACGAGCAGGCCATTCTTCATGGAATTTGGAAGCAAAGAAGTTGTGTACTTATTTGTTAATTTTTATTGGATCTGAACACCACACACCATTAACATACATGCCATGTATTCGATTTTTCTGATTTTTGCTTTTAACCGAGCCATGGAAGAATGCCGTGTTTTTGTCTCCATCAGTTAGCCACTTAACCTTTGCCTTTTGCTGCATATCTAATTTTGAAAATTGTTCCAGTTCACTAATTTTTGTTTTACACTTCCTTCGTTCTAGCAATTCATCTTCTGTCAATGCACGAAATTCAGCTATACTCTCTAATTCAGCAACCTTTGTCTTTGAGTTCAAGAGCAGTTTCGATTCATCATTTGAGTCAACTTGCCTCCATTTACGTATACAATTTTTAACATGCTTGAGTCTAGCCTTAATGAACATATCTGGAGAGCCAAACCCCATGAAATAGTTCCAGGCATTTTCAAACTCCTCATTAAAACCATCACGAAGCATCCACGAATTGAAGAATCGAAAAGAAGGTGGTCCAAAGTCTTGACAGGAAGGTTTGAGAACAACCGGTGCATGATCTGAATACTCACGATCCAGGACATTGACAATGGACATCGTTTGCATTGCAATGAAGATTGAGCACACTAGTATTCTATCTAATTTACTTAGCTTGAGACCATCATCACACTTATATGTGAACTTATAACCACCAGTGCTGAATTCCATTAGTCCAGCTTTTGCAATAAACTCATTGAAATCTTTGGCCATTCTTCTACAAAATCTAGAATTAATTCTTTCATCAGCATACCTTACCACATTAAAGTCACCAACGAAGATCCATATTCCATCCCCAATCTTCATAAGCTCTAACAGATCTGACCATAGCTTTCTTTTGTCAGTTTTTGATTGAGGAGCATATACGTTTACCACTGTGATGACACCATTTATTCCTTTCCAATTGCCTGTGATTGCTATGTAGTTCCGAGAGGAAAATACTTGATTCTTAGAGAATATGCCAGGGTCCCAAATGGAAACAATTCCTCCCGACCTTCCAGTAGGATTCACAAACTCCATGTCATAGTGGTTATTTCCCCATACACCGTCTAGATCAATTTGGTTTGAGTCTGCTACACATGTTTCTTGAAGACCCATGAAATCTATCTTTTGACACTGCTTTAGTCTCCTTAACCAATCAATTTTGTGGGTTTCCCCACACCCCCTTATGTTGAGAGATAAGCAATTCATGGATCTTAGAGTTGTCCACCATTACCGCCTTTTTCAATTCCAATAACAATTGGATCGTCTTTTGATACATGGAAACCAATGCTATTTCCAACCTGTATAAGTTTTGAGAATTCACTTGAAGAAGATTTAGAATCATCGCCATTATGAGTCGCACTAGGTTCAGAAATAGAAGCCGTATTGTTAAGATCGAATAGAGGGGCTGATTTGGGTGGATCGATATTTGTATTTTCATCCCACTGAGATCTTATATGTGGAAGCGATTGCACAAAACCATAGGTGTGAATGGATTTGGGGGCTGCAATTTTTCTCCTTTTATCGATCAAGTCTCCTTTTCCAAAGATCAGGTTCGGGTTGTCGTCATTAATCTGGTCAGGAGATACGGGCCACTCATCACCACCAGGTAACGGAACCAATGAAGCAGGCCTACTTGATGTATGGAAATTGGGCTCAACATAAATGGGCTTATCAATGTTCACCTCTAATGTCTCTGTATCCATCCGCTCTATATTATTTAATCGATGTGATGATTCAACTTCCATGTTTAAAGCATTTTCACAATTTTCGATGTCATCACAGGCCATTGCCGACGACGTCACCGGAAGTCTAATGTCACCGGATTCTTCAACAATCTCCCCTTCCTCAGGTGGGTCATCTGCTGGGATTTCTACACTTGGCGGTATTCCATCATCTTCCGAATTTTGATCGTCGTCGCCTTCTTCATCCTGATCAGAATTTTCCTCCTCCAAATCTTCATCATTATAATCATTCATATCATCATCATGATTAATCCAGTCCGTCTTTATTGAACTATCAAATGGAGTCCAGTCCCTATCATACTCCACAACACCAACTCGATAGAAGTTGTTTTCAAATGTCACTGTAACCTCCTCATCAATTATCATGTTTTGCCTGGTAATAATACAAACTTCTCCACATGACAGATCAAACCTTTGCCAATGAAAATTTGTAATCTCCAATACTTTCCCAAACTTATTAGCAATACTAGCAATGTTATCTTCTGTTCTAAATCTAATAGGAAGGCCATAGATTTTTACCCATGTGATGCGTTCTTGTGGCATGTCATCGTTAAACCTCATCTTAAGCCACTTGAACCAACGATTCCAATTGTTTTCATTTTCATAAAAAGCTTTTGCAGAGGCTGTGTTGATGAATTTAACCATAACATTTAGCCCACCAGTATAATATACCGTACCTGCATGATTTCCATCTAATGGAAGAATAGTGGGTAACTCGGCGATATGTTGAATGCTGATGACTTCTCCCACCATGACCTTGTCGTTCGCTCTGCCTGATAAGTTGTTCGGTTTGATACTGATGGGCAGAGCGTTCCCAGTAGATGTTGTATTCGGGGCACCAAAGAGTACCTCTGCGAAAGTTCTTGAGTCTCTTATTGGTAGCCAAAATACCATAAACACCCTAATAAAGAAGTCAACGGTACTTTTTTACATTGAACACTATGTTTTTCTTGAAGTCCGTATACTCCTAATTCAATAAAGGCTATCCCTTGTACAAATAAAGACACTAACCCAATTTTTTTTGTTTTTCTTTTTAATTCACGTGTCTTTCCTTTTGATTTTGATTTTATTTATTTTTTCTTTATATTTTCTTTTTTATTTTATGCTTGAATATTAATATTTTTTTTACAGTATATATTTTGTCACCTTATTTCAACAATCAATACTAAAATATTTTATTTGCTATAAAATAAAATTTATCTTGTTTTTATTATAATAAAGTAATATACATGCATACGATTTTATGTAATAAGAATAACAAAACTCATATTATATACCTATAAATAATAATAATAATAATAATAATAATAATAATAATAATAATAATAACTGTTAAACAACAATAAATGATAAATATAATAAGTATATTTTTTCTGCAAATTGAAGTAATATTGTTAAACAATAATAATAATAATAATAATAATAATAATAATAAATATAGGTTTTTATTTATTATAATAAAATAAAATAAATAACTTTATATAATATTAAAATTGAGGGATATAATTAGACTTTGTGATGGATATAAATAGACTAATCATTATCTAATTACTAGGAGTGTTTTTCTAGTAAATGTTATGTTTATAGTAATTTGGGGTGTTTATTTAGCCACTCCCAAATGTAATATAAATACGAAAACAACAAATTATTATGATTTTAAATATTCTATCAACTTATTTTGTACATATATACTTCTTACTAGGATATTTACTAAAAAAATAACAATGTATTTCTTTCTTAACAAACATAATAGCAAACTAGGGGTGTTGATCGGATAAAATTTAAGGATTTCGGGTAGAACGGGTCGGGTAGTTCGGGTATTCGGGTTTTAGGTTGGGTCGGGTATTTTCGGGTATACCCGAAAATTACTTAAGTGTCACTTATTGATTTTTTTAATTCTTTTTTGCATTTCGGTTACTTTAATAAAAATTTGGGTAACAAAATATTCCATACAATAACAAGTATATATATGATAACAATACAAGTCATTATACTATGTTATGTGATTTTTACATTCCATTTCAAATTTGATAAAAAAAAAACAATTTATGAAGTGTTTGATCAAATTTGAATTAATCAAACATGTTATATGATTTAATGCAAAAGGTGAGTACATAAAAGTTATAAATAATAAAATTTAGCATTTATCTAAATAATATGGACCAATTATATAGCTATATTTCAATTTATAAAGAAGAAATGACAATAAAGAAACATGTGGATAGTTGAAAAAAATAAACAGATTCGTAGTGCACAAAGAAAATGAAAAGGATTCTAATATGTCATTCATTTTCATTATATTTGTTGTAACATTCTATTCAAAACTCTATTTTATTTTCAACAACTTCTTTTATATTTACTATTAAAATAATGAAACCATATAACATTTGGTTTAAGGTATAAGGAACAATAATTATGTAAAATAATGATACAACTTTAATAGTTATTATAACTAGAGTATTAATTATTTTTTTTATTTTTTTTAAATCGGGTATACCCGAATTTTTTTTAAACCTACCAAATACCCGACCTCTTTAAATATCGGGTTACCCGATTATCCGAATTTTCAAACCCGAAACCCGATTTACCTGACCCGATCTACCCGAATTCAAAACGGGTCGGGTCGGGTCGGGTAATCGTGTATTGAGTATTTTCAACAGGCCTATAGCAAACTACTATATTCTCTACCATTAATAGCAATGTATTTTCTTTCACAAAAAAATGATACATATAGTATAGAGAACGTTATACTAAATAAAAATACTGAATCTATTCTAAAGATAATAGTCGATGGCACATTCTTTTTATTTTCCTCCCTTCCACTTTTTCTCAATTTTCATTTTGAGTCTTTCTTTCTTTAGCTTTTCCTCCGCCTTTTTTTTTTCTTATTTAACATTTTGAGCCCTCCTTCTTTATTTGATTTTTTAAAAACATAACAAACATAACATTTCATTCTTATTACCCATCTAAGTAAGTACAGTTCTAAATATCTACTATAATAAGTGAAGGTTTTTTTGCCACATGTCATCTTCTCATTCATTTGGACACATGTCATTTTCTAACATTTTTAAATTTTCTATTTTCCACTTGTCATTTTATTGTATTTTTCATTTTATTAAATTGAAATTCCATATTTAATATGTAAGGTAATATATATGTAAGGTATTTATTAGAAATGGTTTATATATGTAATGTATCTAATACATTAAAGCCTCTTTAATTTTAATAATTCAAATGATTCCTCATTTTTCTTATAAATTTAAACTTTTCAAATGTTAATATTTTATATTTAATTTTTTTTAAAATAAACTCATGTAATACATGGGTCTCACACCTAGTATATAATGCACCGTTGTTGTTTTGTTTTGTTTTTTTAAATATTCTTTTTGGCAATAACTAGTAGCAATGCACTTTTTTCTACAACAAAAAAGTAAATGTAATATAAGTAACAAAACAATAAATTGCTATGAATTTAAGTATTCTACCAACTTACTTAGTACCCCTCTCTCTCTCTCTATCTCTCTCTCTCTCTCTCTCTCTCTCTCTATATATATATATATATATATATATATATATATATATAGGATATAGATTCAGTAAGAAATTTTTTTTGGTAGGAAGGTAAGAAGTTTTTTTTCTACATATTTTTTTGACGAACAAAAGAAATGAATCACTAGATGATTCATTTGTAAGATGATTCACAACAAAAAATTCCCCAAAAAAATATATATTTATGATTCATTTTTAAGTAAATTAAGAAAAAATTCACTTTTGTGACAATTTTAGTGAATAACAACAAAATCATTGTATAAATGAATCATCGAGATGTTTTTTTGAGAATTTTTTCTTGTGAATCATCTAATGATTCATTTTGTTTGTTCGCGAAAAAAATATGTAGAAAAAAAACTTCTTACCTTCCTACCAAAAATTTCCTTCTTATTTGATCTTGATTCTCTCTCTCTCTCTCTCTCTCTCTATATATATATATATATATATATATATATATATATATATATATATATATATATATCGGCGGCGACAAATAGTTTTCGGATGCTGATAAATTTATTTCGGTGAATAGTTTTCTTACGGCTATCAAATGAAACCATAAAAACCTGTAAGTATAACCAAGTAATAATATTGATAATTTTTTCGTTTTTACAATCCTTAAACGTTGATAAATTCATTTATGTTGCACTTGCGTGCAAATTGCAATTAATCACTCATTAATAATGTTAACTTATAATAACCGAAACATCTTAACTTGTTTCAGAACTTTGACCGGTTTGATAGGTTGTAAGGTTGTAATAATTCAATCCGACTTTTTTTTTAATCTATTTTAAGTTATTTTTGTAGTCCTGAAACCGTTTTAATTTATATATTTAACAAAAGTGTTTATTTATTATAGCATTTTACTTTTATTTTTTAACAAGATTTTGAATTGGTTAGGACCATTAAAATCCTAGAGGCTTTTAAAAATCAAAACAAATAGAATCCAACATTACAAACAAATTGGTAAAATGAAAAGATGTTTTACTTTGTTTTTTATTTAAACAAGATTATTACCATATACCTTTTTAGGCAGATGACAAAATTCCACATAAAAATCCAAAGTCATCTCCAACCTTAACAAAGCGAAGAATGGAACTATTGGGAAATGCCAATATGATTATATATGATTATGAGTGGGTTATAAAAAAAGCCACAAATTTGAAATAGCAATACAATAATAGATTTAATATAACCTTCAACAAATAAGCTCAACAAATAAGCTCATGATTAGTTACCGAGAAATAGAGACGACTTGTAACATAGAAACCCATGGTTGCTTACCAGGATGACCATATGCAACCATGATGGGTTTATCACTCCTGATGACTTGTAACATCCTGATGATGAGGTATTTCTAATTTTAACCCTAAGTAGGAAGATTATTTTCATTTTAGCCCTTGTGTATAAGAAGTGTTGCAAAATGGCCCATAATGACTTATAAATATTGGGTGGAGCTCATGTACGCTGGGCGTACATGCCAGAACCTTAAACCCTAATTTTTAGGGTTTGGAACCTATTTACACATTCTTAAGTCCTATGTCGCGTCCCTTCCAACAGCCTGCAACCTTATTTTGACCCTTTTTGCAAACCATAATCCATTTGAGAGTATTTGTGAGCCTTTGAGTGTATTTTGGTGACCATGAAGGAGGAAGGAAGAAGAGAAATCATCTTGGAGAAGTAGGACACTTTACATCTAGAATCGCATCATCATTTTGGCATCATTTGGAGGTAAAAAGCTTTTGACTTGGTTAAGTGTTGATTAGATCTTTTTTAGTCAGGAAATGGTGTTCTTTTAGTCCCATAAGCTTGGTATTATGAGTATGAATTACACTAATTCATATAAGCTTTCCTTTCAGACGTTTTAGAGCATTTAGAAATAGAAAAATGTAATCTTGATTCTTAGTTTCCTTCCATGCATAAGTTACAAGGTCTTTTTGGGTTAAGTAGTTAGGATTTTTTTTATTGGGCACTTTCTAACCATGTTATACGACTGTACCATAATGTTAGCAACTTTATGGTTAGGGATGTGAGTTGACATCTAGATATGGAATATGAGCAAAATAGGTTAACGATTAAGCTCTTGATAAGAAAGAGAGGTGGCCAGGCATGTACGCTAGGTGTAACAAATGGTACGATGCATGTACGCGGTCAATGCCTCGATCGCTTGGTCAAGCGTGGGTACGCCCAACGTACTCAACTGAGTTGACTTAGTTGATTTTGTTACTTTTGATCTTGACCAATTTTGACCTAAGGGTATTTTGTGTATTTTGATTATATGTTAAGTTTGGCCAGGATCTAATTAATAGGTGACAAGTAGAGTCGATATTCGGAGCAGAGATTTATTCGGCTATTGTTCGGACTGAGAAGTGAGTTTTCCCTCACTGTACTTATGGGTCGAAGGGACAAATGTCGGCCCACTGAGTTATGTATCCTGGTTAGAGGATGTTGCTATGATGAATTGATCTGTTACTACTAAGTCCTGGTATATATGATGTTGTTATGCGATACTGATTTGTAGATCTACCTATTAGCCTGTTATCTGGTTATATAATTATCTGTTACTGTTATACGATATTTGTTATGTATATGTCAACATGGTATGATTGGATTGAGGCGTTACTGATTTTGTCTAGAAGCCAATAAAGTTAAGAGCAAGCCAGACATAAGCTGTGGGGCCAAGGGGCAAGCCAGACTTATGTTGTGGGCTTAGGAGTAAGCTAGACATGAGCTATGGGCCTGAAGGTAAGCCATACTCATGTTGTGGTGTAACATCTGGATTCATAGGTATATTATTTTATTCTTTTGTTTTTGGAGTTTGTGAAGGAACTCGGCGAGTGGTGCCAAGACTCGCCGAGTAGGGTCGCGGATGTTCATCCGGGTTCACGTCCGGACTCGGCGAGTCCATGGGTGGACTCGGTGAGTCCATGCTATTTAATGAAGCCCTAATTTCCAGGGTTTGGGACCTATTTAAGGGCCCTTATGGCCGTCATTTGCGGCTACCACACCCCTAGAGAGAGACCTAGATCGTTTGTGAGGAAAAGAGAGGCCATTGTTGATCATTTGTTGGTGTAATTTGAAGGAGAAGGTGACCAAGGCAAGAGAAGGCTGAAGGAAGTGCAAATCTAGTGACTTCAGACTTCAAAGGCTTCATATTGAGGTATTCCTTCGGACTTTCTCCAGTTTTGGGTGTTGATTCATAGAGTTAGGGTTTTCAAACCCTTTGGAAGATGATTATGTAGAGTATTTAGTCCCTTCTCGAGTTTGTTCTTTGGATCTGGACTCAAAGAGGTCTAGAGACCTTAACCCTTGGAGCTTTATGAGTCATTTTGGGGTTATTGGACTTAGGTTGCCATTTTTGGGGCTAAATCACCATTTGATGCCATCTTATTGATATATAAGCATCAAGATTCGAACTTTACGTGACTTTCATG
Organism: Lactuca serriola; assembly: GCF_051521515.1. Lineage (NCBI taxonomy): Eukaryota > Viridiplantae > Streptophyta > Magnoliopsida > Asterales > Asteraceae > Lactuca > Lactuca serriola. The sequence continues at coordinate 174,524,389 of NC_136411.1, read as the reverse complement.
CTTGGGAAGGCCAAATTTATGGATTCGGGGCACAGATCTGACCTCAGAAGGTCAATAGAGTTTGTGCATGGCATGAACTCGCCAAGTTGTTCTTGAGACTCGGCGAGTAGGGTTAGGGTTTCATGTAAATCACTCAGTGAGTAGACTTGCCGAGTTGGGGGATAACTTAGTGAGTTAGAAGGGGATTAGAGGACTGGAGTTCGAGGCGGTACTCGCCGAGTTGTTCTTGAGACTCGGCGAGTTGATTCGGGGTGGCCCCACGATTAATGCCAGGTGTGACTCGTCGAGCATAGGGAGGGACTCGACGTACCAAGCGGGACAAAGAGTTAGTGGACATGTGTGTACTCGCCGATTCGCCAAAGTGCACTCGACGATTTGGGTCAAAGTTGGACCTTTGACTTTGTTGACTTTTAGGGTTTGGTCAACAATGGGGTATTAGAGACAAGAGAGGGGTAGAATGGTCTTTTACCCTTCTGAGGGTGCCAATAGAGGGTTGAGTCTAGTCTCGAGATTTATATTTATGAGAGTATTTACTTTATGTGATTAGGCGGGGGCTAGGCAATATTTCTACCAAGTCAGAGATTTACCGAGACACCTGAGGTGAGTCTTCTCACTATACTTTACCTAGTGTGGTAACAGAGTTATGTGACAAAGTATATTAGAGTTATATGCCATTGTATTTGTATGTTATTTATGTGTTGTGATTTATTGTGATATGTGATATGCATGATTCAGAGTTACAGAGTAAGGACCTTCGGGTCCATAGAGTTAGGGCCAGAGGGCCCACAGAGAGTTGGGGCTGGAGGGCCCCACTGAGACTCATTGACCAGAGGGTCGACAGAGTTATAGCCTCGAGTGGCGATTATGTGTTAGAGTGGTATTTTGGGGAACTCACTAAGCATTTATGCTTACAGTGTTATGTGTTATGTGTTTCAGGTACCAGTGATGATCGCGGGAAGGCGCCGGCATGATTCGTACACACGCACATTGGAGTATATATATATATATATATATATATATATATATATATATATATATATATATATATATATATATATATATTGATCTTGGGGTTTTGTACTGATACAATGTTGATACAAAGTTCTTTTTTTTTTTTTTTTTTTTTTTTTTTTTTTTTTTTTATGAATGTGAACGATATTTATGGTTTTCAAAAGTGAAAAATTGTTCAAATTTTTACGGTGTTACATGTAGACTCATGGGTAATTCAGTATGTAAGTTGTGGACCCAATATGCATGCTGATATATGTTGTGTGGTGGTATTTTGGGGGAACTCACTAAGCTTTGGCTTACAGATTCAATTTTATGTTTCGGGTACTTCAGATGACCGGGGCAAGACGAAGGCGTGATCGTATACATCCTTTGATGTTATGTTTTGGATGATTTTTATGATGAATTGATCTTGAGAGTATTTGTATTTGACACTTGATTTGATATGGTTTCGGGTTGAAAACAATGGTTTTTTTAGATTAAAATGAAACAAAAAAAATTAATAACGTGATTTTTGGAATATTCCAAAAATTATGACATAAGAAAAGATGCTAAAAACTTAATTATTTAAAGTACAATACTATAATAATAACTATATGTTTTTTTCTTTAAATATCTTCCTTTTAAATCGTCAATAGCCTAGAATATCCATCCAAAATTGATTTATAAATTAATCTTGGGTTGTCCCCATTTTGAGACCGTTTTTTGAATAATTTATCTCATTTAGGATGTGAATATGTATTACATGATTGATTGTTTACGAAAGATTCGGTTGTTATTTTCTCTTCGCTCCTCGGGCATATATTTCGCGTATACTTAAGAGCTAAGGGAGAAATGTCGTCGAAGTTTAAACTATTTAACATGTATTTACGAATTACATCAAAGATTAAGGTATGTCGTCTGTTATTATCTTTAGTATATTATTTGTTAGTTGCTATTGTTAAATTTTATTAGCTTGCTAACGAAGAAACATATAAAATCAAAATAAAATCAAAAATCTAATTATTAAAAATAGAAAAAATGGAAGGGATCTATTTATTAATTATACGGGTGTCTATCTAAAATCATAATATAGTGTCCAACATTTGTTCCAAATCAAAGAGTGTCTACATACCCCCCTTTAAATTTATGTTGCATCGCTTTTGACCACCACTTCCACCACCACCCCTTCACCACCTCCACCACCACCATCGCCAAATCCACCACCAGCACCACAATCATCACTTCCATCATGACTTCTGTCGCCGCCACAAATCAACACCCCATCAACTTTGCCATCATCGTCGTCGCTGACCTCTCTGCCACAACCAATACCGTTGTCTCCACCGATATTATTGTTGTCGCCATCACCTTCATCTCTGCCACTACCACCACCACTGCTACTGTTTCCATCTCTTCTACCATCTCCATGGCCGCTGCCTATATGAGGTGTTCTTGCTTGCTGAGGGGTACAATACCTTTAGAGAGGTTCCGGTTTGGACCCTTGTCTCCGCTAGCCTCCATCACAAGGTAACCCTAAAACCTTTCTCATAGGTTAAGTTAGTTATTTTTAATGTATGAACAAGATAGAGTGCCCTAGTCATAGTGTTTGATCTTACTTTGTTCTGTTGTCTTGTTTAATTTATATTATTTGTAAACAAGCACCATAATCCAACACCAACTAGATGTCAAGAATGTGTTGAAGGAGATTATCTACATGCATAAGAGTATATGTTTAACATATCAACATCACCCGACCTATGTCTTCCACCTTTATAAGTCTCTCTACGGCCTCAAGAAACCCTGAAGCATGGTTTCATAGGTTTTCTTTGTTTATTACTCACATCAGGTTTCTACATAATAAATCCGACTCCTCTTTGTTCATCTCTTCGTAGGGAAATGATATGGCATGCATACTTCTTTATGCCAATGACATTGTCTTGACTCCTTTTTCCGTCGATCTAGTTAATCACATTACCTTTTTCCTTGGAGAAAGAGTTTGCAATGGTTGACCCTGGGTGAACTATGATACTTCTTGAAATTCACTAGGTCTCTCTTTTACAGTTTACATCTTCATCACTTGACTAGTTGTAGCCTCACTTCCCTACTCAATGCCGATTGGGGGGATGCCCCTCATCTCAACAAGTGGTTATTCATATTCCTCGTTGATAATTTGTATATCATGGTCATCCAAGCGCCATCCCACCGTTTCTAAATCCACAGTCCCGGTTGTGTGGAGAGGCATTACAAATGCAGTTGCTGAGACGTGCTGGCTTTGTATTAATCTACGCAAGTTGCATAATCCACATGAAACATCTACGATCATTTAGTGCAATTAAGTTGACGCCATGTATCTCTCCAACAATCTGGTTGAGAGCACCAACAAACCAAATACATAAAGATTGCAAGCACTTCATTTGCAACCGGACAGATTCGTTTCCTACATGCCTTTTAGTCATTATTAGTATGTTGATATCTTCATGAAGCGCCTTCTCATTTATTTATTCATGGATTTCGAATCCGATTTTAGTGTTCTAACTCAACCTCCAACTCAAACTGGGGCGTATTAACCTATATTATCTTGTATAGTGCTTATCCTATTTGTATAATTTGTTTAGGCAAGTTGTACTGGCATGTGTTGACTTGTAATATGTATATATGCAGTTATGCACGTTTATGCTAATGAAATCATTCATGGGAAAATACTTACCATAACATAAGTGATATTATTTCTTATTAGATGAAGATTCTCATTTGGAGGGAAGATAAGCAGCGCGCCAAGGCTTTTCAAGAAAGCTTAAAAATGAATCCTATTTCCTAATTTGCCATATTTCTTTCTAGGTGTATACAGACACCCTTTTCCAATATTACCCTTTTGCAAGCCATCTCTGACATGTGGAATGTAGGATATGTGGGGGTTGCAATGGTGAAATCTGGTCCAACTCTTTAACAAGGTATTCCAATATCCTTCTAAATTTTGATCCCATAAGGTTTATATTTTAAACAAAAAGATACATATTTGAATTCAGAAATACGTGAAAATTGTTACATTTCTTTTCCTTAAATGTTTCATTTCAAAATTACTACTTTGCCTGTCATCATATGTACTTTCCCAAACCGTCTATTCAACATATAATTCTATAAAGAACATCATCGCCCAAAATGCAAACATTTGCAAGAAATTCGTAAGTATCTTCTTTATTTTGCATTTTTGAATCTTGAAATTATGGTTGTAGATAAAGATACTTCTTTTTTCTTTTTTTCTTTATCCCGACAAATTGTGACACGAAATATTTTTTGATCGATGATAGTTGAAACTTATGTTGACTCTTCATTAATGGATACTCATAAATATCAACCCCTTTCTCTTGGAATTCAAGATTTTTATGAAGGATTAATATGAAAATTCACTAAATGGAGCCATGAAGGGAGAAAAACATAATACTAAAACCATATACTAAGATTACAAACAATTTCACAAGTAAACACATAAACACATGACATTAAAAAAAAAAAAAGTTTCACGATTTATAACATACACAAAATTTATTTACAGAATGAAGCCAATACACGACGAGGTAGTGTGATCAAAGGTCTCCTTGCATGCAGAACTGCCATATTATCCAACAACAGAACATCACTCTTCCGCCATTGCAGAGTAAAGCACTCATCTTCCAAGATCTTCCTGCAGTCACTAGCAACATCATCTGGCAATGGTGTTTCATCACCAAACATGACTCCTTTTGAAGGATCATCATTCAACTTATCTTTAAATCCTCCTGCAACACCATTAAACCATACTTTTCGTTGTCTTAACTCATCATATCTGAACCCAGGCAATGGTCCAATCAGAACGTTCACTCCACCTTCTATCCATTCTAGTTTCATTCCTAGCTTTGTAGCCCTGAAATTTTTTACACTGCGTGTTTGATATTTTGTGTGTGATTAACTGATTATGGATTGCATAAGGTAGAAAGAAGCCAAACCTTTCTTCAGCAACAATCTTGTTGTCTGTCATGAATGTTTCCTTCCAGCTTCGGCCAACTGGTGATGATGGATCGGATTCTTCTCCTAGAACTCGTGTGTAAATCAATCCTTTTTGTTCCATTTCTTGAACGAATTTTGGGTGTTTTTGCTTCATCTTGTTGTATATGACATGACTTAGAACTATACAAGTTTCTCCTCCAGTTCCTGGTTCTACTTCGCAGAAGAAGAACAATTTGGAAGGACATAAAGGAGCCTGTTACAAAGAAAGATGATCGAGCTATGAATCTCTAGTCGTCTTCCGCTAAATCATGAACAGTTCAATTGGAAAAACTAATCAATTTTGGAAAACCTAAATTCAACGATGATGATCGGAAGTAATTAAGAGATGGAGAATAAAGAGAGAAGGAAGGAACATTAATCATACATGAGACATTTCGTGATGAAAGGGAATGTTTTGATCAGGTGGAGCTTCATTAGCGGTGTAAACGCGACCAACAACTTTGGTTCTGGATCCTGCGCCACCAACACCGTAGCTAAAATCTTCATAGCCGGAGGACTCAACGACGTCGTTGAAGTCAGAAGCCGAGGAGACATGGAAGCCTCTGAAGAGAACAGCACCAGATTGATGGAGTAGAGAGTCTAACCATGCTCTGTTAGCTTTAATCGCTTCTGTTAACTGAACAGCTTTCGAAATTTTAGGGTTTGGTGAGAGAACAATCGGGAAGAGGACTCCATCTTCGCAGTTCTGTTGTGGTAATAACCCTGTAACTTCTTGAATTAAGCTCTCTCCCGCCATGTTTGAAGCGTAGTCGGCTGTATTATCCAAAAATTGAAATCAGAAACGAGAAATCTGTTCCTTAAAATCGAAAATAGATGTGAATGTGATTGGTGACAATCAACAAGAAACAAAAAGAGCACAATGACATTGAAATTTAATAAAAGAAAATACTGCAGATTTTAAAACGGGTTAATCAAGTCTACGGTGATCTACTGATCTGTGGTCAAAGTCGATGGCTGTGTTATGTATTTTCTCTTCTGAGTAAAATATACTTTTCGAGTTTTCGTCAATTACGCAGATTATCTATAAAATTGTATCGTTAATTTAGAATGAAATATGTTTGTTAAATATATCATCAAAAAGTTAATTTGAATGCTTTTCCAATTTGTGTGATTAAATAATAGAACAAATAAATTCAGAAAACATTATTTCTTAAAACATATTTTATGATAAATCAGATATGATATACATCAACGGTTATAATTTAAAATTAATAATATATAACAATTATGATTTTCGATTAGTAATAAAACTAGATTATGACCCGCGTTAAACATGAGGAACACATAAATAAAATGCAAATTTATATAGATATTACAAAATAATTATAAAAAAGTAGGGTTATTGGTATTATTGAAATGTGTAGAAATTACACTAAAATAGGTAAATTTATATAGCGTTAAAGAACTTCTTTATAGACAACATTTTTTGTTTTATTAGTTCAATGACCTTGTTTGTCACATATAAGTACCTTTAAACATTTTTTACTTGTGACACGGAAAACAACTATATATAGCCAATCATACATGAAAATGAGTCTACACAAGTATAATCCAACATTTAACAATGTACTTTCAAAATACATTGTTATTTTATGGCTATATTGCGAAATATAACTGTTTATTTCAAAAAATAGCAACTTATTTATGTTCCTTCAAAATGAACCACATAAAACCTCCCACAAATATTAAATATAAAGAAACTGTAACCAATAAATCTGCAACGAAGCTAATCATCTCCCTCCACTTCATCTCTAATATCAGATATTTTTTCCTTAATCTAAGTTATTGTCAATATCATCACCAATGTTAAGATTCATTGATGGTTTCTTTTTTATTTTAAGGATAATATGACAGAAATCATTTATCAGGTCCATCATTTATGTTTATATCTTCGTTTTTTTTTTTGTTGATTTTGATATGCCTTCTTTGGTTTACCACCATCTTTTTTTAGGCACCTTTTTTATGAAATAACATTTTTTTTGTGAGATTATTTCTACGGTTTTGAATATGTGCTGGTATGTTGATTTTTTTGAAGTAAAGAAAGTAGGGTTTTTGTTTGATGTTGGTTCCTAGGTTTGGTTCTTATTTTTTGTGATTTCTCATAATCCATTGCGTTTTATTTTCCATCTTTATCTACAATCTTTATGTATAGAACACTTTATCCATATAGTCATTCACTATAGAGTTTAATGAAGGAAAAAAGAAACACCCCTTTAGTTTTATTTACTTTGCAAATTATCGAGCCTCCATGCAAAGCTTACAACATAATGAAAAAAACAAAAAACCCTTATGAGGTAAATGCCAATTACGATTCTACCCCTTTTCATTTATTTATAGTGATTTACATATTTGGTCCCTGTGTTTAGTTGATTTTTTTGGTTTTGGTCCCTAAAAGAAACTAGGTTGTAGTTTTTGGACTTTGTTTCACTGTTTCATAAAACTTTTGTGATTGTCTAAGTTAACAGCCTAGCTATTAGTTTTTTTTTTTTAAATCACCATTTCGCCTTTGAACCAAAACTAAAAAACATATAGCATAACAACAAAATTTATATTTTTCTATTTTTTTTCTTTTTTTACTTAAGTTTAGAGTAGAATACATTTTTGGTCCTTGAGTATACCTGATTTTTTTTTCCAAAAGGTTCTGAGGGGCGTTTTTGGTATTTCAGGGTCCAATGCTAACTCTAGTTAAGTGCACACTTCTATTATACCGTGCATTCTTACCTGCCCATGTATGGTACCGATTCTTTTTGAAAAAAGAATACGGGAGCCTATTTTTATTTTTCACAACATACTTATATTTAACTTTAAAGCTCACATCAATTGTTGAGAAGGTATATTTCTTATTCTTATTTTGTTACTACCGGATACATAAAAAAACTTTCTAATGAGGGCGTTCATGTGTTTTGTACAACCCGTCTGTTATATTATGTCATGTCATCTCTTGTATTGTCTATTGATTTTTTACGAAGGTATACACACACATGTAACATCATAATTTCATTATATATAACATCCAATTTTAACATTGAGTTTACTGTTTTCGAAAATAGGATCATAGTTACCGATTAAAAAGACGAAACCAAGAACCGAACACAACATCAAAAAAAATTTCAAAAACAACATTATACATCCAAATTATAAGTATTCAACAAAGAACCATACGAATGAGTAAAAACATTTAATTTCGAAAACAATATCAAACTTACAGATTAAAATGATTTAAGGAAGAAATACATACATTTATTCGACTAATCAGACTGATGGGAATGTTGAAGTTTTTTTGCATTTGTTTTCTACGTGGGAATTATGACATAATGTTTGTGTAAATCGATTATTAAAAAGGTTTGAAATATATATACAAGTCAATATGATGAAAATTAGCAGGTAATCAATTGAAATCTCATTTAAACTTAAAATAGAAAATATCATGTTTGAAAGTGTATTGGTTCATAAAAATATCCGAAACTTTTGAAATTTGAAATTAATAGTTTCCGAGATTTCAACATATAATGTATTTGGAAACCAATTTTGAATGGAAATAGAGCCTAAATTTAAGGTTTACATTAATAAGGAGCCAATTTTGTAGTTGTAAGTTTGGAAAGAATTCAAGTATCATTTTCATTCAATTCCTACATTTAATTTCCTAATATAATGGATTAACTTCTTGTTTGATCAAGGTGACGTAAGCAAATTGATCTAAGGGTGTAAAACCTATAAAGAAAACATAATCAACAATCCAGATTGTTTTAGATGATGTCATAATATTTATCTTTTAATAATATTTAGAGATTTATTTGCTACGTGGGAATTATGACATAATGTTTGTGTAAATCGATTATTAAAAAGGTTTGAAATATATATACAAGTCAATATGATGAAAATTAGAAGGTAATCAATTGAAATCTCATTTAAACTTAAAATAGAAGATATCATGCTTGAAAGTGTATTGGTTCATAAAAATATCCGAAACTTTTGAAATTTGAAATTAATAGTTTCCGAGATTTCAACATATAATATAATTTGGAAAGCAATTTCGAATGGAAATAGAGCCTAAATTTAAGGTTTACATTAATAAGGAACCAATTTTGTAGTTGTAAGTTTGGAAAGAATTCAAGTATCATTTTCATTCAATTCCTACATTTAATTTCCTAATATAACGAGTTGACTTCTTGTTCGATCAAAGTGACGTAAGCAAATTGATCTAAGGGTGTAAAACCTATAAATAAAACACAATCAACGGTCCAGATTGTTTTAGATGATGTCATAAGGTTTCTCTTTTAATAATATTTAGAGACTGGAAAATGCTCCAACTTTGTTTTGAGGGGGAAACTGACAAGGTTTTGCTTACGAAAGTATATGGTTTGTTTTGAAAAAAAACTCTCACATAGACCATTTTCGTAATTCATTTCCTATGTAAGGACCAAAGCTTATTTTTGTAAATTTTTTTATTAGGAAGGCGTATTTATGTAAATTTTTAAAAATATGCATGATTCCTATAAATATAATTATATAAGGACCTATTATGTAATTACAAAGACTCTTCTTGTAATTTATTTTCTACGTAGGGACCAAACATGTGAAACCTACAAACATGCCAAGACTTTAGAGTCCTTGTATTCCTTAGCTAGGAAAGATTCAAGTTTTTGTGCTGAAGTTCACGTTGAGATGGTAGATATCCCTTTCGATGAACTGATTGATCATGGTCTTACTATGAAATCTATAGTTTTTATTTCTAGAATGTCCCAAGATGGTGTCATGAAATATTCGAATGTGTTGACTTTGTTTTTGAAGATGATTGATGCAAGAAATGTGTATCTTCCTTAATTGTTGGATGTTTGTTGCAGAAGTTGTGTATCACTTGATTATTTACTTCTATAGCTGAGCTCTATTCACACGTTTCCTCTTCTTAATGATAATCAGTGTAGTGTTTTTCTTTAATCAAATCTTTACAATCACAGAGATGTAACATTTCGGAATTGACATCTAATATAAAAGTTTTACTATTACCAATTTCAATGATGCTTGCCTTTTTGAAAGACTAGGGTGTTGTTTGTTTTTTTTTTAGGTAAAATGTCTGCAGTCTGCGAATCATGTCTGCAGTCTGCAGACCATATCTGCAGACATATGTAGTAGAAGAGGTGGACGAAACGTTTATAGTCTGAAATAAGAAGACTGTTTGTTTTTTAACATCTGTAGACTGTTAGAATGTATTAAAATCTAATTAAACTGGTTTTTTAAAAAAACTTAAAATAGTTTTTTTAATAATTTTATGATTTTATTAAAGATAATTAAACAAATATACGTCAACTTTTATGTATTATTATATAAAAATTGAAATTAAAATGGTAAAAATTAATGTATATATTTGATAAAAAGTAACAAACTTTGATTGTAAAGTTATACCGAAACATTGTAATTAGGGATAAAATAATTAACATATAAAATAGATGGAAATAAACTTTGATTTTAAATAAAGATATTTAACATTTTCATTTTACTTTTTCAATTAAATTAGTTAAAAGATAGCCATAAATTTTTTCTAAAAAATGAATGATAATGCATTAAATAGTGTTTTATAAAACTTGGCACAAAAAATGTATAACAATATTAGGACTTTTTTTAATATTTATATAATTAGCTCCACCAATTATTATTTTAATTAAATCTTTATTTATAAATTTATCACAAACATCATGATTGTGTCGTCAAACATTTTTCTTTAAGTATTGTAACTTTTTTTTTTTCAAATTATTTATCAATGATAAAGTTGGAATAAACCTAAGGGTTTTTTTTTTGTTAAAAAAAGGTATATGTTTATTTAGGCTAGAAGATGTATGAAGAGGTTTGAAGACTCTGATCCACATCTGCGCCAAGAAGAGGACGCACGGAGCTTCTTAGGTCTGCAGTCTTCAAAAAAACAAACAGTCTGCGAAGCCTAATGTATGTGTGTGGTCTGCACGACGCAGACAGAAGATGCTAACAAGATCTGGAGACAAAAAACAAACAACACCTAAGTATTACTAAGGTGCTATTTGTTTTTCAATAAAACCTCTTCTAACCACCTATTACTGCGTCACACATCACACGTGCAACACTTGGCCTTTCATAGCTGTTTGTTTTTAGAAGAGTTCTGACTTAAAAACTGTTGCGCGTGTGCTGCCTGGCGCAACACTTGACCCTCTGTTTCAGACCTCTTCACACCTTACTTTAACTTATTGCAGCAGTCTGCAGAGGTTTAAAAACAAATAAACTTTTTATTACATGCTGCAGTTGTTTGATCCCCCTCTTTTGTTACAAAGGGTTGCAGAGGTGGTCTGCAAACTTCAAACATTTTCACTTTCAAAAAACAAACGACACCTAAGTCGAACAAATTGTTTTTACAACATTTATATGTTGTGTTCTTCTCATTGGTCACATATGCAATGGGTTACAATAGACCTACACAAAAAGACCTGTCTCGGACCGGACCCAAAAAAAGACCAAGACCGAACCGGTCTAAAACGAGACCAGACCGAAAAAAGACCGGTCTAAAAAAAGACCGGACCGGAAAAAGTCCGGTTTGAGACCGTCCCAAACTGGTCCGAAAAAGAGCGGACCGTTCGGAGAGTGGTTCTAAAGAAGACCGGACCGGTCTGAAACCGGTCTGAAAAAATAGACTTGTAACCAAAATTTATAAATATATAATTTTTGTGTTAATTATATAATTTTTAATCATAAACTATCTAATTTATTTCAATTTTTTCTTTTGTTAAACTTAAATTATCATTTTTAATAAATCTTATTTTATTATTTTCGTGATAATCTCATATTTAGTAATTGAAAAAACTTGAAACCAAAACAAAAGAATCGAAAAATACCGAAACCGAACAAAATAACCCATAAATCGAACCGAAAAAGATGTACGGAAAGACCGAGAGACGAGACCGAAAAAGACTGGTCCGCAAAAAGACCGGTCCGAAAAAAGACTAGATCGAAAAAAGACCGAACGAGACCGGTCTGAAAAAGACCGGACCGCTCCGAGACCGACCTCAAAAAAATCGGACCGTTTCGAGACCGACCCAAGACCAGTTTGGGACTGAAAATGTACACGTCTAGCTTACAAGCAACACAATAAGGTGGACGTGTTCATGCTTGGGTCGTTGGCCCATATACAAAAAATATTAGAACACATAGGGCATGTTTGGCAAAAGTAGCTGTTAGCTGGAAGCGGGTAGCGGTTAGCTGGTAGCGGGTAGCTGGTAGCGTGTAGCTGGTAGCTGGTAGCGGGAAGCTGTAGCTTTTATTTGTTATATGAATGTTTGGCAAAAGTAGCTGGAAACTTTTGAAATATATAAAATTACATAAAAGGACAATTGATTAAAAATAAAAAAATATATAAATACATTTTTAAGGGTAATTATGGAAATTGATTTCAAAAGCTCTGGAGCGTTTTGTTAAAAGCTACATGAAGTAGCTTTTAGAATCGGAGCGTTTTGTTAAAACTAAAAGCTAAACGCTCGTACTGCCAAACGAAGCTTTTTGTTTAAACTAGAGCGTTTTGTCAAAAGCTAAAAGCTAGAAGCTCCCAAACGCTTCCAAAAGCTCCGTGTCAAACACGCCCATAAACATACTCATGTAAATATGTATATGCTAACAAATAACCATACACAAAGCTTAATGTCTTTCACATTTGGTCGTTTCCTACGGATGGGGGTGTTTAGGGTGCAAAATTTGCAAAATGTGCAGCTACACAAGACCCAATTTTTTTATTATATACTTTTATTTAAAATCAAAATTTATAATAACGATAATGGTTCTTTTTCTCTGGTTCGTCCTGAGAGTCTTTAATTCATCAGAACTGCTCTTAAAATTAAGAAAAAAAATAGCTATTTAACTTTTTTTTTTTTCACGTGAAATTTTGAACAAATGTTTTTCCCAACGTTTAAGAAAACAACATTATAAATCACAAGTATAAGCAATCATTTGTTTTGAAAAAATGTGTTGTGTATGCATGATTTCTCTTAGACGGGTGAGAGCGGGTAACGAGAAGCCAAGCTATTCTGACGTGGCATGCAAATAACGCTGGTATAACGGGTGGATCACCGGTCCCGGTCCCTGCTATTAGGCGTTGCGTTTTTTGACATTTGTGTGACAACGGAACGAAACTTACATATATACATATTAACGGTTTATTTTTCGACCGTTGTGGAATGGTCACGAATTAAAAAAAAATCAATTTAATTCTAATATATATACACATTTTAACTTCAAATTTTTACATACCAAATTCATCAAATTCTCTCAAATACACAATTTTTTTATCAAGTTCATTATCTTTTCTATTTTTCTATTTACAAAAAAATGGATTATTTGATCCGTTTCGTACATACAATGATGATAACAACAACATTGATATAATCCTGAATATGATGTATCGATAATCTACGGACATTCTACTGCCAGAGCCATCTCCACTACTGAGAAGACGAGTGGCGTTGGACATAGATCGTGAAGAAGGACATAGACGTCTTGTACACGATTATTTTGCGGATAATTGTGTCTACCAACCTAGCGATTTCAAAAGAAGGTTTCGTTTGCAAAAAAATATGTTTCAACAGACAGCTAATGCATTGGAAAGCATGTATCATATCTACACTTTTTAGATAAATGTTTTTTAGATTATATACATGTACTTTTTAGATAATTGTTTTTTAGATAATATAAGTACACATTTTTTACAAATTAAATATATGTTTAGGTATGAATTTTTCCAAATGAGGTATGATGCGAGAGGTAAATGAGGTTTTATAGGGTTGCGAAAATGTGATGCTGCAATCAAGCTTATGGCAATGGGAGAGTCGCTCGATTCCATTGATGACTATATGAGAATGCCAGAGTGAACTGCACGAGAAAGTTTGTATAGATTGGCAAGTGGTGTTATCGAAACCTTCGTTGACAAATACTTGTGCAAAACTTCATTAAATAACATGCAACAACTATATGTGATGCATGAAGAATGACATGGTTTTCCGGATATGCGTGGAAGCATTGATTGCACAAAGTGGATATGGAGAAATTGTCTTATGGTGTGGAAAGGTCAATACACGAGTGGTCATCTAGGATCAACTTCGTTAGTATTAAAGGCTGTTGCTTTACAAGACTTGTGGATTTGACATGCTTTTTTTGGAGTTGCGGGTTCTAACAACGACGTAAATGTTCTTGATCAGTTAACAATATTTTAGGACCTTTTGACAGTAAAGGCACTGGATGCTCATTTCACAGTGAATAACCATGAATATAAGTTTGGGTATTACCTCATGGATGAAATATATCCACCATATTTCGCGTTTGTAAAAGCCTTTCGACACCCGATAGAACCAAGAGACAAATTTTTCAAGAGAAGACAAGAAGGAGCACGTAAGGACGTGAAATGTGGTTTCGGAGTTTTGAAAATAAAATGGCACATAGTTGAACATGTGACACAACCATATGAGTTGGACACTCTACGAGATATTATGTAGGCATGTATCATATTGTATAACATGGTGATTGAAGATAAAGAATGAAACATTGCAGAGTATTCGCCTACGGAACCAGGACACACCAATTTCAACAAGGGACAACAGAATACTTACATAGAGTAGTTGACATTCAAGACCAACGAGAACACAAGCAAATTTGAGAAGACTTGGCAAATCATATCTACGATGGTACTGAAGATTAATAATATAGGTCAAAAAATGTAATTTTTCTCACCTTTTTTTTGGTTTTTAGGTTTTAAATGTTTATGTCCTTTGTTGTATTTTTTAATTTTGTTGTTAATTTATGATTTATTAAAACTTTATTTTTTTCTTTTTAACTGTTATTTTTAATTTATGATTTAATTTATATGATGATTATAAATATTATGACATAAATAAAAAGAACAAATTGGAAATATAGAAATTAAAAACATCAAACTTTTCTTTAAAAATAATAGAAAATAATGGGTGTTATCTGTAGTTGTTATAGATCGAGTTTATGAAACGAAATCAGAGTTAAGATTGAAATATGAACACTGAGAGTAAATATGATCTGGATGGCTCAATTATGCTTCAAAAAGATACAGAGAAAATGTTTTAAGTACAATAGCGAATGCTCTCAAAAGCTACTTTAACTCTAGTACCTACCCTATTTATAGGGATGACCAAAGCATACAAAAAATACATAAGGGATAAATCGTTAAAGCTTCGACATAGAGATACCCCTATGCAAAACAAACAAGACCGACTTCGACACTAATACAAGACTAGGAATGTTTCGGCACCTCACAACCAATTTCGACCTTAATATTTCCCCCCTTTTTAAGCAATGTCGAATCCTAAGTCATCAGCATCTGTGCCGCTTGATGTATAACTCTCCTTATCTCAGCATAACAGTTAATCGATTTATGAATCTATGCTTTGTCACCATCATTGTTCTTCACATAGTTATTCATACGAACAATAAGATTCGTATACTGTGAAGTAGTGTACTTTTCCACATCACATACTTGGAAAAGAAACTTTGTGTTCTTCCCTTTCTTGTTTTTCCCCACAAAAACTATACCAAGATGCTTCACACAAATCTCTCCATCTTCAAAGCTTTAAGACTTGCTTGACCCTTTAATATCAATTGAGGCACTATAACTTGTCGACCATGGCAAGAGCAAGCTCTACATCTTTCATTGCAAGACAATCGTAGTAATTGTCAATGAACAACTTTATGTGTGCAAACCCAATCGGGAAGCATTCTTTGTTTGACATTTGGAGCTTCGAAACATTTACTCCTTTTAATAGCCTTGCAACATAGATGAGATCATGTAAATTTATCAAGGGAAAATCTGCTATAGAGAAGTCGAATGCAACATTATTGGCATGAACAACATGGAATCTATAATTCTGTAACACCCCTTCGGATAAAACATCCTTCGAAATGTTGAGAACTCTCACAATCTTTACCAGAGACCAAATCTCTTATTCTCTTTTACCAAGAACTGCATGAAATTTAATCTTTAATCATTTATATTCCTCATTGTCTTCAAATTTATCAACGATCTGATATTGAGCAGCCGTAAACATCATCTCATTCACAGGAAAATCCAACTGATTGAACTCAGAGTTTTCAGTAACATAACTCTTCTTGGGAACCATTTCAAACACATACATAATCCAATTAAAAACTAAAGCTTCAATGGTCTCGTAACAGTAATGTTTCATGGGATGACCCTTTTCAAGACCAGGTGGGTCACTTTGCCTTTGCCTTAAGATGTTTTGTATTTGCATATTTTTCCATCTCTACTTCTAAAGCCATCTTTTTCTCTTCAGCAGTTGGCTCAATGGTGATACCCTTCCCTTTACCTTTCATCTCTTCAGTTGATTGAGGTTGCTTTGAACTTGATCCCTCAACATTCGAACCAACAACAATGCCTTTCGTCAATGACCTTATTGTAATAGTAGTCGAGACTGTTGTAAACGTGTATTGGGTAATGAAGTGGGAATTTGTTTTGATATAACTTTCCCAAAAACTTTCACATCATCTCCATCTTTAGATTTCGATGAACCCATACCAACACTCAAACCCATGCCAACATTCCTTGCTCCCTCTTGCACCCCTGTGTGAACAGGAGGGGCATCAGTTGGCATCAAATTAATCAGCTTCAAAAATGGTGCCATTTCAAATTTTATCGAAGCGTCCGAGGATGAAAACAGGGTAGACAAGGAATCTGGAGAAACAAAGGACTGTGGTAAAGAACTAAGCTTCGAAATTAGCTCTTTCAAGTTCCCCAAGAGCTCTTCAATCTTTTCAAAACTTTGAGTATCAGACCCAGACTCTTTTTCAACCTTGGGAAGTAAAGAACTGTATAATTCAACCACTTTTGTCACAACACCTACAATACTATCCACCTTTGTATTAATAGATGAATAGTTATGTTCAAGATGTGCAATCTCCTTTGCCATGTCAGTATGAAGTTCTTCAAGCTTCAAATTCATATCTTCACAAACTTTCTATACATCTTGATCAAACAAAACATGTTGTTGTTTGGCATGTAACACCCCGTTCCTAAGAGTACCTAATTGTGAGTCCCCGAGATTTAAGAGAAATGGTATTTTGTTCATCTTGTGGGAAAAGTGGAAAATGAGGGACAAGTATGAAATTTGGGGACTCGCCGAGTATGCCCAGTGTAAGCTGGGATTACGCACAGCGTAAAGGCGTATATGGACGCGGGTGCAAGGCTGAGTGCGCCCAACGTACTCTCTGAGTTCTAAAACCCTAAAATTAGGGTCAACCACTATATAAGGAACATGTTGGTTCATACCCTAGCCTCCATAAGCTCTCCCTTAACCTTAGAAACCCTAAGATAGCCGTCCCACCTCCTTGATTGGGTGTGTTTGGTCTTGGAAAGCTTGGATTAGCAAAGGAGAGCATAAAGGAAGAAAGGAGAAGTTGTCAAAGAGGGAGAGGAATGGCTGGAGCTTATAGATCTGGGAAGACATCATCCTTTGGAGCCTATTTGAGGTATAAAGCTTCTTGCTTGTCATTCATATTGTGTAGATCTATGTGTTGTGAAGCTTTGACACCATTCTTGATGCATGCTTTGAGTTGGCCGAGATTATCTGTCCTTTCAGACCTTTGGAGAGGTATTGAGTGAGAAAAATGAGATCCCAAGGGCTGTGGTTGTTCCATGTGTGAGATATGAAGGTCTTAATGGATTAAGACCTTGGATTAAGAGCTTTATGGACGTCCCAAGTGATAAAGTTTGAGACTTTATGAATCTTAGGCATATTTGGCCTAGGGATCTGAAGTTTGGGCTTAAGAGCTTAAGCCATTAAGAAGTTATGAGGACTTAATGAATAGCGAAGTTACGCCTCGCGTAACATGCGAGTACGCCCAGCATAGCGGGCTAGTGTCCCGATCCCTTATTGCGAGCATTGTTGTACGCCCAGCGTACCAAGAAGGGTACGCCCAGCGTACCCCGTCTGTGGCATTTTCAATTTTGGCCTTATAGTTTGGGCTGTTATTTGGGCTGCTGGATTTTGGGCCGTGACTGGACATTATGGTTAGAGTGTTGTGGGCCCATTGGTTGTTATGGATCATGAGTTTAGGCCCATTTGGTGAGGTGGGCCTAATTTAATAAATTGGGCCAATAGTGGGCTTTGCTTTGGACTTTTGGACTTTGGGTCATTGGTGGACCTGGGAGCTTACCTAGTGATTGGGGCCGGATTGAGTTAGGGGTAAAATGGTCAATTTACCCTTGGAAGAGTATTGTGCTTGGCCTAATGTTTATTTGTGCTATGTTGGCTAGTTCGGGATTTTCGGTGAGTCGGTGATTCGAGAATCTGCTTCTTCAGTTCAGAGTTTCGGCAGTGCGAGGTGAGTTATCCTCACTATATCAACAGGGTCTAAGGCACCAAGGCCGGCCCTTTATCGGACTGAGATCCGGGTATTGTTGTTATGTTATTGCTTTGATATGTTTGCATCCTGGTAGTTAGAATGGTGTATGTTAGAGACCTGGTTGAGGTCGGTATCCTGATATGTAGGGTGATGTTATGCTAGTGACCGGTTAGGTCGGTATCCTGGTTAGGATAATGATATGCTATGTGATCTGTTTGATCGGCTTGTTGACTGTGAATTGATATATGATTGTATGTTTATGTGCACATGGTTGATTGGACTGGAGTTGGGTTGAGGCGGGTCCTGCTTTGTGCTGTAGGCCAAGATACCCAGGGCAGACCGATTGTCCTGAAGGCCCAGTGAGTGGTCGGGATAGGCTGTAGGCCCCAAGAGGGCAGACCAGACGTGACGAGGCTCGGAGAGTGGACCAGGCCGACTGAAGGCCCTATGCGGGCGGACCAGTCATACTGTAGACTCAGAGAGTGGACCAGGTGGATTGAAGGCCCGGTGTGGGCGGACCAATCACACTGTAGACTCGATGTATATGGCTAGACTCGGAGGGTGGACCAGGTGGACCCGAAGTGCGGCGGACCAGTCACATAGTTGGCCGGTGCGGCGGACCAGTCACATAGTAGACCCGAAGTGCATGGCTGTTTTGTGATCGGATATGATATGGCATGTTATGCGTGTATGGTATATGTGGTTGGTATTTTGGGGATATTTCACTAAGCTTTTGGGCTTACAGTTGTGTTTTTATGTTTTTCAGGTTCTTCAGGAGACCGTGGCAAGGCGAAGGCGTGATCGTACCACTCCTCATGTTTATGTTGTGATGTGATTCTGGGAATACTCTAAATAAATTGTATTGAAAACCTTTTTGTAATAATTTAATGAAATCGGGTTGTTTTGAAAAATTTAAATTGGTTGGAATTTTTCGGTCGTTACATGGCAATTGCTCTCAGCTCCTTTATCTCATGATTAAAGGTTTCAGACTGAAATTTCACGTGAATGAATTCTGATCCATTTGATCCATAATGGTTTTAATCGAAGCTCCTGAGCCTTGAGCATCACCTCGACTTCAATTTCAGAAACATGATTTCTACTCCCAACATCTGCTTGAAATTGTAATAAGTAATTGAGCTTTTGGTTAATAATCTTGAATTGCTTACCAGACATATGTTGGATAAGGTGTCTAAGTCCATAACTATTTCTGGTAAGTACTTGACCCGACCCGACATGGTCCATTTGGGTTGCATGGCACCATGCAATTGGATGAACTAAATGAGAGAAATAACACATATGGTTTATTAATATATTATAAGTTCTAATATATTAATAATATTATTTAATTAGTTTGATCAAGAATTAATTTAGAATTAATTAAGTGATCAAAAGATAACTAATTAAATATATGGGTAGATTATGTAAATCTTCCATATCTTATATAGTGGGCTAAGAGGCTCCATGGATTATCAAGTTGGGTTCTACCCATAGGATGCTCCATGGAGTTAACCCATGGATCAAGAAATGAAGAGTCATGGATCATTAGGGTTTACCTAATGGAACACACTATATAAGCAATGTAACTCTCCCCAAAATCGGTTACACTAAGAAACAAGAGGGCTTGGTCGATTTTGCATGTGTTAGAGTATTCTCTCAAGTTTGTTCTTTTCATTTGGTGTTGTGTGAAGCATTTGAGGCATCACACTTGAGGTGCTAGGCTCACAAGGTTTCAAGGAACACTTTCAACAACAAGGTATGTAGTTCTATCTTTTGTACAAAGAAAATTGTACCCCATGTATGCTAGATAGGTTCATAACCTTGGAAAACAACTTTGCATGATTATTAGACAAACATAGATCCAAGGTTATTAGGGTTGCATGTACACTTAGGAAGTGTTAGAATGCTCAAATCTCATCAGTGGTATCAGAGCCGAGGCTTGCTTGTTTGATACTTGATGCAAAACTTGTTTTTCAAAACCTAAAACTGTACAGACTGCAAAACTCGACGAGTTCTGGCCAAAACTCACCGAGTTCATGAGTTAACACATGAACTCGATGAGTTCCTTAGGGAACTCGACGAGTTTAGCTTTCAGAATGCAGTTTCTCGTGTGTTGCTGCTGGAAATGGACTACAAACATTACCCTAAATTGTTTTGGTGTTATAAAACTCGTTTTAGATGGTGTAATGTTTATGCTAATCCATTTTCAATGGCTATCATCAAAATTACAAGTTTTTAAGTGTAATTTTTTGATTCATGAAAGTGTTCATATTCATGTTCTTGAACTTATGAAGATTAGATGATCATAGGAATTCTTTGTAACCTACTTGGTAGTTTAATTCTTGATCATAATGTGTTTTAATGGAGTCCATAACTTGTCCTCAAGTTATGGAAAACCAAAAGTCACTTTGTTTTAAAACCATTAAAAGAACACATGGGTTATAAAAATGAAGAGTCTTCATTTTTAATACTCTAATTAACTCATAAGTTACAAGAAATGAAAAGTTTTGAAAGTTTACAAAACTTACCCTCAAGTTTTGGAACAAGTAAGGTCTTGATTAAAACTTTAGTTCCAACCCTTAGAATTTTAAAAGTTAAAATTCAACACTTATACTTATAATATTATAAGTTAATAATATATATATATATATATATATATATATATATATATATATGTATAAGATCAAAGTCATATTACCACTAGTACGCCTCATTCACGAAGCCAGTCTATAAGATGGGTATAAGGTTGTTGCCTATAAAATGGCAACTTAATGGGAGTCCACTCTCACCCACCGCTTGCTTGACTGGTGGAGGGTCGTTAGCCGAACGGGTAGGACAAGGACTTATAAATTCTCATTAAAAGTATAATGATAATTATAAAGTAACTAAATGTTTTATTAAATTCCCAATCTAAGTTACTTTAGGAAAAATGTGAATAAGGTGCTAATCAATGAAATTACACTTTACACTTTGTCTAAGTCGTTAGTCGAGCGTGTGTGGTTAACCGGCACACTAACTTAAACTTAACAAGATAGGTAAAGGGTGACTTAATGTTTATCATAGTATCGATGGAGCGTGTGTGGTTAACCGGCACATCGATTGAGGGGTAATACATTAAGGGTACCAAGTAATTTGCATGGTTACTTCACACCTCGTTTTGTGATCCTCGACATCCCAGTCACAAAACTTGGAGGGCACACTCAAGATTGAAACATGCCTTTGAAAAGTTATTTGAATCTCAAAAAAATCTAGGAGTTTCTAAGAACCAAATTAAATATTTTTAATATTTCGTCTTTGGTGGAAATTGGTGAATCGTCATTCACCTACCTTTCAAATATGTTATTACTTAGATTACGACATACCTCTTCTAAGTATAATATATTGTGATTGGGTCCTAGCCTTAATACTACATTTGGGTGTTTTATTAAGGACTATCTCTATTTCTAAACTAAACTTTTCTTCTTTTCAGATGTCTGCAAACACTGCTGCTTCTGGCTCTAATCCTAATGGCTCCTTTTCTCTAATGAACTTGTGTGGGAAAGTCACTTTTGATGGATCCAACTTTAATGAATGGATCAGAAACATCCGAATGATTACCCGCTACGAGGAAAAAGAATATGTCCTCGATAAGGAGCTTAAGGAGATTGATGAGACAGTTGCTACTCCTCAAGATATCGCTGAATTTAGGGCACATGAAAGGGATGCCACCAAGGTGTCATGCATCATGATGGCTACTATGACAGCCGACCTCCAAAAGTCCTACGAGGACTTCTACCCTTTTGAAATACACCAAGATTTTATGGAAAGATACCATCAAAGTGCAAGACAAGAGAGGTATGAAATCATCTCCTCCATGATAGCAACCCGAATGAAGGATGGTGAACCCATCACGGGCCACATGTAGAAAATGCAAAGATTTGTGGACCGTTTGCTGAAGCTTAATGTGAACTTCCCCGAGGAGCTTGCAATAGATATCATTTTGCACTCCTTACCTTCATGTTATGATCAATTCCGCATGACATACCACATGAACAAGGAAGAGGTCACTCTCAGCAAACTTCAAGGACTCCTAAAGACTGCGGAAAGTGGTCTTAAGGGTAAGGCGGTTGTTACTACTTTTACTCCTACCAACTCCACCACTGTCTTGGCAATCGGGAAAGGACGAGGGAAGAAGAGAAAGAGTTATTCGAAAGGTACCAAGGCTAGGACCCTTGAAGGCTCTTCTTCAAGTGGAACCAAGAAAGGCTTCATCACTCCTTCTTCTAACCTAAAAGAGGCTGAATGCTTCTATTGCCATGAAAAGGCACATTGGAAGCGGAACTGTCCAAAGTACCAGCAAGATGTGAAGGATGGGAAAGTCAGGCCCAACCATGCAGGTATTTACACTATCTTATCTAATAACTCACCCCATTCTAACTCATGGGTCCTTGATACCGGTTGTGGTATTCATATCTGTTCTGATTTGCAGGGACTAAGAAGAAGTGAGAATGTGGAGCAAGGAAGAATAAACTTGATCATGGGAAATAGGAAAGCTTCACCTGTCACCAAGATTGGAGTTTATACTTTATCGCTAAGTAGTGAGTTTAGTTTAGATTTTAATAAATGTTGTTATTCGCCAGAAATGGCAAGAAATGTTATTTCCTTTCATGCATTGTATAAACAAGGTTTTACCTTTTCATTTGATAATGAAGTTGGTTCGATTAATGCTTTCTTTAATAATGTTCTTTATTTTAAAGCATTACCTTGTGATGGTGTGTATGAAATTAACTATATCTGTGGTTGATAACTTAGGAAATAATGTTTTGTGTATTGATTCTCTTAATAATAATAACTTGGATAAAGCATCATTATGGCATTGTCGTCTTGGACATATAAGCAAGAAACGCATAGGCAAACTCCAAAAGGATGGAGTCTTGGAGTCATTTGACCTAAAGTTAGATGATAGTTGCGAATCATGCTTACTTGGAAAAATGACAAAGTCACCCTTCACAGGTTCTTGTGAGAGGGGTAAAGGTTTGTTGGACCTTGTACACACAGATGTGTGTGGACCATTCAAACATACCACAAGGGATGCTAATCGTTATTATTTGACTTTTACTGATGATTACAGTAGATATGGATATGTTTACTTAATCAAGCATAAGTCAAAGACTTTCGAAAGGTTTAAGGAATTTAAACAGGAAGTCGAGAATCAATTGGGCAGGAACATTAAGATGCTTCGATCCGATCGAGGTGGTGAGTATCTTAGTTCAGAGTTCCTCGACTATCTTAGGGAATGTGGGATTGTCTCACAATTGACACCTACCAGGACACCGCAATTGAATGGTGTAGCTGAGAGGCGTAATCGAACCTTGTTGGATATGGTTCGTTCAATGATGAGTCGAGCTTCGCTACCAATCTCATTCTGGGGGTATGCCTTAGAGACTGCCGCCCATATCCTTAATCTAGTCCCTACAAAGAAAGTTGCCAAAACTCCTCACGAGATGTGGACTGGTAAAGTACCCAAACTAGACCTCATCAAGATTTGGGGTTGTGAAGCTTTCGTGAGATGTTAGACTCATGATAAGCTTGAACCCCAAAGAGAGAGGTGTATTTTCATCGGCTACCCACAAAGATCCTTTGGTTACCTCTTCTACAGACCTAGTGATAATGTGGTATTTGTAGCAAGAAGAGGAGTCTTTCTTGAGAGAGAATTCATAAGCCAAGGAGACAGTGGGAGGAAAATTGACCTTGAAGAACTTCAAGAGTCAAGTGGTGAAGGAACTTCAAACCCTAGCCCTAAACTTGAGGAGGAAACTCCTGTTGAGCCAATTGACGAGTATGTACCTCTGAGGCGTTCCATGAGAGGTAGGAATGCACCTGAGCATTACTATGGTTTCCATATTACTGCGGAAGGTGAGACACTTATTAGTGATGAGACACTAGTAGGTATGGATGAACCTAACTGATGGGTTTTAGCCAAAAGACATCCTATGCGCTCATGCAAACCCTAAAGCTTGGATCTAGGTTTCTCTATTGTACATGCTTTTAATCCAAGACTTAAAACCCTAGATCTAATCAAAATAACATATGAATAAGGGTTTAGATCATAGCTTGATTGTTATATAGCAATAACAATCTCAAATCCTTCTTGTATTGACTTTAGAAAGGTTAGAGTCACAAATGTCACTCCTATAATGGCTCACAAACACCAAGAGCAAGAGGATGAAGAGGAAAAGAGAAGGAGCTGCCCAAAACCGTGTGGAAACCTTAGAGGACTTGTTCACCACGTTTTTGAGGCTTAAGGGCACTATTTATACATGTAGGCTATTAGGGTTTTGAACTAGGAAACCCTAATTTAGATGCTTAGGCCCTAAGCAACCCATGGACCCTTTATTAACAAGCCTTGGACGATTTCTAATGGGTTTCCCCATAGAATTCGTCCAACCTTAAATAATAAGGTAATCCATAGCCCAATTGTAATTACCTTATAATTACAATTCCAGTCCCTTAAGTTTAATTAATCTCTTTTAGCCACAAACTTAATTCTTATTAATTCTTGACTAATATTAATTAAACAATATGATTTCTCCTTTAATATATTATTCTCATAATATATTAATAAATCATATTTAATCATTTCTCTCCATAATTCATCCTATCAAGTTGCTTTGGTGAAGGCAACCCAAAAGGACCATGCACCATCGGGTCAAGTACATACCAAAATGGTTATGGACTTAGACACTAATCCAACAGTCTCCCACTTGGATAAGTCTAATAACTATTCTGCGTATGACTTCAGATCCTGATCTGCAATCGTAGCTTTCTAAAGCTGCTGTCAACTCTGATCTTATCAGATATGCGTGTCCTTTAGATAAGGGATCATATATTCCTCCATTCTAGATATTATCTTATAGACTGAGACATGGATCTAAATCATTCTCTCTGTCTATGTGCTGTTTCCCGAATTCAGATTTATGACGACTGACAACAGACTACAATTGAACACATCAATTTAGTCTTGGCTTGGCCAAGCACTTAGGTGCCATCACTAAATCATCGAGGGGCCCACAGATATCGCTTTTATCCTACTTTGGATAAAAGGAATGGATAAACTTTGACTCAATGCTTGCTTGCACTCACTCACCAAATCACACACAACAATCTGTTTTATAACACCAAGTTACTGGTGCGTTTACATATTATCAATGTGCAACCGATTCGCAAGATACAACTCACACATCTCGGTTTCAAGAATATAAGATGTTATCATCTCACCAATCACTCGTGATAAAATCCATGAAGTGATCCAAGTGAGCGTGGGTTCAATCCAATGCTCAATCATATTCATAAGCACTCATGAACGTTGCAGCAAACAATTGCTTATGTCTAATACACTTTAGACAATCCACACACCAATTCACGACAGTCTTCATTCATATCTACTTCCAACATATGATCGACTGTGGCCCATTTGAATAATTTGACTGGTCTTAACCAATTAAATTATCCAGGAAGTCAAAACATGCAAAGTGAAACACAAGAATAATACTAATCACATATGGCCTCAAACCTTTGAGTATAAATGAAACACCTTTTATTTATCACCATATTGATTACTCATTATTTGTCGTTTCGGGTAATCAACCTTTTACTTGAATTATTACCACACTTGTCCCATACTCTTAGCATGTACACAATGTTTTCTTATGGTTCTTACTTTGTGAAATAGATCATACTCATTTCACAATTCCCAATTCCTATCACGAGTGTAAGAATATCAATTCTTACCACTTATAGAATATGTTAGATTCTAACATTTTATGCAATGATCCTTTTATAATATCACTGCACTAAAGTCACAATGACTATTTCCAATGAATTACAAAGTCCTCTATCGAAATTGTTACAAGACAATTCCACAGATGTGATGTCTCTCACTCAAAGTACATTCCTTTAAGCATCCTTTTGCATAAAAGTTTCTAATTTTAGACATAGATTCTCAATATCTAACTCCCAATATGGAAACCTTTCCATACTTACCATATCACAATTCATTCTTAATAGAATCTTATCTATTCATAATAAAGTCGATATGTTCCATCCAATATCATACTTCCAACTACTCACAAGCGACCAATCCTCGGCGAACTTTGGATCGTCCTTTGATAGTTGTTTAATTATCTTAGTCAAAACCAATTCTAGTCCTTTTTCCCTCTAAATGTGCTAGTCATTTGGAAAATTTTAGAATGGTCAAATATTATAGCATTCACAATCGATCCTATTCCCCAAGCGTATTGGACACGATGCATAATGTCTTACATGAAGATTTAATACTTTATCAATCTTCTTCCATAATATTTTATTTGCTACGTTCTTATAATTTGAAATATGAAGAGGAATGTCGTAATCATTGATGTGTGTAAAACCAACTAGTTTTAATCCTACTAACTTAGACACAAAATAAACACACGAAAGGCAGTGTACCTATCGATTAGTAATATAGTTCAAGCAAGTAGGGTATCGAACACAGGGAACGGTAAACAATTAAAATAAATGCTAATATTATCTAAATAAAACAATTAATAGAAAAGGGGTTTTCTCTAGTTTTGCAAGACTAGAAACTTAACAAATTAAATTTAACTAATTAACTAAAGCAACAACTATTCACCAAATTTGATAAAGATGTTTCTATTTAGGTTCAACCAATTCTCTCCTATGGTTATTTAAGTTAAGATAGATTAATTGCTATTGGTTACCAATGATAATAGTTAGGTTCATGTTCATTACTCCTAACCCTTAGACAATTAACTAATTTAAGCGTTGATCAAGTGTTTAAACTAATTAATTCCCTAGATTAATTATTTGGGTTAAATAAGATTTGTAATGGTCAATTAAGTTATTAATTCAATTAACCTCTTGTTGGTGGTTTCTCAACAAGCTCACACATTAATCTTCCTATTTTCTTATTAATCTTAGTTTCATAATCATTACTTCCAAGCATACGTTTTAGCATTCACATAGACATATGAGGTTAACAATTAAGTGATGTTCATGCAACCTAATTGCCTTCCAATTAACAGAAATAGTAGTGATTAACACATAAGGTTCTTTAACAAACTTAATTTAACAAATCACCAATAAACAATTAAACAAAATTCAAGAATTAAACCATAGGAGTTCTTTGGTATTCCCCAAACAGAAACAAAAACGAGTTTAGCTCATAGTTGCAGTAGAAACAAACAAAGAAACAAAGTTTAAGAAAGCAAACATGTTTAATTCCTAAGTCTAAGTGGTAGAATTAACCTAATTGCTTGAATTCTTCCAACTCTTGAAGCTTAGGGTTCTTCAATGCCTTCTGAATCTTTTTGTCGCAGGTAATTCTCCCAAAATTCGCCAGAAGTTTTTTTTTCTTGGATAAAGATTTGATTTTTATAGATATCTCAAAACAGAGTGTACTCGGCGAGTACATATGTCCTACTCGCCGAGTAGGTGTATAGTTATCCGTCTTGGATCAGGAATCGTAGCTATCTTCTGGAACACTCGCGTGTACTCGCCGAGTAACGCCGTCTACTCGCCGAGTACGTTCCGAATCAGCATTTTCTCAAAACACTAAAGTCGTCCGAAATTGTGTGTACTTTTTAGAACATTTTGAATCTCGTCAATCGGAGTTACGGTTCATGAGATATGGCCAAAACACTGACGAGGGGTCAAGCTGTCCAGCAACATCCTTCTTTCTTCAAAATCCAAGATCCAAGCCTCCAATTGCTAGTTCCGCTTCATTTTCCACCCGAGCATGTAATTGTTGCTAAAAAATGAAATTATAAACTAATTAAGCACCTTTTGTTCATTAAATGAGACAAAAACAACATAAAGTATTAAGATAATGCATGAATTTTATGACTAAATATGCCCATATCAAAATACCCCACACTTGACTTTTGCTTGCCCCCAAGCAAAACTGAATTTTACTACACTAATATTACATAAGACAATCCCAATCGAACCCATCCATTATGCCAAGACCGCAACGCATGCATTTGTGTCTAAAATTTTCCTAATAACCCCCATACTCCAAATACTCACAATCCTCATAAACATTCGCCCACTTTTTCCGAACAATGCTCATTTTATGCATCCCTCCGAATCCATCCTCAGAAAACCTCTTAACCTCAAGGTATTTTTGGTTGAGCAACCCAAGCATACATAATCTAGACAATTACAATTTATGATACCACTATGGAGCTCTTTTGAATTCTTCACTTCTTTGACATTTGATCTTTAATTTCTTTGAATTCACCACCTTGTTGTTTGATTTTTGGTATCTTCAAGTTTTTTTGGATTTCTTGGAATTTTGATCTTTTGATCTTCACTTTATTTGCTCCAAAATTCTTATAACTTTTCTTGTAATTCTCTTTTTTTTTACATGTAACTCGCTTTTTTCACTCAAAACCCTACATGCTTAAGCAAGGGCGCTCAACCTCAACCTTTATTGGCTAAAGATAATAATTTTCCTGGATACATTTCTGGTACACGATGCTAAACATATTGCATCCCTCAAACTAAGCGAGGTTGTGTTTTTGTCCCATGATTTCACTAGAATAAGGAAGCCACAAATGCACTAGAACGTATATAGGCTCAACTAAACATTTGAGTTTTCATGCAATCATCAAATATAATACTAGCATGGAATCCTAATTGCTTTACCAAAATTTTCTAAATTAGCCCTAGCAATTTTAATGCAAAAATTTCAAAATTTATCATAAATTAACTAAAATTTTAACTAATTTAACCAACCCCCTACCCCACACTTAATTTATGCAATGTCCCCATTGCATATTATGCATGATAAAGAACAATAAAAATAAGAAGAGAATTGGAACAAACTCCCCTGGGATAGTAGTGGCGAGGTTGATATTTCGTCTTTAAGCTCCATCTTCAATTGACTTTAGACATGGGAACAGCTCATCCATGTCTTGGGTGTCAAAATCTCGCGTGGTATAGCTCCAATTATAAGAGAAAAACTCTTGGAAATGCCCGGAAAATGATCTTCAAAGAATAGAACCAATGCCCATATCAAATGTCATCAAATCTTCAGCTCAAAAGTAAGAAGAATGAGCGACTCGTCGAGTAAGTATGTAGACTCGCCGAGTTGAAGCGTAAATGGCAGAAGAATCGTGAATTTTCACACGGACTCGGCGAGTCCATAAGATGCACTCGGCGAGTAGACCGCTGTGTGACAAAAAGTTATTTTGCCCAAGTCCGTTTATGATGTATGGGGGTTATATAAACGAATAATTTCCCTCATTTTTCTTCAGGGAATAAACACTCTATAACCCTTCTATCAATTGGACTCATAGCTTGACTCAAAACTTCGTTTCCTCTCTCGCCTAGACTCGATTTCTCGCTTCGTCAACCTTGACTCTAGACCCACACATGTAATCCTAAGCTTCAAACTGAAAAGATCAAAACAACACACAAGTAATAGAAAAAGGAAAACAAACATCAAAATTAAATTCCTAAATTACCCTAATAAACTATAAGTTTAAAAAGAAAAAGAAAAGCAAACTCTAATGACGGGTTGCCTCCCGCAAGCGCTTCTTTTTGTGCGAGTCTTGAGCTGGACTCCCAACTTAATAAACTTTCAATAAACTCAATGCCAATCCATCCGTTGCATTGAATATTTTCTTTGGTGGACCAATTTGTAAAATTTGGCTATTTGCTTCAAAAATTGGCCAAACGAGCTTCAATTCATATAACCCAAGAATCTTGATAAGGGTTGGAACCGGTTGGATACTAATCAAAAATGGATCGTGCTTCAGAACATTCTCCAAAGTTGGAGTCGTCACCCCATGCTTCGAAACACAAACCGGAAGAACAGGGGGCCATGTCTTGGTAATGGTCAAACTACAGCTTGGTTCCTGCAATTCAGCTTGTTCTTGTTCTTCGTCTGACCTCTCTGCCAGCAATCTTTCCAGCTCCTTCAAATCTCTTTCTGGATTAAATTCTTCATCTTGTAAATCTAGCTCTTGTGACTCAAATTTTTCTTGATCGTTAGACAAGAAGTTATCTAACCATCTATCAAATTTCTTCAAATCTTCATCCGAGTCATAATCCTCATCTTCCTGCACTACTTCCTCAAGAAAAGCATCAAAAGCATCGAGATTTGGAAAATACATAATAAATAAAAATAAAGATAAAAATTAAACTAAATAAAAAAAAACAATCAATAAAATAAAACCGATAACAATTAGCAAATAAAATTAACTATTTAGAACCGTTCCCCGGCAACGACGCCAAAAACTTGATGTGTGTAAAACCAACTAGTTTTAATCCTACTAACTTAGACACAAAATAAACACACGAAAGGCAGTGTACCTATCGATTAGTAATATAGTTCAAGCAAGTAGGGTATCGAACACAGGGAACGGTAAACAATTAAAATAAATGCTAATATTATCTAAATAAAACAATTAATAGAAAAGGGGTTTTCTCTAGTTTTGCAAGACTAGAAACTTAACAAATTAAATTTAACTAATTAACTAAAGCAACAACTATTCACCAAATTTGATAAAGATGTTTCTATTTAGGTTCAACCAATTCTCTCCTATGGTTATTTAAGTTAAGATAGATTAATTGCTATTGGTTACCAATGATAATAGTTAGGTTCATGTTCATTACTCCTAACCCTTAGACAATTAACTAATTTAAGCGTTGATCAAGTGTTTAAACTAATTAATTCCCTAGATTAATTATTTGGGTTAAATAAGATTTGTAATGGTCAATTAAGTTATTAATTCAATTAACCTCTTGTTGGTGGTTTCTCAACAAGCTCACACATTAATCTTCCTATTTTCTTATTAATCTTAGTTTCATAATCATTACTTCCAAGCATACGTTTTAGCATTCACATAGACATATGAGGTTAACAATTAAGTGATGTTCATGCAACCTAATTGCCTTCCAATTAACAGAAATAGTAGTGATTAACACATAAGGTTCTTTAACAAACTTAATTTAACAAATCACCAATAAACAATTAAACAAAATTCAAGAATTAAACCATAGGAGTTCTTTGGTATTCCCCAAACAGAAACAAAAACGAGTTTAGCTCATAGTTGCAGTAGAAACAAACAAAGAAACAAAGTTTAAGAAAGCAAACATGTTTAATTCCTAAGTCTAAGTGGTAGAATTAACCTAATTGCTTGAATTCTTCCAACTCTTGAAGCTTAGGGTTCTTCAATGCCTTCTGAATCTTTTTGTCGCAGGTAATTCTCCCAAAATTCGCCAGAAGTTTTTTTTTCTTGGATAAAGATTTGATTTTTATAGATATCTCAAAACAGAGTGTACTCGGCGAGTACATATGTCCTACTCGCCGAGTAGGTGTATAGTTATCCGTCTTGGATCAGGAATCGTAGCTATCTTCTGGAACACTCGCGTGTACTCGCCGAGTAACGCCGTCTACTCGCCGAGTACGTTCCGAATCAGCATTTTCTCAAAACACTAAAGTCGTCCGAAATTGTGTGTACTTTTTAGAACATTTTGAATCTCGTCAATCGGAGTTACGGTTCATGAGATATGGCCAAAACACTGACGAGGGGTCAAGCTGTCCAGCAACATCCTTCTTTCTTCAAAATCCAAGATCCAAGCCTCCAATTGCTAGTTCCGCTTCATTTTCCACCCGAGCATGTAATTGTTGCTAAAAAATGAAATTATAAACTAATTAAGCACCTTTTGTTCATTAAATGAGACAAAAACAACATAAAGTATTAAGATAATGCATGAATTTTATGACTAAATATGCCCATATCAATCATAATCGAAATTTAAGAACGCACTATGTATCCTTTGACTATATTTATTAAAAGTTCTCAATTTGAGCTTTAGATTTTTGAAACAAAGTACAATATTATCTCCCTTAATTATAGCAAAACATCTTTACATCCTTACTACTTTGCAAAGTATAACTCTTGTTTTCTATAATTAATATTGCTGACTTGCAATACTTGCCTTAATAATCATACAATCATAACATTTATACTCCGACTATGATGATGATTATTATAAACATAACACTTATGCTCCCACTAGCTTTGACATGTATTTAGAAAATTGATTAACTTACAGAAAAACAATACCTATTGAATTTCATAAGTTCATGTACCTAATGCTTTGATAATCTTTTATCAAGGCTTCTTTTAATCTCATACACCTTTTATCCTGTTGGGCTGAAGTTTTATTAGAAGTTGCGTCTTTTGGGCTCGTTAGATTAGCCTTGTATTCTCCGGTTTGGGCTTGTCCAACCGAGAGCCTTTTATGTATAGTATATAAAGTTAATGCTTGCATGCATATTAGGTTAAGCTAAAAGATTCTAGAGATTATCGATATAGCGATTAATCAAGAGTACAATATTTTCTAGTAATCGTTCTTGTAATCTTCCAATCCTTTACAGTTGATGTTCTTAATCGAGCTCTTCTAAGGATTTTATTTAATCATTCGACACGATTGATTCAAGTTGTTTTGTTCTTAATATTGCGTTCTGCTTTGTTTTAATATTGTGTTCTTGCTGTTTCATATTCATATACTTGTTCAAGATCTAATCGATCTTCATAGATTAAAAGTTGTTTTAATCCCATCAATTGGTATCAGAGCGGGAGGCTGTGTAATCGATACACATCTTTTCTGTGAAAAAGATTTCCATTAGGGTTTTCCGCAATCATCGATATTTATTGAGCCGTCATCTTAATTGACGTATCTTAGTATTTATTGTTTTGCCCTAATCTGCTTTATTACAAGTCTGATCTTTGAACAGGTTATTTCGATCATAATGGATGCGACGCAATCAAACCCTATTAATATTTCCAACAGCATCGGTTCGACAACAAAGATTCCAATCTTATACACCCATGACTATGAAGTATGGGCGCATCATTTTGAAGATTACGTGATTGGATCGGAGGACAATGGTTTTCTCATATGGGAAGCCATCATCAATGGACCGTTTTCTCATTCTGCTACATCCAGAATCATTAAGACGCAAAAAGAGTATAACGATCTGCTTAAGGACGTGACGAATATTGCGCAAGATGAAAAAGATAAATTTCAGTGCAATATTAAGGCACTAAGGTTGATCAGATTCGCCCTTCAGTCCGATACATTCAGACTGGTCAGCTCATGCACTACGGCGAAGGAAGTGTGGGACAGACTTCGCGAACTGTATTCCACAGACGAAGATCTTGAACATTCTATCCAAACCTTGCTTCTATCTGAATTCGGTGAATTCAGGCAAGGGGCCGAAGAAACTGTGACCCAGACGTTTGATCGCTTCAATCATCTTCTCAGCAAGATGATCAAACACGACATTGAAAGGAAGCTCATCGAACAAAAGGTTACTTTCTTGAACGGACTGCGATCTGAATGGAGAACAGTTGTTTCCACAGTCAAAGCCCATGAACAGTTTAAATCATACTCCTTGGCGAAACTGGTGGGTATTCTAAAGTCACAAGAGAAGATTGTGGTTCAAGAGAAGAGTGTTGTCTCCAGTCTTGGTTCGTTGGCCCTCCTATCTAAAAGTAAAGCTGTGGTGGAGGATGAAGAGCTCAACTTGGAAGAATATGACCTCTCAACTGAGGATTATGCCATGATGGTATCCAATCCTAAGAGGTTCATAAAGAAGAGATTCCCCAACAACAAAAACCGAAACTGGCAGGGGAGTTACAGCTCAGAAAAAGCAAACAATGAACCGAAAGCTGAGGAGCCCAAGAAGGAACCGAAGGCAGATGGCGATTCCGGAGTAAGCTGCTTCTACTGTGGTGGCAAGAACCACTATGCTAAGGACTGTGTTCTTAAGAAGATGGCTGAAAAGGACGATGGAAAGGATGAGGAAGCCGTGCTGCAGAAGAGATTGGATGAGTTGAGAAAGAAAAAGTCTACCGCTAACCCTTCTATTAATGCTCTTATTGTGCAGGGTTCGGTTAACGACGATGAGTTCGGTAGCACCGAAGTTTGGTCTACTGACTTAGAAGACGAAGAAGTGAGGAAGCCTACTCATGGAAAGGCTTATATGGCTAAGGAGGAAAGCAGTGGTGGAAAATGCTTCATGGTGTCTGGCGTATCTCAGATGAGGGGATACAATACCGATGGAGGAAGCAATGGACCGAAGGTGCAGGAAGATATGTGCTTTACGGCCAAACCACTCAGCCAACAGTTCAATGAGCTTGATGAACTAATAAAGAAGGTACAATCTGCTTTTATTTCATCTAAAGTACCATCATCCTCATATGAGAAAGAACTAAAAAACGTTAACACAAGAATTTCTCATTTAGATAGTAGCTTAACTCAAACTCGAGTCACCAATTCTAACCTGACTGATCAATTAAGCAGGGTGGCGTCGAAGAGTGAGGAGCGGCGAATGTGGATTGAGTTAAAAGAGTCGGAATTAGTTAAAGTTAAAGACGAAAACATTTATTTACAGAGAGACAATTTGAAATTGTTGAAACAACGAAATGTTTTTTGTTTAATAGCTAAACGTTTATATTCCAATATTACTCAACTTCACTTGGACTGTGAGATAGGCCAAAAGATCCATCGTATGATTTTGCCCTTCCTAGAATTTAAGGAGGATGAAATCGATGCCGAAGCTTACAATTGTGAGAGTGTGATATCGTCTGATGATGTCAACCCAACTTATAAAATTGGACTGGACAAAATTGAGTCCTTCATTAAGTCCAAAGACCACAAGGACATGCTCAAAAATCTTTTGGATGAAAATGACAGACTTAAACTGAGAACCGAAACCATACAAAAGTTTGACTCTCTAAACGCCAAAGTAAGCTCAGAAAATAAAATCGATGTTGAAAATGCATCTGAGCTTAACGAGGACGATAACATAAGTGAAATTTCTGTAGAGGATACGGTTGACTGCTCAGAATTTGTTAAAAGCGAAACTGAAAACCACAAAAATCTTATTTCTGAAAATTCTGTGGAATTCGCTAGATTGTCCCAACAAAAGTCCCCGAAATTAGTAGAAAAGGCTGTTGTGTATCAAAAAGTCAGGACCACTCCAAATCAAGTATACAAGGTGACTGGAGTAACCGAACATCAAACAGCTGAACTCACAGCTATTGTTAACGAAGACAATGCTGATGGCTGTGATGAGTATTTCTGGGAAGCTCCTATTGATAATGGAAACGAAACCGTCGGCCTATCTGAAAGAACCTCTTGGATGAAGAAAGGGAGATACATACCTGAACCCTTGAACAAGCCTGATAATTTCAGTGAACCAAGCACAAGTGGTACAAAAGATACTCCTCAAGAGGTTGATCGTTCAGCAAAAGAAGACATTCCTTCAACGCCAACAGCTCGAAGTGAAACTTCATCAGATACTCCTTCCACTTCCTCAGGGCAAACTGAATCTTCTTCAGATATTCCCTCTGCTCCCTCGGCTCAAAGAAAAACTCCTAAAGTTCAAAAGGAACCAGCCAAGGTGACATCAAAAGCGAAAGCGAACGTTCATCATCAACCTAAACAGATGAGGGATAAAAAGATAGAAAGGAACCTAAGATACAGGAAAAACCTTTCTGAAAGGAAACAATTCTGGCACTCCCAGAATGCATACTATTCACACAAAGACAAGAATCTGAAGTATGAAAACAATCCCGTAAGAAAGCCTGATAATTCCAACAACCGAAAGCCAAGGTTCGGTTCGCAAGAAAACAACAACCGAAAGTCAAGGTTCGGTTCGCAAGAAGATACCAACCGAAAGTCAAGGTTCGGTTCTAAAAAGGATTTCAACCGAAACCAAAGGTTCGGTTCCAAGAACAACTCCAACCGAACGCAAAGGTTCGGCTCTGAAGTCAAAAGAGAACAAGACTTAAAGGTTAACCCCACCATCGATCAAAAGCAAAAAGGTCACCTAGAGTCATCAGCAAGGAAGACATCTCCGTCCAAATCCAAATCCTCTCTTCCTAATTCTTCTCGTTCATCTACTTCCAACCATTCATCTCCATCTTGCTCTAACGCTAATTCCGTTGGTTCTCAAAAACCTCAACCATCTGCTGAACAGAAGGGAAAGCAGAAGGTTGATGAATCCAAACCTGAGTTCAAAGCGAACAAACCCAATCTTAACAAAATAAAAGTCTACACCATTAAAAAGAAAGATGAAACAACTCTAATTAAAAGAACATATCTTGTTGACATCTCTCTAACTATTCCCGTTCCCATGAAAACCTCACATGGACCCAAGAAACTTTGGGTTCCTAAATCTGCTTAATTTTTGCAGGTTATAAGTGACGAGCAGTTTGACGAAGAATGGTACATCGACAGTGGCTGCTCGCGTCACATGACAGGGAGGAAAGAGGAGCTCAGGGAATACAGATCTCTTGCAAATGGTGGCAACGTTAAGTTTGGAAATAACTCTTTCGGCACCATAAAGGGATATGGGATGATAACGAATGGTGATTTTACCATAAGGAAGGTGGCCTATGTGGAAGGACTTCAACACAACCTCATCAGTGTATCTCAGCTTGTTGGAGGTACAGGTCTCAAAGTTTCATTCGATGATGAAGGTTCTGAAATCATAGAGAAAAAGACAAAGAAAGTGATTCTGAAGTCAGAGCGAAAGGGTGAAATGTTTCCTCTGAACATGAAACCCATCAAAGGAAACCCAGCCATATGTCTGCTATCAAAAGCTCAATCCGACGAAAGCTGGTTGTGGCACAGAAGACTCTCTCATCTCAATTTCAAAGATATCAACCGACTTGTCACTGGAGGTCATGTTAGGGGTCTTCCATTGCTCAAGTTTGACAGAGAGCATTTATGTGCTGCATGCGGAATGGGAAAGCAGAGTCGTCAAAGTCACCCATCCATAATTAACACAAAAGTTGTTGAACCACTCGAATTGCTTCATATCGATTTGTGTGGTCCTTCATCTATTGAAAGCATCGGTGGTAGCAAGTACATTCTTGTTATCGTTGATGACTTCTCTCGATTTACATGGGTGTTCTTTCTAAAGCTCAAATCTGAAGCGACTCAAAAGCTGAAAGTGTTTATCAAGCAAATTGAAGTCCAGCTCAAGAAGGTCGTTCGCAACATCAGGAGCGACAATGGTCTCGAATTCAAGAACAGGGAGTTTGAAGAGTTTCTTGCAGAAAAGGGAATTAGCCATAATTTCTCAGCTCCCTACACACCACAGCAGAACGGGATAGTCGAAAGACGAAACCGATCTCTGTGTGAAGCTGCCCGAACTATGTTAAGTTTCGCTTCCTTACCTCTTTATTTTTGGGCTGACGCTATTTCTGCTGCTTGTTATACACAAAACAGATCCTATCTCAACAAGCGATTCACGCTCACACCATATGAGATATTAAACAACAGGAAGCCCAATGTGAAATTTTTCCATGTTTTTGGCTCAAGGTGTTTCATCTTTAACTCTAAAGAACACCGCAACAAGTTTGATGTCAAAGCCGACGAGGGAATTTTTCTGGGTTACTCACTCACATCCAAGGCGTACAGGGTCCTAAACAAACGTTCAAGAAGGATTGAAGAGACATACTATGTGACCTTCGACGATAACTATGTCAAGAAACTACAGGCCATAGATGACACTGCCAGGGAAATCTTCCCTCAAACTGGCCAAGTCACAGTCTCAATCGCCAATTTGTACGAAAATTTTCTGGAACTATTTGACGAACCGGAAAAAGCTTCTCTCTCCGAAGCAGGTGCAGCTGACAACAAAATAGATCATATGAAGCAGATTGTCAAAGATGCTGCAAGAAGAATGCATGAAGGAGAATCGCCCACTGATGAATCTCCAACCAACAATGCTTCAGTCGAGGGGGAGCCAAGTTCTCATGTCGAGGGGGAGCTAAGCTCACAAGTCCAGGGGGAGCAAAGCTCTACCACTTCACCCGAAGGTCCTTCACCAACCGAAGGTACCTCTCCAACCGAAGATGCCCCTCCAAACGAAGGTGCTTCAATGCCTGAAAGTCCAGCACCGCAAGAAACCCCTGAACCTCATGGTTCTCAAGACTCATCAATTGAGGGGGAGCATGATGATATGACGCTTGATTTCGATAGCCAATCTGAGCCAGAAGAGATGATCAACGCTGAACTAGATCCAACCTTCGATCCGTATTACCCTCCTCTTACAAAATGGACCAGAGATCATCCTATCTCTCAAGTAGTTGGTGATGTATCTGAAAAGGTTCTGACCCGATCTCAACTGAAGGCAAAACAGACATCCTTATTTTCAAAGGTTGAGTTTTGTATGTTTAACTAATTTGTATCAAAAGTTGAACCGAAGACAGTGAACACTGCCCTCGATCACTCTGATTGGGTTCAAGCAATGCAAGACGAACTGAACGAATTTGAAAGGAACAAAGTCTGGCGCCTCATTCCAACTCCTCCGGATGCTTCAGTTGTTGGTCTTAAATGGGTTTTTCGAAACAAAATGGACAAGGAAGGTAATGTCATAAGGAACAAGGCTCGTCTGGTTGTCAAGGGATACTGTCAGGAGGAAGGGATAGATTACGAAGAGACGTTCGCTCCAGTAGCTAGGCTAGAATCAGTTAGAATATTTCTAGCCTATGCTGCTCACAAAAACTTTGAGGTTTTCCAAATGGACGTCAAGTGCGCATTTCTCAATGGAGAACTTGAAGAAACTGTGTATGTGGAGCAACCTCCTGGGTTTGTGAACGAAAAGTATCCAAATCATTGCTACATTTTGGATAAAGCTGTGTACGGCCTTAAACAAGCTCCGAGAGCCTGGTATGAAACGCTTACAAATTTTTTAAAGATGTCCAAATTCAAACAAGGTTCGGTTGACCCAACCTTCTTTCGCAAAAAGGTAGGTAACCACCTTATGATAGTTCAAATTTATGTCGATGACATCATCTTTGGCTCTACGAATCCCAGCTTAACAGCTGAATTCAGAAAGTTGATGGAGACTAAGTTTGAAATGAGCTCAATGGGTCCTATTAATTTTTTCCTTGGTTTAAATATAAGACAGGGACCCGAAGGCATCTTTATCAATCAGGAAGCTTACACGAAGACTCTCCTAGCAAAATTTGGCATGATGGGAGACTCAAAAGTCAAAGTCCCAATGGCATTCGGCACCAAGCTGACCCCTTCACTAGATAAACCGGCTGTCGACATCATGCTCTATCGTCAAATGATAGGCTCACTGATGTATCTAACTGCTAGCAGGCCTGATATCATGTTTTCTGTATGCTATTGTGCTCGATTTCAGGCTAACCCACGCGAACCTCACATGCTGGCAGTGAAGAACATCCTACGCTATCTCAAGCGAACCACCTCCTTAGGTCTATGGTATCCATCTAATTCAGGCTTCTTCGTTCAAGCCTATTCTGATGCTGACCTTGGAGGATGTGGACTCGACCGCAAAAGCACAACTGGTGGCTGTCAATTTCTTGATGGGAAGTTGGTCAGCTGGCAATCCAAGAAACAAACATGTGTGTCGCTGTCTACTGCTGAAGCGGAATACATTGCCGCTGCATCCTGCACATCACAAGTGATTTGGATCCAGAGTCAACTTCGAGACTATGGACTCAATATGAAGAAGATCCCTCTATATTGTGACTCTGAAAGTGCAATTAGGATCTGTCATAACCCGGTGCAACACTCTAAAACCAAACACATAGCACTGAGGTATCACTTCATCAAAGATCATGTGGAAGATGGAAATGTCGAAGTTCACTTCGTAAGAACCACTGATCAACTGGCTGACGTCTTTACCAAAGCTCTCCCAGAAGCATCGTTCAATAAAATATTGCAAGGGCTAGGAATGATGGAATCAGAGTCAGTACCTCACACTACCTCTCAATCTCAAACGTAAGAAGCGAATCCAACCGAACGTTCGGGTTTGGTTCAACCATCTCACTCACTCATTACTTCAAAGGTAGTTTTTTTTTTTTTTGTTTTTTTTTTTTTTCTGTGTTGTATATTTCTTGTGCAAAATTTGTTTTTCTTTGTGTAAAAAGTTTTTTTTATATTGCA
Organism: Lactuca serriola; assembly: GCF_051521515.1. Lineage (NCBI taxonomy): Eukaryota > Viridiplantae > Streptophyta > Magnoliopsida > Asterales > Asteraceae > Lactuca > Lactuca serriola. The sequence continues at coordinate 174,483,973 of NC_136411.1, read as the reverse complement.
TATCTAAACTCCTTGGTTTCTTAAAAATTTTCCAAAACCGAAACCTCTAGAAGGTTCGGGTTCGGTTTTTCAAAATTTTCCTGAACCGAAACCAACCGAAGGTTCGGGTTCGGTTTTTCAAAATTTTCCTGAACCGAAACCTCCAGAAGGTTCGGGTTCGGTTTTTCAAAATTTTCCTGAACCGAAACCAACCGAAGGTTCGGGTTCGGTTTTTCAAAATTTTCCTGAACCGAAACCAACCGAAGGTTCGGGTTCGGTTTTTCAACTTTTTCGTGCAACCGAAACCAACCGAACGTTCGGGTTCGGTTTTCCAATATTTTCTACAACCAATTCCAACCGAACGTTCGGGTTCGGTTTTTCTTTTTCACCAAAGATTTTTTTTTATCGTATTTTTTTTATTTTTTTCTCTTTTATTTTTATTATCTATCACAAAACCAAAAATATTTATCTTCTTTCGTGTGCTTACTTGTTTATGGGAATATAATTGATGACTTACTTAAGTGTCCCTAGAAGCATGCTGCTGTATGTGTCCCAAGCCTCATAAGATTTTGAATAAAAGCCTTCTTGACCTGGTATACACAAACCTTGTCTTCCCAATAAGACTAACATATTTATTCTAATCGTGAGCTACCTCTCTCTTTTCTCACATGAGTTAAGAGTTTCCTGCTTGGTCCTTTTGTTCGCAGCAGAGGTACTATGTCTTCTTTCACCATCCCAATTACACTTCTCCATAACATTCGTTTCATCACTGTAACCCTTGAGACTCTCAGAAACTACCACTGAGGTTTATGGTTACACAACATCTGTGTTTATGATCTTAGCTTCGTGCCACTACGAGCTGAGTGAAACCCAAAATTCAACACCAACGAATTGACGGTGACCAATTAACTTGATCAAGTTTTCACCAATGAATTGACGAATGTACCTTCATGAAATCTCAATTTCTTTTCTTTTTGCGTGGTTCCAATGAAATTGTTACACACCATGACATTTCTTCCCAAGGGATCCAGTTTTAAATTTTTATCTGAGATTTCATTTTAATCCAAGCCAGTACAAAATCAACTCAAACCCACTTGTTCAACAGACTACACTGGTCTCACAAGTACTTTGTTCACATTCGTTCTTATATCAAGAATTGAATTGTTGAATCAAAGCGAAACCACCCTTAATTTGCCTTATTAAAAGAAGCCTTTCAACATTTATTAATGAATGTTTGATCGTAATTCAACGGGATTCCACACTAACACTTTGAGGTCTTTCTTGACCTTGAAGGAAGAGATTCGTGCCTGGGATCATCAGTTTCGTGTCCTTATGGACATCACAGATTATCCTAAAAAGAGTTGCTTTATTTCTTTTTCTTTTACACTCTTTGCACGAAAATCCAAGATTTTCAAAAAATTCCGTTACTAATTATTTTACAGGCTGGATATTTATTGGATGGTTACAAATGAAGTTGTGGTCAAAAATTAGCCACGTGGATCATTAATTGGAAACAGCCGTTTAAAAGGGGATAAGACAAAAGGTTGCTGACGCGGCGGGAGTTCAAAGGATACAAATTCAAACGACGGTAAAAAGGAGGGCGCGTGAATTTGAAACGGCCGCGCTTTTTCTGACACTTGAGGACGCGTGTGCAATGTCGAAGCGTCATATCTCTGAAGTTACAGGCGCGTGTGGAAATGGAAACGATTTCTTTCTCTGAACCGGCGCTTATTGGGCGGCGTGATCCTAGGAATCTGACACTCTCTCTCCTACGTGATCATCGCACGTCCCAACTGTCACCAATCAGTCACTCCAAAATAACCCGTTTCGTATTTCCATAAGAGATTTGAAATGATTTTTCTCTCTCCTATCACCTACTATATAAACCCATCAACACCACCTTTTACCTCTTTACTGCCCCATAATTTCCAAAGCAAAAATACTTCCAAACTCTCTCCCGGTTATCTTCTTCTCCAAACCTGCAACAATGGCTGAATCTTCATCCGTCCATGCTACTTCTCAGATTCTTCCAATCCGACCTCAGCAATGCCTGGTGATTGATCTCAACCCACTGGCCTATGATCCCTACATGTCGCCGGTTATCGAATGCCTCAAGTACTCCCAGCTTGCTCCGGCATTGTCCAGAATTGAAACGGTGCCACTGGTGGCTCTATCTCAGGTCTATGCGACGGCCTACTACGACAAGGGCGTCGACCGGGTATTCTTTGAAGTGGGAGATCACAAGACTTCCATTTCTCGCCCCCGTTTCTGCACGTTGTTAGGGTTTGCTGCTGACCCATCGCATGTTCACCCGGAGACGATTCCGATTGGTATGCTCTACAACATGTTCTACAACATGGGCTACACGGAAGTTCTCACCTCCGTCGCCAGGTTCAAGAAGTCATGCCTACCGCCCCAGTGGAATGGGTTATTTACAGTTCTCTTCAAGGGACTGTCAGAGAGGAGCTCAGGATCTGACGGTGCAAGTCGTCTTTTTCGTTCTATCATGTACGGAGTGTACAATGGGATAAACCTGGATTATGGGTTTGTCCTCTGGCAACAGCTGCTTCAGAGCCTCTCTTCTACTTCTCGACACTCCGAGGTGTCGCTGGCCCGGTTCTGGATCTTGATCACAAGATGGGCTATGGACAGGTTTGATGTCCCAACTGCTGATGGTGCATCGATGTCTTCTATTGGTACGTTCCATACCAAGAAGATCATCGTCTCGGATGCATCAAAATTCTCCTTCATTGGCTCCATCCCGGAGACTATGTATGGAAGTGTGCCTTCAGACAGCAGTATGATCAAGGCGATCAAGGAGTTAGGGCCATCTGGTCCGAGGGAACTGACACCGGACATGCTGCGATCGATTCATGATGCCGACAAACCGGTGGCCAGGGGTAAGAAGGCAGACAAGGGGAAGAAACCATCCAAAGCCCCAAAACCTTCTCCCAAGAAACGCAAACAACCGAAGGCTGCTTCATCCCCACAACCGAAAAGGAGGAAGACCCAACCGAAACGAAAGTTCCTCATACCCTCCTCTTCAAGCGAATCCGAAGGTGGGAGTTCGGACTCTGAGGGCTCACAAGGAGACGAATCTCCACAACGAGGCAACACACCCCCTCAGTCCCCAACCCCGGACATGGAACTTCACCAATCCCTAGTTCCTTCCCCTCCACCCACAATACCTATTTCCATTCCCACCATAAACCCTACTATACCACCAACCTCATTCCCTATACCCCCACCCATATTCACCACATCAACCGAAACACCACCTGTAACCGAAACACCACCTGTAACCGAAACCCCTCCTGTAACCGAACCTCCACAAACCGAAACCCATACACCACCACCACCCGAAACTAACCCCCCACCCACTCAACCTGAACCAACCAAACCCACAACACCCCCAGCTTCACCATCACCTCAATCTCCAGAAGACGCCTCCGATGGCGATGATCAATACCTTGGTGGTGATCACATGAACTTTGATTCGGTCTACTATAGTCCGTTTCAAGTTCAGAGTGATGAGGAGGATGATGCTCCAGTGACAAAGAAGCATCTCCGCGAGCTTAACGAGAAGATTGATCAACTTCTCGCCTCCTCTTCCAACCAGCAGTCATCCTTATCTGAAGCCGCCCTTCAGAAAATAGTTGATGCCTTCTCCAGGGCTCAACATGACTCAGTGGCCTCAGCAACTGCTGCGATAGACGCCTCCACCCAAGCCTGTGTGGCAGCGACCGAAAAAGTCAATAAACTATTCTCAGACGCTTCTGACCTGCTGAAGTCTCTGCAGGAAAGTGCCAATGCCACAAAGACAACTCTGGAACCGATTGTTCAGCAATTGGCCAAGTTCGTCTCGACGGAGTTGACTTCGTTCGCTACCCTCCGACAAAATCTCAGCGACGACAACTCGGCACTCCGTGCCTCCATCGATGCCCGTCTGGCAAAACTACAAGAGGATCTTGCGGCAGAGAACTCTCTGATGGACGTTATGGTGAGTAAAACAACTGCCCTAAAGGTCAAGAGCACGCAGCTTTCCAACTCCGAACAACAATTGGAAGCTCTTCGATCCAAAAGGGAAGTCATAAAGACGTGTGTTTCGGATGTCCACGCCGCTCTATCCAACATCCTGGAAGCACACGACCCCATCCTTAATCATTCGGTGAGGCGCACCCTCGCTGAAAAGCTCTCCCCGGCCATGGACCTCCTAAGCAAAATTGAAGGTCTGCCGAGTTTCGTGTCCATTCCGAAACAAGGGGGAGATGAGAAGAAAGGATCGAAACCACCTCCTTCCTCCAAAGCTACTCACACAACCGAACCACCCCCAACTGGTCATGCCTCGGGTTCGGGTGTGAAGAACAAGGGCAAAAACATAGTAGAGGGAGGAGATGAAGATGAAGATGAAGATGAAGACAAGGAGACCATTGCCGACTTGTTGAAATGGAAAAACAGTCGCAATGCTGAAGGTGATGCCAGTCGTGTGGCGCGTGAGGCTGAAGAAGCCGAACGAAAGCAAAAAGAAGCCCACGATCTCCTTGAGAGCCGAAAGCTGCTCTTCCCTGCCTGGACCAGGGATCGTTTGATAAAAGAGGCCATAGAGACTCCAAGCATACTATGGCTCGAGCCGGTGATATCGTTCGACTGCAACAACACCATCGATTCGCAGTTTGATATGCCACTGACTCGAAAGACGTTCATCTTCCACGCCTTCTCCAACATCTTTGAAGTCCCGCATCCGAACGATGAGCTTGACAGGGAGCTCATTGACTTCTACCTGGAGGCCGCTCGCCCTCAATACCTTACATGGAGCGCCCAGAAGATTGTCAATGTTCGGGTGATGAAGCCTTTTGCCGTGGGGAGATTTACAAACGTGAAGTTCAAGCTTATCCGAGGATCTGCAAGAACTGCTCACCTTATCACCCTGGCGGATCTACCGAATCTGAATCCTCATGACTGGATAGTCTTGTACAATATCCTGCTGACAAACGAAGCCGAATATGGTCCCATCTTAGACCATGTCAAAAGGATGTTGGCTTGCTACATCATGGAGGTTACCCAAATGGATCAGGAGGTCACCACTGTTTTCAAGAAGAAACCGAAAGTAGCACCAGTGGGATCGGCCAGTGATTTAAACACAATGAAGATGGGCAAGATAGATCCAAGGTGAAACTCAGTGATGTTCACCAGGGCCGAAGGACAGAAATGTCTGTTCGCTTTAGCAGACAAGCATCTCTACACCAATACCTGCTTGGAGCACGTTCTATCAATTGTCAAGCGGTGTAAAGACAATTCGGCAGATGACATCAAGTACTTCAGTGACATGATCAATTGGTACGTCCGGTTTAGACAGACCATCCTATCAATAACCAAGTGTCTGTTTAGTACCGTGAAGAAGAAGGTACCAGCTTCAGCTGCCGGCCCAAGTAAGAAATGAAGGTCTCACTCCAAATTGACGCAAAGGGGGAGATTGTTGGGCTGAAGTTTTATTAGAAGTTGCGTCTTTTGGGCTCGTTAGATTAGCCTTGTATTCTCCGGTTTGGGCCTGTCCAACCGAGAGCCTTTTATGTATAGTATATAAAGTTAATGCTTGCATGCATATTAGGTTAAGCTAAAAGATTCTAGAGATTATCGATATAGCGATTAATCAAGAGTACAATATTTTCTAGTAATCGTTCTTGTAATCTTCCAATCCTTTACAGTTGATGTTCTTAATCGAGCTCTTCTAAGGATTTTATTTAATCATTCGACACGATTAATTCAAGTTGTTTTGTTCTTAATATTGCGTTCTGCTTTGTTTTAATATTGTGTTCTTGCTGTTTCATATTCATATACTTGTTCAAGATCTAATCGATCTTCATAGATTAAAAGTTGTTTTAATCCCATCATATCCGAGATAGCTGATATGTGTGTCTTAAACAATTCAGACAAATTGCCAAATCTCACAATTCGAATCATGGAAAGGGATACCGTAACCATAATCAAATTTGAGAATGCAATTTTACAATTGCTATCTTCTTAAAATCTCTCTTAGTGAAAGCATTTTCTCACAGTCATTTTTATGAAGGAGAAAATCTTATGGCACTTAGATTTTAATGGTGTATGTGTTCCTATCCATCTGAATTTGTCAAAACAAGGTTTTACGACAAATTCAAACTCTTATGGACCGAACTTTCTTAATCTTGATTTCTTGCCTTATGGTAACACGGCTGCCCACCATGTCTTCCAAGTAGTTAAGCAGCTCACCCTTTCCTATCAATGTACTTTTCATTGATTAAGGTGCTTGCCTCTTATTCGTTCAAATGAGAACTCATAGGGCTCACATGCATAATTAACTCATTTGGAATTGCATAGAAACAAGATAATGTCAACACGATAGGTTGTAAACCTCAAGTCGTGTGCTAGTGATGATCAATAAGGTTTATTCTTTATTAGTTCTTGAAACCTTTCAAGACCATTAAGACTCCCACTGACTCCTTGACATATAAGATTCTCCTGTCAATAAAACATTTCTTGACAAACAAATATTCAAGAGTTAGTGTAGTTTTTATCAAGACAAAACACTTCACAAAAATTGGTCCTAGTTAATCTTTGTCTTATCCAAGACATCACAACTTTCCAATTTCAAATGTGCAAGAATAAGAAAACCTTTTTCCAAATTCTACATTTGATGAGTGTTATAAACCTTCTTAAGACTTGTCACTCAATGTCACAATCTTAACTTTAAGACTTGTTCTGGAACGAAGTATGATTGACTTCTTGATTTAACCATTTCTTCATACAATTGCACTAAGACTCACTTAGAGGATCAATTGAGATATGGTTCTTAATCATTAAGACCTATCATAAAACATAATAAAATGTACTCTCCCTTCTTCATAGAATAGAGAAACTTTTATCTTTTTGCCTACTTGATTCTTCTTGTTTGTTCTGCTATTGATTTAAACTCTTTTAAATCAACTAAGAATTGCACTTAATCTCATAAGTGTAATCATATTTACTTAACCTTAGTAAATCATGACGAATATCTTTGTTACTCTTGTGGTGGAATTTATCAACACACAACCTTGTGTACTTGATCTCCTATTCCTTCACTTGACACTTTGTCAACGAATTAGTCTATTTTTCTCAAATGTGAAAATTTTCCATTCATCATACAATACTTGTTGTACGATTCCAAGTTTCTGTCCACTTGAAACTTGGTCGATGAGAAATTTTCCCTATTTGGTAAATTCTTGACATTTCCACAAATTACATAATTAAGAATCACATCCATTCGTTGTAGAAATATGCAAACATCAATTTTTCATAACGATTTCATTGCAAGGAAATAAATGAATAAATAAATAAATGAGTCAAATCAAATTTTTTATTTTATTTTATTCATAAAGCAGCGGAAAACATTTTGTCCTTACAATGCAAAATCAACTGAAAGACTATGTAATTGAATATTCCTAACAACTCTATTATAACTTTCTAGGCTCAAAATCTAATCTCCGAATCCATGCGATCGAGATCCATTTCTTCGTGATTAGACTCACTTTGCTCTTTCATCAAGCTTCCTCTTCTATTCATTGATCCTGCAAAACATGCTATCGTATGTATCAATGAATAGGAACTTAATGGAGTTAGATAGTGGATTTTACCTGAAGCATAGCCATACTCTTTGACTCTCCCATCTTCTGGACTCTTCAGGCTTTTAGGGAAGACTTGTATCCAACGCCCTTTCACTTGGCAACAAACGCAGGTCGGTTCTCCTAGAACGTCCTCAGAAGCATGGTTGGTTGACCTTCCCAACAAATATGCTCCATCGCTTTGCCAAATCATTTCTGATTCAGCAGCAATGAGCATGTAAGTTAGGTCAATGAGGTTTGCGTCATGATCCATCATATAATACTTTCTCTTGAACTCATTATATGATTCAGGGAGTGACTGTAGAACCCAACCTATAGCCAACTCATCAGGGAATGACGCACCCAACATTATCAACCTATCGATGTGTGATTTCATTCCTAGAACATGGGCACACACGTGCTTACCATCTTCATGTTTCATTTCCAATAGGGCTTTAGTGACATTGAACCTTTCAATTCTTCGATCTTGTGGGTTAGGGAGAATAACGGGAGGAGAAGGAGGAAGCAAAGCATGATTTCTTGTTCCTCGATTGAATCGTGGAATATCATCTTCATGTGGAATGCTTGTTCCACGGGATTTGGGAAGACCATAGTTGTCGTACTTTGACATCTACAAAACGGGAGAAAGCAAATTCAAGTTAGTTGATTTATTGAGTCCTTAGTAAATCACCCAAATGATATACTAAGGCTAGGACCCAACACAATATTTTACAACTCGGGAGAGGGATGCCGTAACCCTAATTGCAGAATATTTGAAGGTAAGTGAATGACGATTCACTAATTTTCCACCATCAAAAACGAAAAAGAAAATTTAAGTTTTAAATCTATGAAAACTCCTAGAAGCTTTGAGATTCATTGAACATTTCAATGCCATGTTTAAATCTCGATATGCCCCTCTAGTTTGTGACTGAGATGCTGAGGATCACAAAGCGGGTGTGAATAACCATGCAAATCTACATGGTGCCTCACATGTTACAGTCACCTATTTGGTGTGCCGGTAAACCACACACGCTCCATCGAACTATGACAAACATTGAGTCAACCTTCGCTACCTTTGCTTAGAACCATTTAGTGTGCCGGTTAACCACACACGCTCCACTAATGTTTTCGCAAGGGTACAAAGTGTAATTTCATGAAATTGCATCAATTCACTTTTGCCTAAAGTAACTAAGATTGGGAATTTTATGAAAGCATTTAGTTACTTTTATACTTCATTATACTTATAATGGAAGGTTTCTGTCCTATCCTACCCGTTCGGCTAACGACCCTCCACTAGTCAAGAGTGCGGTGGGTAAGAGTGGATACCCATTCAATCGCCATTTTATAGGCAATTTCCTTAAACACCCCTTATAGACCAGCTTCGTGAATGAGGCCTACTAACGGTAAGACTGACTTTTACTCATACATATATATAATGTTAGACTTTTAATGTTATATATAGTATAGGGTGTATTTTACACTTTTAAAATACTAGGTGTTCTAATTGAATAATTATACTTTTAATTTAATTAAATTGTACACCAAAAGTATATGGATTTATTAAATCTATTTTAATTATACACCTTAATTAATTAATAAAACCATAAGGGTGTGATTTTGAACTTTTCAAAACTATACTAGGGTTTTAGAATTTAACATTCCTAAATTAAACCTTTTAATCAACTTTTAAATTCCAAAACTTGAGGGCAAGTTTTGAAACTATTCAAAACATTAGGGTTTCAACTATTTAAATTTCAAAACAAAACTATTAAGTTCAAATTTAAACTATAAAACCTAAAGGGGAAAAATTGAAACTTTTCATAACACAAGGATCAAATAACAAATAATATAAATTAAACAATTAATTTCATTATTTATCTATATTTGACCTAATTCCAATTTCTTGCAAAATAAGTTACCCAATTAATACAAATAATCAAACTTTATCATATAAGGAAGTAATTATCTAATTAATTGGTAAATATCTTTTGTTTAATCAAGGATATATCCAAAATATGATTAAAATTCGAATTTTAATGATCCATAACAGTTAAGGTAAGTATCCAAAACAAAAACAGCAAGAAATCCCAAACATGCCTCTTTCTGACGCTCGAACTCGCCGAGTACCACACTATACTCGCCGAGTTGAGGCCTACTCGCCGAGTACACTGTGGTACTCGCCGAGTTCATCAGGCAGGGAGGCCAAAATTTGATTTTTGCAATACATAAAGCATCAATACAATAGAAACCAATCTAGGATGGGTTTTAGCCAAAAGACATCCTATGTGCTCATGTAAACCCTCAAGCTTGGATCTAGGTTTCTTTATTGTACATGCTTTTAATCCAAGACTTAAAACCCTAGATCTAATCAAAATAACATATGAATAAGGGTTTAGATCATAGCTTGATTGTTATATAGCAATAACAATCTCAAATCCTTCTTGTATTGACTTTAGAAATCTTAGAGTCACAAATGTCACTCCTCTAATGGCTCACAAACACCAAGAGCAAGAGGATGAAGAGGAGAAGAGAAGGAGTTGCCCAAAACCGTGTGGAAACCTTATATGACTTGTTCACCACGTTTTTGAGGCTTAAGGGCACTATTTATACATGTAGGCTATTAGGGTTTTGAACTAGGAAACCCTAATTTAGATGCTTAGGCCCTAAGCAACCCATGGACCCTTTATTAACAAGCCTTGGACGATTTCTAATGGGTTTCCCCATAGAATTCGTCCAACCTTGAATAATAAGGTAATCCATAGCCCAATTGTAATTATCTTATAATTACAATTCCAGTCCCTTAAGTTTAATTAATCTCTTTTAGCCACAAACTTAATTCTTATTAATTCTTGACTAATATTAATTAATCAATATGATTTCTACTTTAATATATTATTATCATAATATATTAATAAATCATATTTAATCCTTTCTCTCCATAATTCATCCTATCAAGTTGCTTTGGTGAAGGCAACCCAAAAGGACCATGCACCATCGGGTCAAGTACATACCAAAATGGTTATGGACTGAGACACCAATCCAACACTAACAGTTACTCGGAAGCCATGGCAGGCCCTGAGTCTGTTAAATGGAAAGAGGCTATGGATAGTGAGATACAATCCATGTATGACAATCAAGTTTGGAACTTGGTTGAGAATGTACCAGGTCATAAGACTGTAGGGTGCAAATGGATTTTCAAGAAGAAGACCGACATGGATGATAATGTACACACTTATAAGGCTCGACTGGTAGCAAAGGGCTTCTCTCAAACTCCTGGAGTGGATTATGGTGAGACCTTTTCTCCGGTAGCCAAGATTAAGTCTATTAGGATTATGTTAGCTATAGCTGCATTTCATGATTATGAAATATGGAAAATGGATGTCAAAACCGCTTTCCTTAATGGAAAGTTGACTGAAGATGTTTACATGAGTTAGCCAGAAGGTTTTGTCAGTAAAGAGTACCCTAATAGAGTGTGTAAGCTTGAGAAATCCATTTATGGATTAAAGCAAGCACCTCGCAGATGGAATCTTTGCTTTGATGAGAAAGTCAAGGAATTTAGCTTCTCTAGGAGTGAAGATGAATCTTGTGTGTATGTCAAGGCCAGTGGGAGTATAGTTAGCTTTTTGGTATTGTATGTGGATGACATACTACTCATAGGAAATGACATCCCAACTCTGCAGGAAGTTAAGTCCTGGCTTGGGAAGTATTTCTCTATGAAGGACCTAGGAGAAACTGCCTATATTCTAGGGATAAGGATTTTCAGAGACTGGAGTAAAAGACTAATTGGACTTAGTCAAAGTACCTACTTGGACAAGGTGTTGAAGAGATTCAACATGAAGAACTCTAAGAAAGGAGAGTTACCCATCCAGAGTAATGTCAGATTGAGTAAGACACAAAGCCCTAGTACTGAGGCTGAGATAGCAGAAATCAGTCGAGTGCCTTATGCTTCGGAGTAGGCTCAATCATGTATGCTATGACTTGTACTCGACCTAATGTAGCCTTTGCCTTGAGCATGGTTAGCAGGTATCAGGGGAACCCTGGCAAGGCTTACTGGACTGCGGTAAAGAATATCCTCAAGTACCTACGGAGGACTAAGGACCTGGTCCTTACCCTCGGTGGGAGTGATGACTTGAGAGTTGTAGGGTATTGTGATGCTGGTTTCCAGACTGATAGGGATAATTTACGCTCTTAGTCGGGCTGGGTCTTTACCCTAAATGGAGGAGCAATCACTTGGAAGAGTTCCAAGCAAGAAACAGTGGCTGATTCCACTTGTGAATCAGAGTATATAGCAGCGAGCGAGGCAGCAAAGGAGGCTATATGGCTGAAGAACTTCATAGGAGACCTTGGAGTAGTACCAGCTATAAAGGAGCCCATGGAAATTTTCCGTGATAGTGAAAGTGCTGTTGCCTTAGCCAAGGAACCAAGGGATCATGGAAGATCCAGACACATCGACAGAAAATATCATTTTATCAGACATCGCATAGAAGAAGGAATCCTTGTGGCAAAGAGGGTATCATCGGATGAGAACCCAACAGATCCCCTCACGAAGGGACTGAGTAGGGTTAAGCATCTTCAGCATGCTCGGAGCATAGGGCTAAAGGATGATATAAGTTTTAGTAGTTAGACAAATTATGAAATCTGTAAAGTGTAATTGACATTTGATGATGAATAAAAGTTGTGTTTATTTATTAGTAAAGTGTTACTATCTTTTGTCAATCGTTTACTATAATTTCATTTGCATGTTTTGACTTCCAGAATAGTATGTTATGGTTTTACATATTATTCAAAATTTCCACATTTGGTCATATGTTGGAAGTAGATATGAAGTAATACTATCATGATTGGTTGTAGAGGTCTAAGGTGTTAGACATGGCTACAACAATCATGAATGCTCATAAGTTCTGAGTATTGGAATCAACCCACGCTCACTGGAATCACTTCATGGAATTTTATCTCGAGTGATCGTCAGACGGTAATATCATGTAAGTCTTCAAACCTAGAGATATGATTTGTTGCCTATGAATTGATTATGCATTGATTGTACGAAACTGCATTGGTAACTCGATGTTATAAAACATGCTTTTGTGTATAATTCAACTAGTAGTAGAACAAACATACGAGTCAAAGTTTATCTGTTCCTTCTTGGATTAGAAGCTGATATCTGGGCCCCTCGATGATTTTGTTTTGACCTATGTACCGGGCCCGGTCAGAACTAAGTTGATGTGTTCAATTAAGTTCTTTGTCAAACAAATCGGGAATTGAGAAACAAACTGCTAGACAATAAGTAAGACATTGTTCGATGTAATTTCCCGGCTGATATCTAAAACAGAGGATTATATGATCACTTATCTTAAATAGTGTATCAACATCTTCTCAGTTCCGAGAGACCTTGAAAGAGCTACGATTGCCGATCAGTTCCTGAAGTATTGCAGTTATAGTTATTAGACTTATCCAAGTGGGAGACTATTGGATAAGGTGTCTAAGTCCATAACTATTTATGGTAAGTACTTGACCCGACCCGGCATGGTCCGTTTGGGTTGCATGGCACCATGCAATTGGATGAACTAAATGAGAGAAATAACACATATGGTTTATTAATATATTAAAAGTTCTAATATATTAATAATATTATTTAATTATTTTGATCAAGAATTAATTTAGATTTAATTAAGTGATCAAAAGATAACTAATTATATATATGGGTAGATTATGTAAATCTTCCATATCTTATATAGTGGGCTAAGAGGCTCCATGGATTATCAAGTTGGGTTCCACCCATAGGATGCTCCATGGAGTTAACCCATGGATCAAGAAATGAAGAGTCATGGATCATTAGGGTTTACCTAATGGAACACACTATATAGGCAATGTAACTCTCCCCAAAATCGGTTACACTAAGAAACAAGAGGGCTTGGCCGATTTTGCATGTGTTAGAGTATTCTCTCAAGTTTGTTCTTTGCATTTGGTGTTGTGTGAAGCATTTGAGGCATCACACTTGAGGTTCTAGGCTCACAAGGTTTCAAGGAACAATTTCAACAACAAGGTATGTAGTTCTATCTTTTGTACAAAGAAAATTGTACCCCATGTATGCTAGATAGGTTCATAACCTTGGAAAACAACTTTGCATGATTATTAGACAAACATAGATCCAAGGTTATTAGGGTTGCATGTACACTTAGGAAGTGTTAGAATGCTCAAATCCCATCAACATAAGCATATGATCTGGTATGTTATCCTCCTCCAGATCAAATTGAATATCAACATACGATAGCATAACATCATCTTATTTTGTGGTATCATCCAGAGTGGATTTAGGTCCTTTAGTGGATTGCGAAGAGAATAATGATGTGATAGATTGATTCAGAATTTTTTGATAGGTAGGTGAATTTTTGGATTGAGGTAAAGATGTAGAAATAAGTGAATGAAATGGTGGTAGAGAAGTAGACGTATTAATACCAATGGTTTCGAATGTTAATGAAGTGATGATATAAACAAGAGTTGTAGAGACTGTCGAAATACCATGGGCTTTGTTAGTTGACACCCCATCACCCATTGATGACATTTTCATCCATATCAGATATGTTCGTAGTGATGCCTGAAGTTCGAACCTCCTTAGAAACTGATTCGGCAATCAGAACTTCGGGTGGTATGACCGAAGTCTACTCAGGAGTGGATATATGCGAATGATCTCCCAGATTGATGGTTGTGTCCACATGAGATATATCCACATTTCCACCAAGACTACCAGTCGCCTTGAAAGTCGACTTGACTAGTGAGCCCCTTTGTGGTGATTGAAAACCCAAATTATCATCATGTCATGGAAACAAAGATTTACCACTATCATCAAACTCTGATTCAAGAACTACCTCATCCATCGGATCGCAAAAATGTTTTTGCTTCTTAAAATTCTTGACCATATCCTGAGCTCTTTGTTTCTTAGATGCTGCAGAAACCGGAGCTAGAAATTCTCGAATCTTAACCTCCTTTCTATTGATTTGAGGTTTGAGAATTCGCTTCGATCCAGATACACCTTTTGGTGAAGATAAAGATTTATCAGGAACCTCAGTAGTTTTATCTTCGACAAGAGGCTGGTCAGGAGAATGACGAGGCTTATGAGCATTTTCTTCAAACGTCTGAGAACCCCAAACTTCGAAGGCATGACCACTTTAGCAAGTTCTTTAACAACTTTCTCTTGGACATGTTTCATTGTTTCTTTCTCAGTGGCATAGGACTAGGCTTTGAAGTACTAGCATTAACAACTTTCTTTGAACCCTTGCCTCATTTAGAAGTTCCAACAATCACCTTAGGTAAAAGAACTCTAGTTTTGATAGAAGGATTGATACGTTGTAGATATGCCACAAGAACTGGATCTGCAAGGTCTATTTTGTGAAGCATTGCATCATGTATCCTTGCAACATTAGGGAACACCTCAGAATCGTCTTGTACCACCTTAGGATGTTGATACAGAAATAAATCAACTTTGGGCTCATCCTAAGGAACCATGATGTCTTCTTTTTCATACACAGACTTGAGTATCAAACTCCAATACCTGGCATAAGAAACTCCATTTACAACATCAGTATTAGCAATGCTGTTACCAAACTCCTGCCATAACTGAATAGCATAATCGACTTGAAGATCATAGTATAAACCAACTATCATCACGTAAACTTTAAGTTTTGCCTTGTCTAACCCCAACACTTCAACCAGTTAAGCATCAAAGGAAAATACCAAAGAGAAAGTTACAGATACAAGGTAAAGAAGATTTCTTGAAATCACTGATCTTTGTGAGAGGAGGTTGATGAACCATCTCGTTGAACATATGAAAAATTTGTTCATTGGTAACCTCATAAAAAGGTTCAATATTGGGAATGTTCAAAATTTGGGCAAACTGTTACTGGGTCAATTTGTACTTCTTCTCGTTCATCAATTGAAAAGTAACCACCTTAGTCGTCTTGTTGAAAACAATGGTTGATCCGGCCAATGATAACCACATCATTGGTATAGAGAAAGAAGATGACATAACAATGTATAACACTGAGTGATTCAGGTGACAATCAACATCTTTAGCTCCTCATGCTATTTTCCAACATCGTGTTGAACTTGAAAATTCATGCTCTGAACCTTCTATAATGTTTGAGAAGTACCGTTATCAGTGGTTTGAGAAGGATCAACGTGAACATTTGTGGCCGTCGGTGTTAGGGTTTGAAGGTTTTTGAATGAACAAGACATATAAGGAAAGGAAATTCAGGAAAACTTAAGCGTAATAGCATAAAGCTTGAATGAGATGTACGTAAATCCCAAGTTTAAATTTGAAGTGGTTAAGCATTAAAATCGTGTCGTGTGTCTCCTTGAAAATCGGGTCTGTAGCCGTAAAACTAGCCACGTCTGAAAAGTGATGAGCACTTTTTCCTTGAAAATCATGAGGCAACCAAACCGTCATATCAATCAGTCTTTTCGCGTGCCCAATAGTATAAGAACCGTTAATGACCCTTCATCATGGAGGCTAGGCTCTTTTGCTTTTGGGTTGAGAAGCAAAGTCATATGGCGTACTTTTTAAAATCTTCCGCAGGCATTGATAATACTCAGAACCTCAAGGATTTTAGTGCGTGTAAAAGTGTGCCAAAGAAAAAGATAAGAACAAATATATATATATATATATATATATATATATGTATATATATATATATATATATATATATATATATATATATATATATATATATTGGTTCGGTGATTTCAATTAAACAATCGAAATAAAGGCAGTAAGATCTTAGGCAAAGATCGCTTCGTTCTACATCAAAAGAGATGTCGAACAGCTTGAGTGTTTTTCTTGTGAATTACAATCAAATACTCATAGAGGAGTATCGAAGGGGATCTTTTGTAAGGCTTTGTGGGTAGGCATAAATTTTGTTACATATCACGACTCAACATAAGTGTGAGAAATTGTAAACAAAATTCTTGTTTGACCAGTGTAGTCAGTGACGAGTATGCTTTGAAAAATATATCAAGTAACGAAGGATCAAACTGATATTCAGACTGAAATCAGATTCCAAGAATAATAAATAAGTACTGGATCTTGTTGGGTAAAAAGGTTGTGGGTGTTGAACATTTTATCAAGATCACGCAAAACGAAAGAATATGATTTTGAATATCAAAGTGAGGTACTGAAACAAGTGTTTCGTTAAAATCTTGAACAAAAAGTTCACCATTAATTCCTTAATGAGTGAGAATTATTAGTTTTCACCATCATCACGGTCTCATGACTCTGGATTATAAACACAGATTGTTTACATGCATATAAAATGGTTGGTTTCGACCAGAGATGTCTTGGGTATATATCATTGTATGTGATCATGATAGAACAGTTGGGTGAAAAAGATTGATTTAAAAGGAACGAATTGTACCTACTATAATTCAACCATGCAAGGAACTCTTAACTCAACTTGAGAAGAGTAAGGTAGCTCAAGGACTAATGTGAATATAGGATGATTGGGAAGGAGTCCTCATGATGAGAATTCCATTAAGGCTTCAAAACACATTGAGTCATGGAGGCTTGGGTCAACATGCTGCAACATGCATTTAGGGATGCCTAACTAGAGCAAAGTAACGAAGTTATACCTTTCCCCAAAGATGCAATGCAAGTGCCACCAAGAGACTTCGAAAGCAAGCTACAAAAACAAGTTAACCAAACACAAGAAAACAAAAAGTATTTATGCCTTTTTTTAAATAAAAATAACAAAAATAAGAAAATCTTTTTGATATTTTTTTTATTTTTTAATTGAAATAACGACAATAAGAAAATCTTTTTTGTATTTTTGATTTTCGAATGGAAAATTCTACGGAAAATAAGAAAATTGTATAGGAAAAGCTAAATATAAAGTACCAACATAAAGAATTGATGCATCGACATAACATTTGTGCTTGATAGACGAAGTGTAGTCTGAATCGTTCAGAGGAAAGTCCAAAACAATGTCTGTCGAACGTTGAATAGTGAATAGTAACTTTTGGATCATTCAAAAATATGTCGACATGACTTGACTTTGTGATGAAATCAGACTGGGAACTACACTCGCATCAATCATGCGTAAGCCCGACAAATCCTTAGAAAAGTATTTGCATCCAACAGTTCAGTAAAGATATCAACAAGTTGGTCTGTAGTCTCTACGAAATGAACTTCAATGTTGCCATCCTCAACATGATCTTTGATAAAGTGTTATCGAAGTGCGATGTGTTTGGCCTTCAAATGTTGTACTAGATTATGGCAGATGCGGATGGCATTTTGTGAACCACAATACAACATTATCTTCTTCATGTTGATTGCATAATCACATAGTTGACTTTATATCCAAATGATTTGAGAAGTGCAAGCTGCAGCAACAACACTTTATGCTTCTGCTGTGGAAAGCGAAACACAAGTTTGTTTCTTTCATTGCCTGCTATCAAGCTTCCCATCCAAAAGTTGACATCCATTACTTATGCTTTTTTCGATCAAGTTGACAACTACCCAGGTCTGCATTCGAAACACTTGAATGAAAAACCCTGTTTTCAAAGGGTACCAGAAACCCAATGAAACTATGCCTTTGATATAGCGAAATATATTCTTTACAGCAGTTAGATGAGGTTCCATAGGATTTGACTGATACCTAGCACAATTGCAAAAAACAAACATAATATCAGGTCGACTAGCTATTAAGTATAGTAACAAACCGATCATGCTCCTATATAATGTGAGATCGACAACAGGGTTATCCAACGAAGGACCAAGTCTGATGCCAACAACCATAGGTACACGCAACTTTGAGCTATTTATCATTCCAAGATTTTTAAGAAGATTGCGAGAATACTTGTCTTGATTGATAAAAATTTCATCTCTTCTTTGACGAATGTTTAATCCTAAAAAATTATTAATCTTCCCCCTCATGCTCATCTCAAACTGACTCTTCATCATATTTTCAAACTGATTCGACAATTGAGGGTCAGTAGAGCCAAACATAATATCATCAACATAAATTTGAACAAGCATGAAATGATTCCCAACTTTCTTTCGAAAGGGAGTGGGATCAACAGATCCTTATCTAAATTTCAATGATTTTAAGAAATTAGTAAGAGTGGCATACGAGGCTCTTGGTGCTCGTTTAAGACTATAAACAACCTTATCTAAAACGTAGCAATGGTTAGGATATTGAGCATTTACCAAACCCGGTGGTTGTTCAACATACACTGTTTCTTCTTACACACCATTAAGAAATGCATACTTCACATCCATTTGATATATGTCAAAGTCCTTGTGAGCTACATAAACTAAAAAGATTCAAACAACCTCGAGTCTTGCGATAGGGGAAAAGGTTTCTTCATAATCAATACCTTCTTGTTGCGAATATTCTTGTACAACTAGCCTAGCCTTATTTCGCACTATGTTTCCTTCTTTATCAGTTTTATTTTTAAAAATCCATTTGAATCCTATAATTGATACATCCTTAGGTTTCGGAACAAGTCTCCAAACTTTATTTCTTTCAAATTCAGCCAATTCAGATTGCATGGATATAATTCAATTTGGTCATCCATAACAACCTTTACTGACTTTGGTTCAATTTTTGAAATAAAAACATTGTACATACAAAATTCTTGATATACATTTGTAATGCCTTATTTCTGGTATGTATTTGAAATCATAATTTATTCACTTTCATAGAGGAACGCGATGAGTTGGGAGGCTCAGACTTGTCAAGTAGGAATAATTTGAGATGCGGGTTAAGAAACCCACTCGATGAGTTGAGAGGCCTCAACTCGACGAGTAGGTTGGCAAAAATAAAACCCTAATTTTCAGGGTTTTGTACCCTATTTAAAGGCCTTAATGCTTCATTTTGGCCTCCCTCATCTCCCATTAGTCCAGAGAAAACCCTAATCGTCCCTCTTTCCCCATTTTGAGTGTGTGTGAGCCTAAAGAGTGTTATTTGGTGTTTTTCTTGAAGGAGTGTGAAGTTGATGGTCCAATGTAGATGGGAGAAGCTTTAGATCTGGGATTTTCAGTTTTGTTGCAACCATTTGGAGGCATAAAGTTGATACCTTGACTATTTATTTGCTAGATCTCTTATTTGAGAAGTTTATGGCCTTTAGTAGATTATTCTAGAGTCATTCTGGGATTTGAACATGTTATGAAGTTATAACTTTAGATCTAGACACTTTATGGCCATTGAGACTTAAAGTTGCCAGATTTATCAAGTCTTGGTCCTCCTCCATGCCCTAGGTCCCTTATGAAGCTTAGTTTTAGTGTTTTTCACCTCTTGATACCATGAATGGACGTAAAGTTAACAACTTTATGTGGTATCTCATCCCAAGGGGACTAGATCTATGATTTGGAGGCATTAGGGTCGTTTAGAAGTGAATGAATGAGTTAAGACTAAGGAAAACTTGACGAGTTATTTATCCAACTCGGTGAGTTGGATCGTGGTCCCCCAACCTTTCTGATTTCTGAGCAAACTCGGCGAGTTGTAGAGATGATTCAATGAGTTGGCTAGGGGTGTCTAGGTTTTTCTGAAGACTGAAGGAACTCGACGAGTTGATGGTTGTAATCAACGAGTTGGGTCAACATGGACTGTTGACCATTGAGCATGGTTGACCAAGTTTGACTTCTAGGGACATTTTGGGTATTTCAGGATTTTGATAGATTGATCACTCGATGAATGTAGGCATTGAGTAGAGAGCTGAGAATCAAAGTCGTGCCTTAGCAAGTTCTATTCATCTTTTGAGGTGAGTTACCTTCCAGTAGAAATGGGTCTAAGGCACCAATGCTGGCCCACTAGTATTTATTTATAGTAGATGATTGTCTTTGTGATAATTGTCTAGTATGCCACTATCTGTTATGCTTTATGTGCTAGTATGCTATGTTGTTATTTGATAGTGGTAGGAGGGGTGGATTAGACCTCGTAGCCGGTTGAGATAAACCGGGGTGTAGGTCGGGTACCCAGATATGCCTGACACTATGGTTATGATATGTTATTATGTGGTAGTGGTAGGAGGGTGAAATAGACCCCATAACTGGTTGAGATAAACCAGATGGTAGGTCGGGCACCCATATATGCCTTGTAGGGTAGGTCAGGCACCCAGATATGCCTGACAGGGGTAGGTCGGGCACCCTATTATGCCTGACATGGGTAGGTTGAGCACCCAGGTATGCTCAACAGTGTAGGTCGGACACCTAGATATGTCTAACAGTATTTTCTTTCTCAGTCTTATTTTTTTATTTTTTTATTTTTTTTTATTTTTTTAATTTTTTCTTTCACTATTATTTATCAAAAATTCCAAAAATATTTTTCTTAATATATAATTTCAAAAACTCCAAAAATATTTTGTTCTTTATTTCCTTTTTGGCTTTAATTTTATTTGTGTGTTTGTTTATGGGGAAATTGTTGAATTAGTTAAGTGTCCCTAGAAGCATACTGTTGTATGTGTCCAAAGCCTCATCTGATTCTGAATAATAGCCTTAATGACTTGGTATACACAAACCTTGTCTTCCCAATTAGGCTATCACATTTATTCTAATCGTGAGCTAGCTAACTCTCTTCTCACAAGAGATAAGAGTTTTCTGCTTAGTCCTATCTTTCACAGCAGAGGTACTTTGATTTCTTACACCATTTACATTACATTTCTCCATCCCAGTCAGTTCCCAAACGTAACCCTTGAGACTCTCAGTAATTACCACTAAGGTTTATGGTTACCCAATAACTGCGTTCATGATCTTAGTTTCGTGCCACTATGAGCTGAGTGAAACCCAAAATTCAATACCCAATCTGAATTGACGGTGAACAATTAATTTGCTCTAGTTTTCACTAATGAATTGACGGACGTATCTTCATGAAATCTCAAAATTTTCTTTTGTGTGATTCCTATGAAATTGTTAAAAACAATAACATTTCTTCCCTTGGGATCCAGTTTTTAATTTTTGTTGAGATTTTATATTTCCCAGCCAATTTAAAATTATTACCAACCTACTTGTTCAGCAGACTACACCGGTCTCACAAGTACTTTGTTCACTTTCTATCTTATTTCAAGATTAGGACTGTTGAATCAAAGCGAAAGCCACCCTAAGAAGCCTAATTAAAAGAAGCCTTTCAACACTTCTTAATAAGTGTTTGATCGTTATTCCAACGGGAAACCAAACAAACACTTTAAGGTCTCTCTTGACTTTGAAGAAAGAGATTCGTGCTCGGGATCATTTGTTTTGTGTCTTTATTGACATCACAATTTTTCCTAAAAAGTATTGCTTTATTTCTTTTCTTTTACACCCTTAGCACGAAAATCTTTGATTTTCCAAAATTCCGGTTCTATTAATTACAGGCATTTTCATTGGATTGGTGGTTAATTACAAGTTGTGGTTAATTTTAATCCACGTGGGAGCATTGTTCAAAAGATGCCGTTACAATTTAAAAGGATAAGATGATGACATGCTGACTCAGGCGGGAGTCTAATCGATTTGATTTCAAACGACGCTAAAAGGGAACGCGTGCGAATTGGAAACGTCTTATCTCCAAATGGCGTCGCAGAAGCGCGTGTGAATTTGAAACGGTTTATATTCAAACGGCGCTTGATGGGAGGCGTGTTCTTAGGGGTCTGACACTCTCTCTCATGCATGATCATCGGCAACCCCAAGTATCACGCATCACTCAACTCCGAAAAACCCTTCCATTCTCAATCGAAGATTTGGGAAGATCTTTCTCTCTCCTTAAACCCCAGTATAAAAGGCAACACAATCCTTCATTTACCTCTTTACCGCCATCAAAATTCCCAGAGAGCCAAAATTCCTTGATTCTTCCCTGTTCATCATCTTCTTCACTCTCTTCAAACAATGGCAGATTCATCTTCTGTTCACGCAACATCCCATATACTTCCCATTCGCCCTCAACAAAGCCTCATCATTGATTTAACTCCTCAGTCTTACGATGCCTTCATGTTACCCATAATCGAGTGCTTGCGATTTTCTCCGATCGCTCCTGCACTTACAAGAGCTGAATCAGTTCCAATGGAGTTCTTGTCGCAAATCTTTGCGACTGCTCATTATGACAAAGCGGTTGACAAAATCTTCTTTGACGTTTTTCAGCACAAAGCATCAATTTCCAAGCAACGATTTTGCTCCCTGTTAGGGTTTGAAGCTGACTCTACGAGGGTTAATCCTGAGATGATTCCACTGGGGCACTTGTTCAATATGTTTTACAACATGGGTTATACGGAGGTGCTTACTTCAGTCGCGAAATTCAAGAAGTCATGCCTGCCTCCATAGTGGAACGGGATGTTCACTGTTTTATTCAAAGGCCTTTCTGAAAGGAGTGTTGGCTCTGATGGTGCCAGTCGACTATTTCTTTCAATCATGTATGGTATCTACAATGGCATCAATGTAGATTATGGGTCTGTTCTATGGCAACAACTCATCCAGAGTCTCTCCTCTTCCTTAAGGCATTCAGAAGTTTCTTACGCTAGGTTTTGGACCTTGATCACGAAATGGGTGATGGACAAGTACCACGTCCCCATTGTCGCCGGTGCTCCGATGTCTTCGATTGGTACATCTCATACCACGAAGTTCATTGTCTCAGATGCTTCCAAGTTTCCATTCAACGGTTCAATTCCGGAGTCTATGTATGGTGATGTTCCAGCTGATAGCCAGATTATCAGAACTTACAAAGAATTTAAGCGTTCCGGTCCGAGGGATCTCACTCCGGAGATGTTGAAGTCTATTCATGATGCCGACAAGCCTGCTCCAAGAGGCAAGAAGGCTGATAAGAGGAAACAGGTGGCGAAAGGAGCTAAAGGCCCGTCTCCAAAGAAGAGGAAACCCACAAAGGCTGCTCAGTCTCTGCAGCAAAAGAGGCGAAAAACCCAACCCAGAAGAAAGCTGGTTATCGCTTCCTCCTCAAGCGAGTCTGAGGGTGAGAGTTCGGATTCTGAACACTCTCCACGAGGCAACACTCCACCCAGATCTCCTACCCCTGAAATTCAAATCCCTCCTTCTCCAATTCCCTCCCCTCCTAAAACTATTCCTACTTCCATTCCCACTATAAACCCCTTTACACACATTCCAAACACTTCAATCCCAATGCCACCACCAATATTCACCGATGCAACCACAACATCCACTACAAATGTTAGAGCCAATGTATCTGATACGGGGGTTCATACTGCTGCACCCAAAACCACTCAAGCACCCGAAACCACCAACGCACCCGAAACTACCAAAACGCCCGAACCTACCTCCACACCTACACCCGAAACAACCCAACCCGAACCTACCCATACTACTGTACCACCAGCTTCTTCACCACCACCATCTCCCGGTCACGCCTCCGAGGGAGACGAAACATTCCTTGGCGGGGAAAATATGACGTTTGACTCGGTCTACTATAGTCCGTTTCAAGTACAAAGCGATGATGATGATGACGCTCCGGTTACAAAGAAACATCTCAAGGAGCTCCATGACAAGGTTGACTTGCTCATTGCCTCTTCTTCCACGTCTCAATCATCACTTTCTGAAGCTGTAGTTCAGAAGATTGTTGATGCTTTCTCAAAGGCTCAGCAAGATTCTCTCGCTTCTGCAACCTCCACCATTGATGCCTCAACAAAAGCCTGTCAGGCTGCGACCGAAAAAGTCGATAAACTATTTTCTAATGCCTCTGCCCTGTTAAAGTCTTTACAGGAGAGTGCAAATGCCGCTAAGACTACGTTGGAACCAATTGTTCAACAGTTGGCCACATCTGTCTCCACTGAGTTGAAGTCCTTCGCTTCATTTCGTCAAACGCTCTCAGACGACAACTCAGCATTTCGTGCTACTATTGACGAGTGTCTCTCAAATCTCCAAGCCGATTTGGCTGCTGAGAACTCGTTGATGGATGTTTTAGCCAGGAAGACCACCGCTCTGAAGGTCAAGAGTGTTCAACTCTCTAACTCTCAACAGGAGGTTGATTCTATTGGGTCCGAAAGGGAGGTGATTAAGTCGTGTGTTTCGGATGTCCTCTCTGCCATATCCAACATCCTTGAAGCACATGATCCCATCCTAAACTACACTGTGAGGCGAGACCTTGCAGAGAAGCTCGCTCCCGCCCTTGCCCTGCTAAGCAAAATTGAAGGGCTTCTTGATTTCGTGTCCATTCCGAAACAAAGGGGAGAGAAGGAGTCCATGTCTCAACCACCTCCATCCTCAAAGGCAACTCAAACAACCGAACCTCCTCCAGTAGGTCAAGCCTCCGGTTCTCGTGTGAAAGATAAAGGCAAGAATATTGCTGAGGATGAAGATGAAGATCAAGAGACTATCGCTGATCTTTTAAAGCGAAAACGTCGAGTCAATGATGTTGATATCAGTGCTCGTGTGGCTAAAGAAGCTGAAGAAGCAGAAAGAAAACAGAAGGAAGCCCACGACCTTCTTGAGAGTAGGAAAACTCTTTTTCCTGTCTGGACTCTCGAGAGGATGATAAAAGAAGCCATCGACACTCCAAGCATCTTGTGGCTGGAACCTGTTATATCGCTTGATTGTTCCAACACTGTCGACTCTCAATTCGACATGCCTCTGACCCGAAAGGCGTTCATCTTTCACGCCTTCGCCAACGTTTCAGAGTTCCCTCATCCTCATCCACAGGTTGATCGGGACTTGATTAATTTCTATCTGAAGGCTGCTCATCCTCAATATTAGACTTTGAGCGCTCAGAAAATTATAAACGTTCGGGTCTTGAAGCCGTACAGTGAAGGGAACTTCATCAACGTTTGGTTCAAGGAGCTTCGGGGGTCTGCCAAAACCGAACATGCCATTTCTTTAGCAGATCTTCCGAACCTCAATCCCCATGATTGGATAATCTTTCACAACATCCTTCTGACCAACGAAGCTGAATATGGTCCGATTATCGGCCATTTCAACAGGATGCTCGTGTGCTACATCATGGAAGTTGCATTGATGGATCAGGAGATAGCAAGCGTCTTCAAGAAGAAACCAACAATATCTCCTGTTGGCTCGGCCAGTGATCTGAACCAAATGCAGATGGGCAAAATTGACTCGAGACGGAATTCAGTCATGTTCACTAGGAACGAAGGAAAGAAATGTCTTTTTGCCTTAGCTGATAAACATCTGTACACCACTGCTTGCCTAGAGCATGTGTTGGGGATCATCCACAGATGCAAGCAAAACACATCGGATGATATCAAGTACTTCGACGACATGATACATTGGTACATTCAGTTCAAACAGACGATCCTTGTGCTAATCTCTCGTTTGTTTGATACCACGAAGAAAGTTCCCGCTGCTGGCCCAAGCAAGAAGAAGAAGTAGTCTCGCTCCAATTTGACGCAAAGGGGGACATTGTTGGGTCATGTTTTGTTAAGTATTGCATCGATTGGGCTCGCTAGTTAGTCCAGTTTTGTAACTCCGGTTTGGGCCTGTCCAACCGTGAGCTTGATAGGGTTTTATTATAAATATAGGTTCTTGCATGCATCTTAGGTTAACGACTGAAACAATAGTAACAAAAGAATAGATCGATCAGAGTAGTTTCATTATCGTTCTGTAACCCTAAGTCCTCTACAGCGGAAGTTCTTAGTCGAGCTCTGCTGAGGATTGTTTGAAATAATCATTCGACATATTGTGATTCAACTTTTTCTTGTTTATTGTTTATGTTCTTCGCACTACCTGTTAAAAAGATCTAATCGATCTTCAAGTTTATTTAATAACTTATCAGTAGGGTAAGCGGATCTCACTTACAGTGGGTTTTGCTAAAAACAGGGTTTTGCGAGCCAGAACTTCCCAAGCCAAAAAGCTCTTTTTCTCGGAACCTTCGGGCACTCCGAGTCTTTCCTTTAACATTAGGGAAGTTTCTAGGGTTTGGGGGTGTTTAGAGAGAGAGAGAGAGAGAGAGAGAGAGAGAGAGAGAAAGAAAGAGAGAGAGTAAAGAGAGAAAGAAAGGGTGAGATGTGAGAAATAAGGGACACCCTCGCACCCTTTATATTGGGGCTGAGTTGCGGTTACGTTGAGCGTACCCTCGCCAGTAGGTTGCACGTACCTTGGTGCACAGGGCGTTCCGGCATATGCAACACGATTCGAAGGACAGATGTCTGAAGACTGTTGGGGCGATGTGGACCTCTTCGGACCAAATATGCGAGTACGCGGGGCACTCTTCTCTACCGGGAGCGTACTTGAGCAGTCTCATAAATGACCTTCTCGACTTCTAAAATTCGTAAATTTCTCATACGAGCTCCATTATCAACGTTCTTTATATCCATGCATAGGTGGAAACATACTCTACAACTTTCATTTAGACTTTGTCGGCTAATTTTGAATTTATTTTTGAAGTTATATTTTTAACAGGCCGGGACAGGAAATGTCCATTAAAATTCATAAATTTGTCATCCGATGTCCATTTTCGTCTGTCTTTTTACCGTTGGGCTACTATTAACAAAATCTTTGATTTTTGTTTAGGTTGTGTAGGCTAAAAATCGGTCGATCTTATATTCAAACCGTCATACCCCTAGCCGGCAGCGGAAAACACCGGGGGGTGTAACATCATTCCTTGTATCAAAGTTATATAACATATATTGAATAGTATAAAAGAGTTTTATAAATTACATACCACTATTTATTATAAAAAGTTAAATTAATCCAGCTTATCAAGTTCCTAAAAACACATGCATTTTAAAAATACATCAACATAAAGTTGGCGAGTCCACAGGTTTTGACTCTGATAATATAGTATATTCTTCCAAGTTCAAAAAGTATAAAACTTATTTTTAAAATATCTTTCAGACTCATAGTTATCTCTAACATATAGTATATGTATTCTAGGTATAATGGTTTACTTAGTAGTATACCTATAAGTTTCATATACTATGCATATAAGTGTTTGTAATCCCATACAAACGAAGGTTACTATGTAAAAATCTTATTTCAATTCTATACGATGGCACTGGAGGTGTTATCGCCCTAACTCGATGGTTCGAGAAAATCAAATCTATTTTCGAAATCTGTGCCTGCTCTGAATCGGATAAGGTGAAGTTCGCCGCCTACACTTTCACCGATAAAGCCCTGACTTGGTGGAATGGTCGTGTCAAATCTTTAACCCTACCTGTAGCTAATGCTATGGGTTGGGAAATCATGAAGGAACTTCTACGTGCGGAGTACTGCCCTCGGGGCGAAATGCAGAAACTAGAACATGAACTCTGGAACCTAAAGATGAAGGGTTCCGATATCGTCGCTTACACATCCAGATTTGATGACTTGGCGCTTCTCTGTCCGGGATTGGTTAACCCAGAGAGTAAAAAGATTGAGAGGTTTATCTGGAGTTTGACCCAGCCAACCAAGGGTAATGTCTTGGCTGCAAATCCAAACACCTACGACAACGCCAAATGTTTAGCGCAGACTCTAATCGACCATAGTGATGACCTTGAGGAAGCAGCCACCACTCCTGAGCCGACAGAGAAGAGTGGTGAGAAGAGAAAATTTTCGAAGAAGAAGAAGAGTCAGCCTTCGTAGGAGTCCTCAAAGAAGCAGTAAACTGTGGCAGTCCATGCTGCTACTACCCCCGCTGCCGTTTCCGTTGTCGGTTCCTCAGCCCAAGCACCTATCACCGGATATACTGGTACCCTCTCGTGGTGCAATAGGTGCAGTTACCACTATCGTATCCCTAGCCCATGTCGTGAAAAGTTTTGTAAAAACTGTGGCTAGGAGGGTCACCTTGCGCGAAGCTGTAGAACACCAACCCAATCAACCAATCAAGCTTCCAGAGCCGGTATCGGTCATGCTTGCTACGGTTGCGGTGAAGTCGGGCATTACAAGCGAAACTGCCCCAAGGCAACAACAACTGGCAACACCGGGAGAGTCCTAGCTATGGGACAAGATGAGGCAGCCGCCGACCCCATCGTTGCCACAGGTATATTCCTCCTCGACAACTCTTATGCTTGTAATCCTTTCGATTCTAGTGCCGAAAGAAAATTTGTTAGTTATTCATTCAAACACCTTCCTAAACTTAGTCTTTCGTTAGTAACCAAAACGTTTACCGTCAAGATGGCTAAAAGCGAGAAAGAGAACGCTAACGACATATCCATAGGTTGTATCCTTACTTTGGACGATTATTCTTTTCCATTCGACCTAATGGCAAATTTTTCATGAAGAGCTTTGATGCTATCATTGGCATGGGATGACTGATTCCACTCATACTGATATTCTTGGTTTCGAAAAGGCCATCCGTCTTAATCTTTCCTCTGACCCGAATCTCATTGATCTATGGCGATAATCTTAGCTCCAATCTTCGCATCATTTCTTGCATCAAAGCTGAAAAAGCTTCCCGGAAAGGAGTGCCATGCATTCCTAGCCTATGTGATCAATGTGAAACAGGAAGTGAAGACCTCGAGCGCATCCCCGAATTCTGAAATTCTTAGCATCTCTCCCGAAGAGCTCCCGGGAAATTCCTTCCGTACGTCAAGTCAAGTTTTGTATTGACTTAATTCCTGGAGCTAACCCTGTAGCTAAGTCTCCGTATTGATTAGCGCCAACAGAAAAGCAGTAGATATCCATCAGCTTAATGAGCTACTTAGCAAAGGGTTCATCAAGCCGATGTCCTCACCCTCGGGAGCTCCGATATTGTTTGTAAAGAAGAAAGATGGATCCTTCCAGATGTGTATTGACTACCGTGAGCTGCATAAGTTGACCGTCAAAACTGATATCCTCTTCCTCGAATAGATGACCTCTTCAATCAACTGCAGGGAGCCAGCTACTTCTCAAAAATAGACCCTAGGTCAGAGTATCATCAGCTACGAGTCCATGAGAGTGATGTTTCCAAAACAGCAGACAGGACTTGATATGGACACTACGAGTTTGTAGTGATGCCCTTCGGTCTAACCACTTTCCTTGGTCACGTAGTAATCGAAGAAGGCATACTCGTGGACCCTTCCAAAAATCAAGGCGATAGAGAATTAGTCGACACCTAAGATACCCACAGAAACCCGTCAATTCTTGAGTCCCGCCGGCTATTATCTTAGACCCACCCAGATATTTCTTCCAGAATCGCCAAACCCTTAACTACTCTGACACAGAAAGATGTACCCTCTTGTTGGAGATCGCGTCTTGTTGGAGGTCTTACCCCGGAAAGGCATGATATGCTTTGGAAAGCGCGGAAAACTTCACCCGAGGAACATCAGACCTTTCGAGATCCTCGCCAGAATTGGACCCATGGCCTACAAACTTCGACTATCTCAAGAGCTTAGTAGTATCTATCATGTCTTCCACGTCTCGAATCTTTAGAAGTGCCTGCCCGACAAAACCCTAGTAATCCCTCCTGACGAGATCGAGATCAATGAAAACCTAAACTTCCTGGAAGAACAAATTGAGATAATGGATCGAGAGATCAAATGTTCGAATCAAAGCCGCATCCCGATAGTGAAGGTTCGCTGGAATGTCAGGCAGGGACTTGAATTCACTTGGGAGCGCGAAGACCCGATGCAACAGAATTATCCACATCTCTTCCGAATTCATGAATTGTATCCTAATTTTTGAATTTTGGGATGAAATTCCCTCTTACGGGGGGATAATGTGACAACCTGAAGTTTGTTCCATCGCTGTCACCCTTTTCGTCCATAAAACTCGTCTTTAGCAAATTGTTCCGATTTCGTTTTTGGGTTAAGTTATCTAAATTGATATCTTTATTATGATCTCGTGAGTGTCCAAACCCGTTAGAAACTCATGAAAACATCCCAAATTTTTAATTGAAGAACTTTTTAGTTTCGACCATGTCGGGTTACGACAACTTAATCGGGTACAACCAAAAGCCCCGTTTAACGTCAGTATCAGGTAGAATTCCTCCGTGTCTCCAGGTTGAAACATATATAAAGTTCAAATAACTTCAATTTTGAAGCTTTTCACCCTCTCTCTACTCTCTCACTACAAATCTAAGCTTTTGATCGAAAAATCACCCAATTCAAGCTCCAAATCAGTAAGATATCTATCCTAGCTCATAGATTAACATGTTTAGCCTTCAAATTCGTGTTTAAATCATGAAATAGGACCATAATCATGTGTTTATAGCCCTGGAACAGTCCTAGGCCGCAAACCCACATAGATGGGGTGTTGAAGCCCCCAAACCCTTCCAAACCACTTTTGGAGCTTGGAAATGACTTAAGGACTTATTTGAATGGACTAGGAACACCATAAACACAAAATTTAAGGGGTAAACATGAGTTTATGGCCCAAGAACATGCTTGGACCATAAACACCCTTTTATAGGCAGTAAACACCATTTTAGGTGTTAAGATGTCCCTTAAACACCTCATAAGCCTTGGAATAATGTCTAGAAGCAACCACAAATGTGTTAGGGACCTTACACTTGATAAAAACCACCCCCATAGGAGCTTACGGCCGTAAAACCCCCAAGGAAAGGTTCCTGGGCCATAAACTCCTATATCTTGGTCAGATGGTGCCCTAACTTCCATCCAAGGCTTGTATAATGACTTAGAATCACATGTGATTAATCTAGGACCACCAAAACATCAAAGGAAGGTGTATGAGGGAGCTTACGGCCGTAAACTCTTAGTTTAATGCCGTAAACTCCTTAAAGTGGTCCATGTGCTGGTTTAATCCCTTTCCAATGCCCTATAACCAAATCTAGCATCACCCCTCAAGTGTTATAAGGCCATTTAGCACCCAAGAACACCACCCATGAGTTTACGGCCGTAAAATCATGGGATATGGTCATTAGGGCCGAAAACGCCTCTAAGAGTTTACTCTTGAAGAGTAAACTCCACGCCAAGGTCTTATACTCACCTTAGATGCCACCCGGGTCACTCCAAACACTTGAATTGAAGTGTTTTCACACCTCGAAGTGTTTGTTCATTGTAATTAATAGATCAAGGTATAATTAGATACATTTTATGTATCTCTTCATATTACATAGGAATCTTGTGCATTTGCAAGCCCCGAACTGACGTTCAACATCCAAACCGACACGTTCCTCGACTGGTCAGTTCATACCCCTACACTTTTTTCTGTGTTTTCTAATGTTTTCCGGGGGGGGGGGGGGGGGGAATACAAGCAAAAGTACAAGGAAATCTTGTACTCAAACTTATTATTTTCAGTTCAAATGTTTCATGTTTTGTATGCTTTTAATATCGAAAAACCGTATTAACCAACATATTGACTTGCAGAGTTAGTCTTCATACTAAACGAGAAGATCATTATAAAATGTTATAATACATGTTATATTTTATAATCTACAAAGAATCCACGCTAACCATTAATAGAGTATTTGCTAATAAAGTACGTCTTTGGATATCGTTAGAGTTCGAAAACACGTCTAAGATACGCCCTTGGATATCGACAGAGTTTCGAAAATATGTCTAATGTATGCCTTTGGATAGTACCAGAACTTCGAAAATATAGTTAGTACATGCCTTTGGATGGCACCAAAGCTTCGAAAATACAGCTAGTGTATGCGTTGAGTGTCACCGAAGTTTCAGAAATAATTCGAAAGTACGCCTTTGGATATCGACAGAGTTTCGAAAATATACGCCTTTGGATGTCGACAGAGCTTTGGAAATACGTCTAAAACACGCCTTTGGATGTCACCAGAACTTTGAATATATATTTAGTGTACGTCTCTGAGTGTCTCCAAAGATTCAAAATTGCGAATAAGTATAGCAGATATTCGACATTCGTGTGTAGGATAACCAGGCTTTCAGAATACTTATCTAATATTAACGGTATGGTAGATACTAGTACATTGCAATCCGAACTAAGAACTAACCACGAACTTTAGGAAAATAAGGGTTTTTCCTGGGATAACATAACTGCTCTAAATCGAACTGTGTAACGAATCGATAACAAAACTATATTTATAAGAAAATATGGGATTTTCTTGGATAACAACTCTTTTAGAAAATCAAAGGAAACTTGTTCTTTTTCGAAAATAAACCGCTTATGAACTCACCAGCTTTATGCTGATTTTCAAACTGCTTGTATTCTCAGGTCCGCATTAGATAGGTACCCAGCGATCCTTTTGACGAAGATGGAGTACGTAGAAGACACATCTTCACTTTTGTTCATTTTGGATGTATATATCTATAATAATGTATAACTTTACTTTCAAACAAATGTAAATGATTCTATGTAATGTAATGTTTTGTGTTTACTATGCTTACTATGTACATTGGTTGTGCTACTACGCATGACGTCACCTCCGCCCCAGAACGTTTCCACCTACGGTTTCGGGGTGTGACAAAAACTGTTGGGTTGTAGCTAGCAACCACGAGTTGGGTGTTAACCTGCATAAATCTATACACGCAACTTCCTCGCTCACACGAGATTAACGGTTATATTCAGATGATTTCCACTAAGATTTCTAATCTTAGTTGATGAATAAAATAGCTCATGTAGACTTTCTTGACCTCCTATGGTTCTAATAGTGAAAGATTATTCGAGTCTAAATCCCTAAGTCACTAGACTATGCTTTAAATGTTACTCCTAATTTCTATAATACTTAGGCAGTACAACAACTATAACTTGAAGTAAAACCAAGTTTTATCTAACATAAAACTAATAATACCAACATACTTAACAAGTATATATAGAACTCCCGAGTATAACTTTGGGGCTCTATCACACATAATATATATATATATATATATATATATATATATATATATATATATATATATATATATAACTTCTGTGTATAACTCCGGGGTTACATTAGTATAATCTATGATAATAACATACTAACAAGTTTAAGATAGTTGTATGTTTTCAATATATCATATATATTCTAGGTATATATGATACAAATTAAACAACTATATCCCGATTAATATAACTATCTATATTAATACGAATATACTATCGTATAAACATTATATTAAATTTTATATAATATTTATCATGCATTTCCCCCAAAAACATTAGAAAGTGGGGCCATGAAACTCACCCTAATAGCATGATCTGTAGAATCTAAATGGTCAAAGGCTTGTCGTTGTCAGGTTTGGGAAGGGAAACGACCTTCGGGAAAAGAGAGAGAATGAAAGGAGAAGGTATAACGAATGAATGAGATTTGATTGCTACTTATAGGCTATTTTGAGACCTCTCACGTTGTGAGAATCAATGCTCATATCGTGAGGTCTGGCTGGATCACCTTGTAGCCTTTCCATTTGTGTTTCGAGCTATAAAAGGTGTTTGGATGACTTCTCACATCGTGAGAATGATATACTCTCGTTGTGAGCTTCCATGAGTCTTCCCATAGCCTTCCCAGGCGTTTTCTAGCATCAATTAGTGTCTATTTGACTCATCACATCATGAGCAAACATGATCACCTTTGTGAGCCCTGACAGATTAGGGCTTCTGCCACGTGTCATGCTCTAAGACAACAATATCTTCGAAAGGTCATAACTTTTGCATACGAGCTCCGTTTTTGACGTTCTTTATATCCAAACATAGGTATTTCCGAGCACTACAACTTTCCTTTAAAGTCTAATAGATAATTCTAAGTATATTTTAAATTCCTCTTGTTATAAAGACTATAGTGATAGAATTTATCTTAACTTCTTCATGCATAGTCAGACTTAGACATTCTATATATTTTAGGAATCGTATAGACTTGTAGTGTTGAATGAAAATTTCATTAAATATTAAAGTAAATTGATTATAATGTGTGTTTTTTATATTTATGGGAATTATATTTGACCTAATTTTGACTGGTGTTACACAAACTCCAGGCTGCATACTGCTATGACGAATCTTGGAAAAATCAAAACTTCCTCATACGAAGTCATATTTGGGTGTACTTTTATGCATGCTCTCGATTTAACGTATAGTAAAAAAATTCTTTTAGATCACTAAGGCTAAAAAGTACTTTATTGTAAACTCACTTTTTATGTCACACAACGTCATGTCGGTATAAATTCTTAACTCGGATTTTGGTGTTCTTTATATCTCCGTAATCCTTGTCACGACCACTAAAACTTTGTTCAAAGATATCGGTTTTCATCTATTATTTTATTTTTGATGCTCATTTTCATTCTTAATTTATAATATCTTATAAATAAGTATAAGATCACATAATTCACATAATATTTAAGTAATTCCTCTTTATTACTTCAAAGTAGGTTACGATTGTTGACTCTAACTATTACATTATCATATTAATGCTTAGCCTCAAAACATGGGTGTTATAATTCTCTCCCCTTAGGATGATTCCGTCCCAGAATCAGGCATCAGCAAACAGATATGGATAGTGATGTTGGATTAGTGTCTAAGTCCATAACTATTTTGGTATGTACTTGACCCGATGGTGCATGGTCCTTTTGGGTTGCCTTCACCAAAGAAACTTGATAGGATGAATTATGGAGATAGAGGATTAATTATGATTTATTAATATATTATGAGAATAATATATTAAAGGAGAAATCATATTGTTTAATTAATATTAGTCAAGAATTAATAATAATTAAGGTTGTGGCTGAAAGACATTAATTAAACTTAAGGGACTATGACTGTTAATTGTGTGATAGTTGAATATTGAGCTAATGGACTCCATATTAGAGGGGTGGACGAATTCTATGGGGAAACCCATTAGAAATCGTCCTAGGCCTCTAAGGAGGGAGTCCATGGGTTGCTTAGGGCCTAAGCATCCAAATTAGGGTTTCTTTGTTAGATAACCCTAATAGCCTCACTATTTAAAGGACCATTGAGACTCAAAAACGTGGTGAACTTGTTCTTTAGGGTTTTCACACGTTTTGGGCAGCCTCCTTTCTCCTTATTCTTCATCCTCTTGCTCTTGGTGTTTGTGAACCATTAGAGGAGTGATATTTGTGACTCTAAGCTTTCTAAAGTCATTACAAGGAGGATTTGAGATTGTTATTGCTACATAACAATCAAGGTAAGATCTAAAGCCCATTCATAAGTTAATTTGATTAATTGTATGCTAGATCTAGGGTTTAAAGTCTTGGATGAATTGCATGTACAATAGAGAAACCTAGATCCAAGCATTAGGTTTGTATGAGCACATAGGATGTTCTTATGGCCAAAACCCTTCAAGTGACTCATCATGTCACTTTCTGTTTCCCAGGTGAGGTTCGGCCCATTCGTATGTTACCATTGTCAACAACTTCTTTTTCTTACAGTCAACAATTGCCTCAAGATTTTCGATTAACTTCTTATTTTCATCCATCCTTAACTCTAAAAATGGAATTATATATCAGAAACTTCTCCCATGACCTTCCTCAAATAGCACACGTGGAAAGTGTTATGAATACCATCTAGTTCTTCCGGTAATTCTATCTTGTAAGCTTGGCTCCCAATCCTATGAAGAATTTTGAATGGTCCAATAAACCTTGGACTCAACTTTCATCTCTTTCCAAATCTTATAAGTCCCTTCCACGATGAGATCTTAAGCAAAACTAAATCTCCAACTTTGAATGTCATCGGTCATCTCTTCTTGTCAACATAGCCCTTTTGACGATCCTGAGCTGCTAACATCCTTTCTCTAATCACCTTTATCTTTTCAGCAGTCTAATGGACTATCTCGGGGCCCATAAACTACTTTTCTCTAGCCTCCAGCCAACAAGACCACATACAACACTTCTGTCCATACAAAGCTTGATAAGGTGCCATCTTGATGCTTAAATGGAAAATATTATTGTAGGAAAACTCTACCATAGGTAAGTGCTCATCCATGTTACCTTAGAACTCTAGTGTACATGCTCTTAGCATATCTTCTAGTGTTTGAATTATTTTTTTGCTCTGAACATCAGTCTGCAGATGGTAAGATATACTTAAACATAACTTCGTACCCATTTCCTCTTGTAGACTCCTCCAAAACCTTGATGTGAAACAACTATCATGATATGATACAATCATTAAAGGAACACCGTGAATTCTTACTACTTTCTTCACGTAATAATTTTCAAGCTTATCCATAGACCATCTCTCATTGGATGCTATGAAGTGTGCACTCTTAGTGAAACAATGCATGACCACCCAAATCATGTCGTGTTTGTTTTTCGTCCTGGGCAGTTTAGTCACAAAATCCATGGTGATGTAGTCTCATTTACCCATGGGTAGATGTAAAGGTTCTAAAATGGCATACGGTTTCTGTTGGTGTGCCTTAACTCTCGCACATGTTACACACATGGCCATATACTATGCAACATCGAGCTTCATTGTCAGCCACCAGTAGTAGGGTTTCAGATCCATATACATCTTAGTGTTGTCCGGATGAATCAAGTACATGGTCTTGGGAGCTTCTTCCATCAGAAGATCCTTTATTCCTCCCGTCTTTTGTACCTGTCACATCCCAAAACCGAGAACGACGGAATACGTTCTGGGGTGGAGGATGTCATGTACAGTATCATAACAATGCATAATAGTAAAAACAAGCAACAACATCCATTGTATTAATATAATAATTGTAATACAAGCGTGTTCTGTACAGTTTGATAGACACCAAAAGTACAAACAAAAATAAAAGATGAGTCTTGTATGTGCTCCATCTTCTCAAAAGCTGCATCAGTACCTGTCTATTGATGACCTGAGAATACAAGTTATTTTGAAAATGAGTATCAGCATAAAGCTGGTGAGTTCATAAGTATTTAGTGTCATTGCTTGTATAAAAGTGTTTACAATCATGAAATATAATAGCTATTATCAATGTTTGAGAATAGTATAATCCTTAGAAAATCCTATATTTTCCAGTAAAAGTAGTCTTCTACCAAGACTCGGTTAATTGTAAGTTTGATCCTTGGAGGGTGTAAAAGTTTTCCCAATGAAACTATCAGTTATGAAAAATATGGTTTTAGACTTCATTCATGTAAAATAAATGGGGAAAATAATGTTTTACCCCAGCAGTGTCACTACCGAATGGATGTAATAGAATGCAGACTCCATGTAGTGTTTAAATGTACGTTACCCCTTGGGGAGCTAATTTTGACTTTAATTCTTAGTGTATTAATTAAAGGTTTGAATGTGAACTCGTATGTAACCATACTGATTGACGATCAAATAACTGATGACCCTCCAGGTCATACGTAGTATGGTGACATTTTGTCATCCCTGGGCCTAGACGGCTCGGACTGTAGCTAGCAGTCGGGATGTGGGAGTGTCTGTCCCGTATAGATCTATACACATAATGCCCGATCTCCCTCTAGGAGAATCTTGTTACACGGTGATGGCACAATGATGTGTTATATCGAGGAATAGTATGTCACATTCCGTTTTAGTATATTATCTTTGTATTATAGTATAATGTACTTTTTGGTATAATGAATGGAGTGTTCTCTTGTATAGTATATGGTATTGTCTAGTATAGTATTTAACGTGTATAGACTCATAACAGTACCAACTATGGTAAGTGTCATGATAATAATAGTAATGAGCGGAAATCCCTAATGAGTGGTAATCCTTAACTATACCTATTATAGTTAAATAGAAAACTGGTTGCATGACTTTGATACACAAAGGTATTTAACTGAAATGAAGACTTTTATATCCAACACGAATATATATACAACATATAATTAAGAATTCAACGACAGTCGGACATATAGCAATATACCCTAAGTCCACAATCAAACAAGAACAGGAGGTAAGGTGAGCTCTCAGTTCTAAGTCCTTCAAGTCTTATTTATATAAATATATATTGGTGTAGGTATGATTTAGAAATAAAGAAATTTAAAAGAGTTTGGAACTAGTTTTTATAACAATTTAACATGAAAACGAGTTTGATAAACATTTAAAGCGGTTTTGTTGACAAAGCAGTTATAAGTATAGAAAATCCTTTTTGGTTGCAAGTCATAAATTAAATGCGATTGATACTATAATTTGTTGGATTCAACTTGTATTCCACTATAAAAGAATTTAAAAAAAATTTGAAAGGATAATTAAGGGGTATGAACTCATCTACAGCGAATGGATCGGATGGAAGTGTCGGTTGAGTGCTTGGAGTCAAGTGACGACTTGTACACACTTAATGAACCTAGTAACATATGAAGATATATATTTATATATAATTAGTGATTATAACACTTATTAAACCTGTATAAATATCCTAATGCGAGGAAAAACACTTTGGTCAAGTGCTAGGAGGCTATTAGGTTGCAATAAAGGAGTACAAAGCCTTATATGGGAGTGTATGGTCAAGGGACCATGTTTGTTGGAGTTTACGGCCTAGGGGAGTTTACTCCTAGCCATAAACTCCCAATTGGGTCACCAAATGAGTCTTAAAACTATTATAACTTAAGTGGTTAAGTGTTCCAAGGCTTAAACAAGAGATTGGGTGGCTTTAAGGTCCAATAATGGCCTTGTATGGGGTTTACGGCCTGGGAACCACTTCCCCATGAGTTTACAGCCGTAAAATCATGGTATGAAGTGCCAATTCATTGATTGAATTCCCTAGTTCATTGTGGTATATTTCTAGACTAAGATCCAAGGCTAGGTAAGGTGATTAGGTCAACTTTGCACCATTTGAGGGAGTTTACAGCCTAAGAAGATCTTGGGCCGTAAACTCTCATTCAACCCTCCAAAACTTGGTATTTAAGGTCCTTAATACTTCAAGGGTATGATCTAAGTTAGGTTCTAAGCATATGGAAGGAGTTAGGTCACTCTTTGGCACCCATTTAAGGGTTTACGGCCTAAGAAGTTCTTGGGCCGTAAACTCCTTGTTCTTGTGATTCTTGGGTGATTTCAATGATATATGGACATGTAATAAGCTTTAATACACTCTAGGGTAGAAGTACTTACAATTTGGGATGAAATCTTGAAGATCCTTCGGAGAGAAATCGGGTTTTCTCTAGTTGAAATGGGAGAAATGAAAGGAAAATGGTGAAGTGCCATTTATATAGTCCATGGAGTTTAAGGCATTGTTTTGGTGTTGGGGATTTAGTGGTTGCTTTCTAACGCTTTTTCCTTAAGTGTACAAGGCTCGGAATACTCGAACGGACATTAAATTGTGATAAATGATGGCATAAATGAATTTTTACTTTCAATGAAGTGTTAGACTGTGGAAATTATATATACGAAAAATTCGGGTTGTTACAGTACCCAAATCCTATCTTGGAATACCTTCAATCCTTGACCGTACACACCAACATTTTGCCTAAACATTCTTCCTTTCGGTCATTCTTCTCTAAAGCTTCTTCCCCAGCTTTCTTGATGCTTTCCAAAATTGTCGAGAAAACTTCTATTCTTAATGCTCTTGGCTTTTTTCTTTCAAGATTTACTTTTAGACTTAGAGCATCAGCCATAACATTTGCTTTACTAGGGTGGTAAAGTATCTCACAGTCATAATCCTTAAGTAACTCTAGCCAACATTATTGTCTCATATTCAATTCCTTCTAATTAAAGATTTACTGTAGACTCTTATGATCAATAAAAAGTTAGCACTTTGTGCCGTAAAGATAGTGCCTCCATATCTTTAGGGTGAATACTATCGCTGGCAACTCTAGATCATGAGTTAGGTAGTTCTTTTCTTGATCTTTCGGTTGTCTTGATGCATATGCCATCAACTTATCTCTTTGGGTCAGAATACAACCCGACCCAACTCCAGATGCATCACTATATACTACGAAATCTTCAACTTCATCAGGTAAAGAAAGAATTGGTGCTTCACACAACTTCTTCTTTAGCTTCTTAAATGCTTCTTCATGCTTCTCACTCCATGTAAATAGCTCCTTTATGGGTCATAACTGTTAATGGAGCAGCTATCAAAGAAAAGCCTTGGATAAACCTTTGATAATGTCGAACTAATCCCAGAAAGCTTCAAATTTATTGGCGACTTTTTGGTCATTCCCATTTCATCAGAACTTTAATCTTTGCTGGGTTAACCGTTATGTCCTATTGGTTAACCACATAACCCAAGAATTGGACTTCTCTAATCCAAAAATCACATTTAGAGAACTTTGCATACATCTTCTCCTTCTTTAAAACTTCTAACACTTCTCGTAGGTGCTTGCCATGCTCTTGCTAGCTCTTTGAGTAAATCAGAATGTCATCTATGAACACTATCACAGATTTATCGAGGAATAGTTTACAAACCCTGTTCATCAAATCCATGCATGTTGCGGGAGCATTGGTTAGTCCAAATGGCATAACCAAGAACTCATAGTGTCTGTATCTTATTTTAAATGTAGTCTTCTTAATATCCTACTCTCTGACCTTCAGCTGATGATATCCTGACCTAAGATCGATCTTTAAGAAATAGCTCGAACCTTGCAGCTGATCGAATATGTCATCAATCATGGGCAATGGATACTTGTTAATTACCGTTGCCTTGTTTAGCTCTCTGTAGTCTATGCACTTCCTCATGCTCCCATATTTCTTCTTCACGAATAACACCGGAGCTCCCCAAGGTGATGAACTAGGTCTAATGAAACCGTTTTCTAACAACTCTTGAAGTTGAATCATTAGGTACTTCATCTCTGTCGGTGCTAATTGGTATAGTGTTTTTGCTATTGGTGTTGATCCTGGAAACAAGTCTATTCGAAACTCCACTTGTCTATCAGGGGGCACTACAGGAAGATCTATGGGAAAGACTTCCGGATAGTCACACACCACTGGTATTCTCTGTATCTCCTTCTTTTCCTTCTTAGCATTGATGAAAAATTCCAAGTATGATGTGCATCCTTTGGAATTTTTTTTTGGCTTTCATCAACGATATGATTCTAGAATTTACTCTATGTTTGTCCCCGTACACCATAAATGACTATTTTTCAGGTGGGTTTACTCTTACTATCTTCTTCTTGCATAGTATCTCGACATCATTGGTGCTAAGCCAATCCATTCCCAGTACGATGTCGAAACCATTCAACTCAATAGGTCACAACTCTTCATGGAATTTGTTTCCGTTTAAGTCGATGACAATGTTCTTAATGCAATCACTAACAGGTATGAATTTGCCACTGGGATCTTCTACAACTAGAGCATTATCAAGTTTATCTAAAGGCAATGCTAGTCTACCACCAAATTTGTGTGATATAAAGGAGAAATTCACTCCGGAATCAAAAAATATATTGGAAGGTAATCCATTTACAAGAAAGATACCTGAAGCGACATCAGCTGCATCCTTTGCGGCTTCCAGGGTCATCTGGAAGGCTCTCGCCTTCGGCATCGGTGGAACATTAGGCCTTGTTTCCTCCTTATTCTTCGGGAAGTCCTTTGTAATATGCCCTTCTTCGTTACACCCATAACACACCATTTTGTTGGATGTACACTTATTGGCGTAATGCCTAGTCTTCCCACACTTGTAACAAGTCACGTCATCACTACATTTTACAAAGTGCTTCTTTTTGCACTTCTCGCACCATCTTGCTTCACCTCCTCCTCCTCTGAAATTATTAGAACCAGAATTTGAGAATTTTCTTTTCTTGTTGGACCTTGAAGATCCATCAAACTTCCTTTTCTCACCAAACTCATCTCTCTCCAGACCGTTCTCCCTTATTTGGGTCTCAACATTCATAGTTGCCCAGATGACGACTTTCAAAGTGGTTGCTTGTTTGACCATTAGACCAAAGTCTGCTGGCAATCCACTGGCAAACTTGTTGACCTTGGAGAGCTCAGTAGGCACCAAGTAGAAGTGTCAGACGAGAATATTAAGATAGGGGAAGCTTTATTTATAATAGACTTTTAAATCCTTCTTGTCTCTCCAAAAAGTTACATGCCAGTTCTAATATCGTAGTCTAACGTTTAGAAATATGAAAACATAAAGTTTCCAAATCCGGTCGGTAATAGGCCATGAATCCAATCAAATAATAGCATATAAGGCATCTGTATAGCTATACTATAAATCTTTTAGTACATAAAATCAATTTAGGCATCTTTCCTAAAATAAGCTAGTGCTTGTGTCTAAAATGTAGTAGACACTCATCTCACAATTATCATTTAGCATTCTAAGTTTAAGTCTAGAAATCCTAAAAATTCCTAGTTTGCTTAAACTAATGCTCTAATACCAATTGTGACATCTCTAATTTTACGGGCATAAAAGACCGATTTGTTTATGCTTTATTTGAAAATCAGAGTAACCTTTTAAAGAAAAATGTTTTGGAATTTGTTCCCAAAGGAAAATATGAGAAAGATTTTATCAAAGCATTTCCGAAGAAATGTGTTTCATTATATTAAAACCTCAGGATGTCATCATAAATACAGATCAAAAGCATAAACAGAACAACATTGGCCTTACAACATTTATTTATTTCTACTGGCCTGTAATCCGTAAACCTTCAGCCGATCATCACGTCCACGCTCTTGTGCCATTACCTGTAATATAAGAAAACTGAGTGGGTTAGGATTAGGATCTTGGTGAGCACTTAGGGTTTTAAACCCATAATAATTAAGTTTATTAATTTCATCACATCAATCAACCCCATTACCCATTCCCGTTATCCTCACTTTCTATCCCTAATGCATCTAATTCGAGGGACCTAGCCTAAGGATTTTCATCGCGATGGATGCTACTGCTAAGGGGGTTCCTCTGGAAAAAATGTCCGTAAGGCAACCCTGAGGGGGATGGAGTACACTGGTGAACACATCGTTCAAAAACACCTACAGGTTGCGGGCCTGTTAGCGTCCCACTAGACTGTCTAGAATAGTCTGTGGTCGTCATCTATACTCCGCTAGATGAATCGAACATCGTCAACATCGATGCCTCTCATCAATTTATTCCATCACACATCAACTATTTCATCTACCCATGTTTTACCCAACATATTTGTAGATATAAAATACATATACATTTTAAATCATTTAAAACATGTATAAAACATTCATCCAATATAGATATCAAGAACACAGATAATATGCACACATAGCATGTAATTTATATTAAATATTTCATATCTATGTGTAAGATGAGATTAACTATGCACTCACCTGTTAAGGTGGTGATTCCAAACTCAGACAACACTTTGCTTCTATTTATTTCCTTCGATGAAACCTAGTATTATTACTACTAGATTTTAGTCTAATATTTACTGTGACTAATTATTAGTATTAGTATTATTAATATTATATAAGTGTTAAACAATACTTTCCAACCTATATGTACATATAGGGGCCAAACATGAAACACAAGAGGGCAAGACCATTTTAGCAATTAAGTCGTTCTAAAATCCAACAACCCAGGCGGCCCTTCAAACCGGATTCCATGTATTGCGAGTAGTTATGAATGCATTATAACGACACTTATAGAAGCCATAATACTAGCCCAAATATTTATTATAAGTTCATAATAACAAAACTAAATTTAAATATAAGCTATATTTAAATTAGGGTAAGCGTATCTTACTTATAATGGGTTTTGATAAAAATCGTGTTCTGCGGGGGCAGAACTTCCTGAGCCGAAAAGCTTTTTTTATCAGAGCCTTCGAGCGCTCCGGCGCTTTCCTCTAACACTAAGGAAGTTTCTAGGGGTTAGGGGTGTTTAGAGAGACAGAGAGTAGAGAGAGATAAAAAGGGTGAGATGTGAGAAATGAGAGAGACCCTTGCACTCTTTATATAGGGGCCAAGGTTTTAGAACTCATTACTCAGTA
Source organism: Lactuca serriola (assembly GCF_051521515.1). Lineage (NCBI taxonomy): Eukaryota > Viridiplantae > Streptophyta > Magnoliopsida > Asterales > Asteraceae > Lactuca > Lactuca serriola. The sequence goes on along the minus strand of NC_136411.1, from coordinate 174,439,859 downwards.
CCTGTTTGGCCGACTATTGAGTAGCGAGTACTCAGGAGTACTTGGATTTGGTAATTCATGTAGAAATATTTTTAGTGAAATTATATATGTCAAAATCATAAGTTAAAACCTTAAGCTGATTGAAATATATAACAAAATTAGATAAATGTGGATACACAAAAACTGAAAAACACATAATGGTTTCACTTCGTGAGTCATTACTAAAAATTTAAGATATATATATATATATATATATATATATATATATATATATATATATGTAATCATAATCACATGTGTGTGTGTTAAATATTAAATCATTAAGAATATTATACATATTAATCACCAAGTTGACCGAGTTTTACAACATTGCTCAATTCAGTAAGGGGCCGAACGGGGAGTACTCGAGACTCTGTAACTCGCCTCGGTAAGACGCCGAGTGGCGAGTGCTCGGAGGAGTAATTGGCTAATTCGGCGAGTTTTATAACACTTATATGGGCTAAGTTGTGGTTACGTTGGGCGTACCCTCACATGTATGCTGAGCGTACCTTGGTTCACAGGGGGTTCCGACACACGCAGGGCATTCCAAAGAACAAATGTCCGAAGACTAATGGGGTGACATGGACTTCTCCAGACCGGATATACGAGTATGCGAGGTGCTCTTCTCTACGTGGGGAATACTTGTGCAGCCTCGCAAATGACCCTCTCGACTTTTATAATTCGTAACATTCACATACGATCTTTGTTTTCGACGTTCTTTATATCCATGTGTAGGTGGAGACGTACTCTACAACTTTCGTTTGGACTCTGTCGGCTAATTTTGAATTTATTTTTAAAGTTATATTTTTAACAAGCCAATACAGGAAAAATCCATTAAAAATTCATAACTTTGTCATCTCACGTCCATTTTCATCTATCTTTTTACCATTGAGCTAGTATTAACGAGATCTTTGATTCTCGTTTAGGTTGTGTCGGATAAAAATTGGTGATCTAATATTCGAACTCCGGGCTTCATACCGTTATGCTGAATCTTGGAAAAATCATAACTTCCTCACACGAAGTCAGATTTGGGCAAGGCTAAAAAGCACTTTATCGTAAACTCACTTTTTACGTTACACAACGTCATACCAGTTTTGTCGCGAAACTTCGACAGGTCATAACTTCTTCGTTATAACTCGGATTTCGGCGTTCTTTATATCTCTAGAATCCTTTTTTACGAACACTACAAAGTTGTTCAAAGATATCGGTTTTATCTATTATTTTATTTTTGATGCTTATTTTCATTATTAATTTATTACATTTTATAAATAAGTATAATGCACATAAAATCACATAATTCATATAATATTCAAGTAATTCCTCTTTATTACTTCAAAGTAAGTTACAATTGTTGACCCTAACTATTACATTATCATACTAGTGCTTAGCCTCAAAACACAGGCGTTGCAAAGTTGATCAGTACTTGAGTTGTTTCTAACTACATACGAAGAAAATACACACAAGTAAACCATGAAAAATCATCAACAATGAACAATATATATCTTTTCTTGTTGAGAGTTTCAACAGTCGAAGGCACATAAAGGTCAATATGAAGAAGTTCCAAAGGTTCAATGATCTTTGAATTAATAACTATTAGTTGACCTTGTCTATGTTGTTTACCTTGTTCGCAAGCTGCACATAAATTATCATTATCAAATTTTAAGACATGTAAACCACAAACAAGATCATTTACCACCAATTTGTTCAAATTCTTGAAATTCAAGTGAGAAAATCTTCGATGCCACAACCAGCTCATATCTGATGATGCTTTCAAAAGTAAACAAACCGAGGGAACATCAACTATTGGTTTGATGTCAAGGGTAAACATATCGCCTTTCGTTTTGGAGTTGAGTAGAACTAAATGAGATATCAAGGGTAAATATATGTTAATTGGTATTGCTTATTTCCATCTTGGGTGTTATAATACCCATGTATGTCTTGGATGATGATGTGTCAGTGTCACCTCTTGGGTGTGGTAACATGCAATAACATGTTGCCACACTCAACTGCCTTAGACTAAATGATGTTGTGATGTTTCTTACTACTAAAATTTGATGCCCACATAGATCACAACCTTTTGCTACTTGTCATGTTTTGCCTATAAATGAGATGTAGTGCTATGCCTACCAATTCTTTTTTCTAATTTAAAGAGATATAACATTTGTTAATTTAAATAATAACGTAAATATTAACTAAAATAATATAGTATTTTATTAAATTAAAATTTTTTACATTTAGTTTAAAAATAACATGTTCGAAAATTTGTAAAAGCTCATTGGCTGGGAATAAATTTTTGATGATGTAAGTAAAATTATTGGTGACATTTTTTCTTGAAATAAACATATTTTTTGAAGAGTCGTATGATGTGCATTAGGAAAAATACATATGAGTTTGCATGGTAAAAGCCTCACATGCCAAACTTTAATTTGTTGGCTTGTTGTACCATGAGCTTATCCAGAAATACCCTAAATTGAATGGGCGACATGTTCTCGGCGTTGGCAAAAAAATGACAATCAACAAATTAGGATGTGGTGATTGTCACAGAACCCTCCACATACCGATGATAATATCATCACCACACTCTACAATCTTAGTTTAAGAGGTGAAAAATAAGCATTTCTGGAGTACCCACCACTAAAAGCTTCTCCAAGCTCATAACACAAAAATAGTCATTGTTTAGCATCAAAATCAAAATGTTAGTCCTTATACTTTCAGTTAATTCTTTTAATCACAAAATAAATTCCAATTAATTTTTTATTAAATATTAATAAATTATTACTATGTCTAATTAATATATTATTGTCACGGTATATTAATAAATTTTTGATTTCAATAATCAACCTCTCACTCTAAAAATTCATGTCCATTTGCTAGGTTTGAGGGCAAGCCAAAAGGACTGTGCAACTATCAATTGAAGTTCATAACCATTATAGTTATGGTATCAGACACCTAATCCAACAATCTTCGACTTGGATAAGTGTGTAACTATAATTTCCAATATAAGTTCTAAATTGATCAACATAAGTGATTATATTATCCTCTGTTCTACAAGATCTCATTTGGATATGAGACATGGAATAGAATAAATATCATTATCTAATGCTTTTTTTCCCGATTTCTGATTTGTAATGACATAGAACATCTAATCGAACACATGATCAAGTTTATTATACCATGCCCCGCGTCCTCACTTCTTTTTAGCCCCTGCAAATCAGAAGAAATGTGAATACCACATCCTGTATCAAGATTCCAGGAACGAGATGATGATGAGTTTTTAGATAAGATAGTGTATATACATGCAAAAGTTGGATTCACTTTTCCATCTTTAGTGTCTTGCAGATATTTTGGGAAGCTTTGTTTCTAATGCCCTTTGACATTGAAGTAGAAGAAAGTGGCCTTTTCAGGATCAGAAACTGGAGGAGCATCAAAACTGGATTTACCATTGAGTCCATTTCTTGATGACCCAACTTGAGACTTTCCCTTGTAATTTTGCTTAGGAGGACATTTCCTCTTTTCCCTTTCCGTTGACTAATGGCCAGAACGGGAACATTAACACGAGTGGAGGTAACACTTTTTCCCTTCATCCTCGCTTCAGCTGCTCGCATGAGGTTGTGCAATTGAGACAAAGTAGCCTCATTATTGTTCAAATGATAGGTCAAGATGAACAGATCATAACAACCTAGAAAGGAGTTCAGACTATGTCGATAGCCAACTCCTCATCAAAATTCACATTAAGCTCGACATGCCGATCCACGTATCGTTGCATTCTTTTCACGTGGCTACTAACAAATTCTCCCTCTTTCATCTTGCTTTCTATAAGGGACTTTACCACATTGTAATTTTTCTAACAAGATCTCTTATGGTACTTCTCCATAAGGTCCTTGTTCATCTCATACGACCAGTATCCTCATAGTATCTCTGCAATCCAGGAGTCGTCATGGCCACCAAGATGCAAGCAAATTTTGTTACATAATTTTAGTACTTCTTGTAGGTGACTATTTCTTTAGGAGTGACCTTCTTTTCTCAATCTCATCTAATTATTTCTCAAGGACAAACTTCTTGTCCTTGAAACAAAGGGCCGTCTTGATGCTGTGTGTCCAGGTGTTGTGGTCGGTGCCATCCAATGTCAATTTGGAGCAGATGTTTATCAATGAGAAGTTTTGATTGGAGGAGGAGGGGCAGGAACAAGAAGCAACATTTGGAGTACACATCTATAAAAGACAGGTTGTTTTAGTTAGATAAGAACAATCCTTAATATAACAACCCAAAATGAAATATTAAGGCTAGGATCCAACTAAAAAAATTCACAACTTAGAAAAGGGATACCCTAAACTAAATGTAAATTTTATAAAGGTAGGTAAATGACGATTTGCCAATTCCATCATTAAAAAACGAAATTTGACGGAAATTACATTAATTGAAATTTCTATATCATTTGAGAATCATTGAAACTATTCAAAGGCATGTTTAATCTCATATTATGCTCTTCCATTTGTGACTGGGATACCGAGGATCACTAACAAGATGTGCATAACCATGCAAATTAGCTTTATACTGTTGATTTCTTTTATCATCTCATTTAATATCCTAGTTAACCACACACGCTCCATTAATCAACGATAATATTCAAGATGACCATTATCACTCTTTATAGTTATTATTAGTGTGTCGGTTAACCACACATATTCTACTAACTACTATAAAGTATAATCTCCAATTTTTATGGGTTAACATACAAATTCACATTTTTCCTAAAGTAACTAAGAATGAGATTTAAAATAAAATAGTTTAATTACTATTAATCGCATTATACTTCTTGGTGAGAATTAATTGTCCTATCAAACTCGTTCAACTAACAACCCTCCACCATAAAAGAAAGCAGTGGGTAAGAGTGGATACCCAATGGTGATCAATTTATAGGATGATTCCTTAAACTCGCCTTATAGTACAACTTCGTGAATTAGGTGTACTATCGATTCGACTGACTTATTCTTATGCATATAGTAAATTAAAATTTAAACTTACATATCGTATAAGGTGTATGTTATTTTCTTTAAATACTAGGTTTATAATAAATTTGGAAAATTATATAATTTTAAATTTAAGAAAAACCAAATAATATTTGACATTAATTATTAGGATTAATATATAAATCAATTATTTATACACTTCAAATTAATCATATTAATCAATAAAATAATTAATCAAGTCTATGATTTATCTCCTAACTTTTAGGATTTTATTTTATCATCAAATATTTAGCAAATTTGGATTTGGAAGATATTTAAAATAGATAATTACCAATTAAAATGTGTTAACCCGAAACTTCTATCCTGTGCAATCGATCCATATATCCATATTTCACTTGAATTTAGCATCTTTTAGCAGAATTTTTGGTCCGAGCGAGTGCTTTAGGCTTAGTATATCATAGATATGGGCCTTAAGAAGGGTTAGGAAGGGTGAGCGGCCAGCCAGCCGCACACCCAACCGCAAACCCCCTCCAGCCTCACACCCAACCCTATATATAGTAGAGAACCCCCTTCTATTTACTCTTGGTTGCACCTTTTCTCTCTTTCTCTCTCTACTTCCTCTCTCTAGAAATATCATCCAAGAACACTTAGAAGGCCTGAAAACGTGAAGAACTTCATCTTTCAGCTTGTTATAGTGGTAAGAGACTTGAATCTAAGCTTAAAACTCATAGTGTTCTTCGTGTTCTTCATCCCTTGAAGGAGAGCGGCCGCACACCTTCATAAGGTGGCCGCACACACTCAAAACATCCTCCAAAGTGAGGGTATGGCCTCTATAATCGATCTAAGACCTAGTTTGACACTTGAAACCCCTCACAATCGACATTTTGGGCTCAAACAAGGATTGTACGGCCGCACACACCCTATGTACGGCTGCACACTCCAGTGTGCAGCCTTACACACGAATCTGGCCGCAATCCCTAGCCGCACACTCATTTTTATGGCCATACACCCACTCTAATACTCATATTTGGCCTTAAACTTGTAAAGATCACTAAGTATGGAACATGGGACACTTAGTTTTATTGATTCCAAGTCCTTAGGGTGATTCCCCATCATGTTTAGTCATGAAACACCCTAGCTCTAACTCACATATGTTTCACCATATGATTAATAGGGACCACTTGTGTTTAGAGCATCCGTTGACACTCAGCACTCATATTGATTGCTCACTCGAACCCTACGTTCAAACGGTGAGTTGATACCCCTTAATTAAACTTTCAAATATTTTTAAACAATTTTATAGGGAGGGGGAATACAAGTTGAATCCAATAAATTACTGTATCAATCACATGTGATTTATGACTTGCAACCAAAAAGGATTTCTATATTTATAACTGCTTTGTCAACAAAACCGCTTTAAATGTTTATCAAACTCATTTCCGTGTTAAATTATTTTAAAAACTGTTTCCAAACTCTTTTAAATTTCTTTATTTCTAAATCATACCTCCACCAATATATATTTATATAAATAAGACTTGAAGGACTTAGAACTGATAGCTCACTTTACCTCCTGTTCTTGTTTGATTGTCGACTTAGGGTTATAGCTATCTGTCCGACTGTCGTTGAATTCTGAATTATATATTGTATATATATTCGCGTTGGATATAAAAGTCTTCATCTCAGTTTAATGCCTTTGTATATCAAAGTCATGCAACTAGCTTTCTATTTAACTATAATAGGTATAGTTAAGGATTACCGTGCATTATTGTTATTACTATGGCACTTACTATAGTTGGTACTGTTATGAGTCTATACACGTTAAATACTAACAAAGAGAATACCATATACTATATAGGAGAGCACTCAATACATTATACCAAGAAGTACATTATACTATAATACAAGAAAATATACTAAAACAGAATGTGACATACTATATCCCCGATACGACGCTTCACTATGCCATTACCGTGTAACCAAAGTCTCTTGGAGGGAGAGCGGGCATTATGTGTATAGATCTATACAGGATAGACACTCCCACATCCCGAATGCTAGCTACAGTCCGAGCCGTCTAGGCCCAGGGGTGACAAAATGTCACCATGCTACGTGTGACTTGGAGGGTCATCAGTTATTCGATCGTCAATCAGCATGGTAACATACGAGTTCACATTTAAACCTTTAATTAATACATAAATAATTAAAGGCAAAATAAACTCCCGAGGGGTATTGTTCATTTTAATACTACCTGGAGTATGCATTCTATTACATTCGGCAGGCAGTGACACTGTTGGGGTAAAACATTATTTTTCCCATTTGCTTTCTATAAATGAAGTCTAAAACTATAATTTTTCATAACTGATAATTCATTGGGAAAACTTCTACATTCTCAAAGGATCAAACTTCAAATAACCAAGTCTTGGTAGAAGACTACTCTTACAGGAAAATATAGGATTTTCTAGGGATTATAATACTTGCAAACATTGATCACAGCTATTATATTATATGATTGTAAACACTATTATACAAGCAATGTCACTAAATACTTATGAATTCACCAACTTTATGCTGATACTCGTTTTCAAGATAACTTGCATTCTCAGGTCAGCAATAGACAGGTATTGATGCAGCTTTTGAGAAGATGGAGCACATACAAGACCCATCTTTTATTTTTGTTTATACTTTTGGTGTCTTTCAAACTGTACAGAACACGCTTGTATTACAATCATTATATCAATGCAATGGATGTTGTTGCTTGTTTATACTATTATGCATTGTTATGATACTGTACATGATGTCCTCCACCCTAGAACGTATTCCGCCATTCTCGGTTTTGGGGTGTGACAGATTGGTATCAGAGCATTGTTTATAGTGAATCAAGTATATCAACGCATAAAAGATATACGAACTATAAACACAACGGGATTAAAACACTCTGACCAATAATATATACTTTAAATACTAAAATATTTAACTAAGTATATATATACATCCATTATTACAAAGAGTCAGTATCATATTAGAACAGAACAAAAGTATTAAGATTATTGAACAACACAATTAGGCTTAGAGACATATAGTCAAATCTGGGTGGATGTAGCCTGATCAACTACATTTTCCCCGGAGTGACTAGCATGTGCCTAAGAGTGATTGTGGTGTTGCAACAAGTCTAAAAACTTACCAACATTACTACAAGAACATTAGAACAAGAATACTATAGGAGTATTCTTCAATTCTATAACTTACATCTCTGAAAACTAAAAAGGCCGTTAGTAGTGGAGCAATTGTTGCTAAGTGGATACTTTACGGTTGCTTGTGAGTAAGGCGTTATAGACTTAGAATCTGTGATCTTTGCTTTACTTCCTGTTCCTTGTTTGATTGTGGATTTAGAGTTAGGATTATTTATTCAACGGCCTATTCTGCCTCGGTCACATGTAATTAGTATGCACTATGCAAGTATTGGCCAAACTCATGACGGTCATCTTATAAGTATCTTAGATTAGAACGTCAATTAACTATTCTTTCCCCATTTCTCGTGTAGATAGCATGGCTGGCTTCCACCTTCCCAACGATCTGTACTTTCCAAACCAAGGAAATGGAGGATGGTTTGATGAGGAGCCAGAAGATGATCACCAGATCCCTTTGGATGATCACCGTGCAGAAGGCTTTTCAGATAGCTCCAACTCCGAACCCGAAGTCAACAACCTGCCTCATGTAGCTCCAAACCCTAACCCACGTCCAGCATTTCAAGGTCCCACTCCCATGTGGGCCATAACCTTGAACCGATGGAGTGATGAACAGGGTCAGCCTTTACCTTACAACGGAGACCGAAGCTTCTACAACATAAACGAGGGAGGTTCAGCGGACCGAGTCTTCCCCATCATGGTCCGTAGGATTGCCAGGAACGTCGAACAAGGTCAAGCAGCCATTGGTAGAGTTGTGGAAGTTGATGCCAACTCTAACCTTAACACTGTTCGCATCTGCCAACTGGAAGAAGCCATGGATAGGACGAGGAGGACCAATGAGGCTCTGTAGCAACAGCTAGCTGCATCCCGACACGAAGTTAGGGAACTTCGAACACGTCAAAGGGCTCATGAACGACATCTTCAAGAAGTTGTACGCCAACTGGCTGATCTGAGGGTTTGCCCAATGAGTACCCGTCGCCAGTAGAAGATGTCAACTCATCTTTCTCATTTGTTTAAGGACTAGCCTTTCCTTTTCTATGCTCAGTAGAGCACTTGTCTGTAAACATTCCTAACTTTGAAAGTACTCTAATTAGGCTCCTAAGCTGTCAACATTTTCCCATATGGTTTGATGTAAGACCTACTGTTAGGTTATTTTTTCCCGAACTCATTTTACATTATTAATACGGGTAATATTGGCAGTTATCTACTTCGTGGGAAGGTTTATACTTTCGTATTTTCCTACTCTGTTGCTATAACTCTATCTGACATTTGGACCATGGCAGTTTAGCCTGTGAAACTCTCTCATCATGTTTACAAAAAATTCTTACTATTGTCATCATCTTTATAAATTGTTAGCAAAAGATACCTCCCCGTAAGCGCTCGAACAGAGGCAGACCTGCGACTCAAACTCCTCCACCACCACCTCCTCCACAGTTTGATCCAGTGATGTTTCAGACGGCTGTAACAGTAGCTGTGACTGCAGCTATGGCCCAAATGAATTCTGGCGATGCAAGTGGAGCCGGAATGGGCACCAACTCTAGACATGGTGAAATCCATGCATGTACGTAGGGGTGCACCTATAAGGATTTCATGAGCTGCAAACCAACATTATTCAATGGAAGCGGAGCGATCATTGCATTGTCCCAATGGATCGAAAGAACTGAAGTTCTCTTTAAAATGTGCCCGTGCACCGAGGAAAGCAAGATAAAGTTCGCTGCTGCCACTTTTACTGAACGGGCCCTGACGTGGTGGAACGACCATGTCAACTCACTCTCCTTGGTAACAGTCAACGCCATAGGCTGGGACACACTGAAGGACCTTCTGAGAAGAGAGTACTGCCCTAGGGGTGAAATACAAAAACTTGAGGAGGAACTCTAGAACCTCAAGATGAAAGGGACCGACGTAGTGGCTTATACAGCCAGGTTTCGCGACCTGGTAGCTATGTGACCTAATATGATCCCTTCTGAGAGCAATAAAATTGAACGATACATCTGGGGTTTAATGCCCCCGTATCAAGGGAACGTTTTAGTATCACGCCCTACGACCTTTGACAGTGCCAAGGAATTAGCTCAAAGGTTGATTGATCATGAAGTTCCTTCCACCCTATCAACAACCACAACGGTTGCCACTGCACCAACCAAGTCATCCGACAACAAGAGGAAACGGTGGGACCGAAAGAAGAGTAAGTCAACTCAATCATCCTCCAAAAACCAACAAATGGTGGCTGTCCATGCTGCCACTACTCCTGCTACCCCAGCACCATCCAAAACATATGCTGGAAACCTACCCAAGTGCACCAAGTGCTCTTTCCATCATCACGGCCCCTGCCGTGAAATGCACTGCACTAGCTGCGATCGGAAGGGTCATTCGTCCGGTTTTGAAGGTCTCAACCCAAACCCATCAATCAAGTTCCTAGTACCAGAGTTAGTCAAGCCTGCTATGGCTGTGGCGAGACAGGGCACTTCAAAAGAAATTACCCGAAAGCTGGGAATGCGGGACGAACAAGAGGACTACTTGCTATTGGCAAGAATGAAGCAGTAGCAGACCCCACAGTAGTCACGGGTACGTTCCTTCTTGATAATTCTTATGCTTGTATCCTATTCGATAGCGGGACAGAAAGAAGCTTCGTAAACCAAAACTTGAAACACTTACTTAAACAATCCTCACAACCGTTAAAAGAAACCTTCGTCGTAGAAATGGCTAATAGAATGACAGAGAATTCTAACGAGATCTACGTAGGTTGTACCCTCACGCTAGATAATCATTCGTTCCCAATCGACCTTATACCGGTGGAAATTAAGAGTTTCGACATCATCGTGGGCATGAACTGGTCGAGCCTCCATCGTGCCGAGATTTTGTGATTCAACAAGGCAATCCGTCTATATCTACCGAATAATGAAACTCTATTAATCTATGGAGACAAACCCAGTACGAGTCTTCGCATCATCTCGAGCATTCAAGCCCAGAAGTACTTACGTAAAGAATATTGTGCATTCCTTGCACACGTTGTTGACATGAGCCAGAAAACGAAAGATCTAAAAGACTTCTTCGTAGTATGCGACTTCCGCGATGTTTTTCCTAAAGAGCTACCAGGTTTACCTCCCCAACGTCAGGTCGAGTTCAGAATCGACTTAATTCCAGGAGCTACCCCAGTAGCCAAGTCTCCCTATCGTCAAGCACCTACTGAGATGTAAGAGCTGTCCGGTCAACTTAACGATCTGCTCAATAAGGGCTTTATAAGACCGAGCTTCTCACCCTGGGAGTGCCGGTGTTGTTCGTAAAGATGAAAGACAGATCATTCCGTATGTGCATCGATTACAGAGAACTCAACAAACTGACGATTAAAAATCGTTACCCACTTCCTCGTATAGACGATCTATTTGAGCAACGACAAGGGGCGAGTTACTTCTACAAGATTGATCTGAGGTCTGGATACCACCAGTTACGAGTGCTTGAGGAGGATATCCCGAAAACCGCTTTCCGAACTCGTTACGGGCACTACAAGTTCGTAGTGATGCCGTTCGGACTAACCAACACGCCCGAAATATTTATGGACTTGATGAATAGGGTGTGTCGTCCTTACATGGATCAATTCGTTATCGTCTTCATTGATGACATACTTGTTTACTCTCGAAGTAAGGAGGAGCATAGCAATCGTCTATGACGAGTCCTGGAAACCCTACGATCGGAGAAGTTATATGAGAAGTTCTCTAAGTGAGAATTTTGGATCCGAAGAGTTGAATTCTTAGGACACGTGGTTAGCGAAGAAGGAATCCATGTGGACCCATCCAAGATTAAAGCTATTGAGAACTGGTCAACACCGAAGACGCCTACAAAAATCTGTCAATATCTACGCCTCGCTGGCTACTACCGCAGGTTCATTCAGAACCTCTCCCGGATCGCGAAACCCCTTACCACATTGACTTAGAAAGGCGTAGCCTTTGACTGGGTAGAGAAACAAGAGAAGGCATTCCAAACCCAGAAACGAGCCTTATGCACCGCACCGATACTATCCCTTCCCGAGGGGACAGATGATTTTGTGGTTTACTGGGATGCGTCCAATCAGGGGCTCAGTTGTGTTCTGATGCAACGAGGTAAGGTCATCGCCTATGCCTCAAGACAGTTGAAGACACATGAGGTCAACTACACCACACACGACCTCAAATTAGGAGCGATTGTGTTCGCCCTAAAGATCTAGAGGCACTACCTGTACGGTACGAAGAGCACGATATACACCGACCACAAAAGCCTCCAACACATACTCAACCAGAAGGAGCTCAATATGAGACAACGACGGTGGGTCGAGCTACTCAATGATTACGAATGCGAAATTCGTTATCACCCGGGTAAAGCCAATGTAGTAGCAGACGCCTTAAGTTGGAAAGAATATTTTGGTCGAAGGGTCAAATCACTGACAATGACCATCCATTCCCACTTATCCGCACAAATCCGAGAAGCCCAATTGGAAGCCCTAAAACCAAAGAACATGCTGAACGAAGCCTTGAGGGGAATGGATAAGAATCTTGAGATCAGAAGAGACAGAGTTTATTGTTTCATTGACCGGATCTGGACCCCAAACTTTGGTGGTTACAGGGAGGTTGTTATGAACGAAGATCACAAAACCAAGTACTCCGTTCACCCAGGTTTGGATAAGATGTACCTTGATCTCAAGAAGTTGTATTGGTGGCCAAACATGAAAGCTGGGATCGCTACCTTCGTGGGAAAGTGTTTGACTTGTGCCAAGGTGAAGGCTGAATATCAGAAGCCCTCAGGTCTACTACACCAGCCCGAGGTACCTGAGTGGAAGTGGGAGATGATTTACATGGATTACATTACCAAATTACCCAAATCTCTGAGTGGGTACGACACCATATGGGTAATAGTCGACCAATTGATGAAATCCGCTCATTTCCTACCAATCAAAGAAACTTTCAAGTTGGAAAGACTCACACGAATCTACATCCAAGAGATAGTTCGACTGCATGGTGTTCCTATATCTATTATCTCCGATAGAGATACTAGGTTCACTTCGAGATTCTGGCAATCACTACAAAGCCCTTAGGAATGAGGTTGGACATGAGTACAGCTTACCATCCACAGACCGATGGACAAAGTGAGAGGACTATCCAAAATCTGGAAGATATGTTGCGAGCATGTGTGATCAACTTTGTTAAGGCATGGGATACCCACTTAACCCTTGTCGAGTTTTCCTACAACAACAGTTACCACACGAGCATCAAGGCAGCTCCATGCGATGCCCTCTACGGCCGAAAGTGCAGATCCCTTCTGTGATGGGTTGAGGATGGTGACACTCAATTAGCTAAAGGACGAGTTCCTGATAGAACTCTCACAGGTCCAAAAATCATTCGTGAATCGACCGAGAAAATCGTTCAGATTCGTGAAGGATTGAAAGCTGCTAGAGACTGACAGAAAAGCTACGCAGACAAATGAAGAAAACCCTTGGAGTTCTAGGTGGGAGAACGAGTCCTTTTGAAAGTCTCACCCTAGAAAGGCATGATATGCTTTGGAAAGCTTAGAAAGCTGAATCCAAGATACATAGGGCCTTTCGAGATCCTCGCTAGAATTGGCCCTGTAGCATACAAACTCAATCTACCTCGAGAGCTTAGTAACATACATCCTACATTCCATGGCTCAAACTTGAAAAGTGTCTATCCGACGAGACTCTTGTAATCCCACTCGACAAGATCGAGATCAACGAGAGCCTTAACATCGTGGAAGAACCTGTAAAGATTATGGACTGAGAGGTCAAGCGAACGAAACAAAGCCGCATCCCTATAGTGAAGGTTCGATGGAACGCCAAACGAGGACCAGAGTTCACTTGGGAGTGCGAGGATCAACTGAAACTTAAATATACCCATCTTTTTACTTAGTTATTTGTACTAACTTAGCTGCTTGAACTCTAATTTCGGGACGAAATTCCCTCTAACGGGTGGAGAATGTGACAACCCGAAACTTTTATCTTGTGCAACCGATACATATATCCATATTTCATTTGAATTTAGCATCTTTTAGCAGAATTTTGGGTCCGAGCGAGTGCTTTAGGCTTAGTATATCATAGATACGGGCCTTAAGAAGGGTTAGGAAGGGTGTTGCATGGCAAAATCGAGCCAAACACATCAAGAGAGGTGCGTGCGGCCGCACACGAGAGTGAGCGGCCAGCCAGCCGCACACCCAACCGCAAACCCCCTCCAGCCTCACACCCGACCGTATATATAGTACAGAACCCCCTTCCATTTTCTCTTGGCTGCACCTTCTCTCTCTCTCTCTACTTTCTCTCTCTAGAAATCTCATCCAAGAACACTTAGAAGGCCTCAAAACGTGAAGAACTTCATCTTTCAGCTTGTTATAGCGGTAAGAGACTTAAATCTAAGCTTAAAACTCATAGTATTCTTCGTGTTCTTCATCCCTTGAAGGAGTGCGGCCGCACACCTTCATAAGGTGGCTGCACAGACTCAAAACATCCTCCAAAGTGAGGGTATGGCCTCTATAATCGATCTAAGACCTAGTTTAACACTTGAAACCCCTCAAAATCGACATTTTGGGCTCAAACAAGGATTATAGGGCGCACACACCTTGTGTACGGCCGCACACTCCAGTGTGCAGCCTTACACACGAATCTGGCCGCAGTCCCTAGCCGCACACTCACTTTTATGGCAATACACCCACTCTAATACTCATATTTGGCATTAAACTTGTTAAGATCACTAAGTATGGAACATGGGACACTTAGTTGTAGTGATTCCAAGTCCTTAGGTGATTCCCCATCATGTTTAGTCATGAAACACCCTAGCTCTAACTCACATATGTGTCACCAGATGATTAATAGGGACCACTTGCGTTTAGAGCATCCATTGACACTCAACACTCACATTGATCGCTCACTCGAACCCTACGTTCAAATGGTGAGTTGATACCCCTTAATTAACCTTTCAAATGTTTTTAGATGCTTTTATAGGGGGGAATACAAGTTGAATCCAATAAATTACAGTATCAATCACATGTGATTTATGACTTGCAACCAAAAAGGATTTCTATATTTATAACTGCTTTGTCAACAAAACTGCTTTAAATGTTTATTAAACTCATTTCCATGTTAAATTATTTTAAAAACTGTTTCCAAACTCTTTTAAATTTCTTTATTTCTAAATCATAGCTCCACCAATATATATTTACATAAATAAGACTTAAAGGACTTAGAACTGATAGCTCACCTTACCTCCTGTTCTTGTTTGATTGTGGACTTAGGGTTATAGTTATCTGTCCGACTGTCGTTGAATTCTTAATTATATATTGTATATATATTCATGTTGTATATAAAAGTCTTCATCTCAGGTTATTGCCTTTGTATATCAAAGTCATGCAACTAGCTTTCTATTTAACTATAATAGGTATAGTTAAGGATTACCGCTCATTACTATTATTACTATGGCACTTACTATAGTTGGTACTGTTATGAGTCTATACACGTTAAATACTATACAAATAGAATACCATATACTATATAGGAGAGCACTCAATACATTATACCAAGAAGTACATTATACTATAATACAAGAAAATATACTAAAACAGAATGTGACATACTATATCCCCGATACGATACTTCACTGTGACATCACCATGTAACCAGAGTCTCCTGGAGGGAGAGCGGGCATTATGTGTATAGATCTATACGGGACATACACTCCCACATCCCGACAGCTAGCTATAGTCCGAGCCGTCTAGGCCCAGGGGCGACAAAATGTCACCATGCTACGTGTGACTTGGAGGGTCATCAGTTATTCGATCGTCAATCGACATGGTTACATACAAGTTCACATTCAAACATTTAATTAATACATAAAGAATTAAAGGCAAAATAAACTCCCGAGGGGTATTGTACATTTTAATACTACATGGAGTCTGCATTCTATTACATTCGGCAGGCAATGACACTGCTGGGGTAACACATTATTTTTCCCATTTGCTTTCTATAAAACTATAACTTTTCATAACTCATAGTTCATTGGTAAACCTTCTACATTTTCAAAGGATCAAACTTTCAAATAACCAAGTCTTGGTAGAAGACTACTCTTACAGGAAAATATAGGATTTTCTAGGGATTATACTACTTTCAAACATTGATCACAACTATTATATTATATGATTGTAAACACTATTATACAAGCAATGTCACTAAATACTTATGAATTCATCAGCTTTATGCTGATACTCGTTTTCAAAATAACTTGCATTCTCAGGTCTACAATAGACAGGTACTGATGCAGCTTTTGAGAAGATGGAGCACATACAAGACCCATCTTTTATTTTTGTTTATACTTTTGGTGTCTATCAAACTGTACAGAACACGCTTGTATTACAATCATTATATCAATGCAATGGACGTTGTTGCTTGTTTATACTATTATGCATTGTTATGATACTGTACATGATGTCCTCCACCCCAGAACGTATTCCGCCGTTCTCGGTTTTGGGGTGTGACATAAAAGCATCCAAAATAGATTGGGCATAAAAATTCGAAAATGTTGGATCTAATCTGATCTCACATTGTGAGATGCATGTTTTCTAAAATTTTGTTTTTGATCAATTCACTAATGTGTATGAAGGGTTTTGAGTATTCTAACACTCCTATGGTGTACATGCAACCCTAGATGCTTTGGATCTATGTTTTCTCTAATATACATGCCAACTTTGAATTTTCCAATGCATCATCCTAACTAGCATTCATTGTACTATCTATACCACAAAATTCTAGTTGGATGACATACCTTTTGTTTTAGTTGAATGCCTAGAACCTTTAAGAGCTTAGTGCCCCAAGTGTTGCACCTCAAATGGAGTCATACAACACCACCAACAATGGAGGAACTTGAGAGGAGGTTACTTGCACTCATAAAAATGACTAGCCCTCTTGTGTATCCACTTAGTGTCAATTTCCTGAGCTAGAGGGGTTGTTATATAGTGTGGCTTAGTTAGGGTTACACCATGCAAACCCTAATGTTCATGACCTTCCATATTCCACATGCTCCATGGGTTTAAACCTCCATGGATCATCCATGGGTCACCATATCAGTTTAACCCAACATAATGAACTATGGATGATAAACCCACATTATAAGAATGAATGATTTACATAATCAATCCCCATATATTTATTAGTGGCTTTTGATCACAAAATTAATTCCAAATTAATTCTTGATCAATACTAATTAAATAATATGATTTCATATTAATATATTAGAACTTATAATATATTAACAAAACATAAATAACCTCTTCTCAATTCTCTATCCTTCAGATTGTTCCGGTGTCATGCAACCCAAATGGACCATGCTACTCCTGGATCAAGTACATACCAAATATAGTTATGGACTTAGACACTAATCCAAAAGTCTGCCCCTTGGATAAGTCTAATAACTATTATTGCAAGCACGACTCCACAACTCGACTAGCAATCGTAGCTCTTAAAAGCCGCGGTCGAACGCTGACATAGTCAACGACATTAGATAAGGGATCACATATTCCTCCATTCTAGATATCATATGGACTGAGGTATGGATTATAATCATTCTCTCTGTCCACCTATTATTTACCAATTTCCGATTTATGACAACTGATTAATTAAACAAATCATATTAGTCCAGGCTTGGCCATGCACTTAGGGGTGTCATCACTAAATCATCGAGGGGACCACAAATATCGCTTTTATCCACATGGGGTAAAAGGAATGGATAAAATTTAACCCAAATATTTTCTTGTACTTACTCACCAAATTACACATAGCAATATGTTTTATAACACCAAGTTACTGGTGCGTTTACATACATCATTATGCAACCGACTCGCAACTAAAACTTACATGTCTCTGTTTAATAAATATAAGAATCCATGAAGTGATTTAGATGAGCGTGGTTTGAATCAAATACTTGAATCTTATTCTAGGAGCACTCATGAACACTGCAACTATGTCCTACACAAACTACAAACCCACTCACGAAAGTCTTGCCTCAATACCTACTTCCAAAGTATGATCGACTGTGGATGGTTTGAATAACCTAGTTATTCGGGAAGTCATAACATGAAAAATGAAACACAAGAATAATACTAATCCTATATGGCTGGAAAACTTTTGAGTCATATTGATTACTCATTATTCATTGTATAATGTTTCGAATAATCAAATAAATACTTGAATTAAAAAAATAGTCATGCCATGCTCCATATTCCCATTTTGACTATCACTTCTGAACAAGAGTTTCCTCTTTTTAGAATATGTCAATATGGTCCATCCTTTTCTATACTTCCAACTACAAGTGACCAATCCTTGGCGAACCTTTGGCTATCCTTAACAGTTGTCTAACCACTTTAGTCATATCCGGTTCTATTCCTTTTTCCCTCTTAATTCCCTAGGCATTTGCAAAATTCTAGAATGGATAAATATTATTGCTCGTGTAATCGATCTTATACTCGAAGCATATTGGACACGATTCATGAAGACATGATACCTAACTAGTATTTTTCTACAATATTTCTATTTGCCATGTTCTCATTTTTTGATTTTTGAAAAGCAATGCCGTAATCATAATCGAATTTTGAGACAATTCACACAATCATGACTAAATTTGATTAAAATTTCACAATCTAAGCTCTTACACTTGAAATGAAGTATAATTTCCTCTCCCTTAATTATAGCAAACAACTTTTCAAACCCTGCAACTTGCGAATCGAAACTTTTGTTTTATATAATTAACATTACTAACATGCAACATTCACTATAATTAATTATGCTCCCACTAACATAATAATTACATTCTTACAAGCATAACACTTATGCTCCCACTAGCTTTGACATGTACTCAGAAATCTGCTGGATTTCTAGAAATAAATTCTTCATTGAATTTCTTACAAAAGTTCAGATTTCTGATACTAGACGCTTCGATAAGACCTTATCTAGGCCTCTAAAACTCATACACCCTTCCTTAGATAGCTCACATGTGTGTCTAAAGAATTTAAGAACTTGAAGCAAGAAGTCTCAAATGTTTAGTCCTTTTTTTCCATTTCTCACAATTCAAATTATGAAAAGGGATGTCGTAATCATAATCGAATATGAGAATACAAGTATCACAATTGCTATCTCCTTAAAATCTACTTAGTGAAAGAAACCTGAGAGAAACCTTTTGACACTTAGATTTTATGGTGTATGCGTTCCTATCCATGTAAACTTGTCAAACCATAATCAAAAGACAATGTTAGTGACAAATCCAAACTCATATGGACTGAACCTATTAATCTTAATTTCTTGCCACTTGGCAGCATAACGGCCTACCATGTCTTCCAAGTTGTTAAGCAGTTTACCCTGACTAATCAATGAAACTTTCATTGATCCAGGTGCTTTGCCTTATGCAAACAAATGAGAACTCATAGAACTCACATACACAGTCAACTTTAACTGGAATGGGCATGGAAACAAGAATATGTCAACACGATAGGTTACAAACCTCAAGTCGTGTGCTAGCGATAAGAAATAGGTTTTATCCTTGAATAGTTCTTGAAGCTTTCAAGACCTTTAAGACTCCCACTATCCTCTTGACATATAAGACTCTCTTGTCGAAAACCATTCATTGACAAACAAATATTCAAGAGTTAGTACAGATTCTTATTAAGACAAACACTTCACACAATTGGTCATATTTGGTCTTTGTTTTAACAAAAACATCACAACTACCAATTTCAAATGTAGGAGAGCAACACATATTTTACTCTACATTTGATGAGTGTTTTAGACCTTCTTAAAATTATGTCTCTCAAGTTTACAATCCTGGAGTATGACTCTAAGACTTGTTCTTGGAATGAAGTATGACTTATCATCTTGATTTAACCATTTCAACAATTCATGATTCCTCTTCTTAGCGATAAGAATGCACTAAGATGTCCTTAGATGATCAACTGTGATGTGGTTTCCCGAAATCATTAAGATGATCATAAAACACTATACTAAAGTACTCTCCCATCTTTATAGACTGGAAAAACTTTTATCTTTCTGCCTAATTTTATTCTTCTCATTCTTTCTGCCATACATTGAAAATTTTCCAATGTTTTAGAATTATACTTAAACTTATAAGCAGTACCATATTTACTAAACTTTAGTAAATCCTGACGAATAGTCTTTTCATTCTTTGGGGTGGACATAACCAGTGCACAAGAATGTGTACTCGATCCTTTATTCCTTCACTTGACTCACACATACATGTGATCAAGGAATTAGTCTTAATCTGCCAAAGATAAAAGTTCTCATTCATCATATAATGCAAGTTGCATGATTCCAAGTTTCTGTCCAATTGAAATGTAACATCTATCTCATTTTAAGTATTTATATTGAATATTAGAGATGAACTCGGCGAGTAGGTGCTCAAACTCGCCAAGTGGGATCGTGTATGAGTTGGTCTGATTTAATGAAGGACTCGGCAAGTCCATACGTGGACTCGACAAGTCCACGCTGTTTCATGAAACCATAATCTCTCAGGTTCGGGGCCTATTTAAGGACCCTTATAGCCACCATTTGCGGCTACCAGACCCTTGAGAGAAACCCTAATAGTGCTTGAGCGTTTGTGAGAGAGAAGATGCCATTATTGGACCTTTGTGGGTTTGTTTTGCTAGAAGAAGTTGATTCCAGCTTAAAGGAGGCCAAGGTGGTTGCTTATTCGTGGATTGCAAGAAGAGGACATCATCCTTGTGGTAGCACATTGATCCTTTCTCTGTTTTGTTAAAGTACCCATGGACCTAGGGTTTTCTATACCCTTTATTGGGTTGATGTGTTGGGAATATGGTCCCTTATCATGTTTAGGTATCAGATCTGGATCCATAGTGGTCCAGAGGACTTATTCCATCTTGCTTTATGAGGAGTTATGAAAGAAATGGACTTAGGATGTTGTATTTGGGGCTAAATCATCAAGTAGTGTCATTTGGACGTTGCATGAGTATCAAGTTTGAACCTTTACATGTTTATTAAGCTTGGGAAGGTTAGATCCATGGATTAGAGGAACAGATCTGACCTCAGAAGGTCATTTCAGCGTGAGCATGGAATGAACTCGCTGAGTCCATGAGTGGACTCAACGAGTCGAGTCGGGGTTGCCCCGCAATTCGTGACAGGTGTAACTCGTTGAGTGGAAGGAAGACTCGACGAGCCAAGAGAGACTGAAAGGATCCAGAAGGCCCGCATGTACTCGTCGAGTCACCTTTGTGCACTCGACGAGTCGGGTCAAAGTTGAACGTTGACTTTCATTGACTTTTAGGGTTTTGGTCAACATTTGGACTTTTGGGTTAAGGAGGGGTAAGATGGTCTTTTATTCTTCCGAGAATCTGTAGAAAGGGATGTAGTCTAGCCTTGAGAGCCGTTAATGATTTGAAATAATTACTTTATGTGATTAGGCGGGGCTAGGTCGTTGTTACGAGATTCAGGGATATCGAGCATGTGAGTTACTAGACATCATATGAGGTGAGTCTTCTCACTATACTGTACCTGGAAGGGTACCTATGTGTGACCAGAAGGTCTTGTATGCTATGAGATGCATGTGCTATATGTTGTTATTTGATATGTATGTGTTATGCTTGATATGGACCGGAAGGTCTAGATGATATGGACCGGAAGGTCAAGAGGTCACGGACCTGAAGGTCGATACGGGTAGGACCGGAAGGTCTACCGGAATTCAAGACGGAAGTCCCCTGAGACACTTGGATTGGAAGATCCCACAGAGTTATGGCCTGGAAAGGCGTATGTGTGGTATGTGGTATTTGGGGAACTCACTAAGCATTTATGCTTACAGTGTTGTGTTATGTGTTTCAGGTACTAGTGATGATCGCGGGAAGGCGCCGACATGATTAGTACACACACGAGGAGTTTTACATTTTATGATCTTGGGATGTGATGTTATGAACTGAATTTGTGATATAATGATACTTTGATAAAAATTATGAATGCATGTGTATTTTTAAAATGTCAAAATTTGTTTTGAAATTTACGTCGTTACAACTTGGTATCAGAGCCTTGGTTTGAGGGATTCGGGCGCATCTTTGGATGAATCTGAACCCAAACTGAGGAATTAAGAAAGTTTTTCATAAAATAAACAATTTTTCTAAAAGTGTAAATGGTTTTGAAGAAGATAGAACGAAGCAGTGTGTACGATCAGTCAGCGCCCGAACGGTGATTTCCCAAAATACCCTTACATTATGTGCTAAGAGATTTGTTATGATATGATATGCATGCTAGAGTTGGCTAGGTATTCATATTAGGACTAGAGTGGCCTGGTTTTGTGATGCCTTAGCCTAGGAAGGATTTTGCTACTATATGATGGTTTATAGTGAATAGGTAGCAGTGAGGAGCTCATGAGAGATCTACCGAAGGGTAGCTTATGCTAGCGAGGTGTAGAGTACTTGTGAACTGGGATCTAAGGAGGAGGACTTGGGTGAATACTGATATGGTGTGAGCAGTAGTATAAGGGCCCGTACTACCAAAGACATTGTATCAGTGCGCAATCCAAGTAAGAATCCTTAGGGTACTAGGGAATAAGTAGGGATGTGTCGAGCGGGTCTCTGATATTTTATGTTGTATTTCAGAGAGACATCATGGTTGGGACACGCCACACACCTGGGAGCGGTGGTGTTAGCAAGGAGGAGATCCGCAGGCTGATTCATGAGGAGGTGGCTGCTGCAATCCGAGCTGAGATTCCAGAGATGTTCGGGTCTATCAAGACCACATTGATTGAGACCTTTGATGAGCGGTACGCAACAATGACTGAGGCTGCGGCTGCTGCAGCTACTGCCGCTGTTGCTGCTGCCAGGCCTCAGGGAGGTGACTTTTTGTTGTTTCGGGGGTTCAGCAACACGAAGCCACCAGAGTTACGCAGGACGCGATCGCTGCGATGTGATGGATTTCTGGTATCGAGGGATGTTTCTACACATGTTCTTGTCCAGAGCATTTGAGGGTACGGTTCGCGTTGAACCAGCTTCATTTGGGATTGAAGGATTGGTGGAAGTTCCTGACGGAGAGCTTCACTGTAGCAGAGATTTCTGAGGTGACCTGGGAGAAGTTCACCGCCATGTTCAGAGACGAGTATGTTCCCCCGATGGAGAGGGAACGGTTGATTCATGAGTTCTTAACCCTCAAGCAGGGTACTGATTCTGTTACTGTGGTTACCAGGAAGTTTCATGAGAGGGCGATGTTCTGCCCTGAGCAGGTATCTACCGAGCAGGCACGCATGAGCCGGTATTTGGGCATTTTGAGGAGGGATATCCTAGAGTTCGTATCGAACTCGACTTACCGGACATTTGCTGAGCTTCAGGCAAATACCTAGAAGATGGAGATTGAGTTAGAGACTCAGGCCAGGGAGGAGGCTGAGTCTCAGAGGTTGGATCGGAGGTCGGCACAGTCTCAGTCGGTAGCTAAGCGGACCAAGCCCGCCGATTTGATATCTGGAGGCCAGAAGGGCCGCACGTGTAAAAAGTGCAGCAAGGGTCATGATGGAGTCTGTCGATCGGGTGCTAGCTACAAATGTGGCAAGGAGGGGCATATCGCCAAGGATTGCCCCAAGGGATTTATGGTTTGCTTTCATTACAACCACATGGGCCATTGGAAGGCCGATTGCCTACAATTACACCAGGGATCAACACAGGGATCTGCACCTGCTGCTAAGGTTACTGAAGTTCGGCCAGTGAAGGCCGAGGCACCGAAAGCTCGTGGGAGAGCTTTCCAATTGACAGCGGAGGAGGTCCGTGCAGCGCCGTTTGTCGTGGCTGGTATGTATTCTTTCTCTTACCTATGTTGAGTTTGAGGTGTTGTGCTTATATTATGATATGCATAGCTACTTTTCTTGTGAATTATGTACCTGCTTTGGTATTGTTTGACTCAGGTGTGAGTCGGTCATTTGTTTCCTTGGCATTTAGTCAGCACATCAATATCCGGTGAGAGGCGTTGAGTCGACCTCTGCGAGTTTCTATAGCTAACGAGCGAGCGGTATATGTTGCGCAGGTGATCCATGGATGTATACTCGAGATCTTCGGTGTGGAGTTCCCAATAGATCTGGTCCCGATTGCGATGGGGGACGTATGTGTTTTAGTGGGCATGGATTGGATGTGCCGATTTGGAGCCGTTATAGACTGCTAGCGTCAGTTGGTAACGATACGAGACCCTAGTGGGGGAGTACTTACGGTGTACGGTGAGGGTACTCGATGCGGATCAGTGTTTTGTTCGGCTGCCAGAGCAAGACAGAGTTTGTAGCAGGGCTACATTGGTTATGTAGCCTATGTGATGGACACACGAGTGGCCGCTAGGAAGCCAAGTTCAACCGATGAGGTCCCAATAGTGTGCAAGTTCCCGGATGTTTTTCCCGAGGAATTGTCGGGTGTGCCTCCCGAGAGGCAACTAGAATTCCGTATCGATTTGGTTCCGGGGGCAGCTCCTATTTCCAAGGCGCCTTATCGCCTTGCGCCGCCAGAGATGCAAGAGTTATCCTCGCAGCTTCAGGAGTTGCTGGGGAAAGGGTTTATTAGACCGAGTAGCTCACCTTTGGGAGCGCCGATCCTTTTTGTCAAGAAGAAGGATGGTTCACACCGGATGTGTATTGATTACCGGGAGTTGAAAAAGTTGACGGTCAAGAACCGTTATCAGTTGCCGAGGATCGACGATCTGTTCGATCAGTTGCAGGGGGCGTCTTGGTTCTCCAAGATAGACTTGAGGTTGGGGTATCATCAGATGAGGGTTCGGGATGAAGATATCCTGAAGACAGCATTCAGAACTCGTTGTGGGCATTACGAGTTCGTGGTGATGCCTTTTGGGCTCACCAATGCACCGATAGAGTTCATGGATCTCATGAACTGGTTGTGCAGGCCGATGCTGGATCAGTCGGTGATCGTGTTCATTGATGATATTTTGGTGTACTCGAGATCTAGAGAGCAGCACGAGGAGCATCCGAGGGAGATTCTCAGGGTATTGAGATCGGGGAGGCTTTTCGCCAAATTCGACAAGTGTGATTTTTGGTTAAGAGAGGTCCAATTCTTGGGACACCTCGTTAACTAGGATGGGATATTGGTTGATCCGGCCAAGATTGAGGTGGTTATGAGATGGGAGGTGCCGAGATCACCCACCAAGATTAGAAGCTTCCTAGGTTTGGCCGGCTATTATCAGAGATTTATTAGGGATTTCTCCAAGATCGACGTGCCTCTCACCAGGTTGACCCGGAAGGGTGTTCCTTTTTCATGGGGTTCGGAGCAACATACCTCGTTTGAGACACTTCGTCAGAGATTCTGCGAGTCCTTGGTGCTAGCACTCCCGGAAGGGATGGAGGATTTTGTGGTGTATTGTAACACATCGATATCAGGGTTGGGTACGGTGCTTATGCAAAGAGGGCATGTGATAGCGTATGCATGAGGCAGCTGAAGCCTCATGAGACGAGATTTCCCACCCACGATCTGGAGTTGGGGGCAGTGGTGTTTGCCCTCAAGATCTAGCGTCACTATTTGTATGGGGTTCGGTGTACCATATACACGGACCACAAGAGTTTGAGGTATTTGATGGATCAGCCCAACCTGAATATGAGATAGAGGAGATGGTTATATGTGGTGAAGGATTACGATTGAGAGATCCTGTACCACCCGGGCAAAGCTAATGTTGTAGCTGATGCCCTGAGTCGCAGGAAGGACAATGCCCCAATACGAGACGTCTATTTGAGATTGACAGTGATGACTCCGGTGTTGGACACCATTCGAGGGGCCCAGGCGGAGGCCGTGATACCGAAGTACCGCAAGAGGGAGCGGGTGTTCGGGCAGGTGTCCGAGTTCGTGACGGATAGTCGAGGGCTGATGACCTTTCAAGGTCGGGTTTGGGTGTCGTATGCAGGAGGAGCACGCACCACATTGATGGAGGAGGCACATAAATCGAGATTTTCTATCCATCTCGGGGCCACTAAGATGTATTTGGATTTGAAGAAGGATTATTGGTGGTCATGCATGAAGAGGGATGTAGCATGGTTTGTTGAGAGGTGCTTGATCTGTCGTAGGGTTAAGGTTGAGCACCAGCGACCACATGGCTTGTTGCAGCCACTTAAGGTTCCCCAATGGAAGTGGGAACAATTTTCTATGGACTTTATCACCAAATTGCCAAGGACCACGAGGGGTGTCGACGCAATTTGGGTGATCGTCGACCGGCAGATGAAGAACGCTCGCTTTCTTGCTATCAGTGAGAGCTCTTCTGCTGAGAGACTGGCAGAGTTGTATGTGAGGGAGGTGGTATCGCGACATGGAGTGCCGATCTCGATTGTATCAGATCGGGATGTACGTTTTACTTCCAGGTTTTGGAAGAAGTTCCATGAGGAGTTGGGCACGACGCTGCATTTCAGTACTGCTTACCATCCCTAGACGGACGGACAGAGTGAGTGGACGATTCAGACGCTCGAAGACATGCTTCGGGCATGTGTGTTGGACTTCGGGGGAAGTTGGGACATGTATCTGCCCTTGGCTGAGTTTTCCTATAACAATAGCCACCATTCGAGCATTGGTATGCCTCCTTTTGAGCTGTTGTATGGGAGGAGGTGTCGGACTCCCATTTGTTGGGGAGAGGTAGGGCAGCGGATGATGGGCAGCACTGAGATAGTGCTTCAGAAGGCAGTGCAGATACAACAGGTTAGACAGAGATTGCTGGCAGCCCAGAGTCGTCAGAAGAGTTACGCAGATAGGCGTCGATCAAAGCTCGAGTTTCAGGTTGGGGATCTTGTACTCCTAAAAGTGTCTCCTTGGAAAGGAGTGATTCGTTTCTGGAAGAGGGGGCAAGTTGGGACCCCGGTATATTGGGCTGTTTAGGGTGATCGCAAGAGTAGGCAGAGTAGCATATCGTTTGGAGCTACCTGCGAAGTTGGACCAGATTCATGATACCTTCCACGTGTCACAGTTGAGGAAGTGTATAGCCGATGAGTCGGAAGTGGTACCGTTGGAGGATATTCAGGTGGATGCGAGCCTGAATTACGCAGAGAGACCAATCGTGATCTGGGATCAAAAGATCAAGGTTCTGAGGAACAAGGGAGTGCCTCTGGTGCAGTTCCAATGGCAACATCGGAAGTGGTCCGAGCAGACTTGGGAGCCGAAGTTGGAGATGCGGAAGCAGCATCCAGAATTGTTTGCCGAGCAGGACTTCGAGCGCGAAGTATGATTCTAGTGGGGGAGAATTGTAACATCCGGATTCCTAGGTATCTCATTTGAAGGAACCCTAAGGGCCGAAATTTTGCATACTCCCTCTCCCATCTCTCCTCTACTTTCCTTCTTGCTAGTTTGGGTGTGATTCCATTAGAGGCATTACACTTGTGGTGCTAAGCTTCCAAGAAGATCAATATAAAGATCAAGGGAATTATTAATTGTTTACTATAACAATTGAGAGTTATGTAATTACTAAACCCTAGTTTGTAAATTTAAATTATAGCCTCTCTCTTCTAGGGTTCTTATTTTGCAATTCAAAGTTGTATGTTCAATAGTTAAAACATAGATCCAAAGTAGGTTGCATGTGAACTTAGGAATTGTTTTTCTAGTTTATTTCTTTGACCTAAAACCCATCAGTGGTATCAGAGCCTTTGTTTGTTTTAAATTGAATTGTTATAATTGTTGAATTGCAAATTAGGGTTTATAGCTATTAAACCCTAAAGGCCATTTTTTCGATTTTTAGGGTTGTGGATCAAAGGGTTTTCAAAAACCCTAGCCTCCAAAGAACCCTAATCGAAATTAGGGTTAGGGTTTTGAAAAACCCTAGCCTCCTCCCTTGTAAATTTCGAAATTACTAGATATTTTAGGGTTTCTTGCTTTGGATAATTGTTACTTGATTAGATTAATTGGATAATTATCCTTTACCCTAAAATTTTGAAATTTAGAGGGATAAGGATTAGGATTAAATTAATTGATTAATTTGATTGGATAATCCTTACAAGATTTAATAAATTAATTAAAAGTTAATTAATAGATAAATATTAAATCTAATTAATTGGTTTATTTAAATTTAAAATTTAATAGTTTAAATTTCAAAAATTTATATAAACCCTTGGAGTTTTAAAATGTTTTAAAACACACTTATATATATATATATTATAATTAAAAGTTAAATATTATATATGTATAAGAATATGGTCAGTCAAATCGCTAGTATGCCTCATTCACGAAGCTAGTCTATAAGGGGGGTATAAGGAAACTGCCTATAAAATGGTAGTTGAATGGGTGTCCACTCTCACCCACCGCTTCCTTGATTAGTGGAGGGTTGTTAACAGAACAGATTTGATAGGACAACTACTTCTCATTAAAAGTATAATGCTATTAAAGAAAGTACTAGAACATTATTTTTCAAACTCCCAACTCTAGTTACTTTAGGAAAAATGTGAAAAGTGTGCTAATCCATGAAATTGCACATTATGCTTTATTGGTCGTTAGTGGAGCGTGTGTGGTTAACCGACACACTAAAAGGCACTAATAAAGAGTAGTAATGGGTATCTTATAATTATCATTTTGATGGAGCACGTGTGGTTTACCGGCACATCAATAGTTAGTGATAAAACAATAAGGTTACCAAGCACATTTGTATGGTGATTCACATCTAGTTTGTGATCCTCCGTATCCCAGTCACAAATAGTAGAGCATAATCTGAGACTAAAACATGGCATTAAATAGTTTTAATGTATCTCAAAAGAATTAGGAATTTCACTTCGTTTATTTTGTCTAATGGTGGAATTGGTGAATCGTCATTCACCTACCTTTATGAGATTTGAACTTGGATCTCAGCATCCCATTTCTAAGTTATAAATCTTCATAGTTGGATCCTAACCTTGATATGATATCTTTGGGTTATTATATTGAGGCATCTTGAAATCTAACTATAACTATCTTTCTTTTCAGATGTCTATTCCTGGAAACACTTCTGCTTTATCATCCTCCAGCCACAACTTCTCTTTACTCAACATCTGCTCCAAAGTCGTTATGGATGGCTCGAACTATGGAAAGAGAGCTCATATTCAAAGAGGACAGTGGGAGTACCATTGACCTTGAAGAGATTCAAGAGTCAACCAATGAAGGAACCTTAGATGACACTAGCACTCAACCAGAGGAAACAGTTCCTGTTGAACCGGTTGATAAATCATTACCTCTTCGAAGATCCACTAGGGTGAGTGTGGCACCTGAGTTGTATGGTTTTCATATTACTTCAGATGGTGACACATTCATAAGTGATAGAACACTGGTAAACTTAGATGAACCAGTCACTTATAAGGAAGCAATGGCAGGCCTAGAGGCTTCCAAGTGGAAAGATAAAATTGACAGCGAGATTAAGTCCATGTATGGCAACCAAGTTTGGAATTTGGTTGATAGTGCACCAGGTCGGAAGACAGTTGGGTGCAAATGGATCTTCAAGAAGAATACATACATGGATGTGAATGTGCATACATTCAAGGCTCGACTAGTTGCAAAAGGTTTCACTCAAACCCCAGGGGTTGACTATGATGAGACTTTTTCGCCGGTGGCTAAGATTAAATCTATTAGGATATTGCTCGCCATAGCTGCCTTTCATGACTATGAAATCTGGCAGATGGATGTCAAGACTGCCTTCCTTAACGGGAAGTTGGCTGAGGATGTTTACATGAGTCAGCCAAAGGGTTTTGTTGATGCAAAGTTTCCCAATAGAGTATGCAAGCTTGAAAAATCCATTTATGGATTGAAACAAGCATCTTGCAGCTGGAATCTTTGCTTCCATGAGAAAGTCAAAGAGTTTGGTTTCTCTAGAAGTGAAGATGAGTTTTGTGTGTATATCAAGGCTAGTGGGAGTATAGTAACTTTTCTGGTGTTATATGTCAATGACATATTACTCATTGGTAACGACATTCCAACCTTGAATGAAGTTAAGTCTTGGCTTGGAAAGTGTTTTTCCATGAAAGACCTAGGAGAAGCCGCCTATATTCTTGGAATTAGAATATTGAGAGATAGAAAGAAGAGACTAATTGGACTTAGTTAGAGCACATATTTGGATAAGGTACTAAAGAGGTTTAGTATGGAAAATTCCAAGAAAGGAGAGCTACCTATCCAGAGCAATACCAAATTAAGTAAGACTCAATGCCCGAGTACAGATGAGGAAATAGATGACATGAGTCGTGTACCTTATGCTTCTGATGTCGGATCGATCATGTACGCTATGACATGTACTCGCCCTGATGTGGCATTTGCTTTGAGCATGGTCAGTCGCTATCAGGGAAACCCAGGTAGAGCTCATTGGATAGCCGTGAAGAATATACTCAAGTATTTGCGAAGAACGAAGGACTGGGTCCTTGTACTTGGTGGCAATGATACTTTGAGAGTAAATGGTTACAATGATGCCAACTTTCAGACGGATAGAGATAACTTCCGTTCTCAGTCAGGCTGGGTATTCTTATTAAATGGAGGAGCAGTTACTTGGAAGAGTTCCAAGCAAGATACGGTGGCTGATTCTACTTGTGAATCAGAGTACATAGCAGCAAGTGAAGCGTCGAAAGAAGCAGCTTGGTTGAGGAACTTCATCAGGGATCTCGGAGTTGTTCCAACCATCCAGGAGCCTATGGAACTGTTCTGCGATAATGAAGGAGCGGTTGCCTTGACAAAGGAACCGAGAGATCATGGTAAAACCAGACATATCGACAGAAGGTACCATTTCATCAGACATAGAGTAGAAGAAGGCCATCTTATAGTGAAGAGGGTGTCATCTGAAGATAACCCAACAGATCCTCTCACAAAGGGTCTGAGTAGGGCTAAGCATATTCAGCATGCTCGGAGCATAGGTCTGAAAGATGATATTAGTTTTAGTAGTTAGATTAGTTTTGTCCTGAAACTTGTAACAAAGTAAATGTAATTGACTTTTGGTGATTAAATAATAAAGTATTATTTATGGGTTTACTACCTTTTGTCAATTGTTTATTGTTGTGTTTCATATTTTGCATGTTTTACTTCCCGAATAATATGATTGTTCAAACTCCACAGTCGCTCGTACTTTTGGAAGTAAGTAGTGAATTAAGACTGTCATGAATTGGATTGCAGATTGTCTAACGATAGACATGGCAATAGATTTGCTGCAACGTTCATGAGTACTCATAAATTGAGAATTGAGTATTGGATAAACCCTAGCTCAGAGTATTACTTCATGGAATTCATCACGAGTAATACTGGGACGATAATATCTTATAATCTTAAAACGAAGATATATGAGTTGTAATTTACAAGTCGGTCATGCATTGGTGATACGAAAACGCATCAGTAACTTGGTGTTATTAAACGTATTATCATGTATGGTTTGATGATATGAGTCAACGTTTATTCGTTCCTTTTGCTCTAACCGGAAAAGCGATATATGTGGGCCCCTCGATGATTTGGTGTTGACTTATGTGTTGGGCCCAGCCAGGACTAAATTAATGTGTTCAATTAGAAGTCCTACATCATCACAAATCAGGAATCGGGAAACATAGATTCTGGACAAAGAGGTTGATTGCATTCCATGTCTTTTGTCTAGAGATATCTAACAGAACAAAGGATTATATGATCACTTATCTTAGGACACGTAAGTGACTGGGTCAGAGTTCGACAGCAGCTTTTTGGAAGCTACAATTTGCTGGTCAAATTTAGTAGGCATACTAGCAATTATAGTTACAGACTTATCCAAGTGGGAGACTGTTGGATTAGGTGTCTAGGCCCATAACTATAATTGGTATGTACTTGAATTGATAGCAACACAGTCTTTTTGGGTTGCCCTCAAACCTAGCAACCAGACAAGGAAATTATGAAAGGAGAGATATTAATTTATTATAAGATTAATAAATTAATATAAAAGAATTTATTAATATGTTAAAAGATTAATATATTAATTAGAAATCATTATGTTTAATTAATTGTTAGCCAAAAATTAATTAGAATTAATTTTGGGGTTAAAAGAATTAATTATAAAGTGCAGGGACTAGTTTGCAATTATCTAATAGTTGAGTGGAAGGCTCTAGAACCCCCTTGGAAGAGGGTGGACGAAATCTTTAGGGGAAACCCTAATAATTTCCTTCATAGGGGCTTGGATAAGTCCCTTGGGTTTGCTTACGCCCTAAGCAAAGGATAACTAGGGTTTTCCCTAAACCCTAGATCCCTCAGCTATATAAGGAGCCTCCTGGTTCATGTTTTGGTCACTCTTTCTTTTGAAGAAACCCTAAGGGTCGAAATTTTGCATACTCCCTCTCCCATCTCTCCTCTACTTTCCTTCTTGCTAGTTTGGGTGTGATTCCACTAGAGGCATTACATTTGTGGTGCTAAGCTTCCAAGAAGATCAAGATAAAGATCAAGGGAATTATAAATTGTTTACTATAACAATTGAGAGGTATGTAATTACTAAACCCTAGTTTGTAAATTTCAATTATAGCCTCTCTCTTCTAGGGTTCTTATTTTGCAATTCAAAGTTGTATGTTCAATAGTTAAAACATAGATCCAAAGTAGGTTGCATGTGAACTTAGGAATTGTTTTTCTAGTTTATTTGTTTGACCTAAAACCCATCAATTAAAACATATGATTCCATATTAATATATTATAACTTATAATATACTAACAAATCATATATAACCTTCTCTCAAGAGTCCATCCTAACAAATTGTCCAGGTGTAATGCTACCCAAATGGACAATGTTACTCTCGGGTCGAGTACATACCAATAATAGTTATGGGTTTAGACATCTAATCCAATAATGCTAACCCATTAAAGTACGCTATGCACCTTACCGAGTCGTTAGTGGAGCGTGTGTGATTAACCGGCACACTAACATGAACTAGTAAGGGTGACAAAGGGTAGCTTAATGTTTTTCATAGATCGATGGAGTGTGTGTGGTTAACCGGCACATTGACTAGGTGATAAATGAAATTAAGAATTCCAAGTATATTTGCATAGTTATTCACACCTTGTTTGTGATCCTCGGTATCCCAGTCACAAACTTGAAGGGCATAATCGAGATTTAAACATGCCATTGAAAAGTTCAATGAATCTCAAAAGAATCTAGGAATTTCAATTCATCTAAAACCTAATAATCAATTTTGTTTTTCAATGTGGAAATTGGTAAATCGCCATTTACCTTCAAATATTTTGCAACTTGGATTACGGCATCCCTCTTCCAAATTGTAAAATACTGTGTTGGGTCCTAGCCTTAATATTTCATTCTAGGTGTTATATTAAGGACTCTATATCTAATCTAAACTTTTTCTTTCTTCCTTTTCAGATGTCTTCCAACAATGTTTCTCGCTTAAACCCTACAAACTCCTTCTCTCTCATGAACCTTTGTGGGAGAGTCATCTACGATGGAAATAATTTGAATGATTCAATTAGGAACATCAGGATGGTCACGCACTATGAGGACAAGAAATATGTCCATGAGAAGGAGCTAAAGTTCATTGATGAGTCTTCTGCTACTCCCGAGGAGATTGCTAAGTACACTACCCATGAGAAGGATGACACTAAAGTATCTTGTGTCATGCTGGCAACTATGACAGCAGATCTCCAAAAGTCCTTTGAGGACTTCTATTGTAACACCCGTAAAATTCAAGCCAATTTAAAACTTTTTAAAACATTTCAAACCATTAAGTTATTACAATTTTTTCAAAATAGTTTAAGCATCAGAGTATCCCCATAATCAATCATGAAAATATGAGGAGGTGCATAATCACGCCTTCGCCTTCCTACGATCATCAGAAATACCTGAAATAAAATCAACAACTATAAGCCCGAACCTTAGTGAGTTTCCCCAAAATACCAACACCATACAAATATAACCATATCATATAACAAATACAAAACAACATGCATAATGAACCTTCAACCTGACTAGACCGCCTCGCAGGGCCTATAACCTATCTGGACCGCTCCCGAGCCTTCGGCATGACTGGACCGCCTCACAGGGCCTACAGCCTGTCCGGACCGCTCACCGGGTATGTTAGCCTACAACACAAAACATGACCTCCTCAACCCAACCCCCAATCAAACAAACATATGCTCATAAATATCATACTCTAGCTCATATCATACAACAGTCAACCCGATCTAACATAGCACTAATCATTGCAACATCCCAATAACCGGGATCCAGACCTAACCGGTCACTAACATAGCATCATCCTATAACCAGGACAATCATGTGTACATAGATATCATATAACACTAGCACGTATGTATATAACATTCAAACCGATCTAACAGATCACAAAGCATAGCAACAATCCATAACCAGGTTATCGACCTAACAGACCACTAACATAGCATCATCCTGTATACCAGGATACCGACCTAACCGGGTCACTAAAGGATAGCATATCACCAGCCTAACTACCAGGATGTAAATCAGTAAGCATAACATGCAATAATCCGAATACGATCCATAAAGGGCCAGCCTTGGTGCCTTAGACCCTGTTGATATAGTGAGGATAACTCACCTGGCACTGCTAAAGTCCCGCGGATGAAACTCCAGCTGCTGGTTGATAGATTCCTGAACTGCCAACATCAAACAATACCTAATTAATAATTGGGTTCCAAGCCCAAGGTCCAAATCACACTCTAAGGACCCAAAAGTCAGGTAATGGGCAAAAGCCCAACATATGGCCTAATTTTCAAAATTAGACCCAGACCTCTACATGGTCTTTCCTTAAGGCCCATTCAATTATTCTAGTCTAAACTCTTGGTATTCCCATGGCCCAAAATCACATAATCATAAAGGCCCAGATATGGCCCATCTATGGCCCAATTTTCCAAATTAGGCCCAAGTCTCTCACAATGGCGTTACCCTTAAGTCCATCCATTTATTTAGGTCCATTTACTTGTTCTTGGATAGCCCTTCAATAGTCTAATCACCCAAGCCCGATAGGAAGGCCCAACTTGAAGCCCAAGTGAAATTAGGGTTTCACATAAAATGATGATTACGGTTAAGTGTCCCTACTTAACCCATTAAGGACTTAATCCATTAAGGACTTAATTCATTAATTCCACTATTACCTTAAGTTAATTTGCCAATGATTATAATTTAGTATTTTAAGTTCATTAAATAAGTCTGATGCAGTCCCGATAAGTCCTAAATTAGGGTTTCCAACACATCTTAGCCCAATAGGCCCAAAACCAAGTTCTTAGGCCCATAAAGGTTTCCTAGGCCCATTAGGGCTTCATTGGGCCTATTAGGGATTCATGCATCCCAACCGAATCAAACATGACAAGGCAAAGCACACCGCCACCCGACATGGAGGCCGATGGCGGTAGGAGGCGGAAACCATCACCTTACGGTGGTGGTTTTGAGTTTCCTTTTATTATTCTTATACCGATTACAATACAACTTACAATAATATCAAAATAACACACACACCCTCATAAAATAACACACACACAACCGCCCTTATGGTGGCCGGTGGTGGTTCATGGTGGCGGGCATCAACTCACGGTGGTGGTAGCGGGGTTTTTCTTCAAATCGTCGGCGAAGTAACGATCCTTCAGCCCACACAAGAAACACACACATAAAAACACTAAATCACACTCATAGCCACCCATACATGATGGTTAAGGGTGGCAGAAAAGAACTAGCGGCATCAGCCACCATGGTTGGCAGCCGTGGTGGTTTTTATTGGGTTTCCCGGCCAACAAAAACACCCACACGACATGCACCAATTAGCAACAGCAGCGTACACAAACACAGAGACACACACAACACTGTATCACCCACCCAATCCATAGTCTCCCTCGCGGTGGTAGATGGCGCTCGGACGACATGGTAGAATCAGACAATGGCTAGAGCGGTTGTGGCGGTATAGCAGTGATATGGGCATATTTAGTTATAAAATTCATGCATTATCTTAATACTTTATGTTGTTTTTGTCTCATTTAATGAACAAAAGGGGCTTAATTTGTTTATAATTTCATTTTTCAGCAACAATGATATGCTCAGAGGGAAAAGGAAGCGGAACTAGCGATTGGATGCTTGGATCTTGGATTTTGAAGAAAGAAGGACGTTGCTGGACAGCTTGACCCCTCGTCAGTGTTTTTGCCATATCCCATGAACCGTAACTCCGATTGATGAGATTCAAAATGTTCTGAAAACTACATACAATTTCGGCCGACTTTCGTGTTTTGGGAAAATGCTGATTCCAAACGTACGCGGCGAGTAGGCCATCAACTTGCCGAGTTGGTCAGAAGTTTCGCGATTCTGGAGGCGCTGACTTGCCGTACACGGGTTTTAAGTGACGGACTCGCCGAGTAGCCTCTGTTTTGTGAAAATCCATATAAAGGGACTTTCAGATCGATACCCTAATATATAGATGAACGTTTGGAGGCCAATTGTCGACTAAAGGTGCTGCTGGAGCGTGGGAAGCAAGGGAATCAACCCTACATTCAATTTTTAAGGAGAATCAAGTCAAAATCAAGTTTACTCTTAGCTAATCTCTTGTTTGAACTATGTTTTTACCAATTGATTTCGTTTTTCTGCTTGTTTCTGCTGTAATCATGAGCTAAAAACTCATAACTTCTGTTTAGGTAGATGAATTTGTGAACATGGATTGATTATTTGATTAGGATTAATTTTAATTGGTGATTATGTTTTATTAAGCTTGTTAAAGAACCTTATGTGTTAACAATAACTATTCTTCTGTTAATAAATCAGTAATTAAGTTGTATGAACATCTCTTAGTTGCTAATTTCATATGATTTACGTGACCACATAGTTGTATGTCTAGGAATAACGAATGTGAAACTAGAATTAACTTGAAGATAGGTAAGTTAATATGTGAGCTTGTGTGATACACCGTCAACAAGAGGTTAATTGAATCACCAATTTGATTAGCTAATTACATGTCTTTCTAAACCCGAATCAACAAACTAGGAAATTCATTAATTTAGACAACTGGCCATTGCTTGAATTAATCTGTTTTCTAAGGATTAGCTATAGCGAATGTAAATCTAATCACTTTAGTCGGTAACCAATGATGAATTAATCCAATATATTTACCATAAAATCATCCATGGGAACAAATGATTCCAACCTAAATAGAAGGCCTTTTTAATCATTGAATTTAGTTGATCTTTGTTTTCTTAGCTATTAGTTGCTTAGTTTGCGTGTTAGTAAAGTATTTAAGTTTCTAGTCTTGCAAAACTAGAGAACTCTTTTTTGCTTGTTTTATTTAGATAATATTAGCATTTATTTTAATTGTTTACCGTTCCCTATGTTCGATACCCTATTTGCTTGAACTATATTACTAATCGATAGGTACACTGCCTTTCGTGTGTTTATTTTGTGTCTAAGTTAGTAGGATTAAAACTAGTTTGTTTCACACACATCAAGTTTTTGGTGCCGTTGCCGGGGAACGGTTCAAATAGTTAATTTTATTTGCTAATTATTATCGTTTTTATTTTATTGATTAGTTTTTTTATTTTTATTTTTGTTTATTATGTATTTTCCAAATCTCGATGCTTTTGATGCTTTTCTTGAGGATGTAGTACAAAAAATTAAGCAAGAAGACGAGGAGTATGACTCAGATGAAGATTTGAAGAAATTTGGAAGATGGTTAGATAACTTCTTGTCTAACGATCAAGAACAATTTGAGTCACAAGAGCTAAAGTTACATGATGAAGAATTTAATCCATAAAAAGATTTGGAGGAAATGGAAAGGTTGTTAGCAGAGAGGTTAGACGAAGAACAAGAAAAACCTGAATTGCAGGAACCAAGTTGTGGTTTGACCATTACCACGACATGGTCCCTTGTTCTTCCGGTTTGTGTTTCAAAGCATGGGGTGACGATTCCAACTTTGGAGAAAGTTCTGAAGCGCGATCCATTCTTTATTAGTATCCGACCTGTTCCAACCCTTGTCAAGATTCTTGGGTTTCATGAATTCAAGCTCGTTTGGCCAATCTTTGAAGCAAAGAGCCAAATTTTACAATTTGGTCCAAAGAAAATATTTAATGCAATGGATGGATGGGCATTGAATTTATTGGAAGTTTATTAAGTTGGGAGTCCAGCTAAACACTCACACAAAAAGAAGCGCTTGCGGGAGGCAACCCGTCATTACAGTTTGCTTTTCTTTTTCTTTCTAAACTTCTAGTATTTAGGGATAATTTAGGATTTTTATTTTGATTTATTTTTCTTATTACTTGGTATTTGTTTTTGATTTTTTCAGAATATAGGGTGAAGGATAGAATGAACGAATAAAGCATGAGGAAATAAAGTGAGGGGTCAAGTCGTAGACGAGAAGATTAGAAGATTGAGTGATTTTATAAGTCCGATGGTTTTAACGGTTAAAAAGGAGTTCCGTCACTGAAGAATATAAGGTGGTGTATTACCTTAATACCCTCTTTGACCTCAAAACAGACCCAAGGCAGAAAGAAGAATTTGCACGATCAGAGCCGAAAACTCGTCGAGTGCACCCGTATAACTCAACGAGTTCCAGCGAAAATTCACGATTTCTGCCCATATGACGATTCAACTTGGAGAGTCTCCACATAAAACTCGACGATTTGCTCATTCTTTTATCTTTGAGTCGACGATTTGATTCAATTCAAGGCGGCAAATTCTATATTTTTGAAGATCATTTCCGAGCATTTCCAAGAAGCTTTTTCCTTAATATTTTGGAGCTATCAACCACTTGAGACGAATGACACCCAAGGCATGGATGAGCTGTTCCCATGCCAAAGTCATTTGAAGTTGGTGCTTTACATGAAGAAGTTCAACCTCACAGCTACTATCCCATGGGAGTTTGTTCCAATTCCCTCTTTATTTTATTGTTGTTTATCATGCATAATATGCAATGGGGACATTGCATAAATTAAGTGTGGGGTAAGGGGTTGGTTATATTAGTTGAAATTTTAGTTAATTTTTGATAAATTTTGAAATTGCTAGGGCTAGTTTAGAAAATTTTGATAAAGCAATTAGGGATCATGCTAGTATTATATTTGATGATTTTATGAAGGCCCAAATGTTTAGTTGAGCCTATATACGTTCTAGTGCATTTGTGACTTCTTTATTCTAGTGAAATCATGAGACTAAAACACGACCTCGCTTAGTTTGAAGGATGCAATATGTTTAGCATCGTCTACCAGAAATGTATCCAGGAAAATTATTATCGTTAGCCAATAAAGGTTGAGGTTGAGCGCCCCTGCTTAAGCATGTAGGTTTTGAGTGAAAAAAAGTGAGGTACATGTAAAAAAAGAGAATTACAAGAAAAGTTGTAAGAATTTTGGAGCAATCAAAGTGAAGATCAAAAGAGCAAAATCCGAAGATTCAAAAAGTTGAGGATACCAAAAATCAAACAACAAGGTGGTGAATTCAAAGAAATTAAAGATCAAATGTCAAAGAAGTGAAGAATTCCAAAAGAGCTCTATAGTGGTATCATAAATTGTAATTGTCTAGATTATGTATGCTTGGGTTGCTCAACCAAAAATACCTTGAGGTTAAGAGGTTTTCTAAGGATGGATTCGGAGGGATGCCTAAAATGAGGATTGTTCGGAAAAAGTGGGCGAATGTTTATGAGGATTGTGAGTATTTGGAGTATGGGGGGTTATAACGAAAATTTTAGACACAAATGCATGCGTTGCGCTCTTGGCATAATGGCTGGGTTCGATTGGAGTTGTTTTATGTGATTCTAATGTGTTAGAATTCAGTTTTGCTTGGGGGCAAGCAAAAGTCAAGTGTGGGGTATTTTGATATGGGCATATTTAGTTATAAAATCCATGCATTATCTTAATACTTTATGTTGTTTTTGTCTCATTTAATGAACAAAAGGTGCTTAATTAGTTTATAATTTCATTTTTCAGCAGCAATGACATGCTCCGAGGGAAAAAGAAGCGGAACTAGCGATTGGAAGCTTGGATCTTGGATTTTGAAGAAAGAAGGACGTTGCTGGACAGCTTGACCCCTCGTCAGTGTTTTGGCCATATCTCATTAACCGTAACTCCGATTAATGAGATTCAAAATGTTCTGAAAACTGGACACAATTTTGGCCGACTTTCGTGTTTTGAGAAAATGCTGATTCCAAACGTACTCGGCGAGTAGGCCATCAACTCGCCGCGTTGGTCAGAAGTTTCGTGATTCTGGACGCACTGACTTGTCGTACACGGGTTTTAAGTGACGGACTCGCCGAGTAGGTCACTGGACTCGCCGAGTAGCCTCTGTTTTGTGAAAATCTATATAAAGGGACTTTCAGATCGATACCCTAATATATAGATGAACCCTTGGAGGCCAATTGTCGACTAAAGGTGCTGCTGGAGCGTGGGAAGCAAGGGAATCAACCCTACATTCAATTTTAAGGAGAATCAAGTCAAAATCAAGTTTAGTCTTAGCTAATCTCTTGTTTGAACTATGTTTTTACCAATTGATTTCATTTTTCTGCTTGTTTCTGCTGTAATCATGAGCTAAAAACTCTTAACTTCTGTTTAGGTAGATGAATTTGTGAACATGGATTGATTATTTGATTAGGATTAATTTTAATTGGTGATTATGTTTTATTAAGCTTGTTAAAGAACCTTATGTGTTAACAATAACTATTCTTCTGTTAATAAATCAGTAATTAAGTTGTATGAACATCTCTTAGTTGCTAATTTCATATGATTTACGTGACCACATAGTTGTATGTCTAGGAATAACGAACATGAAACTATAATTAACTTGAAGATAGGTAAGTTAATGTGTGAGCTTGTGTGATACACCATCAACTAGAGGTTAATTGAATCACCAATTTGATTAGCTAATTACATGTCTTTCTAAACCTGAATCAACAAACTAGGAAATTCATTAATTTAGACAACTGGCCATTGCTTGAATTAATCTGTTTTCTAAGGATTAGCTATAGCAAATATAAATCTAATCACTTTAGTTGGTAACCAATGAATAATTAATCCGATATATTTACCATAAAATCATCCATGGGAACAAATGATTCGAACCTAAACAAAAGGCCTTTTTAATCATTGAATTTAGTTGATCTTTGTTTTCTTAGCTATTAGTTGCTTAGTTTGCGTGTTAGTAAAGTATTTAAGTTTCTAGTCTTGAAAAACTAGAGAAAACTCTTTTTTTGCTTGTTTTATTTAGATAATATTAGCATTTATTTTAATTGTTTACCGTTCCCTATGTTCGATACCCTACTTGCTTGAACTATATTACTAATCAATAGGTACACTACCTTTCGTGTGTTTATTTTGTGTCTGAGTTAGTAGGATTAAAACTAGTTTGTTTCATACACATCAAGCAGCAACACAGAACAGAGAGAAGAAGAGAGAAGACGATATCTGTCATCTGGAGCTGGTACAACAACCAACACCAAATTTTTTCTTCCTTCCCAATAGTGGCCAACGATGGTGGCAGGAGAGGGGGTTTAAGGGTGGCGGCAGTCCTGCGGTTATTCTTGGACGTTCTCTGATCGAAAAAACAAGATGAAGGGGGGGGGGGTGGCAGTTTGGGAGTCACAAGGTGGTGGGGTGCTGGAAATTGTAGAGGTAGAGGTGGCTGTCAGCGATGGGAGGCATAAGGGGAGAGGTGACGGCTGGAACTTGAATGCTTTAGGGTTAGGGTTTGACGGGTGCTAACGCTATGTACCAGCCCCCCCACCCCCCTGAAACTTTGAACCATAATGAGAGAATTAATGCTTCCCCCCACCACATTATTTCAAAACAAATCCTAATTTCTATTTTTAACCCTAGCCTTCAAAACACTTTACAAATTGAGTCCGAAATTTACAATTTAGCCCTTAGCTTCCAACATCTCTTCATATTAAGTCCCAATAACTACGCAATAGTCCCTGCCTTCATGTGACAAGCCGGAACTTTTATCTTGCATGATTAGTCATCAATATCAATGTTTAAAATGATTCTGTCATCTTGTAACGTCATTCAAGGGTCCGTTTAAGTGTTCTAAGCGAGAGTACATCCAAGGATGAGTTTAGGAACGAGTCAACACGTCTTATGAATGAAAAATCAGGCCATACACACTCAAATGAGGTGTGTACGGCCGCACACCCTTCCCCCAGCCGCACACTCTCCTCCATATATAGCGGAGGACCTCCTTTATTCATTCTTTTCCCCACTTGGCTGCACTCTACACCTCTCTCTACTTTCTCTCTCTAAAAATCTCATACAAGAACTGTTGGATTAATGTCTAAGTCCATAACTGTATTTGGTATGTACTTGACCCGACCCGGCATGGTCCATTTGGGTTGCACTTCACCGACACAATTTATATGGATAATCTTTTGAGAATAGTATGTTTATGATTAATATTAATATGTTATAAGTTCTAATATATTAATATGGAATCATATTATTTAATTAGTATTGATCAAGAATTAATTTATAATTAATTAAGTGATCAAAAGGAACTAATTAAATGTGGACTCTTATATATATGGAATGGGCCAAGTTCATTTAGGTTGGGCTAACCTTTCATGGATAGTCCATGGAGTGTTTAACCCATGGATCCTAGGAAATGAAAGGTCATAGGTATTAGGGTTTAACCCTAATCCTCCATACTATATAAAGATGTCTTTGGTTGGTGAAATTGGTACTAGTGTGGATACACTAAAGAAGGGCTAGCCAATTTCACTAGAGAGAACCAAGTAATCATATTCTCTAAAGTATTCCAAGGTGTCTTGGTGATTTGTGATTCCACTTGAGGCTTCCACACTATTGGGCTAAGCTCTTAAAGCTTGAAGACATCAAGCTACATCAAGAGGTATGTATTCTATCTTGTTACATTCATAGTTTTTTGTATGCTAGATTAGGATAATACCTTGGATGTTCTTATTTGCATGTATAATAGAGAAAACATAGATCCAAGGTATTTAGGGTTGCATGTACACTTAGGAAGTGTTAGAATGCTC
The DNA here is from genome assembly GCF_051521515.1 of Lactuca serriola. Classification (NCBI taxonomy): domain Eukaryota; kingdom Viridiplantae; phylum Streptophyta; class Magnoliopsida; order Asterales; family Asteraceae; genus Lactuca; species Lactuca serriola. The sequence continues at coordinate 174,396,785 of NC_136411.1, read as the reverse complement.
AAAACCCAACAAGAACACTCTAAGGGCCTAAAAAACGTGAAGAACTCCATCATTTAGCTTGTTATACTGGTAAAACACCTGAATCTAAGATTAAAACTCATAATATTCTTTGTGTTCTTCATCCTTTGAAGGTTTATGGCTGCACACCTTCATAAGGTGGCCGCACACACCCTACAACTCTCCAAAGTGAAGAGTTTGCCCTCCGTTTACTAGTTGGGCTTGGTTTTAGAACTTGAAAACACCTCAAAATGGACATTTCAGGCACAAATGAGGAGTGTATGGCCACACACTCCTGTGTACGACCGCATACACCCTCTGTACGGCCACACACTCCTGTGTGCAGCCGCACACACTGTCTGGCCGCATACCCTGGCCGCACACTCACTCTAATGGCCGTACACTTCCCATAGTTGATCATATAGGGTACTGACTAGCAATTCCAAGTCTTTAGGGTTGTTTCCCATCATGTTTAGTAATGAAACACCCTAATTCTAACACACATATGTGTCATCACATGTTAATAGGATCCACTTGCGTACGAAACATCATTGACACTCAACATTTGTGACCAGGTATAGACCCATATCTTACGTCAAATGGTGAGTTCATACACCTACACTTTTCCGAGTTTTACATGTTTTTAGGGGGAATATAAGCTAAACATAACGGTTTTCGTAACTTAAAAACTGATGCAATTACAACGATTTTCTATCGAACAGATCTTGCATGCTAATTGTAACCAGGGTTTTCAAACGAAACGTACTTTTCATACAAAAACCAACAAACATGTTAGAAAATATTGGATTTTCTTGGAAAACATGCATACATATTTCAGAACTCGGTAACAATGGTTTTCGATACTAACGACATTTACTGTAACAGCCCGGATTTCCAGGTATCTTTTATGTTTATGTTTTTGGTGTTTTGAGAAGGGACTCGGCGAGTTGGAGCTTAGACTCACCGAGTAGGATCGCGGTTCTGGACGCGGGTTCGCGCATGGACTCGGCGAGTCCAAGGTATGGAGTCAGCGAGTCTGCGATGTTTAATGAAACCCTGATTTCTCGGGTTTGGGACCTATTTAAAGGGCCTTTAGGCCGTCATTTGTGCTCACCAGTCCCTTGAGTGAAACCCTAGCAAGTGTGAGTGTTTGGAGCAAAGTAGGAAGCCATTATTGACCTTGGAGGTATCATTTTGCAAGGAAAAGGAAGAGTTAGCTAAGGGAAAGCAAGGGGAGCCACTTCCTGAAGGCTTGAGGTCCAGAACAACGCATTTGAGGTATTATCTTCGAGCTATTTCTGTTATGTTGAGATTTATGTTGATTTAGGGCTTATTGAGCCCTTTTATGATAAGATCTAGTGCTTCCTTGGTACCTTGAGTGAGCTAAGTTGTAGATCTGGACCTTTGGAGGTCCAGAGTGTCCCTTTTTCCCATGCTTTTATGAATCTATGAGGGTTTTGGATTGGAGTCTTTGTGCTTAAGGTCAAAATTCCATTTATGAGACATAGGGTGTGTTATGAGCATCAAGTTATGGACTTTACATGATGAATTAGCTTAGGAAGGCCAGATCTATGAGTTGTTGGAGCGGATCTGACCTCAGAAGCAAGTTTGAGTTGGTGCATGGCATGGACTCGCCGAGTCTAAAGAACAAACTCGGCGAGTAGCATGAAGATTGTCCTTGATCACTCAGTGAGTGGTCCAGCCGAGTTGTGAGTTGACTCAGTGAGTCAGGGCGAGTTAGAAGTTGACAGGTGGACTGAGTCGAACTGGAACTCGCCGAGTTGTTCTTGAGACTCGGCGAGTTGAGTCGGGGTGGCCGCGTGATTCTTACCAGGTGGAACTCGTCGAGTTGGGGGAATACTCGACGTGTCAAAAAGGGAATCCTAGAGAGTTGGTGAAAACGTCTAGACTCGCCGAGTTGCCTTAGTGCACTCGCCGAGTCCGGTCAAAGTTGACCGTTGAACCTTGACCAGAGTTGACCAGTGTTGACTTTTGAGGGGTAGTCAACCTTAGTGTTAAAAAGTGTTAATTAGAGACATATGATGTTATAGGAGGAGTATAGCTCGGAGGATCGAGCACGAGGGATTTCTAGGATTCGTGAGTCGTCGAGATACGCGAGGTGAGTCTTCTCACAATACTTTACCTTGAGTAGGTAATCAGAGTTATGTGTCAGAGTATGTGTATGTTATGTGTATGCTATGTGTTGTACTACATGATGTCTATGTGATTTATGTTGTGCATGTTTATAAAGTTGGAACCGAAAGGTTCCCAGAGTTAGAACCTGAGGGTTCACAGAGCTTGGGTGCACAGACCCATAGAGTTATAGCCTCGAGTGGCTAATATATGTGATATGTTTGTGGTATTTTGGGGAACTCACTAAGCTTTGTGCTTACAGTGTTAGTGTTGTTGTTTCAGGTACTAGCGATGACCGTGGGAAGGCGCCGGCTTGATCTGTACACACGCATGGGATTTTTGATATACATTGATCTTGGGATTTTGTATAATGTGAATTGAGATTTAAACTTGATGTTTTCATGAAAAGTTAATGAGAAATGTTTTATAAATTGTGAAAAATTATTTTGAAATTCACGGTGTTACATTTACTATTAATGAAAATGAAGTATTTTCACAAATTCAGTGACCAGTTTTCATTACAAAGTCATGCTTATGAACTAACCAGCTTTATGCTGATATTCTTTCAAACCGCTTGTATTCTCAGGTTAACGTTAGACGTTAGACAAGTACCTTGCCCAGTTTTGGAGAAGACGGAGCATATTGAAGTCTCGTCTTTACTTTTGCTTATACTGATGTACATAAACTATGTTTTCAATGTTTTCAAACAAATGTAAACATTCTTATGGTAATGTAATGGTTGTGTTTACTGTGCTTACTATGTACAATGGTTGTGATACTACGTATGACGTCAACCGCCCCCGGACGTTTCCGCCGTTGTTTTCTTGACGGTTCGGGGTGTGACAGATTGGTATCAGAGCTTTTGCTTATAGTGAACTAAGTATACCGAACCTTACATTGTATACAACTATAAACACTAAGGGGCCAAAGCACTCTGAACTAAAAGTATAGTCTAAAATATAAGTATTTTACAAGAAGTATACAAGGATACCTATATACCAAAAACAGTAACCACGAGTAGAACAAAACAAAAGTAAATGGATGTTGGGCATTGAGGTTAAACCTGGGTAGTTATGTAGTCATGTCTAGGGTCAATATAGCCTGATCAACTATATTCATTTGAGACATGGCCAACATGTGCTTGGGAGTGACTATGGTGTATAGCAGGCCTAAAACTTACCCAATATTCATACAACAAGGCATCGTCAAAACAAAACATAAAATACTATAGGAGTATTTTGCTAGAGTCAAATTCCTTGTGAAGGCCCACATCCAAGTGTTGCTACTCATTCCCTTTAGCGATAATTCTCTTGCATTGGTAGTTTTCCGTATTATTATCTCATAGTAGAACACTCTATCTATCATAATGAGATATATCATGTTCCATATCTCTTGATTTAATTTAGTGGGCTTATCATCCTCTCCTTCTTGATCATTTTTAGAACGAAATGCCTCCAAAGAAAAGACCCAGCTCAAAGAACAACAATCCTCCGCCACCACCTCCTCAGTTTGATCCCGTCATGCTTCAGGCAACTGTTACTGCCGTTGTGGCTGCCGCGATGTCACAGATGAACCCTGGTGTCTCTGGCGGGCCAGGAGGTGGTACCCATCCTTAAAATCAGGAAGGTGATCAGGGACACCAGAAGGAGTGTTCCTATAAAGATTTCATGAACGCAAAACCCACATTTTCAATGGCACTGGAGGTGTTATATCCCTGACTCGATGGTTCGAGAAGATCGAGTCTATCTTCGAAATTTGTTCCTGTTCGGAAGCCAACAAGGTGAAATTCGCCGCCTGCACTTTCATCGACAAAGCATTGACTTGGTGGAATGGTCGAGCCAAATCCCTAACCATGCCAGTAGCAAAAGCTATGGGTTGGGAGAGCTTGAAGGAGCTCATGCTTACTGAGTACTGCCCGTGGGGCGAAATGCAGAAACTGGAGCATGAACTCTAGAACCTAAAGATGAAGGGTTCCGATATTATTGCCTACACTTCTAGGTTTGAAGACCTAGAACTTCTTTGCCCGGGAATGGTCACCCTGGAAAGCAAGAAGATAGAGAGGTACATTTGGGGATTGATGCCCCCAAGTCAAGGGGATGTCTTGGCTGCTATGCCAAACACTTTTGATAGCACCAAGTGCCTGGGATAGACCCTCATAGATCACTGGATCGATCTAGACAAGGTAGCAGCCACTCCTGAACTAGCAAAGGAGAGTGGTGAGAATAAAAAGGAATTCTAGAACAAGCAAAAGAGCCAGATTTCGCAAGGATCCTCCAAGAAACAACAAATTGTGGCAGTCCATGCTGCTACTACTCCTGTCGCCGCTCCTGCAGCTCAAGCACCTACTAGTGGATATACTGGTACCCTCCCTTGGTGCAGCAAGTGCAATTATCACCATCATATCCCCGGCCCATTTCGTGATATGCTCTGCAACAACTGTGGCAAGAAGGGTCACATTGCTCGAAACTGCAGAACACCATCCCAACCAACCAATCAGGCATCTGTAGCAGGCGTTGGTCAGGCCTGCTACGGTTGTGGCGAGGTCGGGCATTACAAGCGAAATTGCCCCAAAGCAACAACGACTAGCAACACCAGGAGAGTTCTAACGATGGAACAAGAGGAGGTAGTCGCCGATCCCACCATTGTCACGGGTACGGTCCTTCTCGATAACTCTTATGCATGCATCCTTTTGGATTCTGGTGTGGAAAGAAGTTTTGTTAGCCATTCATTCAAACATCTTCTTAAGCATAAACCTCAAACGCTAACCGAAACATTTACCGTCGAGATGGCAAACGGTGAGAAAGAGAAGGCAAACGACATATTTGTTGGATTAGTGTCTAAGGCTTTAACTATATTTGGTAAGTACTTGACCCGATTGTGCATGGTCCTTTTGGGTTGCCTTCACCATAGCAACTTGACAGGATGATTTATATAGAGAAAAGAGATATTATTATTAATGTATTATGAGAGTAATATGTTAAAGGAATAATATTGTTATTTGATTGATATAAGTCATAAATTAATTAGGAATTAATTTGGTGACTTAAAGAGGTTAATTGAATAAAGGGGCTTAAACTGTGAAATGTGTGATAGTTGTGTTTTGGGCTATGAATCCTTATGTATAATAAGGGGGGACGATTTTTAGGATAAAGATATCTTAAAATCGTCCAAGGTTGTTATCTAGAAGGATCTTTGGATTACTTAGAGGCTAAGTTATTCAGTTAGGGTTTAGGATGAAACCCTAGGAGCTCATAGTATAAATAGATCCCTTAAGGGGAGGAAATCGGCCACTCTTGGCATAAAGAAACCCTAGGGCCGATTTCTCTTCTCTTTCTCTCTCTCTCAAATCATCTTCTTGCTAGTTGGTGTTTGTAAGCCATTAGAGGAGTGACAATTGTGACTCTAAGCTACAAGAACAAGAAGTTTCAAGCAAGCAACTCAAGGTATTCTTCTAGATCTGATTTCATATGTTATGAATTGTTTGTTTACACTAGATCTATGAATGAAAGTCTTGGATACATTGCGTGTTCAATTAAAGAAACCTAGATCCAAGCATTAGGGTTTGCATGTGCACATAGGAAAGTTCTTATGGCTCAAACCCATCAGTGGTATCAGAGACTTGATTGGTTTCTATTGAATTGATGCATTGGTTGATTGATTGTTGCTTGAAAAATTCGATTTTTGTGGATCTGACTGGTGAACTCGGCGAGTTCCATAGTGGACTCGGCGAGCAGCACCCACTCGGCGAGTTCATTGTGGTACTCAACGAGTTCAAGGGTTAGATAGCGTTGGTCTCGGGATTTCTTGTTGTTTTACTTGAGGAAACTTGCCTTAACTGTTTTGGGTCATCAATATCCGAATTTTATGATATATATGAGTATATTCTTGACAAAACAAAAGATAATTACCATTTGAATGAATGATAATTTCCTTATATGATAATGATTGATTATTTGTTTAAATTGGATAATTATCTTGCAAGTAATATTAAATAAATCAAATATAGATAATTATGAAATTGATTGTTTAATTTAAATTATTTGTTATTTGATCCCTTTAGTTTTGAAAAGTTCAAAATTTGTCCTTAAGTTTTGAAATTTGAATTTTGTGATTAAAAGTTTAATTTTGAAGAATTTAAATTTCAACCCCTAGAGTTTTACAAGTTTAAAATTCAACCCTATACTATTATATTATTACAAGCTTAATGAATATATATATATATATAGATATATATGTATATATATATATATATATATATATATATATATATATATATGTATAATTAAAATTCTAGTCCTACCGTTAGTAGGCCTCATTCACGAAGTCGGTCGATAAGGTGGGTATAAGGTTGCTGCCTATAAAATGACGCTTAATGGGTGTACACTCACACCCACCGCTTGCTTGACTGGTGGAGGGTCATTAGCCGAACGGGTAGGATAGGGCAATTCTCTCTCCTCATTAAAAGTATAATGTTAAAATATAAAGTAACTACATGTTTTTCAAATTCCCAATCCTAGTTACTTTAGGCAAAAGTGGATTGATGCAATCCTATGAAATTACACTTTGCACCCTTGCTAAGAAGTTAGTGGAGCGTATGTGGTTTACCGGCACACTAATTGGTTCTAAGCAAAAGTGGATATGAAAAGGTTTTAAAAAAAAAAAAAAAATTGATTCAAAGTTTTTTTTGGAGTTACAAAATTTGGTGTTAATGTTTTAAAGGATTCCATAACTTAAGAATAAGTTATGGATCACCAAAAGTTTTTTGTGTTACCTTGTTTTATGAGTGAATTTAGATTAATGAATAAAATTATGTGATAGTTGGTTTTAATCCAAATTAATCTAAGAATTGATTCTAAAATGTGTTTTTGTAACTTGTCCTCAAGTTATATGAAAAGTCACATTTAAGAATCATAAAACTCATAAAAAATTGGCAAAGGTTACAAAAATGAAGAGTCTAGTTCTAATTAAATGGTTTTATGACTCCATAACTTGTCCTCAAGTTATGGAGGACCAAGAGTCTCTTCATTTATAAAATAAAATAAAATTAAAAAAAAGGTGTAACCTCAATTAATTCCATAAGTTATAAAATAAATAAAAGTTAATTCTTTTATTAGTTTAAAGTCTTCCATAACTTGTCCTCAAGTTATGGAACTTGAAGAGTTTTTGGATTAAAACTACTTTAAACACATAAGTTATGGAATTAATTAGTTTTGAATAGTTTCAAAACTTGCCCTCAAGTTTTGGAATTTGTAAAGTTTTCACTTATGAATACTTTAATTCCAAGTTAGCCCTTAGAATTTTAAAAGTTAAAATTCAACCCTTATACTTTATAATATTATAAGTTAATAATATATATATGTATAAGAGTAAAGTCAGTCTTACCGCTAGTACGCCTCATTCACGAAGCCGGTCTATAAGGTGGGTATAAGGTTGTTGCCTATAAAATGGCAACTTAATGGGTGTCCACTCTCACCCACCGCTTGCTTGACTAGTGGAGGGTCGTTAGCCGAACGGGTTTGACAGGACTAGAATTCTCCCTTCATTAAAAGTATTAATGATAATACTAAGTAACTAAACTCTTAATAATACCCAATCTTAGTTACTTAGGAAAAATGTGAATAAGGTGCTAACCCATGAAATTACACTTTACACTTTGTCTAAGTCGTTAGTGGAGCGTGTGTGGTTAACCGGCACACTAACTTGGACTTAACAAGGTAGGTAAAGGGTGACTTAATATTTATCATAGTATCGATGGAGCGTGTGTGGTTAACTGGCACATCGATTGAGGGGTAATTTATTAAGGGTACCAAGTGATTTGCATGGTTACTTCACACCTTGTTTTGTGATCCTCGGCATCCCAGTCACAAAACCTGAAGGGCACACTCGAGATTGAAACATGCCTTTGAAAAGTTCAATGAATCTCAAAGATCTAGGAGTTTCAAAACCAATTAAAACCTAATAATTCATTTCGTTTATCTTGGTGGAAATTGGTGAATCGTCATTCACCTACCTTCAAATATTTTATAGCTTGGATTACGGCATACCTCTTCTAAGTTATAAAATAGTTTGTTGGGTCCTAGCCTTAATATTTCATATTGGGTGTCATATTAAGGACTTTAAATCAACTATCTTGAATATCTCCCAAAAGATGTCTGTAATAGACACCTATGATCTTCCCAAATCTAGTGAAACAAGGTTTCCTAAATGAAGATGATGTCCTTTGGAAATCATACTTCTTTCACCTCCTCCAATTATTCTCCCCAACCCACAAGTTCTTGAAAAGTTTAAGGTCACTCAAGCCCTATTGGCAAGGCAAGGTCTAGGTGTGAACACATCTTGGAGATGTAGTCACATATTGACAAGCCGGGAGAGTTGGGTGTCAAAGTCTTGAGAAAGTTGGTGGTTCAATCACTTTCTAAGTCACATAGTGAGTTCCTTTGGGACACCTATGAAACAGACTATGACAAGACCCTTAATGATCTTATCTATTTGCTAAGATCAACTTCCTAAAACTTTATGGACATTGACAATGATGACATTGGATATCCAGTAAAGTATTCTCTTCCCAATGGAAAGGGATCGGCTATAGTCAACTCGGTTGACCAAATGGTAAAGAGAAAAGCTAAGTCTGTAATAGCCTCGTGTACCATTATCAAAGGGTCCATATGTTTATATTGCCAAGGGAAGGGGCATTGGTTGCGAAGCTACCAAATTTTCCTAAGGATGTTAAAGTCAATAAGTTTGACTCTACTTCAGGTAAAGACCACTATCTAACTCTGTTAAGTTTCTATTCTGAGATTCCTGATACATGATGTGACTGGGTCACATGGTGATGTTTTAAGAATCAAAGAAAAGTGAAGAAACTTAAAGAAAGAATATGTTGAATTTGATGGCGTAGATGGATTTCTATCGCATAGTTTGAAGATCGGATTCTTGAGCAACTTCTTAGGAGTTATGAGATATTGCTTAGGAATAGATAACAACAAGTTTTCATATGGATTGTAAGGATAAGTTTTTCCGCAAAGTTTTAAAATAAAAGAAAAATTTTTTGATTTTATTTATTTTAAAATATCCTTACAATGGCTTTTGAGGAAAAATTGTTGCTTATATGATTCTATTAAGAGCAAGAGTGGAAATATGAAATTGATTCTTTCATTTGTGGTAGTGTCTAGATTTACCAAATAAGGAAAGATTCTCATCACCCAAGTTTCAATTGGACCGGAACTTGGAATCATGCAAGTTGTATAGCATGATGAATGAGAACTTTCAAGTTTTGGAAAATTAAGACTAATTACTCGGCCACATGGATGTGTGAGTCAAGTAAAGGACTAAGGGATCGAGTACACATTCTTGTGCACTGATTAAGTCCACCACAAAAGATTGATAAGACTATTCGTCATAGTTTACTAAAGCTCAGTAAATATGATTAACTTACAAGCTTAAGTGTAACTCTGAGACATTGGAAAAGGTTCCAATGTATGGCAGGGCGAATAAGAAGAATCAAATTAGGCAGAAGGATAAAAGTTTCTCATATCTGAAAAGATGGGAGAGTACTTTAGTATCAGTTTTGTGATCATCTTAATGATTAAGAAACCATATCAAAATTAGTTCTCTAAGGAAATCTTAGTGCATTCTTATGACTAAGAAGAGGAACTTGAATTGTTGAAATGGTTAAATCAAGAAGATGAGTCATACTTCGTTCCAATACAAGTCTTAGAGTCATACTCCAAGATTGTCATTTGAGCGACATGTCTTAAAGAAGGTTTAAAACACTTGTCAAATGTAAGAGTAAAAGTTTTCTACTCTTGTACATTTGAAATTGGTAAGTTGTGATGTTTTGGATAAAACAAAGACCAACTTAGGCCAATTGGGTAAAGTGTTTTTCTTGATTAGAATCCGCACTATCTCTTGGATGTTTGACAAGGGAGTCTTATATGTCAAGAGGACAGTGGGAGTCTTAAAGGTCTTGAAAGTCTCAAGAAATAATCAAGAATAAAACCTGAAGTTCTTCACTAGCACACGACTTGAGGTTTATAACCTATCGTGCTGACATATCTGTGCCCATTCCAGTTAAAGTTGGCTTTGCATATGAGTTCTTAGAGTTCTCAGTTTGTTGCATAACAACTTGGAAGCAATGGCAGGCCCTTGAGCTGCCAGGTGGCAAGAAGTTAAGATTGAGTTCAATCCATATGGTTTTGGATTTGTCATTATCTTTGTCTTGTGATTATGGTTTGACAAATTCATATGGGTAGGAACTCATACACCATATAAATCTAAGTGTCATAAGGTTTCTCTCCGATTTATGAAAATGATGGTGAGGAAACGCTTTCACTAAGTAGATTTTACGAAGATATCAATTGTGTTATTTGCATTTTCAAAAGTCGTTAGTGGAGCGTGTGTGGTTAACCGGCACACTAACATGGACTTGTGAGAAATGGAAAATGCCTAAGCAATTGAGACCATGATTACGGTATCCCTTTTCATGGTTCTTGAAATTGCTTAGACACACAGGTGAGCTATCTACGGAAAGGGTGTATGAATCTAAATTACAGACTGTCCAGCTGATTTATGAGTACATGTCAAAGCTAGTGGGAGCATAAGTGTTATGCTAATAATCATCATGTTAGTGGGAGCATGATAATTATGATAAGTATTGCAAGTTAGCAATGTTAATTATAGAAAACAAAAGTTTCAATTGGGAAAAAGTTGTTTTGCTATAATTATGGGAGAGGAAATTATGCTTCATCTCAAATCTATAAGCTTAGATCGTGAGGTTTTAATCATTTAGTCAAGGATATATATGAATTTCATGTTGGAATGGCTCAACATAAGGAAATTCTGTATATGGGTCCATTATTTGCATTCTAAAATTCGATTATGATTACGGCATCCCTTTTCATAATCTGAATTATGAGAACTTGGCAAATTGAAATGGAAATATTATAGCAAAAGACTGGTTTAGTCTTTATGTAAGACATCATGAATCGTGTCCCATATGCTTCGGATATAGGATCGATTACATGTGCTATATTCATCCGTTCTAAAATTTTCCAAATGCCTGGGGCATTAAGAAGGGAAAAGGTTTAGAACTGGATATGACTAAAAGGATTAAACAATTGTTGAGGACAATCTAAGGTTTACCAAAGATTGGTTACTCAAGGACAATTGGAAGTATAGTGATAATTCTGGAAGGACCATATTGACATAATCTGTAAGGAGGCAACTCTTGTTCAGAAGTGATAGTCAAAATGGAATCTGGAAATGTTTCAAAGTTAGAATTTTCAATCTGTGTAAGATTAAGGAAACTTAATGCAAGAAGGATATTTCCAAGGAGTTGATCCCCTTTGGAATACTCTGTAATGATTGTTGCCAAGTCTTTGTGACTTTGTGCATAATCGTTACAAGAGGATCAATATAAGTTTAGAATCTAACAGATTTCTGTAAATGGCATGAATTTGGAATTCTTGCATTTGTAGTAAGGATTTGGGAGTGTGAAAAGAGAATCATTGAAGTTATGTTCAATTGATCTAGTTCACAAAGTAAAGATCATAGACAAACATAGTATGCATACTTGGTGTGTGGCATGACTAGTGTTTAAGAAAACATAGTGTACATGCTTGGAGCATGGGACAACTATTGTTTTAAATTCAAGAATAAAGTTGATAGCTGAAACAGTATACAATGAATAATGTGTAATCATATGGTGATAAATAAAAGGTGTTTTATTTATGTTCAAAGGGTTGATACCATATTGGATTCAATTATTATTGTGTTTTATTTTGCATGTTTTGACTTCCTGAATAAACTGGGTTATTCTTCCTGAATGACTAAGCTATTCAAACATCCACAGTCGGTCATATGTTGGAAGTAGATATGAATTAAGACTGTCATGGGTTGGCTTGTAGAGGTCTAAGGTGTTAGACAAAGGGCTACAACACTCATGAGTGCTCATAAGTTCTGAGTATTGGATTCAACCCGCGCTCATTGGAATCACTTCATGGATTTTATCACGAGTGATCATGAGACGATAATATCTTATATTCTTCAAACCTAGAGATATGAGTTGTTACTATGAGTTGGTTGTACATTGATTGCACGAAAACGCATTTGGTAACTCGGTGCTATAAAACGTGCCTTTGTGTATGATTCAACAAGTAGTAGAACAAGCCATATGAGTCGAAGTTTATCCATTCCTTTTACCTTCGGGATAAAAGCGATATCTGTGGGCCCCTCGATGATTTGATGATGACAAATGGAAGTGCTCGGCCGGGCCAGGACTGATTTGATTTGTTCAATTAGTCAGTCGTCATAAATCGAAAATCGGGAAACAACAAATGGACAGAGAGAGTGATTATAATCCATGTCTCAGTCCATACGATATCTAGAATGGAGGAATATATGATCCCTTATCTAATGAACAAGTTCGTTGACAAGATCAAAGTTCGAAAACAACTTTAAGAGCTACGATTGCCAGTTAGGTTTGAAGTCAAACGCAATAATAGTTTTAGACTTATCCAAGTGGAAGACTGTTGGATTAATGTCTAAGTCCATAACTGTATTTGGTATGTACTTGACCCGACCCGGCATGGTCCATTTGGGTTGCACTTCACCGACACAATTTATATGGATAATCTTTTGAGAATAGTATGTTTATGATTAATATTAATATGTTATAAGTTCTAATATATTAATATGGAATCATATTATTTAATTAGTATTGATCAAGAATTAATTTATAATTAATTAAGTGATCAAAAGGAACTAATTAAATGTGGACTCTTATATATATGGAATTGGCCAAGTTCATTTAGGTTGGGCTAAGCTTTCATGGATAGTCCATGGAGTGTTTAACCCATGGATCCTAGGAAATGAAAGGTCATAGGTATTAGGGTTTAACCCTAATCCTCCATACTATATAAAGATGTCTTTGGTTGGTGAAATTGGTACTAGTGTGGATACACTAAAGAAGGGCTAGCCAATTTCACTAGAGAGAACCAAGTAATCATATTCTCTAAAGTATTCCAAGGTGTCTTGGTGATTTGTGATTCCACTTGAGGCTTCCACACTATTGGGGCTAAGCTCTTAAAGCTTGAAGACATCAAGCTACATCAAGAGGTATGTATTCTATCTTGTTACATTCATAGTTTTTTGTATGCTAGATTAGGATAATACCTTGGATGTTCTTATTTGCATGTATAATAGAGAAAACATAGATCCAAGGTATTTAGGGTTGCATGTACACTTAGGAAGTGTTAGAATGCTCAAAACCCAACAAGAACACTCTAAGGGCCTAAAAAACGTGAAGAACTCCATCATTTAGCTTGTTATACTGGTAAAACACCTGAATCTAAGATTAAAACTCATAATATTCTTTGTGTTCTTCATCCTTTGAAGGTTTATGGCCGCACACCTTCATAAGGTGGCCGCACACACCCTACAACTCTCCAAAGTGAAGAGTTTGCCCTCCGTTTACTAGTTGGGCTTGGTTTTAGAACTTGAAAACACCTCAAAATGGACATTTCAGGCACAAATGAGGAGTGTATGGCCACACACTCCTGTGTACGACTGCATACACCCTCTGTACGGCCACACACTCCTGTGTGCAGCCGCACACACTGTCTGGCCGCATACCCTGGCCGCACACTCACTCTAATGGCCGTACACTTCCCATAGTTGATCATATAGGGTACTGACTAGCAATTCCAAGTCTTTAGGGTTGTTTCCCATCATGTTTAGTAATGAAACACCCTAATTCTAACACACATATGTGTCATCACATGTTAATAGGATCCACTTGCGTACGAAACATCATTGACACTCAACATTTGTGACCAGGTATAGACCCAGATCTTACGTCAAATGGTGAGTTCATACACCTACACTTTTCCGAGTTTTACATGTTTTTAGGGGGAATATAAGCTAAACATAACGGTTTTCGTAACTTAAAAACTGATGCAATTACAACGATTTTCTATCGAACAGATCTTGCATGCTAATTGTAACCAGGGTTTTCAAACGAAACGTACTTTTCATACAAAAACCAACAAACATGTTAGAAAATATTGGATTTTCTTGGAAAACATGCATACATATTTCAGAACTCGGTAAGAATGGTTTTCGATACTAACGACATTTACTGTAACAGCCCGGATTTCCAGGTATCTTTTATGTTTATGTTTTTGGTGTTTTGAGAAGGGACTCGGCGAGTTGGAGCTTAGACTCGCCGAGTAGGATCGCGGTTCTGGACGCGGGTTCGCGCATGGACTCGGCGAGTCCAAGGTATGGACTCAGCGAGTCTGCGTTGTTTAATGAAACCCTGATTTCTCGGGTTTGGGACCTATTTAAAGGGCCTTTAGGCCGTCATTTGTGCTCACCAGTCCCTTGAGTGAAACCCTAGCAAGTGTGAGTGTTTGGAGCAAAGTAGGAAGCCATTATTGACCTTGGAGGTATCATTTTGCAAGGAAAAGGAAGAGTTAGCTAAGGGAAAGCAAGGGGAGCCACTTCCTGAAGGCTTGAGGTCCAGAACAACGCATTTGAGGTATTATCTTCGAGCTATTTCTGTTATGTTGAGATTTATGTTGATTTAGGGCTTATTGAGCCCTTTTATGATAAGATCTAGTGCTTCCTTGGTACCTTGAGTGAGCTAAGTTGTAGATCTGGACCTTTGGAGGTCCAGAGTGTCCCTTTTTCCCATGCTTTTATGAATCTATGAGGGTTTTGGATTGGAGTCTTTGTGCTTAAGGTCAAAATTCCATTTATGAGACATAGGGTGTGTTATGAGCATCAAGTTATGGACTTTACATGATGAATTAGCTTAGGAAGGCCAGATCTATGAGTTGTTGGAGCGGATCTGACCTCAGAAGCAAGTTTGAGTTGGTGCATGGCATGGACTCGCCGAGTCTAAAGAACAAACTCGGCGAGTAGCATGAAGATTGTCCTTGATCACTCAGTGAGTGGTCCAGCCGAGTTGTGAGTTGACTCAGTGAGTCAGGGCGAGTTAGAAGTTGACAGGTGGACTGAGTCGAACTGGAACTCGCCGAGTTGTTCTTGAGACTCGGCGAGTTGAGTCGGGGTGGCCGCGTGATTCTTACCAGGTGGAACTCGTCGAGTTGGGGGAATACTCGACGTGTCAAAAAGGGAATCCTAGAGAGTTGGTGAAAACGTCTAGACTCGCCGAGTTGCCTTAGTGCACTCGCCGAGTCCGGTCAAAGTTGACCGTTGAACCTTGACCAGAGTTGACCAGTGTTGACTTTTGAGGGGTAGTCAACCTTAGTGTTAAAAAGTGTTAATTAGAGACATATGATGTTATAGGAGGAGTATAGCTCGGAGGATCGAGCACGAGGGATTTCTAGGATTCGTGAGTCGTCGAGATACGCGAGGTGAGTCTTCTCACAATACTTTACCTTGAGTAGGTAATCAGAGTTATGTGTCAGAGTATGTGTATGTTATGTGTATGCTATGTGTTGTACTACATGATGTCTATGTGATTTATGCTGTGCATGTTTATAAAGTTGGAACCGAAAGGTTCCCAGAGTTAGAACCTGAGGGTTCACAGAGCTTGGGTGCACAGACCCATAGAGTTATAGCCTCGAGTGGCTAATATATGTGATATGTTTGTGGTATTTTGGGGAACTCACTAAGCTTTGTGCTTACAGTGTTAGTGTTGTTGTTTCAGGTACTAGCGATGACCGTGGGAAGGCGCCGGCTTGATCTGTACACACGCATGGGATTTTTGATATACATTGATCTTGGGATTTTGTATAATGTGAATTGAGATTTAAACTTGATGTTTTCATGAAAAGTTAATGAGAAATGTTTTATAAATTGTGAAAAATTATTTTGAAATTCACGGTGTTACATTTACTATTAATGAAAATGAAGTATTTTCACAAATTCAGTGACCAGTTTTCATTACAAAGTCATGCTTATGAACTAACCAGCTTTATGCTGATATTCTTTCAAACCGCTTGTATTCTCAGGTTAACGTTAGACGTTAGACAAGTACCTTGCCCAGTTTTGGAGAAGACGGAGCATATTGAAGTCTCGTCTTTACTTTTGCTTATACTGATGTACATAAACTATGTTTTCAATGTTTTCAAACAAATGTAAACATTCTTATGGTAATGTAATGGTTGTGTTTACTGTGCTTACTATGTACAATGGTTGTGATACTACGTATGACGTCAACCGCCCCCAGACGTTTCCGCCGTTGTTTTCTTGACGGTTCGGGGTGTGACAGATTGGTATCAGAGCTTTTGCTTATAGTGAACTAAGTATACCGAACCTTACATTGTATACAACTATAAACACTAAGGGGCCAAAGCACTCTGAACTAAAAGTATACTCTAAAATATAAGTATTTTACAAGAAGTATACAAGGATACCTATATACCAAAAACAGTAACCACGAGTAGAACAAAACAAAAGTAAATGGATGTTGGGCATTGAGGTTAAACCTGGGTAGTTATGTAGTCATGTCTAGGGTCAATATAGCCTGATCAACTATATTCATTTGAGACATGGCCAACATGTGCTTGGGAGTGACTATGGTGTATAGCAGGCCTAAAACTTACCCAATATTCATACAACAAGGCATCGTCAAAACAAAACATAAAATACTATAGGAGTATTTTGCTAGAGTCAAATTCCTTGTGAAGGCCCACATCCAAGTGTTGCTACTCATTCCCTTTAGCGATAATTCTCTTGCATTGGTAGTTTTCCGTATTATTATCTCATAGTAGAACACTCTATCTATCATAATGAGATATATCATGTTCCATATCTCTTGATTTAATTTAGTGGGCTTATCATCCTCTCCTTCTTGATCATTTTTAGAACGAAATGCCTCCAAAGAAAAGACCCAGCTCAAAGAACAACAATCCTCCGCCACCACCTCCTCAGTTTGATCCCGTCATGCTTCAGGCAACTGTTACTGCCGCTGTGGCTGCCGCGATGTCACAGATGAACCCTGGTGTCTCTGGCGGGCCAGGAGGTGGTACCCATCCTTAAAATCAGGAAGGTGATCAGGGACACCAGAAGGAGTGTTCCTATAAAGATTTCATGAACGCAAAACCCACATTTTCAATGGCACTGGAAGTGTTATATCCCTGACTCGATGGTTCGAGAAGATCGAGTCTATCTTCGAAATTTGTTCCTGTTCGGAAGCCAACAAGGTGAAATTCGCCGCCTGCACTTTCATCGACAAAGCATTGACTTGGTGGAATGGTCGAGTCAAATCCCTAACCATGCCAGTAGCAAAAGCTATGGGTTGGGAGAGCTTGAAGGAGCTCATGCTTACTGAGTACTGCCCGTGGGGCGAAATGCAGAAACTGGAGCATGAACTCTAGAACCTAAAGATGAAGGGTTCCGATATTATTGCCTACACTTCTAGGTTTGAAGACCTAGAATTTCTTTGCCCAGGAATGGTCACCCTGGAAAGCAAGAAGATAGAGAGGTACATTTGGGGATTGATGCCCCCAAGTCAAGGGGATGTCTTGGCTGCTATGCCAAACACTTTTGATAGCACCAAGTGCCTGGGATAGACCCTCATAGATCACTGGATCGATCTAGACAAGGTAGCAGCCACTCCTGAACTAGCAAAGGAGAGTGGTGAGAATAAAAAGGAATTCTAGAACAAGCAAAAGAGCCAGATTTCGCAAGGATCCTCCAAGAAACAACAAATTGTGGCAGTCCATGCTGCTACTACTCCTGTCGCCGCTCCTGCAGCTCAAGCACCTACTAGTGGATATACTGGTACCCTCCCTTGGTGCAGCAAGTGCAATTATCACCATCATATCCCCGGCCCATTTCGTGATATGCTCTGCAACAACTGTGGCAAGAAGGGTCACATTGCTCGAAACTGCAGAACACCATCCCAACCAACCAATCAGGCATCTGTAGCAGGCGTTGGTCAGGCCTTCTACGGTTGTGGCGAGGTCGGGCATTACAAGCGAAATTGCCCCAAAGCAACAACGACTAGCAACACCAGGAGAGTTCTAACGATGGAACAAGAGGAGGTAGTCGCCGATCCCACCATTGTCACGGGTACGGTCCTTCTCGATAACTCTTATGCATGCATCCTTTTCGATTCTGGTGTGGAAAGAAGTTTTGTTAGCCATTCATTCAAACATCTTCTTAAGCATAAACCTCAAACGCTAACCGAAACATTTACCGTCGAGATGGCAAACAGTGAGAAAGAGAAGGCAAACGACATATTTGTTGGATTAGTGTCTAAGGCTTTAACTATATTTGGTAAGTACTTGACCCGATTGTGCATGGTCCTTTTGGGTTGCCTTCACCATAACAACTTGACAGGATGATTTATATAGAGAAAAGAGATATTATTATTAATGTATTATGAGAGTAATATGTTAAAGGAATAATATTGTTATTTGATTGATATAATTCATAAATTAATTAGGAATTAATTTGGTGACTTAAAGAGGTTAATTGAATAAAGGGGCTTAAACTGTGAAATGTGTGATAGTTGTGTTTTGGGCTATGAATCCTTATGTATAATAAGGGGGGACGATTTTTAGGATAAAGATATCTTAAAATCGTCCAAGGTTGTTATCTAGAAGGATCTTTGGATTACTTAGAGGCTAAGTTATTCAGTTAGGGTTTAGGATGAAACCCTAGGAGCTCATAGTATAAATAGACCCCTTAAGGGGAGGAAATCGGCCACTCTTGGCATAAAGAAACCCTAGGGCCGATTTCTCTTCTCTTTCTCTCTCTCTCAAATCATCTTCTTGCTAGTTGGTGTTTGTAAGCCATTAGAGGAGTGACAATTGTGACTCTAAGCTACAAGAACAAGAAGTTTCAAGCAAGCAACTCAAGGTATTCTTCTAGATCTGATTTCATATGTTATGAATTGTTTGTTTACACTAGATCTATGAATGAAAGTCTTGGATACATTGCATGTTCAATTAGAGAAACCTAGATCCAAGCATTAGGGTTTGCATGTGCACATAGGAAAGTTCTTATGGCTCAAACCCATCAGTGGTATCAGAGACTTGATTGGTTTCTATTGAATTGATGCATTGGTTGATTGATTGTTGCTTGAAAAATTCGATTTTTGTGGATCTGACTGGTGAACTCGGCGAGTTCCATAGTGGACTCGGCGAGCAGCACCCACTCGGCGAGTTCATTGTGGTACTCAACGAGTTCAAGGGTTAGATAGCGTTGGTCTCGGGATTTCTTGTTGTTTTACTTGAGGAAACTTGCCTTAACTGTTTTGGGTCATCAATATCCGAATTTTATGATATATATGAGTATATTCTTGACAAAACAAAAGATAATTACCATTTGAATGAATGATAATTTCCTTATATGATAATGATTGATTATTTGTTTAAATTGGATAATTATCTTGCAAGTAATATTAAATAAATCAAATATAGATAATTATGAAATTGATTGTTTAATTTAAATTATTTGTTATTTGATCCCTTTAGTTTTGAAAAGTTCAAAATTTGTCCTTAAGTTTTGAAATTTGAATTTTGTGATTAAAAGTTTAATTTTGAAGAATTTAAATTTCAACCCCTAGAGTTTTACAAGTTTAAAATTCAACCCTATACTATTATATTATTACAAGCTTAATGAATATATATATATATATATATATATATATATATATATATATGTATAATTAAAATTCTAGTCCTACCGTTAGTAGGCCTCATTCACGAAGTCGGTCGATAAGGTGGGTATAAGGTTGCTGCCTATAAAATGACGCTTAATGGGTGTACACTCACACCCACCGCTTGCTTGACTGGTGGAGGGTCATTAGCCGAACGGGTAGGATAGGGCAATTCTCTCTCCTCATTAAAAGTATAATGTTAAAATATAAAGTAACTACATGTTTTTCAAATTCCCAATCCTAGTTACTTTAGGCAAAAGTGGATTGATGCAATCCTATGAAATTACACTTTGCACCCTTGCTAAGAAGTTAGTGGAGCGTATGTGGTTTACCGGCACACTAATTGGTTCTAAGCAAAAGTGGCAAAGGGAGATTCATTATTTGTCATAGTTCGATGGAGAGTGTGTGGTTTACTGGCACATCAAATAGGTGATTGTAACAATGAAGGCACCGTGTAGATTTGCATGGTTATTCACACCCACTTTGTGATCCTCGGCATCCCAATCACAAACAAGAGCGGCATATCGAGATTTAAACATGCTATTGAAAAGTTCAATGAATCTCCAAGAAAACCTAGGAATTCTCAATAGATTTAAAACTTAAGGTTATGTTTTTTTTTCTGTTGAAGAATTAGTGAATCGTCATTCACATACCTCCAAATTATTTGTGTGTTGGATTACGGCATCCCTTTTCTAATATGTAAATAATGTTGTTGGGTCCTAGCCCTAATTTTTCATTTTGGGTGTTTAATTAGGGATTTAATTCTAATCAAACTTTGTCCTTTCTATTTGTAGATGTTGAACACAAATAACTTTGCTGATAACTCATTCACACTAATGAGTCTTTGTCAAAAGGTGACTTTCAATGGATCAAACTTTAGTGAATGGATAAGATACATTTGCACGATTGCACGCTAAGAGGACAAAGAGTATGTACTCGATGAAAATCTCGAGAAGGTCAATCCAGAAATAGCTACTCTCGAAGAAATGGCTGTCTTTGAGACTCATGAACATGATGCAACGAAAGTCCATTGCATCATTATAGCCACAATGAACCAAGAATTCCAAAAGTCCTATGAGGACATGTATCCATATGAAATGCATCAAGACTTAATGGAAAGGTACCACCAAAGCGCAAGGCAAGAGCGCTATGAGATCATCACGAACATGATCACCGCTAAGATGGGAAGTGGAGAATCTCAAACCGTGTACTTGCAAAAGTTGCAAAGATATGTTGATCGTCTTTGCAAGTTAAATGTTAATTTTGGGGAAGATTTGGCCATCGACATTGTTCTTCATTCCTTTCCGTCATGCTACAACCAATTTAGGATGACCTACCTCATGAACAAGGAAGAGGTCACCCTAACCAAACTCCAAGGACTCCTAAGGACTGCTGACAGCAACCTCAAGGAAAAGTCTGTTGCACCAACTCCCGCACCACCCGCTGCTCCTGTTTTGGCAATTGGGCAAAGAAGGGGGAAGAAGAGGAAGGCTCCGTCAAAGAGCCACCACAAGGGAAAGTCCCAAGATGGATCCTCTTCTAGTAGGACGAAGTATGGCCCTGATAAGCCCAACTCTAACCCAAAGGTGGCAGAGTGCCACCATTGCCACAAAATAGGACATTGGAAGAGAAGTTGCCCGGAATATCTGCAAGCCATCAAGGATGGAAAGATCAAGCTGTCTTTCACAGGTATTTACACAATTAAATCTAATGATTCATCTCATGCTATTTCTTGGGTTCTTGATACAGGGTGTGGTTACCACATTTGTTCTGATTTGTAGGGACTAAGAAGAAATAGGGATGTGGAGAATGGAGCAATAAATCTAATCATGGGAAACAAAAGATCATCGCCTGTCACCAAGATTGGAGCGTATTCTCTAGTGCTTAGTAATGGATTAGGTTTAGATTTAAATAATTTTTGCTACTCACCAGATATGGAAAGAAACATCATTTCATTTCATGGTTTGTTTAGATAAGGATTTAGTTATTCTTTTAATAATGAGAATGGTTATATTTATGCTTATCTAAATGGTGTTTTATACTTTGAAGCAATGCCTTGTAATGGAATTTATGAAACTGTTATGGTTGTAGATAACCTAGGAAATGATGTGTTGTGTATGGATTCTTCTAATAGTATGGATAAAGCATGTTTGTGGCATTGTCGTCTTGCACATGTCAACAAGAAGCGCATAGCCCAACTCTAAAAGGATGGAGTGTTGGAGTTATTCGACCTTAGGGAAGATGACACGTGTGAATCTTGTTTACTTGGAAAGATAACCAAGTCACCCTTCATTGGCACTTGTGAGAGGGGTGAGGGTTTATTGGATCTCATACATACCGATGTGTGTGGGCCCTTTAGATCCACCACAAAGGATGCGAACCGCTTCTACGTGACTTTCACCGATGATTATAGTAGATATGGGTATATTTACTTAATCAAGCACAAGTCAAAAACGTTTGAAAAGTTCAAAGAGTTCAAAAATGAAGTGCAGAATCAATTGGGCAGGAAAATCAAGATGCTTCGATCCTATCGAGGAGGAGAGTACCTAAGTCTTGAATTCCACAACTATCTCAAGGAATACATAATAGTTTCGCAATTGACGCCACCTAGGACACCGCAGTTGAATGGTGTGGCAGAAAGACGTAATCGAACCTTGTTAGATATGGTTCGTCCTATGATGGGTCATGCTTCACTACCTATCTCATTCTGGGGGTATGCCTTAGAGACTGCCGCCCATATCCTTAACCGAGTCCCTACAAAGAAGGTTGCCAAAACACCTCACGAGATGTGGACAGGGAAAGCTCCCTCATTGGCACATATCAAGGTTTGGGGCTGTGAAGTTTTCGTAAGACGAGACACTCATGACAAGCTCGAACCTTGTAGTGAGCCATGTATTTTCATCGGCTACCCGCAGAAATCCTTTGGATATCTCTTCTATAGACCGAGTGACGATGTTGTCTTCGTTGCGAGAAGAGGGGTTTTCCGAGAGCAAGAACTCATAAACCAAGGAGACAGTGGGAGGCAAATCGTTCTTGAAGAGATTCAAGAGTCGAGTGATGAAGGAACCTCTACCGCTGGCACTCAACCCGACGAGGAAACTCCGGTTGAACCGATTGACAAGTCCTTACCTCTTAGACGTTCCGAAAGAGTTAGATTTCAACCCCAGTTTTATGGTTTTCATATTACTACTGAAGGGGACACGTATATTAGTGATGGTACACTAATAAATCTAGATGAACCTAATAGCTATAAAGAAGCCATGGCAGGCCCAGAGTATGCGAAATGGAAAGAGGCGATGGACAGCGAGATTCATTCCATGTATGGCAACCAAGTTTGGAATTTGGTTGACAATGTGCCCAGACGTAAGACGGTTGGGTGTAAACGGATCTTGAAGAAGAAGACCGACGTGGATGGGAATGTACACACATATAAGGCGCGATTGGTTGCAAAGGGCTTTACTCAAATTCCCGGAGTTGACTATGATGAGACCTTCTCACCAGTTGCGAAAATAAAATCTATAAGGGTGATGCTAGCCATTACTGCATTTCATGATTATAAGATATGGCAGATGGATGTCAAGACCGCTTTCCTTAATGGGAAGTTGGCTGAGGATGTTTACATGGCTCAGCCATAGGGGTTTGTCAATACGAAGCATCCCAATAGAGTGTGCAAGCTTGATAAGTCCAAGAGAATTACCGATACAAAGTAATGCCAAGTTGAGTAAGACTCAAAGTTCGAGTACCGAAGCCGAGATTGCTGAGATGAGCCAAGTACCTTACGCTTCTGCAGTTGGCTTGATCATGTATGTTATAACTTGTACTCGCCCTGATGTGGCCTTTGCTTTGAGCATGGTCAGTAGATATCACGGGAACCTTGGCAGAGCTAATTAGATTGCGGTCAAGAATATCCTTAAGTACCTTCGGAGGACCAAGGAATGGTTTTTAGTCCTCAGAGGGAGTGATGACTTAAAGGTGCGAGGGTATAGTGATGCCAACTTCTAGACCGACAGAGACAACTACCGTTCGCAGTCGGGCTGGGTCTTTACCCTTAATGGAGGAGCAGTACCTTGGAAAAGTTCCAAGCAGGAAACAATAGTTGATTCAACGTGCAAATCAGAGTACATTGCAGCGAGCGAAGCATCAAAGGAGGCAATATGGTTGAAGAACTTCATTGGTGACCTTGGAGTTGTTCCTGCCGTAAAGGAGCCTATGGAAATTTTCTATGATAATGAAGGAGCGGTTTCCTTGACCAAGGAACCGAGGGATCATGGTAGATCTCGGCATATCGACAGAAAGTATCACTTTATTAGACATCGAGTAGAAGAAGGACACCTCGTGGTTAAAAGGATATCATCGGAAGATAACCCAACATATCTGCTTACGAAGGGACTGAGTAGGGTTAAGAACTTGCAGCACGCTAGGAGCATTGGGCTGAAGGATGATATTAGTTTGGATTAGATAGTTTGGAAACTTGTAATAGATAAATGTAATTGACATTTGATGATTAAATAAAGGCCTATTATTTAAAAGTTTTTGTATTATGTTAATTGTTTAACTATTGTTTCACTTTGCATGTTTTGACTTCCAAAATAATTGAGTTTATTACGAATAATCAAATTATTCAAACAGTCCACAATCGTTCATATGTTGGAAGTAGGTATGAATGAAGATTGTCATGAATTTGTGTGTAGATTTTCTAAATGGTATTAGACATAGAAAAGGTTTGTTACAACGTTCATGAGTGCTTAAGAACAAGTTTTGAGCATTGGAATAAACCCGCGCTTTCTGGAATCACTTTATGGAATGTACCGCAAGTGATCGCAAGACGATAATATCATATGGTCTTAAAACCAAGATATATGGTTTATTCTTTACTAATTGGTTGTGAATTGATAATGCAAAACCGCATTAGTAAATTGATGTCATAAAACACATTGTTGTGTATAGTTGATTAGTGAATAAGTAAATGCATATAAGTCAAATTTTATCTATTACTTTTATCCTAAGAGGGCAAAAGTGATATCACGGCCGCTCGATGATTTGATTTGACTTATGTGCCTGGCCCGGTCAGGACTGAAATTGATGTGTTCAATTAAGTTCAATCTCAAATAAATCTGAGATCGAGAAACAAATTGCTAGACAATAAGTATGACAATGTTTCATGAGATTGTTTGCACGATATCAATACAGAGGGCTATACGATCCCTTATCTAAAGGATAGGATACTGATAAGAATAGAGTTGACAGCGTCTTTCAGAGCTACGATTGCTAATCAGATTTTGTTTGCATTTATAGTTACTAGACTTATCCAAGTGGGAGACTGTTGGAATAGTGTCTAAGGCTGTAACTATATTTGGTAAGTAGTTGACCCGATTGTGCATGGTCCTTTTGGGTTGCCTTCACCATAGCAACTTGTCAGGATGATTTATATAGAGAAAAGAGATATTATTATTAACGTATTATGAGAGCAATATGTTAAAGGAATAATATTTTTATTTGATTGATATAAGTCATAAATTAATAAGGAATTAATTTGGTGACTTAAAGAGGTTAATTGAATAAAGGGGCTTAAACTGTCAAATGGGTAATAGTTGTGTTTTGGGCTATGAATCCTTATGTATAATAAGGGGGGATGATTTTTAGGATAAAGATATCTTAAAATCGTCCAAGGTTGAAGGATCTTTGGATTACTTAGAGGCTAAGTTATTCAATTAGGGTTTAGGGTGAAACCCTAGGAGCTCATAGTATAAATAGACCCCTTCAGGGGAGGAAATCGGCCACACTTGGCATAAAGAAACCCTAGGGACGACTTCTCTTCTTATTTTGTCTCTCAAATCATCTTCTTGCTAGTTGGTGTTTGTAAGCCATTAGAGAAGTGACAATTATGACTCTAAGCTCCAAGAACAAGAAGTTTCAAGCAAGCACCTCAAGGTATTCTTCTAGATGTGATTTCATATGTTATGAATTGTTTGTTTACACTAGATCTATGAATGAAAGTCTTGGATACATTGCATGTTCAATTAGAGAAACCTAGATCCAAGCATTAGGGTTTGCATGTGCACATAGGAAAGTTCTTATGGCTCAAACCCATCAGTATTCATAGGTTGTACCCTTACCATCAACAATCATTCTTTTCCCATCGACTTTATGTCAGTCTCCATAAAAAGCTTCGATGTTATCATTGGCATGGATTGGTTGAGCCCTAATCATGCTGATATCCTTTGTTACGAAAAAGCTATCCATCTCAATCTCCTCTCTGGTGAAACCCTCATGATCTCTGGTGATAAACTGAGTTCCAACCTTCGCATCATTTCATGCATAACAGCCCAGAAACTTCTGCGAAAAGAGTGCCATGTATTCCTAGCCCATGTGATAAATGAGAAACAGGAAGTTAAAGACCTCGATAGCATCCCCAAAGTCTGCAACTTTCCTGATGTCTTTCCCGAAGAGCTTCCAAGAATTCCTCCCGAACGCCAAGTCGAGTTTCTCATCGACTTAATTCGTAGAGCTAACCTTGTAGCCAAGTCTCCATATCGCTTAGCGCCAGCAGAAACGCAAGAGTTATCCAGCCAACTCAATGAGCTACTCAACAAAGGATTCATCAGACCAACTTCCTCACCCTGGGCAGCCCTGGTTTTATTTGTGAAGAAGAAGGATGGATCCTTTCGGATATGCATTGGCTACCGTGAATTGAACAAGCTGACCGTCAAAAACCGTTATCCTCTTCCTCGAATAGATGACCTTTTCGATCAACTTCAAGGGGCCAGCTACTTCTCAAAAATAAACCTTAGATTAGGGTACCATCAGTTACGAGTTCATGAGAGTGATGTTCCCAAGACAGCATTCAGGACTCGATATGGTCACTACGAGTTTGTAGTGATGCCCTTTGGTCTAACCAACGCACCGGCTATGTTCATGGACCTGATGAACCCGGGTGTGTCGTTCGTTTCTGGACAAGTTCGTTATTGTGTTCATTGATGATATACTTGTCTATTCCAGAAGTGAGGAAGATCACAAACAACATTTGAGATTAGTACCGGAAACACTTAGATCGCAGAAGCTGTACGCAAAATTCTCCACGTGCGAATTCTGGATTCGGAAAGTAACCTTCCTAGGTCACTTGGTAAGCGAGGAGGACATACACGTGGACCCATACAAAATGAAGGCGATAGAGAACTCGTCGGCACCGAAGACACCCACTAAAATTCGTCAATTCTTGGATCTTGCTGGCTATTATCATAGATTGATCCAGAATTTCCAAACCCCTAACTACTCTGACTCAGAAAGGCGTACCATTCTGCTGGAGTGGGAAACAAGATGCCGCGTTCCAAACCTTGAAGCAGGCCCTATGCAGCGCACCTATCATATCCCTACCCGAAGGGACGGAGGACTTCGTTTCCTACTGTGATGCATCCAATCAGGGCTTAGGCTGTATGCTCATGCAGCGAGGAAAAGTTATTGCTTATGCCTCAAGACAGCTGAAAGCGCACGAAGTCAATTATACAACTCACGACTTAGAGTTGGGAGCAATGGTCTTCGCATTGAAGATCTAGAGACATTATCTCTACGGGACCAAGTGCATGATATTCACTGACCATAAAAGCCTGCAACACATCTTTATATCAGAAAGACTTAAACATGAGGCAACAACAATGGGTAGAGCTGCTCAGCGACTATGAGTGCGAAATCTGCTACCATCCTGGCAAGGCCAATGTGGTGGCAGATGCCCTTAGCCAAAAATAAAGCTCAGGACGCAAGGCGAAGACACTGACAATGACCATCCATTCCCACTTATCCACACAAATTCGAGAGGCTCAGCACGAAGCCCTAAAACTATAGAACGTGTTGAATGAAGCCTTGAGGGGAATGGATAAGAATCTTGAGATCAAAGGAGACGAAGTCTATTATTTCATAGACCGGATCTGGACCCTAAAGTTCGGTGGTTACTGGGAGGTTGTCATGAACAAAGCTCACAAGACTAGATACTCCGTTCACCCAGGTTCGGATAAGATGTACCTTGATCTCAAGAAACTATACTGGTGGCCAAACATGAAAGCAGAGTTCGCTACCTTCGTGGGCAAGTGTCTGACTTACGCCAAGGTGAAGGTTGAATATCAGAAACCCTCAGGTCTGCTCTAGCAGCCCGAGATACATGAGTGGAAGTGGGAGATGATTTCTATGGATTTCATTACCAAATTACCCAAATCTCTGAGTGGGTATGATCCCATTTGGTTAATTGTCAATCGATTGACGAAATCTGCCCACTTCCTGCCGATTAAAAAAACGTTCAAAATGGAAATGCTCATGCGAATCTACATTCAAGAGATAGTCCGACTGCACGGTGTGCCTGTGTCCATTTTCTCCGATCGAGATAGTAGGTTTACCTCGAGATTTTGGCAGTCCCTGCAAAAGGCTCTCGGAACTAAGTTGGACATGAACACAGCTTATCATCCTTAAATAGATGGGCAGAGCGAGAGAACCATCCAGACCTTGGAAGACATGTTGAGAGCATGTGTCATCGATTTCGGCAAGTCGTGGCACACTCATTTACCCTTGGTTGAGTTCTCTTATAACAATAGTTACCACACCAGTATCAAGGCTGCCCCGTTCGAAGCCCTCTATGGTCGCTAGTACAGATCCCCTCTGTGCTGGGCTGAAGTGGGTGACACGCAACTAGCAAAGGGACAAGTCCCCGACAGTACTCTCACTGGACCTGAAATCATACGCGAAACCACCAAAAATATCGTTCAAATCCGAGAACGACTGAAAGCCTCTAGAGACAGACAAAAGAGCTACACCGATAAAAGACGAAAAACCATGGAATTCCAGGTTGGAGATTGTGTCCTGTTGGAGGTCTTGCCCTGGAAAGGCATGATACGCTTTGGAAAGCGCGGGAAACTAAATCCAAGGTACATAGGACCTTTTGAGATCCTCGCTAGGATCGATCCAGTAGCATACAAACTCCGATTACCTCAAGAGCTTAGCAACATCCATCCTGTATTCCACGTCTCTAATATTAAAAAGTGCATACCCAACGAAACCCTTATGATTCCTCTTAATGAGATCAAAATTAACGAGAACCTCAACTTCGTGGAAGAACCAATCGAAATCATGGATCGGGAGGTCAAACGTACGAAACAAAGCCGCATCCCAATAGTGAAGGTTCACTGGAATGCCAAGCGGGGACCTGAATTCACTTGGAAGTGTGAAGACTCAATGAAACAAAAATACCCCCATATTTTCTAAATCCATGATGTCTATTCATATTCTTGAATTTCTGGACGAAATTCCCTCTAACGGGGGGATGATGTGACAACCCGGAACTTTTATCTTGCACGATTAGTCATCAATATCAATATTTAAAATGATTATGTCATCTTGTAACGTCATTCAATGGTCCATTTAAGTGTTCTAAGCGAGAGTACAGCAAAGGATGAGTTTAGGAACGAGTCAACACGTCACATGTAAGAAAAGTCGGGCCATACACACTCAAATGAGGTGTGTACGGCCGCACAATCTTCCCCCAGCCGCACACTCTCCTCCATATATAGGGGAGGACTTCCTTCATTAATTCTTTTCCCCACTTGGCTGCACTCTACACCTCTCTCTACTTTCTCTCTCTAAAAAACTCATACAAGAACACTCTAAGGGCCTCAAAAACGTGAAGAACTCCATCATTTAGCTTTTATACTGGTAAAACACCTGAATCTAAGCTTAAAACTCATAATATTCTTTGTGTTCTTCATCCTTTGAAGGTGTACGGCCGCACACCTTCATATGGTGGCCGCACACACCCTACAACTCTCCAAAGTGAAGAGTTTGGCCTCCGTTTACTAGTTGGGCTTGGTTTTAGAACTTGAAAACACCTCAAAATGGACATTTCAGGCACAAATGAGGAGTGTACGGACACACACTCCTGTGTACGACCGCATACACCATCTGTACGGCCACACACTCCTGTGTGCAGCCGCACACACAGTCTGGCTGCATACCCTAGTCGTACACTTCCCATAGTTGATCATATAGGGTCCTGACTAGCAATTCCAAGTCTTTAGGGTTGTTTCCCATCATGTTTAGTAATGAAACACCCTAATTCTAACACACATATGTGTCATCACATGTTAATAGGATCCACTTGCGTACGAAACATCGATTGACACTCAGCATTCGTGACTAGTTATAAACCCAAATCCTACGTCAAATGGTGAGTTCATACCCCTACACTTTTCCGAGTTTTCCATGTTTTTAGGGGGGGGGGGAGGGGAATACAAGCTAAACATAAAGGTTTTCGTAACTTAAAAACTGATGCAATTACAACGATTTTCTATCAAGCATTTAGATACATTATCCCTTTTGTAATATGCGGAGCATAAGGGACATTTTCTAATCATAATTGCATAGTTTCCAAACAGTACACGAACATAACAAACCATTCAAACTATAATGGGTATAGTTTGGGATTTCATTACCTGTTTTACAGATTCGAATTTCATGCAAAGTCAAACATATAAACCATATCAGATTTGGTTTATCCACTACTACAAATACAAAGCTAGAGTATTTTGCTAAATAATTATTTATAATCTACCCGTTACAAACGATTTCGAACTCGAGAACAACCGAACAATATGTAAAGTAGTTAATATAGGATTGTGAGACTTATCTTCGTTATGCCCCTCGGGGTACCAACAAATCCTCCCCGGTAGTATAACCAGAGTCTCCTGGAGGGAGAGCGTGAAATTTGTGAATATATCTATTCGGGACTGACAATCCCACACCTGAACTGTTAGATACAGTTAGGCAGGCACACCTGGGGTGACAAATTTTGTAATCGTATGACGCCTGAAGAACGTCAAGGAGGTCACGGGTCAAATTAGTATGGTTATACGACTCACGATATGTATAAACTAACCTTTTTTTATGGAAATTCTTTCTTCTATGGTTTTATTTTAAGTAATAAAACTACCTATCTACTTACTGGAGGGTATTCTGGGGACACAACTCATGGTTTTATTTTAACTAATAAAACTACTATACTTACTGGTCGTAGCCAGGGTTTTCGAACAGATCTTACATGCTGGTGGTAACCAAGGTTTTCAAACGAAACATACTTTTCATACAGAAACCAACAAACATGTTAGAAAATATTGGATTTTCTTGGAAAACATGCATACATATTTTAGAACTCGGTTACAATGGTTTTCGATACTAACGACATTTACTATTAATGAAAATGAAGTATTCTTAGAAATTCAGTGACCAATTTTCATTACAAAATCATGCTTATGAACTCACCAGCTTTATGTTGATATTCTTTCAAACCGCTTGTATTCTCAGGTCAACGTTAGACAGGTACCTCGCGCACTTTTGGGGAAGACAGAGCATATTGAAGTCTTGTCTTTACTTTTGCTTATACTGATGTACATAAACTATGTTTTCAATGTTTTCAAACAAATGTAAACATTCTTATGGTAATGTAATGGTTGTGTTTACTATGCTTACTATGTACAATGGTTGTGATACTACGTATGATGTCAATCGCCCCCAGATGTTTCCGCCGTTGTTTTTCTGACGGTTCGGGGGTGTGACACTTCATAATTATTTATGAAACCAATCCGAAATTGACACTTTTAACCCTCGGAAATCCAAAGTATATCATTTGGCACCCCAAAGCCAACACTCAAATAATTATTATATGATTTTGGACTATAATATCATATAATAATAATAAAAAACGTTTCTTTGGGTTTCGGGTTTATTATTCAAATGTTATATTTTAGATGGGATGTTAGAACTCTCCCCCAATTAAATTTGATTTCATCCTCGAAATTGTTTCTTCTAATTCCTTGCATGCCAAACAACTTGAACTACAATCTCGAGCATAACCCTAGCCTTTCCAAGGCAACCGTAACCAACGCTCGCAGGGTTCTAAAACCTAAAAATAAACGAATCCCTTGCAATATGATCACATTTACTCAATCCAAAACCTAAAGTCTTGAGATGGTCTGCCTCCCTGACAAACATCTCATACCAAATCATTCTTGTTGAGCCCAGTCCACTTGTCTCTCATCTAACTATTCAACTCATTATATATAGGGGTTCCAACATGTGGATACTTCTCATACACCTGAAGACCCAATTTATCAATACTGCCCTAAACACAGAAACTGTCTGAATATTGATCTGCCTAAAGCAGTATGCTGCCACATGGTTACCTTCCAAAATCTATCAAGACTTCCCTGGTCTCGATTCATTCACCAATCATCTGACATACCGGGTTCCGGACCGGTCGCAGAGCTAAAGAACTCCCACATAGTTGCCTCACACGACTTCCGAACGAAATCTTCCCTGGAACTAGTTGCCACTAGTTATCATGTCACTGGGACTCTAACAACCTCTTGACCCAAACGATTGGATCTATGCGTCGAATCCCGTCGTTACCAAATCCATGGCTAAAAGCGATTGCTACATGACCAATGGTGGCCTTATATCACAAGCAACCTTAAGTAATCCATTGATTCCTTGGTCTCATAGCTGTAGTGACGTTCCTATAGTCTTATCACTAGCTTAAACAGGTCTAATCCCTCTGGGGAAACCCATAAACCCATATGTGGATTTCCATATCCTTACTGTTACACCCGGAATGGTGGTTACTATTGTCCCATTTGTGTCCTAACAACGTGCTCATAGTATCTACCAACCTAGTAAATGTTGCGGCTACACCCACATACTTACATCACTTTCCATACTACGCGATCGCTAGTGAATGCTACGGCTACCCCCGCAGTCTTACAACACTTTCCATATTATCTGATCACTAGTGAATGCTACAGCTACCCCCGTAATCTTACAACACTTCCCATACTAATTGATCGCTAGTAAATGCTACGGCTACCCCCGCAGTCTTACACAACTTCCCATCCTAACTGATCGCTAGTGAATGCTAAGGCTACCCCCGTAGTCTTACAACACTTTCCATACTAACGGATCACTAGTGAATGCTATGGCTACCCCCGCAGTCTTACAACACTTTCCATACAGTTGAACACACACTCAACCTAACACACAACTGAACTTAATTCATGGCTAGAATCCCAACCTGTTTTCCCCAAGTACTGCTATCAAGGACCGAAAAGACGAAATTCACGTGCTGGGGAGTTTTACCGAACTCCCAACTCACATGACACCTAATTCAAGCAACCACTAGGGTTGTCTTCCTTCTTGAAAATGATGCGAAACTTATCCCAGTTACGAAACCGATCCTGCTTCTCCGTTCCACGACGATTCTCCCCCACTTAGATTCAACTAAGTCTTCATAATACATGAAAATTTGAGAATTCTGAATCCTTCTCACTTTCCAACCATCGATCTGATGACAAACAGACCTTTCCAATTACTACTCCTTTACTAGCCAACCCCAAATCATCACACACTTCTAATAACTAGATGAACACTTCTTGAATCCCCGGGAAACCAACAGTCCCTAAAGCTCGAGTGATCCCACACCCAAATCTTGAAGTCCAAAATAGATGCTCCAAGTAATGTCACCATAACGAGCTATTTCCCTTGGTGCTTTCCCCCGCCAGTCAATAACGGTTACTAAACCACTGAATCTTGACAATACTTAATAACCATCCTATGGGACCCTATCCGCAGACCTCCCATATAATACCCTTCTTCCCAAATTGCTCCAACAAATCCCCCTCTCTCGGCTCTAGAAATCATAGCATTCAGGGTCTCGCACCCCTGACTCACTTACCAGCTCGATCATCCATAGCTGAACTGCAGCAGTTGAAACAACCTCTACCCTAAACCGGACTATAACTACTCCCAAGACATAGTCTACAATCCCAAAAGTGCAATAAATTGTACAATCAATCCTTACCGCCCGATATAAAAGATCCAAGTCGAACTAGACCTCCAAAATACTTATTCCACATTGACCCACCCGTGCTTACCAGCGCTAAACTATTGTCGCCAATCCCGATGACCAACTGACCCCGAGCAAGAATACAACCTAATCCTGGGGTCACAAGCCTACTCAATCCTTCAAGCTCGTAAACTGAAAGGGCGCATTCCTTGCCCTAGAAAACAACATTTCAATCCTATCAATTAACCATTCTAATTCTAGCTGTATAAATCCAGTTGAACATAATCATTACTCCTTCCCGGAGTCCCCACGACTCACATTCCAGCCTCAAGCAAAACCCCTGAAGCCTCAAATCTAGAAACGCATGCGCTAGACTCTCCCGCTTAACCCTCATAATGTAACAAGTCAAGAATAGCTCCCTGATCCCAAGTGACTGCAACCCTCTGCTCATCAGAATATGTCCTAGTAAAAACTCCCGGTACTCGAAAGCTTGAACAACTCCTCCCTTTGCTGTCGTTACAACTGATATAGCTACCGCGACAACCGTCTCGACAATGGTTGCATAGCGCTTGTCAAAATACTCAACCATGGCGGTCTAAATAGACCCAAACATCTCTAGCAACTGTCACTAGACAATCCCGATCACCACCTCCCGGATGATCTTACTAACACGGTCCTCTTACAATGCTGGCCTTTCCTGGCTGCCAGCTCCCGATCCTAACCTGGATCTGGTCTCAAGACGTCTCGTAACCACCATTCTGGTAAGACACTAGAAAGATCTCTGATAATCCATAATATGATAGGGGACCAACTCCCTACCCAACCCTAGGGGTTGTGACTTCCTTGCTATGCGTATGGGTCCTGTGCTTTCAGTAGTACGGGCCTATACTACCTTCCACACCTACACATATTTGTCTCAAGTATCATCACAATGCCCTAACAATATACACGATCATAACGAGCACTTAATCCTCACTCCTAGAGGAATGCTAAATATCACATAACTGGCCACCCGGCCTCGCACAACCCACCCATCCATGAAACTTCCACCAACCCTGCAGCACTAGTGTATGCTAGCCATACATAATGTTGGACCCTATAGACTTTCGAATATCCAATCCTACCCTAAGATCCCACTCAAAAAGGACAGAACATAAGGCCAAATCAAACATTCTCAGGCTATAAGATCTTAATTATGTATAACTGTGATACATACACTAAGCAACTATAGTAATGATGTCAATCTCATGTAAAGGAAATCCTAGGCTTGCAGGGATCATGTAATCAGACAATTCTATCATACAATTCTTGAAGATCCCTAGCCTAGTACTAGAATGATATTCTAACATATCACATAATCAGATAGCTGTATGGTATTCTGGGGTCTACTTATTGGCTCCGGCTTATCGTACACCCTACACCCTCCTTTACTTATTTTGAAACCATTTTAAAATTATTTTGAAAATCCTTTCTTGATTTAAGACTGGATTCACACAAATGTTCCTCCAATTCACTCAGACCAAGGCTCATATACTAACTTGTAACACCCATAAAATTCAAGCCAATTTAAATCTTTTTAAAACATTTAAAACCATTAAGTTATTACAATTTGGTGAGTATCTTAGTATCGAGTTCCTGGACTATCTTAAGGAATGTGGAATTGTTTCACAATTGACACCTCCTAGGACACCACAACTTAATGGTGTGGCTAATAGGTGCAAGTGAACCTTTTTGGACATGGTTCATTCCATGATGCTTTGAGCTTCGTTACCTATCTCATTTTGGGGGTATGTCTTAGAGACTGTCGCCCATATCCTTAATCTAGTCCCTACCAAGAAGGCTATCAATACCCCTCACAAGATGTGGACAGGGAAGGTTCCCTTGTTAGCACACATCAAGGTTTGGGGTTGCGAGGCTTTTGTGATGTTGTTAGACTCATGACAAGCTCGAACCTCAGAGTGAGCGGTGTATTTTCATCAGATACCCACATAAATCCTTTGGTTATCTCTTCTACAGACCGAGTGAGAATGTTGTCTTCGTTACGAGGAGAGGAGTCTTTCGTGAGAGAGAATTCATAAGACAAGGAAACAGTGGGAGGCAAATTGACCTTGAAGAGCTTTAAGAGTCAAGTGGTGAGGGAACCTCAAACATTAGCGATCAACCTAAGGAGGGAACTCCTGTTGAGCCAATTGACGAGTCTGTACCTATGAGGCGTTCCACAAGAGTTAGGAATACAACTAAGTTTTATGGTTTCCATATTACTACAGAAGGTGATACATTTATCAGTGATAGCATACTGGTAAATTTGGATGAACCTAATAGTTACAAGGAAGCTATGGCTGGCCCCGAGTCTACAAAGTGGAAAGAGGCAATGGACAGCGAGAGTAAGTCCATGTAAGCCATTCAAGTTTTGAACTTGGTTGAAAATGTACCGGGACGTAACACAATCGGGTGCAAATGGATCTTCAATAAGAAGACCGACATGGATGGGACAGTACACACTTATAAGGTGTGACTAGTTACGAAGGGCTTTACTCAAACTCCAGGGGTTGACTATGAAGAGACCTTCTCACCAGTAGCTAAGATTAAGTATATTAGGGTTATGCTAGCCATAGCTGCATTTCATGATTATGAAATATGGCAAATGGATGTCAAGACCACTTTCCTTAATGGAAATTTGGTTGTGGATGTTTACATGAGTCAGCCAGAGGGTTTTGTCAATGCAGAGTACCCTGATAGAGTGTGTAAGCTTGAGAAATCTGGTTATGGATTGAAACAAGTATCTCGTAGATGGAATCTTTGTTTCTATGAGAAAGTGAAAGAGTTTGGCATTTCGAGAAGTGAGGATGAGTCTTGTGTATATGTTAGAGCTAGTGGGCATATAGTTAGCTTTTAGGTACTGTATGTGGATGACATACTGCTCATAGGAAATGACATCCTAACCTTGCAAGAGGTAAAATCCTGGCTTGGGAAGTGTTTCGCAATGAAGGACCTTGGAGAAGCTACCTATATCCTAGGGATAAGGATATTAAGAGACAAGAGTAAAAGACTAATTGGACTTAGTCAAAGTATCTATTGGGACAAGGTGTTGAAGAGGTTCAACATGCAGAATTCCAAGATAGGTTACTTACCGATCAACAACAATGCCAAACATAGTAAGACCCAGAGTCCGAGTACAGAGGCTGAGATAGATGAGATGAGTCGATTACCATATGCTTCCACAGTTGGCTCGATCATCTCTGTAATGACTTGTACTCGCCCTGATGTGGCCTTTGCTTTGAGCATGGTCAGCAGATATCAGGGGAACCCTGTTAAGGCTCACTGGAGTGCGGTAAAGAATATTCTCAAGTAACTGCAAAGGACTAAGGACTGGGTTCTTATCCTCGGTGAGAGTGATGACTTGAGAGTGACAGGGTATAGTGACGCCAGTTTTCATACCGACAGAGATAGTTTCCGCTCTCATTCGGGCAAGGTATTTACCCTGAATGGAGGAGAAGTTACTTGGAAAAGTTCCAAGCAGGAGACTGTAGCTGATTCAACGTGCGAATCGGAGTACATAGTAGCAAGTGAAGCGGCGAAGGAGGCGATATGGCTAAAGAACTTCATTGGAGACCTTGGAGTTGTACTAGCCATAAAAGAGCCTATGGAGATTTTCTATGACAGTGACAGTGTGGTTGCCTTAACCAAGGAACCAAGGGATCACGGCATATCCATGCACATTGACAGAAAATATCACTTTAGAAGACACAAGATAGAAGAAGGACTCCTCATAACAAAGAGGGTATCGTCAGAAGAGAAACCAGCAGATCCCTCCACGAAGGGACTGTATAGGGTTATGCATTTATAGCATGTAAGGCGCATCATTCGGAAAGACGATATCAGTTTTAATGATTAGATATTTATTTCTGAAACTTGTAATAAATAAAATGTAATTGACATTTGATGATTAAATAAAAGTTGTATATTTATGAGTAAAGTTATTATCTTGTGTCAATTATTTACTATTGTTTTAATTTTTCATGTTTTGACTTCCAGAATAATAAGATTATTCAAACTGTCCATAGTCGATCATAATTTGGAAGTAGGTATTGAATCAAGATTGTCATGAACTTGGATTGTAGATTGTCTGAAATGGTTAGACATTGCTATGACATTCATGAGTGCTCATAAGTTCTGAGTGTTGGATTAAACCCACACTCACTTGTATCACTTCATGAATTTATCTCGAGTTATTGTGAGATGATAATATCATATAAATCTTCAAACCAAGAGATATGAGTTGTTGACTGTGAGTTTTTTGTGCATTGATAGTATGAAAATGCATCAGTAACTTGATGTCATAAAACGTACTGTTGTGTATGAATTGGCGAATAGTTAGTACTAGCATATGAGTCAAAGTTTATTTTTTCCTTTTAGTTCTTATAGGATTAGAAGTGATATCTTGGTCCTTGCGATGATTTTGTTTTGACTTATGTGTTGGGCCCTGTTAGAACTCAATTTATGTCTTCAATTAAGTTCTATGTCAAACAAATCAGAAATCGGGAAACAAACTGTTGGACAATAAGTATGACATTGTTCCATGTACTTTTCTGCCTGATATCTTGAGAACAGAGGATTATATGATCACTTGTCTAAAATGGCGCGTTCTAGTTCAACAAAATTTAAGAGCTATGATTGTTGGTCAGTTCCTGAAGTCGTACTTGCAACTATAGTTATTAGACTTATCCAAGTGGAAGAGTGTTGGATAAGGTGTCTATGTTCATAACTATATTTGGTGTGTACTTGACCCGATTTAGCTTGGTCCATTTGGGTTGCACTTCACCCGAAAAATTTGGACTTTTGAGAAGAGGATATGTATGATTTATTAATATATTATAAGTTATAATATATTAATATGAAATCATATTATTTAATTAGTATTGATCAAGAGTTAATTTGGAATTAATTTTATGGTCAAAAGAGACTAATTAAATATATAGGGATTGATTGTGTAAATCATTCATTCTTATAATGTGAACTAATGATCCAAGATTTCTTATGTTGGGCTTAATCCATGTGTTGACCCATGGGTACACCATGGAGGTTAAAACCCATGGATCATGAGGAATGTGGAACGTCATGCACATTACGTGTAACATCCCGAAATTCAGGTAAAGCTATTTAACCCTTTTCTTTTGTAAAGATATCAAGATTAGCCCTTGAGTGAATACTGTAGCAAATGAGTACGTTGCGCGTACTCATGCTCTTAATTTGGACGCGGACTCACCTAGGTATGCTGGGTGTACCCAGGGTTACGCTGGGCATAGAGGGCCTAGATGCAAACCCTAATATTTGGCTTATGCGTTATATAAGGAATGCTAAGGCCTTATCCTCAGCCACCATACCAGAGAGTGAAACCCTAAGAGAGCATTCCTGCGTCCTTGAGCTTGTGTGTGAGTGTTTTCAGCTAATAGTGCCTTTTTATGTGTGTGAAGAAGAAGGAAAGGAGCTTGTGGAGGCTAGATCTTGAAGTGCAAGTTTGGATCTGAGTTCTTCATAGGGAGAAACTTCATCTAGAGGTATAAAGCTCGAAACTTTCCTCTTTATTTAGGTTTGGTGTTGCATGGACCATTTCTACGGTTAAAAGTCCCAAAGGTGGAGACTTTATGAGTATAAGGGACTCCATGGACCTAGATCTTTCCCATTTCAGTGATATATGTGTTGTAGATCCTTAAAAATCCCAACTTGGTCGTTGTTATGGGGTCATGCTTGAATTATGAGCTTTTCTAGGGTTGGAAGTGGAATGTTATGGGTGTTGGTGACTATTTCAGCCATGCAAAGGCGTAAAGTCACCAACTTTATGGATTAAGAGGTTTAAGGACGGCCAGATCTGGAATTTGGACGTTTGTCTTAACTGTTTAAGACCCCAAAAGCTTAGGAGTTTGAAACTAGGAGTTTCGCGGGGCGTAATCCCAGTACGCGCGGCGTAAAGGGTCGCGTTCCCCATTTATGTGAGGTCACAATGTACACCCAGCGTACAAGTTTGGTACGCGTAGTGTAACCCGGAGGGTTGACTTTTGTTGACTTTTATGGTTTGGTCAACTTTAGGGTCTTTGAGCCGTGAGAGGGGTAAAATGGTCTTTTACCCTTCTTGAGAGTTGTATTGATTAGAGTGCTTATTCCATGTGATTCGGCGGAGGCTAGACCAGATTTTTACCAAGTTCGAGATTACCGAGTTACCCGAGGTGAGTCTTCTCACTATACTTTACCTTGAGTGGAAACCAGAGTTATGTGACTGTATATCTTGTATGCTATGTATATGATATTTTGCACTGCATTACTACTATGTGATTATGCTGTGTGTATGCCTGAGTTCACAGAGTTAGGACCGGAATGTCCACAAAGTTAGGACCAGAGGGTCCACAGAGTTTGGGCCAGAGGGCCCACAGAGTTATAGCCTCGAGTGGCTAAGATGTGTTGTATGTGGTATTTTGGGGAACTCACTAAGTATTTATGCTTACAGTGTTATGTGTTATGTGTTTTAGCTACCAGTGAGGATCGCGGGAAGACGCCGGCATGATCAGTACACACACATGGAGGAGATTTTCTACTTTACGATCTTGGGTTGTACTTATGAATTAATATGTGAACAACGAGATTTTATAATACTATTATATGAAATATGTTTTTAAAAATGTGAAAATTGTTTTGAAATTTACTGTGTTAGAAGTTGGTATCAGAGCCTTGTTTTGAGGGGTTCGGATGCACCTTCGAGTGCATTTGGACTTAAAATGAGGATTTGAGGAAAATTTTGAAACAAAACAGAATTTTTCTAAAAGAGTAAAAAG
Source organism: Lactuca serriola (assembly GCF_051521515.1). Lineage (NCBI taxonomy): Eukaryota > Viridiplantae > Streptophyta > Magnoliopsida > Asterales > Asteraceae > Lactuca > Lactuca serriola. The sequence continues at coordinate 174,356,320 of NC_136411.1, read as the reverse complement.
GATTTGAAAAGAACAGAGCAGAGTCATGTGTACGATCAGCCAGCGCTCGAACGGTGATTTCCCAAAATACCCTTATATTATGTGATATGAGATATGTGATGATATGTTATGCATGCCAGAGTAGGCTAAGTATTCTTATTAGGACTAGAGTGGCCTAATGTGTGATACCTTAGCCTAGGCGTGTTGCTGCTAGGAGATGCTTGAGAGTGATTAGATAGCAGCGAGGAGCTTATGAGGGATCTGCTAGAGGGTAGATCATGCATAGTAAGAGTAGAGTGCTTGGGATTTGGAGTCCTAGGAGGAGGACTTGGGGTGAATACTGATGCGGTGTGGACGATAGTATTGGGCCCGTACTACTGAAGACATCGGAACAGTGCACATCCCAAGTAAGAACCCTTGGGTTACGAAGGAACGGGTAGGGTTGAGTTATCGAGTGTGAGTATGCTCGAGCGAATCTCTGATATTTCATATGTTTTATTTCAGAGACAGCATGGTTATGACACGTCACAGACCAGAGACCAACGAGGTGGGTGATGGGGAACTCCGCCAGATGATTCATGAGGAGGTGCCTGCGGCTATCCACGCAGAGATTCCGGAGATATTTGGGTCTATTAAGACCATGTTGATTGATACTTTTGATCAGAGATACGCAGCGGTTACTGAGGCTGCAGCCGCTGCAGCTACCGTGGCTATTACTGCTGCCAGACCTCAGGGTGGTGATTCATTGCTGTTCCGGGAGTTCAGCAACACGAAGCCACCAGATTTTGATGGGACACAGGATCTGACAGCTGTGATGAGATGGGTTTCTGACATTGAGGGATGCTTCTATACGTGTTCATGTCTGGAGCATCTGAGAGTCTAGTTAACACTGAACCAGCTTCGCTTGGGAGCGAAGGACTGGTGGAAGTTTGTTATAGTACACTATTCGTCTGTTGATCTTGCGGCAGTGACCTGGGAGAGGTTTACTGCCATGTACCGTGATGAGTATGTTCCCCCGATGGAGAGAGAGCATTTGGCCCAGGAGTTTCTGACCCTCAAGCAGGTTACTGAGTCTGTTACTGCGATCACTAGGATGTTCCATGAGAGGGAAATGTTCTGCCCTGAACACATGTCTACCGATCAGGCACGCATGAGTCGGTATTTGAGTATTTTTAGGAGGGACATACGAGAGTTCGTGGTGAACTCGTCGTACAGGACATTTGCCGAGCTTCAGGTAAATGCTCGGAAGAGGGAGATAGAGCTGGAGACTCAGGCTAGAGAGGAGGCGAAGTCTCAGGGGAGGGATCGACGACTGACTCAGTCCCAGCCGACAGCCAAGTGGGCCAAGCCCTCCGATTCGAGATCAGGGAACCAGAATTGTCGCACTTGTGGCAAGTACGGCAAGGGTCATGAGGGGGTTTGCAGAGCAGGGTCTTGCTACAAGTGTGGAAAGGAGGGGCATATGGCCAAGGATTTCCCCAAGGGGTTCTCAGTCTGTTTCTACTGCAACCAGACCAGACACCGGAAGGCTAGTGTCCGCAACTACGAGGGTCCGCACAGGGAGCATCTCAGGGATCTGCCCCTGCTACCATACGTGATACTGAGAGTTGGCCGGTGAAGGCTGAAGCACCGAAGGCACGAGGGAGATCCTTCCAGTTGACCGCGGAGGAGGTCCGAGCGGCGCCCAACGTCATGGCCGGTATGTATTCTTTCATGTATTTATTTACGATGTTGAGATATTGTGCTTATTTTATGATCTGCATAGGTACTTTTATTGTGAATTCCGTACCTGCCCATGTGCTATTTGAATCGGGTGCGGGCCGATCTTTTGTGGCATTAGCCTTTAGTCAGCACATCAGTATCCGTCGAGAGGCGTTGAGTCGACCTCTGAGAGATTCCATAGCTGACGAGCAAGCGGTGTATACCACCGATGTGATTCAAGGATGTGTACTCGAAATCTTCGACGTTGAGTTTCCGATTGACTTGGTCCCGATTGCGATGGGTGATGTCTGTGTCATCATGGGCATGGACTGCTTGAGCAGATTTGGAGCGGTTATTGACTGCGAGTGACAGCTGGTGACCATACGAGACCCTAGTGGGGGAGTTCTTACAGTGTACGACGAGGGTACCCGTTCTGGATCAGCGTTCTGCTCAGCAGCCAGAGCGAGGCAGAGTCTACAGCAGGTCTGTAGTGGGTTTGTGGCTTATGTGATGGATGTGAGGGTTGGTGTGGAGAGATCGAGATCGATTGATGAGGTTGCGATAGTGCGCAAGTTCCCGGATGTTTTCCCCGAGGAGTTGCCGGGTGTGCCCCCTGAGAGACGGATAGAGTTCTGTATCGATTTGGTTCCGCGAGCAGCGCCTATCGCCAAGGCGCCCTATCGCCTTGTGCCTCCAGAGATGCAGAAGTTATCCTTGCAGTTTCAGGAGCTACTGGGAAAGGGATTTATTTGGCCGAGTACCCCTTGCCGGGGATTGATGAGTTGTTCGATCAGTTACAGGGAGTGTCTTGGTTTTCCAAAATTGATCTTAGATCCGGATATCATCAGATGAGAGTGCGTGATGAGGATATCTAGAAGACAGCATTCAGGACTAGATATGGGCATTACGAGTTCGTGGTGATGCCTTTTGGGATCCCCAATGCACCGGCGGCGTTCATGGATCTCATGAACAGAGTGTGTAGGTCAATGCTGGGCCGTTCAGTGATCGTGTTCATTGATGATATATTGGTGTATTCGAGGTCCATAGATCAGCATGAGGAGAATTTAAGGGAGATCCTCGGAGTTCTGATATCGGAGAGGCTTTACGCCAAATTCTCTAAGTGCGATTTCTGGTTACGAGGGGTCCAGTTTTTAGGGCATTTCGTTAACCAGAATAGGATTCTGGTCGATCCGGCCAAGATTGAGGCAGTGATGAGTTGGGAAGTGCCGAGGTCCCCCACCGAGATTAGGAGTTTTCTAGGGTTGGCCGGCTATTATCGGAGATTCATTAAGGACTTCTCCAAGGTCGTTGTTCCTCTCACCAGGTTGACCCAGAAGGGTGTGGTTTTTAGTTGGGGCCCAGAGTAGCAGAATTCCTTCGAGACACTTTGCCAGAGATTATGCGAGGTCCCGGTGTAAGCCCTTCCAGAGGGGATGGAGGAATTCGTGGTGTATTGTGATACGTCAATATCGGGACTAGGGGCGGTGCTAATGCAGAGGGGGCATGTGATAACATACGCATCGAGGCAGCTGAAGCCTCATGAGACTAGATACCCCACTCATGATCTAGAGTTGGGGGCGGTGGTGTTCGCCCTCAGGATTTTGGCGCCACTATTTGTATGGGGTCCAGTGTACCATATACACGAACCACAAGAGCTTGAAGTATTTAATGGATCAGCCCAACCTGAACATGCGCCAGAAAAGATGGTTGGATGTGGTAAAGTATTATGAGTGCGAGATCTTGTACCACCCGGGCAAGGCTAACGTTGTTACTGATGCCTTGAGTCGTAAAGCAGAGAATTCCCCGATTCATGATATTTGTTTGAGATTGACGGTGATGACTCCGGTATTGGACACCTTTTGGGAGGTCTAGGTAGAGGCCATGAGACCAGAGAACCGCAAGAGAGAGTGGGTAGTCGGACAGGTGTCTGAGTTCATTGCGGATAGCCGAGGACTCATGACTTTCCAGGGTCGGGTACGGGTGCTGTTTGAGGGCGGGGCACATTCCATTCTGATGGAGGAGGCGAATAGGTCGAGGTTCTCAATCCATCCCGGGGCCACTAAGATGTACTTAGAATTGAAAAGAGACTACTGGTGGCCCTGTATGAAGAGGGATGTTGCATGGTTTGTTGAGAGGTGCTTGACATATCGCAAGGTTAAGGCCGAGCACCAGTGTTCGTATGGCAAGTTACAGCCACTCGAGGTTCCCGATTGGAAATGGGAGCAGATTTCCATGGATTTTATCAGCAAATTGCCAAGGACTACGAGGGGTGTCGACGGAATTTGTGTAATAGTGGACCGGTTGACGAAGAGCGCTCATTTCCTAGCTATCAGTGAAAGCTCTTCTGCTGAGAGGCTGGCGGAGTTGTATGTGAGAGAGGTGGTATCACGGAAAGCAGTGCTGATCTTGATTGTATCAGATTGAGGTATGCGTTTCACTTCCAGATTCTGGAAGAAATTCCATGATGAGTTGGGCACGAGGCTGCATTTTAGTACCGCATACCTACCTCAGACGGACGGTCAGAGTGAGCGGACTATTCAGATGCTCGAGGATATGCTTCGAGCTTATGTGTTGGACTTCAGAGGAAGTTGGGACAAGTATTTTCCACTAGCTGAGTTTTCCTATAACAACAGCCACCATTCCAGTATCGGTATGCCTCCTTTTGAGTTGTTGTATGGGAGGAGATTTCGGACTCCTATATGTTGGGGAGAAGTAGGACAACGAGTGATGGGCAGCACTGGGATAGTGCTTCACATGACAGAACAGACACAACAGGTCAGACAGAGATTGTTGATAGCTCAGAGCTGCCAGAAGAGTTACGTGGATAGGCGACGGTCCGAACTTGAGTTTCAGGTATGGGATTTCGTACTCCTGAAGATATCTCCTTGGAAGGGAGTGATCTGATTTTGGAAGAGGGGCAAGCTAGGGCCCCGATACATCGATCCATTCAGGGTGACCGCTAGGGTGGGCAGGGTAGCATATCGTTTGGAGTTACCCGCGGAGCTAAGCCAGATTCATGACACTTTCCATGTGTCTCAGCTGAGGAAGTGCATAGCCGACGAGTCGGTGGTGGTTCAATTGGAGGATATTCAGGTGGATGCGAGCCTGAATTATGTTGAGAGGCCAATTGCGATTGTGGATTGGAGGATCAAGGTTCTGAGGAACAAGGATGAGCCCCTGGTGCAGGTCCAGTGGCAACATCAGAGGGGGTCCGAGCTGACTTGGGAGCCGGAGTCAGAAATGCGGGAGCAACATCCGGATTTGTTTTCAGCATGAGACTTTGAGGGAGAAATCTGGTTCTAGTGGGGGAGAATTGTAACATCCCGAAATTCAAGTAAAGCTATTTAACCCTTTTCTTTTGTCAAGATGTCAAGATTAGCCCTTGAGTGAATATTATAGCAAATGAGTACGCTGGGCGTACTTGGGAGTACGCTGCGCGTACTCATGCGCTTAATTTGGACATGGACTCACCTAGGTACGCTGGGCGTACTCAAGGTTACGCTGGGCGTAGAGGGCCCAGATGCAAACCAAAATATTTGGCTTGTGCGCTATATACGGAATGCTAAGGCCTTATCCTCAGCCACCATATCAGAGAGTGAAACCCTAAGAGAGCATTCCTGCGTCCTTGAGGTGTGTGAGTGTTTTGAGCTAATATTACCTTTTTGTGTGTGTGTAGAAGAAGGAAAGGAGCTTATGGAGGCTAGACCTTGAATTGCATGTTTGGATCTGAGTTCTTCAGATGGAGAAAATTCAGCTAGAGGTATAAAGCTTGAAACTTTTCTCTTTATTTTGGTTTGGTGTTGCATGGACCATTTCTAGGGTTAAAAGTCCAAAAGGTGGAGACTTTATGAGTATAAGGGACTCCATGCACCTAGATCTTTCCCATTTCAGTGATATATGTGTTGTAGATCCATAAAAATCCCAACTTGGTCGTTGTTATGGGGTCAAGCTTGAATTATGAGCTTTTATAGGGTTGGAAGTGGAATGTTATGGGTGTTGATGACTATTTCAGCCATGCAAAGGCGTAAAGTCACCAACTTTATGGATTAAGAGGTTTAGGGACGGCCAAATCTGGAAGTTGGACGTTTGTCTTAACTGTTTAAGACCCCAAAAGCTTAGGAGTCTGAAACTGGGAGTTTCACGGGGCGTAATCCCAGTACGCGCGGCGTAAAGGGTCGCGTTCCCCGTTTCTGTGAGGTCACAGTGTACGCCCAGCGTACAAGTTTGGTACGCGCAACGTAACCTGGAGGGTTGACTTTTGTTGACTTTTAGGGTTTGGTCAACTTTAGGGTCTTTGAGCCGTGAGAGGGGTAAAATGGTCTTTTACCTTTCTTAGAATGCTAAGAGAGAGATTAGTCTAGTCTTGAGAGTTGTATTGATTAGAGTGCTTATTCCATGTGATTAGGCGAAGGATAGACCAGATTTTTACCGAGTTCGAGATTACAAAGTTACCCGAGATGAGTCTTCTCACTATACTTTACCTTGAGTGGAAACCAGAGTTATGTGACTGTATATCTTTTATGCTATGTATATGATATGTTGTACTGCATTACTACTATGTGATTATGCTGTGTGTACGCCTGAGTTCACAGAGTTAGGACCGAAAGGTCAACAGAGTTATGACTAGAGGGTCCACAGAGTTAGGGCCAGAGGGCCCACAGAGTTATAGCCTCGAGTGGTTAATATGTGTTGTATGTTGTATTTTAGGGAACTCACTAAGCATTTATGCTTATAGTGTTTTGTGTTATGTGTTTCAGGTACTAGTGAGGATCGCGGGAAGGTGCCGGCATGATCAGTACACACACACAGAGGAGATTTTATACCTTATGATCTTGGGTTGTACTTATGAATTGATATGTGAACAACGAGTTTTTATAATAATAATGAATGAAATATGTTTTTAAAAATGTGAAAATTATTTTGAAATTTACGGTGTTGCATTACGGTTTACATGGTGTAACCCTAATGTAACCATACTATATAAGAAGCCCTTTGGTTCAAGAAATTTGCACCTAGAGTCTTTGCAAGAGTGTGGCCGATTTTTATGAGAAAAGAGTTCTCTTCCATGTGTTAGTGGTCATTTATGATTCCACTTGAGGCATTCACATTATTGGTGCTAGGCTCTTAGAGCTCCAAGCAATAAGCTACAAGAAAATGTATGTTATCTAACTTGTTTTAACACCTAAGTATCAAAGTTTTGTATGCTAGTTAGGGTAATACCTTGGAAAGTTCAATTTTGCATGTATAATATAGAAAACATAGATCCAAGGTATTTAGGGTTGCATATACACCTTAGGAGTGTTAGAATGCTCAAAATCCTTTAATTGCCTCTTTCGATTTACTAGACTTGGGGACTGCCATGGCTTCCATGTAGTTGTTAGGTTCATCCAGATTTATGAATGTGCTATCACTGATAAATTTATCACCCTCAGATGTTATATGAAAACCATATAACACAGGTGCAACACTAACTCTACTGGAACGTCTCAGAGGTACGGACTGGAACACTAACTCTACTAGAACCCACCATTGCATGCTTAGGACACCAAAAGCTATTAGAGTCAATGATGAAAGTGAGTTCACGGCCAAGGAGCTTCTTAGGCCGTGAACTCCATGTTTAAGTGCCAAAATGCCCTTAAAACCTTCCTTAAGCCAAGAGACTAATTTGGGCATGTACCTAAATGAATTTTGGACTAGCTAACACACTTAGAACACCAAGAGTAAGGGAGTTTACGGCCCAAAAGGTTCTAGGTCCGTGAACTCCATAAAATGGTGCCATAAACTCTTCTAAAGCCAAGTACAAAAGCCTAGTTTAGTTCCTAGTTAATTTAGAGACTTGAAAACACCATAAACACCCTCCCAAGGGAGTTTACGGCCGTAAAATCCATGGGATATGGTCCCAGGGCCATAAACTCCTCAAAGGAGTTAATAGGAAGCCCAAACACTTGTTTAAGCCTTGAAACAATTCACCACATGAGTTGTATAATTGTTAGACTTCATTTAGGGACTTTGTTGAGAGTTTACGGCCACGAGTTTACGGCCACGAGTTTACGGCCACGAGTTTACTCCCCTGGGCCGTAAACTCCAAAACATATGGCCATTAGACCATAAACTCCCATTAGGGGCATTGCACTCCTTTGTTGCAACCCATTAGCCTCCTAGCACTTGACCAAAAGTGTTTTCCTCGCGTTTAAATGTTTATACTTGTATAATTAGTGTTTTAATCACTAATTATTTATATACATATGTCTTCATGTGTAATTAGGATCATTGTGTGTGTCTAAAGTCTTCACTTGACACCAAGCAATTGTCCGATCCTTCCTTGCAGGTCTGCGGGTGCCAAACGTCATTCCGTTATTACGACCATTCGTATGTCGTTGTTACCAGTCGATAGTATGGTGCAATTAATCACATGATGCCTTAATATAAATCCGGTTTAAGGTAGTTAGTACAGCAGTAGTTCCTATAATACAACACTACAGTACTACATTTATTTTCCATTTACATATATTTAGTGATCTTTTCACTTAAACATTTAATGTAAAAACTATATTTTACAAATGATAGTTATACTTGGGAAAATTACACACTTTTACAAGAAACAAACATTTAGAACAGTTAAGTCTTGGTAGAAGACTACATTGACGACAATTAGGTCTTGGTAGAAGACGCACTTTATAAAATAGTAGGAATCATAGGGATTTCTAGGGTTTTTCAAACGTTTACAGTTGTTTTACAAACATTTTCATACTTATAGTTCATTTACAAACAATTTCTTACATCCAAATTAAGACACTAAAATACTTATGGTCTCATTAGCTTCAAAATTGATACTCGCTTTCAAAATTACTTGTATCCTCAGGTCATCATAGACAGGTACCGATGCAAGGAGAAAGGAAGATGGAGCTTGTTCAAGATTCATCTTTCATTTTGATTTATGCTTTAGTGTTTATCAAAATTTGACAGAACACATTTGTATAATAATTATATTATTAATGCAATGGATGATGTTGTTGCTTGTTTACTACTTTACATTGTTGTGATATTATACATGACGTCCTCCGCCCCAGAACGTTTCCGCCGTTCTTGGTTTTGGGGTGTGACAGATTGGTATCAGAGCATTGTTTATAGTGAATTACCTATATCAACCCATAAAAGATATACTAACTATAAATACATAAGGGATTAAAAATACTCTAACCAAGAGTTTATACTTTAAATAATAAAATATTTAAGTAAGTATACGTGATGCATTCATACTAAAATCAGTGACACTGGGACAGTACAAAAGAATTACGATTGTTGGGCAACACAGGTGGGCTTAGAGACATATGGTCAAAACTAGGAAGATATAGCCTGATCAACTATATTATCTGAGGGTTGACTAGCATGTGCCTAAGTTTAATTGTGTGGTTGCAACAATGCTAAAATCTTACCAACCCTACCACAATGAGAACAATAGAACATAACATTAAAATTTAAAATACTATAGGAGTATTTGGTGTTACTATAAGTACTTTATACTTGAGAACTAAAACGGGATCTTCATTACTTAGTTGATAGTTGCTAAGTGGATACACTAAGGCTATATGTAATTAGGATATTATAGACTGAGAATCTGTGAAAAGCTTACTTTACCCCTATTCTGTGTGAATTTGGAGTTAAGATCACTTATTCGAAGGCCTATCATGTTTAGATTACACATAGCTGGTATGCACTTCACAAATAGCGATGTAACTAATGAAGGTTTTCTAAATAATTATCTAGATAATTCGTCTAATAATTATTCTCTTACCCTAAATTCTCGCATAGAAAACATAGCTGGACTCCATCCCCTCGGCAACCAGTATCTTCCGAACGAAGTCATAGCTGGTTGGTTTGGAGAAGAACCAGAGAATGATCATCCTATCCCCTTGAATGATCACCATGATGAAGACCTTTCGTATGATGCTAACTCCGAACCAAAGGTTGAGAACCTACCCCGAGCAGCTCCCTTTCCAAATTCCTAACCCTCGTCCGGCTTTTCATGGCCCGACCCCTGAGAGAGTGGAATGCTTGGAAACATGGAGCAAAGGACAAGATCAGCCCATGCTATTTAATGGCGACCGAAGCTTTTACGACCTGAGCAATGGGGGCTCAGCAGATAGAATCTTGCCAATCTTGGTCCGCAGAGTGGCCCGAAATGAGATTCAAGGCAGGACAGCTCTACATCAGATTACCGAAGTTGTCGCCTATGCTAGAATGCATACCCTCCGCACCATTCGTCTAGAAGATGCTCGCGAGAGATCAGGGAGAAACCAGGAAACCCTGCTGCAAGCACTAGCTGAATCACAAGCCGAAGTCATAGAACTCCGAGGACGCCAAAGGGTGTACGAAAGACACCTACTTGACATGGAACGTCAATTTACTAAACTAAGAGTTCACCAGAGGGATGACCGTCGCCAGTAGTAGACGCTTTCCTTTATTTATTTATTAAAAGGAATCGTTTTTTTTTCTGTCTATTCCCGATGTGGCATTTTCTAAGAAATTATCTTGTACCGTAAGTACATTAGTTAGGTCTTTATGCTGTCAAGAACTATCTTCTCTGGATATGATGTAAGACCTTTACAAGGTCATTTTCCCGAATCTTTACGTCGGGAATATCAAAGATATTGACAGCCGGCTAACTTTTGTGTCATTCTTCATTCGAGTACTCTTATCATACTTTCATTGGGGTCTATCTGAAACATGCTTTAGTCAAGTCATTGGACTATAGTAATTTAGCTCCGAAGACATTTCCAAGTCTCTTTCAGTGGTTGGATCTTGTTATTCACCAACCCAACATACCTCGGCTTGAACGACAAACGTCCTGAGTGATGGGTTTTATGCATAAGAACAATCCTATGTGCTCATACAAACCCTAATGCTTGGATCTAGGTTTCTCTATTATACATGCTTTGAATCCAAGACTAATAAACTTAGATCTAACATATTATAAACTGAATTAGGGTTTAGAGAATTACCTTTGATTGTTATATAGCAATAACAATCAATTCCTTGCTTGGATTGGCTTCAAAAGCTTAGTGCCTCAAGTGCTACACCTCTAATGGAGTCACAAACACCATATGCAACTTGGATGAAGAGGAGAAGAAAGGAGGCTGCCCAAAAACGACTAGAAACCCTAGAGAATCAGTTGTCCACGTTTTTGGAGCCTAAGGGGTCCTTTATATACTTGTGTGGGCTGCTAGGGTTTCAGTCAAAACCCTAATGGACAACTTAAACTCTAAGCAGCCCATGGAACCTTTTGGATAAGGCCATGGACAAAAATATGATGGGCTTCCATCATAATTTCGTTCACCCCTTATTCCTTTAGCATTCCTTAGCCCAATAACTCAATTATCCAATAATTGCAGTCCAGTCCCCTAAATTTAATTAATCTCTTTTAGCCACAAAATTCATTCTTAATTAATTCTTGACTAATATTAATTAAACAATATGATTTCTCCTTTAATATATTATTCTCATAATATAGTAATAAATCATATTTAAACCTTTCTCTCCTTAATTCATCCTACATATTTCTATGGTGAAGGCAACCCAAAAGGACCATGCTCATAATCGGGTCAAGTACATACCAAAATAGTTATGGACTTAGACACTAATCCAACAGTCTCCCACTTGGATAAGTCTAATAACTATTTTCCGTATGACTTCATAACCTGATCAGCAATCGTAGCTTTCAAAAGCCTTTGTCAACTCTGATCTTATCAGATGGCGCGTCCTTTAGATAAGGGATTATATATTCCTCCATTCTCAAGATATCGTATAGACAAAAGACATGAATTTTAATCATTCTCTCTATACTATTTCCTGACTTCTGATTTATGACGACTGATAACAGACTACAATTGAACACATCAACTTAGTCCTGGGTTGGCCAAGCGCTTAGGTGTCATCATTAAATCATCGAGAGGCCCACAGATATCGCTTTTATCCCACTTTGGGTAAAACGAATGGATAAACTTCGACTCATATGCTCGCTTGCATTTACTGATCAAATCACACACAACAATAAGTTTTATAACACCAAGTTACTGGTGCGTTTACTTATTATCAATGTGCAACCGACCAACAAATAACAACTCACACGTCTCGGTTTCAAGAATTTACAATATTATCGTCTCACTAATCACTCGTGATAAAACCATGAAGTGATCCAAGTGAGTGTGGGTTTAATCCAATACTCTAATCATATCAAAGCACTCATGAACTCTGCAGCAAACTTGTGCTATGTCTAAACCTTTCAGACAATCTACAGACTCTTCATGACAGTCTTCCTTCATACTTACTTCCAACGTATGACCGATTGTGGATGTTTGAATAACCTAGTTATTCTGGAAGTCAAAACATGCAAACTGAAACATAATAATAATACTTAATCCTATATGGCCCCAAACTTGTGAGAGTAAATAATACACTTCTATTTATCCACCATATTGAATACTCATTATTTATCATTTAATGCTTCGGATAATCAACTCATTACTTGAATTACAACAACAATTGTCCCATGCTCTAAGCATGCACACTTTGTTTCCTATGGTCCATGCTTTGTGAAATAAACCTTTTCAATGATGCTCATTTCACAATTCCTTAATCCCCATTGTTAGTGTAAGAACACAAGGTTCTTGCCACTACTAGAATATGCTAGATTCTAAGATTTTACGCATCGATCCTTTCGCAAAGTCATAGCACAAAAGTCACCAAGACTTGGCCAATGAAATTATAAAGTACTCTATCGGAAATTGTTACAAGACAATTCTATAGATGTGAAGTCTCACATTCAAAGTACATTCCTTTGAACATCCTTCTTGCATAAAAGTTTCTAATCTAGACATAGATTCTTAATATCCAACTCCCAATATGGAAACATTTCCTCATTTGCCATATGACAACTTATTCTTAATAGAATCTTATCTATTCATAATAATGTCGATATGGTCCATCCAATACCATACTTCCAACTACTTGCAAGCGACCAATCCTCAGTGAACTTTGGATCGTCCTTTGATAGTTGTTTAATTATTTTAGTCAAAACCAATTCTAGTCCTTTTTCCCTCTTAATGCGCTAGACATTTGGAAAACTTTTAGAATGGTAAAATATTATAGCATTTGCAATCGATCCTATACCCGAAGCGTATGGGACACGATGCATAATGTCTTACATAAAGATATGATACTTTACCAATCTTTTGCCATAATATTTTATGTGTCATGTTCTCACAATTCGAACTATGAAGAGGGATGTCGTAATCATAATCGAAATTTGAGAACACATAATGTATCCTTTGACTGAAGATATTAAAATTTCTCAATCTAAGCTTTAGATTTTGAAACGAAGTATAATATTCTCTCCCTTAATTATATCAAAACAACTTTTCAACCCATGCAACTTTGCAAATTGAATCTATGTTTTTCTATAATTAATATTGCTAACTGGCAATACTTGCCATAATAATCATAACACTTATGCTCCCACTATCATGATGATCATTATAAGCATAACACTTATGCTCCCACTAGCTTTGACATGTATTCAAAAAACAAATGAACTTCCAGAAAACAATGCCTATTGAATTTCTGAAATTCATATTTCTAATACCAGATGCTTCGATAAGCCTTTATCCAAGCTTCTTAGACTTATACACCTTTGCCTTAGATAGCTCATATGTGTGTTTAACCAATTCAGAACTTATGTTACTAAGTTCCAAATGTTCAAACTAATTGCCAAATCTCACAATTCGAACTATGGAAAGGGATGTCGTAACCATAATCGAATTTGAGATTACAATTTTCACAATTGCTATCTTCTTAAAATCTCTCTTAGTGAAAGCATTTCCTCACAATCATTTTCATGAAGGAGGGAATCTTATGACACTTAGATTTTATGGTGTATGAATTCCTATCCATGTGTATTTGCCATAACCAAGGTTTGCGACAAATCCAAACTCATATGGACTAAACTTTCTTAATCTTGATTTCTTGCCCTGTGGTAACACGAGTGCCCACCATGTCTTCAAAGTAGTTTAGTAACTTGTCCATACATATCAATGTACTTTCCATCGACTAAGGCTCTAGTATGCATTCAAATGAGAACTCATAGAACTCACATACACAATTAACTCAATTGGAATGGCACATAAACAAAATAATGTCAGCACGATAGGTTGTAAACCTCAATTCGTGTGCTAGTGATGATCGATAAGGTTTATTCTTGATTTGTTCTTGAAACCTTTCAAGACCATTAAGACTCCCACTGACTCCTTGACATATAAGATTCTCTTGTCAAGAAACATTTCTTGACAAAGAAAATGTTCAAGAGTTAGTGTAGTTCTTATCAAGATAAAACACTTCACATAATTGGTCCTAGTTGGTCTTTGTCTTATCCAAGACAGCACAACTTACCAATTTCAAATGTGCAAGAATAAGGAAACTTTTTTCTAAATTCCACATTTGATGAGTGTTATAAACCTACTTAAGACTTTTCACTCAATGTCACAATCTTGACTCTAAGACTTGATATTGGAACGAAGTATGATTGACTTCTTGATTTAACCATTTCTACAATTCTCGATTCCTCTTCTTAGACATGCAATTGCACTAAGACTCACTTAGAGGATCAATTGAGACATGGTCCTTAATCATTAAGACTTATCATAAAATACAATAAAAGGTACTCTCCCTTCTTCTTAGAATAGAGAAAATTTTATCTTTCTGCCTACTTGATTCTTCTTTATTCGTTCTACTATTCATTGAAACTTTTTCAATCAACTCAGAATTACACTTAATCTTATAAATATAATCATATTTACTAAACTTCAGTAAATCATGACGAATGTCTTTGTCACTCTTGTGGTGGACTTGATCAACGCACAACCTTGTGTACTTGATCTCCTTGTCCTTCAATAGACACTTTGCCAAAGAATTAGTCTAAGTTTCCCAAATGTGAAAGTTTTTCATTCATCATACAATACATATTGCATGATTCCAAGTTTCTGTCCAATTGAAACTTGGGCGATGAGAAACTCTCCCTATTTGGTAAACTTTCGACATTTCCACAAATAACATAATTAAGAATCAAATCCATTTTGCTAATAATAGAAGTACACAAACATCAATTTTTCGTACATGCCATTGCAAGGATAAATAAATAAGGTAAAATAAAAATTCATTTTATTGCAGAAAAAATTTGTCCTTACAATGCAATTCAATTGAAAAACTATGTTATTACATATTTCTTAACAAGCTATTCTAACTCAAAGTAGTAGCTCAAGAATCCAATCTTCAAGTAATGCAATAGAAATCCATTTCTTCACGATCAGATTCAGCTCACTTTTCCCTTAAGCTTCCTCTCTTTTCTTCGATCCTACAAAACATCAAAATGTAATCTTATCACATCATGTATTAAGAATCTAGAATAGGAACTCAAAAGAGTTAGATAATGGATTTTACCTGAAATAGAGCCATACGTCTTGACTCTCCCATCTCTTAGATCTCTCAGGTAGTTAGGACAGCTTCGTCTCCAATGCCCCTTCTCCTGGCAATAAAAGCAAATGGACTCCTTTGGCACAGCACATCGGACAATCACAGACTTAGTTCTTTCTGGACTTCCAATGTTGCCAGTGTCCATCGAAGTTTGGGAGTTTGATTCACCAGACAAATTTGTTTGACCAGCACGCCAAATCATTGCTGATTCAGCAGCTATAAGTGAATAGGTGAGATTAATGAGGGTCACGTCGTGATCCATCATATAGTACTCTCTAACGAACTCACTATATGATTCAGGAAGTGACTGAAGAACCCAGTCAACGGCCAACTTGCTTGAAATCTCGACACCCAACATGCTTAACCTATTAATGTGCGACATCATCTCTAAGACATGTGCACACACAGGTCTCCCATCTTCGTGTTTACTTGCCAAAAGGGCTTGAGTGAGCTTGAACTTTTCAAGCCTTTGAACTTGTGGGTCAGGGAGAACAATTGGAGGAGGTGGAGGAAGTGAAGCATGAGTCTCATTTCCTTGATCGTATCTCGGAACGTCATCTTCATTTGGAAAGCTTGTTCCAAAGGATTTAGGAAGACCATTGTAAGATTTAGACATCTACAAAACAGGAGAAAATTCAAGTTATGTTGATTAGAATTCTTAATGTAACACCCAAATGAATCATCAAGATAGGATCCAACACAATACTTTACAACCTAGAAAAGGGATGTTGTAATCTAGTTGCAAAATATTTGAAGGTAGGTAAATGACGATTTACCAATTTCCACCATGAAAAACGAAACGGAAGTTTAAGTTTTAAATGAATTGAAACTCCTAAATCTTTTGAGATTCATTGAACTTTTCAATGGCATGTTTAATATTGATTATGCCCTTCTATTTGTGACTGGGATGCCGAGGATCACAAACAAGGTGTGAATAACCATACGAATCACGTGGTGCACCCAATGTTACAATCACCTAATCAATGTGCCAGTTAGCCACACACGCTCCATTGATCTATGACAAACATCAAGTAACCCTTCGCTACCAATGTCATCCCCAAATTAGTGTGTCAGTTAACCACACACGCTCCACTAACGTTTGACAAGGGTACGAAGTGTAATTCTATGGATTAGCATACAATTTCACATTTTCCCTAAAGTAACTATGATTTGGGAATTTGAAAAAGCATTTAGTTACTTTGTACTTCATTATACTTATAATGGAAGGTTTCTGTCCTATCCTACCCATTTGGCTAACGACCCTCCACTAATCAAGAATGCGGTGGGTAAGAGTAGATACCTATTCAATCGCCATTTTATAGGCAATTTCCTTAAACACCCCTTATAGACCAGCTTCGTGAATGAGGCCTACTAACGGTAAGACTGACTGTTTACTCATACATATATAATATTAGACTTTTAATGTTATATATAGTATAGGGTGTATTTTACACTTTTAAAATACTAGGTGGTTTAACTTAGTAAATTATACTTCTTATTTAATTAAATGTAAACCAAAAACTTTATGGGTTTATTAAATCACTTTTAATTATGCACTTTAATTAATTAACAAAACCATAAGGGTGTGATTTGAACTTTTCCAAATTACTAGGGTTTTAGAATTTAACATTTCAAAATTAAACTTTTAATCAACTTTTAAATTCCAAAACTTGAGGGCAAGTTTTTGAAACATTTCAAAACATTAGGGATTAAATAACAAATAATTCAAATTAAACAATTAATTTCATAATTATCTATATTTCACCTAATCTTATTTTAGTCACTAGATAATTACCAAATAATTTGAAATAATCCATATTTATCATATAAAAAACCAATATTTAAAAGATTTGAAATTATCTATTGTTTTGGCAAGGATAATCATTAATTTAAGATAAAAATCGGATTTTAACTTCAAAAAATGAATTAAGCATCAAATCCAAGTCAAAACAGCAGCTAAATCCCGAAATACCCTCTGCCTGACGCACCGACTCGCCGAGTCAGACCTGGACTCGCCGAGTAGGGCCAACTCGCTGAGTCCAGATACTGACTCGCCGAGTTAAGTCTGGCAGAGGCAAAAAAACTCGTTTTTCAATAAATAATTCAACATAGCATCACATACAACAGAAACCAATCAAGGCTCTGATACCACTGATGGGTTTTATGCATAAGAACAATCCTATGTGCTCATACAAACCCTAATGCTTGGATCTAGGTTTCTCTATTGTACATACTTTGAATCCAAGACTAATAAACTTAGATTTAACATATTATAAACTAAATTAGGGTTTAGAGAATTACCTTTGATTGTTATATAGCAATAACAATCAATTCCTTGCTTGGATTGGCTTCAAAAGCTTAGTGCCTCAAGTGTTGCACCTCTAATGGAATCACAAACACCATATGCAACTTGGATGAAGAGGAGAAGAAAGGAGGCTACCCAAAAACGACTAGAAACCCTAGAGAATCAATTCTCCACGTTTTTGGAGCCTAAGGGGTCCTTTATATACTTGTGTGGGCTGCTAGGGTTTCAGTCAAAACCCTAATGGACAGCTTAAACTCTAAGCAGCCCATGGAACCTTCTGGATAAGGCCATGGATGAAAATATGATGGGCTTCCATCATAATTTCATTCACCCCTTATTCCTTTAGCATTCCTTAGCCCAATAACTCAATTATCCAATAATTGCAGTCAAGTCCCCTAAATTTAATTAATCTCTTTTAGCCACAAAATTCATTCTTAATTAATTCTTGACTAATATTAATTAAACAATATGATTTCTCCTTTAGTATATTATTCTCATAATATATTAATAAATCATATTTAAACCTTTCTCTCCTTAATTCATCCTACATATTGCTATGGTGAAGGCAACCCAAAAGGACCATGCTCATAATCAGGTCAAGTACATACCAAAATAGTTATGGACTTAGAGACTAATCCAACACTGAGACCATTCTACGAACTTACTTCTACTCATTACTAGGACTGCATCATAGGGATGTAGGTCAAACCTTCGCGATCATACTCCCATTCCGTACTAGGACTGCATCATAGGGATGTAGGTCAAACTTTCGGTAACATAGTCGTACTCTTTACATGAACAATCTAAGTACATCAAGGGTCAACCAGAATCGCTCACAAAACCTTTATCTTTCGTGTTACAGAATCATGTCGTCATCCGGAAGCAATCAGTCGATCAGCGAAACCTCAGCTTTTCCTATGGACGCCACTACCTTTCAAACGGCAGTTACAACTGCCATGGTGGCTGCCGTAACCGCGGTTCTTGCGCACCGTAGCGCTATCAGCACAATCAATGCTGCTGATGGGAATGAATTTTCCAATCATGGTATCCATCTAGGAAATCGCCAAATAGTAACAGTCACAGGCTCGCAAAGCCGAAAAGCAGAGAACAAGAAACGAAAGCGACAAGCCCGGAAAGAACGCAAGAGATCCCAAAGGCTGGCTATACAACAGCAGCAAGTGGAAACCCCTGCCGTTCCCGTATCGAGCAGGCCATACGAGGGTAAACTCCCGAAGTGTGATAAGTGTAGTTTCCATCATCATGGGGCTTGCCATGAGATGCAATGTTGCAATTGACTAAACATAGGACACCATGCTCATGGCTGTGGAGCACCGGCACGACCCATCACTCAAGTCCCTTTCATCGGGACTAACCCTACACAAAAGATCAGTTATAACGCCGAACGATTTAGGAAGCAATTTTCAAAGTGGAGTAACGAGGAAGGCTCTCGTGTCCACATAACACTGGCTAAACACCGAAATCCCGTCACCAAAGCTAGTACTAGCCAGTCATGCCACCAATGCGGGGAGATAGGGCACTTCAAGAAAGATTGCCCGATAGCAAAGAACACTAGCGCAGATGGGAGAATTCTCAGGATCACAGCTGCAGGAGAGCCTACTCTGGAACCCCTCGTTAATGTAATTTAGGAGTGTTGTTGTAACAGACTTATAAACTATCCAGAACTAGTGCAACTAGAGTCTTACTTTTTGCGAGATCCTGTCAGTAGAGAGATTCTCGTGCTGCATATACTTGTCTTTTGTAGTATACCTTATTTCGCAGCAATAGTCTTGTGGTAAATCTAAAGTATTGTAACTCTGTTGATGGTTGCACGGTTGTGTTTTGTCTGTAAACGTCTTATGCTCAAATCTAATGTCTTTGAGTTTCAGTATGATTTCGACATTATCATACGAATCGATTCAATTTGATCCTCACGAAAACAGCTTCATACGTACATCTCTTTCTTCTACATCACTTTTCCAGCGAAGCCGTCATATCAAAACACCAAAGTACTCATGCCAGGAGTACCTCTTAGTTATTTTCTTTCCGAAGAAATCCCCGAAGTACCACTCGTGCAGTACGTCAAGTTTAATCCAAGGATTCATGCGATTGATCTATCACTGAGGAAGGTATAAATAATAGTGATATATAATCAAGCTTCTACAGGTTTAGAATTGATGATTCCACTTTAGCTTCTTTTTCCCCGATGGGATGTGAGCTTAAAGAAGAATCAGTTATTCGACTACCTTTTCAATCTTAATTATATACGACTCGTATACCCGAAGTTGTGATTGTGAAACCATGTATGAATTCTAATATGAACTTCAGGACGGAGAACTACTCAAGACTACGAGTAATCACATCATCATGTGAACAAACATAGAACCCAGTACGACTCGTGTAAACAGATCGCCCTATAGTTTAAACACCTACGGAGATACAAGAACAGTCCGGACAACTTAGCGAACTACACAGAAATAGAATTAGAAGACTAGGTTTCTCACCCTAGAGAACCCCAGTCATATTCTTCCAGAGATCGACGGATCGCATTGTATGTACCTCGGTTATCGAGGACTCCGTCAATATTTTTCATTAGGAATCACTATCTCTGCCTCGCATAAATGAAATGGTTGAGCAAACGCAAGGAAAGAATTACTTTCAGAAATGGAGTTGAGATCCGAATATCACCAGTTCGAGTGTTAGAGAAGGATGTCTGTAAGACTATCTTCCGAACTCGATACGGACACTTCGAGTCCGTAGTGATACCCTTCGGATAGGAGCAATACGCCCATAGCTTTCATGAGCTAAATGAATAGGGTACGTCTTTCTTACTTGGATTAGTTCGTCATTTCTCCATGTAATGACTTACTTATCTACCCTCGTAGTAAGAAGAAAACCCATGGAAACATTTCCTACAGAGGAACTTTAGCGAAGTTCTCTAGGCGAGTTTTGAAATTGAAGAGTCAAATTTCTATAACACACTGTTGTAATGTGGGAAATTTTGAGTACTCTTTCAATTTGTCAAAGCCGTTGAGCATTTGTCGACACCAGAGACGCCGACAGTCATTCGCCAAATTCTAGGTCTTACCGACCTACAGTCTTAGTTCATTCAGAACTCCTCGCAAATTACAGAAACCCGTACGACTTTGACCCAGCAAGGGGTGGCCTTTGACTGGGAAGTTAAGCAAGAAAAGGAACCTTTGGAATTCCAAGTGAGTGACAAAGCTCTTTAGGTTAACTCACTCTGGGAATGGCTTAATACGCTTCGTATCGCGTGGAAAGCTAAATCCAATATTGTTAGGACCTCCGAGATTCTTATCAGAATCGGTCCTGTGCCTCGCACAAACTAGACCTACTCCGCGAACTCAGTAACGTACATCCTACTCTTCGCGTCTCGATCGTGAAACCATACCTTTCCGTTAGGACTCTTGTAAGTCCACTCGTCGAGATCCTCGCCTTCGTATTAGAACCGTAGTGACCCCCGACTGAGAGGTCAAGCGGACGAAGCAACGCTGTCGCGAATTAGTGAAGGTTCGTTGGAATGCCAACCGAGAACCCGATTTCACTTAGGTGCGCTAGAACCAATCGATTAGGAAGTTTCCTCCTCACAACTCGATCATTCGTGCATACTTCCTTGCCTAAATTCTAATTTCGGGACGAAATTCCCTTCAACAGGGGGATGATGTGACAACCCGAAATTTCCATTCTGAACAAACCATATCAACCCAATAGAAGTAGAACAGTTATAGTGAAAACTCAGATTTCGAGTATAAGTTTAGCAGTTTTCAGGATTTTACACTTAAGGAGATATTAGGAGAGTGGATGCACTAGGGTATTTGTGCAACACTGTTATTCCAATACTCTAGGACATTAGAGTTCGTTCCAGGAATAAAAATATTTTCTGCCAAAAATATCTTCGAACTATAAATAGAATTCTGAACCAAATTGGTTCATTTGTTGAATTCCATTTAGAGAAAAGTCAAAATTCACTCTCACGGATCTTCGGATTTTTATCCCAAATTGTGAGTACTTCGATCTAGTTATGTTATATAGCTTAGATTGTGTTTAGAAACACCAATTACATATCAAATATGTGAGACTCGGGAGTTTACCGCCCAAGAACGTTCTTGGGGAGTAAACTCCAATATGTGGCTTAAATGCTACTTAGTCCTTTCCCCGTGATTTGTAACTACCTTAGACTTGTACGCTAGTGTGTATATGACTAGAAAACATCAAAATCGGATTAAGACCCCAAGATTTGGGAGTTTACCGCCCAAGAACACTTGGGGAGTAAACTCCATTTTAAGGTCCTAAAGGGTTCCAATGACCCTCAAAGCCTAAGAACTCAAACTAGAACCCACCATTGCATGCTTAGGACACCAAAAGCTATTAGAATCAATGATGAAAGTGAGTTCACGGCCAAGGAGCTTCTTGGGCCGTGAACTCCATGTTTAGGTGCCAAAATGCCCTTAAAACCTTCCTTAAGCCAAGAGACTAATTTGGGCATGTACCTAAATGCATTTTGGACTAGCTAACACACTTAGAACACCAAGAGTAAGGGAGTTTACGGCCCAAAAGGTTCTAGGGCCGTGAACTCCATAAAATGGTGCCATAAACTCTTCTAAAGCCAAGTACAAAAGCCTAGTTTAGTTCCTAGTTAATTTAGAGACTTGAAAACACCATAAACACCCTCCCAAGGGATTTTACGGCCGTAAACTCCATGGGATATGGTCCCAGGGCCATAAACTCCTCAAAGGAGTTAATAGGAAGCCCAAACACTTGTTTAAGCCTTGAAACAATTCACCACATGAGTTGTATAATTGTTAGACTTCATTTAGGGACTTTGTTGAGAGTTTACGGCCACGAGTTTACTCCCCTGGGCCGTAAACTCCAAAACATATGGCCATTAGACCATAAACTCCCATTAGGGGCATTACACTCCTTTGTTGCAACCCATTAGCCTCCTAGCACTTGACCAAAAGTGTTTTCCTCGCGTTTAAATGTTTATACTTGTATAATTAGTGTTTTAATCACTAATTATTTATATACATATGTCTTCATATATAATTAGGATCATTGTGTGTGTCTAAAGTCTTCACTTGACACCAAGCACTTGTCCGATCCTTCCTTACGATAACAGTCCGTTCAATTCCAGTCACTTACTGCAGGTGAGTTCATACCCCTTAAATAATGTTTTAAACTATTTTTAAATGTTTTATGGGGGGGATACAAGTAGAATCACGCTATTTATTATATCAATCACATGTGATTAATAAGTAGAATTATGTTAGTTATTATATCAATCACATGTGATTAATATACAGCATTCAAATGATTTGGCTACTCATTAGCCGTTTTACCAAACAGTTTCCTTCAAATGATTTTTATAAACATTTTAAATGTTTTAAACTCCTTATTACACTGTACATTTTACTCTGTATATTACATTTCACACTTATTTACAATTGTGTTCAAACAAATGTTTCTTTATATACTAAACTGTTTTATCAAACCCATGCCTTCAAACTGTTTTATAGATTGACATCAAGTCGATCTTTTCTTAAAATAATAATTATGTTCAAATGTTTTACAAAACTTATTTATGCTTTTATATTATAAATTGCATGCCTCTATATGTATAGTTATATAAGAAATATTTAAAAGATTTAGGAAGGCTATCCACCCTATTTCCTGTTCGCGCTTGAGATGTGGTCTGGTGGGATATCGGGTACTCGTCCGAAAGTCGTTTAAATATTAGTTATATATCATGTGTACATATATAGTCATAAAAGATCCTTCCAGTTCA
Source organism: Lactuca serriola (assembly GCF_051521515.1). Taxonomy (NCBI): domain Eukaryota; kingdom Viridiplantae; phylum Streptophyta; class Magnoliopsida; order Asterales; family Asteraceae; genus Lactuca; species Lactuca serriola. Next base: position 174,333,008 of record NC_136411.1, on the reverse strand, counting down.
TCCCATGCCCTTGGGTAGCAAGGGTATACATCCATGTCCATACGTACCAGTTAGATTACTAGTAAACTACCATATGGGTAGTTTAGGACGATACTAGAACTATTACTAGAACGCGACATCATACTATGAGTTAGTTCATTCATGAGTGAATACTTACTACTAGAGAACATATACAACTATACTAGAAAGAGAACATATACAACTATACTAGAATGATTACATTACTATACTTGCTAGGTAGAGAGCACGTACATTACAGCTAGAACAGTTCATTACATTACACTTACATTAATATGTTAATAATTGTGATCCACTGTATCGGAGCATGCCTTAAATGTCATGGCTCGAGTTGTAGCCAGAATTCTCTTGGAGGGAGAGCGTGAGTTTGTGTATAGATCTATACTGGATTGACTATCCTACACCTTGCTGCTAGCTACAGCCGGACCTGCAGGTCTGCGGGTGCCAAATGTCATTCCGTTATTACGACCATTCGTATGTCGTTGTTACCAGTCGATAGTGTGGTTCAATTAATCACATGATGCCTTAATATAAATCCGATTTTAGTTAGTTAGTACAATAGTAGTTCCTATAATACAACACTATAGTACTACATTTATTTTCCCTTTACATATATTTAGTGATCTTTTCACTTAAATATTTAACGTAAAAACTATATTTTACAAATGATAGTTATACTTGGGAAAATTACACACTTTTACAAGAAACGAACATTTAGAACAGTTAAGTCTTGGTAGAAGACTACATTGAGGACAATTAGGTCTTGGTAGAAGACGCACTTTATAAAATAGTAGGAATCATAGGGATTTCTAGGATTTTTCAAACGTTTACAGTTGTTTTACAAACATTTTCATACTTATAGTTCATTTACAAACAATTTCTTACATCCAAATTAAGACACTAAAATACTTATGATCTCACCAGCTTCAAAGTTGATACTCGCTTTCAAAATTACTTGTATCCTCAGATCATCATAGACAGGTACCGATGCAAAGAGAAAGGAAGATGGAGCTTGTTCAAGACTCATCTTTCATTTTGATTTATGCTTTAGTGTTTATCAAAATTTGACAGAACACATTTGTATAATAATTATATTATTAATGCAATGGATGATGTTGTTGCTTGTTTACTACTTTACATTGTTGTGATATTACACATGACGTCCTCCGCCCCAGAACATTTCCGCCGTTCTTGGTTTTGGGGTGTGACACCTTCCCTATCCTCATCTCATGAGGTATTTTGGCAAACTTCTTAGTAGGGACTAGATTAAGGATATGGGCGGAAATCTCTAATGCATAACCCCAATATGATGTAGGTAACAAAGATCGAATCATCATGGAAATATGTCCAACAAGGTTTGATTATGCCTCTTAGCCACACCATTCAAATGCGGTGTCCTAGGTGGCATCAACTGTGAAACAATTCCACATTCCTTAAGAGAGTCTAGGAATTCGATACTAAGATACTCTCCTCCTCTATCGGATTCCAACATCTTTATCTTCATGCCCAATTGATTCTCCACTTCTTGCTTAAATTCATTGAACCTTTCAAAGGTTTCCGACTTATGATTCATTAAGTAGATATAGCCATATCTATTGTAATCATCAGTAAAAGTCACATAGAAGCGGTTAGCATCCCTTGTAGGGGTTCTGAAGGGTCCACACACATCAGTATGTATGAGATCCAACAAACCTTCACCCCTTTTCACAAGTACTAGTGAAGGGTGAGTTGGTCATCTTTCCAAGCAAACAAGATTTGCAAGTGTCATTCGACTTCAAGTCGAATGACTCCAAGACTCCAGCATTTTGGAGGTGGCTTATACGCTTCTTGTTGACATGTCCAAGACGATACTGTCAAAAGCATGCCTTGTCTAAAATATTGGACGAATCAATAATCGACACATTGTTTCCTAGGTTATCTACAACCATCACAGCTTGATATATACCATTACAAGGTAGTGCTTCAAAATAAAATGTATCATTATAATAAGCATTAATACTACCAACTTCATTATTAAACGAAAAGGTAAAACCTTTTTTATACAAACTGTGAAAGGAAATAATATTTCTCGCCATCTTCGACAAGTAACAACAGTTATTCAATTGTAATTATAACCCACTACCTGTATCAAGTACCCAAGAATTAGCATGTGATGAGTTATTAGAAAGAATAGTGTAAATACCTACAAATGTGGGCTTTATCTTCCCATCCTTAATGTCCTGCAAGTATTTGGGGCAACTTCGTTTCAAGTGCCCTTTTTCATGACAGTGGAAGCACTCTGCATCCTTTGGATTGGTAGAGGGACTAGCACAACCAACTTTGGTCCCACTAGAAGAGGATCCATCAATAGACTTTCCTTTGCAGCTCTTAATAGGATCCTTTCTCTTCTTCCCTTTCCCATGTCCAATTGCCAGAATAGGGGAAACAGTAGTAGTAGGATAGGTATAACTGACTTGCCTTTCAAGTTGCTTTCTAAAGTTCTTAGATGGCCTTGAAGCTTGCTAAGACTGACCCCCTCCTTGTTCATATGATAGCTCATTCTGAACTGATCAGAACAAGAAGCCGGAAAGTGTAAGATGATATCTATGGCCAACTCTTCATCAAAGTTCACATTTAACTTTAGCAAGTAATCCACATATCTCTGCATCTTTTGTAGGTGGGCCGTGATGGACTCTCCATCCTTCATCTTGGTTATGATCATGGAGGAAAATATCTCATACCTCTCATGTTGAGCACGTTGATGGTGCCTTTCCATGAAATCTTGGTGCATTTCGAAGGGCCAAAAGTCCTCATATGACTTTTGCAACTCAACAGTCATGGTAGCAGTTTGCTCATCAATCTCCTTCAGCTCTCTATCTAGGACATATTCTTTATCCTTATAGCGAAGGGCCATACGAATGTTTCTTATATAATCGTTAACGTTTGACCCATCGAAAATAGTTCTCACAACCAAATTCATGAGGGAGAATGAGCCAAAAGGGTTTGAACTTGAAGCATTGTTTGGAATAGACATCTGAAAAGAAAAGAAAAACATTTAGATTATATGAGAATCCATAATATAACACCTAAATGAAATATTAAGGCTAGGACCCAACAAAATATTTTACAATTAGGAAGAGGGATGTCGTAATCCAATTGCAAAATAATTGGAGGTAGTTAAATGACGATTTACCAAATTCCACCATGAAAAAAGAAATCGAATATTAAGTTTTTATTGGATTCAAATTCCAAGATCCTTTGAGATTCATTAAACTTGAGCATGTTTATATCTCGTTTGTTCCCTTCAAGTTTTTGACTGGGATGCCGAGGATCACAAACAAGGTGTGAATAACCATGCAAATGTGTTTGGTACTCTCAGTGCTACAGATCACCTAATCAATGTTCTGGTTAACCACACACGCTCCATTGATCTATGATAAACATCAAGCAACCCTTTTCCACTCTTTCCAGTCCTAGATTAGTGTGTCGGTTAACCACACATGCTCCACTAACTACTTAGCAAAGTGCAAAGTGCAATTTCATGGAATGGCACCAATTCCTCATCTTTTCCTATTGTAACATAGATTGGAATTTAATAAAAGTTTACTTATTTTATAATTATAATTATAATTTTAACAAGAATTAATGTCCTATCCTACCCGTTCGGCTAACGACCCTCCACCAATCATGGAAGCGGTCGGTGAGAGTGGACACCCTTCAAACCAGCTTTTTATAGGCAGTAACCTTATTCCCCCTTATTGACCAACTTCGTGAATGTGGGCTACTAACGATAAGACTGACTTGTCTTATATATATATATATATATATATATATAATATTAAACTTTTAATATTATAAGAGTATAAGGGTTGAATTTTAAACTTTTAAATTTCTAAGGTTTGGAATTAAATGTTTCAATAGTGAGACTTTACAAATTCCAAAACTTGAGGGAAACTTTCAAAACTTTTGGTCTCCATAACTTATGAAAACTTGTGAGTTTTTAATGTTCATGAATGAGACTCTTCACATAACTTGAGGATAAGTTACAAAACTCATTTCAAGAACAGCTTTTAGATCAATTTTAATTTATCACATTATCATATAATATACTATTGATCTAATCTAACTCATAGCAAGGCAAGTCATATCAAATAATACAAATAATATCTTTATTATCTTAAAATTTGACAATTGTCCTTTAATTGGATAAGGATCATCATTACCAAATCAGAAAATACATTTTTTATGATTACAAAATAGTTGGTGATAAGGATCCTAAACCAATTCTGGCCAAAAAACATGAAATTCTACAACTAGAGCCATCTACTTGACGAGTGCATTATCATGACTCACTGAGTCGTCCTTTTACTGAGTGGACTCATCGAGTCAGCCAATGGATTCAGTGAGTTCATCAGTCAGAGGCCAGAAAATTGGTTTTTTCAACATTGAAAAATAGCAATCATCAATTATAACAGAAAACATTCCTAGGCTCTAATACCACTATTGGGTTTTAAGCACTATAACGCTCTTATGGTGCACATGCAACCCTAGATGCTTTGGATCTATTATTTCTCTAATTATACATGCATTTTAATTCCAAAAGCATACATCCTAACTAGCATACAATGGAGGATATACAAAAAAACTCATAGTCATATAAATACCTCTTGATGTAGTTGTAGTTCTTTGTCACACCCCAAAACCAAGAACGGCGGAAAAGTTCTGGGGCGGAGGACGTCATGTAAAGTATCACAACACAGTATCACAGTAAATAAGCAAACAACATCATCCATTGCATTAAATATATAATTTTAATACAAGTGTTCTGAACAGTTATAGACACCAAAAAGTAAATCAAAATAATAAGATGAATCTTGGATGCGCTCCATCTTCTCAAAAGCTGGCCTCGGTACCTGTCTACTGACGACCTGAGAATACAAGTTATTTTGAAAGAGTTTATCAACATTAAGCTGGTGAGTTCATAAGTATTTTACTGTCGGTGTTTGTATCAAAACGTTTGAACGTGGTTTAAAGTATGAATATGTAAACATTGGTGATAAAAGTATGTGAATGTTTGTAAGTGTTTGTAAAAGTTTGAATCTCTCAGAAAAACCTATATTTTCTATTAAAAGTATCCTTCTACCAAGGTGTAACTATTTTGTATGTTCGTTTATTGTAAAAGTGTGTAATTTCCCAAGTGTAACTATCATTAACAAAATATAGTTTGTACATTAATGTTTAAGAGAAATAATCACTAAATATATGTAAAGGGTAAATTATTGTAGTATTGTAGTGTTATATTATAGGAACTATTGCTGTACTAACTACCTTAAACCGGATTTATATTAAGGTATCATGTGATTAATTGTACCATACCATCGACTAGGTAACAACGACAAAGGTATGGTCGTAAAAAGGTATGACGTTTGGCACCCGCAAACCTGCAGGTCCTGTTGTAGCTAGCAGCAAGGTGTAGGATAGTCAATCCAATATAGATCTATACGTAAACTCACGCTCTCCCTCCAAGAGACTCTGGCTACAACTCGGGCCATGACATTTAAGGCATGCTCCGATACAGTGGATCACAATTTTGTCAACGTATTTATGTATATGTAGTGTATTGTTACTCGTTCTAGTATCGTTGTATATGTTCTCTCTCTAGTATAGTTGTATATGTTCTTCCTCTAGTATAGTTGTATATGTTCTTCTTTAGTAGTTGTATATGTTCTTCCTCTAGTATAGTTGTATATGTTCTTCTCCTAGTATAGTTGTATATGTTCTCATAGTAATGTAATGTATATGCTCTCATAATAATAAGTATCGACTCATGAATGAACTGACTCATTGATCTAGAAATAGTATAAGTATGATCATGTGCTACCCTGATGGTAACTTACTAATGATGTAACTAGTACGCATGAATATGGAAGTACTTTTATGTCTATATATGTACACATGATATATAATCAATATTGAAACGACTTTCGGACGACTACCCGATATCCTACCAGACCACATCCAAATCGAGGAAAAGCAAACAGGGCGGACGGCCTTCCTAAGCCTTTTAAACATTACTTATATAACTATACATATACGAGCATGCAATTTATAATAATTATAATAAAGTTTAAGTAAAAGTATTTGATAAGTAAAAGAGTTTGTAAAGCAGTTTGAAGTAAAACAGTTTGATAAACAGTTTGAATAGTAATAAAATCATTGGTTTTGTAGTTATTAATAACAACTTGTATCCCCCCATTAAAGCATTTAAAACATTTAGAAGTATTTCAAAGGTTAGTTAAGGGGTATGAACTCACTTTTGGTGAGTGGATTGGATTGAAGTGTCGGGTACGGTGCTAGCTGACAAATGAAGACTTATACACACGCACGAGCCTAGTTATCATATAATGAACATATATATAACTAATTAGCCAAATTATAACTAATATAATAAGTTGGGACACTCTAGAACATGAAAACACTTTGTTTCAAGTGTTAAAGATCACAAGGATTGCATCCAAGTGTTAGTAGGGTAAAGCTAGGGTGTTTAGGGTTCAAGAGTAAACTCCTTTGGAGTTTACGGTTTTGATGGTCATGAATCAAAGAGTTTACGGTAGTAAACTCTAGATTTTATGGTCGTAAACTCTAGTTCTAATGACTAGATGTTGTTTTGTGGTTTAGCAAGCCTTTTGAAGCAATTCTACTAAGTGGTTTGGCCTTTGGAATAGACTAGTGCAACAAAACACCCGCTTTGAGGAGTTTACGGCCTCATGGGATTTTCCTTTGGATTTACTACCGTAAACCCTTATGGAGAAGGGTATTGCCATGTTTTCAAGTCCTTAACACAACAAGGTAAGTATCTAAGCTAGTGTTTAAGCCTAAGGAAGGAAAATAACCCATTTAAACACACTTTAGGGTGTTTACGGTATTGGGAGATCCCCAAACCGTAAACACCTATAAATGTTGGATTTTGGTGTTTTTCAAGGCTTAGACACATCAAAGGAAGGTTTAAACATATCAAGGAAGGCTTATACATCAAACTAGGGCTTAGATAAGGACTTAGGCACACTTTGGTGCCCTTTATGGTGTTTACAGCCCAAGCATCTCCTTGGACCGTGAACACCTAAATCCTTGTGTTCTTGGCATAATTTCTTGATGTTTAAATGTAATAATAGCTCAATAACACTCAAGGATAGAAGTACTTACTATAATGAAGCTTGATTTGAGCTAAAAGGCCAAGAACACTTAGTGTGTGTTCTTGGTGTTTTGGAAAATCTAGATAAAATACATAAATGAATGGATGAATAGATGCACAAACACTAGATTAAGTGTTTTACTAACTTGAAATGGTTAGAACACATACAACTTCGAAGATTTGGAATTAAATCTAGGATGATACTTGAGAGAGTTTTTGGAGTTTACTCTTTTGACATTTGGGGAGTAAACACAAATGACTAACTTTTTGGGGAGTAAACTCATACATAGGTATGAGTTCACGGTTTTGGGTGATTTCTCAACCCAAAACATAAAATTTTGGTCGGGTGTTTCTAATACGCGAAGTGTTTGCGGTTTTTAAAATTCAAAATCCAAGACGGCACTTTCTTTCACCCATTCGTTTAAAAATAATATTAAAATAATCAAACGAACTTTATATTTCTTAAAAATAAGAAATAATGACATTAATTTATGATACGAAGTGGTTGAATTTTAGGGTTTGACCGAATGGAAATTTCGGATTGTCACATTCTTGGACTTTGAAATCTTTAGCACCTCAAGTGTGATCCCTCTAATGTGTCACAAACACCAAATCCAAGAGGAGACTTGAGAGAATAAACTGGTCAGCACAAAATCAATATCAATGTCTTAGAATGATAGATGTAACCGATTTTGGCTATAGGCGATTCGTTTTACAGTGTAACAAATGCTAGGGTTACAACTTTGCAAACTCTAATGCACCATGACCTTTAATATTACTTAGGCTCTATATGTTAAACCTCCATGGACTATCACATTGGTGCTCCGAAAGCTCTATTTCTCGAGGCTTTCTAGTCCTTCGGAGCTGCTCTACTAACACCTAAGAAGTGCTATAGAAAGGAATTGATACCTTGGGGGGCGGTTGGGAGAGAGTAGAATGGAATAGTGTGAGGAAATGAGTGACAATTGAGTTCTATTTGTAGGCTGCCTAGTGCCCAGTACACTTGGCATATTTAAAACCTACGTTGGGCGTACGTAATTTAAGATGGGCGTACTAAGGGCTAGGTGTCACCATCAGAACGCAAGCCTTGGGGAGGAAGGGGTGTGCTAGATCATGACACACGTCACACCGAGGTTAATCCGAAAATTAATTATCTTGTAAAATTCATAACTTATTCATACGAGCTCCGTTTTTGATGTTCTTTATATCCAAACTTAGCTATCGATGTGATCTACAAAGTTTGTTAAGACTCCATCGGCTAATTTTGAGTTTATTTTTAAAGTTATATTTTAACAGGCTTAGACAGTTATAGTCCGTTAGAAATCATAAATTTGTCATCCGACATCCGTTCTCGACTGTCTTTATATCGTTGATCCTCTATTAACGAGATCTTCAATTCTTGTTTAGATTGTTTCGGCTAATAATCGATCAATCTAAAATTTGATTTCCGAGTTGCACACTGGTACGCTGAATCTTCAAAAAATCATAACTTCCTCAAATGAAGTCAGATTTTGACATTCTCTATATGCACACTCTCAAGTTAATGACTACTACGAATTTCATTTAGATTACTAAGTCTAAAAAGTAATTTATTAAAAATTTACTTTTTATGATATGCAGAGCTATGCCGGTTTAAGCGCGAAACTTCGACAAGTCATAAATTATTTGTTATAAGTCGAACTTCAGCATTCGATATATCTCCAGAATACTTGTTACGACTACCTCAACTTTATTCAAGGATATTAAGTCTCATTATTATTTTATATTAGACACGTATTTTATTCCTATTTTATTATATAGTTATAAGCACGTATATTGCACATAATTTACACGTAAATCACATAATACTCAAATACTTCTTCTTTATTACTTGAAAATAAGTTACAGTTGTTGACCCTAACTATTACATCATCATAATAATACTTAGCGAGAAACGCATGCGTTATAATTCTCTCCCCCTTAGGATGATTCCATCCTGTAATTATGTATAAGCAAACAAATGTGGGTAGCGACTCAACATGTCACTCTCTGCATCGCAATTTCTTCGTCTTACAGTCAACAATCTCTTTGGTTAACCTCTTATCTTCATCAATCCTCAACTCTGAAAGTGGAATTATATCGGGAACTTCTCCCATGAACTTCCTCAAATAAAACACATGGAAAGGGTTATGGATACCATCCAGTTCTTTAGGCGTGGTAGGGTATCCTCCAATGTAGGGATGGCCCACTAGCTCTGATCATCCGTCTACAAGTGGAAGGATGTGTTGAAATGCAGATGAGTACTCAACTCGTGAAATATATTAAAAAATATGGAAGTAAACCAGACATTCCTATCAGAAACCACAAAAACTGGTACCCCATGTCGTTCTACGGCCTCCCTAATGTATATATCAACTTGCTTCTCCGTAGAGACACTCTTCTAGATCGGAAAAAAATGTGCGCTCTTACTCAACAGATCCACGATGACCCAAATTGATTCCACATCGTGCATAATCCAGGGCAACTTCATAATGAAGTCCATAGTAATATGTTCCCATTTCCAAACGAGAATATCCAATGACTGCACCTTGCTGTGAGGTCACTGATGCTCGGCCTTGACTTTCCTGCAAGTCAAGCACCTCTACATGTACTAAGCTACATCCCACTTCATGCATGGCCACCAATAATCAGGGCCAATATCCCTATAGAAATTCCTCGCCCTGGGATGAATGGAGAACTTCGACTTGTGCACCTCCTCCATCAGAACCTAGCGCACACCACCGTAGTAAGGAACCCACACTCTCCGATAGAGAGTCAATAATCCCCAGATGTCATAGTGGAAGTAAGCCACCCGTCCCACAATGCGCTAACTCTTTCGGTGCTCCTCCTTTATAGCCTCAATATGCGCCTCCTGAATCCACTCCTGAAGTGCACTAATGATCGTTATCCTCAGACAGATATCCCTAGTCAAATTCGTAAATTCCTTGCGGCTAAGAGCATCATTGGCCTTCCTCGGATGGTAAAGGATCTCACAATCATAATCGTTCGCCACATCCAACAACCGACATTGCCTCATGTTTAGATTTCAATCCATCAAGTACCACTGGATCTTGTGATCTGTGTAAATAGTGTAACGGACCCCATAAAGGTAATGTCGCCAAATCTTGAGGGCGAAAATGACACCCCAAGCTCCAAATCGGGTGTCAGATAGTTTTGCTCTTGAGGCTTCAACTTCCTCGAAGCGTAAGCAATAACGCGACCTAAGCAGTTAATATCAGCGATTTCCAAGTGGGATATCGGTTATCGGTATTTTCAAAAGAGTGGTGTCAAATAACGGTCCAAAATATCGGACTACAAAAATTGGTGATATTGACTGATATATAACCGATATTTACTGATATTTCTAGGTGGGATATCGGTTAAATAATTTTACTTGCTTTTTTTTAGTTCTAAGTCATGGCCTTAAGTCTTGTGGTCTTAACTTAACTGAACCTGTTATTATGTTAAGTACTTAATTGTTAGTTTTAAGTCATAAACTCATGTTTTAAGTATTAACCGATCTTATTGTTATGTTAATAGTTAAATACTTAAGTGTTAACGTGCTAGTTTCTATAGGTTTGATCATGTTGATGTGTTAAGTACTTAATTCTCAAATGATGATGATTACGCTATTAGAGATGATGTGGAAGATCTAAATAAAATAATTGGATGCCTTGGTTGATGAGGACTTGGATGAAGATTCCATGACTTACGTAAAATTATGTTTAGAACATTGATAGTTTTGACTTTTGACTTTTTATATTACTTTTATATATGTTTTATGTTTATATATATTAATTATGAATGATATAAAGATACCGATATCCCACCACGATAACCTATATCTCAAATATAAACCCTTGACCGATATATGATTTCGGACCGCTATAACTGCCTAGAACGCAACCCCTCTGCATCAAAACCATGCCAAATCTCATGATAGACGCATCACAGAAGACCACAAAATCCTCCACACCCTCTAGCAGGGTCAAAATCAGAGCCTCGCACAACCTCTACCTCAGGGTCTCAAAAGTTGTCTGTTGCTCAGGTCCCCAGCGAAACGTGACCGTCTTCTTTGTCAATCAAGTCAATGGAACTGATATCATGGAGAAATCCTGAATGAACCTCCGATAGTAACGTGCTAAACCAAGGAAAATTCAAATATCGAATGGAGAACTCGGAACCTTCAACCTCATCATGGCCTATACCTTGGCTGGATCGACCAGAATATCGTTCTTATTAACAAGGTGCCCCTAAAAACATCACCTTGTGCAACGAAAACTCGCACTTAGAGAACTTAGCATACAACGTCTCCCTCCTCAAGGTGTCCAACACCTTTTGCAAGTGCTCCTCATGCTTCCCATGAGTCTTATAATAGACCAGTATATCGTCAATAAACACAATCACAGACCGATCCAACATCAGTCTGCATATGCGGTTCATGAGGTTCATGAGCACGGATGGAGCATTGGTGCACCCAAAAGGAATCACCACGAACTCCTAATGACCATAGCGAGTCCGGAAGGTCGTCTTCTACACATTGTCCTCTCTGACCCTCATTTGATGATAACTCGAACGCAGATCAATCTTAGGACACCAAGGCGCACCCTGAAGCTAGTCAAACAGTCCATCAATCCTTAGGAATAGATAACGGTTCTTCACCGTTAGCTTATTCTACTCTCGGTAGTCAATATACATCCGATGCGACCCATCCTTCTTCGCAAACAAGATCGTTGCACCGCAAGGCAAACTACTCGGTCGGATGAATCCCTTGTCTAACAGCTCCTGCAGCTGTGTACACAATTCATGCATCTATGGTGGAGCTAATCGATATGGTGCCTTGGCTATCAGAGCCGCATCGCGAAACAAATCAATCCATAACTCCACCTGTCTCTCAAGAGGCACCCTAGGAAAATCCTCTAGAAACACATCTAGGTACTCCCTCACTAGCGGCAGATCATCGACCGTCACCCTACCCTGCTCCCGGGTATCTATAACATTGGAAATGAACCCATAACAACCCTAGTGGAGATAGTGTCTGGCCCTAGCGGCTGAGCATAGGACCGGCCTGCACTGAGCGCCCTCTCCATGGACCACCAACTCTCCCTCACTTGGTATCCGAACACGTACTATCTCGTACTTACAATCAATCATTTCCCTATTGGGGCTCAACCAATCCATCCCTACTATAAACTTTTTCCCGCACAGAGGAATAGGAAACAAGTCAATTGGGTACCGCTTGCTAAGCATCCCCAAAACACAATCCCGATGAACCATCGATGCCTACACAGAGAAATCATCCACAATCTCAACATCTAATGGATGATCCAGCTCACACGGAGATCCGGCAAACCTCTTGTTGAGCACAAAAGACACGAAAGATCAGGTAGCCCCCGAATTAAATAATACCGAAGCAGGGATACCATTCACAAGGAACGATCCTAAAAGAAAACACATAAAAGATATAATCAATGAAATCAACATAATTAAAGAGTTACAGAGAATAGACATACCTGTCACCACATCTGGTGCAACACATGACTCCTCGGTGGTCAACTGGATAGCCTGACTCCTCACCATAGGAGTATCCACCTTACCCTGGCGATCATCCGTGATCCATAGAGTCACAGAGCCTGGTGCTACCATTGGTCCTCTTGATGCTAAACTTGGGTAGTTGGCCTTCTTTTGGCCACTCTAATTGCAATGAAAGCAAATCAGTTCTGATGTTTGTGTAGTGGTTATAGAAGCAATATAATCGTTGCTAAAGTGCCCTCACTTGCCGCACTTGTAGCAGCCCGAACCACCCGTCATACCACATGCCGCATTTGCCACAACGACTCCGGCCCTATTGGACCTTCTCTCTAGAGTCAAAACCCTTGGGTTTTTTCTAAAACCCAAACTGTCTGCCCAGTTCCTTATGTGCTCCAGTTTAATCTCTCACTCCCATGCCCTGGCTATCATATCATCTAGTTTTGGGAAGGCATAAAAACTAAAAACCTCCTTGATTTTGGATCTCAGCCTATCATGGTATCGAGTTTTCTACATCTCCTCATCAGTTGCATACTGGGGTACCAAATACGCCCTTTCTCTAAACTTGGCGATGATCTCCGCCGTAGTCTCAGTCGTTCGCCTCATATCAAGAAACTCTTTGTCTAGGCCGTTGCACCTCAACAACCGGTGTAAAAGTTTCTCGGAACCTGGTCACAAAGTCTGGTCAGGTCATGGTCTTAATAGTTGGGGTTCCAAAGGCTCCCTCAAACATCCTGCATCGAACCTGATATTTGACCCCTTGGGGCAGAAGCTCGTCATCTGAGCACACTCAATGTCGGCTATCCAACACGTAGTTGTGATGGGGTCCTTCACCCTAAAGAAATATGGTGCCCTACATTCCGTAAAATCCTTGAAGGAGAGTGTGTGGGCCCCCGACTGGCTAACGGCCTGATCGACTCCTAAGATCTGAAGACAATCCTCCATCACCTCCATGATACCTTCCTTGATCGACTCGAAAATCACAAGCGTCGCATCAAGCATGCCTCGCGTAATCTCATATGGAATGAATTCTCGCAGACCTTCATCAATTGGTCTAGAGCTTGTGTCGGAACAAGATCCAGACCCAGAACCTCCTGCCCTGTGACGTGTCATCACCATACTGAAACATAACCACATAAACAATTAGCATACACATGAGAAGGTTCACACTCTTGAGCTTCCCCAATTCATTCTGGTCTTCCTGGTATCGGGTATAAATCATGTGCTTTTAGTAGTACGGGCCCAATACTACCTTCCACACCTATCTATACCCTCCTCCAAGATTACCCCGACTCCTCCATGTCACTCTCCCCAACTAATACACTCTCAATTATAAGGTTTCCTATGCACCAACATCTCATAGGGACTCCCTAAGACTCCTTTCCTCACGCCTTTCTACTATTAGCTGTAGAAGGAACTTCTACATGTACTACCTAACTACTGTATGAATACAGTCACATACTACCAATATTAGATAATTCTTCGAATAACAGACTCCATCTTACAATGGTTGGACTCAAACAAGAGTTGTGCAATAGAGTTAAACCTATCCTTCTAAAGTTATCCAGTCGCAGTAGCATGTAACCCGATGCATTCATCCATTAATTAGTTAGTACCAAAAAAACTTCCTTAAGGACAAAGCATGCAACATTCAAGCATTAGGCAAGTCAAATCAGAACATACCCTATACAGGCCATCTTAACAAGTAATTGATATGATACTAGCATGTAAGTCTAAAAGCACATACAGATAGGCACATAAAGGCACATCTCCTAGCGTTTTATCATGCAATCCTAAGCAACTCCTTGGCCCCTAATCTAGCATATGATTCTCATATCATAGAATAAAACATATAACTTGTATAGGTATTTTGGGAAAACTTACTTGAGCTTGGCTGATTACGCGCATCATGTCTCTTGTCTTTTATTAAAATCCTTAGATTTAAATGTTTTTTTTGTGAAAAACATACCATTCCCTCTATTTGAGTCTAGACACACCCAGGAGTATGTCTGAATCCCTCAAACCAAGCCTCTGATACCAACTTGTAACATCCCCAAAATACAGATACAAATATTTTGTTTTTAAATTCATTCCATTCATAAGAACTGATACCACAATATTCAAATAAGTCACATTGTATCATAATATCAGAGTACAAATCCCAAAATCACTAAGTGCAGAAAAACATAGAGTGATGTGGTGCGATCAAGTCAGGCCCTTCTCTATAAGTTCTCTACGAAAAAATACAACTTCTAAAGGCTCGGCTAACCCCTCTCTATAAGTTCTCTACGAAGGGTAAAAGAACATTCTACCCCTCTAATGGCTCATAAGTCCAAACATTGACTAAACCCTAAAAGTCAACGAAGTCAACTTCAGTCAACGGTCAAACTTTGACCAAACTCTTCGAGTGCACTCGGGCGACTCGGCGAGTCCACACCGGTCTTCAGAATTCTTCTAAGCCTCACTTGGGACGATGAGTTCTCTCTCCACTCATCGGGTTACTCAGCAATGAATCGCGGGGCAACGCCGACTCGACTCGTCGAGTCCACTTATGAACTCGGCGAGTTGCTCCCTTGACAACACTCAAATGACCTTCTGAGATCAGATTTGCTTCTCTAACCTATAGATCTGACTTCCCCATGACTAATAACCACGTAAAGGTCGAATCTTGGTACACATGCAAGGCACTCTAGGCTTATTTTGGTGAAATCCCTTCTAACATGGCAACCTATGTCCCTTTCCTCCATAAAACCACAAAAAGCAAGGTGGTTCAAGCTCTTTGGACCTCAAAAGGTCCGGATCCAAAGTTTATTACTCAATGGGACACTAAATCTCAACCAAGCAAGCCATAAAAGATATAGAAAACCCTAAATTCAATGATCTTAAGAAAAGACAGAAGAATAGGATCGAATAGCTACCTCAAAATGAAGATCCAAGCTGAAAACCTACTGAAATGAAGTCCTCTTGCCCCCTTCTTGCTGGAAACCCTTCCTCCTTGGCTAAATCACACCAAAAACGAACAAGTAGGCTCAAACTCTCTCACAACTCGCTCAAAATGGGTATCTCTCTCTAGAATGGTAGCCGCAAATGAAGGCTATAAAGTCCTTTAAATAGGGCTCAGCCCCGGGGATATAGGGTTTCAGTTGTCAGCACAGACATGTCAAGTCCACCTAAGCCGACTCATTGAGTCCCTTTATTTATTCAGTCAGTGAATCTCGATCTGATTCGAAGAGTCTAAGAGTCAACTCATCGAGTCCCTCTCTTAACTCCAAAAATAAATGATAAAAATATAATACCTAGAAATCTGGATGTTACAATTCTCCCCCACTAGAATCAGAATTCGCCCTCGAAGTCTTACTCTGCAAACAAATATGGATGTTGTGCACGCATCTCCAACTCCGGATCTCAAGTCAGCTCGGACCCTCTCTGATGTTGCCATCGGACCTGCAACAGGGGCACCTCTTTGTTCCTTAGAACCTTGATCTTTCGATCCACCATCATAACTGGCCGCTCAACATAATTCAAGCTCGCGTCCACGTGAATATCCTCCAACGATACCAGCGTCGATTCGTCGGCTATACACTTCCTCAACTGAGACACGTGGAAGGTATCATGAATCTGGCTCAACTCCACAGGTAGCTCCAAACGATATGCTACTCTGCCCACCCTCGTGGTCACCCTAAACGGTCCGATATACCAGGGCCCCAACTTGTCCCTCTTCCTGAATTGAACCACTCCTTTCCAAGGAGATACCTTCAGGAGTACGAAATCTCCCACCTGAAACTCAAGCTTGGATCGTCGCCTATCTACATAACTCTTCTGGCGACTCTGAGCTGTCAACAACCTCTGTCTGACCTGTTGAATCTGCTCAGTCGTTTGAAGCACTAACTCAGTGCTGCTCATCACTCACTGCCCGACCTCTCCCCAGCATATGGGAGTCTGACACCTCCTCCCATACAATAACTCAAAAAGAGGCATTCCAATACTCGAATGGTGGTTGTTGTTATAATAAAACTCAGCCAATGGAAAATACGTGTCCCAACTTCCTCGAAAGTCCAACACACAAGCTCGCAGCATGTCTTCGAGCATATGAATCGTCCACTCACTCTGACCGTCCATCTGAGGGTGGTATGCAGTACTAAAATGCAGCCTCATACCCAACTCCTCATGGAATTTCTTCCAGAATCTGGAAGTGAAATGCACATCTCGATCTGACATGATCGAGATTGGTACTCCATGCCGCGATACCACCTCTCTCACGTATAACTCTGCCAGCCTCTCAACAAAAGAACTCTCACTGATACCAATAAAGTGAGCGCTCTTTGTCAGCCAATCAAAAATCATTCAAATTGCATCGACACCCCTTGCAGTCCTTGGCAATTTGGTGATAAAATCCATGGAAACCTGTTCCCACTTCCACTTGGGAACCTCAAGTGGCTGCAACTTTCGATGTGGATGCTGGTGCTCGGCCTTCACCTTGAGACAGTTCAAGCACCTCTCTATGAACCACGCGACATCCCTCTTCATACAGGGCTACCAATACTCCCTCTTCAGGTCCAAATACATCTTAGTGGCCCCGGGATGGATCGAGAACCTCGATCTGTGAGCCTCCTCCATCAGAATGGTACTTGCCCCGCCTTCAAACGA
Source organism: Lactuca serriola (assembly GCF_051521515.1). Taxonomy (NCBI): domain Eukaryota; kingdom Viridiplantae; phylum Streptophyta; class Magnoliopsida; order Asterales; family Asteraceae; genus Lactuca; species Lactuca serriola. Next base: position 174,315,625 of record NC_136411.1, on the reverse strand, counting down.
CACCCAAATCCGACACTGAAAGCTCATAAGCCTGCGGTTATCGGCAACGAACTCAAATATCTGCCTGATCACCCGATTTCTTTTGCGGTTCTCCGTTCTCATGGCCTCTAGCTGGGCCTCCCGAATGGTGTCCAACACTGTAGTCATCACTGTCAATATCAAGCAAATGTCTCGTATCAAGGCACTCTCCGCCCTGCGATACAGGGCATCGGCTACAACATTATCCTTGCTCGGGTCGTACAGGATCTGACACTCATAATCCTTTACCACATCCAACCATCTCCTCTGCGCATATTCAGGTTGAGCTGATCCATCATATACTTCAAGCTCTTGTGATCCATGTATATGGTACACCGGACCCCATACAAATAATGACGCTAGATCTTGAGGGCGAACACCACAGCCCCTAACTCCAGATCGTGAGTAGGATCTCTTGTCTCATGAGGCTTCAACTGCCTCGATGCATATGCTATCACATGATCTCTCTGCATTAGCACTGCACCCAATCCCGATATTGACGCGTCGCAATACACCAAAAAATCATCCATCCCCTTCGGAAGGGCTAATAGTGGGGCTTCGCATAGTCTCTAGCGAAGTGTCTCGAATGAGTTCTGCTACTCTGGGCCCCAACTGAATGTTACGTCCTTCCGGGTCAACCTAGTGAGAGGAACAACAATCTTGGAGAAATCTATGATAATTCTCCGATAATAGTCGGCCAACCCCAGAAAACACCTGATCTCTGAGGGGGATCTCGGCACCTCCCAACTCATCATTGCCTTAATCTTGGCCAGATCGACCAATATCCCATTCTAGTTAACGAGATGCCCCAGGAACTGGACCTCTTGTAACCAAAAATCGCACTTGGAGAATTTGGCGTAAAGCCTATCTGATCTCAGAACTCCGAGGATCTCCCTCAAATGCTCTTCATGCTCCTCTCTAGAACTCGAATACACCAATATATCATCAATGAACACGATCACTGAACGATCCAGCATCGGCTTGCACACTCTGTTCATGAGATCCATGAACGCTGCCAGTGCATTGATGAGCCCGAAAGGCATCACCACGAACTCATAATGCCCATAACGAGTCCTGAACGTTGTCTTCTAGATATCCATATCACGCACTCTCATCTGATGATATCAAGATCTCAGATCCATCTTAGAGAACCAAGACGCTCCCTGTAACTGATCAAACAAATCGTTGATCCTCGGCAAGGGGTAACGGTTCTTGACCGTCAACTTGTTCAACTCCCGGTAATCAATGCACATCCAGTGTGAACCATCCTTTTTCTTGACAAAAACGATCGGCGCTCCCCACGGTGAGCTACTCGGCCGAATGAACCCCTTCCCCAACAGCCCCTGAAGTTGCGAGGATAACTCTTGCATCTCTGGAGGCGCAAGGCGACAGGGCGCCTTGGTGATAGGCGCTGCCCCCAGAACCAAATCGATACGGAACTCTACCTTCCTCTCGGGAGACACACCCGACAACTCTTCGGGAAAAACATCCGGGAATTCACACACTATACGGACCTTATCAATCGATCTCGGTCTCTCTGCATCAATCCACGTATCCATCATATAAGCCACAAACCCGCTACAGCCCTGCTGTAGACTCTGCCTTGCTCTGGCAGCTGAACAGAATGCTAACCTGGAATAAGTACCCTCCCCGTACACCGTAAGAACTCCCCCACTAGGGTCTCTTATGGTCACCAGCTGCCACTCGTAGTCAATAACTGCTCCAAATCTGCTCAACCAGTCCATGCCCACGATGACACAAACATCCCTCATCGCAATCGGAACCAAATCAATCAGAAACTCAACTCCGAAGATCTCAAGTACACATCCCCGAATAACATCGGTGGCATACACCGCTCGCTCGTCAACTATGGAAACCAGCAGAGGTCGACTCAACGCCTCTCGATGAATACTAATGTGTTGACTAAAGGCTAATGACACAAAAGATCGACTCGCACCCGAGTCAAATAACACCAAGGCAGGTACAGAACTCACAAGAAAAGTACCTACGCATATCATAACATAAGCATAATATATCTAACATCAAAATCAATACATGAATGGATACATACCATCCACAATATCAGGCGTTGCACGGACCTCCTCCGCTGTCAACTGGAAGGCTCTCCCTCGTGCCTTCGGTGCCTTGGCCTTCACCGGCCGACTCTCAGTAGCTCAAACAGCAGCAGGGGCAGATCCCTGCGATGCTCCCTGTGCTGATCCCCACAGTTGCGGACACTCGGCCTTTCGGTGTCCAGTTTGGTTGCAGTGAAAACAGACTGCAAACCCCTTGGGAAATCTTTGTCCATATGCCGGTCCTTGCCACACTTGTAGCAGGACCCTGCTCTACACACTCCCTCGTGACCCTTGCCACACTTCCCACAAGTGCGGCCCTTTTGGTTCCCTGATCTTGAATCGGCGGGCTTGACCTGTTTGGCTGCCAGCTGGGACTGAGCCGTTCACCGATCCCTCCCCTGAGACTGTAACGGCCATAGATCCGGGCTAGTCAATTTAGAGGCAATAGGGGTCAAAAATGACTTTTCGACAAAAGATTATTTAGAATAAATAATCTTAACCAAGTTGTATTATATGTCACGAGGTTTCCGTACATATAAAGAACGCCAAAATCCGAGTTATAACGAAGAAGTTATGACCCGTCGAAGTTTCGCGACAGAACCGGCACGACACCGGGAAGCGTAAATAGTGAATTTACGATAGAGCGAGATTTAGCCTTAGCGATCTAAACGAAAGATGTATAATATGTTAAACTAAGAACATAGATTAAAAGAACGCCCAACTCTAACTTCGTATGAAGAAGTTATCATTTTTCGAAGTTTCGGACTAGCAGTGTACAGTCCGAAATTCGAATATTAGATCGAGCGGTTTTTAGCCGACACGACCTGAACGAGAATCGAAGATCTCGTTAAGAGTAGCGTAACGAGAAAAAGATGGGCAAAAACAGATGTCGGATGAAGAAGTTATGAGGATTTAACGGACCAATCCTGTCCCGTCCCGTTAATAATATAAAATTTAAAATCGAGCCAAAATTAGCCGACAAAGTCTAAACGAAGGTTGTAGAGTATGTTCCCACCTTCGCGTGGATATAAAGAACGTCGAAAACGGAGCTCGTATGTGAAAGTTATGATTTTTAGAAGTCGAGAATGCAATTTACGAAGGCTGATAAGGAATTGATGACGTGGCGTGTTATGGGTCGTCCATCGATGATCAGATCTCGCTTCGGATGGCCAACATGTGGTCCTCGTTTACGCCCGCGTCCGAAGTCAGTACGCCCCACGTACCCTCGCCCTTATCTCTTCCGGAGTGCAAGATAGTTGGTCCGAGGTAGCGCCCTTATCCGAGCCATTACACCCAGCGTAGGTCCGAGGTACGCCCAGCGTACCGAGGCCTCGCAGGCTATAAAAGGGGGCCAAGATTTCTTTATTCTTCACACCATTTTTCACTTCTCTCTCTACAAACTTTCTCTCTCTAAGTGCTATAAACCCCCCTAAGCCCTAGATAAAATCCCTAGCTCCCGAGGGAAGCCCCGAGGCTCCCGGAGTCCCGAGAAAAAGAGCCTTTCGGTTTCGAAACGCTGCTCCGATTAAGTTCCGGTTTTTGATAAAATTCGCTGTTTTATCGAAGGAAAATCGTTTTGAGAGTATCGAAGCACTGTCCGAGTGCTGAGTCATCACCTTTCAGGTGAGTGCATGGTCCCTTTCATCTTACACATAGATATGAAGTATTTTATTATAAATTACGTGCTATGTGTGCATATTGTCTGAATACTTGCTGTCTATGCTGGTGAAAGATTTTTATACATGTTTTAAATGATGTAAACTATATAAAGTATTTATATCTACAAAATATGTTGGGTAAAACATGGGTAGATGAATGATGAGGGATAACAGCTGAAATAGAGGAACATTAGTAGCATGGGCCTAGTGCCCTATAGGTATACATTGCCAGCAGTGGACCCAGTACCCTATAGATGAGCACTGGAAGCTGCGCCACAACCCGTAGATGTTTTAGATCTACGGTAAACGTCCTAGCAGCTGCGCTCTAAGGACAGTATCGGCAGCAGCGCCTAATAGGGAGCCTTATGACCATGACAGTAGCGTTTAAAGGTCAATACCGGCAGAAGCGCCTCATATGAAATGTCCCAGTTCTGGCAGTTGCGCCTAAGTGACAAGATTAGCAACTGCGCTCAACCAATGTATCATTGGCAACAATGGACTTCATGTTGTTTCCTTAGGATGATCCTTAGGAATGAATGAATGAGAAATAGCTGATTCTTAGGGTAGATCCTTAAGAATAAAGAAGATAATGGGGATGGCTAATTGGGTTGATTGTTTGATTGTTTAAACATAATAATTATATTATTGTGGGTTGAAAACCCTATGTACTCACCAGGTTTCCCAACCTGACCCACTCAGTTTATTTATATCACAGGTGTTGATATGAAGTGACATTACACTGAGAGATTTATAGAGATTTAGATCACTAGTGTAAATAATTGTAAGTTCTGTTTATGCTTATGTTCCTGTATTAACGATGACATCCCAAACGTTTTAAAATGAAATAAATACGTTTCTTCGAAAATGTTTTAATAACGTATTTACCATGTTTTTCTGGGAACAAATTCCGCAACATTTTTATGAAATGAAGTACTCTGATTTTTATAAAGCATAAACAAAATCGGTCTTTTCTGGCCGTGAAAATGGGGATGTCACAGAGACTCTCCCTCCTCCCTAATCTGAATCTCCAGCTCTATCTCCCTCTTCCGAGCATTTTCTTGAAGCTCGGCAAATGTCCGGTACGACGAGTTCTCCACAAACTCTCGTATGTTTCTCCTCAGAATACTCAAGTACCGACTCATATGTGCCTGCTCGGTAGACACGTGCTCAGGGCAGAACATTTCCCTCTCATGGAACATCCTGGTGATCACAGTAACAGACTCAGTACCCTGCTTGAGGGTCAGAAACTCCTGGGCCAAACGTTCCCTCTCCATCGAGGGAACGTACTCATCACGGAACATAGCAATGAACCTCTCCCAGTTCACCGCAGCAATCTCAGTAGACGAAAAGTGCGTCGACACAAACTTCCACCAGTCCTTCGCTCCCAAGCGAAGCTGGTTCAGCGCAAACTGGACCCTCAAATGCTCTGGACATGAACACGTATAGAAGCATCCCTCAATATCAGAAACCCAACTCATCGCAGCAATCGGATCCTATGTCCCATCAAAATCTGGTGGCTTCGTGCTGTTGAACTCTCGAAACAGGAACGAATCACCACCCTGAGGTCTAGCAGCAGCAACAACCGCGGTAGCTGCGGCGGTTGCAACCTCAATAACCGTTGCGTATCTCTCATCAAAAGTCTCAATCAGCGTGGTCTTAATAGACCCGAACATCTCTGGAATCTCTACGCGAATAGCGGTAGCCACCTTATCATGGATCATCTGGCGGAGCTCCTCATCACTCACCCTGCTGGTCTCTGGTCTGTGGCGTGTCCCAACCAGAATGTCTCCGAAATACAACATAAAAAATATCAGAGACTCGCTCGAGCATACTTGCACTCAATAACTCAAGCCTACTTGTTTCCTGGTACCCCAAGGATTATTACTTGGGCTGCGCACTGCTTTAGTGTCTTCAGTAGTATGGGCCCAATACTACCGTCCACACCGCATCAGTATTCACCCCAAGTCCTCCTCCTAGGATCCCAAATCCCAAGTACTCTACTCTCACTTTGCATAATATACTCTCTAGCAGATTTCTCATAAGCTCCTCGCTGCTATCTACTCACTCTCAAGCATCTCCTAGCAGCAACACCCCTAGGCTAAGGCATCACAAATCAGGCCACTCTAGTCCTAATAAGAATACATATCCTACTCTAGCATGCATAACATATCATTTCATATCACATCACATATAATATAAGGGTATTTTAGGAAATCACCATTCGGGCATCCGAATCCCTTTTTACTCTTTCTAGAAGATTTCTATTTTATTTCAAAAAATTCCTTAAATCCTCAGTTTGAGTTCAAATGCGCTCGAAGGTGCATCCGAATCCCTCAAACCAAGGCTCTGATACCAACTTGTAACAACATAAATTTCAAAACATTTTTTTCACTTTTAAAAAATTAATTTCATTCATACATATTCTCAAATCTCAATGTATCACACGTCAAAAACCATAAAACACAACCCAAGGTCAAAACGTATAAAACTCCGATAGTGTGTACTGATCATGCTGGCGCCTTCCCGCAATCCTCACTGGTACCTGAAACACATAGCACAAAACACTGTAAGCATAAATTCTTAGTGAGTTCCCCAAAATACCACATACAACACATATTAGCCACTCGAGGCTATAACTCTGTTTGACCCTCTGGTCAATGTGTCTCAATGGGACCCTCCTGTCCCAATACTCTGTGGGCCCTCTGGCCCTAACTCTGTGGACCCTCTGTCTTAAATTTGTAAGCTCTGGATCATACATAGCAAAAATCACATAAAATCATATCATACAAATAACATACAAGGTACTCTGTCACATAGCTCTAATTACCACTCTAGGTAAAGTATAGTGAGAAGACTCACCTCAGATAACTCGGTAAACCTCGAACTCTGAATGCTGCACTAGTCTCCGCCTAATCACATAAATATTTACTCTAATTAATACAACTTCTAAAGGCTAGGCTAACCCCTCTCTATAAGTTCTCTAAGAAGGGTAAAAGACCATTCTACTCCTCTAATGGCTCATAAGTCCAAACATTGACTAAACCCTAAAAGTCAACGAAGTCAACTCCGGTCAATGATCAAACTTTGACCAGACTTGTCGAGTGCACTCGGGCGACTCGGCGAGTCCACACTGGTCCTCAGAATTCTTCTAAGCCTCACTTGGCATGACGAATTCTCTCTCCACTCGTCGGGTTACTCAACAACGAATCGCAGGGCAACCCCGACTCGACTCGTCGAGTCCACTTATTAACACGGCGCGTTGCTCCCTTGACAACACTCAAATGACCTTCTGAGGTCAGATCTGCTTCTCTAACCTATTGATCTGACTTCCCCACGACTAATAACCATGTAAAGGTCGAATCTTGGTACACATGCAAGGCACTCTAGGCTTATTTTGGTGAAATCCCTTCTAACATGGCATCCTATGTCCCTTTCCTCCATAGAACTACAAAAAGCAAGGTGGTTCAAACTCTTTGGACCTCAAAAGGTCCGGATCCAGATTTTATTACTCAATGGGACACTAAATCTAAACCAAACAAGCCATAAAAGATATAGAAAACCCTAAATTCAATGCTCTTAAGCAAAAACAGAAGAATGGGATCGAATAGCTACCTCAAAATGAAGATCCAAGCTACTGAAATGAAGTCCTCTTGCCCCCTTCTTGCTGGAAACCCTTCCTCCTAGGCAAAATCACACCAAAAACCGCTAGAAACGGGAGGATACTTTGAAAAATTTCCATATAGGGCCGAAGCCCCTATTAAGAACCGAAGCCTCCCTCTAGGACCGAACCCCCGTAAGGAACTGAAACCTTTTGGGCCGAAATCACTTGGACCGAATCGAACCTCAGAAGACCGAAGGTCCCTTCAGACCAAAACCACCCTTCGCCCCATTTCGCCTTCGGGCTATTTCGCTTCATGCACCTTCGATCCTATCCTCACAACTGAACTTCGGTCCTAACCACTAAGGGCCGAACCCTTGCACCTTCGGTCCCCCATGCTAGAAGCCTCGCAGATTCAGCCTTTCTTCCTGGATTTCGACTACGACTTCATTTTAGGCCCGTTTTCCATTATTTTTGTGTGGGATTTTCACTCAAAATCATGTTTTAACACATAAAACCCCGTACTTCATGAATAATCATGTTTTTTAGTGCAATAATTGTCCAAGATTAGTGGGTGAGATACTTAAGGTGGAGTGTTGACTTTGCTTTAGTGTATGACACAAGCAACCACCCCATGCCCACTCCATGACCAACCCTTGTCCTTCCACAATACCTAGTCACTTCCATCGTCCTTCCCATCATTTTCTTCCAACCATACACTTTAACAAAATGTAGAATCATTATCTCTCCTCTCTCATTTTCCACCAAAGAACAAACACCTTTCTCTCCGACCCCTCTCTCTCTCTCTCTCAAATTCGAGATTCAAGGGCTGATCATCAAGTTTTCTTCCACTTTTGATCTTCAAACCTTGAGGGCATCTTCTAAGTGTTGTTGAGTTGAAAACTTCCTTTCTTCAACATCCATCCACTAAGAACACACAAGGTGAGTTCATACCCATATCTTTTCACATTTTTCTTAAGTTTTAAGGGTGTGAATACAAGTTAAAACACCAAGAACAAAATTAAACTCATCCAACAGCTTTCATCAGAAAAGTTTAACGCATTTCACGGACTGTTTTGGCCAACATAAACATTTTAGTTTTCTAAACTGTATTAGTTGCAAATAGTTCAGGTTCATATCTTTAAAATGAATACTTTCACTTCTCCATATGATTTTCCTACTATTTATGGTGATTTTTACAAAACAGCCTATCATTTCAAGAACAAATCCGGACCAACCTGTGATTATGGACATTTTCACACAAGTTGGAGATTACTAAAAATCATAATAAAATTTATGAACAAACTAGATACATTTTCTAAACTCTAAGAGTTTACGGATTTAGCTTTCGACACCGTATGATTTTTCAGTGATTTTTCCAAAATAGTACAGAAATGTTGAAAACAAGTTAACAGCTTACAACTTTCATCACACTTTGTAACATGTTGAGCAAAGTGTTAATCTTTGATGATTTCATATTTTACCTGTGTTTTCCGTGTGTTATAATTTATATAATAGAAAATACTCACAGATTTGTAAGAGTCATTTGTCATTACAAATAATACAGGATAAGGCATGATAAACACAGTTATGTTTTTGCTATATTTTCGACTCACATAAAACGGAGTTCATTTGCATTACAACCGTTTTGGATAAACTATAATAGGTAAACTTTATGTTACATATACATTACAAAAAGTTATGCTAAACTATAATAGGTATAGTTTATGTTTCAATTACATTTCAAACTCATTACCAAATGTTTTATTTCTACACAAAAGAGTTTTCGGTTCACCTCATGTAAATCTATTAATGAATAACTTTGTGAGACATTCGCTTCACGTTACTTTTAAAGTAGCACATCAAAAGTCCTGTAATTGGTAATTGTAACCAGAGTCTCTTGGAGGGAGAGTGTGATAGTTGTGTATAGATCTATATTGGGATTGACACCCCACACCTTGCTGTTAGTTGCAGTAGGACCTCAAGGTCTACGGGTGACAAATGTCATTAACGTTCGATGCCTAAAGAACGTCGCATACAAGGCCGACTGGGTCATAGCATGGTTATAAGAAATCACTTAGGGTATTCAAAAAACTTAGGATTTACGGGAACCTCACCAAATCAAACGAGTTTATGTCAATTTAAACTTGCATTGTTTTTACTATAAGTATGGGAAATTACTTGTACATTTCCATCTTTAGATTTTATGACTACATTTCACACGTTAAGAAAAATATTGGATTTTTCTGGAAAAACATCACCTTTAGAAAGAAAAGGATTTTAGAATCACGTTCAAAAAAGCTTATGAACTCACCCACTTAATTGTTGACACTTTTCCAAAACTACTTGTATTATCAGGAAATCAGTGATTCAGGAAATCAACAGCATTTTGAGGATGGGACGTTAAATCGTCAAACAGTTCATTTTGTCATCATAATGTAATTGATTTTGAACATCTAAACATATACTATGGTGTAACCTTTTCAATTATATTTATGATGGTTGTATTTACTTTGAGCAATATTATACTCGTTGTTGTGATACTATACATGAAGTCCTCCACCCCCGGACGTTTTCCGCCATCTTTGGTTTGGGGGTGTGACAGACGTTAGTTCACGGCTGTCTTTTTATTATTGAGCTCCTATTAACGAGATCTTCAATTCTTGTTTAAATTTTTTTGGATAATAATCAATCGATCTAAAATTCGATTTTCAAGTTGTACACTACTACGATGAATCTTTGAAAAATCATAACTTCCTCAAGGGAATTCAGATTTGGACGTTCACTATATGCATGCTCTCGGTTTAACGACTACTACAGCTTTCGTTTAGAGTACTAAGGCTAAAAAGTAATTTATCAAAAATTTACTTTTTACGATACGTGGAGCCGTGCTTGTTTAATCGCGAAACTTCTACGAGTCATAACTTCTTTATTATAAGTCGTATTTCAGCGTTCCTGATATCTCTGCAATCATTGTTACAATTACTTCAACTTTCTTCAAGGATATTATGTCTCATTACTATTTTCTTTTAGGCGCATATTTTATTCCTATTTTATTATATCGTTATAAACACGTATATTGCACATAATTTACATGTAAATCACATAGTACTCAAATAATTCTTCTTCATTACTTCAAAATAGGTTACGATTGTTGACCCTAACTAGTACATCATCATAATAAGTCTTAGCGAGAAACGCATATATTACAATAACCCTGAAAGGACCAAGGTATATGGGTCCCAACTTGCCCTGTTTCCTGAATCGGATGACACCTTTCCAAGGTGACACCTTCAAAGCACCGTATCCCCAACCTAGAATACTAAATTTGAATGGTGTCTATCAACATAGCTATTTTGTCAGATCTGCATGGTCCGTAACCTCCTACACACCTGCTTGATCAACTCAGTAGTCCGAAGCACCACCTCAGCAAATCGGGGTCAAACACTTTATCTTGTAAAACATCTTAAAAGGAGGTTGGTCAATATTGACGTGGTAGTTGTTGTTGTAAGAAAAATAAGCCAATGGGAGATACGTATCCTAGCTACCGCCAAAATCTAGTACACATGTCCAAAGTATATCCTCCAAGGTCTGGATATTCCGCTCGCTCTAACCATCGGTCTGCAGATGAAAAGTTGTTCTGAAGTGTAGTTGCATACCAAACTCCTCATGAAATATCTTCCAGAACCTGGAAGTCAAACGAACATCCCGATATGAAACTACTTAGATGGGGAACCCATGTCGTACCACAACCTCCCAGATGTAGACATCTGCCAACTTCTCCACAGAGATGCTCTCCTGAATAGGAATGAAATATGCCAATCGATCCATGATGACCAAAATAGAATCTACCCCTTGCGTAGTCCGTGGTAGCTTAATGATAAAATCTATTGCAATCTCTTCCCATTTCCAAACAGAAACATATAACATTTCCATCTTACAGTGAGGTCGCTGATGCCCGTCCTTGACTTTCTTGTAATTCAAGCACCTCTCCACATACCATGCCACATTCCGCCTCATGCAGGGCCACGATAATCAAGTCGTATGTCTCTATACATCTTCGTCACTCTCATATGAATAGAAAACCTCGACTTATGCGCCTCATCCATCAAAATCTATTGTGTACCCATGAAGTATCGAACCCATACTCTCCAATGAAGGGTTAATAATCCCCAGCTATCATAATCAAAAGAGGACACCTAGCCCACCATGCGTCTTGGTGCTCCTATTTTATAGTCTCGACCTGAGCCTCTAGAATCTACCCCAAGAGTGAGGTAATCACCGTCATCCTCAAACATACATCCCTAGTCGGTGTACCAGCCGTCTTGCGGCTAAGAGCATCGTCCACCATGTTGGTTTTTCCAGGGTGATAAAAGATCTCACAATCATAATCCTTCACCACATCTAGCCGCCTGCAATGCCTCATGTTTAGATTTGGTTGATCCATTAAATACCTCAAACTCTTGTGGTCTGTTTAAATGATACAATGAACCCCATACGAGTAATGATGCCAAATCTTAATGGCGAAAACCACCACCCCTAGCACTAAATCATGAGCATGATAATTCACCTCATATGGCTTCAACTGCCTTGAAGCATAAGCTATCACATAACCCTCTACATCGAAACCACACCAAATCCAAAAATTAATGCATCACAGTACACTATGAAATAATCCACACCCTCTGACAGGGCCAAGATCAGTGCCTCACATAACTTCTGTTTCAACATCTCAAACTCCGCCTGCTACTCAGGCTCCCAACTGAAAGTAGCAGACTTATTCATCAACTTGGTTAACGGAATTGAAATCTTAGAGAAATACTCGATAAACCTATGATAATACCCAGCTAAACCATGGAAACTCTGAATCTCAGATGGAGACCTCGGAACCTCCCATTGCATCACGACCTCGATCTTGGCCTGATCGACCAATATACCCTTACGGTTGACAAGATTCCCCAGAAACTGCACCTCACACTACCAGAACTCACACCTGGGAAATTTGGCATATAGCCTCTCCCATCCTCAGAGTCTCCAATACCTCTCTCAGATGATCCTCAAGATGCTCCTTGGTCTTAGAATAGACGAAGACTTCATCAATAAACACAATGGTTGACCGATCCTGTATTGGTCATCAAACCCGGTTCATGATATCCATGAATGTTGTTGGTGCATTGGTGAGCCCAAAAGGCATCACTACAAACTCGCAATGACCATAACGAGTCCTGAAGTCCATCTTCTGAACATCCTCATCTCGAACCCTCATATGATGGTAGCCTGAATGTAAATCAATCATGGAGAACCAATACACACCCTATAACTGGCCAAACAAATCATCAATCATCAGAAATGGATAACGGTTATTCACCGTTAGTTTGTTCAACTCCTAATATCGATGTACATCCAGTGTAAGCCATCTTTCTTCTTCACGAATAGAATCGGCGCTCCCTGGGTTGAACTACTCGGTCTGATAAACCCCTTTTCTAATAGCTCTTGCATTTATTTAGATAACTCTTGCATCTCTGGCAATGCTAACCGATAAGGTGTCTTGGCTATCGAATCCGCACCTGGGACAAGATCAATACGAAACTCCACCTACCTCTCCGGTGGTACTCCAGCCAAGTCCTCAAGGAATACATATGCATACTCTCAAACAACTAGCACATCGTCAATTTTCCTCTTTTCCTCCTCATTGATATCCGATATGTAACCCACAAAACCAGAACAACCCTACTGTAGATATCTCCTAGCTCTCACAGCTAAACAGAGAGTCGGTCCATGCTGAGCACCCTCGCCATGAATAACTAGTTCTCCCCCACTTGGGGTTCGAACCTGAACTAAATGGTGCCCACAAACAATCATTTCCCCATTAAGGCTCAACCAATCAACTCTTACGATCAACTTTTTCTCGTTCAAAGGAATAGGGACCAAACCAATCAGATATTGCTCGCTAAATAGCTCTAGAACACAACCCCGATGAACCCTTGAAACCCGGACTGGACAATTATCAACAATCTCTACCTTTAATGGATAATCAAACTCCCCTGGAGTGTCACCAAACCTCTTTCTAATCACAAGAGATACAAACGATCGGGTGACACCCGAATCAATCAGAGCTAAAACTGTAACACTGTTTGCTAGAATCGTCCATATATAATAGCAATTATATAATAAGCATAAACATCAATGCAATAAATGAAATAGGGAGAAAATACATACTCGTAACCACATCTGGTGTTACGCAAGCCTCCTCGGCTGTCAATTAGAAAACTAGGCTCCTCACCATTGGCGCCTCCGCCTTGCTCTTATGGCCATCAGTAATCTTCAAGTTCACCCGAGCGAGTGCTACAACCACTCCACTTACTGTCAAACTTGGACAATCATACTTCTTGTGGCCTCTCTGATTGTAATGAAAGCAAATTAGACCTGATCTGTGGGTGTAGTACAATCCCTGCTGAAGTAACCAGCCTTGTCACACTTAAAGCAGCCAGAACCACCCACCCTATTGTTGGAAATAGTGTCTAAGGTCATTAACTATTGGTAATATTTCTAATAATAACATGGTCCTTTTGTGCCCTCAAATCCCAAATTGAGTAGAATAAATAACGGAGAAATTGGTTTATTAATTATTATGTTTAATAATTAATTAGAAACTAACTGGAAATAATTTTTCAGAATTAATTAACAGTTTAATTAATTAAAAGGTTAAATATTCATTAATCGATAGTTGGTTAATCAAGAATGTTCCAAAACCCTTATGAAATTAGGGTTGGACGAGAATCACTCCATCCCACATGGAAAAACGAGTGAAATTCATTCTAGGTATTCCATCCCACATGGCAAGTAGTACAAAACCTAGGAAGGGATCTAAGGCTATAAATTGGGCCTTAGGGATTTCATTATTCCTTGCACCTTGGCTTGAAGTTTCATCAACCCTCCTTCCTCCCCCTTTTAGGGACGATTTATAACTCTCACGGGGATTGTGAAATTGACCTTATCCTAGTTATTTTTATTCCACTCTTTGTTGTCATTGGGTGCGATACCATTAGAGGGATTCTGGTTTGGGTCCTCTCGTTCAGAAACTTCGTAGAGGATCAAGATCTCAAGCATGGAGATCAAGGGCTACATAAGAGGTATGTTTTTATTCTTTGTGTTTTTTTCTGGGGTAGATATAATTAGCATGAAACCATAGATCCATAGGTTTCATGTACACATAGGCATATCGTAGTTTCGATTTTTCCGCTACCTAGTTTAGAGTGTATTTGATGCATAGAAAACCCAACAATGGTTCAGAGCCATTGGTTCATGATTACATTCACCCTAGATCCATATTTTTTGTAAATGCTTGTTTAAAATTGAATGAAAGAAAAACAAATTGGAAAATTCCTAATTAAAAAACCCTTTCTCACAGATCACAGCGTGAGGGGTTTATGCTCACGACGTGAGCCGCCAAGATTAGGGTTTCCCTTTTTCAAATTTGAAGGTTTGTTAAATATAGATTTATGCTAAATTTAAAATGTTTTAAATCTAGAAAATTGATAAATATTATTAGAATGGGATCATTTAAATTTATTTATTATTTACTTAGTGAATTTAAATATTTAATATTATTTATAATAGAGGTTTATAAATTTGAAAATTAATACATCATGATTTATTAATTGTTACATTACGTCCTCGCAATTATTTATAATTAATAATAGACAAATTTAAAGAGTTTTAAATTTACCCCTTGTATTTATACATATCAGAATTGTATCTATCATATGTATGAGAAAGTTACAACATGCGCGCTCGTATGTTTTAAATATTGACATTATCAATCTTACCATGACTAGGCTCACCCATTCCGATGTAAGGGGTTAAGGAGGTCTCTATGATTCCTAATGAGGTCGGTTTTTAATGTGTTTCGTACTTACCGCCCTCACCGCCCTATCACATTTTGAGAATGGAGTTACCGAAAGGGTTTGATAGTGATAATTGTCAATCTAAAAGTATTCTAAACACAAGTACAAAACAAAATCCCATTTTATTAATAGAATGTGAATCTCATATTATCCATGAAAATTGCATATTCTCTTTATATTCTGTTGATGGAGCTTATGTGGTTAACCGACACATTAATCAAGAGTATAGTTGAGAATGATATGGAACTCGTAAATCTCAAGTGTAACTTGAGTCGGGGACCATGCGATTTTGCATGGTTAATTCACAATCTATTTAATGTGAATCTTATGTTATCCATAAAAGTTTCACATTCTATTTATAACTTGTTGATGGAGCCTGTATGGTTAACCATCACATCAATTTGAGAGTATAGGTAGAGAATGATGTGGAACTCGCAAATCTCAAGCGTAACTTGAGATGGGGACCATGCGATTTTGTATGGTCGATTCACCATCTTTTCAGTGATCCAAGATGACCCCATCATTGAATCTGAGATGAACATAATCAGAGATTAACATACCATTGATAGTCAATGAATCTCAACGATCTAGGAATTCCGTGGTGATCGAAATTGGCAAAGCATTTTGCCTACCTAAATAACTTTATGGTGTGTTTACAGCATCTCTTTACACATCGTGGAGCCAGATATGGATCCTAGACTTCTTAAATAATTTTATTTAGGGTGATTATTTTCTAAGGATAAGTAAAACAAACTATAATGGAAATTAATATTGAATGATGTCTCTAACCTTATCCACAAAAGTCTACTGCTTTAAAACGTATTCAAGGATTAGCCATTAGGATGATCAATGTTGTCTAAATTCGTAGTTTGAGAACAGTTCTTGTAAACGAAAGGAAAGATCATGTCATTGATAAATCTTTTCTTATATTCCTCTAAACATTGCATTCTAATCTATTAGAAAGAGCAATTCTCAATTGTACATTGTAAACTGGAATTTCCTTGAGTAAGAAGTTGACTAGGGTTAATCAACAAGATAACATGTACATATAATCAGTTCAATCTGATTTTGATATGAACAACTTGGAATGCTCATGAAAGAGTTATGTAGCATGTTGAAGTTTCCTTTTGGAACTAACATGGCCAATCATAGAAACTCAAACTTCAAAACACTACCATATTTTTACTATCATGAATAGAAGTGTCAAGAAGAAAAAAACAATTGCATATGGGTTAAAAGGTAATTAGTTTTGGTATACCTAATCTAGGCCCAATACCAAGGACAAAGGAATGCTTATTCTAAGATATGTTATGATAGCAATTCATTTCCATAAAAAGAATGGCCTAAGAAAGTATACATGCCCAATATATATCTGAAGTGAAAATACTAAAACATGAAGAAGTTGAATATGATAATGGACTACGAGCCCTTGCTAATTTCCATAGGATCAAAAGATAATTAGTTCTCCCATGTTTGGTGTTCAATCAAATATATATTTTAATATATGGATTTATAATGTCATTGGAACATTACTTCCACTCCTTGAGTGTTTTACTAAGGATTGTGTACTGACATTTGCAAGAATGTGCAATGAATAAAATGAAGTAAGGAGACTGAAACATGGAGAAGATAATTTGATCATGAATGCCAAGCCCTTGCTACTATTCATAGGATCAAAAGACAAATCTTTTCCCAAATGTTTAGTCTATAGTGTTGTAATTGAAATTGTTTATACTTTTTTTCATGCGATGGTTCTAACTTATTTATTGGTATAGCATTCTAACATGTTAAAAGAAAATCATGAAATCCATAAATTGAGTATAATAACAATAGTTCAAAGTTGATTCAAATATTTGAATAAGATGTATTATTGTGTGAATATCTGTTGAAATTAGTTTAACTAATGGATGATTTTGATTAAACATAATAAGTAATTATTCAAATACATCCAAAGGTTTGGGTGAAATGTATTTGTGGAATCGTATCCTTGGATACATAAATGAGAAACGTATTACCAAGTATCCTGTTCGATTGGATTTTGGATATCATTTGACCAGGAGTCTCATGATAAATGAAAATCTTGTTTATCAAGATAAATGATGAATACATTACTGGGTGATGGGAATATACGTTGGAATTAGTTTTCACCAATGGACCATTCAGATTAACCATGAAACATGTTAAAACCGACTTCGTATGAGCATGAGTCTGGAACCTTTAAAGTTTTTAGAGCTCTCATAAAGCAAAGTTAAGAATCAACGAGGCAATAGGATGAGACACTCATAGTGAGAATCTCAGTCCAAACTTTATCGATAATCTAAGGAATTGTGAAAGAGACTCACTAGCTATCTTCACCCAAAACACTACAACAAGCAGTGTTAGTTGGATAGAGAAACAAATCATTGATTGATTTTGTACTAGATGAGTCGCACTATGCTTACTGGCAATTCATGGATTTTATCATGAATAGTGTTATGAGAAGTCCTTTGGTTATGTACCAATTCATTATTCACTAGCACATATGGAAGTCTATGATTTTGAGGCTTACACTCATCATGGAGCGCTCGACAATCTAGAACTTAGAATAGAGATGTGTTATCTCGTTGTAGAAACCATCAAGCATTTTTGAAATTTTTTCAACAATCCTTTTGAGAACAAAGTGTATGTTGGTCAAAGGGGAGTCTTCCAAGAGCAGGAGATGATTTTCAAAAGGTATATTGGGAGCGACATTGATCTTGATAAGATTCAAGAGTCAACCTAAAAAAGCCTAAAGTTGGACCTAGTATTCAATTCGAGTTTAAAAGATTTATTAAGGAAACTGACATATTTCCACCTCTTCCTTATAGATATGATAGAGGATGCCATACGCTTAGTTATATAAGTGTTTATATTACTGAGGTAAATGAGTCACTAGTATGGATCAATCAGAGTATACCAGCTATCGGAGGCTATGGTTGGCCCTAAAGGCTACAACATGGAAGGAGGACATAGAGAGCAAGATTCAGTCCATGTATGTGAAAGCTTGGTAGATCAAGCAATTGGCCTTAACGATTAGGCATAAGTAGGTCTTCAAGAAGAGACGAGCATGGATGAGAATAAGCATATAATCAAACCAAGATAGGTTGTAAAGGACATGTAAGCTTGATTAGTTCATTTATGGACTGAAATAAGCAGTTCGCAAGTGGGATCTTTGTTTCGATGAGAAAGTTCAAGGTGTTTGAATTTCGAGAAATAAAGATGAGACGTAAATATGTCAAACATAGTAGGAGTGATTGGATCTTTGTTTCAATGAGAATGTTCAAGGATTTTCAATTTCAAGAAACATAAATGAGCCATATATATATATATATATATATATATATATATATATATATATATATATATATGTCAGTGCTAGTGGGAGCACTATAGTCACCCTTGTATTGTACATAGATGGTGTAAGATTCATACGAAGCTATACTCTAACTTAGCAAGTGTAAAATCTTGGCTTGGTATGGGCATCGTTTCCTTATGATATACATGGGAGATAAAACAGACGTATATAATAAGGCTAATGTCCTAGTTTTAATATTGAACTATAGGTTATGAGCCGTGTCCCACATGCTTCTTCTATGGGATCTATTGTATATGCCATGAGATGTACTAGATCTGATGACTCGTATGCTCTGAGCATGACAAGTTGGATTAGATCGATTTGGCAAGAATCAACGAATCAATATCAAGAACATTCTTCAGTGTCCTAGGAGGACAGAGGAAATAATCTTAACAGTATGGAAGAGATCATTGGAAAAGTTACATTGATGCTAAGTTTCACGCTGATAAAGACGATTTCGTTCACAAATAGAATTCATGCTTTTACTAAATGGTGATGTATTAGCTTGGAAGAGTACCAAGTAATACACCATTATGGATTTAACAATAAACTTAGAGTATACTGAATTTGGTTAAATTTCAAAGAAAATAATGTGACTAAAAGAGATTCATTAGTGACATCTTTGTTGAAATTCAATCATTGATGGTCCTTATGAAGTTTCTTATGACTATAAGGGTGAAATTACCTCAAGTATAGATCCCAAGTCACACAAGCTTACATGATACATCCTCAGTAAGTTCCAACGCATTTGATAGTGAGTCAAATATGAAGACATCATGGTCAATAAGTCGTATTGAAAGACAATATTGTCGATCCATTGCATAAGCTAATGTCACTGAACAAGTCTAAAAGTCAGACAAGATCAATAGGCATTCGACTTGCAAATGAATTGTCTTAAGCACTCTTAGTTTAGTTTGTTTTAAACCTAAGAACAAAAAAGTTGTATAAGTGTCAATTCGATTTGGCGATTCTTATGTGGAGATCATAATATATATGATGGAGACCAGTCATTTCAATTATCTTATCATTGTGTTCTCCTTTTGCATGCTTGGAACCCACTTCCTGAATATTACTTTACTCAAACGTCTGCAGTCGGTCATACTCTTGGAAGTAAGTAGTGATTTAAGACTATCATGAGTATTAGTGGATTGTCCATAGTGATTGTACTTAGCATAGAGATTACGCTAACACTCATGAATATTTAATAGAGATTTAAGTATTGGAATAACCTACGCTTAAAGATTACTTCATGGATATAGTCACGAGTAATTCTAAGATGATAATATCTTCTATTCTTCAAACCTAGATACATGTGGATTTTTGCTCTATGATTCTATTATGCATTGGTCTACTCCAACGATATCCACAACTGGTAGTTATAAAGGGTCTGTCAATGTATGACAAGATGAAGTAGACACAAACTATGTAGTCGAACTTCATTTATTCCTTCTGCCTTAACAAGAGAAGCGATATATATGGGCCCCTCGATGATTTGGTGTTGAAATCTAAAGTGCTTGGTTGTGCCCTGACTAGAATTTATGTATTCAATTTAGTAGTCAGATGCATTCGTCACAAATCTATATCTGAAAACATAATCTTGAATTATGAGATTGACCATTATCCATCTCTCAAATTCATACAGATATAATAGAATGAAGGAATATTTTATCACTTATCTAAGGGTTGAATCTTGATTAGATCAAGATTTCGGTAGCTACATTGGATGGCTAACTCTCTATTCATTATTGGATAGGTATTGGTCTTCGTATAGTTGATGACTTGTCCAAGTGGGAGACTATTAGAAAGAGTGTCCAATGTCATTAATTATTGGTAATATTTCTAACAATAACATGGTTCTTTTGGGTTCCCAAATTGAGTAGAATAAATAAAGGAGAAATTGGTTTATTAATTATTATGGTTAATAATTAATTAGAAACTAACTAGAAATAAATTTTCAGAATTAATTAACAGTTTAATTAATTAAAGGGTTAAATATTCATTAATCGATAGTTGGTTAATCAGGAATGTTCCAGAACCCTTATGAAATTAGGGTTGGATGAAAATCACTCCATCCCACATGAGAAAATGAGTGAAATCTGTTCTAGGTATTCCATCCCACATGGGAAGGAGTACAAAACCTGGGAAAGGATCCAAGGCTATAAATATGGCTTTAGGGATTTCATTCTTCTTTGCACCTTGGCTTGAAGTTTCACCAACCCTACTTCCTCCTCCTCTTAGGGAAGATTTCAAACCTTCTTACGGTTTTTGAAATTGACCCTTCTGTTTATTTTTAATTAACTCTTTGGTGTCATTGGTCGTGATACCATTAGAGGGATTCTGGTTTGGATCCTTTCATCCAAGCAACTTCGTGGAGGATCAAGATCTCAAGCATGGAGATCAAGGGCTACATAAGAGGTATGTTTTTCTTTTTTGTATTTTTGTTTTCTATGATAGATGTAATTAGCATGAAACCATAGATCTATAGGTTACATGTACACTTAGGTATATCATTTCTTCGATTTTTTCGATGATTAGTTTAGAATGTATTGGATGCGTAGAAAACCCAACACCTACATGCTCCTTCGTGTGTCCGGCCGCACCAGCTGCATCAACTCTGTCCCTGTTATCCCCTAGATCTTTAATCTACAACCTTGGGCTCCTTCCTTAAGCGCTCAAATACGTAAGCCTAACCGGCTTCATCTTCCTCACTATATCCCAATCTATCTCCTGCTCGCGATCCCAAGCTATAATGGCATCAAATGTCTTGCAGCTAGACATACTCACAAAATCTTGTATCTCATCCTTCAACATGTCATGGTATCATGCCTTCTTCATCTCCTCATTTGCCACTTATTGCGATACCAACAAGGACCTCTCACGGAACATGGCGGTGATCTCTGTCATGGTCTCGGTGGTCTGGAAAAGGTCCCGAAACTCCATCACCAACTGTTGAACCTCAATCGCAAGCGCAAAGTCAACCGTGAATCTTATAATAGAGTCATCCCAAGAAATCATATCAATGCCCTTGCCTCCGAACGTATATTCCACCGCCCCCCCCCCCCACCCAAAAAAAAATCACAGGCTCTGTCTTTCGAAAGACATGATGCAAATGTGATCTTCAACCCTCAGGGCAAAAGCCAGTCGGGAAAGCAATCCCAATGTTTGCCGACCACCATTTACTAGCAATGGCATCCTTCATTATGAAGAACTTAGGATCCCCCTAAGCACGAAACTTTCGAAAGATCAGAGAGCGTGCACCCACCAGAGCCACCATCTCAATACAGAGTGTGCACAGATCCCTCACTGGGACCTGAATCACATCGAGTGACGACCACACTAAAAATAAATAGTGCAAACCATCAGAAAACACTTGAAGAATCTCACACCGAGTGGGTCCCTTAGTATCCTTATGCCTCCCATGACTCGAGTACGGAACATATGCTTATGCTAGTACAGGCCCAATACTACATTCCACACCTATTTGTACTTTCCTCAAGAGTCATCCAGATTTCCTTAAATGACTCTCTAAGTTACAACATTCCATAATCCCATTAAACTACAAATCTGCTTACGCTAACATGCTTCCTAGGTTCTCCTAGGATTCCTTTCCCGGTACTCTCTGCCATCAACTACAGAAGAAGCCCCCACTAATACATGCTAACTAGCTTACGAATATAATTACATGCAACATGCACTAGATAATTCTTCGACTGCAAGGTCTCACATTACAACGATTGGACTCAAACAAGAGCTACGCAATATAGTTAAACCAAATGTTCTAAAATTATCTAAATTATACAACATGTAACCTAGCGTATCCGCATGATAGTTAACTAATATTACTAGTGGTTCCTAAAGCAGAAAACATGCAACATTTAAGCATTGAGTTCTAACTATAGCACTGCCTAACCAGCCATCCTAACATATCATTTGTAATCCAAACTGGCATGCAGTTCTAAAGGCTCATATAGCAAGCATATAGAGGCATCTCTCCTATCATACAATTATGAGCAGATCCTGATCCCTAATCTAGCATGTTATTCACATATTCATACATTGAATCAATAAACATGCATGGGTATTTTGCGAACAATTACTTGAGGTCGACCGATTTCATGCATCACACCCCTTCCTTCTAGTAGAAAAAAATCATTTATTTTGTGAAAAACTTACCAAGTCCTCAGTTTGATTTCAGACACACCCGAGAGTGTTCGAATCCCTCAAACCAAGGCTCTGATACCAACTTGTAACATCCCGAAAATCATATGTTTTAATTTCGTTTTTAATTCAACCACAACCATCAAATATTCATGTCAAACCATCATAAGTATGTCAATGTGAAAATAATTATCAGAGTACAATCCTAAAATCATAAAATACAGGACATGGGTGGATGCATTGCTATCAGGCCGTGCACTTCCATTTAAAACTAGAACTACCTGAAACATAAACTTAAATCATAAGCACAAGGCTTAGTGAGTTCCCTAAAATACCACATACCATACATACAATAGGCCCCGCCTGACATCCATTGGGCCCCGCCCGGTACAGATTTTTTAGTAACATGTGATGGACCATGCCCCACACATTCATCAGGCCCCACCCAGTGTACATACATGCACATACAATACATGCAAGAGTCACACAGAAAACTAACACCCTTTAAACATAAATCAATGATCTGACATTGGTTCCTTCGACTTGCAACTACTATGAGAAAGACTTACCTTAATCTAATGATAAACAGTCACACACATAGCTAATGTTACGATGGCTCCTTAAACTGAACACATTCAAACTAACCCGAATTACTATTTAGGGTAATAACCCAAAAATAAAGGTCTAAATCTTAATCCATGATACTAATAGTAAAAGACCATTTTACCTTTCTCATACTTGGCCCAACCATTATGGCCCAAAACCTAACATGACCCAAGGCCCAAAAATAGCCCAAAATGCCTTCTGGTTAGTACGCCAAGCATAGCACCCTGCTACGCCCAATGTACTAGACTTAACAGATAAGGAAATCGAGGGAAGAACACGTTACGTCTAGCATACCTAGAGGGTACACCCAACGTACTCCCCTGATTCCTATAAGTCTATATTAAGCACTTAATGCCTAAATTCTAGACATTCAGTTCATAGATCTAGATCTTAAGAAGGTCTTAACTGATAAATTCGTCAACTTGATGCCTTTGCATAGCTCAAAGAGGTCCAAAATCAAACTTTATCTTTCTAACTCCACATTATGAACAGCAAATCATGCATGGTTGAATGAAATCCATCAAGATACGGTTTTTATGCTCAATGGACCTCAGAAACATCAATAAATGTTTACCCAAACTTTTGGAGTAACTTTTACTCACAAGAATCAACCCATGGGACCAAAATATGCGAAAACGCTAAGCAAAACTAAATCTAAGCAATGAACTATAAAGGTTGAGACTTTATAGCTCCTGAAGGATGATCAAGATGAATAAAGTTTGGATCTACAAGCTTCAAGCCAATCAACACTTCTCCAATGAGTTCCCTCATCTTCAATAGGCACCAAAAACACACTAAATCACTCAAAAGCTCAAGAATTTCACAAATAAGGGCTAAGGTTTCGAGGGGACCACTTTTGAGGATGGAGGCTGAGGATAAGACCAACCTCAAGGGAGATAATGATGTTTTATAGGGTTCAAGAAATTAGGGTTTTCCTCTGTCATGAGTATGCCCAGCGTCCTCAAGAGGAACACGCTTCCTAAAATTGAGACCTTCAATTCCAACGGTTGAAATGTCGAGATCTGTCTCTAAGCCTCAAGAATCGCAACATCTGTTAGTTGCTGGACAAAAATCCTATTTTAGGTGATATTCTTCTTTGTCTTTTCTTGTTTTATTCCATATACTTGATGTGATTTAGTTCCAAGTATATGATTATCATTTTATTCCTTTATTACATCTAGAGAAGACTTTGTATTTCTCAAATATTGGTGATAGTGGATTTGAAGCGGCTTTAGTAGTCTCATGGTTTTTACTCTCGTTTTGAGGGATTTTCCACGCTAAATTTTTAATGTCTTTATTGGTTGATTATTTACTGTTTTGGGCTGATTATATTTGGTCATATAAATTGCATTAGGGTTGTTTTGTTGCAATTGAATATATCATATATGTTTGCATCCTTAAAGGTTTATTCAAAACAGGAAAGTTTAGTCAAACGAAGTTTTATTCTGCATTATTATTTACCGTTGTGGCTGTATTTTTCCCATCAGATTGGTATCAGAGCCTGGTTTATGTAATTGGGTTACTTGTTTGAACAATGGAAGCTAATACAAGTAGGATTGTTAATTCAAATGGTTCTAATTATCAAGTTTGGAAAGGCAAGATGGAAGACCTTCTTTATGTGAAGGATTTTTATATGCATGTGTTTAATACTGACAAACCTGAAGATAAAATAGATGTAAAGTGGAATATTTTGCATAGAAATATTTGTGGGTATATTCGACAATGGGTTGATGATAATGTTTTAAACCATATTAGTGCAGAGACTCATGCTCGTACTTTTTGGAACAAGCTTGAGCAGTTGTTTGCTCGAAAGACCGGGAACAATAAATTGTTCTTGATTAAACAGTTGATTGGCTTGAAGTACCATGATGGAACTCCTATTATTTTTTTTTCATAAAATTCCGACTTTTGAATTAAAAAAGTTCAATTGTCATCGTACAATGAGTGAGTTGGCAAACGGGCAACTAGCTGTGCCGCTAAGCCTTTTTGAATGGTAAAGCTAATTCTTTTAAAGACTACATCCGAAGATCTAAGGGATATAACATTACTATGCATGATTCGTTGTACTCTTTTAAGAAGCTCTATCGCATCTGGTGCGAGGAAACCAAACGTATCAAATGCAAATGGTATGAACACGTGTTGATTTTCCATGCACGATCTCTCATGTTTGGTGACTTTGCTTGTGGCTGCTTTTATGTCACACCCCCGAACCAGACGGCGGAAACGTCCGGGGGCTGTTGTGACTCAATTGAATACCATAACATTGAATATATATGAAACATAACAACATTCGTCACCATGCATTAATATAGTACAACCAGTAGCGTTTACATGAAATACATTGTTTAAACATTACATTCCCAAAAATAAATTGTTCGACTCGTACATAAACAAACTGCAAGCCATCACTGAATATGATTTCCTTTGATTCACTGGTTCCCTGAGAATACAAGTATTTTGAAAAACGTCAACATATGAAATGTTGGTGAGTTCATAAGTAGTGTTTTGAAATCCAATGTTTCGTATTGTTTGAAAAACCACCAGAAAATCCGATATTTTCTGAAAACAGTATAGTCAAAAAGATGTGAAGATCCATAGGTATGCTTGTTTGTTTATATACTTGTAAAAATTGTTCGTTAAAATTGTATGCATTTCGAATCCGATATGTATTGAGAAACCTAGGAAAACCCGATGTTTTCCTAATCCTTTGAGTTCCTTTAAGTTGCGTTGAAACCATTACAAAAATAGTAGTCTCATTCCCAGGCGACGTTGGATTATTTTTGAGCATGATTAATTACTACAAACCCGCATTACACAAACGCCCAGTTTATAGCTATACTAACGATCCCGAAGGCGTCGTCCGTACTAATCACGTTATCCAACCGCCCTGACTACGTGTCGTCCCACATCCGAAGAGAAAGAGGGCACGAAGACCTCGATGACTCTATTAGCCGGTTGGGGATAAAATATGTACGAGGGGTCCCCGACCCACCTCGCAAAAATATGTAGACTTTACTAGCAATACCAAAGGACCCTTGGGGACCAGTGGTATACAAGCCATTGAAAGTCCCTCTACGTTGTGCCAAGTCGGTGAAACCCAACACTTCGTAGAAAAAAAATGTCTTCGGGCCTTAAGATCAGGTCATTGGGCTAGCTAGGCCCAACAAACAAGATTTTACACTTTTGGGGCCCAAAGATGGTGCGTAGACGTCTGTGCACACTCGTATGTAAGTTAAGTTCCCAAACGTTATTTGTATGTATCGTAGTGTCGCCATGTTAGTAGTTTCGGATTTTCATTGGTTCGAGACCGAACCAATTCGTTTTACAACGATTTTGGTATTGTAGTGTATTGTGTTTCGTCGATAGTCGCGGTACCATTATTTGGTCAAATTGCATGCATTGAATTAGTCTTGAAAAATTTTCTGTTTTCAGCCCCTCCTTGTTTGTAAAATTTACTTTTTCAACCCTTTAATTTAAATACTTTCCGGTTTGGTCCTTAAATCAATTTTCTTGACATTTTAACACCAAAAAATTATTGAAATAAATATTTTTCAGCATATTTTTCATAGAAAACAGCTTAAGTCCCTGGAATTTCAGTTTTCTCGGTTATAACCCTTCTTTTCGCAATTTTGACAATTTTGGCCCAAATTGTGAAATTTTTGCAACTTTGGTCCTTTTTAAATTTAAAAAGCATTTTAAACCTTTGAAAAGGACTTGGATCACTTATGGTCCACTGTTTTACAGAAAATCACAGTTTTGGCCCTCCAAAACAGAAAAATTCGCATAATGGGCCTCATTGGGCCGAAAATGTCATTTTTAGCCCATTAAGCTTGAAATTTATGTTTTTAATCCTCTAAATGAGTAAATTTCCAGAATTTGTTTTATTGAAACTGTTTTGGCACACCTCATCCATCAGAATTCGTGATATGTCAATTTGGACCCTTGATTTTGTATTTTTTCACATTTTAGGCCCAAAATTTGTGTTTTTAGCCCAAAGAAGATTGTTACTAAACTACTTAGCCATTTTTCTTGAAACACTTTGTATGTAGAAACATATTTGATGCAAAAATCATTTAACATAAGATATATCTCGGTTTTTAAGGGGTTTTATGGCTAGATCCAACATTTTAGCACACAAAAGCATACATGTAAGCATGGAAATCATACAAGGCATACAAAACACATATAGATCTACACTTTCACTTGTATCCCCCCCCCCCCCCACAAAACTCATAAAAACAAAAAATAGGGGGTATGAAGCTCACCTTGTTTGAAGCTTTCGGTTTTTGAGGAAAAGATGGAAGAAAGATGAAGTGATTTTTGGCCTTAGCACCCTTTGATGAAGATCTCGAGTTTGAGATGGTTCTAGGATGAAAGATCACGATTTTTGCATAGATTAGGAAAGGATTTTGATAAAACAATGAATTTAATTCATAGATCCAAGCATAATCTTACCTTAGATGAAGAATTTTGTGGAAATTTCCTCTTGAATGCTTCCTAAAACTCGAGATTTTTGAGTGGAGAGGGAGGGATGTTCTTGAATGATCTAGAGAGAATTTGTGAGAGATTTGTGAATGTGTGTGTGTGTGTGTTTCGGCCGAGAGTGAGAGAGAGGAGAGAAGAGAAGTGATTTTGAGGTGATGTGCATGGAGGTATGTGAGATATTTTGCATGGAAGTCCTTTGGTTAATTATGAGGTGTCACTTGAAAGTCAACTCTTCCTTGGATTTGGGCCTTGGGCCGAGAATTGAAAGGGAAAAGGAAGAATTTGGGCCTTTGCCCCTAAGCCCAATATTAGAGTTAATTTGGGTGAATTTTCTCATAAAAGAATATAGTATGATTTTTCCATTTTTGTTGAACTAGTTTAGGGTATTCATGGATCAAAGCTTTCAATTCATTTCATTCTAGGCCCAACATGGCCCAAAATGTTGAAATAAATTAGTGTGGGTCCAATTAGAGCCCAATTAGGGTTCTAAGCCCTTGATAGTCAAATTGGAAGCTTATTGGTCCATTTGGATCCAATAAGGAAGTTCTAGTCCAAGGTGTACCTAAACAAGAACTTCTAGGGTTTCCAATTGTTTGATGACTATTTGTAGTACTTGTATGATGCATTTGATTGAAGTTTTTGAAGTCATAATCATAGGTGTCAATCATGTTCTTAAGTTTTTGATTCACATTAGCTTGAATGTATAGATTACATGACACAAAATATCCAGTTGTGACATCATCCCCCCGTTAGAGGGAATTTCGTCCCGAAATTCTGTTTGAAAGCTAGATTTGAGAATGCTAGAATAGGTGAGGGTACTTTTTCTTCATTTGATCTTCGCGTTCCCACATGAATTCTGGCCCACGCTTTGCGTTCCACCGTACTTTCACGATCGGGATGCGACTTTGCTTAGTACGCTTCACCTCCTTGTCCATGATTTCGATTGGTTCTTCGACAAACAGGAGATTCTCATTGATTTCGATTTCGTCAAGAGGAATGACAAGGGTTTCATCTGATAGGCACTTTTTCAGATTAGAGACATGAAACACGGGGTGTACACCGTTTAGCTCCGCGGGTAGTTGTAGTCTGTAGGCTACCGGACCTATTCGGGCGACGATTTCGAAAGGTCCAATGTATCGCGGGTTCAACTTTCCCCGTTTTCCGAAACGTATAACCCTTTTCCAGGGTGAGACTTTCAACAGTACTCGATCACCGACCTGGAATTCTAAGGGTTTTCGCCGTTTATCGGCGTAGCTCTTTTTTCTGTCACGCGATGCTTGTAATCGGGCTCTGATCTGAACGATCTTTTCTGTGGTTTCGCGAATAATCTCCGGTCCTGTTAGTGCCCTGTCTGACGTATGTGTTCTTGCTAGTTGGGTGTCACCTACTTCAGCCCAACATAACGGTGATCTACATTTACGCCCGTACAGTGCTTCGAAAGGGGCCACCTTGATGCTCGAATGGTAACTATTGTTATATGAGAATTCGATCAACGGTAGGTGGGTATCCCAAGACTTTCCAAAGTCTATCACACATGCACGAAGCATGTCTTCAAGCGTCTGAATGGTTCGTTCACTTTGACCGTCCGTTTGTGGGTGATATGTGGTGCTCATATCGAGATGAGTTCCCATTGCCTTGTGGAGTGATTGCCAAAAGCGCGATGTGAACCTACTGTCCCTATCCAAGATGATAGATTTTGGCACTCCATGGAGTCTTACGATTTCTCGTAGGTACAATCGCGTCAGTCTCTCCATCTTGTAGGATTCTTTGATTGGCAGGAAGTGGGCAGATTTCGTCAGTCGGTCGATTATTACCCATATGGTGTCCAGTCCGTCCGACGTCTTGGGCAGCTTGGTCACGAAATCCATAGAAATCCCCTCCCATTTCCACTCAGGGATTGCCGGTTGCTGTAACAATCCGGAAGGTTTCTGGTATTCCACCTTTACTTTGGCGCACGTAAGGCACTTACTAACATAGGTTGCGATTTCCGCCTTCATGTTAGGCCACCAATAGTGTTGTTTAATGTCCAAGTACATCTTGTCCGAACCGGGATGAATGGAGTATCGAGTCTTGTGAGCTTCCTTCATAGCGGTCTCCCTAAATCCTCCGATTTTTGGGACCCAAATACGGTTCATGAAGTAGTGTATCCCATTCTCTTTGGCTTCTAGGTTTTTCTCCATCCCGCGTAATGCCTCGCTAGTTCTATTTTCCGCTTTCATAGCCTCTGACTGGGCTAATGAAATTTGAGTGGCCAGATGAGACTGAATGGTTATCGAGTGTGTTTTCGTACGGTGATTAGAGTACTCCTTCCGACTTAATGCATCAGCTACCACGTTGGCCTTGCCTGGATGGTACTTGATCTCGCATCCGTAGTCGTTTAGCAATTCCACCCATCTTCGTTGTCTCATGTTCAGCTCTTTCTGATTCAAGATGTGCTGGAGGCTCTTGTGGTCCGTGAAGATGGTGCACTTTGTACCGTACAGGTAGTGCCTCCAAATTTTCAGAGCGAAGACCACGGCTCCCAGTTCTAGGTCATGGGTCGTGTAATTTACTTCGTGCGTCTTTAGCTGGCGGGACGCATATGCTATCACTCTTCCACGTTGCATGAGAACGCAACCTAAGCCTTGATTCGACGCGTCACAGTAGACCACAAAATCTTTCGTTCCTTCGGGTAGAGATAGCACAGGAGCGCTACAAAGAGCTTGCTTCAAGGTTCGAAACGCAATTTCTTGTTGGTCTATCCATTTGAATGGCACGCCCTTTTGCGTAAGCAAGGTAAGCGGCTTGGCGATCTTAGAGAAGTTTTGGATGAACCTCCTATAGTAGCCTGCTAGTCCTAAGAACTGTCGAATTTCTGTGGGCGTAGTCGGAGTTGACCATCCTTCCACAGCTTTGACCTTAGAGGGATCCACATGAATTCCATCGTGGCTAACTACGTGGCCTAGGAAATTCACACTCCGAAGCCAGAACTCACACTTGGAGAGTTTGGCGTAAAGCTTTTCCGATTGCAGAGTGTCTAGAATTTGTCGGAGATGTTGGTCATGCTCCTCTTTGCTTCGAGAATAGACGAGGATGTCATCGATAAACACAATGACGAAGTTGTCAAGGAACGGTCGACAGATTCGATTCATTAGGTCCATGAATGCGGCAGGTGCATTTGTTAGACCGAAGGGCATTACGATGAATTCATAATGTCCGTAGTGGGTTCGGAAAGCGGTTTTAGGAATATCTTCTTCTCGGACTTTGAGTTGGTGGTATCCGGACCGTAAATCTATTTTAGAAAAATAGCTAGCTCCTTGGAGCTGGTCGAATAGATCATCGATTCGCGGGAGTGGGTAGCGGTTTTTAACAGTGAGCTTATTTAACTCTCTGTAATCGATGCACATTCTGAAAGATCCGTCCTTCTTTTTGACAAAGAGCACCGGAGCTCCCCATGGCGAGTAGCTAGGTCGAATAAATCCTTTGTCTAGAAGCTCACTGAGTTGGCTGGACAGTTCCTGCATTTCGGCAGGAGCCAACCGATATGGTGATTTAGCGAGAGGAGTTGCTCCTGGAACGAGGTCGATTCGGAACTCAACCTGTCTCTCTGGGGGTACTCCTGGAAGATCTTCAGGAAACACGTCCGGAAATTCACACGCTACTGGAATATCTTGGATGTTAGTTTCTTCTTTGGTCTTGTCCACTATGTGAGCCAAGAACGCCAAATTGTTCTTTCGCAGATGTTTTTGTGCTTTGATGCACGAGATAAGACGAAGACTCGTGCTAGGTTTGTCTCCGTAAATTACTAGGGTTTCTTGATTCAGGAGACGAAGGCGAACGACCTTCTCGTGGCACATAATCTCAGCATGGTGGGGGCTTAACCAATCCATGCCGATAATCACATCGAAACTCCTAATTGATACTGGCATTAGGTCTATTCGAAAAACGTGTTGGTTGAGGGTTAGGGTACATCCGATGTAGATTTCCCCAGTGGATTCGGTTTTCCCATTGGCCATTTCCACCGTATAGGTTTCATTTAGCTTCTGGGGTTGTTGTTTTAATAAATGTTTAAACTTCTCGTTTACGAAACTTCGCTCCGCTCCGGTATCAAATAAGATGCATGCATAAGTGTGGTTTAGGAGGAACGTACCGGTCACAACTGCGGGGTCCTGAACTGCATCACTCTGACCCATAGTCAGCATTCTTCCTGCTCCCCTGTTTCCTGAGTTGTTGTTAGGGCAATCTCGGCGGAAATGCCCCGTCCTTCCACACCCAAAACAGGTGTGGCTAGGCCCTGCATTGTTGCCGCCGGTATTGGTGTTGTTGGTATTGCGATGGTTGTTGTTGTTGTTGTTCTGATTGTTTCCCTGACTCTGATTCTGAGAAGGATAAGTCCTGCAGAACCTTGCAGTGTGTCCCATTCGGTTGCAACTGGTGCAATGGAACTCCTTACATTCTCCATGGTGATGGAAACTGCACTTATTGCACTTGGGAGAATTACCGGAATAGGGTCTTGAAGCATTTGAAGCAGCTGAGGCTGGAGCATGTGGTGTGGCTGGAACCGGTGCGGTGACAGCGTTAACTGCCACTGTCTGCTGCTTTTTAGAGGTCTCGGGGCCCTGACGCCCCTTTCTCTTGTTGTTCCATCCTTTCTTACCATCACCCTCCTTCTTCTTCTCAGTCTCCACTGGTTTCTCGCCCTTCTTGTTGTTATGATCATATAGCCTCTTTGCCAATCTCTTCGCACTGTCAAACGTTTCGGGGTTTGCAGCTATCACATTCCCCTGAATGGGAGGTGTCAGTCCCCAGATGAATCGTTCGATCTTCTTTCCTTCTGATGTGATCATACCCAGGCACAACAGAGATAGTTCGCTAAATCTCGATATGTAGGCATCGATGTTCGCATTCTGCACAGTGAGGTTCCATAATTCCTGCTCCATCTTTTGTATTTCGCCTCGGGGGCAGTACTCATCCATTAACATTTCTTTCATTTATGCCCAGGGGATAGAGTTGGCGACACGGAGCGTCATAGCTTCCACGTGTCCGTTCCACCAAGTGAGTGCTTGGTCCACAAAAGTACAGGCCGCGAACTTCACCTTCATCTGCTCGGGGCATTCGCATATCTCGAATACCGACTCTACCTTCTCGATCCATCGTTTCAGAGTGATCACTCTTCCAGTGTCGTTGAAAGTTCGGGGTTTAGCGTTCGCAAAATCCTTGTAGGTGCACGTTTTAGTGCGTCCTTGGTTCGTCCCGTTGTTCGAACTTCCGGATCCTTGCCCGTTACCTCCTCCGTTGTTCCCTCGGTGAAGTTGTGCCATAGCTGCTGTGACCGCAGCAGACACGGCTGCCTGGAAAGCAGTGGAGTCAACTTCGGGCGGGGTTGGTTCGGGATTTCCGCGAGTAGCTGGGCGAGGCATCTTTCTGTCATGAAACGGAAAGATGTTGAGTGTACGTGGGTTCTGTGAGGTTGTGATCCTACTAACTAGGTGTATGATACGAACCTAAACATTACTACCATCGAGCATACAATCATAACGTTTCAACACATAACAACTGATAATATCATAGCAAAGCACATAAAAGTTCATTAATATTATCCGCATGTAATACAAGAAAATTTGCTCGTAAGAGCATACATGAGTGACACTAATCTGACAGCATAACGGTTCCATGAGTAGTGTAGTCACTTAAACATAGAGCCGGAGTACATAACATAGTTCCTAATGACCTACTATGATAAGTCTATCCCTAACCACGATGAGCTGCGTCAGGAGGTGGTGCCGAGGTCCTATGCCGAAATGTTGTGCCAGCAGCTGCACCATCTCTGCCATGTCTCCAATAACCTCATCCCTCTCATGCTCCGCTTGCACTGCCCGAGCCTCCATAGCATACAGCTGTTGTCGCAGTGCGGCGATCTCAGCTTCGAGGGAACGGTTCTCTCTTGGAGGGTTCGCTGGTGGAGCGGGGTGATCTGGTTGTGCCTCGTCCTCGCATGGCGGGATGCGGTCCTGGTCCCCGACCTGACCTTCCTCGTCGTCATCGTCGATCTCTCCAAATTCGTAGTCAGTGTCTACGTATTCGTCGGGTCCGACATCGTGTGCTTCCCCTGGATTCTCTCCCGGCTCATCCACAAGCATCCCGTGAGCTACTAAGACCTGATGAAACTGGATACCCTGCTGCTCCTCCTCAGGCTCCTCCTCCTCTAGCCACCCGTTGTTTCCCTGATTAGGGAAGTAGGGGTCTCCAGGGTGATGAAAACCGGCCATGCTGTCTGCGCGAGTACGTAAATATGCTAACATTATTTCTATGTGCTATAACTATTGTACAGACTAAGCGAACGTTCTCTTTCTGGTGATAAAGGTATAGTTTTAGGTTTCCCTAGCTGTCCCGATCTTATCAAAACGTGTGCTAGTTTTACTTTAGAGGGAACGTAGTTGATCAGGCTACATTCACTCCTCGGTATCACTATGAACAGTCCTGATTTAACCGAGATGCCAGCATTATTGTGTTTGATTCGGCGTTAGGTCCTTATTTCTAATGCAAACAAGTGTGTTTTTATTTACTTGTTTTGTTCAGAGTTATGTTAGTCCTTCTTTTGGTTTATAGTTGCATATCAATGTGTGGCTCGACATGCTAGTTCACTATAAACAAAGCTCTGATACCAACCTGTCACACCCCCGAACCAGACGGCGGAAACGTCCGGGGGCTGTTGTGACTCAATTGAATACCATAACATTGAATATATATGAAACATAACAACATTCGTCACCATGCATTAATATAGTACAAACAGTAGCGTTTACATGAAATACATTGTTTAAACATTACATTCCCAAAAATAAATTGTTCGACTCGTACATAAACAAACTGCAAGCCATCATTGAATATGATTTCCTTTGATTCACTGGTTCCCTGAGAATACAAGTATTTTGAAAAACGTCAACATATGAAATGTTGGTGAGTTCATAAGTAGTGTTTTGAAATCCAATGTTTCGTATTGTTTGAAAAACCACCAGAAAATCCGATATTTTCTGAAAACAGTATAGTCAAAAAGATGTGAAGATCCATAGGTATGCTTGTTTGTTTATATACTTGTAAAAATTGTTCGTTAAAATTGTATGCATTTCGAATCCGATATGTATTGAGAAACCTAGGAAAA
Organism: Lactuca serriola; assembly: GCF_051521515.1. Classification (NCBI taxonomy): domain Eukaryota; kingdom Viridiplantae; phylum Streptophyta; class Magnoliopsida; order Asterales; family Asteraceae; genus Lactuca; species Lactuca serriola. The sequence continues at coordinate 174,280,606 of NC_136411.1, read as the reverse complement.
CCCGATGTTTTCCTAATCCTTTGAGTTCCTTTAAGTTGCGTTGAAACCATTACAAAAATAGTAGTCTCATTCCCAGGCGATGTTGGATTATTTTTGAGCATGATTAATTACTACAAATCCGCATTACACAAACGCCCAGTTTATAGCTATACTAACGATCCCGAAGGCGTCGTCCGTACTAATCACGTTATCCAACCGCCCTGACTACGTGTCGTCCCACATCCGAAGAGAAAGAGGGCACGAAGACCTCGATGACTCTATTAGCCGGTTGGGGATAAAATATGTACGAGGGGTCCCCGACCCACCTCGCAAAAATATGTAGACTTTACTAGCAATACCAAAGGACCCTTGGGGACCAGTGGTATACAAGCCATTGAAAGTCCCTCTACGTTGTGCCAAGTCGGTGAAACCCAACACTTCGTAGAAAAAAAATGTCTTCGGGCCTTAAGATCAGGTCATTGGGCTAGCTAGGCCCAACAAACAAGATTTTACACTTTTGGGGCCCAAAGATGGTGCGTAGACGTCTGTGCACACTCGTATGTAAGTTAAGTTCCCAAACGTTATTTGTATGTATCGTAGTGTCGCCATGTTAGTAGTTTCGGATTTTCATTGGTTCGAGACCGAACCAATTCGTTTTACAACGATTTTGGTATTGTAGTGTATTGTGTTTCGTCGATAGTCGCGGTACCATTATTTGGTCAAATTGCATGCATTGAATTAGTCTTGAAAAATTTTCTGTTTTCAGCCCCTCCTTGTTTGTAAAATTTACTTTTTCAACCCTTTAATTTAAATACTTTCCGGTTTGGTCCTTAAATCAATTTTCTTGACATTTTAACACCAAAAAATTATTGAAATAAATATTTTTCAGCATATTTTTCATAGAAAACAGCTTAAGTCCCTGGAATTTCAGTTTTCTCGGTTATAACCCTTCTTTTCGCAATTTTGACAATTTTGGCCCAAATTGTGAAATTTTTGCAACTTTGGTCCTTTTTAAATTTAAAAAGCATTTTAAACCTTTGAAAAGGACTTGGATCACTTATGGTCCACTGTTTTACAGAAAATCACAGTTTTGGCCCTCCAAAACAGAAAAATTCGCATAATGGGCCTCATTGGGCCGAAAATGTCATTTTTAGCCCATTAAGCTTGAAATTTATGTTTTTAATCCTCTAAATGAGTAAATTTCCAGAATTTGTTTTATTGAAACTGTTTTGGCACACCTCATCCATCAGAATTCGTGATATGTCAATTTGGACCCTTGATTTTGTATTTTTTCACATTTTAGGCCCAAAATTTGTGTTTTTAGCCCAAAGAAGATTGTTACTAAACTACTTAGCCATTTTTCTTGAAACACTTTGTATGTAGAAACATATTTGATGCAAAAATCATTTAACATAAGATATATCTCGGTTTTTAAGGGGTTTTATGGCTAGATCCAACATTTTAGCACACAAAAGCATACATGTAAGCATGGAAATCATACAAGGCATACAAAACACATATAGATCTACACTTTCACTTGTATCCCCCCCCCCCACAAAACTCATAAAAACAAAAAATAGGGGGTATGAAGCTCACCTTGTTTGAAGCTTTCGGTTTTTGAGGAAAAGATGGAAGAAAGATGAAGTGATTTTTGGCCTTAGCACCCTTTGATGAAGATCTCGAGTTTGAGATGGTTCTAGGATGCAAGATCACGATTTTTTCATAGATTAGGAAAGGATTTTGATAAAACAATGAATTTAATTCATAGATCCAAGCATAATCTTACCTTAGATGAAGAATTTTGTGGAAATTTCCTCTTGAATGCTTCCTAAAACTCGAGATTTTTGAGTGGAGAGGGAGGGATGTTCTTGAATGATCTAGAGAGAATTTGTGAGAGATTTGTGAATGTGTGTGTGTGTGTGTTTCGGCCGAGAGTGAGAGAGAGGAGAGAAGAGAAGTGATTTTGAGGTGATGTGCATGGAGGTATGTGAGATATTTTGCATGGAAGTCCTTTGGTTAATTATGAGGTGTCACTTGAAAGTCAACTCTTCCTTGGATTTGGGCCTTGGGCCGAGAATTGAAAGGGAAAAGGAAGAATTTGGGCCTTTGCCCCTAAGCCCAATATTAGAGTTAATTTGGGTGAATTTTCTCATAAAAGAATATAGTATGATTTTTCCATTTTTGTTGAACTAGTTTAGGGTATTCATGGATCAAAGCTTTCAATTCATTTCATTCTAGGCCCAACATGGCCCAAAATGTTGAAATAAATTAGTGTGGGTCCAATTAGAGCCCAATTAGGGTTCTAAGCCCTTGATAGTCAAATTGGAAGCTTATTGGTCCATTTGGATCCAATAAGGAAGTTCTAGTCCAAGGTGTACCTAAACAAGAACTTCTAGGGTTTCCAATTGTTTGATGACTATTTGTAGTACTTGTATGATGCATTTGATTGAAGTTTTTGAAGTCATAATCATAGGTGTCAATCATGTTCTTAAGTTTTTGATTCACATTAGCTTGAATGTATAGATTACATGACACAAAATATCCAGTTGTGACATCATCCCCCCGTTAGAGGGAATTTCGTCCCGAAATTCTGTTTGAAAGCTAGATTTGAGAATGCTAGAATAGGTGAGGGTACTTTTGCTTCATTTGATCTTCGCGTTCCCACATGAATTCTGGCCCACGCTTTGCGTTCCACCGTACTTTCACGATCGGGATGCGACTTTGCTTAGTACGCTTCACCTCCTTGTCCATGATTTCGATTGGTTCTTCGACAAACAGGAGATTCTCATTGATTTCGATTTCGTCAAGAGGAATGACAAGGGTTTCATCTGATAGGCACTTTTTCAGATTAGAGACATGAAACACGGGGTGTACACTGTTTAGCTCCGCGGGTAGTTGTAGTCTGTAGGCTACCGGACCTATTCGGGCGACGATTTCGAAAGGTCCAATGTATCGCGGGTTCAACTTTCCCCGTTTTCCGAAACGTATAACCCTTTTCCAGGGTGAGACTTTCAACAGTACTCGATCACCGACCTGGAATTCTAAGGGTTTTCGCCGTTTATCGGCGTAGCTCTTTTTTCTGTCACGCGATGCTTGTAATCGGGCTCTGATCTGAACGATCTTTTCTGTGGTTTCGCGAATAATCTCCGGTCCTGTTAGTGCCCTGTCTGACGTATGTGTTCTTGCTAGTTGGGTGTCACCTACTTCAGCCCAACATAACGGTGATCTACATTTACGCCCGTACAGTGCTTCGAAAGGGGCCACCTTGATGCTCGAATGGTAACTATTGTTATATGAGAATTCGATCAACGGTAGGTGGGTATCCCAAGACTTTCCAAAGTCTATCACACATGCACGAAGCATGTCTTCAAGCGTCTGAATGGTTCGTTCACTTTGACCGTCCGTTTGTGGGTGATATGTGGTGCTCATATCGAGATGAGTTCCCATTGCCTTGTGGAGTGATTGCCAAAAGCGCGATGTGAACCTACTGTCCCTATCCAAGATGATAGATTTTGGCACTCCATGGAGTCTTACGATTTCTCGTAGGTACAATCGCGTCAGTCTCTCCATCTTGTAGGATTCTTTGATTGGCAGGAAGTGGGCAGATTTCGTCAGTCGGTCGATTATTACCCATATGGTGTCCAGTCCGTCCGACGTCTTGGGCAGCTTGGTCACGAAATCCATAGAAATCCCCTCCCATTTCCACTCAGGGATTGCCGGTTGCTGTAACAATCCGGAAGGTTTCTGGTATTCCACCTTTACTTTGGCGCACGTAAGGCACTTACTAACATAGGTTGCGATTTCCGCCTTCATGTTAGGCCACCAATAGTGTTGTTTAATGTCCAAGTACATCTTGTCCGAACCGGGATGAATGGAGTATCGAGTCTTGTGAGCTTCCTTCATAGCGGTCTCCCTAAATCCTCCGATTTTTGGGACCCAAATACGGTTCATGAAGTAGTGTATCCCATTCTCTTTGGCTTCTAGGTTTTTCTCCATCCCGCGTAATGCCTCGCTAGTTCTATTTTCCGCTTTCATAGCCTCTGACTGGGCTAATGAAATTTGAGTGGCCAGATGAGACTGAATGGTTATCGAGTGTGTTTTCGTACGGTGATTAGAGTACTCCTTCCGACTTAATGCATCAGCTACCACGTTGGCCTTGCCTGGATGGTACTTGATCTCGCATTCGTAGTCGTTTAGCAATTCCACCCATCTTCGTTGTCTCATGTTCAGCTCTTTCTGATTCAAGATGTGCTGGAGGCTCTTGTGGTCCGTGAAGATGGTGCACTTTGTACCGTACAGGTAGTGCCTCCAAATTTTCAGAGCGAAGACCACGGCTCCCAGTTCTAGGTCATGGGTCGTGTAATTTACTTCGTGCGTCTTTAGCTGGCGGGACGCATATGCTATCACTCTTCCACTTTGCATGAGAACGCAACCTAAGCCTTGATTCGACGCGTCACAGTAGACCACAAAATCTTTCGTTCCTTCGGGTAGAGATAGCACAGGAGCGCTACAAAGAGCTTGCTTCAAGGTTCGAAACGCAATTTCTTGTTGGTCTGTCCATTTGAATGGCACGCCCTTTTGCGTAAGCAAGGTAAGCGGCTTGGCGATCTTAGAGAAGTTTTGGATGAACCTCCTATAGTAGCCTGCTAGTCCTAAGAACTGTCGAATTTCTGTGGGCGTAGTCGGAGTTGACCATCCTTCCACAGCTTTGACCTTAAAGGGATCCACATGAATTCCATCGTGGCTAACTACGTGGCCTAGGAAATTCACACTCCGAAGCCAGAACTCACACTTGGAGAGTTTGGCGTAAAGCTTTTCCGATTGCAGAGTGTCTAGAATTTTTCGGAGATGTTGGTCATGCTCCTCTTTGCTTCGAGAATAGACGAGGATGTCATCGATAAACACAATGACGAAGTTGTCAAGGAACGGTCGACAGATTCGATTCATTAGGTCCATGAATGCGGCAGGTGCATTTGTTAGACCGAAGGGCATTACGACGAATTCATAATGTCCGTAGTGGGTTCGGAAAGCGGTTTTAGGAATATCTTCTTCTCGGACTTTGATTTGGTGGTATCCGGACCGTAAATCTATTTTAGAAAAATAGCTAGCTCCTTGGAGCTGGTCGAATAGATCATCGATTCGCGGGAGTGGGTAGCGGTTTTTAACAGTGAGCTTATTTAACTCTCTGTAATCGATGCACATTCTGAAAGATCCGTCCTTCTTTTTGACAAAGAGCACCGGAGCTCCCCATGGCGAGTAGCTAGGTCGAATAAATCCTTTGTCCAGAAGCTCACTGAGTTGGCTGGACAGTTCCTGCATTTCGGCAGGAGCCAACCGATATGGTGATTTAGCGAGAGGAGTTGCTCCTGGAACGAGGTCGATTCGGAACTCAACCTGTCTCTCTGGGGGTACTCCTGGAAGATCTTCAGGAAACACGTCCGGAAATTCACACGCTACTGGAATATCTTGGATGTTAGTTTCTTCTTTGGTCTTGTCCACTATGTGAGCCAAGAACGCCAAATTGTTCTTTCGCAGATGTTTTTGTGCTTTGATGCACGAGATAAGACGAAGACTCGTGCTAGGTTTGTCTCCGTAAATTACTAGGGTTTCTTGATTCGGGAGACGAAGGCGAACGGCCTTCTCGTGGCACATAATCTCAGCATGGTGGGGGCTTAACCAATCCATGCCGATAATCACATCGAAACTCCTAATTGATACTGGCATTAGGTCTATTCGAAAAACGTGTTGGTTGAGGGTTAGGGTACATCCGATGTAGATTTCCCTAGTGGATTCGGTTTTCCCATTGGCCATTTCCACCGTATAGGTTTCATTTAGCTTCTGGGGTTGTTGTTTTAATAAATGTTTAAACTTCTCGTTTACGAAACTTCGCTCCGCTCCGGTATCAAATAAGATGCATGCATAAGTGTGGTTTAGGAGGAACGTACCGGTCACAACTGCGGGGTCCTGAACTGCATCACTCTGACCCATAGTCAGCATTCTTCCTGCTCCCCTGTTTCCTGAGTTGTTGTTAGGGCAATCTCGGCGGAAATGCCCCGTCCTTCCACACCCAAAACAGGTGTGGCTAGGCCCTGCATTGTTGCCGCCGGTATTGGTGTTGTTGGTATTGCAATGGTTGTTGTTGTTGTTGTTCTGATTGTTTCCCTGACTCTGATTCTGAGAAGGATAAGTCCTGCAGAACCTTGCAGTGTGTCCCATTCGGTTGCAACTGGTGCAATGGAACTCCTTACATTCTCCATGGTGATGGAAACTGCACTTATTGCACTTGGGAGAATTACCGGAATAGGGTCTTGAAGCATTTGAAGCAGCTGAGGCTGGAGCATGTGGTGTGGCTGGAACCGGTGCGGTGACAGCGTTAACTGCCACTGTCTGCTGCTTTTTAGAGGTCTCGGGGCCCTGACGCCCCTTTCTCTTGTTGTTCCATCCTTTCTTACCATCACCCTCCTTCTTCTTCTCAGTCTCCACTGGTTTCTCGCCCTTCTTGTTGTTATGATCATATAGCCTCTTTGCCAATCTCTTCGCACTGTCAAACGTTTCGGGGTTTGCAGCTATCACATTCCCCTGAATGGGAGGTGTCAGTCCCCAGATGAATCGTTCGATCTTCTTTCCTTCTGATGTGATCATACCCGGGCACAACAGAGATAGTTCGCTAAATCTCGATATGTAGGCATCGATGTTCGCATTCTGCACAGTGAGGTTCCATAATTCCTGCTCCATCTTTTGTATTTCGCCTCGGGGGCAGTACTCATCCATTAACATTTCTTTCATTTATGCCCAGGGGATAGAGTTGGCGACACGGAGCGTCATAGCTTCCACGTGTCCGTTCCACCAAGTGAGTGCTTGGTCCACAAAAGTACAGGCCGCGAACTTCACCTTCATCTGCTCGGGGCATTCGCATATCTCGAATACCGACTCTACCTTCTCGATCCATCGTTTCAGAGTGATCACTCTTCCAGTGTCGTTGAAAGTTCGGGGTTTAGCGTTCGCAAAATCCTTGTAGGTGCACGTTTTAGTGCGTCCTTGGTTCGTCCCGTTGTTCGAACTTCCGGATCCTTGCCCGTTACCTCCTCCGTTGTTCCCTCGGTGAAGTTGTGCCATAGCTGCTGTGACCGCAGCAGACACGGCTGCCTGGAAAGCAGTGGAGTCAACTTCGGGCGGGGTTGGTTCGGGATTTCCGCGAGTAGCTGGGCGAGGCATCTTTCTGTCATGAAACGGAAAGATGTTGAGTGTACGTGGGTTCTGTGAGGTTGTGATCCTACTAACTAGGTGTATGATACGAACCTAAACATTACTACCATCGAGCATACAATCATAACGTTTCAACACATAACAACTGATAATATCATAGCAAAGCACATAAAAGTTCATTAATATTATCCGCATGTAATACAAGAAAATTTGCTCGTAAGAGCATACATGAGTGACACTAATCTGACAGCATAACGGTTCCATGAGTAGTGTAGTCACTTAAACATAGAGCCGGAGTACATAACATAGTTCCTAATGACCTACTATGATAAGTCTATCCCTAACCACGATGAGCTGCGTCAGGAGGTGGTGCCGAGGTCCTATGCCGAAATGTTGTGCCAGCAGCTGCACCATCTCTGCCATGTCTCCAATAACCTCATCCCTCTCATGCTCCGCTTGCACTGCCCGAGCCTCCATAGCATACAGCTGTTGTCGCAGTGCGGCGATCTCAGCTTCGAGGGAACGGTTCTCTCTTGGAGGGTTCGCTGGTGGAGCGGGGTGATCTGGTTGTGCCTCGTCCTCGCATGGCGGGATGCGGTCCTGGTCCCCGACCTGACCTTCCTCGTCGTCATCGTCGATCTCTCCAAATTCGTAGTCAGTGTCTACGTATTCGTCGGGTCCGACATCGTGTGCTTCCCCTGGATTCTCTCCCGGCTCATCCACAAGCATCCCGTGAGCTACTAAGACCTGATGAAACTGGATACCCTGCTGCTCCTCCTCAGGCTCCTCCTCCTCTAGCCACCCGTTGTTTCCCTGATTAGGGAAGTAGGGGTCTCCAGGGTGATGAAAACCGGCCATGCTGTCTGCGCGAGTACGTAAATATGCTAACATTATTTCTATGTGCTATAACTATTGTACAGACTAAGCGAACGTTCTCTTTCTGGTGATAAAGGTATAGTTTTAGGTTTCCCTAGCTGTCCCGATCTTATCAAAACGTGTGCTAGTTTTACTTTGGAGGGAACGTAGTTGATCAGGCTACATTCACTCCTCGGTATCACTATGAACAGTCCCGATTTAACCGAGATGCCAGCATTATTGTGTTTGATTCGGCGTTAGGTCCTTATTTCTAATGCAAACAAGTGTGTTTTTATTTACTTGTTTTGTTCAGAGTTATGTTAGTCCTTCTTTTGGTTTATAGTTGCATATCAATGTGTGGCTCGACATGCTAGTTCACTATAAACAAAGCTCTGATACCAACCTGTCACACCCCCGAACCAGACGGCGGAAACGTCCGGGGGCTGTTGTGACTCAATTGAATACCATAACATTGAATATATATGAAACATAACAACATTCGTCACCATGCATTAATATAGTACAACCAGTAGCGTTTACATGAAATACATTGTTTAAACATTACATTCCCAAAAATAAATTGTTCGACTCGTACATAAACAAACTGCAAGCCATCACTGAATATGATTTCCTTTGATTCACTGGTTCCCTGAGAATACAAGTATTTTGAAAAACGTCAACATATGAAATGTTGGTGAGTTCATAAGTAGTGTTTTGAAATCCAATGTTTCGTATTGTTTGAAAAACCACCAGAAAATCCGATATTTTCTGAAAACAGTATAGTCAAAAAGATGTGAAGATCCATAGGTATGCTTGTTTGTTTATATACTTGTAAAAATTGTTCGTTAAAATTGTATGCATTTCGAATCCGATATGTATTGAGAAACCTAGGAAAACCCGATGTTTTCCTAATCCTTTGAGTTCCTTTAAGTTGCGTTGAAACCATTACAAAAATAGTAGTCTCATTCCCAGGCGACGTTGGATTATTTTTTAGCATGATTAATTACTACAAACCCGCATTACACAAACGCCCAGTTTATAGCTATACTAACGATCCCGAAGGCGTCGTACATACTAATCACGTTATCCAACCGCCCTGACTACGTGTCGTCCCACATCCGAAGAGAAAGAGGGCACGAAGACCTCGATGACTCTATTAGCCGGTTGGGGATAAAATATGTACGAGGGGTCCCCGACCCGCCTCGCAAAAATATGTAGACTTTACTAGCAATACCAAAGGACCCTTGGGGACCAGTGGTATACAAGCCATTGAAAGTCCCTCTACGTTGTGCCAAGTCGGTGAAACCCAACACTTCGTAGAAAAAAAATGTCTTCGGGCCTTAAGATCAGGTCATTGGGCTAGCTAGGCCCAACAAACAAGATTTTACACTTTTGGGGCCCAAAGATGGTGCGTAGACGTCTGTGCACACTCGTATGTAAGTTAAGTTCCCAAACGTTATTTGTATGTATCGTAGTGTCGCCATGTTAGTAGTTTCGGATTTTCATTGGTTCGAGACCGAACCAATTCGTTTTACAACGATTTTGGTATTGTAGTGTATTGTGTTTCGTCGATAGTCGCGGTACCATTATTTGGTCAAATTGCATGCATTGAATTAGTCTTGAAAAATTTTCTGTTTTCAGCCCCTCCTTGTTTGTAAAATTTACTTTTTCAACCCTTTAATTTAAATACTTTCCGGTTTGGTCCTTAAATCAATTTTCTTGACATTTTAACACCAAAAAATTATTGAAATAAATATTTTTCAGCATATTTTTCATAGAAAACAGCTTAAGTCCCTGGAATTTCAGTTTTCTCGGTTATAACCCTTCTTTTCGCAATTTTGACAATTTTGGCCCAAATTGTGAAATTTTTGCAACTTTGGTCCTTTTTAAATTTAAAAAGCATTTTAAACCTTTGAAAAGGACTTGGATCACTTATGGTCCACTGTTTTACAGAAAATCACAGTTTTGGCCCTCCAAAACAGAAAAATTCGCATAATGGGCCTCATTGGGCCGAAAATGTCATTTTTAGCCCATTAAGCTTGAAATTTATGTTTTTAATCCTCTAAATGAGTAAATTTCCAGAATTTGTTTTATTGAAACTGTTTTGGCACACCTCATCCATCAGAATTCGTGATATGTCAATTTGGACCCTTGATTTTGTATTTTTTCACATTTTAGGCCCAAAATTTGTGTTTTTAGCCCAAAGAAGATTGTTACTAAACTACTTAGCCATTTTTCTTGAAACACTTTGTATGTAGAAACATATTTGATGCAAAAATCATTTAACATAAGATATATCTCGGTTTTTAAGGGGTTTTATGGCTAGATCCAACATTTTAGCACACAAAAGCATACATGTAAGCATGGAAATCATACAAGGCATACAAAACGCATATAGATCTACACTTTCACTTGTATTCCCCCCCCCCCCCCCCCCACAAAACTCATAAAAACAGAAAATAGGGGGTATGAAGCTCACCTTGTTTGAAGCTTTCGGTTTTTGAGGAAAAGATGGAAGAAAGATGAAGTGATTTTTGGCCTTAGCACCCTTTGATGAAGATCTCGAGTTTGAGATGGTTCTAGGATGCAAGATCACGATTTTTGCATAGATTAGGAAAGGATTTTGATAAAACAAAGAATTTAATTCATAGATCCAAGCATAATCTTACCTTAGATGAAGAATTTTGTGGAAATTTCCTCTTGAATGCTTCCTAAAACTCGAGAATTTTGAGTGGAGGGGGAGGGATGTTCTTGAATGATCTAGAGAGAATTTGTGAGAGATTTGTAAATGTGTGTGTGTGTGTGTTTCGGCCGAGAGTGAGAGAGAGGAGAGAAGAGAAGTGATTTTGAGGTGATGTGCATGGAGGTATGTGAGATATTTTGCATGGAAGTCCTTTGGTTAATTATGAGGTGTCACTTGAAAGTCAACTCTTCCTTGGATTTGGGCCTTGGGCCGAGAATTGAAAGGGAAAAGGAAGAATTTGGGCCTTTGCCCCTAAGCCCAATATTAGAGTTAATTTGGGTGAATTTTCTCATAAAAGAATATAGTATGATTTTTCCATTTTTGTTGAACTAGTTTAGGGTATTCATGGATCAAAGCTTTCAATTCATTTCATTCTAGGCCCAACATGGCCCAAAATGTTGAAATAAATTAGTGTGGGTCCAATTAGAGCCCAATTAGGGTTCTAAGCCCTTGATAGTCAAATTGGAAGCTTATTGGTCCATTTGGATCCAATAAGGAAGTTCTAGTCCAAGGTGTACCTAAACAAGAACTTCTAGGGTTTCCAATTATTTGATGACTATTTGTAGTACTTGTATGATGCATTTGATTGAAGTTTTTGAAGTCATAATCATAGGTGTCAATCATGTTCTTAAGTTTTTGATTCACATTAGCTTGAATGTATAGATTACATGACACAAAATTTCCAGTTGTGACATTTTAAAGCAGCATGTCCCGTTGTATTACCCCCAGCCCTCAGGCCCACGAGAGGGGATACCCCTGTAAGATCGACACATGCGTGTTTCCCTCCGACCCATCCAAAAATCAAAATGTCAGCCGGTCTGAGGGTTGACCTTCCTTCTGTCGGATCAGTCAAGAAATTAACAGGTGCCTCTTTCTTAGCAGAAACCCTGGCACGCTTAAATATGTCAAACAAAACATCCCTAACCATATCATGCCTGTATTTGAACCCCGGGAGTTCTTTACAGTGAACTGCATGCTCTCCAAAAGAGTCCAAACATGCCTTGCGACACACAGGACATATCTCGTTAGATGGGAATCATGAGTCGATATTTGAGAATAGTACGATACTCCACGGGAGACATGTGTTGGCCAAGCCCATCTATAGGGATAGCCAGAAGAAAATCTTGAGCATGTGGTGCACGTAAGCACTGAAAATCCGCTTTCTGCCGAGCCGTCATGTCGAAATGCATTTCCATATCATGGACAATTTTACAAAAAAGGGCACTCGCCAGTGTATTCTGGGATTTAGGGGGGGGGGTGTCTTTAGTAGTAAAATTGTTAAGGTCAAAATCTGGAAGCTTGTTGCGAAGGGATGCCAAGGCACAATCATAATCAGAATCCATACCATGTATACCGCTATCCCGTAAGATATGGTCTTGCAATACCCAAGATTGGGCCCGTGAGGCAACAAAAGCATAGGAGGTAGCCTCTACTGCCGAGTATAAACCCAAACCCCCAAACCTAATGGGTAAGGAAGCAATTCGCCATTGTATGTCACCAAAGAAAGGGCCCCCACAAACCACAATGTCCTCAATCGCCCAGCGCAATCCATTGTCAAAGAATATGGCCGCCTCTTCCATGTGAACGGTTGGCACGTCCTCATCCCAAAGAAAAGATTAGCAATACCCATACAAGACCGAAGAAGAAGGAGCTCGCTCTGGGGGTCAGACAATTGTGGAAGAAGGCGCATCAAATTCACAGCGTTTTCGGCTCTCTTTATGGCTAGACTGCGAATGAAACTAGCATCTCTACTAACAGCTCCCCCAAGAAGTTTCACCCCCAAAGGCGGCCTCCCAATGTCTACCGGAAATAGCCCCTCCCGTAACTTCCTACCATCACACGAGGGCCAAAAGAGCTCAGTTTTCTTGATATTCAGCTGAAGGCCCAATTTTAGGCCAGTCACCATAATGATGTCCAATGCTTTGGCCACCTCCTCCGAATCTCCGATAAGTGTGCCATCATCCAAGTACCAGGAATGGAGAAGAAGCTTGCAATTGTCTCTAATCTTATGCAAGAGCGGGTGCAACACAATGGCAAAGAGAAGTGCTCCCAAGGGGTCTCCTTGTTGAACCCCAATAGAAGACCTGATATGTGTGTTGCCTAGATATAACCTTGCTGCTTGACCATATAGGAATTCGAAATACAAAGAAATAGATGGACACCTCAATCTGACCTCATGAAGTAATGCAGATCTGTCTACAAGGATAAAGGCATTAGAGAAGTCTACGGTAAGCATGGAGAGAGATTTGTCATCGTGGCGCTCACTCAACAACCTATTGGCGCTATGTAAAATGGCCTCAACGCCACCGGACACCCCGACTCCGAACTGAAAATCATTGAGATATTTGGCCATTTCTTTACCAACCCCTTTCATGGCCAACTTGGAAACCAAATGTCTCCATATAGTACCTACTGCAATAGGTCGTATTCCCTTGTCAGGTTTTAAGAGCGGCGTGAGAGGAGCAGAGGCAACAAATTCTGCCAAGCTCGAAGGGCATCTCCCTCCTAGCCATAGATTAACCACATAAGTAATAGCACACAGGAGGTCTTTGGCTATAGCCGAACCTTCTCCACAAAGGGCATCTAAAATGTGTTGAGCTCTCAACCCGTCCCTCCCACACGAGGTGCCTTTAGGGAAGGATTTAATTCCCCCAAGGACATTGTCAACATCCACTACCAGGGGAGGTTCTGAAAATATGTTGTTGGGCATGGAAGGTGGTGGCTTGTATGGATACTTCTCCTCCAATGCCTTCGTGGTATCACCCCCAAATGGAGTAACTCCCGAAGAACATAAAACTTTCACTGCTGCTGTAAAATGTCCATCGGCAACCTTACGAAGACATTGTCTGACATTGGTGCTGCCCGGTGTTCTTTTCTCCCAAATGTACTCTTCTTTTTTATCTTGTTTCTCTAGTCTTGCATTGTCAACTAAGTTTTTAACTAGCTTGGCGATACCGCCTTCAGTCCCCCAAGTAGCTAAAGCGCTCAAGATATTACGATGTTGCAAAGACTTCCTGTTCCCAGACATACTTTCTTGCCTATTCTTGGGCCTGAACACCTGAAGAGTACACCTAGGAAGAATTAACAGAGCAACCCACGCTTCAACGGATCCAGGATGAGCAACCACTTTGGAAAGGGCTGCTTTCAAAGCATGAGAGAAAGCCATACGACAGTTATGAGTGATGCTTTTGATAGTGGTGATAGGCAGCTTAAAAACACGATCAAGTAGTTGAGCATCCATCACCAACCCATCATTGAGGTCAGCTTCCGGTTCATTGGGTAGCGGCTTTGGAATGCCAACAATATGCATGCTTATGTCATCAGCCCCATCAATAAACTTAATCAAGCCATCTGGGTGGTGACATGAACGACTCAGGACATGAAGCTTCATGCAATCCCCACATATCCATTGACCAAACTCCTTCAAAGTTGCTGCCACAGACATAAACAATCCAAGATCAGAAGTAATAGCTTCCCGTAACACAGCTCTGCATTCATCTGTATGGAGGTGTAAGCTCTTGAGATGAGATATCATACGAGAAATCCCTTTACTTCCATTATTATCATACGAGGTGTAAGCTCTTTAGATGAGATATCATACGAGAAATCCTATTATTATCATCTGAATTATTTTCAAGAAATTATTAATCAGCTTACTGGAATGGGTATCAAGTTTGAAAATGAAATACAAGGCTTGTGGCTCCTTGGCACTTTACCGGATTCTTGGGAGACTTAGGACATCCTTGTCAGACTCTACACCAGATGGTATTATCACCATAGAATTGGCTAAAAGTGGCATTTTAAATGAAGAGATGAGAATAAAATCACAAGGTTCCTCTTCATATTCAGATGTATTGGTCACAAAAAGCAGGGGGGGAAGTCAAAGTAGAGGTTCTAATAACAAAGGGAAGCATCGCAGTAAATCTAAAGGAAAGTTTGTTGACTATGAGTGCAATCATTCCTCTTCACATTCAGCTTTGAGCTTAATGAATGTTCGATTTTTAATTCTTTTTAGTCTGAGCACCTAGCTAGGGTTTAATCATTATAGTTAACTAGTTATTGAAATCCGTAATTGTTTTGACAATATGGTAATAAGTAACAAGTAAAAAAATTGGTTCTATGTTTTGATTTGACTTTATTAAACAATAAAGTTTCATACCTATGCTTCCAAGCTTGTATGAAGTATTAGGTATTGCTGGGAATTTTACACAGATCTTAATGCAACTTTTTTGAATTTAATTAAGAGCTTGTTTAATTAGTTCGGTAAAAAGTTAGGGTTAACTGAAGAGCTTGTTTTGGTTAATTTAAGTATGTAAAAGAGATTATACTAGATCTTGTTAGTTTTCTCAGTACCAGATTAGATAGAACGCATTTTGAATAACCAGATATGGACATATTAACATGATTAGTAAAGTCACAACAAAACCGAATTCATTTTTATTACTAATTTCATTTAGTTAATTTCACTACAATTTTTAGCTTTATTTTTAAATCAACCCCTACCCCCTTTATTATTTTATGTTGAATGACTAGTATGTGCCTTATGCAAAGAGCCATTGACCAGTAGGCTATGTCCTTGAGGATTCGACCCTTCATCCCTATGTTATCCATTAGTGAAACCAAGCAGTGATATTTTATTTGTTTAAATTGTGTGTGACAGCGGTTAAAAAAATTGGCATCGTTGTCGGGGACATGGTATTGCTAGTAGTTTGTATGCCAAGATCTTCACGCATAGGTGCACCACTAGATTTTCATCAATAAATCAAGAAAACTACAAGAAAATTGAAGAAAGAAGCAGTAAAACAAAAACAATCAGCTAGTTTCTTTGGTTCATCATCTTCCTTACCTCCAGTTATCACCACACTACAAAGTAGTACCTTGTGGAACGAACTAGGCCACATTTATTCATCATTCCCAAAAGTACCACCATCCTCACCTTCCCAAAGCCCATTTAAAAAATATTCGCCAACACCGTCTGAAATTTCAAAAACACCAAAACCTTAAATCAACCATAAGTAGAAAAGAAGCAGAGAAAACTCTCAAAGAATGGGAAACACAGGAGGTTAATCAACAACCTCTCTGCATCACTTTTCTAGAAGCATAGAACTTCGATCTGAAATATGGGCTAATATACCTTCTTCCTATATTTAGAGGCTTAGAAAATGAACAATCACATAAATTCCTCAAGGAAATTCATGTGGTTCGTTTCGGAAATGAAGCCACATGGCATTACTGAATATCAGATAAAATGGGGGCATTTCCCTTTTAAGTTGAAGACTCGACAAAGGAGTGGATATATGATCTACCATTAGGATCCATAATTACCTAGAATGAAATCACAAAATTATTTTTAGAAAAATATTTTCCGAAAGCGAGAGTCTCAAACCTTCATAGAGAAATCCTCGCTATCAAACAAGGAAAACGAGAAGCCTTACACACTTACTACGAGTCTTTCAAGAAGTTGTTGGTTTGGTGCTTGTAACTTGGGATTAGTGATTATCAGCTATGTCAGTGCTTCTGTGAAGGCCTAAAACCAATGGAGAGGCGTCTGATAAATGCTTCAAGTGGTAGATCCTTAGGCAACATGACACCAACTAAAATCCAAGAGCAGATAGAAAACCTGGCTATTTAGTCAAAACGCTCCGATGAGTGGTACGCTGATCAACCATGAGGAGTCAAAGAAGTAAATTCCCATCATCTGGAATCCAAGATTTCTGAACTGACAAAAACTGTTTTATTGCCGACGAAGGAAAAAGAAGTTGCAAATAAACAATGTGGAATTCACCTGAAGATAGAACATCTAACTAACATGTGTCCACTACTACAAGAGGATGTGGCTCTAGTGAAAGCTGTCGGAGGATATCAGCAGCAGGAAAATCTTAATCAGCCTCTAAACTTTTATCAGAATGAAAATTATCAGCAAAGACAGCAATTTCAGCACCCTCCGGGTTTTCAGCAACCGAATTTTCAGCAGAACATTTAGAATCAGCCCAACTATCATAATCAACAATTTGGTAACTCCAGCATGGCCTTGGAAGATATAGTAAAGTGCCTTACACCAGCATTCATGCATTTAAGAATGAAACTAGAGAAAGCATAAAAATATCGAGCAACAAATGTCTCAACTTTCCACTTTTGTGGGTCAGCTAGAATCTTAAGGAAAGTTACCAGGGAACACTAAAAACAATCCAAAGCACAATATGAGTGCAATTTCCTTCATAAGCAGGAAGAGTTATGAAGGTCCAAGCAGATCTGAACAAGAAGAGGAACCAAAAGAATAATCTGAAGAAGTTTTGGGTGGCAGAGAAGCTAAAAATATGGAAGAAAAAGAGACTCCCAAACAAACCAAGCTTAATCTGAAAGAGTACAAGTCGTTGCTCCCAATCTATCATGACTGAGAAACACAAAGCGCAAACGATAAGATGAGGAAATCTTAGATACCTTTCGTAAGCTGGAGGTAAATATTCCATTACTTGATGTTATTAAACAAGTTCCTCGATATGCCAAGTTTTTAAAAGATTTATGTGTTTCTAAGAAAAAACTAAAAATTAACGAAACCATAAAAGTAGGAAAGAATATTTCTGTCATTTTGCAAAAAGGTTTTCCTCCAAAGTGCAAGGATCTTGGAATTTTCTCAATTCCTTGTAAATTGGGAAACCTTACTTTTTCAAATGTCATGCTTGATTAAGGTGCATCAGTCAATATCCTCCCACTATCAGTTTTTGAAAAATTAGAATTAAGCTCATTTCAAAAGACCAAGACACTCATTTAGTTGGTAGATCACTCGACAGTACACACAAAAGGTGTATTAGAGGATGTTCTCGTCCAAGTGAATGAGCTAATTTTTCCAGCTGATTTTTCCATTTTAGACATGGGTAATCTGGACATATCAGACAAAAACTTAATCATTTTGGGAAGACCCTTCATGAAAACTTCTAAAATGAAAATCTATGTTTTTGCTAGTACACTTTCAATGAAATTTGATAGGGATGTGGTTAATTTTAAAATAATGATATTGATACTTCTGATAAATTTTATCTTAATTATATGGGTACCAACAGTCCTTTATCTAAGGACAGTTATGAGTTTTCTAATGCTTATGTGCAAGAAATATTTATAGATAGAAAATTATTTGACACATTAAAAGAGATGCAAAAGGGAAAGCTTAGGGAAGAGCAGGAGAAAATGATTTCTACAGAGGAAAAATCAGATAAAAAAACTGAAAAGAAAAAAGCTTTTGGAAAAAGAAAAGGAGATGGTGAATGCTGAGAAGAATCTTAAAAGAATAAAACCTAAAAAGAAGAATGAGACTTCTGAAAAGAAGACCAAAAAACGAAAAAGACTCATAAATCCGAAAAACGCTGATAAAAATCTGAAGTCTTTCCAGTTTGCTGTACAACCTCCAGATTTAACAATAATGCCACATCTAAAGGGATTTGGAGTGATGAAGAAAAGAATTGAGTCATAGAAAAGTCCCAACCACATCAGTTGAAAATATGGTTGGACAAAGTCGAGCCAACGACTTTAAAAAAGAACGGCTTTTCAGGAGGCAACCCATGTAATTTTAGGTTATTTTTATGCTTTTAATAAAGAGATGGTTGTATTCCCAAGCAATTTTGGGGAAATCATAGGATCTTCAAAGATGTTGAAATTCAAATTTTTCGCCAACATCTTCATCAAAATCAGAAATTTTGGCATACTTATCAGGTACATTCACTTCTAGTGGCAACCCTTTGCTTTTAAACGCTTTATTGAGTTGCTCATTCTTCTCTAAACATTGAGAACACTGCATCATTTTAATCTTAGGGAGGGGGTTAGTGAGAAATATTTGCATTTTACTTAAAAAAAATATTCTTTAAGTTCTTCAGTTAGATTTTTTCAATTTTATTTTATGCATTGCAGTTGCATTTAAAATTATAAAAAAATCCAAAAAAATATTTTATGTTTATGTTTTATTTATCTGCATAAAAAATAAAAAGAATAATAATAAGTTAAATGATACGATGACATTCTTGTATTCGATAGTTCTTTATAAATGGAAAATGAATGTCTGAAGCGATCAGATCGATAGTGGTAAGTTCAGTAATAGTTTTAATAACTAGAGATCGTAAAACACCATGATATGAGACGTCGGTTGTAAAAAATAAAAATAATGGCATACTGAAACATTGTGTTGGCGATAATAATAGTTTCATAATTATTTTCTTTAGAATGTTTAAAAAGAACATTGATTAACAAGTCTGGACCCAAAGAACATGGACCTATTTGTTGACATGCGTCACCTTCACGGTAACAAAGAACCTTATATCAGATCCACACAATCAAAAAGAAAAGAATAGTACAAACTGTCATATATGATACCCAAGTCAAAGTTCAAGCACTTAATCGAACAAATCTTAAGAAATTCATAAAGACGAAAGAAGAACTCAAATTCGAAGGCAAAAAATACAAAGAATCAAGTTCAATCAATTTAGAAGCCATCTCAAAGTCAAATTTGGAACGAATGAAGAAATATGATGATATATTTTGCTCTTAGAAAAGTGAAATCATAGGATTTGGGCCCCTATGGGTGGGCCCACTACTTCAGCTAAATTCGAATTGACATGACGGGCTCTTAAGGATGCGTTCAGCCAGGTTCTTAATTATCTAGTCTTGAGGACATGAAATTATGAAATATGTTATTTTCGCTTGCAAGTATAATTAAGGTATAAAGTTTAAATAAAAGTTATAACTAATTTATTGGTTCACACCGTCAAGCTTCTTCCTGACTTTAGGGATCTGTGGTAGATGGAAGGTATCGTGATGATCGTCCAGGTAGTGATTCCATTGGAGCTTCCCTAGATGTTAAGTCTGATCATGTGAAAAAAAAGAGTGAAGTGTTTTTAGTTTCCTTTATTTTATTCTAAGTTCTTTTTGTGTCGTCTATGTCTTTCCGTTTCAGTTGCAATGTTTAATCTTTTTATTACTTGAGGGCAACTAAGGTTCAAGCTTGGAGAGATTTGATAGATGTCATCTTATGTATCTTTTATGGTAGTTTTTTTTAGTATTTAGCATCATTTTTACACATTTTCATGTCATTAGTTTAAATAATGTTCAGCTCATGTCTTCGTCAAAATTCCCATTGTAACATCCCAAATTATAAGACTAAAAATTTCGATTATTAAATTAATAAAACCGATATCCAAAACAAAATCATCAAAACCATAGTGCATCAAAGTGTATCAATAACATCCAAATATATCAGAGTAATATAAAATGTGGATGTGCAATGTGCACTACAATCATCCCAGGCTCTTCCCCTTCGAACCAGAAGTACCTGAAACATAAACTAAAAACTGTAACCACAAAGCTTAGTGAGTTCCCCACAATACCAGATACCATACATATCAAACATCTAATGAGCCCCACTGTGACATCCCCATTTTTCACGGCCAGAAAAGACCGATTTGTTTATGCTTTGTTTTATAAAATCAGAGTAATCTTTTAAAGAAAACGGTTGTGGAATTTGTTCCCAAAACAAGATATGATAATAACTTATCAAAACATTTCTCAAAGAGAATGTATTTTCGTTTAATAATAAAACCTCGGGATGTCATGTTCCGATACAGACATATAAGCATAAAACGAACTTACATTCAATTACACTAATGATTTACATCTCCTTTAATCTCTCAGTGCAAGGCAGCTTCGTATCGATACCTGTGATACAATTAAACTGAGTGGGTCAGGCTTGGGAGCCTGGTGAGCATATAAGGTTTTCAACCCACAATTATATAATTATTATATTTAATCATCAAACAATCAACCCAATTACCCATCCCCATTATCTTCTTTTAATCTTCCCTAAAGATATTATCCTAAGGGTCATCTCCTATATCATATTTACCGCTCATCTCCTTACATCTTATATCCTTATATGCTTGTTCCTAAGAACTTTTCCTAAGGATCATTGCATGTATCATATAGACAATGTTAATTCGGGGATCACTCCCTCAATATATGTCTAGTAAGGATTAGGGTATCATCGCATGATTACACAGCCACAACATCGCCTGCACTCGTAAATCATAATAAGGGTTAGACTATCATCGCATGAATACGCAGCCACAACATCGCCTGGACTCGTAATTCATAATAAGGGATAGACTATCATCGCATGAATACGTAGCCACAACATCGCCTAGACTCGTAATTCATCACATATCTATCATCACCTAATTATCATCACCATTATATCCTCACCTTTCTCTTATCACATTCTTTCAACACACATCAACTATTTCATCTACCCATGTTCTACCCAACATATTTGTAGATATAAATTACATATACAACTTATTTAAAAACTAGTATAAAACATTCATTCAGCATCCATCTCAAGTAAACAAACAATGTATAAACACATAGCATGTATTTCATAGCAAATACTTCATATCTATTTGTAAGATGAAAGTGACTATACACTCGCACATATAAACAACTTTATATTATACACATAACATGTATTTCATATAAGATACTTCATAATTATGCGTTAGAAGAAAGTAACTAACCGGACTCCTCGCGGGCAGAGCTTCGGCTCGGGAATCATACTTCTCGGGATCTTCGGGACCTCGGGACATGCTTCGGTGCTCGGGAATGATATCGGGGCTTCAGGATAATTCTTGCACGAAAAACGATGCAAAAACGTGAGAAAAAGGGAAGAAATGAGCAATGAACTCGGTTGCCCTCGACCTCCTTTTATAGGGGCTGGAAGGTCGAATTACGCTGGGCATAACTTGAGATTACGCTGGGCGTAACGACGATAAGATCACTGACTCCCCCCCCCCCTTCGGATAATATCGGAATATATATATATATATATAAAAATAAAATATCGAAAATATTTAATAAACATCCAAAATTCACATCTTCCTCATACGAACTCCGTTTTTGACGTTCTTTATATCCACGCGTAGGTGAGACTACGATCTACAACTTTCGTTTAGACTCTGTCAGCCAATTTTGATTAATTTTTATTATTTATTTTTAGTAGGCCGGGACAGGAAAATTCCGTTATAAATTCATAACTTCTTCATCCGACGTCCGTTTTCGCCTATCTTTTTATCGTTTTACTCCTATTAACGAGACCTTCGATTCTCATTTAGATTGTTTCGACTAAAAACCGCTTGGTCTCAAATCGAGTATTCGAGCTGCATACTGCTAAGTCGAAACTTCGAAAAATCATAACTTCCTCATACGAAGTCAGATTTGGGCGTTCTTTTTATGCACGCTCTCGGTTTAACGAACTCTACAACGTTCGTTTAGATCACTAAGGCTAAATATTGCTCTAACGTAAATTTCACTTTTTACGTCATTCAGCGTTGTCAGTTCTGTCGCGAAACTTCGACAGGTCATAACTTCTTTGTTATAACTCGGGTTTCGGCGTTCTTTATATGTACGGAATCCTTGTAACATATACTAAAATTTAGTTAATATTATTCATTCCAAATAATCTTTCATCAAAAATTCATTTTTGACGCCTATCGTCTCTAAATTGACTAGCCCTGATCTACGGGTGTTACAATTATCTCCCCCTTAGGATGATTACGTCCCGGAATCATCAACGAAAATAGAACTTGTATAATGATTCCATACGCTATCTCTTCATCCTAGGTAATAACCGTAAATTCTATCTTTCCTCGAAAGAGTATTTAACTCTATGGCTTTCTTGACCGCAGACGATGCCCAATCTTGCATCTGCTTATCGTACTATGTTGTACTTTCAATCATAACCCTCGAGTTACCAAATAAGTCGTTATTATGGACTCCTTCTTCTTCTCAGGATAAATACTTTCCTTTATCTATTGTAACAAACTGATGGGTCGTGCTTTACTGACCTCTCATCGAATGATGCAATGCTTAGACTCAGGTCTCTTAGAGTTAAATTCCAAAATGGAATATACCTTCCTTCATATTCTAATGTGATATAATCACATTTTAGCATGTAGCATTTCTACCTACAAACTTCTTTTAACAACGAGCGCGACACTATCAATCGCATTAACTTCAACCTTCTGACTTAAGTCAGATGTTACATCTAACTTGGTCCTCTAGACCACGTAACATACTCCTCGTAGTCGAACTCAAATTTAAACATGACCACTAGGGTCCTTACAAGAACCATCTTACTAGTCATTACCGAAACAATGGTAATGACATACCAGAATAAAATGGAATCAATCACTAGCTTCTTGGTAACCTTGCGACTTTCCCTGATCCAAGTGCGAGTCCTGTGCTTCTGGTAGTATAGATCTCTACTACCATTCACACTTACTTATACTCGTCCCAAGTATTGTCTCGCAGTTAACCAAGTCACCATACATAAATCATATAATCATTCAACACATCAGATAACAAAACCAGGGTTTATATTAATTCTTGAAACTATTACACGAAAGTTCAAGTTCACCCTATACTATGCCTCTAATAGGCTACATCATAAGTTACTATTCGCACTGTTACTTCATAACTTGATCGTTGGATATAAAATCCTTATCCTTGATTCGCTTCGTCGAGGATCATGTGGAATGCCCTTGGCTGTGGCGGTACGTTTTTCTTTACAGCTTTGTCCTTCTTTGGGTAGTTCTTCGAAATATGACCACCATCTCAACATTCGTAACACTTCCTATTGTCGAACATACAATCTCTGGAATATTGACCGGTCCTACCACACTTATAGCAGGTCACTTCTCCATCGCATCTTCCGAAGAGCTTCTTCTTGCACTTTTCACACCACTTGGTTTCATCTTTTCCTCCGGATTTCGAGAGTTTGGTTTCTTTGTCGATCATTGAAGATCCCTCGTGTTTCCCTTTCCCTCCAACTTCAACTCTCTCTAGACCCTTTTCCCTTATTTGGGTCTCAACATTCTTGGTTGCCCAGATGGCGGCTTTCAGAGTGGTTGCTTGCTTGACTATCGGACCAAAGTCCGCTGGTAATCCATTGGCAAACTTGTTGACCTTGGAAAGTTCAGTTGGAATTAGGTATGGAATAAGCTTCATCTTCTCCGTAAAGCTTGTAGCGTATTCAGTGATGCTCAATTTTCCCTTCTTTAAATTCTGGAACTCATTGTTGATTTCCAGAAGATCCTGCTCAGAGCAGTATTGCAATTTCATTTGCTCCACGAACTCTTCCCAAGACATCTTGCTAGCTTCCCCCTTGGGCATTGAACCGGCCAGTAACTTTCACCAGCTCAGTACTCTAGATTTTAACACAGGGATTGCAAGAGCGGTCTTCTGTTTATTGCTACACTCGCAACTTTCAAACATTGTCTCCATTTCGGAGATCCAGTCCATGACTTGCACCGGTGTTGGGCTCCCAGAAAGACATGGTGGTTTGGATGCCATGAAATCCTTGTACTTGCATCCATGTCCATCATTGTCTCCATCCTGATTGTTTCGGAGAACTATTGGTGGGTTGGCTTGACCAATGGTCCCACTATAGTTCCCTTCTTCTGACTGCCCCTCATTCAGCTCAGGCTGTTCAACTGGTATTGAGGGTTCACTCCTGTTGTTCAGCAACAATTGTCTCATTTCCTCCTTTTGTTCAGCCATCATGGCTTGAATCATGGTTCGCACTCCATCCATTGTAATTTGTTCAGGTGTTGCTGCTACAACAGCCACTCGCTCAACCACAGGTGGTTGATTCCTATTTTCGTTCACATTTCCATCTCCACTCCTGGTTCTTGTCATTTTTGATCTATACACCGAATAAGGTGAAATTAGATCTGTCACACCCCCAAACCAGAATGGCGGAAACATTTGGGGGTGGATGACTTCACGTAGTATCACAACCATTGAATATTGTAAAGAAAGTAACACAACCATCATATATATAATGAAAACGTATGTTGTTGCGTTATACATATTAGCAAAAGAATATTACAATATGATGATAAATGTTCAATAATAAAACATCCTTAGTGTTCCCTTCTCCAAAAGCTGGTGGTTACCTGTATTACAGATTCCCTGAGAAATACAAGTGGTTTCGAAAAAGTGTCAACAATTAAGTTGGGGAGTTCATAAGAGTTTTGTATTGAAAAGTATGTCCTTTTTGGTAGTAAATCGATGAACGAGGTTTTTAGAAAATCCAATATTTTCTATAAATGGTTTGAAAAGTTTCCAGAGTTGGTGTGTGTTAGTATGTTCCATACTTGAATAATAATGATAACTTTGTGTCAAAATGATGTAGAAAACTGAATGCATATATGAATCTCGTAAATCAAACTTGTTTTTATACTTTTATGTGAGTTTTATAACCATACTATTGACACTGACGGCCTGTAACAACATTCTTCAGGTGTTGTAGTGTTATGACATTTGTCACCCCAGACCTGCCGGTCTAACTATAGCTAATAGTTTAGGTGCGGGGTTGTCAATCCCGTATAGATCTATACACAAGTATCACGCTCTCTCTCCAAGAGATTATGGTATATAATACAGGACTTGAAATGCATACATACGAGTACGTTGAAGTTTGAATGTCTCACATTACTTGGTATAAACAGATTTACGATAATAAAGACTTTACTTCTTTTGAAAGTATTTCATTTGTCGAGATGTATATGTAAAATGTATGAATAACTTGAATACTATACTCATTATAGTTTCTCAAAAAGTATGTTTCCATTTAGTAAGAACAACTTGGTGATATAATAGCCCTTTAAACATAAAGATATTTTTGTATCAAAACCCTATAAGAACGATATTAGAATTATGTTTATAAAATGATACTTTGACTTGTAATGTACTTGTATTCCCCCCCCCCCCCCTAAAACGTGAAAAGAATTGAAAAGTAGGGGTATGAACTCACTCGTTAAGTTTGAAGAGAGAGGCTAGAGTTGAGCAGAGTTTCGACCGCAAAAAGTTGCGTCTTCGGGCTCTCGGGAATCTCTGCAGCGTAGATTTTTCGTCGGGGGCTCGAGTGCGGAAATCGAGGTCGTCGGGAATGGTCTCTGGGGCTTATAAGTATGGTAGAATGACTGATGAATTGTGAAGCTGTGCAAAAACTCGAAGCTTATGCCATCTATTTATAGTGCTGGAGGAGTGAGTACGCGGGGCGTAATTTTGGAGTACGCGGCGCGTACCTCGTTACGCTGGGCGTAAGAATGCGTCATGGCTTACGACTCCTGGCTAGCTAAGCGTAGAGGGGGTGGGCCGATGGGACTCGACTCTGGGTCTAGTACGCGGGGCGTAATCCGGCCTGTCCTTTTCTAAATTCCGTAACTTTTGCGTACGAGCTCCGTTTTTCATGTTCTTTACATCCACGCGTAGGTGAGATTATGCTCTACAAATTCCATTTAGACTCCGTCGGCTAGTTTTGACTTTATTTTTAATCATATAAGTTTAATAGGCCGGGCCTCCTGAAGTTCATTAAAAATTCATAGGTTCTTTATTCGACGTCGGTTTTCGTTTGTCTTTTTATCAATTTGCTCCTATTGTGGAGCTCTTCAACTCTCATTTAGGTTGCGTTAGCTAATTAACACTCGATCTTCAACTCGAGTTTTTAGCCCTCTACTACTGTTACGAAATTTTGAAAGTTCGTAACTTCTTCATACGAGGTCCAATTTGGGTGATCTATTTATGCACGCTCACCTTTCAACGAGATCTACGACTTTTGTTTAGATACTTAAGGCTAAAATGCATTTTATTGAGATTTTACTTTTTACGTCAAATAATGTTTTAACGGTGTGTCGTAAATATACGAGTGGTTATAATTTCTTCAGTATATCCCGGTTTTGAGCGTTCTTTATGTTTTTGGAAACCTTGGCATGATATCTAATATTTGATGCATCCCAACTTAGATATTTGAACACTTTATTTTCGAGGTTAATTTCGTTGTATTTGACTTTTGCGCGTTACAATGCTTTTGGAAAATATAGGGTTGTCACATCATCCCCCTGTTAAGGGAATTTCGTCCCGAAATTTAATCTAAGATAGAGTTTACAGTTTTTGGAAAAAGATGCGGGTACTTTTGTTTCATCTGATCCTCGCGTTCCCAGGTGTATTCAGGTCCTCGCTTGGCGTTCCAGCGGACATTTACAATGGGTATGCGGCTTTGTTTAGTCCTTTTGATTTCTCGATCCATGATCTCTACTGGTTCCTCCACAAATTGGAGGCTTTCATTTATTGCAATTTCGTCTAGAGGGTCGACAAGGGTCTCGTCGGATAAGCACTTCTTTAGGTTCGATACGTGAAAGGTAGGGTGTACGTTGTGGAGCTCCTGAGGTAGTCTAAGTTTGTAAGCCACTGGACCGATCCTGGCAAGGATCTCGAATGGTCCGATGTATCTAGGGTTTAGTTTTCCACGTTTTCCGAAGCGTATTAAACCTTTCCAAGGCGAGACTTTGAGTAGGACATGGTCTCCAACCTGGAATTCCAAGGGTTTTCGTCTCTTATCTGCGTAACTCTTTTGTCTATCCCTTGATGCTTTTAGACGTTCTCGGATTTGAACAATCTTCTCCGTAGTTTCCCTTATGATTTCTGGTCCAGTGAGCGTGTTGTCAGTTGCTTGTCCTTTTGCTAGTTGTGTGTCCCCCACTTCGGCCCAGCACAAAGGTGACCTGCATTTGCGGCCATAGAGGGCTTCGAACGGGGCAGCTTTGATACTGGTGTGGTAGCTATTGTTGTATGAGAACTCGACCAAGGGTAGATGTGTGTCCCATGCTTTGCCAAAATCAATCACGCAAGCTCTCAGCATGTCTTCTAGGGTTTGTATGGTTCTCTCGCTCTGGCCGTCGGTTTGTGGGTGATAAGCGGTACTCATGTCTAGTCTCGTCCCCAAAGCTTTTTGTAGCGACTGCCAGAACCTTGAGGTGAATCTACTATCTCGGTCCGAGATAATGGATATGGGCACACCATGAAGTCGTACAATTTCTCTGAGGTATGTCCTTGTTAACTTCTCCAATTTATCCGTCTCTTTGATCGGTAGGAAATGCGCTGACTTAGTTAACCTGTCGACAATTACCTAAATGGTGTCGAGTCCGCTTGTTGTTTTGGGTAATTTTGTTATGAAATCCATGGTTATCCGCTCCCACTTCCATTCGGGTATTTCTGGTTGTTGTAATAAACCCGAAGGCTTCTGGTATTCCACCTTGACTTTGGCACATGTCAGGCATTTGCTCACGTAGGTAGCAATTTCGGCTTTCATGTTTGGCCACCAGTACAACTTCTTGAGGTCAAGATACATCTTATCGGAGCCGGGATGTATGAAGTATCGTGTTTTATGGGCTTCGTCCATAACGATTTCTCTAAATCCCTCAAACTTCGGTATCCAAATTCGATCCATGAAATAACGAACTCCGTTGCTCTTGGTCTCAAGGTTCTTATCCATTCCCCTTAGGGTTTCTCCTGTCACATTTTCGGATTTCAAGGCTTCTATTTGGGCTTCCTTGATTTGCGTGAACAGGTGTGAATAGATCGTCATAGTTAGGGACTTCACTCGGCGACCTGAGTACTCCTTCCGACTGAGTGCATCAGCCACTACATTAGCCTTTCCAGGGTGATATCGAATTTCGCATTCGTAATCACTTAGTAGTTCTACCCAACGTCTTTGTCTCATGTTGAGTTCCTTCTGATTGAGGATATGTTGGAGGCTTTTATGATCAGTGAAGATGGTACATTTTGTGCCGTAGAGATAGTGTCTCTATATCTTCAAAGCGAAGACGACTGCTCCTAGCTCAAGATCATTCGTTGTGTAGTTCACTTCGTGCATCTTTAGTTGCCTTGAGGCGTAGGCGATGACCTTCCCTCTTTGCATTAAGGCACACCCAAGTCCTTGGTTTGATGCATCACAATAGACCACGAAATCCTCCGTTCCCTCTGGCAGGGTTAGGATGGGCGCACTACATAAGGCTCGCTTTAGTGCCTGAAATGCGCTGTCTTGTTTTTCTCCCCAGTCGAAGGTCACATTTTTCTGGGTTAGGGTGGTAAGTGGCTTGGCAATCTTTGAAAAGTTCGGTATGAATCTTCGGTAATACCCGACAAGTCCCAAAAATTAGCAGATTTCTGTAGGGGTCCTTGGAGTAGTCCAACTATCTATTGCCTTTATCTTGGAATGGTCCACGTGTATTCCTTCTTTGCTTACAACATGTCCTAGGAAATCCACTTCCCGAATCCAAAATTTGCATTTGGAAAATTTTGCGTAAAGTTTCTCTGCCCTTAATGTTTCCAGTACTTGGCGGAGATGTTGGCTGTGTTCTTCCTGGCTTCTTGAATAGGTAAGTATATCATCTATGAACACGATCACGAATTTATCCAGGAAGTGACGACATACTCGGTTCATCAAGTCCATGAACACTGCTGGAGCATTTGTCAATCCGAAGGGCATTACCACAAATTCGTAGTGACCATAACATGTTCGGAAAGTTGTTTTGGGGATGTCTCCCTCCAGTACTCGCAGTTGGTGATAGCCAGATCTTAGATCGATCTTTGAGAAGTAGCTTGCTCCCTGTAGTTGGTCGAATAGATCGTCTATGCGCGGTAAGGGATATCGGTTCTTGATCGTGAGTTTGTTTAGTTCCCGATAATCGATGCACATGCGAAAGGATCCGTCCTTCTTTTTCACGAATAGGACTGGTGCTCCCCATGGTGAGAAGCTCGGTCTGATGAATCCCTTGCTCAGCAGCTCGTTTAATTGACTGGATAGTTCCTGCATCTCGGCTGGGGCTAAACGGTAAGGCGACTTTGCTACTGGGGTAGCTCCGGGGATTAAGTCGATTATGAATTCGACTTGACGTTCCGGTGGGATTCCTGGAAGATCTTCTGGGAAGATGTCTGGGAAATTACAGACTTCTGGAATGTCTTTAATGTTTTTCGATTCTCGTTTCTTGTCTACTACGTGGGCTAGAAAGGCATGATATTCCTTACGAAGATACTTTTGTGCTTTAATACAGGAAATGATTTGTAAATTTGAACTAGATTTGTCGCCATAAATGACAAGAGTTTTGCCGTTTGGCAGATTTAGGCGAACGGCCCTTTCGTGACAAAGGATATCGGCATGGTGAAGGCTCAACCAGTCCATACCGATGATGACATCGAAACTTCTTATGGAAATGGGCATAAGATCGACTTGAAACAAGTGCTCATTTAAATTTAGTGTGCATCCTACGTACAAGTCATTTGTGTTTTCCGTTTTACCGTTTGCCATTTCTACAGTGAACATTTTATTGAGTGGTTGGGGTTTTTGACTAAGTAGGTGTTTGAATTTATGACTCACAAAACTTCTCTCCGCTCCGCAGTCAAAGAGTATGCATGCATAAGTGTTGTTGAGTAGGAACGTACCTGTAACCACCGTGGGGTCTGTTATTGCTTCATTCTGTCCTACTGCCAACACTCTCCCCATACCGCCAGCATTCCTTTCCTTCGGACAATTCCTCCTGAAGTGTCCAGTCTCTCCGCACCCATAACACGCCTGGCTTACTCCAGTACCAGAAACTTGAGTGATTGGTCGTGTCGGTGCTTTACAGAAACGGGCTGTGTGCCCTTTCCTGTCATAGTTCTTGCAGTGCATCTCGCGACAAATACCATGGTGATGGTAGTTGCACTTGTTGCACTTGGGCAGATTCCCCGCATATGGTTCTGTTGGTGCAGAGGTAGCAGGAGTTGTGGTGGGGGTAGTAGCAGCATGAACCGCAACCATTTGTTTCTTTGAAGGTTCTTGCGAAGTTTGCCCCTTCCTTTGTTCCAGAATTTCTTCTTCTTGTTGTTGTTGGCATTGATCTCATTGTTGCTGTTCCCTTTGGTTGGTTCAGCCATGATAGCCGTGACTCCTTGACAGACACCATGATCAACAAGAGATTGCGCTAGTTCCTTGGCGCTGGCGAAGGTCAAGGGTTTGAAAGCTAGCACACTTCCTCGAAGTTGGGGTGATAGTCCCCAGATGTATCTCTTGACCTTTTGGCTTTCCAGGGTTAACATTCCTGGGCAAAGTGTTATTAAGTCACTGAACCTGTTGGTGTAACCTGTTATGTCCGAACCTACCATCGAAAGGTTCCACAGTTCATGTTTAAGCTTCTGAATCTCGCCTCTTGGGCAGTATTCTAGAAGGAGCATTCTTTTCAGGTTTTCCCAACCCATGGAGTTCGCCACCACCAAGGTTAGTGTCTGGACGTGGCCGTTCCACCATGTCAAGGCGCGTTCAGAGAAAGTAAAAGCAGCAAACTTTACTTTGCTTTCTTCAGGACATGCACAGATTTCGAATATAGCTTCCGTCTTCTCTATCCATTGAGATAGAGCCAATACTCCCCCAGTCCCGTAAAAGGGAATAGGTTTTCCATTGGTGAAGTCTTTGTAAGTGCATACCCCTGAACGGCTTTGACCTTGGCCATTTGTAAAACTGTTTGTTCCTCCCCCCGATCCGTTGTTGCTCATTTGAGCCATTGTTGCGGTTACAGCAGCGGTTACAGCAGTCTGAAACATAACGGTGTCCATAATTGGAGGAGGTGGTGGAGGTGGTGTTGAAGTTGAGTTTCTGCGTGTTGATCTACGAGGAGGCATGTTCTGGTAGAGAAAAAATAAGAATGAATACTATAAGTTTCTAATGTTTTGATAATCGTGTGTTAGTTGTAATTTGTAATTTGTTTTGACCTTAGTTTATGGTTTCAAGGTAGGCATAGAAATTTTTGTTAAAACTCATAATTTTTGAGAGGTATATAATAAGAAATACTTCATATTCATACATATAGGTCACACCTGAGGTGTGTTACATTACATATCTTCTTTGGAAAATTTCACCCTCCTAGAGGTCTCCGATTACAGATACAAAAGGGAATAAGGGAAAAACTTTTATCCGAAATCCTAATCTATAACAAAATTGTTGGGGCTCGAACAAGCTCTACTTGCGGCATTTGGAGCAAGATTCGGCATCCGACCGTTTGACTCCCATTAGTCGCCTCTCGAGATCTGCTTGTTGTTCCTTCATCTCTCTTATTTCTGCCAGAGCCGTTATCATTTGGTTCTGAAGTGTTCCCGTGTAGATTTGGGTATTCTCATGTAGTCCTTCCAAACGGCGGTTGTCAGCGGTGTTACCTTGGGTAGCAGCATTGATTTTGCGAACTCTGGCTGCTTGTTGGTCCGCCCGGTAGTTCTGGTTAGCTATAGCGTTCACGACGACCGGAAGTGCTCGATCAGCTGAGCCTCCCCCACTGACGTTGTAAAAATCTCGACACATGCCGAATGGAGGGCGTACACCTTGTTGGCGGCTCCAGTAGTAGAGGTGGCTTCCCCAGATAGGGATGGGTCCCGGTTGATATGGTCTGATTACGGGAGGATGAGGGATGGGAGGGTCGATTACTTCCAGCTCGGAGTCTGTTCTGCTAGAAATTTCCTCGATCTCTTCGTCGACTTCGAATTCCTCTCCGACTTCGACTTCGAATTCTTCTTCGATAACCCCTTCGGGTTCTTCCTCGACCTCTTCTTCGATTTCCTATGGGTCTTCCTCCGGGTCCTCTTCTATCCAACCGCCGTTGCCTTGGTTTGGGTAGTAGGGATCTCCTAGTAAATGGAATCCGGCCATTTGTCGGTACTAGGATAGATGTATGAGAACTTTATAAGAAAAGAAGTTTCTATTTAACGACTTACTATTTTTAACTATAATTTTTACGGAGCACAAATATTTTATTGTACAGCTATTTTTAACAATACTCCTATAGTATTTCAAATTGGCGAATAATTTGGATTTGGTAAGTTTTTGGCTTGTTGTCCACTATGACCATTCCTCGGCGTACGTTGGTCAAATCCAGGATAAATATAGTTGATCAGGCTATATTTATTCTCGACCTGATTACATACCTCGGGGCTCAATCGTATTGTCGTAACTTGACTTAATACTTTTTAGTAAAACTTGTTAAGATACGAGATTAATGCATGCTTGTAAAAATGTATATCTTTAAAAGAAAGTATTTTGTTCATGAAAAATGTTTCGTCAGAGGGTTTTTGGTCCCCTTTGCATTTATAGTTTGTATATCGTATGTGGTTCAATATACTTAGTTCACTATAAACAATGCTCTGATACCAATCTGTCACACCCCCAAACCAGAATGGCGGAAACATTCAGGGGTGGATGACTTCACATAGTATCACAACCATTGAATATTGTAAAGAAAGTAACACAACCATCATATATATAATGAAAACGTATGTTGTTGCGTTATACATATTAGCAAAAGAATATTACAATATGATGATAAATGTTCAATAATAAAACATCCTTAGTGTTCCCTTCTCCAAAAGCTGGTGGTTACTTGTATTACTGATTCCCTGAGAAATACAAGTGGTTTCGAAAAAGTGTCGACAATTAAGTTGGTGAGTTCATAAGAGTTTTGTATTGAAAAGTATGTCCTTTTTGGTAGTAAATCGATGAACGAGGTTTTCAGAAAATCCAATATTTTCTATAAATGGTTTGAAAAGTTTCCAGAGTTGGTGTGTGTTAGTATGTTCCATACTTGAATAATAATGATAACTTTGTGCCAAAATGATGTAGAAAACTGAATGGATATATGAATCTCGTAAATCAAACTTGTTTTTATACTTTTATGTGAGTTTTATAACCATACTATTGACACTGACGGCCTGTAACAACATTCTTCAGGTGTTGTAGTGTTATGACATTTGTCACCCCAGACCTGCCGGTCTAACTATAGCTAATAGTTTAGGTGCGGGGTTGTCAATCCCGTATAGATCTATACACAAGTATCACGCTCTCTCTCCAAGAGATTATGGTATATAATACAGGACTTGAAATGCATACATACGAGTACGTTGAAGTTTGAATGTCTCACATTACTTGGTATAAACAGATTTACGATAATAAAGACTTTACTTCTTTTGAAAGTATTTCATTTGTCGAGATGTATATGTAAAATGTATGAATAACTTGAATACTATACTCATTATAGTTTCTCAAAAAGTATGTTTCCATTTAGTAAGAACAACTTGGTGATATAATAGCCCTTTAAACATAAAGATATTTTTGTATCAAAACCCTATAAGAACGATATTAGAATTATGTTTATAAAATGATACTTTGACTTGTAATGTACTTGTATTCCCCCTCCCCCCTAAAACGTGAAAAGAATTGAAAAGTAGGGGTATGAACTCACTCGTTAAGTTTGAAGAGAGAGGCTAGAGTTGAGTAGAGTTTCGACCGCGAAAAGTTGCGTCTTCGGGCTCTCGGGAATCTCTGCAGTGTAGATTTTTCGTCGGGGGCTCGAGTGCGGAAATCGAGGTCGTCGGTAATGGTCTCTGGGGCTTAGAAGTATGGGAGAATGACTGATGAATTGTGAAGCTGTGCAAAAACTCGAAGCTTATGCCATCTATTTATAGTGCTGGAGGAGTGAGTACGCGGGGCGTACTCACGTACGCGGCGTGTACCTCGTTACGCTGGGCGTAAGAATGCGTCATGGCTTACGACTCCTGGCTAGCTAAGCGTAGAGGGGGCGGGCCGATGGGACTCGACTCTGGGTCTAGTACGCGGGGCGTACTCCCAGAGAACGCGGGGCGTAATCCGGCCTGTCCTCTTCTAAATTCCGTAACTTTCGCGTACGAGTTCCGTTTTTCATGTTCTTTACATCCACGCGTAGGTGAGATTATGCTCTACAACTTTCATTTAGACTCCGTCGGCTAGTTTTGACTTTATTTTTAATGATATAATTTTAATAGGCCGGGCCTCCTAAAGTTCGTTAAAAGATCATAGGTTCTTTATTCGACGTCGGTTTTCGTTTGTCTTTTTATCAATTTGCTCCTATTGTGGAGCTCTTCAACTCTCATTTAGGTTGCGTTAGCTAATTAACACTCGATCTTCAACTCGAGTTTTTAGCCCTCCACTACTGTTACGAAATTTTGAAAATTCGTAACTTCTTCATACGAGGTCCAATTTGGGCGATCTTTTTATGCACGCTCACCTTTCAACGAGATCTACGACTTTTGTTTAGATACTTAAGGCTAAAATGCATTTTATTGAGATTTTACTTTTTACGTCAAATAATGTTTTAATGGCGTGTCGTAAAGATACGAGTGGTTATAATTTATTCAGTATAACCCGGTTTTGAGCGTTCTTTATGTTTTTGGAAACCTTGGCATGATATCTAATATTTGATGCATCCCAACTTAGATATTTGAACACTTTATTTTCGAGGTTAATTTCGTTGTATTTGACTTTTGCGCGATACAATGCTTTTGGAAAATATAGGGTTGTCATAAGATCCTTATTCACGATAGATATTCAAATCATCCTTATCACTCCGAAACGTTTACATGCTAGTTCTAATATCGTAGACGTACGCTTAGAATCCTACACAAATAAGGTTTCCAGATCCGGTCGGCAACAGACCATAGATCCGAACAAATAATATCATATATAGCAACATATAACATTTAGCACATAAAAGCATTTTAGGCATCACTCCTAAAATAAACTAGTGCTTGTGTCAGTTTAGGTGTACTACCTAACATATTTTAGACACACTCCTCCCAATCATTACTTAGCATTCTAAGTTTAAGTCTAGAAATTTCCTACAAATTCCTAGTTCGCTTAAACTAATGCTCTGATACCAACTGTGACATCCCCAATTTTCACGGCCAGAAAAGACCGATTTGTTTATGCTTTGTTTTATAAAATCAGAGTAATCTTTTAAAGAAAACGGTTGCGGAATTTGTTCCCAAAACAAGATATGATAATAACTTATCAAAACATTTCTCAAAGAGAATGTATTTTCGTTTAATAATAAAACCTCGGGATGCCATGTTCCGATACAGACATGTAAGCATAAACAGAACTAACATTCAATTACACTAATGATTTACATCTCCTTTAATCTCTCAGTGCAAGGTAGCTTTGTATCGATACCTATGATACAATTAAACTGAGTAGGTCAGGCTTGGGAGCCTGGTGAGCATATAGGGTTTTCACAATATATAATTATTATATTCAATCATCAAAAACAATCAACCCAATTAGCCATCCCCATTATCTTCTTTTAATCTTCCCTAAATATATTATCCTAACTTCCTAAGGGTCATCTCCTATATCATATTTACCGCTCATCTCCTTACATCTTATATCCTTATATGCTTGTTCCGAATAACTTTTCCTAAGGATCATCGCCTGTATCATATAGACAATGCTAATTCGGGGATCACTCCCTCAATATATGTCTAGTAAGGGTTAGGGTATCATCGCATGATTACACAGCCACAACATTGCCTGGACTCGTAAATCATAATAAAGGTTAGACTATCATCACATGAATACGCAGCCACAACATCGCCTGGACTCGTAACTCATAACAAGGGATAGACTATAATCGCATGAATACGTAGACATAACATCGCCTGGACTCGTAATTCATCACCTATCTATCATCACCTAATTATCATCACCATTATATCCTCACCTTTCTCTTATCACATTCCTTCAACACACATCAACTATTTCATCTACCCATGTTCTACCCAACATATTTGTAGATATAAATTACATATACAACTTATTTAAAAACTTGTATAAAACATTCATTCAGCATCCATCTCAAGTAAACAAACAATGTATAAACACATAGCATGTATTTCATAGCAAATACTTCATATCTATGTGTAAGATGAAAGTGACTATACACTCGCACATATAAACAACTTTATATTATACACATAACATGTATTTCATATAAGATACTTCATAATTATGCGTTAGAAGAAAGTAACTACACACTCACTTGATCAGAAGATGATCGAACAGCACTACGGCTTGTAGACGTAGTATTCTTCGGCAGATCTGGAAGATCTTCACAAAAACCGGACTCCTCGCGGGCAGAGCTTTGGCTCAGGAATCTTACTTCTCGGGATCTTCGTGACCTCGGGACTTGCTTCGGGGCTCGGGAATGATACTGGCGCTTCGGGATAATTCTTGCACGAAAAATGATGCAAAAACGCGAGAAAAAGGGAAGAAATGAGCAATGAACTCGGTTGCCCTCGACCTCCTTTTATAGGGGCTGGAAGGTCGAATTACGCTGGGCATAACTTGAGATTACATTGCGCGTAACGATGATAAGATCACTGACTCCCCCCCCCCCCTTCGGATAATATCGGAATATATATATATATATATATATATATATATATATATATATATATATATATATATATATAAAATATCGAAAATATTTAATAAACTTCAAAATTTCATATCTTCCTCATACGAACTCCGTTTTCGACGTTCTTTATATCCACGCGTAGGTGAGACTACGATCTACAACTTTGGTTTAGACTCCGTCGGCTAATTTTGAATTTATTTTTATTATTTAATTTTAGTAGGCCGGGACAGGAAAATTCCGTTATAAATTCATAACTTCTTCATCCGACGTCCGTTTTTGCCTATCTTTTTATCATTTTACTCCTATTAACTAGACCTTCGATTCTCATTTAGATTGTTTCGGCTAAAAACCGCTCGATCTCAAATCGAGTATTCGGGCTGCATACTGCTAAGTCGAAACTTCGAAAAATCATAACTTCCTCATACGAAGTCAGATTTGGGCGTTCTTTTTATGCACGCTCTCGGTTTAACGAACTCTACGACTTTTGTTTAGATCACTAAGGCTAAATATTTCTCTAACGTAAATTTCAATTTTTACGTCATTCAGCGTTGTCGGTTCTGTCGCGAAACTTCGACAGGTCATAACTTCTTCGTTATAACTCGGATTTCGGCGTTCTTTATATGTACGGAATCCTTGTAACATATACTGCAACTTAGTTAAGATTATTCATTCTAAATAATCTTTCATCAAAAATTCATTTTTGACGCCTATCGTCTCTAAATTGACTAGCCCTGATCTACGGGCGTTACACCCACCCATCGTCGGACCCTACCTAGCATCGATCCCCACTCGGAACAAATGTGTTAGTCGTCAGGCCCCGCCTGGCATCAAGCCCCGCCTAATATACAAACACTTAAACACATGCATAAAAATCACAAAGATAAATAGCATACAATGTAATCATCAAGCCCCGCCCAGCATCGTGCCCCTCCTGGTAAACATATAAACACATAACACATGAAAGAGTCATGCAGACTAATAGCATCCTACAAAGTATAAACCATGGGCCGGCATTGTTGCCTTTGACCCGCTAAACACAGTGAAGAAACTCACCTCGCCGAGAAAATCCACACCTAACAGCTCACACATCTAATGAATGGGTGCTATACACCTCCTAAGAAACCATACAAGGTAAACCCTTAGTCCACCTTCTACAACTAGCAATTTGACCAAAAGTCAACACTCAAAGTCAACGATCAAAGTCAAAGTTAAAAGTCAACATTTCCATCAGTTGCCGCTCACTTCATGACCAGTCCTTAGTCACATCGTGAGAATGCACTCGGCCAGATTCCAACTCAAGTCACTTCAACTCAGTCAACTTAGTCCTAGATGACCCACTCAGCAGACCTCACGACCTGAACCTTCCTTGCTCACGTCTTGAGCTCAGTCAGTCGAAACAATTGTAGAAAAACCACTCTCACGTCGTGATACTACCTGTGTCACGTTGTGAGCCACGTCTGATGCTAAATCCTAATGTCTTGTGTCCTTAATCAATTAAGTCATCCATTCCAACTTTCCAGAGGGCTTTCATACACCAAAAGCAATATAAAAATATTTTATTTATGGGCGTGAATGTCTTGAACTTGATTAGGTCAAATGGTGAAATTGAGATCGAAATATCATGAGTGGGACCAAAATTCAACCAAACTATAGATCTAGCACACCAAACCTCAAAGGGACCTCATGGATCCATAAAGTTGCCAAATTTTTGGAATCCATTCACCCAAACCACCTCCAACATGAAGAAAAAGGCATAAAATTCTAGATCTAGAAGAATAACACATAAAGGTTGGAACTTGTGGACTAACCATGGTCCAAGGTATGAACTTTAAGGTGGTGAGGGAATGTGCTTGCTAGATCTAAGCACCAAGAACATCTTCTTTTTCTTCAAAGCACCAAAATCCTCCTAAACATATGGAAAAGGAGAAGGGAGGCTCAAAATGGTTAAAGGGAGGCTAGGTTTTCTCTCAAGATGATCTAGATATGATGAAGGCTCATAAATGCTCTAAAAACATGGAACCAACCCTTATATATGGTGGAAACCCTAAAACTCGTGGGCTAGGGTTGCGCAGTTCTCATGTCGTGGGTTCCTAATGCTCATGTAGTGAGCATAGTTTAAATTAGCATTTTCGTTTAATCGCTTCTCAGATCTTGAGCTCTAATTACTCACATCATGAGCTCAGTTTTCCCCCAAATCCTTTCCAACTTTGAACAATCATAACTTCTTCATTTCAACTCCGAATTCGGCGTTCTTTATATCCATGAAAAGGTCTTGAAGATCCTTACACTTCTATATCGATACTTTTAGCTCACCACATGTCTAACTTAAATCCTTAACCCTCACAAGTGGCCTGACACATAACTTTCCCCAATCCATCCTTAGTTCCAAATACACGATTTATAGGCCTTGATCCCATTACCAACAATAACATCTTTCAATAAATCCCAAACCTTACTTCCATAAAATCCCCAAAGCCTTCACATAACTGAATTACGGTCCACGATCCTGAATCGCAGAACAATTTGAAACAAGGTGTTACAACTGCCCCACACTTAATTAGATTTCGTCCACAAAATCCGTCTTTGTTAAAATATCTAAAATCAATGTCGATGTATTCCTCAAGCTCCGTGTAACCACTTTAAAATCAAAATATCTAGACCGAGAATTTTAGAGGAATATCTGAAACACCACTGCCGAAAAACAGCCTAAAAACATGAAAGTACTCAATTGCAACAACTACCTTTCCCTTCCTGACTGTAAGCCCAAACTTTCAGTGAAACCACTTAAACCGCGAACTCTCAAAACTACAACCACAACCAACTCCACAAAACCCTCACCGAAACTGGGAACCCATCAGTCTAAACTTCAAAAACCATACCTTAAAACTAATGCCCATCCATTCATCTTATGTGTCCCTAGCTCCTAACTAGGTACATCACCAAAACATGTAGAAAGAACACTCAAAACATCCCAATTGAGCGTTTCAACCAATCCTAAATCCGGGAATTTGTCTAAAGGCCTATAATAGACATTGGACTTCCTGAAAAGTGGTCACTAACCTACTACTCCCACCAGTGTAAAAATGGTCAAACCAAGAATCCCATGTTTCCTCCCAAATCCTCATTAACTTAAGTGCACAACCACTTGACAAATCATTCGAGACATAACAACGAACTTCATGATCTGAAGTTCTAGATCCAGAACCCAACACCGGTAACCAATCCTAATAACAACCCATAATTGTAGCACTCAACCAGTTGCTTTCAATGAACAACTAATACATCCAAGAGAACAACAATCACTATCCGTATGATCCAACCCAGCTGGCCACTGAGTCTCTCGGCTCCCTAAACTATCCTAACACCCAACCATGCCAACAAGGCTGGCAATAAGAGACCCAAGCGTCTCAATCAAATAACCATCGGGTCCTACCCATATGAGTTATACCGTCATAATAATAAGATCCTAGCACAATGCTGATCTTGCCACCATCTCATCACTTTCCTGAAGACTCGTGACCAACATCACAGAGACCTAAGGATGCATAACCATCAATCCACTTACTTGCAGGAACCTAATCAACATCCATTTTAATACTTAACTGAAACACAACACGTCCGTACCCTTAGCTCACGCATCTCCCCAAGATAACATAATCATTGGGCCTCGCCTATGGGTCTCACCCTAGGATAATTCAATCAATGATTCATCTTGATCTAATCGAATGCTCACAAGCCATCCTGTGATTCTACAATTGCAACATCCAATCACTAGTCAAGCATATAAGATCCATGTAATTGTCATTCCCAGTTAACCTGACCAAACAATCTCCTAACCATACCGCTTGAACAACCGGTCACAGTCTCACCGACCTATGTTTCCTGACCAAAAGGACTCTAGTGAACCCTCAAGATATACACCAAACTAATCTCCCGACCATGGGTCTGAAACCCAAGGTGACTCGTATTTGGGACTAATCCCAAATGATTCTCCCCCACTTGGATTCGCCTACACGCTGCCAACATAATAAGCGTTCGGATTCCCAAGCCATCCCACGACCTCACTATTCAAAACCATCACCAATTCAAGTTTGTAGAACTAAGATTACAGAACCAAACAATTAAGGGTAAGTGTACGCAGAAGCCAAAATATACAACTCACCAAAACTTCATGAGATGTTGATGTAATAATTTCATTTTCATCTGATACAGTTCGAATCCTTCGAAGAACCTCAACCTTTGAAGGTGAACGAAATAACTAACGTTTGAGAAAGCATCGACAACTAATCCAATAATCCAACATACTATTAAAGAAAAACCCATGCGGAACTACATATACAAAGCGCTGAAGTTGATTGTCAGATCAACAACTACTTGCCCTTCACTATGGATAACGATATGTATTGTAGGTTAACAAATCTCTCGATACTCATTACCCAATCTGAACGGCCTAAACACTTATTGACCTAATTCTTAGCGATCCCCAAAGGAACCACTGGCTACAACAAATTCCTTGCCCAATAACTTCCTGTTGTGATGACAACCCATGCATTCCTACGCATATAATTATGATGGAAACTTGCTCTGTACCCCCGATCGTGAACCACAATCCTGCATACCTAAAGTGAAAATCATGCGAACCATTGCACTGAAACCATAAAAATCAAATGGTATGTTGATCCTCTGAGCGGAATACCAATTTCTCTCCCACTTAAGGCTCAAACTATCACCAACTGATGTTGCAATCAACAACAAATCTCAAACAGCTATACCAAGTACATACCTGTTGGGTTTTATGTACTCTAACATCCTTATGGTGCACATACAACCCTAATGCTTTGGATCTAAGTTTTATCTAATTATACATGCAATATTCTTTTTCCAAAGCATGAAGCCTAAGTAGCATGCAAAGGTAACATTTAAATCATAAAAACTAGTTAGAAGATTACCTTGTGTAGTAGCTTGTAGAATCATGGCCTTAAAAGAGATTAGCACCCAAAGTGTGATGCCTCAAACAAGTCACAAACACCAAAAAAAACAATTAGATGAATATGATAGAGGTTTAGGTGAGACAAAATCGGATATCCTCTCTTGAAATGCAAGTGGTAGCCGATTTTAGAGCTTAGGGTACACATTTATAGTGTAGAATTCCAAGATTCATATGTTTAACCCTAATACTGACACTTAAGCTTATGATCCAACAAATGATTTGGATTAACACTTTATGGACTAACTTATAAGCTTAGCCCATCACAAATCATTCATGGATCATCAGTCCAAATCAGATGTATCACTGGTTTACATAATCAGTCCCTGTTCATTTAATCAGTCTCTTTTGATCACTAAATTAATTCCGATTTAATTCTTGATCAATACTAATTAAATAATATGATTTCTCAATTAATATAGCATACTTATAATATATTAATAAATCACAAATAACCTCTTTCTAAGATATCCATCTATCAAATTGTTCTGGTGAAGGCAACCCGAGATGGACCATGCTACTATCGGGTCAAGTACATACCAATTATAGTTATGGGCTTAGACACCTAATCCAACAGTCTCCCACTTGGATAAGTCTAATAACTATAACTGCCATTGTAACTTCAAAATCTGATTAGCAATCGTAGCTCTCAAAAAGCCACCATCGAACTCTGATGCGACCATTAGATAAGGTATCATATAATCCTATGTTCTTCAACATATCATGCGTAAAAATACATGGAACATAGTCATACTTGTTGTCCTAGAGTTTGTTTCCCAATTTCTGATTTGTTTGACATAGAACTTAGTTGAACACATCAATTGAGTCCTGACTGGGCCCGACACATAAGTCAAAACAAAATCATCGAGGGGCCCAAGATATCACTTTTACTCCTCTTAGGATAAAAGGAACAGATTAACTTCGACTTATATGCTTGTACTAACTACTCGTTAAATTATACACAATAATACATTTTATAACATCAAGTTACTGATGTGGTTTCGTACTATCAATGTACAACCAACTCATAATCAACAACTCATATATCTTGGTTTGAAGATTATACGATATTATCGTCTCACAATCACCCATGATAAATTCCATGAAGTGATTCATGTGAGCGTGGGTTTAGTCCAATACTCAAATCTTATTTCAAGCGCAATCATGAAGGTTTGTAGCAAACTTTTGTAATGTCTAACTCCTTAGACAATCTTACAAAAACCCATTCATGACAGTCTACTTTCATAACCTACTTCCAAATTATGATCTACTGTGGATAGTTTGATTAATATCATTATTCTAGAAGTCAAAACATGAAAAATGAAACAATAGTAACCAATTGACACAAGATAGTAACTTTACTTATAAATAAAATCTCCTTTTATTCAATCATCAAAAGCCAATTACGTTTAAACTATTACAAGTTTCAATATATATATATATATATATATATATATATATATATATATATATATATATATATATATATCTAATCATTAAAACTAATATCGTCCTTCACCCCGATACTCCTAGCATGCTACAAGTGCTTAACCCTATCCAGTCCCTTCGTAAGGGGATCTGATGGGTTTTCTTCTGAGGATACCCCTTTCACTACAAGGAGTCTTTCTCCTACTCGATGACTTATGAAGTGATATTTTCTTTTGATGTGCCTGTATCTACCATGATCCCTTGGTTCCTTGGCTAAGGCAACTGCACCCTTGTTGTCACAGAAAATCTTCATAGGCTCCTTTATAGCTGGTACAAATCCAAGGTCTCCAATGAAGTTCTTTAGCCATATTGCCTCCTTCGACACTTCACGTGCTGCTATGTATTCTAATTTGCACATTGAATCAGCTATAGTCTCCTGTTTTGAACTTTTCCAAGTCACTACTCCTCTATTTAAGGGAAATACCCAGCCCGACTAAGAGCGTAAATTATCTCTATACGTCTAAAAGTTGGCGTCACTATACCCTGTCACTCTCAAGTCATCACTCCCACCGAGGGTAGGGACCCAGTCTTTAGTCCTCCGCATGTACTTAAGAATGTTCTTTACTGCAGTCCAGTGATCTTTACCAGGATTCCCTTGATATCAACTAACCATGCTCAAAGCAAAGGCTACATCAGGGTGAGTACATGTCATCGCATACATGATCGAGCCAACTGTAGAAGCATATGGTATTCGACTCAATTCTGCTATCTTATCATCAACACTCTGACTCTGAGTGTTACTCAGTTTAGTATTGCTTTGGATAGGTAATTCTCCTTTCTTGGAATCCTTCATGCGAAAACGCTT
Organism: Lactuca serriola; assembly: GCF_051521515.1. Lineage (NCBI taxonomy): Eukaryota > Viridiplantae > Streptophyta > Magnoliopsida > Asterales > Asteraceae > Lactuca > Lactuca serriola. The sequence continues at coordinate 174,236,417 of NC_136411.1, read as the reverse complement.
CAATACCTTGTCCAAGTAGGTACTTTAACTAAGTCCTATTATTCTTTTACTCCTTTTTCTCAATAACCTTATCCCTAGAATGTAAGCAGCTTCCCCATGGTCCTTCATAGCGAAACACTTTACAAGCCAGGACTTAACCTCCTGTAAGGTTGGAATGTCGTTTCCTATGAGTAGTATGTCATCTATATACAATACCAGAAAGTTAACTATACTCCCACTAGCTTTGACATATACACAAGACACATCCTCGCTTCTCAGAAAACCAAACACTTTAACTTTCTAATTGAAACAAAGATTCCATCTACGAGATACTTGCTTTAATCCATAAATGTATTTCTCAAGCATACACACACTATTAGGGTGCTTTGTATTGACAAAACCCTCTAGCTGACTCATGTAAACATCTTCAGCCAACTTCCCATTGAGGAAAGCGGTTTTGACATCTATTTGCCATATTTCATAATCATGAAATATAGCTATTGCTATCATAATCCCTATAGATTTAATCTTCGCTACTGGTGAGAATGTCTCGTCATAGTCAACTCCAGGAGTTTGAGTAAAGCCCTTCGCAACCAATCGGGCCTTAAAAGTGTTTACTTTCCCATCCATGTCGGTCTTCTTCTTGAATATTCATTTGCACCCGACCGTCTTACGACCTGGTACATTTTCAACCAAGTTCCAAACTTGATTGTCATACCTGGACTGAATCTCGTTGTCTATAGCCTCTTTCCATTTTGTAGACTTGGGGCCTGCCATGGCTTCCTTGTAGTTGTTAGGTTCGTCCAAATTTACCAATGTACTATCACTAATAAATGTATCACCTTCAGTTGTTATATGAAAACCATATAACATAGGTGGAACACTGACTCTACTGGAACGTCTCAGAGGTACGGACTCGTCAATCAGTTCAACAGGAGTTTCCTCCTTGGGTTGAGTGTTAGTGTTTGAGGTTCCTTCATCACATAACTCTTGAAGCTCTTCAAGGTCAATTTTCCTCCCACTGTCCCCTTGGAATATGAGTTCTCTTTCGTGGAAAACCCCTCTCCTCACAATGAAGACAACATTGTCACTCAGTCTATAAAAGAGATATCCAAAGGATTTATGTGGGGTGTCGATGAAAATCCATCGCTCACTACGAGGTTCGAGATTTTTGTGAGTCTATCATCTTATGAAAGCATCGCAACCCCAAACCTTAATATATGCTAATGAGGGAACCTTCCCTGTCCACGTTTCGTGACGTGTTTTGGCAACCTTTTTAGTTGGGACTAGATTAAGGATATGGGTGGAAGTCTCTAAGGCATACCCCCATAATAAGATAGGTAATGAAGCTCGACTCATCATGGAATAAACCATGTCTAACAAGGTTCGATTGCGCCTCTCAGCCACACCATTAAGTTGTGGTGTCCTAGGTGGCATCAATTGTGAAACAATTTCACATTCCTTAAGATAGCCGTGGAACTTGATACTAAGATACTCACCACCTCAATCGGACTGGAGCATCTTTATCTTCCTGCCCAGCTGATTCTCCACTTCTTGTTTAAACTCTTTGAACTTTTCAAAGGTTTCTGAATTATGCTTGATTAAGTAGATATCGCCATATCTGTTGTAATCATCAGTAAAAGTCATATAGAAGCGGTTAGCATCCCTTGTGGCGGATCTAAAAGGTCCACACACATCGGTGTGTATGAGATCCAACAGACCCTCGCCTCTTTCACAAATACCAGTGAAGGGTAACTTGGACATCTTTCTAAGCAAACAATATTCGCAAGTTTCATCTGAATTTAAGTCTAATGACTCCAAGACTCCATCCTTTTGGAGTTGGGCTATGCACTTCTTGTTGACATGTCCAAGACAACAATGCCATAAGCATGCTTTATCCAAACCATTGGACAAATCGATATGCAACACATTATTTCCTAAGTTATCTACAACCATCACAGTTTCATATATACTATTACAATTCAATGCTTCAAAATAAAATTTACCATTATAATAAGCATTAATACTACCAATCTCATTATTAAATGAAAAAGTATTACCTTGTTCATACAAACCATGAAAAGAAATAATATTTGTCGCCATATTAGACGAGTAGCAACAATTATTCTGTTCTAAATTTAACCCACTACTTAGTAATAAAGAATAAACTCCAATCTTGGTGACAGGTGACTTTTTCCTATTCCCCATGATTAAGTTCATCTTCCCGTGCTCCACATCCCTACTTCTTTTTAGACCCTGCAAATCAGAAAAAATGTGAAAACCACATCTTGTATCAAGGACTCAAGAATTAGTATGTGATGAGTTATTAGACAAAATAGTGTAAATACCTATAAAGGTGGGCTTGATCTTTCCATACTTTAAATCATGCAAGTATTTCGGGCAGCTTCGTTTCCAGTGCCCTTTTTCATGATAATGAAAGCACTCTGCTTCCTTTGGATTTGAAGAGGGTTTAGAAAAACCGACTTAGGTCCTTATAGAAGAGGATTCATCATGGGACTTTCCCTTGTGGCTATTAGAAGGAACCTTCCTATTCTTTCCCTTACCATGTCCGATTGCCAAGATAGGGGTGGTAGTAGGAGTAGATACAACAGATTTTCCTTTCAAACTGCTTTCAGCAGTTCTCAAAAGACCTTGAAGCTTGCTTAGAGTGACTTCCTCCTTGTTCATATGATAGTTCATTCTGAACTGATCATAACAAGGAGGTAAATAGTGTAGGGTAATGTCAATAGTCAACTCCTCATCAAAGTTAACATTCAACTTCAGCAAGCGGTCCACAAACCTTTGCATCTTTTTCAAGTGGTTCGTGATAGACTCTCCATCCTTTATTTTGGTTGTGATCATGAGGGAAATGATTTCATACCTTTCCTATCGAGCACTTTGATGGTACCTTTCCATCAAATCTTGGTGAATTTCATAAGGCCAAAAGTCCTCATAGGACTTCTGAAGCTTTGTTGTCATGGTAGCAATCATGATACACGACACTTTTGTCGCCCCCCTCTCATGAGTCTTATACTCAACAATCTGTTTGGGAGTATCGGTGTTTTCATCAATCTCCTTTAGCTCTTTATCAAGGACATATTCTTCGTCCTCGTAGCGAATCACCATTCGCATGTTTCGAATCCAGTCATTGAAGTTTGATCCATCAAAAATCACCCTCCCACATAAGTTCATGAGGGAGAAAGAGTCGAAAGGGATTGGGTTTGAAGCATTGTTTGAAGTAGACATCTGAAAAGAATGACAAAGTTTAGATTAGATAAGGATCCTTAATATAACACCTAAATGAAATATTAAGGCTAGGATCCAACACAATATTCTACAATTTGGAAGAGGGATGCAGTAATCCAATTGAAAAATATTTGAAGGTAGGTAAATGACGATTTACCAATTTCCACCATGAAAAACTAAAATGAAGATTAAGTTTTAAATGAATTGAAATTCCTAGATTCTTTGAGATTCATTGAACTTTTCAATGGCATGTTTAAATCTCGATTATGTCCTTCAAGTTTGTGACTGGGATACCGAGGCTCACAAACAAGGTGTGAATAACCATGAAAATATGCTTGGTACTCTTAATGTTACTTATCACCTAATCAATGTGCCGGTTAACCACACACGCTCCATTGATCCCTGATTAACATCAAACTACCCTTTGACACCCTTGCTAGTCCCAAATTAGTGTGTCGGTTAACCACACATGCTCCACTAACGACTTAAAAAGGTATAAAGTGCAATTTCATGGAATAGCACCATTTTCACATTTTCCCTAAAGTAACTAAGATTTGGAATTTATAAAACTTTAGTAACTTTATAATATCATTATATTTATTAATGAGGATTAATGTCCTATCCTACCCATTCGGCTAACGACCCTCCAATAGTCAAGGAAGCGGTGGGTGAGAGTGGACAACCATTCAATCACCATTTTATATGCAATTTCCTTATAACCCCTTATAGAACGGCTTCGTGAATGAGGCCTACTAACGGTAAGAGTGACTTGTCTTATACATACATACATACATACATACATACAAACATACATACATACATACATACATACATATATATATATATATGTATGTATGTATATATATAAGTATTAAACTTTAATATTATAATAATATAGGGTTGAATTTTAAAATTTTAAAATTCTAGGGTTTGGAATTAAAGTTTCATAAATGTGACTCTTCAAATTTCAAAACTTGAGGGCAATTTTTGAAACTCTTCAAAACCTCTTGAGTTTTTAGAATTTATGTTACATAAATGAAACTTTCCAAGATCCATAACTTGAGGACAAGTTATGAAACTCTTCAAGACCTTTGCAATTCCATAACTTAAAGAGTTAAAGTTTCATGAATGAGACTTTTCATATTTCATAACTTGTCGACAAGTTATGAAACTCTTCAAGAAACATTTAGATCAAATTTAACTAGCAAAAATAATCATACAACTTATCATTTACCAATTTGACCTAATACTACTCATATAGCAAGATAATTTCAAATTCTACAAATAATTAGTTTTTCATAAAATCATGTAATTATCTTAAAATTTAACAATCATTATGTTATTGGATGAGGATAATCATTACCATATCTTTAAAAATGAATTTTATGAACCAAAACAGTTTATGGTAATGAACCTAATCCAAAACAAACCAAAAGCTCGAAAATTCTGCCAACTGATGATCCAACTCATCGAGTCAGGCTATGGATTCGTCGAGTTCATGGTCAAATCATCCAACTCGTCGAGTTCTATGATGGACTCGATGAGTCCAACAGTCAAACAACAAAAATCATAATTTTTCTAATTTAAGAATCACACAATTGCATCAATATAACAGAAAACACCCATGGCTCTGATACCACTGTTGGGTTTTATGTACTCTAACATCTTTATGGTGTACATACAACCCTAATGCTTTGGATCTAATTTTTCTCTAATTATATATGCAATATTCTTTTTCCAAAGCATGATGCCTAACTAGCATGCAAAGATGACATTAGGATCATAAAAACTAGTTAAAAGATTACCTTGTGTAGTAGCTTGTAGAATCTTGGCCTTAAAAGAGCTTAGCACCCCAAGTGTGATGCCTCAAACAAGTCACAAACACCAATAAAAAATTAGATGAATATGAGAGAGGTTTAGGAGACACAAAATCGGATATACTCTCTTGAAATGTAATTAGTGACCGATTTTGGAGCTTAGGGGACACATTTATAGTGTATAATTCCAAGAGTCATATGTTTAACCCTAATTCTTACACTTAAGCTTATGATCCAACAAATGATTTGGACTAACACTTTGTGGACTAACTCCTAAGCTTAGCCCATCACAAATCATTCATGGATCATCAGTCCAAATCATATGTATCACTAATTTACATAATCAGTCCCTGTTTATTTAATAAGTCTATTTTGATCACTAAATTAATTCTTAATCAATACTAATCAAATAATATGATTTCTCAATTAATATATTATACTTATAATATATTAATAAATCACAAATAACCTCTTTCTCAAATATCCATCTATCAAATTGTTCTGGTGAAGGCAACCCGAAATGGACCATGCTACTATCAGGTCAAGTACATACCAATTATAGTTTTGGGCTTAGACACCTAATCCAATAATATTGACCCTGAATCTCAAAATGCATAAGACATCATAAAACGATCCTTCAGGTGGAGACCAACCAAACTCAAGAAAACCTCGAATCTCATATAAAGACCTCATAACTTTCCCAATACTAACCCTTTGAAAATTACATTCCCATGCAAATGTAGAAGCAACAATTTCAATAGTCCTAGCATAGCACCAAATATACACCTAGCAACCATTGGACTAACCACCCACCTAGCCAAAAATTCTCGCTAAGCAACCCATCGCAAGAATCAACATGAAGCTAAGAGGCTTCATCCTCTTAGTTGGAATACAACAGATACACGAAGAATTGTCATTCCTGATTCACTTCTCTTGATCACCTGGAGCAACCTACTAGAACATGACCTAGCTGATTTCGAAGATAACGTACCCTTGTACCCATCTTTTACAGTCTCAAAAATACTGACTCTTTTTCCCACATTTCAAATATCTCAAGGTAATCACACCATAGAAATCCAATTGTGCACTCCCACACTTACCACAGAAACCACAACCATCTAGTCCCACGTTGGGTCTACCTCCCAATTCCAAAATCATGTGCACGCTCACTCTTTCCCTCAAACACGAAAACCTGCAGGAAAACATAATCCTCATCATAGATAATGGCATCATAATCCATCGTTCTCTCACTCAGCCTCAAGCTGAAATTCTCAAGTCGGTCATCATAATCGCTTCTTTCTTGATTCCTGCAACTCAAACTGTCATTACTTCGAGCAAGGTCTCCAACACCTTAGGATTAACTAACTCACATATGTTTGCACCAACATACCCAAACTATTGTGGCCACTCCGACCCGAACAAGCACCAATTACGTCCTCATCGGCTCATCTAAAGCAACCATAACTAAAATATCGATAGAGATAGAAACGGGTTACAACTAACCCTAGTGTTCTACCACACTGTTTACCATCGACCGGTTCCCTATCAACCTTGGGACTTTTCTCAATCCTCATACGGATCATCTGCTTCAAGTAGTACGGGGCCATACTACATTCCACATCTAAACGTATTTGTTTCAGGAATTATCCTAAAAGGTTCTAGGTCACCTTCTCAATTAATACCTGCTAAAAATGTGCTCGACATGCTAACATACTTCCTAGGTTCTCATAGCATTCCCTTCACCTACTGTCCACTACCAGCTGCAGAAGGAACCCCCTCTAATGTCATCTAACTACCTCACTAATACAATTACATATTATCAGCACTACCTAATTTTTCAATTGAAAGGTCTCACACTACAACGGTTGGACTCAAACAAGAGTTATGCAATAGAGTTAAACCTAACCCTCTAAAATTATCTAGTCCCTATAATATGTAATCTAATGCATTCTCTTACTAGCTAGCTGATACTAATGGGAACTCCTAAAACAACAAAGCAAGCAACATTCGAGCATTGAGTAATCCGAATCAAAGAATAACCTAAACAAGCCATCCTAATAGATAATTGATCCAATAGCATGTAGATCCACAAGCTCATACAATAGGCAAATAAAGGCATCTCTCATAGCATTCTATCATGTACTTTTGAGTGGATCCTTAGCCCTAATCTAGCTTGAGATTCTCATATACACATATCAAAACATATAACATTTAAGGGTATTATGGGAAGACTTGCTTGAGCTTGGTTGATTGCATGCCTCACACCCCCTTTTCTTTATAAATCCTTTTTAGAAAAATCATTTTTCTTTTTAGAAATTTTATCAAATCCTCAATTTAAGTTCAGGCACACCCAAGATATGCCCGAATCCATAAAAACCAATGCTCTGATATCAACTTATAATGTCCCAAAATTTAAGACTAGAAATTTTGATTTTTAAACTAATAAAACCATTATCCAAAACAGCATCATCAAAACCATAGTGAATCAAAGTGTATCAATAACATCAAAATATATAAGAGTAATATAAAATGCAGAGTGATGTGGTGTGTGCACTGCAATCATCTCGAGTTCTTCCCCTTTGAACCAGAAGTACTTGAAACATAAACAGAAAACCGTAAGCATAAAGCTTAGTGAGTTCCTCAAAATACCACATATTAAACATATAATGGACCGCGCCCAGCATCGAGCCCCACTCGGAATAGATATGTCAGTCATCATGCCCCGCCCAGTATACATATAAACACATAAACACATGCTTAAAAATCACAAAGATAAATAGCATATAATGTAATCATAAGGCCTCACCCGGTATCAGGCCCCACCCGGTAAACATATAAAAACATAACACATGCAAGAGTCACGCAGACTACTAGCATCCTACACATAATAAACCAGGGGCTGACATTAGTGCCTTCGACCCGCTAAACATAGTAAGGAAACTCACCTCACCAAAAAAAATACATAGCTAATAGCTCACACAGCCAATGAACGGGTGCTATACACCTCCTAACAAACCATACAAGGTAAACCCTTAGTCCACCTTCTAAAACTAGCAATTCAACAAAAAGTCAACACTCAAAGTCAAAGGTCAAAGACAAAGTTAACATTCAACATTTCGATCAGTTGACTCTCACGTCGTGACCAGTCCTATGTCACATTGTGAGAATGCACTCGGCCAGATTCTAACTCAACTCGGTCCCGGATGACCCACTCAGCAGGCCTCATGACGGGAACCTTCCTTGGTTACGTTGTAAGCTCGGTAGGTCGAAACAATCGCATAAAAACCACTCTCACGTCGTAACACTCCCTGTGTCATGTCGTGAGCCACGTCTGATGCTAAATCCTAATGTCTTGATTCCCTAATCCATTAAGTCATTCATTCCAACTTTCTAGAGGGCTTTCTTACAACAAAAGTAACATAAAATATGTACTTTATGGACATGCATTTCCAATGCATGTCTTGAACTTGATTAGGTCAAATGGTGAAAATGAGATCCGAATATTATGTATGGGACCAAAACTCAACCAAACTATAGATCTAGCACACGAAACCTCAAAGGGACCTCATGGATCCATAAAGTTGCCAACTTTATCGAATCGAACCACTCAAACCACCTCCAACATGAAGAAAAAGGATCAAAATTATAGATATAGTAGAATAACACTTAAAGGTTAGAACTTAAGGACTAACCATGGTCCAAGGTATGATCTTTAAGGTGGTGAGGGAATGTGATTGCAAGACCTAAGCACCAAGAACATCTTCTTCTTCTTCAAAGCACCAAAATCTTCATAAATGGATAGAAAAGGAGAGGGGACACTCAAAATGGTTAAAGGGAGGCTAGGATTTCTATCAAGATGATCTAGATATGATGGAGGCTCATAAAATGCCCTAAAAACACAGAACCAGCCCTTATATATGTTGAAAACCCTAAAACTCGTGGGCTTGGGTTGCACAGTTCTCATGTTATGAGCTCCTAATGCTTACGTCGTGAGCACATTTTAAATCAATATTTCCGGTTTAATTTCTTATCACATATGAGCTCAGTTTTCCCCTAAATCCTTTCCTACTCTGAATAGTCATAACATCTTCGTTTCAACTCCGATTCTGGCGTTCTTTATATCCATGGAAAGGCCTTGAAGAGCTCTACACTTCTATATCGTTACTTTTGTTCACCAAATGTACAACTGAAAACCTTAACCCTCGCAAGCGGCTTGAAACAGAACTCTCCCCGGTCCATCCTCAATTCCAACTTCCAAATACACGATTCATAGGCCTTGATCCCATTACCAACAATAACATCTTTCAATAAAGCCTAAACCTTACTTCCTTAAAAGCCCCAAATCCTACATATAACTAAATTGTGGTCCACGATCATGAATCAGAGAATAATATGAAACATTGTGTTACACCCATACTGCTTACGTTTTTATGTCAATTTCAAATAATTTGAATGGAGTAGGTACTTTAGAAGCAGCTTAGATGCACATTTGGAGTGTAAATGGAGTTGGAACTGAAGAAGGATGTTGAGGAATGACTTGGAATGCTTAAATGGAAAAATTCTGACCGAATCACAAAAAAAGAGAAAAATGTGATAGCATAAATGTGTCAAGGCTTTGTAGGGTCGAAAAATATCATATGAGGAAGAAATCCATAAAATGAGATCATTAAAAGAAAAATGTGATTGCATAAATGGTCTCATTTTCTCTTCGAAACAAAAAAAAACCCAAAATAGTAACTTACTTCATTAAAAGACAAATCTAGAGATTTTGGGAAAAAAAATGTGGCTGCATATATATATATATATATATATATATATATATATATATATATATATATATATATATATATATATGATCGTGGTTTGTCTTTCTTGCTCCGGGAGCTTCTTACTAGCATATAAATACAACCCATCTAATCAAATTGAACCCCAGACGATTCCAGACTACGAAAAACCCTTCTGAAGGCGACTTCTGCTACTTTTCATCACATTATGAATATCTGAAGGATGTAGATCATCTCCAACATTTAGTTTAGCTATATTAATCTGTTTTTATCTCTTTTTATTAGTTTTGATCGGATTTTATCTATGTATGGCTAAAACCACCAGTTTAAGTTTTTCTTATTACCATCTTAGATAGAACGCATGTTGAATAACCAGATATGGGCTGATGACATGATTAGGAAAGTCGCAGCAGAACTAAATTTGTTTTTATTACTAATTTCATTTGCTTATCATCACTTTCTTAATAACAGAAGGTTGTGGATCATCTCTTACATTTATTTTTCCCCTCTTGACACTCCATCAGACGTCGTAAATGTGTAGGCAATTATCACCTGCGTGACTTGACCGTCAAGGTTGTAGTTAACAGCCACAGGTGGGGGTGTAAACCCATAGAGATCTATACATAATTCATCGCTCCTCAAGGATTAATAGTTATAAGTCAAGGGTCTTCCTAAGTTTTTTATACTTAGTTGATGAATTTTTCTCATGTAAACTATTTAATGATACATTAATTGATATGTATAAGTTTGTAAGTTTATATATTTGTATGCCCTCTAGGAAATAGTTTGTATGTCCATATGTTTGTGTGTCCTTCAGTGTAACAACCAGTTCTTTCAAGTCAATAAAAGTCAATGAAATTCACACTAGTTCAATCAACGCTTACCCTACATCAAGCAAAGAGTTGCACCTATTCATACCTAAGCCTAATACTTAGCTTAAACCCTAACCTAGCACAAATGAAATCCACATTGTAATCCTGGTTGCATGCTAGCCTCTATAGCCTTAAGGGCTAGTTTTTAAACTAGTGATTAAGCTTGGATTGAAAACTAAGTTAATTTAGGAAAGTATAATTCAAGTTTTGACAAAAGGTTAACGTTTAAAACATAAATAAACACCTTAAATTAGTGTTTTCGGTCATAGTAATCAATTACATGGTGAATTCGATCATGGAATCAAAACAAGTTAAGGAAATCGGTTTTTGAAAGCTTTTCCAATTGAGTTTTCGGCCATATCATTCAACAAGAAGAGAGTTCGTTCTAGATATAACCGAATTCACAAAAGAAATGGCCCATTAGGACCGAACACACACATGGTCCAGCCCATTAAAAATGTCCAGCTGAATTCAACCCCATTTCCCCACTTCTCACACCAAACTCTTGCCAATTTTTCTCTCAAAAGTCATAAGATTTTTACCCAAAATCTTCATATCTTCAACAGAATCCCTCAAGAACATTCATCCCATCTTCAAATATTCATAACATTCTTCAAATCTTCAAGCATCCCCTCAAGAACACAAGAACACACCGAAAACATGCCATCCGACACCGAAACCCCATTTTTCCCAGCGAAATCACACTTCAACATTTCCAATTATTCCAAATCAATTTTGTAAGTATTATTTACATACTAAATTATTTAACTCATTATTTAAATTAATTTATAATTAATTTAATTACGACATTGAATATAATTATTTTTAGGATAACGTTATTCGCGCGTGCGCTTACCCGAGGATCGTCTTTACAACTCGCTAACTCCAGTTAACGCGTATTTGAGGTGAGTTCATACCCCCTATCTTTTCACTGTTTTTAATGTTTTCAGGGGGTACAAGTAAAACATAAGGACTTTTTGTGTTTTATACTACGATTTAAAGCTTTTACAATTTATTTAAACTGAGTAACCACTACGTTTTATAAAAATATTTAGATATTTTTAACCCTTCTGTAACATGTCGAGCATAAGGGTAGCTTTATATCACAGCCAAAAATTGCAAAGTTTTCAATACAGTACGAACATGGTTTGGGAACACTACATTACTTTTACAGTATTCAATACACGAACCGAGAACGTACATACAAACTATAATAGGTATACTTTGGGAAACACTACTCAAACACAATGATACAAGTATACGCTACTAAAATAATTATTTAAGTATAATTATTTTCCATTAAATGATACATTAATACAAGGCAATACATACAATTTGTAATACAAGATAACACTACAACACTACGCGTAAACTAGTTAATACAGGGTTGTGAGGCACTACTTCACTAGTATCCATTAGGGTACGGAACTAGATCCTATACAGTATAACCAGAGTTTCCTGGAGGGAGGATGTGAGATTTGTGTATAGATCTATACGGGACTGACAATCCCACACCTGAACTGCTAGCTACAGTTAGGCTGGCAAGCCTGGGGTGACAAAAGTCATAACTTTTGGACACTTGAAGAACGTCTTGTAGGTCACTAGGTCATATCAAGCATGGTTATATGAAACTCACAACAGTATAACTAACACATATGTTTACCGGATTAACACTACTTCAATAATTTTATTTTAATTAATAAAACTACAGTACACTACTTAAACTACAGCTGATAGTAACTAGGCATTCATACAAGTTTTTCATGCGAACACTAGTATGGTACACTACTTTACACTACAACTGGTGAATACCAGGTATTTATACTAAAGTTTTTATGCAAACACTATTACAATACACTACTTTCACTACAACTGGTGGTATCTAGGTATACATACAAAGACTTTCATACATTTACAGATAAAATTCACTGTTTTATAACACAAAGTACACTAGTACAATATACAAATGTAAGGGACATACATGATTACATTACTTTCACTATAGAAATATTGGATTTTCTTGAGAGACACACTAGTATTTTAAAAGTACAAAGGCAAGTTTTCCAGCACTAATACATATTTACGAACTCACCAACTTAAATATTGATACACTTTCAAAATCACTTGTATTCTCAGGGAACCGATAAGACAGGTACACCACAGGATTTTGAGAAGACGAAGCTTTCTAGAATCACGTCTTTTATACTTTTGTTATACATTTTGATGTCATACAAACTATGTATTGAACAAATGTAAATACTTTACCCTATCAATTTAATGGTTGCATTTGCTTTGATTCCTATTATACAAACTATGTCTCAGGGTACGCACATTTCTGTCGTTCCGGTTTGGGGGTGTGACAGATTGGTATCGGAGCATTGTTTATAGTGAACTAATTATATCAAACCTTACATGGTATACAACTATAAACACTAAGGGGTCAAAGCGCTCTGAACTAAAAGTATACTTTTAAAATCTAAGTATTATATAAGAAGTATACTAACACCACATACATACTAGAAGCCGTACCACAAGAAGAACAAACAAAAGTATTTAGAAGTTGGACACTAAGGTTAAACCTGAAAAGTTATGTAATCATATCTGGGATAAATATAGCCTAATCAACTATATTTATTTGTGATACGACCAACATAAGTTTGGGAGTGATAATGGTGTTGCAACAAGTATAAAACTTAGCAAACTCTATACAAAGGAAACACTAGAACTAAGCATACATTTAAAATACTATAGGATTATTTTGTAGCACTATGATACTAGAGCCAAACACATTGTACAGATTTCATTCCAAGTGTTGCTATAAATTTCATGTCGATTGTTTACTTGTATTGAGTAGACTTCCACAATAAATTGCTTGATAGAACACTATAACTGTCAGGATAAGATATACATTGTTCAATATCACCTGACTCCTGACCACTATAGAAGACTTATCATCATTTTTCTCTTAAATTATTTTAGAGAAAGATGCCTCCGAAGAAGTCCAAAAGAAAGAAAAACAATCCACGGCCACCGCCACCACCACCTCCTCAGTACGATCCTGCTGTGTTCCAAGCAGCAGTTACAGCCGCCGTGGCTGCAGCAATGTCATAGATTAACACAAGTGGCATAAGCGAGGCGGGCAGTGGTGAAAACCCTTCCAACCAAGGAGATAGTCAGGGACGCCTGAGGGAGTGTTCCTATAAGGACTTCACTAATTCCAAACCTCGGTCTTTCGATGGCACTGGAGGTGTTATTTTCTTAACTCGTTGGTTTGAGAAGACCGAATCAATCTTCGAGATCTGTGCGTACCTCGAGACGAGCAAAGTAAATTTTGCAACATGCACCTTCACTGATAGAGCTCTAACTTGGTGGAACAACCAAGTCAAATACCTAACTCTCCCAACGGCTAATGTTATGGGTTGGGATGATTTGACGGAGCTGATGCTGGCTGAATACTGCCTGTGGAGCGAAATGCAAAAGCTGGAGCAGGAGCTCTAGAATCTGAAGATGAAAGGTTCCAACATCACTGCTTACACTGCTAGGTTCAGTGACCTGACCCTTCTGTGTCCCGAGATGGTCACCCCGGAAAGCAAGAAATTTGAAAGATATATATGGGCATTAACACCCCCAAATCAAGGGAATGTCTTAGCTGCTAAACCACATACACTCGATAGTGCCAAGCGTCTGGCATAGACATTAGTAGATCACGGGTATAGCCACAACCCCGTAGTAGCCGCTCCCGAACCACAATAAGAAAGTAGTGGAAAGAAAAAGTTCTGGAACAAACGCAAGGGTCAATCATTGCAGTAGCCCTCCAAGAAATGGTAAATTATGGCAATCCATGCTACTACCATTCCTGTTGTTGTTCCCACTACTCAAGCACCTCCCAGAAGATACGCTGGAACTCTCCCCAGGTGCGACAAATGAAACTTTCATCATCATGGACCGTTTCGGGAGTTACAATGCACTAGCTGTAACAAGAAGGGGTATACAGCCCTCTTCTGCAACACACCTGCACAACCAAATGCCCAGACCTCCGGAGCTGGAATTGGCCAAGCCTGTTATGGATGCGGTGAAACTGGGCACTACAAGAGGAATTTCCCCAAGGCAAGAGATGCCGAAAACATGTGGAAAGTGCTAGCGATGTGTCAGGAGGAAGCCATTGCAGACCCCACTGTAGTCATGGGTACGTTGCTCCTCGACAACTCTTATGCATGCATTCTCTTTAATAGTGGTGCGAAGAGGAGTTTTGTTAGTCATAAATTCAAACATGTACTCAAACACAAATCCCAACCACTAAACAAAACGTTCACTATTAATATGGATAATGGAAAGAAATGAGAGCACTAACAACGTATTCATAGGATGCACCCTCACTCTAAATGACTATTCTTTTCCAGTCGATCTTATGTCAGTTTCAATAAAGAGCTTCGATGTCATCATAGGCATGGATTAACTAAGTTCAAATCGTCTTGATATCCTTTGCTATGAAAAATCCATTCACCTCAATCTGCCAAATGGCGAATCCTTCGTTATCTATAGCGACAAACTCAGCACGAATCTTCGCATCATCTCGTGCATCAAAGCTCAAAAATACATGTGAAAGGAGTGTCACGCATTCCTAGCTCATGTAGTTAATGAAAAGCAAGAAGTTAAAGACCTCGAGAGCATCCCCGAAGCCTGTAACTTCCCTGATATCTTCCTTGAGGATCTTCCAGGACTTCCTCCTGAATGCTAATTCGAGTTCTAAATCAACCTGATTCCCGAAGCTACCCCCGTAGCTAAATCTCCTTATCGTATAGCACCAACAGAAATGCAGGAATTATCCATCCAGTTGAACGAACTGCTTAACAAAGGATTCATTAGACCAAGCTTCTCACCGTGGGGAGCACCGGTCTTGTTCATGAAGAAAAAGGATGGATCTTTCCGGATGTGCATAGACTATTGTGAGCTAAACAAACTCATTATTAGGAATCTCTACCTACTACCCAGAATAGACAAACTATTCGACCAACTACAGGGAGCGACCTACTTTTCAAAGATAGACCTAAGATCAGGGTACCATCAACTACGAGTCCAGGAGAGTGATGTTCCTAAGAAAACTTTTTGAACTTGATACGGTCACTACGAGTTTGTAGTGATGCCCTTTAGTCTAACCAACGAACCCGCCATGTTCATGGACTTGATAAATTGGGTGTGTCGTCCCTTCCTCGACAAGTTTTTGATAGTATTCATAGATGATATACTTATCTATTCACGAAGTGAGGAAGAACACAGCCAGCGCTTAAGACAAGTTCTAGAAACACTGAGGGCATAAAAGCTTTACTTGAAATTCTCTAAGTGCGAATTTTGGATTAGGAAGGTAACTTTCTTGGCTCATATGGTTAGCAAAGAAGGCATACATGTGGAACCTTCCAAAATAAAGGCAATTGAGAATTGGTCAGAACCTAGAACACCCATAGAAATCCATCAATTCTTAGGTCTTGTTGGTTACTATCGCATTTTCATACAAAGTTTCTCCAAAATTGCTAAGACTCTTACTGCCCTAACTCAGAAGGGTGTAACCTTTAGTTTAGGAGGAAAACAAGATGTTGCGTTCCAGACATTGAAGAGAGCCTTATGCAGTACACCTATATTGTCTCTTCTAGAAGGGACAGAAGACTTCGTTTTATATTACGATGCATCCAATTAGGGGTTAGGTTGTGTGCTCATACAGTGAGGGAAAGTTATTGATTATGCCTCGAGATAGCTTAAAGCACACGAAGTCAACTACACTACTCACGATCTTGAGTTGGGAGCAATGGTCTTTGCCCTAAAAATCTAGAGACGTTACCTCTATGGTACCAAGTACACTATCTTCACCGGCCACAAAATCCTACAACATATTTTTGATCAGAAGGAACTTAACATGAGGCAACGGCGATGGGTAGCTCTACTCAATGATTACGAGTGTGAAATTCCTTATCATCCGTGTAAATCCAATGTAGTAGCTGATGCCCTTAGCCGAAAGGAGTACTCAGGTCGTAGGGTGAAGGCACTAACCATGACAATCCATTCCCACCTGTCCATCCAAATCAAAGAGGCTTAGCAGAAAGCCTTTAAACCAGAAAATGTGACAGGTGAAGCCCTACGGGGAATGGAGAAGAACTTTGAGATCAAGGGAGATGAAGTTCGTTATTTCATGAACCGGATCTGGACCCCAAAGTTCGGTGGTTACAGGGAGGTTGTCATGAAAGAAGCCCATAAAACTAGATACTCCGTTCACCCATGTTCAAATAAGATGTATCTGGATCCCAAGAAACTCTATTGGTGGCCAAACATGAAAGCAGAGATTTCTACCTACGAGGGAAAGTGCCAAAGTCAAGGTAGAATATCAAAATCCCTCAGATTTACTTCAACAATCATAAATACCTGAGTGGAAGTAGGAGCGGATCACAATGGATTTCATTACCAAGTTGCCCAAGATGTCGGGTGGTCATGATACTATTTGGGTAATCGTCGACAGATTGACCAAGTCCACCCACTTCCTGCCAATCAAAGAGACAGATAAAATGGAGAAGCTAACTAGAACTTATATTTGAGAGGTAGTATGACTGCACGGTGTGCCTATATCTACTATCACGGATAGAGATAGTAGATTCACCTCATAATTTTGGCAGTCCCTACAGAAGGCTCTTGAAACTAAACTGGACATAAGCACGGCTTATCATACTCAAACTGACGGTTAGAGTGAGAGAACCATTCAAACACTAGAGGACATGTCGAGGGCCTGTGTGATCGACTTTGGTAAAACATGAGACCCACATTTACCATTGGTCGAGTTTTCATATAACAATAGCTATCACAATAGCATCAAGGATGCTCCATTCGAAGCCCTCTATGGTCGTAAGTGCAGGTCTCCTCGTTGAGCTGAGGTGGGTGACACACAGCTAACTAAAGGAAAATTCCCTGATAGCACTCTCATTGGCCCAGAAATCATCCGAGAAACCATAAAAAATATTGTATAAATCCGAGAACGGTTGAAAGCCTCAAGAGATAGACAAAAGAGCTACACAGACAGAAGACGAAAACATTTGGAATTCTAGGTTGGTAACAGCATTCTGTTGAAGGTCTCACCCTGGAAGGGCATGATATGCTTCGGAAAGCGTGGAAAGCTAAATCCATGGTACATTTGGCTATTCGAGATCCTCGCTAGGATCGGCCCCGTAGCATACAAGATATGTTTACCACAAGAACTTAACAACGTACACCCTGTCATCCACGTATCAAATCTAAAGAAGTGTTTATCTGACGAGACTCTTTTGATTCTACTCGATGAAATAGAGATAAATGAGAGTCTTAAATTCGTGGAAGAACCAATAGAGATCATGTATAGGGAAGTCAAACAAACAAAACAAAGTCGCATACCGATAGTGAAGGTTCGCTGGAATGCCAAGCGGGGACCTGAATTCATTTGGGTGCAAGAAGACCAGATGAAACAGAAGTACCCACATCTTTTCCCTATTCCATAATATATTCTCTATAGAAAGAATTTCGGGATGAAATTCCTTCTAACGGGGGGATAATGTAACATCACATTCTTTCGAGTCAATAAAAGTCAATTAAATTCACACTAGATCAAACAAAGAGTTGCACTTATTCATACCTAATCCTAATACTTAGCTTAAACCCTAACCTAACGCAAATGAAATCCACATTGTAATCTTGGCTGCATGAAGCCTTTATAGCCTCAAGGGCTTGTTTTTAAACTAGTGATTAAGCTTGGATTGAAAATTAAGTTAATTTAGGATAGTATAATTCAAGTTTTGACAAAAGGTTAAGGTTTAAAACATAAATAAACCCCTTAAATTAGTGTTTTCAGTCATAGAAATCAATTACATGGTGAATTCGGTCATGGAATCAAAACAAGTTAAGGTAATCAGTTTTTGGAATCTTTTCCAATTGAGTTTTCAGCCATATCATTCAACAACAAGAGAATTTGGTCTAGGTGTGACCGAATTCACAAAAGAAATGGCTCATTAGGACTGAACACACACATGGTCCAGCCCATTAAGACCGAATTCACACCCCTATATATTAATGTTCAGCCGAATTTAACCCCATTTCCCCACTTCTCACACCGAACTCTTGCCAAAATTTCTCTCAAAGGTCATAAGAGTTTTACCCAAAATCTAGAACATTCGTCCCATCTTCAAATCTTCATAACATTCTTCAAATCTTCAAGCATCCCCTCAAGAACACAAGAACAGCACCAAAAACACCTCATCCCCCACCGAAACCCCATTTTTCCCACCGAAATCACACTTCAACATTTCCAATTATTCCAAATCAATTTTGTAAGTATTGTTTACATACTAAATTATTTAACTCATTACTTAAGTTATTTTATAATTAATTTAAATACGTCGTTGAATATAATTATTTTTAGGATAACGTTATTCGCGTGTACACTTACCCGGGGATCATCTTTACAACTCACTAACTCCAGTTAACGCACATTTGAGGTGAGTTCCTACCCCTATCTTTTCACTGTTTTTAATGTTTTTAGGGGGATACAAGTAAAACACAGGGACTTTTTGTGTTTTTATACAACGATTCAAAGATTTTACTATTTATTTAAACTGAGTAACCACTACGTTTTATAAAAATATTTAGATATTTTAACCCTTTTGTAACATGTCGAGCATAAGGGTAGCCTTCATATCACATCCAAAAATTGCAAAACTTTGAATATAGTACGAACATGGTTCGGGAACACTACATTACTTTTACAGTATTCAATACACGAACCTAGAACGTACATACAAACTAGAAGAGGTATAGTTTGGGAAACACTACTCAAATACAATGATACAAGTATACGCTACTAAAATAATTATTTAAGTATAATTATTTTCCACTACAAGATACATTAATACAAGGTAATACATACAGCTTGTAATACAAGAGAATACTACAACACTACAACACTACACGTAAACTTGTTAATACAGGGTTGTGAGGCACTACTTCACTAGTATCCATTAGGGTATGGAACTAAATCCTATACAGTATAACCAAAGTCTCCTAGAGGGAGAGTGTGAGATTTGTGTATAGATCTATACGGGACTGACAATCCCACACCTGAACTGTTAGCTATAGTTAGGCCGGCAGGCCTGGGGTGACAAATGTCATAACTTTTGGACACCTGGTAGTTTTATTTTAATTAATAAAACTATAGTACACTACTTAATTAATAAAACTATAGTACACTACTTACAATACATCTGGTAGTAACCAGGCATTCATACAAGTTTTTCATGCGTACACTACTATGGTAAACTACTTTACACTACAACCGGTGAATGCTAGGTATTTATACTAAAGTTTTTATACAAACACTATTACAATACACTACTTTCACTACAACTAGTGGTATCCATGTATACATAAAAAGGCTTTCATACATTTACAAATACAATACACTGTTTTATAACACAAAGTACACTAATACAGTATACAAATGTAAGGAACATACATGATTACATTACATTCACTATAGAAAATATTGGATTTTCTTGAGAGACACACTAGTATTTTCAAAGTACAAAGACACGTTGAAGTTACCAACTTAAATGTTGATACACTTTCAAAATCACTTGTATTCTTAAGGAACTGATAAGACAGGTACACCCGTAGGATTTTAAGAAGACAGAGCTTTCTAGAGTCACGTCTTTTATACTTTTGTTATACATTTTGATGTCATACAAACTATGTATTGAACAGATGTAAATACTTTACCTTATCAATGTCATGGTTACATTTGCTTTGATTCCTATTATACAATTGTTGTGATACTATACATGACGTCGTCTTCCCCAGAACGTTTCCGTCATTCCTTTTTGGGGGTATGACATCCAGGAAATTGCTCGTATGTTTATATGTTTATATGTTTATGTATATGTGTATCCCCTCTAGGCAATAGTTTGTATGTTTATATGTTTGTATGTTTGTATGCCCTCCAGGCATGAGTTTGTATTATATGTTCGACAATATATAACTATTGTATAAGTTTTGAAATCAAAGGTACGACAATATAAGTACTATATAAGCTTTGTAATCAGAGGTTCAACAGTATAAGTATTGTATAAGCTTTGTAATCAGAGGTTCGACCTTATAAGTACTTTATAAGCTTTGTAATAAGAGGTTCAATAGTATAAGTACTATATCAGCTTTGTAATCAGAGGTTCGACCGTATAAGTACCGTATAAGCTTTGCAATCAGAGGTTCAAAATGATATGATGTTTATGATCAAATAGAAAGAAATGTAGAAATATTTTTTTTTGAAATGAAATGATATTTATGATGTGTATACAATGAGTTTTCCTTGAAAATGTTTAAAAATGTTTTATGGTCTAAAATTATGTTATGCAAAGATGAAATGTTTTGATGAAAATGTGATAAATGTTTGGGCCACAAACCTACATAGCTCATGAGACATTATTGTCTTACATATCTCTTTTAATGTCATGTATCTCAGGTTTCATACTAGTACTTTTCATGTGATCAGTTATCAAATTTGGTTTTCATTGTGTGCTTTTATATAGTTGTTTCAGTTTTGAGCTTAATGAATGTTTTAATTTTTAATTTTTCTTAGTCTGATCACCTACCTAGGATTTAATCATTCCAGTTAACCAGTTGTTGAAATCCGTAATTGTTTTAACAGTCTGGTAATAAGTAACAGATAATAAATTGGTTCTATATTTGGATTTGACTTTATTATATATTGCAATTTGATACCTTTACTCTTCCAAACTTGCAAGAAGTATTGGGTATTGTTGAAAATTTTACACAGATCTTAATGCAACTTTCTGAATTTAGTTAAGAGTTTGTTTAATTAGATCAGTAAAAAGTTAGGGTTAATTAAAAAGCATGTTTTGGTTAATTTAACTAGGTAAAAGAGATTATACTAGAGCTTGTTGGTTTTTCTTAGTACCAACTTAGATAGAACGTATTTTGAATAACTATATATGGGTTGATGGAACGATTAGGAAATTCGCAATAGAACTGAATTTGTCTTTATTACTAATTTCATTTAGTTAATTTCACTACAATTTTTAGTTTTAGTTTTAAATAAAAAAACCTTTTATTATTTTCTATTAAATGACTACTATGTGTCTTATGCAAAGAGGCATTAACCATTAGGTTGTGTCCCTGAGGATTCGACCCTGCTTCCATGTGCTATCCATTGGTGCAACCAATCAGTGATATTTTATTTGTTTAAATCGTGCGGGACAACGGTTTAACATATACTCCTTATGGGAAATGATATTCCAACCTTGCACAGTGTCAAAACTTGGCTTGGAAAATATTTTTCTATGAAGGATCTAGGAGAGGCGGCTTATATATTGGTCACTAGGATCTATAGAGATAGATCTAAACATTTAATCAGGTTAAGCCAGAGTACATACTTAGATAAGATTTCGAAAAGGTTCAAAATTCAAGATTCTAAGAAAAGGTATCTACCGATGAAACATGGAATAAGATGAGTAAAGATTAATCATCCATAACTGAACAGGAACTTGAAAGAATGAGTCAATCTCATATGCTTATATTATAGGATCGATCATGTATGACATGATATGTGCTAGACCCGATATATCATATGCTCTTAGCATGGTGAGTTGATATCAAGATAATCATGGTGATAGTCATTAGATGATCGTAAAGAATGTCCTCAAGTATTTGAAAATAAGTAAGGATATGTTTTTGGTATATTGTGGAAAAGAAGAATTGAGAGCTACATGTTACACTGATGCAAGTTTCCTGACTAATAAAGACAACTCGTGCTCATAATCGAGATGGGTGTTCTTTCTTAATGGATGAGTTGTTACATGGAAAAGTTCCAAACAGAAGACGGTGGTAGACTCGACATGCGAGTCTGGATACATTGTGGCTAGTGAAGTTACAAATGAGGTTACATGCTTGAAGAACATCAGTGATCTTGGAGCTGTACCAAGCATCAAAGAGCCTTTGAAGATCTTTTATGACAACGAGGGTGCAGTCACCTTGAATAAACAAACCAAGGACCACGATAATACACATTCAGAGGAATTATCATTATGTTCAGCATCTTATAGAAGATGGTGACATCATTGTGAGTCAGGTATCATTTGAGGAGAATCCCGTTGATCCATTTACAAAACCACTATCAACGAAGAAACATTATGGTCATGCTAGAACCATTTGCATGAGACTAGATAGTGATTTGATGTAGTAGTTTAGCTGTTAGTTTGAATAATTATCATGAAACATATTACAGTATGAATTGTCACAATTTTTTTATGTTCATAAAGAGATTTTAGTTTGTTATCAAAGTCTTGTTAATTCAAAAACAGTGTTTCACTTTTGCATTTTTTTGAACCAACTTCCAGAGTATATAATCATGTTCAAACTCCACAGTTGGTCGCATCCTTAGGAGTGAATGTTGTTATTAAAGGTTGTCATGAATATTAGTTGATTGACCAAGGTGTTTTGGGCATTAGAATTGAGATTGTGTTAATGTTGCATGAGTACTTGAAAATAGAGATTTTAAGTATTGGAACAACCTGCACTTAGAGATCACTTCATGGATCTAGTCACAAGTAATTCTTAAGTGACAATATCTTTTATTCTTCACACCAAGATACATATGGTGTTTTGTTATATATATATATATATATATATATATATATATATATATATATATATATATATATATATAGGCTCCTCAATGATTTGGTGCTGACATCTGAAGTGCTTGGCTGAGCCCTGACTAAATTGATGTGTTCGATTTAGTCGTTAGATGTAATGTCGGAAATCATTAAATGGGAAACAAAGAGAATGTTGAACATTGAGATTGACTCATATCCATGACTCATGTTCATAGAGATATCTAGAACAAATGAATAAATTGATCACTTGTCCTAGGACCGGATTTTGATTTTAATTAGAGTTTGGCACTTGCAATAGATGACTACTCTCTGTTGATTATTAGTGAAATATTTATCCTAAAAAGGTGACAACATGTACAAGTGGGTGATTGTTGGAAATGGTGTCCAATGTCATTACCTGTTTTAGTAATATTTCTAATAATAGCAAGGTTCTTTTTGGTTTACACAATTAAATACAAATTTGGAGAAGCATATAGTTGAAATCACCCGACTTCGAAATGGCATCGTTAATGTAAGACGTGAGTAACCTAAATGTCAAAGATAAAGCAGGACTTTGACGGTAAAAACTGCAATTTAGGGCTCGATATAAAGCGTAGATTTTTAATCTACAAATTTATCTTTTTTAACTGTTTATTTATGTAACTACTTGTAAGACACATTACATGGGTTAATTAAAAAAAATAAAACATAAAAGTCAAAATATTTGAATCTTTGAATTTATAAGAAAAAAATTATGAATTATTATAATGGAAATGTTTTTTATCTTTTAAATTTAAATAAATAAAAGAAACTAATGAGCTATAATTTGAATTTTGAAATTAAAAGGTAAGTTCATTAATGATATTGCTATTTATTTATTATTACATTTATTGCATTTATTACATTAAAATATTATGTGAAATTTAATAAAATAGAAAAACTCATAAAATGACATGTGGAATAATTTTTTTTAAAAAAAGTTAAATATAAATATCAAAATATTTGAGAACTTTGAATTTATAAGAAAATAAGAAAAATAATGATTTATTATAATGGAAATGTTTTTTATCTTTTAAATTTAAACAGATAATTTAAATAAAGAAAAGAAACTAATGAGATTTAATTTTGAAATTTTTGAAATTTAAAAGTAAGTTTATTAGTGAAATTAATATCCGTTTTTACTACATTTATTGCAATTATTATATTAAAATATTATATAAAATTTAATAAAATCGAAAAACTCATAAAATGACATGACATGTAGAAAAAAATTAATTCAAAATAACCACAAAGTAACATTTGACAAATTGAATGAGAGTGTAACAAATGCAAAAAAAATCATTTATTAGAGAAAATTATCAATCTTATGGTTAATGAGAACTTAAATTTTATTTTAAATAATATTCATGTTTTTTTTTAATTTTTATATTTTTTTATTTTAAAAAAAAAAGTTGGATGACATGAATGACAAACCAGGTCCTCCTCATAACAAATGGCAACAATGGCAAACTTATGTGGCACCAAATGTTTGAGACAACAAATGACATGACACCAAATCATGTCTCTATTAGGGTATATATTTAAGATTTGATCAAGAATGAAATAACTATTAAATTATATATCAAAAAAATTACAAAACCCAAAAAAAATGAGTTTAACATGCTCTTAGATTTAGTATAA
Source organism: Lactuca serriola (assembly GCF_051521515.1). NCBI lineage: Eukaryota > Viridiplantae > Streptophyta > Magnoliopsida > Asterales > Asteraceae > Lactuca > Lactuca serriola. The sequence continues at coordinate 174,211,368 of NC_136411.1, read as the reverse complement.
ACCGAACAAGCTAAACTGAAAACTAATTAAAATCGAACCTTACTTGGTTCGGTTTTAGTTAATATTTTCGAGGTTAAAAAACCAATTAAACCGAATCAAACAAATCGATAACCAATTACTATTATTTTAAGGCAAACCCTGATCTGACCTAAAACAAAATACCCGACCTGACCTAAAACTCAAATCCTCGAATTATAGGCCGGATATCGGTTATTATTATTTTAAGGGAAAACCCGATCTACCCAACCCAAACCACCCGAAATTTTTACCTGATCAACACCCCTAGATTATACCGACTGAATAACACCCCTAAGTGGAAGGGAAGAAATGAGGGGAAGCAAGATGTGGCGGGAGATGAAGTTATGTAAGGCATTATTACCGCTTGGTTGGACAAATTTTTTTATTTCAAAAGTAGCAGATAAAATTTAGAGTAAAATACAGTTTTTTCTTTCATATTTAAATACAATCTACAAGTTAATAATGTACACATTCTAAAACTAGAATAATTGAAGTTACGTAGGTGTCTTGAGAAACATTATATATCCAGAGCTTCAATATCAGCATCAGCAAAAGCGAACTCACACACAAGAGCAAGATGATCGCTTCCCCATCTCTAAACAACACGAGTAAATATCACATTTTTGTAGATAACTAATGTTTAAAAATAATTTATGTAACTGATGACATACTAACAAATTAAATTAGTTCAAAATATTGTAAAATGTTAAGCCAAAAAAAAATGAAATCAGAATTGGCAATGAAGGTATACATTTATTTACCTTACTTGGAAGCCCTTCTGTTTTTTCCAAAGTTTCAATTGGTAATGTCTCAAGAACTTTCAAAGGCATAAGGTCCCCTGTATGCCTGTTTTAATACAAAGAAGCAAAAGAATATAGAGATAAATGCAACAAGTAGGAATATAATTCTGTTTATTTATCTATTTATTTTTTTTTTTAAGTGCATTCTACTTCCACTTTTTCTATTAAAGCATTTAGCATCCTACTTCAATTTTTTCCAAATACACGCAATTTTTGCTTTTATGATTGGATGGACTTTTCAAAATTCAAATTCCTAATAAGTAATTATACTATAGTATATATTAAAAGTAAAGTTCTTATGAACAGTAAAAGCTTAATAAAATTAGTCCCTAACACTTTACATTTTAATAAATTTAGTCACTACAACAAAGGTTTCACATTTTGGCAGATTAAGTCCCTACAAACAAAGGTTTTACATTTTGACAGATTTGTCCCTGCAACAACGCTTTTACATTTTGGCAGATTTAGTCCCTACAAGAAAGCTTTTACATTTTGGCAGATTTAGTCCCTACAAACAAAAGTTTTACATTTTGACAGATTTAGTCCCTGCAACAAAGTTTTTACATTTTGGCAGATTTAGTCCCTACAAACAAAAGTTTTACAGTTTGACAAATTTAGTCCCTGCAATACAGCTTTTACATTTTGGCAGATTTAGTCCCCGCAACAAAGGTTTTACATTTTGGCGGATTTAATCCCTGTAATTATGTAGTTTACAGAAAAGGTCCCTATAAAGTTTATTTTTTTACAAAAACAACCCATATGTTTAACGTTTTTGTATGTTGGCACGTTTGGCCCCTGTGTAGAAAATAAATTACGAAAAAAGTCCCTGTAAGTTACAGAAAAGAAGATCCTTGTGTATTTTTTTACAGAAACAGTCCATATGTTTAAAAAATTACAAAAATAGTCCCTACATAACAAAAAGTTTGCTATTTCTTGCATTTTGCCAAAAAAATATGCACTCAACTTTTAGGATAAACTATATGTAATTAGATTTACCATATGTAATCAACTGTCCCCATAAATCTGGAGTGAAAAGATGTTGCTAAGGGTTCTCCATATTCATCTCTTGTCAAACATGTCGCCTTAAAAAAAATCATAATCAATTCATATAGAAACTGTAAATTACATAATTACACTGAAGCACAAACAAAATTTAAAAAGATAAAAAGGAAATTAGAGAAAATAATAAACTTACAGGAACTCCATGATATGCACTTGTGAGTTTTAGTTTGTGTTTAAGGTAAGTTGAGTGTTTTGTTCCTGTTGCTAACCTTATTTCTTCTTTATTCCACCTTTTAAAAAAGGACTCATGTAAATGGGACAAATATTACAAAATGCAATTTCTTATATATGTGCAAAAGACGTAAATGTCCTTGTTCTCATTATCAAAAATAGCTGGACAGTGAAGAAGCTTTCTAAGGCAATTTTCGATGAGGGGGAGGGGAGGGCATTTACGTCTTTTGCACAGATAAGAGGTGAAAAAATAATTGGATTAACAGACCTAGAAGAATAATAATTACTATGACACTGAAATGTTGGGTAATGTAATGGACAATTCTGCCCACATATTTTTTTGCGTTCATGGTGTTGGATGTTTAACTGAGAAGAAAATTTAAATAAATCAATAAACATAAAGTATTAAACATTGATATTCATCATAGATTCATAGTAAATAAAACTCTGCATCTAAAAAAAAAAAAAAAAACCTCTGATGAAGCTATGAACTGATACATTGCACTCTGAAAAAAAATATGAATAGATGAGGACACACAAATGTTTAAGTGAAATAAAATATAGATTGGTTAAATTCTTTATAATATATATTTAAATACAATGTATAGGTTTAACTCTACTTTATACATACTATTAAAAAAACAATATAATCATATTTAATTTAATACCTGAGGCATACTATTAAAATCTCCACCAAGTATAATTGGTATATTGCCCCATGTCTCCAAAAGTCTATGAGCCTTTGCAAGAAATAATCGTACCTTATTGGTCAAAAAAAAAAGTCAAATGTGTCAAAATTTGCTCAAACTGTATGATTATGTTAAACAATACACTTTTTTAATCATTTTTATAAAAATAATAATAATAATAATAATAATTTTGTTAAGTACCTGACCGAGCTTAATATCCCCACGACTTGGGTTAAAAAGCACATGTATATTTCCAACCAATATGCTTCGATGTGTCCTATAAATATGCAAAATAATTAAATTATGCAAAAAAAAAAAAACATTTAGGCTTAAAGAACAAAAACTAGTAAGTAGTAACTGATAACTTACTTTAGATTTTCAGTGTCATCAACATGTGTTTGACACCCATTCATCTGTGTGTTTTTAGAGGGTAGAAGAAATAAGATTAGAACAAATATGAAACACTCAAGACTCAATAGGAGGGTATTTATGTCTTTTCTACACATATAAAGATCAAGTGTGAGTCTCTATCAGTCTATCCACCTTTGTGGGTGGGAGTGAGACAAAAAATGCAAAAATAACGTGACATATTTGTAAAAAGTTTGTCTGTTAAATAGCATCTTTAATTGATACCTTTAGAACACAAAATTGAGCAACATTGTCACGAAGACCAAAGTTCTTGAACTCGATGTTTTCCTCATGCATAAGGGAAAACCTGTAAAGGTAAGAAAACACAATTCAAAATCTATCTCAAACATAGAATAGATAATTATATTATGATCATGATATCTGTAAAGGTAACAAAACACAATTCAAAAGAAAATGTATACTTACATTTCATCTTTCCAAAATATACCACACCCATCACGTGCTTCTCCAGTTCGAGCCTTACAAATAAATGAGATTTAATAGAAGTTCAGAGTAAAATCATATTAACAGGGAACTGAAAATAAACCTGGTAAACTCCTTTGAATCCATCTTTCTGTAAAGTTGTATTCAAATCATCAAAACGATCAACCTCCTGATAGAGGTTTTAAGTTTTATCATCGATATTTATAGTAATTAACACTGACGTGAATTGAAATCATGAAGAGAGACAATGGAAACTTGCCTGGAAACACAAAACGCTAGGATTATACCGAGCAATCTCCTTGCGTATAACCCGTAGTCTATGTTTCCATTTCAGAAACTTCGGGGGAACATTAATGTATAAATCCTTATGTTTTGAAGCATTTTCAACACCCAGTATATTATACGATACAAATACAAACTTATCTGCAACACGATTACATGAATTCAAAACAAATAAAAATACAAACTTTATCCAGAGTGCATAAAGATAGATTGTAGAACCTTTATGATTAGAGCAATCACGAGTAGAGTAAACCCATTTGCGATTCTCAGAATTTCCTCTGCCCTGTTTTTGCTTATGATTGGAAGTGTGTGTGTGATCTGGGATTAGGGTTAGGGTTAAGGGTTCAGTTTCTATGGTTAATTTCCGTTTCTTTCGGGTGAAACTTCGTTGAGGGTTCGTAGAACTAGATTGTTCTTCCATTGAGCGTTGGTCGGGCTTAAACCAAGATAGGGGAGTGCTTGTGCCGCCGGTAGGCCTCGGGCTATGGCTATGGATCCCGAGAGAGTTAGGAATTCACCTGCAGAAGATCTAGCGAATGCTATGCTAATGGTAAAACATGAGTTTTTGACTAAATAGGTGGTTTTAAAAATTTTATTTACCAAATAGGTATAGTTTTAAAAATATTTACCAAATAGGTACAGTTTCAAGATTTTGTATTTTCTAAAACTTTTAGCTTAGAATTCTATTTTATTGTTTTTATTTATATACTTTTTTGACATTCTCTAAACTTTTTTCTAATAACTTTTTTCAAAAACGAAAAATTACAAATACCATTTTTACCCCCCCCCCCCCCCCCCCCCCAAAGGCAAAATACATATAATTCACTCACAGTTTTTTACAATATTGTCTATTTAAATTTATATTCTATATCTTGATAAATGGATATGAAGAAATAAAAAACATACATTTATATAAATACTAATGTACACTTTAAAAAGATAATCGCATAAAAAATTATTGTCATTCTGAGTAAAACAAAATTAACAATGATTCCAATCATAATCTTCACTTCAAAAAAATGTTGAATCACAAAAAAAAAAGGACAGATATATCGTCAAGAAACATTGTGAAGCACGTCAGATCCATCCAATTTTGTTTTCATCGTCAAGCACCTTCTTCATCCATTGTCAAAGTAGTTTCAATTTAAGTTGAGCAATAACTGCAACATAAATATATATTATTAACATAAAACACAGAAAAACATATTAAGTATTGTAAATAGGAAACCTGGAGTTCTATTTATTTTTTATGTCTCAATAGATTGCTCAAATTAGTTTTTGTTTCTAATTTTAAGTGAAAAAACATGTCTAGTTGAAGCATATCTAGCTGGGATTAGTATTTTCTTTCATTAAGGCCAAATGTGTTAAAGAATATGAACCTCAAATGCAATCGTGTGGAAACTCTTGCTGATTGTCATTGGCATCACACACCATAGGAAGAAGGCGGCATCTCAACAGCATTGGCATCACACACATTAGAAAGATCAAAGAATCCAAGGGTTTTATATTGAGTTTTAACCTAATTTTAAATTACTCAACATCTGCAAGTCGTCATTGATGCAAATGGGTAAAAAGTTATGGGAGCTATAGATCATCCTAGATTTTGTTAGATTGTCTCATCACAAAACACATAGACAAATGTACTTATATACTATTTTTAAAAGAAGATCACACTAAGTCATTTCATCAAACAGATTATATGCTTATAGAATTACAAACATCTTGAAGGTTAAAACAAAAATTAAACTGGATTAGAATGTGATAGAGAAATTATAATTGAAGAAACGATTGTCAGTTCACCAATTTAAGTTTGCACAAACGATTCTCTTTTTCTATTCAATCCCACCGAAACAAATCAATGAATATTTTGCAAATCAACTTGATGGAAAGCTATAGACAAAAAATAAGGAAAGAAACTGATGTTTACCATTATGTCGATAACCGCTCTGGATTGTTGACAGACGACTTCAAGGATGACGAAGGCTTCAACGAAGATGAACGTCGGAAATAGAGCAGCAGAGGTCGGCAGGATCGTCGGAGATAACCGGTCGACTGAGGGTCGTTTGGTGTGGCCGGAGGTGAGAAGCGTGGAGGAAGCGCCAGGGGTGAGCACCGGAGGTGAGCAGCATCGATTGAGAGCCTTTTGATGTGGCCGGGGACGAGTCGTTTGGAGGATTCACGATGTAGGCGCAATCAGAGGAGTAGGGCAATGATTTCTTTTGAGAATAATTTACAAATTTACCTCATTTGGTAAATATGTTTAAAAGTATACTCTTTCGGTAAATATTTTTTCTAGAAACACCCCTTCCGTCAAAAACTCGGTAAAACATACCCTTTTTTTTAACTCACCACTCGATATATTTTAGGAGGGTGTTGGAATGATTTTAAAACAACTTTTTTACTTTTAGTTTTTTTATTTTTTTTTTGAGTTAAAATTTTCAAAAAATGTTAGGGAATTTTTAAAATAATTTTTTGCTAGCAAGAAAAAAAAATTGAAGTTATGAAATTATATCCTTTTGTAACTTTTGCCATTTTAAAAGGTTAAAAGCATTTAAAAGTTAAGAAATATCATCCAAACATTTTTTAAAGCAAACTTTTAACTTTCTCTTCTTAAAAGCACTTAAAAAAAATTAGGTTTAAAAAGTAATCTCATGCACCCCCGGGGAAATGTATTTTCAAAGGTTTTTAACTCTTGTCAGGCTATCTGCAATACATTCAACGAATGGACAATAACCATACACACTATCTTGTTGGTTCGTGGTCAAGCGTTATTTTGGTGATTGGTGGTGGGGGAACGTAGGACCACGACCAATCGACTTTTTTCTTCTCTCTCTTTCTTCTTCTTTTTTCTCTCTCTTCTTTCCTCTTATTTTTGTTCGTGGTCGTCATCAAGGGTGTTCAAAAATATTTGTATACGAAAAATTTGATCCGAAAATCCAAACCAAAATTATTTGAAATTTCGGATATCAGAATTTTTGGATATTCGATTTTTCAAATTCGGATTCGGATATCGATTTTAATTTCGGATATCAGAAAATCCAAAAGTATATAACTTTTTAATTTTTTTTATATAATGTATTTTTGTTTAATCTTGTTGTGATTTACCTATCAATTTACTTACTTAGCTTCAAGATTAGTTTTTCATTCTCTCTTATATTTGATCAGTTTCGATTTTCAATTTTATGGTTTCTTACGAATACATTAAACCTTTTTTTTCAAAGGTTACCCTTTTAATATAAGTTGTTCTTAAAATAAAATCATCAGTTTGTGTATTTCCTTCCATATTTCAATGTTTCAAGTTGTATTTTTGTTTTTTGAAAATTAGACTAAAATGTTTAACAATATGGAGTGATTTACAAACATGGTTTTCAATTTATTTTCATCTTTTTTGTCAGCCTGATTCAATAGTTGTATATGGGTGGTAATGAATCCAATTTTTAAAGTGAGTTTTGAAGTATGAACACGGACGATGGATTTATACACTGATAAATGAACATTTTTAAATTTGGATACATGAACATTTTTTGTTGGGTAACGTTTGTTTGGCTACTAGATGTGATGTATAAAATACTTTTTAAAAGATTCAAAAATATTTGTAGACGTTTTTTTTTTAAAGTTCAACATTTTCAGATATCCGAAGTTAATATCCGAATTTGTATCCGAAATTTCGGATATCCGGATTTCGGGTACGGATTCGAATATTAAAATCTAACTATCCGAATTTTCAGATATCTGAAATTCGGATATCTAGTTTTGAACACCCCTAGTCACCAATACACCACCAACATTAGTTCGTGGTTCATGATGGTCCTCGTGGTTCGTTGTTCGTCCTATGTACTACGGATGGCCTTATAATAACAAGTGTGGTTTTGTGGTTTTTTCTTTATATGTATATACTTTGGGTTTTTGGCACCATAGCACAACAAAGTTTAACGAATTTCCACATTTTAGTCACTAAAGTCTTTTTTGTGCTCAATTGTTCCTTAACGTTATGAAATACCGGCTAATTAAGGGTTTTGTTGAAAATGCATCTGGTTTATGGGTCGCATGTTGACATGTCTTTACATATATAGACTTAAGCTAGACCACGTCGCCGTATACGGTGGCATAGCTTCCTTAAATGGAACCCTCAATCGAACCAAGTGTAATATGTTCGTACCCCAAATTAGGTTATTCTATCCCTTCTGATACCCTCTTCTCGATCGTTAAAAACAAAGCATGTCTGCCTCGTCTCGAATTGTCAACAGCCTTCGTCTCCAACACCATGGTGATGATGAAAAATGTTTCCCATGTGACTATAAAGATGGAATCATCTTCAAAAAGACCATGTGGACTGGCAATAACATAGGTCGAAGGTTTTGGAACTGCAAAAAAATCCTTGGTGAGTATTCCTTCTCTTTACTTACACTTTATTTGGTATCTTTAGCTGGAAAATGTACATACTTTTGTTAATCGTAACCCTAATTGTGTTCTTCCTTTTTAACCAGTCAAGTGTAAGTCCAAAATGTAAATTTTCCCTGTGGAAAGACAATGAAATGGAGGAGGGATGTTACAAATACCAACTTTATAAGATAATGTTTGAGCTATGCAGAAAGGAAGACTATAATGAAGTTGTGAACGCTCAGAAGAAAGTGGTTAAAGTGCAGCAAGCTAGGGAAGCTGAGAAGGAAGTTTGAGAGTGAGAGAGAGAGAGAGAGAAAGATAGAAAGAGAGAGAGAGAGAGAGAGAGAGAGAGAGAGTTGATGGAGTTGAAGAAGGAAAATGTTATGTTGAAGACTTACATGGGATGTGCTAAGTATTTGATCCTTGTTGTGTTTATTACAATCATTGGGATGTGACCGAAGTGTGCTTGAATTGTGCCTGATTATATGCTAGTATTAATGGTTGATTATATATAATTCCAAACACTCTTTTAGATAGTGTATGGGTAGATGATCATCACATTAGAAATGTTTTGGTTTTTGGATGTATGGGTACATGATCAGGGCAGGTTAATGTATGGTAGATATAGTTTTGGAAATCTAAGAACATTTGTATTTGATAGTAGTATTGACAGCAACTTATTGTAAGTAAATTGTATGAAAGAATGATCCTATGAATGAATGGCAGTGGTAATGGTTGAAAGACTTATATTCATTTGTTTTGCATTATTATTCACATTATGGGAACCAGTTCTTTTGTACCTTTATGTACTTAATGATATGCATATGGTAAAAGTAATACACATTGTCATGTATATGGACAACACTTTGTCTATTTAAAATTGAATTGAATTGTGTGCAGGGGTCCTTTATGTGCAAAATGTCATAAGGACAAAATCTGAGAAAATTTAAAACTAGCACTATGTGGTATTGGGAACATAACTAAAAATAACAAATAAGTCTTTACCATATACGTCCTTACCATTGTAACACCCATAAAAATCATGCCAAATTTAAACTTTTTAAAACATTTAAAAGCCAGTAGTTATTACAAATTTGTTTTCAAAATAGTTTATATCAGAGTCTCTTGTAAACAAAGGCATAAAAGATGAGGAGTTGTACGATCACACCTTTGCCTTGTCGTGATTCCGTGATGTACCTAAAACAATAAACTAAAACTGTAAGCCCGAGAGCTTAGTGAGTTCCCCAAAACACCCATACACACAATAATACACATATAATCATAAACAACATAGTATGGGTCCAACCAACCATCGGGTTGGAATACCCTAGGCCCTCAACCATCCGGTTGGAATGCCAGCATACTATAGGTCCAATCATTATCGGGATGGAATACCCCAGTCCCACAACCAACAGGTTGGAATGTCTACATACTATGAGTCCAATCATCCTCAGGATTGAATACTCACAGCCTACAACTAACAGGTTGGAATGCCCAGGTCTATTGCCTTTCGCACAAAGCAGATAAGCCTCAACCGCCAAACAATATGTGCACATATAACAGATACTCGCATAACAGTCTATAGAAAGAGAAAACCGATCTTACGGATCATACCACACAGTACCATCCTATCTACCAGGATACCGATCTAGCAGATCATACTAACATAACATATCCATATGATAATCCAAAGGGATGGCCTTGATGCCTTAGAACCTTGAGTATAGTGAGGATAACTCACCTCGCAAGCAGTGCCGAAGTACTAAAAATCTCTGATTGCTATCTCACCGAAAATCCCGAACTATAACACAATAAATACTAAGTCAATACACAAAATAACAGTCCAGTCCGCACAATCCATCATGTCCTTTCTCTCTATTGGGCCAAGGCCTAATACCAAATCTAAAATCTTGAAAGTCCTTATGTAAAGCCCATTATTGGCCCAATTTTACCAAATTGGGCCCAACTCCCTAATTGGGCCTAATCCCAAGATCCATTCTCAAAATTTGGCCCAAAACATCTTATTCATAAAGTCCAGCAAGGTCTAAATCAAATTAGTCCATAAACAACCAAAACTCGAAGCCCAATTGACAAAGTTCCAACAGAGGACGTACGAGGGGCATACTCCTCTGGTACGCGAGGCATAATTGTCCAGATGTTTGACCACCATCGGGTGGTTGACCCAGTACGTTGGGCGTACTAGATTTACGCTAGGCGAATGCAGTGGTTTGGCAAAATCTTATTAAGTGCTTTATGGATTAAGCACTTAAGCCTAAACTTCAGATCCAGAGACCTAACGTGCCTATGACCCATAAAGTCACGAACTTTATCACTTTGGACGTCCAGAAAGCTCTTAATACTTGGTCTTAATCCATTAAGACCTTTTTACTCCATGCATGGGACACATTCAACTGTTGGGACCTCATTTTTATCACTTAAAGCCCTTTCAAGAGTCTAGAAGGACAATTCTTTTCGTCCAACTCACACTATGCACTATCTTGGGACTTTTTGGGACAAGAAATGGTTCTTTAAAGCAAAATGGCAAGAACTATAAATATATGCATAATGTTTGAAGCTTTTTACCTTCTAGAGCTTCTAAGGCACAACCCAACTTCAGATCTACAAGCTTGATCTTCTTCTCCAACTCCTTGATGAAACACCTTTTTCTTAAAACACTCAAGAAACACTCAATAAGCTCAAACACTCAAGGAAATGGCTAGGGTTTGGGGAAAATGACTCCAAAACAGTGGAGGTTGGGGTAAGGGAAGGTTAGGTGCTCATAATGTTGCTTATATAGCCCCCAAACCCTAAATATTAGGGTTTCATCCTGACATTACTACGCCCAGTGTCCACAAGTTTATGCCCAGCATACACAAGTTTACGCCCAGCATACTAAGGCGGACCTTAGTACTCTTAGCTTACTCTTATGTACGCGCAACGTACTCCTTCTTGGCCCAAGGTTGCAACTTTTGCCCTTAAACTTATCTTGACTCTACACTTCCAACCCCAAGGACTATAAATGACAAGGTAATGATAGAGGAGGGTTCGGAAATACCTGCAAGAATCTCAGGATGTTACAATTCTCCCCCACTTGACCTAGACTTCATCCTTGAAGTCTGTTGCAGTAAATAGATTCGGGTAATGTTCCCGCATCTCGGACTCGGGCTCTCACGTCCACTAGGATCCCCTCCGATGCTCCCACTATACCTTTACCAAAGGTATTTCCTTGTTTCGTAGAAGCTTCATCTTCCTCTCTAGAATGGTCATGGGCCTCTCCACGTAATTCAGGCGTTCATCAACTTGAATATCATCCAACGATACTACTGCTTCTTGATCTATAACGCACTTTTCGTAATTGCGAAACTTGAAAGGTGCTGTGGAACCGACTGAGATCCTCCGGTAGCTCTAACATGTATGCCACCTTGCCAACCGTGGCAATGATCCTGAACGGCCCAATGTATCGGGGACCAAATTTCCCTCTCTTCCTGAAATAGATCATACCCTTCCAGGGCGACACCTTCAGTAATACCATGTCCCCCACCTGGAACTCCAACTCAGATCGACACCTATTGGTGTAACTCTTCTGCCGACTCTGAGCGGTCTGCAGTCATTGTCTAATCTGCTGAATCTTCTCGGTAGTCTGCAAGACCAGCACAAAATAGTTACACCCAGCCGAGGAGCCAGGCGCACTGGTTGAGCCAAGCTAAGCGGGCTCAGTGCCTGCCAGCGCCCCTAAGAGCAGGGCGCCCCGTAGAAATGCTCGCGCCTGCTAGAGACGCTCCCGGCACCAAGACAAAAGATACGATCAAGCGACAAGGCAAATGCTCAGGGCATTATTTCCGGAGCCAATGGCAGTACTCTAACAGAAAGAGGTGCATAACTCTCCAATTAGCGCCTCTGACCTTATCCCTTAAAAGCGATCTTGTCTCGTACGGAAAAGTAGGGTCACTAAGTATAAAAGGGCATGCCTAGGAGCCCTAAAGGTAAGCAATATCCTTTCAAGAAGTATTCACTCAAAAACCCAAAGCTCTATCTAACTTGACTGTCGGAGCGTTCTTCCGGGATCCTCCTCCCAGGAAGCGGCTGACGGCTGTTCTTTTCTGTGACCTTGCAGATACCAACTAGCACCATACGAGAGAGAGAGAACAAGAGCTGAAGCAAGGTTACATCATTTGGCGCCATCCATTCGTGCGACGAAGAACGAAACTAAAAGAACTATTCAACGAAATCAATGGCGTCCGGCTGCAATGACGGAGTTGAAGGAGCTCAGAACAGTCCCATACGCTCCATGACACCGTTGGACGAGATACCGCCACCCATAACGGCCACCAGAGAACTTACAGAGGAGGGAAGTTCTGTGCTAACTGCAATGTCGCCAATGAGTCAACAGCTAGCCCAACAGCCACCTCCATCGTCAAAAACAGACATGGGCACAACCCTTCAACCACCACCCCAACAAACATGGCCAACTAGGGGGACGGTACCACTAGGCACACCCCTTTAGACGCCATTGAAACTCCAGTCAATGGAGACACAATTCTCAGTAACCCAAATGTCGCAATTTTTCACACCGATGGTACAACGCCAGTTGCCGGTTTTCCCAACGCCACTGTTGGTAAACCAAACACCAAACACCTAATTGTCATCCCACATATCATCACCAAGCCAGATACTGATGAGCGCACCTCAAGTGCTCCCACCGCTCGCGCAAACCATAATAACCTCGTCACCAGTTTCTACCCTACGACGGGCACATGGGGCGAACCTATAATAGCCACCAATGCAGGCCGGTAGCAACCTACAACGCAGCCTCCAGCCCAATCTCAACCTATTCCCTCATGATTTTTGCTTCAGCTGCCGTTCCAGCAACAAGTCTTCTACGGTCCAAACCCAGGGTATCAGGCATTCTATGGTGCTCCCGGGGCACAACCGTATAACACACATCATCAGTATAACACGCAAGGCTCGCTAGCCATCCTCAACAAAGATTGTCTGTCGCGAAGCGTCACATCTCCATTTGCCAGTGAATTACTGGACTATAAAATCCCAAATACAGCTAAACATCCCAATTTGAAAACTTACAATGCCACTACCGATCCGGATAGTCACATTGATACATAGAATGGACGATGATGTCACTAAAGTTGGACGAGCGTTTTTGGTGCACGTATTTCCCAACAACTCTCGACGGAAATGCAGGCACATGGTTCAAGACGCTACGACCAGGTAGCATCTACAACTTTGGCCAACTCAAGTATCTATTCCTCACGAATTTCATGCAACTACGACCAGGTAGCATCTACACCAAGTTTACAAACGCCACGTTAGACGTACCAAGACACAAAGAGGGTCTTATAGCAGGAGCTTTCACATGGGGGACTCCTACCAAGTCCTTTATCGCAAAACTCATGGGTAAAAAACCACAGACAAGAGTCGAGCTAAAGGAACGGGTGGAACGATATTTGAGACAAGAGGAAGGCGAAGCAGCAAAGCAAGCATATCTAAACGCCATGACAACCAAGCACTATAGGCCAACCTACACAGAAAGGCCAGGGGGAAGTAGGCACCTTGGGCGAGGAAAGAGACCGTTGGGTCGCTTCAGGCCGTTTTCCAGAGATGACAGACGATGCCGCTGACCAGATGTATACGTGGTTGCAGATAAGCCGCAGCCGACGAAGGCACCAAAAGGGCGGTACTGTGAGTACCACAAAAGCAAAACACATGACACTACAAATTGCTCAGTCCTTAAGAAAGAAATGGAGGAGAAAAAACTCAAAGGAGATCTCGTGGAGATATCACGCAGCCTACGCGCCAAGTTCAACGCCGAAAACGCTAAAGGAGCACCGCGAGAGGGCGCTCAACCCAAAGAAATATTCATGATACGAGGCAAGAGGGGCAGACAAGAAGAAAAAACCGACCATGAAAGCCTCATGGCCACAACGCAAGCGCTTACATTCTCAGCACAAGATACTAGGCTGGAAGGTTGGATAGGTGATAACCCACTTATAATTCAAACCTCTATTAAGAACGTGGTCATACACAGAGTGTACGTCGACATAGGCAGTTCAGCAGACATCATCTACGAACATTGTTTCCGTCTCATCCCAGATAGGTGGAAGGATGGACTGAGACCTACGATGGGAAGATTGGTAGGATTTACAGGGCATAGCCTATGGTCGTTAGGCACAATCCACATGCCCCTTACACTGACCAGCCACGACAAACAACGATAGAAAACGGTTTTGGTAGATTTTGTTGTAATTGGACACTTAGCAGAGAATAACATCATCTTGGGAAGGACGGATCTGCTTAAGCTAGGAGCGGTCCCATCAACAATGCACGGAATAGTGAAGTTCAGCACTAGCGAAGGCCCAACCATGATCCTAGCCACACCACCAAAACAACTGCAGTGCTTCACGATCATGCAGCCAGTGGAAATGACAAGGGAAACCAAGAAAGTGTGCGGCGGATCAGCGAACGAGAAGGAGGTGGTCAACATAGAATACCCTGAGTAGTGGATCAGCGTTGGTCGTAACCTTCCGAAGCATACCAGACAGGCGCTCATCGACCTCCTCAGACGATACAAACACGTGTTTGCATGGGCTCCCACAGACATGGTTGGTATAGATCGAAAAATCATAGACCACAAATTCATGATTAAACCGGGTACAAAAAAATCAAGAAAAAGAAGAGGGTCCAAGGGGGAGATCGTAGTAGGGTGATCAACGTGGAAGTAGCCAAACTCACAGAGTCAGGAATCTTGAGAGAAGCAGTTTTCCCAACTTGGATAGCTAATCCCGTCATGGTACGAAAGCATGACATGTCGTGGCGTATGTGCATCGATTTCTCTAATCTTAACAAGGCGTGACCCAAAGATTGCTATCCCTTACCGGAAATCAACCAGAAGGTGGAATCGCTACAAGGTTTCAAGTTAAAATGCTTCATGGATACGTATAAAGGTTATCATCAGATCTTGATGGGCAGGGAAGACTAGGAAAAGACGACTTTTTACACAGACTATGGTACATTTTGCTACACCAAAATGCCATTTGGATTAAAAAAATGCGGGGGCAACATATAAGCGTATAGTCGATTCCATATTCTCCAACCAAATTAGGAGAAATATTGAAGTGTACATCGACGATATGGTTATTAAAAGCGAGGATGAGACAAAGATGTTACGAGATGTCGAAGAGACGTTCAAAACGTTGGAGAAAGCAAAGATGAAGCTCAACCCAAGGAAATGCCCTTTTGGAGTAAAAGAAGGGAAATTCCTAGGATACTATGTTACCGGACAAAGTATCCAGCCAAGCCCGGAAAAGGTGGATGAGTTCATGGAAACTCCACCTCCAAACACTATAAGGGATGCACAAGGCCTGAATGGGAAAATCACAGCGCTCAGCAGGTTCATCTCGAAGTCGCCTGACAAGGTTATGCCACTGTTTAGCACATAAAAGGGTTGTATCGAGAAAAGTAACTTCCAGTGGACAACGGCAGCAGAGGCTGCACTACAAAACATCAAAGAAGCTTTACACAAGTTTCCCACATTAGCTAGCCCTATCCTGGGCGAGATATTGCATGTATACCTCTCAACTTCGAACAAAGCCATATCTTTCGCGCTAGTCGTAGAAAGGGAGGGGGAACAGAAACCAGTGTACTTCGTTAGCCGAGCGTTACATGGCCTTGAGCTCAACTATCCAACCTTGGAAAAACTGGTGCTAGTGCTTATCTACGTCGCGCGACGATTGCGACGATACTTTCAGGCACATCAAATCGAAGTCCTGACGAATTGCCCAATCAAGCAAATATTGCTCAAGCCCGAAACATCTGGCCGACTGACAAAGTGCGCAATTGAGTTGGGGGAACAGGATATTAGTTACCGTCCAAGGATGAGTATTAAGGGGCAAGTATTAGCAGATTTTCTACTCGAAATCGCTGGAGAAGGAAATGTAGCCAGGGAAGGAATCGTGGCAGTGAAAAAAATCCCAGAAAACAGTCGAAGATAGACGTTATTCACCAATGGAGCGTCTAGCAGGAAGGGCTCAGGAGTAGGATTAATCTTGACCAGCCCAGAGGGAGAGGAAGTTATGTATGCCCTCCGTTTCGACTTCCACACCTCAAATAATGAGGCGGAGTATAAAGCACTACTTGCTGGCCTATGCCTGGCCAAACTGATGGGGGCGGAGGCGATAGCGGGATTGATAGACTCAAGATTGGTTGCCAATCAGATCAACGGAAGTTTCAAGACAAGGGACTAAAGAATGGAGAGATACGTTAAGATAGTGCAACAACTTACCAAGTCTTTCAAGGAATTCACGATCAAGCAGATTCCAAGGAGTGTGAACAGGAGGGCGGACGCCCTAAGCAAGTTAGCGTCAACATGCTTTGATCACTTGTCAAAAAAGGTTTTGGTTGAAGTGCTCAAAGAAAGAAGCATACAGGAACGAAAGGTGAGCACGCTCACGACAGCGGGATCCACGTGGATGACCCCGCTGGTAGAATACTTACAACAAGGCGTCCTCCTTGATACTCACGACGAAGCCAAAAGAATACGCATAAAGGCACCTTCATACGCGCTAATCAACGAGGAGTTATACCGGAAAGGGCTCACAACCTCGTGGTTAAGGTGTGTAGGCGAAGCCAAAGGGAAAGAAGCACTGCGGGATGCGTACGCAGACCAAGCAGGGGCACACGAGGGTGCACGCGCCTTAACAAGAAAAGTGTTCCGGATGGGGATCTATTGGCCCACCGCATACCAAGATGCAGCAGAGCTAACAAAAACGAGCGGAGAATGCCAAGCACTTTCCCCGGTCCAAGCAAATCCGTTGGCGCCCCTGTCCAATATATCCAGCCCCTGGCCATTTTATCAGTGGGGGATAGGCATAGTGGGGCCATTCCCAGAAGCACCAGGAAGATTAAAATATATGGTCATGGCGATGGATTATTTCACAAAATGGATCGAGGCGGAGCTCTTGGCTTGCATAACGGGAAGGAAAATGATCAAATTTGTCTAGAAAAACATCATGACTAGGTTTGGCACACGTAAAATGCCGGTAAGTAACAATGGGCTACAATTTGCTGAAAACCCGTTCAAGGAGTGGTGCGCCAGCAAGGGGGTCAATCAGCGGTTCACATCGGTAGCACACCCACCAGCAAACGAACATATAGAAGTATCCAATAGAACCATTGTGAATGGGATTAAGAAGCTGTTAGGGAAGGCTAAAGGAAATTAGGTCGAAGAGATACCAACGGTGCTATGGTCGTATAGGACCACTCTGCGGACAAGCACGCGGGAAACACCATTCAGCTTGATGTACGGGGCGGAAGCGATGCTTCTAGCAGAGGTGATGATAGGCACAATGAGGACAAGCCATACTGACAAAGAGGCCAACTATCAGGACCTGAGGTTGAACCTGGATATCCTTGAGGAAAGGCGAGAGAAGTCAAGCATATGCCAGGCCGCGTACAAACATGCGACAGAAAGATATTACAACCAAAGAGTTAGGGAGAAAGCATTCAGAGTTGGAGAGTATGTGCTAAGAAATAATGAGGCAAGTCGGGCCCAACCTCAGGGCAAGCTAGGACCCGTATGGGAAGGCCCATACAGGATTGTCGAAGCAAACCAAAATGGGCCGTACTCCTTGGAAACAATGGAGGGAAGACAAATAACGAGAACATGGAATGCAAGGAACTTAAGGAAGTTCTACTTTTAAAAATCTCCACATTAGAAGAGTAACGTTGGGACACCCCACCAAGCGGGTGTCGGGTGACAGCCCAAATGACAAGCACAAAACATTGCATTAGGGATCAAGGCTCAAATGCTTAGTGCATTACAAAGAGAAGGTTTTGCTACTCGGTGCGTTGAAAGCTTTGTACTTAGTGTACCAAGTCTAAACAATCAAAATGTTGAAATTCGTACATAGTGTACTCAGTTTTTAATTTTCTGATCAACACATGTAATGCTCAGCACATTAAATCCTAAAATTTGGTGCATCAAATTTCACAAAATGCTTAGTGCATTCAGTGCTAATACTTAGTGTATTAAATTTCATGGTTAATGAACAATGACCAGCACATTAAGCCTTGATACTTAGTGAATTAAACCTCATGGTCAACGCATAAAATGCTCAGTGCATTGACTCATAGAACGCTTAGTGCGTCGAACTATCATTATGTAGCCTCTATAATCAGCATGAGGTTAAACGCTCAGCGCATAGTCCTGTGAAATTAATACTAAATCTAGCAGCCAACACAACAAACAATATAGAGCAAATCATCCAAAGTCATATAAAAAACATCACTAGAAAAATAAGGCAAAAACATTGTTACGTGGAAATCCAAAAAACAAGTATCAAACATAGAAACAGACACACAAGAAATATAAAAGTCTTCACACCCCCGGGGGGTAGCACACGAAACCTGGACATCTTCAATCATATCACCACCACCACTATCCTCATCGTCATCATTCTCAGCACTAACCTTGCCACCAACATCCCCAATAAAACCTTCCACACCTACAACGTTCTCAACAACAATTTTATCAACACAAACTTGCCCATCAATAACAACTATGTCATTCCCATCATCATTACCACCCAAACCAGCATTGATATCCACATGACCACTCGCACCACCACCACCTTTAATAACGGTATCCCCATCACCAACAACAATATTATCACCATGACCAACCTCATCATCGCCACTCGCCATATCTTCAGGAGTACAGTCAGAACCACAAAAAGCATAAAGACCACGAACTCCCTGCATATCCAAATCGCCCAACCCCAACAGTGAAGCATGGTCCATACTAGCAAATGCCAAGAAAGCCTCATTGACACTCGTAACAGGGCCAGAGAAGGGAGCATCAATATGACCTGAGTGACCAGCATTGACCAGAGCATTACGCATAGACTCCGCTCCGACAACAAAGGCGACGTGACGAATAAGACTCACTACACCTGTAAATTCCGGATGTTCAATCAACTTATCCACGAATCGCACAAGCCCCACCCGTAAAAACCAGTCCAGATCACACTGCACAATATTGATACTTGAATGCAGATCAGCAATCACCCGATCACGATCAGCTGCATCACGCTCAAAACTCTCAACTTGAATCATTAAACCTTCGTTAGCCTGAGAAAGGGAATCAACCTTGGCTTCCAGACCAGACCTGATCTCCTCCATGGCCACTTTCTCGGAAACAAGAAGTTAATACTTCTGCTACGAGCGTTGGAGATCACCATTAAGCTCTGAAATACGATGCTCCAATTCCATAATATGAGTTCCACAGTCGGCATTCGCCGCTTCCATCTCACCAAGAATCTGGATACGCCATGCTCCGGTAACAAGATAAAACATGGCCTGCATGGCAGCATAAGTCATGTTGTGGGAAAGGGCAGGACTACCCATAGATTCCATGTCAGCAGCGGCACAGGAGGGAAAGCATGTCGGGAAAACTCCAAAGCATTAGCACGGACAGAAAGGCGAGACTCATTGTGAAGATTCCAAGGGGGGGCGGAAGGAGAAGGTCCTGAAGAACTTTCGCCAAAACCTTTAGCGGGATAAACAGGAGTTTGACCCGGATCACAAGGATCCTTAGAAGGAGAAGGATTGAAAGGAAAAGAAAATGCGATTTGAACAGGAACAATGGGTTGTTTTAATGCCCCACCGATCCCTTCAGATTGTTGAGCATCATCATCAGGGATCACAACTATGGCCGCTGGCGACAAAGAGATTGAGCTCAGAAGGCACGAAAATCTACACCTAGTCTGAACCCGCTTAACAACATTAGGTGCACCGGTAACCGCCTCGCCCATGGCCAAAATGGCCTTCCGCTTGGCTTGCAGCCGCCGAGCATCAAAGATGATGCCATCCTTGCTATCCTCGTCACCCCTGGTAGAGGTATGGTGAGCACCATCTAAAGTCATGACGGAGGAAATAGGACAAACTGCAAGGGGGTCTGCCTCAGTAGGAGATAAGTCTTCTTTTATCGACAGAAGAATAGGCATAGCGGTGGTCAGGGTAAGCTGATCTAAGAGGCGAGGAGGAAGAAGACGATCGACCAGATCCGCTTCCCGATGCTCCAATTTACCCCTGTAGCGCTTTCGAAGAACCTCAACAATGGATAAGGGGGACTCGTTTCCTGGAAAATTTAAGGGTAAAAGGGGGAGTTAGGATGGGAAGGTTCCCAAATAGTAAAACCCTAACACTGATAAACAAGGGAAAAACACTGGTACTTACCATCCACGACGAAGAAGAAAACGACCATCTTGCCACGACACCTCCAAGACGGGCTCATTCCTACACCAGAAAGAAGGGATTCATAATAATCATCGGGGGACACCTATACATTCTTAAGAAAATCAGCCACACCCTGGTTATGGGGAAAGAGCTTGGGAGTAGTATCTGCAAAGGTATTGGCACGGTAGCGACTGCTACCCACCAAACCTTGGTTCACCCATATCCACTTGTCATGCCAGTTTTTAGGCATTCGACCGTCAGGCACTAGGGTGTGTCCTCCCCGTCGGACGAAAAACGTGTATTTATCGCCGGTACAGCAAAATCGGAAGAAGTACTTAAACACGAAGTAATCAAGAAGGTAACCATTGGCCCGAAAAACCATTTCGAAAGCAACAACCTTGTTCACAGCATTCGGTGTTAGCATTTGGATGCTACAACCATCTTTCTGAAGGACTTCCTCCTGAAATTTGGTTAATGGAAGACGAAGGCCAACGTCTAGGGTTTTCTGGTAGATCCCAACTTTTTCGGGAGGGGGGACATGATAGAAGAACTCGGCAATGGAAATTCCACGCCATCCTGAGAAGAAAGACCATAGGTGCTTTCTAGATGCAAGTACTCAGCAGCAGAGGGCACAATGCCTGGGGGAATCGCCATGAGAAAGAAGAAAGGAAGATGGAGTAGAAGAAGAAGAATTGTAAAAGAAAGGAAGCATAAATAAGGAGGTATGATCGACACTCTTATAAGAAAATGGAAAAGGCGGGATATTCAAAATGCCTAACATGATGACGTAACCTCTGACCATCATGAGCGGTCACGTCGCCATTAAAACCAGAACGACAGGCAAACAAGGAGACAACACGTGTAGAGCAATCAAGTCCAGAACGTCGTAGCTAGCAGTACAATGCTACAACTACCGGACTGGGGGACTTGGTGATGTGCCTAAGCTAGCATGAAAGAGTTACACCCAGCCGAGGAGCTTGGCGCACTAACTGAGCCAAGCTAAGCAGGCTCAGTGCCCGCTAGCACCCCTAAGGGCAGGGCGCCCTGGTGAAAGGCTCCCGCCCGCCAGAGACGCTCCCGACACCAAGAAAAAAGATACGGTCAAGTGACAAGGCAAATGCTCAGGGAATTACCACCGGAGCCAATGGCCGTACTCTGACAGAAAGAGGCGCACAACCCTTTAATCAACGCCTTCGACCTTGTCCCCTAAAAGCGATCTTGTCTTGTACGGACGAGCAAGGTCGCTAAGTATAAAAGGCCACGCTTAGGAGCCATAAAGGTAAGAAATCTCCTTTCAAGAAGTATTCACTCAAAAACCCAAAGCTCTATCTATCTTGACTGTCGGAGCGTTCTTCCGGGAGCCTCCTCCCAGGAAGCGGCTGATGGTTGTTCTTTTCTGTGACCTTGCAGATACAACCTAGCACCATACGAGAGAGTGAGAACGATAGCGGAAGCAATGTCACATCATTCTCCAACTCCTTGATGTAACACCTTTTTCTTAAAACACTCAAGAAACACTCAATAAGCTCAAACACTCAAGGAAATGGATAGGGTTTGGGGAAAACGACTCTAAGCAGTGGAGGCTGGGGTAAGGGAAGGTTAGGTGCTCATAATGTTGCTTATATAGCCCCAAACCCTAAATATTAGGGTTTCATCCTAACATCAGTACGCCTAGTGTCCACAGGTTTACGCCCAACATACACAAGTTTACGTCCATCGTACTAAGGCAGACCTTAGTACTCTTAGCTTACTCTTATGTACGCGCAACGTACTCCTTCTTGGCCCAAGGTTGCAACTTTTCCCCTTAAACTTATCTTGACTCTACACTTCCAACCCCAAGGACTATAAATGACAAAGTAATCATAAAGGAGGGTTCAGAAATACCTGCAAGAATCTCGGGATGTTACAGTTCTCCCCCACTTGACCTAGACTTCATCCTCGAAGTCTGCTGCGGTAAATAGATATGGGTAATGTTCCCTTATCTCGGACTCGGGCTCCCTCGTCCACTCGGATCCCCTCCGATGTTCCTACTGTACCTTTACCAAAGGTATCTCCTTGTTTCGTAGAAGTTTCATCTTCCTCTCTATAATGGCCATGGGCCTCTCCACGTAATTCAGGCGTTCATCAACTTGAATATCATCCAACGATACTACTGCCTCTTGATTTATAATTCATTTTTTGTAATTGCGAAACTTGAAAGGTGATGTGGAACCGACTGAGATCCTTCGGTAGCTCTAACATGTATGCCACCTTGCCAACCCTGGCAATGATCCTGAACGGCTTAATGTATCGGGGACCAAATTCCGTCTCTTCCTAAAGCGGATCACACCCTTCCAGGGCGAGACCTTCAGTAATACCATGTCCCCCGCCTGGAACTCCAACTCAGATCAACGCCTGTTGGCGTAACTCTTCTGCCGACTCTGAGTGGTCTGCAGTCGTTGTCTAATCTGCTGAATCTTCTTGGTAGTCTACAAGACTACTTCCATCC
The DNA here is from genome assembly GCF_051521515.1 of Lactuca serriola. Taxonomy (NCBI): domain Eukaryota; kingdom Viridiplantae; phylum Streptophyta; class Magnoliopsida; order Asterales; family Asteraceae; genus Lactuca; species Lactuca serriola. The sequence continues at coordinate 174,188,374 of NC_136411.1, read as the reverse complement.
ATCCCATCACCCTGTGTCCAACCTCACCCCAACAAACTGGGTTTCGACATCTCTGCCCATACAATGGCTCGAAAAGACGGGGCGCCAATACTAGAATGATAGCTGTTGTTGTAGGCGAACTCTGCAAGGGGTAGGTGGGGATCCCAGCTCCCTCCAAAGTCAATGACACACGCTCTCAACATATCCTCGAGGGCTTGTATGGTCCGCTCACTCTGACCGTCGGTCTTCGGATGAAATTTTGTGCTAAAATGCAGTCGCGTGCCCTGTTCCTCGTGAAACTTCTTCCAGAAATGGGAGGTAAATCTAACGTCTCGGTCAGAAAAAATGGAGACCGGAACACCGTGGCGAGCGACGATCTCGCGCACATACACGTCGGCCAACTTCTCGGCCGATGAACTCTCCTGTATAGCCAATAAATCGGCACTCTTGGTCAATCAATCCACGATGACCGATAAAGCATCAAACCCCTTCGCCGTCCTCGGCAGCCTGGTAATGAAGTCCATTGTGATTTGTTCCCATTCCCATATGGGAATCTCCAGAGGTTGCAGTTGGCCATGCGGCCTCTGATGCTCAGCTTTGACTATCCTACAGGTCAAGCACCTCTCTATGTACTTAGCAATTTCTCACTTCATGCACGGCCACTAGTAACTCAAACTCCAGTCCTGGTACATGTTGGTGGCCCCTGGGTGAATAGAAAAGTGAGACTTGATAGCCTCCTTCATAACTGTCTATCTGACCCCACCAGACATCGAAACCTATACCCGACTGCATCGGTCAATAATCCCTAACTATCCTGCACAAACCGGGCGTTCTCGCCCCTGATCCTCTCTAGTTTCCATTTCTCTGGTCGCATGCCCTCTACCTGGGCATCCCTAATCAAACTCACAAGTGGAGAATCCACCACTATCCTCATACATATCGTTGGGATGAAAGACCCAACTGACTTGCGGCTCAGAGCGTCCGCCACCACATTCTCTTTACCAGGGTGGTAAAGGATCTTGTAGTCGTAGTCCTTGACTACATCCAACCACCTATGTTGTCTCATGTTCAGGTTCGGTTGATCCAAGATGTGTCTCAGGCTCTTGTGATCCTTGTATATGGTACAACGGACCCCATAGAGGTAATATCTCCAAATACTGAGACCGAATACCACCGCTGCCAACTCCAAATCATGAGTAGGGTATCTCATCTCATGTGACTTCAGTTGCCGCAATGCGTAGGCTATCACCCATCCTCTTTGCATGAGGTCCGCCCCCAAACCTGTGATGGATGCATCACAAAACACCATAAAATCCTGAACTCCCTCCGGGAGAGTCAAAATTAGAGCCTCACACAAACACTGTTGGAGGGTCTCAAACGCCCTCTGCTGCTTAGGGCCCCACCGAAAATCCATCCCCTTCCTCGTCAGGCGAGTGAGGGGTACTGCAATCTTAGAGAAATCTCGTATGAATCTCCGGTAATACCCTACCAATCCTAGAAAACTCCTTATATCTGCAGGAGATCTCGGCACCTCCCACTGCGTGACTACCTTGATTTTGGCTGGGTCTACCAAACTCCCCTCCTGGTTAACGAGATTTCCGAGGAACTGGACCTCTTATAACCAAAACTCACACTTCGAGAACTTGGCATACAATCGTTCTCGTCTCAGAACTCCCAACAACTCCCTGAGGTGCTCTTCGTGCTGCTCTCGGGTCTTGGAATATACCAAGATATCATCAACAAACATGACGACTGAACGGTCAAGCATCGTTTTGCAAACCCGATTCACCAGGCCCATAAATACTTCTAGCATGTTTTTGAGCCCAAACGACATCACAACGAACTCGGAATGTCCATAATGAGTCTGAAATGCGGTCTTCTCCAGGTCCTCCTCTCTGACCCGGACCTGATGATTTCTCGACCTCAAGTCTATCTTGGAAAACCAAGATGCGCCCTGCAACTGGTCAAAGAGATCATCTGTCCTCGGGAGTGGATAATGGTTCTTCACCATTAACTTGTTCAACTCCCTATAATAAATGCACATCCGGTGCGAACCATCCTCCTTCCTGACGAAGAGGATCGGTGCTCCTCATAGGGAACTATTCGGTAGAATGAACTGCTTGCCCAGTAGTTCCTGCAGTTGTGACGACAACTCCTGCATCTCGGGTGGTGCCAGTCGGTACGGCGCCTTGGCGATAGGGGCTGCACCCGGCACCTGGTCGATTCAGAACTCGACTTGCCTCTCCGGAGGTATCCCTGGTAACTCCTCCGGGAACACGTTAGCAAACTCTCTAACCACTGGAACCTATGAAACTAGAGTCTGATCTCTGACCCGCGTATCCACCACATACACTAGATAACACACACACCCGTGTTGAATATACTTCCGAGCCCTGGCAGCTGAACAAAACCCTGATCCCACTCTGGTGCCCTCACCATATACAATCAGTTCTCCCCCACTTGCGGTTTGAACTACCACGCGCTGACCCTCGTAATCAATCATGACACTAAATCGACTAAGCCAATCCATCCCCACGATCACGGACACCTCCCCCATGGGAATCAGAATCAATTCTATCGGAAAGGATACCCCGAAGACCTCCAACTCACATCCCTGGTAGACCAAAGAAGCAGAAACCCAGTGTTCGTTGGCGATGGAGACTCGCAACGGACACTCTAGCTCGCCTACTATCACATTGAACTCCCTACTGAATGTTTGAGATACAAACGACCGACTCGCCCCTGAGTCAAATAAAACCAATGCAGGAAAAGAGTTCACTAAAAACGTACCAGCAACCACGTCCGGTGCTGCCCTGGTCTCTTCGACTGTAAGCTGGAAGGCACGCCGCTGAGCCTTCGAAGGCTCTGCTTTAACTGGCCTCCCATCCGTAATCCTCAATGTAGCCGGCGCTGGAGCCTGCGCCGGATTGGTGGCTAGTACATGACATTAGGCATTCATATGGCCCACCTGCTCACAATGATAACAAAGTCTGACTCTGAGAGTCGGAGTCTGCTGCCTGCAATCCCTGGCCAGATGGACCTGCTTGCCACATCGATGGCACCCACTCCCTGATCGACACGTCCCTTAATGAGCCCTTCCACACTCCCCACAAGTACGACCTGGATTTCCCCCAGTCCTGGTATTAGCGATCATAGACCGCTTCGCTGCCAGCTGTGATTGTGTCGGGGCCTACCACTGCTCCCTCAACTACAGCTTAATCTCCAACTCACGCCGCCTCGCGGCCTCCTACAACTCCAGAAGAGTATCACATCGCTGGGTAGACACAAATTGTCAGATGTCAGTCTTGAGCATGCTCAGATAACGTGTCATCTGAGCATGCTCAAAAGCAAACTATAGGCAGAACATTGCCCTCTCTGTGAACATGCAGGTGATCTCCGTCACCGAATCCCCGCCCTGTCTCAAACTCAAAAACTCCTGAGCCAATCGTTTCCGCTCAACCCGTGGAATGTAAAGAGCACGGAACATATCCCTAAACTGCTCCCAAGTAACAGTAGCTCTCTGATCATCAATGTACGACCCAGTCGTCAATCTCCACCAGTCTTTGGCCCTGAACCTCAGCAGGTTCAGGGCACACCTGACCTTCTGGTCAGTAGGACACGAGCAAGTAAAGAAACACCCCTCCACATTCTAAACCCACCTCAGAGCCTTGACGGGGTCTTGATTCCCATCAAAATCAGGGGGCTTCGTGTTATCGAAGTCCCTATACTGTAATTGGCTCCGACTCCTCCTCCCGCCGCTGTTATAGCCGATGCAACTGCAGTGGCAGCCGTCTTTGCAAGGGCTGCGTATCTGTCATTGAAGAACTCCATCATAGTGGTCTTGATAGACCTAAACAACTCCGGAATCTAACCTCAGACAATCTCGACCACCTCCTCGTGGATGATCTCCCTGACACTGCCCTCTGTCAACACTGGCCCCTCCTGGCCGATAACCTCATGCGCTACCGGGGCCTCCTGATCGCCCTGTCCTGATCCTGATCCGGATCTAGTCACAAAATGCCTCATAACCACCATACTCGCAAAATATAACAGGAAGATATTAGAGAATCCGCATAAATAACTGGAAACCAACTCCCAACTAAACCCTAGGGGTTGTGACTTCCTTGATATGCGTATGGGTCCTTTGCTTTCACTAGTACGGGTCCATACTGCCTTCCACACTTACCCATATTTTTCTCAAGTATCACCACAACACCATAACAATATACATATATATGGTGGTCTCTCAACCTCGCTCCGAGAGGAAGGCAAATTGTCTCACAATTGATATATCGGCCTCACACAACCCACCTATCCATGAAACTTCCACTAACCCTGCAGTACTAGTGTATGCTAGACATATATAACGCTGGACCCTATAGACTTTCAAATATATGATCCTACCCTAAGCTCCTAATCAGACAAGAATAGAACATAAGGATAACCAAACATTCTCAGGCTATAAGATCTTAATTATGTACAGTTGTGATGCGTACACAAGCAACTATAGTAATGATGACAATCTCATATAAGGAAAACCCTAGGCTAACAGACATCATGTAATCAGGCAATTCTATCATGCAATTCCTGAAGAACCCTAGCCTAGTACTAGCATGCTACTCTAACATATCACCGTATCAAATAACAGTATGGTATTTTGGGGTCTACTTACTGGCTCTGACTGATCGTACAACCTGCATCCTCCTTTTCTCATTTTGAAAACCATTTTAAAATTATTCTGAAAATTCTTCCTTGATTTGAGACTGGATTCACACGAATTCCTCCAATTCACTCAAAACCAAGGCTCTGATACCAACTTGTAACACCCATAAAAATCATGCCAAATTTAAACTTTTTAAAACATTTAAAAGCCAATAGTTATTACAAATTTGTTTTCAAAATAGTCTATATCAGAGTCTCCCAGAAACAAAGTCATAAAAGATGAGGAGTTGTATGATCACGCCTTTGCCTTGCCGCGATTCTCTAATGTACCTGAAACAATAACCTAAAACTGTAAGCTCGAGAGCTTAGTGAGTTCCCACAAAATACCCATACACACAATAAAACACGTATAATCATAAACAACATACTATGGGTCCAGTCAACCATCAGGTTGGAATACCCCAGGCCCTCAACCATCTGGTTGGAATGCCAGCCTACTATGGGTCTAATCATCCTCAGGATGGAATACCCTAGTCCCATAACCAACAGGTTGGAATTTCTACATACTATGAGTCCAATCATCCTTAGGATGGAATACTCTCGGCCTACAACCAACAGGTTGGAATGCCCAGGTCTATTGGCTTTCGCACAAAGCAGATAAGCCTCAACCGCCAAACAACATGTGCACATATAACAAAAACTCACATAACAGTCTATAGAAAAAAACCGATCTAAGGGATCATACCACACAATACCATCCTATCTACCAGGATACCGATCTTGTAACGACCCGTCTCCGGTATGATATTTCCTTGGCATTTATTTTGAAGTTTTTCAAGAGGGACTCGGCGAGTTCATAGCCTGACTCGCCGAGTAGGGTCGGGGTTTCGAGCACGTGTTAGCTGGCGACTCGGCGAGTCCATATTCCGGACTCGGCGAGTCTGTCCGTCTGGGAGAAACCCTAAATCCCCGGGTTGCCCACTATTTAAGCCACCTTATAGCCCCCCAATCTCGCCCCCTTCACCCTCTGAAGCTGTGAGAAAACCCTAATTCGATCTTGAGTGTTTGTTTTAGTGATCTTGTGTGCATTTGTGAAGGCTTGAAGAAGGAGAAGAAGAAAGGAGCAAGGAAAAGGATTCCAGAGCAGAGATTCAAGGGAAGGCAATAGCTCTTTGAGGTATTCTTCAGTTTTCCCTCTCTTTTATGCCTTAAAACCCTTTCTAGATCTTGTTAATGCCTTTCTCAAAGCTTTATGTTGGTATGGAAGCTCTCTTATGCCGAGATAACCTTAGATCTGTTCCTTTAGGAGTTGTAGAGCCTAGATCTATTGCCTTTATGGAGCTATTTTGCATATTAACCCTAGATCTACCCCCTTTTAAGCATCTTTTAGCCTTTATTCTCTTGTTCATGCGTTTGTACACGTAAAGTTGGAAACTTTACGTGGTAAATCAGCTTATTGGACTCAGATCTATCATTTGGATGTATTGGATTCGAGCGGAATCGAGTGTAGAATAGTTGCATGGCAGTGACTCGGCGAGTCGGAAGAACGACTCGGCGAGTCTAGTCGCGAGTCCCCGATTTCTTCCTTTTGAGCGGTGTCGAGTGGGACCAGTGAGTAGTGGAGTGGACTGAGTGAGTTTGAGGGTAGACTCAGTAATGGAGGGACTCGGCGAGTTGTTCATACAACTCGGCGAGTCCAAGGCAATCTTCTTAAGCTCAAGAACAACTCGTCGAGTTGTTCATAGGACTCGGCGAGTCGGATGAAGATTGTCTGAATTCTTGGATCAGGAGAGTACTCGTCGAGTCGATGCCATGCTCGACGAATAGCGGCGAGTAGAGTCAAGGAGTGAGAATAAGGACTCGGCGAGTTGGCGGCCCAACTCGGCGAGTCAGGTCAACTGTGGGTTGGCTTTGACCGAGAATTGACTTTGTCTGAGAGTTGGCTTTGACCAAGGGTAAAAGAGTCATTTTACCCAATGCAGTGTTTAGTATTTGATTGAGTGTGTTTTTGGACTTGTAGCCGGGGAGATACCGGAGCAGCAGCAGCAGTTAGCCCTCAGAGCTATTCACTCAGCAGCCAGTTCACGAGGTGAGTTTGCCTTCAGTAGGAATGGGTCTACGGCCACAATGTCGGCCCGTTTAATTATCAGTAGTTCCGGACTTGGTCTGATGCAGTAGCTAGAGTGCTTGATGTCTTTGTGATTCAAGCATATTTGTGTTATGTGTTCCGGACTTTGGTCCGATGCAGTATGCAGTATATGTGGTTGTAATAGTTGTTATGTCCTATGCTATGCCATGATCGATCAGTTCTGGACTTCGGTCCGATGCAGTTAATTCCGGACTTTGGTCCGATGCAGTCAGTTCCGGACTTCGGTCCGATGCAGTTAGTTCCGGACTTCGGTCTGATGCAGTCAGTTCCGGACTTCGGTCCGATGCAGTTAGTTCCGGACGCTGGTCCGATGCAGGGGACAAGGTCCCAGTCAGTTCCGGACTTCGGTCCGATGCAGCTAGTTCCAGACTTCGGTCTAATGCAGTGGGCAAGGCCCAGTATGTGCTTTATATGTATTGTATAGTATGTGGTAGTTTGGGGGAGCTCACTAAGCTTCGTGCTTATAGTTTTAGTTTTGGTTTCAGGTACTTCCGCTAGCAGAAGGAAGAGCTCGGGATGATGGCATCGCACACACCACAGCTTCAGCTTTTATCCTGGGAGTTGATTTAGTTTTTTTTTTTTATTTTTATATGACATGGTTACGATACAGTTTCCGCACAGTGTTGTTTATTATGTTTGGGATACATCACGTATGGTTTTTTTTTTATGATATGACACTCAGATTATGGTTTTTGGTTATATTGAAAAATGAAATTTTTGGGTTGTATTTTTGGGTCGTTTCAGATCTAGTAGATCATACTAGCATAACATATCCAGATAACGATCCAAAGGGTTGGCCTTGGTGCCTTAGACCCTTGAGTATAGTGGGGATAACTCACCTCACAGGTAGTGCTGAAGTACTGAAAATCTATTATTGCTATCTCACCGGAAATCTCGAACTATAACACAATAGATATTAAGTCAATACACAAAATAATAGTCTTGACTACAATCCATACAATCCATCATGTCCTTTCTCTCTATTGGGCCAAGGCCCAATGCCAAATCCAAAATCTTGAAAGTCCTTATGTAAAGCCCATTATTGGCCCAATTTTACCAAATTGGGCCCAACTCCCTAATTGGGCCAAATCCCTAGAACCATTCTCAAAATTTGGCCCAAAACATCTTATTCATAAAGTCCAGCAAGGTCTAAATCAAATTAGTCCATAAACAACCCAAACTCGAAGCCCAATTGACAAAGGTCCAACAGAGTGTTGGATTAGTGTCTAAGGTTGTAACTATAATTGGAAAGTATTTGACCCGGTTGTGCATGGTCCTTTTGGGTTGCCTTCACCATAGCAACTTGACAAGGTGATTTATATAGAGAGAAGAGGTATTATTATTAATGTATTATAAGAATAATATGTTAAAGGAATAATAATATTATTTGATTAATATAAGTCGTAAATTAATTTGGTGACTTAAAGAGATTAATTGAATAAAGGGGCATAAACTGTCAAATGTGTGATAGTTGTATTTTTGGGCTATGAATCCTTATGGATATAGGAGGGGACGATTTTAAGATATGGATATCTTAGAAATCGTCCAAGGCCTTATCTAGAAGGATCTTTGGATTGCTTTGAGGCTAAGTTATCCAATTAGGGATTAAGGTGAAACCCTAGGAGCTCATAGTATATATAGACCCTTAGGGTTGGAGAAATCGGCCACTCTATGATTGAGAAACCCTAGAGCCGATTTCTCACCTCTCTCCCTCTCTCAAATCATCTTCTTGCTAGTAGGTGTTTGTAAGCCATTAGAGGAGTGACAATTGTGACTCTAAGCTCCAAGAAGAAGAAGTTTTCAAGCAAGTTACTCAAGGTATTCTTCTAGATCTGATTTCATATGTTATGAATTGTTTGTTTACACTAGATCTATGATTGAAAGTCTTGGATACAAAGCATGTTCAATTAGAGAAACCTAGATCCAAGCATTAGGGTTTGCATGTGCACATAGGAAAGTTCTTATGGCTCAAACCCATCAGTGGTATCAGAGCCTTGATTGGTTTCAATTGAATATGATGCTTAACTGTTTTGCTTGCTGAAAATCGTTTTTCTTCACCTCTGCCCGACCCAACTCGGCGAGTCAGTCTCTGGACTCGGCGAGTTGGCCCTACTCGGCGAGTCCAAAGCTGACTCAGCGAGTCCAAGCATCAGGCAGAGGATATTTCGGGATTTTGTTGCTGTTTTGTCTTGGATTTGATACCTAAATCATTTTGTTATGTTAAAATCCGAATTTTAACTTAATTTTATGATTATCCTTAACATAACAATAGATAATTTCAAATCTTTTGAATATTGGTTATTTATATGATAAATATGGACTATTTAAGATTATTTGGTATTTATCTAATGACTAAAATTGCATTAGGTCAAATATAGATAATTATGAAATTAATTGTTTAATTTGAATTATTTGTTATTTGATCCCTTTGTTTTTGAAAAGTTCAAAATTTGTCCCGAAGTTTTGAAATTTGAATTTTGAGATTAAAAGTTTAATTTAGAAGAATTTAAATTTCAACCTCTAGAATTTAAAAGTTTAAAATTCAACCCTATACTATTATATTATTAAAAGCTTAATGAATATATAAGTATAATTAAAATGCTAGTCTTACCGTTAGTAGGCCTCATTCACGAAGCCGGTCTATAAGGTGGGTATAAGGTTGTTGCCTATAAAATGGCGCTTAATGGGTGTACACTCACACCCACCGCTTGCTTGAATGGTGGAGGGTCCTTAGCCGAACGGGTAGGATAGGGCAACTCTCTCTCCTCATTAAAAGTATAATCTTAAAATATAAAGTAACTACATGTTTTTTTTTCAAAACTCCCAATCCTAGTTACTTTAGGCAAAAGTGAATTGATGCAATCCCATTAAATTACACTTTGCACCCTTGCTAAGAAGTTAATGGAGCGTGTGTGGTTTACCGGCACACTAATTGGTTCTAAGTAAAGGTGGCAAAGGGCGATTCATTGTTTATCATAGTTCGATGGAGCGTGTGTGGCTTACCGGCACATCGAATAGGTGATTGTAACAATGAAGGCACCGTGTAGATTTGCATGGTTATTCACACCCACTTTGTGATCCTCGGCATCCCAGTCACAAACAAGAGGGGCATATCGAGATTTAAACATGCCATTGAAAAGTTCAATGAATCTCCAAGAAAATCTAGGAATTCTCAATGCATTTAAAACTTAAGGTTATGTTTTTCATGGTGAAGAATTAGTGAATCGTCATTCACTTACCTCCAAATTATTTGCATGTTGGATTACAACATCCCTTTTCTAATATGTGAATAATGTTGTTGGGTCCTAGCCCTAACTTTTCATTTTGGGTGTTTAATTAGGGATTCAATCCTAATCAAACTTTGTCCTTTCTATTTGTAGATGTCGAACGCGAACAACGCTGCTACTAACTCATTCACGTTAACGAGTCTTTGCCAAAAGGTGACTTTCGATGGATCGAACTTTAGCGAGTGGATAAGATACATTCGCACAATCGCATGCTACGAGGACAAAGAGTATGTCCTTGACGAAAAGCTCGAGAAGGTCAACCCAGAAATCGCTACTCCCGAAGAGATGGCCGTCTTTGAGACCCATGAACGTGATGCAACGAAAGTCCATTGCATCATGATAGCCACTATGAACAAGAATTCCAAAAGTCCTATGAGGACATGTATCCCTATGAAATGCATCAAGACTTAATGGAGAGGTACCACCAAAGCGCGAGGCAAGAGCGCTATGAGATCATCACCAATATGATCACCGCTAAGATGGGAAGTGGAGAATCGTTAACCGTGTACTTGCAAAAGATGCAGAGATATGTTGATCGTCTTCGCAAGTTAAATGTTAACTTTGGGGAGGATTTGGCTATCGACATTGTTCTTCACTCCTTGACCTCATGCTACAATCAATTTAGGATGACCTACCACATGAACAAGGAAGAGGTCACCCTAAGCAAACTCCAAGGACTGCTAAGAGCAACCTCAAGGAAAAGTCTATTGCACCAACTCCCGCACCACCCGCTGCTCCTGTTTTGGCTATTGGGCAAAGAAGGGGGAAGAATCCGTCTAAGAGCCACAACAAGGGAAAGTCCCAAGATGGTACCTCTTCTAGTGGGACCAAAGATGGCCCTGCTAAGCCCAACTCTAACCCAAAGGAGGCAGAGTGCCACTATTGCCACAAAATAGGGCATTGGAAGAGAAGCTGCCCGGAATATCTGCAAGCCTTCAAGGATGGGAAGATCAACCCGTCTTTCGCAGGTATTTACACAATTAAATCTAATGATTCATCTCATTCTATTTCTTGGGTTCTTGATACAGGATGTGGTTACCACATTTGTTCTGATTTGCAGGGACTAAGAAGAAATAGGGATGTAGAGCATGGAAGAATAAATCTAATAATGGGAAACAGAAGATCGTCGCCTGTCACCAAGATTGGAGAGTATTCTTTAGTGCTTAGTAATGGATTAGGTTTAGATTTGAATAATTTTTGCTACTCGCCAGATATGGCAAGAAACATCATTTCTTTTCATGGTTTGTTTAGACAAGGATTTAGATATTCGTTTAATAATGAGAATGGTTCTATGTATGCTTATCTAAATGGTGTTTTATACTTTGAAGCAATGCCTTGTAATGGAATTTATGAAACTGTTATGGTTGTAGATAACCTAGAAAATGATGTGTTGTGTATGGATTCGTCCAATAGTATGGATAAAGCATGTTTGTGGCATTGTCATCTTGGACATGTCAACAAGAAACGCATAGCCCAACTCCAAAAGGATGGAGCGTTGGAGTCATTCGACCTTAGGGAAGATGACACGTGTAAATCTTGTTTACTTGGAAAGATGACCAAGTCACCCTTCACTGGCACGTGTGAGAGGGGTGAGGGTTTATTGGATCTCATACATACCGATGTATGTGGGCCCTTTAGATCCACCCCAAAGGATGCAAACCGCTTCTACGTGACTTTAACCGATGATTATAGTAGATATGGGTATATTTATTTAATCAAGCACAAGTCAGAAACGTTTGAAAAGTTCAAAGAGTTCAAAAATGAAGTGGAGAATCAATTGGGCAGGAAAATCAAGATGCTTCGATCCGATCGAGGAGGAGAGTACCTAAGTCTTAAATTCCACTACTATCTCAAGGAATGTGGAATAGATTCGCAATTGATGCCACCTAGGACACCGCAGTTGAATGGTGTGGCAGAAAGGTGCAATCGAACCTTGTTGGACATGGTTCGTTCTATTATGATTCATGCTTCACTACCTATCTCATTTTGGGGGTATGCCTTAGAGACTGCCGCCCATATCCTTAACTGAGTCCCTACAAAGAAGGTTGCCAAAACACCTCACGAGATGTGGACAGGGAAAGCTCCCTCGTTGGCACATATCAAGGTTTGGGGTTGTGAGGTTTTCGTAAGACGAGAGACTCACGACAAGCTCGAGCCTCGTAGTGAGCGATGTATTTTCATCGGCTACCCACATAAATCCTTTGGACATCTCTTCTATAGACCGAGTGACAATGTTGTTTTCGTTGCGAGAAGAGGGGTTTTCCGAGAACGAGAACTCATAAACCAAGGAGACAGTGGGAGGCAGATTGATCTTGAAGAGATTCAAGAGTCGAGTGATGAAGGAACCTCTACCGCTGGCGCTTAACCCAAGGAGGAAACTCTGGTTGAACCAATTGACGAGTCGTTACCTCTTAGACGTTCCGAAAGAGTTAGAGTTCAACCCCAGTTTTATGGTTTTCATATTACTACTGAAGGGGACACGTATATTAGTGATGGTACACTAATAAATCTAGATGAACCTAATAACAATAAGGAATCCATGGCAGGCCCAGAGTCTATGAAATGGAAAGAGGCGATGGACAGCGAGATTCAGTCCATGTATGACAACCAAGTTTGGAATTTGGTTGACAATGTGCCCGGACATAAGACGGTTGGGTGCAAATGGATCTTCAAGAAGAAGACCAATGTGGAAGGTCAGTGGAAAGAGATGTGGATGGGAATGTACACACGTTTAAGGCGCGATTGGTTGCGAAGGGCTTTACTCAAACTTCTGGAGTGGACTATGATGAGACCTTCTCACCAGTTGTGAAAGTAAAGTCTATAAGGGTGATGCTAGCTATTGCTGCATTTCATGATTATGAGATATGGCAAATGGATGTCAAGACCGGTTTCCTTAATGGGAAGTTGGCTGAGGATGTTTACATGGCTCATCCAGAGGGTTTTGTCGATGACAAGCATCCCAATAGAGTGTGCAAGCTTGAGAAGTCCATTTATGGACTCAAGCAAGCATCTCGCAGATGGAATCTTTGCTTTGATGAGAAAGTCAAAGAGTTTGGATTTGTACGAAGCGAAGATGAATCATGTGTATATGTCAAAGCCAGTGGGAGTATAGTTAGCTTCCTCGTTTTGTATGTCGATGACATACTGCTCATGGGAAACGACATCCCGACTTTGTCGGAAGTTAAGTCCTAGCTCGGGAAGTGTTTCGCTATGAAGGACCTCGGAGAGGCTTCCTATATTTTGGGAATAAGGATAGTGAGAGAAAGAAGTAAGAGACTAATAGGACTTAGTCAGAATACTTACTTAGATAAAGTACTAAAACGTTTTAGTATGGAAAACTCAAAGAAGGGAGAACTACCGATACAAAGTAATGCCAAGTTGAGTAAGACTCAAAGTCCGAGTACCGAAGCCGAGATAGCTGAGATGAGCCGAGTACCTTATGCTTCCGCAGTTGGCTCAATCATGTATGCTATGACTTGTACTCGCCCTGATGCGGCCTTTTCTTTGAGCATGGTCAGTAGATATCAAGGGAACCCTGGGAGAGCTCATTAGATTGTGGTTAAGAATATCCTTAACTACCTTCGGAGGACCAAGGAATGGTTTCTAGTCCTCGGAGGGAGTGATGACTTAAAGGTGTGAGGGTATAGTGACGCCAGTTTCCAGACCGACAGAGACATCTACCATTCGCAGTCGGGCTGGGTCTTTACCCTTAATGGAGGATCAGTAACTTGGAAAAGTTCCAAGCAGGAAATTGTAGCTGATTCAACGTGCGAATTAGAGTACATTGCAGCGAGCGAAGCATTAAAGGAGGCGATATGGTTGAAGAACTTCATTGGTGACCTTGGAGTTGTGCCTTCCATAAAGGAGCCCATGGAAATTTTCTGTGATAATGAAGGAGCGGTTGCCTTGACCAAGGAACCGAGGGATCATGGCAGATCTCGGCATATCGACATAAAATATCACTTTATTAGACATCGAGTAGAAGAAGGACACCTCGTGGTTAAGAGGATATCATCAGAAGATAACCCAACAGATCTACTTACGAAGGGACTGAGCAGGGTTAAGCACGTGCAGCATGCTAGGAGTATTGGGCTGAAGGATGATATTAGTTTAGATTAGATAGTTTGGAAACTTATAACAGATAAATGTAATTGACATTTGGTGATTAAATAAAGGGGTATTATTTAAAAGTTTTGTCTTATATTTAACTATTGTTTCACTTTGCATGTTTTGACTTCCAGAATAATTGAGTTTATTAAGAATAATCGAATTATTCAAACAGTCCACAATCGTTCATATGTTGGAAGTAGGTATGAATGAATATTATCGTGAATTGGTGTGTAGATTGTCTAAATGGTATTAGACATAGCAAAGGTTTGCTACAACGTTCATGAGTGCTTATAAACAAGTTTTGAGCATTGGAATAAACCCGCGCTTGCTGGAATCACTTTATGGAATGTACCGTAAGTGACCGCAAGATGATAATATCATATGGTCTTAAAACCTAGATATATGGTTTATTATTTATTAATTGGTTGTACAATGATGATGCGAAACCGCATCAGTAAATTGATGTCATAAAACGCATTGTTGTGTATAGTTGATTAGTGAATAAGTAAATGCATATAAGTCGAAGTTTATCTGTTACTTTTATCCTAAGAGTGTAAAAGCGATATCACGGCTGCTCGATGATTTGATTTGACTTATGTGCCGGCCCGGTCAGGACTGAACTGATGTGTTCAGTTAAGTTCTATGTCAAATAAATCTGAGATCGAGAAAATAGTTGCTGGACAATAAGTATGACAATGTTTCATGAGATCGTCTGCACGATATCAAAACAGAGGACTGTACGATCCCTTATCTAAAGGACAGGATACTGATAAGATCAGAGTTGACAGTGTCTTTGAGAGCTACGATTGCTAATCGGATTATGTTTTCATTTATAGTTACTAGACTTATCCAAGTGGGAGACTGTTGGATTAGTGTCTAAGGTTGTAACTATAATTGGTAAGTACTTGACCCGGTTGTGCATGGTCCTTTTGGGTTGCCTTCACTATAGCAACTTGACAAGGTGATTTATATAGAGAGAAGAGATATTATTATTAATGTATTATAAGAATAATATGTTAAAGGAATAATAAAATTATTTGATTAATATAAGTCATAAATTAATTTGGTGACTTAAAGAGATTAATTGAATAAAGGGGCATAAACTGTCAAATGTGTGATAGTTGTATTTTTGGGCTGTGAATCCTTATGGATGTAGGAGGGGACGATTTTAAGATATGGATATCTTAGAAATCGTCCAAGGCCTTATCTAGAAGGATCTTTGGATTGCTTTGAGGCTAAGTTATCTAATTAGGGTTTAAGGTGAAACCCTAGGAGCTCACAGTATAAATAGACCCTTAGGGTTGGAGAAATCGGCCACTCTATGATTGAGAAACCCTAGAGCCGATTTCTCACCTCTCTCCCTCTCTCAAATCATCTTCTTGCTAGTAGGTGTTTGTAAGCCATTAGAGGAGTGACAGTTGTAACTCTAAGCTCCAAGAAGAAGAAGTTTTCAAGCAAGTAACTCAAGGTATTCTTCTAGATCTGATTTCATATGTTATGAATTGTTTGTTTACACTAGATCTATGATTGAAAGTATTGGATACAAAGCATGTTCAATTAGAGAAACCTAGATCCAAGCATTAGGGTTTGCATGTGCACATAGGAAAGTTCTTATGGCTCAAACCCATCACAGAGGACGTACGAGGGGCATACTCCTCTGGTACGCGGGGCGTACTCGTCCAGATGATTTACCACCATTGGGGTGGTTGACCCAGTACGCTGGGCATACTAGATTTACGCTAGGTGTATGCAGTGGTTTGGCAAACTCTTATTAAGTGCTTAATGGATTAAGCACTTAAGCCTAAACTTCAGATCCAGATACCTAACGTGCCTAGGACCCATAAAGTCACGAACTTTATCACTTTGGATGTCCAAAAAGCTCTTAATACTTGGTCTTAATCCATTAAGACCTTTTTACTCCATGTATGGGACACATTCAACTGTTGGGACCTCATTTTTATCACTCAAAGCCCTTTCAAGAGTCTAGAAGGACAGTTCTTTTCGTCTAAATCACACCATGTACCATCTTGGGACTTTTTGGGACAAGAAATGGCTCTTTAAAGTAAAATGGCAAGAACTATACATATATGCATAAAGTTTGAAGCTTTTTACCTTCTGGAGCTTCTAGGGCACAAACCAACTTCAGATCTACAAGCTTGATCTTCTTCTCCAACTCCTTGATGCAACACCTTCTTCAAGAAACACTCAATAAGCTCAAACACTCAAGGAAATGGCTAGGGCTTGTGGAAAACGACTCTAAGCAGTGGAGGTTGGGGGTAAGGGAAGGTTAGGTGCTCATAATGCTACTTATATAGCCCCCAAACCCTAAATATTAGTGTTTCATCCTGACAATTGTAAGCCCGACATACACAAGTTTACGCCCAACATACTAAGGCGGTCCTTAGTACGCTTACTGTACTCTTATGTACGTGCAGCGTACTCCTTCTTGGCCCAAGGTTGCAACTTTGGTCCTTAAACTTATCTTGACTCTACACTCCCAATCCCAAGGACTATAAATGACAAGGTAACGATAGAGAAGGGTTCGAAAATACCTGCAAGAATCTCAGGATGTTACAACCATGAATTTTAACCATGTAAGGCCTTGTCATGCATGCAACATAACAAATACCTAAAAATAACAACCAACTTAATAACAAATAACCATGTTTACATTAGTAGTAGATTAACATCCAAATCCCAACTACATAGAGTCAAATAAAAGAAATTACATAGGTTCATACTAAATACCAATTATTCCATAACAATTAAAGTGTATTTTCACTTAATCTAGAGCAAGATCTTTATTTTTAGAATCCCCAGTTGCATCTTAATCACCAAATCTCTTGGCCAGTTTCGGATTGAGAATCCTTTCAGATTTTTTCCTTCACATTTTCTTTAAAATGGTTGTGATTAGTCTTTCCCTGGCCTCCCGTTACACATGTATCTCACCAACATTGACATTGTCATTTGGTTTCCCTACCACTTCACCACCTGCTTGTTGACTAGTTCTCCATTTCCTGATGCATTAAACTCTAGATAAGTGACTTCCACCTCATCATGGTCTTGTTCATCATTTTGACCTCCTTCATCACCACACCCATTCACTTGACCACCACCCTCATTCACTACAACACCACCCTCGATGATTTTGTGTTGACTTACATGTGGGGCTCCGTCAGGACTGAATTGTTGTGTTCAGTTAAGTTCTATGTCAAACAAATCAGAACTTGGGAAACAAATTGTTGGACGATGAGTATAACTTTATTCCATGTCTTTGTCCATGCGATATCTTGAGAACGGAGGACTACATGATCCCTTATCTAAAGGACGCGTCATTGACTAGGTCAAAGTTCGATAGCGGCTTTTTAGAGCTACGGTTGCTAATCAGATTTTGAAGTCGTATTTGCAATTATAGTTATTAGACTTATCGAAGTGGGAGACTGTTGGATTAGGTTTCCAAGCCCATAACTATAATTGGTATGTACTTGACCCGATAGTAGCATGGTCCTTTTGGGTTGCCTTCACCATAGCAACTTGACTAGATAAATAATGGAGAAAGAGGTTAATTGTGATTTATTAATATATTATAAGAATAATATATTAATTGAGAAATCATATTATTTAATTAGTATTGATCAGAAATTAATTTGGTGATCAAAAGAGACTAATTAAATTAAGGGGACTGGTATTGCAATTATCTAATAGTTGCAAAGTTGGGCTTGTGGATACCTAAGAAGGATGGATGAATTATATGTGTAGCCTACATAGATTTCGTCCATATGATAGCTTCTGGAAGGATCTGCTGGGCCGATTAAGGCTTAAGCAGTTGCATTAGGGTTTTACCTGAAACCTTAGAAGCTCAGCTATATAAGGAACCCCTAGGACTCCAAAAAACTGCCTTTTGCTTTCCTTGAGAATACCCTAGCCAATTTTGAGCCTCCTAACTACTCTCATATTCTTCCAATTTTCTACTTGGTGTTTGTGATCCATTTGAGGTGCAACAATCGAGGCACTAGGCTCTTAAAGGTCAAGATCTACAGGCTACAAGTAAAAGGCGTTCTTCTAACTTTGTTTTATGTTACATATTCCGAAAATTGTATGCTAGTTAGGTTTCATGCTTTGGATAATTGAGTTGCATGTATAACTTGAGAAAAACATAGATCCGAAGCATTAGGGTTGCATGCACACCATAGGAATGTTGTAGTGCTCAGAACCCATCATCTAAAAGGATAAATTTTCCAACTTTATCCTTTGGGACTACTCGAAATGCTCAAAAACCCTTCCACAAGGCTTGAAAACTCATAAGCTTAACCATTAAGCACAAAATCCTTGAGATTTCGAACCCAACTTTTCCAGAAGAGATTCTAGCCTAAAAAAATGTCCCGATGGTGGGTTCTTTATAGACATGCATATCCAATGCATGTCTTGAACTAAAAATGGATCAAAAAGGGGAAATATGACCTAAACTCCATGCATGGCTTCAAAGCTTTACTGAAGACCAGATCTAACCCACTCTAAGGTCATCTTGACCTGGATATTCATAAATTTGCAAACTTTATGAAGTCTATCCATTGCAACATCCAAGAATAATGAGAAAAAGGGACAAAACTCAAGATTTATCTACCTAGATAGATAAAAATCAGATTTTGAATACTTACAATGGTCCAAACGAATGCGAAACTAAAGATGAGGGCTTAGCTTGCTAGATCCTTGCCTCTTTCTCTCAAACTTCTCCTTATTTTGCTCTGAAATGCCACACTAACTCACAATATGATATGAAATGAAGATTAGAGTTCACAAAGCTAATACTAGGATTTGGAGGCTGATAAAAGATCAGCCTCAAGGACTTAAGGGGGTTATATAGGGTGTAAACCCTAAAATTTAGGGTCTCTCAACCAGCCGCCAACTCTTATAGTTTTCCTCACCAACTCGTCGATTTGGTCCAAAAGATGCATGACCCAAAAGCTTTCAACACATCGAGTTGAGGCCATCGACTCGACGAGTTCCAAGGAAAACTAGCCTTTTAATGAATATATCTCATACCCGGAGATCGGGATGTTACATGTTTTGGGTTTTTGGCTTATGTTTCGGATACGAGGGTGGAGGCCACGCCAGATATGAGTAGGGTACTGATTATGTGAGATTTTCCTGATGTATTCCCAAAGGAGTTTCCTGGGGTGCCTCCCGAGAGGCAAGTGAAGTTCCATATCAATTTAGTGCCTGGTGCGGATCTGATAGCCAAGGCACTGTATCGTATAGCTCCACCTATGATGTAGGAGTTGTATACACAGCTTCAAGAGCTGCTAGACCGAGGATTCATTCGTCTAAGCAGTTCCCCTGGGGAGCTCCGATGCTGTTCGTGAAAAAGAAGGATGGTGTTAAAGCATAAAAAGTGACCCTCTTGAACTTCAGCTACCACAACCAACAAGCACCCGCTGTCAAGCTTCTTCTTCAACAACCGCATCCGGAGTCTCTACATACCCTAGTCACTCTTTGTTACTTAGTTCATTTTGTCTTACTATAATCCTCTCTATTGTCCAGTATGCCTTGCATGGCTACTCTTAGAGAGTGAATCTAATGTAACTCCTTGAGTCTCTATAAATAGAGCTCATTTTTCTTGTATTAAAATACGCATCTATCTTTCTGAATATACATCTCTAAAGTTATCTTTTCTATCTCTTACTCACACTTCTTACTCTCACATCCGATTACAATCTCTCTCCGGAGCAAGTCTTTTGTGACTTAATCACTAAGTTTGATCTCAATTATTAACTTGGTTTGAATGCATTCCTCGTTATGAATCAACTTATGTGTATACTTGATATAACAATTGTTGTCATTTTCATTTCTTTACTTTTCCGCAACTAACTCTCTAACTATCTAACTTTAAATATTATTGTTGAGCTTTTAGATCCTTCGAGATTAACTATTCTGCAATATACTTGTTCTAACTTTTGTTCAAGTCTGTCTCAAAGTTTTTCTCTCAACAATTGGTATCAGAGCCATAGTGGTTTCTTTTTGAAAACGGAATTCTGATTTTCAAAGGGCCTTCTATACCACTGAAGCTCATATCTTTTAAAACAAAAAAAAAACAAAACGGCACAAGCACTTTCTCTAAACATTTCCAACAGTGTTGGTGGTTCAAATCAAGCTCCAATACTGGTTGCAAATGAATACCATCAGTGGTCCTAGAGAATGGAAAGATACTTAAGAAGACTTGGTATAGATGTATGGCGATCTGTTGAAGAAGGATCACACGTCCATGTTCTCACACCTGTTCAAACCGATGGCGCCATAGCCAGAATAGGAGGAGGTCAACCAGTCATGAACCGTCCCACCAAGGATGATCTCGATAAAATGGAAAATGATGTTGTTGCTTTTTATGAAATCTCTTGTGGAGTTGCTCTTGACAACTTTGATATTATCATAAATTGCAAATCAGCAAAAGAGATCTGGGAAGTTCTCAAGAATCTGTTCGAAGGCTCGGAACAAGCACAAGACAAGAAGCTTACAAGCGCACTCAATGAGTTCAACAACTTCAAAGCTCATACTAGCGAAAGTTTGGAAGACTCCTTCAAAAGGTTCAACCTGATAGTCACCAAGTTATCCAATGCGGGCACCATCCGCAGTAACCGTGCAACAAATCTTCAGTTTCTTAATGGGTTCGGAAGACATTGGACTACAGCTAAGATGATAGTCCAAGGCGATAGAAAGATTCATTCTTTGTCACTCTACAAGCTCTATGGAGAACTGCAAGCACAAGAATCCACCGTACTCAAAGAATGTGTTGACTTCGGAGGGCCTCTTGCTCTCAGAGCACAAGCTCCACATAATCAATCTTACTCTCCCTCGTATGACACTCCACCGCAGTCATACGAAGCTGATTCAGAGTATGATGATGAAGAAGAATTTCAAAAGGTGATTGCTTTAGTTAGCAAACAATTTAACCAACTACCACCTCACTCCTTTTGCAAAAATCAACAATTCAACAAACCACCTTCTAATCATAACTTCAACCCACAAAACAATCACTCTCATTATGCTAAAAATTCTCATCCTCCACCATAATCTCCAAATTCTCAACCAAAGGAAGCACCGTAGTCTACTCAAACCATTGACTCCGGTACTCCCTCAGAAGACAAGACTGATGTTGTAATTTGCCACAAATGCAATAAATAGAATCACTTTGCAAGAGATTGTAAGGCCAATGTAGTAAAAGACAGAGCATTCTACCTTAGAATGGCTAAAGAATTGGAAGATAAGTAAAAGGCAAGGGCATACGTAGCCCATGTCAAAAGAGACCATCAAGTTTGGTCATCCGGAGACAAAGATGAAGCCATCAGCTGTGTCAAAGGAAAAGGGAAAATCTGCATTCTGGAAACTGCGGATGATAATGGTTCTACAAAGTTGGACAAGAACTACTGCTACATGGCAAAGGATGGAACTCTAAGCATCGTCGAACAGGTAAAACTCATGATCCAATCTCTAAACTATATCATGCATGACTGTCAACCTTACATAAATGATCTTAATGACACATGTGTTGCCGTCCTTTCAGACTATAACAAAGCCTTAGATGAGAACATTGCGTCCCAGGAGATGTTCCAAGTGAGAGGACGACTGGATAACAAAAGTCTCAAAATGACTATGTTAGAAAAGGACTTAGAGTTAGAAAAAGATGCAAGAACGTTGAGTGAAACACAATTAGAGATAACTTTGAACCAGAGAGATTTAGATCAGAGTGAAATTGTACGCTTAAATCTCTTAATCGGAAAATTGTTCAATGAAAGTGAAGCTATTGAAAATTTGGTAAATAATGGAATCGTAGACAACACATACAATTGGGGTTGGTCGAATGGATATCCTACCGCAATGGATTCCTCACCCCGGTTCAACAAAGACAGACTATATGTCCCTCCTAACCGAGAATTTCATTTCCCTGTCAATGACAAGACCTTTCTTGAAGATATCCAAACTCATTTCGGTAGACTGCGTAATCTAAGCAATAACTGTGTCATTGAGGAAATTGTGCCTGTGGTTTTGGATCACACATGTGATCAAATTCCTATCTATGGCACCACTTACCCAAACTGTCAGACCTCATCCATAGTTGATGAAGTAATTGTCATTGAAGGTCTCGCAGTCTTGAAAGACTTCCCATCTCTGTCCTCAGACCGCAGTGTCTCTCACTGTAGTCAAAAGTCCCACAATTGTCCCATTGAAGTCCCAACTAAGACTTATTCTACGGTAGTCAAGTCATCCCTACCCCAGTCTTCAAACAAAAGTTCTGCCACTCTTCAAATAATTCATCATGAATTACCATAGACAACTTTGAAGTGGGTCAATGTTCTCAAATCCCTGAATCTTCAAGTTCGGATGATTCAAACCCACGTTTTCACCAAATTTCAAAGGGTTCTAGGAAACCGTAGTTGAACAACAGTGACTGCGGTTCACCAAAATCCTTAGCAAAAAGGGCTTTCAAAGAATAAATTTGCTCCCGAGGCACAAATAGACAAATTTTTTCAAAAAATGAGAAGCGTGTCAGATTTCAAAAGTCCAAAAGTCCTGAAAAATTTGCTTCTCACGATTTTTCAAAAAACTCTACAACTAAGAAAACATACAAAAAGGAATGTACAGTTTCAACAGTCATTCCTAGTTCTTCTGACACAACCCAAAAGGGTGTAAAGTCTTTTCAAAACAATGGTTTTCAAATCTATTCCTCAGATGATCCGAAATGGAAAGGTATTTTACCCACTCCAACACTTTTGAATTCACATCAAAGTTGTAACAAGTGGAAGGGTTTTCTGCCAAATCCAACAAAAAGGACACATATATCTACACGTGCTAAATCTTTTTCAAAACAAACTTTTCAGAAACCAAAAAACACTCATGTCAGATCTTTTCAACCTCGAACTAGTCACAAGCCCAATAACTCATCCTTTAGACCGCTGACCAAATGTGATGTCAGAACAAAAGACAAAATTTCAACCTGTGAATGTCAGTGTATCTACCATAAAGATTCATCTTATGTCAAATATAGTTGGAATCAGAAACCTCATAACTTTTCAAAAACACACAACACTCCAAAACTACACAAACATCCAGGACTAGGATTAAAAGTTGACATGAAACCAATCCCTGCAACCTCGGTCCATGCATCATTCAAAAACTCATCTGTTGCTCCAGGCTCCAAACTAGTTTTGATGCCTAAACTAACCGTGTAATTCTCAGGATTTGTGCAAGGAGGAACAAGAAGATGAATGGTTAATCGATAGTGCCTGCTCCTTGCACATGACCGGAAGGTTAGAATACCTTCGGGATTTCAGGCCAATTTGCAATGATGGAAATGTTACATTCGGAAACAATGCGAATGGAATCATTCGAGGTTATAGTGTACTCACTACGGGAAACTTCTCTATTCAAAAGGTTGCTTATGTAGAAAGCCTTAAACACAATCTCATCAGTGTTGGCCAACTATGTAAGGCAGGCCATCGAGTTGTATTTGATGATCAATTTTGTTATGTAATGACTAGTGATAGGAGCACATGTTTTATCAAGTCTCGATCTGAGGGTACTATGTATCCTCTGGATGTCTCTCTGATCATAAGCAAACTGCAGTTATGTTTCCTTTCCAAAGTTGTATCCGAAGTCAATTAGTTATGGCACCGCAAGCTAGCTCATCTCAACTGCAGATACATCAACACTTTGGTCACTGGAGAACTAGTCAGAGGACTCCCCATTCTCAAATTCAGCATTGATACTCTCTGTCCTGCATGTGAATGTGGTAAGCAATCCAAAGCAAGTCACCCCATGGTAATTGACTCTTCAATTTCTGAACCACTTGAGCTCCTGCACATTGATCTCTACGGTCCATCAACCGTAACCAGTATCCATCACAAAAAGTACATACTAGTTATAGTAGATGACTTCACACGCTTCACATGGGTTTTCTTCCTCAGACTCAAGTTAGAAACACTGCAAATTCTCATCAACTTCATCAAGGAAATAGAACTTCAGATCAAGTTGACAGTAAGACGTATCCGTAGTGATAATGGAACCGAGTTTACTAATCACCCTCTCAACAATTTCTTGGTATCCAAAGGCATCACTCACAACTTTTCAGCTCCTTATACACCACAACAAAATGGAGTAGTAGAGAGAAGGAACCACACACTAGTTGACGTAGCTAGATCCATGCTCAACTTCGCACACCTTCCTCTCTACTTCTGGGCTGAAGCAGTAACAATCGCATGCTTTGTACAAAATCGAAGCATTGTGTGCAAACGTCTCAACAAAACACCGTATGAGGTCCTTAACAACCGCAAACCAAACGTTTTCTTCTTTCATATATTTGGGTGTAGATGTTTTGTGATCAACAACAGAGATCAGCTTAACAAGTTTGCACCGAAGTCTGATGAAGGCATCTTCCTTGGCTATTCCACTAACAAAGTTGCTTACAGGGTCCTCATTAGACGTACCGGGCTCATCATTGAAAGCTTCGATGTGAAATTTGATGATTCTCACATCCGCAACGCCCCTCCATCCACTGAAACCATCGCAATCATGGAAGACGATATTCCTGCTTCTTCTGGTCCTTTAAATCTAGTTGAAGTCAATTATGACGATCTTTTCAACCATGTTGAAACGGTGAAACTATCCGAAGTTCTTATGTCACCGGCCGCTCAACAACAACACACTGATGTTTCTGGTCCATCTCTATCTGAAGTAGCATCTCTCAATACTTTCACCTCTCCAGTTGAGGGGGAAAGCTCTACTCCGGATCAAGCAACAACCGTAGAGGGTCCGATACTTGATGCTGATCAAATTCCTATCCGCAGAGAATCATTACCATCAAACGTATCTTCGGACTCGGATGATGAACTCATAGAGAACATAGACACAAGAACCGATTCAAGGATTATCACTCTCCCATCCGCCGTCCAGGGGGAACCTTCCCAGGTTCCAGAGGAACTCCCATCAGCAATCTAGGGGAACCTCTCCAAACTGCTTAAGAAAATTCCATTCTCGTTACAACAAACCAAGATGATTCCGCAGGATGTTCTCAACTCTAGGGGGAACTACCATCTCCAACCGAAGAAACTTCTGATATTGAAGACATTCCCTCTACCGCAGCTGTTGATCATCTACAACCCCGTCTACACGTATAGACGAAGGACCACCCACCAGGTCAAATCATTGGCAACCCATCCGCAGGTATCCAGACTCGATCTTCTAAGGACTTATCTGATGATTGTCACTACGCAACATTTATGTCCTCAATTGAGCCCCAATCGATCAAAGAAGCATTACTAGAACCTGATTGGATATCCACAATGCAAGAAGAGCTAGAAGAATTCACAAGAAACAAAGTATGGAAGCTCGTTCCGAAGCCACACGGTCACACCATTGTTGGTACTAGATGGGTATTCAAAAACAAGCTGGATGAATCTGGTGCGGTAATCAAAAACAACGCAAGGCTAGTTGCAAAGGGCTACAATCAACTTGAAGGTGTTGACTATGATGAAACGTATGCTCTGGTGGCTCAAATGGAAGCCATCAGAATCTTCTTAGCATACGCAGCTCACAAAAACGTCAAGGTATACCAAATGGATGTTAAGAGTGCATTTCTCAATGGGGAATTAAAAGTAGACGTTTATCTTCAGCAACCTCCAGGCTTCGAAAGTATTGAATTCCCTGATCACTACTACAAACTTGAAAAAGCAGTCTACGGTCAGAAGCAAGCCCCAAGAGCGTGGTACGAGACTCTCTATGAATTTCTTGTCTCGTCTGGATATAAAAGAGGAGTAATTGATCCCACTTTATTTAGAAAAGCAAATGGTGACCACCTTATGCTTGTACAAATATATGTGGATGATATCATCTTCGGATCAACTGATTAAGGAATGGTGGATGAATCTGCTAAGCTCATGACCAACAAGTTCAAAATGAGCATGAATAAAGATATTAACTTCTTTCTAGGACTTCAAGTGAAACAAGTTCCGCAAGGAATATTCATTCATCAAGAGAAATACACCACTGAGCCGTTGAAGAAATATTCTGTGGACAACTATTCTTCGGCTAGGGTCCCCATGGAATTCGGTTATAAGATTTCTGCTAATCCCTCAGGTGAATCTGTTGATCACAAATCTTATAGAGGTATCATTGGCTCCCTGATGTACCTCACTGCTAGCCGACCAGATATAGATTTTGCAACGGGTATATGTGCAAGGTACCAGGCTAACCCAAAAGTGTCTCATATGACCGCAGCCAAACAAATTCTACGGTACCTGAAAGGAAGCAAGTCTCTTAGTCTATGGTACCCTGCAGGCAATGACTTTAGTCTTCCAGCATTTACCGATGCGGATCATGCCTGATGCAAACTAGATCGTAAAAGCACCTCAGGTGGATGTCAATTTGTAGGTGGAAGACTAGTCAGCTAGTCCTCAAGGAAACAAAACTATGTGTCATTGTCTACTGTAGAAGCTGAATATGTGTCCGCAGCCAATTGTTGCTCTCAAGTCTTATAGATGAAGACACAACTGTTAGACTACAGATATAGAATGCTGCGGATACCAATTTACTGTGACTCTGAAAGTGCTATAACGATTTCTCACAATCCTACTCAACACTCCAAGACCAAGCATATTGAACTACGATATCACTTCATCAAAGACCACATCCTGAAAGGTAACATTGAACTAATCTTTGTCCATTCTCATGAAGAGATTGCTGATGTCTTCACAAAGGCACTTGACTCTTCAAAGCTCAAAACTTTCTTACAAATGTTAGGAATGATGAATCCGGACCCTCAATTCTTCTTGAATTTATAGGTACCGCAGACCATCCTTGATCTCTATTGCGGCCCTAACTGAAAGATACTCATAATAAAAGGTTTTGGTATGTCCTGTGTACCACAGTCTATGTACCGCAACCATATATTATATTTATCCTTCACTGGTTCTTCTTGTTTGTTATTACTAACTTATTGTACAAGTGCTCTCTTCAGTTTCTCCTACTGCAGTCGTATATCTACCTATCCGCAAAGGCAAAGGATCCATCCGCAATGAAGTTTCCATCCGCAATCACATTTATAATTTCTCAAATGATTTATTTATTCTTGAATCATGGTGTGCTATTTAATGATCCTTCATTAAATAAAACATTAAATAAAAACATTCTTTGAGAAACTGTCACATTCTCTTTTTCTAAAACCTTGTGTCAGACCTATTTTAGGTATGATGACAAAATGATCGTTTTCCCATAAACACATCCTTAATCTGTCTTTTCCTCATACCCAGCACGTCCCATCCATTACAACCTCTTTTCCCTCACCACACGATCACCTGACGTAATGATGCACGTTTGACTTTTCATTAAATGCAAATCCTATTTTGGTAAATCTCAAAAATATTTTTAAAACCATTTCATATTATGTGGCTGAGATTTAATCTCCAATTCAAAAGATTCCCCCGCAAACGACCTTTTACCTTATCCTTTCTTTTTACCTAGGGTAAAACTCTGTTACTGTTCCATTTCATCCCTATATAAACCCCTATTCTTCCCTAACACCACTTTACGCTCTCTGAACATTGAATCTTCAAGCCTCTTCCCTCTTAAAATTCCTTCAAGAACTTTGTTTTCTACTCTTTCTCTCAAGCTCCTACAATGGTGAAATCCGGTATCTCCAAGAAACAATCCAAGGAATCTGCATTAGTAAACCCTACTGGTTCAGACTCTCCCACGATCGCTTCAAGCAAATTCAGAGTAATGTTCGATGATCATTCATCCTACAATGCTCTGATCAAGCTAATGATCAAGTTTCTAAAGAATCACCCCCTGTTTGGTCCATTCGATGCTTTCACAGATGTTATACCAACCTCAACCCTCTTCAAATGTGCCTTCTCAGCCTATCGCCCACTTGAAAACCCACAAGAAGTTCATCTTAACCTGGTTAACGATTCTTTGGTCATTCTGTCCAAAGAAAAGTTTCTTTCTGCCATTAACCTCCTTGTTCATCCTTCCATTAAGTTTTTCACCCCATCCATGGCGGACATTACTTCTGCACTTTACCAAATAGGATATCAGAAGATAATTAAAGGAATTGGGGAGTTCAAGAAAAACCAGCTGCCTGCAGTCTGGCAATTCGTTTGCCATTTTGTCATCAGCAGTCTATCCGGCAGAACCGGAGGCACAAATAATATGGGACTCAAACTTCTAGAGCTGGTGTGGAGTATCTTCACAGGTCATGATGTAAACTACGGGCAGATCCTATGGGATGACTTTCTTCAATACATTCCCAAGGAGAGCCCAAGGGAGAACCCAACCGAACTCACCTTTGCAAGGTTCTGGTCCCTCTGCATTTCAGACCTTCATGCAGATGTAGGGATCAACATGGGCAGAGACATCAACTTCTTTGTCACCAAGGATCTCAAAAGGTATAATCCCTCATCTGATCAATCTGTTTTTGGACCAATTCGAAGACTTCCTACCCACATTCTTTCCACTCTTGGTCTTGAGAGTACTGATGTCTCAGATCAAATTGAGGCTACGGAAGGTATTACCCCATACCTTCCTACCCCGCCTCTTTAAAATCCATCTGCAATCATTAACCCTGAAGGCACCACAGTCCCTTCTTCCACCACTATCTCCAATATTTCTCAAAGAAGAAAGAAATTGGCCTCCAAGAAGAAACAAAGAACCCCCAAGAAGGATGCTCCCAAAACAACCAAGAAACGTAAAACCTAACCAACTGTCACCATACAAGACAGTGACTCTGATAAGGATGCGCAACCAATTGCCAGCCTTAAGAAAAGAAAAACCGATCCCACTGACCATATGCGTGACCGGACAGATACCTCAACTTCTCAAAAGGCTCCGGTAGTCCTTGGGGTGGCCGCAGACCCATTCAACACCACCATCAAATTCCACTCAAGCTCAGCAAGTGAGTCTGATTCATCACATCGTGGAGACTCCCCCCAGTTCTATCCCAAGAGGATAATTCTGGTTCTCGCCCTAAGGTCTCCAGGGCTTCCCGACTGCATTTCTTTTCACCCGAGGAGATGAACTCCATCCTCTTGAACGTAACCCATACACTTCAAACACCTTCCCAACCGCAGGGCACTTCTTTCGCCCATGCTAGAACTGAGCCGAGGAAAAACTTGACTACGGGTCAAGGAGACCGAGGAAGCTCAGGAAATCCTACTCTGCTTACATCAGTAACAGGTGGTTTAGGCACGATGAGCACAAATGTGCAAGGATCCATGGACCCGAAGGACACTTCGGTGCGATACAAAGGATTTGATGGTGAAGACTCAACTGACTCTTGGTTGAACTACAATTCGGTATCTGAAGCTGACATTCAGAAATATGCCACTTTCTGTAGGGCATTCCAAGCACGCAAAGATCAACAAATCAAGAAACAGCAGTAGAAGGAGCAAGAAATCCAAGTTGTGGCTAAGTATTGGGCAGATGCCATTAACAATGCCAATACCGTAGCCACCATATTAAAAGTTCAAGACTGGATGACTGAGATGGTCGAGACTCTCCACAAGGCTCATGCAGCAACTACTGATCAAAATACTTCCGAAGTTCCTCCCACTCCTACTGTCCAAGAATCACAAGACGAAGGAACCGTAATAGAAGTCAGATATGGTCCCACCTTCGGTCTCGATGATGATGATCTTCAAGAGGTAAACAAACCCTCTCCCTCTGATGATGATCTTATGATGTTTGATGAAGAAGAAGAATCCAGTGGCTCTCACCATTCAACTTCAAAGCCCAAAGAGAAGAAGAAAAAGAAGAAGAATGTTGTCACTCGAAAATAATTTTTGAGCCTCCAAGCAAAGGTTGATCAAATCATTTCTGCGGTCAAGCCAACTCAACCGCAACCAGAAGACACCCCCGGGCCGCAGTCATTGATTGAACGGATAGAGCGCTTGGAAACTCGTGAGAGATTGGATGCTGAGCATATCTCCCTCAAAGTCGAAATGGGAATCCGGTCCCTCGACAACAATCGAAAAGCAGATCACAAGGACTTCATGGCTGCTGTAGAATGCCTCATCTCTGAGGTAACCACAATCAAGAAAGACCATCAAACAGCCATTACAGATCAATTTCAAGAAGTTTTTGCCAAAGTTGATGGCCTTCGAACCTTGCTTGAGGAAGCTCCTGGGTTGCTTTCCTCAAGAGGGGGAAATGAAGAAGAAGAAGTCCATCACTCCAATCACTCCATTTCACAACATCAAAGTCCCCCCATCCTTACAGAAAAAATTCCTTCACTGCAACCTTCACAGCAACCATCTCATCATACTCCACCTCATAACACTCCACCGCAAGCGGAGATCACTCCTGAGAAACCAGAGACTCCCCCTCACTTCAAAAATCTTACACAACAGATGTCCTCTCCAAGCTCTAATGACTCTCCTGCCACCACCCAAAGGAAAAAATATTGAAAGGCAGCTAAACTTGCAGAGCTCATTTGGAGAGAATGCGGTTTTGATACTATCATGGATGAATCCTTGATAAACTCTTGGATCAATGCTCACCGCAGGCTGCTAGATGACGATTACAGACCTCACCTCACCTATGTTGAACCCCCTCTGGATGGCTACTGGGATGTTCCAATTTCTCCAAATGCCAAATACTTCACAGTATTTGAGCAATTCGATTGCAGCCTTCCAGACGTCAAAAGACTGCCAATGGAATTTGAGACACTTAGTCATTTTTATGCTAAGCATGCCTCTCCTATTGAGAACATGTGGTCTAAGGATAGACCATCCGCAGTCAAGAACTACAAAATTCAGAAGTTCATGAAGGATGACTTCATCCGGTATACCCTCACTAGAAGGGAACACGACTATGTCCGCACCCAGGCTGACTTCCCCTGTATGAACCCAGAAGAAGTCTTTCTCATTGCGAAGGTGTTCCAGAACAAGTCGGAGAAGCACTCGAAGATGAATATTTCACTTGCAAGGGCTAATACCTTTTTGAAGGAAACGGTCTGTAATTTTGCTAAAATCGACGTAGACATCTACCCCACCATTGCCAAGAAATTTGATCTACCACCACTCGACCCTGCACCAATGGCTACCGAAGGCTATGAAGAAAGATCCTTAGGTGCAACCAACTTCCTTGAACTCGGAGTAATTTTCAAAAGGAAAATCGATAATGTCAAATACTTCATTCCTATGATTGCCATGCATCGACTCACCAGGAAGCAACTTTATATCTGCTGAACCGCAGTTGAAAGATCTAAGCACACTACTGCAGAAGTCAAGTTCGAGATTTTAAGGACAATCATCTGGTTGGAAAACATCACGAAGTTTTCGTGGATCCTGATCAAGTTTCTTAAACTTGATAGCTGAACCAAAGTTAAAGAGGTCACTTAGGGGGAAATTGTTAAAGCATAAAAAGTGACCCTCTTGAACTTCCGCTACCGCAGCCAACAAGCACCCACAGTCAAGCTTCTTCTTCAGCAACCGCATTTGGAGTCTCTACATACCACAGTCACTCTTTGTTACTTAGTTCATTTTGTCTTACTATAATCCTCTCTATTGTCCAGTATGCCTAACATGGCTACTCTTAGAGAGTGAATCTAATGTAACTCCTTGAGTCTCTATAAATAGAGCTCATTTTTCTTGTATTCAAATACACATCTATCTTTCTGAATATACATCTTTAAAGTTATCTTTACTATCTCTTACTCTCACATAACCGATTACAATCTCTCTCCGGAGCAAGTCTTTTGTGACTTAATCACTAAGTTTGATCTCAATTATTAACTTGGTTTGAATGCATTCCTCGTTATGAATCAACTTATGTGTATACTTGATATAACAATTGTTGTCATTTTCATTTCTTTACTTTTCTGCAACTAACTCTCTAACTATCTAACTTTAAATATTATTGTTGAGCTTTTAGATCCTTCGAGATTAACTATTCCGCAATATACTTGTTCTTTTGTTCAAGTGTGTCTCAAAGTTTTTCTCTCAACAGATGGGTCGAACGGGATGTGTATTGATTATTGGAAGCTGAAAAAGCTAACGATGAAGAACACTTATCCGCTTCCGAGGATTGATGATTTGTTCGATCAGCTTCAGGGTGCATCGTGGTTCTCCAAGATTGATCTTCGGTCAGGATATCATCAGATGAGGATCCGAGATGAAGACATACCAAAGACGATGTTTAGAACCTGTTATGGTCATTAAGATTTTGTGTTGATTCCATTTAGGCTCATTAATGCTCCGGCAGTGTTCATGGATCTCATGATCCGGGTTTGCAAACTGATGTTGGATCAGTCTGTGATTGTTTTCATTGATGATATTTTGGTCTATTCTAAGACCAAGGAGCAGCACAAACAACATTTAAGAGAGGTGTTGGAGACCTTAAGGAGGGAGTGGCTTTATGCCAAATTCACCAAATGGGAGTTTTGGTTGCATGCGGCGTAGTTTCTGGGGCACATCATCAACCAAAAGGGTATTTTGGTGGATCCCGCCAAGATTATGGCGGTAATGCATTGGGAGGTTCTGAAAAACGCATCCGAGATTAGGAGTTTCTTGGGATTAGTATGGTATTATTGAAGATTTATCCAGGATTTCTCCAAAATTTCTGTACCCTTAACCCGTTTGACCAAAATAGTGTCACCTTTCGATGGGGTCCAGATCAGAAGTCGGCTTTCGAGACATTGAGGAAAAAATTATGTGAGGCCCTGATTCTAGCTCTACCCGAATGATTGGATGATTTTGTGGTGTGTTGCGACACTTCTATTTCATGGTTAGGAGATATGCTGATGCAGAGGGGGCATGTGATTGCCTATGCCCTGAGGCAGTTGAAGGCTCATGACGTGAATTACCCCACTCATGATTTGGAATTAGGGGCAGTGGTTTTTTCCCTCAAGGTTTGGGGCATTATCTATATGGGGTACAATGTACCATCTTCACCGATCACAAGAGTTTGAAGTATTTGATAGATCAACAAAATTTGAATATGCATCATAAGAGGTAGCTAGATGTGGTAAAAGATTACGACTATGAGATTTTGTATCATCCCGGAAAGGCCAATGTGGTGGCCAATGCTTTGAGCCATAAGTCAGAAAGTGCCCCGATTCGAGATGTTTTCTTGAGGATGAAAATGATTTCACCTTTATTGGATCTGGTAAAGGAGGCTCAAGTGGAAGGTTTAAAAAAGGAGAACTGGTGTAACATCCTGATTCAAATGGTCCATGATTAGGGTTCGTGGGCCGCGAACCGGGCATGAGGATGTCTCGGGTTGTGGCGAGTTTCTGGAATCGTAAAGCATCTCATCACCTTTCCGTAGGTATGAAGACCTTTGGACTAGGAGTTATATCAAAGAAGCTATGGAAGTTTGAATATTTGACAATATGAGTCCCTAAAGTGGAGAAGTATGGCAGCGAAGTACGCTGGGCGTACGTATGTGTACGATTAGCGTACAAATGCGCATGTTTCTTAAGCAAGAGCCACCTAGTACAGTAGGCATACCAAGGGGTACGCTGGGCATACTAGGCATAGAAGGAAACCCTAATTAAGCGAAGTGTCCCTATAAAAAGAAAGAGATGCTCTCGTTTCTGGCCACTTTCCTCAGTTGTTAAACCCTCTCAAACCCTAATATCCATTCTTGAAGCTTGTGGTGGCCATGATGAGCTTGTTGGTGTTCTTGTGGACTTTTAAGAGTTAAGAAGGAGCATGGAAGAGAGTGAAGTTGAAGAGCAGGCTGTGGATCTGAGCTTTCTTGGGGTTAGAGCACCATTTGAAGGTATAAAGCTCCAAGCTTTCCCTCTCTTTTTGTTTTATGCATATTAGGGTCCATTTTAGGGTTTTTGGTCCCAAGCTTGAGACTTTATGAGTTGATGCACTCCAGAGCTTAATAACCTATCCTTTTAAGTGTATCTAGTGGTGAAGAACCATAAAAATAAGGTCTTGATCGTGTGAATCTACCCATGCATGAGTTATGAGCATTGTGGGTTAAGAAAGTAAGAGTTTTTATGTGTTGTTACCTTATGAAGTAGGAGATGTTAGGAAGTCCAGATCCAAGAGATGAGTTAAGGTCTTAACGGGTTAAGACCTAGAAAATGATTTAAGCAAAACTGAGAGTACGCCCAGCGTAATCCTAGTACGCCCCGCGTACTGGGCTGAGGTCCCCGATCAGAATTGTGCATGATTGAGTACGCTGAGTGTACCAAAGGAGGTACGCCCCGCGTAACCCCTCTGTGGGCTTTTGGGCTAGGTGATGTTTTGGACCTGGAGTTTGGGCTTCATGCATAGAGACTTGGGCCAGCGGAGAGTATATATGTGCTTTGGGGGCCTTGGTTTGGGCTTGCCTTTTTGGTTGGGAATTGGGCCGTATAAGGACCCATTTATTAATGGGCTTTGGTGGGCCCAAACGACTTAGAGTATTAATGGGCTGTTAGGTGGTCTATCTTTAGACCCAATGAGTGAGAGGTTGGACTTAGCTCCTAATTGAGATTTATTGTGGGTTTGGCACAGAGTTAGAGTCTGGTGCGTAGCAGCAGTGACTATAGGAGTTGTTCTTCATCCGATGTGACTCTTCTCACTATATTGTACCTGGAAGGGTACCTATGTGTGGCAGGAAGGTCTTGTATGCTATGAGATGTATGTGTTATATGATGTTATGTGATATGTATGTGCTATGTATGTTATGTATGGTAAGGACCAGAAGGTCAGGAGGTTACGGACCGGAAGGTCGATATGGGTAGGACCAGAAGGTTTATCGGGGTTCGGGACGGAAGTCCCCTGAGACACTTGGACCGGAAGTCCCACATAGTTATGGCCTGTAAAGGTGTATGTGTGGTATGTGGTATTTTGGGGAACTCACTAAGCTTCGTGCTTAACGTGTTATGTGTTATGTGTTTCAGGTTTTCTTATTTGGATCACAGGATGGCACCGACTTGATTGTACATACCAGAGAAATAGTTAAGAGGATCCTGGATTACCATTTTATAAAACATGGAACTATGTAATTGTGATTTAATAATGATGTTTTGTGAAATATGTGTTGAGAATTATAATTTTTCAAAAGAAAAATTGTTTTGAAATTTACGGTGTTACAAGTTGGCATTAGATCCTAGGTTTGAGGGATTCGGATGCACCTTCGGGTATATCTGGACTCAAACTGAGGAATGGAGGAAAATTTTCAAAATAATTGATTTTTTTTCTAAAAATGAGCAAGAGTTTCTAAAAGGAAACGAGAAAGAGCAGTGTGTACAATCAGCCAGAGCCCGAACGGTGATTCCCAAAATACCCTTACCTTATGTTTTATGAAATATTATGAGATATTATGCATGCTAGAGATAGGCTAGGTATTTCATTTATTAGGACTAGAGTGGTCTGATGTGTGATGCCTTAGCCTAGGATTTGTTGTTATCTATGATGCGCTTTCGAGTATGTGTTGAGTAAAAGTATCCAGCGGGAATCCTTGTAAAGAGGGATTTGAGTAGAGGAGTAATCTAGGAGAGATACCTAGATGAGTATTGGTGGAACCTACCGAGAGAGTAGCTAGATACCGCGGGAGGTAGAGTTGCAGAGTTCGGTGATATCTTTTGAGTATGAGTAGATCTAGTGGAGTTATCACCTAGAACGAGTTATATATGGTTATTCGACGCCCGAATGCTGCTTGCTTCGTGCTTTGTGGAATTCCAGATGATGGGAGTCAGATACCAAGTGAATGTGACGATATTCAGGAGGTAGATGGCTGGCATCATAAGGAGTTTCTCAGCAGCTAATGGCGGAGAAATGTGATAACCTAGGAAGAGCCTAGGAAGTGGCCTTAGTCAGGTGAGTATGCTGACAAAGTATAGCATTTTGCTGGGGAGCGAGCATGCGTGTTGAGATTGGTGAAGAGGAGGTTGAGCAGCTACTTAGGGAATCTGGAGTGGTCCGTGTAGAGAGTATGGCTAGATGTGGCAGGTAGTATGGGCCCGTACTACTAAAAGCGGAGGACCCATACTCGATGTAGGGAGTACCCCAGAGGTTCTAAGTGGCAGATCGAAAGGTGATGTCATGGTTCGAGTACCATGATTAGTAGCAGATCGAGGATTGATGTCATGGTTTGAGTACCATGATTGGAAGCAGAGAAGTGATGCAATGGTTCGAGTACCATGATTGGTGGCAGATTGAGAGGAGACATCGTGGTTCGAGTGCCATGATATGTGACGGTTAGTGCTTTTGGTTTTTACCGATTATTCCGCAGTGATTATCTAGACCAAGGTCGGATGTGAAAGAGTATGGGTCCAAAAGGCTAGGATGAACGAGTTTTAGTGGATCATCCCTTGATATGGAAATTGAGTTAGCTCCGAGGGATTGCTGGTGATATGCCAGAAGAGTCGCAAGACTCAAATTTGAGTAGGGATGGTGCGCTATGGAAGAGTACGGCCTGAGCTGGGCAGTCGGCCGATAGTAGAGACGTCACCTTTGTGACCTGAGTAGTGCTATCTTCGTTCCTAAGGGATACATATGAGGTGTTGAGAATTCGGTTTTTGAGTTGGGAGTGAGCCTTGTGGGATCGCACTGATGGTGATCTTTGATCAGAGTATTTGGCGGTAGGTCTGTCGCGAGGGAATGATATAGCTCGAGCAAGTTGTCAGTGGGGACTGAGACGGTCAAGGACCAAGATACACCCTATTGGAGTACAGTAGCGCATGTGATAGCTACAGTGTTGGACGATCAAGAAGAGTATATCAGGGTGGTGACTCTTATTGTCTTTGATGTGTATGGAGAGTGGAAATGTGGGTTCTGCTCTTCTGATAAGGGACGTGTTGGAGCGTAGAACGAAAAGTCGAGGATGAGGAGTATGATAGTTCATTATTTCCAGATTAGGAGTCATGGTTGATATTGGACATTTGGAAGGTCCGGTGAGGGTATGATGTGAGATTTTGAATGACTAGAGGCGGTCATGTTGGTAAAGTTCTAAAGATTTCCTATGAGATTTGGGTATTTGGAGTTGTTCGATCTCCGCCAAGGAGATCATCGAGCGTTGCGTAGCACCATGCGAGATTGGGTGCGATGTTGCTGGTGGAGACAGTTTGAGGGATAGAGTGTTAGTGCACCAATCAGTGATGATTCGAACCCTAAGTGGGGGAGGACCGAGTCTTTTGGTTGAGAGGATCAGAGAGCTGTCCGAGAATGGTTAGAGATCTGGACAGAGAGGCCTGCGGTGCAGATTTCTAAGACCAGGGTTATTGTTGGGCAATGAGAGGTGCAGAGTGAGATAGTGCATATGATACATGTTTGAGAAAGGATGAGTGTCTCCACGGAAAGTGGCCATTGGTCAGAGACCTTGTGGTAATTAGGAATCCTTTAAGGTTAAATGGTGAAATCGAGGTGGTTGGCTTATGAGGTTAGTTCGGCGGTTGAGAGTTTCTAGTTCAGGGCATGGGCTATTATATGCAGTATGAGAAGGGAAAAGGTTGATTAGTCAACCAAATTCAGAGTCGTTATGGGTATTCTAGCATGAGTTTTGGGCAATAGAGGAGGAAGTTTCGGATTTGTCATCTTCGTGTTTTGAGTCGTTGGTAATTTCTCTATGTTTTAATTCGGAAGATGGAGTATTCCGAGGTATCCGAGTTCAATGTCCTAAATCTCAAATTATTTTGAGTTTTGAGCTTGAGATGCCAAGTGGGGGTATCGAGTGTCTATGGTATTGGTGGGAGGCTCTTCAGCTATTTTACATCAAAATGATTTATTTGAGAATGTGAAATGCAGCGAGCAAAAGAGGTTTTGTCGCGAAGGTGTTCGTCTGAAGTAGTGTTGCTTAGCCTGGATGGGTGTGCGTGCACCTATCTATGGATGATCCGTAAGGCATGAGTAATGATCGCAGTGTGGCGCCGAGAGAGTGAGATTATGAAGTAGTAAGAGTTAGCGGGGTGAGACTGCGAAGAGCTGCAGTTCAATGAGTTAGTGATGAGAGAGGGTGTTGTGATGCTACGGGTAGCTGTAGTACTCACTGGTCAGAGAGAAGGTATTGTGATGCTACGGGGAGCTGTAGTACTCACTGATCAGAGAGAGGGTGCTGTGATGCTACGGGGAGCCGTAGTACTCACCCATCAGAGAGAGGGTGTTATGATGCTACGGGGAGCCGTAGTACTCACTAGTCAGAGAAGAGGGTGTCGTGATGCTATGGGGAGCCATGGTACGCACTAGCTAGCGAGAGGTCGTTATGATGGAGCACTCTTGTTTAGAGCATGACGTAGAAGAGTCTTAGGCTTGAGTAGCTCTAATTTATGAGTTTTTGGGAGCCTGGTGGTCGGACTAGGGGCGAGACCGGGGTCTCCTCAATGATCGGGAATCATTGTATTCTAAGTAAGGTGTGGGCACCACAATCCGAAGGAATTGGATAAGTGAAGTACGCATGAGTTATGGGTCATGAGTCATGAGTTGAGTGGGTCTTTGGGACGAAGGGTTCCTACATCAGGTCGAACCAAACTCTCGAGTTGAGTTGAGTCCGGGTGGCCTGTTGGATAGACGAGATGAGATTCTGGAATCAGAGATGGATTCCATATTGAGGGGTATTGTTTATCATCTGATGTCATAAACCTGTGTAGGTCAGTACTCGGGTGCATGAAGTACCGCGAGATGCATGGAACTTTGAGCAGTGAACGACATTGGTTGGGGATGAGTCGAACTCCAGTGGTGTATAGCATTCAGTGGTGTACCTTCCCAAAATCGGGATGTTTGGACTCAGGCATCCATGGAAAGATAGTGGTGGGATATGAGGTCCTTTTTATTGATGCCTCTTGGTTTTGGTTTCAATCTAAGTGTTGATAAGAAGCGATTTCGAGGGCAAAATCTGATTAAGTGGGGGAGAATTGTAACATCCTGATTCGGATGGTCCATGATTAGGGTTCGTGGGCCACGAGCCAGGAATGAGGAAGTCTTGGGTTGTGGCGAGTTTCTGGAATCGTAAAGCATCTCATCACCATTCCGTAGGTATGAAGACCTTTGGAATCGGAGTTATATCAAAGAAGCTATGGAAGTTTGAAGATTTGGCAAGATGAGTCCCTAAAGTGGAGAAGTGTGGCAGCGAAGTATGCTGGGCGTATGTATGCGTACACTTAGCGTACAGATGCGCGTGTTTCTTAAGCAAGAGCCACCTAGTACACTGGGCATACCAGGGGGTACGCTGGGCATACTAGGCATAGAAGGAAACCCTAATTAAGTGAAGTGTCCCTATAAAAAGAAAGAGATGGTCTCATTTCTGACCACTTTCCTCAGTTGTTAAACCCTCTCAAACCCTAATATCCGTTCTTGAAGCTTGTGGTGGCCATGATGAGCTTTTTGGTGTTCTTGTGGACTTTTAAGAGTTAACAAGGAGCATGGAAGAGAGTGAAGTTGAAGAGCAGGTTGTGGATCTGATCTTTCTTGGGGCTAGAGCTCCATTTGAAGGTATAAAGCTCCAAGCTTTCCCTATCTTTTTGTTTTATGCATATTAGGGTCCATTTTAGGGTTTTTGGTCCCAAGCTTGAGACTTTATGAGTTGATGCACTCCAGATCTTAATAACCTGTCCTTTTAAGTGTATCTAGTGGTGGAGAACCATAAAAATAAGGTCTTGATCGTGTGAATCTACCCATGCATGAGTTATGAGCATTATGGGTTAAGAAAGTAAGAGTTTTTAT
Organism: Lactuca serriola; assembly: GCF_051521515.1. Classification (NCBI taxonomy): domain Eukaryota; kingdom Viridiplantae; phylum Streptophyta; class Magnoliopsida; order Asterales; family Asteraceae; genus Lactuca; species Lactuca serriola. Next base: position 174,148,541 of record NC_136411.1, on the reverse strand, counting down.
GTGTTGTGACCTTATCAGCCATGAAAAGGCTTAAAGACAATAACTTTATGAAGTAGGAGATGTTAGGAAGTCCAGATCCAAGAAATGAGTTAAGGTCTTAATGGGTTAAGACCCAAAAATTGATTTAAGCAAAACTGAGAGTACGCCCAACGTAATCCTAGTACGCCCCACATACTGGGCTGAGGTCCCCGATCAGAATTGTGCATGCTTGAGTACGCCAAGCGTACCAAAGGAGGTACGCCCCGCGTAATCCCTCTATGGGATTTTGGGTTAGGTGTTGTTTGGGGCCTTGAGTGTTGGGCTTCATGCATAGAGACTTGGGCCAGCGGAGAGTATATATGTGCTTTGGGGCCCTTGGTTTGGGCTTTCCTTTTTGGTTGGGAATTGGGCCGTATGAGGACCCATTTATTAATGGGCTTTGGTGGGCCCAAAGGGCTTAGAGTATTAATGGGATTTTAGGTGGTCTATCTTTAGACCCAATGAGTGAGAGGTTGGACTTAGCTCCTAATTGAGATTTATTGTGGGTTTGGCACAAAGTTAGAGTCCGGTGCGTAGCAACAGTGACTATAGGAGTTGTTCTTCATCCGAGGTGAGTCTTCTCACTATACTATACCTGGAAGGGTACCTATGTGTGGCAGGAAGGTCTTCACTACTAGAAAAATAGCCTTTTACGACGTGCAATTAATGACACGCACTGATAGAGGGCGCGCATTTGTTCGTGCTCTAAAAATTAATGTCAGTTTTCCAAAATTTGAAGGATAGAGAACACACATTTTTTCGTGCCCTAAAATTAGTGTCGGAAAAAAAAATTACGGAAGGCACCTATAAAAAAATGTGCGTCGTGTACCTGTGTCGCTTTATATTTTTTTAAAGAAACACGTGTTTTTAGGGGGAAAAACAAAATCCAAAAAATTAACCCCCGCCTATTCATCCCAAAAATTCCCCGCCTCTTCGAATTAGGGCATTCGTCTTCATCCACAACTTCCTCAATTCCTCGATCCATCACCTCCACCAAAAACCTAATTCACGGTTCCAACTAGTTCTTACGCTCTTAATTCGACCATAATGAGCTAAGGATTTAGGGTTCTTACCTCCTAGTTATCAATTTGAGCCGATGATTTAGGGTTCCTAAATCCGACCCTAATTTTTTCTCACTCTCGTATTTCCATCTCATTCCTCTCCTTCTTCTCCTTCTACAATCCTATAGCAATGAACCCTAATAGAATTGTGAGGTTGTCAATCCTTTTGAAGCAGCCGTCTTCCTCTACCTCTGCACTCTCTATGCCTTCCCTTTAGAAGCCCTAACCGCCACCACCAACATCGACTCTCTAATTTCCCTTATTGTCTCTCTATTCTGTTATCCCATATCTCCACTTCTTAACACACCTTCGTCTCCACCCTACATCCACTTCCACCATCTCCAACCCTCACAGATTCAACTCTCACTCTCAATCTCTCTTAAATCTTAATCTTTCTAGGTTTTCGAGAAAAGCTTTTTCTATAATCGGAGTTAAGGTGTATGCCATAGAGCTATACATAGATCATAAAATTATGGATAAATTAGAAACATGGATAGGATGAACAACGTCTCAGATCCAAGACGATTCTTCTGTATTCGACTTAATTGTTCAAGGTAAATATCAATTTTCTTATGTGAACTTTTGCAAAAATTGATGCAAATCATTGAAAAAAAGGAACGACCATTGAAGAAAGGAACCTTCATCTTCTTAACCTGGCTCAATTCCTCCAAAATTCTGGTTCGTTTATACTTTTATTTGAAGGAAAATCACTAACATGGGTTTACTTGATTACTCTATTCAAAGAAACCGAGCATCTTCTTCTGATTTTTTTAGCCGATTTAATCTATTCTGAAGCTTTTTTTTTTTTTACTTTTTTTGGTTTTTCTATTCCTTCTGCTTCCTGATTTAGTGAAAGTCGCTTGAAATTGATATATATACCATCTTCACTTGCCTTCTAGATCAAGTAATATGCATATAACATTGTGTCAATTTTAATTTCAGTTCCTATAATGCTGATTTTGATGGAGATGAAATGAATGTTCATTTACCACAAGATGAAATCTCACGTTCTAAAGCTTATAACATTGTGAATGCAAACAATCAGTATATAGTTCCAGCAAGGGGAGATACTGTTAGAGGCTTAATCGAAGATCATATTGTCAGTTCTGTTCTTCTCACAATGCAAGATACATTTTTAAACAATGAACAGTTCAATCAACTTCTTTATGCTTCTGGTGTTTTTAATGGAGGTAATTCAAGACATGGTAAAAATTCATCTATCGATAAAGGCTGCTTTGTGAAGCCTGTTCTTCCAGCTGTCTGGAAGCCAAAGCCTCTTTGGACAGGAAAACAGGTCATAAATTTTATATATACAAGTATAATGACTCTATTCACTTTCAAACATATGTAAATCTTGAAATTTTTAAATCTTTTTTTTGTGCGTTGTAGGTGATAACAGCGTTGTTAAATCATCTGACTAGAGGTTATATGCCTTGTATTGTTCATAACAAGGTGAAGATCCCATAACAGTATTTTCAAAGAAAATAGGATAAGAATAAAAAAAATATAAAACGAAAGAAAGAGGTTGTGGAATTATGTTTTGTGGTGCAGGTGATTCGGTATACAACAGAAGGGCTAGAAAGAGCTTTGTGGTTGGTTCTAAGTTTTAACCTAACTTGACAGTTGGATTCTCAAGACTGGTTATGTATCTACAAGTAACGAGGCAGGAAGATTCTTAACAGAGGAACCTTACCAATGGAACAAGAATGACCTAAGTGAAGATGGTCAGATTAACCACTTGTATCATATAAAAGCAGCTTATAATGCAAATGGAAAGAAGCTTGTTTGATGTCCTTTAGAGGAAAAATAATTTAACTTCAGGAGCAGTGTCATGGACCCTAATGTTGTTTCTTAGTAATTTTTATTAGCACAAAACATTTCCTTTAATTTATTATTCAAGTTCACTTTAAGCAACTCCTGAGATGAAGGGTAGCTATTATTCAATTAACAACATTTCCTTGTATTCGTTTAACTTATTTTCATTATGTTATAATTATTACTATTTGTTATTTAAGACATATAAGTGGAGTGGCTAATTAGAACCCTTTAGCAGAGTCACGCAAGACTCTTTAAACTTTGCATAGTGGTTCTAGTTGAAGTTAATAGGAGACTCATCATTAAGAATCTGATGAAGGTAAAACTTATGTAATATTGTTAAAAAATTTTCTTAATAAATCATTTATATTGCTGCTGATAACATAACCCAAATTTTATTTTGCAGTATGGATTATTGATAAATTCCAAATTTTGGTTCAGTTCAAGATCATTGAGAGATTGGCTACTTCTTATGTGCTGGTAAAATATTCTTACAAGCTTTCTTTCTGACTCATTTTTATAAAATTTCAGAGCCACACAAGAAATAGTTACTCCATTTTATAGAAAAAAAAAAGTTAATGTAAAAATTTCTAAGTTCTCATGCAGCCTCACTCTTCCAATCTTCCCGCTTACTGCCTATATTGTTGAAAAATTGGCATGGCAAAAACGTATTTCAGACCCTGTAAGTAAATTATTCCATAAGGCTAAAATATATTTAAATGTATAAAAAGTATTTTAATCTGATTAGTTCTGTAATTTGTAGGTTATAATCACTTTCCATATTCTAATAACTACAACTGCAATTCTATATCCAATTTTCATGATTCTGAGGTCAGCTTGTTTATACCATTAGATGCTTTGTACAAATTCATTATTGTTTTTAAAGTCATTTGAAAAAGAAAAATGATATGAGAACATTCCACAATATATTATTATTATTATTATTATTATTATTATTATTATTATTATTATTATTATTATTATTATTATCATGTGATTTTATAAAGCTATGCAGGTTTGACTCAGTTGTTCTATCAGGCGTATCACTGATGCTTTGGCCAAATATTAATGCCATGAACAACTGACCGATTCCAAGGTACATGTTAACACTAGCATAGAAGGCAGTCCCCATGAGATTTTTATTTTCCCTGAAAAAAAAATTCAAATTGAGTTCATAGTCAAAGATAAATGGGCAGGTAAGCCGGGTAGGGTTTGGGTCAAAGTGGGTCGAACAATTTTTAGTAATTCATAAAATACAAATTAAGACTTTGGCTTTGCCAAAAGCCATTTTCCTACATTTCTTTATTTGTCTCATTTTGGGAGTTGAATATGCCAATTATGCTATTTCAAAAATAACAATATATATTATCAAAAGGGACCTGATGTCATTTTTCAACCCTTAATGCATTTCAGTTTTTTAAGTATGTTAATTCTAGTTGTGTGTGAAAACTATATTCATGTAACATAGCTAGAAGAAAAATTCCTTACATATTTATATATTCAATATAATAATATACTTTGAAAGGTCCTTGTTAACAATATAATATTACATAAATGGTCGATGTCTAATAAAATTCAGAAAAGTGGTCCAGGTTTAACTTAAATTAAATATTAAACGTGATTGAAAATTTACCATTTTAACCTTGTAAAATGAAACCCACATTTTATGTTCCAGATAACAAAGTAAAATCCTACCCCAAAGTTCATAATAATCATTTTTAAACCCACGCGATAAGATACAAATTTAAGTACAATTACCAATCTATTGAAACTGTTTCAATAGAAATTCTATGAAGTCTCTAGAGCTATTCTGTTTCAAGGATGAAGATGCCCAGACACTCCTTGGACAAATAAAATCCATGGATCCTAGAATGCACCCTGGTTCGAAATTAGTTCCTGTTGGTCTTAGCATGGTAAGTAATTTGAATTACGAATCTTTTATTAGTCGTAATTTAACTGGTTCGAAATTAGTTCCTTGGACAAATAAAAATCACTGATTTTCAACTTGGCTTCGAAATCCTTTTTGGGGTTTTCATACAAGAATCCCTTAACCACGTTGTGATATGATTTCAGTGTGCTAGATGTAATTAAGAAGCTAAAGGAATATGTAGAAGATTTGAATAAAAATATAGAGAAGATTGCTACAAGGGGGTGCGTGTCAAAATATGTCTTACCAGATGAGAACTTTAGAGGGAAGTATGTCTTTCAATTTCCAAATTTGCCCTTATCTAGTTTTTAAAATTAGTTTTCATGCTTTATGAGGGTGCTGCAAATATAAAAGTGGCAGGAACAGATATGAACAGCAAGAGCAGCCGGTCACATAGTGTTTTCACCTGCATTATGGAAAGTCATTGGGAAAAGGATTCTGTGACTCACCTTCGGTTTGGAAGGTTAAATTTGGTAGACCTGGCTGGTTCTCAAAGGTAATTTGGTAGCTTAAACCACTGAGCTAATTATGATGCGATCCTTTGTTTATTTGTTTTCAGAGGTCAAGTATTGCTATCAACCAATTAAAATTTCGTTCACCAATGGTGTAATTAAGGTATCAATATCATCACTCTTACTTATTTGTCTATATCATTTTCATGAAAATGTTTATGTTGCGTATTATATATTCATATGTCCAGTTGTGCTTTCTATATAGCAAATGTTAACCTTGGTTTTGCGTTTTTTGTTCATAGATTACAAACACCAATTTCTTTCAAACAACAGAAGATCTAGAGTTTAATTGGGTGATTAAAGGTAATGGATGTAAATTTGATTCTGGAACACTCAGTATACCAACATTAGAGTTTAATTGGGTGATTGAAGGTGATTTTGGTTCTTGAAACGAGACTCAAGATATCATATTTTGGCATGGCTAGAAGCTTTGGAGGAAATGACACTCAAGCAAGAGTAAACACACAGAGAGTTGTTGGCACATAGTAAGCTAGATGATGCAATTGTATATAAATGAGTTCATTTTTTTATAACATGATTTACTCACTTTTGGAATAATTATTTGTATTTGACATATTAATGAAATGAATTATCTTTGTTATTTATGGTATTTTATTTTGTATTATGAGATTTTTAATGTATTATTTAATTTGAAAATTAGTAAATCTATAAATAATATTTTTTTAAACATTTAAAATTATGATACGCAAAAATGTATGTCATCTTCATTTATGACATCGTCTTTCTTGACAGGGGCTTTCTTGATACACATTGCGTGTCATTAACATGCGCGTCGTAAGGTTACGACATGCGAATGCGTGTCGTCTTCCTTTATGACAAGGCCTTCCTTGATACGCATTGCGTGTCGTAAACGAGCGTCGTAAAAGGCTGTTTTTCTAGTAGTGCTTGTATGCTATGAGATGTATGTGCTATATGATGTTATGTGATATGTATGTGCTATGTATGTTATGTATGGTAAGGACCGAAAGGTCAGGAGGTTACGGACCAGAAGGTCGATACAAGTAGGACTGGAAGGTTTTTCGGGGTTCAGGACGGAAGTCCTCTAAGACACTTGGACCAGTAGGTCCCACAGAGTTATGGCCTAGAAAGGCGTATGCGTGGTATGTGGTATTTTGGAGAACTCACTAAGCTTCATGCTTACCGTGTTATGTGTTATGAGTTTCAGGTTTTCTTATTTGGATCGCGGGACGACACCGACTTGATTGTACACACCAGAAAAAGAGTTAGGGGTCGTTTGATTTGCACTTACCCAGTCTGATCAGAGCTGACTGCTGACCCGGTCAGTAGTCAGACTGTTTGATGGGCCTCCATTGTTCAGCGCAATTCTGCCTCTTCCTCTTCCTTCAACATTCAGCGCAACAAGTAGCAACAGCTCCTGCTGCCATCGATCGACCACACAACAATTACCTCCAGCTTCCGGCCAACCTCCTGCGCCGATGAAGTAACAGCTCCGACGACGAAGACACAGCCCCGGTGAGGAGATCGACTGTAGGTACGTTTCTTCGTTTTTTTTTTTCGGAAATCACAAAACCCCTTCAATGTTTGCTGTCAAATTGATGATTTCATTCTGAAATTAGGGTTTGAAATTACTTCTTTCATTATTTTTGGATTCAATTAGAACAAAGGGTTGGCATGAAATCAATTTATAATGTGTTTTTGTTTATGAAATCTGATTTTATCTATATGAAGGAATGAATTGCTTGTGTATGAAATCTGTATGAACTAATGTGTGAAATCACAGCCCCTTATATAGTTGTTAAATCGAATGAATTGTGTACTGTGTGTATATGATATGTTTATGTGCATATGTGTGTAAGATCAAAATGCTCAAGACAATGATTAGAATTTGTTACATAGGTATATGTGTATTACCAAACTGATATATAAGATCTTGTCTTCAAGTTATGTACTGTGTGTATATGATATCTCCCAAGTATTGTCTTCAAGTTGTATTATCTTTAGGTTAAACAAAAAAATATATGTTTTATCTTATTGACATCAAGCAAATAGTGTTAGCTATTTGTAAATGTGTGTTATGTGGATGATTAGATTTTTTTTTCTTTTTACAATAGACATGGCAGATAAAAGAATTAGGGTTAGTTGGAAGTCGGAATTGGTGGACAAAACTTTTTTGGAAGCATGTATACAAGAATTAACAAGCAATAGCCGGGAGGGTAGCGGACTAAAAGCAAGCTCATGGGCTGTGGTCGCGGAGAAATTGAAAACAGATCATAATTTTATTGTCCACAAAAAACAAATGAAAAACCGATATGACTATTTAAAAGCAAAGTATGCAGTGTGGTTAAAACTTCAAAACAAAACAGGAAATATTTATAATCCCATTATGAATTCTTTTAACATGACTAATGAAGAATGGGAAGCGGAAGCGAAGGTACATATATACATATTTTTTAAAGTAGATTATTTTTTTACTACTTTAATAATATTTATTAAATTTGTCAAACAGTTGAACAAGTATGTAGATAAGCTGAGAAATGCACCCCTCCCTTGCCCTGAACTTTGTACCCAACTATTTGATGGGGCGACCTCGACCGGTGTTCACAGTTGGGGGCCATCTTTGACATTACCTCATCCCAATGAAACCTTCAGTACACATGATTTTGAGGATACAGAGATGGATGAGCCAGCACCTCATGCAGATACCCCAAGCTCAACAGTACCTCAACCTACTAGTGAGGAATCATCTGGGCGGACAAAAAACAAGGGGGGCAAACGAAATGGTCCTAAAGAAACCACACTTGATGATGAGTTGAAAGAAGTTGGAAAAGAGATTATCAAGGCTGCACAAGCATTCACCGAAGCAAATAATCTTGACAAGGAGATGGATGCTTGTATGGCGAAGTTGACAAGCTTGGAGTGGGGAGAATATGATCCGAAATACACCACTGCTCTTATGTTATTTGCTGAAAGTGCTGGTAATAGGAAAATTTGGTTGCGCCTTAACTTGTCAACTTGTGAGTCATGGGTAACAAATGTAGGAAAAAAGTTTGGATTAGTTGGTTGACTTTAGTATTTACATGTTACGTTTGACTTTAGTATGTTATGGTTCATTGTTAGACATTAGTATTCTATGGTTTAGTTATGTTATGGATCGTTTTTATTAGGTGCGGTTATGTTATATGAATTTATATGTTATGGAATGTTATGTTTTTCGTATTTACATGTTACGATTTGTTATGTTATTGATTGTTATGTTATTGATTAAAATGTAATTTGTATTTGACATCTAACAGGACACATGGATAAAGAAGGTGACTTTTTATATTTTCTTATATTCTCGTGGTATTGGTTGATGTTGGTCCGACAAAGGCAAAGAATAAATAAAAGAATAAGAGCTAGCGAACAGGTAGCAAAGGGATATGTGTATACGCAAGATTTGATACACGGATGTCCTATACAATGTTACGATATGATATGTCTTTCACAAGATGCATTTGTACTATTATGCAATCACTTTAAACAAAGAAATTGGTTGCAATCTAGTAGGACGATAAGCGTTGAAGAGAAGATGGCTATGTTTTTACATGTTATACGACATAATGAACGTTTTCGAGCCGTTAAAGAAAGATTTCATCACTCCACACAAACGATTCATCAATGTTTTCATGAGGTCTTACGTGCAATGATGTGTTTTGCACGAGAAATTATAGTACCAACCTTGTCTAATTCAACAACAAATACCTCAGAACGACATAGACGGCTAATGCAGATATTTCCCGGAGCAATAGGTGAACTAGATGGAACACTTGTACATGCAGTTGTGCCTGTTGATCAACAAACTCGTTATAGGGGAAGAGGAAAAGGTGAATGTTATCAAAATGTAATTGGGATTTGTAATTTTGATATGATATTCACCTTTGTATGGGCTGGATGGGAGGGCATAGCACATGATTCTAAAGTTTTGAAAGAAGTTGCATTTAACCCAACTTCTGGATTTCCATTCCCTCCACCAGGTTTGTAACTTTACTATACGTTTTATTATCTATATTATTTATATGATAAATTTTTCATACATCTACAGATAAATATTACCTTTGTGATGCCGCATACACCAACACTCGTGGATTTATGGCTCCCTACCGCAATACTAGGTATTGGTTAGCCGATTTTCGAAGAAACAAAGCTTTGACTAAGGAAGAAATGTTCAATCATGCTCATGCACAACTTAGAAATTACATTGAACGTGATTATGGTGTATTGAAGGCGAGATTTCCAATTTTAAAACAAATGGCTCCTTATCCTTTTCCAGTGCAAAGAGACATAGTCATTTCTTGTGTTGCGGTCCATAATTTTATAAGGAAATACGATATTGAAGATGAATTATTTACGAACTTTGAACAAAACACTATGGTTAGTCATAATGTGGGTGGTGGGGGAAATGAGGGTCAAAACATAGAAGACATAGAATGGGGTTCAGAAGCCGTTAACTATATGACTAATTTGCGTGACCAGATTGCTAATCAGTTACTTTCAAATGGTTCACGTTAAATGGTGTACTTTTTTTTATTATGTATGACAATTTGTATTTGGATTTTGTATTACACTTTGTATTTGGATTTTAATTGATGTATGTTTAATTTGGATTTTATATGATAATTTGTGGTTTTATAATTTTTTTTATCCAACACAAGAGACGACATAAGGGTAATATGGTCATTTTTTCATTCAGCACAACCATTCAGATAAATAATCAAACAACATAAACTCAGTCAGATATGGACTCAGTCAGCATTTCTAACCCAGTCAGCTTCTAACCCAGTCAGCTCTAACCCAGTCAGCAACTATCAAACGACCCCTTAATAGGATCCTGGATTATCATTTTATAAAACATGGAACTATGTTATTGTGATTTAATAATGATGTTTTGTGAAATATATACTGAGAATTATAATTTTTCAAAAGAAAAATTGTTTTGAAATTTACGGTGTTACAACTGGAAGACTGAGCAGATTTGTGGGCAGATTCCATTGTTTGTTCGAGACAGCTGAAGATTATTGACTCAGTGTGGCAGGGTTTGGGTTCTAGCATTCGGGGGTGTGAGGCAAAGAATCTTGGAGGAGGCGCACAAGTCCAAATTATCTATTCATCCAGGGGCCACAAAGATGTACCGAGACCTGAGATTGAGCTATTGGTGACCCTACATGAAGCAGGAGGTTGTGTGGTCAGTCGAGCAGTGTTTGACCTATGGGAAGGTCAAAGATGAACATTAGAGGCCTCACACAAAGATGAAGCCGCTACCTATTCCGATGTGGAAATGGGAAGAGATCACCATGGATTTTATCACGGAGCAACCTAAGGCGACGCAGAGAGTGGATTCCATTTGGGTTATTGTGGACAGGTTAACCAAGAGGGCATATTTTATTCCAATTTCCGAAAGTATCTCCACCGAGAAATTAGAAGACATTTATGTGCAGGAGGTGGTGGTCTGGCACGGGGTGCCGATATATGTGGTCTCGGAACATGATGTTCGTTTCACCTCCAAATTCTGGAGGAAGTTTCATGAGGAGTTAGGTACTCAGTTGCATTTCAGCACTGCTTACCACTCCCAGACTGATGGCCGGAGTGAACGGACAATTCAGACACTCGAGAATATGCTTTGGTCATGTGTATTAGACTTTGGAGGGAGTTGGGATACTTACCTTCCACTAGTAGAATTATCATACAACAATAGTTATCATGCTAGTATTGACCGACCCTCGTTTGAGATGTTGTATGGTCGGAAGTGAATGACTCCAGTTTGTTGGGGTGAGGTTGGGCCTCGAGTCATGGGAAGCACCGAAGTGGTACTTAAAACCGCTGAGTTGATTCAGCACGTGCGAGATAGACTGAGCGTTGTGCAGATCCGTCAGAAGAGCTACGCTGACAAGCGTTGATCAGATCTTGAGTTCCAAGTAGGCGATTTTATGCTGCTAAAGGTGTCACCCTGGAAGGGTGTTATTCATTTTTGGAAGAGGGTCAAGCTGGGCCCCCGATAGATTGTACCATTCAAGATTTCTGCCCGAGTTTGCAGGGTTGCTTATCGGTTGGATCTTCCAGACGAGCTTAGTTAGATCCATAACACCTTCCATGTGTCGCAGCTCCGGAAGTGTGTTGGAGACGAGGCCACTGTTATTTCTCTGAATGATATTCAAGTGGATGGGAGCCTGAATTATGTGGAGAATCCTATTATAGTTTTGGATAGAAAAACTAAAGCTCTTCGTAACAAGGTAGTGAAGCTGGTGAAGGTTCAATAGCAGCACCGGAAAGGTTCCGAATGGACTTGGGAGCCGGAGGACGAGATGCGAGAACATTACCCAGATCTATTTGCATCAGCAGACTTCGAGGACAAAGTCTAGACTAAGTGGGGACAATTGTAACATCCAAGATTGATAAGGTTGGTCTTTAACTTTTGGAATTTGATTTTATGACATTATTGGTCCCCGAGATTGGAATCTTAACCTTTTTTAGTATGCGAGTGTAACTCTTCTTATGTTGGGCGTAGAGGGCTCCGGGTGCGTACACTACACATACATCTCGTATGCTGGACGTACGTGGCTCAGACCAAAACCTAGTGATTAGGCTTTGTGCACTATTTAAACCTCATTATGACCTCAAAACCTTCCCTCACCTCAGCCTTCACTATCATTTTGGCCCTCTTAGCTAACCCTAGCAAATTTTGAACCTCTTGAGCTTTGTAGTGAGAGACTTTAAGCTTCTTTGGTGGTGAAGAAGGTGGTACAAGAAGAAAGCTTTGTCTCCAAGACGTTAGATCCAACATTTGCTACTCATTTGGCACCACATTGAGGTATAAAGCTCAAATATTTGCTTGTATTTCCTTAAGTTCTTGGTTGAGGCTAAATATTCCCTTTGGACCCAAAAGGTTATATCTTGCTGAGTATGAGCTACTCCTAAGCCTTTTAGTTGCATTTCTAGTTAGGATCCAGTGTCTTAATGCTTAAAGGTGCAATCTTTGAGATAGTTTGGTCCCCATTCTTGAGATAAGACGTAGGAAAGGGCTTATGAGACTTGATCTTTGTTTATGGACTTCTTATAGTCGGCGCGTATGCCACGCGTACACCCATGTATGCAGTGCGTACTGCCTCCGGCTGAGGTATGTTGTGCATACCAGTGTGTACGTCGGGCGTACAGTTCAGGAAACCTTGTTAAGCATTGGGCTCAAATATTTGGTCCTTATGTGGGTTTTTGGGTTTTGATCGTGGGCCTGAGGTTTTGGATCAGTTGAAAAATGGAATGCTTTATTGGGTCATTAGTAGCTTAGTTGGGACTCTTAGGCCTTGTGACCCATAATAGTTACGAACTTTGGATAATAGGCCCATTAATAAAGGAATGACCGTTAGGCCACTATGGAGGAACTTGGACTTAGATTTCTGAGCTTTTTATTAGGGCGAATTATAATCCTAATTTAGCGTTATTTGTATTATTGTTCAGTGTGAGGTTTTAGACTGTTAAGCGAGTAGTTATTATGTTCAGCGGATTGAGGTGAATCTTCTCACCATACTCATGGGTCGAAGGCACCAAGGTCGACCCATTAATGTTTATGATATGATTTGCTTTAGAATATGTAATTGTTTGGTATTGGACTTATATGTGGACTTATTTGTAGACTATGGGAGGAGCCCATAGCATTTGGAAAGACCATGGGAAGAGCCCATGGCACAGGGATATAAAACCATGGGGGTAGCCCATGACATTCCAATGAAGACCATGGAGGGAGTCCATGACAAAATTATATGTATATATATGTGCAAGGTATCATGTGATTATATGATTCGTGTGTTTTGGGAAACTCGCTAAGCTTGTGCTTATAGTTTTATTGAGTGTTTCAGGTACTTTTATCGATAAGGGCAAGGGACCGACTTGATGGCACGACATACATTCACCAGTGTTTTCATATTTAGTTTTCGTACTCTAAACCTTAAAATAATATGGCTATGTAATGGGATTTTTTGGACATGTTGTGGTTGATATTTATGAAATAAAAAGTTAAAAATTCTCTATAAAATTTGGACTGCTACATTCTTGCTACATGTTGGGTACTTTTAACCTTACTTTGTTTTCTTGAATTTAGCCATGTTAGGCTAAACTAATCTTGGTTGACTTTGGTGAAATCATTTGAATGTTTAAGAACTCCATGAACTTGTTCTTGAATCTTTATGAGAATGTTTTATGTTTTAACATCTTATTACTACTTGTATGTTTTTATTCATGAGTTTAAATGCACTTGTAGTGATTAGTTGGCTAATTTCTTGATTAAGTAAATGCTCCTCAAATTGGCAAGCAACAAGTGGTTCTTGTGTTAGTTTTCACTTCACACAATCACAAAAAAAAAAATTCTCCAACACGGAAGTGAAAGAATTTGACTCCTCTTGGATTTGGTGACTTTTTGGTTCTTAATGCTAGTTAATTTTCACTAAGTACAAGCTTAATGAAAATTGTGACTTTAACTAAAGAAATTGTTATGAGCTTATCTAAGTATTTTAACAACTAAGAAAAGTCTAGGTAATCTCAGGCTTCTTGGATTACTATAGCCAAATAAAGATTTAAAACAAGTATTGCACCATTGGATTCTAATGATATGTTCATCAATTGTTCAAGTGTGGAAACCTTAAGTCAACCATCTTTCTCTTATTGATTTGGCATCAAACTTTTGTTTTTGTTGAATTGTCTACTTAAATCTTAAGTTAACTCTAGTTTTATGTCAATTATTTCAAAAGAACCAAAACCCCCATTTTTATTTTTATTGTCATTTTACATTTATTTTTGCAAAGAGATTTTCATAAAGTTATAAAATTGAACCAATCTTCGTGGATACGATCCTTTTTACTACTATACACTATTTTAGTGTACAAGATTTAGGGTTATTAATTTTGTTGGCCTCGACAACCACTTCTTGCAATGTATATATTAATAAGAGGTTGTTTTTACATCAACATGTGGGAAATTCTCAATTGCTTCAACATCTTTATAATCCTTATATACTTTTTATGGATCATCATTAGGTACTTTTTCTAGAGTGGGATTTCCCTTAGGCCACAACTTACTAAAAAAGAATCATGTTGGTCTTGTTTACATGACTGTTGAAGTCATTTAAGGTCAATGTCATCATACATTTCTCTTGACAAATTTACTACACCTGAATGGTATTCCTCAAAACTAACAACTTCATCAAATCTATTCATGCATATTAGTGCCAAAATGGTCCACATACATCGGCAGTTGAACTCCACAACTGTACGCAATGTTATTGAACTCAACATATTCAAGCTCACTAGAAACGAACCTTAATCCTTCACGTTATCATGATTTTGGCAAACACTATTACAATTTCTTATACTTCTCTTATGTAAATCTTTCAAGAACTGCAACACATTCATTAGGTCCATCCCATCAAAATCAACATCTTCGAACATGATGTAAACCATAAAAGTAGCAAAACGGGTTCCTAATGAACTTTTTGGAAAGGAAGCTCAACCTTAAGGTATTATGCCATCGTGAAAGCTCAACACACATAACTATGGGAGAAGGGTTTGCTTGAGAGGAGAAATAAGACACTGTGAATCGATCATGGCATTTTATTCTCATATAGGTTCCATATGGCGCTCTTTATTAATGAGATGGCACCGCCTTTACCTTATATGAAAAAAAAACTTGGTTGGCTAGAGAAAAGATGATTGGTTCACCAATTCATTTTGTTTAATATGACTTTTTTAATAAGTAAAATTGGATTTTAAGCCCATACCTACCAAATAAACATAAAGGGCCTTTTAAAAAAGACAAGAGTTTGTAGGGCCTTGGTGATAGTATCCCTATATAAATATATGATAAAACTTGATAAGCTAATGAGTTTAATATTATTTTTTTGAACGAAATAAATATATTAAGTAGAAAAGTCTGAAAACATTACAAGAAATCACAAATAAGGCTTTTAAGCCACACTATCCAATCAAGATGTAACTTATACCTATTTGAACACCAAAAAATAGGAGCAATATCATAAAAAATAATACTTTTTCTGGGCTTATCTTTACCAAAAATGATCTTATTTCTAAATGACCAAATATATCACCACTAAAAAAACACCTTCAAGGATAATATTAATGTGTTTAATATTATCTTAGTTAAAAAAATAAAATTTTCATTTAATAAATATAATATTGATATATTTCATATTTATTTCTCAATTCTTCATATTTAACCTATTTGGTTTTGTATTTGCTACCATGTTTTGTATCTAAGTTTTGTTTTAAATTTTGATTCATCTATTTTATTAAGTATTTTTGATGAATATAAAAAAAAAACTTTTTTTATTATCTATTTTTAATCCTTTTAATATTTATAATAACTTTAAATAAAAAATAATCATAAATAATATTTATTTCATAAAAAATAGTTGAGTTTGATCGCTAATGGGTGTAAAAATAAGGTTTAATTGGACTCTGTAAGTAGAAAAAAGAGAAATTAGTATTAATCAGAAAACTTTGGTCGGATAAGTTTGATGATTAGAAGAATCTTAATCGCTCAATCTTATAATCGTAATAAAAACGGTATTACTTATATGAGATAGATAAGATAAAACTATAGAGATATATAATTGAATAATATGTGTAAAATAATCACAAAACATATATAATTTGAATAATATGTGTAGAATACTCACAAAACAAAGGTGAAATCTTTTAACATATTTGAACAATTTTTCGAAAAAATGTTTTTTTATATACATTAAGTTAGAGTCTCTTTGATAAGAAGTTAGGTAATTCTCGTATAAATAATAACTTTTTTTGTATTACAATTATAATATTAAATATAAGATGAAGCAATTAAGACTATTCCAATCATCAACCTAATCCAACCTTTAAATAGATAATGATAAAAAGTTGGGCCTCACTCGATCAATTCAGACTGTTGATATTACAATTTATAAGCCTTTAATTCAGACTTTTATCGCCGTTTATATGCCTTTTACAGGGTTTGTTAAGGGTTTGACTCAATTAAACAATGATTCAATTTATCTAACTTAATCAGCAGCTACGTTATAAAAAAAAATTACTAATATTTTGAGTTACTAAATCGTTTAAAGCTCTATGTGACATGTAATTGAAGCATCTTAAAAAAGTACCAAGTCGTTTTCCTACAAAAACAAATATTACACCCAAATCAATCGTTGAGTTGTAGACTGATCTAACCAATAAACGTAACAAACTATCAATTCTTATAATTTAATATAAAACTTAACAAACGTACAATTTCCTCTGTTTAATATAACAAAATTTATTATTCTGTGTGAATTTTAAATCAAACAATAACAATGATAAATTTACTACATTAAATGGTTAACAGACAAAACAATATATGCCAAGGATTATCTAATGGTAAATGTATCTTCCCTTTTACCACTCAGGCTTGATTTTTTATTCTGTTCACCAGTTACCACTATATCCAAATTGTAAAGCAACATACATGTAAACAACAATACTTACAACTTCTAACACTATCCAGCACCAAATAACAAATACATTTTATTCGTTAACATCAAGCTATTTGTATACACACAAGAGAAACAACCTAGTGATCAATTTTCTTTAACATCACGCTATTTGTATACACATTATAGAAACAAGGATATACCTAATGATCCATTAGCCAAAGTTATTTTCCTTGCAAAATTTCCACCATTTCAAAATAAATATGAGCCCTAAAACCTTCATCTTTCTCCGCAAGAAAGAATATCAAGTCTAGAGTCCCATCACTCGTAATAAGCGAAGAATTAGGTTTCCCACAAAGTTCAAAATGTAAAGTGAATTTCAACTTAAACTTTTCTTTTTCAACCCCAACTGCTGCATAAACCAAATCCACAAATTCTTGATACCGCATTTTATGCCTAGCTGGAATCGTAAAAGTTGATGTTGATTCTTCACGGTTGATTTCTCCATTCTCGTATTCAATATTACCACCGTAATAAAAACTCATGAAAAATGGACGACTTAAAGCCGTACCAAAATCGGATATTTCCGGAGCCGTGGCCGCCACCGGGCGTGGTGGTGGGACCGGATGTGACATTGACGGTATCGCAGTGTATGAAGATTCGTTTGTGGGGTCCGGATGTGTTTGTGGTCGACCATCACGAAAAATCAAAGGTGGCTTCTGCTCTTCAACTTCAATATCATCTGAGCCAACCTGCATTGCGTAGCCAGGATTTTGTTTTAGGGTAGGCCAAATAATATACAAAATATGAAAGAGTGACAAAATTCTTTAATCCTAATTCCTTTTATTTAACAAAAATATATATCGTACATACAAGATATATGTAACCTTAATTTTTTGTGTCGGCTCTGCATTCCCATATCTATTTTTTTAAATATTTTGATTAGTTAACAAACAACAGTATCATGTATTGGAAATGTGTCCCTCCCCTAACTGGTTGAGGGTTCAAGTCCCGTTGTAGACAACAGGTGTAGATTTAGTACTAGGATTCGTGGATGTGTGCGTTAGTTGTTCTAAAAAAATAAAAAATAAAAAATAAAATAATAATAAACGTGTAAAAATTCAAATGCTTACATCATTATTTTGCGATGGTGGCTCTAGACGACTCTTCTTTGACAATGGCGAAAGATTTTCGGAAACATCGTTAAAAAAACGACAACTGTCTATCCACCATTCAGCAGACTGTTCATCTATTGTGGGCGTCAGCTCTGTTTGAGGGTGCCGCCCATCCTAATAATTAATAACACAATTAACTAGTTAATTAGTTAAAATAACAATTAATGAAAAGTAATTCAATGTTGTCAAATTTGACAAACGTACCGTATCTACATCAAGAAATTGTTGGCATGTATCCCACGACAGTGCATGGGTTCTCCTCCATGCAATGGCCCGAGGGATCACATCTCTTTCACGCATCGCAAATTCTCTAGCAATAGGAAACATCTCGAAGATCCATATCTTTTAAGTCATGCGATGGAAAACGTCAACCAATGGATTTATGATTAAAAAAACTTAAAAGATAATAAAAAGATATCATCGAACCTTGAAGGCGTAGACGAATCCTGTTAGAGTGTACTTCGCTACCCTCTTACGCGTTGTCCTAACGCCCACATGGTGTCCGCGTTTTGACAACGCTCGATTCAACTGGTTGTAGGTGGTCGGCCAGATATACGACCCCCATGGGTACCTATCCCATAATAGAATTGATAAATTACTTAAAGGGAAGTGATCATACACAATAATTTTTCTCCATACACAACAATTTATGTTTTATAGAGTTGTACAATACAATATTTTAAACCACAAGTTGTTATGTATTGAGAAAAATTGTTGTGTACGAATCAGCTCCCTTACTTAAATAGTTGATATAAATTGTACACATAAAAGAACAAATTGTATAATACTTGTTCCACGAGACTAAGTCGTCAACAAGGCATAGGAGCCGATCGGAGACCACCGATTTATCCTCATGGCCCATGAATCCAACCTCCAATAAGATGAGAAGACATATACGGACTGCATCCACGTCTGCTAACTCTGCAAACTCTTTACTCCGAAAGACTTGTAATAAGTCGGAGACCTTCAACGATTGATACGAAGGAATCCGTGAAAACAACCGGATCCTAAACCAGCTCTTGGACGTCTCCGATGACGAAGGAACGTGGCCGAATCGGAATCCAGTGACGAGACAAAATTCCATTTGCCCAAAACGCAACTCGTATCCTCCAACACGAAACCACATCTCCGCAGGCTCTGGCTCCGGGTAGATTTGAGTTTGCAGCATTAGATGGACGAGTAGTGGGTCCCCATACGCTGTTGAAATATCTAACCACCGACCAAAACATGTGGTCTTGAACATCTTTAAACGCGCATCGGATGACGCCTTCAACTTCTTCAAAATCTCTTTTGCAATGCCTAACTTTGCCTTGATAGTCAAGGCTGCCTCGTAGTAATCACCCTTTTAAACATATTTCGCAAATTGGAGACATTTAATGGACCAATTAGGGCATACTTAAGGAATGTAAAAAATTGGAATTAAGACATCTCGCAAACCATAAACATGTAAGAAAAAGATGAAATATGATATTTCACAAGAAGCAATACCAAACTTTGTGAAATGAGTTGTATGCAAAATTTAAATTAATGCAGTTTACATACCCAAATTTGTTCATATACAACCACTACCACTACCACAATTCACAAGGCCCCTATGTTAGTTGATATAAAAATAGCCTAAAAAAATGTAAAATAGAACATTTCACAAAATAAAACTTATATTTTGTAGAGCTAATTACGACTAAACTAGCAGTAGACACTAACCAAACAAATTGATTTTGCAAGAAAACGAGTATTTGAAGACCACTTACTTGATTATCCGGCATTTTGTTGTCCAGATCGTGTGTGTGTGTGTGTGCAACACTTTACAGGCGAAATTTGCTCTCGGAGAAGTTCATAAAGGTTTGCAAATGAATTACACAAAAGAACAAACAGATTTCGCCAGAGTTTTGCGAAATTGGTGGTGTTTGTTTCGTATTCTGTTTACTAAACTTGTTGATTCTTGACAGGCCATAACTGAATCTTATCTGCACAATTAATCACAAAATTACAGTCTTCAATTTTGAATATATTGTTGCGAATCTTCTAACCTAGGAGCCCCGTTTATACTTCATAAGTACCAAGAATTGTATTCAAATTGTGAATCTTTTGAGTTGATGTTGCTAAAAGAACTATAAGGGTTTTTAAACGAATTATTAATGTCTAAAATTAGATAAAAACAAATGGTTGGGTCTTCTGGTAAAGGTACATTGAACTGTTTTCTCCGATAAAGTTTCAAAATTGAAGCACACAATGGATTAAACTACATACCTTGCTTGTGATAGGCTTTCGATCTTCTAAATATAAATATCATTCATGAGAAATAAAGCAAAATATGAAGTTTTTGATTGTTTTCTACAGCAAAACTCAGCAGAATCAGCTGTGGATGTTCAGGGAAAAAGCAAAATAAGGGTTTTTTTTTTTTTTTTTTCATGTGCTATGCTAAAGAGAAGCTGTTGAAAACAAAAAGCTAAGGACTTTTAAGCTCTTTTGAAATATTATTAATTTTAGACAAAATTTATTTAACTGGTCATAAATCGTAACACTTTTAATTTTTTGGTATCCGTATTAAATGGTTACACAACCATTTTAAAATATTATTAAATTTAGACAAAATTTTATAATTGGTCTTTATGATTTATAAAAAATCATATGAAAAAATTACGTTATTGGTCCTTAGGGTTTCAATTTATTACCCCCTCACCCTTAACCTGTCACTTTTCTACCGTGGTAATTTCATCTTTTCATGTACATTTTATTATTTTCCCTTTAATTGTAATTTTGTTTAATCATTTATCATTTTTAAAAAGGACCTATATTTTCCCTATTCTCACCCCCACCATCCATCCCCTTTCCCCCTCTCCACCTGCAACTTTACAAAATCCAATTAATCTAATTAATCAACATATTTTTCTTTCCAGATAAGATTTTCATATATAGTAATATTATGGTGAATAAGATTGATCTTCATGTCCAAGAATCCTAACACTTGATACGGTTACCCTATAGATATAACCAACCCACTTTAGGGGATGTTTTGGATTGCTTTTTAACTTAAAAGTCTTTTTTAACAAAATGATTTTTTGACTTATAGCTTTTTCCAAAAGAAGTTTTAAAATGTGTTTAGATAACTTTTCAGAAGGTAAAGGCCAAAAAGCCAAAAGTTATCAAAAGTTACAAATTATGGCTTTCAAAACAACTTCTTTTTCTTCTTGGCAAAAAATCGTTCTAAAAGAACTTTTGGAATTGCCAAACATCTTTTTAGACTTTTAGCTTTTTGAGAAAAACCAAAAGTCCAAAAAGTCACTTTGAAAAATAATCTGAAACACCCTTTCAGTATGGTTGATGTTGTTGTACCTTATTGTAACATTCCGTTTAAAATAGAATGATTAAATAATAAACCCCAAACCCCAAGAAGTGATTATTATTATTATTTTATATTATTATTGTCCAAAATCAAATAATAATTAGTGGGGTGTTGGTTTCGGGAAGCCAAATGACAAGATTTGAATCTCCGGGGGTTAAAGTGTAATTTTGGGATCTATTTTTAAAAGGATTTCAGAAGTCGGGGTGTGTTTGGTATCATTTGGACTTATATTGAATAGATTCTTGGGGCAGTTACTAAATGGTAATTTTTGGACCCAAATTGAAAAGGGTTTTGTATAGGAAGGGCTGTTTGGTAAAATTTGGATTAAATTTAAAAGAAAAGAAGGGAATGCGGGACTAAAGGTGTCATTATGGGGAGAAGTTTGTATGAACCGGGTATATAACCTCGCTACTCATCTAACCCTAACCCTAATCATGCTAATCGGCCGCCACCCCACTCCCTCTTCATCCTCCAGCCGCCACTCTCATTCCTACTGTTTCCGGCCACCGTCTCTTAGCCACTTATGTCGTCAAGCGAAGCCAATCATCGGCGCAACCGCTGACAGCGAAGAAAAGTCACGCACGACGTCAAACCAATGGGTCGCCGGAAAACCATGAGGCAAGGTTGTCGCTGTTGTCCGTTGCCATTGAAGCTGTGAATCGCTTTGATCGGCGAGCATCGTTGCTCCATTAACCGGTGAAACTGCAATGCTCTTCACTGTCTTCTTCTGGCGTTGCAATCGTCGTCCTCGCCTTTTCGGGCGGCTGTTGCGGCTTGTGTCCTTCTCCGACTGCCATGCACCACCGTGAGGGAGGTGGCTGAGATTGCATGCTTTTTCCAATAGAAACTCGTGTTTTGAATATGTGTGAGCATGTGTTGACGTATTGCTGGGCATGGGATCTCGGGAAATCATCACCACCACCTTGAGGTGGTGGCTGTCGTTGCAAATCGCCGCATGCCGCCTCCAGATTGATGATGGGTGTGTTTTGCGTGACCAGCTCGAATTTGCGTGTGTTTTGGTGTTGCTCCACGAGGATGGGTGTGCTCATCGGCCGGAAACCATGGAAGACCACCATGGGTGCCAAACATGGTGGTTACGCCACCTTTTCTGTTCTGCCACCACCAACCGCCGCATGGTGGTGGTTGTGTGCATGTCTTTGCATGTGTGTATTGGGTGATCGAGAATGAAAAGTGAACCACCACCACCATGAGGTGGTGGCTGCCACCATATACCACCGTCGGCCACTACAAGGTGGCTGTGTGTGTGTTTAGCTTAGCTTAGTGTGTATGTGTGTGTTATTTGAGATTTTGCATTGTAAAATTGTAATCGGGTAGGAATAATCAAAAGAAAACTCAAAACCACCACCGTGAGGTGGTGACAGCCGCCTCCTGCCGCGCACCAGCCGTCATGTTGGGTGGCGGTGTGCTTTTGCTTGTGCTTAGTTGCTTTTGGGATGCTTGGACAAAAACGGACTAGAACCATAACCACCACTACGAGGTAGTGGCCGCCGCCGTGAGCCGCTATTGACAACGACTACTCGAGGTGGTAGTGGGTGGTGCTCGACTAATGAAACCCTAATGGGCCCAATGAAGCCCTAATTGACCTAAAAGCCCAACCATTTGGCTAATTGGCTAGTATTGGGTTGGAAACCCTAACTAGAGTTTGGAAAACACTAATGTCATGAAACCCTAATTTTTGGGATTGATCGGGACTCGCACTGGGATTGATTTGACTTAATGGATGAAGTCCTTAATGGGCTAAGTAAGAAACACTTTACCGTAATCGTCATTTCATGTGAAAGCCCTAATTTCACTTGGGCCTTGAGTTGGGACTTTCTTTTGGGCCTTGGTGATCGGGTTGTTGATAGGTTATCCACGAACAAGTAAGTGGACTAAAATAATTAGATGGGCTTTAGGATAATGCCCATGCGAAGGCCTTGGGCCCAATTTGGAAAATTAGGTCCTAGAGAGCCATAATTGGGCCTTGATGATTATGAGGTATTGGGCCATTGGTATACAAATAGTTTGGTCTAGAATTAATGGATGAGCCTTAAGGAAAGACCATGTAGAGGTTTGGGCCCAATTTGGAAAATTCAACCATATGTTGGGATTTGGCCCATTACTTGACTATTGGGCCTTTAGAGTGTGAGTTGGACCTTGGGCTTGGAACCCAATTATTAATTGGGTATTGTTTGATGTTGGAAGTTTGAGAATCTGTCAACGAGCAGTTGGAGTTTCATCCGCGAGACTTCAGTAGTGCCAGGTGAGTTATCTTCACTGTACTAAGGGGTCGAAGGCACCAATGCCGGCCCAGGATATGATATCCTAGCCATTGATATTATGTTGAGTATGAGTTAGTTATGCATGATAGTTGCTATGCCAATTTGGTAGACTAGTAGGATTACCTGTGTTATTACCTGATTATCTGTATGTGCATTAGTTATGTTATATGTCGACATGTTATGTGGGATGGGTTAAGGTTGTACTGCTACGTGTGGTAGCCAACAAACCCTAGAGTATTCCAGATATAAGCTGAGGGTAGGGTTGGGCATACTAGACTCGTACTGTGGGCTCAGTGGCAAGCCAGATGTGTGTTGTGGGCTCATAAGGCAAGCCAGACTCACACTGTGGGCCCATGGATAATGCAGTCTGTAAAGCTGTGGACTCAGTACATGTTGTTATTTGGATATGTGTTATTTGTTGTGTATCGGTATTTTAGGGGAACTCACTAATCTTTGGGCTTACAGTTTCAGTTTTGGTTTCAGGTACCTCAGAGGTTCGCGGGAAGGCAAAGGTGTTATTGTACAACTCCTCACATTTTATGACTATGTTTATGGGAGACTCTGATATTAAACTATTTTGAAAACATTTTGTAATAACTAATGGCTTCTAAATGTTTGAAAAAGTTTTAAATTGGCTTGATTTTTATGGGTGCTACAAGTTGTTATCAGAGCCCTGGTTTGGGTGAATTGGATAAACACTTGTGTGAATCCAGTCTCACACTAGGATTTGAGAGTTCTTGCAAAATGTTTTTCTCGAAAAAGAAATTATAATAAAAAGAGTTGGGTTAAGGGCATGGGCTCGATCTCTTGTAATGTTCTTGTTTGATTGTTGGCTTGGGATTGGGAACGTGAAGCTTGACTTAACTTTGATTTTTAAAAGGAGGATTCAGACTGTATGGTCAATCGGAGACAGTAAGTAGACCCCAAAATACCATACAGTTATTTGATATTGTGATATGTTAGAACATCATGCTAGTACTAGGCTAGGGCTCTTCAGGAATTGCATGATAGAATTTCCTAATTATATGATGCCCGATAGCCTAGGGTTTTCTTTATATGAAATTGAAATCATTACTGTAGTTTCTTAGTGTATGCATCACAGTCGTACATAATTAAGATCTTATAGCATGTAAATGTTTGGTTTGGCCTTATTTCCTGTTCTTGTTTGATGAAGGGCTTAGGGTAGGATCAGGTATTCGAAAGTCTATAGGGTCCAGCGTTATGTATGGTTAGCATACACGAGTTCTGCAGGGTTGGTGGAAGTTTCATGGGTGGGTTGTGAGAGGCTGAGAGGCCAGTTATGAGATATTTAACATTCCTATAGGAGTGAGGATTGAGCGCTCGCCATGTTATGTATACAGTTAGGGCGTTGTGATGATACTTAAGACAAATATGGGTAGGTGTGGCAGGTAGTATGGGCCCGTAGTACTGAAAGCGTAGGATCCATACGCGTAGCAAGGAAGTCACAACCCTTAGGGTTTAGTTGGGAGTTGGTTCCTTGTTATTATATGGATTATCCAAGATCTCTCTATGTATTATCATAATGGCGGTTACGAGATGTCTTGCGAACGAATATGAGTCAGGATCGGGAGCTGGCAGCCAGGATAGGCTAGCATTGATAGAGGATCATGTTAGGGAGATCATTCGGGAGGAGGTGATTGGGATTTTCCGGGATCATATTCCGGATGTGTTTGGGTCTAACAAGACCGCCATTGTTGAGTATTTCGACAAGCGCTATGTAGCCATTGCTGAGACGGCTGTCGCAGCAACTTCAACAGCTGTAACGACGACATGGGGAGGAGCCGGTCGAGCTTTCTAGTACCGGGACTTCTTACTGGGACATATTCTGATGAGTAGAGGGCCGTAGTTACTTGGGATCAGGGAGATCTTCGGTACTCATTACATTCTGCGGGTTGAGCGGGAAAGGCTAGCAAAGGAGTTTCTGGATTTAAGGCTTCGAGGGTTTTGCTCGAGGCCGGAATGCGAGTCGTGGGACTCAGGAAGGGAGTGATGATGATGATTAGCTCGTGTTTTGAAGCCAGGGAGTAGAAGGATTTATTGTACGATCTATCGCACTTCTGTGGATTAGGGACTATGACTTGGGAGTAGTTGTAGCCCGGTTTAGGGCAGAGGTTGCTTCAACTACTACAGTTCAGTTGTGAACGATTGAGTCGGTGAGTGAGTCAGGGTGCGAGACCCTGAATGATATGATTTCTAGAGCCCGAGAGCGAGAGATTTGTTTGGAGTACTTTGGGAAGAAGGGTATTATATGAGAGGTCTACGGACAGGGCCCCATAGGATGGTTATTCAACATTGTCAGGATTCAGTGGTTTTAGTAACCGTTATTGATTGGCGGATGAAAGCGCCAAAGGAAATAGCTTGTTGCTAAGGTATTAGTTGGAGCATCTATCTTTTGGTCTTCTATCACACCCTGAAACCGATGGCGGAAACGTTCCGGGGCGGAGGTGACGTCATGTATAGCATCACAACCAATGAATAACAGCAAGCATAGTAAACACAACCAGACATTGAATACATATGTGAAAAAGGTTTACATTGTTTAATACATAGTTTTGTTCTTATCAAAGGTAAAATAGAAGGTGCGACCCTAACGCTTCGACTTATCTGAACTCCTGGAAATACATATCTATTAATTCCCTGAGAATACAAGCAGTTTTGAAAATATATCAGCATAAAGCTGGTGAGTTCATAAGCATTTAATTTTGGTGGAAAAGTGTTCTTTGAATCCTTTTGAAAAGTGTTCCTCAAGAAAATCCTATATTTTCTTATGAAAAGCGCGTTTGAAAACCCATTCATTCCATGACTTCCAGGTTCGTACAGAACGTGTACAATCCAATGTATCGTGGAATGAATATGAATATCTGTTGGTTGAAAAACAATCCGTTTTGAATAGCCGGTTTATCACGAGTAAATCCTATATTTTCCCTAAAGGTGGTTGGTTGATTATCCATTTTAAACTGAGGTTTTCAAGTATCTACCATACTCGTGTATATATATATATATATATATATATATATATATATATATATATAAGCACTTTTCTTTTAAAGACCCTGGTTACACCCAAAGATATATTAATCTTAAAAACTAAATAAAAGAAAACCGTGATGAACTAAGTCCTGAAGATATTATTAATATCCTCCAGTAATCTATCGGTTGTTACTTTGAGGTTAGTTCATTTGATTCATTATTACAAAAGTAAATTCCTGTTATCTAGGTTGTGAGTTTCGTAACCATAACTGACTGGACATGGCCCGCAATGGCCGATATCCTTAATGACTTTGTCACCCGTAGACCTGCCGGTCCAACTGTAGCTAGTAGTGAGGTGCGGGATTGTCATTCCCGTATAGATCTATACACAACAGTCACGCTCTCCCTACAAGAGATTCTGGTCACGAGTGCTAGTCCTCCACTCTGTTTATTGTGGTGAGTGTTACCAAGGACGTGTCTCAAACATAGCCTAACAAATTTACAAGTAATAACACCGAAAATCCTGTTTATGATTTGCATGAATCCTTTATAAAATAATACGTTTTACTATATGATTCACAAGTTCATTGTTCTAGTTTTGAAAACTGTTTCTACGTGTTGATTTCTTAATCGGTTGGTAAAATTGTTTTCCGTGTTAAAAGCATACTGAAAATATAAATCTTAAACAACTAATATATTTGAGCACAAGTTTCCTTGTACTTTTGCTTGTATTCCCCCTGAAGACATGAAAAACTCGGAAAAAGCGTAGGGGTATGAACTCACAGTTGTTGCGTGGAGTTGTTGACTGAAATGAAGATTCCCGAGTTGTTGCGCGTGACACTTAACGAAATCCTATTATCAAATAAATAAACACTTGAATTTGGTTGAGGAATGATACCGAGACTTGCTTGAATCGAAGGAATGAGTTTATGGCCTTAGAACACGAGTTTACGGTTTCTGAAGATGAGTTTACGGTCTTAGAACATGAGTTTACAGTTTCTGAAGATTGCTGAGTTTACGGCCGTAAACTCAAGAACAGAGTTTACGGTCTTTGAAGGTTGGGCCGTAAACTCGGAGAATGGTGTTTGGATGTTGATTTCGATGCGATCAGTGTTTCCAGACGTTCCAAAAGGCCCCAAACGGTGTTTTTCGACGTTTCCCAGAGTTTTAAGTGCGTTTTGAGAGTTTGCGGTTGGAGTTTCTTAGAGAGAGAATGAGAGAATGCGACCAGAAAACGTCCCAATAAAGTCGGAGGCATCGTATTCATAGGGTGAAAGTGGGGTCCACTCTTCACTGACCGTAAACAGGTTTACGGTCGTAAACGAGTTTACGTCCGTAAACCTGTTTACGGTCGTAATCCCATTTTAGACCGAAAATGTAGTTTTCTCGAGATATTTGGGTTTCCGCGTGATTTTTGGTTCCGACTTGTAAATAATTTAATTAAATATAACTAGATTATTTTATTAAACCAAAATTTTGACGGAAAAATTAATGAATTCGAAACTTTATTAACGGAAATCACGTGACAGAAACGGACAAAGTTTCGGGTTGTCACATCATCCCCCTGTTAGAGGGAATTTCGTCCCGGAATTCGAACCTAAAATACAAATCATGGATTAGGAAAGAGATGCGGATACTTCTGTTTCATCTGGTCTTCGCGCTCCTAAGTGAATTCAGGTCCCCGCTTGGCATTCCAGCGAACCTTCACTATCGGGATGCGACTTTGTTTCGTTCGTTTGACTTCCCAATCCATGATTTCGACAGGTTCTTCCACGAAGTTGAGGTTCTCATTAATTTCAATCTCGTCGAGAAGAATCACAAGTGTCTCATCGGACAGACACTTCTTTAGGTTTGATACGTGAAAAACAGGATGGATGTTGCTGAGTTCTCGCGGTAACTGAAGTGTGTATGCTACGGGACCGATCCTAGCAAAGATCTCGGGGACTTGACTCTTGTCTATTTGCGTGTCGCCCGAATCAGCCCAACACAGATGGGGTCTGTATTTATGGCTGCAGAGGGCTTTGAACGACACAACCTTACTACTGGAAAGGTCGCTGTTGTCACAAGGAGGTTCAATTAAGGATAGATGTGGGTCCCATGACACATCTTCAATTTTTCGGATGGTTCTCTTACTTTGTCCTTCTCTTTGCGGATGATACTCTTCGTATGAATACTTTTGGATTTCAAAGAGAGATGAATTCTTTGAAGTTCGCATCTGGTTGTCGTCACGAGCGACGGGAATTTCGCGATCGAACGATTTAAGACAAAAGGGTTTGGTATAACATAGACTCAGTTGAGCTAGACAGGATGGTGTCGTAGAATCGTGCGTCAGGTTAGTCTGGGAGGATCGTTTTGCTAGCATATTGGCATCCCTAATTGAACGTCTCTGGTATTTTCTGCGTTTGATTTGGACTTGGTGGGTAGTACTAATGCAAGGGTCCAGCTGTTTTGAAGCTATAGGCTATCGATGGGATGGTTACCACTAGATTTTCCTATGATTTCTTGGCGTATACGAGTCATGTAGAGCTACAATTGACTCTAACATATACACTAGGCTACTATAATTTACCCCTTAGGGCATCAACTTTCAAGAGTACGTTGCGATTTGATTTGGACGGGAAAGAAACCATGATTATGAACAATTATAGGGGTTTTCGAAAACGTACCAAAACATAGTAGGGTTTTTTGATGCTTCCTCATTCTCTAAGGTCAGACTCCTCCCGTATCCCTATTTTTCTTCTCTGTTAGGCAGTCTCTTTTGAAATGCCCTAAACTTCCACAAAGGTAACAGGTTGGAATTGTCCCAACATTAGTAGTCAGAGTGATGATCTTGACTAGGGTTCTACATCCACGGGAGGTGTGTCCCTTCCTATTGCATCTAGTGCAATGCAGCACTCAATAGATCCCATGATGATGGTAGTTGCATTTGCTGTAATGTGGGAGATTTCCATAGTAGGGTATGGTTGGTATGGGAACAACAGGGATGACTGGGGTACCAACTGTCCCAAATCGTTGCCTCTTAGTAGGTCTTTGGGTTGAAAAACTTCCTTTGAACTTTCGTTTTGGAAGGTTAGGTGTGTCCTTTCTAGTAGGCACTTGTTGTTGAGATTGGTTAACACCAAGATTCGGATTACCACTAACACTTCCACCCACATTTGTGTTGTTAGTGTTAAGAACAGCTAGGGCAGCTGCTACAGCTGCTGTGACAGTAGCTTGGAACGTAGCTGAGTCCATATGGAGGATTGGTGTCTTACTGGTGGGTTGGTTACGTTTCTTCGGAGGCATGATCTGCTACATGTCAAGAACAGAAGATTGTGAGCAACAATGGTTGTCTTTGGATGTACCCTAAATGTTTATCTATGCATTGGGATTTCCCGTTTTGCTTATTTGACTCTCATTGGTTCGACCAACATCCCCATGATATGGTCTTAGCAAGGATAGAAAAGATTTGAGCACACAAAGTTCACAAACAATAAGTTTACGAACTCCTGGTTGCTCAACTCATCGGGCTGGCTGAGTAATTCTCATATTTTCGTCGGCTCTTGACGATATGAAGATTTGGATATAAGGGTAGTTCTGAGGATCAAGTCGATACGGGATTCAACTTGGCACTCGAAATAAATCCCTGGAATGTCTTTAGGGAAGACATCGGGAAAGTTGCAGACTTCGAAGATGCTCTCGAGATCTTTAACTTCTTGTGTCTTATTGTCAACATGAGCCAGGAATGCATAGCATTCCTTCCGCAGATGCTCCTAGGCTTGATGCAGGAAATGACACGAAGGTTCGAAAAAAAATCTTATCACTAAGACCAGTGAGGATTTCGTTGAAGAGAAGATTGAGACATATCTCTTTCTCGAAGCAAAGGATATCGGCACGATTTGAGACTTAACCATTTCGTGCCGATTAGGGTATCGAAGCTGATACGAAATTTATGGGGAAAAAGAATAATCATCTAAGTACATCTCATGATTCACATTTTGAGGACAAAACAGTGATGGGACCTTGATAAGGTTGCTTACTTTTCATGCTATCGATCTAAGGTACACTTTTGACAGTGAAAATCTTTAACTAAAATATGATAGTTTCCACCATTGTCGATATCAAGATTACACAGAGTTGGAAAAATTTGACCTAGGGGTAGGTTTACCACATATCAACAGAGGATCAATTTGACAACATAAAGAACTAGCAAATCTATACTTGCAAGGCAAGAATGTCTATAGAGAAAGGAGCTACTTGGAACATATATAGGAAAGCTATTCTTTAAACCAAAAGGAAAGACAAGTAGAATATTTCCTACTGGCGACGGGCTCTTCTCGGGCGGAACTTTAGGTTAGTCCACTGGCGCTCTATTTCAAGCAGGCAACTCTCGTATACTGATTGGCGTGCTCGGAGCTCTACGACTTCAGCGCGAGTTGCAGCTAGTTCTCGTTGTTGGGCTTCGTTATCTCTCAAAATCCTCCCATAAGCAACCTCGAGACTGCGAATACGGTTTGTGTTGGCATCTGAGTCTGCTTCGAGTTTCACAGTTCGTTGAATGGCCGCCACGTTCATCTCGACATTGCGGACCACTCGACGGACTATGATTGGAAGAGCTCTATCCGCGGAGCCTCCTCCGTCCACATTGTAGAAGCGGCGATCCCCATTATACGAGGCGGGGTTGTCCTTGTTCGTGACTCCACCTATACAGGCTTCCGACCCACATGGGCATTGGGCCTTCGAGTGCAAGTCGAGGGTTGGGATTTGGTGTCGGGGCCACTGGGGTAAGTTCTCGACTTCTGGTTCCGAGTCAGTCTCTTCAGGAAATGGTTCGGCAATGCCATCATCAAAAGGGATTTCATGGTTTCCTTCTAGCTCTGGTTCGATCCATCCATCATCTCCTTGGTTAGGAAAGTACGGGTCGCCAGGAAGATGGAATCCAGCCATGCTATCTACGCGAGGCGAGGGTAAAGGAATAGTTAATAGGCATCGAATCTATAATACTTCTAATGTATTATAGTTACATGATTGATTCTCATGGGTAAAACTCTGGTTCGGTCGTTATAGCACTCTAAAATACTCCTACTGTATTTTAATCCTTATGCTCGGTTCCAGAACTCTTCTGGTATCTAGGTAAGTTTTAGGCTTGTTGCAACGCCATAGTTACTCCCAAGCACATGTTGGTCATGTCTCGAATGAATACAGTTGATCAGGCTATATTGAACCTAGACATGATTACATAACTGCCCAGCTTTAACCGCAGTGTCCAACATCCAAATACTTTTGTTTTGTTCTACTTACGACACGGATTCTGATACTCGGGTATACTTATATACTTTTATAAAATACTTGTATTTTCGAAAGTATACTTTTTAGATTAGAGCACTTAGGCCCCTTAATATTTATAGGTGTATACCATGTAAGGTTCGGTATACTTAGTTCGCTATAAACAAGGGCTCTGGTACCAATCTGTCACACCCCGAAACCGATGGTGGAAACGTTCCGGGGCGGAGGTGACGTCATGTATAACATCACAACCAATGAATAACAGCAAGCATAGTAAACACAACCAGACATAGAATACATATGTGAAAAAGGTTTACATTGTTTAATACATAGTTTTGTTCTTATCAAAGGTAAAATAGAAGGTGCGACTCTAACACTTCGACTTCTCCGAACTCCTGGAAATACCTGTCTACTAATTCCCTGAGAATACAAGCAGTTTTGAAAATATATCAGCATAAAGCTGGTGAGTTCATAAGCATTTAATTTTGGTGGAAAAGTGTTCTTTGAATCCTTTTGAAAAGTGTTCCTCAAGAAAATCCTATATTTTCTTATGAAAAGCGCGTTTTAAAACCCATTCATTCCATGACTTCCAGGTTCGTACAGAATGTGTACAATCCAATGTATCATGGAATGAATATGAATATTTGTTGGTTGAAAAACAATCCATTTTGAATAGCCGGTTTATCCTGGGTAAATCCTATATTTTCCCTAAAGGTGGTTGGTTGATTATCCATTTTAAACTGAGGTTTGCAAGTATCTACCATACTCGTGTATATATATATATATATATATATATATATATATATATATATATATATATATATATATATATATATATATATATAAGCACTTTTCTTTTAAAGACCCTGGTTACACCCAGAGATATATTAATCTTAAAAACTAAATAAAAGAAAACCCTGATGAACTAAGTCCTGAAGATATTATTAATACCCTCTAGTAATCTATCGGTTGTTACTTTGAAGTTAGTTCATTTGATTCATTATTACAAAAGTAAATTCCTGTTATGTAGGTTGTGAGTTTCGTAACCATAACTAACTGGACATGGCCCGCAACGGATGATATCCTTAATGACTTTGTCACCCGCAGACCTGTCGGTCCAACTGTAGCTAGCAGTGAGGTGTGGGATTGTCAGTCCCGTATAAATCTATACACAACAGTCATGCTCTCCTTACAAGAGATTCTGGTCACGAGTGCTAGTCCTCCACTCTGTTTATTGTGGTGAGTGTTACCAAGGATGTGTCTCAAACATAGCCTAACAAATTTACAAGTAATAACACCGAAAATCCTGTTTATGATTTGCATGAATCCTTTATAAAATAATATGTTTTACTATATGATTCACAAGTTCATTGTTCTAGTTTTGAAAACTGTTTCTACGTGTTGATTTCTTAATCGGTTGGTAAAACTGTTTTCCGTGTTAAAAGCATACTGAAAATATAAATCTTAAACAACTAATATATTTGAGCACAAGTTTCCTTGTACTTTTGCTTGTATTCACCCCTAAAAACATGAAAAACTCGGAAAAAGCGTAGGGGTATGAACTCACAGTTGTTGCTTGGAGTTGTTGACTGAAATAAAGATTCCCGAGTTGTTGTGCGTGACACTTAACAAAATCCTATTATCAAATAAATACGTATATGTATCTAAATTAGCGATTTCGATAAATAAAGTGTCGGAAACACTTGAATTTGGTTGAGGAATGTTACCGAGACTTGCTTGAATCGAAGGAATGAGTTTACGGCCTTAGAAAACGAGTTTACGGTTTCTGATGATGAGTTTACAGCCTTAGAACACGAGTTTATGGTTTCTGAAGATTGCCGAGTTTACGGCCGTAAACTCAAGAACAAAGTTTACGGTCTTTGAAGGTTGGGCCGTAAACTCGGAGAATGGTGTTTGGATGTTGATTTCGACGCGGTGAGTGTTTCCAGACGTTCCAAAAGGCCCCAAACGGTGTTTTTCGACGTTTCCCAGAGTTTTAAGTGCGTTTTGAGAGTTTGCGGTTGGAGTTTCTTAGAGAGAGAAGGAGAGAATGTGACCAGAAAACGTCCCAATAAAGTCGGAGGCAGCGTATTTATAGGGTGAAAGCGGGGTCCACTCGTCACTGACTGTAAACAGGTTTACGGTTGTAAACGAGTTTATGGCCGTAAACCTGTTTACGGTCGTAATCCCATTTTAGACCGAAAATGTAGTTTTCTCGAGATATTCGGGTTTCCGTGTGATTTTTGGTTCCGAATCGTAAATAATTTAATTAAATATAACTAGATTATTTTATTAAACCAAAATTTTGACAGAAAAATTAATGAATTTGAAACTTTATTAACGAAAATCGCATGACAGAAACGGACAAAGTTTCGGGTTGTCACATCTTCAAAATTTAAGTGTGGGATCATTCAAGCATCAGGGGCTGTCGGTTAGGTTATGTTTGGGTTTCACACCAGTGGGTGGGGTTAGTGTTCTAAGTGGGGGAGAATTGGGAATTTCCATGTGGAGCGTTAGCCATTAAAGGTTTTTGTCTGTCGCTATTCAGATTATGGTTTCCAGAATGGTCGGACAGGCGTTAATAGGTGAACCTCTCAGGGAGCGGGAATTCTCCAAAGGTATTCAAGAGGCGACATTTGAGAAGCTAGGAACGCGTCACTAATTTCCTTATGCAGTGTGTTTATGTTTCCTAAGTCTTTGGGGTGTGTTTCCCCTCGATGATGGAATAGAATTTTGATTCCTACTAGACTCGAATTTCGGTAACCTTCAGGATAATCATGGAAGTCTTCTCGGACTACTTCTGTATTAGTAGAATCAGATCAGTCTCGATCCAGTATGGGCTTTGTGGCGAGTGAATATAGAGTTAGGGATTCCCCAAATATGTGCATGATAATGATTCTTCATCTGTATCTGTGGGTATTGAAGGTGGCAATAGGGTTTGTTCGACTTACGTGTTTGATCAGGTCTAAGTTATAGTCTGCAAATTAGATCTAGAGTCCGACTATCATCCTATTCTAGGGTCATGTGCGACCATAGTTTTGTAAGATCTTGCTTGGGTAGCAACTTGTTCTATAGTTGAATCATGCATGGTGGGATTTCAGTATCATGACACTGGTTGGTGTTGTGAAGGACGTTGGTTAGGCCTTTTCTTTTGGATAATGTTGATAGTTTATCAGGAGCATTCTAGCCATGAGCTGAGGGCCAGGTAGGGCATAGCAGACTCATGTTGTGGGCTAAGGGGCAATCCAGACCTATGTTGAGGACCTTGTAGGGGTATTCTAGTCATATGTTGTGGGCCTAGTGATCTTAGTAGTTTATTTATTCTGTTGGAGCGCTTTCGGAATGGCCAAATTGTTGAGGGTCGGGTGAGCTGTAATTGGCTGCAAGAAATCAGAAGATTTTATGCGAAATACACGGGCAGGTCCTTGAACCTCAAGTTATGAGTTTAGACCCGAGTTTCGTATATAGTGGTATTCTGATTTAGGGTATTCCATCCTGAGGATGACCGGACCCTATGATTGATTGGACCTGACATGTTTGGTATTCCAACCCGAGGGTTGATTGGGCCAAACATGTACATGGTACGAGGGTATTCCATCCTAAGGACGAGCGGACCCGTCGTAGGCATGCATGGTATTCTAACCAGAGGCTGATTGGGGCATGTATGAGTGTTCGTGATTATGAGCCGATTATTATATGTATGTGGTCCTGGGGATAAAGGAAGCATTGTCTTTTCAATCGTAATAGGGTTCATCTCCCAGTTTACTTTATGTTGTTCACTATATCCTTGGGAATCGGTTATCAAAACGGGTTTCTCTTGAAGGAGTACCTAATCTCTTGTCAAGAGAAGAATTATAGGTACCAGTGTGTGATTTGTGATTCTGTTTTCTAGTAGGAACCCCAGTTATCAGAAGTTGAGAAGCCAGTTGGCAGTTAATTGCAATGGATCCGACAATGATTCAGTGTGGGCAGTCCATCAGGGAGTCAGACCATCTCGAGACTTCGGATTTCAAATTGAGTAAGTGTGACCATATCGCAAGAATTCATTTATCTTCAGGTTTCAAAACCTTGCGAGGGTTGGTTAAGGTTGCCTTGGAAAGGATGGGCTATGCTTGTAGTTGTGGCCATGAAGTTCAAGTTGCCGGGCGTGTAAGGAATGATACGAAACGATTTCGAGGACGAAATATAAATTAAGTAGGGGAGAGTTGTAACATCCCGTTTAAAATAGTATGATTAAATAATAAACCCGAAACCCCAAGAAGTAATTATTATTATTATTATTATTATTATTATCCAAAATCAAATAATAATTAGTGGGGTGTTGGTTTCCGGAAGCCAAATGACAATATTTGAATCTTCGGGGGTTAAAGTGTAATTTCAGGATCTATTTTTAAAAGGATTTCAGAAGTTGGGGCGTGTTTGGTATCATTTGGACTTATACTGAATAGATTCTTGGGGGCAGGGACTAAATGGTAAATTCTGGACCCAAATTGAAAAGGGTATTGTATAGGAAGGGATGTTTGGTAACATTTGGATTAAATTTGAAATAAAAGAAGGGAATGAGGGACTAAAGGTGTCATTATGGGGAGAAGTTTGTATGAATCATGTATATAACCTCACTACCCATCTAACCCTAACCTTAGTCATGCTAATCGGCCGTAACCCCACTCCCTCTTCATCCTCCAGCCGCCACTCTCATTCCTACTGTTTACGGTCACCATCTCCTAGCCACCGGTGTCACCAAGTGAAGCCAATCATTGGCACAACCGCTGACAACAAAGAAAAGCCATGCACAAAGTCAAACCAATGGGTTGCCGGAAAACCATGAGGCAAGGTTGCCGCTGCTGTCCGTTGCCATTGTAGTTGTGAACCGCTTGGATCGGCGAGCATCGTTGCTCCATTAACCGGTGAAACTGTTGTGGTCTTCACCGTCCTCTCCTGCCGCGGCAATCGCCGTCATCGTCATTCCGAGCTGCTGTTACGGCTTGTGTCCTTCTCTGACTACTTTGCTGAAAGACATATTCTCCTTTCTTTCTAAAACTACATCATATTTCTGAAAGACCCAGACTTTCATACATCACAGTATTGTTACTCCAAAACATGCTACATGCATATTTATAAAACAATATTTTACATTGATAGTTTATTTACATAGACAGGATACAAACCGACTATTAAGATTTTTACAAAGTTTTACACATATTACATACTTTCCCAAGAATACAATACAAAAGTTATAATATTATCTATTCTACATCTTCTACCAGTGCAAAACTATACTGGATTCTTATCACC
This sequence comes from Lactuca serriola, assembly GCF_051521515.1. Taxonomy (NCBI): domain Eukaryota; kingdom Viridiplantae; phylum Streptophyta; class Magnoliopsida; order Asterales; family Asteraceae; genus Lactuca; species Lactuca serriola. The sequence continues at coordinate 174,111,387 of NC_136411.1, read as the reverse complement.
TGCAATAGTTTTAAACATTGAGAAGGATAAGCGGGTGACGCTTAGTGAGTTCAATAACAGTTACAATATAACATTATGCCATATACATATCAATATGACAGAAGCATAGAGGGACAAGGAACAAGATAGGCAAATGAGTATCATATGACAGACTTTCCATATTAACGAATAATCAGATTCAAAGATTTGAATTCAACGAGACATAACAATTTCAACACTTGATATACATCAATAAGACTTCAACCCAAATGGCGTAGAAAATAAAATTTCAGGATATCATTTCATTAAAATACACAGGCTTTCAACACTGTCTTTGTATTATGTTAATGTCAAAGTGATGCTTATGTCATACACTTTATGGCCAAAGGCTACATACCAGTACCCAAGTGATGCTTATGTCATACACTTCGTGGCCTAAGGTACAGCTCATTATCATAATAACATGGGAAAGTACATTGAACATATAACACATAACATACAATTGTCCCTATATTGAAACTCACCGTGAAATAACCGGGGATTAAATGATAATTTGGGCAGCACTTCAACTCTAAATATTACTTTTTGTCATCAAACTGGGGATTTTAGTTGAAAACCGGCCTTACTCGGGCAGAGTTTCGGCTTGAAAATATAATTTTCTCGAGAACTTTGGAGCATCGGGGCTTGCTTCAGGTGTCAGGGTTGATACCGGGGCCTCAGAGGGGGGGGGGGGGGTCAAAAGTAGGCTAAAAGGATGAAAGGGGGTGAAATATGTAAGGAAATGAACATAACTATGGAGACCTTCGGTCTCTATTTATAGGGGACCGAAGCTGCTGACTACGCTAAGCGTAAGTCCTCTGTATGTTGGGCGTACTGTGAGGCGGCTTAGTACGCGAGGCGTACTTGCAATGAGTTATCTGATTGGAATCCGGGCTCGGACGTGGCACTTCGTGCGAAGAGAGAGGGACGTGGCTGATCCGAGGCCTTGTATGCGAACGTTGGGCGTACGCCTCTATGCGGGGCGTACTTCCTCGGATAAGGCTTCGAATTTTCATTTATATTTATTTAAAAACTTCAAAAATTCATATCTTTTGCGTATGAGCTCCATTTGTGACGTTCTTTATGTCCACACGTAGGTGAGATTATATACTACAACTCTTGTTTAGACTCTGTCGGCTAATTTTGACTTCATTTTTAATATTACATTTTTAACGGGCCAGGACAGGAAAAGTCCATTAAAATTCATAACTTCTTCATCCGATGTCCATTTTCGTCTATCTTTTTACCGTTGTACTACTATTGACGAGACCGTCGATTCTCGTTTAGGTTGTGTCGCCTAAAAATCACTCGATCTTGATTTCGAGTTTTTAGCTGTCTACTGCTATATCGAAACTTAGAAAAATAATAACTTCCTCATATGAAGTCAGATTTGGACGTACTTTTTATGAAAATCCTGGGTTTAATGAATACTACAACTTTCATTTAGATCATATAGGCTAAAAATTAGTTTATCAAAAACTCACTTTTTACGTCATACGACGTCGTGCTGGTTCTGTCGCGAAACTTCAAATAGTCATAACTTCTTCGTTATAACTCATATTTCGATGAGGTTTTCGCCTAAATGTTTTTAACGAGATTTTCGACAACATTCAATAATAAAATTTTACTTATTTCAAATTTTATATTTTCATTAAATTTCAATATTAGATTGGAATCTCATAAGACTTCCAATATTTTCCGAGTGATTCCAAACATAGTTTTACTTTATTTATAGTAAAAACTATATGTTAGAACTCAACTGTAACACCCATAAAATTCGAGCCAAATTAAAACATTTTAATTCATTCAAAAATCATTAAGTTCATACATTTGTTTTCAAAATAGTTTAAACATCAGAGTATTCCCTAGAACCATATCACATAAATTATAAAACATGAGGAGCGGTATGATCACGCCTTTGCCTTGCCATGTTCTCCTGAAGTACCTGAAACAAAACACTAAACTGTAAGCCTGAAAGCTTAGTGAGTTACCCCCAAAATACCAACCACACACAAACATACTCATAACATATCGCAAATAGAACAACCATGCACATCGGTTCTACAATGTGATTGGTCCGCCCGCACTGGGCCTTCAATCCACCTGGTCCACTCTCTAAGTCTACAATATGACTGGTCCGCCCACACCGGGCCTTCAGTTGGCCTGGTCCACTCTCCGAGCCTCGGCATGTCTGGTCCGCCTTCTTGGGGAATTCAGCCTATTCGGACCGCTCGCTGGGCCTTTAGAATATCCGGTCCGCCCTGGGTATGTTGGCCTACAGCACAAAGCAGGACCCGCCTCAACCCAACCCCCGTCAAAAAATCATGTGCACAATAAACAATTAATCGCATAACAATCCTTAACCAGACAAACAGTCTAACAGATCACATAACATATCAGTAACATAGCAACCATCCTAAACCAGGATGTATCTAGCATATCAGTAACATAACAACCACCATAAACCAGGATGTATCTAGCATATCAATAACATAGCAACCGTCCTAAACCTTGATGTATCTAGCATATCAATAACATTGTAACATCCTAACCAGGATTCTGACCTAACCAGTCACTAGCACAACATTACCCTATATATCGGGTACCAAGCTTAACCAGGTCACTAACATAACACCATCCTAAATACCAGGATGCATATCTAGCAAAGCAATAACATAACAAACAATACCTAGATTTCCATCCGATAAACGGCCGACCTTGGTGTCGTAGACCCTATCAATATAGTGAGGAGAACTCACCTGCAATTGCCGATTGGAAAGATAAGACCAAGCTGCTCCGACCACCGACACGATCTTCACCACAAAACACTACCAAACAACATATTCCATAAATACCCAAAATTACCAAAATACCCTTGAAGTCAAACTGGTCAACTCTTGGTCAAAGTCAAAGTCAACCTTCATGGTTGATTCTACTCGCCAAGTCACCCCGACGACTCGTCGAGTTCCTATACTCAGAAACTCCCATAATACGTCTCAACTCGCCGAGTCGCCCCAAGACTCGTCGAGTCCAACGATCTCTAAGTTCCATCCTGTCCGACTCACTGAGTCACCAATCGAATCACTTAATCCAAGGCTTTAACCAAAAGAGGTTGGGGTCTGCGACCAGACTCACCGAGTCCAAGAACAGACTCGCCGAATCTTCAACAAACTCGCCGAGTTGTTCTTCCAACTCGTCGAGTCCATGCACATGTTCATACAACTCATCGAGTACACCCATGTGACTCGCCGAGTCTCTCCAGTTTTAAATCCATTCAAAAGCTTTTCGAGTCATGCAGGGGCTCCAATCCATAGATCCACCTTTCTACAATCTAACCCTCACATAAAGTTGCAAACTTTACGTGTAACCAAGGAGATATAGGCCCAAAACATACTAGGGATTGGGTTTTAGACAAAGGGGCTTCACCAAAAACTCAAAGACTGAAGCTTTGTGACATTCTAGGCCATCATGAGTCTAGATCTGGAGTAGCAACCCCAGATCTAACTCCAAATCCGAGATAGGTCTCAAAACAAGTTAAAGAACTCCCAAAACAACCACCAAGGATGAACCACAAAGGAAATAGCTTAAGATAAGGGCTCCTTACCTCAGAGATGTGCCCAAATCTGATGTAGATCTCAAATCTATACAAACCCCTTGATGCTAGCTTCCAATTTCTCAAGCTCCTTCCAATAATTTCCTCTTCAGAGTCCCAATCTCCTCAACAATGAAGCCTCACACGAAATTAGGGTTTTCTGGAACTCTCAGGGGGATTAGGAGGCCGGGGGAAGGACATAAAGTCCTTTAAATAGGGTGAAACCCTCGAGATTAGGGTTTTCTCTCTTCAGCACCAACTCGTCGAGTCCACCGCTGACTCGGCGAGTTGGCCACTTAAACCCGCGATCAATCCCGCTCCGACTCGACAAGTAGCATACCTACTCGTCGAGTAGCTTCCTTAATTTACACTTAGCACCCTCCAACTTCTTGCTTCCAAACTTGGGATGTTACAATTCTCCCCCACTTAAATTAGGCTTCGTCCTCGATGCTTGCGGCAACACAAACTTCTAGATGGTACTCCCACAATACATCCACTGGTCTCAAACCAACCCAGATTCCTTCAAACACTGCTATTGAAACCCTAAAATCCATCTATTCCCTTGCAGGGTCCTGATAATTGCTTCAAGTCGGCCACCGGCTTCCTTCTCTGATAACAACACTTATTGACTAAATGCCACCAGAAGACATTACCTTACTTCCGACTTACGCATTCATTCGCCACCTGAGAAAACTGGATACCATTCTAAACCACCGGGTCTTGACCTAGTATTAGCTCGCTATCTTTCGCCCAACTGGCGCTACCTTTTTTCAACTCGCACCGATGGAGAATCATCCCGTTTCCTCCCTGGATCAAATCCCCTAACGTGCTGACATGATGAAACCTTTCACAGCTTCCGTGCAACCTTCCCAAACACTCAGCTATAAAGTTCCTACACATCGTAACTGGATCAAACAGCCTCGGGCTAGAAAACCAGGCATGCCTACGATGGCCCAGCCATCCCTATGATGGAACACCACTACATTCAGAGCTCATGACTCAACCATACTTGGAACCAAGGACCCTTTCCTTGCGTCACCATCGAACCCTTTGGTTCGATACAACGGAGTGCAATCCACTCACACTTCCCCATCACGATCTCTAGGTCCTTGACCTCCGACTGTAATATCCTTATACAGTCCTCAACACCGGTCCATACTACTCCCGAGTCTGTTAACCTGCTTTCTCACCTTCCTCTATCCAAAATCTCCATTCTGGAACCACTATCCTCCTCCTCTTCCAAGGTGACTGAAAACATGCTTTCGTATCATCCAACATTGCCATAACCTCAACGGGCATCCAACCCGTATGTGATTCCATATATATGGTACAATCCCAGTGCTTACTACCAGCAACTAAAGCGCTTTCGATCATCCATTTACTCTGTTGCTTTCCTTTCAGAGGACCCGCACTCCTTCCGGAGCTAAATACCTTTCCTTTCCAGGAAGTCTACACAACAACCCTTACCGCACCTAAAAGTGTCACTGAGCTAAACTCCACTCTACACTATCCATGTAGAGCAACCGCTATTCTCGAACTCCCATATATTCTGAATCCGATCACATAACTAACTAGGCCCACGTAGCGCCTTCAACCGACTCCATCATCATGATCAATACTTGGGGCCAGACCATATCAATTACCATTGCATGTCGACATATTCCTTCATTCTCCTCATACCGATCCACTAACACATACAGAGTCTTCAGCATAACTGGACCGCCTTTCCAGGCCTTCAGTCTATCTGGACCACTCTTAGAACCTTCAGCATGTCTGGACCGCCCTCCCGGGCCTTCAACCTGTTTGGACCGTTCCCCGAGCCTTCGGCCGGACTAGTACGCCTCCCGGCCCTCAGTTTATCCGGACCGCTCAAAACCGATGTACGTCGCCCTGAACCATTCTTCCTGGGAATCTCTCCCATGCAGTCTGTTCTAGCCCTTTAGGGGTTCCGAACTCCCATTCCGTTCCCGGAATCCTTTCTGTGGCCTAAACCCAGGCCTCACATTGACCAACTACCTTCCCTGAAACCATGGTCTGTTCCCTGCCCCACTTGTCTATCGCTTGCTCCCATCATGCGACACTCTCGGCTAACAACACCGTTGGATCCAACATTTTAATTAAAACACCCATTCAGATCCATTCTCGGTCCCCAACTGGAGTATTACCTGATCCGAGAAGATGAAACCTCGGAGACACTCCGACCGGATGAGATCACCAAGATTCTTTGAACTCCGTCTGACCCCTAATAATAACTTCCGATCAACCAAGATACACCGGAGTCCTCAGCCTACTCTAGCAGCATGCTCAAAATGTGGAACATACCTATTGAGTGCTAAAGCGTAGCAGTCTACTCAATACCCGAACATAGATCTATAAACATAAACAGAGTTTTCAGCATGACTGGACTGCCCTACCAGGCCTTCAGTCAATCGTCCACCTTCTCGGAAATCCGAGGTCTGTTCCCTGGCCCGCGTGTCTACCATACACGCTAAATAACCCGCATTCCCGTGCTGAATGCACTGCTGAGCCCTGATATCTAACAAAACCCTCAATCTATCAATCCAAAACCCCCAGAGTCGAGCACACCCTCGACCAAAAACTCGAACTGAACTTGATTCTTGACTAGGACCCAAACTTGGTTACCCAACTTTTGCTATCAAGCATTCAGAAGACGCTTTCTTATGCTGGGGAGTTTTGCCGACCCCCAAACAACACAACCCTCAACTGAGCAGCCAATAGGGCCGCTGTCCTCCCTGTCGGGTTGTGAAACTTATCCCTGTTTCAAAACCTTCCCACTTTCGGACTTTAGAAATCATTCTCATCAGGGTTCACACCCTGACTCACTCACTAACTCAAACGCCCACAGCTGAACGACTGCAGCTGAAACAACCTCTGTCCTAAACTGAGCTACAAAACACTCCCAAGACATAGTCTGTAGTCCCAAAAGTGCAATAGATCGCACAATCAATCCTTTCCATCCGATACAAGAGATCCACGGAAAACCGGACCTCACAACACTTATGCCACGCCGACCGTCTTGAGCTCACCGGCGCTGAAATAATGTTGCCTATTCCTGTAACCAACTGACACCGAGCTGGAATACACATGATCCTGGGGTCACAAGCCTGCCCACTCCTTTGAGCTCGGAAACTGAGAGGGTGAAATCTTTTCCCTACCAAACGATGGTCCAATTCATCAATCAACCATTTCACTTCCAGTTGCAAAACCCCAGCTGAACATAATCATCACTCCTTTCCGAAGTTCCCACGACCCATAACCCGACCTCGAGCAAACCCCCGAGCCTCAAATCTATAAACCCACAAGCTAGACTCTCCCGCTCAACCCACAGAAATATAACGAGTACAGGTCATCTGATAACTGTATCATTCTGCTCATCAGATTATGCACCGATAACATGTCCCGGTCTTGGAAAGCTCCTCCAGCTCCTCTCCTCACCGTCGTTACAGCTGCTAAAGCTGCCACGGCCACCGTCTCAGCAATGTCTGCATGACGCTCGACAAAATACCCAACCATGGCGGTCTTGAAAGACCCAATCATCTTCGAAATTTATCCCCGAACAATCTCGATCGTCTCCTCCCGGAGGATCTCCCTAACACGATCCCCTGGCAATGCTGGCCTATCTTGGCTGCCAGCTCCCGATCCTAACCTGGATCCGGTCACAAGACGTCTTGTGACCACCATTCTGGCAATACACCAAAAGGTCTCTAATAACCTATATAATGACAGGGAAACAACTCCAAAACCCAACCCTAGGGGTTGTGACCTCCTTGCCACGCGTATAGGTTTTGTGCTTTCAGTAGTTCGGGCCCATACTACCTTCCACACCTACCCATATTTGTCTCAAGTATCATCACAACGCCCTAACAATATACATAAATGTAATGAGCGATTGAATCCTCACTCCTAGAGGAATACTAAACATCTCATATCTAGCCTCCCGGCCTCTCACTACCCACCCAATCCATGAAACTTCCACCGACCTGCAGCATTAGTGTATACTAGCCACACATAACGCTGGAACCGATAAACTTTCGAATATCCAATTCTACCCTAAGGTCGAATCAAACATTCTTAGGCCATAAGATCTTGATTATGCACAACCGTGATACATACACTAAACAACTACAGTAAGGATGTCAATTTCATATAAGGAAAACCCTAGGCTAATAGGCATCATGAAATCAGGCAATTCTATCATGTAATCCCTGAAGATCCCTAGCCTAGTACTAGCATGTTGTTCTAACATATTGATGGGTTGTCCTAAGAACATCCTATGTGCTCATACAAACCCTAATGCTTGGATCTAGGTTTCTCTATTGTACATGCAAGTTATCCAAGACTATAAACCCTAATTCTAGCATACAAGTAATTATATTAACATAAGAATAGGTTTAAGATGTTACCTTGATTGTTATGTAGCAATAACAATCCCAAAACTCCTTGTATTGACTTTGGAAGGCTTAGAGTCACAATTGTCACTCCTCTAATGGTTCACAAACACCATAAGCAAGAAGATGAAGAGGAGAGAGGATGGAGGCTGCCCAAAAACGTCTACAAACCCTAGAACAAGTCTTGTCCATGTTTTTGGTCCTTAAGGGGTCTATTTATAGTTAGGCAATTAGGGTTATCTAACAAGGAAACCCTAATTTGGATGCTTAAGCCCTAAGCAACCCATGGACCCCTTTCCTTAAGGCCATGGACGATTTCATATGGGCTTCCCCCATAGAATTCGTCCACCTTATAATAAAAGGCAATCCATGGCCCAAATTGCAATTATCTTATAATTACAATTCCAGTCCCTTAAGTTTAATTAATCTCTTTTAGTCACAAAACTAATTACCAATTAATTATTGACTAATATTAATTAAACAATATGATTTCTCCTTTAATATATTATTCTCATAATATATTAATAAATCATATTTAATCCTTTCTCTCCATAATTCATCCTATCAAGTTGCTTTGGTGAAGGCAACCCAAAAGGACCATGCACCATCGGGTCAAGTACATACCAAAATAGTTATGGACTTAGACACTAATCCAACACATATCACATAATCAAATAACTTGTGTGGTATTTTGGGGTCTACTTACTGGTTCTAGCTGATCGTACACTCTGCATCCTCCTTTACTTATTTCGAAACCTTTTGAAAACTATTTTGTAAATCCCTCCTTGATTTGAGATTGGATTCACACGAATGTTCCTCCAATTCACTCAAACCAGGGCTCTGATACCAACTTGTAACACCCATAAAATTCGAGCCAAATTAAAACATTTTAATTCATTCAAAAACCATTAAGTTCATACATTTGTTTTCAAAATAGTTTAAACATCTGAGTATTCCCCAGAACCATATCACATAAATCATAAAACATGAGGAGCGGTACGATCACGTCTTCGCCTTGCCACGTTCTCCTGAAGTACCTGAAACAAAACACTGAACTGTAAGCCCGAAAGCTTAGTGATTTACCCTCAAAATACCAACCATACACAAACATACTCATAACAAATCGCAAATAAAACAGCCATGCACATCGGGTCTACATTGTGATTGGTCCGCCCGCACTGGGCCTTGAATCCACCTGGTCCACTCTCTAAGTCTACAGTATGACTGGTCCGTCCACACTGAGCCTTCAGTCGGCCTGGTCCATTCTCCGAGCCTCGACACGTCTGGTCCGCCATCTTGGGGCCTTCAGCCTATCCGAACCGCTCGCTGGGCCTTCGGAATATCTGGTCCGCCGTGGGTATGTTGGCCTATAGCACAAAGCAGGACCCGCCTCAACCCAACCCTCGTCAAACAATCATGTGCACAATAAACAATTAATCGCATAACAATCCTTAAACAGACAAACATTCTAACAGATCACATAGCATATCAGTAACATAGCAACCATCCTAAACTAGGATGTATCAAGTATATCAGTAACATAACAACCACCATAAACCAGGATGTATCTAGCATATCAATAACATAGCAACCGTCCTAAACCATGATGTATCTAGCATATCAATAACATTGTAACATCCTAACCAGGATTCTGACCTAACCAGTCACTAGCACAACATTACCCTATATACCGGGTACCGAGCTTAACCAGGTCACTAACATAACACCATCCTAAATACCAGGATGCATATCTAGCAAAGCAATAACATAACAAACAATACCCGGATTTCCATCCGATAAACGACCAGCCTTGGTGTCGTAGACCCTATCGATATAGTGAGGAGAACTCACCTGCAATTGCCGACTGGAAAGACAAGACCAAGCTACTCCGACCACCGACACGATCTTCACCACAGAACACTACCAAACAACATATTCCATAAATACCCACAATTACCAAAATACCCTTGGAAGTCAAACTGGTCAACTCTTGGTCAAAGTCAAAGTCAACCTTCCTGGTTGATTCTACTCGCCGAGTCACCCCGACGACTCGCCGAGTTCCTATACTCAGAAACTCCCATAATACGTCTCAACTCGCCGAGTCGCCCCAAGACTCGTCGAGTCCAATAATCTCTAAGTTCCATCCTGTCCGACTCACTGAGTCGTCGACCGATCACTTAATCCAAGGCTTTAACCAAAAAAGGTTGGGGTCTGCGACCAGACTCACCGAGTCCAAGAACAGACTCGCCGAGTCCAAGGCAATCTTCAACAGACTCGTCAAGTTGTTCTTCCAACTCGTCGAGTCCATGCACATGTTCATACAACTCGTCGAGTACAACCATGTGACTCGCCGAGTCTGTCCAGTTCTAAATCCATTCAGAAGCTTTTCGAGTCATGCAGGGGCTCCAATCCATAGATCCACCCTTCTACAATCTAACCCTCACATAAAGTTGCAAACTTTACGTGTAACCAAGGAGATATAGGCCCAAAACATACTAGGGCTTGGGTTTTAGACAAAGGGGCTTTACCAACAACTCAAAGACTGAAGCTTTATGACATTCTAGGCCATCATGAGTCTAGATCTGGAGTAACAACCCTAGATCTAACTCCAAATATGAGATAGGTCTAAAAACAAGTTAAAGAACTCCCAAAACAACCACCAAGGATGAACCACAAAGGAAATAGCTTAAGATAAGGGCTCCTTACCTCAGAGATGTGCCCAAATCTGATGTAGATCCCAGATCTATACAAACCCCTTGATGCTAGCTTCCAATTTCTCAAGCTCCTTCCAACAATTTCCTCTTCCAAGTCCAAATCTCCTCAACAATGAAGCCTTACACGAAATTAGGATTTTCTGGAACTCTCATGGGGATTAGGAGGCTGGGGAAGGACATAAAGTCCTTTAAATAGGGTGCAACCCTCGAGATTAGGGTTTTCTCTCTTCAGCACCAACTCGTCGAGTCCACCGCTGACTCGACGAGTTGGCCACTTAAACCCGCGATCAATCCCGCTTCGACTCGACGAGTAGCATTGCTACTCGTTGAGTAGCTTCCTTAATTTACACTTAGCACCCTCCAACTTCTTGCTTCCGAACTCGGAATGTTACATCAACGCTCAAAATCATATAATATTTCGTAAGATTATTTATTACAAAAACACGATTTCAAAACGTGTATGTTACAAAAACTTCCTCCTTTTGAGGATTCATCCCCGATATTACATCGATTAAAACTAATGGGGTTATTTCGCTTTTATCTCATTCTTATTTTCCCAGGTATAATTTGGGCCTCTATTGTGTTTCCACTTGACAAGCACCAAATCCAATTCTTTATTATGTAATCCATTCATTCTTTCGTTTACGATCTCTTCAGGCTCTTCTACATATTTTAACTTATTATCGAATTTCACTTCGGATAATGGAACTGCTTCATCATATATGTTTAAACACTTACGCAGATAACTCACATGAAACACATCATGAATACCTATCAAATCTTCCGGTAATTCCAAGCGGTATGCTTGTTTACCAATCCCCTGGGTGATTTTGAAAGGGCGAACAAATCTGGGACTCAACTTTCCTTTCTTCCCAAATCGCATAAGGCCTTTCCATGGGGATACCTTTAGCATTATAAAATCACCCACCTGGAGTTCTATTGGTCGTCTCCTCTTTTCTGCATAGGACTTCTATCGATCCTGGGCCGCTTTCATTCTTTCTCGTACGATTTAAATCTTGTCGGTGGTGTCTTGAATCATTTCAGGGCCTCCAATGATTTTCTGTCCTATATCATGCCAACATAATGGCATACGTCATTTACGACCATATAATGCTTCATATGGTGGCATCTTGATTGAAGTGTGGTAACTGTTATTATACGAAAATTCGACAAGAGGTAAGTACTTGTCCCAGTTACCACCGAACTCAAAAATGCATGCACGAAGCATATCTTCTACTGTTTGGATTATTCTCTCCGTCTGACCATCTGTTTGGGGATGATATGTTGTGCTGAGAGCAACTCGAGATCCCAATTCACGTTGCATACTCGCCCAAAAGTGATAAGTCAAGCAAGTATCACGATCGAAAATGATCTTTAATGGCACACCATGTCTCACAACAATTTCATCCAAGTATACTTGTGCATATTTCTCCATTGGAGCCGTTTCACGCATTGCGAGAAAATGTGTACTCTTAGCCAGGCGGTTGACGATTGCCCAAATGCTATCATGCTGTCTAGCAGTCTTTGGCCATTTGCTAATAAAATCCATGTACAGTTCTTCCCATTTCCTCACAGGAACACTAAAACTTTTTGGAGTTCCGTAAGGCTTTTGGTGCTCTGCTTTGACTTGTAAGCATACTAGACACTCTTGCACATATTTTCCAATGTCTCTTTTTAATCCATGCCACCAATAATCAACTCTTACATCATAGTACATCTTACTTGTACCAGGATGTATTGACAGTTTAGACATATGGGCTTCATCTAAAATATTCTGTCTTAATCTGCCAATCTTTGGAATCCATAGCCGATTCTTAAATACTTCCAGGTCTCGTGGATCATCCAGTAAAATATCAGCATATTGTATCATCCCTTCTTTCTGATGGGTTTTGAGCATTCTAACACTTCCTAAGTGTACATGCAACCCTAATAACCTTGGATCTATGTTTGTCTAATTATCATGCAAAGTTGAATTCCAAGGTTATATTCCTATCTAGCATACATGGGGAACAATTTTAACTTGAATAATAGATAGAATAACTTACCTTGTTGTTGCTTATGTTCCTTGAAACCTTGTGAGCCTAGCACCCCAAGTGTGATGCCTCAAATGCTTCACACAACACCAAATGCTCTTGGAAAGACTCTTGAGATAATACACACTTCTCAAAATCGGCCAAGCCCTCTAGTTTCCTTAGTGTCACTAAGTGTAACCGATTTTGGTGGAGAATATGCTTCTTATATAGTGTTGACACATCTAGGGTTACACCATGTAAACCCTAATGTGTCATGACTCTTCATTTCCATGACCCATGGGTTTGTAACTCCCATGGAGCATCCTATGGGTAGAACCCAACTTGATAATCCATGGAGCCTCTTAGCCCACTATACAAGATATGGATGATTTACATAATCAACCCATATATTTAATTAGTTATCCTTTGATCACTTAATTAATTCCAAATTAATTCTTGATCAAACTAATCAAATAATATTATTAATATATTAGAACTTATAATATATTAATAATCTCCAAGTGTTATTCCTCTCATTTAGTCTATCCAATTGCATGGTGCCATGCAACCCAAATGGACCATGCCGGGTCGGGTCAAGTACAAGCCCGAAATAGTTATGGACTTAGACACCTTATCCAACAGTCTCCCACTTGGATAAGTCTAATAACTATATCTTCTAGTACTTCAGGAACCGACCGGCAATCGTAGCTCTTTCAAGGTTTCTCGGAACTGAGAAGATGATGATACGCCATTTAAGATAAGTAATCATATAATCCTCCGTTCTAGATATCAGCCGGACAAATACATGGAACAATGTCTTTCTTATTGTCCAACAGTTTGTTTCTCGATCTCCGATTTGTTTGACAAAGAACTTAATTGAACACATCAACTTAGTTCTGACCGGGCCCGGTACATAGGTCAAAACAAAATCATCGAGGGGCCCAGATATCAGCTTCTAATCCAAGAAGGAACAGATAAACTTCGACTCATATGTTTGTTCTACCACTCATTGAATTACACACAAAAGTACGTTTTATAACATCGAGTTACCAATGCGGTTTCGTACAGTCAATGCATAACCAACTTGTAAGTAACAAATCATATCTCTAGGTTTGAAGACTTATACGATATTACCCTCTCATGATCACTCGAGATAGAATTCCATGAAGTGATTCCAGTGAGCGTGGGTTGAGTCCAATGCTCAGAACTTATGAGCACTCATGATTGCTGTAGCCTTGTCCAAGACCTCTACAACCAAACATGACAGTCTTGATTCATATCTACTTCCAACATATGACCGACTGTGGAGGTTTGAATAATATGTTATACCAAACACAAATTATTCTGGAAGTCAAAACATGCAAAAGAAATATAGTAAACGATCAACAAGAGATAGCAACACTTTACTCATAAATAAAACTCCTTTTATTCATCATCTAATGTCAATTACACTTTACAAATTTCTGGGTTATCTAACTACTGAATCTAATATCATCCTTCAGCCCTATGCTCCGAGCATGCTGGAGATGCTTAACCCGAGTCAGTCCCTTTATGAGGGGATCTGCCGGATTCTCATCTGATGATACCCTCTTTGCCACGAGGAGTCCTTCTTCGATCCGATGTCTGATGAAATGGTATTTTCTATCGATGTGTCTGGATCTCCCGTGATCCCTTGGTTCCTTGGCTAAGGCAACAGCACTTTCACTATCACAGAAAATTTCCATTGGCTCTTTAATAGCTGGTACAACTCCAAGGTCTCCAATGAAGTTCTTCAGCCATATCGCCTCCTTTGCTGCCTCGCTAGCTGCAATATACTCTGATTCACAAGTAGAATCTGCCACTGTCTCTTGCTTGGAACTCTTCCAAGAAATTGCTCCTCCGTTTAGGGTAAAGACCCAGCCCGACTGAGAGCGGAAATTATCCCTATCAGTCTGGAAGCTAGCATCACTATACCCTACAACTCTCAAGTCATCACTCCCACCGAGGGTAAGAACCCAGTCCTTAGTCCTCCGTAGGTACTTGAGGATATTCTTTACCGCAGTCCAGTGTGCCTTGCCAGGGTTCGCCTGATACCTGCTAACCATGCTCAAGGCAAAAGCTACATCGGGTCGAGTACACGTCATAGCATACATGATCGATCCTACAGCCGAAGCGTAAGGTGTGCAACTCATTTCTGCTATCTCAGCCTCAGTGCTAGGGCTTTGTGTCTTACTCAATCTGGTGTTACTCTGGATGGGTAACTCTCCTTTCTTGGAATCCTGCATGCTGAATCTCTTCAGCACCTTATCCAAGTAGGTACTCTGACTAAGTCCAATTAGTCTTTTACTCCGATCTCTCAAGATCCTTATCCCTAAAATATAGGCAGCTTCACCGAGGTCCTTCATAGCGAAACACTTCCCAAGCCAGGACTTTACTTCCTGCAGGGTTGGAATGTCGTTTCCTATGAGTAGTATGTCATCCACATACAATACCAAAAAGCTAACTATACTCCCACTAGCCTTGACATACACACAAGATTCATCTTCACTCCTAGAAAAGCCAACTTCCTTGACCTTTTCATCAAAGCAAAGATTCCATCTGCGAGGTGCTTGCTTCAATCCATAAATGGATCTCTCAAGCTTACACACTCTATTAGGGTACTCGTTGCTGACAAAACCCTCTGGCTGACTCATGTAAACATCTTCAGCCAACTTTCCATTAAGGAAAGCGGTTTTGACATCCATCTGCCATATTTCATAATCATGAAATGCAGCTATGGCTAACAGAACCCGAATAGACTTAATCTTGGCTACCGGAGAAAAGGTCTCATCATAGTCCACTCCAGGAATTTGAGAGAAGCCCTTTGCAACCAGTCTAGCCTTATAAGTGTGTACTTTACCATCCATGTCGGTCCTCTTCTTGAAGACCCATTTGCACCCTACTGTCTTACGACCTGGTACATTTTCAACCAAGTTCCAAACTTGATTGTCATACATGGATTGTATCTCGCTATCCATAGCCTCTTTCCATTTAGCAGACTCGGGGCCTGCCATGGCTTCCTCGTAGCTGTTAGGGTCATCTTGACTTACTAGTGTCTCATCACTAATAAGTGTCTCACCTTCTGCAGTGATATGGAATCCATAGTAATGCTCAGGTGCACTCCTAACTCTCGTGGAACGTCTCAGAGGTACAGATTTGTCAATTGGCTCAACAGGAGTTTCCTCCTCAAGTTGAGGGCTAGAGTTTGAAGTTCCTTCACCGCTTGATTCTTGAATTTCTTCAAGATCAATTTGCCTCCCACTGTCTCCTTGGCTTATAAATTCTCTTTCTCGAAAGACTCCTCTTCTTGCTACAAAGACCACATTGTCACTAGGTCTGTAGAAGAGGTAACCAAAGGATCGCTGTGGGTAACCGATGAAAATACACCTCTCGCTTCGAGGTTCGAGCTTATCATGAGTCTCGCGTCTCACGAAAGCCTCGCAACCCCAAATCTTGATGTGGTCTAGTTTAGGTACTTTACCAGTCCACATCTCGTGAGGAGTTTTGGCAACTTTCTTTGTAGGGACTAGATTAAGAATATGGGCGGCAGTCTCTAAGGCATACCCCCAGAATGAGATTGGTAGCGTAGCTCGACTCATCATGGAACGAACCATATCTAGCAAGGTTCGATTACGCCTCTCAGCCACACCATTCAACTGTGGTGTCCTGGGAGGTGTCAATTGTGAGACTATCCCACATTCCCTTAGATAGTCGAGGAACTCTGAACTAAGATACTCACCACCACGATCGGATCGAAGCATCTTAATGTTCCTGCCCAATTGATTCTCGACTTCCTGTTTAAATTCCTTAAACCTCTCGAAAGTCTCTGACTTATGCTTGATCAAGTAGACATATCCATATCTGCTATAATCATCAGTAAAAGTCAAATAATAACGATTAGCATCCCTTGTGGCATGTTTGAATGGTCCACACACATCCGTGTGTATAAGGTCCAACAAACCTTCACCCCTCTCACACGAACCTGTGAAGGGTGACTTTGTCATTTTTCCAAGTAAGCATGATTCGCAACTATCATCTGAATTTAGGTCAAACGACTCCAAGACTCCATCCTTTTGGAGTTGGCCTATGCGTTTCTTGCTTATATGTCCAAGACGACAATGCCATAAAGATGCTTTATCCAAGTTATTATTAGTAGAATCAATACACAAAACATTATTTCCTAAGTTATCTACAACAGACACAGCTTCATACACACCATCACAAGGTAATGCTTTAAAATAAAGAACATTATTAAAGAAAGCATCAATAGAACCAACTTCATTATTAAATGAAAAGGTAAACCCTTGTTTGTACAAAGCATGAAAGGAAATAATATTTCTTGTCATTCCTGGCGAATAACAACACTTATTCAAATCTAAACTAAACCCACTACTTAGCGATAAAGTATAAACTCCAATCTTGGTAATAGGTAAAGCTTTCCTATTCCCCATGATCAAGTTTATTCTTCCTTGCTCCACATTCTCACTTCTTCTTAGTCCCTGCAAGTCACAACAAATGTGAATACCACACCCGGTATCAAGGACCCAAGATTTAGAATGGGGTGAGTTATTAGAAATGATAGTGTAAATACCTGCATGGTTGGGTTTAACTTTCCCATCCTTCACATCTTGCTGGTATTTTGGGCAGTTCCGCTTCCAATGAGCCTTTTCATGGCAATAGAAGCATTCAACCTCTTTTGGGTCAGAAGAAGGAGTAATGAAACCTTTCTTGGTTCCACTTGAAGAAGAGCCATCAAGGGTCCGAGCCTTGGTACCCTTAGAAGAGCTCTTTCTCTTCTTCCCTCGACTTTTCCCGATTGCCAAAACCGGAGTTGAGTTTGGAGTAGGAGTGATAGCAACCGACTTCCCCTTAAGACCTGATTCTGCGGTCTTGAGAAGTCCCTGAAGTTTGCTGAGGGTGACTTCTTCCTTGTTCATGTGATATGTCATGCGGAATTGATCATAGCACGATGGTAAGGAATGCAAAATAATATCTATTGCAAGATCCTCCGGGAAGTTCACATTAAGCTTCAGCAAACGATCCACATACCTTTGCATTTTCTGCATGTGGCTCGTGACAGATTCCCCGTCCTTCATCATGGTTGTTATCATGGAGCAGATGATTTCATACCTCTCTTGTCGTGCACTTTGATGGTATCTTTCCATCAAATCTTGGTGCATTTCATAAGGGTAGAAATCCTCATAAGACTTTTGGAGTTCCGCTGTCATCGTGGCCATCATCATGCAAGCCACTTTCGTAGCATCCCTTTCATGTGCCCGAAAGTCAGCGATCTCCTGAGGAGTTGCAGTGGTCTCATCAATCTCCTTAAGCTCCTTGTCAAGGACATATTCTTTGTCCTCGTAGCGGGTAATCATCCTGATGTTTCTGATCCACTCATTGAAGTTGGATCCATCAAAGGTGACTTTCCCACACAAGTTCGTAAGGGTAAAGGAGCCATTAGGATTAGAGCCAGAAGCATTGTTGAAAGACATCTGAAGAAAAGAGAACAAGATTAGTTTAGATATAAGAGAGTCCTTAATAAAACACCCAAATGTAATATTAAGGCTAGGATCCAATCACAATATAATATAACTTAGAAGAGGTATGCCGTAATCTAAGCTATATCATATTTGAAAGGTAGGTGAATGACGATTCACCAATTTCCACCACGAAAACCACAATATTTTAGTATTAGGTTTTTGAATGGTTCTTAGAAATTCCTAGATTCTTTGAGATTCAATGAACTTTTCAAAGGCATGTTTCAATCTCGAGTGTGCCCTCCAAGTTTTGTGACTGGGATACCGAGGATCACAAAACGAGGTGTGAAGTAACCATGCAAATCACTTGGTACCCTTAAAGTTTATCACTCAATCGATGTGCCGGTTAACCACACACGCTCCATCGATACTATAATAAACCCTAAGTCACCCTTTACCTACCTTGTTAAGTCCAAGTTAGTGTGCCGGTTAACCACACACGCTCCACCAACGACTTAATCAAAGTGTAAAGTGGAATTTCATGGAATAGCACCTTATTCACATTTTTCCTAAAGTAACTAAGATTGGGAATTTAATAAAACATTTAGTTACTTTATAATATTCATCATACTTTGAATGAGAATTAATAAGTCCTTGTCTTACCCGTTCGGCTAACGACCCTCCACCGATCAAGTAAGCGGTGGGTGAGAGTGGACACCCATTAAGTCACCATTTTATAGGCAACAACCTTATACCCACCTTATAGACCGGCTTCGGGAATTTAATAAAACAAGAGACTTTTGGTTTTCCATAACTTGAGGACAAGTTATGGACTCCATTAAAACACATTATGATCATGAATTAATCTACCACATAGGTTACAAATAATTCCTATGATCATCTAAACATCATAAGAACAAGAATATGAATATGAACACTTTCAAGAATCAAAATCACATTTAATCTTTGTAATTTTGATAACTAGTTGTTGTAAATGAGTTAGAAAAGACATTACACCTTCTAAAACAAGTTTTCAAGTACCAAAACATTTTAGGGTAATGATTCTAATCCATTTCCAGCAACTCAAGTCGAAATTCTGCACTCTGTCGACCCTACTCGCCGAGTAGGTTGAAGATACACATGAACTCGACGAGTCCTCCCCATGGACTCGCCGAGTCCATCAGTCAGACAGCAGAATTTTCGACTTTCTTCAACTTTTAAGCACAAATAACAAACAAACAAGCCTAGGCTCTGATACCACTG
The DNA here is from genome assembly GCF_051521515.1 of Lactuca serriola. Taxonomy (NCBI): domain Eukaryota; kingdom Viridiplantae; phylum Streptophyta; class Magnoliopsida; order Asterales; family Asteraceae; genus Lactuca; species Lactuca serriola. The sequence goes on along the minus strand of NC_136411.1, from coordinate 174,091,884 downwards.
ATGGGTTTTGAGCATTCTAACACTTCCTAAGTGTACATGCAACCTTAATAACCTTGGATCTATGTTTGTCTAATTATCATGCAAAGTTGAATTCCAAGGTTATATTCCTATCTAGCATACATGGGGAACAATTTTAACTTGAATAATAGATAGAATAACTTACCTTGTTGTTGCTTATGTTCCTTGAAACCTTGTGAGCCTAGCACCCCAAGTGTGATGCCTCAACTGCTTCACACAACACCAAATGCTCTTGGAAAGACTCTTGAGATAATACACACTTCTCAAAATCGGCCAAGCCCTCTAGTTTCCTTAGTGTCACTAAGTGTAACCGATTTTGGTGGAGAATATGCTTCTTATATAGTGTTGACACATCTAGGGTTACACCATGTAAACCCTAATGTGTCATGACTCTTCATTTCCATGACCCATGGGTTTGTAACTCCCATGGAGCATCCTATGGGTAGAACCCAACTTGATAATCCATGGAGCCTCTTAGCCCACTATACAAGATATGGATGATTTACATAATCAACCCATATATTTAATTAGTTATCCTTTGATCACTTAATTAATTTCAAATTAATTCTTGATCAAACTAATCAAATAATATTATTAATATATTAGAACTTATAATATATTAATAATCTCCAAGTGTTATTCCTCTCATTTAGTCTATCCAATTGCATGGTGCCATGCAACCCAAATGGACCATGCCGGGTCGGGTCAAGTACAAGCCCGAAATAGTTATGGACTTAGACACCTTATCCAACACTTTCTTCATATTTTCTAGATTTAAGGCATCTTCTTTCCATTTCTCTAGTTCATCAAGAATAGTGAACTTCACTGTAGTGTGAGTAATAGTATAACACATACTATTACAATAAACTTTCCTGCTAAGTGCATCTGAAACTACATTGGCTTTTCCAGGATGATACAGGATTTCACAATCATAATCTTTGATCAGCTCCATGGCCTGTTGTTGTCTCATATTCAAAGTTTGCTGACTGAATATGTACTTAAGACTTTTATGGTCCGTAAACAATTGGCATTTTGTACCAAAAAGATAATGTCTCCAAATTTTTAAGGCAAATACCACTACAGCGAGTTCGAGGTCATGGGTGGGATAATTCTTTTCATACTCTTTCATGAGACACAAAAGAATCTGAGGCACCAAAATCAAATAAGATGTGAGAAGGTCTAGTGTTGACAAGAAATGTACCCGTCACAACATTCAGGTTCTTGCGTGCCTCCTCCGTTGTAATCTGGAATGCACGACCCTTAGCTTTTGGTACCTCCTCCTTTTTAGTTGGAGTACTCATCGGTTGTTGAACTGGGGCTTGACTTCTCGCCGATTGTTGAACAGAAGCTTGACTCCCCATCACCTGATTAGTAAGAGTAGGACATAAGCACTTTCTGCGGCTAGTAATACCACAAGTAAAACATGTAACATCCTTCAGTGGACAAACGAGCTTCTTGTGGCCTATTTCTCCACATCCATAACAGACCACATATCCTTTCTCTATTTTGCATTCTCCCGGATGATTCTTTCCACAATTTCGACATGATGGTGATTGAAGTGAAAAAGATTGTGATCTACCGCGACCATGAAAAGCACTCTGAGACGGTAATTGTTGGCTAGGTTCAGATTGAATGGATTAAGCTAGTCGAATAAAGGAAACAGGAATAGTTCGATTAGTACGTGGATGCTTAGAAGCAGAAAGAGTGGCACCACGTATCTCAAAGTCATGCTCCCGTCTTCGGGCGTACTCAACAACTTTATCAAATGATAGAACATCCCTATTACTCACGAAATCGTGGATTTCATATCGTAATCCTTCCATGAATAACTGAATTTTATCATCTTCAGTTGGAATATACTTTGTAGCAAACCGTGTTTTTTGATTGAATTGCGTTTCATATTCATTCACGGTCATTCCTCCTTGTTTAAGTTCAAGGAACTCCTTTTCCAATCTTCTTCTCATATCTATAGAACAATACTTTTCTAATAAACGAGTTTTGAACATTCCCCAAGACAGATTCTCCTAATCATACACTTTAAGAGCTTTAAATGTTGCTTCCCACCAGACTAGAGCTTCTCCGATGAACATTAGGGAGGCATAATTGACTTTTTCTTCATTTATCACATGAGAGATACGAAATACTTTTTCCGTATTCTGGATCCAGGTAAGAACAATAATAGGATTAATGGCACCTGAAAACTCCGTTGCACCACTACTCTGGAAATCTTTGAACGAGGGACGCTTCACCTCTCCTTTTGAAGATTCTCCTGTGGCTTTCTCTTTGACTTTATCATTATCCTTCTTATGTTCTTCAAGAGTATGCCGAATGATACCAGTAAGTTTACCCAAGAGTCGCTCCTCTCGAGGGGATACTGGGGTATTTACTTCACCAGGTTTAGGATCTCCATCCACTTCTGGTGTATGGCTATCTTCCTGTTCAGCCATTGTTCTAAAAATTTGGAGCAACGTAATATTTAGAATATTGGGATTTATTATTACCTAATACTTTACTTAAATCTTTCTTATGGTTTGTATCCATATATTCCTAATAAATCTGTTCATATATTAAACTTCCAACGGTTTAAGTCTAAATACTAATCCGTGATATTTAGTTCACTTAAACTATTGCTCTGATACCATGATTGAAAGACATATTCTCCATTCTTTCTAAAATTACATCATATTTCTGAAAGACCCAAACTTTCATACATCACAATATTGTTACTCCAAAACATGCTACATGCATATTTATAAAACAATATTTTACATTGATAGTTTATTTACATAGACTGGATACAAACCGACTATTAAGATTTTTACAAAGTTTTACACATATTACATACTTTCCCATGAATACAATACAAAAGTTATAATATTATCTATTCTACATCTTCTACCAGTACAAAACTATACTGGATACTTATTACCTGCAATAGTTTTAAACATTGAGAGGGATAAGCGGATGACGCTTAGTGAGTTCAATAACAGTTAAAATATAACATTATGCCATATGCATATCAATATGACAGACACATAGAGGGACAAGGGACAAGATAGGCAAATGAGTATCATATGAAAGGCTTTCCATATCAACGAATAATTATATTCAAAGATTTGAATTTAAGGAGACATAACAATTTCAACACTTGATATACATCAATAAGACTTCAGCCCAAGTGGCGTAGAAAATATGATTTCAGAATATCATTTCACTAGAATACACACCCTTTCAGCCATCTCTTTGTATTCTACTATGCCAAAGTGATGTTGATGTCATACACTTCTTGGCCAAAGGCTACATATAAGTACCCAATTGATGCTTATGTCATACACTTCGTGGCCTAAGGTATAGCTCATTATCATAATAACATGGGAAAGCACATTGGACATATAACACATAACATACAATTGTCCCTATATTGAAACTCACCATGAAATAACCGGGGATTAAATGATAATTTGAGCAGCGCTTCGACTCTAAATATGACTTTTTGCGATGAAACCGGGGATTTTTGTTGAAAACCGGCCTTATTCAGGTAGCGTTTCGGCTTGAAAATATAATTTTCTCGACAAATTCTGAGCGTCCGACTTGCTTCGGGTGTCGGGGTTGATACCGGGGCTTCTGGGGGTCAAAAGTAGGATAAAAGGATGAAATTGGGTGAAAGATGTAAGGAAATGTAACATAATTCTGGAGACCCTCTGTCTCTATTTAGAGGGGACCGAAGCTGCTGACTACGTTGAGCGTAAGTCCTCTATACGTTGGGCGTACTGTGAGATGACTTAGTACGCGGGGCGTACTTGCAATGAGTTATCTGATCGAAATCCAGGCTCGGATGTGGCACTTCATGCAAAGAGAGAAGGACATGGCTGATCCGAGGCCTTGTATGCAAATGTTGGGTGTACGCCTCTACGCGGGGCGTACCTCCTAGGATAAGGCTTCAAATTTTCATTTAGATTTACTTAAAAACTTCAAAAATTCATATCTTTTGCGTACGAGCTCTGTTTTTGACGTTCTTTATATCCACGCGTAGGTGAGATTATACTCTACAACTTTTGTTTAGACTCTATCGGCTAATTTTGATTTCATTTTTAATATTATATTTTTAACGGGCCTGGACAGGAAAAGTCCGTTAAAAATTCATAACTTCTTCATCCGATGTCCGTTTTTGTCTGTCTTTTTTAACGTTGTACTACTATTTACGAGACCTTCGATTCTCGTTTAGGTTGTGTCGGCTAAAAACCACTCGATCTTTATTTCTAGTTTTTAGCTGTTTACTGCTATATCGAAACTTAGAAAGATCATAACTTCCTCATATGAAGTCAGATTTGGATGTTCTTTTTATGAAAATTCTCAATTTAATGAATAATACAACTTTCATTTAGATAATATAGGCTAAAAAGTAGTTTATCAAAAACTCACTTTTTACGTCATACGGCGTCGTGCTGGTTCTGTCGCGAAACTTCAAATAGTCATAACTTCTTCGTTATAACTTGGATTTCGATGAGGTTTTTGCCTAGATGTTTCTAAAGAGATTTTATAAAACATTCAATAATAAAATTTTACTTATTTCAAATTTTATATTTTCGTTAAATTTCAATATTAGATTGGAATCTCATAAGACTTCCAACATTTTCCGAGTGATTCTAAACATAGTTTTACTTTATTTCTAGTAAAAACTATCTGTTAGAACTCAACGCACAAAATAATATAATATTTCATAATAATATTCATTACAAAAACACGATTTCAAAACGTGTGTGTTACACTTGCGCCACCGTGGGGGAGGGGGCTGAGATTGGATGCTTTTTCCGATAGAAACTCACGTGTTGAAGATGTGTGAGCGTGTGTTGACGTATTGCTGGGCATGGGATCTCTGGAAATCATCGCCACCACCGTGAGGTGGTGGCTATTATCGCAAATCGCCGCTTATTGCCTCCAGATTGATGATGGGTGTGTTTTGTGTGACCAACTCGTGTTTACGTGTGTTTTGTTGTTACTCCACGAGAATGGGTGTGCTCATTGGCCGGAAACCATGGAGGACCACCTTGGGTGCCAACTATGGTGGTTACCACCACCTTGTCTATTCTTCCACCATCAGCCGCCGCATGGTGGTGGTTGTGTGCATGTCTTTGCGTGTGTGTAGTATTGGGTGATCGGGAACGAAAAGTGAACCACCACCACCATGAGGTGGTGGCAGCCACCGTATACCACCGTCGGCCACCACAAGGTGGCTATGTGTGTGTGTGTTTAGCTTAGTGTGTGTGTGTGTGTTATTTGAGATTTTGCATTGTAAATTTGTAATCGGTTAGGAATAATCAAAAGAAAACTCAAAACCACCATCGTGAGGTGGTGACAGCCGCCTCCTGCCGCGCACTAGCCGTCGTGTTGGGTGACGGTGTGCTTTTGCTTATGCTCAGTTGCTGTTGGGATGCTTAGACAAAAACAGACTAGCACCATAACCACCACCACCACCACGAGGTGGTAGTCGCCGCCGTGAGCCGCCATTGAACACAACTACTCGAGATGGTAGTGGGTGGTGCTCGACTAATGTAACCTTAATGGGCCCAATGAAGCCCTAATTGACCTAAATGCCCAACCATTTGGCTAATGGGCTAGTATTAGGTTGGAAACCCTAATTAGGGTTTGGAAAACCATATTATCATGAAACCCTAATTTTTGGGATTGATCGGGACCCGCACTGGAATTAATTATTAGACTTCAAATATTAATTAATAATCATTTGCAATTAGCCTAAGGCAATATTGGACTTAATGGATTAAGTCATTAATGGGATAAGTAGGAAACACTTAACCCTAATCGTCATTTCATGTGAAAGCCCTAATTTCACTTGGGCCTTGAGTAGAGCCTTCCTTTTGGGCCTTGGTGATTGGGTTATTGATAGGCTATCCACGAACCAGTAAGTGGACTAAAATAATTGGATGGGCTTTAGGATAATGACCATGCGAAGGCCTTTGGCCCAATTTGGAAAATTTGGACCAATAGTCTGGACTAGAATTAATGGATGAGCCTTAAGGAAAGACCATGTAGAGTTCTAGGCCCAATTTGGAAAATTAGGCCATATGTTGGGCTTTTACCCATTACTTGACTATTAGGCCTTTAGAGTGTGAGTTGGACCTTGGGCTTGGAACCCAATTATTAATTGGGTATTATTTGATGTTGGAAGTTCAGGAATCTGTCAACGAGCAGTTGGAGTTTCATCCGCGAGACTTGAGCAGTGCCAGGTGAGTTATCCTCACTATACTAAGGGGTCGAAGGCACCAATGTCGGCCCACTGGATATGATATCCTAGCAGTTGATATTATGTTGAGTATGATTTAGTTATGCATGCTATTTGCTATGCTAATTTTCTAGACCAGTAAGATTACCTATGTTATTACCTGATTATATGTATATGCATTAGTTATGTTATATGTCGACATGTTATGTGGGATGGGTTGAGGTTGTACTGCTCTGTGTGGTAGCCAACAAACCCTAGAGTATTCCAGATATAAGCTGAGGGCAGGGTAGGGCATACCAGAATCGTACTGTGGGCTCAGTGGCAAGCCAGATGTGAGTTGTGGGCCCGGAAGGCAAGCCAAACTCACACCGTGGGCCCAGGGATAATCCGGTCTGTAAATCTGTGGACCCAGTACATGTTGTTATTTGTATATGTGTTATTTGTTGTGTATCAGTATTTTGGGGGAACTCACTAAGCTTTGGGCTTACAGTTTCAGTTTTGGTTTCAGGTACCTCAGAGGATCGCGGGAAGGCAAATATGTGATCATACAGCTCCTTACATTTTATGACTATGTTTCTGGGAGACTCTGATATTAAACTATTTTGAAAACATTTTGTAATAACTAATGACTTTTGAATGTTTGAAAAGGTTTTAGATTGACTTGATTTTTATGGGTGTTACACTTATAGACAATTCACAACAAAAAATATCAAACATTTTTTAGTAATTAATTTCATGTGGCTTACTAATATGGGTTTGTTGGATTTTAATTCAAATTAAGCAATATCTAAGAGAAATGCATGAGAGGCCTAAGGACATGGACCCTTTTGGTTTGAGATTCATAAGCACAACCCTGCATTTTTAGTATTCCACACATGGATACCGTACAATTAATGATGCACAAGTTACAAAGTTTTACAACAAGAGAAACAAGGGATAGAGAGAAGAAGATGGTCGCTAATTTATAGAGGGTTCCGACAACTAGAAAGAACTATTGAAGGATTATCTGGAGGAGAGTATGAATCTATTATTAAAACTTTACAAGAAGCTATCTACATGAAAACTATTATGCAGATGCAAATTATGAATAGTTTCAGCTTTCCACGCAATTAGAGATGATGAAAAACCTTACTAAAGAGTTTCAAAAAGCTATCGATTTCAAAATATTAAGCAAACAAGAACAAGGGGTCAAAGGGAAAATCAAAAAGGGTTGATGATTCCATTTAGGGTTTTGAATTTTGTCGGTACCAGATTATTGGGTCCAAAAATCACAATTAGTAGATATGATATTGTTGTAGATAATATGAATGTGGTTTGTTGGGAAGCGTTGCAAGTAATTAGACATGGCTTGTTAGAAGGTGATGATGGTGGATAGGGCGAATGATCGAGGAAGGAGAAGAAGAAAGGGAATAAGAAGGAAGCTATGGTTGTTCTGTGAAGTAGAAAGTTTAGGTTGAAAGACTAATCTCTACCAAAGGGCTTCTATCCCAGCGGTATCAAGTGGTGCCCTCCCTCTTTGAGATCGATGGTTCAAGTCCCGTGGTGGACATAGGTGGAATTAGGCGTTAGTTTAGCAGTAGATTATATATTTATATTTTTTGGTTAAATAAAGAACCAATCGTGTAATGAATGCACATTCACCTGAAAGGAAGAAATTACCCTTGTGATTTAACGAAAGAAAAGTTACAAGGTTAGGATGAAGGACCAATTTGGTAATGAATTGAAACCACAAGGACCAGTGGTGTGACGTTTTTCATAGTTGTCCTCAAAGACCTTTTGTAAACCATGGGGGCAAATTGTGAATTTTTTTCTTAATTTTTAAATAAATCTTCATAAATGGTCCCTATGATTTCTTAGAATATCAAGTTCAGTCCCAAAAAAATTTCGGTTTCATGAAACGTCCCTTTGGTTTTAATTTTATTGTGGTTGGTCCATCACTCATATAAAAAAACTTTTATACCATTTTTAATATATTTTATATTTTTTTAAATAAATTTTTTCAAGAAAAGGATATATTACACCCCTACCCCTATCTTCTTCACCACTTATTTGTTTCTCTTTCTGCTCCCCAACTTCATCCTCCACCTCCATTCACCTAACAAGTTTGCAGGAAAATTACCATGCACCCACTGGTACAATCAAAACCCCATCCCTTTATTCCCCCTCCTTTGTATTTAAACACCATGTAACACCACATCCACAGTCATCAGAAATTGCATACCACTCGTTCCATCCTCAGTTTTGCTGAAATCACCTCTCTCAGACTCTTTTTAGTGTGTAGACAAAACCCCAATCAACCCTAACCATGAACAACCGTCAAAGCTAACTTTTTATGCCACCCCCATACCACCACCATGGGACCATCACCGCCTTTTCAACCACTTCTGTCCAATCATTTTTAAAAACCGGAACCACCACTAGAACCACCGAGAGATACGTAACAAACCCGTACTAAGAAACCCTATAGCATCTCACTTGAATATCATTTACTGAAACCCTAGATGTCGTTGCCTATAAGGGAGGAAGAAGAAGGTTAAGGTTAAAGTATGTATGACTGAGAGAGAGAGAGAGAAGTGAGAAAAAGGGAGAGAGAGAGAGAGAGAGAGAGAAGTGAGAAAAAAGGGAGAGAGAGAGAGAGGAGATAGTTACAGAGAGACAACATTGTTAATGTTGAATTCAACGACTGAGAGGATGATAGCGGTGGTTATAGTAGTTAAAACTGATGAGAGAAGAGTAGAAGGTAGATGGTGATATTTATTTGATTTTTCGATTTTTTTATTAAATCACTTAGCCAAAAATAAAATTGTAAAATAAGTTGAAAAGGTCATAAAAGCCTTTTTATATGGTGAGTGACCAACCACGATGGAAATTGAAACCACATGGACCTTCCATGAGATCGAAAAAATTAAAGACTAAACATAATATTTTAAGAAAACACAAAGATCATTTATGAAGATTTGTCTTAATTTTATTAAATGTAACATTTGTCACCCTTAACATGGATAATACGAAAAATTAGGAGGAAATTTCATTTCTCTAGAGAGATTAGATAGCTTTTTTATTTTGTTCATACCCATCTTTCTATTTATGGACATATGAACTTCACTAGTTCCTTTTGTAATCTTCGCTTTAAGTTTAAAAATGTTACCAAACTTTTTAATTTTTTTTTTGTCAGAAGGGTTACTATAAATGAAAACAAGTTTTCATATATTTAGGCTATCTAAGGTCACTAAATTTATCGGCTATATTAGGACATTAAACATTCTTTTATTTTAAATAGTCATTAAACTTTTAAAATTATGCTAGTTTGTTTATATATATATATATATATATATATATATATATATATATATATATATATATATAATTCATTTTGAAAACGTCAATTTTTATTTCTTCTTTACAGCTCGTTTTTATAATTTTACTTTTTACTTTGTTTTTATATGCTTTTTGTCATAATAGTTTTTATAACTTCATTTCGACTGTGATTTTGCATGTTTTTCTCATAATATGTTTTTACTTCATTTTTTATATATTTTTCATGTTTCTTTTCAAAATTCACTTTTACTTCATTGTTATATGTTTTTTTTACAATATGTTTTTATAATGTAACATCCGAAATCTTGAGGAATAATTGATGGAAATAAATCCCCTTTAGAATTGGACACAGCGTGTTGGAGGAGCCAACACGGCGTGTCTAGATATGAAGAAGCGCGACCTTCATTAAGGTCAACACGACGTGTTGCCTCCTAGAACACGGCGTGTTGTCAGCTAGAATGAAAACCCTAATCTTCTTGATTTTTCCCCTTATTTAAAGGAATAAGGAGGCTTAGGTTGTACATCATCATCCCCTCAAGCCTTGAAAGAAACCCTAATCATCTTTCCCTCCCATTTTGAGCTAGTCTGGTGTTTCTGAAGCTAAAAATGAAGAAGGTGGAGGTAGGAAACAAGGATCCAACAAGCAAGCCCTCATTCTCTAGTTTGGCACAATTTTGGACCTTTGTAAGTATCCAAGACTCGATTTTTATCATCAAAGCTGTTAGATATTGAGTTTTGTTCCTTTAGCTTCTTATTCTTTAATGATGGAACGGTTAGACCTCATAAAGTTGGCAACTTTATGATCAAGTTTTATTGTCATGCATAGAGATTAGGTCATGAATCCCCATTTTGACCCAATTCAGGTTCAAGACATGCATTGCACATGCATGTCTATAAAGCACCAACCTTTGGGATGGTTTTGGTCTTTGAATCACTCCTAGAAAGGATGGACCACAGACTTTAAGGATCAAGTGTTTGTTAGTTAAGCTCTTGCATTATTAAGCTTTATGGATTGAGTTTTGCACCTTTTTGGGTAGTCACAATGGATAAAGCTGGAAACTCTATCCTTCTGGACCACATTATGGACTAGATTAGAGCTTTGGAGCTCTTGGAATCGGAGAAAATAACTTAATGTATTAATTTGTTGAAACTCGGGTAAACACGACGTGTTTGCAAGTCAACATGGCGTGTTGGCTGGGGTTTTCCTGACTATTTGGATGATGGTGAAAAATGGCGTGGCCAAGGGGCAACACGGTGTGTTTGGTTAACATGGAATATTAACTTTGACTTTGACCAAAAGTTTGATCAGGGTTGACCATGGGATATTTTGGGCCATGTTTGGGCTTTTTTGGATTATTAGGTTTGGGCTTAAGTCCTAGTCCAAACTAGGTAAGGGGTAAATTGGTCATTTACCCTAGTAACAGTCTGATGGTTTGAATGGGAATCTATTTATTAATTAAATGTTATTTGATATTGATAGCTTAGGGATCTGTCAGCCAGTAGCCAGGGATTATTTGTGTGATTCAACATTGTAAGGTGAGTTTCCTCACTGGGTTTAGTGGGTCGAAGGCACCAATGCCGGCCCATGGGATACCTCCGGAGAGGCAGGTGGAGTTCAGGATTGACCTAGTTCCGGGTGCGGCTTCGATAGCCAAGGCACCATATCGTTTGGTTCCTCCCGAGATGCAGGAGTTGTCTACATAGCTGTAGGAGTTGTTAGAAAAGGGATTTATCAGGCCGAGCAGTTTGCCTTGGAGAGCCCTGATCCTGTTTGTAAAGAAGAAAGATGGATCACATCGGATGTGTATAGATTACCGGGAGATGAATAAGGTAACGGTGAAGAAACGTTACCCACTCTCGAGGAGTGACGATCTCCTCGAACAAATTTCGGAAGCATCTTGGTTTTCCAAGATTGATTTGCGATTAGGCTACCATCAGATGAGATTCAGAGATGGGGATGTCTAGAAGACAGTGTTTCAGACTCGATATGGTCACTACGAGTTCGTGGTGATACCATTTGGGCTCACCAATGCTCCTGCCGCGTTCATGGATCTCATGAACCGCGTATGAAGACCGATGGTGGATCGGTCTGTAATAGTTTTTATTGATGGTATCTTGGTTTATTCCAAGAAGCAGGAGCAGCATGAGGAGCACTTGCGAGAGGTGTTAGATACCCTGAGGAGGGAGATATTGTATGCCAATTTCTCAAGTGCGAGTTTTGGTTGCATGAGGTTCAGTTTCTGGGGCACTTTGTCAACCAGAACAGTATTTTGGTCGACCCAACCAAGGTGGAGGCCGTGATGAGACGGGGGGTCCCGAAGTCTCCATCTAAGATTCAGAGCTTCCTCGGTTTAGCAGGCTATTATCGGAGATTCATTCAGGATTTCTCCAAGATAGCGTTACCCCTGACCCAACTGACAAAGAAGGTTGTTGTCTTTCGCTGGGGGCCTGATCAGCAGGTAGCATTCGAGATTTTAAGGCAGAGATTGTGAGAAGCGCCTATCTTAGCCGTAACAAAGAGCGTTGAGGATTTTTTTAGCGTACTATGATGCGTCCATCTCAGGTTTGGGCACAATGTTGATGCAGAGAGGGCACGTCATCTCCTACGCCTCGAGGCAGCTGAAGCCTCACGAGGCGAATTACCCGACACACGACCTGGAGTTGGGAGCGATTGTTTTCGCCCTCAAGATTTGGCGAAACTATCTCTATGGGGTTCGCTGTATCATTTACATAGACCACAAGAGCCTGGGGTATCTGATTGACTAGAATATGAACATGAGGCTGCAACGATGATTGGACGTAGTGAAGGATTACGACTGTGAGATCCTCTACCACCCGGGGAAGGCCAACATTGTAGCTAATGCACTTAGCTGCAAGGCATTCGCATCCCCGATCAGAGACATCTGCCTGAGGATGACAGTAGTGACTCCACTTTTGGAACGGATTCGGGAGGCGTAGGTTGAGGGTATGAAGGAAGAGCGCCAGAAATGTGAGCGGATTATAGACCAGGTGACCTAATTTAATCATGACAACCGTGGGTTATTGACCCTGCATCGGAGGGTATGGGTTCCTTACTGGGGAGGGTACGCCAGGTTCTGATGGATGAGGCCCATAAGTCGAGGTTCTCCATCCATCCCGGGGCGACGAAGGTCTGTCAGGATCTTCGCCCTGATTATTGGTGGCCCTGCATGAAGCGGGACATAGATTGGTACGTGGAGTGGTGCTTGACCTACAGGAAGGTCAAGGCCATGCGCCAGAGACCTCGTGGCAAGACGCAGCCGTTGGATATCCCTATGTGGAAATGGTAGGATATTACTATGGATTTCATCACGAAGCTTCCTAGGACCGCACGAGAGTAGATTCGATTTGGGTCATCGTGGATCGGTCGACCAAGAGTGCTCATTTCATTTCGATTCAGGTGAGTATATCGGATGAGAAGCTAGCTGACATCTACATCAGGGAGGTAGTAGCTTGACACAGAGTGCCAATTTTCGTGATTTCTGACCGAGATGTACGGTTCACTTCCAAATTCTGAAAGAAGTTTCATGACGAGTTGGGTACTCGTCTGCACTTTAGCATGACTTTTCACCCACAGACAGATGGTCAGATCGAGCGGACCATCCAGACCTTGGAGGATGTGATGCGGGCGTGCGTTCTAGACTTCGGTGGTAGTTGGGAAACCTATCTTCCCTTGGCAGAGTTTTCCTACAATAATAGCTACCACACCAGCATCGACCGTCCTCCCTTCGAGATGATTTATGGGAGGAAGTGCAGAACCCTGATATGTTGGGGTGAGGTTGGACAGAGAGTCATAGGGAGCACTGAGGTGATGCTCAAGACCATGAAGAAGGTCCATCAGGTTCGGAGTAGACTCCAGACGGCCTAGAGTCGGCAGAAGAGCTACACTAACAGACGTCGATCAGACCTAGAGTTTCAGGTAGGAGATATGGTCCTCCTGAAGGTGTCACCTTGGAAAGGTGTTATATGGTTCAGGAAGCGGGGCAAGTTGGGCCCCAGATACATCAGTCCGCTCAGGGTTTTGGCTCGCCTGGGTCGGGTTGCTTATCGTTTAGATCTTCCAGGAGAGCTTAGACAGATCTGCATGATTTTCATGTCTCCCAGCTACGGAAGTGCTTAGTGGATGACTCCGTATTTGTACCTTTAGAGGATATTCAAGTTGATGACATCCTGAACTACATTGAGTGACCGGTAGCCATTCTTGACAGGAAGACGAAAGAGCTGAGGAACAAGAGGGTAGAGTTGGTGAAGGTGTAGCGGCTGCACCGCAAGGGCTTAGAGTGGATTTGGGATCCCTAGGAGGAGATGAAGGAGTACTACCCGGAGTTATTTCCAGGCGCAACGGACTTCGAGGACGAAGTCTGATTCAAGTGGGGGAGATTTATAACATCCATCACTTGAGGTAATAATTATTTAAAATCTTTGTAATTAATTGTTGGGCTATGAAATAAATAAATGGATTATTGAGTGGGATTTAGCAAGTGGGCCGATAGGATTGGTGGGCTACCTGAAGACGTATGTTGGGCATAAGCTTGGCGTACGCGGTGCATAGTGCAACATTGGATACAGAGGCGGAGGTGCGTACACGCAGTGTACTAAGGTGTACGCGCAGTGTACGCAACCAGACTCAATACCCTAATTTTTAGGGTTTAAGCCATATAAATACAATATTATTACTTAAACTCTAGCCTCCTTATCGACCTCTCAATCTCAGAAATCCTAGATAGCCTCTCATTCCTCATCCTTGTGTGTTTTTGGCCTTGTGAAGTTCATTGTGGTGTTTAGAAGCTTGAAAGGAGAAGGAAGGAGTTGAATAAGAAGAAGTTGAGTAGCTTGAGCTCAAGGATCCAAGATAACATCACCTTTTGGCACTCATTTGAGGTAAAAAGCTTTCAAATTGCCTCATGAATGCTTATATTTATATTAATGGAGTTTCAGACCTTTTTAGGTCCCAAGAAAGGATTTTTATGAGTCCAATCCGTTTCTAGGCTTAGGGTTGCCACCCTTAGTGCTAAATGTGTCCCAATAATAGTAAAGTTTCAATCTTTAAGGTCCTTTTGTGACCATGCATGAGTTCTAGTCATTTCCATGGAAGTTAGTTGATGTATTCCAAGTTTGGGTCCATTTGGTGGGTTGCAAGCCACCAACTAATCGACTTTATGAGTTAAGACATGCTAATGGTCCTAGATATGTATTTAGGCTTAAGGTCTTAGGGGATTAATAACTTTTGAGGAATATGGCTTAACAGGGTAGTATGTTGGGCATACAAGCCAGTACGTACAATGTACAAGCAATGCAGCCTGTACGCTTAGCGTACAGAGGAGTACGCCCTACATACTCACTGATTTGGGCTTCACATCATTGGGCCTCAATTTGGGCCAATCTTTGGACTTCTTAGCTTTTGGGCCCCAATGGGCCATCAAGAGTCAGTCATTGTGTTAAGGATATGTTTGGGCTTAGGGGAAGGCCCATTTGAGGAGTTGGGCCCAATTTAGAAAATTGGACCATTAGTGGGCTTGGGAAGATTGGATGGAATTGGGCCTACGATATGGTCTAAATTAGACCAGGGGGTAAAATGGTCATTTTTACCCTAAGAAGGATTATTGGATTTTGACTAAGAATGATAGCCGGGGAGTCATTGGAGCAGCCGTTAGAGATTCCTTACCGTGAGATTATGCATTCAGCCTTACGAGGTGAGTTACCTTCCAGTAGAAGCGGGTCAAAGACACCAATGCCGACCCACTTGTAGTTGATTATAGTTGAGATGATTGTCTTTGTGATAATTGTCTGGTATGTCATTATCTGTTATGCTTTATGTGCTAGTATGCTGTGATATTATGTGATAGTGGTAGGAGGGGTAGGATAGACCCCATTAGTGGTCGTAAGGACCGAAGGGGTAGGCCAACAACCATATATGCTAGGCAGTATGTGAATTATGTTTATGTACTAGGATGATATATGGTAGTGGTAGGGGTGAAATAGTCCCCGTTACCGGTTGAAAGAGATCGATGGGGTAGGCCAACACCCAAATATGTTAGCCAGTTACCGGTGTAAAGAGCCCGAAAGAGGTAGACCAGCACCCTGATATGTTAGGCAATTACTGGTTGAAAGAGACCGAAGGGGTAGGCCAACACTATGATATGCTAGGAAGTTACTGGTTGAAAGAGACAGAAGGGATAGGCCAGCACCCTGATATGCTAGGCAATTACTGGTTGAAAGAGACCGAAGGGGAAGGCCAAAACCCGGATATGCTAGGCAGTATGTTATTGTATTGTATGTGATATGATGGGGGAACTCACTAAGCTTTGTGCTTACGGTTTTCACTTTTTATTTTAGGTACTTCCTCTTCGAAGGGAAAGGAGCCGTCATGATCGCAGCGTATCACACTACGTTTTCTACACAAGAGATCTTTGGGATTTATACTCTGATGTTGTTTTATCATGACATGTTTTCACTATTGATACATGGATTTTGATATGAGTTGATATTATGGATGTTTTCAAACAATTGGTTTTATAATTATTTAATTTAAAAATGAAATTTTTGGTCTTAAATTTGGGATGTTACAGTTGTTATTGGGAATTTGTATTGCTTTGGAATTGTTCTTGGATTTTAGTAAGTTGTATCTCGGGTTGATTGTTTGTTATTGTCTGGGTTATATTATCAAGGATTGTGATATGGCATTCTGCATGCCGACAGTCTTCAATGAATTATTAGTGAGTCATATCTTGTTAAATGGGTTTCAGCGTGTTCATTTATTGTTCCGGGTCTTTTCGGGATCAATTCAGGGGTATTGCTTCGAGGATCTTTTGTCAGGGTTAGCGGGTTATTTCTCCAGTGAATTAAAGGTTCAATTGTTTTATCTTTTGATCTGGTGAGATCAGTGGTTGTATATGGAAGAACTTTTGGGGTTCAAACACTACCGTTTCTAGGAGAGTAGCGGTAATAGGAAGATGGTGGTGTCAGTGGCATGATTTGTTGGTCATCGGAAATGTCAGGGGAGTTTTATAATCACATAATTTGTAGATGGTTAGAATTAAGTGGTTCCTTGAGAATGGAAGTTAGGGTGAAGATTTGTCAGTTAGGTCAAGGGTTATGGTTTTTAGTCACTAGCATAAGAGCTCAAGGAATTGGTTTGGTATCATGGGAGATTATTGGAGTTATCAAACTTGTTAAGGTTTCAGGGAATATTCTTCTGGATTTTAGGAGTTGGGCGATCCTTGATATTGGGTAGGACGCTAGTATTGGTATGCATATGTCATAGGTGGTTCATGCTATACGATGCTTAGTGGGATGGGAATCCATCATATTTATGGGATGAGAGAGCTTCATCGAATCCAAGTGGTGGAGATCCGACTAGAATTTGGGAAGTTGGATCGAGTGTGGAACTAGGACAAGTTTCACATCCTTACTAGGAGGAGAGATGACCCAAGTGGCTGTTTGGATTGAGGTTGGGTGAGTGGGAGTTCAGGAAACTTCCAACTGTTGGTCGGCGTCTCCGTTATTATCTATAATTGGCTTGTGGTTGAGTCCATGTTGAGGTCTTTGGAATTCGAAGCATGACACGAACACCTGATTGGATGCAGTCAAATATAGGTTGCGGCTCAAGATGCATGGGGTTGTGATGGTTAGGGTGTGGTAAGGCCATGGGTGGTAACCATGGTTGGTTAAAAGTGTTGTAAGACTACGATGGGATTGTAGGATTCACTAGTTCGAGGTAGACTATCGTTGGAGGTGGTCATGAGCGCAAGGGGGAGTTAGTTCATGCCTTGGGCACACTGGTTAGGATTGTTGAGGAGTATTTCTCTGTTTTAGGTTGGGGACCATTAAGGTCTGAGCCAGAGTCGGGCCTGTGTAGCTCTAGATGGGTAAGACCCGTAGGCAAGACTGCTCTGTGGTATAGTTAGGTGGGACCTCTGGGTGAGGCCCGTGTGATTATGACAATACAGGTGGGACTTGGTAGAGATTGTTGGGTCAAGGTATTAGATCTTCAGTTATAAGATTAAGTGGGTGGACAGTGTGTGACGCAGAGGGGTTTATAGGCTGTGTAGCCTTGTTATTTAGACTCTTAGGAACTTGGTGGTTGGACCAGGTGGGAGACTGGTAGTCTCAATGATGGTTTGGGAACCTTTATATTTCGTTCTAGTGAGGGGTTGTCATGAATCAGAAGGTTTTAGATGAAATGCAAGTGCAAATCCGTGGATCTCGGGTTATGAGTTGAGAGTATCAAGTTGGTTTTTGGGGGAGATCTCGAGTTGGGAATCGCGAGTGTTTATGTGCAAGATTTTCTTTTCAGTGGGATAAGAATTGGGGTATCTTTATGATGGGTTTTGTATACTACAACATCCTATGGTGCACATACAATCCTAAATACCTTGGATCTATGTTTTCACTAATTATACATGCAAATGGTTTCGAAGGCATTAAACCTATAACTAGCATGCAATTTGTCATAAAAAATACAATATACTAGTTAGAGTGACATACCTTTTATGTGGCTTGAAGTCTCTATGAATTTGATGTTTCTAGAAAGACTTTGGCCTTTAAGAACTTAGTGCCCCAAGTGTTGCACCTTAAATGGAATCACAACTCACCTAGAACAAAGGTGACTCTTGAGAGAGAATTCCATGCACCCAAAAACCTCCATAATTCTCTAAGAACTTCATGTGTATATCAGTGGCGTTTTTAGGTAATGATGCATGTATTTATATGTGTGGATTCCAAGGGTCATGGGTATAACCCAAATCCATACCCATGGGTTTTATGATCCATGGTTCATGTGGCCCAACTCTTCATGTGTCCATAAATAAACTTGGTCCAACATGGATCATAAGCCCAACACATATAAATATAACTAATTATCATAATTGGTCCCCATAGATTTAATTAGTCTCCTTTGATCACTAAATTATTTCCGAATTAATTCTTGATCAATACTAATTAAAACATATGATTTCATATTAATATATTAATAAATCATATATAACCTTTCTCTCTAGAGTCCATCCTAAAAAATTGTCCTGGTGTTATGCAACCCAAACGGACCATGCTACTCTCGGGTCGAGTACATACCAATAATAGTTATGGGCTTAGACATCTAATCCAACAATCTCCTACTTTGATAAGTTTAAAACTATTATTGCGTATGACTCCAAGATCCCAACTAGCAATCGAACTCTGACCTAGTCAATGACATGTCTATTAGAAAAGGGATCATATATTCCTCCATTCTAGATATCATATGGACTGAGAAATGGATTATAATCATTCTCTCTGTCCATCTGTTGTTTCCCGATTTCCGATTTATGACAACTGACTAATTGAACAAATAAAATCAGTCCAGGCCCGGCCGAGCACTTACGTTTGTCATCACTAAATCATCGAGGGGACCACATATACCGCTTTTAACCCTCCAAGGGTAAAAGGAATGGATAAACTTCGACCCAAATGTTCTCTTGTACTTACTCATCAAATTACACACAACGATATATTTTATAACAACCAAGTTATTGGTGGCGTTTACATATGTCAATGTGCAACCGACGCGCAACTACAACTCACACGTCTCCGTTTGAAGAATATAAGATATTATCGTCTCATGATCACTCATGATAAAATCCATGAAGTGATTCAAATGAGTGTGGGTTTAGTGCAATACTCGAATCTCATTCCAGGAGCACTCATGAACACTACAGTTGTGTCTAGGCCACCTAGACAAACTACAGACCCATACATGACAGTCTTGCCTCAATACCTACTTCCAAAGTATGATTGACTGTGGAGAGTTTGAATAACCTAGTTATTCGGGAAGTCAAAACATGCAAAGTGAAACACAAGAATAATACTAATCCTATATGGCCCCAAGCACCTTTGAGAGTAAATAAAACACCTTTTATTTAAACACCATATTGATTACTCATTATTCATTATATAATGTTTCGAATAATAACCTTTATACTTGAATAAAAAAACAATAGTCATGTCATGCTCCAAGCATGCACACTATGTTTGTCGAAATAATAGCTATGCCATACTCCAAGTATGCACACTATGTTTGTCTATGATCCTTACTTTGTGGAATAGATCACATTCCCATTTTGACTATCACTTCTAAACAAGAGTTGCCTCTTTTCAGAATATGTCAATATGGTCCTTTCCAAAATTAACACTATACTTCCAATTGCCTATGGGCAACCAATATTTGGTAAACCTCAGATTATCCTCGACAATTGCTTAATCATTTTAGTCATATCCAATTCTATACCTTTTCCTCTCTTAATGCCCTAGGCATTTGGAAAATTTAGAAATGATAAATATTATAGTACATGTAATCGATCCTATATCCGAAGCATATGAGACACGATTCATGATGTCTCACATAAAGACATGTTCCTAGACCAGTTTTTTGCTACAATATTTTTTATTTGCCACGTTTTCATAATTCGACTATGAAAAGGGATGTCGTAATCATAATCGAATTTGAGAACACAATATATATAGAATTTCCTTATGTTGAACCATTCCAACATAAAATTCATATATATATATATATATATATATATATATATATATATATATATATATATATATATATATATCCTTGACTAAAGATGATTAAAATTTCAATCTAAGATTTTAGAATTGAAATGAAGTATATTTTCCTCTCCCTTAATTATAGCAAAACAACTTTTCCCAATTGAAACTTTTGTTTTCTATAATTAACATTGCTAACTAGCAACACTTATCATAATTATCATGCTTCCACTAACATGATAATTATTAGCATAACAATTATGCTCCAACTAGCTTTGACATGTATCCAAAAATTAACTGGACTTCTAGAAATCAATACTTTATTGACTTTCTTACCAAAGTTCAGATTTTTGATACGAGATGCTTTGATAAGACTTTATCAAAATCATACACCTTTCCTTAGATAGATCATATGTATGACCAAACTATTTTTAGAACTATGAAAAGGGATTTCGTAATCATAGTTTCAATTTTTTAGACCTTTGCAATTTCTCACAAGTCCATGTTAGCGTGTCGGTTAACCACACACGCTCCACTAACGACTTTGAGAATGCAAATATGACAACTGCTATCTACTTAAAATCTACTTAGTGAAAGCGTTTCTTCACCATCATCTTCATGAATTGGAGAGAAACCTTATGACACTTAGATTTTATGGTCTATGTGTTCTTATCCATGTGAATTTTCCATAACCATAATCACAAGACGAGGTTAGTGACAAAAACTCATATGGACTGAACTTTCTCAACCTTAACTTCTTGCCACCTTGTAGCACAAGGGCCTACCATTGCTTCCAAGTAGTTATGCAAACAACTGAGAACTCATAGAACTCACATGCATAGTCAACTTTAACTGGAATGGGCATAGAAACAAGAATATGTCAACACGATAGGCTATAAACCTCAAGTTGTGTGCTAGTTATTAACAACAGTTTTTATTCTTGATTAGTTCTTGAAACTTTTCAAGATCTTTAAGACTCTCACTGACCTCTTGACATATAAGATTTTCTTGTCAATAACCATTCCTTGACGACGCAAATGTTCAAGAGTTAGTGCGGATTCTTATGAAGACAAACACTTCACACAATTAGCCTTAGTTGGTCTTTGTTTTATCCAAAACATCACAGCTTACCAATTTCAAATGTACAAGAGTAGAAAACATTTTACTCTACATTTGATAAGTGTTTTAAACCTTCTTAAGATTATGTCACTCAAGTTACAATCTTGGAGTATTACTCTAAGACTCAATTTTGGAACGAAGTATGACTTATCCTTTTGATTTAACCAATTCAACAATCCACGATTCCTCTTCTTAGCCTAACAAATGCACTAAGATGTCCTTAGAGAATCAATTGTGATACGGTTTTATAATCACTAAGATAATCATAAAACAAGATACTCAAGTACTCTCTCATCTTTTCAGATTTGAGAAACTTTTATCTTTTTGCCTAATTTGATTCTTCTTATTCGTTCTGCCTTACATTGAAACTTTTCCAATGTTTCAGAATTACACTTAAACTTGTAAGTATAAACGTATTTACTAAACTTTAGTAAATCATGACGAATAGCCTTATCGTTCTTTGTGGTGGACCTGATCAGTGCACAACCAAGTGTACCCGATCTCTTAGTCATTCACTTGACTCACATATACATGTGAACAAGGAATTAGTCTTAATTTCCCAAAGATAAAATATTCTCATTCATCACACAATACAAGTTGCATGATTCCAAGTTTCTATCCAACTGAAACTTGGATGATGAGAATTGTTCCTTATTCGGTAAATTATGACACTACCACAAACGAAAGAATCAAATCCATTTTCCAATATTGCAATCAATGGAATCATATAAACAACAATTTTCACAATTCCCATTGTAAGGATACTTAAAATTAATAAAATAAAAAATTTTCCTTTTATTTTAAAATTACAGAAAAAAACCTATCCTTACAATGCAAATACATATGAAAACTATGTTGTTATCTATTCCTAAGCAATCTATCATAACTCTTAAGTAGTAGCTCAAAATTCTGATCTTCGAATCATGTGATCGAAATCCATCTCCTCGTGATCAGAACTAGATTACTCTTCTTTTAAGCTTCCTCTCTTTGATTCTTAAAACATCAAAATGCGACCTAGTCACATAATGTAATAAGAATCTGAAAATAGGAACTTAATAGAGTCAGATAATGGACTTTACCCGAAGTAGAGTTAAACTTTTTGACTTTACCATCTTTATGATCTTTCACGTAAATAGGGCAGCTTCGCAACCAATGCCCATTCATTTGGCAATAGAAACATATCGACTTTTTGGGAATGGTACACAGGACTATCTTAGACTTAGCCTTACTCTTTACCATTTGGTCAACCAGGTTGACTATGGCCGATCCCTTTCCATTGGGAAGAAAAGACTTCTCTTGAATTCTAATGTTACCATTGTCAATGTCCAAGTATGTTTGGGAAGTAGATCTTCCGATCAAATTTTCTTTACCAATGCTTCGAATCATTGCAGATTCAACAGCAACAAGCAAATAGGTAAGATCATTAAGGGTCATGTCGTGATCTGTCATCAAGGAGTGTTTAAAGAACCCAGTCAACATCCAACTTCCTCGAGACTTCGACACCCAACTCTCCTAGCTTGTCAAAATGTAACTTTATCTCCAAGATGTAAGCACATATGGACTTTGCTTGCCAACGGGGATTGAGTGACACTGAACTTTTCAAGAATTTGTGGGTTAGGGAGAATAATTGGAGGAGGTGGAGGAAGAGAAGTATGATTTCCATCATCCAATCACAGGGCATCATCTTCATTAGGAAAGCTTGTTCCAACAGATTTGGGAAGATCATAGTTGTCTGAACCAAACATCTACAATGGGAGAAATTCAAGTTAGTTGATTTAAATCCTTAATATAACACCCAATATGAAATATTTAGGCTAGGACCCAACACAATATTTTATACCTTGGAAGAGGGATACCGTAATCCAAGCTATAAAATATTTGAAGGTAGGCAAATGACATTTCACCAATTTCGACCATGAAAACCTAATAGGGTATTGGGTTTTAATTGGATTTAAACTCCTAGATCTTTTGAGATTCATTGAAATTTTCAATGGCATGTTAAATCTTGGTTGTGCCCTCTGAAGTTTGTGACTGGGATGTTGGGGATCACAAACAAGGTGTGAATAACCATGCAAATTAACTTGGCACCCTTAATCTTTATCACCTAATCAATGTGCCAGTTACCCACACGCGCTCCACCGATCTATGATAAACATTAAGTCACCCTTTGCCACTCTTAGTAGTCCATGTTAGTGTGCCGGTTACCTACACATGCTCCACCAACGATTGGTAAGGTACAAAGTGTAATTTCATGGGTTAGGACCAAATTCACATTTTCCTAAAGTAGCTAAGATTGGGAATTTAATAAAGTTTAGTTACTTTATATTTATCATTATACTTTTAATGAAGGGAGAATTAGAGTCCTATCAAACCCGTTCGGCTAACTACCCTCCACCAGTCAAGTAAGCAGTGGGTGAGAGTGGACACCCATTAAACTGCCATTCTATAGGCGATAACCTTATACCCCTTATAGATCAGCTTCATGAATGAGGCCTACTAACGGTAAGACTGACTTTGTTCTTATACATATATATATAACTATCAACTATTAATATTATAATAGTATAAGGGTTGAATTTTAACTTTTAAAATTCTAAGGGTTTAACTTGGAATTAAAGTATTCATGGGGGAAGACTTTACAAATTCCAAAACTTGAGGGAAAGTTTTGAACAATTCAAAAACCTTTGGTTTCCATAACCTATGAGTTTAAAGTAGTTTAAATGAAAAACTCTTCAAGTTCCATAACTTGAGGACAAGTTATGGAAGACTTTAAAACATTTAAAAAAAATGAGACTCTTCATTTTCAATACTTATGAAAATCTTATGAGTTTTAAAAATCATAAATATGACTTTTCATATAACTTGAGGACAAATTACAAAAAAGGATATTATGAACAACTTTTAGATCAATTTGGATCGAAAGCAAATTATCACATAATATTTATATTAATCTAAACTAACTCATAAGAACAAGATAATACAAATCATCAATCTTCAAGAAATTAGCATGAACATATAAACAAATACAAATCTTGAAATTATGACAATTATATTTGAAATTGGATTAGCATGATCATTACCACATCAAAAACATGTTTATAAATTCAAAAACATCTTAGGGTAAGGATTCTAGTCCAATTCCAGCCAAAACATCGAAAATATGCTGTCAGGGGCTCCAACTCGCCGAGTGCAAGAATAAAATCGACAAGTTGGATGAGTGTGTACATGGACTCGTTGAGTCCCTCAATGGACTCGTCGAGTCCCTTGTCCAGACAGCAAAAAACTTCGATTTTTAGACATTTCAGCAAGTATAACTTGAAAACAACCCATGGCTCTGATACCACTGATGGGTTTTGTATACTACAACATCCTATGGTGCACATACAATCCTAAATACCTTGGATCTATGTTTTCACTAATTATACATGCAAATAGTTTCCAAGGCATTAAACCTATAACTAGCATGCAATTTATCATAAAAAATACAAGATACTAGTTAGAGTGACATACCTTTTATGTGGCTTGAAGTCTCTATGAATTTGATGTTGCTAGAAAGACTTTGGCCTTTAAGAACTTAGTGCCCCAAGTGTTTCACCTTAAATGGAATCATAACTCACCTAGAACAAAGGTGACTCTTGAGAGAGAATTCCATGCACCCAAAAATCTCCATAATTCTCTAAGAACTTCATGTGTATATATCAGTGGCGTTTTTAGGTCATGATGCATGTATTTATATGTGTGGATTCCAAGGGTCATGGGTATAACCCAAATCCATACCCATGGGTTTTATGATCCATGGTTCATGTGGCCCAACTCTTCATGTGTCCATAAATAAACTTGGTCCAACATGGATCATAAGCCCAACACATATAAATATAACTAATTACCATAATTGGTCCCCGTAGATTTAATTAGTCTCTTTTAATCACTAAATTAATTCCAAATTAATTCTAGATCAATAATAATTAAAACATATGATTTCATATTAATATATTAATAGATCATATATAACCTTTCTCTCAAGAGTCCATCCTAACAAATTGTCCTGGTGTTATGCAACCCAAACGGACCATGCTACTCTCGGGTCGAGTACATACCAATAATAGTTATGGGCTTAGACATCTAGTCCAACACTATACGTCGGGGGTATCAATTAAAGGGGTCAAGGGTAATGAATGGATTCAGTTTGGATGGTAGATTAAGCTCTTGTGATCGTGTATTGGATTGGTTCTATTTGTGAAGCACGTCAAGATAAGTCAAGGCAATATTATTGATTTGGTACTCATGTGTGGAGTCCTTTGTTCTTCGGAGGATATGTTAGGCCACTTGTAGTTTGGAATAAATAATCTCAGAGTAAATGATTTGAACCTGTTGCCCAACTCTCGTCTAATTCTAACTGTTGCAGGGATAAGTCATCTACTCAAAGGATTATGTGAGCCTTATGTCAAGTATAAGTGTTTCTGCAACAACAATTTGTATGTGATTATGTTTTGTAGTGGGAACCTCAAGTTATCAGAAGTTGAGTAGTTAGTTGGGAGATAAGTGGAATGGATTTAGTAGTGGTTCAGTATGGGCGGTCTGTCAGGGAGTCAGACCATCTTGAGCCTTCAGACTTTAGGTTTCGGGTAAGGTAGAAGTGGTTTTCTGTAAGGGATTAAGGATTCGTTCATCGTCGGTTTTGGAGAGTTCTGCTAAGGTTAGGTTCGGTAGCCTTGGAAAGGCTGATTTATGCTCGGGGTTGTGGTTGCATTCCTCAGGCTGTCTGGCGTGCCTGGGATGGTAAGAAATGATTTCGAGAATGAAATCTAATTTAAGTAGGGGAGAGTTGTAACACCCGGAATCTTGAGGAATTTTTTTTGGGAATAAATCCCTTTTAGGATTGGATACAGCGTGTTAAAGAAGCTAACACAGCATGTCTAGATATGAAGAAGCGTGGCCTTCATTAAGGTCAACACGACATGTTGCCTCTTAGAACACGACGTGTTGACGACTGGAATGAAAGCCCTAATCTTCTGGGTTTTGCCTCTATTTTAAGGAATAAAGAGGCTTGGGTTGTCCATCCTTAGCCCCTCAAGCCTTGAAAGAAACCCTAATCATCTTTTCCTCCCATTTTTGAGCCAGTTTAGTGTTTTTGAAGCTAAAGAAGGAAGAATATGGCGAAAGGAAGCAAGGATCCATCAAGCGAGCCCTCATTCTTTAGTTTGGCACTCTTCTGAACCTTTATAAGCATCTAAGACTCGATTTTTATCATTCCAAGTTGTTTGATATTGAGTTTTGTTCCTTTAGCTTCTTATTCTTGAATGATGGAATGGTTAGACCTCATAAAGTTGGCAACTTTATGAATCTCCAGGTCAAGAGGAGTTAGTAGTGTTTTGGATCTAGATTATAATCAAGGTTTGATGTCATGTATATATATTAGGTCAGGAATCCCCATTTTGACCTAATTCGGGTTCAAGACATGCATTGCACATGTCTGTCTATAAAGCACCAACCTTTGGGATGGTTTTGGTGTTTGAATCTCTTCTGGAAAGGATGGACCTCAAACTTTACGGATTAAGTGCTTTTTGATTAAGCTCTTACATTATTAAGCTTTATGGATTGTTTTTTGAACCTTTTTGGGTAGTCCCAATGGATAAAGTTGGAAACTTTATCCTTCTGGACCATATTATGAAGTAGATATGAGCTTTGTAGCTCTTGGAATCAGAGAAAACAACATAATGTATTAAGCTGTTGAAACTCGGGCAAACACAACGTGTTGGATGGGGTTTTCATGACTATTTAGATGATGGGGAAACACAACATGGCCAAGGGGCAACACGATGTGTTTGGTTAACAAGGACTGTTGTGTAGGGTATGCTTACCTGGAAAGGCCTGACGACAGGCAGGGCCTGATGAGTAGATTGTATGCTAGTTATTAGTATCTGTTTTTATGCTTATCGGGCAAGGTCTGATGTCGGGCGAGGCTCGATGACTGTATGATATGTTATAGTCTTTTCGATTATTGCATGTGCTAGTAAGGTTATATGTTTATATTATTATGTGTGTATCGAGTAGGGCCCAATGTCAGGTGGGACTTGCTGATTAACATATCTGTAATTCGAGCGGGATTGATGCCAGGCGGGGCTCGAAGCCGAGCAGGGCTTGAGGCCGAGTGGGAATCGATACTGGGCGAGGCCTGATGGAGGGCGGGGGCCCAATATGTGATTTATGTTTGTATGGTATATGGTATCTTGGGGAGCTCACCAAGCTTTGTGGTTATGCTTTTCATTTTATGTTTCAAGTACTTCAGTTTTCAAATGGAAGAGCTCGGGATGATTTCAAAGCACAAACCAAACGGTTTCCGCCTTTAAGATATTACTCTGATAGATATGATGTTTGATACACTTATTTTCATTTAGGTTGTATGGATAATGTATTTGGAATACTGTTTTGTTTTAAAAATGCAATTTTTGGATTACATTTTTGGGACGTTACATATAAATTTGTATTTTACTTTTCAAGTTAAGTTCCAATTAACTAAACTACACAATTATTTATTCAAGTGATAATCTTAGAAATATTAGTTTCTCATGCATCCAGTAACACTACATAATTATCAGATGATCATATGATGTTTACTTATTACACTAGTGACAATACCCCATATATGTTTCTCATGGAAAAAATTGTTTATTTCATAACTTCTAGTAGGCATAATTGTTGTTATCAAGTTCCGTACTATTTAGTTTAATAAAATCATAATTTGGATCCATAAGGCTAATAATTAAGCAAATAATATAATCTAATGAAACCAACTGAAAGGTCAATAAGAGAGAAGATATAGAAAATGACAAGAACATAAAGAGATTAATCAAAAACAGATTTCAATTAAGAAAATATGTCACAAAGAGAGAGTGCACAAAGCTATATTTTACATGCAACCCTAGTGTAACTTATATATTAGGTTGGTGAATATTCTAGATTCAAATCTCTACATATCAAGGATTTGAATAACTATGATAATTACCATACATTAAAGATATATACTATGCAAAATAGATCCTATCACAAAGATAATGGATCATGACACTTAACTAAAAAGTAATATAACACGCTGTATTTTTAAGCCCGATCAACATTTCTGGCACTGATGGTTTTCAACATTATAAAGGTTTTACACATCAGATTATAAGGTTTAACCTTACAATCTCCCCTGATTTGATGATATCGAAACCTATTCCAAAATATCTCTTAAGAGGACTTTTTCAGCATCTGAGATGATCTCAAGCTTAATCCATTTGTGATCGTCACAAGCTAATTCATCTTTTCTTTTGTCAAGTTTATAAGAGATAATCTAGTGATAGCAGCTAGCTTCTAGTTTTCCTTTTCATTATGATCTCAAATGAAAGAGATATTCAGATGGAGCTTTGTGAATATCAAGAGATCATTAAAAGAACATATCGTCATCATTGTCAACATAAAACATTCCATGTTTAGGTTCTCTTATGAAAATATGTTGAATGCACTCAACATTTTCTGGAAGATAATTGTTGATGTAGATAGTATCATAAGGAACTAAGAACTTTGAATGTTGGGACCTTCCTTCAGATCTTGCAGAGAATGAAGTCATAGGCATGGAAGATGCATCAGGGAGAGGGACTAAATCCAAATTTCTTACTTTGTTGATCGTTAGGATGTTGGCAAGCTTCCACTCTTGTGTATAAATGCCCTTATGATTTTAATGATAGCCTAAATTTCCAACAATTCACTGTATCCATATTTGAAAAGATTGGACACATGAATCTTTTTAGGATATTCACCTTTTGTGTCTTTTCTCATTAAGTTCATTGTCAGAATTATTTCTCCCATGGGTTTGTTAGAACTAACTTTCACAATTAGATATAAAGAGAATCTTCGATTGAGGACATCAATATATTTGGATATGTCAATCTTTGTAAGTATGTCTTTAACTATCTTTTTCTTGTCTACTTCAACATTAAAAAGTGAATTATAGTAGTGGGATATGGCGTTGATACTTTAGTAGGAGTAGCTTTTGGAGATGACGAGGAAGAACTCTTTCTAAGATGAATGGCTTAATGTGTAGCATCATTCTACTCAACGGCAAGAGCTCTGGCATCTTGTATAGACAAACCCCACATGGAATATACTTCAGATAACTTTTTAATGTTGGGAACTTTTATGTGTTTAACAGGAGAAGAGATTGAGGTTGAGGACTTACACTTTCTAGAAAGAGGCAATCATCACCTGATTCAATATCGTTGTTGACATGTTTCTCCCCTGAGCTTGAAGCTCCCCCTTAGGTTGAGACTCCCTCTCATCCTGATAATTAGTTGGGAGAATTATTGAGAGAGGAATAACATGGGCCTAAACTGAAGCACCAAGGAATTCTAGTTCTAGAAGTACTTCTTCATCTTCAAGAGGGATTAAGCTTTCATTATTGTTAGCCAAAATTTCTTCACACACAGTTTTCAACAGGTCAACCAGAAGAATTGCAATTGTATCCTCCCAATTTTTGACATTATCAGAGTAAAATTTTGTAGTTGGTGAAGGATATGTAGGATTATCTGAGTCCTTTAGAGATACATTCATTGAAGGAGTGTCTTGAGACAAGGAGGTAACATCATCCACATGATAATCAAAAGGAAAAGTTTGAGTAGGTGGAGGATTATTTTCATTCTTTCATGGTTATTGATCGTTAGATGGTGGTGGTGGAGGACGTGGTTGATTACTTGATTATGGTCGGGTGGAGGTAGATGGAAGAATAACTTCTTTAATGACAGCAATATCATGTTTGATATCTGCAACATTTGCTTATAATCTATTTAAATGAGCACCAAACACATCAACTTGACCAATAAGAATACATAGAGCTGCAAGGATCTAGATTGAATATTAAGCTTAACAGGTTATTTGTAATGCCCGTAGATTTGGGCTAGTCAATTTAGAGATAATGAGCGTCAAAAAAATGACTTTTTGATAGAAGATCATTTAGAATAAATAATCTTTACCATGTTATAGTATATGTCATAAGGGTTTCGTACATATAAAGAACACTGAAATCCGAGTTATAACGAAGAAGTTATGACTTGTCGAAGTTTTACGGCAAAACCGGCACGACACCGGGAATCATAAAAAGTGAGTTTGCGATAAAATACTTTTTAGCCTTAGTGATCTAAACAAAAGTCATAGTAAATGTTAAACCGAGAGCGTACTAAAAAAGAACGTCCAAATCTGACTTCGTTTGAGTAAGTTATAATTTTTCTAAGATTTAGTATATTAGTGCACAACCCTAAAATCGAATTTTTGATCGATCAATTTTTAGCCAACACAACCTAAATGAGAAATTGAAGATCTCATTAATAAGAGCTTAACTATATAAAGACGGTCGAAAACAGACATCACATGAGAAAGTTATGAATTTTTAACAGATTTTAACTGTCTAAGTTTGTTAAAATATAACTATAAAAATAAAGTCAAAATTAGCTGACGAAGTCTAAACAAAAGTTGTAGATCCGGTCGATACCTACGCGTGGATATACAGAACGTCAAAAACGGAGCTCGTATGCAAAAGTTTTGGATTTTAGAAGATAATTAGTTTTAAGTAACCAGCGAGCGACACGTGGTGCGATCTGACCCACTTTTCCCCACCAAGGCTTGGCACCAGATGATGATACATAGCCACGAACACCAACATTTATCAAGGTAACTCCCCGCATTTGAACCAAACTCAACCTATAAATAGAGGTGCAAATCACCCCAAAAACTCACACATTTCCCATTCTTTATGTCTCAACACTCCAAAACTATCCCTCCCCTTCCCTAGTACTTCCTAAGTGCTAGAGGAAAATCCCAGAGTGCCAGAAGGCTTCGAGAAGAAGAGCTTTTGTCTCGGAAGTTCAGCCCCCACAGAGCCCGGTTCCTAGCCAAACCTCTTAGTAAGTGAGTTATGCTTACCCTACTTTAAGTATAACTTATGTTTAAGTTCAATATCGTTATTATGAACTTATTAACAATATATATATATATATATATATATATATATATATATATATATATATATATATATACATATATATATATATATATAATAAAATATAATATACAAAGTGTTATTATAATATATTTTAACTACTTGCCATACGGGGAATCTGGTTTGAAGGACCGCATAGGGTTGTTGGATTTCAGAAGTGCTTAAATGCCAAAATGGTCTTGCCCTCCGGTGTTTTATGTTTAGCCCCTGTCTGTATATAGTGGCTGAAAAATATTGTTTAACACTTATATAACAGTATCACTTGTAAATAGGCGGTATAAATATTAGACTATAATCTAGCGGTAATGATACTAGGTTTCGCTGAAGGAAAATAGAATTGTTAGAAGCGAAGCGCTGCCCGAGTTTGGAATCATCACTTTAACAAGTGAGTGCATATTTACTTTCATCTTATACATAGATATGAAGTTTTTAACATAAATTATGTGCTATGTGTGCATATTATCTGTGTTCCTGATATATATGTTGGATGAACAAAATATACATGTTTTATTTGATCTAAACTATATACGTATTTTATACCTATAATTATCATGGGTAAAGATGGGTGGATGAAAGATGATATAGATGATGATAGGTGAAAGATGATGAGAATCCATGACCTTAATGATGAGAAGCCTTGACCCAAGCGATGAACCAGTCCTCTAGCAGCGTATAGATGACAACCACAGACTATTCTAGACAGTCCAGTGGAACACTAGCAGACTAGCAACCTGTAGGTGTTGTGAACGATATGTTCATCAGATGTACTCTAAAAACCCATTGACATGTATTGTGGGTGGACTCCCTAAAATAATACTATGAATAAAAGAGATAAACCCTGGAAGCTATGTACTTAGTGCCTAACCAATAACATCGACAACTATAGACTTAGTGCCTGTTATATAAGCCCTGTCAGTGATGGACTTCGTGCCTATTCCATAGGACAATCCTTAGGAATAGATATTGAGGAATAAATGATTCTTATGAAAGATACTTAAGAATAAAGAAGATAATGGGGATGGGTAATTTGGTTAATTTTTTCATGATGAAACATACTAGTTATATTATCGTGGGTAGAAAACCCTATGTACTCACCAGGTTTCCCAACTTGACCCACTTATTTTATTTATATCATAGGTATCGATACGAAACCACATTACACTAAGAGATTAAAGGATATGTAAATCACTAGTGTAAATGAGGTCTGTTTATGCTTATGTTTCTGTATTGACGATGACATCCCAAAGTTTTAATATAAACAAAATACATTTCTTCAGAAATGCTTTGATAATATATTTATCATGTTTTTTTGGGAACAAATTCCGCAGTATTACTCATAAAATGAATACTCTGATTTTCAAATAAGCATAAATAAAAATTTTAAAATAGCCGTGAATTTGGGGATGTCATTGTTCATGTTGAAGCCCCCTCTCAGCTTGAACAATTGGTTGAGGATGATGAACTGACTGAGTTTCCTTTGCAATAGGACCATGGGAAACTTAATTTGTTCCAAAAACAACATTGTGATCTTCAGGGGATGGCTTGACATGTCCAGTTTGTTGTTAAGAGGAGGAGGGTGACTAAAAAAATGTGAGTATTGACTTGTGGTGGAAAGTGATAAGCAGTAGTGGAAGTAGAGACATTAGGGCATCACAAAACAAGTTTCATCATAAAAATTAATGGAGATTCAGAATCCTCAGAAGACCTTGAATCTGTTTTATAGCTTCATGCTTCATCATCACCGTCATCATCTTCTTCTATAACTTTAATAAACATTGATTCATATGAGTCTTCATCAAATGCCTTTAGTGAAGCTTGAATACAAAGAGCATTGAATAGATGAATAACAACTTCATAGGGATGTAAAATTTTTTACGCTATAGACTGAGAAATAGGAGGATCTTGTGGAGAAGGAGAAACATTTATCAACTCTGAGGATATTATAGTCTTGGAAGTTGTATCATCAGCGCCTCCAATGTATCCAACTACAATATGAGCAAGAACAAGAGAAAACCAATGTGGATAAGGAACATAAGAATGTCTTTTCTTTCATGAGATAGATGCACCAATTTGATAAAATATAAGATGAGAAAAATCAAGATTCTTGTTCTTCACCATTGCATACATAATGCACATCTCCAATAAGTTCAACTGGTCAAAACTTCCAGGTTTTTGCCCTTAACACTTTCTAATAACTCCCGTCAAGTACTTCTAACCAATAGAAAGACATTGGCACAAGATTAAACTACTGTGTTTTCCTTGCTTAAAAGAATCATAACCCAACTTCATAATAGCCTTTCTTCACTGCTTCTCAGAAGAGGAGTCTAAGAAATTCATTAGGTTTGGGAGACAAAGAGCATCTCTAAGAATAGATACATAGAGGTGAATGACATGATCACCATTACAGATGGTTCCTTGGATGATGTCAGTTTGATCATCATATGTGTAGGTATAAGAGAATTCACAGACATGTTGTGGCAGGAAGAACTCAACAGAGTTAGCATGTGCATATCTAAGAGGATGACTTTTCAAGAATTGAACAAAGGCTTCTGATCCTCTATTCAGATAATTCACGGGAATGTCATCTGAGAATTCAACATTTGTGGCGAAGATCAAAAATGGAGTATTCAGAGTGTTATCTTCCTTAATAGCGTCATCATTAGGAATGTAGAAGTAAAATGGTGAAGACATGATTGCAAGTTAGGGTTCTTTGAGGGTTTTTGCTGAATATAATTTTTAAGAGACAATGATCGTAAACCATGAAAAAGTAAACTGTCTTCATTTTATAGGTATGGAAACATTAGGATGATCTTGTGATGTGATCAATAATCATGAATGAGAAAAGCTCGTTAGAAATCTTGAATCCCAATAACCGACTCTTCTATGTTAACCTAAAATTTACCGTTGCCTAACGTTTATGAAGATACGCTACACTGACATAATCAGTGAGAGCTCATTTGCACATCGGAAAAGGGTGGGACAAATTATGTCTCATTTATTGTACGATGTAATACAACATTTCTTTGATATGTGAAAGTTTGATGCTCACTACTGTATGTTTTATTATAGAGGTTCTTAGAAATCAATATTTTTGTAATGTCTCCTATACTGTATGGGTGGTATAACATGTTCCTAGACATTGGGTTGCTCAATAACTGTTGGTTATATAACCAATCATAAACATTAGGGAAGTGGATAGCAAAAGTCTTGGAATCAATCCATTGTCAGTTCATAATGGTACCATGTTTCTAAGAGGTCATGGACACAAATAACCCTTTTTCATTGAAGGACCTGAAAAGTAACTCTTACGATGATGACAATGTAATCAAGATAAGCCATTATGTAATGCACACTGATTCAGCAAAACACTGGACTTTGTACATATGGAAACATGTTTGTAGGGAGCGGATCTGGATGAAAAGATAATATTTAAGGTAAAAGAAACACCCAAGCCTTATAACAAACTTTTCTTGAAAAGGACCAAACAGTCTCACCCTAAAGATATGGACAATGTCAAATCATCAACGTGAGTGAGTGACTCATTGCAATCTCATCATATAGTCTTGCCGATGAGATACTTAGAGAAATTTTGACACATTCATCAGAATGCTTCTAGGGACATTTTAGTGTCAGAGTTTTAAACTAGAATATAGGATTATCCATTAATTCCTTTAAGATGGTACAAAACAAAAAATAAAATAAAATAAAATAAAATAAGAAGAAACAGTCAACAAGGATATGGTTAAAAAGAAAAACATGTAGCTTTTTCAGTAAGATCATAAAACCCTGATTTAACGTATCTTTTAAATTGAATGCTCATAAATTACTTCCTATTTTCAAGATTCCTGTCACACAAATGTTTAGCTATAAAAGACAGACATGTTAGAGAGCATTTCACACATTTAAAGTCATCTAAATATATAATTAAATGCAATAGGAGAAGAGAGAATTGTTTTATTCTTTGAAGAATCCATAATTATGATGGATTCTAAGCTTCAAATCTATCACCATGAAGAGAGATCTGGTGGAACATAATCTCTGTAACAAATGAGTTAAAAGGTTGTAATCTTTGTAATCTTCGAGTTACACAAATCAACAAGAGAATACTCAAGGTAACAAAAGATTAAGAACCATAAAATGAGAGACGATAATCATTATCTTGAAAATGAGAAGTTTAATCTCTGATGGAGGTCGATGTAGTAGTGAGCAATGTCTATGGAAATTAGACGTTCCATACTCATTATCTTCACCTGATTCCGTTGCATCAGGTGAAGGTTTATGAGGAGGCAGCGAGAGCATTGAAAACATTGTCAAGATGCTCAGTGCCACACATGCCAAACATCAACCTCGAATTAAAAGTTGCAGTTGCTAAAGAAAAGATGTAGAGCTATTGAGACTGGTTATACAACCAAGCTTAATGGTAAGATCTGCTAATAAAAAGGTTACATAAGCAACTTTAAATGTAAAATATAAATGATCCTGAGACTTTTCCTTGAGAGAAAAAATACAAAATGGATTAATAAGAATTTCCAACTATTATGATTCTGGTATTCACAAGTCTTTATATTTTTTTTGATGAATTCTAGATTTGGGATTTCTTTTTACATATATCCATCAAGAGGACGACGATAATGATGT
The DNA here is from genome assembly GCF_051521515.1 of Lactuca serriola. Classification (NCBI taxonomy): domain Eukaryota; kingdom Viridiplantae; phylum Streptophyta; class Magnoliopsida; order Asterales; family Asteraceae; genus Lactuca; species Lactuca serriola. Next base: position 174,055,969 of record NC_136411.1, on the reverse strand, counting down.
CTACCTCTTAAGTTGGGAGATTACTCTCATTAAAGGTAACCGACAATGAGTTTGAGTGTAATGTTTGCATATATTGATTCAATTTCTTATTACTAGAACTTTTGAGGATGATAAGAATTAATCTGGTTGCAGGATGATGTTTACAGATGAAAGCCAATTCTCTTTTAGTTTGAAGACTACTCATATTAAAAGGTAACCGACAATTTCCAATCTATCATCTCAAAATTATTACCATTGTATAGACTAATCATAGTTAACTTGTAGCTGTTAATAGGGTCTAATATTATCTATAAATTGTGTTTATAGATTTGATACTATTCCCTCTATATTTTTTGTAATTTTGATTTACGTTTAAGTTAGAGATAGAGGGAGGTTTAGCCATCTTTTTGATATTTTTGTACTTAAACATTCATTTTAGATAAAAAAAAATATGTCTTATTTCAAATATACAACTAAAACTTATGCTAACTTTTATCTCATATCTTTTAGAATTTTTTTATATTTGTTGAAACTAATTTAATATAATATATTTGACTAAGTATGGACAACAAATGCTTCTTGGTTAAGTTGGTCTACATGCCCGCTTATCCTTTAGGTAAAAACTTAACTTTGTTTTTTAATTTTTTTTGTAACACTTTTCTTTATATGACGCGTTTAATAACCATTAAGGGTATTTTAATTTTCTAGTATGACTTATAAAATTTTCTATAAATAGCAGCATATCTTCTATCTCAGATAGCAACCTTTGTGACTTCATTGATTTTTAAAATGTTAGGGATTGAATTGATCATGAATATTGATTAAATCAAAGCATAAATTTTGGAAAACATGGATTGTGTTGTGTGCATTAAGAGTTGATTGGTTGGTTTCTTCTTATATGGTTGACTTGATAGATTTTTAAAAGGTCATTGATTGAATTGATCATGAAAAAGAGAAGATTCATAATTTCAAAATGCTAAGGACTGACTTAATGAAACTTCAACCATTTGAGATAACAACCTATATGACAATTTTTGTAGTTAAATTTGGAGTTAAAAAAGATTATATTTCTACAATGTTTGGATGTAATCCTATCTCTATATGCTCTGAAAGCTTTATGAGATCATTAGTCTTTTCGTTGGTTCTGGTTTCAAGCAATCACTTTTGTCTGGTCTTTTATTCCTAAGGTGTGTGTGTGTGTGTATATATATATATATATATATATATATATATATATATATATATATATATATATATATATATATATATATTAGTTTCTTTTTAATTAAAGAATTCAATGAATATGGTGCTTATGATATTTCTCAAAGTAGCTAAAATTCAAAGAATCTATGAAATTATTCCTGTTCATTGTTCATTGTGCAACTCTTTTTGATTTCAGACGTTTTTGCAAGATGGTTAACATGACTCATTCTCTTTTTGATTTCATAAATATTGAAAGGCATAATAGATATTAGTGAGAAATGTTGCATCAGTCACTATTGTTTATAATAACTTTAAGATCTTTCAACTTATGTTTGTTTTAACCCAAGATTTTTATTGTAGTCTTAATCACTAAAATGGTCAGAATGTATAAGTGAGTATTGTTTTGGACCTTCTTCACACTTTTATATTTTCATCTTATTAACATAAGATCATCTTCACTACATATTTTCTACCATATGTAGTAGTTATAGACATTAAGTTATTTTTATAATAGTTGTAACCATTAAGTATATTGTGAAGAAAAAGGTAGAATGGAAAAAAGTGAAAACAACTTCTATAATTTGTTTTTAATGAAATAGACAAAATACAAATGTTAATTTTTTTATTTACACCAAAAAATGATTGCAAAAGTAAAAGTCAGACATAATTAGCACCAATTAGGCAAGTCTCAAATGAGAGGTCATGAGTTGAAGTCTTATTAGGAGATATAGGCAATACATCATTTAAGAGTGTCACTGCTTATAAACTAAGCACCTAATAATCTTTTTATATATGTCATTTGTACCTAAGTGTTCAGTTTATAACATTTAATACCCCATTAGTGCGGTAATTACTTCTTTCATATGAATTCGTGCTTTATTAGGCTCCATTTAACGTCTGGCCTAATTAGCCTTAAGTGTTTAATTGCTAACATTTAATGTCTCATTAACTCCTTTAGAAATGTTTAATTACTAACATGTTGCTTTTTACTTACACTCAACTAATCATACTATCCAGATTTGTCATTCTTTTCTGCATTTTGGTACCTATTTTGTAGGATGAGGTCATAACATTCATGAGAGCTGTATACAGTTCAATATTACAATGATTGCCCATTTATTGTGATATTGATGAGTCTGCTTGCATAACTCATAATTGGTTACTTATAAATAGGGTTGTAAACGAACCGAATGAACAAAAATTGGGGTCTGTTCATGTTCGTTTGTTTAAATTAGTAGAACAAATAAACGAACACGAACAGATAAACGAACGATTTTTCTTGTTCATGTTCATTCGTTTAACAAATTACATTGTTCATGTTTGTATGTTTATGTTCGTGAACATGCTAAACGAACATAAATGAACAAAGATAAACAAACATAATTGAACCTATATGAAGACAAATGAACATATAATATAGTAATGTAATCAAACACAATTAAACATATATGAACATAAAAGGAACTTATATAAACGAACATAAATGAACAACATAAACGAATGTTCACGAACATAATCGAATGAACGAGACCATTGTTTATGTTCGTTTATTTAACTAAACGAACGGGAACTTGTGTTCATGTTCATTCATTTATTAAATAAACAAACATAAACAAACTTTCTGCCAAACGGTTCACGAACAGTTCGTTTAACATTCAGTTCGTTTACAACCCTACTTATAAACATTTATTCTTACTATTTAGACGATATTTTATAATAATGGTCATTTCCAAAAAAATTATTCTTATGTCATTGTAAAAGGATTATTTTTGGTGCTATCTGGAATGAAGTGGAAATCATATGAATTCACAATCAATATATGCATCCGTCAAATAAGCATTTTTCCTTTATGCCATTGTAGGAGCATTATTCTTTGCTTTCAATTGAACGAAATGTATACGAGCACACACATATACTCACATACACACATTGTAAGTGAATGTAAATATTGTAAATACTTGATTTTAAAATAAAATATACATTAGAATGTTGTAATCTATAAAATAGGGATTCTTATTGTAAATAAAAAAATACGGAATAGATAAAGTTGATATAGGGTAAATTAATCTTATTTAAGGGAAGTATTCAAATTTGTTAACTGCTACACACTCTTCGGAGAAAATAAAGATGATATGTTTCCATTCAAGCCGAAGAGAATAATCTCCAATTTGATTATATTTCATGATGACAATCAATAAAGCTTAAAGACAAACAATTAAAATGTTGGTAGTTATATATCAAACCAAATTGTTTTCAGAAAGTTTCTACTATATCAATCAATCATATTGATTATGTTATAGACATTTTCAGACTATAAAAGAAATAACCGTCCAAAAAACTATTCATCAAAAGGAAACAATTCTGTGTCGATACTAAAATAATAGTGAAACCCGACGAACAATTCAAAAACGGTGAAGTCTATACATCAAATGTGGTGTATAAAGAAATTTTGTAATATTAATAATGCACAATCAGTCATATGTTAATATACATTTGTAAACATTCATAACTCTTCATTTTTTTATCTTACTGAATCGGTTTTCTCGAATAGCCAACTTTATGTGGCATTATCCAAATGGATATCATGTGTCAGTATAAAAATATTAGTGAACCCTGAAGAATAATTCAACGGAAGTGAAGTTTATACATCAAATGTGGTGTATAAAGAAGTGTTGCACGATTAATAATACACAATCAATCATGTGTTCATATACATTTGCAAAGAGTCCCAACTTTTCATCTTTTTTATTCATATTTATTTCATTTCTCCCAGCATGACTGTTATTCATAATTGTTTAGATGTAATAAATTATTTGTGCAAAAGAACTAAACGTCTTTAGCAACTAATTTTTTTTATAAAACTATTCACATCTGTCGCTTGGTGCATGGTGTGTGTGTGTGTATATATATATATATATATATATATATATATATATATATATATATATATATATATATATATATAGTCTGCTTCGGTGAGGATTCAAAAAGAAGTGAGGACTGTGAGGACAATTCTCCACCACTCATTTCGTCAAGGGCAAAAATGTTAAACCAAAATACTTGGCCGTGATGTGTTCGCATGCGACCCATGTCTGTAATAACTAATATTGAGTCATATATTTATTATTTATTTTCATTTATTTTTTTATTTTTTGTTAAAAAAAGTTCATTTTTTTGAAATAGATATGTGCTAAATTTTAACGCCTTTAATTTCATTTCTTTTAATTTTTTATTTTATTTATTTCGTTTAAAAAAAATTTTATTATTTTATTATTTTTTTAATATCTTTACTACATACTTGAAGGTACTAGTGTTTTTATTTATTTTTGTTTTTTATTTTTTGATTTTTTGATTTTTTAAACTTAATATCGCTTTTGACATTTTAATGTTTAACAATTATAAAATTTTAAATAAGAAAAATATTTAGGATCATAATATTTTTCGTTCATAGTTTTTTCTTTCAATCATATTATTTTTGAATCATAAAATTTGAATCGAATTCTTTTGAAACATAATATTTTAATCAAATAATTTTTGAATCATATGATTTTAGATCAATAATATATTCAACTAAATATAGTTTTTGTTCAAAAAAAATTATGGATAATTATATACTTTGAATTATTTAATTTTGAATCATCAAAAGATATGATTAGGGATTATAAAATATTTGAATTTAAATATTTTTAGATCATAACAAATTAATGATCATACACAAGTTGAATTATAATTTTTTTTTGAATCATAAATATTTTCAATCATCAAATTTTGGATCATATTATATTTAATATTTAAAAAAAGCTAATATTTCTTAAAATTAAAAATAAATATTTCGAAAACTTATTTTTGAAAAATTCTTTTTAAAAAGTCACTAGCATAATGAGTTTAAGTATCCTTTAAATTTTTATGATTTCTGAAGAATTTTTCTCTAGGTATTTTATAATAATTAAATTTTTTTTTTCAAATTTAAATTATTATTCTTATTTTGTAGTTGTTTTGAAAATATTTTCAATTAAAAAAAAGTTCTGGCTAAAATACTACGTGGAAAAACGAGAATGAGAAAAGTGTTGCATGGGGGAGGGTATGTTATGGCTAAAAAACTACGTTGAAAAAAAATATATTGAGCCAACGAAACTGCTTGCTCCCAAACATTTGTTTCACTTTTACGTTTTCTTGATGATTAATGATTATTACAAAAAAAAATGCTAATTCGGATTTAAGTAATAAATAAAAAAGATTCGATTAATCAAAACCACTAAGATATCTAAATTAGCGGCTGCTATTTGTAATCACACTCCTCGTTTATTTTTAAATCTACATTCGATTCAACTTAAATATATATATATATATATATATATATATATATATATATATATATATATATATATATATATATAAAATAGAATTTTTGTTTATCAATTATTAAAAAAGATAAATGACATTATTGTAAATAAACTCCCAACCTAGTTTTATAAGCAAATATATCAGATCTAGAAAGTAGATTTGACACACTTCTCATTTTTTCGTAAAGTGCAAAGATGAAACTATCTCTTCCTCCTTCTTTCTACCACCGATAGCCACCTCCCACATCCGTTGTCGCCGTCACCGGTGACATCGCCATCGTCGTCGCCGTCACCGGTGACATCGCCATCGTCGTCGCCGCCACCGACGACACCGCCATCGTCGTTGTGACTCTCGCTGATGTGTTCTAATACCGCTCCTGCTTGTTGTTGTCGAATGTCGACAAACAGTGGTCATTTTTGCATCAGATCTGACATGAAGCACCACCTCCAGTGCTTTCTAACACCAAATTTGCATATGTTTTTCTCTGCTTTTCGGTGAAACCACCAAATCTACCGTCTCCGTAGCTTTCAATCTATTTTATAGGTGCTGAGGCTTTTAGATCTGAAGTGTTTCGGTCCAAATCTACGTTCTCCGATGATAGATTTAAGATCTTCGGTGGCAAATCTATGATTTTCGCTTGTAGATCTACTATTTACGTCTTCAAATCTATGAGTTTCAGTGACATTGAGTGACTAGATCTAAAATCTCCATCAACCTCCTCTACCGTTGTTGCCTTGTCGCTCTGGTGAAACACCGCTAACTTTTCTCCATATCTATCTCTTCTCTCTGATCTCCGGTGAAACATCACCAGATCAGATATGGCGATTTTTGTATTATTTATTATTTTATTATTTTACTTTTGTTAAGCTGTTAATTTAAAATTTTTACTACCATTAAAATCATGATAAAATTATCAATGATATTAGTATGATATATGTTCCAAAAAAAAAGAAAAAACAAACAAACAAAGAAAAAAAGATAAGACACAAAAATGCGCTGTATCCCCCCAGCTATTGTCGCCTTGTCGGCATAATGAGAATGAAAATGGATGCGCTTTTATGTCTTCTACTTGCTCCGTCTCATGCCAAAGCCCATACACAAAACCATGATGGGCTTAATATTGGACATTAAATTATAGTTGCTCCAAAATGAGAAATGTGATGTATTAAACAACTAAATATAATTTTTAAGTTGTTTTCTAAAAAAAATATGTATTTAGTTTTTTTTTTAAACCGTGAATTATGATGTTTTAATGGTTTAATGTTTCAATTATTGTTTGATTCTATTAAAATTATTTCTCACTATTATTAATAAAAAATTATAAATTTTAAATTGTAAATGAATAAATTTTTTATAAGTTTTAAGTTGTGAATTCAAGTTTCTTTTCTTATTCATTATAATATTTTAGTAGAATTGTTGTTCATAATTTAAGTTTTTTTTGTTGCTATGATGCGAATTGTATCTACAATATGTTATTTTGTAGATGTTTTCTCAAATAATGTGAAGTTAGTTTTTTTTTTTGTTATTTTTGTTATTTTTTTAATTTTTTTTAAGTTGTGACTTGTGATGTTTTAATGTTTCATAAATTGTTTAGCCGTGGTAATGTTAGTTTTATCTATTATTAATAAGAAAGTATAAGTTTTATGTTGTGAATATATAAATTTTTTTTAATTTTAATATGGGAATACATGATTTTTTATAAGTTTTTTAAAATTGATCTAAATATCTTTTTATAGAGCATACAATGTGTTTGATTAAGCTATAAATCAGAGTCCTGAAATGCTTTATTAAATTGTAAATTTATGTGGTGCACACAAGGTGTGCTTCAACAAATCAAGTATGTTTTTAAGTTGTGAATAATATGAATGAGAGTCCTAAACTGTTTTATTAAATTGTGAATGAAATTCTTGAATTGTAAGTTTATGTTGAGAATTTGGGTTTTGAGTGTATATTTTTTGTGCATTAAGCTGTGGATTTACTATATTAAGTTGTGAGTTTTGTGTATTAAACTTTGAATTAACTTTATTAAGTTGTGAATTGGTTGTATTAAATTGTGAATTAAATGTATTAAGCAAGACATTGACTGTATTAGGCTGTTAATTTTTTATGATTTTTTTTTTGCTTCTAAAATATGAGACTGAAAACATTATACACAAATATAATTTTATTTAGTTTTGAATAAAATATGCAAAATTTAAATTGTGAATATTTAGGTAAATAAACTTTGAAGTAAACACTAGCCTATAGATATTAAGGTATAAATATAAGTTTTAAGTGAATGTATAATTTTTGTATATTAAACAGTGAAATTTATATATTAAGTTGTGAAATTATGTGTACAAAACTGTGAATTGACCTTTTTAAGCTGTGAATTTTTAAAAAATTTTGTGTTAAAATATGAATGATTTTTGTAAGTATGTTTATATTGATTTTCTTGTAAATATATTTATTTTTTGTGTTGTATAAATATGTAAGAATATATCAGTTTTTATAATTAATTTGGATTGAATGAAGATTGCATCAGTGGCACAAGTGGTAGGTAGTGGCATGTGGTAGTTAGTGATGGTGCACACATGGTGTTTGATGAAATGCCAAAAAATTTGGAAAGCCATTAAGCTGTGAATATGTGTTTTTATGTAATAATTTGTGAATATGTAAGTTATTAAGTTGTGAATGTGTATTTTTTATGCACCAATTGGGAATTAGTGTCTAACATATTGAATTAAGTTGAGAATTAGTGTTTGAAATGTTTTATTAAAATGTGAATTTTGATTTTTCTATCCAGATCTAATTTTTGAGAGATGTTGGCGGTGTGGTTGGTGGTATCGATGGTTGAGTAAGGATATGTTGCATTTCTCACTCATCTTCTTCGATGATTTCAGATAAGTTATCCACTTTTATGATTCATGTATATGTTATTCCTTGGATGTTTGCTATTGAAATATGAGATAATTTATGTATGTATTAATTGTGAATGATATATGAGATTATAGTTGTAAATGAGCTTTGAAGGTATTGTATTAAATTATGATTTTTTTGTATTAATCTGTGAATTTTATTGACAACTTAATATATAAATTCACAATTTGTTTTTTTAATCCTTTTCTGATTTTTTAGGGAATGATGTTGTTGGTGTTGACATTGATGCTTTGTGGTGATGATGATTGATGGCAACGTATGGTAGACTGATACTTGGCAGTGTTAATGGTGGCGATAGTGGAAGAGTAATGATATTTTCTATTTCTCACTCATCATCTTCGTTGATTTCAGATAAGTTATCCTTTTTTATGATTCACGTATATACTTTTCTTTTGATGTTTGCTTATGAAGTATAAGATAACTTATGTATGTATTAAAACATAAATGAGTTTTTCATACACTGAAATATGATATTATACTTGTAAATAAGTTGTGAATATATTGTATTAAACTGTGAATTTGCTGTGTTAAGCTGTAAATTTGTTCACAACTTAGTATAATAAATTCACAATTTAATAGATAAAAATGCCTCTAGATATGAACATATAACTATTAGTATTAAGTTAAAAAAATATAGCCGTGCATATATTTTTTTGTGGATTAAACTATGAATTACTGTATTAAGCTATGAATTTTATGTATTAAACTGTGAATTGACTGTATTAAGATTTGAAATTTTTATGAATTTTTGTATTTGCTTCTGAAATATGAGAAGAAAGAATCATTATACATATATATGATTTTCTCTAATTTTAACAAAATTATATAAAATTTAAATTGTGAATATTATGTACATTAAATTTTGAAAAACACCAACCGTTAGATCTAAATGTATAAATGTATGTTTTAACTTAAGAATATGATATTTTTATGTATTAAAGTTTTAATTTTTTATATTAAGATTTAAATTTTATATATTAAACGATAATTGAGTATATTAAATGATGAATTTGTTGGATTAGGTGTCTAAGCCCATAACTATAATTGGTATGTATATGGATTGATAGCAGCACAGTCCTTTTGGGTTGCCCTCAAACCTAGCAACCAGACAAGGAAATTTTGAAATGAGAGATATTAATTTATTATAAGATTAATAAATTAATATAAATGAATTTACTAATGTGTTAAAAGATTAATATATTAATAAGAAATCATTATGTTTAATTAATTGTTAGCCACAAATTAATTGGAATTAATTTTGGGGTTAAAAGAATTAATTATAAGGTGCAGGGACTAGTTTGCAATTATCTAATAGTTGAGTGGAAGCCTCTAGAACCCCCTTGGAAGAGTGTGGACGAAATCTATAGGGGAAACCCTAATGATTTCGTCCATGGGGGCTTGGATAAGGCCCTTGGGTTTGCTTAGGCCCTAAGCAAGGAGCATTAGGGTTTTTCCTAAACTCTAGACCCCTCAGCTATATAAGGAGCCTCCTGGTTCACATTGTGGTCACACTTTCTTTTAAAGAAACCCTAAGGCCGAGATTTTGCATACTCCCTCTACACTCTCTCTTCTACTTTCCTTCTTGCTAGTTTGGGTGTGATTCCATTAGAGGCATTACACTTGTGGTGCTAAGCTTCCAAGAAGATCAAGATCAAGATCAAGGGAATTGTCAATTGTTTGCTATAGCAATTGAAAGGTATGTAACTCCTAAATCTAGGTTATGAATTTCGAAAATAGTCACCTCCTTTAGGGTTCTTGTTTTGCAATTCAAATTTGTATGTTCAATAGTTAAAACATAGATCCAAAGTAGGTTGCATGTGAACTTAGGAATTGTTTTCTAGTTTATTTGTTTTACCTAAAACCCATCAGAATTGACTACATGTTGTTGTGATTTTTTTTAATAATTTTTGTAATAAAATATGAATGATTTATGTAAAAAAAAATTGTATTAATTTCTTGTAAATATATTTATTTTTAATGTTATATAAGTATGTAAGAACGCCTTAGTTTTTTTAATTATTTTTCATTAAATTCAAAATTGATGAATAAACCAGTTTATTAAACTATGAATGTAGTATTTAACATGTCATTGTATGACTTTATATGTAGATCTCATTTGGAAGAAAGAGTTGTTGCAATGTTGGCACAGGTGGTTGGTGGCGACATTTGGTGGTGGTAAAGTTTGGGTTTGATTTCTATGAATTTGAAAATTAGTGTAAAATAAGTTCTGTTAAGTTGTAAATTTTATGTATTAAACTGTAAATGAACTGTATAAAGTTGTATTTTATAAAAGTTTTGTGTTAAAATATAAATGAATGCACGCATGAAAGTATTAGACTAAAAAAAATTACGATTTTGCCATTTTCTTACCAAAAAGCAAAAAATCAGGATTTTAATAAACTTGATAATATTCACAATATATATATTTAGTTATTAAATGAGGTTCTTAGGGTTCTTAATCTTTTGTGGTTCTCATTTGAACCACTCCCTACATATATATATATATATATATATATATATATATATATATATATATATATATATATATATGTCATAGCCCGCTAAAGAGGAAATATGGGGAGTAGCTGTACAAAGGGTTTCATAGCAAAAGATAAAGACAACACCAACTGTAGGGTCCATTAGGTGTTGCCTCTTGGGCTCGATTCATAGTCCAATTTTGTATCCGGATTGGGCCTGTCCATCCGTGATTTATTTAGTAGGGTTTAGTATTTATAGATGCTTGCATGCATCTTTGTACGTAAGATTTTAGAGTCGATTATTCACAACGAATATCTTTTATCGATTGTAACCCTAAACAGCCTCTACAGCGGAAGTTCTTTATCGAGCTCTGCTGAGGTGTGAATCTATTGAATCATTCAACATATTTTGATTCATTCTCTTGTTTGATATTTCTGTTTGCATTATTGTGATTAACCTGTTTAAGATCTAAACGATCAAAGAGTTTTTCATCTCATCAATTGGTATCAGAGCAGGAGACTGTGTAATTCATACACATCTCTTCTGTGAAAGAAGTGATTAGGGTTCATTCCGCATTCATTGATATTTATTGAGCCGTCACTCCATAATTGACGTATCTCATTAATTATTCATCTTTCCCTAATATTACATATTACAAAGTCTGATCTTATAACAGGTTAAACGATCAAGCATGGACGATTCTCAATCCAATCCCATTAACATCTCTAATAGCATCGGAACAACCACCAAGATTCCAATCCTCTACACTCAAGACTATGAAGTGTGGACGCACCACTTTGAAGATTACGTTATTGGATATGAAGATAATGGGTATCTGATATGGGAAGCTATCACATCTGTCCCTTTCGCTCATTCAAGCACTTCAAGAATCATTAAAACTCAAAAGGAGTATAATGATCTATTAAAAGATGTGAAAGACGTCGCTCAGGATGAAAAGGTGAAGTTCCAATGCAACATTAAGGCATTGAGACTAATTCGATTCGCTCTTCAATCCGACACGTTTAGATTAGTAGGTTCTTGTGGTACAGCAAAAGAAATTTGGGATCGGCTGCGAGAGCTGTACTCCACAGATGAAGATCTGGAGCACTCAATTCAGACCCTACTTCTCTCTGAATTTGGAGAGTTCAAGCAGAAGCCAGAGGTGGTTGTTACATAAACATTTGATCGGTTCAATCATCTTCTTAGCAAGATGATCAAACATGACATTGAAAGAAAGCTCATCGAACAGAAGGTCACTTTCTTAAATGGCCTAAGACCTAAATGGAGAGCAGTTGTGTCGAAGGTTAAAGTGCATGAGCAGTTCAAATCGTATTCTTTGGCAAAACTGGTGGGGATTCTAAAATCCCAGGAAAAGATTGTGTTACAAGAGAAAAGCATGGTTTCAAACTTGGGTTCTTTGGCTCTTCTGTCCAAAGGTAAGAATGCAGCAACAGAAGAAGAAGATTTGAATCTGGGAGACTACGATTTAACAGATGAAGACTATGCTATGATGATGTCAAATCCCAGAAGGTTCATTAAGAAGAAGTTCCCTACCAACAAGAACCGAAATTGGAAGGGAAGCTACAGCTCTGAAAAGGTGAAAAAGGAGCCGAAGGTTGAAGAATCAAAGAAAGAAGCGAAGGGTGAAGCTGACTCTGGTGTCAGTTGTTTTTACTGTGGTGGGAAAAATCACTACGCAAAAGATTGCGTGTTGAAAAAGATGGCAGAGAAAGATGTGGAGAAGGATGAAGAAGCAAGTCTCCTGAAAAGACTGGAGGAGATTAAGAAGAAGAAAGCTGCTACTAATCCCTCTATGAATGCTCTTGTTGTGCAGGATTCGGTAGATGATGACGACTTCGATGGCGTACAGGTGTGGTCAACCGACTCAGAAGATGATGAAATGAGAAAGCCTTCTCATGGAAAGGCTTATGTGGCGAAGAGTGGTGATGCTGGTGGAAGATGTCTGATGGTGATAGATGTATCCCAGATGAGAGGGTACAACACTGATGGTGGAAACGAAGTGGCTAAGGAGCGAGACGACGTGTGCTTTACAGCGAAGCCTCTTAGTGTGCAGATCAGTGAGCTAGATGAACTGATCAAGAAGGTACAATCCATTTTTGTTTCGTTTAAAATTCCACAAACATCATATGAAAAGGAATTAAATAACTTGAATTCAAGAATTTCAAATCTAGATAGTTGTTTAACTTAAACACGTGTCATGAATTCTAATCTAACTGACCAAATAAGCAGGGTATCATCCAAAGAGTAAGGAACGAAGGATGTGGATTGAGCAGAAAGAGTTGGAGCTGGTTAAATCTAGGGATGAAAATATCTATTTGCAAAGAGACAATCGTAAATTGTTAAAACAGAGGAATGTTTTTTGTTTAATTGCAAAAAGACTTTATACTAACATTACTCAGCTGCATTTAGACTGTGAGATAGGCCAGAAGATACATCGCATGATTTTGCCCTTCCTTGAGTTAAAGGAGGATGAAATCGATGTCGAAGCATACAACTATGAAAGTGTTGTATCTTCAGATGATGTAAATCCCACTTATATGTATGGTCTGGACAAAATGGAATCTTTTATAAAGTCCAAAGACCATAAGGACATGCTTAAGAATCTTTTGGATGAAAATGATAAGTTTAAACTCAGGGCCGAAACTATACAAAAATTTGACTCATTGAGTACCAAATTAAGTTCAGAAAATAAAATTGATGTTGAAAATGCATCTGAACTTAATGAGGACGATGACATGAGTGAAATCTCTGTAGAGGATGAGGTTGATTGTTCATAGTTTATTAGGAGCGAACCCGAAAATCACAAAAACTTGATTTCTGAAAATTCTGTGGAATTCGCTCATCTGTCTAAAAATAAGTCCCCAATCCTTAAAGAAAGGTCGTTGTATATCAAAAGGTTTGAACCACTCCAAATCAGGTTTATAAGGTCACAGGAGTAACCGAACATCAGACAGCCAAACTCACTGCCATAGTGAATGAAGATAATGCAGATGGCCGTGATGAATTTTTTTGGTCTGCACCGATAGACAACGTAGATGAAACAGTTGGTTTGTCGGAGCGAACATCATGGAAGGCCAAAGGTAGATATGTGGTAGAACCACTGAATAAACCTACCAACTTTGACGTGCCCAGTTCTAGCGGCACAAAAGAGGTTCCAGTGGAATATGTCTCCTCAACTAGCGAAAACTATTCCATGAAAAGTGAACCTGTTGCTAAGAAGCCGAAACAGAAGGCAAATATTCACAGACAACCAAAACAAGTGAAAAATCAAAAGCAGCAGAGAAATCTGAGATACAAGAAAAATCTCTCAGAGCGAAAGCAATTTTGGCGCTCCCAAAATCCTCACTATACTCACTTTGATAGAAACTCCAAGTCAAAAGGAGAAGAAAATAAGAGTAAAAGGAGCTTCGGTCAATCAGATCAAAAGAACCAGAAGAAGACTTTCGGGCCACAGGAAGAACATAACCGGAAGGATAGGTTCGGTCCCGAAAGTAACAACAACCGAAAGGCTGGTTTCGGTCCAGCAACTCACAACAACTGGAAAAACAGTTTCGGTCCATCATCAAACAACAACTGAAGGTCCAAGTTCGGTCCCTCAAATGATCACAACCGAAAGGGTCATTTCGAACCTCAAGTTAGGAAAGATTCTCATGCTAACTTCTATTCTTCTAATTCTTCTCATTCTCATTCTTCTTCTAAGCCTAATTATCGTCCTACACCAAACTCACAATCGTCGAAGGATTTGAAAGGAAAAAGGAAGATTTCCTCAGCAAATGAAGATCGAAAGCAAGCTAAAGTCCAAACGCCTGAACCTGAATCCAAAATACCTGCATCTAACTCCAATAAAATCAAAATGTTTACCATTAAGAGAAAAGATGAAACAACCTTAATAAAACGAACATATCTTGTTGATGTTTCTCTTACTATTCCTGTTTCTGTAAAAGGCTCACGAGGACCAAAGAAACTTTGGGTTCCTAAATCTGCTTAATTTTTGCAGGTTATAAGAGATGAGCAGTTCGACGAAGAATGGTACATAGACAGTGGCTGCTCACATCACATGACAGGAAGAAAGGAAGAGCTAAGGGAGTTTCGGTCACTTCAAAACGGTGGCAATGTCAAGTTTGGTAACAACTCTTATGGAACGATAAAGGGTTATGGGATGATAACCAATGGATACTTTACAATCAGGAAGGTGGCGTATGTAGAAGGATTGCAACATAACCTCATCAGTGTGTCTCAACTGGTTGGAGGTACAGGTCTCAAAGTCTCGATCGATGACGAAGGTTCAGAGATAATAGAGAAGAAATCCAACAAAGTTATTCTCAAGTCTGAACAAAAAGGTGAAATGTTCCCTCTGAATCTCAAACCAATCAAAGGGAATCCAGCCATATGTCTTTTGTCCAAAGCCCATTCAGACGAAAGTTGGTTGTGGCACCGTAGGCTCTCACACCTCAACTTCAAAGACATCAACAAGCTAGTCACAGGTGGTCATGTTCGGGGACTCCCACTGCTTAAGTTCGATCGAGAACACTTATGTGCTGCATGTGAAATGGGGAAATAAAGTCGCCAAAGTCACCCAACAATCATAAACACCAAAGTTGTTGAGCCACTTGAGTTGCTTCACATCGACTTATGTGGTCCATCATCAATCGAGAGCATTGGCGATAACAAGTACATCCTTGTTATTGTTGATGATTTCTCACGATTTACTTGGGTATTCTTTCTAAAGCACAAATCTGAGGCGACTCCCAAACTGAAGATCTTTATCAAGCAAGTCGAAGTGCAACTAAGAAAAGTCGTTCGAAACACCAGGAGCGACAATGGACTAGAATTCAAGAACAAAGAATTCGAAGATTTCTTAGCAGAAAAGGGCACCAGTCACAATTTCTCAGCCCCCTATACACCTCAACATAATGGAATTGTCGAAAGGCGAAACCGATCCCTGTGTGAGGCAGCCCGAACCATGCTGAGTTTTGCTTCCCTTCCTCTATATTTCTGGGCTGACGCTATTGCTGCAGCTTGTTTTACTCAAAACAGATCATATCTCAACAAACGTTTCTCTCTTACCCCTTATGAGATAATTAACAACAGGAAGCCGAAAGTCAAGTTCTTTCACGTGTTCGGTCCAAGGTGCTTCATCTTCAACTCCAAAGAACATCGCAACAAGTTTGATGTCAAAGTTGATGAAGGTATCTTTCTGGGATATTCTCTTACTTCAAAGGCATACAGGGTTTTGAATAAGCGTTCTAAAAGGATTGAAGAAACCTATTATGTGACGTTCAATGACAATTACGTCAAGAAGTTGAAGTCTACCGTAGAAGCAATTGGAGAGATTTTCTCTCAAATAGGTCAAGTCACAGCCTCAATCGCCAATCTCTTTGACCAGTTCATGGATCTATTTGATGAAACTGAGAAAGCTGCTCATTCTGAGGCCATGGCAGCAGACAACAAGATTGATCACCTTAAGAAGATTGTAGATGATGCAGCCAAACAAATGGGCGAAGAAGAACAAGTTCGAAATGAACCTCCCCAGAGCGGTACTTCGGTCGAGGGGGAGAATCAATTTTCTTCAAATCAACATGACTCACATATCCAGGGGGAGAATCCAATCTTTGACGCACCCGAAAGTCCTGTGGCACCCGAATGTCCGGTTGCACCCAAAAGCCTAGCTGCACCCGAAAGTTCTATGGCACCCGAAAGTCCGGTTGCACCCGAAAGCCCAACTGCACCCGAAAGTCCAGTGACAATCGAAAGTCCGGATCAGCCTGAAAGCCTAGTCGAAGAAAGAATTTTTGGTTCACATCCAAATGATTCATCATCTGTCGAGGGGGGAGAATTTTGATATGCTCTATGATGATGATGTTCAATCAGAGTTGGAAGAAATGGTAAATGCTGAATTGGATCCATCCTACGATCCAAATTACCCTCCTCTCACCAAATGGACCAGAGATCATCCTGTATCTCAAATAGTGGGTGATGCATCAGAAAAGGTTCTAACTCGATCACAACTGAAGGCGAAACAAACTGCTCTGTTCTCCAAAGTAGAATTCTGCATGTTTAATTCTTTCATCTCCAAAATAGAACCGAAGGCCGTCAATATTGCTCTCGATCATTCTGATTGGGTTCAGGCAATGCAAGACGAACTCAATGAGTTCGAAAGAAATAAGGTCTGTAGACTCATTCCAATACCAAAAGATGCCTCAGTTGTCGGTCTCAAATGGGTGTTCAGAAACAAAATAGACAAAGAGGGAAACGTTATCCGGAATAAGGCTCGGCTAGTGGTGAAAGGATATTACCAGGAAGAAGGAATCGATTACGAAGAGACATTCGCTCCGGTGGAAAGGCTGGAATCCGTTCGAATATTTCTTGCCTTTGCTGCACACAAGAACTTTGAGGTCTACCAGATGGATGTGAAGTGCGCCTTTCTGAATGGGGAACTTGAAGAAACCGTGTACGTGGAGCAACCTCCTGGTTTTGTGAATGAAAAGCATCCAGATCATTGCTACATCTTAGATAAGGCTGTTTATGGTCTGAAACAAGCACCTAGGGCATGGTATGAAACATTAACTAAGTTTTTAAAGATGTCTAAATTTAAACAAGGTTCGGTTGACCCAACCTTCTTTCGTAAAAAAGAAGGTAACCACCTTATGATTGTTCAAATCTATGTCGATGACATCATCTTTGGCTTAACGAATCCTAGCCTAACAGCTGAATTCAGAAAATTGATGGATACTAAATTTGAAATGAGCTCAATGGGTCCGATTAATTTTTTCCTTGGTTTAAATATTAGACAGGGACCCGAAGGCATCTTTATCAACCAGGAAGCATATACGAAGACTCTCCTTGCCAAATTCGGCATGATGGGAGACTCAAAGGTCAAAGTCCCTATGGCGTTCGGTACCAAGCTCACACCATCTTTGGAAAAACCGGCAGTCGACATAACGCTATATCGCCAAATGATCGGTTCCCTGATGTACCTCACAGCTAGCAGGCCCGATATAATGTTTTCAGTATGCTATTGTGTCAGGTTCCAAGCAAATCCTCGTGAACCACACATGCTGGCAGTGAATAATATATTTTGATATTTGAAGCGAACCACCTCTCTCGGTCTCTAGTATCCCTAAAACTCAGGTTTCTTCGTTCAAGCCTACTCAGATGCAGACCTGGGAGGATGTGGTCTAGACCGGAAAAGCACTACAGGAGGCTGTCAATTCCTCGATGGGAAGTTGGTAAGCTGGCAATCTAAGAAACAAACATGTGTTTCTCTGTCTACAGCCGAAGCAGAGTACATTGCATCCACCTCCTACACATCTCAAGTGATTTGGATCCAAAGCCAACTCCGGGATTATGGACTCAATATGAAAAAGATCCCACTATATTGCGACTCAGAAAGTGCAATTAGGATCTGTCATAACCCAGTGCAACATTCCAAGACAAAGCATATAGCACTGAGGTATCACTTTATTAAGGATCATGTGGAAGATGGAAACGTAGAAATTCACTTTGTTCGAACCAATGATCAACTGGCCGACATCTTCACCAAATCCCTTCCTGAAGCAAGTTTCAATAAAATCCTACATGGCCTAGGTATGATGGAATCGGAGTCAATACCAAAAACACCTTCTCAAATCTCAAAGTTGGAAGCGAAATGAACCGAACGCTCAGTCTGTTTCGGGTTCGGTTCACACAGGAACCGAAATGAACCGAACGCTTGGTCAATTTCAGGTTCGGTCCCACTGCACTTATTTTCGCTTGTCTCAAAAAGGTAATATCGTTGGTTGTATACTTTTGTACAATTGTTTTCCAAAAATCCAAAAATATTTTTTTGAAGGAACCAAAATGAACCGAGCGTTCGGTCTATTTCGGGTTCGGTTCAATTTTTTTTTTCCTTTCAGTTTGGTTTGTTTTGTTTTTCTCTTTACAAAAATATCAAAAATTCCAAAAATATTTTCTTTCTTTTTGTCTCTACTTCTGATTATGTTAACAGTTTATGGAATATCGATGGGGCAGGTATCATTCTCACACTTGCTAAGTGTCCCTAGAAGCATGCTGCTGCATGTTGTCCAAAGCCTCAACTGATTTTGAATAAAGCCTTATTGACTCGGTATACACAAACCTTGTCTTCCCAATTAGGCTGCTACATTTATTCTAATCATAAGCTACCTTACTCTTTTCTCATATGAGTTAAGAGTTTTCTTCTTGGTCACTATCTTTATAGCAGAGGTACTTTGGTTTCCTTACACCACCTCAAACATTTTTCTCCATCATATTCACTCCATACATGTAACCCTTGAGACTCTCAGAAATTACCACTGAGGTTTATGGTTACACAATCTCTATGTTTGTGATCTTAGCTTCGTGTCACTATGTTCTAAGTGAAACCCACAATTCAATACCCACTATGCTTTGACGGTGAACAATTAAATTTGCTCTAGCTTTCACTCATGAATTAACGAATCCACCCAAGTGGTTGTACCATGAAATCTCTATTTTCCTTTTGTGTGATTCTTATGAAATTGTTACATACCATAACATTTCTTCCCATAGAATCCAGTTTTAAATTTTCTTGAGATTTCACACCAAGCATTTCCAACAAGTCACTAAAATACGATCCAAACCTACTTGTTCGACAGACCACATTGGTCTCACAAGTACTTCATTCGGTTTCTATCTTATGTCAAGATCTAGAATTCTGAACTGATGCGAAATCCACCTCTCTAAGCCTCATTAAAAGATGCCTTTCAACACTTCTTAACAAGTGCTTGATCGTAATTCAACGGGAAACCACACAAACATTTTCAAGTCTCTCTTGACCTTGAAGGAAGAGATTCGTGACCGGGATCCACTGTTTCGTGTCTATATTGACATCACAATTTCCCACATATATGTTGCTTTATTTCTTTATCTTTGACACTCTATGCACAAAAATCTTTTTGATTTTCCAAAAGTTTGGTTTGGTTCACTACCAACTATTCTTATAGCTCTGGTCTTTAATGCTAAATTCTCAACGGGATGCTATGGTTTACCTACGTGTTTGCTTTTTATTTAGTGAAGATAGCTCATTTTAAGGATAAGATGATGACTCAGCCGGGAGACTAAAGGTTTCAGGAATTCAAAAAGGTATTTGATGGGAAGCGTGCAAGATGGAAACGTTTTTCTCTCTCATGCGTAATCATAGGAGTTGCTAACTGTCACGCGTCAATCAACTCAGGAACTGATTCATTTTTCAAGAAGATTTGGGGGCAGATTTTTCTCTCACCTCTACACACGGTATAAAGGGTAAACCCTAAGTTCTTTTACCTCTTTACCGCACCCAATTTTCTGAGAGCAAACAAAGACGCTTTTCTACCATTGTTCATCTCCTTCTTCAAAGAACTCATCAATGGCGGATTCCTCCTCTGTTCATGAAACCTCCCATATTCTCCCCATCCGACCTCAGCAAAGCTTGGTCATTGATCTCACCCCATATTCATACGATGCCTTCATGTACCCTATAGTGGAGTGTCTTAAACACTCTCCACTAGTTCTCGCACTGACCAAGGTCGAAATCGTACCTATGGAGTGTTTATCCCAGATTTTCTCTACTGCCCACTATGACAAGTCTGTTGATCGCATTTTCTTCGACATTCTTGATACCGAAACCTCCATCTCAAAACAACGATTCTGATTGCTTCTAGGATTTGAACCTGATGAGTCGAGGGTTAACCCTGAGTCGATTTCTGTGGGACAATTATTCTCCATGTTTTACAACATGGGTTACACTGAAATCCTGACCACCGTCACGAAGTTCAAGAAATCGTGTCTTCCTCCTCAGTGGAATGGCTTCTTCACGATACTGTTCAAGGGTCTATCAGAGAGAAGTGCAGGTTCTGATGGGGCAAGTCGTCTGTTCATGACGATTCTCTATGGGTTGTACACTGGTGTCAACCTCGACTATGGATCAGTTTTATGGCAGTAGTTAATCCAAAGTCTTGCCTCTACTTCTCGCCATTCTGAAATTTCATATGCAAGGTTCTGGACGCTCGTCACCAAATGGGCTATGTACAAGTACCACGTCCCCATTGTGGCTACATCTTCACTCTCATCTACTGGCGTCTTCCACACTACGAAGATAATTGTGACGGATCCTTCCAAGCTCCAATTTGTGGGTTCTATTCCAGAATCAATGTATGCATGTGTTACAGGGGAGAGCCGCATCATCAAGACCTACAAGGAGTTTCTTCCTTCGGGTCCCAGAGAGTTCACTTTAGAGATGATTCAGTCAATCCATGACGCTGACAAGCCTGCTCCCAGGGGCAAGAAACTAGAAAAGGGGAAAGACAAGAAGGTGGTCAAAGGGGCGAAAGGCCCTTCTCTTAAGAAGAGAAAACCCACGAAGGCAGCCCAATCACCTCCACCAAAGAAGAGGAAAACCCAGCCCAGACGAAAACTCATTCTTGCCTCTTCCTCTAGTGAATCAGAGGATGAGAGTTCAGACTCAGAGGAGTCGTTTCGTGGTGACACTCCTCCCCGTTCGCCTTCACCTGAGGTACCAGTTTCAGCCAAACCTATCTCTCCTCCCCCAATCATTATCTCTATTTCCATTCCCCCCATAACCTCCACTACTCAAATTCCACCCACTTCTATTCCTGTACCACCTCCCATTTTCTCAGACGCTACAACAACAACAACCACTAGAGTTCGAACCAACGTATCTGATACGAGGGCTCGTACTTCAGCACCCAAACCTACACTTGCAACCGAACATACTTCTACACCCGAACCTACTACCACAACCGAACCTCCAGCTTCGCCTTCATCTCCAAATCACTCCGCAGATACCGAGACTTTTCTTGGAGGGGAAGACATGACCTTTGATTTTGTCTACTACAGTCCCTACCAGGTTCAAAGTGATGATGACGATGATGCTCCTATCACCAAAAAGCACATCAAGGAACTTCATGAGAAAATTGATAGTCTCATCGCTTCCTCCTCCTCCTCTCGTTCCAATATCTCAGAGGCTGCCATTCAGGGGCTGGTTGATTCTTTCACCAAGGCACATGAAGCCTCTATCAACTCCGCCACTGCTGCTATAGAGGCATCTACAAAGGCCTGTGCTGCTGCGACCGAAAAAGTCAAAAAACTATTTCACGATGCTAACAGTCTTTTACAATCTTTACAGGGGGCCGCTGAATCTAATGCAGCGAAGGTCGATTCCATGGTTGAGAAGCTGGCTACTACATTCGCATCAGAACAACAATTCTTTGCCGGTCTTCGTCAGACTATTGAAGCTGACAATAAATCTTTTTAGGCAGCTATTGAGGAGCGATTGACCAAGCTCCAAGAAGACCTTGCTTCGGAGAACTCAGTGATGGATGCGCTTGCTCGTAAAACCACTACTCTAAAGGTCAAGAGTCTTCAGCTTTCCCAATCAGAAAAGGAGGTTGCTTCTCTTCGATCTGAGCGAGTGGTCATTTCAAGTTGTGCTTTGGATGTCCACGGCGCCCTCTCCAACATTATTGAAGCACACGACCCAATCCTCAACTACTCAGTGAGGCGAACTCTCGCTGAGAAGCTTGCTCCTGCCCTTGCCCTGCTTAGCAAAATTGAGGGGCTTCCTGAGTTCGCGGCCCAAGGGGGAGAAGAGGTTTCAAAGGGCGAAAATCAATCTCAACTGCCTCCTATTTCTACATCAGCTTCAACTAAAGCAACCGAACCTCCAACAACTGGTCAGGCTTCAGGTTCGGGTGCTCAGGATAAAGGGAAAAAGGTTCTTGGTGACAGTGATGGTGATGATGACAAAGAGACCATTGCTGATCTCTTGAAGAAACAGGCCAGGGATAAAGATTCTGACATGAGTGCTCGGATTGCTAGAGAGGCAGAAGCGAACGAAAGGAAGATGAAGGAGGCTCATGATCTCCTTGAAAGTCGAAAAACCCTATTCCCTCCATGGACTCTCGAGAAGCTTATCAAAGAAGCTATCGATACCCCCAACATCCTCTGGCTTGAACCGGTGATTTCCTTGGACAAGGTTAATTCTGTCGACTCTCAGTTCGACATGCCCTTGACCCGAAAGGCCTTCATTTTTCATACATTTTCCCACGTTGCTGATGTCCCTCATCCTCACCCGAAAGTCGATAGGGAGCTTGTTGAATTCTATCTGAGGTCTGCTCAGCCTCAGTATCAGACGTGGAGTACGCAAAATATCATCAACGTTCGGGTCCTCAAACCCTTTCGGGAGGGTAACTTCACTAATGTTAGGTTCAAAGTGTTGAGGGGGTCAGCTAAAACCGAACATGCCATTTCACTCGCTGATCTTCCTAACATGAATCCACATGATTGGATCATCCTGCATAACATCCTCCTCACCAATGAAGCTGAATATGGGCCGATCATAGATCACTTCAAAAGGATGTTGGTTTGCTACATCATGGAGGTTGCCAAGATGGATAAGGAGATTGCAAGTGTCTTCAAGAAGAAGCCCACCATCTCCCCAGTTGGTTCTGCAAGCGATTTGAATAAAATGCAGATGGGGAGGATCAATCCAAAGCGGAACTCAGTCATGTTCACCAGGAATGAAGGCCAAAAATGCCTGTTCGCCTTGGCTGACAAGCATCTATATACCACTTCGTGCTTGGAACATGTTCTGGGGATCATTAATCGTTGCAAGCAGAATTCTGAAGATGACAAGAAGTATTTTGATGATATGATCCAGTGGTATATTCGTTTCAGACAAACCATTCTTGCCATCATTCCTCGTTTGTTCGATACCACGAAGAAAGTTCCTGCAACTGGACCCAGCAAGCCTAAGTAGAGTCTCCCTCCAATTGACGCAAAGGGGGGGATTGTAGGGTCCATTAGGTGTTGCGTCTTGGGCTCGGTTCATAGTCCACTTTTTTATCCGGATTGGGCCTGTCCATCCGTGATTTATTTAGTAGGGTTTAGTATTTATAGATGTTTGCATGCATCTTTGTACGTAAGATTTTAGAGTCGATTATTCACAGCGGATATCTTTTATCGATTGTAACCCTAAACAACCTCTACAGCGGAAGTTCTTTATCGAGCTCTGCTGAGGCGTGAATCTATTGAATCATTCAAGATATTTTGATTCATTCTCTTGTTTGATATTTCTGTTTGCATTATTGTGATTAACCTGTTTAAGATCTAAACGATCAAAGAGTTTTTCATCTCATCACCAACCATAGTATTAAAAGCATTACAAATTTACAATGGGTTTGATTCATGTGAGACAGCAACCATATATATAGGGTTTGATTCATGTGAGACGGCCTAATTTTGTGAGACCGTGAGACGCAATCCTAGCCACTTATTTATTAGATTAAAATAAAACATTTTTAAAATGCAAAATAATTGAAATTTTTTTTTCCAATATTATTTTCGGAATATATATTTGCCAAAAAAAAAAATAAAAAAAAAATACCAAAAATAAAAAATAAAAAATATATACAAAAAAAATACATTTTTTACATATTTTAGTAGAATATTTAGAATATTCTACATATCTGGCAAATGTAGTAGAATATTCTAAACATTCTAAAAATCATATTACAATATATACAGTGTAATATTATATTAGAATACTTTACGTATTTAAAAAAAAATGGTAATTTTTTTATTTATTATTTTATATTTATTTTTTTTAGTTAAATAAAGTTCCGAAAATACTAATTAAAAAGGAATTTGTAACATCCTATTTCATATCGTTTTGAGATTCAAGGCTCGTGGGCCGTAATCTGAGTATGAGAGGGTTTTGAGGTCTTGAAGGAGAAGGGTTTAGGCCCTTCTTGGATATGGATATGGTGGGTTGTGTGATAAAAGGGTTCGAGTTGTGCTTTAGACCCCTAGGGTATCGGTAAAGTGTTGGTTCGGGCCTTTATTGAATTTTGGAATCAAGTTGAGTGGATTTCAGGAAAAATAAGGTTGATAGAAATGTAGGGGCTTCTCGTTACCTTTTCGTGGATATAAAGAACGTCAAAAACGGAGTTATAACGAAAGTTATTACCATTTGAAGTTACGAGGGTTTTGGGCCGAACCGGGTACGCGGGGCATACCAGATGGGAACGCATGGCGTTCAAGGGAAAAGTGACGCGGGCCAAGATGTGAACGCAGGGCGTTCCCCAAGGGAACGCAGGGCGTTCGCTGAGCTGTTTCAAAGACTCGTTTTTAGGGTTTGGCCCCTTTATAAGCTTCATTATGTCCCCAAACATCTTCCATTCTTCAGCCTCCATCCCCTCCAACCCTAAGAACGAAACATTAGCCTCCATTTGAGTGGTTCTTGAACTTTTTGGTGAATAAGAGGGTTTTGGTGCTTATTGTGGAAGAAGGAGTTTCTTGAGGAAGCATTGCTTGGCTTGGAGATTATGGATGTAAGCCCTAATCATATGGATCTACCTCTAGAAAGTATAAAGTTTGAATCTTGGTGGCTTTCTCATATGGATCTAGTTGGGTTATTACTCCTTATGTTTGGCCCTTGAAGAAGAAGGAACTTGGTGATCAAGCTATGGATGGGGTAAAACTTCTAGATCCAGAACCTTCATTAATTTTGCAAATTTCTAGAGGTATCAAGTTTCCATCTTGGTGAATCATGTGTTTGATCTAGCTAGTTGTGGGTTTTATGTGCTTTTTGTCCCAAAGCTTTGGTCTTTATGAGTATGGGCTACTCTAGACCATTTAAGTTGTCTTTTCTGGGGTATTTGAGTGTTCTAAGTCATAAAAATGTGATATTGGTCCATTCCTTCTATCCATGCAAAGGATTATGAAGTTTGGGTTTTTGTGTTAAAAGATTGGGTTTGGGTTTTAGAACATTTAGCCATGCCAAGGCATAAAGTTGGGAACTTTATGTTAAGAAATGCCTTCTTGGACCAGATCTGAGTATTGGGTGAAAGAACTTAATGGATTAAGTCATTAAAATAAGAATTGGAGTTTCGCCGGGAACGCCGTGCGTAATCTCTCGGAACGCAGCGCGTTCCGGCCTGAGTCCCTGTCAGAGATTCGGCGACGAACGACGTGCGTTCCGCTCATGAGCGCCGCACGTTCGTCTGATCAGTAGAGTTGCGGGCTTTGGACTTTTTCGTAAATAAATTTAGTTTGAGACTTTTTCGTAAATTAAGGTGAAATATTAGGACTTTTCCAAAGATTTCCCTATTTTGAAGTTCACTAAAAACAAAACAAAGTTCATATTGCAAAAGAGCTAACCAATACGAGAATGAAATTCTAGAATAAAATTATCGGTATATATATATATATATATATATATATATATATATATATATATATATATATATATAGGGCTCAGTTATTGTGAGAACTAAAAAAACGTATGAACTTGTGAATTTATAATCAACTCATTATTTTTCAACACCAATAACACCGATCTTCTCAAAATGGTGCATCTAAGTCATATCTAGACTTAAAAAAAAGATTCGACAATTTATTTTTTATTATTTTTTTTAAATTTGTATGTGTATAAATCAACAATTGTACAGACTGCTGATGAACACAATCAACAGTTATATGGACTGTGGATATGGACAATCAACAACCATATGAACTGCTGATAACGGTTGATTATGCTTATAAGTAGCCTATACAACTGCTGATTTTGCTCATCAGTCATAAAAAAAGTAAAAAAATAATTAAATAATAGCAAAAAAAAAAAATTTGAGCCTAGATATGACTTTGATGCACCATTTGAAGAAGATTAATGTTTTTGATGTTGAAAAATGATAAGTTGATTATGAATTCATAAGTTCTAACAAATCTTTTGTTCTTTCCCTGCCTCTCTTTCTTTCTTTTTTCTCTCTCTCTCTTTCTCTCTCTCTCTCTCTCTCTCTCTCTCTCTCTATATATATATATATATATATATATATATATATATATATATATATATATATATATATATATATATATAAATATATTATTTTTGTCTGTTTGAAATTTTAAAGAACATAATATGAACACAAATAATAAATAATGTAATTTGGTAAACCGTCGAACATGACAAAGAAATTCATCAATTTACTTATTTGTGTTTGTTTGGTTGTTTGGTTTATCTTAATACATCAAACATGATTCATTTTGTTTACAACCCTATTTATGTTCAGTTTTTTGAGACCATTATTGACATCCATGGTAAGATATATCCTTACTAACAAGACAGTAATCTTGTAAAGATACAAAACTAGAAACATTATGATTTAGGAGATAATTTTAAACATAGGTGCAAAACATGCCTTCTAGGTGCAAAGCATACTTGCTTTTGTACACCTTTTTATTAATAAAAAAAGTCAAATTATTCCTTTTATCCCTTACTTGCAAAGTGATACGAGAATTTGACGAGGCGGCGTTACTAGTGGTCGTCGGCTGTGAAGAACCATTAAATTATTAACAAGCATAACATCACCTTTCTTCCAAGGTATCGCAACACACTCTTCTTCCATGATTCTCAAACAATCTTGCATGACAGTATCCGATAAAGGTTCACCATTTGCTAGCTTAGTAGATATATTCACATCACAGTGTTGAGGATCTCTAGGGTCATTGTAACCAACTACCATACTATTGAACCAAGTTTTACGTTGGTTTTCCTTATCGAATCTTATTGCTGGCATCGGACCTGTAATAGATTTTGCAGTATTCCCTATCCATTCTAGCTTTGTGCCTTGCTTTTCCGCTCTTTCCTCTGCGACATTCTTGTCATTGGTCATGTATGTCGACTTCCAACCTCTACCAGCATATAATGATGGATGATCCTCATCGCTCATTAGTTTTGTATACGTTAATCCATGCTCCTCCA
Organism: Lactuca serriola; assembly: GCF_051521515.1. NCBI lineage: Eukaryota > Viridiplantae > Streptophyta > Magnoliopsida > Asterales > Asteraceae > Lactuca > Lactuca serriola. Next base: position 174,028,230 of record NC_136411.1, on the reverse strand, counting down.
GTTTAGCAACAAACTCCGGGTGCTTTTCTTTCATCTTTTCATATACGATATGACTCAAAACAATTGGAGTTTCTCCCCCGCTTCCTGGTTCTTCTTCACAAAAGAAAAATAACTTGGATGGGAAGTCTGAAAGCTGTTGGCAGATACATATACATCAAATCAAAAAAACTATATTACCTTAAAATTACTATAATAGTATATCTCTAATACTATATGGTTTTAATTACGAACCCAAAATAGCTAGCTTGTGGATCCACCATGATAGAATCATATAATGGACCGATACTCATAATCTAACAATTAAACTTATCAGAAAAGATTGTGAAATCAGTTCGATAGAGATATGTAGAGAATAAATTAAGGAATTTACATAAGACATCTCGTGATGGAAAGGTATTTTTATCTCTGGAGGTCTTGAATCCACAGTCATAATCCTGCCGATGACATTGGAGCGTAAGCCCCGCCCACCTATGTAGAGCTTTGGAGGGAAGTCAAAGGCTTCGACGACGTCATTGAAGTCAGAAGGCGTGATAACAGGGAAGCCTCGGAAGAGAATAACGCCTCTTTTCTTGACAAGAGACTCCAGTAATGGTTTTTCAGCTTTGATTGCCAACAGAAAATCGCAAAGTTTTTTCTCGACATTCAGCTTAGTCTTAGAGAGTGGGGTTAACACCATCGGGAAGAGAACCCCATCTCCGTGAGACTTTTGCTCAGGTAACCGGACTTCTATAAAGAATCTTCCGGTGGCCATATAATTTTGGTTGTACTTAGAGAAACAGGAAACTTTGATATAATATATATAGTAATGAATTTATGAGGTTGGTACCTATGGAGGAGGGTAATTTTGGAATTTAAAAAAAATTATTAAATGTATACTTTTATTAATTGATTTAATAGTATCCCATTTTATTATGTTGACAAGGCTAGGCCCGGCAATGGAGTGAGTTTTAGCCTGATCGATCCAAACTCTTAACAATTATTCGGGTTTGGAGCATAGTTTTTGATCCGTTTACCCGTTAATGACCCGTACCCGCTAACCCTTTTATTAAAAGGGTCGGGTATGGATCATCACCGATCCGTTCCATCTATAACCCGCCCCATATAAATTTTAGAATTATACATTTATATTTTATACTGCCTAAATTTACTTTAAATTCCAATCGAAAGTCCAAAGAGAAAAGACCAAAGACTAAACTATTTATACATAGGACTCAGAGACTCAACTTCTAGACTTTCAGTCTTCTCCCAAGATTCATGATGTCATTTCATTTATATTTCATCATGTAAACACCAATTTCATTTATAAATCAATAAATTCACTTATCAACAGGAAGAAAGTTTGTAATTGTTATTCTCTATCAATGCAATCGAGGGTCAAAAACCAATTGGAAGTAACTACAATAATGATTTTCATGTCAATCGAAAGTCTTCGAGTATATAATGTGTTTTCTAAATCAACATTTTTTTTATTTAACAAATGTGATTTAATGATTTAAGTAAAATGTGTTTGATTATTCAAAAAACATATGGGTTACGGGGCGGGTTTGGATATCTGCTGATTCGGTGAATAAGGGTATGGGTTTGAATATTCAAAACCCCGTAGGTTATGGAGCGGGTTTGGATCGGGTTTTGGAATTTGTTAACAGGGTTTGGATCACGGTCGATTCGCTCCAAAAGAACCCCATCCCCGTGAGACTTTTGCTCAGGTAATCCGACTTCTATAAAGAATCTTCCAGTGGCCATAATTTTGGTTGTACTTAGAGAAGTAAGAAACTTTGATATAATATATATAGTAATGAATTTAAGAGGTTGGTACCTATGGAGGAGGGTAATTTTGGAATTTAAAAAAAATTGTTAAATGTATACTTTTATTAATTGATTTAATAGTATCCTATTTTATTATGTTGACAAGGCACAAAAGGATAAACATAAGCAATTTAACATTATACTCTTATTAGCTAAGCAATTTAACATTATACTCTTGTCACTGTTAAGATATTTGCTTATAGCATCCTACTTTAATTGTTGTCATTAAATAATTTGTTTAATACATTCTAATTCATTGGCTAACCTTAAACCTTGGTAAATAACACTTTTCAATCTAACTATAATACGATTATCCAACACTTGAAGCAAGTCAACTAAAAATAGTTGCATAAAAGAATCGAAGTAAAATTAGTATAATCAAAGCATATCTTGTCATAGTTTCTAATTTCTCATTCTACATGCACATTGAGTTTATAAGTTATGAGAAAGGTAATCGGGTGGATTAAAGAAGGCTTCTATTCTAAAAACATGAAGGTTTCAAAATGAATACACCTGACAAAAAACGGCCTCACATACATCACAATGATCCACAGGTTTGGATCACGGTCGATTCGCTCCAAAAGAACCCCATCTCCGTGAGACTTTTGCTCAGGTAATCCGACTTCTATAAAGAATCTTCCAGTGGCCATAATTTTGGTTGTACTTAGAGAAATAAGAAACTTTGATATAATATATATAGTAATGAATTTAAGAGGTTGGTACCTATGGAGGAGGGTAATTTTGGAATTTTAAAAAAATTGTTAAATGTATACTTTTATTAATTGATTTAATAGTATCCTATTTTATTATGTTGACAAGGCACAAAAGGATAAACATAAACAATTTAACATTATACTCTTGTCACTGTTAAAATATTTGCTTATAGCATCCTACTTTAATTGTTGTCATTAAATAATTTGTTTAATACATTCTAATTCATTGGCTAACCTTAAACCTTGGTAAATAACACTTTTTCAATCTAACTATAATACGATCATCCAACACTTGAAGCAAGTCAACTAAAAATAGTTGCATAAAAGAATCGAAGTAAAATTAGTATAATCAAAGCATATCTTGTCATAGTTTCTAGTTTCTCATTCTACATGCACATTGAGTTTATAAGTTATGAGAAAGGTAATCGGGTGGCTTAAAGAAGGCTTCTATTCTAAAAACATGAAGGTTTCAAAATGAATACACCTGACAAAAAACGGCCTCACATGCATCACAATGATCCACAGGTGCTTTGATCTATTAAAATTTGCAAATATTAGGATATCGTGTGTTCGTGTTTGTGTTTATTCTAGATCACCGAAGGATTTAGGCTGGTCCCGGACTCATATCACTAATAACAAGTATTATTAGTATTATTGTTATTATCAGAAAATATTATTTTTGTTATCATCATTATTAGTATTATTTAGTAAAGGGTAACCAAAATATTTGTTAGTGACAATGTATTTTCAAACACACGTCCAGAAATCAAACATGTAATTAGAATGAAGTTAAAAAGCAATTCCATTCTATGCAATCTACTGATTGACCATTCATTTAGTTTAAAACATTTCAATCCAAAAGCCACATTAAACTATATAAATATTTCTCAACCAACTTTGTGGTATCGGTGACCCATTAGATTGACATGATCCTGATTAAAACTTCATACATTAAGTTCCATAAACAAATGCCAACACACATATTAATCTTGTCATTAATAATTAAAAAAGATGTTTACCAGCAGCTTATTTTATCAAGCTGATTTATAGTCAACCACTTTAGTTGAACGACATAATTTCTCAATTTCTCACCTACTTTAAAATCCTTCATCCTCCTAGTCATTTAAATTTAAGTAAATAGCAATAAAATAAAATAGTTTAAGTATTCTTTAGATCGACTTTGTCAATTGAAAATTTCATTTCTTTATATGATGGGAAGAGAAACCAGATTTTGTGTAAGAACCCAAAATTTAGAGAAAGTTGACTTTTTATCAAATATTCATCAAAAGGCAAAATGATTAATTATGAGAAAAAAATATGAGATTGTGAAGTTGTGACTTCAAGAAAATGGTCAAGAAAAGTTTAAGTCACTAAGATGAGATTAAATGAGTAAGTTCAAGAGAAAGAATATATGAGAAGATGCATTTTTGGTCAAAAAGGTAAAACGGGAATTTTATGCCTTTTGGGCCAACTTTATGACTTAATATATTAATGCCCGTGTTAAGAATGTGAGAAGTAACTTAATAGAATTGTAAAGCATATTCCCACCTTCACGTGAATATAAAGATTATAGAAAACAGATAAGAAACGAAGAAATTATGAAGGATAGATGTTGGGGGAAAATTGTCCCAAAGCTGGAATGGAATCACCAATTCACTTTGACAATTCATAGTTACCACGGCGTGTCCAAATGCTAGCCACAACGTGGTGGGGTTTAAATGCGATTCAAACGTTGTTCATCTGGTATAGAGAGAAAGGGAAATGTAATTTACACGACAACATGGTGTTGAGAGAAAAACTTGAACAAACGTTAGTCACAAGATAATTTAATGCGGAATAATAAGTTAATCTCAAGGATCTTGCTAGCTTAACAATAATAAGTTAGAAGAGTTAGATTGTGGAAATATAAAGGAAATAAATAGTAACAAATTATATCATGTAGACACCAAGTTGATTCATAATGAGGTTTGCATTCAAATACAAGTTAGTAAATGTGATCAACTTAAAGTGAAGAGGGACTCGGTTATCACAAGATAATAGATAGAGATGAACGATCTTTATATTGAAATAAGAGTTCAGAATATCGTCTTGAGTACATGAAGATGGATGCTCTATTTATAGAGTCCCGAAAGTTACATTGAGGATTAAACAAATATTAAACTACTGACTATGGTGACCATGAAAGGTTCACCAGATAATACAAAACAAACAAGCAATGTCAGTTAAAGTAACAAAAGAGTCTTCATTTATCGTCCATCACTGCAGTTGGGTCTTCACGTCTGTGGTTGACATACGAAAAAAACAATCTCCAGTTTCACACTTCTCTATGGTACCACCAAGTCTTCAGGTCTACGGTTCCTTCGCTGAAAGAGGGTCACTTTTTGTTTCAACAATTTCCCCCAAAGTGAGCTCTTAGGTATTTTCTTCATCTATGCATTTTGAGGAACTGGATGATAATCCACCAAAATTTTCTTACTTCAACCAGCCACTGGATTCTCCTTGAAATTTCAAATTTGACTTCATCGGTAGTATGCTTCGATCTTTGCACCGAAGCCATCCAGTTGTTTCTTCATTAGACAGTGAATTGCGGATGCAGGAATGAAGTACTTGGGCTCATCTATGGCTTTCTTGTAAACAACCCTAGCTCCGGGTAACTTGTTGCTCCAAGGGACATGTCTTGAAATCCTTTAGTGTAATATGGTACAAGATCGAATGGAGTAAAGTTGAATTTGTTGGCAAGGACTGGATGTATTTCTGCGTCAATTTTACCGAAGTCACAAACCAAAGCCTTGAGTAATTCACATGCCCTTTTGGAGGCAATCTTCATTTTGGGATATTTTTCAGCCTTAAGCTGAAATACCCCAGCTATAAAAAATATCTCTTCAGGGTTCATACACAGAAAATTAGTCTGTGATATTATGTATTCACTGTTTCTTTTGGTCAGGGTATACTGAAAAAATTCACTTTTCATGATTTTCCTTCCTTTGTAATTCTTTACCCTGTCTAGTCTATCGTTGGACCTGATATTTTTGAATTTGGATCCATGTTTGGCATGGAAGAGGTTTAAACGTTCGAACTCCATTGGGAGTCTTCTTTCATCCGGGAGATTGAGATCAAGAGGCTGAAAACAGGAAATAACTTTGAGTTTGGAGAAATAAGGATGTCCTAGTAGCCATCTGATGGTGGTTCTGCGTAACTGAGATGAGGGGTATAATCAGCATCCAGAAGTCTACGGGTTGGGTTCACCCAAGAATTTATCAATGTTTCGTCAAATAAGGTATCAGACCCTTGTCCCTTCTTAATTATTTCAGAAAACTTATTATCTCTCCAGTCTCTTTTCCTTTGAGTTGTGGCTGGAGAGTCATTGGAGTGATCCGAAGACATTATCTCTTCATCTTCAATGTGTTTAGAGTGGTGAGAAGGTGATTGATGAGAAATTGATTTTTATGGAGACCGTTGTGGAGACTTTTGAGGAAATTTCTATTGTGAGGATCGATGTGTTAGTTCTTTGTGGAGTTTTGTGGTACGGGGTTCATCACGTAGAGGAGTTTGATGAACAGATGGAGTTTTAGACTTGGAAGTTTCTCGTTATCTGGTTTCTTGTTCTTGATTTGGATCAATCTCACTTCCCCCTTTTGTGGAAGTAGGCTCCATCTGCTCCTCAAACCATTGCTTCATACGATCAATCTTTTGAAACATCTCATTGAATTGGTTTTTCATTTGATCACAGACGTGTTGGTTGTTAGGGATGTTTGGGTCGAAGAGAAGTTGATAAATCTCCTTTGTAAGGCGGATAATTTCGTCAACACTTTGATTTCCTATGAGTGATCTACTTAAACCTTTAATGGCGTCTTGGAGTACTGCATACCCTGATTCATACACAGCGTGGGTATCCTCAATAAGCTTTTTGGACTTGCTTTCTTGAGCCTGGAGTGTGAGTTGGAGATCATCTTTCAATTTCTTGACTTCTGTGATGAAAGCTTCAACTTTGCAGATAGAATCTTTGTGGTATGCGGTTCTTTGATTATCAAGATCCTGTATACCCATCTATACCCTTAGAATCATTCACTTTGCGTCCATTCTTTCGCTTGTTTCTAACCTTTCAACTCGTTCAATGTGCGACTACAGTGTTGGAACATCCGTGCTCTGCGGTTCTTTGGTAGTGACTGCGGCCAGGATTTGATCCACTTTGGCCTGGATATTGAGGAATTCTTTATAACATACACGTTCAATTATCGTGTTTTTGTAGTTTAAAAGTAAATAATATTATGAAATATTATAAGATTATGAGCGTTGAATTCTAACAGATAGTTTTTACTAGAATTAAAGTAAAACTATGTTTCGAATCATTCGAAATATATTAGAAGTCTTATGAGATTCTAATCAAATGTCAGTTATTGAAACTAATGAAAATATGAAGTTGGTGTCACACCCCCAAACCAAGGATGGCGGAAACGTCCAGGGGTGGAGGACTTCATGTAGAGTATCACAACAACGAGTATAATAATGCTCAAAGTAAATACAACCATCATAAATATAATTGAAAAAGTTACACCAAAGTACATGTTTATATGATTCGAATCAATTACATTATGATACAAAATAAACTGTTTAACGATTTATTGTCCCATCCTCAAAACGTGGTTGAATTCCTGATTCATTGAATTCCTGAGAATACAAGTAGTTTGAAAAAGTGTCAACACAAAGGTTGGTGAGTTCATAAGCTTTTGACAGTAAGAGTTTGAAATTCGATCTTTGTAAGAAGATGTATATCACCAAGAAAAATCCAATATTTTCCTTATAGAAGTTATGTAGTCCTAAATACCAGAACCGAAATGAATATGTATTTTGTCATACTTAAAGATATAATTGTGGTTTTAAATCGACATAAAAACCCCTTTTAGATTTGAGAAAAATCCCGTAATGAATGATGTGTGATCTTAAATACCAAGACTGAAAATATACCATAATATCTGTAATTATTGATATAAAAAGTGATTTTAAATTAACATAAAACCTCTTTTGATTTATGCAATTCCTGTAAACTTATGTCGTTAGATCCCTATGTGAGCCGCTATAATCATACTAATGACCTGTATACCTGCTACGACGTTTCTCAGGCGTCGCGAATATGAAAATGACATTTGTCACCCGCAGACCTGCAGGTCCGGCTGTAGCTAGCAGCGAGGTGTGGGGTGTCAAACCCAATATAGATCTATACACAACTATCACGTTCTCCCTCCAGGAGACTCTGATTATAACTAGCAGGAATTAGATTCTGTACTCGGACGTACAGACGAGAATGTCTCACAATTTAGGTTAACAAGTTTACGTGTGGTGTGCATAAGTGTAAAACCTTTTCCTGTGGGAATAAAAACTTTCCGAAATGTGTTTGTTGTGTTAATGGAAACATAAATCAAACCTATTATAGTTTATCCCAAAACGTTTGTAAAGTATGAAAATTCTTTTATGAAAACGCTTTTGTAATGAATTTACACTTAACGTAATGAAAGTTTCCTTTTGTATAAATGTACCCTTCTGAAAATATATTTGTATTATGTAATGTATCATAAACTATACCTACTATAGTCTATCAAAAACAAGGGTAGAAATAGTAAAGTACATAAACTATACTTAACATAGTTTAATAATGCATTTGTATGTAATTGTGTATTTTAATTATAACACTTGGTTATTTCTATGTATTATCTACTGAAATTTCATTTGCTAACGGATGTATAACTAGATATGAATACAAAATAAATATCACATACTATGATGACGCATAATCATATAATGATATATATACCTTGCTCAACATGTTACAAGGTGATATGAAATTTATTGTGTTTTTCTATTTATAACAATTTCTGTAACTGTTATTGGAAAATTTGTAGAAAAATCATAAAATGTCCAAATCAAGTTCTGTAACTTCTGAGAGTTTGGAAAATGAGTCTAATTAGTTCATAAATTTTTCCATAATTTTTAGGGACCTCTAACCTGTGTAACCAAGTCCATAATCACAGACTGGTCCGGATTGGTGTTTGAGATGATAGGCAGTTTTGTAAAAATCACCATAAATTGTAGAAAAATTGTGTGGAGATGTACAAGTAGTCATTTTAAAGCTAAGAACGGGAACTACTTACACCTAAAACAGTTTTGTAAACAAAAATGTTTAAGTTGTCCAAAACAGTTCGTGAATGAGGTCCAAATTTTCTGATGTAGGCTGTTAGGAAAGTTTAGTTTTGTTCTTGTTGTTTTACTTGAATTCCCCCCCCCCCCCCCCTAAAAACATGAGAAAACACTGAAAATGTAGGGGTATGAACTCACCTTAAGTGATTTCAGTAGGTAAGTGTTGAAGAAGAGAAGTGTTCAACCCAAGAACACTTGAAGAATCACTTGAAGATTCGAAGATCTAACACAATTATGAGAGAGTTTGTGTAAGATATCCATGATTCGAGTAGAAAGAAGTGAAATAATCAAAAAGGTGCCGAACGTTCGGGTTCGGTTGAGCAGCCTTTGGCTCAGAAGGGTTCGGTTCCTAAGAGGGGTTTCGGTTCCTTAAGTCCGTTTTTCGCGTGGACTTCCGTTTTTGGGCTGTTTTCGCCAAATTCGAGGGTCGGGATGCCCCGAGTGATTATAGAGAGTTGGGAGAGATTTCGAGAGAGATTTGAGAGAGATTCCACATACTCAGAGAGATTTGGGAGAGATTTGACATACTTGGAGAGATTTCACATACAAAGAGATATTTGGGAGAGATTTCACATTCTTAGAGAGATTTGGGAGAGATTTGACATACTTGGAGAGATTTCTCATTCAGAGAGAGATTTGGGAGAGATTTCACATACTTAGAGAGATTTGGGAGAGATTTGACATTCTTGGAGAGATTTCTCATTCAGAGAGAGATTTGGGAGAGATTTCACGTACTTAGAGAGATTTAGGAGAGATTTGACATACTTGGAAAGATTTCTCATTCAGAGAGAGATTTGGGAGAGATTCCACATACTTAGAGAGATTTGGGAGAGATTTGACATACTTGGAGAGATTTCTCATTCAGAGAGAGATTTGGGAGAGATTTCACATACAAAGAGATATTTGGGAGAGATTTCACATTCTTAGAGAGATTTGGGAGAGATCTAGATGTACGCACTTTTCGATTTATGATCTCTCATTAGAATAGAGAGTTGTTTAGGAATTACATAACGTAAACTCTTAGTACATACGGGCAATTGAGTTGACTGGTTTGACTTGTTGACTTTAGTTGACTTTGATTTGACCGAAAATTGACGGTTGTCACAGTTGGAAATAAGTAAAAATAATGTTAATAATAGTTGTAAAGAATCTCGTTAGAAACATTTAAGTGAAAACCTCATCGAAATTCGAGTTATAACGAAGAAGATATGACTTATTGAAGATTCGCGACAGAACCGACACGACACCGTATGACGTAAAAAGTGAGTTTTTTTTAATTATATTTTATAAACTAATTTTTCTCCTATATGAGCTAAATGAAATTCGTAGTATTCGTTAAACTGAGAATTTTCATAAAAAAGAACGTCAAAATATGACTTCGTATGAAGAAGTTATGAATTTTCTAAGTTTCGGTAAAGTAGTAGACAACTAAAAACTCGAAATAAAGATTGAATGATTTTTAGCCGACACAACCTAAACGAGAATCGAAGGTCTCGTTAATAGTAGTACAACAGTAAAAAGACAGACAAAAAACAGACGTCGGATGAAGAAGTTATGAATTTTTAACGGATTTTCCTGTCCCGGCCCGTTAAAAAATTTAATATTAAAAATAAAGTCAAAATTAGCCGACGGAGTCCAAACGAAATTTGTAGAACATAAATTCACCTATGCGTGGATATAAAGAACGTCAAAAACGGAGCTCGTACGCGAAAGATATGGATTTTTGAAATTCTTGGCACAAACTTCAAAAATGGTTTGAAGCTCGTACGCCCAGCGTACTTCACTTTGTACTATTGGATTAGTGTCTATGTCCATAACTATTTTGGTATGTACTTTACCCGATTATTAGCATGGTCCTTTTGGGTTGTCTTCACCATAACAATATGTAGGATGAATTAAAGAGAGAAATGTTTAATTATGATTTATTAATATATTATAAGAGTAATATATTAAAGGAGAAATCATATTGTTTAATACTCCCCCCGTCCCAAAATAATAGTCCACAGACAAAAAATACACAGTTTAAGAAAATATTAATTACCATTAACTTTATTAAATGAAATGACAGTCTTACCCTTATGTTGCATTTAATTCTATGGTAGTTGTATTTAATTTTGTGGTAATTTAACTAATAATGAGGGGTATTATGGTGAAAGAAGTAGACAATTATTTTGGGACAAACCAAAAAGGAAACATGGACTATTAATATGGGACGGAGGGAGTATTAGTCAAGAATTAATTAAGAATTAATTTTGTGGCTAAAAGAGATTAATTAAACTTAGGGGACTGGATTTGTAATTATGAGATAATTACAATTGGGCTATGGATTACTTAATAATATATAGGTTGGGCGAATTCTATGGGGAAGCCCATTAGAAAGCGTACAAGGGATATGTTAAAGGAATCCATGGGCTGCTTAGGGCTTAAGCAGTCAGATTAGGGTTTCCTAGTTGAAAACCCTAATAGCCTACCTATATAAAGGAACCCATTGCCCCAAAAACGTGGCTAAGACTCCCTCTAGGGTTTGTAGACGTTTTTGGCTGCCTCCTCTCTTCTCCTCTCCATCCAAGTTGCTCTTGGTGTTTGTGACTCCATTAGAGGTGCAACATTTGAGGCACTAAGCTTTCTGAAGCCAAGGATTGATTGTTATTGCTATATAACAATCAAAGGTAAGATCTAAACCCTATTTTATGTTAATATTATTAATTGTATGCTAGATCTAGGGTTTATAGCTTTGGATATTAGGGTTTGCATGTACACCATAGGAATGATGTATTGCTCAAAACTCATATGTGGTATCAGAGCCAAGGCTGTTTGTTTGATGTATTTGATGCTATTATGGATTATTCTTGCTTAAAAATAAAAAATTAGGGTTTCTGGGGGCTGGACTCGCCGAGTCCATGGTTGAACTCGCCGAGTCCATGGTGAGCTAGACGAGTCCATGCCTGGCTCGACGAGTCAACTCGTCAGAAAGAGGTAATTTCGGGATTTTGTGCTATTTTGGCTTAGGATTATTACCAAAAACGTTTTTGATGAATAAAATCCGTTTTCTTTATTGATTTTGGGTGAATATCCATACCAAAATAGAAGATAATTACCAATTAATCAAATATTTGTTGCCTTATAAGATAATGTTTAATTATTTGAGTTATTTGATAAATTATCTTGCAAGAATTTGGACTATGTCAAATTAGATAACCACCAATTAATTGTTAATTGCCTTATTTGAATTTTGTGATCTAGAATATTCTTGATAAATTTTTGAAAAGTTTCAAATTATTCCCTTTAGGTTTTATAGTTTAAATTTGAACTAAAAAGTTTTGGTTTTTGAAATTTAAATCAGTTAAACCCTAATGTTTTGAAATGTTTCAAAACTTGCCCTTAAGTTTTGGAATTTAAAAGTTGATTAAAAGTTTAATTTTGAAAATGTTAAATTCTAAAACCCTAGTATTTTGAAAAGTTCAAATTACACCCTTATGGTTTTATTAATTAATTAAAGTGTATAATTAAAAGAGATTTAATAAACCCATAAAGTTTTGGTTTACATTTAATTAAATTAAAAGTATAAAATATTAAATTAGACCACCTAGTATTTTAAAAGTGTAAAATAAACCCTATACTATATATAACATTAAAAGTCTAGTATTATATATGTATGAGTAAAGTGTCAGTCTTACCGTTAGTAGGCCTCATTCACGAAGCTGGTCTATAAGGGGTGTTTAAGGAAATTGCCTATAAAATGGTGATTGAATGGGTATCCACTCTTACCCACCGCACTCTTGACTAGTGGAGGGTCGTTAGCCGAACGGGTAGGATAGGACAAAAAAAACCCTTTCCATTAAAAGTATAATGAAGTATAAAGTAACTAAATGTTTTACAAAATTCCCAATCTTAGTTACTTTAGGCAAAAGTGAATTAATGCAATTCCATGAAATTACACTTTGTGCCCTTGCGAAGACGTTAGTGGAGCGTGTGTGGTTAACCGGCACACTAGATGGTTCTAAGCAAAGGTATCAAAGGGTGACTCATGGTTTGTCATAGTTCGGTGGAGCGTGTGTGGTTAACCGGCACATCGAAGAGGAGACTATAACATTGGGGGCACCATGTAAGTTTGCATGGTTATTCACACCCTGTTTTATGATCCTCGGCATCCCAGTCACAAATCGAGGGGCATATCGAGATTTAAACATGCCATTGAAAATTTCAATGAATCTCGAAAGATCTAGGAGTTTTCAATACATTTGACACTTAAGTTTCCTTTTTCGTTTTTCATGGTGGAAATTGGTAAATCGTCATTTACTTACCTTCAAATATTCTGCAACTAGATTACGGCATCCCTCTTCTAGGTTGTAGAGTATTGTGTTGGATCCTAGCCTTGATGTTTCATTTGGGTGTCACATCAAGGATTCTAATCAACTTAACTTGAATTTTCTCCCGTTTTGTAGATGTCAAAGTATGACAACTATGGTCTTCCCAAATTCCGTGGATGAAGCTTTCCACATGAAGATGATATTCCACGATTCGATCAAGGAACAAGAGATTATGCTTCACCTCCTCCAATTGTTCTCCCTACCCCACGAGTTCAAAGGCTTGAAAAGTTCAAGATCACTCAAGCCCTGATGGAAATTAAGCACGAAGATGGGAAACCTGTGTGTGCACACGTCTTAGAGATGAAGTCACACATTGATAGGTTAAGGATGTTGGGCGTCGAGATTTTAGGAGAGTTAGCTATTGACTGGGTTCTTCAGTCACTTCCTGAATCATATAGTGAGTTCGTTAGAGAGTAATATATGATGGATCACGACGTGACCCTTATTGATCTCACCTATTTGCTTATAGCTGCTGAATCAGAAATGATTTGGCGTGCTGGTCAAGCAAATTTGTCTGGTAAGTCAAACTCCCAAACTGCAATGGACATCGAAAGTCTAGAAAGAACTAAGTCTATGATTGTCCGATGTGCTGTGCTAAAGGAGTCCATTTGCTTTTATTGCCAAGAGAAGGGGAATTGGAGACGAAGCTGCCCTAACTACCTGAGAGATCTAAGAGATGGGAGAGTCCAGACGTATGGCTCTACTTCAGGTAAAATCCAGTAACTAACTCTTTTAAGTTCCTATTCTAGATTCTTAATACATGATGTGATTAGATTACATTTTGATGTTTTGTAGGATCGAAGAAAAGAGATGAAGCTTAAGGGAAGAAGTGAGCGAAATCTAATCGTGAAGAAATGGATTTCGATCGCATTGCTTGAAGATTGGATTCTTGAGCTACTACTTGGAGTTAGAATAGATTGCTAAGAAATATGTATTAACATAGTTTTCAATTGAATTGCATTGTAAGGAAAAAAATTTCCGCAATAAAATAAATTTTGATTTTATATTATTTATTTATCCTTGCAATGGTGTTTGAATGTTTCTATTATTAACAATAATGGATTTGATTCTTAATTATGTTATTTGTGGAAATGTCGAGAATTTACCAAATAGGGAGAGTTTCTCATCGCCCAAATTTTAATTTGACAGAAACTTGGAATCATGCAACGAGTATTGTATGATGAATGAAAAAAACTTTCACATTTGGGAAATTTAGACTAATTCTTTGACAAAGTGTCAATTGAAGGACTGGGAGATCGAGTACACTAGGTCGTACGTTGATCAAGTCTACCACAAGAGTGATAGAGATATTCATCATGATTTACTAAAATTTAGTGAATATGATTATACTTATAAGATTAAGTGTAATTCTGAGTTGATTAAAAGAGTTTCAATCAATAGCAGAACGAATAAGAAGAACCAAGTAGGCAGAAAGATAAAAGTTTCTCTATTCTAAGAAGAAGGGAGAGTACCTTTTATTATGTTTTATGATAGGTCTTAATGATTAAGAACCATATCTCAATTGATCCTCTAAGTGAGTCTTAGTACAATTGTATGTCTGAGAAGAGGAATCGAGAATTGAAGAAATGGTTAAATCAAGAAGTCAATCATACTTCATTCCAAAAACAAGTCTGAGAGTTAAGATTGTGACATTGAGTAACAAGTCTTAAGAAGGTTTATAACATTCATCAAATGTGGAATTTGGAAAAGGTTTTCTTATTCTTGCACATTTGAAATTGGAAAGTTGTGATGTCTTGGATAAGACAAAGACCATCTAGGACCAATTTTGTGAAGTGTTTTGTCTTGATAAAAGCTACACTAACTCTTCAATATTTTTTTGTTGAGAAATGTTTATTGACAAGAGACTATTATATGTCAAGGAGTTAGTGGGAGTCTTAATGGTCTTGAAAGGTTTCAAAACAAATCAAGAATAAACCTTATCGATCATCACTAGCACACGACTTGAGGTTTATAACCTATCGTGTTGACGTTATTTTGTTTATGTGCCATTCCAATTGAGTTAATTATGCATGTGAGTTCTATGAGTTCTCATTTGAACGCATAAAAGGCAAGCACCTTGATCAATGAAAAGTACATTGATAGGAAAGGGTGAGCTGCTTAACTACTTGGAAGACATGTTGGGCACACGTGTTACCATAAGGCAAGAGATCAAGATTGAGAAGGTTCGGTCCATATGAGTTTGGATTTGTCGCAAACTTTGGTTTTGGCAAATTCACATGGATAGGAACTCATACACCATAAAATCTAAGTGTCATAAGATTACATCCTTCATGAAAATTACTGTGAGGAAATGCTTTCACTAAGAGAGATTTTAAGAAGATAGTAATTGTAAAAAAATTGTATTCTCGA
This sequence comes from Lactuca serriola, assembly GCF_051521515.1. Classification (NCBI taxonomy): domain Eukaryota; kingdom Viridiplantae; phylum Streptophyta; class Magnoliopsida; order Asterales; family Asteraceae; genus Lactuca; species Lactuca serriola. The sequence goes on along the minus strand of NC_136411.1, from coordinate 174,012,779 downwards.
ATTCGATTATGGTTACGGTATCCCTTTCCATAATTCGAATTGTGAGATTTGGCAATTAGTCTGAATTGTTTAAACACACATATGAGTTATCTAAGGCAAAGGTGTATAAGTTTAAAAAGCTTAGATAAAGGATTATCAAAGCATTAGGTATTAGAAATATGAACTTAAGAAATTCAATAGGTATTGTTTTCTAGAAGTTCAGTTGTTTTCTAAAAACATGTCAAAGCTAGTGGGAGCATAAGTGTTATGCTTATATGATAATGATCATCATGATAGTGGGAGCATAAATGTTATGCTTGTATGTTTATTAAGGCAAGTATTGCAAGTTAGCAATATTAATTATAGAAAACAAGAGTTATACTTTGCAAAGTCGTAAGGGTTGAGAAGTTGTTTTGCTATAATTAAGGGAGAGAATATTGTACTTCGTTTCAAAATCTAAAGCTTAGATTGAGAAATTTTAATAAATTTAGTCAAGGATACATAGTGTGTTCTCAAATTTCGATTATGATTATGGCATCCCTCTTCATAGTTCGAATTGTGAGAACGTGACACATAAAATATTATGGCATATGATTGATAAAGTATCACATCTTTATGTAGGACATTAGGCATCGTGTCCCATACGCTTCGGGTGTAGGATTCATTGCAAATGCTATAATATTTAACCATTCTAAAATTTTCCAAATGTCTAGCGCATTAAGAGGGAAAAAGGACTAGAACCGGTTTTGACTAAAATAATTAAACAACTATCAAAGGACGATCCAAAGTTCGCTGAAGATTGGTTGCTTGTGAGTAGTTAGAAGTATGGTATTGGATGGACCATATCGACATTATTATGAATAGATAAGATTCTATTATGAATGAGTTGTCATATGGCAAATATGGAAATGTTTCCATATTGGGAGTTAGATATTGAGAGTCTATGTCTAGATTAGAAAATTTTATGCAAAAGGATGTTCAAAGGAATATACTTTGAGTGAGAGACATCACGTCTATGGAATTGTCTTGTAACAATCTCCAATAGAGGACTTTGTAATTTCATTGGCAATAGTCATTGTGACTTTTGTGCTATGACATTGCGAAAGGATCATTGCATAAAATGTTAGAATCTAGCATATTCTATAAGTGGCAAGAATTTGATATTCTTACACTTGTGATAAGGATTGGGAGTTGTGAAATGAGTATGATTGGAAATGTGTTCATTTGATATATTTCACAAAGTAAGGAACGTAGGTAAACATTGTGTGCATGCTGAGAGCATGGGACAAGTGTAGTAATAATTCAAGTAATAAGTTAATTAACAGAAACAACAAATAATGAGTAATAGATATGGTGATGAATAAAAGGTGTTTTATTTATACTCAAAGGGTTGGGACCATATAGGATTAGTATTATTCTTGTGTTTCACTTTGCATGTTTTGACTTCCTGAATAATTAATTGTTTCAGAATAATCAAATTATTCGAATGGTCCACAGTCGTTCATATGTTGTAAGTAGGTATGAATGAAGACTATCATGAATTGTTTTGTAGATTGTCTAAAGTGTATTAGACATAGAAAAGGTTTGCTGCAACGTTCATGAGTGCTTATGAAAATGATTTTGAGCATTGGATTAAACCCATGCTTACAAGAATCACTTCATGGATTCTATCACAAGAGATTGTGAGTCGATAATATTGTATATTCTTAAAACCAAGATGTGTGAGTTGTTATTTGCTGGTTGGTTGCACATTGATAATAAGTAAACGCACCAGTAACTTGGTGTCATAAAACTTAATGTTGTGTGTGATTCAATGAGTGAATGCAAGCGAGCATTTGAGTCGAAGTTTATCCATTCCTTTTACCCAAAGTGGGATAAAAGCGATATCTTTGGGCCCCTTGATGATTTAGTGATGGCACATAAGCGCTTGGCCAAGCCCAGACTAAGTTGATGTGTTCAATTGTAGTGTGTTGTCAATCGTCATAAATCGGAAGTCGAGAAATAGTTAGAGAGAATGATTAAAATTCATGTCTATACGATATCAAGAATGGAGGAATATATAATCCCTTCTCTAAAGGACACGCTTCTGAAAAGATCAATTGTTGACAGCGGCTTTTGAAAGCTACAATTGCTAATCAGGATCTGAAGTTATATGCAGAATAGTTATTAGACTTATCCAAGTGGGAGACTGTTGGATTAGTGTCTAAGTCCATAACTATTTTGGTATGTACTTGACCCGATTATGAGCATGGTGGGAGACTGTTGGATTAGACGTTTTTGGCTGCCTCCTCTCTTCTCCTCTTCAACCAAGTTGCTCTTGGTGTTTGTGACTCCATTAGAGGTGCAACATTTGAGGCACTAAGCTTTCTGAAGCCAAGGATTGATTGTTATTGTTATATAACAATCAAAGGTAAGATCTAAACCCTATTTTATGTTAATATGATTAATTGTATGCTAGATCTAGGGTTTATAACTTTGGATATTCAATTACATGTTCATTAGACAAAATAGATCCAAAAGCTATTAGGGTTTGCTTGTGAACCATAGGAATGATGTATTGCTCAAAACCCATCACGTACGCCCAACGTACTTCGCACATATGCGACCCGGAGCCGGCCACATCGACCCTTCATTCGCGTAATGCCACGTATGACACATGATTGACACATCCGAGACCTGGAACCGAGCAAATGCCAAGCATCACACTATGCCTAACGTACTCGGAGTACGCCCTGCATACGAGTACGCCTTGCGTATCGAAGGTACACGCAACGTATGACGGATCGGCAGCGACCACAAACTCATAATGCCCATAACGAGTCCTGAAAGCTGTCTTCAGTATATCCTCATCCCTAATCCTCATCTGATAACACCCGGACCGAAGATCAATCTTGGAGAACCAAGATGCACCATGAAGCTGATCAAATAAATCGTCGATCCTTGGAAAAGGATAGCGGTTCTTCACCGTCAGCTTGTTTAGCTCCCTATAATTAATGCACATCCTGTGTGATCCGTCTTTCTTTTTCACGAAAAGAATTGGTGCACCCCACGGGGAACTACTCGGATGTATGAACCCCTGGTCTAGTAGCTTCTGAAGCTGTGTAAATAACTCTTGCATCTCAGGTGGTGCCAACCAATATGGTGCCTTCGCGATCGAGGCGGCACCCGGTACCAAGTCAATACGAAACTCCACTTGCCTTTTTGGAGGTACTCCTGGCAATTCTTTGGGAAATATGTCCCGAAATTCCTGCACCACTAGCACACTGTCCATATCCATTACCGCCTCTATTCGCTTATCCAAACCATAAGCCAAAAATCCCTTGCAGCCCTGCTGCAAAAATCTCCTAGCCCTCGCGGCTGAACAGAGGGTCGTGCCTTGCGAGGCCCTCTCTCCCTGAATAACCAGCTCTCCCCCTTGGTGTTCGAACCCAGACCAACTGTCGCTCACAATCGATAATGACCCCATTGGCCCCCAGCTAGTCCATCCCAATGACCACCTTCAATCCTCGCAACGGTATTGGAGATAAATCCACGCGAAACCTCTCGCTATGCACATTCAGGACACTGCCCTGAAATACCTTCCCAACACTCACAGTGCGATCATCTACACTCTCCACCTCGAGCGGGGTATCCAGAGTCCCCAGTGCGTCTCAGAACTTCTTGCTAAGTGCAAAGATGACTGGGGTAGTGTCAAGGATGCCCCTCGTAACCTCGGCCGCAATCAACTCACACAGCCTCTCATCAATACCATCAGTAGTGCCGCCTGACCCAGCCCCGGATCTAGATCCCAATCCTGATCCCTCTGCTCCTAACCGTGTCATCACCATGCTGAACTGAAATATCATAAATCAAAATGATCAGGATTTCCATATAAGGGATCTTCCCACACTGGTCCTCCTCGAGGTCGTCAGATCTAGCAATGCTTCGGGTACATGTCCTGTGCTTCTAGTAGTACGGACCCAATACTACCTTCCACACCTACCTGTACCTTTCCCCACTGCTCTACCTGATAACTTCAATTCATCCCACAACCCAACCATACCCCATAATTACCGAATACATCAGCCTCAGGCTGTCCTAAGACTCGCTCTACTCATATCAACAAAACCATTCATGACAGGCTGCTTTTATGCATGCAAATTATACACAGAAAGGATCAAATAGACTTTCGAATAAGAGATTCTACCCTAAGACTATATCCAAATGACGAAAAGAGAATAAGGCCAAATCAATCATTCGAAGGCTATAAGCTCCTAACCGTATACAATCTTAAAAACATACACTTATCAAGTTCCATATAATCAACAAAGCTCAATATCAGTGTGACATCGTTATTCAAATTGGGAAACTACTTACTTGGCTCGACTGATCAAGTGCGTCGCACTCTCATCTTTTGGGTTTCTTTTAAATTCCTTTTAGGGTACTTTTGAAAACATTTTATCACCTCCTTAGTTTGAGTCTTGATACACCCGAGGATGTGTCTGAATCCCTCAAACCAAGGCTCTGATACCAACTTGTAACGACCCAATTTTACAAAGAAAAATTTTCATTTTTGAGTTAGTCAAAACCAATCTCATAAACCATAGATTCCCAAACATATGTTTTCAAAATATCATTCATTTGATCTTTGTTTTCCTTTTTAAAACATCAGAGGGTACCAAATACATTAAAGAGAGAGATAGAGTGCGCGCAATGTCATCACACCTTGTTGTTGCCCTTGGGCTCAAAAGTACCTGAAACAAATCAACAACCTGTAAGAGAAATGCTTACTGAGTTTCCCAGATCATACCACACACATTCACATACACATATCCTGTTAGCTAATAAAGCTATAAACATGCCACAGAAACCATGCAATACAATTCAGCAAGAATGCCATGGGCTACCCCACATGGTCTTTACCTAGGACTGGCATGGGCTACCCCACATGGCCTTACATCCAATGCAATGGGCTACTCCACATGGTCTTTACCTAGGAATGCCATGGGCTACCTCACATGGTCTTATATCCAATGCCACGGGCTCCCCCTGGGGTCTTCCATACCAACATAATATCACATAACATATCAATTCATAAATGAATAACACACACATAACATATCAATTCATAAATGAATAACACACACATAACATGATCACATAATGGGTCGACCTTGGTTCCTAGCGTACCACCCTGGTACATGCAGCGTAATGAAGGCTTAGGGACTACGCGCCGCGTACAGCCAATTACGCCCATCGTAAAACCATTTTAAGCCCTTTTTCCATTAAGTGCTTAATGCTTGAATCTTTCTTGTCCAAAAGCTAGATTCGATTTTAACAAGATGTCCTAAGGCATAAAGTTGGCAACTTTATGCCCTTGCATGTCTCATAGACACCCAACTACTCCATTAAGACCTTTCCAAGGTCTTTTACCCATGTATGAGGTCAAAATCTCATCAAGCTTCCATTTTTATACTTCTAAATGATGAGGGGACCTCAGATCTGCCTCTCATATTGAATGGGGAGGCTTAGCTCAACAAAAGAGGTCCAAAGTTCACCAAAGGGACAAACCACCAAAACCCTAGCTAGATCTAAATATTAGAAAGGAAAGATGCAAGCTTTTTACCTCTAGAGGCTTTGCTAAATGATTTTGGTGCATGATCTTGAAGCACCCACTTGATCCAAGCTTGCTTGACCACCCTTTCTTCTTTCAATACATACTAAAAAGGCCACAAATGCCTCTTTAAGGCTCAAGAATGATCTCACAAGGTTTCTAGGAGTATATGAACGTTCTATAGCTGGGGAGGCTCTCTGGGGTTGAGTCTAAGGGACTTAAAGATGTTTAAATGGGTCTCAAGTCTGGGATTTAGGGTTTTGCGTCCCTGGCGCGTACGCCCCGCGTAACTCAAGGTACGCCCAACATACCCTGATTCCTCCGCGACCACAACCATGCAGTACGCTAAGCGTACACTTAAGTACGCCAACGTACTTAAGGGACCAATTATGCAAAAAATTATCATTCCTTAGGGTTTCAAGACATACCAGAATTTTGGATGTTAATGGTTTTCAACAAAAATCCCCAGTTTTCTCATAGAAATTTATATTTAGAGTCGAAGTGCTGCCCAAATTAATCCCCGGTTATTTCTCGGTGAGTTCAATATACAGGAACAATTGTATGTTATCTGTTATATGTGTTATGTGCTTTTCGCGTGCTATTATTTCGTGCTATTATGATAGCAAAGTTGTATCTTTAACCATGTGATCAGTGGATGGACTTAGATTCTCAGTGGTATTGGTATGTAGCCTCTGGTCGTGTAGATCATGTCTCGTAAGAGAATGACTTCTACCCTTCTGGCATTGGCAGAAGATTAGATAAGGCTAAAAGCCTGAAATCTACCAAAATATTTAATCAGAAAGTGTATGTCTTCTGTGCCATTTGGGCCAAAGCTTTATTGATGTATATCAAGTATTGAAATTTTTATGTCTCATTGATTGTATATCTTTGAATCAAATCATTGATTGATATGGGAAGCTTGTCACATGATTCACATATGCCTTTGTTGATTGTGACATCCTCATTTTCACGGCCAGAAAAGACCGATTTTTGTTTATGCTTTATAAAAATCAGAGTACCTCTTTTAATAAAAATGTCGCAGAGTTTGTTGCCAGTCAAACATGATAAATACTTTATCAAGGCATTTCCGAAGAAAAGTATTTTTATTCATTTTAAAACATTGGTTATGTCATTGTCAATAAAGAAACATAAGCATAAACAGAACTTACATTCATTATTACTAGTGAGTTATATCTCCTTAATCTCTTAGTGTAATGCGACTTCATATCAACACCTGTGATATAAATAAACTGAGTGGGTCAGGTTGGGAAACCTGGTGGGTACATAGGGTTTTCAACCCACAATAATATAATTATTATGTTTAATCTTCAAACAAATAATCAACCAAATTACCCATCTCCATTATCTTCTTTACTCTTAAGGATCTACCCTAAGAATCAGCCATTCCTCATTCATTTATTCCTAAGGATTATCCTAAGGAATAGGTACGAAGTCCATCGTTACCAGGGTTTATAGATTACAACTGGTGAACACGTATACCAAAACATCTAGTGAACACTTAATTCAAAAATATCTAGTGAACACACTTAGTTCAAAAATACCTAGTGAACACACTCAGTTCAAAAATACCTAGTGAACACACTTAGTTCAAAAATGTCTAGTGAACATACTTAGTTCAAAAATACCTAGTGAACACCTAGTTCAAAAACACCTACACGTTACGAGCTTGATAGCGTTCCACTGGATTGTCTAGTATAGTCCGTGGTTGTCATCTATACTCCGCTAGATGACAAAATCAACAACAACAACATTGAGGCCTCTCATCATTTTATCACACATCGTCTATTACATTTACCCATGTTTTACCCCAAAGTTTTTGTAGATATAAAATACATATACAGTTTAAATCATATAAAACTTGTATAAAATCGTTCATCCAACATAGATAGCAAGTATACAGATAATATGCACACATAGCACATAGTTTATATAAAATACTTCATATCTATGTGTAAGATGAAAGGGACCACGTGCTCACTTGATAAGGTGGTGACTCGACACTCGGACAACACTTCGTTACTCTTAACATAATTTTCCTTTGACAAAACCTAGGATCATTACCACTATAGTTTAGTCTAATGTTTGACGAGGCTAATTAATAGTCTAGCTATCATTACTATTATATAAGCGTGAAATAATACTCTTCACCCACTGTGTACAGACAGGGCCAGACATGAAACACCGGAGGGTAGGATCATTTTGGCATAAAACACTTATGAATCCAACAACCTAAGCGGCCCTCCAAACCAAGTTCCCCGTACCGCGAGTGGTTAAATAGATATCATAAATACACTTATATAACTCATAATAATAACCCAAATAATTATTATAAGGTCCTAATTGTTGGATTAGTGTCTAAGTCCATAAATATTTTGGTATGTACTTGACCCGATTATGAGCATGGTCCTTTTGAGTTGCCTTCACCATAGCAACTTGTAGGATGGATTATGGGAAGAGAGATGATTAATTATGATTTATTAATATATTATGAGAATAATATATTAAAGGAGAAATCATATTGTTTAATTAATATTAGTCAAGAATTACTTTTGTGGCTAAAAGGGATTAATTAAACTTAAGGGGACTGGAATTGTAATTATGAGATAATTGAAATTGGGCTATGGATCACTTAAGAATAATAGGTTGGACGAATTATATTGGAAGCCTATAAGTAATTCGTCCAAGGGATATTCTAAAAAGGGTCCATGGCTGCTTAGGGCCTAGGCAGTCAGATTAGGGTTTCCTAGTTTGATAACCTAATAGCCTAAGTATATAAGGAACCCTTAGGCACCAAAAACGTGTCTAACACTTGGATTAGGGTTTCCAGACGTTTTTAAGTGCCTCTTCTCTTCTCCTAATCATTCTTGTTGCTCTTGGTGTTTGTGACTCCATTAGAGGTGCAACACTTGAGGCACTAAGCTTTCTGAAGCCAGGGATTGATTGTTATTGCTATACAACAATCAAAGATAATTACTAAACCCTTATTTCAGTTCTTATATGATAGATCTAGGGTTTATAGCTTTGGATATTCAATTGCATGTTTATTATACAAACTAGATCCAAAATCTATTAGGGTTTGCATGTAAACCATAGGAATGATGTAGTGCTCAAAACCCATTAGTGGTATTAGAGACTAGGGCTGTTTATTTGATGCTATAGTTGATTATTCATGCTTATAATCAAAATTTTTTGATTTCTAAGGGTTGGACTCGCCGAGTCCATAGCTGAACTCGCCGAGTCCACTGGGAACTCAACGAGTCCAGTGCTGACTCAACGAGTCAAAGTCGTAGATACCTGATTTCACGAGATTTTAACCTGTTTTGGCTATGGATAATTACCTAAAAAGTTTTTTTTATTAATAAAAGACGATTTTTATCAATATTTGGAGATTATCCTTGCGAAAATAGTAGATAATTGTAAAAATTTAGATAATCTTTTGTTTTATTAAATAAAGATTGATTATTTGTAATTTAGATTTGTATTATCTTTTGAAAAAGGTATCAATTTTCCCCTTTAGGTTTTATAGTTTAACTTTGAACTTAAAAGTTTTGTTTTTGAAATTTAAATAGTTAAACCCTAATGTTTTGAAAAGTTTCAAAACTTGTCCTTAAGTTTAGGAATTTAAATTTTGATTAAAAGGTTACTTTTGAAATATTTAAATTCTAAACCCTAAGCTTGAAAAAGTTTCAAAATTTTCCCTCAAGTTTTTGATTTTAAAATTTAATTAAAAGTCTTAATTTGAAATTTTAAATTATAAAACCCAAGTAATTCGAAAAGTTCAACTTACACCCTTTAGTTTTTATTAATTAATTAAAGTGTATAATTAAAGAAGATTTAATAAAACCATAAATTTTGGTTTTACGTTTAAATTAAAAGTGTAATTTGTTAAATTAAACCACCTAGTATATTAAAAGTGTAAAATACACCCTATACTATATATAACATTAAAAGTCTAATATTATATATATATATATATATATATATATATATATATATATATATATGTATATATATATATATATATATATATATATATATATATGTATGAGTAAAAAGTCAGTCTTACTGTTAGTAGGCCTCATTCATGAAGCTGGTCTATAAGGGGTGTTTAAGGAAATTGCCTATAAAATGGCGATTGAATGGGTATCCACTCTTACCCACCACACTCTTAATTAGTGGAGGGTCGTTAGCCGAACGGGTAGGATAGGACGAAACTTTCCATTAAAAGTATAGTGAGGTACAAAGTAACTATGTGCTTTTATAAATTCCCAAATCATAGTTACTTTAGGAAAAATGTGAAATTGTATGCAAATCCATGGAATTACACTTCGTACCCTTGTCAAACGTTAGTGGACCGTGTGTGGTTAACCGACACACTAATTTGGGATTGACATTGGTAGCGAAGGGTGGCTCAATGTTTATCATAGATCAATGGAGCGTGTATGGCTAACCTGCACATTGATTAGGTGATAGTAGCATTGAGTACACCACGTGATTCGCATGGTTATTCACACCTTGTTTGTGATCTTCGGCATCCCAGTTGCAAATTTGAAGGACATAATCGAGATTAAAAATGCCATTGAAAATTTCAATGAATCTCAAAAGATATAGGAGTTTCAATTCATTTAAAACTTAAAGTTCATTTTCGTTTTTCATGGTGGAAATTGGTAAATCGTCATTTACCTACCTTCAAATACTCTGCAACTAGATTACGACATCCCTCTTCTAGGTTGTAGAGTATTGTGTTGGATCCTAGCCTTAATATCTGACTTGGGTGTTTTATTAAGGACTCAATCAACTTAACTTGAATTTTCTCCCAGTTTTGTAGATGTCTAGTTCTGAATCTAACAATGGTCTTCCCAAATCCCATGGAACAAGTTTTCCAAACGAAGATGATATTCCAAGATATGATCGAGGAACCCTAGATCATGCTTCACTTCCTCCACCTCCTCCAATTATTCTCCCTGACCCACAAGTTTGAAGGCTTGGAAAGTTCAAGCTCGCTCAATCCCTTTTGGCAAGTAAGCATGAAGATGGGAAACCTGTGTGTGAACACGTCTTAGAGATAAAGTCACACATTGACAGGTTAAGGATGTCAGGTGTCGATATTACAGGTGAGCTAACTGTTGACTGGGTTCTTCAATCGCTTCCTGAATCATATAGTGAGTTCGTTAGAGAGTACTATATGATGGACCACGACGTGACCCTCATTGATTTGACCTATTTGCTTATAGATGCTAAATCAGCAATGATTTGGCGTGCTGATCAAGCAAATTTGTTTGCTGAATCAAGCTCCCAAACTTCAATGGACATTGAAAATGGTGACATCGGAAATCTAGAAAAGGTAAATTCTGAGATACTTCCTTGTGCTATTCCAAAAGAGTCCATTTTCTTCTATTGACAAGAGAATGGGCATTGGAGACGAAGCTGCCCTATTTACCTGAGAGATCTAAGAGATGGGAGAGTCAAGACGTATAGCTCTACTTCAGGTAAAATCCATCAACTAACTCTTTTAAGTTCTTATTTTTTTGATTCTTAATACATGATATGATAAGAATACATTTTGATGTTTTGCAGGATCGAAGAAAAGAGAGGAAGCTTTAAGAAAGAAGTGTGCTGAATCTAATCTCGAAGAAATGGATTTCAATCACATGGATTCAAAGATCAGATTTTTGAGCTGCTACTTTAGAGTTAGGGTAGATTGCTAAGAAATATGTAATAGCATAGTTTTCAGTTGAATTGCATTGTAAGGACAAATTTTCCGCAATAAAATAAATTTTGATTTTGTCTTATTTATTTATACTTGCGATGGCATGTATAAAAAATTGATCTTTGAATATTTCTATTATTAGCAATGATGGATTTGATTCTTAATTAGGTTATTTGTGGAAATATCAAGGATTTACCAAATAGGGAGAGTTTCTCATCTCCCAAGTTTCAATTGGACAGAAACTTGGAATCATGCAACATGTATTGTATGATAAATGAAAAACTTTCATATTTGGCAAATTGAGACTAATTCCCTAACAAAGAGTCAAGTGAAGGACTAGGGGATCAGCTACACTTTGTTGTGCGTTGGTCAAGTCCACCACAAAGAAAGATAGATAAAATAATTCGTCATGATTTACTAAAGTTTAGTAAATATGATTATGCTTACAAGTTTAAGTATAATTCTGCATCATTGGAAAGGTCTCAATTAAAGGCAGAACGAATAATAAGAATGAATTTGGCAGAAAAATAAAAGCTTCTCTATTCTAAGAAGAAGGGAGAGTACCTTTTATCATGTTTTATGATAGTCTTAATGATTAAGAACCATATCTGAATTGATCCTGTAAGTGAGTCTTAGAGCATTTGTATAGCTCAGAAGAGGAATCAAGAATTGTGGAAATGGTTAAATCAAGAATTCAATCATACTTCGTTCCAATATCGAGTCTTAGAGTCATACTCCAAGATTGCGAATTGAGAGACACGTCTTTAGTAGGTTTATAACACTCAACAAATATAGAATTGGAAAAGGTCTTCTTATTCCTGCACATTTGAAATTGGTAAGTTGTGATGTCTTGAAGAAGACAAAGACTAACAAGAACCCATTGATCGAAGTGTTAGTTTTGATAGGATTTTGCACTAATTCTTGAATATTTGTTTTGTCAAAAAACGTTCCTTGACAAATAGAATCATATATGTCAAGAAGTCAATGGGAGTCTCAATTGTATTGAAAAGTTCAAGAGCTAATCAAGAATAAACCAATAGTTAATCACTAGCACACGATTTGAGGTTGGCGACCTATCATGTTGGCATAATTTTGTTTCTATGCCATTCTAGATTAAGTCAACTATGCAATATGAGTTCTATGAGTTCTCAGTTGGATTGCATAATGGATTAGCACCCTGATCAATGGAAAATACATTAATAAGGTAAGGGTGAGCTGCTTAACAACCTGGAAGCAAGGGTGGACATTCATGCTGCCATAAGGCGAGCAATCAAGATTGAACAAGTTCAATCCATATGAGTTGGATTTGTCACAAACATTGTCTTATGATTATTGTTATGACAAATTCACATGGATAGGAACGAATACACTTTAAAATCTAAGTGTCATAAGGTTTATCTCCTTCATGAAAATGATTGTGAGGAAATGCTTTCACTAAGAGAGATTTTAAGAAGATTGCAATTGTGAAAATTGTATTCTCAAATTCGATTATGATTACGGAATCCCTTTTCATAGTTCAAATTGTGAGATTTGCTAATTGGTCTGAGCATTTGGGAGTTAGTAACATAAGTTCTGGATTTCTGTAGACACACATGTGAGCTTTCTAAGGCAAAGGTGTATGAGTTTAAGAAGCTTAGATAAAGGCTTATCAAAGCATCAGGTATTTAGAAATATGAACTTAAGGAATTCAATAAGCATTGTTTTCTAAAAGTTCAGTTGTTTTCTGAATATATGTCAAAGCTAGTGGGAGCATAAGTGTTATGCTTGTAAGGAAATAATTATCATGTTAGTGGGAGCATGATTATTATGGTAAGTATTGCAAGTTACAATATTAATTATAGAAAAACAAAGATTCAATTTGCAAGGTTGCAAGGGTTGAAAAGTTGTTTTGCTATAAGTAAGGGAGAGAATATTATACTTCATTTCAAATTTAAAGGCTTAGATTGTGGAATTTTATTCAAATTTAGTCAAATATATACGAATGCTGTGTTGGAATGGTTCAACATGAGGAAATTCGATATATGGAAAGGATAACTTCATTCTCAAAAGTTGGTTATGATTACGACATCACTTTTCATAATCAAAATTGTGAGAACATGGCAATTAGAAATATTATAGCAAAAGACTGGTAAAGTATCACGTCTTTTTGTAAGACATTATTAATCGTGTCCCATACACTTCGGGTATAGGATCGATTGCATATGCTATAATGTTTGATCATTCTAAAATTTTCCAAATGCTTAGCGCATTAAGATGGAAAAGGGACTAGAACAGTTTTTTGACTAAAATAATTAAACTATCAAAGGATGATCCAAAGTTCGCCAAGGATTGGTCGCTTGTGAGTAGTTGGAAGTATAGTATCGGATGGATCATATCGACATTATTATGAATAGATAAGATTCTATTTAGAATGAGTTGTCATATGGTAAATATGGAAATGTATCCATATTGGGAGTTGGATATTAAGAATTTTATGTCTAGATTAGAAAATTTTATGCAAAAAGGATGTTCAATGGAATGTGCTTTGAGTGAGAGACAACACATCTATAGAATTGTTTTGTAACAATTTCTTATAGAGTACTTAGTAATTTCATTGGCCAAGTCTTGGTGACTTTTGTGTTATGACTTTAAGAAAGGATCGTTGCATAAAATGTTAGAATCTAACATATTCTAATAGTGGTAAGAAATTTGTATTCTTACACTAATGAGAAGGATAAGGAATTGTGAAATGAGCATCAGAGGAAAAGTTTTCAATTGATCTATTTCACAAAGTATGGACCATAGGTAAACATAGTTTGCATGCTCGGAGCATGGGACAGCTATTGTTGTAATTCAAGTAATAAGATGATTAGATGAAACATTAAACAATTAATAACGAGTAATCAATATGGTGTTTAAGTAAAAGTGTTTTATTTACACTCAAAAGTTTTGGGGCCATATATGATTAAGTATTATTATTGCGTTTAAATTTTGCATGTTTTGACTTCCAGAATAACTGGGTTATTCAAACCTCCACAGTCGGTCATACGTTGGAAGTAGGTATGAAGGAAGACTGTCATGAATCTGTCTGTAGATTGTCTAAAGTGTTTAGACATAGCACAAGTTTGCTGCAGAGTTCATGAGTACTTTGATAAGATTAGAGTATTAGATTAAACCTACATTCACTTGAATCACTTTATGGATTTTATCACGAGTGATTGTGAGACGATAATATTGTATATTCTTCAAATCGAGACGTGTGAGTTGCTATTTGCTGGTCGGTTGCACTTTGATTATAAGTAAACACACCAGTAACTTCGTGTTATAAAACTTATTGTTGTGTGTGATTTGACAAGTAAATGCAAGCGAGCATTTGAGTCAAAGTTTATCCATTCCTTTTACCCAAAGTGGGATAAAAACGATAACTGTGGGCCCCTCGATGATTTAGTGATGACACCTTAAGCGCTTGGCCAAGCCGGGACTAAGTTGATGTGTTCAATTGTAGTATGTTGTCAGTCGTCATAAATCAGAAGTCGGGAAACAGTATAGAGAGAATGATCGAAATTCATGTCTTGTGTCTATACGATATCTTGAGAATGGAGGAATATATGATCCCTTATCTAAAGGACACGTGTATCTGATAAGATCAGAGTTGATAGTAGCTTTTGAAAGCTACGATTGCTGATCAGGTTCTGAAGTTATGGAAAATAGTTATTAGACTTATCCAAGTGGGAGACTATTGGATTAGTGTCTAAGTCCATAACTATTTTCGTATGTACTTGACTCGATTATGAGCATGGTCCTTTTGGGTTGCCTTCACCATAGCAACTTGTAGGATGAATTATGGGAAGAGAGAGGATTAATTATGATTTATTAATATATTATGAGAATAATATATTAAAGGAGAAATCATATTATTTAATTAATATTAGTCAAGAATTAAGTAAGAATTAATTTTGTGGCTAAAAGAGATTAATTAAACTTAAGCGGAATGGAATTGTAATTATAAGATAATTGAAATTGGGCTATGGATCACTTAAGAATAATAGGCTGGACGAATTATATGGGAAGCCCATAAGTAATTCATCCAAGGGATATTCTAAAAAGGGTCCTTGGGCTGCTTAGGGCCTAAGCAGTCAGATTAGGGTTTCCTAGTTTGATAACCCTAATAGCCTAAGTATATAAGGGACCCTTAGGCACCAAAAACGTGGCTAACACTTGGATTAGGGTTTCCAGATGTTTTTAAGTTCCTCTTCTCTTCTCCTAATCATTCTTGTTGCTCTTGGTGTTTGTTACTCCATTAGAGGTGCAACACTTGAAGCACTAAGCTTTCTGAAGCCAGAGATTGACTGTTATTGCTATACAACAATCAAAGGTAATTACTAAACCATTATTTCAGTTCTTATATGATAG
Organism: Lactuca serriola; assembly: GCF_051521515.1. Lineage (NCBI taxonomy): Eukaryota > Viridiplantae > Streptophyta > Magnoliopsida > Asterales > Asteraceae > Lactuca > Lactuca serriola. The sequence continues at coordinate 173,997,084 of NC_136411.1, read as the reverse complement.
ATCTAGGGTTTATAGCTTTGGATATTCAATTGCATGTTTATTAGACAAACTAGAGCGAAAAACTATTAGGGTTTGCATGTACACCATAGGAATGATGTAGTGCTCAAAACCCATCAGTGATATTAGAGATTAGGGCTGTTAGTTTGATGTATTTGATGCTATAGTTGATTATTCATGCATAAAATCGAAATTTTTTGGTTTCTAGGGGCTGGACTCGCCAGGTCCATAGCTGAACTCGCCGAGTCCAGTGGGAACTCGACGAGTCCAGTGCTGAATCGACGAGTCAGAGTCGCAGATACCTGATTTCCCGGGATTTTGACCTGTTTTGGATGTGGATAATTACCTAAACGTTTTTTTATTAATAAAAGGCGATTTTTATCAATATTTGGAGATTATCCTTGCGAAAATAGTAGATAATTGTCAAAATTTAGATACTCTTTTGTTTTATTAAATAAAGATTGATTATTTGTAATTTAGATTTGAATTATCTTGTGAAAAAGGTTTCAATTTTCCCTTTAGGTTTTATAGTTTAAATTTGAACTTAAAAATTTTGTTTTTGAAATTTAAATAGTTAAACCCTAATGTTTTGAAATGTTTCAAAACTTGTCCTCAAGTTTTGGATTTTAAATTTTGATTAAAAGGTTACTTTTTAAATATTTAAATTATGATCCCTAAGTTTGAAAAAGTTTCAAAACTTACCCTCAAGTTTTGGATTTTAAAATTTAATTAAAAGTCTTAATTTGAAAATTTAAATTCTAAAACCCAAGTAATTCGAAAAGTTCAAATTACACCCTTATGTTTTTATTAATTAATTAAAGTGTATAATTAAAGGAGATAAACCCATAAATTTTGGTTTATATTTAAATTAAAAGTGTAATTTGTTAAATTAGACCACCTAGTATATTAAAAGTGGAAAATATACCCTATACTATATATAACATTAAAAGTCTAATATTATATATATATATATATATATATATATATATATATATATATATATATGTATGAGTAAAAAGTCAATCTTACCGTTAGTAGGCCTCATTCACGAAGTTGGTCTATAAGGGGTGTTTAAGGAAATTGCCTATAAAATGGTGATTGAATGGGTATCCACTCTTACTCACCACACTCTTTTAGAGTCAAATTCCCGAATAGACTATACCTTCCTACATGTTCTAATCACATCTTAAAAGGTAGCATTTCTAGCTACAAGCAACTATCGTGATACCTCTACCGATCGCTTTGATTATCTTTTATTTCAATCTTCGGGCTTAAGTCAGATGTTACATCAAAATTGGTTCTCTGAACCACGTAACATACTCATCGTAGTCAGACTCAATTCGATATGACCCCTAGGGTCGGAATAACGATCATCTTCTTAGTCTTTACCGAAACGATGGTAACGACATATTTGAATAAAACGGTATCAAGTACTAGCTTCTTGGTAACTGATGTGTGCAAACTCACTTAGTTTTAAACCCACTTTTAATTATCAAATAACACACAAAAGGCAGTGAACCTATCAATTGTGGTATAGTTAAATAAGTAGGGTATCGATCACAGGGAACGGAAAATTAAAACTAAAAACTAATTTTATCTAAGTTAATTAATAAGTAGGGGTTTTATCTAGTTTTACAAGACTAGAAACTTACTAACTATTACTTACTTAAAAACTAGAAAACAAAGTACAAACAAAATTCAATAAATGGAAGGGAACTTCTGTTTAGTTCAACTTAGTTGATTCTATGGTTGATTTCAAGGTAATGGTGCAATGGATTAATTCTTTCGTTGGTTACCGATTCAAGTGATTAGATTCGCATTCACTACACTAATCCTTAGCAAATAAACTAACTTAAACAGTGGCCAGTTGTCTAATTTAATTAAATTTACTAGATTAATTATTCGGGTTAAGTTAGACTTGCAATAGTTAACTAATTTATTCTTTTAATTAACTTCTTCTTTGATGGTCATCTCACAAGCTTGCACATGAATTTACTAAATTTTCTTATTAATTCTAGTTTCATCTTCATTAATCCTAGACATATGGCATAGTGATCACATAGCATATGAGGTTAATAATCAATAGATGTTCATGCTAATCAATTATCTTCCTATTAACAGAAAATTAATTATTATTCACACACAAGGTTCTTTAGCAAGCTAAAATAACAAAAATTCACCAACTTTAGAATTAATACTACCAATCAATCAAACCATATTGTCAACTTTGTATCCCCACACAGAAGTCTAAAGGTTTTAGCTCATAATTGAAGTAGATAACAGCAAACAAACATAATCAAATTGTTTAACCATAATGATAAAACGAAAGATTAAGTAGAATGATGAAATTTGCCTCAATTATCCTTCGGGATTGAATTCTAGCCTATGACTTCGTCTTCTAGGGTTTTTCTGACTTCTTAATCGCAGCAAAGCTCTTCTGAATCGTCCCAGAATTCTCCTCTATCGTTCTGTGAAGTTATCTTTATATATACGAATCGACTCGTCGAGTCAGGTGGCGACTCGTCGAGTCCATCTCACATTCCACATATTGTGATAACTCTCTGGGATCCCGAGTCTTTATCTTCTCGATTCTTCGATCGGACTCGCCGAGTAGGGGTTTTTTCAATTTTTTTCTTCTTTGTTCCATTCTCGAACTTCTAACTGTTTCTCCCGCTTCCTTTCGCTTCCGAGCTTCATTTTTGGACTGAAAACATAATTCAAACACTTTTAAGTACCTTTTGTCCATAAAATGCAATAATTTAGCTAATAAATGAATAAAAATGTATACTTAATATGAACTAATTATGCACATATCAAAATACCCCACACTTGTCTTTTGCTTGCCCCCAAGCAAAACTGAATTTTAAACACATTAGAACTACTTATGACAATTCCAATCTAACCCAGCCATTATGCCAAGACCGCAACGCATGCATTTGTGTCTAAAATTGTCCTAAGTACCCCCATATTCCAAATACTCACAATCCTCATTAACATTCGCCCACTCATCCCGAACTATGCTCATTTTATGCAACCCTCCGAATCCATCCGCAGAAAACCTCTTACCCTCAAGGTATTTTTAATTGAGCAACCCAAGCATACATAATCTTGAATTACAACTTTTCGATACCACTATGGAGCTCTCTTGAATTCTTTACTTCCTTAATAATTTGATCTTTGATTTCTTTGAATTCACCACCTTGTTGTTCGATTTTTGGTATCTTCAACTTTTTGAATTTCTTGGAATTTTGATCTTTTGATCTTCACTTTATTTGCTCCAAAATTCTTCAACTTTTCTTGTAATTCTCTCTTTTTTTACATGTACCTCACTTTTTTTTTCACTCAAATCCCTAGATGCTTAAGCAGGGGCGCTCAATCTCAACATTTATTGGCTAACGATAACAATCTTCCTGGATACATTTCAGGTTTAGGCTGCTAAACATATTGCATCCCTCAGGCTGAGCGGGGTCGTGTTTTTGTCTCATGATTTCACTGGAATAAGGAAGCCACAAATGCACTAGAACGTGTATAGGCTCAACTAAACATTTGGGTTTTCATGCAATCATCAACACAATTCTAACATGGAATCCTAATTTGCTTTTACCAAAATTTTCTAATTTAAATCCCTAAGTAATATTTTTGGTATGCAACAATTTTTTTTAAAAATTAGCCTAAATTAAGATTCTAAATTTTCTAATATGTGACTAACCCCCTACCCCTCACTTATTTTATGCAATGCCCTCATTGCCTATTATGCATGATAAAAACATAAAAAGAAAATAAAGAGGGAATTGGAACAAACTCCCTTGGGATAGCAGTCGATAGGTTGATCACTTTCATTTTAGCTCCAACTTCAATTGACTTTAGACATGGGAACAGCTCATCCATGTCTTGGGTGTCAAGTCTCGTGTGGGTCGCTCCAAATACGGGGGAAAACAGTGTAAGATCTTCAAGAATCAATATGGAAAGAATAAATGGTCAAGTGGTACTCTTATCAGCATCAAATCAACAGCCCTTTTGGTATCAAACTGAACGACTCGTCGAGTATATACTAGACTCGTCGAGTAGCATCGCGGACATCTTCGAATATGTGAGATTACATAGCGACTCGTCGAGTCAGTTTATTGCACTCGACGAGTAGACCGCTGGACGAAAAAAATGACATTCTGCATTTGTTCCAGCCTCCAAGAAATCTTCAAATTTTTCCCTCACTTTTGAACTCTCTCGCTCATGTCCCTAAGGACCGGACTCGATACTTTGACTCTAATGCTTCCTTTTCTTGACTCTCTATCACTCTTATAACCCTCTTGACTCTATAACTCTAACCCTCCTATGCAAGCATTCCTAATTCAATTCTAAAAAATAATCAAGGCAATCACACATTAAGCAAAACAGTAAAAAGTCTTAACACATTCAAACAAACCAATTAAAAACAAAAAATAAAAATTGAAAATTGTTTAATAAAAACGCAAAGAAATTAATCCTCCTCCTCGTCATGATCCGGCGTTGCTCCACTTCCTCCCGACCACTCCTTCTTGCACTAATCACCTCTTCCCATGACAGAATATACGGAAAGTTACCACCATCGATATGTGAAATGTTGAAGTGGTCGAAAGTCGGATATGTGATTGATTACAAAAATTGATGTCCCGCGCCATTTGATCTTGTAACCGCCTCATCTCCACGTTGTACCAATCCATTGGTACTTCTTCATTATCAACCGGAATCACTGGTGGCTCGTCCTCCACATCCCGCTCCCTCCTCGATCGGACCCTCCTTCCTAGTGCTTCGGGACCAACTACCGGATCATCATGCGGAATAGCATAATGACCCCCACCATAGTCTTCAATAATCCTGGCCCGCCGGAAAAGAATTGGATTGAATGGAGGTGTAGGAATCATCGTCATAAAGTTCCATGCACCACGGGTCATCAACCCAAACGAGTTGGCTAGCCGGGTGACAAACATACCACCATTAATTCGAGAAGTTTTGCGATCCTTGACCGCACCCTCCGATAGATATGAAGCCAAACACCAAGGAATATTGCAAAAAATGTCGGGTGTGATAATGCTCCATAAATAGAAGACATCAAGATTAGAAACCTTGTCATAATCCTTCCTTTGGTTAATAGTGGATGAAATGAGACGATGAATAAGGCGGTGTGTAGGCGATCGAATGCTCCCCTCTTGTGCCGATTTCGGGATATAAACTTTGTTGCCAATCGTGTTCCACCAACCCGTGCTTGTCACTCCATCGGGAAACACCATGTGGGATTGCTCCAAAAAGGCCCGAAATACAGCTGTTGAGACCAAGGGCTGGTCATAAATTCCCAATAGACAGGCAAGGTCGAGCACAGAACATTGATGAAATTCACCCCCAAGGCAAAAACTAAAACTTGTTGGGTGATAACAATCCACTCGCCTCGTGAAAGATACCGTGGAGAAGAACTCTAGGCATAGCTCCAAATACATCGGCTCTTGAATTCGAAAGACCCGGCTCCACCCCTCACAAATCATCGTTTCTCCTTCATGGGTAAATTCCTTTAAAAGATAAGGAGCTAACTCCTCTTCATAGCGTACATTTTGCAACCAATCCCAATCTATCCTATTGGGCACATAAATCTCTTTCTTCCTTATGTCGGCCAACTTCATCTTCCACTTCCGCATCGTTGAAGCGGACTCGATTTGTGGGAAATTCAACCAAGGAAAGTTCCCTTGGTGTCCACTAGAACTTTGCCCCCTGTTAAACATTATTTCTGCAAAACAAAGATACAAAACCTAGAAACATAGATTAAAAGAAGTCATGCACGTGTTCCCCGACTCGACTCGTCGAGTCCATGGACGACTCGGCGAGTCGCAAGAACTGCACGAGTCAGTCGGCGGGTCGATCTAAATTGGACCATGGAATCTCAAAATTAGTTCAACGGTTTTGTCTAGGCACATTTTTATAAGGTATTAGGCAAGAATACGCATGCAAAACAACATAATTCATGAAAAATCGAAACCCTAGAAATCTACTATTTTTCAAAATCGGGTTTTTCTATGAAATTTCCATCATGGATAATCTTAGAAGCATGCTCTTAATAGAAAAGAAGAAGAAATTTGTTACCTTTTGTGATGAAATTTGAGAAATTTGAAGAACAATGGAAGAACACTTGAATGCTTGAGAGAAAAGGTAGGAGAGAGGCGCAAGGCGAGTGTGTTGTAAAAAAAAGTGATTCATTAGGGTTAAAACCCTAGTTACTGGTTGTAAAAGTAATTCTTATTGTTATTTTTTTTTCTGTGAATAATACCGACTCGTCGAGTCAGGGTTCGGCGAGTCTGGTCGTGATGCCATTTTTTTCTGAAATCTATATGGACTCGTTGAGTCATGGTCAGACCCGGCGAGTTTCTTCCAAACAATTCAAAAATTTTAAAATTTTGTCATTTATTTTAAAAAAAATCATTTCACCCCACACTTAGTCCATGCACACTCTCAAGCAGACATGTCCGACGAATTGGAAGATTAAAATTCTAAAAACGAAAAAAAATCCAAACAAAACTAAAAAGGTAAAAGAAAGCAAACTCTAAATAACGGGTTGCCTCCCGCCAAGCGCTTCTTTTTAAGGATTCGTTAGCTGGACTCCTTCCCATCTACGTCTCGTCATCTTCCAGTATTAGGAATGCACACCTAATCTTTTGTGGTTTGTACTTTGTCTTGTAAGCGTGAATTTTCTTTTTATAAGCCCTTTTTAATTCATCTCTCTTCTTTTTCACAGCATCATCCTCAGCTGCTTGGGCTTCCCTTTTTCTCTTCTTCTTCTTCACCCCATTCTTTTTCACCTTCTCTTGCACCTCCTATTCTTTAAACTTAATTACTTCGTATTTTGTGAAAGTTTGTGCTCTAGGTTTGGTAATGAATGGTTTATCAGCTTCCACCTTCCTTTCCTTTACCTCCTCCTCTTTTTCTGTGCTCACCCCATCTTCAAGCGGGATTGCATCAAGACATGCTACCTTGGCGTGTTGAACTTCCGTTTCCATTTCTCCTCCTGTTGTTTGTTCTTCTAAAGAATCATGAAAAATATCCAAATCCAGAATATGCAGAGAACTAGCAACAAGCAGATCTAAATCGTCCAAGTTGTTATCAAATTCGACTGGACTCGTTGAGTCCAGTAAAGTGACTCGGCGAGTCGTATCGTATTCCACCATTTCTTGGGTGTTTTCTGAGTCGACTCCTTCCAATAGCTTTTCTATCTCCTCCAAGTCCTTGTTAACATCTCCATCCTCTCCAGAATGTAGCAGAAACTTGCTTGGATCTTCTTTTTGCAAAAGTGCAAGTTCTTTTTGTAATATCTCGTCATCCAAATGGATAAGTGAGATCTTTTCTTGTCTTTCCTCTTCTTGCTTGGCTTCTGGTATAGCTTTAAATATTACGGACTCGTCACCCACCCTCAACATTAATGTAGACTCACATACATCAATTAAAGCACAAGCAGTGTTTAGAAATGACCTCCCCAAAATAATTGGAATTTTGGGGTCTTCTTCCATATCAACAACCACAAAGTCTACCGGAAATATAAACTTGTCAACTTTAATAAGGAGATCCTCACAAACGCCTTGTGGATGAATTATTGTCTTGTCTGCCAAATGGATCTTCATATTTACCGGTCTTGGCTCCGGTAAATTCAACCTCTTAAAGAAAGAGAAAGGCATCAGATTGATGCTTGCTCCCGAGTCGGTCAATGCTTGAGTGACAACTTCATTACCAAACTGGCACGGAATTATAATATTCCCCGGATCGCCCTTCTTTTCAGGTAGCTCACTCAATAGTATCTCCGCGACTTCACCCAAATCTTTCCTAGCAGCAAAAAGACCATTTAGCAAGTTGAAGTATTTGGGTGTCTGGAGCATCGTTTCCACAAATGGCACATTAACTTGTAGGGATTTAACATGCTTCATGAAGGATCTATATGCTTCAACTTTTTCCGCAGGCATGGCTTTGATTGGGTATGGCAGAGGAGGATTATATGGCTTTAAGGGACTGACAATTTTGTCATTTACGCTTGGACTCGTCGAGTCCAATAGAGTGACTCGGCGAGTTGGATCGGGTTTTGCTGGAGCCTCTTCTTCTTCCTTTTCTGCCTTCCTCTTGGAGATTCTCAGTGCATCTGTGAATATTTCTTCCTTGTTGGAGGTTATTGCACTAACATTCTCCATTCTTGGATTGGGTCCGGTGTTACTTGGAAGTTGACCCGGTCTTCTGTCATTCACTTGATGCGCAAGCTGTCCCAACTGTTTCTCAATGTTGAGAATGGATGCCTGCTGATTCCTTAGCATATTTCTGGTCTCGTGTATTGCAGCATCGTGATCACTGTGTCTCTTTTCAGATGCGGCTATGAATCTAGTGAATAATTCTTCTAAATCGGGTTTCTTTTCTACCGGTTCTTCCTTTTGATATAGTCCCCTCTCCTTCTGCTTGTATTTTTCCTCCTTAGCCTTCTTATACTCTTCGTATGGGAGCCATTCCTTCTTAGGTTTTCTCCAATTTTCATCGTATCGATCGCCACTTGAATAGAAGACTTGAGGTTTCTTATTTCCATTCTCATCCAAATCACAATCCTTTGTGAGTTGGGGCCCTCTATAATTTTCACCTCCCACCCTAATAGCATGGATTGTTTGATCCATTTTTGTCATTCTTCTATCAAGACTATCAAGCTTAGCTATCACCGCCGCCATGCTATCATTTGCCGAGTTCACTACTCCTCGACTTACTTCGTTTCTTGGATTGTGGTATTCTCTAGAGTGCTTAGAGAATTCTTCGATTAACTCCTTAATTACCGGGGGTGCCTTCTTCGTGAGCGGGCCTTGGGAATCAAGCAATTGCCTTGTCGTTACATTAACTCCATCATAGAAAATGGAGACCTCTTGTTGGCTATTAAGGTCATGGTGTGGATAATTTCTAAGCAAGCTCTTGTACCTTTCCTAAGCTTCATAAAGAGATTCTCCGGGTTGTTGCTCGAAGTTGGCAATGGCTTTCTTTAGCTTAGCTATTTTGGAGGGCGGGCAAAAATGGTCTATGAATTCTTCTTTCATTTTGGCCCATGTGGTGACCGATCCGGGAGGAAGTGACTTTAGCCAATCTTTTGCAGCCCCTTTAAACGTGACTGGGAGCATGCGAAGAAGCTGGGTCTCGCGTGGAACATTCGGTACATTGAAGTAGTCGGACACAACATTTACTTCGTCCAAGTGCTTGTAGGCGTCTTCGTGATCCTTCCTGTAAAAAGGAATTTCCTTGAGTTGAGCAAGAATATGGCCTTTTAATTCGAAAGCAGCGGTTGTGGGAATTGCGGGCTGCACAAGTCCCAACCCGGTGTCATCACGCATCCTCTTCTTCCATTCCCCCATGGGGATTTCATCTATATTAGCCATAGTGATAGCTAAATCGTCTTCTAATCTGGAGTCGTGCTCGTATGTGGGTTCTTCTTCTTCCTCGGTCTCGTACTCGATATCTTCTTGAATTGGGTCTTCAATTGTCAATGAGGCACTGGATGCTCCTGTTTTTCTGCTCCTCTTCTTGCTGAAAACGGACTTTAAGTTTTTGAGTGGTGAGTTCTTTGAAGAAGTGGATTCTCCAACAGTTTTGCCTTTGCTCCTTCTTAGTGCGGATTCCGGGTCTTCAAAAGGAGGGACCAGAGGTGTATCAGATCCTCGGGTCATGAAACAACTGTAAACAAAACAAAAAACACATAAAAAGAACAAAAAACGAAATAAAAATTAAAGCTGGAATAGCGATGTACTCGCCGAGTCTGCCCGAATGCACTCGGCGAGTTCAAAGGAAAAACCAAAAAAATTTAATGCTAATTCTAAAAATGGAATTTTATTGAAACTAATTCTACTTACTGAATTACTTTTTAAATAACTTTGTGCAAGATAAATCTCACACTAAGGATCGATTAAACTAGAATTTAATGCTAATTTTAGAACCGTTCCCCGGCAACGGCGCCAAAAACTTGATGTGTGCAAACTCACTTAGTTTTAAACCTACTTTTAATTATCAAATAACACACAAAAGGCAGTGAACCTATCAATTGTGGTATAGTTAAATAAGCAGGGTATCGATCACAGGGAACGGCAAATTAAAACTAAAAACTAATTTTATCTAAGTTAATTAATAAGTAGGGGTTTTATCTAGTTTTACAAGACTAGAAACTTACTAACTATTACTTAGTTAAAAACTAGAAAACAAAGTACTAACTAAATTCAATAAATGGAAGGGAACTTCTGTTTAGTTCAACTTAGTTGATTCTATGGTTGATTTCAAGGTAATGATGCAATGGATTAATTCTTTCGTTGGTTACCGATTCAAGTGGTTAGATTCGCATTCACTACACTAATCCTTAGCAAATAAACTAACTTAAACAGTGGCCAGTTGTCTAATTTAATTAAATTTACTAGATTAATTATTCGGGTTAAGTTAGACTTGCAATAGTTAACTAATTTATTCTTTTAATTAACTTCTTGTTTGATGGTCATCTCACAAGCTTGCACATGAATTTACTCAATTTTCTTATTAATTCTAGTTTCATATTCATTAATCCTAGACATATGGCATAGTGATCACATAGCATATGAGGTTAATAATCAATAGATGTTCATGCTAATCAATTATCTTCCTATTAACAGAAAATTAATTATTATTCACACACAAGGTTCTTTAGCAAGCTAAAATAACAAAAATTCACCAACTTTAGAATTAATCCTACCAATCAATCAAACCATATTGTCAACTTTGTATCCCCAAACAGAAGTCTAAAGGTTTTAGCTCATAATTGAAGTAGATAACAGCAAACAAACAGAATCAAATTGTTTAACCATAATGATAAAACGAAAGATTAAGTAGAATGATGAAATTTGCCTCAATTCTCCTTCGGGATTGAATTCTAGCCTATGACTTCGTCTTCTAGGGTTTTTCTGACTTCTTAATCGCAGCAAAGCTCTTCTGAATCGTCCCAGAATTCTCCTCTATCGTTCTGTGAAGTTATCTTTATATATACGAATCGACTCGTCGAGTCAGGTGGCGACTCGTCGAGTCCATCTCACATTCCACGTATTGTGATAACTCTCTGGGATCCCGAGTCTTTATCTTCTCGATTCTTCGATCGGACTCGCCGAGTAGTCGGCCCTACTCGCCGAGTAGGGGTTTTTTCAATGTTTTTCTTCTTTGTTCCATTCTCGAACTTCTAACTGTTTCTCCCGCTTCCTTTCGCTTCCGAGCTTCATTTTTGGACTGAAAACATAATTCAAACACTTTTAAGTACCTTTTGTCCATAAAATGCAATAATTTAGCTAATAAATGAATAAAAATGTATACTTAATATGAACTAATTATGCACATATCAGTAACATTATGACTTTCCCTGATCCAAGTGCGAGTCCTGTGCTTCCGATAGTGTAGGCCTCTACTACCATTCACACCTACTCTTACTCGTCCCAAGTATTGTCTCACAGTTTTCCAAGTCACCATACAAGAAAATCACATAACAACTTAACACACCAAATAACAAAACAACGGTTTTATATTATTCCTTGAAATGATTACATAGGTGTTCAAGTTCACCCTAGACTCTGCCTCTAATAGGCTACACCATGCGATACTATCCTCACGGCTATTGCATAACCTGATGAAGTCCTCATCCTTGATTCCTCGTGTTGTTTTCTGCTTCATCGAGAATCATGTGGAATGTCCTTGGCCTTGGTGGTGTGTTTGGCCTTGCTGCTTCATTCCTCTTTGGGCAATTCTTTGAAAGATGCCCTCCTTCTTTACATTCATAACACACCCTCTTGTTGGATGTACACTAATTGGCGTAAGGCCCAGACATTCCACACTTGAAACATGTCACCTCCTCGCCGCATTTTCCAAAGTGTTTCTTCTTGCATTTATCACACCAACTTGCTTCACCTCCTTCTCCTCCAGACTTCGGGAATTTTCTCTCCTTGTTGGACCTTGAAGAACCTTCATGCTTCCTTTTCTTGCTAACTTCAGCTCTCTCCAGACCCTTCTCTCTTATCTGGGTCTCCACATTCTTAGCAGCCCAGATGGCGTCTTTCAGAGTGGTTGCTTGCTTGACCATTGGACCAAAGTCTGATGGTAATCCGTGAGCAAACTTGTTGACCTTAGAGAGCTCAATTGGAACTAGATAAGGAACGAGCTTCATCTTCTCTGTAAAACTTGCATCGTACTCGGTGACACTCATCCTCCCATTCTATAGATTCTGAAACTCATTGTTGATCTCCAGAAGATCCTGCTCAGAGCAGTACTGCATCTTTAATTGCACTAGGAAATCTTCCCAAGACATCTTGCTTACTTCTCCCTTGGGCATAGTGTTAGCTAGTAGCTTCCACCAGCTCAGTACTCTAGACTTTAACAGAGGGACTGCAAGGGCGGTCTTCTGTTTGTTGCTACACTCGCAACTCTCAAACATTGTCTCTATCTCGTAGATCCAGTCCATAACTTCCACCGGTGATGGGCTTCCATAAAGACTAGGGGGTTTGGATGCCATGAAATCCTTGTACTTGCATCCACGTCCGTCATTTCCTTCATCCTGATTGTTTTGTCTAACTATCGGTGGGTTGGCTTAACCAACCGTCCCACTGTAGTTCCCTCCTTCTGACTGTCCATCATTCAGCTCGGGTTGTTCAATAGACATCATAAGTTCCTCTCGATTTTGTTGAAGTAAACTCCTTGTTTCCTTCATTAGACAATCCAACATCATTTGTATCATCGCTTGTACCCCGACCATTGTGATTGGCCCAGGTGCGGTTACTACAACAACTATTTGTTCAATCACTAGGAATTGTTGATTCCTAATTCCATTCGCGTTCCTAACTCCACTTCGGGTTCTTACCATTTCAATCTATACACGAAATCAGACAGTCGGTGTGTAATGACGACAATTAAGATAGGAAAGGTTTAATCTATGATTGACGTATAAATCTCCTTATCTCTCCAAAAAGTTATATGCCAGTTCTAATACCGTAATTAAACGTTTAGAAACCTGAACACATAAAGTTTCCATATCCGGTCGGCAATATACTATAGATCCGATCATATAATGCATATCATAAATCATTTAGCACATAAAAGCATGTTAGGCATTTTTCCATAAATAAGCTGGTGCTTGTGTCTATTCAGGCGTATTACCTAAATTTATTAGACACACTCCTCACGAACATCGCTTAGCATTCTAAGTTAAGTCTATAAATAAATCCTTATTCCTAGTTCACTTAAACTAATGCTCTGATACCAACTGTGACATCCCTATTTTCACGGCTAGAAAGACCGATTTTTGTTTATGCTTTATAAAAATCAGAGTACCTCTTTTAATAAAAATGTTCCGGAATTTGTTCCCAGTAAGACATGATAAATACGTTATCAAGGCATTTCCGAAGAAAAGTATTTTTATTCATTTTAAAACATTTGGGATGTCATCGTCAATACAGAAACATAAGCATAAATAGAACTTACATTCATTATTACTAGTGAGTTATATCTCCTTAATCTCTCAGTGTAATATGACTTCATATCAACACCTGTGATATAAATACACTTAGTGGGTCAGGTTGGGAAACGTGGTGAGTACATAGGATTTTCAACCTACAATAATATAATTATTATATTTAATCTTCAAACAATTAATAAACCCAATTACCCATCCCCATTATCTTCTTTACTCTTAAGGATCTACCCTAAGAATCAGCTATTCCTCGTTCATTTATTCTTAAGGATTATCCTAAGGAATAGGTACGAATTCCATCGTTACCAGGGTTTATAGATTACAACTGGTGAACATGTAGTCCAAAACATCTAGTGAACACTTAGTTCAAAAATATCTAGTGAACACACTTAGTTCAAAAATACCTAGTGAACACACTCAGTTCAAAAATATTTAGTGAACATACTTAGTTCAAAAATACCTAGTGAACACACTCAGTTCAAAATACCTATTGAGCACCTAGTTCAAAAACACCTACATGTTACGAGCCTGCTAGCATTCCGATGGACTGTCTAGTATAGTCCGTGGTTGTCATCTATATTCCGATAGATGACATAATCAACAACAACAACATCGAGGCCTCTCATCATTTTGTCACACATCGTCTATTACATTTACCCATGTTTTACCCCAAAGTTTTTGTTGATATAAAATACATATACAGTTTAAATCATATAAAACTTGTATAAAATCGTTCATCCAGCATAGATAGCAAGTATACATATAATATGCACACATAGAACATAGTTTATATAAAATACTTCATATCTATGTGTAAGATGAAAGAGACCATGCACTCACTTGATAATGTGGTGACTCGGCACTCGGACAACACTTCGTTACTCTTAACACAATTTTCCTTTAACAAAACCTAGTAACATTACCATAGAGTTTAGTCTAATGTTCGACGAGACTAATTAATAGTCTAGCTATCATGACTATTATATAAGCGTGAAACAATACTCTTCATCCACTATGTACGGACAGGGGCCAGACATGAAACACCGGAGGGCAAGATCATTTTGGCATAAAGCACTTCTGAATCCAACAACCCAAGCGGCCCTCCAAACCAAGTTCCCTATATCGCGAGTGGTTAAAAAGATATTATAAATCATGAATGTAACCCTAATCCTCCACACTATCTAAAGAGGTCTTTGGTTCATGAAATTGACACTAGTGTGTCAGAAAACAAGAGTGGGTCAATTTCAAGTGTGAACCTAAGTATCCTTATTCTTAAGTTATTCCAAGTTGTTTTTGGTGTTGTGTGATTCCATTTGAGGTGCAACACTTGGGGCACTAAGCTCTTAAAGGTTCAAGACTTCAAGCTCCATCAAAAGGTATGTCATCTAACTAGGCTTCCTAGTATAGTTGCTTCATATTATGCTAGTTAAGATCAAAACCTTGGAATATTGAATATTTGCATGTATAATAGAGAAAACATAGATCCAAGGTTTATAGGGTTGCATGTACACCATAAGAGTGTTAGAATGCTCAAAACCTATCAGTGGTATCATAGCCTAGGCTTGTTTTCAATTATGCTTGATGCTATTTGCAAGAAAAATCGTTTTTTTTTTGGAATTTGCTAGTTCACCACGAGGTGCTAAAATTTACTACGAGGTGTTGACTGTTTAGTGAAAAAAATTGTTTTTTGGGTTGTTTTGGATTAGAATCATTACCACAAAGTGTTTTTTTTCATAAAACTTCATTTTGATGTTATGGTAATGTTTATTCTCATCCAAATAAATGATAATTGTCAAAGTTTCAAGACTTGTTTTAGTTTATGTGATTAGCTAAGTTCTTGAAAACTGTTGATATGATTGTTCATACACTTATGAGTTATGGCAGATCATAGGAATTACTGGCAATCTGTTTGATAGTTAATTCTTGATCTAAATGTTTTTAATGGAGTCCATAATTTGTCCTCAAGTTGTGGATTACCAAAAGTCATTTCTTTTAAATATCCATTAAAATTCATAGGTTACACATTTGAAGGGTCTTTTTCATCATAAATTGTTTTATGAACTCCATAACTTGTCCTCAAGTTATGGATGTTCAAGAGTCTCTTCATTAAAGTTTTTAAAACCTTAATTAAAATAATAAGTTATAAAAATCCAAAGGTTTTTTGAATTGTTCAAAAACTTTCCCTCAAGTTTTGGAATTTGTAAAGTTTCACACACACTTTAATTGCAAACCCTAGAATTTTAAAAGTTAAAATTCAACACTTATACTATTATAATATTAATAGTTAATATATATATATATATATATATATATATATATATATATATAAGAAGAAAGTTAGTCTTACTGTTAGTAGGCCTCATTCACGAAGCCAATCTATAAGGGGGGGGGGGGGGGGGGTATAAGGCTACTGCCTATAAAATGGCAGCTTAATGGGTGTCCACTCTCACCCACCGCTTCCTTGACTGGTAGAGGGTTGTTAGCCGAACGGGTAGGACAAGGACTATAATTCTCCCTTCATTATAAGTATAATGATAAATATAAAGTAACTAAACCTTTTATAAATTCCCAATCTTAGTTACTTTAGGAAAATGTGAATTTGGTGCTAACCCATGAAATTACACTTTGCACTTTGCTTAAGTCGGTAGTGGAGCGCGTATGGTTAGCCGACACACTAGCCTAGATTTAACAAGGTAGGAAAATGGTAACTTAATGTTTATCATAGAATCGGTGGAGCGCATGTGGTTAACCGACACATCGATTAAGTGATAAATATTAAGGGTACCAAGTATATTTGCATGGTTATTCACACCTTGTTTGTGATCCTCGGCATCCCAGCCACAAACTTGAGAGGGCACAATTGACATTGAAACATGCCATTGAAAAGTTCAATGAATCTCAAAAGATCTAGGAGTTTCAAATCTAATCAAACCTAATATTTCATTTCGTTTTTCATGGTGCGCATTGGTGAATCGTCATTCGTCTACCTTCAAATATTTTATAGCTTGGATTACGGAATCCCTCTTCCTAGTTATAAAATATTGTGTTGGGTCCTAGCCTTAATATTTCATATTGGGTGTTCTATTAAGGACTGAAATAAACTAACTTGAATTTCTCCCATTGTAGATGTTTGGTTTAGACAACTATAATCTTCCCAAATCTCGTGGAACAAGCTTTCCTAATGAAGATGATTTCCCGCGATTGGTTCATGGAAATCATACTTCTCTTCCTCCACCTCCTCCAATTATTCTCCCTGACCCACAAGCTCGAAGACTTGAAAAGTTCAAGGTCACTCAAGCCCTATTGGCAAGCAATGTCTATGTGTGCTCACATCTTGGAGATGAAGTCACATATATTGACAAGACGGGAGAGTTGGGTGTCAAAGTCTTGAGGAAGTTGGTTGTTGACTAGGTTCATCAATCACTTTCTAAGTCACATAGTGATATTCCTTTGGGACTAATATGTAACAGACTATGACACGACCCTTAATGATCTTACCTATTTGCTTGATGCTGCTGAATCATAAATGATTTGGAGCACTGGTATAGCAAATTTGATTGGAAGATCGACTTCCTAAACTTCCATGGACATTGAAAATGGTAACATTTCAGCTGACCAAATGGTCAAGAGAAAGAAAAAGTATGAGATTGTTCCGTGTACCATTCCCAAAGGGTCCATATGTTTCTATTGCCAAAGGAAGGGGTATTGGTTGCAAAGCTGCCCTGAGTCCCTGAAAGATTTGAGAGAAGGAAGAATAAAAAAGTTTGACACTGCTTCAGGTAAGTCCACTATCTAACTCTAATAACTTCCTAATTGATGATTCTTAATACAAAATGTGACTCGGTTATATTTTGATGTTTGGTAGGATCAAGTAAAGGAAGGAAACTTAAAGGAAGAGTATAATGAATCTGATCGCGAAGATGGATTTCAATCGTATGGTTCGAAGATCGGATTCTTGAGCTACTACTTAGGAGTTATGATAGATTGCTAGGAAATATGTAACATCATAGTTTTCATTTAAAGTTGCATTGTAAAGAAAAAGTTTTTTCCCCATTTTATAAATAAATAAAATTTTATTTTTTGCTTTATTTTATATCTCCTTGCAATGACATTTATGGAAAATTGATGTTTGTATGTTTCTAGCAATATTGGAAATATCAATTTGATTCTTTCATTTGTGGTAGTGTGTAAATTTACCAAATAAGGAAAGATTCTCATCACTCAAGTTTCAATTGGACCGAAACTTGGAATAATGCAAGTTGTATAGTATTATGAATGAGAATTTTCATTTTTGGAAAATTAAGGCTAATTTCTTGTTCACATGTATATGTGAGTCAAGTGACGGACTAAGGGAACGAGTACACAGTCTTGTGCACTGGTCAAGTCCACCACAAAAGATCAATACGATTATTCGTCATGATTTACTAAAGTTTAGTAAATATGGTTATACTTACAAGTTTAATTATAACTATGCAACATTGGAAAAGTTTCGATATATGGCAGAACGAATGAGAAGAATCAAATTTGGCAGAAAGATAAAGGTTTCTCAAATCTAAAAAGATGGAAGAGTACTTTAGTATCATGTTTTATGATCATCTTAATGATTGTGAGACCATATCACAATTCATCATCTACGGAAACCTTAGTGCATTCTTATGGCTAAGAAGAGGGGCCATGAATTGTTGAAATGGTTAAATCAAGAAGATGAGTCATACTTCATTCCAAAACAAGTCTTAGAGTCATACTCCAAGATTGTAACTTGAGTGACACATCTTAAAGAAGGTTTATAACACTTGTCAAATGTAAGAGTAAAATGTGCTCTACTCTTGTACATTTGAAACTGGTAAGCTATGATGTTTTGGATAAAACAAAGACCAACTAAGGCCAATTGTGTGAAGTGTTTGTCTTGATAAGAATCCACACTATCTCTTGAATATTTGTTTGTCAAGGAATGGGTCTTGGCAAGAGAGTCTAATATGTCAAGAGGACAGTGGGAGTCTAAAAGATCCTGAAAGAGTTTCAAGATCTAATCAAGAATAAAACCTGTAGTTTATCACTAGCACACAACTTAAGGTTTATAACCTATCATGTTGACATATTCCTATTTCTGTGCCCATTCTAGTTAAATTTGGCTTTGCATATGAGTTCTGAGAGTTCTCAATTGGATGCATAACAACTTGGAAGCAATGACAGGCCCTTATGTTGCCAGGTGGCAAGAACTTAAGACTTCACAAGTTCAGTCCATATGAGTTTGGATTTGTCACTAACCTTGTCTTGTGATTATGATTTTGACAAATTCACATGGATAGGAACACATACACCAAAACATATAAGTGTCATAAGATTTCTCTCCGATTCATGAAAATGATGGCGAGGAAATGGTTTCACTAAGAAGATTTTAAGTAGATAGCAATTGTGACATTTTCATTCTAAAAGTCGTTATTGGAGTGTGTGTGGTTAACCGACACACTAACATGGACTTGTGAGGAATGGAAAATGTCTAAATAATTGAGACTATTATTACGACATCCCTTTTCATAGTTCTGAAATTGTTTAGACACACATGTGTGCTATCTAAGGAAAGGTGTATGATTTTGATAAAGTTTTATCAAAGCATCTCGTATCAGAAGTTTGAACTTTGGTAAGAAAGTCAATAAAGTATTGATTTCTAGAAGTCCACCTGATTTCTGAGTACATGTCAAAGCTAGTGGGAGCATAAGTGTTATGCTGATAATAATCTTGTTAGTGGGAGCATGATAATTATGATAAGTTTTGCAAGTTAACAATGTTAATTATAGAAAATAAAAGTTTCAATTGGGAAAAGTTGTTTTGCTATAATTAAGGGAGAGGAAATTATACTTCATTTCAATTCTAAAAAGCTTAGATTGAAATTTTAATCATCTTTAGTCAGCGATATATATATATATATATATATATATATATATATATATATATATATATATATATATATATATATATATATATATATATATATATATGAAGTTTATGTTGGAATGGCTCAACTTAAGGAAATTCTATATATATTGCGTTCTCCCTAAACCCATTAATACTTGTCAAACATTCAAGGGTTGAATTAAGGAAAGCAATTAAGAAAATTCAATTTGAAGCAAAATAACAATTTTAAAATATTAAACTCATTCATATAAACTGATTTATATTTTTTAAACTAGACACTAGTTTTAATTAATTTACATTAATATTATAAAGAGAAAACATAAATATAAGGTATAAATACAAATATTTTATTTAAAACTAGTAATTTTTTATTGCATAATAACTAATTATAAAATCTAATAGTTGTTTCCCCGCATTGGGGCTTTGAGGGAGGGTAAACTGGGCAGCTGCATAGGGCCTAAATTTTTTCATTATATATTTTTATTTTAAAATAAAAAATTATAATAAAGATAATGGCCGCCTTTGAGAAAATTTAATTTCTCAGGACCGGCCATGTTTCCCGGTAAGAAACTATTCACCAAAAAAATTGTTTTTTGTCGTCACTTTGTGCGGACACACATCTATTATATATATATATATATATATATATATATATATATATATATATATATATATATATATATATATATATATATATAAAGGGTGAATTATCACGATGGAAAACTAAAGACTAATTTATTCAATATAAAAGAGATAAATACAAATATATTAAAGTTGATTCTAAAAACTGGTTTAATAAACAAAATTGGAAGAGATGATAGATGGTAAAGCATAAAGCATATCTAAAGGGCTAAAAATCGGGTTCTCTCAGTGTGACCGCACACCTTGCACACCTGTAGGGCTGACCCTGTGCCAGTATACTTGAACAATAGAACCGATATGAAAGCCAATTCAGTATTCGGTCTGGTTTTCTTGATTACATTAAATCGCTTCCAAATTCTTTCGTCGATTATATTTCATGTTTCCACCTCAAAGTTAAATTAGTTCACTTTTGGAAAGAATATATCAATTTCAAGCCATATGATATGCAGGCAAAAAGCAAATATCTATGATATGCATGCAAAATGCAATTATCTTACTTAAAACCTCACTTGAAAAATCCTCCATGGTTTTAAAGAGTTTGGTGTTCGTAACAAAAATGTTTTATAATCCGCGTGTCCAAGTAAAAGTAAAATTTTATAGATAATCGGACAAAAATTAATATATGTTGATAATAATAATTAGATCAATATATTTGACAATAAAATAATATTTTTTATTGAAAATTAAAAAATTGGTAACTAATGTTGTATATTCAACTTTGTTGGGTTAATCGGATTTATGAGTGCAAGGGTATTTTAGGAAAGTTATATATTTAAGTTTTATTTGATTGTTTTAGAGTTTGATAAGGTTTCTATTTTACTTAGTTTATCTTTTACATTTAGAGTTTGAATAGTATACTATCTTAATTAGTACAAATAATTGTAGTCGTTTGTTTTGTTAATGTAATTTCCGGTGCTTCTATTTAGTTTACCTATAATAGCAAACAACTTGTTTCCTTTTTCTGTTTCATTTAGTTTTGTTTCTTTGCCTTGGTGCACAAGGTGCAACTTTTTTTGTTTACACTTGGTATCAGAGCAAGGTAAAGACGGTGCCGGTTTGAGAGTTGGTTTCAAGAAAACCGTAGCCTTTCGTTGTGGGGGCAAATACAGCGGGAACCGGGTTCGGTTTAAGTGGGTGTGGATTGTTTTTGAGTGCGAGTTGAAGCATCTCAACAACAGCCCGAATTTTTCTTGATCGGGCTTGTTCTAAGGTAGAGAGAGAGAGAGAGAGAGAGAGAGAGAGAGAGAGAGAGACTAACCGGAGGCGCGGAATAAACGGATGAGAAGACGTCAAAGTGGGTGACTTTGATTTAGTTCGTTTTGCGGGTGACGGAAGACGGTAAAGGTGGTCGTGACATTGTCTTGTTGTTCGATGGAAAAGTGCTCTTGGAACAAGTTTGATTAGGTCGGGGTTGTTAAAAAAAAGAATAAGATGTTGATCGGTTGAAATTAGAAGGCATAAAGTTCTTGATCGGTTTGTTCGTGATAAGGGGATACCGATGTAGATGCGTGAAAAGCGGGCAGGAAGGATTCGTCAAAGCATGTAGCTTTGGATTCAGTTCGTTTGACATATTGAAAGAAAACGGTGAAGCGGGTAGCTTTGTTTTCTTCGTCGGTGGAGTTGCCTCCTTGAAGAATGGTAATCGGAACAAAGGAAGAGATTGGGAAAACAACACGATGTGAACATTATGGCGGTGGAAGTTGAAATCGGATGATGCCGGATCTAGCTAGGGTAATGTCGTGAATCCAGGAAAAGTCTAAATGGTAATGAACGTGTTCAATAGGATGTCATGGTATATGTTACATGTGTTCTCAACAATGAAATAAATTGAGAGAAGACTTTGGACGCAACCAAGGTGGTCATCGGGTGTCCGGGAAAGGTTGAGAATCGAGATGGTTTGAAAAGGTGATTAAACGTTGTATTTAACGAGTGGTATGACCAATCCGATTACGGGGGTGATTGTTGGGTTAATCGGATTTATGAGTGCAGGGGCATTTTAGGAAAGTTATATATTTAAGTTTTGTTTGATTGTTTTAGAGTTTGATAAGATTTCTATTTTACTTAATTCATCTTTTACATTTAGAGTTTGAGTAGGATACTATCTTAATTAGTATAAATAGTTGTAGTGGTTTGTTTTGTTAATATAATTTCGGGTGCTTCTATTTAGTTTACCTTTGTTAGCAAGCAACTTGTTTCTTTTTTCCGTTTCATTTAGTTTTGTTTCTTTGCCTTGGTGCACAGGTGCAACTTTTTTTGTTTACAAACTTTATGACCTTTACCGAGAGACATTACAATATTGCAACTTAGAACTTATATTTTAAAAATTAGAGGTTTAACCACTAAATAAAAATAGATTTTTTTTTTAAAAATAAACTTAATCCCATCTGCATATTCTAGACAATTTAGTACAACAAATAAGCAACAATACATATTTTTACATATTAATAAGTGTTTTACATATTTTTAGTGCATTTCATCATATATGACCTATTTTAAACGTGAATTCGAGTTTTATATATTTTTAGTGCATTTCATCATGTATTACCTATTTTATTAACATTTCCCGACCTATTTATGAACAAAGATTTTTTTGTGTAAAAAACTAAAGTTGAACATGTTAACCAAAAAACCAAACTATAATAATATTAACCGATAAAACCGAACCATTATTAAAAGATATAGTGTGGTTTTTAATTTTGGTTAACCGAATATATATGGTTCGGTTATAGTTTGAATATAAAACCGAACCACTATCAACCGAACCGAACCAATAATATTAATAAATGTTTTTAATATAATAAATATTAAATATATGATATGTAATTATATTAGAAATTAAAAATTTAAAGGTTAATTATTTGGAATTAGATAAGATAAATAATTTCCGATCAATACAATATATACACAATCATTCATTTTTTTACAGCACTGCACTTTATGTTATTCAATTTTTATACAAAAAAAATATTTTTATTTTTAAGACATATTTGACTATTATGGTTAACTGATATGCACCATTAAGCCATCAAAATCGTTAAGTAAAACCAATAACCAAACCAAATTGCTTAATACACACCCGTATATATATATATATATATATATATATATATATATATATATATATATATATATATATATATATATATATATATATATATATATATTGTGGGCAAATCAATAAAAAATGCATAAAGGTTTGGAAACCCTAAAACCTAGAAAATCAATAAAAATACATAGAAAAAAAAATACTTTGACATATGTAATTTTTTTTTATATGGCTAAAAATCACAAGTGTTGAGTCATGTTCGTTGAAAAAAATTGATTTTTTTTATTTATATATATATATATATATATATATATATATATATAAAGTAGTGATTTTTAATTTTGTAAAGTCAAAAAAAGATTAGATATATTAAAGTATTTTCGTATACATTTTTTGGGTTTTTAGGGTTTTTTTTTTTTATTTATGCATTTTCTATTGATTTTTCATATATATATATATATATATATATATATATATATATATATATATATATATATATATATATGATCTTGTAGGAACTCAAATATTTGTTAGAAACGGCGATTACAATTTTTGGTACTAAAATTGAAAAAATAAATTACTAATATGATTTTTATTTGTTGTTAAAATTTCGTGAGATTATAAAACATTTTTGTAATTAATAGCAAGATTTTGATAATTTTCTGTTAGAGGTTTGGAGGATACAAAAGAAAACAAAAGGAAAACAAAAAAATAAATAGAAATTCGGCCCTCTCCCTGCACGACACATGTCCCCACGAACACTCTTCCATTTGTGCCAAGTGTTCAGTCGTTGTTGGCTAATTTGTTTTTTTCTACCCTTATAATATAATTTTTTTTGTCCAATTTCCAAAAAGAAAATGATAAAGTTCTCAGTAATATTAGTTGAGGTAGCTTTTAAAAGAAAATTTTCAAAAATATTATTATTTAGGATACAAGCATTTTTTTTAAATGATTTAATTTTTTTTTTTGTTTCTCAACGTTTTTGGTAACTAGGATATTCTCTAGTTGGGAAACCATGCCGGAACATTAAAAAGACTCGGAACTTAACACCATAGAAACTGAGTACACTAAGGATCGATCTTGGGCTATACATTTCTACATTAACAAATGAAAGAGGGTTACAATATTGGAACTTGTAATTTATATTTTAAAAATTAGATGTTTACCACTAAATATAAAAACGATCATATTAAGTGCAATATCAGAGTTATTGGATTGGAACTAGGATCGATTTCCTACAATTTTGTCTCCTTATGATCGATTTCCTATAATTTTGTCTCTTTGGTGAATTGTCTAATTCTGATCACAGTGGACTTTACAACTTTCTCAAGACAGGTTAACAATTCTATCTTGATTTCTAACTTCTGCCAAAAACTAATACATACATGACTTTTATAGGGCCGGAAACAAAAATTGGAGAAGAGAGTTGTTTATACATCCATAAAAATGAGATGACACCAAGAACAAGGTAGAAAGGAGGAAATATAAGGAGATGTCACCAAGAATCCACCCAAAACAAATAATTTGTCACTTCAACTAACCACAACTCCAATGATGGAAGGGGCTAGAGAAGACTATTTCAATCTAGGATTTGTTGGTTGCCAACGACATGTGAATCCTGGATTTTAAGGTTATGGAAGGTTAAATACACCATAAATTGTATTTTAGACCCTTGAAATGTGAGAAAATGACTCATTTGTCCTTATACATGATCAATAATCATTTCCTTTCACTTTGGCCCCTAGATACTTAATTTAACATCATGAAATGTTCGTTTAAGAAATAAACATGACGAAAGGAGTTATGAGCAAACAAAAGCTACAAAAAGCTGACATCAGAAGTAAATAAAAATGATCACATGAAGTGTTTATATTTTAATTTTAGGAAATACTGTTTTTATAAAATATAACATAATTTATTTGTCCAAATTCAAAAAAATGAGAAAGTTTTTTGTAATACTATTTTAGTGAGTTTTTAAAAGAAAATTTTTTAAATATTTTTTTAGGATACAAACGTTTTGTTTAGATGATTCATTTGTTTTATAAAATATAATACATAGAAAATTTCGTTATCTATATTTTAAAAAACCAGATAAAATAAAAAAATCCAATCCACACGGTTTCTCACATCCATATAAAAATCGTTTTAAAGGTTTATTATACATCATATATTATGAACAGTTTGAAAATAAATTTTAAAAATTAAGTTGTTTTGGGTACCAAATTTTATTTTAAAAGATTACAAGTTTTAAAAAATATTGAACATAATATGATTTAAAATTGGATTATTCAAAATATTTTATGATACATAAAAGTTTATGATTCAACATGTTTACGATCCTTAATTTATTATAAAATAAAAATATTTTAATTCAAATATTCTAAATGTTATTTTGATAAATTTTTTATTTAATTCAATATAATATGATCCAAAATAATATGATTAAACAATAATATGACCAGAAATTATGTATTACAAATTATGACTAAAAAGTTTTATCATCTAAAATTTTATGATCTAAAATGATATGATCCAAAAAAATATATGGTACATAATATCAATATGATTCAAAAAAATTAAGTTGATAAAGATTAAAAAATCGAACTGATATTTAATTAAAAGAAAAAAATACACAAGAAACCTCAAGGAGGTACTAAAAAATTTAAAATGTAATAATAAAAAGAAATAAAAAAAAAACAAAACAAATATTTAAAACACAAAATATAAATATATATAAAAAAACAAAAAAAAAATACTAAAAAGTCGATTAGATGTAGTTCCAAGGAAGTCTTTTTAATTTTTATAAAAATAATAAATATATATATATATATATATATATATATATATATATATATATATATATATATATAATAAGAAAATATAAAAACTAAAAAAGTGAGCATACGTTGCTCTAAAATGTATATATTTTTGAAGTGTTTAAAAAACCAAACAAAATAATAATAATAATACTAATAATAATAATAAAATAAACGAAAAAGAAAAGAAAAACTCATTTAAATATCCATTTACAGACGTTCGTCGCACATGATTATTTCATCGAGTTCGTATTAAGTTCCATAGACGGGTATCATCTTCGAACGCGTCACAACCTATTAATTGTGTTTGACGTTTGTGACTTAGACAAAATGGATGGAGATGAATTGTCCCCATATTTCCTACCATTTTTTGGGTACGTATAGGATCCGGACCCTATATATATTGTAAGGTCACACCTTATGATCTGATAAGTCAAACACATGACACGCTGATCTATCAGCATCAACTTCTACAGGTTGACGGTGCCATCATATTAAGTTTATCAGTGTCAGCGCATAGTGTAGTTATATGTGTAATATTGTATATTAGTTAATGATATAAATAAATATAGAATACATCACAGATCCTGTATCTTTATGATAAGATCAATTCTTAGTATAGATTAGATAAAATCCCGTCAATCATGGAATGTACATGTATAGATTAGTATATATACAACATTAGGGAAAACCCTAATGTTGTGGAACATGACTTTATGTCAATAATCTTTGTGACAAACCCGTCTTCTTTAGATTAGTTTTATGTTTATTATTCATACTTGAAGTGTATATGATCATCACAAACCTTCAATTGGTATCAAAGCAAGTTTGTGATACGCTCAAGTAATCATGTCGACCTCTTTCGTTCCTAAGTCATCTATCTGTAAAACGATCCCTCCATTTAAAAAATACAACTTCTTCAATTGAGAATCAAAGGCCATGAAAGTTCTAGAGCTTTATGGATTTCGATATGCTCAGCGTCATCAACAAAGGTCCTATAGCTACTATGCATCAATCATCCAATAATGGTGCATTTGGTAGTTAGCTGAAACGAAAATTTGTTCCCTATTATAACAATGAATATAAAAGGATGCTGAAACTTGATGTAAAGGCTAGAATTATTATTGGAAACTCATTTCCTTTTTCTCCATATCAATTGGTCCAAAATCGCTCAACTGCTCAAGAGATGATGACCACTCTATCACCTGCTTTTGAAAAGGCAAACTCTTCAGACGATAAAGCTAAGTGTCTCATGGCTCATTTTATTGAATCCCACGCCGACACTTCACATCATAATGTTGGGATCCTTAATGCTGATTCTCCTCGCACTACTGATGACCTCAAGTCAGAATGGGACGATGCATTAGCATATCAAGTAAAAAATAATGTTAATCTTTCCTCTATTTATAATATCGAAAAATAGGACAGATCGATCTCTTATGTTTCAAGTTATTGATCTCCAATAGAGAAAAATATTTTCTCAGTCTTATGCTAAAGATTCTCAAAGAAAAACTTCTTTCTCTAGAAAAATCTCTTTCTTCTTTTAAAAGGGAAAACACATGTATCTCACTTACCAATAATTTTCTTCACACTGAAAAAGAAAAAGTTGTTGATGATGCTAATCGCACTCAACTTATTTTGAATTTC
Organism: Lactuca serriola; assembly: GCF_051521515.1. NCBI lineage: Eukaryota > Viridiplantae > Streptophyta > Magnoliopsida > Asterales > Asteraceae > Lactuca > Lactuca serriola. The sequence continues at coordinate 173,969,528 of NC_136411.1, read as the reverse complement.
TGGGCATCCTCTCACTTTAATATCCCAAGAATCATTAATGCTCAGATTCCATATCAGTGTAAGAAAATTCTTTGAGGTAATATAGAAGGTGTTGTTTCTTTAACCAAAGTCGAACTAAACAAACCTTTTATAAAGTTGACTGCTTAAAAGACGACTTTCAAAGTAGATTTGTTAGTTCTTACTTGATAAATTAAACTTTAATTAATACTCACTGCTCTATTGATTCTAATGGCATTATTAAATGTGTTACCAAATTATCTACTCTTGACCATTCTCTCGAACATTCTCATTGTGAGTATGTTATTCCCTCCACTTATATTTTGCTAAAGTTTCCTATATGTAATGGGGAAGTTCATTCTATAAACAAAATTCTTAGCATGTTTCCTGTAATGCCCGCAGATCCGGGCTAGTCAATTTAGACACAATAAGCATCAAAAAATAAGTTTTTGATGGAAGATTATTTAGAAGGATTAAACTTAACCAAATTGTAGTATATGTTACAAGGGTTCAATACATATAAAGAACGTCGAAATCCGAGTTATAACGAAGAAGTTATAACCCGTCGAAGTTTAACGGCTAAACCGGTATGACTCTGCGTGACGTAAAAAGTGAGTTTACGATAAAGTGCTTTTTAGCCATAGCAATCTAAACGAAAGTCGTAGCATACGTTAAACTGAGAGAATGCATAAAAAGAACGTCAAAATCTGACTTCGTATGAGGAAGTTATGATTTTTCTAAGATTTGGCACAACAGTGAACAGCCCGAAATTCGAATTTTAGATTGATCGATTTTTGGCCAATGCAACCTAAATGAGAATCAAATATCTTATTAATAGTAGCACAATGGTAAAAAGACAGACGAAAACGGACGTCGGATGAAGAAATTATGAATTTTTAACGGACTTTTCCTATCACGGTCTGTTAAAAATATAACTTTAAAAATAAAGTCAAAATTAGCCGATGGAGTCTAAAACGAAAAGTTGTAGAGTACGTCTCCACCTACGCGTGGATATAAAGAACGTCAAAAACGGAGTTCGTATGAACGAGTTACAAATTATAATAGCATAGTTACGTATAAAAATAAAGTATAAATCATATATACGTACACACACACACACACACACACATATATATATATATATATATATATATATATATATATACACACATATGTATATATCATTAGAAAGGTATCCACGATGCGGTCATTATAAGACTAATGTTGAGTTCTTTCGATATTAGTTTAGTACAAATATCATTAAATCTATTTAAAATAGTATTATAAAGGGGTGTTTAGTTGTTTATATAACTAAAAGGTCGTTAAGTAATTACTGATGGTAGTTTTTGAAAATTCAATTAGTATAAATAAGAGCCTTGGACTCTCATATTTTTTGCACCATTCTATTGATTCAAGAGTCTTTCTCTCCTTATCCCCCGAGCATTTCAGACCCTCGTGATTCGACTTCTCTTTCTGTAGTTTTTAGTATAGTAAGTTGAGTGCTGAAACGCTGCACAGATCTTTGTTAGAAAGATTTAGCGACAAAGTTCTGCCCCTGCAGAGCCCGACTCCTAGCTAAAACCCCCTTGTAAGTAAGTTATACTTACCCTATTTTAATATAGCTTATATTTAAAATTAGTTTTGTTATTATGAACTTATAATAAATATTTGAGCTATTATTATATAAGTGTCATTAATATATCTTTTTAACTACTCGCGGTACGGGGAATCTGGTTTAAAGGGCCGCATAAGGTTGTTGGATTTCAGAAATGCTATATGCCAAAATGGTCCTGCCCTCCGGTGTTTTATGTCTGGCCCTGTCTGTATATAGTGGTTAGAAAGTATTGTTTAAACGCTTATATAATAATAATAAGACTAATAATTAGTCACATTAAATATTACACTAAAATCTAGTGGTAATAATACTAGGTTTCGTCGAAGGAAATTATTTTAAAGTAAACGAAGCGTTGTCCGAGTACCGAGTAACCACCTTATCAAGTGAGTGCATGGTCCTTTTCATCTGACACATAGATATGAAGTATTTTATATAAATTACGTGCTATGTGTGCATATTTTCTGAATACTTGCTGTTTATGATGGATGATTGATTTTATACATGTTTTAAATGATTTAAATATATATTTATTTTATATCTACAAATATGTTGGGATAAAACATGGGTAGATGAAATAGTTGATGTGTGTTCAAATAAAATGATGAGAGATAGGTGATGATAATTAGGTGATGATAGATAGGTGATGATGAATCGGTGATGTAGGATGAAAGATACTATAACCTTGTCCGAGAATTTGGAGATGTAGTCATCTACCAGAGTATAGATGGCGACCATGGACTATTATAGACAACCCTGTGGAAACACCAGCAGGCTCATAACCTGTAAGTGATGAATTACGAGTTCAGGCGATGTTGTAACTACGTATTCATGCGATGATACTCTAACCCCTTACTATGAATTACGAGTTCAGGCGATGTTGTAACTATTGATTCATGCGATGATACCCTAACCCTTGTTGGGCACGTATTGAGGGAGTAATCCCTGAATCAATACTTTCTATGCGATGTAGGCGATGATCCTTAGGGAGAGTCCTTAGTAACAAACATATAAGGAAATGCGATGTAAGGAGATGAGAGGTAAATATGATGTAGGAGAAGACCCTTAGGATAATTCCTTAGGGAAGGTACTTAGGAATAAAGAAGATAATGGGGATGGGTAATTGTGTTAATTGTTTGATGCTTAAACATAATAATTATATTATTATGGGTTGAAAACCCTATGTACTCACCAGGTTTCCCAACCTGACCCACTCAGTTTACTTGTATCACAGGTGACGAGGTGAAGTTACATTACACTGAGAGATTAAGGAGATATAGATCATTAGTGTAAATGAATGTAAGTGCTATTTATGCTTATGTTTTTGTATTGACGATGACATCCCAAATGTTTTAAAATGAATAAAAATACATTTCTTCGGAAATGCTTTTATAATGAAATTATCATGTTTTTCTGGGAACAAATTCCGCAACGTTTTTATTAAAAAAGATACTCTGATTTTTGTAAAACATAAACAAAATCGGTCTTTTTCTGGCCGTGAAAATGGGGATGTCACAATTGGTATCAGAGCATTAGTTTAAGCGAACTAGGAATAAAGATTTATTTCTAGACTTAAACTTAGAATGCTAAGTGATGATCGTGAGGAGTGTGTCTAATATATTTTAGGAAGTACACCTGAATAGACACGAGCACTAGCTCATTTAGGGAAGATGCCTAAATCGCTTTTATGTGCTAAATAATTTGTGATTCTTTACACTATCGTTTGATCGGATCTATGGTCTGTTGCCGACCGGATTTGGAAATTTTACGTGTTCAAATTTCTAAATGTTTAATTACGATATTAGAACTGGCATATAATTTTTCGAGGTAATAAGGAGGAATACACGTCTAAAACTTCCTCTATCGTTATTCTCGTCTCGATACACCAAATGACTGCTCTGGTGTGCAAAACATCATGGTGAAGACTCGTTGTAAATTGAGTAAATGGAGGAAATGAGAAGGCTTACGATAGTGAAATATACCTATCGGAAGATACCGTAAGAGCAAGGTTCTAAAAGGCGTGAGGCGTGGTGTGGCGGCAAGGTCATGCCTCAAGCTTAACGAGTTATGGCGAGCCATGGCGTTTTTCAAGGCGTGATGTAAGACGGCGATTTTGTATTCATTTATAATTATATTACCGCATAAATATAAATTTATATCAAATATACCTAGTTTTTAGAAGTGTTATATCAACAACTAATAACAGAAAGTTAATAAAAAAACACAATACTTGTATGTCCGATTAGAAAGGTATAAAAAAGAGCAAAAAAACGTGTCTCAAACGAAAAAAACACGCATCATAACACACCATAACGCGCCATGGCACGCCATATCACGCCTTGCCACGCGCCACGCCTAACAACAATGTTATGAAGCTTTTCGTAACGGCGGCGTCGCGCCTCACGCCATGGCGCGCCTTTTAGAACACTGCATAAGAGTGATATCTTTCCTTTAGAATGTGTCTAATAAATAATTCATCTAGTATGGGAGAAGTACGCGTTCGATTAGCAGAAAGAAAGATTTTTGGTATAATCCATGAAGTTATCCCATCGTATGACGTTTCCATCACCAACCGAGTCAAGCAGAATTGATGATTCAGGATACGCATGGAAGAAGTCTTAGTAGAGTCTAGGGAAAATTATATGATTGTTTGGACACATTTGTATGTGTTAAAACTTCTATGTGATTTTCTTGTATGGTGACTTGGAAAACTGCGAGACAATATTTGGGACGAGTATGAGTAGGTGTGAATGGTAGTAGAGGCCTATACTACCGGAAGCACATGACTCATGCTTGGATCAGGGAAAGTCACAATGTTACCAAGAAGCTAGTAATTGATACCGTTTTATTCAAATATGTCGTTACCATCATTTCGGTAATAACTAAGAAGATGATTGTTATTCCAACCCCGGTGGTCATACCGAATTGAGTCCGACTACGATGAGTGTGTTACGTGGTTCAGAGAACCAAGTTTGATGTAGCAACTGACTTAAGTGGGAAGATTGAAATAAAAGATAATCAAAGCGATCGGTAGAGGTATCGCGATAGTTTCTTGTAGCTAGAAATGCTACCTTTAAGATGAGATTAGAACATGAAAAGAAAGTATAGTCTGTTCTGGAAGACTCTAAGAGACCTGAGTCTAAGCATTGCAACATACGATGATAGGTCATTAGAATATGACACATCGTTCCATTGTAGTAATAAAAGAACTTATCTTAAGTTCGTATCCAGTGAGGATTGAGATTGTAACTTGAAGGTCATAATTTGGAGTCTAATGTGAGATAGGGAGCAAGTGCAAGATCGAGCACCGCCTGCAGCCAAGGAGTCCAACAGTTAGATACTCATTCGAAGAAACAAGGAAGTTCCGATTATTACCTAGGATGAAGAGATAACATATGGAATCATTATACTGCCCTGTTTCGTTGATGATTCCAGGAGGTAATTATCCTAAGGGGGAGATAATTGTAATGCCCATAGATCCGGGCTAGTCAATTTAAAGACAATAAGCATCAAAAAATGAGTTTTTGATGGAAGATTATTTAGATGGATTAAACTTAACTAATTTGTAGTATATGTTACAAGGTTTCAGTACATATACAGAACGTCGAAATCCAAGTTATAACGAAGAAGTTATGACTCGTTGAAGTTTAACGGCTAAACCGGTATGCCACTAAGTGACGTAAAAAGTGAGTTTACGATAAAGTGCTTTTTAGCCTTAGCGATCTAAATGAAAGTCGTAGCATACTTTAAACCGATAGAATGCATAAAAAGAACGCCAAAATCTGACTTTGTATGACGAAGTTATGATTTTTCTAAGATTTGGCACAACAGTGAACAGCCCGAAATTCGAATTTTAGATCGATCGATTTTTGGCCATCGCAACCTAAATGAGAATTGAATATCTTATTAATAGTAGCACAACGGTAAAAAGACAGACGAAAACGAACGTCGGATGAAGAAGTTATGAATTTTTAATGGACTTTTCCTATCCCGGTTTGTTAAAAATATAACTTTAAAAATAAATTCAAAATTAGCCGATGGAGTCTAAATGAAAGTTGTAGAGTACGTCTCCACCTACGCGTGGATATAAAGAACATCAAAAATAGAGTTCGTATGAATGAGTTATAAATTATAATAGCATATTTACGTATTAAAATAAAGTATAAATCATATATACGTACACACACACACACATATATATATATATATATATATATATATATATATATATATATATATATATATATACATATGTATATATCATTAGAAAGGTATCGACGATGTGGTCATTATAAGACTAATGTTGAGTTCTTTCGACATTAGTTTAGTACAAATATTATTAAATTTATTTAAAATAATATTATAAAGGGGTGTTTAGTTGTTTATATAACTAAAAGGTCATTAAGTAATTATTGAGGGTAGTTTTTGAAAATTCAATTAGTATAAATAAGAGCCTTGGGCTCTCATATTTCTTACACCATTCTCTTGATTCAAGATTCTTTCTCTCCTTATCTCCCGAGCATTTCGGTCCCTCGTGATTCAACTTCTCTTTCTGTAGTTTTTAGTATAGTAAGATGAGCGCTGAAGCGCTGCACGAATCTTTGGTAGAAAGATTCCGCGACGAAGTTCTGCCCCTGCAGAGCCCGACTCGTAGCTAAAACCCCTTGTAAGTAAGTTATGCTTACCCTATTTTAATATAGCTTATATTTAGAATTAGTATTGTTATTATGAACTTATAATAAATATTTGATCTATTATTATATAATTGTCGTTAATATATATTTTTAACTATTCGCGATACGGGGAATCTGGTTTAAAGGGCCGCATATGGTTGTTGGATTTCAGAAGTGCTATATGCCAAATGGTCCTACCCTCCAGTGTTTTATGTGTGGCCCCGTCTGTACATAATGGTTGGAAAGTATTGTTTAAACGCTTATATAATAATAATAAGACTAATAATTAGCCACGGTAAATATTTGACTAAAATCTAGTGGTAATAATACTAGGTTTCGTCGAAGGAAATTATTTTAAAGTAAACGAAGTGTTGTCCGAGTACCGAGTAACCACCTTATCAAGTGAGTGCATGGTCCCTTTCATCTGACACATAGATATGAAGTATTTTATATAAATTACGTGCTATGTGTGCATTTTTCTGAATACTTGCTGTCTATGATGGATGAATGATTTTATACATGTTTTAAATGATTTAAATATATATTTATTTTATATCTACAAATATGTTGGGATAAAACATGGGTAGATGAAATAGTTGATGTGTGTTCAAATAAAATGATGAGAGATAGGTGATGATAATTAGGTGAGGATAGATAGGTGATGATGAATTGGTGATGTAGGATGAAAGATACTATAACTTTGTCCGAAATTTTGGAGAGTTAGTCATCTGACAGAGTATAGATGACGACCACAAACTATTATAGACAACCCCGTGGAAACACCAGCAGGCTCATAACCTGTAGGTGATGAATTACGAGTTCAGGCGATTTTTTAACTACGTATTCATGCGATGATACTCTAACCCCTTACTATGAATTACGAGTTCAGGAGATGTTGTAACTATGTATTCATGCGATGATACTCTAACCCCTTACTATGAATTACGAGTTTAGGCGATGTTGTAACTACGCATTCAAGCGTTGATACCCTAACCCTTGTTGGGTATGTATTGAGGGAGTAATCCTTGAACCAATACTTTCTATGCGATGTAGGCGATGATCCTTAGGGAGAGTCCTTAGGAACAAACATATAAGGCAATGCAATGTAAGGAGATGAGAGGTAAATATGATGTAGGAGACGACCCTTAGGATAAATCCTTAGGGAAGGTACTTAGGAATAAAAAAGATAATGGGGATGGGTAATTGGGTTAATTGTTTGATGATTAAACATAATAATTATTTTATTGTGGGTTGAAAACCCTATGTACTCACCAGGTTTCCCAACCTGACCCACTCAGTTTACTTGTATCACAGGTGACGAGGTGAAGTTACATTACACTGAGAGAGTAAGGAGATATAGATCACTAGTTTAGACAAATGTAAGTTCTGTTTATGCTTATGTTTCTGTATTGACGATGACATCACAAATGTTTTAAAATGAATAAAAATACATTTCTTCGGCAATGCTTGATAATGAAATTATCATGTTTTTCTGGGAAAAAATTCTGCAACGTTTTTATTAAAAGAGATACTCTGATTTTTATAAAGCATAAACAAAATCGGTCTTTTCTGGCCGTGAAAATGGGGATGTCACATTTCCTTAGTGCTCAGTTAGCAATTCTAAACCTGAAGATCAATCAAAGCCTTTTACTCCTGATACCTCTTCAAAGGATCATGAATCTCATGACAAGGTAGTATATGAGCATACCATTGATAACATTCCTTGTTCCAGAGACTCTTCAATCAAATAATCAAAGTTCTTCATGTTCAGAAGTTGAAAATAAATCAAAATCTAATGTTAAAGCAAAGAATCCTGGAATTAAAGTTTGTTATCGTTGTGGTGATTTCTCTCACAAAATCATCGAATGCACTTTTGAAAAGAAATCTGTTTGCGCTAATAATATCATGACTCGAAATAATTTAGTGGATCAAAAAAATGGAAACTCATTGAACTATTTTCCCTGATGAATGTTATAATATCTTTTCTTAGTGATCCTTTAAAAGTGGTTCAGTGTATATTCATTGTATATTTAGTGTACACATATTAGTTTCAGGGTAAAGAGCATATTTCGTATTTAGACAACGACCACTCAAGACATGATAGGATTCAAGTCTCTCCTGGAAGATTTCATAACGAAGGATAGTCCATCAGTCACATATGGAGATAATGGAAAGGGAGCTACAAATGGATATGGGTCCATAAAGTGCAATTTTGTTGTTTTCAAGAATGTCTCTTACGTGAAAGGTCTTCAGCATAATCTCGTTTCTATCATTCAATTGTGTAACGCTGGCTATAAAGTTCTCTTTAATAAGAAATAAGGAAAAGTTGTTGATCAAAAGAACATCACTGTTCTTACTGCAAATCGACAAAATGACATCTATGTTTTGGATATGTTTTATGCTGACAACTCACCTCATTATTGCTTCTTCTCTCGTTCTTAGTCTCATCTAAATTGGATGTGGCACAAAAGGTTATCGCATCTGAACATCAAGAACATCTCAAGCATAGCAGGGAATCAACTTGTGAGAGGAATTCCTAAGATGCAATTTGTCAATGACAAACTGAGCTCAACGTGTTATACCTAAAACTGGTCTATTACTATCAAACGTCATGAGAAAATTGCTTATGAGCTACTGAAAGGAAGAAAACTAGACATTTCTTATTTTCATGTGTTTGGGTGTGTGTATTACATCTTGAATCAAAGAGATCAACGTTCGAAGTATAAGGCTAAAGCTGACGAGGGAGTGTTTCTAGAAAATTCCAGTGTATTTAAGGCTTTCAGAGTATTTAATCTTACAAGGCAAATTGTTAAAGAAATAATTCATATCACCTTTGATGAGGAGTCATTCATTCATGATCGAATTGATCACCCCTCAACAATTCTGAATGAACTGACTTACAGTCCTTTAGACCCGGTCCCATGCTCCTACCAAATGACGCTGATCCCATTGTGTCACACCCCCAAACCGGAACGGCGGAAACGTTTGTGGGTCGAGGACGTCATGTACAGTATCACAACATTTGCATAATAGTAATCAAAGTAACACCAACCATTTCATTTCTAATATAGTAATTACATTGTGTTTGCAACATTGTATGTATGACATCAAAATATATAGCAAAAACTATAGACGTGACGCCATGAACGCTTCGTCTTCTCAAAAACATGTAGTGTACCTGTCTAGTGGTTCTCTGATAATACAAGTGATTTCGAAAGTGTATCAACATTTAAGTTGGTGAGTTCATAAGTATTGTTTTGTGAAAGAAAACTTGTCGTTGTTCTTTCAAATTGTTAGTGTGTTCCTCCAGAAAATCCAATATTTTCTTTAGTAAATGAAATGTTGTCTTAGGCCTTAAGACCAAAATGTATGATTATTACTATAGTATGAAATAGTTTACTGTAGTCTTATTAATAAATAAAGCTATATCATGAATATTTCCCTGAATTACATGTTGTAGTGTATTAAGGAAATAGTGTACTGTATTGTACTTGTATGAAAACCCTTTGTATGAAAGTGCATGGAATCCACCAGCTGTATTGTAAAATAGTGTATTGTAATGTAGTTCTATTATAAAAATAGAACCATTGAAGTAGTGTAAATCCCGTAAACAATGTTTAGTTGATACTTTTGTGAGTTTCATATAACCATGCTAAAATGAATAGTGGCCTCTACGACGTTCTTCAGGCATCAAAATGTTATGATATTTGTCACACCAGCCCTGTCAGCCTAGCTGTTGCAAGAAGCTCAGGTGTGGGATTGTTAGTCCCGTATAGATCTATACACAAATTCATGCTCTCCCTCTAGAGACTCTGGTTATAATTTATAGGACTTGAACATGTACCTTGATGTGTACAACAAAGTAGTTCGTCACAATCCTGTATTAACTAGTTTACGTGTAGTGTTATAGTGTTCTCCTGTACGTATTACCTTGTAGTAGTGTACATTGTAATGTAAAATAATTATACTTAAATAATTATTTTAGTAGTGTATCGTTGAATTGGTGAAATAGAGTAGTGTTCCATAAACTATACCTATTATAGTTAATATACTTGTTTTTGTATAATGTTCTTGAGCTTGTAAAATAGTGTAGTGTTTCTCAAACTATACCTATTATAGTTTAAAAGTGTGTTCTTGTATCGTTTCTTGAACTTAGTAAAGTAGTTTAGTGATTCACAAACTATACCTATTATAGTTTAAATGTATCCTCTGTAATGAACTGAAATCCTTTGCAAATTAACAGTGTGTATAAAGCGGTAGTAAGAGATTTGTGAAAAATACTCTTTTACTCGACATGTTACAAAAGGGTTAACAATATAATGAAATATATTTTATATTCATATATATATATATATATATATATATATATATATATATATATATATATATTCACAACATATATAATTAAGAGTGAAAAGACAGTCGAATAAGTAGTTCTATTCTAAACACACAACCAGACAAGGAACATGATTTAGGGCGCAATTATCAATTTTAAGTCTGTTGAACCTTACTTATATATATATATATATATATATATATATATATATATATATATATATATATATATATATATATATATAAGATATTTTGATAAAATGTAGCAATAAATCAGTTTGAAACAATTGCAAATGGTTAGAAACGGTTTGAAATCATTTGAATGTTAACACAAGAGTCCTTGTGTTTTACTTGTACTCACCCCCTCCTAAAAACATTGAAAAAAAGTGAAAACATAGGGGTATGAACTCACCTCGAATGTAAGTTCGTGTTCGGATAGCGAAATTGTAAAGACGATCCTCGGGCTAGCGTACGTGATAATAATCGTATCCTAAAAATAATGATATCCGACGTCGTATTTAAATTAATAAGATATTAATTTAAATAAATAAATTAAATAATAATTTAATTATGTAAGAAATACTTACAAAAAGCCTTAGGAATTATTTCTAGGCGTTTTTGGTGTAAGCTTGAAGATTTGAAGATTGTTTTTGGTGTTCTTGGTGAAAATAAGAAGATTTGGGCAATATTTTATGAAGATATGAAGGTTTACAAATGAGTTTTGAAAGCAAAAATGAAGTGTTTGCGGTCTAAAATGTGAGAAATTAATTGTGTTCACGGTTGAAACTATATATATAGAAGGGGTTTGCGGTCCTTAATGGGCTTAAGCTTTGGTTTTTCGGTCCTATACATAGGCCTTATGGTGTTTTCGGTCTTAAAGTCAATAAGAAGCAAATGTTTTTGGTTTTGAGTAAAAAAGGAAGGGATTGCGGTCATGCTTTAATCCAAAGAGAGTTTTCGGTTTTGGTTTTGGGATTTGATTCCTAGAACCGAAAACTACTTATATATATATATATATATATATATATATATATATATATATAATATTATGAGTTTAAGTTTAGTAATTAGCCTTTGTTTAAACTAGTGTAACCTCTATTCACTTATGATAATTTATACTAACATAAATCAACTTGCGTTTCAGTTTTTTTACTTATAAGTTAGTATATGAACTTATATAAGCATGTATTCATAGAATCCAGAGTTCTTATTGTGTCATTGTTATGAGGTGAATTCCCTTGTACATGGTTGTACTTTATACTTTTATTGACTTGAAACAACGGGTTGTTACATTATCCCCCCGTTATAAGGAATTTCGTCCTGAAATTGATTCTATAGAGAGTATATCATGGACTTGGGAAAAGGTGTGGGTACTTTCGTTGCATCTGATCTTCTCACTCCCAAGTGAATTCAGGTCCTCGCTTGGCGTTCTAGCGGACCTTCACTATCAGTATGCGACTTTGTTTTGTTAGTTTGACTTCCATATCCATGATTTCTACTGGTTCTTCCACAAATTATAGACTCTCGTTTATCTCAATTTCATCGAGTGGAATCACAAGAGTCTCGTCAAATAGACACTTCATTAAGTTTAACACATGAAAGATAGGGTGTACGTTACTAAGTTCTTGTGGTAGACGAAGTTTGTAAGTTACTGGGACGATTCTAACAAGTATATTGAACGGACCAATGTACCTTGGATTCAATTTCCATGCTTTCCAAAGTGTATCATGCCCTTCCAGGGTGAGACCCTTAACAGAACGTGGTCACCAACCTAGAATTCCAAGGGTTTTCTTTTCTTGTCTGCATAGCTCTTTTGTCTGTCTCGAGAAGCTTTCAGTCGTTCTTAGATTTGAACGATCTTCTTTGTCGTTTTGGTTATGATCTCCGGGCCAGTGAGAGTGCTGTCAGGAACTTTCCTTCTAGCTAGTTGCGTGTCACCCACTTCAGCCCAGCATAAAGGGGATATGCACTTACGACCACAGTGGGCTTCAAATGGGGCAACTTTAATGCTAGTGTGATAACTATTGTTGTAGGAGAACTCGACAAGTGGAAAATGGGTATCCCATGCTTTACTAAAGTGGATCACACAGGCTCTTAGCAAGTCTTCTAGCATTTGAAGGGTTCTCTCACTCTGCCCGTCAGTTTGTGGATTAAAGAACACACAATAAAGATGGTGATTTGGGTGCTAAAAGGTGTATTCGATCATAGTAAATGAGTACAAAAAGGGAACTAGTCTAGAACTTCATAAATATCTCACTCACTAATCACTATGAACTACATCTCTCAAGCACACCTCTACAAGTGGTATGAACCCACCTTATATAGAGGTGTTTACATGTCTCTCTTTCACTCTCCATCTCATAAGTCAAAAGGCTAATGCACCACATGCAAGTGGGTCTTACAAAAGTCAACACATTTACAAAGTCACACATGGATAACTTTGCACCCAACATCCATATGTATTCCTTCTTTGCTGATCACGTGACCGAGGAAAGTTACCTTCCTAATCCAAAACTCGCACTTAGAGAACTTCGCATATAGCTTCTCCGCCCTTAATGTTTCTAGAACTTGTCTGAAGTGCTGACTATGTTCTTCCTTTCTTCTTGAATAGATAAGTATATCATCTATGAATACTATCACTAATTTTTCTAAGAAAGGACGTCACATCTGATTCATTAAATCCATGAACACGGCGGGTGCATTTGTTAGACCAAAGGACATCACTACAAACTCGTATTGACCATAACGAGTTCGGAATGTTGTACTGGGAACATCACTCTCTTGGACTCTTAATTGGTGGTATCCCGATCTCAGGTCGATCTTAGAAAAGTAGCTCACCCCTTGGATTTGGTCCAACAAATTGTCTATTCGCGGTAGAGGGTATCTGTTCTTAATGGTGAGCTTGTTTTGTTGGCGGTAGTCTATGAACATGTAGAAAGATCCATCCTTCTTCTTCACAAACAAGATCGGTGCTCCCCAGGGTGAGAAGCTTGGTCTAATGAGTCCCTTATTGAGCAGTTCGTTTAGTTGGCTGGATAATTCTTTCATCTCTGCTATTGTTATACGATATAGGGATTTGGCTATGGGGGTAGCTCCAGGAATTAAGTCAATTCGGAACTCGACTTGGCGTTCAGGAGGAACTCATGGGAGATCCTCAGGAAAGACGTTAGGAAAATTACAGACTTCAGGAATGCTCTCAACGTCTTTTACTTCTTGTTTTTCGTTCACTACGTGAGCTAATAATGCGTGGTACTCCTTGTGTATATATTTTTGGGCTTTGACACAAGAGATGATGCGAATGTTCGTACCGGGTTTGTCTCCGTAAATAATGAGGGTTTTTTCGTTTGGCAGATTAAGGCGAACGACCTTTTCGTAGCATAGAATATCAGCACGGTGAGGAATTAACCAATCCATGCTAATTATGACGTCGAAGCTTTTTATTAAGACTGACATAAGGTCGATTTTGAAAGAATTATCGTTTAGTGTGAGGGTGTAGCCTATGAATATGTCGTTAGTGCTCTCTGTCTTTCCATTTTCCATCTCGACGGTGAATGTTTTGTTTAGAGATTATGGTTTTTGTTTGAGAAGGTGTATAAGAGTGATTGAGGTGAAACGTACCTATGACCACTATAGGATCCACAATTGCTTCCTCCTATCCCATGGCTAGCACCCTTTCTGTACCGCCGTTATTCTTTGTCTTCGGGAAATCCCTCTTGTAGTGCACTGTTTCACCACACCCATAGCAGGCCTTTCTTACTCCAGTTCTGGGAGTTTGGGTGTTTGGTTGCGCTGGTGCCTTACAGAAACGGGCAGTGTGTCCCTTCCTGTTGCAGTTATTTCAATGCATATGCCGGCAGGGTCCGTGGTGACGGAAATTACATTTGTTGCACTGCGGTAGGTTCCCAGCATAGCGATTGGGGGGTGTTGGGGCAGTCGGAACATCAACAAGAATAGTAGAAGCATGAACTGTCACTATTTGTTGCTTCTTTGAGGGTTCATGTGACAATTGCCGCTTTCTTTTGTTCCAGAATATCTTCTTGCCACCACTTTCTTTGGGTTGCTCGGGGACGACTGTCATGAATCCTTGACAAACTCCATGATCTACGAGGTTCTGTGCTAGACGCTTAGCGTTGTCAAAATTAAGTGGATTTGCAGCTATTATGTTCCCTTGAATATGCGGAAAGAGTCCCCAAATATACCTTTCCACATTCTTACTTTCCGGGGTGACCATCCCGGGACATAGAATAGCTAGGTCACTGAATCTAACAGTGTATGCAGCAATATCGGAGTCCTTCATCGTCAAACCCCATAGTTCCTGCTCTAGCTTTTGCACCTCGCCCCTTGGGCAGTATTCTGCTAGCATTAGTTCCTTTAAGTCATCCCAACTCATGGCATTGGGTATTGGGAGAGTCAATGACTTAACTTGGCTGTCCCACCAAGAGAGGGCTTTGTCTATGAAAGTGCATGCTGCAAATTTCACTTTGCTAGTTTCGGGGCACACACAGATTTCAAATATTGATTCGGTCTTCTCGAACCTGCATGTCAAAGCAACGACAACTCCGGTGCCATCAAAGGATCTGGGTTTAGCGTTCATGAAGTCTTTATAGGAACACTCCCTCGGGTGTCCATGGCTATCTCCGTAGTTAGAAGGGTTGGCACCACTACCTGCCCCACTAGTGCCACTTGCATTGATCTGCTTCATGGCTGTTGCCACGACGACGGTTACTACTTCTTTGGAGGCATCTTTCTCTATAATGATTTAAGAGAAAATGATGATAAGTCCTCTATAGTGGTCACGAGTTAGGTGATATTGAAAAAGATATATCTTATCCTGACTGTTATAGTGTTCTATCAAGCGATTTATAGTGGAAGTCTACTAATATAAGTAAACAATCGCCATTTCATTTCATGAAATTTATATCAACACCTAAAACAAATTTGTATAGTGTGACTCACACCGGGTCTCCCTAAAGTCATATAGTGTATACAAATTATATATAATCAAGACCAAATAGACCTTCGAATAAGTGATCCTACTCTAAGTCCACAACCAAACAAGGAACAAGAAATAAATCTAAACCATAAAATCTAAGTCTATAAAATCTTAATCATATATAAATCTTACATATACATATAGTAATTATAGATCTACCAGTAAGGCTCCTTTGTTTTCATGTGGTTGATTCTAGTATTATAGTGCTATAAAATACTCCTATAGTATTTTAACTTTATGTTTGGTTCTAGGTTCCTTTTTATAGAGTTGGTAAGTTTCAGACGTGTTCCAACACCACAATCACTCCCAAACACATGTTGGTTGTATCTCAAATAAATATAGTTGATCAGTGTTTGGGAGTGATTGTGGTGTTGGATACTTTTATGTAGTTCTTACTGTGATACTGATTCTAGTATGTATGCATGTTTATTTGAGATACGACCAACATGTGTAGTTCTTACTGTGATACTGATTCTAGTATGTATGCATGTTTGTTACTATACTCTGAAATAGTGTAATGTAGTCGTATTAATAAATAAAACTATATCATGAATGTTTCCTTGAATTTCATGTTGTACTGTCTTAAGAAAATAGTGTATTGTACTATATTTGTATGAAAACCCTTTGTATGAAAGTGCCTAGAATCCACCAACTGTACTGTAAAATAGTGTATTGTAATGTATTTCTATTATAAAAATAGAACCATTGAAGTAGTGTAAATCTCGTAAACAATGTTTTAGTTGATACTATTGTGAGTTTCATATAACCATGCTAAAATGACTAGTGTCCTCTACGACGTTCTTCAGGTGTCGGAATGTTATGATATTTGTCATTGCAGGCCTTTCTGCCTAGCTGTTGCAAGCAGCTCTGGTGCGAGATTGTCAGCCCCATATAGATCTATACACAAATTCACTATCTCCCTCCATGAGACTCTAATTATAATTTATAGGACTTAAACCTGTACCCTGATGGGTACAACGAAGTAGTGCCTCACAATGCTGTCTTAACTAGTTTACGTTTAGTGTTATAGTGTTCTCTTATACATGAAACTATATGTATTACCTTGTATTAGTGTACTTTGTAATGTAAAATAATTGTACTTAAATAATTATTTTAGTAGTGTATCATTGAATTAGTGAAATAGAATAGTGTTCCATAAACTATACCTATTATAGTTTATATACTTGTTTCTGTATAATGTTCTTGAGCTTGTATAATAGTGTGGTGTTTCTCAAACTATACCTATTATAGTTGAAACGTATGTTCTTGTATCGTTTCTTGAACTTAGTAAAGTAGTGTAGTGATTCATAAACTATACCTATTATAGTTTAAATGTATGCTCTATAATAAACTAAAAACCTTTGCAATTTAATAGTGTATATAAAGCGGTAGTAAGAGATTTGTGAAATATATTTTATATTCATATATATTCACAACATATATAATTAAGAGTGAAAAGACAGTCGAATAAGTAATTCTATCCTACACTCACAACCAGACAAGGAACATGATTTTGGGTGGAATTGGCAATTCTAAGTCTGTTGAACCTTATATATATATATATATATATATATATATATATATATATATATATATATATAATATTTTGATAAAATGTAGCAATAAATCAGTTTGAAACAATTGCAAATGGTTAGAATCGGTTTGAAATCGTTTGAATGTTAACACAAGAGTCCTTGTGTTTTACTTGTATTCCCCCCCTTAAAACATTGAAAAATAGTGAAAATGTAGGAGTATGAACTCACCTTGAATGTAAGTTTGTGTTCGGATAGCGAAACTATAGAGACGATATTCGGGCTAGCGTAAGTGATAAATATTGTATCATAAAAATAATTACATCTGACGTCGTATTTAAATTAATAAGATATTAATTTAAATAAATAAATTACATAATAATTTAATTATGTATGAAATATTTACAAAAAGCCTTCAGAATTATTTCTAGGCGTTTTCAGTGTGCATAAGGGGTTTTCGGTGTAAGCTTGAAGATTTGAAGATTGTTCTTGGTGTTCTTGGTGAAAATAAGAAGATCTGGGCAATATTTTATGAAGATATGAAGGTTTATGGATGAGTTTTGAGAGCAAAAATGAAGTGTTTGCAGCCTAAAATGTGAGAAATGAATAGTGTTCACGGTTGAAACTATATATATAGGAGGGGTTTGCGGTCCATAATGGGCTTAAGCTTTGGGTTTTCGGTCCTATTTATGGGCCTTATGGTGTTTTCGGTCTTAAAGTCTAAAAGAAGCAAATGTTTTCAGTTTTGAGTCAAAAAGGAAGGGATTGCGGTCATACTGTAATCCAAAGAGAGTTTTCGGTTTTTATTTTGGGATTAGATTCCCAAAACCGAAAACTACTTATATATATATATATATATATATATATATATATATATATATATATATATATATATATATGATTTTAAGTTTAGTAATTAGCATTTGTTCAAACTAGTGTAATCTCTATTCACTTATGCTAATTTATACTAACATAAATCAACTTGCGTTTCAGTTTTAACTTATAAATTAGTTTATGAACTTATATAAGTATGTATTGATAGCATCCAGAGTTATTATTGTGTCAATGTTATGAGGTGAATTCCCTTGTACATGGTTGTAGTTTAGACTTTTATTGACTTTAAACAATGGGATGTTACATATTGTTTCTAATGTTGATCAATTAATCAGTTCTTAGCCTATATCTGTAGATCAACCTGTTGTCTATGAAGTAGTTGATTCATCAAATTTGGAAGTCTCTGCTCATAGCGATACAAATGAAAGATCTATTCCTAGAATCCTTCGAGGTCGTCCTTAATCTCAAATCATTGGAGATGTAAATTCTAGAATTATCACTCTCAGAAGAGTGCACATCCACTTCTCATGTTTGTAAATGTTGACTCAATGATCGAACTGATTAATATTGATGATTCCTTGAAAGAAGCTGACTAGATTAAGGCTATGCATGATGAACTAAATAAATTCGAACATCATCACGTGTGGATTCTTGTTCCCAAACCTCAAGGAAAGACTATCATTGGCACTCGGTGGGTTTTTAGAAATAAAATGGATGAAGATGGAATCATCATAAGGAACAAAGCTAGGTTTGTAGTTCAAGGGTTTTTTTTCAGCTTGAAGGGTTAGACATGATGAGACATTTCCTCTAGTTGCAAGACATGAAGCAATTCGTCTGTTTCTAGCCTTTGCCTCCTTCAAAACTTCAAGGTTTAACAAATGGATGTCAAGACTGCCTTTTTACATGGATATATTGAAGAAGAAGTTTTTTTTAAAACAACCTATAGGGTTTAAAAATGAAGAGTTTCCAGATAATTTGTGTCGTCTTGATAAAGCTCTTTATGTCTTAAAGCATGCCCCTAGGACATGGTATGACATGTTGGTAAGATATCTTCTCTCAAGTGGATATAAATGAGGAAATATTGACAACACTCTATTCATAAATCAATCAATATTTTATATCATTCTTGCTTAAGTGTGTGTGGATGATACAATTTTCGAGTCCACTGATGAAAAGTTAAGTAGAGAATTCGTAGAGGTCATGGCCAAGAAATTCGAGATGAGCATGATGGGTGAACCAAGTTTCTTTTTAGATTTGTAGGCCACACAACTAACCGATGGAAATTTTGTTTGTTAAGCTGAATACATTGCATATATGTTGAAGAAGTATGGTTTTTCTGATTGCATACCGGAAATAACTTCAATGTCTTGATCAACATCTATTAGTGCTGATCCAAGTGGCACTGATGTGAATGCAACTCTGTTTGGAGGTATGATAGGCTCTTTACTCTATCTTACAACCATTCGACCTGATATTATATTTGCTACCATACTGTATGCTCGCTATCAAGCTAGTCCTAAAGAATCTCATATTCTTGTTGTCAAAAGGATCTTCTGGTACTTCAAAAGTAAACCTAATCTTTGGTTATGGTATCCTCGTGACTCTGAGTTCAAGATGGTGGGATACACTGATTCTGATCATGGAGGGTGTAGTATTGATTATAAAAACATTTTAGGAGGAGCTCAAATGCTTGCAAATAGATTGGTAACATGGTCCTACAAAAAGCAGACATCAGTGGCTTGTTCTACCGCTGAGGCTGAATATATTGCCACTAGAAGATGTCTTGCTCAGATTCTATGGATACATAATCAGCTCTTGGATTATGGTCTAAACTTCTCTAAGACACCAATCTATTGTGACAACACCAATGCTATTCAGATGATACAAAATCTAGTGCAACATTTCACAACCAAGCACATCGACATTCGTCATCATTTCATCAAGGACATACTTTAAAAAGAAAAAGTGGAATTGTTTTATATTCCATCTACTAACCATTTGGCCGACATCTTTCACCAAGGCATTGGATGAAAAGAGGTTTAATAAATTAATTGCAGATCTTGGCATGCTTTTTATGTTTTAATCATTATTTAACTATTTCTAGTCTTATAAAAAAACACAAAAACAAACTAGTGTTTCTTTTATTAGGAATGCAAAATCTTACATTTCGTATTTAAATGTATTGTCTTTCAAGCCTATTTAAGATTTATCTACATCTTATTGCTTCAAAATTTGTAAGGACTGGAGCCATCTTGAAGGATGTAAATGCTCTTGGTATTGAGAAAAAGAGTGGCATCATGTTCCTTTTCTTCTTGAGGATACCGTCTTTCTCATTCACTTACTGTTATGGATGCAAAGACTAACGATCAATGTAGTAAGTGTTGTTTTCATCTACCGAATCATAATCTGATAAAACCTCAAATTTCCTCATGTTAATCTGAAGACACAATGGTTTTATGAATTCAAGTCAGTTAACTCGTTGGTTACAAAGACTAATCTCTACTTCTCTCTTGCTCATGATGAAGCTTGGAATCCATCTGTGTCGCTTCAATAATAAAAGGCTTCATCACTTGTAATATAGTGTGAGTTGTTTATTGATGTACTTAGCATTGTTTTTGTGCTCCCTTATAGCAAAAAATTCAAGGATAGATATCTCAAAAAAATGGAAGTGCATTAATGACCATTCAATTCGAAGGATTTGATGGAACAAGCCTTTATCACCTTTCTAAAAAAGCTGCACATATTTCCCTATTTAAACTGTTTTCTTGTTTGACTAGCTCTTTTATTCTTATCTAGTACGATTTTTATAAAACGGAATCTGACGGTGGAAATTTTGAGCCTAGTATAGAAGCATGCTACTGTGCGTGACAAAATCTCTCTAAGTTTCTCATCAACGAGACCATCTGCTGAGAACATTAAGTCACCCTCTCATGACGATTGCTTAGCATTGTTTAAAATCTCAAAGTGAGATCACCTGGTCCAAATAAGAAATCGATAAAAAGGCTAGGGTGTTTATTTTTAGTTGAATCATCTTTACCTGACCCTGTCCCTTGAAGCGTGCTTGCCGTACGCATCAAGTATCATGTTCTGCTGAAACATTAAGCATAACCAAATGGCTTACCCTGATTGCATAGTCATCAACGTAAGAGATACTTGTCAGTTCCTTAAATGAAAAAGGGTTTTTCATGTCCCTGACCTCCTAGTTTGAGGTATGACATGGTACCATTATGAATTAATGCAGAATCTTTGATTCTAGATTGCAACTTAATCTATGATACAAAATTTTAAACCATTTCTTGTAAATTAGTTAAACTGTTAATGATTCACGCTGATTTCACCTCAACGTGACTAAAACAATCCATTCTTTCCTTTATCTTCTTAACAATGGTTAACGATTCACCATGTAAAACCATACACTGATAAAAGTTTGAAAGTTTGTGCTAATGGTTAGTCTCTGTATCGTAGGCTATCACATGCACCAATCCATTCTTTCCCTTACATTCTTCTTTAGGGTTTTGTGATTCAGGGTAATGTACCATAAGCTGATGAGAGCTTCACAAATTTGTGTCGATGGGTATATGAATGTTTGTGACATATTACACGCACCTATCCACTCTTGTCATTTTTCTTCTAATAAAAGAGATTTATGATTCAGCGTTTAAGCCCATGTTATAAGGGCACACCTTTTGATCTAACGAGTCAAACACATGACACACTGATTTATCAACGTCAGCTTCTACACGTCTACAACACCAGCGTATCAAGTTTACTAGCGTTGGCACATAGTATAATTATTCTGTGTAATCTTTGTATATTAGTTAATGATATAGATAAATATAGAATAGATCACAGATCCGGTATCTTTATGATAAGATCGGTTCTTAGTATAAAATAGATACAATCTTGTCAATCATGGGATATACATGTGTAGATTAGTATTTATACAACATTAGGGCAAACCCTAATATTGTGGAACACAGCTTTGTGTCAGTCGTCTTTGTGACAATCCATTTTCTTGGTGTAGACAAAAATTGTTTTTTTAAGTGAAAGGAACAATTTAGAGAACTTCTATGTTATTTTCTTTCTGTTGATTATTTTTGTTAGATTAGTTTTATGTTTATTATTCATACTTGAAGTGTATCCGATCGTCACAAACTTTCATATATATATATATATATATATATATATATATATATATATATATATATATATATATATATATATATATATATAGGGGAGGGTTAATGCGAAAATGCAAATAATTCGCGAAAACGCAAAAACAAGAAAAAATTATGAGATTTTGCCACCTCAACCTTATATTTTGGACAATAATCTATCCAAACTTTGAACTACATGATGATAATCGATTACACGTGAGCAATTATTTCATATTAGCAAAATATGAGTTTTGACATTTTTATTATGAAAACATAAATTTAAAAGTGGTCAAGAACGTTAAAAAAATATAGTTGATAAATTTGTCTTTAAATCTATATTATAATAACACAATCCAACATAAACTTATTATCATTAATTTATTGCTAATAAATTTAATTTGTATAGTACTTGTGTTTGATTTTATACGATAAAATATGTTTTCGCGTTTTCGCAGGATATTTATGTTTTCGCATGAACCTACTTGTATAAGAAAAATTACAAGTACTAGATGTAAGATCCATATATTACATGAGTTCATTTAAAAAAAATTAAATATGAAATTCTAAACATTTGAGAAGTTTGAATTTATAAGAAAAATTAGAAAAATATTGAATTATTAGAATTAAAATGTTTTTTTCTTTTAAATTTAAACAAATAATTTAGATAAATAAACAAAGGAAACTAATGGAATTTTAATTTAAAAATTAGAAGGAAAGTCAATTAATGAAATTGATATGCATTTACTATTATATTTATTGCAATTAATACATTTAATTAATAATGAAAACAACCACAAAATGCCATGTAGAAAAAATTTAATTGAAAGCAACCACAAAATGACATGTGGCGAAATCAATGAGAGTATGACATGTGGCAAAATGATTTTCATTTATTAGAGTATATATATATATATATATATATATATATATATATATATATATACACACACACACACACACTAGCCTGTACCTGGGCAAAGCGGCGGGCAACATAGTCTTTTTGACAATTAATTTTTTTCGGCGGACCATTAGTTTCAGTTCAACTTTTGATTCAAGAAACATATCATATTAGAAATAAGACACAATGTATTGGCATTTATCATTAAACATTTGTTTCAGTTCAATGATTCATTCTTTTCGACGAACAATATATTCTTTAATATATTTGTGGCTTTTGTGTATGTTGGATATGTGTTTTCATATGTTGGCTCCATTGTGTCAAAAATATATCATTTATGATTTGTGATAACATATTAATAAAAACTTATTTTTAACGGTTGGATAATATATGGAGTGGATTTGTTTGGGTTTTCAGTTTTCATGGTCTTTTGGATTCCCAAACTCGGTGGCATCAAAGTCTTTACTATTTAGTCACACATACATAGTCACATGGACATATTCATGCATAAATAATCACAAACACTTACAAACACATTTAGTCATACATACATTGTTACATGGACATATTTACACATACACAATCACTAACAACCAGAAATGCACATACATATATACACAATTATGTCATTATACTTTTAAAGTACTTATATAAATAAGATAAAAAAATAATCTGAGAAGATAAAGGATTTGAAATTAAAGATTTTATATTAGGAAAATAGATGTAATTACATTTTTAAATATTGTATGTAGCCAATGATTTGTAACACCGTAAAAATTTAATCAATTTTTCACATTTTAAAAACCATATAATTTCATTGACATCCACATTTTAAAACATTGTATCATCATTTTCTTAATAGAAAACCCCAAGATCTAAACATATGAACTCCAATGTGCGTGTGTACAAATCATGTCGGCGCCTTCCCGCGATCATCGCTGGTACCTGAAACACAACACATAACACTGTAAGCATAATTGCTTAGTGAGTTCCCCAAAATACCACACAAACACATATTAGCCACTCGAGGCTATAACTCTGTTGACCCTCTGGTTAGTGTGTTTCAGTGGAACCTTCCAGTCCTAACTCTCTTTGGGCCCTCTGGCCCTAAGTCTATGGACCCAATGGTCCTACTCTGTATACTCTGAATCATGCATATCACATATCACAATAAATTACAACACATAAATAGCATGCAAATATACTGGCACATAACTCTAAAATACATTGTCACATATCTCTGTACCACACTAGGTAAAGTATAGTGAGAAGACTCACTTCAAATGTCTAGGTAAATCTCTAACTCGGTAGAAATACGATCTAGCCTCTGCCTAATCACATAAAGTAAATATTCTCATAAATATAACTCTCGGGACTAGACGCAACCCTCTCTTGGCACCCTCAGAAGGTAAAAGACCATTTTACCCCTCTTATGGCTCAAAGGCCACATTGTTGACCAGATCCTAAAGTCAAGAGAAGTCAATGGTCAAACTTTGACCCGACTCATCGAGTGCACTTGGGCGACTCGGCGAGTCTACACGTGTCCACTAACTCTCTAGTCTCGCTTGGCACGTCGAGTCCCTCCCCTTGCTCGACGAGTCACACCTGGCATGAATCACGGGGCCACCCTGACTCAACTCACCGAGTCACAAGATTAACTCGGCGAGTTCCGCTTTGAACTCCAGTCCTCTAATCCCCCTCTGACTCACTGAGTTATGCCCCCAACTCAGCAAGTCCACTCACTGAGTGATTTACGGGAAACCCTAACCCTACTCGCCGAGTCTGCCCTTGGACTCGACGAGTTCATGCCATGCACGAACTCAAATGGCCTCCTGAGGTCAGATCTGTTCCTTTGATCCGTAGATCTGACCTTCCCAAGCCTGATAAACACGTAAAGTTCGAATCCTGACACTCGTGGGACGTCTAGGAGGCTTCACTTGGTGATTTAGCCCCAAAAGTATCATCCTTAGCTCAAGACCTCCATAGTTCAACATAAAGCAAGCTGAGATAAGCTCTTTAGACCACTATAGGTCCAGATCTGAAGTCTCAAAGTGAATAGGGGCCATATCCTCACAATTTTCTTCCAATAAAGGTCATAAAACTCTACATCTATGGATTCCTTCAACAAAATAGATAAATGGGCGATATAATACCTCAAATATGAAGTCTCTTGCTCTAAATCCACAGATGCACAACCTCCTTCCTCTCCCCTAAGCTGGAATCACCTCCTTCTTGCAAGAATCAACCACAAAGATCAAGAAATGGCTCCTTTCCTCTCACAAACGCTCTAACTCCTTTAGGGTTTCTCTTTGGGGTTTGGTAGCCGCAAATGACGGCCCTATGGGCCTTTAAATAGGTCCCAAACCGAGGAAATTAGGGTTTCATTAAACATCATGGACTCGCCGATTCCACTCATTAACTCACCGAGTCCAGTCAGGATCCCAGATAAGAATCCGCGACCCTACTCGGCGAGTCTAAGCACCAACTCGCCGAGTCCCCTCACAACCTCCAAAAATAAAAGAATAAAATAATATACCTAGGAATCCGGATGTTACAATTCTTCCCCACCAGAATCAGACTTCGTCCTTGAAGTCTTACTCTGCAAACAACTCGGGATGCTGCTCCCGCATTTCTCGCTCCGACTCTCAAGTCAACTCTGACCGTTTCCGATGCTTCCACTGGACCTGCACCAGAGGCACCTCCTTGTTTCTTGGAACCTTGATCTTCTGATCCCTAAACGCCACCGGTCTCTCAACATAGTTCACGCTCACATTCACCTGAATATCCTCTAATGGCACCACTGCCGACTCGTCGGCTATACACTTCCTCAGCTGCGACACGTGGAAGGTGTCATGAATCTAACCCAACTCCGCAGGTAGCTCCAACCGGTAGGCTATCCTTCCTACTCTCGCGATCACCCTGAAAGGACCAATATATCGGGGCCCCAGCTTGCCCCTCTTCCTGAATCGGATCACTCCTTTCCAAGGATAGACCTTCAGGAGCACGAAGTCGCCGACCTGAAATTCGAGCTCGGACCGACGCCTGTCCGCATAAATCTTATGGCGACTCTAAGCGGTCAACAACCTTTGTCTGACCTGTTGTATCTGCTCTGATGTCTGAAGCACGATCTCTGTACTACCCATCACACGCTGCCCTACCTCTCCCCAGAAAATGGGGGTCTGGCACCTCCTCCCATACAACAGCTCAAAGGGTGGCATGCCAATGCTCGAATGATGGCTGTTGTTGTAAGAAAACTCTGCCAAGGGCAAGTACGTGTCCCAACTCCCGCTGAAATCCAACACACATGCTCGGAGCATGTCCTCGAGCGTCTGAATCGTCTGCTCACTATGCTCGTCAGTTTGTGGGTGGTATGCGGTACTAAAATGCAGTCTCGTACCCAATTCCTCATGAAATTTCTTCCAGAATCTGGAAGTGAAACACACATCTCGATCTGAGACAATCGAGATCGGCACCCTATGTCGCGATACCACCTCTCTCACGTACATCTCTGCCAACCTCTCCACGGATGAGCTCTCACTAATAGCAAGGAAATGAGCGCTCTTCGTCAACCTGTCCACAATCACCCAAATTGCATCGATACCTCTCGCAGTCCTCGACAATTTGGTGATGAAATCCATGGTAATTTGTTCCCATTTACACTCGGGAATCTCTAACGGCTGCAGCTTACCATGTGGACGCTGGTGCTCGGCCTTAACCCTACGACAGGTCAAGCATCTCTCTACAAACCATGTGACATCCCTCTTCATACAGGGCCACCAATACCCCCTCTTCAGGTCCAAATACATCTTAGTGGCCCCGGGATGGATCGAGAACTTCGATCGATGAGCCTCTTTCATCAAAATGGTACACGTCACGCCCACAAACGGTACCCATATTCGACCCTGAAATGTCATAAGCACCCGACTATCGGTAACGAACTCCGATACCAGCCCGACAACTTGCTCTCTCTTCTGGCTTTCTGGTCTCACGGCCTTAGCCTGGGCCCCACGAATGGTGTCCAACACCGGAGTCATCACTGTCAATCTCAAACAAACATCTCGCATTGGGGCGTCCTCCGCCCTACGACTCAGTGCATCGGCTACAATATTAGCCTTGCCCGGGTGATACAGGATCTCACAATCGTAATCCTTCACCACATCCAACCATCTCCTTTGGTGCATATTCAGGTTGGACTGATCCATTAAATACCTCAAGCTCTTGTGGTCCGTGTATATGGTACACCGAACCCCATACAGATAGTGACGCCAGATCTTGAGGGTGAACACCACTGCCCCCAACTCCAGATCGTGGGTCGGATACCTCATCTCATGAGGCTTCAGCTGCCTCGATGCGTATGCTATTATATGACCCCTCTGCATAAGCACCGCTCCCAACCCCAATATCGATGTGTCACAAAACACTATGAAGTCCTCTATCCCCTCCGAAAGGGCTAACACCGGGGCTTCGCATAGTCTCTGGCGAAGTGTCTCGAAGGAGGCCTGCTGCTCTGGACCCCATGATAAAACAACCCCCTTCCGGGTCAACTTGGTGAGTGGCACGGCGATCTTGGAGAAATCCCTGATAAATCTCCGATAATAACCAGCCAACCCTAGGAAACTCCTGATCTCGGTAGGCGACCTCGGCACCTCCCAACTCATCACTGCCACAATCTTGGCCGGGTCAACCAAAATCCCTTTCTGGTTAACGAGGTGCCCTAGGAACTAGACCTCTCGCAACCAGAAATCACACTTGGAGAATTTGGCATAAAGCCTCTACGACCTCAGAACTCCGAGGATCTCCCTCAAATTCTCCTCATGCTGCTCTCTAGATCTCGAATACACCAATATGTCGTTGATGAACACGATCACCGAGCGATCCAACATTGGCCTGCACACTCTGTTCATGAGATCCATGAACACCGCCGGTGCATTGGTGAGTCCGAAAGGCATAACCACGAACTCGTAATGCCCATAACGAGTCCTGTATGCTGTCTTCTGGATTTCCTCATCTCGCACCCTCACCTGATGATATCCAGACCTCAAATCGATCTTGGGGAACCAAGATGCTCCCTGCAACTGATCTAACAAATCGTCGATCCTCGGCAACGGGTAACGGTTCTTGACCGTTAGCTTGTTCAACTCCCGGTAATCAATGCACATCCGGTGTGAACCATCCTTCTTCTTGACAAAAAGGATAGGTGCTCCCCATGGCGAACTGCTCGGCCGAATAAACCCCTTTCCCAACAGCTCCTGAAGCTGCGAGGATAACTCCTTCATCTCTGGAGGTGGAAGGTGATAAGGCTCCTTGGTGATAGGCGCAGCCTCAGGAACCAAATCGATACTGAACTCTACCTACCTCTCGGGAGGCACACCCGGTAACTCTTCTGGAAATACATCCGGAAACTCACGCACTATCGGGACCTCATCAACTAACCTCGGTCTCTGTGAATCAACCCTCGCATCCATCACATACGCAACAAATCCCCTACAGCCCTGCTGTAGACTCTGTCTCGCTCTGGCGGCCGAACAAAATGCTGACCCAGAACGTGTACCCTCGCCGTACACCGAAAGAACTCCTCCACTAGGGTCTCGTATAGTCACCAGTTGTCTCTCGCAGTCGATGACCGCTCCAACTTTCCTCAACCAGTCCATGCCCACGATGACACAGACATCTCCCATCGCAATTGGAACTAAATCAATCGGGAACTCAACGCCGAAAATCTCGAGTACACATCCTCGGATCACTTCGGCGACATACACTGTCCTCTCTTCAGCTATGGAAACTCTCATAGGTCGAGTCAACGCCTCCCGACTAATACTGATGTGCTGACTAAAAGCCAAAGATACAAAAGGCCGACTCGCACCCGAGTCAAATAACACCAAGGTAGGTACATCATTCACAAGAAAAGTACCTACGCATAACATAAAATAAACACAATATCCCAACATCAAAATAAATACAAGAAAGGATACATACCAGCCACGACATCGGTTGCCACGCGGACCTCCTTTGCATTCAACTGAAAGGCTCTCCCTCGTACCTTCGGTACCTCGGCCTTAACTGGCCGGCTCTCAGTATCTCTGATAGCAGCAGGGGTAGATCCCTGAGGTGCTCCCTGGGCTGTCCCTTGCAACTGTGGACACTCTGCCTTGCGGTGTCCGGTCTGGTTGCAGTGAAAGCATACTGCAAGCCCCTTGGGGCAATCCTTGGCCATATGCCCCTCCTTGCCACATTTGTAGCAAGACCCCGCTCTGCACACCCCATCGTGGCTCTTGCTGCACTTGCCATAAGTGTAGCCCTTCTGACTCCCAAATCTCGAATCAGCGGGCTTGGCCCGCTTGGCTGCCGGTTGAGACTGTGTCGGTCGCCGATCCCTCCCCTGAGACTCAGCCTCCTCCCTAGCCTGGGTCTCCATCTCTATCTCCCTCTTCCGGGCATTTTCCTGAAGCTTTGCCAATGTCCGGTACGTTGAGTTCGCCATGAACTCCCATATATCCCTCCTCAAAATGCTCAGATATGGGCTCATACGTGCCTGCTCAGAGGACACGTGCTCTAGGCAGAACATCGCCCGCTCATGGAACATCCTCGTAATCACTGTGACAGACTTAGTACCCTGCTTGAGGGTCAGAAACTCCTAGGTTAAACGCTCCCTCTCCACCTGGGGAACATACTCATCTCATAACATAGTAGTGAACCTCTCCCAAGTCACTGCAGCAAGCTCAGTAGGCGAATAATGCATCGTCACAAACTTCCACCAGTCCTTTGCTCCCAAGCGAAGCTGGTTCAACGCGAACCGGACACTCAAATGCTCTGGAGATGAGCAGGTGAAGAAAGACCCCTCAATGTATGAAATCCACCTCATCGCTGCAATCGGGTCCTGGGTCCCATCAAACTTTGGTGGTTTTTTGTTGCTAAACTCCCGGAACAACAACGCATCACCACCCTGTGGTCTAGCCGCAGCTACAGCTGCAGTGGCCACAGCAACAACAGCATCAAAAAGAGCAGCGTATCTCTCGTCAAATGTCTCTATCAGGGTGGTCTTGATAGACCCGAACATCTCTGGAATCTCTGCACGGATGGCAACAACCACCTCATCATGAATCATTTGGCGGAGCTCCTCGTCGCTCACACCCCCTCCGCTAGTCCCTGGTCCGTGGCGCGTCCCCACCATGATGCCTCTCTGAAATACAACACAAGATATCAGACACTCGCTCGGGCGTACACACACTCGATACCCCAATCCTACTTGGTCTCTGGTACCCTAAGGATTCTTACTTGGGTTGCGCACTGACCCGGTGCCTTCGGTAGTACGGGCCCAATACTAACCACCACACCACCTCAACATTCTTCCCAAGTCCTCCTTCCAGAGTCCCAAATTCCAAGCACTCTACTCTCTTAAATCATATACTAATCACTAGCTGATCTCTCATAAGCTCCTCGCTACTATCTAAACACTCTCAAGCATCCCTAGCAGCAAAACTCCTAGACTAAGGCATCATATATATCAGGCCACTCTAGTCCTAATAAGGATACCTAGTCTACTCTAGCATGCGTAATATAGCTCATCATAACATAATATATCTCGTAACACTTATTACAAGGGTATTTTGGGAAATCACCGTTCGGGCGCTGGCTGATCGTACACACGGCTCTGCTCTGTTTGTCTCAAAACTCTTTTTACTCTTAAAAAAAATTTACTTTTATTATCAATTTTTTTTCTCAAATCCTCAGTTTGAGTTCAGATACGCCCGAAGATGCATCCGAATCCCTCAAACCAAGGCTCTGATACCAACTTGTAACAACGTAAAAATTTAAAGAATTTTTCACATTTTAAAAACCATATAATTTCATTGACATCCACATTTTAAAACATTGTATCATCATTTTCTTAGTACAAAACCCCAAGATCTAAACATATGAACTCCAGTATGCGTGTGTACAAATCATGCCGGCGCCTTCCCACGAACATCACTGGTACCTGAAACACAACACATAACACTGTAAGCATAATTTCTTAGTGAGTTCCCCAAAATACCACACTAACACATATTAGCCACTCGAGGCTATAACTCTGTTGACCATCTGGTTAGTGTGTTTCAGTGGAACCTTCCAGTCCTAACTCTCTTTGGGCCCTCTGGCCCTAAGTCTATGGACCCAATGGTCCTACTCTGTATACTTTGTATCATGCATATCACATATCACAATAAATCACAACACATAAATAGCATGCAAATATACTGGCACATAACTCTAAAATACATTGTCACATATCTCTGTACCACACTAGGTAAAGTATAGTGAGAAGACTCACTTCAGATGTCTAGGTAAATCTCTAACTCGGTAGAAATACGATCTAGCCTCCGCCTAATCACATAAAGTAAATATTCTCATAAATATAACTCTCGGGACTAGACGCAACCCTCTATTGGCACCCTCAGAAGGTAAAAGACCATTTTACCCCTCTTATGTCTCAAAGGCCACATTGTTGACTAGATCCTAAAGTCAAGAGAAGTCAATGGTCAAACTTTGACCCGAATCGTCGAGTGCACTTGGGCGACTCGGCGAGTCTACACGTGTCCACTAAATCTCTAGTCTCGCTTGGCACGTCGAGTCCCTCTCGTTACTCGACGAGTCACACCTGGCATGAATCGCAGGGCCACCCCGACTCAACTCGTCGCGTCTCAAGATCAACTCGGCGAGTTCTGCTTTGAACTCCAGTCCTCTAATCCCCCTCTGACTCACTGAGTTATGCCCCCAACTCAGCAAGTCCACTCACTGAGTGATTTACGGGAAACCCTAACCCTACTCGCCGAGTCTGCCCTTGGACTCGACGAGTTCATGCCATGCACGAACTCAAATGGCCTCCTGAGGTCAGATCTGTTCCTTTGATCCGTAGATCTAACCTTCCCAAGCCTGATAAACACGTAAAGTTCGAATCCTGATACTCATGGGACGTCTAGGAGGCTTCACTTGGTGATTTAGCCCCAAAAGTAACATCCTTAGCTCAACACCTACATAGTTCAACATAAAGCAAGCTGAGATAAGCTCTTTAGACCACTATGGGTCCAGATCTGAAGTCTCAAAGTGAATAGGGGCCATATCCTCACAATTTTCTTCCAATAAAGGTCATAAAACTCTACATCTATGGATTCCTTCAACAAAACAGATAAATGGGCGATATAATACCTCAAATATGAAGTCTCTTGATCGAAATCCACAGATGCACAACCTCCTTGCTCTCCCCTAAGCTGGAATCACCTCCTTCTTGCAAAAATCAACCATAAAGATCAAGAAATGGCTCCTTTCCTCTCACAAGCGCTCTAACTCCTTTAGGGTTTCTCTTTGGGGTTTGGTAGCCGCAAATGACGGCCCTAAGGGCCTTTAAATAGGTCCCAAACCGAGGAAATTAGGGTTTCATTAAACAGCATGGACTCGCGGAGTCCACTCATGAACTCGCAGAGTCTAGTCATGAACCCGGATAAGAATCCGCAACCCTACTCGGCGAGTCTAAGCACCAACTCGCCGAGTCCCCTCACAACCTCCAAAAATAAAAGAATAAAATAATATATCTGGGAATCCGGATGTTACCTGATTGCGCTAAATGCAAGAAATAGCAATGTCCTTTCAAATGTTTTGTCTCATATAGCATCTTACTTTCATTTTTATTTAATTTATTTTATTATTTTATCTTAATGTCTACTATGGCTATGGATGAGATTTAAAACCGGAAAACCAGACCGGAACCAGAATTAGTTAGAACGGTTTTGGGGACTTCAAGGCCGGATAAACCGAATTTAGGAATCATAAACAGTTTTAAAAACCAAAACTGGTTTGAAAACAGCTTTGCGATGAAGCCTTATTTCTGTTACCTAATCATCATCAAAAGAAGAAGAATACATGGGACTAATTAAACCAACATAGATGAGCTTTTGAAAACCTGAAAATACACAAAATACAAGGGACGAACCAAAAGAAAGGATATAACCACTAAGACGCACACATACAGTAAAAACTTTAAGTAGGCTGCAAGTCAGTATATTAGACATCCATAACCTTTCACCCTTGACCAACACAAAACCCATACGATTAAAAAACTTTTATGAAGCTAGAAATTGAAATAATAAACCAAAAAGATGAAATCATGTAAAATATGCTAATTTCTAAAGATGTAAGCACCAACTTGATATACTACCTGATAGAAAATCCCTTGAGGACCATCAACAAATGCAACCATTTCTTTCTTTTAAAAGACCACATTAGTTTAGGCTCAACATCACAACCACAATTTAAAACCAAAAGTCAAATAAATGTCTTAGCAAAAAAGTTAATTCACCCACAAAATCCAGTAATAGATGTTGTAGTTTTTATCCCTTGCAGTCGAATACAAATGAGACATTTCATTGTACAATTAGAAATGTTTAACCATCCTAACAGAAAGGGCAACATGCTTTCATTTATTTGATCGTAGACATTTAGAACGAATGGTACCTTTTAATAAAATTATTTCTCATTGTAGCAATGGTAACGGAGGAATCTTTAGGGCTTGAAATCATTTCGTCACCTATGATTAGTTTCTTTCAAATCCTTAGAAAGGAAGGTGTAGTGGTGGCTTGAAAGGGGAGTACCGGTGGTACTGCCGGTTAACCGTTCCATCTTGAAAGGGTTTGGCGGGTTCATTGGTTTAAAGCATCGAATCGGGTTTGCCAACCCACTGTTTAGACGATTGAAATAAAATGCATGTGAAATTGAATGCATGTGCACAGGCTCACTTGTCCACTTTAATGCATGCATCGTTTGTTTTCAATTTATATTTCATTATTATTCTTATTTTATTTTATATGTTTGCATTGAAAAGTATACAATGAGCACCACATTCTCTTATCAACAGTATTTTAACATTTTGACAAATGTTAATATTTACAATATGAATGAAATGATAGTCAACAATCTTGAAGTCGTCGACAAATTATTGTTGGAGATGATCGATATTGTCACAGAAGAAAGAAACTAGATGATGGTCTATATGAGGATATTTGGGCGACATACGAGGGAATTTTAATTCAAATTATATATATATATATATATATATATATATATATATATATATATATATATATATATATATATATATATATTAATTAAAGTTGGACAATCCTTAGGAACAGTAAAATTCCAAAGGTTTTGTCATATTTGATCCCAAATTTTTTTTGTTTTAGACATTGGCCACAATAATTTTTAGGCTTGACATTTTAGCTCTTATAGTTTCATTTTTTTATTCTTCATCCCTCCACCGCCTGATCCCAGCCTGATCCCTCTTTATATATTTTCAATTGTTGACTGATACATGTCTCGCATTTAATTTGTTTCTTCTGGACACCGCTATTATCTTCCATTCAGTTTCTTACACATAGCGCTATGTTTCCCACCGCCTTTCTCTCATCTATACCTCATCCTATCCATTATACCTCCTCCTATCCATTGCCGACTACTTCTTCCCTGTCTTCTACTCGATGTGTTCTCTTTAGAAATTGATTCACCAAATCTCGTGCTTGCTTTCATTCACCAAACTCCATCTCAGATATCATCACTAAAAACCGTGAAATCACTTCCAACCCTAGAAACTCTAGCCGATTATGAAGTAGTCGGTTCTAGGGTGTTATTCGATTCGTCCTTTTTACGTCTTCCCTAAAAGGGTTCCACCACTATACCACCGCCGGTTTCAGTTGATATCGTCTGCCTCGCCGAACACAACTCCTAGCTATTCAATATATACTGTTTTAGATGGCGTCTTGATCGACAACTTTGTCCCTGCTCTCACCGATAAACCTTCCTGATCCTTCCATGATCACTAACCATCCCACCCCCATTGATGTAAGGAGCTTTATCCACTAATCTTTCTTTCACTTTCTTCTTTATCAGATTGATTATTTTTCGTCTTCCTCCTCTATATGAACCCACACACCAGCGAAGTTGTTCCAGGTATGCATTTATAAGGGTATCATCAAATTTTCTTTGTCTGATTTCTTGCGTTTCTTATACACTTAGGGTTTCTCAAATTACTTACAGTAGATTAAGCATTTCAGCATATCTTTTTATGTCAAGTAAAAAGAATTCCTTTACTTCGTAAAGTATATAATTCTATACATTTTCCTTACTGTAACAGCTTTTGAAGAATTGCATGCTTAATCGGACTTTCACCTTGATACATGTTGTCTAAGTTACTATTTTTGGATTCTATATCTTCATCTACAGTTATATAATTGACATAATCATTAAAATCTGGAAGGCAGGAGATTGGTTTGGAAGAAATACTCAGTTATCTGAGAAGCTTATTGTTGGATTTCAGAATGAGGACCTAGAAAATGTAGACTAGCCATTGACTTTTCTGAAAGTCTAATGTGAAGTACTTATGCGTTCTCACCTCCTTACTATAACAGCAAGCTGGCAGTCGCTAATTAGTAAATTATAAGTAAAGAACTTTATTTTATGATTTTAAGCATACTATAATAAAGAAGTATGGTTTCTATTGTTTGTTTATATAAATTATTTTTGCATAATGTCATACTGTTGACATCTTTTGCATTCAGGGTTGCATATGATGTTAGCCTCTCTGATGATGGCTGGTCTCCTAAGATATTCGGCATTATCTCAAGGAACACTTCAACCTCTTGGGAAAAGCTTGATGTGTATGTATCATATTCTAATAATTTGATTTGATAATCTCCTCCTCTTGAATTCAACAATCTCGTATAATACATGTTATATTGTCAGTGGTTCTCCTCTATGACACTCATTTGAGATAGAATCCAGAACAAATTCTGCCTTTTACAGCACACCTACTATTATTACATTCTGTGTCCCCACAAAGGCTCCACTACAGGTTAGAGTCACAGAAATATGAAGTTATTTAGTGTTATAAGAATAGTATTGTTTTTAGTTTTACAATCTTTTTTACTGTTGCAGGAGGCGTATTCAATCCCACTTCTGCCCCTTGAAATCCTATCAGATAAGCCACACAAAATTACACTCTGTCTTCTGTTACAACTATCTTCGTGTATGTTCAAGCGGTATTGATTTTGCATTTGCAAATCCGTTACTTAATATTCACTTGAAGTGTTTCTCTTTCCCCTCTACATCAATATCAAATGTGTTTTCGTATCTCCATTTTCTCTGTTTTTTTCCTATGTATGGATTTGATTTTTTTCTTCTGATTGGGGCTTGCAGAACAAACAACAAAATGCTTATGATATATATGAGTTTTTCTGTATATATAGCAACAACAACGGTCCTTACCGTAAAAGAAGGTAACAAACTAAATGCATCTCCTCTCTTGAATCTTTTTTTTTCGTTTTGAACCAAGAAATCTTTCACTTACATGGTTGTAAGTTGGCTTACCAAATGGTAAGGTATTTTTTTTTTCAAAAAAGTATGATGTAAAGAAATGGTGGTTATAGGGATATTGGTCATCTCCTATGATGTACGCCATGAATGAAATTCTTTTGAATTAGTTTCTTGGGAATCAACGAAAATGAGTAAGTCAAGCAATGTCTGATGTGTGATGAGGTTTATTTTTATAATTGTTTTTTGTGTTATAGCCATTGAATGCTGCCACGTTCATCTTTGACTTTTTTAGTTTTTGATTTTAAGATTATTATTTAAAATGATTCTTTTGTAACATTTAAAATGCCACTGACCAAAAACATTTGAAACAAGCATTGAAGCAACCCAAAAGGAGATTCAAAGTCCGACTGATGTGGAGGTTGAACTCAAGCGGAGACTCGGCCAACTCGCCGACCATTTGATTCCGAAACAAGCACAGATCGGTGCAAAGTGCTTTTAGTTGTTGTTTTTTTATTTAAAAATGACCAGTGGTTTACCACAGGATCACCCATTAAAAATGTTAAATGCTGAATAAAATGATGTTCACGTTACTATTTGAATCGTTATGGTAAAATTGTTAGTTGTATTTATTTATTTATTTACAAGAATAATTATCTTTTCAACTGTTTTCACTTTCTTTTTTTCATCACTCATTCTCAGTTGTGTACATATGTAGGATCTCGATCTTACAAAACCAGGCATTAATATGCCATCAACAAGATTAGAGTTTGAAGTACCAACACAAGAAGTTCTAAAAAAAGATGACTTCCGGGTAACCATTTTTTTCAGCTTTAAAAATTATTCATTTTCACTTAATGATTTTTTCATATGGTTGATGCAGAATGTGAGGTTTCTTGCTTACTTTACAACCAAGGCTGGAGTGGGTGGTCAATTGGTACCCACAATAGGAATTCTATTATCCACACGACCACCCACTTATGGAAGGCGGTGCCATTAAAATTGCTAATATGAATTACGGTGGAAAAGTGATATCGTCACGGATTAATTAAAGAATATGTAAAGTCAAGATATAGCAATATACTTTTTCTGTTAACTCTGTTGAAATTTACTGTGTGTTGTATGCTATTTTGGAGAACTCCACATAGCAATATACTTTTTCTATCAATAACGAACACGAAGTGGCAAAAATGATTGGAGTTGTCTAAGTCTATCCCTGCAACGCGGGGCTTGTCATCTAGTTTTAAAAATAATGTTGACTCTTTCTAGTCAAAAAGTACATTTGTTTTAATGTTGACTTTTCCATTTATATATATATATATATATATATATATATATATATATATATATATATATATATATATATATATATGGAAAAGTTAAATAAAACACCATTATTAATCAATGATCCAATGAACCAATCTAAAGCGCCGAAATTTAAAGCGATCAACGGCAAAAGGAAAAGTTGTTAACTTTTACAATGGACGTACATGCACCGGATTATAACAAAACGTACTTCCTTTTTTTCATTTTAATTTTTTTAGGCCATGTTTTTTATCGAAAAAAAAAATCAAACATACCGTTGTTCATGATTTTTCGTCCTATTTCCATAGGGATCCATGATGATATATATAAAAAACGAATTTTTTTTTTTCAAAAAAAAAAGCCAACTTCATTTTTTTGCTGAAAAGTTAAGGCCTATTTTTTTATAGAAAAAAAAAATCATAAATATATCAAATTTTAGATTTGTTTTGTACTTTTTAAATATAGATTCATATTCATGTAAAAAAAACGATATTTAAGTTCAGATTCACACTGTGAACTTTCTCATATTCACAATATACATAATAGTAAATCAGATTCACAATGTGAATCTGAACTGATCGTGCTTTTTTACATTGTGAATGTTAAAAATTGAAATATTTACAGTTTAGATTCATAGTGATCGACTTTTTTTTTTTGGTAAACCTTCTTAGATTCACAATGTGCGTAATAGTATGTCAAATTCACAATGTGAATCTGAACTAATCGAGCTTTTTCACATTGTGAATATTAAAAATTAAAATATTTACAGTTTAGATTCATAGTGTAAATCTACACTGTTCGAGTTTTTTTTGGTTGGTGTTGATGTTTATTGATAGAGTACAAAAAATTTTATATTTTTGGTATTATTAGTTTTTTTTTGATAAAAATAAAATAAAATATTGAAAAAATAACAAAATTAAGTGGGTTTTTTTTTTTTCGAAAAAAAAGTTTGTGTTTTATATATCAACATGGATCTCTATGAAAAGAGGACGAAAATCGAGAACAACGGTATATTAAGGTTTTTTTTGATAAAAATATGGCCTAAAAAATATTTTAAAAGAAAAAAAGAGGTAGGTTTTTTGGTAAGGAGGTGGATTTTTTGGTATAATCCGGTGTGTGTGCGTCAAATGTAAAAGTGTACATCTATTTTCTTGCCCGTTTTTTATTATGATTTCTGACGCTCACGATTGATTCCTCGGTTCCTTGTTAATTATTGTTCTCTATTGAATCTCACCCCATATATATATATATATATATATATATATATATATATATATATATATACACACACACATACACATACATATAAGAAAAACTTCAATAGAGAACCATTATTAATCAAAGAAACAAGGAACCAATAAAAGCGTCGGAATTTAAACCGATCGATTACCAATAGAACAGTTGTAGATATGTATATTCGACACGCTTGCACTATATCAGACCAAAAACTCACTTCCTTTTTTAGTTTTAGTTTCTTAACCGATGTTTGTTGTAGGAAAAACCTGAATATACTTCTGATGGGTTTTGAGGATTTTAAAACAACATTAAACGGAAAACAGATGCAACAATTTAATCCTTAATAGGCCCAACAATCCGGATCTATGAACAAGCTATCTAATGCAACTTGATTATGAAACAAATCATACCTTTTAAAGTTATTTGAAACCCTGGTAGATCTTTGATTGATTAGTGAGAGCTAAGAGTCTAAGGTAGAACTCGTCTTTCGTGGCCGCACCTAAGGATCATGAATCCAAATGTTGAATATCATGTTAATATCTTTTTATGCTCATTTAGCATTCTTAACAACATTAGCCGTGGATCATGAATCCAAATGGTGAATCAACCATTAAAAGTTATATGATATTAAGCTCAACCAATACTTGAGAATGAGGATTACCATATACCTTACTTCAAGAATTATCATTTTGCGTGTCGGTAAACCACCCACACATAATGCCAAAAAAAATACACGATTAGGCAAAAATTTTATGGGAAGTATAATATTCACATTTTCATTTAAAACGAGATTTTTTTAATACTTATAATGTTAATACTTACAACAAGCACAATTGTCTTCAGGAACTTTGCTTGTAAAATCAAAGATGGCAGTGACGGTGGCAAACACTAAATTCCACTTAAAATCTGACCTCATTAGAAAGTAAATAAACTTCCTAAACCTTAGTATTTAGTGTAGGTGAGCCTAGTCATGGTGAGGTGGCAATACTTTTAGACATGCAAGGACACTATTTATTTTTTAATGTCATATATATATATATATATATATATATATATATATATATATATATATATATATATATATAGACACACACACACAATTTTACCATATATACAATATAATTTAAACCATTTAAATTTTATGTCTATTAATTCTAATTGGACGTGCGGAGACATAATGCTAATAATTAATTTATTAAATCGAGAAATAATTCTTTGAATTTTAAATTAAGTAATTAAACATTTAAATAAATAATTAAACCAATAGGCATGATTTTTTTCCAAATTTAGTAAAATTGACAAGTTTGCATGTTGAACTAAATCAAGATATATAAGTTAAGCGGCAAGCAAAACAAGACGAATTATATATATATATATATATATATATATATATATATATATATATATATATATATATATATATATATATATATAACGAAATCTATTAAACATCATCACCATATAGTGACACAGAAGCCACCACATCGTGGTGTGACACAGAGACACGTTTTCTGATCAGATCTCCACGCTGTGGAGGAGATCCTACCATGTTGTGGTGATAGAACAAATTAAAAAAACATCTATTTTTTTAATTAGTTCAGCTTCTTAAAACAATTAAAACTTTTAACATTCAAAAACTTGATGAGATCTAAGCATGCAAACTCAATTAAACACAAAAAAAAAAAAAATAGAAAATCTAATGTGCAATAGATGTGTTCAGATCATTCTAATACTACTGATGGGTTTTAAGGATCTTAAAACTGTTGGATTAGTGTCTAAGTCCATAACTATTTTAGTATGTACTTGACCCGATTATGAGCATGGTCCTTTTGGGTTGCCTTCACCATAGCAATACGTAGGATGAATTAAGGAGAGAAAAGTTTAATTATGATTTATTAATATTATATAAGAATAATATATTAAAGGAGAAATCATATTGTTTAATTAATATTAGTCAAGAATTAATAAAAAATTAATTTTGTGGCTAAAAGAGATTAATTAAACTTAGGGCACTAGAATTGTAATTATAAGATAATTGCAATTGGGCTATGGATCACCTTGGAATAATAGGTTCGACGAATTCTATGGGGAAGCCCATTAGAAATCGTCCAAGGCATGTTCCAGAAGGGGTCCATGGGTTGCTTAGGGCTTAAGCAGTCAAATTAGGATTTCCTTGTTAGATAACCCTAATTGTCTACCTATTTAAAGAACCCTTGAGACCCAAAAACGTGGCTAAGAGTTCCTCTAGGGTTTCCAACCGGTTTTGGTGCCTCCTCTCTCCTCCCTCTTCATCCAAGTTGCTTAATGGTGTTTGTGACTCCATTAGAGGTGCAACACTTAAGGCACTAAGCTTTGTGAAGCCAAGGATTGATTATTATTGCTATATAACAATCAAAGGTAAAATCTAAACCCTAATTTCAATTATAGTTTATTAGATATAGGGTTTATGGCTTTGGATTATCAATTACATGTTCATTAGACATACTAGATCCAAAGCTATTAGGGTTTGCATGTACACCATAGGATTGATGTATTGCTTATAACCCATCAGTGGTATTAGAGCCTAGGGCTGTTTGTTAGTGAATTGATGCTTATTTGATAGTTTAATGGCTCAAAAAAAATCATTTTTTGCCCTTCTGCTTGACTGACTCAGCAAGTCAGTAGATGAACTCGGCGAGTCTGGCTGACTCGGTGAGTCCAGTCTCTGACTCGGCGAGTCCGAGGGTCTGGCAACGTTTTTTGGCAATTTTCTTGCTGTTTTGGCTTGAGATACTTACTACAAACGTTTTTAATTAATAAAATCCGATTTTTATTGATTTTGGGTGGATATCCTTACCAAAATAGTAGATAATTACCATTTAATCAAATATTTGTTACCTTATAAGATAGTGTTTAACTATTTGAGTTATTTGATGAATTATCTTGCAAGATATTTGACTAGGTCAAAATTAGATAATTGCCTTATTTGAATAGTTTCAAATTACTCCCTTTAAGTTTTATAGTTTTAATTTGAACTTAAAAGTTTTGTTTTTGAAATTTAAATAGTTAAACCCTAATGTTTTGGAAAGTTTCAAAACTTTCCCTCAAGTTTTGGAATTTAAATTTTTGATTAAAAGTTTAATTTTGAAATATTTAAATTTTAAACCCAAATGTTTTGAAATGTTTCAAAACTTGCCCTCAAGTTTTGGAATTTAAAATTTTGATTAATAGTTTAATTATGTAATATTTAAATTCTGAAACTCTAGTATTTCGAAAAGTTTAAATTACACCCTCATGGTTTTGTTAACTTAATTAAAAGTTTAATTAAAATAGAAAGTTAATAAAACCACTTAGTATTTTAAAAGTATAAAGTACACCCTATACTATATATATGTAACATTAAAAGTCTAATATTATATATATATATATATATATATATATATATATATATATATATATATATATATATATATATGAGTAAAGAGTCAGTCTTACCATTAGTAGGCCTCATTCACGAAGCTTGTCTATAAGGGGTGTTTAAGGAAATTGCCTATAAAATGGTGATTAAATGGGTATCCATTCTTACCCACCGCACTCTTGACTAGTGGAGGGTCGTTAGCCGAACGGGTAGGATAGGACAGAAACCTTCAATTATAAGTATAATGAAGTACAAAGCAACTAAATGTTTTTCCAAATTCCCAAATCATAGTTACTTTAGGAAAAATGTGAAATTCTATGCTAATCCATGGAATGCCACTTTGTACCCTTGCTGAGACGTTAGTGGAGCCTGTGCGGTTAACCGGCACATTAATTTTGGTTTGGCATTGGTAGCGAAGGGTGAATCGATGTTTATCATAGATCAATGGAGCGTGTGTGTCTAACCGGTACATTGATTAGGTGATAGTAGCATTGAGTGCACCACGTGATTCACATGGTTATTCACACCATGTTTGTGATCCTCGGCATCCCAGTCGCAAATAGTAGGGCATAACCGAGATTAAACATGCCATTGAAAAGTTCAATGAATCTCAAAATATCTAGGAGTTTCAATTCATTTAAAACTTAAATTTCCTTTTCGTTTTTCATGGTGGAAATTGGTAAATCGTCATTACCTTCCTTCAAATATTCTACAACTAGATTACGACATCCCTCTTCTAGGTTGTAAAGTATTGTGTTGGATCCTAGCCTTGATGTTTCATTTGGGTGTTACATCAAGGATTCTAGTAAACTTGACTTGAATTTCTCTCGTTTTGTAGATGTCTGAATCTTACAATGATCTTCCCAAATCCCATGGAACAAGTTTTCCAAATGGAGATGATATTCCATGATATGATTGAGGAACCAAAGACCATGCTTCACTTCCTCCACCTCCTCCAATTATTCTCACTGACCCACAAGTTCGAAGGCTTGAAAAGTTCAAGCTGACTTAAGCCCTATTGGCAAGTAAACACGAAGATGGGAAACATGTGTGTGCACACATCTTAGAGATGAAGTCACACATTGATAGGTTAAGGATGATGGGTGTCGATATCTCAGAGATGTTGGCTGTTGACTGGGTTCTTCAGTCGCTTCCTGAATCATATAGTGAGTTCATTAGAGAGTACTATATGATGGACCACGACGTGACCCTCATTGATCTCACACATTTGCTTATAGCTGCTTCATCAGCAATGATTTGGCGTGGTGGTCTAGCAAATTTGTCTGGTGAATAAACTCCCAAACTTCAATGGACACTGGCAACATTGAAAGTCCATAAAGGACTAAGTATGCGATTGTCCCATGTGCTGTGCCAAAGGAGTCCATTTGCTTTTATTGCCAAGAGAAGGGGCATTGGAGACTAA
This sequence comes from Lactuca serriola, assembly GCF_051521515.1. Classification (NCBI taxonomy): domain Eukaryota; kingdom Viridiplantae; phylum Streptophyta; class Magnoliopsida; order Asterales; family Asteraceae; genus Lactuca; species Lactuca serriola. Next base: position 173,925,798 of record NC_136411.1, on the reverse strand, counting down.
GCTTCCCAAACTACCTGAGAGATCTAAGAGATGGGAGAGTCAAGATGTATGGCTCTACTTCAGGTAAAATCCAATAACAAACTCTATAATTTCCTATTCTTTGATTTTCAATACATGATGTGATAAGATTACATTTTGATGTTTTGTAGGATCGAAGAAAAGAGAGGAAGCTTAAGGAAAGAAGTAAGCTGAATCTGATCGTGAAGAAATGGATTTCGATCGCATTGCTTGAAGATCGGATTTTTGAGCTACTACTTTAGATTTAGAATAGCTTGCTTAGAAATTGAAATAGCATAGTTTTCATTTGAATTGCATTGTAAGGACAAGTTTTTCCACAATAAAATGAATTTTGATTTCGTCTTATGTATTTATCCTTACAATGGCATATGTGAAAATGGATGTTTATGTATTTCTAATTTTAGTAATGTTGAATTGGATGTGATTCTTGATTATGTTATTTGTGAAATGTCGAGAATTTACCAAATAGGGAGAGTTTTTCATCGCCCAAGTTTCAACTAGATTGAAACTTGGAATCATGAAACATGCATTGCGTGATGAATGAGAAACTTCATATTTGGAAATTAGACTAAATCTTTGGCAAAGTGTCAAGTGCAGGACTAAGAGATCGAGTACACTAGGTTGTATGTTGATCAAGTCCACCACAAGAGTGATAAAGATATTCGTCACGATTTACTAAAGTTTAGTAAATATGATTATACTTATAAGATTAAGTGTAATTCTGAGTTGGTTGAAAGAGTTTCAATGAATAGCAAAAAGAATAAAGAAGAATCAAGTAGGCAGAAAGATAAAAGATTCTCCATTCCAAGAAGAAGGGAGAGTACCTTTTATTGTGTTTTATGATAAAGTCTTAATGATTAAGAACCATATCTCAATTGGTCCTCTAAGTGAGTCATAGTACATTTGTATGTCTAAGAAGAAGAATCAGGAATTGTGGAAATGGTTAAATCAAGAAGTCAATTATACTTCGTTCCAATATCGAATCTTAGAGTCATACCCCAAGATTGCGAATTGAGTGACAAGTCTTAAGTAGGTTTCTAACACTCATCAAATGTGGAATTGGAAATGTTTTATTATTCTTGCACATTTAAAATTGGTAAGTTTTGATGTGTTGGATAAGACAAAGACCAACTAGGACCAATATGTGAAGTGTTTTGTCTTGATAAGAACTACACTAACTCTTGAATATTTGTTTTGTCTAGGAAAGTTTCCTGACAAGAGAATCATATATGTCAAGAGGACAGTGGAAGTCTTAATGATCTTGAAGAAGGTATCAAGAACAAATAAAGAATAAACCTTATTGATCATCACTAGCACATGACTTGAGGTTTAAACCTATCGTGTTGACATTATTTTGTTTCTGTGCCATTCCAATTGAGTTAATTATGCATGTGAGTTCTATGAGTTCTCATTTGAATGCATAAAGACTAAGCACCTTGATCAATCGAAAGTACATTGATATGAATGGGTGAGTTGCTTGGAAGACATGGTGGGCATTCATGTTACCATGAGGCAAGAAATCGAGATTGAACACGTTCGGTCCATATGAGTTTGGATTTGTCGCAAACTTTGGTTTTGGCAAATTCACATGGATAGGAACACATAAACTTTAAAATCTAAGTGTTATGAGTTTTCCCTCCTTCATGAAAATGATTGTAAGGAAATGCTTTCACTAAGAGAGATTTTAAGAAGATTGCAATTGTAAAAGTTGTATTCTCAAATTCGGTTATGATTATGGCATCCCTCTTCATAGTTCGAATTGTGAGATTTGGAAATTAGTCTGAAAATTTGGGACTTAGTAACATAAGTTCTAAATTTCTTTAGATACACATGTGAGCTTTTTAAGGAAAAGGTGTATGAGGTTAAGAAGCTTAGATAAAGGCTTATCAAAGCATCAAGAATTTAGAAATATGAACTTAAGGAATTCAATAAACATTGTTTTCTGGAAGTTCAGATGTTTTCTGAATATATGTCAAAGCTAGTGGGAGCATAAGTGATATGCTTGTATGGTAATAATTGTCACACCCCAAAGCCAAAAACGGTGGAACCGTTCTGGTGCGGAGGACGTCATGTAAAGTATCATAACAATGCAAAGTAGTAAATAAGCAACAACATCATCCATTGCATTAATAGTATAATTTCATACAATTGTGTTCTTTAATACTAATAAGACACCAAAAAGTATAATCAAAATGAAAGATGAGTCTTGAAGATGCTTATGTTGGAATAGTGTCTAAGGCTGCAACTATATTTGGCAAGTATTTGACCCGGTTGTGCATGGTCCTTTTGGGTTGCCTTCACCATAGCAACTTGACAGGATGATTTATAATGAGAGAAGAAATATTATTAATATATTATGAGAATAATATAAGGAATAATAATATTGTTATTTGATTAATATAAGTCATAAATTAATTAGGAATTAATTTGGTGACTTAAAGAGATTAATTAAATAAAGGGGCATAAACTGTCAATTGTTTGATAGTTGTATTTTGGGCTGTGATTCCTTATGAATAAGAGGGTGGACGATTTTAGGGTTTGGAAGAGCCTAGAAATCGTCCAAGGCTTATCATTAAGGAGATTGGATTGCTTAGGTCCTAAGTTATCCAAATAGGGTTTTAAGGGTGAAACCCTAGGAAGCTCACTAGCATATATAGACCCTTTGGGTGGAGGAAATCGACACTCTTGCATCTGAAGAAACCCTGGCCGATTTCTCACCCTCCTCTCTCTCTTATCATCCTCTTGCTAGTTGGTGTTTGTAAGCCATTAGAGGAGTGACATTTATGACTCTAAGCTCCAAGGACAAGAAGATTCAAGCAAGTAATTCAATGTAATCCTTAGATCTGTTTTCATATGTTATGATTTGAATGTTTACACAAGATCTATCAATCAAAGTCTTGGATACCTTGCATGTTCAATTAGAGAAACCTAGATCCAAGCATTAGGGTTTGTATGTGCACATAGGAATGTTCTTATGGCTCAAACCCATCAGTGGTATTAGAGCCTTGATTGTTTTCTATTGAATTGATTCATTGGTTGCTTGATTGTTGATTGCAAAATCGGTTTTTGTTCTTCTGCCTGATGAACTCGGCGAGTACCATAGCATACTCGGTGAGTAGGCCTCAACTCAGCGAGTCCACTGTGGTACTCGTCGAGTTCGAGCGTCAGAAGGAGCTAGTTTCGGGATTTCTTGCTGTTTATCTTAAGGTAACTTGCCTTTATCTTTATGGGTCAATATAAATCCGATTTTAACATATATTTAAGTATATCCTTGACCTAACAAAAGATATTTACCAATTAATTGAATAATAATTTCCTTATGTGATAATTGATTAATTATTTTAATTGAATTGGTGAATTGTTTAAATAAATCAAATATGGATAATTGTGAAATTAAATGTTTAATTTAAAATATTTGTTATTTGATCCCTTATGTTTTGAAAAGTTTAAAACTTGTCCTCAACTTTTGAAATTTATGTTTTGTGATTAAAAGTTTAATTTAGACAATTTAAATTTTAAACCCTAGAATTTTACAAGTTTAAAATCCAACCTTATACTAATATAATATTACAAGACTAATATATATATATATATATATATATATATATATATATATATATATATATATATATATATAATTAAAATGCTAGTCTTACCGTTAGTAGGCCTAATTAACGAAGCCGGTCTATAAGGTGGGTATAAGGTTGCGACCTATAAAATGGCGCTTAATGGGTGTACACTCACACCCACCACTTGCTTGATCGGTCAAGGGTCGTTAGCCGAACGGGTAGGATAGGGCAACCCTATCTCCTCATTAAAAGTATAATATTAAAATACAAAGTAACTACATGTTTTTCAAATTCCCAATCCTAGTTACTTTAGGAAAAGTGAATTGATGCAAACCCATGAAATTACACTTTCCACCCTTGCTAAGAAGTTAGTGGAGCGTGTGTGGTTAACCAGCACACTAATTGGTTCTAAGCAACGGTGGAAAAGGGTGATTCATTGTTTATCATAGTTCGGTGGAGCATGTGTGGTTTACCAGCACATCGAATAGGTGATTGTTACAATGAAGGCAACGGTAGATTTGCATGGTTATTCTCACCCACTTTGTGATTCTCGGCATCCCAGTCACAAACGAGAGGGGCATATCGAGATTTAAACATGTCGTTGAAAAGTTCAATGAATCTCAACGAAACCTAGGAATTCTCAATACATATAGAACTTTAGGTTTTCATGGTGGAGAATTAGTGAATCGTCATTCACTTACCTTCAAATTGTTTGCATGTTGGATTACGACATCCCTTTTCTAATGTGTAAATAATGTTATTGGATCCTAGTCCTAATTTTTCATATTGGGTGATAATTAGGGATTCAAATTCTAATCAAACTTTGTCCTTTCTTTTTGTAGATGTCGAACGCGAACAACACTGCTGCTAGCTCATTCACGCTAATGAGCCTTTGCCAAAAAGTGACTTTCGATGGAACGAACTTTAGCGAATGGATAAGATACATTCTCACGATTGCTCGCTACGAGGACAAGGAGTATGTCCTTGACGAGAAGCTCGAGAAGATCAATCCAGAAGTCGCTACTCCGGCTGAAATGACTACTTTTCAGACTCATGAACGTGATGCAACGAAGGTTCATTGCATCATGATAGCCACAATGAACGCCGAATTCCAAAAGTCCTATGAGGACATGTATCCGTATGAGATGCATCAAGACTTATTGGAGAGATACCATCAAAACGCGAGGCAGGAACGTTACGAGATCTTGACAAACATGATCACTACTAAAATAGGACATGGAGATTCTCTAACCGTACACTTGCAAAAGATGCAAAGGTATGTCGATCGTCTTTGCAAGTTGAATGTCGACTTTGGGGAAGATTTGGCTATCGACATGGTACTTCATTCCTTGCCTCCGTGTTACAACCAATTTTGGATGACCTACCACATGAACAAGGAAGAGGTCACCCTAAGTAAACTCCAAGGTCTCCTAAGGGTTGTTGAGAGCAACCTCAAGGAAAAGTCTGTTGCACCAACTCCCAATCCACCGCTGCTCCTGTTTTGGCTATTGGGCAAGGATGGGGTAAGAAGAGGAAGGCTCCGTATAAGAGCCACCGCAAGGGAAAGTCCCGAGATGGTTCCCCGTCTAGTGGGACCAAGGTTGATCCTGCTAAACCCAACCCTAAACCGAAGGAGGCAGAGTGCCGCCATTGCCACAAAATAGGGCATTAGAAGAGAAGCTGCCCAAAATACCTACAAGCCATCAGAGAAGGAAAGATCAAGCCATCTTTTGCAGGTATTTACACAATTAAATCTAATGATTCATCTCATGCTATTTCTTGGGTCCTCGATACCAGGTGTGGTTACCACATTTGTTATGAATTGCAGGGACTAAGAAGAAATAGGGATGTGGAGCGTGGAAGAATAAATCTAATCATGGGAAACAGAAGATCGTCGCCTGTGACCAAGATTGGAGTGTATTCTTTAGTGCTTAGTAATGGATTAAGTTTAGATTTGAATAATTGTTGCTACTCGACAGATATGGCAAGAAACATCATTTCATTTCATGGTTTGTTTAGACAAGGATTTAGATTTTCTTTTAATAATGAGAATGGTTCAATTTATGCTTATCTAAATGGTGTCTTATATTTTGAAGAAATGCCGTGTAATGGAATTTATGAAACTGTTATGATTGTAGATAACCTAGGAAATGATGTTTTATGCATGGATTCTTCCAATAGTATGGATAAAGCATGTTTGTGGCATTGTCGTCTTGGACATGTCAACAAGAAGCGCATAGCCCAACTCCAAAAGAATGGAGTGTTGGAGTCATTCGACCTTAGGGAAAATGACACATGTGAGTCTTGTTTGCTTGGAAAGATGACCAAGTCACCCTTCACTGGTACTTGTGAGAGGGGTGAGAGTTTATTGTATCTAATACATACCGATGTATGTGGACCCTTTAGATCCACCACAAAGGATGCGAATCGCTTCTATGTGACTTTCACCGATGATTATAGTAGATATGGGTATATTTACTTAATCAAGCACAAGTATGAAACATTTGAAAAGTTCAAAGAATTCAAACATGAAGTGGAGAATCAATTGGGCAGGAAAATCAAGATGCTTCGATCCGATCGAGGAGAAGAGTACCTAAGTCTTGAATTCCATGACTATCTCAAAGAATGCAGAATAGTTTCGCAATTGACGCCACCTAGGACACCGCAGTTGAATGGTGTGGCAGAAAGGCGTAATCGAACCTTGTTGGACATGGTTCGTTCTATGATGAGTCGTGCTTCACTACCTATCTCATTCTGGGGGTAAGCCTTAGAGACTGTCGCCCATATCCTTAACCGAGTCCCTACAAAGAAGGTTGCCAAAACACCTCACGAGATGTGGACAGGGAAAGCTCCCTCGTTGGCACATATCAAGGTTAGGGGTTGCGAGGCTTTCGTAAGACGAGATACTCACGACAAGCTCGAACCTCGTAGTGAGCGATGTATTTTCATCAGCTACCCGCAGAAATCCTTTGAATATCTCTTCTATAGACCGAGTGACAATGTTGTCTTCGTTGCGAGAAGAGGGGTTTTCCGAGAGCGAGAACTCATAAGCCAAGGAGACAGTGGGAGGCAGATCGAGCTTGAAGAGATTCAAGAATCGAGTGATGAAGGAACCTCCACCGTTGGCGCTCAACCCGAGGAGGAAACTCCGGTTGAACCAATTGACGAGTCCTTACCTCTTAGATGTTCCGAAAGAGTTAGAGTTCAACCCCAGTTTTATGGTTTTCATATTACTACCGAAGGGGACACGTATATTAGTGATGGTACACTAATAAATTTAGATGAACCTAACAACTATAAGGAAGCCATGGCAGGCTCGGAGTCTGCGAAATGGAAAGAGGCAATGGACAGCGAGAATCAATCCATGTATGACAACCAAGTTTGGAATTTGGTTGATAATGTGCCCGGACGTTAGACCGTTGGGTGAAAATGGATCTTCAAGAAGAAGACGGACGTGGATGGGAATGTACGCACACATAAAGCGCGATTGGTTGCGAAGGGCTTTACTCAAACTCCCGGAGTTGACTATGATGAGACCTTCTCACCAGTTGCGAAAATAAAATCTATTAGGGTGATGCTAGCCATTGCTGCATTTCATGATTATGAGATATGGAAGATGGATGTCAAGACCGCTTTCCATAATGGAAAGTTGGCTGAGGATGTTTACATGGCTCAGCCAGAGGGTTTTGTTGATACGAAGCATCCCAATAGAGTGTGCAAGATTGAGAAGCCCATTTATGGGCTTAAGCAAGCGTCTCACAGATGGAATATTTGCTTCGATGAAAAAGTCAAAGACTTTGGATTTGTGAGAAGCGAAGATGAATCATGTGTATATGTCAAAGCAATTGTTAGTATAGTTAGCTTCCTCGTTTTGTATGTCGATGAAATAGTACTCATAGGAAACGACGTCCCGACACTGCAGGAGGTTAAGTCCTGGCTCGGGAAGTGCTTCGCTATGAAGTACCTCAGAGAGGCTTCCTATATTTTGGGAATAAGGATAGTGAGAGAACGAAGTAAGAGACTAATAGGACTTAGTCAGAACACTTACTTAGATAAAGTACTAAAACGTTTTAGTATGGAAAATTCGAAGAAGGGAGAATTACCGATACAAAGTAATGCCAAGTTGAGTAAGACTCAAAGTCCGAGTACCGAAGCCAAGATAGCAGAAATGAGCCGAGTACCATACGCTTCCGCAGTTGGCTCAATCATGTATGCTATGACCTGTACTCACCCTGAAGTAGCCTTTGATTTGAGCATGGTCAGTAGATATCAAGGGAACCCTGGCAGAGCCCATTGGATTGCGGTCAAGAATATCCTTAAGTACCTTCGGAGGACCAAGGAATGGTTTTTAGTCCTCGAGGGAAGTGATGACTTAAAGGTGCGAGGGTATAGTGACGTCGGCTTCCAGACCGACAGGGACAACTACCGTTCGCAGTCGGGCTGGGTCTTTACCCTTAATGGAGGAGCAGTAACTTGGAAAAGTTCCAAGCAGGAAACTGTAGCTGATTCAACGTGCGAATCAGAGTACATTGCAGCGAGCGAAGCGTCGAAGGAGACAATATGGTTGAAGAACTTCATCGGTGATCTTGGAGTTGTACCTGCCATAAAGGAGCCTATGGAAATTTTCTGTGATAATGAAGGAGCAGTTGCCTTGACCAAGGAACCAAGGGATCATGGTAGATCTCGACATATCGACAGAAAATATCACTTTATTAGACATCTAGTAGAAGAAGGACACCTCATGGTTAAGAGGATATCATCAAAAGATAACCCAACAGATCCGCTTACGAAGGGACTGAGTAGGGTTAAGCATTTGCAGCATGCTAGGAGTATTGGGCTGAAGGATGATATTAGTTTAGATTAGATAGTTTTAGAAACTTGTAATAGATAAATGTAATTGCCATTTGATGATTAAATAAAGGAGTGTTATTTATGAGTAAAGTTACTGTCATATGTTAATTGTTTAACTATTGTTTCACTTTGCATGTTTTGACTTCCTGAATAATTGAGTTATTAAGAATAATCGAATTATTCAAACAATCCACAATCGTTCATATGTTGGAAGTAGGTATGAATGAAGATTGTCATGAATTGGTATGTAGATTGTCTAAATGGTATTAGACATAGCAAAGGTTTGCTACAACGTTCATGAGTGCTTACGAACTAGTTTTGAGCATTGGAACAAACCCGCACTTCCTGGAATCACCTTAAAGTGTGTATATATATATATATATATATATATATATATATATATATATATATATTGTAAGTGATCACAATATGATAATATCATATGGTCTTAAAACCTAGATATATGGTTTGTTATTTGTTAATTGGTTGTACATTGATGATGCGAAACCGCATCAGTAAATTGATGTTATAAAACGCATTGTTGTGTATAATTGGTTAGTGAATAAGTAAATGCATATAAGTCGAAGTTTATCTGTTACTTTTATCCTAAGAGGGTAAAAGCGATATCTCGGCCGCTCGATGATTTGATTTGACTTATGTGCCGGGCCCGGTCAGAATTGAATTGATGTGTTCGATTAAGTTCTATGTTGAATAAATCTGAGATCGAGAAACCAAAATGCTAGACAATTGATTCCATATAATTGTTCGCGTAATATCTAAACAGAGGACTATACGATCCCTTATCTAAAGGACAGGACTGATAGGATCAGAGTTTGACAGCGTCTTTGAGAGCTACGATTGCGAATCGGATTGTGCTTGTATATATAGTTACTAGAGTTATCCAAGTGGGAGACTGTTGGAATAGTGTCTAAGGCTGCAACTATATTTGGCAAGTATTTGACCCGGTTGTGCATGGTCCTTTTGGGTTGCCTTCACCATAGCAACTTGACGGGATGATTTATAATGAGAGAAGAAATATTATTAATATATTATGAGAATAATATAAGGAATAATAATATTGTTATTTGATTAATATAAGTCATAAATTAATTAGGAATTAATTTGGTGACTTAAAGAGATTAATTAAATAAAGGGGCATAAACTGTCAATTGTTTGATAGTTGTATTTTGGGCTGTGATTCCTTATGAATAAGAGGGTGGACGATTTTTGGGTTTGGAAGAGCCTAGAAATCGTCCAAGGCTTATCATTAAGGAGATTGGATTGCTTAGGGCCTAAGTTATCCAATTAGGGTTTTAAGGGTGAAACCCCAGGAAGCTCACTAGTATATATAGACCCTTTGGGTGGAGGAAATCGACACTCTTGCATCTGAAGAAACCCTGGCCGATTTCTCACCCTCCTCTCTCTCTCTCTCTTATCATCCTCTTGCTAGTTGGTGTTTGTAAGACATTAGAGGAGTGACATTTGTGACTCTAAGCTCCAAGGATTAGGGTTTGTATGAGCACATAGGAATGTTCTTATGTTATGATTTGAATGTTTACACAAGATCTATCAATCAAAGTCTTGGATACCTTGCATGTTCAATTAGAGAAACCTAGATCCAAGCATTAGGGTTTGTATGAGCACATAGGAATGTTCTTATGGCTCAAACCCATCAGCTTCGTCTTCTCAAAACCTGGTCATCAGTACCTATCTACATGTGACCTGAGAATAGAAGTTATTTTGAAAGCGTAGATCAGCATTAAAGCTGGCGAGTTCATAAGTATTTAGTGTCGATGATTGTATAAGTTTGATGAAAATGTTTGTATTTGAACAATGTAAATGTTTGTATATGTTTGAAAATTCCTAGAAAATCCTATATTTTCTACTAGTATAAAAAGTATTCTTCTACCAAGATCCGACTATTTTGTATGTTTGTCTCATTGTAAAGTGAATGCTTTTCCCAAGTATGACTATCATTACCAAAATGTAGTTTTATATTACCCTTTATGTGAGAAGATCACAATTTGAATATAATGGGAAAATGGACATGTGTACTACACTATTATTTGTATTAATCACAGAAGTAATAACTACCTTAAAACCGATGGTTTAATTAAGGCAAAATGTAATATGATTGTTACCATACTAACCTGACTATAACATAACGATGAAAGACGTCGGAAGAAATGACATTTGGCACCCGTGGACTTGCAAGTCCCACTGTAGCGAACAACAAAGGTGAAGGATAGTCAATCTAGTATAGATATATATGCAAACTCACGATCTCCATCCAGGAGATTCTGGTTACAAAACAAGACATAATGAAATGGTCGATGTATCATGAAGTAGTATCTCACATTATGTTATCTCTGAATCTTGTTATAGTATACTTGTTATAGTAATAGTATTCTATGTATAATATTCTCTGTATAGTATCCTTTATATAGTATTCTCTGTTATAGTATTCTCTATCTACTATTCTCTGTTATAGTATTCTTTGTTATAGTACTTGTATATGAAAGTATTCTCCTAAGCTATACCTATTATAGTTTACTAGTAAGTTATGTATATGATTAGATGAATGAAAACCCTTGCTACCCAAAGGTATTGAACTGATTGAATAGAACCTTTATGTCTACATATGTATACATAATATATATCTAATATTTAGACGACCTTCGGACAAGTAACCGATACCCTAAGTCCACATCCAAACAAGGAAAAGGAAATAAAGCGAGCTAGCAGTCCTAAGTCCTTTAAACATTATGTATATCACTATACATATGTACACATGCTTTTGACAGTATATATAAGTTGGAAAGAGGTTTTGTAATATATTTAAAGAGTTTTGAATAATAAATAAATAATGACTTGATGTCAGTTTATAAAATGATTTAAAAGTAGATTGTTTTGAAACATAGTTTGAATTATATGAAATCCTTGTTTGAAACACAGTTATAAATCACATGTGATTGATCTTATAAGTAGCATGTTTTCTACTTGTATCCCCCCCCCCGTTATGAAAGCATTTAAAATCATTTAAAAGGTAAGTTTAAGGGGTATGAACTCACCTGTTTGTGAATAAGTCGAATGTAAGATCGATATAGAAAGTTGTGTGTCAATTGAAGACTTGAGCACAAATGAATCCTATTAACCATATAATGATATATATATATATATATATGTGTGTGTGTGTATACAATTAGTGTATGTAATAACTTATTATTGATTTGGAACCACCTTAGGGACTAGTAAACACTTATTATGAAGTGTTACAACCATATAAGGTTGTATATGAGTGGTATATGACTCTACAAGGGAGTGTATGGTCAAAATGCACAACAAATCTGTGTGTGCGGCTAGGAAGTGTGTGCGCCTCACACTCCTTATGGAATGTGACAAAATGTGATTTTAAGCTATTAGGGACATCTAGGAAGGTTTCATTCTTCATGTCGTAGCCTTAAATGAAGTTTGTTGCCATTTTGGGACCTAAAAAGGGTGTGTGCGGCCAGCATGGAGGTGTGCAGCTGCACACACTTGAAGATCATACAAAATGATGTTTTTCATGTATATTTTCAAGTGTTCTTAGCATATAACTAGTTGTGATAAGTGTATAAACGTTATTGAGGCTTGAAAGGGGTTATTATGGTCCAAGACTTAGTGTGTGTTTTTGGTGTTCTTGAAGATCTAACACCAAAATGTGTTTTTCATGGATCAAATCAAAGGGAAAGACTAGTTATGGTCTTGCATCAACAAATCAAAGGGAAGTATTACTTACTTTTATGAAGATCAAGATGAAGATGTGGATGGTACTTTAGAGGATCTCATGTTCTAGCCTTGAAGGAGTGGAAAAGTGATCAAAATTGGCTAAGTGTTCTATTTATATGAAGGTGTGTGGCTGAAATGGGTTTGTGGCCGCACACTCAAGTGTGTGGCCGCATACTCCATGTGTTGGAGTGTTTGTCCCGGTTTTGATTGATATGCATCGAGTTAACGCATTTCTAAGCGCCTACTTTAATTGTATTACGTTTAGAACACTCCAATAGGCCCTAAACAGTGCTACAAGATAGCAAAATGAGTCTAACTTTGATAGAATTAATCCATTGAACATGAAAATTTCGGGTTGTCACATCATCCCCCCGTTAGAGAGAATTTCGTCCGGAAATTAGAGTTTAAGAAAATAAGAAGTTACAAATAACTAAGTAAAGAGATGAGGATATTTCAGTTTCATCTGATCCTTGCATTCTCATGTGAATTCAGGTCCTCGTTTTGCGTTCCAGCGAACCTTCACAATCGGGATACGAATTTGTTTCGTTTGCTTGACCTCTCGGTCAATGATCTCTATAGGTTCTTCCACGAAGTTGAGGCTCTCGTAGATCTCGATCTTGTCGAGTGGGATTACAAGAGTGTTGTTGGACAGACACTTTTTCAAGTTCGAGACGTGGAAGGTAGGATGTACGTTACTAAGTTCACGCGGTAGATTGATTTTGTAAGCTACAGGGCCGATTCTAGCGAGAATCTCGAAAGGCCCTACGTATCTTGGATTTAGTTTTCCATGCTTTCCGAAACGTATCAAGCCCTTCATGGGTGATACTTTCAAAAGGACTCAGTCTCCTACCTAAAATTCCAAAGGTTTCCTTCACTTGTCTGCATAGATTTTCTAACGGTCTCTAGAGGCTTTCAATCGTTCACGGATATGAACGATCTTCTTTGTCGTTTCCCGTATGATTTTCGGACCCGTGAGAGTGCTCTCAGGAACTTGTCCTTTAGCTAAATGGGTGTCACCCACCTCAGCCCAACACAGAGGGGATCTGCACTTTCGGCCATAGAAGGCTTCAAATGGAGCAGCCTTTATGATCGTGTGGTAAATATTGTTGTAGGAAAATTCGACAAGGGGTAAATGAGTATCCCATGACTTCGCAAATTCGATCACACAGGCTCTCAGCATATCTTCTAAGGTTTGGATAGTTCTCTCACTTTGTCCGTCGGTTTGTGGATGGTAGGCTGTACTCATGTCTAGCCTCGTTCCAAGGGAACTTTGTAGTGACTGCTAGAACCTCGAAGTGAATCTACTATCTCTATCGGAGATAATGGATATGGGAACACCATGCATTCATACTATTTCCCTAATGTATGTTCTTGTTAGTTTCTCCATCTTTTTAGTCTCTTTGATTGGTAGGAAATGCACGGATTTGGTCAATCTGTCAACGATGACCCAAATGGTATCAAGTCCACCCGTTGTCTTGGGAAACTTGGTTATGAAGTCCATAGTAATCCACTCCCATTTCCATTCTAGTATCTCCGGTTGCTGAAGTAAACCTGATGGTTTTTGGTATTCGACCTTAATCTTTGCACAAGTAAGGCATTTACTCATGAAGGTAGCAATCTCTACTTTCATGTTAGGCCACCAATATAACTTTTTAAGATCCATATACATCTTATCTGAACCTGGGTGAATGGAATATCGCGTGTTGTGCGCCTCGGTCATGACCACATCTCTAAAGCCCCCATGTTTCGGTGTCCAGATTCGGTCCATGAAGTATAACGCTCCGCCACCCTTGCTTTCTAGGTTCTTATCCATCCCTCTTAAGGATTCACCCACCACTTTTTCAGGTTTCAAAGCGTCAAGTTGAGCCTCCTTAATTTGTGTGGACAAGTGTGAATGGATAGTCATAGTCAATGATTTGACTCTACGACCAGAGTATTCTTTCCGACTTAGGGCGTCAGCTACTACGTTGGCCTTGCTGGGATGATAACGAATTTCACATTCGTAGTCATTGAGTAGCTCGACCCACCATCATTGTCTCATGCTGAGCTCCTTCTGATCAAAGATGTGTTGAAGGCTTTTATGGTCTGTAAAGATAGTGCTTTTCATACTATACAGATAGTGTCTCCAGATCTTTAGAGAAAACAAAACTGCTCCTAACTCAAGATCGTGCATGGTGTAGTTGACCTCGTGTGTCTTCAGCTATCTCGAGGCATAGGCGATGACCTTACCTCGTTGCATCAGAACACATCCGAGCCCTTGGATGGATGCATCATAATAGAGTACGAAGTCTTCTATTCCTTCTAGGAGGGATAGTATTGGTGCGTTGCAAAAGGCCTACTTTAGTGTTTGGAACCCCTTCTCTTGTTTCTCTTCCCAGTCAAAGGCCACGCCTTTCTGGGTCAGTGTAGTAAGTGGCTTAGCGATGCTAGAGAAGTTCTGTATGAACCTGCGATAGTAGCCAGCGAGACCTAGAAATTGACGAATTTCTGTAGGTGTCTTCGGTGCTGACCAGTTCTCAATGGCCTTGATTTTGGAAGGGTCCACGTGAATTCCCTCTTCACTAACAACGTGGCCCATGAATTCGACTCTTCGAATCCAAAACTCGCACCTAGAGAACTTCGCATAGAGCTTCTCTGATCGTAAGGTGTCTAAGACTCTTCGTAGGTGTTGACTATGCTACTCCTTACTTCGGGAGTAGATAAATATGTCATCAATGAAGACAATGAAGAACTGATCCAAGTAAGGACGGCACACCCTATTCATTAAATCCATGAATACTACTGGTGCGTTGGTTAATCCAAACGGCATCAATACAAACTCGTAGTGTCCATAACGAGTTCAGAAGGCTGTCTTGGGAACATCCTCCTCTACCACTCGTAATTGGTGATACCTGGATTGTAGATCTATCTTCGATAAGTAGTTTGCTCCTTGAAGTTGATCAAATAAGTCGTCAATGCGGGGTAGAGGATAACGATTCTTAATGGTAAGCTTGTTGAGTTCCCTGTAGTCGATGCACATATGAAACGATCCATCTTTCTTCTTGACGAACAAGACCAGTGCTCCCCATGGTGAGAAGCTTGGCCTAATAAATCCCTTCTTGAGAAGTTCGTTAAGCTGACTGGAAAGTTCCCGCGTCTCTGCCGGTGCCAGACGATAAGGAGTTTTGGCTACTGGAGTAGCCCCTAGTACTAACTTGTTTCTGAACTCGACTTGGCGTTGCGGTGGTAATCCCGGTAGTTCTTCTGGAAATATGTCGGGAAAGTCGCGTACTTCTAGAATGTTTTGAATTTCCTTCACTTCTTGACTCGTATCGACGATGTGTGCAAGGAATGCATGATATTCCTTTCGAAAGCACATCTGAGCTTGGATACACGAAATGATGCGAAGGTTCGTACTCGATTTGTTGTCGTAGATAACTAGAGTTTCGTTGTTAGGGAGGTTAAGACGATCTACTTTCTCAAAGCACATGATGTCGGCGCGACGATGACTTACCCAGTCCATGCCGATTATGACGTCAAAAATTTTAATTGAGACCGGCATGAGGTCTATTTGGAAAGAATGACCAGCTACAGTTAGTGTACAACCTATATATATGCAGTTAGTACTTTCCGTTTCCCATTTGCGGTTTCTGCAGTGAAAGATTCCTCTAGTGCTTGTGGTTTTTGTTTAAGTAATTGAACAAATTTTTGGCTTATGAAGCTTCTATCCGCTCTGCTATCGAATAGTATACATGCATATGAATTATTGAGGAGAAACGTACCAGTAACTATTGTAGGATAAGCTACGGCTTCCTCGTGGCCTATCGCCAGAATCCTTCCCACTCAACCGGCATTTCCTGCCTTCGGGCAGTCTCTCTTGAAATGACCAACCTCGCCACAACTGTAGCAAGCCTGGCCCGCACCTATGCCGGGGACTTGGTTAATTAGCCTTGCCAGAGCCTTGCAGAATCGGGAAGTATGCCCTTTTCTGTTGCAGTTAGCGCACTGCATTTCCCGGCAGGCACCATTGTGATTAAAAGTGCATTTGTTGCACTTGGGTAAATTTTCGGTATACGGCTTCCTTAGCGCCGTAGTAGTAGGTAAAATCCCAGCACTAACAGCCACCACTTGCTGCTTCTTGGCAGAGCTCTGCGTCGATTTTCCCTTCTTGTTATCCCAGAACTTCCGCTTGTTGTCAGCAACTTTGGATGGTTCTGGGGTAGCCAGGGTTGTTGTTGTTGTTGTCGTGGTAGAGACTCTGTGATCAATGAGTCTCTATGCCAATCGCTTGGCACTATCGAAAGTAGTGGGTTTTGAAGCTAAGACATTCCCCTGAAATGGAGGCACTAGCCCCTAAATGTACCTCTCGATCTTCTTCCCCTCAATGGGAACCATATTGGGACATAACGCTACTAGATCGTTAAATCTGTTAGTGTAAGCCGCTATGTTAGAGCCTTTCATGGTCAAACTCAAGAGTTCCTGTTCTATCTTCTGAACCTCACCCCTCGGGCAGTATTCTTCAACCATCAGCCCTTTAAGAGCTTCCCAGCCCATAGCATTTGCCACTATTAAGGTTAGTGACTTCACATGGCTATTCCACCATGTCAGGGCTCTATCACTAAAGGTGCATGCAACAAATTTTACTTTGCTTCCTTCAGTACAGGAACAGATCTCAAAGATCGATTCCGTATTTTCGAACCATTGCGACAACACAATGACTCCACCGATCCCATTGAAGGTTCGAGGCTTACATTTTGTGTAGTCTTTATAGGTGCACTCTCGCGAGCACAAGACAACATCACCTTGCATATAATGGAAAACTGTTCCACCTCCACTAGTTCCCTGGTTGTTGTGATATTGTGCCATGACTGTAGCAACAGCCGCAGCTACCGCAGCATTAACAATTGTCGTATCAAATTGTGAAGGAGGTGGTGTTTGAGTTGGAGTAATCGGAGGATTACGCCTTGTGGACCTTCAGGGAGGCATCTTTCAACTATAAGTTTAAAAGATGAGTATAATGATAAGAATTTAATAGTGAAGTAAATGAATGAGTCCCATGAACTAAATTGCCATAGTTCAACAACTAGATAAGAGTATGAGTTCCATAGAGTTCTAGAATCACATGAATGAACGTGTTTGAACAAAGATTTGTACGAAAGAATAGCTAACTGCCAATATCATTGATATTAAGGATGTAATGAGTTTGGGGAAAAATTTACCTAAGAGTAGGTCTTACATCATATCTAAAGTAGCAATACTTTGACAACTTAGAAGTCTAGTTAAAGTACTTGAATGATAGGAATATTTTACAGACAAGTGATACCTAAAGCACTGATACGAAAGGCTATTGCTTAAATCAAAAGAAAAGATGAGTTAGACATCTTCTATTGGCGACGGGAATTCCTCGGGCGAACCCTCAGATCATCCAGTTGACATACTATGTCCTGAAGATGTCGCTCATGAGGTCTCTGACGCACTCGAAGTTCTATCACCTCAGCACGGGATGCAGCTAGCTGTTGCTGCAGAGTCTCATTGAATCTCCTAGTCCTTTCCATATCTTCTTCAAGATGGACAATCCGGACCGTGTTAACGCCTGAGTTAGCGTCAATTTCCACGATTTGGCCGATAGCTGCTCTACCTTTCTCTGTATTCCGAGCAATCCTACAGACCATAATGGGCAGGACTCGGTCAGCAAAGCCTCCTTCGCTGAGATTGTAAAAGGTTCGGTCTCCATTGAAGGTTAATGGTTGACTCTGCTCATCACTCCAACGATTCAAGTTTGTTGCCCACAAGGGTGTGGGACCTTGAAATGTAGGTCGGGGGTTGAGATTTCGGTTCCGAACTACTTGAGGTAGGTTGTTGACTTCTGGTTCGGAGTCGGAACCATCCAAAAAGCCTTCTGCGAGGTGATCATCCAAAGGGATTGGATGGTCATCTTCTGGCTCGTCATCCAGCCATCCAGCATTGCCCTGATTTGGGAAGTACGGGTCTCTGGGGATATGGAATCTAGCCATGATATCTACGCGAGAAAAGGGGTATAAGAAATAATTAATAGACGTACTAACTAAAATAATTATAAGATGATCTTTATTAGTTATTCCAAGATTTACATAGTGCGTACCATTCATATGTAATCAAAACAGGATAGACCTTAGAATAAGTGATCCTAACCCTAAGTCCACAACTAGGAACAGGAATTAAAACAAAGATCACAGATTCTAAGTCTATGCCACCATAGTTACATATAACCGTAGTGCATCCACTCAGAAACTATTGACATACTAATAAAAACCTGTTTAGTTCTCAAATAAGTAATTATAGTAACACAAAATACTCCTATAGTATTTTAAGTTTTTGTTATGTTCTAATGTTCTCATTGTAGTGGTGTTGGTAAGTTCTTAGACTTGTTGATACATCACAACCATTCTCGGCATATGCTAATCTCTTCCCGGATCAACATAGTTGATCAGGCTATGTCATTCCCAGGACTGAGCATACATCCCTGAGCTCACTTGTGATGTTCAACAATCGTAACACTTTTGTTATGTTCTAGTATGACACTGATCTATAGTAAGTATGTAGATATGTAATTATGTATACTTCTTGTTAAGTATTTTAGTACTTAAAAGTATAAACTCTTGGCCAGAGTATTTTAATCCCATTGTATTTATAGCTAGTATATCTTTTATGGGTTTATATACTCGATTCAATATAAAAATGCTCTGATACCAATCTGTCACACCCTAAAACCAAGAATGGCGGAAACGTTCTGGGGCGGAGGACGTCATGTACAGTATCATAACAATGCAAAGTAGTAAATAAGCAATAACATCATCCATTGCATTAATAGTATAATTTCATACAAGTGTTTTCTTTAATAGTAATAAGACACCAAAAAGAATAATCAAAATAAAAGACGAGTCTTGAAGATGCTCCATCTTCTCAAATCCTAGTCATGGGTACCTTTCTACTGGTGACCTGAGAATACAAGTTATTTTGAAAGCATAGACCAACATTAAAGCTGGTGAGTTCATAAGTATTTAGTGTCAATGATTGTATAAGTTTGATGAAAATGTTTGTATTTGAACAATGTAAATGTTTGTATATGTTTGAAAACTCCTAAAAAATCCTATATTTTCTACTAGTATAAAAGTAGTCTTCTACCAAGACCCGATTGTTTTGTATGTTTGTCTTTTTGTAAAGTGAATGCTTTTCCCAAGTATGACTATCATTACCAAAATATAGTTTTATATTACCCTTTATGTGAGAAGATCACAATTTGAATATCATGGGAAAATATACATGTGTACTACAGTATTATTTGTATTAATCACTAAAGTAATAACTTCCTTAAAACTGATGGTTTAATTAAGGCAAAATGTGATATCATTGTTACCATACTAATCTGACTATAACACGACGATGAAAGACGTCGGAAGAAATGACATTTGGCACCCGTGGACTTGCGAGTCCCACTGTAGCGAATAACAAAGGTGTAGGATACTTAATCCAGTTTAGATCTATACGCAAATTCACGCTCTCCCTCCAAGAGATTCTGGTTACAAAACGAGACCTAACGAAATGGTCGATGTGTCACAAAGTAGTATCTCACATTATGTTATCTCTGAATCTTGTTATAGTATACTTGTTATAGTAATAGTATTCTATGTATAGTATTCTCTGTATAGTATCCGTTGTATAGTATTCTCTGTTATAGTATTCTCTATCTAGTATTCTCTATTATAGTATTATCTGTTATAGCATTCTCTGTTATATTACTTGTATATGATAGTATTCTCCTAAACTATACCTATTATAGTTTACTAGTAAGTTAGGTATATGAATAGATGAATGAAAACCCTTGCTACCCAAAGGTACTGAACTGATTGAATAGAACTTTATGTCTACATATGTATACATAATATATATCTAATATTTAGATGAGCTTCAGACAACTGACCGATACCCTAAGTCCACATCCAAACAAGGAAAAGGAAATAAAGCGAGCTAGCAGTCCTAAGTCCTTTAAACATTATGTATATAACTATACATATGTACACATGCTTTTGACAGTATATATAAGTTGAAAAGAGGTTTTGTAATACATTTAAAGAGTTTTGAACAATAAATAAATAATGATTTGATGTCAGTTTATAAAATGATTTAAAAGTACATTGTTTTGAAACACAATTTGAATTACATGAAATCCTTGTTTGAAACACAGTTATAAATCACATGTGATTGATCTTCTAACTAGCATGTTTTCAACTTGTATCCCCTATCTGTGAATAAGTCGAATGTAAGATCGATATAGGAAGTTGAGTGTCAATTGAAGACTTGAGCACAAATTAATCCTATTAACCATATAATGATATATATATATATATATATATATATATATATATATATACAATTAGTGTTTGTAATAACTAATTATTGATTTGGAACCACCTTAGGGACTAGTAAAAACTTATTATGAAGTGTTACAACCATATAAGATTGTATATGAGTGGTATATGGCTATACAAGGGAGTGTATGGTCAAAATGCACAACAAATCTTTGTGTGTGGCCAGGAAGTGTGTTCTGCCGCACACTCTTTATGGAATGTGCCAAAACGTGATTTTAAGCTATAAGGGACATCTAGGAAGGTTTCATTCTTCATGCCTTAGCCTTAAATGAAGTTTCTTGCCATTTTGGGACCTAAAAATGGTGTGTGCGGCCACCATGGAGGTGTGCGGCCGCATACACTTGAAGATCATATGAAATGATTTTTTTCATGTATATTTTCAAGTGTTCTTAATATATAACTAGTTGTGATAAGTGTATACACGTTATAGAGGCTTGCAAGGGGTTATTATGGTCCAAAACTTAGTGTGTGTTCTTGGTGTTCTTGAAGATCTAACAAAAAAATGTGTTTTTCATGGATCAAATCAAAGGGAAAGGCTAGTTTAGGTGTTGCATCAACAAATCAAAGGGAAGTATTAGTTACTTTTATGAAGATCAAGATGAAGATGTGCATGGTACTTGAGAGAATCTCGAGTTTTAGCCTTGAAGGAGTGGAAAAGTGACCAAAATTGGCTAAGTGTTCTATTTATATGAAGGAGTGTGGCTGAAATGGGTGTGTGGCCGCACACTCATGTGTGTGGCCACACATTCATGTGTGTGGCCGCATACTCCATGTGTTGGAGTGTTTGGCCCGGTTTTGATTGATATGCATCGAGTTAACCCATTTCTAAGCTCCTACTTTAATTGTATTACGTTTAGAACACTCCAATAGACCCTAAACAGTGCTACAAGATAGCCAAATGAGTCTAACCTTGATAGAATTGATCTATTGAACATGAAAATTCTGGGTTTCCGGGTTGTCACAATAATCATCGTGTTAGTAGGAGAATGATTATTATTTAAAGTATTGCAAGTTAGCAATATTAATTATAGAAAACAAGGATTCACTTTGCCAAGTTGTAGGGGTTGAAAAGTTGTTTTGCTATAATTAAGGGAAATAATATTATACTTCATTTCAAATCTAAAGGCTTAGATTGTGGAATTTTAATCAAATTTAGTCAAATATATATGAATGTTGTGTTGGAATGGTTCAACATGAGGAAATTCTATATATGGAAAGGATAATTGCATTCTCAAAATTTGGTTATGATTACGACATCCCTTTTCATATTCAAAATTGTGAGAACATGGCAATTAGAAATATTATAGCAGAAGACTGGTAAAGTATCACGTCTTCATTTGAGACATTATTAATCGTGTCCCATACGCTTCGGGTATAGGATAGATTGCATATGCTATAATTTTTGATCATTCTAAAATTTTCCAAATGCTTAGTGCATTAAGAGGGAAAAAGGACTAGAACGGTTTTGGCTAAAATAATCAATCAACTATCAAAGGATGATAAGGTTCGCTACGGATTTGTTGCTTGTGAGTAGTTGGAAGTATAGTATTAGATGGACCATGTTGACATTATTTTGAATAAATAAGACTCTATTTATAATGAGTTGTCGTATGGAAAATATGGAAACATTTCCATATTGGGAGATGGATATTCAGAGTCTATGGCTAGATTAGAAACTTTTATGCAAGAAGAATGTTCAATGGAATGTACTTTGAATGTGAGAATCGCGTCGATGGAATTGTCTTGTAACAATTTCCAATAGAATACCTTGGAATTTCATTAGCCAAGTCTTGGTGAGTTTTGTGCTATGACATTACGAAAGGATCGTTGCAAAAAATGTTAGAATCTGACATATTCCAAAAGTGGCAAGAATTTGGTATTCTTACACTAATGATGAGGATTGGGAATTGTGAAATGAGTTTCATTGGAAAGGTTTTCAATTGATCTATTTCACAAAGTAAGGATCATATGTAACATAGTGTGCATGCTCGGTGCATGGGACAACTATTGTTGTAATTCTAGTAATAAGTTGATTATCCGAAACATTAAACAATGAATAATGAGTAGTCAAATGGTGTTTAAATAAAACTGTTTTATTTACACTCAAAATTTTTGAGGCCATATAGGATTAAGTATTATTATTGTATTTCACTTTGCATGTTTTGACTTCCAGAATAACTGGATTATTTGAACCTCCACAGTTGGTCATACGTTGGAAGTAGGTATGAAGGAAGACTCTCATCAATCTGTCTGTAGATTGTCTAAAGTGTTTAGACATATCACAAGTTTGCTGCAGAGTTCATGAGTGTTTTGATAAGATTAAAGTATTGGATTAAACCCACGCTCACTTGGATCACTTCATGGATTTATCATGGCTGATTAGTGAGACAATAATATTGTATATTTTTAAAACCGAGACGTGTGAGTTGTTATTTGCTGGTCGGTTATACATTGATGATAAGTACACGCACCAGTAACTTGGTGTTATAAAACTTATTGTTGTGTATGATTCGATGAGTGAGTACAAGCGAGTATTTGAGTCGAAGTTTATCCATTCCTTTTACCCAAAGTTGGATAAAAGCAATACCTATGGGCCCCTCGATTATTTAGTGATGACACCCTAAGCGCTTGGCCAAGCCGGGACTAAGTTGATGTGTTCAATTGTAGTCTGTTGTCAGTCGTCATAAATCAGATGTCGGGAAACAATACATAGACAGAGAGAATGATTTAAATCCATGTCTCGTGTCTATACGATATCTTGAGAATGGAGGAATATATAATCCCTTATCTAAAGGACACGTGTATCTGATAAGATCAGAGTTGACAACGGCTTTTGAAAGCTACGATTGCTGATCAGGTTCTGAAGTTATGCAAAGTAGTTATTAGACTTATCCAAGTGGGAGACTGTTGGATTAGTGTCTAAGTCCATAACTATTTTAGTATGTACTTGACCTGATTATGAGCATGGTCCTTTTGGGTTGCCTTCACCATAGCAATATGTAGGATGAATTAAGGAGAGAAAGGTTTAATTATGATTTATTAATATATTATAAGAATAATATATTAAAGGAGAAATCATATTGTTTAATTAATATTAGTCAAGAATTAATAAAGAATTAATTTTGTGGCTAAAAGAGATTAGTTAAACTTAGGGGACTAGAATTGTAATTATAAGATAATTGCAATTGGGCTATGGATCACCTTGGAATAATAGGTTGGACGAATTTTATGGGGAAGCCCATTAGAAATCGTCCAAGGCATCTTCCAGAAGGGGTCCATGGGCTGCTTAGGGCTTAAGCAGTCAAATTAGGGTTTCCTTGTTAGATAACCCTAGTTGCTTACCTATTTAAAGAACCCTTGAGACCCAAAAACGTGGCTAAGAGTTCCTCTAGGGTTTAATTTCCAGCTGGTTTTGGTGCCTCCTCTCTCCTACCTCTTCATCCAAGTTGCTTAGTGGTGTTTGTGACTCCATTAGAGGTGCAACACTTGAGGAACTAAGCTTTCTGAAGCCAAGGATTGATTGTTATTGATATATAACAATCAAAGGTAAAATCTAAACCCTAATTTCAGTTATAGTTTATTAGATCTAGGGTTTATGGCTTTGGATTATCAATTGCATGTTCATTAGACAAACTAGATCCAAAGCTATTAGGTTGTGCATGTACACCATAGGATTGATGTATTGCTCATTACCCATCAAAAACAACATTAATGGGGGTAGCGAAAGCAACAATTTCATCCTCAATAGGCCCAAAAATCTGAATCTATGAACTACGTATCTAATGCAACTTGATTAAGAAAGAAATCATACCTTTTAAGGTTATTAGAAATCCTTGTATATCTTCAATTGTATTGATGAGAGTTATGACTCTAACATATAACTCCTCTTTCATAATCACACCTAAGAAACTCAGATCAGCAACGTCCGACAATAACATATCCATTGAACTCCTTGAAAGAGGATCGCAAATCCTAAATCCGCTGAACTGACGCCGCCACATCGTGGATAAGAAGCCACCACAGTGTGGCTTCAAGATTCTGAGGTTTTTGGGAAAGAATAGGCAGGACCAAATTTTCTCTAAGGGTCTTAAGATTTCTAATCATATAAATTCATCTATATGCCTCTATTTATACGGAAGGATATATAACCCTAGAATACAATTATCTAGTCCCCTAATAATTATCCATATAAATAGTAATTATTTGACTACTTAAATTATCTTATTTCATCTTCCAAAACTTCTAGATTTCATTTAATTAATTAAAGAGTATTAATTAATTAACAAATCCAGTCCTTATAGTTTTCCCATGTCATTTATTGCTTATTTATGTCCTTGCGTACAACGCAAAAAAATCTTACTATTAATAGTAATATTAACACTTGTTGTAATGATGAACACCATTCTTTATGGGATCTGATCCGTACACAATAATTTTTCTCCATACACAACAATTGATGCTTTTACAGTTGTATTGTACAACTATATAATGCATGAACTGTTGTGTAAGCCAAAAAACTGGTGTGTACGAATCACTTCTCATTCTTTATGAACTTTGTCTCCTTTAAATAGAGATCTATATTTAAATATAATAAACGATTTTTTGTTAAAAACACTTCATTTTCTTTGCATTTGAAAAGTTAAGGTCTATTTTTTTTATCAAATACTTGATAAATATATCAAAATTTATGTTTTTTTGGTACTCTTTAAATATAGATTCTAAAAAAATTGAAATTTGAACACAGAATAGGTTCTATTGTTTTAATTTTTAATTCATTAAAAAGTTATAAACTAATGATAAAAACTAAATCTAAAGGCCAAGTATGTTATTTATGCCAACGGTAAAAAAGAAAAAAAATACATCAATATAATACATATACACTTAAAATACATCAATATAATACATATACACTTATGAGCAAAGATGATTTTGTGGTTAATACAAGACCAAAGTGTTTTTTTATTGATATATCAGTTCTGCAAATTTTCAAAATATTCTCTAAAGACACACTCAAAAATAAATACAAATCCCATCTTTTGTTCTAGTTTTTAAAACCCAGATTTGTTTGAACATTTGTATTTTTTTAACTTAATATTTTAGCTCTTCAATTTTTTGCAGTGCGGGTTGCTCATGACCCTCAATGCTAAATATCACTTAAAATCATTAGATAGTTAATTTATAAAGTCGATTTTGCTTCCAGTTTTAATCAAATAACTGAAAACAAGACAATTTTTTTTATATAAGCATAATCAACAAAGCAAAAAAAAATAGAAATTTATAAGTAAAAATCAGCCTATGGATCTTGTAAATTTCGTTGCTTGCTTCCAAACAATGCAATACATTTAGAATGAAATTTATATCTAAGTACTTTGGTCTTCTTTTGAAGTACAAAACAATATTTCTTTTTGCATAATTCAAACCTGTAACTATTCCATTCATACAGAAAGAGTAAATTTTGAAGAAGCTCTTGATAAGGGAAAAATGAAAACACACAAAATGGTTATGAAAGCAAGATGCAGTAATGTATGTGTTTGTATATGTGACTATGAGCTGCACATCAATGATTTTGAAAGTGAAGTTGGAGGTTTGAACATTGTATATGTGACTATGAGCTGCACATCAATGAATATGAGGGAGGGAGAAAGATTGAGGATGCTGTAAAATAAGTATATGCTAAATGAGTCTCTTAAATAGGAGCTTTTGGAATCTGATGTTGTAAAGAAATGTATTTGATTGGTTGTTTGTATTTCACACAGATTGTAATATATGAAATCTGCACCATTTATTTTGAAATCAATGGTTAAGATCATCACCTGAAGCACTTAGTGGAGATGCTTATTTTATAGGATTTTTGCTTGTTTCTGATTGGTTTATAGCTATTCACAAGGATTTATCATCATGATAATCTAACCATTCAAATTAGATCTAAGGGCTGAAAGTTGATCCCCTTGTTTTTTAAGACATTGTCTTAAAATCTTAAGGGCCCACTATTATATATCCTTTATAAGATGGTATATATATATATATATATATATATATATATATATATATATATATATATATATATATATATATATAGAGAGAGAGAGAGAGAGAGAGAGAGAAAGAGAGAGAGAGAGAGAGAGAGAGAGAGAGAGAACTAGTTCAATTGACAACACCAAAAGGCTGAGAAAGCAAGAATAGATCAGCAACATAATCTCCACATCACAATTTTTATGTCAATTCTAAAATTATTTTTATTGAAGTGTAAATTTGAAGTTATTTGTATTGAAGTGTAACTTTGAAGATGTCATAAGGGTATATTGGTAATTATATCTCTCTTTATACCTAGGGTTCAATCAATAAACTTCATCATAATCTCCACATCACAACTTGTTCCTCTCTCATACTGCCACCATCACACCATTGTTTGTTGCAGCCTTGCAACGCTAATCAGCACCCAAGATCTCGTCATTCACATCCGTCAAAACCATGGTATGTTTTCTCCACCGCCACATCGATCTTCTGAACATCAGCAATGTCTCCTTTCAGAAGTAGAATAATCCAAACCTACAACTTGACCTCTATTTAATAATTTAAAAAAATATTTAGTTTCTCGATTTCAAGAATGAGGTAAGAACTTTTTTGTGTCGAAGAAGAAGCAAACTGCATGGGTTTTGAGTAAAACATGTAATCCTATGTGTGCATGCAACCCTAATTGTTTTGGATTTAGGTTTTCTCTAATTGAACATGCGAACTTAAACAACAAAGAAGAGACCCTAGGTTATATTGTAATAACAATCTAAAAACCTTGCTTGAAAGACCTTTGGCAGCAAGCGCTACACGTGTCGCACCTCTAATGGTTCACAAACAAACCAAGCAACCAATGAATACTTTATAGAGAGAAGGGTAGATCAAAATTTCGGCCAAAGGCACTTAGAATCAAGGGTTAGCTAAAATTTAACCTTTAATAGGGTTTAAATAGGTGTTAGGAGGGTATTATATAAGGCAGGTGTATCTGAGATAAGCCTAATCCCTTAACTTAACCCTTAAGACATCCACGACACTCTTAGAGCCCAAGGAAACCCTAGGAACACCATAGAATTCGTTCCCCCTGTAGGGAGGTTCCATAATGCCCAATTCCCTACTATTGAACATTGTCATCTCTAGTCCCTACAGTTTCAATTAATTCCTTTAATCCCAAAATTAATTCCAAATTAATTTATGATTATATATTAATTAAACATTATGATTTCTAAGTAATATATTATTTCCGTAATACATTAATCAATCATTTATTTTGATTTCTAATGAATTTATTAACCAAGTAATAAATTAATAAATCATTCTTCTCTATCTAACAGTTATCTTATTGTAACGACGTAAATTTGTAAACCAATTTTTTCAATTTAGAAACACATTTATCACATCAATAAAATCTCAAAATGTCACAATGTCAAATCATAAAATCTCATAATCAAAAACTATATATATCAAACTCTAGGATCCTCTTAATCATAACACAATCTCCGACGTGTGTACAATCAAGCCGGTGTCTTCCCGCAATCCTGAGAAGTACCTGAAACACATAATACATAACACGGTAAGCACGAAGCTTAGTGAGTTTCCCAAAATACCACATACAACACTTTAGCCACTCGAGGCTATAACTTTGTAAGACCCCCGGTCAATGTGTCTCAGTGAGACCCTCCAATCCCTCAATTCTGATGGACCCTCCGGTCGTAACTCTGTGGACCCTCCAATCCTAACTCTATGGACCATTTCGTCCTAACTCTGTAGCTCATAATAATACATGGCATAAATCACACAATGCAGGATATCACAGTACTCAAATAAACACATAAGACCCTCCGGTCACACTCAACTCATATTACCACTCTAGGTATGTATTGTGAGAAGACTTACCTCATAAGCTAGCAAGTAAAAGTCTCGTACTTGAAAATCTCGAACTAGCCGCCGCCTAACACATAGGATAAGCATCTCTAATTAATACTCTACTCATACTCAAATACATTAAAGGTTGACCTGACTCGCCGAGTGCACAAATGCAACTCGTCGAGGCCACTCGCTCCTCATAAATCTTGTGAAGGTCTAGCGCATCGAGTTAACCCTAACTCGCCGAGCTATCGCATCATCAGGACAAACCCTAACCGAATTGTCGTGTCAGTTCATGGACTCGGCGAGTCACTTCGATCCGATTTGTCGTTCAAACGATTTAAGGAAAATCTATCACTCCAAACACTAGATCTACCATCCTAAGGCTTGATTTTCATGTAAAGGTTTGATCTTTATGCTCGTGCATGGTGGTTTTGCTCCAATCTACCAATACATGTTCCCAAAAGGTGTTAAACACCATACTCCTCACATGGATGAATAAAGTTGGGACCTTTGGGCTCTAGGGACCTCACAAGGTCCATATCTAAGGTTTAAACCTCTAGATAACTTAGTATTCTCAAAGTCCCAAATAAAATGTGATGAAAACCCTAACTTCTTAAACTCTTAAAACCTAACCAAATAAAGGGGAAAGATTTAAGATTTTTACCTTCCTCTTGAAGCTCTGGACGAAATGTCCTAAACCCCAACATCTCCTTCTTGTTCCTTGCTGAACAAACTACTCTTCTTCCTCAAAGATGCATTAAAATCCTTCAAGGTTAGCTTGGAGACTCTCTTAGCTTACTACACCCGTTTAGGGTTTCATACAGTAAGGTTAAGAAGTTGGTGAGACGCAAATGAGGCTATAATTGTCCTTATATAGGCCCCAAACCCGGAGATTTAGGGTTTCACTTCACAACGTCTACTCAGCGAGTCGACTCTCTGACTCGTCGAGTAGATTATGAATCCCACGTGACACAATGCGACTCTACTTGACGAGTTGTAGCACCAACTCGTCGAGTTTCTTAATAGTCCTCAAAATAAATAAATAGATAGTATACCTGGGAGTCCGAATGTTACAATACTCCCCCACTAGAATCATACCTCGCCCTCGAAGTCATGCTCTAGAAATAGCTCTTGGTACTGCTCTCGAATATTGGATTCCGACCCCCAAGTCAACTCGGACCCTCTCCGATGTTGCCACTGGACCTGAACCAGTGGTACCTCTTTGTTCCTCAGAACCTTCACCTTCCGATCCAAGATCGCAATCGGCCTCTCAATATAATTCATGCTCGCATCCACCTGAATGTCCTCTAATGGCAACATTGTCGTATCATCGGCAACACACTTCCTCAGATGAGACACGTGGAAGGTGTTATGGATTTGACTCAACTTTGCAGGTAGCTACAGCCGGTATGCTACCTTACCTACTCTGGTGTTCACTCTAAAAGGACCGATGTATCGGGGCTCTAGCTTGCCCTGTTTCTTGAATCGGATCACCCCTTTCCATGGGGATGCCGTCAAGAGGACAAAGTCTCTAACTTGGAACTCTAGCTCGGAACATCGACGATCTGCGTAACTCTTCTGGCGACTCTGGGCTATCAGTAACTTCTGTCTGACCTGGTAAATCTGCTCAGTCATCTTCAAAACTATCTCAGTGTCACCCACCACTCTCTTCCCTACTTCTCCCAAGCAAATGGGAGTCCGAAACCTCCTCCCATATAGAAGCTCAAAGGGAGGCATAACAATACTCGAATGATGGCTGTTGTTGTAAGAAAACTCAGCTTAGGGTAAGTAAGTGTCCCAACTTCCTTCGAAGTCCATAACACATGCAAGTAACATATCCTCGCGCATCTGAATCATCCGCTTGCTCTTCCCGTCTGTCTGCGGGTGGTACGCCATACTGAAATGGAAGCGCGTGCCCAAATCCTTATGAAATTTATTCCAAAACCTGGAAGTAAAATTCACGTCTCAATCTGACACTATCGAGGTCGGCACATCGTGCCGTGCTACCACTTCGCTCACATAGATCTTGGTCAGTCTTGCTGTAGAGGAGCTCTCGTTAATAGCAAGGAAGTGAGCACTCTTCGTCAGTCGATCCATAATCACCCAAATCGCGTCAACTCCACGCGCAGTCCTCGGTAACTTGGTGATAAGGTCCATAGAGATCTATTCCCACTTCCACTGGTGAATCTCCAGAGGCTGTAATGGACATGTGGACGCTGGTGCTCTGCCTTAACCCGACGGCAGGTCAAGCACCTCACAACTACCCAAGCAACATCCCTCTTCATACAGGGCCACCAGTAGTCTCTCTTCAGGTCCAAATACATCTTAGTGGCCCCTAGATGGATCAAAAATCTCGATCTATGTGCCTCCTCCATCAATATACGTTGAGCTCTCTCCGTATAGGGCACCCAAACCCGCCCTCGGAAACTCATAAGCCTCGACTATCTGTCACAAACTCAGACACCTGACCAATCACCCGCTCCTTTTTGCGGTTCTACGGTCTCACGGCCTCTACCTGGGCCTCTCGAATGGTATCTAAGACTGGAGTCGTCACCGTCATCCTCATACACACATATCGGATCAGAGCACACTCTACTCTATGGGTTAGGGCGTTGGCTACCACATTAGCCTTTCCCGGATGATACATAATCTCGCAGTCATAGTCTTTCACCACATCGAACCATCCCCTCTGTCTCATATTTAGGTTGGGCTGATCCATGAGATACTTCAGGCTCTTGTGGTTGTCTATATGGTACACTGAACCCCATACAAATAGTAACAGCAGATCTTGAGAGCAAGCACCACCGACCCCAGCTCTAAATCGTGGATGGGATATGTCGTCTCATGAGGCTTCTACTTCCTTGATGCGTATGATATCACATACCCTCTCTGCATCAGCACCGCACCCAACCTGGATATAGATGCATCATAGTATACCACAAAGTCCTCCACTCCTTCGGGAAGGGCTAACACCAGGGCTTCGTACAATCTCTGGCGAAGAGTCTCGAATGAGGCCTGCAGCTCAGGACCCCAAATAAAAGTGACATCCAAACTGGTGAGGGGGACGACAATTTTGGAGAAATCTCTTATAAATCTCCGATAGTAGCCAGCCAATCCCAGGAAACTCCTGATCTCGTTGGGGGATCTCGGCACCTCCTATCTCATAACTGCCTCAATCTTGGCCGGGTCGACTAATATCCCATTCTGATTAACGAGGTGCCCCAGGAACTGGACCTCTAGTAACTAGAAATCATGCTTGGAGAATTTGGCATAAAGCCTCTTCGATCTCAACACTCCAAGAATCTCTCTCAGATGCTCCTCATGCTGCTCTCTGTATCTCGAATACACCAAGATATCATCGATGAACATGATCACTAATCAATCCAATAATGGTCTGGACACCCAGTTAATGAGATCCATGAATGTTACCGGTGCGTTGGTGAGCCTAAAAGGCATCACCACGAACTCGTAGTGCCCATAATGAGTCCTAAAAGCCGTCTTCTAGATATCTTCCTCGCGGACTCTCATCTGATGTTATCCAAACCTCAAATAGATCTTGGAAAACCAAGATGCCCCTTGCAACTGATCAAACAAATCGTCGATCCTCGGAAGCGGATAACGGTTCTTAACCATCGACTTGTTCAACTCCTAGTAATCAATGCACATCCGGAGTGAACCATCATTTTTCTTGACAAAAAGGATCGACGCTCCCCATAGCGAGCTACTCGGTCTGAGAAAACCCTTCCCCAGAAGCTCCTGAACTGGTGAGGATTGCTTCTGCATCTTTGATGGCGCTAGGCGATAAGGTGCCTTGGTGATAGGCGCCGCTCCCGGAACCAAATCAATTCGAAACTCCACTTGCCTCTCGGGAGGCACACCCGGTAACTCCTTAGGAAAAACATCCGGAAACTCACTCACTATCGGAATCTTAACGATAGAACTCGGTCTCTCGGTAGCAACCCGCGTACCCATCATATACGCTACAAAACCCTTGCAACCCTGTTGTAGACTCTGTCTCGCTTTGGCAGCTAAGCATAATGCTGACCCAGGTTGGGTACCCTCGCTATACACTTTAAGCACTCCCCCACTAGGGTCTCGTATGGTCTCCAACTGATGCACATAGTCGATCATAGATCCAAAACGGATTAACCAGTCCATGCCTATAATAACACAAACATCACCCATCATGATCGGAACCAGATCTATCGGAAACTCAACACCAAAAATCTCGAGCAAACATCCCTGGATCACATCAGTAGCAAACACCGCATGCTCATTGGATATAGAAACTCTCAGAGGTCGACTTAATGCCTCACGTTGGATATTGATGTGTTGACTAAACGCTAATGACAAAAAGGATCGAGTCGCACCCGAGTTGAATAACACCAAAGCAGGTACAAAACTTACAAGAAAAGTACCTATACACCACACATTATAAGTACAAAATAACTCAAATAGAATAAGCAAAAGAACACATACCGGCCACGATATCTTGTGTTGTGCAGACCTCCTCTGCTGTCAGCTAAAAGGCTCTCCCACGAACCTTCGGTGCCTCAGCCTTCACTGGCCGCCCCTCGGTAGCTCGCATAGCAGCAGATGCAGATCCCTGTGCTGATCCCTGAGGTAGGTGGGGGCACTCGGCCTTCCGATGGATGGTCTGGTTGCAGTGAAAGCAGGTTGCAAACCCATTGGGAAATCCCTCGCCGTGTGCCCCTCTTTTCCACACTTGTAGCAAGACCCCTCTCAACATGTCCCATCATTACTCTTGCCGCACTTCCCACATGTGCGGCCCCTCTAGCCTCTTGATCTCGAATCTACAGGCTTAGCCTGCTTGGCTACCCGCTGAAACTGTGTCTGATGAGAATTGTAATTGAGATTTAGAAAGAAATCATGATCTAGATGAATGAGTAATCAATGATATGAACACCAAATGTAAATATTAATCAACAAGTTTGTATTGAACAGAGAATTCTAATACAATACTGATTACAAAATAAGCAGAAAGACTCGTGTCTCTACTTCTATCCTCAGCCCCTATTTATAGAAAACATGAGTGTACAAAAATAACTAAGTCTAGACATTAAGCTTCGACATAAAAAGACTTAGTAAATAAATACATGCGAAATAGAACAAACAATGCTTCGACTTTTACAACTAAATGACTCAACATTCTCCTCCTTTGTAAACAGTCGAAGTCACTCAATTAGTGAAAACTTGAGCAATAGAGTGCATTGTTCTTCGAATTTATGAGTACCAAGTGATTATCTTCTTCAGTTCCTTCTTGTCTCCATCATTGTTCTTTTTGCAGTTATTCATATGAACAATAAAGTTCGTATATTGTGAAGTTGTGTATCTTTCGATCTCAGCAACTTGAAATAAGAATCTCTTTGCCTTTCCCTTTGTGTCTTTCCCTGCAAATACCATGCCAACTGGTTTGAGAAAAATATCACCATCAACATATTTCATCAACTCCTTTTGAGGCTTCGTAGGTTCCATAGAAACATTAACCTTTCTTCCAAGACCTGAAGCAAGCTCTTCATCAGTTAAGGCCAATCAATCATAGTAATTATCTATGAATATCTTAAGATGCCCTAAAACAAGTCTAAACACATCTAAATGAGTTTCCTTCAGTTGGGTTTCTTTCATATCCTTCAAAATTAGAGCCATTTGAATGAGATCATTGAGATTTATCAAAGGAAAGTCAGCGATTGTAAAATCAAATGGTTTATTGTTTGCTCGAACCAAAAAGTAACGAAAGTTCTGAAGCAGATTCTCGAACATTATGTCTTTCTTGATTGCCATCACTCTTTTTATCTTTACCAGGGACCAAACTTCATCTTGAGTTTTCCCAAGTACAACATGAAATCTAATTTTCAAGTAAGTGTACTCGTCAGGATCTTTGAATCTTTCACTGACCTTGTACTGTGCAGTGATAAACATCATTTCATTAATTGGGAAGTCTAGTTAACATATGTCTGAGTTCGATGTGGCATAGCTTCTCCTTGGGTTTTTCTCAAATGCATACATGTGGTTCCCTAATACTTTGGATTCAATTGTTTCAAATGAGTATAACTTTGCAGGATCTCCTTTGTTCATTGTTGGTGGATCATTTTCTCTTAGCCTCAGAATGCTTTGAATATGCCTCTGTTTCTCTATTTCAGCATCAATTTCAGCTTTCTTCTCTTCCTTCGACTTTTCATGAGCAATACCTTTTCCTTTCCCAATATTTGAAGTATCAGGCTTCACACTTGAACTTCCTTTATCTGCTGAACCAATTTTAATTCCTTTAGGAATTAATTTTGTAATTGGTTTTGATGTTACTATTGTTGAAGGAATTGGGCTGGTCTTCAAAGGTAATGTCGTTTTTAGTTGAGTCGAATACAATTTCCGAACAACTTTCTCATCCTCCCCTTTACTTCCTTTTACTTCTCCCCCTTGCACCCCTGTGAAAGCAGGTGGGGCATTCTTCGGCAAAAGCGAAGTAAAATTTGTTATAGGATTCAAAGCCTTCTGAATTGCCTGCTCCAACGAATTCACTTTTAGCGTTAGGAATTCAGGAGTTAAAATTGTTTGAGGAGTAGGCTTCGACACAATGCCCTTTAGTTCAGCTAATAACTCAATGAGCTTAGCGAACTGCGCCTTGTCATCTTTGCTCTTGGCTTCGATAGTTGGCACAGTTGATTGATAGTCTTTAACAATTTTTGTGAGTGCTTCAGCCATGATATCAACACGTTGTTGCGCTATCAAATTTTGCAAAGTAATTTGTTGAACCTCTTTTGCAATCTCTTGCTTTAACTCTTCGACTTTCAAGTTCACATCCTCCCTTACTTTCTTGACATCTTGGACAAAAAGAACATGAAATTCTTTTGTGACATTTTTCAGTTCTGTTAAGGCACCATCAAAGTTTTTCCCTTGAGCTTTAAGCCGAAGCTCATTGTTTTGATCATTACCATCTATCTTCTCAAGCAGTCTTCTTTCTGCTGCTTTTCTCATCGCATCAACCTCCATACCAGAAAGCGAATGCTTCGCACCAGAGTCAGATTGTGACTGAAGGATGGTATTTAACTTGCGATTCAGGATTTTGAATTGTTTACCCGACATAAGCATGTGGTCAGGTATCTCCTCCTCCTCCTCTAAATCGAAATGAAGTTCTTCAAATGTACCTCCAAAACCACCTCCTTCGGTTTCATCATCGGAATGAGCTTGAGAAGTTATTGGTTGAGGATCTTCAGGGGATTGAGATGGGAATAGAGTCGTGAAAGGATGTTTCAAAACATGATCAAATATGGGTGAAGTTGTAACAGAAGTGTTTGGAATGAGAAATGGTGGTAAAGAGGTAGTTAGGCTTTCAAATGAGATAGGTAACGAAGTGGAAAAAATAATAGGTAATGATGTTTCGACACTCGTGATAGGTGCCCCCGTATCAGATACATTGACAACCATATTAGAAGTAGGTACCTCCTCATTAAATGATTTAGTAGTGACTACTTCGAGTGGAAGTGTGGTTGTGGTAGAAACAAGCGAAGTTATATTTGAAGTTATAAGTGAAGTTGTTACCATTGTTGAAATCGAAACAATCAGAGTTTCAGGAGCAACTTCATCTTCTGAAGAACCATCTCGCACAACAAGCTTCCTTTTCTTATACAATTTCCCAGTGATGTGCTTCGCAACATCATGGGTCGCTTTTTCTTGGACAATGGAGAAGCAGGTGCAGGAATTTCTCTGATAACAACTCCCTTACTACTCACTAGTGTTTTGCGAATGGTTGGAGAATCATCAGATGAAGTCCGCTTGTGAGACATTTTGCGAAGCTTCTTTAAAACACCTGATTTTGAAGGTGTAAGCTCCTTCGCAGGCTTGTTAGATCCAACAACCTTCTGAATATCTTCCCCTACTAAAGACTTAGGTAATTCAGTCTTTGTTTTCTCCTCATTCTTTGACTTCTTTGCTTGCTTGGAAGACTCACCTTCAACATTTAACAAAACTCTAGTTTGAACATCTGGATTGATAGACTTCATATATCTGATGAGCACTTTATGAGAAGAATTTACTTTACGAAGCATTGCATCAGGAATTCTCGCAATCTTCGTAAAGATATTTTCATCATCCTCCACTACCTTAGGGCATTGATACTTGGTAAATTCTGCAACCTCTGCACCCTCAAGAACTTGTATGCCTTCTTTTTCGTAAATCTTTTGAAGAATCAAGCTCCAATAACGAGCACACGAAATCCCCTTTTCTACAGTCGTATTTTCAAGGCTCTTAATAAATTCCTTCCATAATTGAGTCCCATAATCAACACCTAGATCGTAGTATAACCCCATGACCATAACATATACTTCCATCCTGCCTCTTTCGAGACCTACACTTCAACGTGTTAAACACCTGAGGAAAATTCCAAAGAGAAAATTCCACATACAAAGCAAGCCTGACTTTCTGAAATCACTGATTTTTTCTAACTGTGGTTGATGTCCCATCTCATTGAACATATGCACAATCTGTGCATTGTGAGGTTTGAAGAAGGGTGTTGAGTTAGGAATATCCAAGTAACTAATGAACATCGACTTTGTCAATCGAACCCTTCTATCATTCACCAAGTTGAAAGTGATAATGTCTGTTGCTTTGTTGAATGATGTTGTGGACGCCGCCATTGATAACCAGATCACCGGAACAGAAAAAGAGTTAAACATCACCATGGCTAAAGGTGATCGCTTTAGTGCAACAATTAACATCTTCAACTCCTCTGGATACGTCGACACAACAGCTTCAACCTGAAAATTTGTACTTTGGATTTTCATCAGAGGTTGTGAGACAATGTCTTCAGTGTTGGATTGGTTGGCTGCCATTGTTGAAAATTAGGAATAACTTGAGAGAAGACTTCTAGGGTTTTTGTTCGTCTGAGAATTATGAATCGCGTAAAGATTTCAGTGAAATATTCCCTTTTTATATATTGCCCAAAGTTGAACCGTTGATGAATTATAGACTAGGTTACGTGTTCCTGAAAACTCGTAATCACTAGCCGTTGTAATGATCATGCCCTATTAAATGCCTTGAAACTAGGGCCAACGGTTACTTTAAACGCTTCGCGATCACAACTGTTAAAAAATTGAACCCTTCGTTTTGGAGGTAAGGCTCTTTCGTTTATGGGGTGTTAAACGAAGTCATATGCCAGACTTATGAAATCTTCAGCCTAAGTTGGTAGTACTTAGAATCTCAAGGATTTTGTGAGTGCATGTGATTCAAACGAATTAGATAAGAAGCAATTTAAAAAAAAAATTGGAATTCTGTGATGTCAAATTTTATTGACACGAAGCAATGAAACCCCTGACAAAGGTTACTTCGTTAATTACCAAGAGAGGTAATCAACTGCTTTCGTGTGTTCCCGTGATATACAATCGACTACTTATAGAGAAGTATCGAAAGGCTTCTTTTATAGGCTTAATTTGGTGGTTATACGAGTTTCGTTACATATCATCCTAAACATAAGGTGAGGAATTGTAACCGAATTTACTTGTTTGATCGATTTGATCAGGGACAAGATTGCTTTGGATTATTTTGAAAAGTGACAATGGATTAAGATATATACTCACATGGAAATCATATTAAAAAAAAAATTAAGTGTTGGATCCTGTTGGGAAACAAACATCGTGGGCTTCGAACATTTGATCAGGACCACTCATAAAAATGAATATGATTTGGAGTATATGAAATATCAGGTACAGAAACAAATGTTTCGTATAATTCTGGAACATGGTTCCCCGTCAATTCCTTAATGTGTGAAGGTTTTGGGTTTTAATTACTTCACGGACTCATGAAATAAGATCATTAACACAGATTGATGACATGTCTAAATCACGATTGTTTTGATCAAGTGACCTCATGGACATGTGTCTTCGAGAGTGCGTCATGTTAAGAAATTTTGTGATGAAACAGATTGGTTGTAAGATCAAATGTACCTCTGTTATTTTTGGACCAAACAGAATACTCTTAACTCATGTGAAAAGAGTAAGGTAGCTCGTTGGACTTATGCGAATGTAAGCCTAATTGGGAAGAAACTTTCGTATGAAAGTTTCATTAAGGCTTTCGTTTGACACACATAGAGTCATATGAGGCTTGGGTCGACATACTGCAACATGCTTCTAGGGACATCCTAACTCGTATATAGTTCAAAGAAATGATACCTTCTCATAGAAACCTAAGCATGACCTCTTTGAAATTTGCTCCCACTAGTACTCAAAACCACAAATCTAAAAGAACAAAGGTAACAGAACAAAAATCTTTTTGTGTTTTTTTTTAATATTTTTGAAAAGAAACAAAAATATTTTTCTGATTTTATATTTTACAAATATAAAAGATGAAAACAAATTTAAGAAAATAATACAAATTTAAGAAAATCTTTTTAGGATTTTATATTTTTAGAAAATGAAAGACAAAGCAAAAGAAAATCTTTTTGTTTTTTTTTGTATTTTTCGAAAAGATTACAAACAAATATGCGAAAGAAAAGAAAATCAAACAAATGAAAATATTTTTGTTCTTTCGTGTTTTCTCAATGCTTTAAAGAAAAGAAGTAAAATGAACTTAAGTTACCCAATATGCGAAAGCGAAGGATAGCGAGGCCTCTTAACGCACAGTAACTTCTGAATGATTCCGACTCAGATCCGCTTGAATGAAAGTTTCATTACTAGACAAACTTCTTTCATCCTTGAGTGATAATATTTGACACTGAATTCACATCGAGCATTCCTAAACCTGCTAAAATTCTCATAAATAATTTTTCATCAAGAGCTTTAGTAAAAATATCAGCAAGTTGTTCAGTGGTCTTAACAAAATGTACTTCGATATTCCCATCCTCTACATGATCTTTGATAAAGTGATATCGAAGAGCAATGTGTTTTGTCTTTGAGTGTTGTACGGGATTGTGACAAATGCGAATCGCACTTTGAGAATCACAATACAAGGGAATCTTTTTCATATTTATAGCATAATTACGAAGTTGACTTTGTATCCAAATAATTTGAGAAGTACATACATCAGCCGAAATATATTCAGCTTCAGCCGTGGATATAGCAACACAAGTTTGCTTCTTCGATTGTCAAATCACCAGATTCCCATCCAAAAGTTGACATCCACCACTTGTACTTTTTGGATCCAAAGTACGTCCCCCTATGTCAGCATCTGAAAAAGCTTGAATGAAGAATCCCGTCTTTGAAGGATACTAGAGTCCTAACGAAATTGTCCCCTTAAGATAGCGAAAAATGTTTTTCACTGCAGTTAAGTGGGGCTCTCTGGGATTTGCTTGGTACCTGACACAATTACAAACTGAAAACATAATATCAGGCCTACTTGCAGTTAAGTACAATAAAGACCCTA
Organism: Lactuca serriola; assembly: GCF_051521515.1. Classification (NCBI taxonomy): domain Eukaryota; kingdom Viridiplantae; phylum Streptophyta; class Magnoliopsida; order Asterales; family Asteraceae; genus Lactuca; species Lactuca serriola. The sequence continues at coordinate 173,885,957 of NC_136411.1, read as the reverse complement.
TCATCCTTCGATAAAGTGTTAGATCAACAGCTGGAGCATCTAACGAAGGAGTTAGTATTGTTCCCACTGCCATTGGCACTATAAGCTTTGTACTGTTCGTCATTCCAAACTTCTCGAGCAGATTCTTCGTGTATTTTGCTTGATTGATAAAAATTCCATCCCTATTTTGTCTTATATTCAAACCAAGAAAATTATTTATTTTTCCCATCATGCTCATTTCAAAATGACTTTTCATAAGATTTTCGAATTCAGTAGACAATTCAGGGTCAGTTGAGCCAAGAATAATATCGTCAACATAAATTTGAACAAGCATTAGATGATTACCCACTTTCTTTCGAAATAATGTGGGATCAACTGATCCTTGCTTAAATTTTGACTGTTTCAAGAAATTGGTAAGAGTTGAATACCATGCTCTTGGTGCCTGTTTTAACCCATAAACTGATTTGTCTAGAATGTAGACATGATCAGGATGTTCCTCATTTACAAAGCCCGGTGGTTGTTCGACATAGACCGTTTCTTCTAGCTCTCCATTCAAGAATGCACACTTAACGTCCATTTGATAAACATCAAAATTTTTGTGAGCTGCATAGGCTAAAAATATTCGAACTGCCTCGAGTCTTGCAACAGGGGAGAAGGTTTCTTCATAGTCGATTCCTTCCTGTTGCGAATAGCCTTTTACTACAAGCCTAGCCTTGTTTCGAAAAATATTGCCATCTTTGTCGGTTTTATTTTTGAAAATCGATTTTAACCCAACAATCGAAACATCCGAAGGTTTAGGAATAAGTCTCCAAACCTTGTTTCGTTCGAATTCAGCCAGTTCGGATTGCATGGCAACAACCGAATCTGAGTGTTCCAATGCATTCTTTATTGTCTTTGGCTCTATTTTTGAAATAAAAACATTAAACATACACAATTATTGGTTCGCATTAAGTACCTTGTTTTTGGCACGAATCTGAGCTCTAGTCAACACACCGTCTTGAGGATTCCCTATGACCTGTTCTTTGGGATGATTTTTTGTCCATTTTTCAATTGTTGGATATGTCAGATCGAAGTCTAATGGTGCATCCTCATACACCTCTTCGTTTTTAGTTCCAGCAACTGAAATATTGTCATCAAATTCATGCTCCCCCTCAACTGAAACTTCAAGCTCCCCCTCAACTTGATTATTATCTTGATGCTCCCTCTCAACATGCTGATCTACATGTCTTTTCTCCCCCTCGAAAGTATGCCCACTTTGAACACTTATTTCATCAGTCGTATGCTCCCCCTCCATACAAACTTCAGGCATGCTTTCGCTACTACTTGAGTCAGATGTACGAATAGAGTCATCATTGTATTTTGAGGATTCTGGTGTTTGATTATCAGCAGCATGAATTTCAGCATCGATCGCCTTGTCAGGAATACCAAAAACTAATTCATAATCAAAACCAATAGTATTTTCATTTTCGACTTGATTATTTGAATCAGCTATGATTGGTTTCTGTTCGAATGTGCGATCTATCTGCTTAAGAAAATAATCATCAAAGGTCAAGTTAAAAGTGTCTTCAACTTTTCGTGTTCGCTTGTTTAATACTCTGTATGCAACAAAATTATGTGAATATCCTAAGAATCTGCCTTCATCAGCCTTCGCTTCGAACTTGGAAAGATTATCTTTTAAGTTCATTATAAAACACATGCAACTAAAAACATGTAAAAATTTTACATTAGGTTTTCGATTGTTAAGTATTTCATATGGAGTAATATTGAATCTTCGATGAATGAATGAACGATTTTGAGTAAAACACGCAGTTGACACAGCTTCAGCCCAAAGATATTGAGATAAGTTCGCATATGTCAGCATAGTCCTAGCCACTTCGCATAAAGACCTGTTCCTCCTTTTGACCACACCATTTTGTTGTGGTGTATATGGCGATGAGAAATTATGTGAAATTCCCTTAGCTGTGAGAAACGAATCCAGCTTTTGATTTTTAAACTCAGAACCATTATCACTTTTGATCTTTTGAACACTCTTTTTATAATCTCAATCTTCTTGATAAAGTCTATCATCGTTTGAGCAACCTCAGATTTTAACCTGAGAAAAAATACACATATAAATCGAGAAAAATCATCAACAACAACTAAAATATACCACTTTTTATTGAGTGTCTCAACAGTCAACGGTCCACATAAGTCTATGTGAAGAAGTTCTAACGGTTCCACGATATTCGAATATATAATGATTGGATGTCCTTTTCTGTGTTGTTTTCCTTGTTCGCAAGCTGCACCTAAAGTATCATTATCAAATTTATGTAAAGGCAAACCTCGAACCAAATCTTCAGTGACAATTTTGTTCATATTGCGAAAGTTCAAGTGAGACCATCTGCGCTGCCATAGCCAGCTAACATCACTAGAAGCCTTTGACAAGAGACACCCTGCTGGTTTGCCCACAATCGGTTTGATGTCGAGTGTGAACATGTCTCCATATCTTTTTGACTTGAGAAGCACTTCATTTGTGTTCACTTTCGATATGATGCTGCCTTCTTCGTTAAGCACCACCTGATTTTTAGTGCCCACAACAAGTTGCGAAACACTAATCAAGTTATGTTGAAGGCCTTCGACATAAGCAACTCGATTTACTGTGAATTTCCCATTCGTGAATTTTCCATATCCTTTCACTTGACACTTATGGTTGTTGCCAAATTTAACTACTCCATCATTTTCCAAGCTTCTATAATCTCGTAAGTTCTCCTTTCTTCCAATCATGTGACGAGAGCAACCATCGTCCATATACCATTTCGAATCGCATTGCTCATCACATATCACCTGCATTTAATTTAAAAATTTAGGAACCTAAGTCTTTTTGGGTCCTTCATTAGTAGCATTAAACAGATTCTTCGAATTTAAAACCCAGGTTTTTACTTTTTCCTTTACATTATGAATTAAATCCACATCATTAGATCTAGATATTGAAATAAAGTTGTTCGATAGTTTTGGGTTTTCCTTGATTTTCACCTCAGCCTTCGCAACCTGCTTAACTTCCACAACTGGTTTCCATGTTTGTACTGGAACATTCGAACCATGAGAAGACGAACTACCGGCAAAAGATTCCTTCACATATTTCTCGAACGCAGTCTTGATTTGTTGTTGTGAAAATTTGCCAGTTTGAAATTGTTTTCCTTGCCCTTCCAGCCAATTGTTGATCGAATTTACATTAGATTTTCCTTTTGTGTAAGAAACTTTGGTCGGTTTGTGATCGAATGATTTGGAAAATTTGGTTATTTAGGTGAAATTTTTGTTTTTGTTTAGGTTTTGACATCCAAAATTGTTGAGTTATTCGTTGATTTTCTAACATTTTGAAACCTATGATCATTCACAAAGTTATGTGAAGTCTCATATTTTCTAATGTTATCATATTTTCAAATAGATCCAACCTTTTTATTTATCGGATATTTGTCAATAATTTTCATTGGTTTGTGAAAACATGTGTCCTTTTGCGTTTGTTTTAACAAATTGTTTTGAGATTTGTTTGTTTTCTGAAATTTTGGTGTTGTTGATTTCGAATTTTGTGTTTTAACAACATTAGGCTTTTCGTTAGACACTACTTGCCAAAAAATGGCCTTTCGTTTCAAAAAATTATTTTCACTTGAAATTTTTCCAACCATCATTTTAAATTCGTGAGAATTCGATTTCAGTTCCGATTTTGTTTTAACATCTTTTTCAAACACTTTCTTTTCGTTTTCATGTTTAACCAACCATTTTTGTGGTGGTTTTTGATGTTGAAAAACATAAGAATTTTGAGTTAAATTGTTTTCTACCTTGTTTTGATTTGTAAAGAAACCTTTGGTAGTTGATCGTTTGTTATCATTTTCAACCATTCTATTGAATTCAGGCTTGATTTCCTCAACATTTCCAGTAGTGACAAAGACTTGGTTTGGAAAAACCGTTTTATCAGTGCATGAGAAATTCGGATAGACAACCATGTTGGTTTCCAAGTAGTGTGCACGTTTGTCATTAAGAACTTTGTTGAATTCCTTCGTGTCACCATACACTTGTTTTACAACAACGCGTGTAGGTGATGTTTCAGTTGAAACATTCTTCTCTTTCTTACATTCACACGAAGTGTTCACTTTCTCTTCGTCATCATCAGTGTCACCTGTTTGGCTACTTCGAACTTCCACATCGTCAAAGTCAAAAAGTTTCGAAGTTGAGGGCTTGTTAGTGTCAACCTTCACTATCGAATCAACTAAAATTTCTTTACCTTTGACCTTAGACATTATATTAATTACAGACAGTTGAGAACAATCAGTCTCTTCTTCCTCTTCGATTTCACTAATTTCACTCACATTATCTGAATTGTCATCGACATCAGCATAATTGAGTTGAGAATCAAGAATCGAAGTCTCAGTTTTCTTTAAAATCTTAATTTGTTCATTCTTTGTTAAACTATCATTTACAATATCTACCAATTCATCAGCATTCAGAAATTCAAGAATTCTGACAATACCTTATGCAAATCTATCGTCAGGTATTTTGTCAAACTAAGCAATAGTATCTTCACAATCATACGATATAACATCAACTTTTTCACGTTCATAAGCAAGAAAATGTAGTAATTTTCTATGTTGTTCTTTGCTTATTTCGGATGAATGATGTAAAGTAGTTAACTTTGCATATAGTCTCTGAGCATAATTATAGTAGATGTTTCGTTGAGCTAACAACAATCAAACATCTGTATCTAGACTATCCATATCACAATTGACAATTTTCATCTGTAGTTCAAGATAATCTACCTTGCTTCATTTTATGTCTAACTGTCTTCGTGTCTCAGCTAGTTGTGTTTTTAAATTTTGAGCCTCAATACTAGCAGACACAATAACAGCATCAAAATAAGCAATAGTATCATCGAAAGCAGTTATTTCAGCATCATAAGCAATTAGAGGAATATTAAAAGATTCAAGAATAGCACGTACCTTGGTGGTCATAAGAGACTTATCAGTGGATTTAGACATGTAGTAATGTCCAGAGATTTCTTCTTCTTCTTTGTTAATTTCCTCAAAACTAGCGAACATCGCATCGTGTGTAGGGTGCCTCATTTCCTTCATCATCTGAACCCGAACACCAGATTTGGTAGGTTCCACTTTCATCTTCGTCTATCTCTCCCCTAGCAACCAAAGATAACCCTTTTGCCTTTGCACGAACTTCCTCAAGCTTTTCAGCGTAGTAAGCTTTGTCTTTGATTTTGGATTTCTTTTCATCCTTTTTCCTCAACATGCAGTCAGCTGCAAAGTGGTTAGCTCCTTTACAGTAATGGCAATTGACTCCTGAATCACCTTTCAACTTTTTCTCTACCTTCGATTCCTTCACATTTTCATCCACCTTCTCATACTTCTCATACTTCTTCTTCTCCTCACCTCCAGCCTTTACTCCAGCTTTCACAAAACCACTCTTCGCCTCTCCTTGCATATCATTTGGTTTGAATGGCTTCTTAAAAAATTTCTTTACTCTGTTGTTTGAGTAAAATGCAACCGCCTCATCATCAGAATTCATTAGGAACCCCTCATCATCCGAGCTTTCCTTATCAACAGACTCAACTTCATTCATTTTTGACACCAACGCCAGTGGTCCACCCAAACTTTGTTTCGACTCTTCTAACATCTCAGCCACTTCGTTTTTGTGTGTCTTCAGCTAATTGTATATATCATTCAAACTCGAAGTATCAAAGCTCTGCTGATTTTTTATCATCATGCTCACACTTCGCCATTCTTTGCGAAGCCCCATGATGAATGTTAGGTTGAATTCCATAAGAGACCTTGTGATTCCATATCTGCTGCATCGATAAATGAGTTCATTTAGACGATCATAGTAGTTTTCAATCGTCTCAGCATCCTTCTGTCTGAACTCCTTAAGCTCAACAAGATATTGTTTAACAGAATTGATCTTTGTCTTTTCACTACCCTCGTATTTTTCCTTCAATGTGATCTAGATGTCTTTAGCTTTTTTACTACCACGAATATAGTTGTAAACCACAGGTGGCAATGCACCTCTCAGCTCTCGCATACACCTCTTCTCGTTCTTCTTCATATGATCCTGTTGATCATTGACTTGATTTGAAGTTCGAGAAGCTCCTAATGTTTGAACATTCGCAAGAGGTAGAACTGTTCCATTGATACAATTCCAGAGCTCCTTATCAATCCCATTCACATAATCTTCCATTCGGTCAGCCCATTGATCATAATATTTCGGAATCAACATTGGAATCTTAGTAGATGAACCAAGCAAATGAGAGTATGAGATCATAGTGTTCATATTAAAATTTTCCATTGTTGAACACGAGGATTTTGATGAAAAACCTGATGAATTTGTGAATTGATCAAATGAATTGATCACAAACTGCTAATTGATTAATTGACTAAATAATTCAGATGCAGAATCAGTTGAAATCTGAAGATCAAGAGAGAATTTCAGAACCAAAAGCGCGGAAATATTTTGACTTGTAACTCAAAATGCAAATGATTCTAGAATGAAAATCAGATCAATGCAGTTTGAATCCTAATCTGATACCAATTGATGAGAATTGTAATCGAGATTTAGAAAGCAATCATGATCTAGATGAATGAGTAATCAATGATATGAACACCAAATGTAAATATTAATCAGCAAGTTTGTATTGAACAGAGAATTCTACTACAATATTGATTACAAAATAAGAAGAAAGACTCGTGTCTCTACTTCTATCCTCAGCCCCTATTTATAGGAAACATGAGTGTACAAAAAATACTAAGTCTAGACATTAAGCTTCGACATAAAAAGACTTAGTAAATAAATACATGCGAAATAGAACAAACAATGCTTCGACTTTTACAACTAAATGACTCAACAGTGTCGGCTGTTGGTCTCTCCCCGAAGACTCTGCCTCCTCCCTGGCCTGAGTCTCCAGCTCAATTTCTCTCTTTCGGGCATTTTTCTGAAGCTCAACAAATGACCGATAAGACGAGTTCACCACGAACTCACGAATATCTCTCCTCATAATGCTCAAATACTGACTCATGCGTGCCTGCTCGGTAGACGCATGCTCCAGGCAGAACAATGCCCTCTCATGAAACATCCTTGTAATCACTGTCACAGACTATGTCTTCTACTTGAGAGACAAGAATTCCTGGGCCAATCGTTCCCTCTACACTGGGGGAACATACTCATCTTGGAACATCGATGTAAATCTCTCCCATGTCACTACAGTGTGCTCTGCGGGAGTAAAATTGGCTGTCACAAACTTCCATCAGTCCTTCGCTCCCAAGCAAAGCTGGTTCAGTGTGAACCATACCCACAAGTGCTCTGGACATGAAAAAGTGTAGAAGCACCCTTCAATATCAGAGATCCATCTCATCGCAACAATCAGATCCTGAGTCCTGTCAAACTATGGTTGCTTCATGTTGCTGAACTCCCGGTACAACAACGAGTCACCCCTTGTGGCCTGCCAACAGCGACTGCTGCGGTGGCTGCAGCAGTAGCCGGCTCGATAACAACAACATATCGCTCGTCAAACGTCTCGATCAGAGTGGTCTTGATAGACCCAAACATATCTGGGATAGCCTACCGTATAGCCGCGGCCACCTTGTCATGAATCATCCTGCGAATCTCATCATCGCTGACTCCACTGCTCTATAGGTTGTGGCATGTACCCACCATGATGTCTCTGAAACACAACACAAAATAATCAGAGACTCGCTCGAGTATACTCACACTCGATCACTCGCCCCTACTTTTTCCATAGCACCCTATGGATTCTTACTTGGACTGCCTACAGATCCGGTACTTTCAATAGTATGGGCCCAATACTACCTTCCACACCACATCTATATTCAACCCAAGTCCTCCTCCTAGGATCCTAATTCACAAGTACTCTATATCTCACAAATCATATACTACTCTCTCAGAAGGCTTCTCACAAACTCATCTAGGTGTCTCTCCTAGATTTCCTCTCAACTTAAGAACCCTTTCTAGGTGATCTCTGCTAATACTCATACTCAAAAGCTATCATAGATAGTAGCAACTCCAAGGCTAAGGCATCACAAATCAGGCCACTCTAGTCCTAAAATATGAAATACCTATCCTACTCTCTAGCATGCATAATATCTCATCAATATCTCACAACACAAAAGTAAGGGTATTTTGGGAAATCACCGTTTAGGCTCTGGCTGATTGTACATACTGCTCCAACTCGTATCTCTTGAACTCTTTCTTAATTTAGAAAAATTATCTCTTTTGAAAAATTTCCTCAAATCCTCAGTTTCAGTTCAAACACACCCATAGGTGCATCCAGATCCCTCAAACCAAAGCTCTGATACCAACTTGTAACGACGTAAATTTGCAAACCAAAATTTTAAATTTAAAAACACATTTATCAAAGTAATAAAATCTCAAAATGTCACAATGTCAAATCATCAAATCTCATAATCAAAAATAGTATATATCAAACAACAGGATCCTCTCAATCATAACTCAATCTCTGATGTGTATCAAATCAAGCTGGCGACTTCCCGTGATTCTGAGAAGTACCTGAAACACCACATAACACGCTAAGCATGAAGCTTAGTGAGTTCCTCAAAATACCACATACAACTCTTTAGTAACTCGAGGCTATAAGTCTGTAAGACCCTCCAGTCAACGTGTCTTAGTAGGACCCTCCAATCCCTCAATTTTGATGGACCCTCCGGTCCTAACTCTGTGGACCCTCCAATCCTAACTCTATCGACCATTTCGTCCTAACTCTATAACTCATAATAATACATGGCATAAATCACACAATGCAGGATATCATAGTACTCAAATAAACACATAAGACCCTCCGGTCACACAAACCTCATATTACCATTCTAGGTATGTATAGTGAGAAGACTCATCTCGTAAGCTGGCAAGTAAAAGTCTCGTACTTAGAAATCTCGAACTAGCCTATGCCTAACACATAGGAGATGCATCTCTAATTAATAGTTTACTCATACTGAAATACACCAAAGGTTGTTCTCTCTTTCTCTCTAACTCTTGGAATGGGTAAAAGACCATTTTACCCCTCCATAGTCTCCATTACTCATGTTGACCAAACCCTAAAGTCAACATAAGTCAACTCGAGTCAATATTCTAAGTTTGACTTGACTCGCCAAGTGCACTCATGAGAATCGTTGAGTCCATTCGTTCCTCATAAGTCTCGTGAAGGTCTTGCTCGTCGAGTTCACCCTAACTCCCCGAGCTATCACATAGTCCAGCTCATCGGGACAAACCCTAACCGACTCATCGAGTCAGTTCATGGACTCGACGAGTCCCTTCGATCTGATTTCTCATTCAGATGATTTAAGGCAGATCTATCACTCCAAACACTAGATCTACCATCCTAATGCTCGATTGCCACGTAAAGCTTCGATCTTTACGCTCATGCATGGTGGTTTTGCTCCAATCTACCAATACTTATTCCCACAAGGTGTTAAACACCATAATCCTCACATGGATGAATAAAGTTGGGACCTTTGGGCTCTAGGGACCTCACAAGGTCCAGATCTAAGGTTTAAGCCTCTATATAACTTAGTATTCTAGAAGTCCCAAATAAAATGTGATGAAAACCCCAACTTCTTAAACTCATGAAATCCAACCAAATAAAGGAGAAAGATTCAAGCTTTTTACCTTCCTCTTGAAGCTCTGGACGAAATGACCTGAACCCTAACAGCTCCTTCTTGTTCCTTGCTGAACAAACTCCTCTTCCTCCTCAAAGATGCACTAAAATCCCGAAGGTTAGCTTGTAGACTCTCTTAGCTCACTACACTCGTTTAAGGTTTCACACACTAAGGTTAAGCAGCAGGTGAGCCATAAATGAGGCTATAAGTATCCTTATATAGGTCCCAAACCCGAGGATTTAGAGTTTCACTTCACAGCATCTACTCGGCGAGTCGACTCTCTGACTCGTCGTGTAGATTATTAATCCTGCGTGGCACAATGCGACTCTACTCGACGAGTTATAGCACCAACTCGTCGAGTTACTCAATGGTCATCAAAATAAATAAATAGATAATATACTTGGGAGTCTGGATGTTACACCTATTCCATTTCCAGGTTTGAAGGCAACCCAAAAGGACATTGCTACTATCAATTTAAGTACATACCAATTATAGTTATAGGCTTAGACACTTAATCTAATAGTCTCCCACTTGGATAAGTCTAATAACTATAGTTGCAAGTATGACTTCAAAAATTGACCAGCAAATTGTAGCTACCAAAAGTTGTTGTCGAACTCTGATCTAATCAGTGATGTGTCCTTAGGTAAGTGATCAAATGTTCCTCCATTCTACAAGATGTCGTATAGGCATTAGACATGGATTACAATCATTCTTTGTGTCCAAGATTTGTTTCCCAATTTTCGACTTATGACGACTGATATCAGAGTACTAATTAAACACATCAATTCAGTCCAGGCTTGGCCAAGTGCTTCAGATGTCATCATCAAATCATCAAGGGGCCCACAGACATTACTTTTTCTGGTTTCGGAAGAAAGGTATTGATAAACTTCGAGTCATATGATTGTACTATTCACTTATCAAATCACGCAAAACAATACATTTTATAACATCAAGTTAATGATGTGTTTACGTATTAAAAATGCACAAATGACTCGTAAACAACAACTAATATGTCTTTGTTTTAAGAAGATAAGATATTATCATCTCAAAATTACTTGTGATAAAATCCATGAAGTAATTCTCTGAGCGTGGGTTAATCAAATACTTAAATCCCCCTTTCAAAAGTACTCATGAATACTGCAACAAACCATTACTATGTCTAACCCCTTAGACAATCTATAGTCAGATTCATGACAATCTTAATTTGGTACTTACTTCCAAAAGTGTGATTGACTGTGGATGTTTTGAATAATATAATCACTCAGGAAGTAAAACATGCGAAGTGAAACACAATAATAACCTAATTAACTATGGTCTCAAAACTATTGAATATAAATAAAACTTCTTTTATTTAATCACCATATTAATTAGACTTTATTAACTATATAATGTTTTGATTAATCAACTAAACACTTGAATTTAAACATCAGTCATGCCATGTTATAGACATACATACTATGTCTCTCTATGGTCCTTCCTTTGTGAACAGATCAATTGAACATAATTCCAATGATGCTCATTTCACAATTTCAAATTCTTATCACTTCTATATGTGTTAGAATTCCATCTTTACATGAAATTTCCTTCTGTGATATCGAGGCTTCAAAGTAACAAAGACTTCGCCAACGATATCACAAAGTGTTCAATTGAAACTTTGTTACTAGAATAATTTCATGGTAATGAAGTCTCAAATTCAAAGTACACTCCTTGAACATCCTTCTTGCATTAAAGTTTCCAACTCACATGTAGATAATAACCGACTCCCACTATGGAAATATTTCCATATTCCCATATGAGTATCAATTCTGAACAAGAGTTATCTCCACTCAGAACATGTCAATATGGTCCTTCCAAATTTATACTTCCAACTCTCCATAAGTAACCAATCTTTAGCGAACATGAGATTGTCCTTGACAATTGTTTAACAACTCTAGTCATATCCAGTTCTAGTCCTTTTCCCTCTAAATACCCTAGGAATTTGGAAAATTAGAACACGTAAATATTATAGCATATGTAATCAATCCTATATCTGAAGCATACGGGATTTGATACATAATGTCTTACATAAAGTCATGATACATGATTAGTCTCTTGCTATAATATTTCCATATATCGAATTTCCTATTTTGAACCATTTCAACACGGTATTCATATATGTCTAAGACTAAGTTTGTGACAACTCAAAATTTTTTATCTTGTAAAGTCCAGCCAATCAATCGAGAGTCAGACTTGTTTCTGTTATCTTTTATGTCACACCCCAAAACCAACATCGGCGGAAACATTTTGGCGGAGGACGTCATGTAAAGTATCACAACACAGTAAAAGTAAACAAGCATACAACATCATCCATTGCATTGAATATATAATTTTAACACAGGCGTGTTCTGAACAGTTATAGACACCAAAAATAATGTAAATCAAAATAATAAGATGAGTCTTGGATGCGCTCCATCTTCTCAAAAGCTGGCCTCGATACCTGTCTACTGTCGACCTGAGAATACAAGTTATTTTGCAAGAGTTTATCAGCATTAAGCTGGTGAGTTCATAAGTATTTAGTGTCGATGTTTGTTATCAAAACGTTTGAACATGTCTCAAGTGTAAGTTTGTAAAATGTATGTAAATGTTTGTAAGTGTTTGTAAAAGTTTGGATCTATCAGAAAAACCTATATTTTCTATTAAAGTAGCCTTCTACCAAGGCTTAACTGTTTTGTATGTTCGTTTGCTGTAAAAGTGTGTAATTTCCCAAGTGTAACTATCATTAACAAAATATAGTTTGTACATTAATGTTTAATTGAAATAATCACTAAATATATGTAATGGGTAAATTATTGTAGTACTGTAGTGTTGTATTATAGGAACTACTGCTGTACTAACTACCTTAAACCAGATTTATATTAAGGTAACTTGTGATTAATTGTACCATACTATCGACTGGATAAACAACGACAAATGTAGGTCGTAAAAAGAAATGACGTTTGGCACCCGCAGACCTGCAGGTCCGGCTGTAGCTAGCAGCAAGGTGTAGGATAGTCAATCCAGTATAGATCTATACGCAAACTCACGCTCTCCCTTCAAGAGACTCTGGCGACAACTCGGGCCATGAAATTGAAGGCATGCTCCGATACAGTGGATCACAATTATGTCAACGTATTCATGTATATGTAACGTAATGAACTGTTCTAGTATAGTTGTATATGTTCTTTCTCTAGTATAGTTGTATATGTTCTCCTTCTAGTATAGTTGTATATGTTCTCTATCTAGTATAGTTGTATATGTTCTCTTTCTAGAATAGTTGTATATGTAGTCATAGTAATGTAATGTATATGTTCTCATAGTAATGTAATGTATATGTTGTCATAGTAATAAGTATTGACTCATGAATGAACTGACTCATTGATCTAGCAATAGTATAAGTATGATTTAGTGCTACCCCGATGGTAGCCTATTAATGATGTAACTAGTACGCATGAATATGGAAGCACTTTTATGTCAATATATGTACACATGATATATAAGAATATTTAAACGACCTTCGGACAAGTACCCGATATCCTATCAGACCACATCCAAATTAAGGAAAAGGAAACAAGGTGGATAGCCTTCCTAAGTATTTTAAACATTACTTATAAAATTATGCATATACGAGCATGCAATTTATAATAAGTGTAACAAATTTTAAGTAAAAGTATTTGATACGTAAAAGAGTTTGTAAAACAGTTTGAAGTAAAATAGTTTGATAAACTGTGTGAACAGTAATAAAATCATTGGTTTTATAGTTATTAATCACATGTGATTGATGTAATAACTATAAGTATTCAACTTGTATTCCCCCCCCCATAAAAGCATTTAAAACATTTAAAAGTATTTCAAAGGTTAATTAAAGGGGTATGAACTCACTTGTGGTGTGTGGATTGGATTGAAGTGTCGGTTACGGTGCTAGGTGACAATGAAGACTTGTACAAACGCACGAGCCTAGTTATCATATAATGAACATATATATAACTAATTAGCCTTAATATAACTAATAAAATGAGTTGGGACACTCTAGAACATAAAAACACTTTGTTTCAAGTGTTAAAGATTACAAGGATTGCATCCAAGTTTTAGTAGGGCAAAACTAGGGTGTTTGGGGTCCAAGGGTAAACTCGTTGGGAGTTTACGGTCTAAATGACCTTTTCCCTAGGAGTTTACGGCAGTAAACTCAAGGGTTTACGGTCTAAAATCTATTTCTTGCAACTATGTGTTGTTTGGAGGTTTAACAAGTCCTTTGAATCAATCTTGCTAAGTGGTTTAGCCTTTGGAATGGACTAGGGCCACAAAACACCCTCTATGAGGTGTTTACGTCCTAAGGGCATTTTCCTTTGGGTTTACTACCGTAAACCCTTATGTGAAAGGATATTGCCATTATTTCAAGTCCTTAACACAACTAGGTACATGTATAAGTTAGCTTTTAGGGCTAAGAAAAGGAAAATGGCTCATTTAAACACCTTTTTGGGTGTTTACGGTTTTGGGATATCCTTAGACCGTAAACACCTATAAATGGTGGTGTTTGGTGTTTTTCAAAGCTTAAACACATCCATGGGAAGTTTATCTAAGTTAAGGTAAGTCTTAAACTTCAAACTATTGCTAAACATGGGACTTAAGTAAATTTTGGGGGACTTTATGGTGTTTACGGCCCAAGCATCATCTTGGACCGTGAACACCTCAAGCATGGTGTTCTTGACCGATTTTCTTGGTGTTTAAATGATATACTAGCTTAAAAGCACTCAAGGATGGAAGTACTTACTATAATGAAGCTTGATTTGAGCTAAAAGGCCAAGAACACTTAGTGTGTGTTCTTGGTGTTCTTGGTGTTTTGGAAAATCTAGACAAAATACATAAATGAATGGATGAATAGATGCACAAACACTAGATTAAGTGTTTTACTAACTTGAAATGGTTAGAATACTTACAAGATTGGAGTTTTGGAATTTAATGTTGGATGATACTTGACAGAGTTTTTAGAGTTTACTCTTTTGACTATTTGGGGAGTAAACACAATGACTAGTTTCTTGGGGAGTAAAATCATGCATAAGCATGAGTTTAGGATTTTTGGGTGATTCCTAAACCCAAAACATAAAAGTTTGGTCGGGTGATTCTAAGACGCGAAGTGTTTGCGGTTTTCAAAAATAAAAACCCGGGACGACACTTTCTTTCACCTGTTCGTTTAAAAATAAAATTAAAATAATCAAACGAACTTTATATTTATTAAAATAAGAAATAATGATATTAGTTCACGATAAGAAGTGGTTGACTTTTAAGGTTTGACCAAATGAAAATTTCGGGTTGTCACATCATCCCCCTGTTAAGGGAATTTCGTTCCGAAATTAAAGTCTAAACAAATAAAGTAGTTACACATAACTAAGCAAAAAGATGAGGGTATTTCAGTTTCATCTGATCCTCACGCTCCCAAGTGTATTCCGGTCCTCGCTTGGCGTTCCAGCAGACCTTAAGTATCGGGATACGGCTTTGCTTCGTCTGCTTGACTTCTTGGTCCATGACCTCTACCGGTTCTTCAACGAAGTTGAGACTCTCGTTGATCTCGATCTCGTCGAGTGGGATTATGAGGGTCTCGTCAGACAAACAATTTTCCAAGTTAGACACGTGGAATGTAGAATGTACGTTACGAAGTTCGTCGGACAGGTTGAGTTTGTAAGCCACGGGGCCGATCCTTGCGAGGATATCGAAGGGTCCTATATATCTCGGATTAAGCTTCCCACGCTTACCGAAGCGTATCAAGCCCTTCTAGGGTGAGACTTTGAGAAGGACTCCGTCTCCCACCTGGAATTCCAAAGGTTTCCTTCGCTTATCAGCGTAGCTCTTATGTCGGTCTCTAGAGGCTTTCAATCGTTCACGAATTTGAACGATCTTCACTGTCGTTTCCCGATTGATCTCCGAACCTGTGAGAGTGCTTTCGGGAACTCTTTCCTTAGCTAACTGGGTATCACCCACCTCAGCCCAGCACAGAGGGGATCTGCACTTTCGGCCATATAGGGCCTCGAATGGAGCTGCCTTTATGCTCGTGTGATAACTTTTGTTGTAGGAAAATTCGACGAGTGGTAAATGGGTATCCCAAGCTTTTCCAAAGTCAATCACACAGGCACGCAACATATCTTCTAAGGTATGGATTGTTTTCTCACTTTGTCCGTCGGTCTGTGGATGGTAGGCTGTGCTCATGTCACACGAGCATAAAGGCAGCTCCATTCGAGGCCCTCTATGGCCGAAAGTCAATCACACAGGCACGCAACATATCTTCTAAGGTATGGATTGTTCTCTCACTTTGTCCATCGGTCTGTGGATGGTAGGTTGTGCTCATGTCCAACCTTGTTCCCAGGGAATGTTGTAGTGATTGCCAGAATCTTGAGGAGAACCTACTATCTCTATCGGAGATAATGGACATAGGTACACCATCTAGTCGTACAATCTCCCTAATGTATGTTCTCGTAAGCTTCTCCATCTTGTCAGTTTCTTTGATAGGCAGGAAGTGTGCAGACTTGGTCAATCTATCGACGATGACCCATATGGTATCAAGTCCACCCGTTGTCTTGGGCAACTTGGTTATGAAATCCATAGTGATCCGCTCCCACTTCCATTCTGGAATCTCTGGTTGTTGTAGTTAACCGGAGGGCCTCTGGTATTCGACCTTGACCTTTGCGCAAGTAAGGCATTTACTTACGAAGGTAGCAATCTCTGCTTTCATATTAGGCCACCAATATAGCTTTTTAAGATCCAAATACATCTTATCCGAACCTGGGTGGACAGAATACCAATTGTTGTGCGCCTCGGTCATGACCAAGTCTCGAAAACCATCGTGTTTCGGTGTCCAGATCCGGTTCATGAAATATAAGGCTCCGCCACCCTTGGCTTCTAAATTCTTATCCATTCCTCTAAGGGATTCACTCATCACATTTTCAGGTTTCATGGCTTCAAGTTGGGCCGCCTCAATTTTCTTAGACAAGTGTGAATGGATGGTTATTGACAATGACTTGACCCTGCGACCAGAATATTCCTTCTGACTTAGGGCGTCTGCTACTACGTTGGCTTTACCCGGATGATAACGAATATCGCATTTGTAGTCACTAAGTAGCTCGACCCACCGTCGTTGTCTCATGTTGAGCTCCTTCTGATCGAATATGGGTTGTAAACTCTTGTGGTCGGTAAAAATAGTGCTTTTCGTTCCGTACAAGTAATGTCTCCAGATCTTCAGAGCAAACACCACTGCTCCTAGTTCAAGATCGTGGGTCGTGTAGTTAACTTCGTGTGTCTTCAACTGTCTCGAGGCGTAGGCGATGACCTTACCTCGCTGCATCAGAACACACCCGAGCCCTTGATTCGATGCATCGCAATAGACTACGAAGTCTTCTATTCCTTCGGGGAGGGATAGTATTGGTGCGGTGCATAAGGCTCGCTTGAGCGTTTGGAACGCTCTCTCCTGTTTCTCTTCCCAGTCGAAGGCCACACCTTTCTGGGTCAGTGTTGTAAGAGGTTTCGCAATTCGGGAAAAGTTCTATATGAATCTACGGTAGTAGCCAGTGAGACCTAGAAACTGCCGAATTTCTGTAGGTGTCTTCGGTGCTGACCAGTTCTCAATGGCCTTAATTTTGGATGGGTCCATGTGGATTCTCTCTTCACTTACCACGTGTCCTAAGAATTCGACTCTTCGGATCCAAAATTCACATTTAGAGAACTTCGCATAGAGCTTCTTCGCTCGTAAGGTTCCTAGAACTTATCGCAGGTGATCTCCATGCTCTTCCTTACTTCGGGAGTAGATCAGGATGTCGTCAATAAAAACGATGACGAACTTTTCCAAGTAAGGTCGGCATACTCTATTCATCAGATCCATGAAAACTGCGGGCGCAATGGTCAATCTGAATGGCATCACCACGAACTCATAGTGTCCGTAACGAGTTCGGAAGGCTGTCTTCGGAACATCCTCCTCTAGCACTCGTAACTGGTGATATCCGGATCTTAGATCAATTTTGGAAAAGTAGTTTGCCCCTTGCAGTTGGTCAAATAGATCGTCTATGCGAGGCAGAGGGTAACGATTCTTGATCGTCAGTTTGTTGAGTTATCTGTAGTCGATACACATACGGAATGATCCGTCTTTCTTCTTAACGAACAAGACCGGTGCTCCCCAAGGTGAGAAACTTGGTCTTATAAAGCCCTTGCTGAGCAGTTCGTTAAGTTGACCAGATAGTTCCTGCATCTCTGCTGGTGCTAATCGGTAGGGTGACTTGGCTACTGGGGTAGCTCCTGGGACTAAGTCGATTCTGAACTCGACCTGTCGTTGCAGAGGTAATCCTGGTAGCTCTTCTGGGAAGATGTCGGGAAAGTCACTCACTACTGGAATGCTCTTTAGTTCCTTCGTTTCGAGGCTCGTATCGACGACGTGAGGAAGGAATGCATGGTATTCTTTACGCAGATACTTCTATGCTAGAATACTTGATATAATACGAAGACTCGCACCGGGTTTGTCGCCGTAGACGATAAGAGTTTCGTTAGACGGGAGGTTTAGACGGACTGCTTTCTCGTAGCACATGATGTCGGCGCGATGAAGGCTTAACCAATCCATGTCGACGATAACATCGAAACTTTTTATTGAGACCGGCATAAGGTCGATTGGGAATGAATGGTTATCTAGAGTTAGGATACAACCTAAGTATATGCTATTCATACTTTCAGTTTTTCCATTTGCCATTTCTACTGTGAATTGTTCCTTAAGTGTGTGCGGTTGTTGCTTAAGCATGCGAGCAAATTTATGGTTCACGAAGCTTCGCTCCGCTCCACTATCGAATAAAATGCATGCATAGGAGTTATCGAGGAGGAACGTACCAGTCACCACCGTCGTGTCAGCAACTGCTTCCCCATGGCCTATTGCTAGTCCCCTCCCTGCTCCACCAGCATTCTTTGTTTTGTGGAAGTCCCTCTTATAGTGGCCTGCTTCACCACATCCATAGCAGGTCGAGCTCGCGCCAGATCCGGGGACTTGGGTGATCGGCCTCGCTGGGGATTTATAGAAATGGACAGTGTGTCCTTTCCTGTTGCAGTTAGAGAATTGCATTTCACGGCAGGGGCCGTTGTGGTGGAAGTTGCATTTGTTGCACTTAGGCAAATTTCCAGCATACTGCCTCACCGGAGCAGTAGCAGTAGCAGTAGCAGGGGTTATTGCGCCATGCACAACCACAACTTGCTGCTTTTTGGCAGCTCGTTGTCTCTTCTTCTCTTCCCAGAATTTCCGCTTAGTGTCAGCGGGTTTGGAGGGTTCCGGGATGGCTAGGGTGGTTGTTGTTGCAGGGGTTTTGACTCCATGGTCAATGATTCGTTGTGCCAGTCGCTTGGCACTGTCGAAGGTAGCGGGGTTTGATGATAGGACATTCCCCTGATACGGAGGCACTAGCCCCCATATGTACCTTTCGATCTTTTTCCCCTCAGTGGGAACCATATTGGGGCAGAGGGCCACTAGTTCGCTGAATCTGGCGGTATATACGACTACGTTGGTGCCCTTCATGGTTAGGCTCCAAAGCTCCTGCTCCAATTTCTGGATTTCGCCCCTCGGGGAGTATTCCTCAATCATGAGGTCCTTCATGGTTTCCCAGCCCATATCATTCACCACTACGAGAGTCAGTGCTTTAACGTGCCCGTTCCACCACGTCAGGGCCTTTTCCTCAAAGGTGCATGCGGCATATTTGACTTTGCTCGATGCAGGGCATGAACAAATCTCGAAGACAAATTCAATCTTCTCGAACCATTGCGAGAGGGCAATGACTCCGCCGGTCCCATGAAAGGACTTCGGCTTACAGTTGGTGAAATCCTTGTAGGAGCACTCTCTCGAGCGCACAGGGGTTTCAACCGGAATTGATTCAACAGGGGTTCCACCTCTGCTGGCATCAGAAGAGTGATACTGAGCCATGGCAGTTGCCACTGCTGCGGCTACGACAGCATTCAGGGCTGCAGTATCGATGACCGGAGGAGGAGGAGGCGGTGCAGGGTTATTCCTGGTAGATTTGCGAGGAGGCATCTTTCAACTATAAGTTTATAAAGATAAGCAAAGTGGTAAGAATCAATTGTAAGTGGGGTGAAAGTGACACCTGGACTAACTAACCATAACCCAACAGTTGAATGAGTGTTTGAGATCACAACAAAGAATATTAGTAGGAAAACACAAGTGCACAGATTTTCCCACAGATTAGGTAGATGTCAATAATACTGGTATTACCGATGTAATAAGTTTAGGGAAAAAATCGACCTAACAGTAGGTCTTACATCATACCATACGGAAGAGTTTGACAGTTCTTAGATTCCAAATTAGAGTACTGAAAGTTAGGAATATTTTACAAACAAGTGCTACTTAGAGCACAGATATTAAAGGCTATTCCTTAACCAAAAGACAAATATGTACTAGGCATCTTCTAACGGCGATGGGAAATCCTCGGGAGAACCCTGAGGTCTGCCACTAGACGAAACACCTCCTGAAGGTGTCGCTCCTGAGCCCTCTGACGGGCTCGAAGTTCCAAGACTTCAGCTCGGGAGGTAGCCAGTTGTTGCTGCAAGGTTTCATTGGTTCTCATGGTTTGTTCCATGTCTTCTTCAAGACGGCGGATGCGGACTATGTTGACACCAGAGTTGGCATCAATCTCCATGACCCGTTCGATGGCTGCTCGACCTTGCTCAACATTACGAGCTATTCTGCGGATAATGATAGGCAGAGCTCGGTCAGCAGAACCACCTTCACTGATGTTGTAAAAGCTTCGGTGCCCAAAGTAAGGTAAGGGTTGACCCTGCTCGTCACTCTAGTGATTCAAGTTGGTTGCCCACAAGGGTGTAGGACCTGGAAAAGATGGTCGGGGGTTGTTGTTCGGGGCTTGACCTACTAGCAGTAGGTTGTTGACTTCAGGCTCGGAGTCGGATCCATCAGAAAAGCCTTTTGCGAGGTGATCATCCAAAGGGATTGGATGCTCATCTTCGGGCTCTTCTTCGATCCACCCGACATTGCCTTCATTTGGAAAGTACGGGTCGCCGTGATTGAATCCAGCCATTTAAATCTACACGAGAAGAGAGGTATAAGAATATAGTATGTATGTGGCTAGTAGTACAAAATACACCTATAGTATTTTAAGTTTAGGTTATACTGATCCTCTTGTGGTATTGTTGGTAAGTTTTTAGACTTGTTAACATATCACAACCATTCTAGGGCATATGCTAATCACTCCTCGGACCAACATAGTTGATCGGGCTATGCCATTCCCAGGACTGACCATACATCCCCGAGCTCACTTGTGATATTTAACAATCGTAATACTTTCGTTCTTGTCATTATGACACTAATTTTTGTATGAATGCAGACTAGTATACTTAATTAAATATTTTAATAATTAAAGTATAGACTCTTGGTCACAGTGCTTTAATCCCAAATGGGTTTATAGTTTAGTATATCTTTTATGGGTTGATATACTCAATTCACTATAAACAATGCTCTGATACCAATCTGTCACACCCTAAAACCAAGAACGGCGGAAACGTTCTAGGGCAGAGGACGTCATGTAAAGTATCACAACACAGTAAAAGTAAACAAGCATACAACATCATCCATTGCATTAAATATATAATTTTAATACAAGCGTGTTCTGAACAGTTATAGACACCAAAAACAATGTAAATCAAAATAATAAGATGAGTCTTGGATGCGCTCCATCTTCTCAAAAGCTGGCCTCGGTACCTGTCTACTGTCGACCTGAGAATACAAGTTATTTTGAAAGAGTTTATCAGCATTAAGCTGGTGAGTTCATAAGTATTTAGTGTCGGTGTTTGTTATCAAAACGTTTGAACATGTCTCAAGTGTAAGTTTGTAAAATGTATGTAAATGTTTGTAAGTGTTTGTAAAAGTTTGGATCTATCAGAAAAACCTATATTTTCTATTAAAGTAGCCTTCTACCAAGGCTTAACTATTTTGTATGTTCGTTTGCTGTAAAAGTGTGTAATTTCCCAAGTGTAACTATCATTAACAAAATATAGTTTGTACATTAATGTTTAAGTGAAATAATCACTAAATATATGTAATGGGTAAATTATTGTAGTACTGTAGTGTTGTATTATAGGAACTACTGTTGTACTAACTACCTTAAACCGGATTTATATTAAGGTAACATGTGATTAATTGTACCAGACTATCAACTGGATAAACAACGACAAATGTAGGTCGTAAAAAGAAATGACGTTTGGCACCCGCAGACCTGCAGGTCCGGCTGTAGCTAGCAGCAAGGTGTAGGATAGTCAATCCAGTATAGATCTATACGCAAACTTACGCTCTCGCTTCAAGAGACTCTGGCGACAACTCGGGCCATGACATTGAATGCATGCTCCGATACAGTGGATCACAATTATGTCAACGTATTCATGTATATGTAACATAATGAACTGTTCTAGTATAGTTGTATATGTTCTTTCTCTAGTATAGTTTTATATGTTCTCCTTCTAGTATAGTTGTATATGTTCTCTATCTAGTATAGTTGTATATGTTCTCTTTCTAGTATAGTTGTATGTGTACTCATAGTAATGTAATGTATATGTTCTCATAGTAATGTAATGTATATGTTCTCATAGTAATAAGTATTGACTCATGAATGAACTGACTCATTGATCTAGCAATAGTATAAGTATGATTTAGTGCTACCCCGATGGTAGCCTATTAGTGATGTAACTAGTACGCATGAATATGGAAGCACTTTTATGTCTATATATGTACACATGATATATAATCAATATTTAAACGACCTTCGGACGAGTACCCGATATCCTATCAGACCACATCCAAATCGAGGAAAAGGAAACAAGGTGGATAGCCTTCCTAAGTCTTTTAAACATTACTTATATAGCTATGCATATACCAGCATGCAATTTATAATAAGTGTAACAAAGTTTAAGTAAAAGTATTTGATACGTAAAAGAGTTTGTAAAACAGTTTGAAGTAAAATAGTTTGATAAACCGTGTGAACAGTAATAAAATCATTAGTTTTATAGTTATTAATCACATGTGATTGATGTAATAACTATAAGTATTCAACTTGTATTCCCCCCCTCCCCCCATAAAAGCATTTAAAACATTTAAAAGTATTTCAAAGGTTAATTAAAGGGGTATGAACTCACTTGTGGTGAGTGGATTGGATTGAAGTGTCGGTTACGGTGCTAGGTGACAATGAAGACTTGTACACACGCAAGAGCCTAGTTATCATATAATGAACATATATATATATATATATATATATATATATATATATATATATATATATATATAATTAGCCTTAATATAACTAATAAAATGAGTTGGGACACTCTAGAACATGAAAACACTTTGTTTCAAGTGTTAAAGATCACAAGGATTCCATCCAAGTGTTAGTAGGGCAAAACTAGGGTGTTTGGGGTCCAAGGGTAAATTCCTTGGGAGTTTACAGTCTAAATGACCTTTACCCTAGGAGTTTACGGCAGTAAACTCAAGGGTTTATGGTCTAAACTCTATTTCTTTCAACTATGTGTTGTTTGGAGGTTTAACAAGTCCTTTGAAGCAATCTTGCTAAGTGGTTTAGCCTTTGGAATGGACTAGGGCCACAAAACACTCTCTTTGAGGTGTTTACGGCCTAAGGGCATTTCCTTTGGGTTTACTACTGTAACCCCTTATGTGAAAGGATATTGCCATTATTTCAAGTCCTTAACACAACTAGGTACATGTCTAAGTTAGCTTTTAGGGATAAGAAAAGGAAAATGGCTCATTTAAACACCTTTTTGGGTGTTTACGGTTTTGGGATATCCTTAGACCGTAAACACCTATAAATGGTGGTGTTTGGTGTTTTCAAAGCTTAGACACATCCATGGGAAGTTTATCTAAGTTAAGGTAAGTCTTAAACTTCAAACTAGGGCTAAACATGGGACTTAAGTAAATTTTGGGGGACTTTATGGTGTTTACGGCCCAATCATCATCTTGGACCGTGAACACCTCAAGCATGGTGTTCTTGACCGATTTTCTTGGTATTTAAATGATATACTAGCTTACAAGCACTCAAGGATGGAAGTACTTACTTTAAATGATATACTAGCTTACAAGCACTCAAGGATGGAAGTACTTACTATAATGAAGCTTGATTTGAGCTAAAAGGCCAAGAACACTTAGTGTGTGTTCTTGGTGTTATTGGTGTTTTGGAAAATCTAGACAAAATACATAAATGAATGGATGAATAAATGCACAAACACTAGATTAAGTGTTTTACTAACTTGAAATGGTTAGAATACTTACAAGATTGGAGTTTGGAATTTAATGTTGGATGATACTTGAGAGAGTTTTTAGAGTTTACTCTTTTGACTATTTGGGGAGTAAACACAATGACTAGTTTCTTGGGGAGTAAACTCATACATAAGCATGAGTTTACGATTTTTGGGTGATTCCTAAACACAAAACATAAAAGTTTGGTCGGGTGTTTCTAATACGCGAAGTGTTTGTGGTTTTCAAAAATAAAAACCCGGGACGACACTTCCTTTCACCCGTTCGTTTAAAAATAAAATTAAAATAATCAAACGAACTATATATTTCTTAAAATAAGAAATAATGATATTAATTCACGATAAGAAGTGGTTGACTTTTAAGGTTTGACCAACTGAAAATTTCGGGTTGTCACATTTTAGCATTGTTAAGGGTCATTTTATGAGTTCTAAACCTAGTACACTCAAGGATTGTGTGTTAGGAAGTGAACCAAGTAAGAACCAAGAGCCTAGAACAACATATGTGCCATAAAACCCCAACAAGTGAGGTTCATGGCTAATGTCCATGTTCACGGCCGTGAACCCTTGTTAGACCGTGAACCCCTCCTACAAGGATGGATTTTTGCCACTTTTTCTTCACTTCTTCTTATCTTGGCCGCAATCACCCCATTCTCTCTCAAGTATCATCCAAAAAAGGCTTTCTTTTCACCTCAAAATCGTAAGTATATCATCCCTTACTCGTGTATACTTAGAAACCCCTTTGATTCCATATTGATTCATCACTTTTCCTTCAAGATCTTCAAGCTCATCATCTTTCACCAAGAACACCAAGAACACACACTTGTTCTTGGGCCGTGAACACCCTAAATTCATCCAAAGTGCAAGTATTTCTTCAATCATCTAGTTATCCATAAGAGACACTTGATTCCTAGCGATGAAACAAGCATCAAATGCAAGATTTTCAAGAGTTCACGGTCGTGAACCCTTCATGTGGCCGTGAACCCTTCAAAGATGCTTGATAGGACCACGAACCATCCTTCCTTAGCCGTAAACCCTTCATATGAACATGCTTGGGCCATGAACACATCATGTGTTCTCTGCCGTGAACTCTCTATGATCGTGAACACTTCATAGTGTGGCCGTAAACCCCCCTTTAATCAATCACATGTGATTGTAACACTTACTTGCAAGTGTTTCCTAGTCCCTAAGGTTGTTTCCATGCATTTTAGATGTTTCAACATAAAATACATGCCTATATATATATATATATATATATATATATATATATATATATATTCCATTAAATGTCATTTAGAGCTCGTTTGTGTCTCGGTAATTCATTCGTGGAACTTCTCATCCTTACTCGAATCTTCAATTGAATCACCCACATAAGGTGAGTTCATACCCCTGTAATCAATCTTTTAAATGTTTTAAATGCTTTTAGGGGGGATACAAGTTGAACACAATATTATTGTGTAAATATTTATCCGTGATAACCATCACAATAAAGGATTTCTTATGCTTCTATAAGTAATCAAAATCACTTCAAAAACTCTTTTTAAGTTATATTACTGTATTGTTTATAAAACTCCGTTTTCTCATTAGATAATCGAGTCTTTTCTAACAAATCAGAGATACATCAAAACAAACATTCTAGTAAACTATAATAGGTATAGTTTAGGGGTTCAGAACATACTATAAGGAGAAACAGAAAGAACATACTGTAAAGAGAAACAGGGAGGAACATACAATAACAAAAACAGAAGGAACATATGATAACAAGGACAAGATAACATTAATGTGAAACCACTACTTCATGACAATATACTTTTTAGGCCGCGTTTTGTAACCAGAGTCTCCTGGAGGGAGAGCATGAGTTTGTGTATAGATCTATATGTGATTGACCATCCTACACCTTGTTGCTAGCTACAGTGGGACCTGCAGGTCTACAGGTGACAAATGCCATACCATTTCGATGTCTTTGGAACGTCGTGTCTTATACTAGTCAATCAAGCATGCTTACAACCAACTCACATTTTAACCTTAATTAACAAACTAGTTTTAAGGTAGTTAGTGATTCACTAATTAATTATACAATATTACCGAATACTTTCATTTTCCCATTACATTCATATAGTGATCTTCTCACATAAAATGTAATGCAATCTATTTTCTAGTAAAGATAGTCTTAAACCTAGGAATACTTATAAAAGACAAATAGTACAGTCGAGTCTTAGTATATTCATTTATAATGCTAATTTTATGATTCCCTAGTAGATACATTCAGGATATATATTAATCGGATCCGACAGACAATAGGATGTGTCCTTTCCGGTTCATTTCTTGTTCCTTGTTTGGTTGCGGGCTTAGAGCAGATTTACCCACTCTACTATCTATTCGATCTTAGCTAGTATATATATATATATATATATATATATATATATATATATATATATATATATATATATATATATATATATATATATATATATTCCGTATACACAATGTAATCATAAGGAGTACTAGGTATGGATCATGTCATAGTACACAAATTTAATATAATGTTTCCTAATACAAAAACATACTTTTCAAATAGAACATTGAGTAGGATAAACAAGAACTTATCAGTAAAAGGGTTTAATCCATTTTATTCAAACAGTATAACTTAAAGGACCTTTAAAGGTTAATTTTATAATACCTTAGTTATATATTTGGGTTATATATAATTAATATCCAATAGGCAATTAGATGTGTGCTTTCCACCTTAATTCATGTTCCGTGTTTGGTTGTGGGCTTAGGGTAGATTCGCCCGTTTATCTGTCCGTTCGATATTAGATTATATATAGCTTGTATAAAGTAAGTGATTATAGAAGGAACTATTGTGGTTACTAATTTACTAAAGGAAATATAGGATTTTCTTAAAGAATGTTTTTTTCAAATATAAAGAACTATTACAGTTAACTCCGTAAGTACCAAATGAATACACCAGGGTTATATACAGTAAAGATCTAACAAACACTAGGATGTGTGACTCCTGCCTCATTCCCTGTTCCTTGTTTGGTTGTGGGCTTTGGGTAGATTCACGCAATAAATTGCCTGTTTACTCTAAAACGTTTATAATTTGTATCTATTTACTACTCATATAAGGAATTGTAGAGTTATTTTACTTTCATTCATCATATAAGAAAATATAGGATTTTCTAGAGGAACAGGAGAACTTTTCTAAAAGAACTTACAACTTATTTTACATCACTTAGATACTTATGAACTCACCAAGTTAAATGCTGATCCTCGCTTTCAAAATAACTTGTATTCTCTGGAAACTAGTAGACAAGTACGCGCACTGGGATTCAGAAGATGGAGTATAGTAGCTTCATGTCTTGCTTTGTCATTTACTTTTGGAGTCAATCTTTTGTGAATTACATACTTTGTAAACACTTTAATATTAATGCAATGGTTTTTTGTTACTTTCATTACTATGATACATGTTTTTTGATACTAAACATGGCGTCCCCCGCCCCCGAAGGTTTCCGCCGTTTCGGTTTGGGGGTGTGACCGATTGGTATCAGAGCATTGTTTATAGTGAACTAAGTATATTAACCTATAAAAGATATAAACTATAAATACAATGGGGCCGAAGTGCTCTAGATAAAAGTACATTTAAACATATAACAATATTTTATAAAAGTATACATACATGCCTATACATATATACATACTAGAACAAATATCACAAGAAGAACAGAACAACAGTATTTGAAGGTTGGACGTTGCGGTGAAACCTGTATAGTAATGTAATCATATATGGGATCACTATAGCCTGGTCAACTATATTCATTTGAGATGTGACCGACATGTGCTTGGGAGTGATGTGGTGTTGCAACAGTCTTAAAACTTACATGACTCTATTCAAGGGAACTCTAGATCAGAACATAAAGTTAAAATACTATAGGAGTATTTTATGATACTATCAGACAACAACAAGTTTAAAACCATAACAAGTTTATTACATTAAAATACCATAGGAGTATTTTAGGCACTATATAAATAACTTAAGTGATAATTTAAAAGATTCTTTTGGTAGGTCTATAATTCCGGAGTGTATACTCCAAAGGTTTTATATAATTGAGATTTTATAGACTTAGAATTTGTGGTCTATGCTCTACTTCATGTTCCTTGGTTGGTTGTGGTTTTAGAGTAGGATCACTTATTCGAAGGTCTATTTAATCTTAAAATTATATACAACTTGTATACATTGCGCAATTATAGGAGGACCCGGTAAGGATCACCCTATAATGTTTCACTTAATCCCATAGATTCTTTAGACATTTCCATTCTCACACGACAAACCCAGATAGACATAACCACTCCATCATAGCAGTCAACAGAGGAGTCAAGGAGGAACAAAAAGAAATTCAAGAAGAGTTTTACAAGGAGGGATCAGCCGAATAATCTAAAACATCCTTTACGTCACACTAATAAAGAATAACCTTATTTGATTTAGTGATCTAATTAATACACTACCTCACAGTATGTGTTAGAATTATTGATTTTCATGCAGCCAGTAACGGATATTCAATTCACAAAACTCATTCAAGGATATCCATTTCTGATTCATAAAGTTTATTTTATATAGACTCCCTTTATGAATTGTTTCCAGAACCCTATGAAAGTCAAAACCAGATACATTCAGAACTAGGATAACCTAGTCTTTTATTTTTCATCTTATAACCTCTGCTATAGACTTATATCCATCTCATCTTTATATCCTTTTTTAGCAAAATATGCCTTGTGTACACCTGTAAGATGCGTAGTCAATAGCACAACAGAGAATCCACCACCACAACCCGACTTTGTTGCTTTCCAAGAAGCGGTAACAGCCGCAACAACGGCTGCCATAGCTCAGATCCGTGCAAATGGTACGAGTGGATCTGGTAGCGGTACACACCTATCTAACCCTGGAGTTACCCACGGACACCCATGGGAGTGTTCGTATATGGACTTCATGAACTGCAAATGCAAATCATTTAATGGAAATGGGGGGAGTCATTGCTCTGATGCAATGGTTCGAGAAAACAGATCTGGAGTCACCGGCGACGAGCGGTACGTCTTCAAAATAAGAATTGCTATGGTTGTGGTGAGACTAGGAATTTCAAGAGGGACTGCCCGATAAAGAAGAACTCAGGCGCGGATGGAAGGATTCTGATTATTACCGCAGGAGAAGCTACCCCGGAGTCACCAGCGACGAGTGATACGTCTTCGAAATAAGAATTGCTTTAAAATTTAATTTATATTTATATAAGATTAAAACTTGGGGAAATGTTTAAAAGTAATTATAATAACTCACTCTTCTGAACAAGTCACAATATTCATAAGAGAACTAAAGATCCGTACAGGTGAGCAACGATGGCTTAGTATGTACATCAGGGTTGTGCATAGCTAGGATTTTGCAGACTTAGAGTGAGTGATTCTGCCTTAAATCTTGTTCCTTGTCTGGTAGTGGATTTGGGGCAGAGTCACTCAGTCGACCATCTTATTCATCTTAATTATACATAACTTGTATATGCCAGGCGATCAAAGAGGTACCGAGGAGGATCATAGTATAGAGTATCGACACTAATTATCAAAGCACTGTCACTGTTAGTACTCGCTCATCGCGATATGATTTGTGGCAGTGGTAATACAAGGAGGAAACTGAAAGCACTAGAAAATCTACAAAAAGTACATTGTCAAGTACACTCGAGATACACCATCGTATAATAAACATTTCTTTCAAATCGGCCAAACTTTTGTTTCAGTAAAGAGTCCGTTGTCATCATTCGTCATGGATTGGCGTGGTCCTCACCATACTAAGTTCATATGTTTGCATCGCCTTGACCGTCAAATTCAAGAAACCCTCATCATTCGTAATGGCAGCCAGACCCAGACCTCAGAATAGTCTACCTCGTATTCTAAACCCCGAAGTACTCATGCGAGGAGTACATTTCCCTCTGAAACCTTGCCACCGTGTACTCAGCACACCTTCCTAAACTACCGCTCGTCCAACAGATCAAGTTCAAGCATAGAGGCTAAGGACGAATACAACCCACCTATCCCTAATAAGTGTATACGCGAGGGTGGTATATAATTATGATTATGAAGATTTATTATGTGTGTTTCCGCTCTATCTCCAGTTCCTTGTTTGGTTGTGGATGTGGGGCAGAGTCGCACATCTGACCATCTTACTAATCCTTGTTATATACAACTTGTATACATGAGGTGATGATAGATGGACCAGGTATGAATCATATCATGAGCGTAAGGGCAAAGTTGCCAGGTCTATGAGTGGGTATTCTGCCAATCAGAGGAGCGCAACCCCAGGAGTACTGCTAAGAATGCTAATTTCGGGACGAAATTCCATCTAACGTAGGGATGATGTGACAACCCAAAAGTTTTTACCTTGTAAAGTCCAGCCAATCAATCGAGAGTCAGACTTGTTTCTGCTATCTTTTAGCATTGTTAAGGGTCATTTTATGAGTTCTAAGCCTAGTACACTCAAGGATTGTGTTTTAGGAAGTGAACTAAGTAAGAACCAAGAGCCTAGAACAACATATGCGCCATAAAACCCCAAAAAGTGAGGTTCACGGCTAATGTCCATGTTCACGACCGTGAACCCTTGTTAGGCCGTGAACCCCTCCTATAAGGATGGAATTTTGCCACTTTTTCTTCACTTCTTCTTCTCTTGGCCACAATCACCCCATTCTCTCTCAAGTGTCATCCAACAAAGGCTTTCTTTTCACCTCAAAATCATTAGTATCTCATCCCTCAGTTGTGTATACTTAGAAACCCCTTTGTTCCATATTGATTCATCACTTTTCCTTCAAGATCAACATCTTTCACCAAGGACACCAAGAACACACACTTATTCTTGGGTCGCGAACACCATAAAGTCATCCAAAGTGCAAGTATTTCTTCTATCATCTAGTTATCCATAAGAGACACTTGATTCCTAGCCATGAAACATGAACCAAATGCAAGATCTTCAAGAGTTCACGGCCGTGAACCCTTCATGTGGCCGTGAACCCTTCAAGGATGCTAGATAGGACCATGAACCTTCCTTCCTTATCCGTAAACACTTAATATGAACATGCTTGGGCCATGAACACATCATTTGTTCTTCGCCGTGAACTCTCTAAGGTCGTGAACACTTCATAGTATGGTCGTAAACCCCCCTTTAATCAATCACATATGATTGTAACACTTCCTTGCAAGTGTTACCTAGTCCCTAAGGTGGTTTCCTTGCATGTTAGTTGTTTAAACACTAAATACATGCCTATATATATACAATTATATGTCATTTAGAACTCATTTGTGTCTCGGGAATTCATTCGTGGAACTTCTCATCCTTACTCGAATCTTCAATTGAATCACCCACATAAGGTGAGTTCATACCCCTGTAATCAATCTTTTAAATGTTTTAAATGCTTTTAAAGGGAGGGATACAATTTGAACACAATATTATTGTTTAAATATTTATCTGTGATAACCATCATAATAAAGGATTTATTATGCTTCTATAAGTAATCAAAATCATTTCAAAAACTCTTTTGAAGTTATCTTACTTTATTGTTTATAAAACTCTGTTTGTAAAGTATGAGCATAACTCAATAGATAATCGAGTATTTTCTAACAAAGCAGAGACAGTTCAAAATAAACGATCTAGTAAACTATTATAGGTATAGTTTAGGGGTTCAGAACATACTATAAGGAGAAACAGAAAGAACATACTATAAATAGAAACTGGGAGGAACATACAATAACAAAAACAGAAGGAACATACGATAACAAGGACAAGATAACATTAATGTGAAACCACTACTTCTTGACAATATACTTTTTAGGTCGCGTTTTGTAACCAGAGTCTCCTGGAGGGAGAGCATGAGTTTGTGTATAGATCTATATGGGATTAACCATCCTAGACCTTGCTGCTAGCTACAGTGGGACCTGCAGGTCTACGAAAGACAAATGTCATACCATTTCGATGTCTTTGGAACGTCGTGTCTTATACTAGTCAACCAAACATGGTTACAACCATCTCACATTTTAACCTTAATTAACAAACTAGTTTTAAGGTATTTAGTGATTCGCTAATTACTTATACAATATTACCGAATACTTTCATTTTCCCATTACATTCATATAGTGATCTTCTCACATAAAAGGTAATGCAATCTATTTTCTAGTAAAGATAGTCTTAAATCTGGGAAAACTTACAAAAGACAAACAATAGAGTCGAGTCTTAGTACATTCATTTATAATGCTAACTTTATGATTCCTAGTAGATACGTCAGGGATATATATTAATCGGATCCGACAGACACTAGGATGTGTGCTTTTCGCTTCATTTCTTACTCCTTGTTTGGTTGTGGTCTTAGAGTTGATTTACTTAGTCTACTATCTATTCGATCTTAGCTATATATATATATATATATATATATATATATATATATATATATATATATATATATATATTCCATATACACCATGTAATCATAAGGAGTACCAGGTATGGGTGATGTCATAGTATACAAATTGAATATAACGTTTTCTGATACAATAACATACTTTTCAGATAGAACATTCAGTAGGATAAACTAGAAACTTGTCAGTAAAAGGTTTTAATCCATTTTTTAAACAGTATAACTTAAAGGACCTTTAATGGTTACTTCTATAATACCTTAGCTATACACCAGGGTTATATTCAACTAATATCTGATAGGTAGTTAGATGTGTGATTTCCGCCTTAATTCATGTTCCTTGTTTGGTTGTGGGCTTAGGGTAGATTCACCCGTTTATCTGTCCGTTTAATATTAGATTGTATATAGCTTGTATAAACTAAGTGATTATAGAAGGAACTATTGTGGTTAATAATTTACTGAAGGAAATATAGGATTTTCTTAAAGAATGTTTTTTTCAAATATAAAGAACTATTACAGTTAACTCCATAGGTACCAAATGAATACACCAGGGTTATATACAGTGAAAATCTAACAAACATCGGGATGTGTGACTCCCCCTTCATTCCCTGTTCCTTGTTTGGTTGTGGGCTTAGGGAAGATTCACACAATAGATTGTATGTTTACTCTAAAATGTATATAATTTGTATCCAATTAGTACTCATAGAAGGAATTATAGAGTCATTTTACTTTCATTCATCGTATCAGAAAATATAGGATTTTCTGGAGGAAGAGGCGAACTTTTCTAAAAGAACTTACAACTTACTTTACATCACTTAAATAATTATGAACTCGCCAGCTTAAATGTTGATCATCTCTTTCAAAATAACTAGTATTCTCAGGAAACTAGTAGACATGTACACACCCTGGGATTCTAAAGATGGAGTATAGTAGCTTCATGTCTTGTTCTGTCATTTACTTTTGGAGTCAATATTTTGTGAATTACGTACATTCTAAACACTTTATTATTAATACAATGGTTGTTTGTTTCTTTGATTACTATGATGCATATGCTGTGATACTAAACATGACGTCCTACGCCCGCGAACGTTTCCGCCATTCCGGTTTGGGGGTGTGACAAAGTTCCATTAAAATTTCAAGCTAAACTTTTATGTTTGAAATTATGTATGAGTTCATTCTCCCTTAAGATTATCATAGTTAAACAATTCTAAACTTTACAACTTGCAGATCTGAAATCTTTGTTTCCTAGAATTAGTATTGCCAACTTGCAACACTAAGCATAACCACTATGCTCCCACCAGCACAATAACTATGTTCACTCCTGTATAACGATTATGCTCCCACTAGCTTTGACATGTACCCAAAAATTAAATGGACTTCTAGAAATCTACTAGCAAAGTTGTTTCCTCATAATCATTTTCATGAGTTAGAGCAAAACCTTTTGCCACCTAGATTTTATGGTGTATGTGTTCCTATCCATGTGAATCTTATCATTTTCGAACCTGTAGTCATAAGATAAGATTGAGGACAAAACCAAAATCAAATTTTGCTTTCATGGACTGAAATTTGCTTATTCTTAATTTCTTGCCCTCTGTCATCACAAGGGCCTAATAGTGCTTCCATGTTGTATAAGCATATCATTTCCATTGACCAATGTACTATCACTAACTAACCTGCTTTGCCTTTTGCAATCAAATGAGACCTATAGAACTCATAAGAATTGCCAACCCAACTGGAAGATGCAAGGAAACAAGAATATGTCAACACAGCAAGTTATAAACCTCTGGTCGTGTCCTAGTGATTACTAAAAGGTTTATTGTTTATTGACTCTTGAAACTATTCAACATCAATAAGGCTCCCACCGTCTTCTTGACATATAAGTTTCTTACTTCAAGGAACATTAATCCTTGACGAACTAAAACAAATATTCAAAAAGCATAACGACACAAATTTTTAAAGAAAAATTTTCACTTTTATTTAATAAAACATAATTGCATAAACCATGAAATGCTAAGATAATTGTTTTCAAATCAACGATTTCATTACAACTTAATCAAATCATCAGAGTGTCCCCAAACTCTAAAAGTGAAAGAGAGAGATAGAGTGCACGTCGCGCCATCACGCCTTGCCCTTGCCCTTAGGCTCACATGTACCTAAAACAAATCAACAACCTGTAAGAGAAACGCTTAGTGAATTACCCAGAGCATACCAAACATTAGACATACACATATCCTATTAGCTAATTAAAGCTACACACATATCACATAAGCCATGCATACATAAAACCTGTAATAGTGCCATGGGCTACCCCACATGGTCTTCACCTAGGACTGCCATGGGCTGCCCCACATGGTCTTTACCTAGGACTGGAGTGGGCTACCCCACATGGTCTTACATCCAATGCCATGGGCTACCCCACATTGTCTTTACCTAGGACGGCCATGTGCAACCCCATATGGTCTTACATCCAATCCCACGGGCTCCCCCGGGGTCTTCATGCAAAACACATAATCACATATCATACAAAATCACATAATGGCTAACACATTTACCATAAACACATAATGGGCCGGCCTTGGTGCCTTAGATCCATGGGAATGGTGAGAAGACTCACCTATGTCTGCTGAATACAAAAGTTGCTCTCTTAACAGTCCGAAATCTCCTAAGCTAAATAATAAAGATAGCCAATGTTAGGACCTTAGAATAGATAAAGGAAACCCCAAACTCCAAACCCATCCATGAAACCCAATTATCCTCCCCTTGCTATTGGGCCCAAAATCCGAGTCCACAATTACTAATGGGCCTCTTAGCCCAATAAGGCCGAACTAATATATCCATGGCCCATAAAAGATAAAGTAGCCCATAGTTCATAGAATACACCATGCCTAATAATCTAATGAGGCCCAAATAGCTCGAAGGCCCAAAACAGATTCGGCCCATCTGCACTGCGTACGCTTGCCGTACCATCCTGGTACGCGTAGCGTACTAGGACATGGGACTACGCACAGCGTACACTAGGTTACGCCCAATGTACAACCAGTTTGAGCACTTTCTCCATTAAGTGCTTAATAGTCGTTCCTTTACGTCCAAAAGTCAAATCTAAGTCTATAAAGATGTCCTAAGGCATAAAGCTGGCAACTTTATGCCTTTACATGTCTCATACACACCCAACCTCTCCATTAAGACCTTTCCAAGATATTTAACCCTTGCATAGGGCCAAAACGCCCATCAAGCTCCCATTTTATGACACTAAAGGACCAAGGGACCTTAGATCTGTATTTCCCATCTTCTGGAGTTGCTTAACTCACAATGGAGGTCCAAAATAAACCAAAAAGGGACAAGGTAGAAAACCCTAGCTAAATCTAGAGATTTAAGATGAAAGATCCAAGCCTTTTACCTCCAGAAGCTTTCCAAGATGACTATAATGGAGTATTGTAACAGCCCGGATTTCCAGGTATCTTTATTGTTTATGATTTTGGTGTTTTGAGAGGGGACTCGGCGAGTTGGAGCTCAGACTCGCCGAGTAGGGACGCGATTCTGGACGCGGGATTCGCCTGGACTCGGCGAGTCCAGGATATGGACTCGGCGAGTCCGCGCTGTTTAATGAAACTCTAATTTCTCGGGTTTGGGACCTATTTAAAGGGCCTTATGGCCGTCATTTGTACCCAGCAGTCCATAGAGAGAAACCCTAGAGTGCTTTAGCAATTTGAGAGAGAGAGGAAGCATTTCTTGACCTTTATGTGTTGTTTAGCAAAGAAGAGGGAGGTTCTAGCCAAGAGGAAGCAAAGGAGGTTGCTATTCTGTGGATTTGAAGCTTAGATCATCGTTCTAAAGTTATGAATTCGGCTCATCTTCTGTTTTGTGATGTATATTTAGGTTTAGGGTTTCTTGTGGCCTTTGTTGGGTTCATTTGATGGCCAAATAGTCCCTTTCTAGTGATGAGGCTTTGGATCTGGATCCATAGAGGTCCAGAGAGCCTCACTCATCAAGCTTTATGAAGAGCAATGGAGGTTATGACCTTGAGTTGTGATATTTGTTGATAATTCTTCATATATGGACACATAGAGGTTGTATGTACACCAAGTTTGGGGCTTTACGTGGTGAATCAGTCTAGGAAGGCCAGATCTATGAATTAATAGAACAGATCTGACCTTAGAAGCGAGTTTGAGTGATTGCATGGCATGGACTCGCCGAGTCCGATGAGCAGACTCGGCGAGTAGCTTGAAGATTGCCTTGGATCGGCCAGTGAGTGGTCCAGTCGAGTCATGGGTTGACTCAGTGAGTCAGGGCGAGTAGGGAAGGGTGGTCAAGAGGACTGAGTCGAGCTGGGACTCGCCGAGTTGTTCTTGAGACTCGGCGAGTTGAGTCGGGGTGGCCCCGCGATTCTTCCAGGTGGAACTCGTCGAGTCAGGGGGAGTACTCGACGTGTAAGAAGGGAATCCTAGAGAGTTGGTGAAAACGTCTAGACTCGCCGAGTTGCCCTCGTGCACTCGCCGAGTCCGGTCAAAGTTGACCGTTGACCAGAGTTGACCTGTATTGACTTCTTAGGGATAGTCAACCTTAGAGATAAAAAGTGTTAATTAGAGATATATGATGTTATAGGAGGATTATAGCTCGGAGGATCGGGCACGAGGGATTTCATGATTTGTGAGTCATCGAGATACGCGAGGTGAGTCTTCTCACTATACTTTACCTTGAGTAGGTAACCAGAGTTATGTGATAGAGTATTGTATGCTATATGTTGTACTGCATTATTTCTATGTGATTATGCTGTGCATGTTTACAGAGTTGGAACCGGAAGGTTCCTAGAGTTAGAACCTGAGGGTTCACAGAGTTTGGGTGCACGGACCCATAGAGTTATAGCCTCAAGTGGCTAATATGTGTTTTATGTGTGGTATTTTGGGGAACTCACTAAGCTTTGTGCTTACATTGTTAGTGTTGTTGTTTCAGGTACTAGCGATGACCGTGGGAAGGCGTCGGCTTGATCCGTACACACGCATGGGATTTTGTTATACTTGTGATCTTGGGATTTTGTACAATGTAAATTGGGATTTAAACTTGATGATTTTATGAAAAGTTAATGGGAAATGTTTTTATAAATTGTGAAAAATTATTTTGAAATTTACGGTGTTACAAGTTGGTATCAGAGCCTTGGTTTGAGGGATTCAAGTACACCTTCGGGCGTATTTGAACTCAAACTGAGGATTTGTGATGTATTTACAAAAAGAGTAAAAGATTTTTGAAAAACGCAGAGCAAGAGATGTGTGTACGATCAGTCAGCGCCCGAACGGTGATTTCCCAAAATACCTTTATATTATGTGATATTGATATTGATATGATGTATCTGCATGCTAGAGTAGGCTAGGTATTGCTATTAGGACTAGAGTGGCCTGATTTGTGATGCCTTAGCCTAGGGAGAGGTGAGCTGCTATGAGATGCTTGAGAGTGAGTAGATAGCAGCGAGGGGCTTATGAGAGATCTATTAGAGAGTGGTCTACGCATGATAGAGTACTTGAGACTTGGGATCCGGAGAGGAGGACTTGGAGTGTATTCTGGTGCGGTGCGGACGGTAGTATTGGGCCCGTACTACTAGAAGCACCGGAGCGGTGTGCAGCCCAAGTAAGAATCTTTGGAATACCAAGAATCAAGGAGGAAAGAGTTATCGAGTGTGAGTATGCTCGTGTGGATTCTGATTTTCGTATGTTGTATTTCAGAGGTAGATCATGGTGAGGACACGTTTGATGCCCGAGAGCAGTGGTACCAGTGAGGAGGAGATCCGCCGGATCATCCAGGAGGAGGTGGCTGCGGCCATCAGGGCGGAGATACCGGAGATGTTTGGGTCTATAAAGACCACACTGATTGAGACGTTTGATGAGCGTTATGCTGCTCTTTCTGAGGCTGCTGTTGCAGCGGCTACCGCAGCGATTGCTGCTGCGAGGCCGCAGGGTGGTGATGCGTTGCTGTTTCGGGAGTTCAGCAACACCAAACCACCAGAGTTTGATGGGACTCAGGATTCGGTGGCAGCTATGAGGTGGATATCTGATATTGAGGGGTGTTTCTTCACTTGCTCTTCTCCTGAGCATTTGAAGGTTCGGTTCGCGCTGAACCAGCTTCGCTTGGGAGCGAAGGACTGGTGGAAGTTTGTGACGGCAATATACGCCTGCTGAGCTTTCTGCGGTGCCCTGGGAGAGGTTCACTACCATGTTCCAGGATGAGTATGTTCCCCAGGTAGAGAGGGAGCGTTTGGCACAGGAGTTTCTGACCCTCAAGCAGGGTACTGAGTCAGTTACAGCGATCACGAGGATGTTCCATGAGAGGGCGATGTTCTGCCCTAAGCACGTGTCCACTGAGTAGGCACGTATGAGCCGCTACTTGAGCATTTTGAGGCGGGATATTCGGGAGTTCGCTACGAACTCCTCGTATCGGACATTTGCTAAGCTTCAGGAAAATGCCCGGAAGAGGGAGATTGAGCTTGAGACTCAGGCCAGGGAGGAGGCGGAGTCTCAGGGGAGGGATCGGCGACCGGCACAGTCTCAGCCGGCAGCCAAGCGGGCCAAGCCCGCTGATCCCAAACCAGGGAGCCAGAAGAGCCGCACTTGCGGGAAGCGCGGCAAGGGTCATGATGGAGTCTGTCGAGCGGGATCTTGCTACAAATGTGGCAAGGAGGGGCATATGGCCAAGGACTGCCCCAAGGGGTTTGCAGTGTGTTTTCACTGCAACCAGACCGGACACCGGAAAGCCGAGTGTCCGCAGTTGCGCGGAGCATCTCAGGGATCTGCTCCTGCCGCCATCAGAGCTACAGAGAGTCGGCCTGTGAAGGCCGAGGCGCCGAGAGCTCGAGGGAGAGCTTTCCAGCTGACTGCGGAGGAGGTCCGCGCTGCGCCCGATGTCGTGGCTGGTATGTTTCCTTTCATGTATTTATTTTGATGTTGAGATATTATGCTTATATTATGTTATGCGTAGGTACTTTCCTTGTGAACTCTGTACCTGCTTTAGTGTTCTTTGACTCGGGTGCGAGTCGGTCTTTTGTATCTTTGGCCTTTAGTCAGCATATCAGTGTTAGTCGTGAGGCATTGAGTCGGCCTCTGAGAGTTTCCATAGCTGACGATAGAGTGATTTGTGCCACGGAGGTTCTCCGGGGATGTGTATTAGAGATTTTCGGGGTTGAGTTTCCGATTGATCTGATTCCTATTGCGATGGGTGATGTCTGTGTCATTGTGGGCATGGATTGGTTGAGCCGATTTGGCGCAGTTATCGACTGTGAGCGTCAGCTGGTCACCATACGAGACCCTAGTGTGGGAGTTCTTTCAGTATACGGTGAGGGTACTCGTTCAAGATCAGCTTTTTGTTCGGCCGCTAGGGCGAGGCAGTGGCTACAGCAGGGCTGTAAGGGTTTTGTGGCGTATGTAACGGATACGCGGGTGGCTTTCGAGAGACCGAGTTCAGTTGAGGAGGTTCCGGTGGTGCGTGAGTTTCCAGATGTTTTTCCCGAGGAGTTACCGGGTGTGCCTCCTGTGAGGCAAGTGGAGTTCAGTATTGATTTGGTTCCGGGGGCCGCACCTATCGCTAAGGTGCCTTATCGTCTTGCACCTCCAGAGATGCAAGAATTATCCTCGCAGCTTCAGGAGCTGCTGGGGAAGGGGTTTATTCGGCCGAGCAGCTCACCGTGGGGAGCGCCTATCCTGTTCGTCAAGAAGAAGGATGGTTCACACCGGATGTGCATTGACTACCGGGAGTTGAACAAGCTGACGGTCAAGAACCGTTACTCGTTACCGAGGATCGACGATTTATTCGATCAGTTGCAGGGAGCATCTTGGTTCTCCAAGATCGATTTGAGGTCGGGATATCATCAGGTGAGAGTGTGGGATGAGGACGTCCAGAAGACAGCGTTCAGGACGCGATATGGGCATTATGAGTTTGTGGTGATGCCTTTTGGGCTCACCAATGCCCCGGCGGTGTTCATGGATCTCATGAACAGGGTATGCAGGCCGATGTTGGATTGGTCGGTGATTGTATATATCGATGACATTCTAGTATATTCGAGATCTAGAGAGCAGCATGAGGAGCATTTGATGGAGGTCCTCGGGGTTTTGAGATCGGAGAAGCTTTATGCAAAGTTCTCCAAGTGTGATTTCTGGTTGCGGGAGGTCCAGTTCCTAGGACATCTTGTTAACCAGGAAGGGATTCTGGTCGATCCGGCCAAGGTTGAGGCGGTGATGAGTTGGGAGGTGCCGAAGTCACCATCTGAGATCAGGTGTTTCCTTGGGTTGGCAGGGTATTATCGGAGATTTATCAAGGATTTCTCCAAGATCGCAGTGCCACTCACCAGATTGACCCGGAAGGGTGTTGCATTCTCATGGGGTCCCGAGCAGCAAACCTCCTTTGAGACACTTCGCCAAAGGTTGTGCGAAGCCCCGGTATTAGCTCTCCCGGAAGGGATGGAGGATTTTGTAGTATATTGTGATGCATCGTTTTTGGGGCTGGGTGCGGTGTTGATGCAGAGGGGTCATGTGATAGCATATGCATCGAGGCAGCTGAAGCCTCATGAGACGAGATATCCCATGCATGATCTAGAGCTGGGGGCAGTAGTGTTCGCCCTCAAGATTTGGCGTCACTACTTGTATGGGGTTCGGTGTACGATATACACGGACCATAAGAGTTTGAAGTACTTGATGGATCAGCCCAACCTAAATATGCGACAGAGGAGGTGGTTGGATGTGGTCAGGGATTATGATTGTGAGATCATGTACCACCCAGGCAAGGCTAATGGGGTAGCCGATGCGTTGAGCCGCAGGGCGGAGAGCACACCACTGCGAGATGTATGTTTGAGGTTGACCATGATAGCTCCGGTATTGGATGCCATTCGTGGGGCACAGGCTGAGGCTGTGCAACCGGGGATGCAGAAGAGGGAACAGGTCGTTGGTTTGGTTTCAGAGTTCGTTACGGATGGTCGAGGGCTTATGACTTTTCAGGGTCGGATTTGGGTACCGTTTGTGGGCGGTATGCGTGCTACTTTGATGGAGGAGGCTCATCGGTCGAAATTTTCGATCCATCCGGGGGCCACGAAGATGTATTTGGATTTGAGGAAAGAGTATTGGTGGCCCTGTATGAAGAGGGACGTCGCCTGGTTTGTTGAGAGGTGTTTGACCTGCCGCAGGGTTAAGGCCGAGCACCAAAGACCGCATGGCAAGTTGCAGCCATTGGAGGTTCCCGAATGGAAGTGGGAGCAGATCACTATGGATTTCATCACCAAATTGTCAAGGACTGCCAGAGGAGTTGATGCAATTTGGGTGATTGTGGACAGGTTGACGAAGAGCGCTCACTTCCTCGCCATCAGTGAGAGTTCTTCAGCGGAGAAGTTGGCGGAGATATATGTGAGAGAAGTGGTATCTCGGCATGGGGTGCCGATCTCGATTGTTTCAGACCGTGATGTGCGTTTCACTTCCAGATTCTGGCAGAAATTTCATGAGGAGTTGGGTACTAGATTGCATTTTAGTACCGCATATCATCCCCAGACAGACGGCCAGAGTGAGCGGACGATTCAGACGCTTGAGGACATGCTTCGAGCATGTGTGTTAGATTTCGGGGGTAGCTGGGATGCGTATTTACCCTTGGCAGAGTTTTCCTACAACAACAGCCATCATTCGAGCATTGGTATGCCACCCTTTGAGCTGTTGTATGGTAGGAGGTGTCGGACCCCCATTTGTTGGGGAGAGGTTGGGCAGAGAGTGATGGGCAGTACAGAGATCGTGCTTCAGACGACAGAGCAGATTCAGCAGGTCAGACAGAGGTTATTGACCGCCCAGAGCCGACAGAAGAGTTATGCAGACCGACGCCGGTCCGAGCTTGAGTTTCAGGTCGGCGACTTCGTTCTCCTGAGGGTCTCTCCTTGGAAAGGAGTGATTTGATTCAGGAAGAGGGGCAAGTTGGGACCCCGGTATATTGGGCCATTTCGTGTGATTGCGAGGGTAGGCCGGGTAGCCTATCGTTTGGAGTTGCCAGCAGAGTTGGGGCAGATCCACGACACTTTTCATGTGTCGCAATTGAGGAAGTGTATAGCCGATGAGTCGGCAGTGGTTCCATTAGAGGATATTCAGGTGGATGCGAGCCCGAATTATGCCGAGAGGCCAGTGGCCATCAGAGATCGGAAGATCAAGGTTCTGAGGAACAAGGAGGTACCCCTGGTGTTGGTTCAGTGGCAACACCGGAAGGGATCAGAGATAACCTGGGAGCCGGAGCGTGAGATGCGGGAGCAGCATCCGGAGCTATTTTCAGAGCGAGACTTCGAGGTCGAAGTCTAGTTCTAGTTGGGGAGAATTGTAACAGCCCGGATTTCCAGGTATCTTTATTGTTTAT
Organism: Lactuca serriola; assembly: GCF_051521515.1. Classification (NCBI taxonomy): domain Eukaryota; kingdom Viridiplantae; phylum Streptophyta; class Magnoliopsida; order Asterales; family Asteraceae; genus Lactuca; species Lactuca serriola. Next base: position 173,843,218 of record NC_136411.1, on the reverse strand, counting down.
GATTTTGGTGTTTTGAGAGGGGACTCGGCGAGTTGGAGCTCAGACTCGCCGAGTAGGGACGCGATTCTGGACGCGAGATTCGCCTGGACTCGGCGAATCCAGGATATGGACTCGGCGAGTCCGCGCTGTTTAATGAAACCCTAATTTCTCGGGTTTGGGACCTATTTAAAGGGCCTTATGGCCGTCATTTGTACCCAGCAGTCCATAGAGAGAAACCCTAGAGTGCTTTAGCGATTTGAGAGAGAGAGGAAGCATTTCTTGACCTTTGTGTGTTGTTTAGCAAAGAAGAGGGAGGTTCTACCCAAGAGGAAGCAAAGGAGGTTGCTATTATGTGGATTTGAAGCTTAGATCATCGATCTAAAGGTATGAATTCGACTCATCTTCTGTTTTGTGATATATATTTGGGTTTAGGGTTTCTTGTGGCCTTTGTTGGGTTGATTTGATGGCCAAATAGTCCCTTTCTAGTGATGAGGCTTTGGATCTGGATCCATAGAGGTCCAGAGAGCCTCATTCATCAAGCTTTATGAAGAGCAATGGAGGTTATGATCTTGAGTTGTGATATTTGTTGATAATTCTTCATATATGGACACATAGAGGTTGTATGTACACCAAGTTTAGGGCTTTACGTGGTGAATCAGTCTAGGAAGGCCAGATCTATGAATTGATAGAACAGATCTGACCTTAGAAGCGAGTTTGAGTGATTGCATGGCATGGACTCGCCAAGTCCGATGAGCAGACTCGGCGAGTAGCTTGAAGATTGCCTTGGATCGGCCAGTGAGTGGTCCAGTCGAGTCATGGGTTGACTCAGTGAGTCAGGGTGAGTAGGGAAGGGTGGTCAAGAGGACTGAGTCGAGCTGGGACTCGCCGAGTTGTTCTTGAGACTCGGCGAGTTGAGTCGGGGTGGCCCCGCGATTCTTCCAGGTGGAACTCGTCAAGTCAGGGGGAGTACTCGACATGTAAGAAGGGAATCCTAGAGAGTTGGTGAAAATGTCTAGACTCGCCGAGTGGCCCTCGTGCACTCGCCGAGTCCGGTCAAAGTTGACCGTTGACCAGAGTTGACCTGTGTTGACTTCTTAGGGATAGTCAACCTTAGAGATAAAAAGTGTTAATTAGAGATATATGATGTTATAGGAGGATTATAGCTCGGAGGATCGGGCACGAGGGATTTCAGGATTTGTGAGTCATCGAGATACGCGAGGTGAGTCTTCTCACTATACATTACCTTGAGTAGGTAACCAGAGTTATGTGATAGAGTATTGTATGCTATATGTTGTACTGCATTATTTCTATGTGATTATGCTGTGCATGTTTACAGAGTTGGAACCGGAAGGTTCCTAGAGTTAGAACCTGAGGGTTCACAGAGTTTGGGTGCACGGACCCATAGAGTTATAGCCTCGAGTGGCTAATATGTGTTTTATGTGTGGTATTTTGGGGAACTCACTAAGCTTTGTGCTTACAGTGTTAGTGTTGTTGTTTCAGGTACTAGCGATGACCGTGGGAAGGCGCCGGCTTGATCCGTACACACGCATGGGATTTTGTTATACTTGTGACCTTGGGATTTTGTACAATGTAAATTGGGATTTAAACTTGATGATTTTATGAAAAGTTAATGGGAAATGTTTTTATAAATTGTGAAAAATTATTTTGAAATTTACAGTGTTACAAGTATCTTGAAGCACTAACTCGTTCCAAGCTTGTATAACCACCGCTTCTTCTTGGAATGAACACTAAAAGAGTCATAATGCACTTATCCAAGCTCAAAATGGTCTCACACAAGTTATTTGGAGTGTAAGGGCGTTCTAAGGAAGTGGTGGCTCTCTAGGGCTAAGTCCAAGGGACTTAAGGTCGCTTAAATAGGTCTCATGTCCAAAAATTAGGGTTTTGAACCCCTGGCTCGTATGCCCGGCGTACGGCTTGGTACGACCAGCGTACCTCTCGTTCCTCCGCGACCAACCAAGTGTAGTACGCTAAGTGTACACTTTAAGTACACCTAGCGTACTTAAGGGACCATTTATGGTAAAATGTAATTCTTGAGGGTTTCAAGAGATACCAGAGTTAGGGTGTTACAATTCTCCCCCACTTGGACTAGACTTCGTTCCTGAAGTCCGTAGATGCAAACAGATCGGGGTAATGCTCCCACATCTCCTCCTCCGGCTCCCAAGTCCATTTGGAGCCCTTTCGGTGCTACCATTGCACATATTCCAATTTCACTTCCTTGTTCTGAAGAGCCTTCGTCTTCAAGCTCCCATCCACCTGAATGTCATCCAAGGAAACAACTGCGGACTCATCAGCAACAGACTTCCAAAGCTGAGACACATGGAAGGTGTTGTGAATCTGACTAAGCTCCTCTGGCAGCTCTAAACGATATGCCACATTGCCCACCCGGGATGTGATCCTGAATGGGCCTATGAACTGGGGCCCTAACTTGTTGTCTTCTGAAGCATGATAATTCCTTTCTAGGGCGACACCTTCAGCAATACAAAATCCCCCACCTAAAACTCGAGATCTGAACGCTGTCAACCAGCATAACTTTTCTGACGGCTCTGCTTGATTCGTAACCGGTCACACACCTGCTGACTTCAGTGCTCCCCTTGACCCGATGCCCAACCTTGTCCCAACATACTGGGGTCCTACACCTCCGACCATATAACATCTCGAATGGAGCTCGGTCAAAATTGGCATGATAACCGTTATTGTACGAAAACAATGCCAGTAGGAGGTATGTGTCCCAACTCCCGCCAAAATCCAGCACGCATGCACGGAGCATGTCTTCCAGCGTCTGGATTATCCTCTCACTCTAAACGTTAGTCTGAGGGTGATACGCCATACTGAAATGTATATGAGTTTCCAATTCCTCGTGGAACTTCTTCCAAAACCTGGAAGTAAACCCGAAATCCCTGTGGAAGACTACACACACGGGCACCTCATGTCTAGTCACCGCCTCACGAACATAAATATCTGCCAACTTCTCCGCATATATACTCTCGGAGATCGGAATAAAGTGGGTGCTCTTTATTAGTCTGTCTAAGATCACCCATATAGCGTCCACTCCCCTCACCATCCTAGGTAACTTCGTGATGAAGTCCATGGTGATTTCCTCCCAATTCCATATGGGGATGGGTAGTGGCTGAAGCTTGCCAGGAGGCCGCTGATTCTCCACCTAAACCTTCCTATAGGTCAAGCACCACTCCACAAACTCAGCAATCTCCCACTTAATGCAGGTCCACCAATAACTCAGCCTCAAGTCCCTATACATTTTCGTAGCTCCTGAGTGTATAGAGAACTTGGACTTGTGTGCCTCCTCTAACAACTTCTGTCTCACTCCCCCTGTCACTGGTACCCATACTTGACCACACTGTGTCAAAAGGGTGCGGCTATCTTTGACAAACAAAAGATACTGCCCCCGAATTTTCTCTATCTTCCAATTCTCCTTGTTTGCCCCCTCGACCCGGGACTCCTTGGCCATATCCAACAAAGGAGAAATTACGGTCATCCTCATACAAATGTCCCTAATCGGGGACCCTTCCGCCTTGTGGCTCAAAGCATCGGCCACCATGTTCGCCTTCCCTGGGTGGTATAGAATCTCACACTCATAATCCTTCAGCACATCCAACCACCTACTCTGACGCATGTTGAGGTTCTGCTGATCCATCAAATACTTCAGACTCTTGTGATCGGTATATATAGTGAACTACACACCATACAAGTAGTGCCTCCAAATCTTGAGGACAAACACCACTACCCCCAATTCCAAGTCATGAGTGGGGTAATTTGCCTCATGAGGCTTCAACTGCCTCGAGGCGTAAGCTATGACATGCCCCCTCTGCATCAGTACCGCGCCTAACCATGAGATTAACGCATCGCAGTACACCACCAAATCATCTAACCCCTCAAGTAGTACTAGAATCAGAGCCTCACATAACCTCTGTCTCAGAGTTTCAAAATCCATCTGCTGATCCGCACCGCACTAAAAAGTCAAATTTTTCTTGGTCAAGCGGGTCAATGGCACGAAAATCTTGGAGAAATCCTGGATAAATATCCGATAGTAGCCCACTAAGCCTAAGAAACTGCGAATCTACGATGCATTCCTTGGTACTTGCCATTGCATTACAGCCTCAACCTTGGCTGAATCAACCAAAATACCCTCTTGATTGATGACATGCCCCAAAAATTGTACTTCCCGCAGCCAGAAATCACACTTGGAGAATTCGCATAAAGTTTCTCTGCTCTTAGGGTCTCTAATACCTCCCTCAAATGCTGCTCGTGTTGCTCCTTGGTCTTAGAGTAGACCAAAATATCGTCGATAAAAACAATCACCAACCGATACAGCATCGGCCTGACTGGACCGCCCTACCGGGCCTACAGTCTGTCTGAATCTATCCCGAGCTTTCGGCATGACTGGTCCGCCATGTGGGCTTACAGTCTCCCCGGACCGCTCATAGGGTATATTGGCCTTCAGCACAAAGCAGACGCGCCTCAACCCAACCACTGTCAAATAACCATGTTTGCATACTATCATATACATGCATATACAAACATCAAACATATATGTCACATTGATCATCAATCATAGAATTCTCCTGTAACTAGAGTACCGACCTAGCAGGTCACTAACATACCAATCCCTACGGATCATAAGAGTATAACATACTGTCTACCCCGATTCCGATCTAATAGATAATAACCACATGCATCATACCATAACAATAACAACTAAAGGGCCGGCCTTGGTGCCGTAGACCCTATTGATATAGTGGGGATAACTCGCCTCACAGATGTCGACATGAAAGGTGAACTCAAACTCTTGGATAACTTGACACAGGTTCCACCACCTATCATCATAGTACATCATACTCATAAGTACTTAACCTTATAGGGTACTCCATAACCTACTAGTCAGCCCCTAGTCAAAGTCAAAGTCCTCAGTCAACGTCAACAGTCCATGTTGACCTGAACTCGTCGAGTACCCTTGGCTACTCACCGAGTTCTCGGAAATACATTCCTACTCGCCGAGTCGTCGGAGTGACTCATCGAGTTCCTTTGATTCTCGATCAAACTTAAGGTAACCCGTTGAGTCCCTCCTTGCAACTCGACGGATACACACTCATACATATCCCAGAGGAAACTCATCCGACTCGCCGAGTTGTTCTTCAACTCGTCGAGTCTTATGCCGATCTTCATCGGACTTGCTGAGTTGTTCATCCAGCTCGTTGAGTTCATGGCCATCTTCATGTGACTCGCCGATTCCATTCAGTCCTTTTCCTCCATATGGACATATTTTGAGCCATGCAACGGCTCCAACTCATAGATCCAAGCTTCCAGAGCATGCTTATCACGTAAAGTTGCAAACTTTACGTGCACGCATGACTATAAAGGCTCTAAATGTCTATTCTAAGTTCTTAATGGAACTTCATGCTCAAGAAGGACCTTAATCACAACCAAGAATGTGACTTTATGCTTCTAGAATCTAAGGAGCGTCAAAATCTGAAGTTACAACTTCAGATCTAGCCCATAGCTCATCATACCAACTTGAAAAATCCAGAAAAATCCCTAGAAACTCAACAAAAGGGTAAAAGGGAAGTAAGAATGGCACTTTGATACCTCCAAAGGATGCTAGTTGAGGTAAATCCTGCTTCCCACTCCTTCCTTGCTTTAATTTCCTTTGCACTCTTAGCTTTCTTCCTCCAATATCCTCTTTTCCAAGATTCAAACACGACACCAAGGCAGTCACACACAAATTAGGGTTTTAGGGAGCTCTCAAAGACTGTAAAGAGGCCAATCGAGGCTAAGGCTCCTTTAAATAGAGGTGCAAACCCCGGGATTTAGGGTTTCCACTGCCAGCTCTTACTCGCGGAGTCTAGCATGGACTCGTTGAGTAGGTCACTTAACACGTGATCCCACCCCGCTGCTAGTCGACGAGTAGGTCAACAACCTCGTCAACTAGAGCTTAACCCAATAAATCTTATTTAAAAAATACCTAAGAATCGGGGCGTTACAACTCTCGTCCACTTGAACTAGACTTCAACCTCGAAGTATGCTGGAGTAAACAATGATGGGTAATGCTCGCGCATCTCCGGCTCCAGCTCCCATGTCCACTCGGATCCCTTCGGATGTTCCCACTGTACCTTTACTAAAGGTATTTCCTTGTTCCACAGAATCTTCTTCTTCCTTTCCAAAATAGCCACAGGCCTCTCCACATAGTTCAGGCGCTCATCGACCTGAATGTCATCCAACGATACCACTGCCTCCTGGTCCATAATGCATTTTCGCAATTGTGAAACATGAAATGTTCTGTGGATCCGACTAAGCACCTCCGAAAGCTCTAGCCTATAAGCCACCCTGCGAACCCTGACAATAATCCTGAATGGCCCAATATAACGGGGACCCAATTTTCCCATCTTCCTGAAGCGGATCACACCCTTCCAGGGTGAGACCTTCAGGAGGACCATGTCAACCACTTGAAATTCCAGCTCAGATCAGCGTTGGTCGGCATAACTTTTCTGCCGACTCTGAGCGGTCTGTAGTCGCTGTCTAATTTGCTGTATCATCTCGGTAGTTTGCAGAACTACCTCTGTCCGACCCATCACTCTGTGCCCAACCTCACCCCAGCAGACTAGGGTCCTACACTTCCGCCCATACAACAGCTCGAAAGGCGGGGCGCCAATACTGGAATGATAATTGTTGTTGTAGGCGAACTCTGCAAGCGGTAGGTGGGAATCCCAACTCCCACCAAAATCAATTACGCACGCCCTCAACATATCCTAGAGGGTCTGAATGGTCCGCTCACTCTGCCCATCAGTCTGCGGATGGAACGCCGTACTAAAATGCAGTCGTGTACCCAGTTCCTCATGGAACTTCTTCCAAAAACGGGAAGTAAACCTGACATCTCGAACAAAAACGATAGAAACTGGAACCCCATGATGAGAGACAACCCCTCTGACGTACAGGTCAGCCAACTTCTCTGCCTACGAACTCTCCCGTATGGCTAGGAAATGGGTACTCTTGGTCAATCAATCCACGATGACCCATATAGCATCGAACCCCCTAGCCATCTTCAACAACTTCGTGATGAAATCCATCGCGATCCGTTCCCATTTCCACATGGGAATCTCCAGAGGCTACAACTTACCATGCGGCCTCTAATGCTCGGGCTTGACCATCCTACAGGTCAAGCACCTCTCAACAAACCAAGCGATATCTCGCTTCATGCCAGGCCACCAATAACTCGAACTCAGATCACGGTACATCTTGGTGGCTCCCAGGTGAATCGAAAAACGAGACTTATGAGCCTCCTCCATCACTGTTTGCCGGACCCCTCCGGACATTAGAACCCAAACCCGACCGTAACGGGTCAACAATCCGCGGCTATCCTTAACAAATCGGGTGCTTTCGCCCTTAATCCTTTCCAACTTCGAGTTCTTTGGTCTCATGCACCTGTGGGGAATCCACCGCTATCCTCATACACCTGGCTGGGGTCGAGGACCCAGCTGACTTGCGGCTCAGAGCATCCGCAACCACATTCGCTTTACCAGGATGGTAAAGGATCTCGCAATCATAGTCCTTGACCACATCTAGCCACCTGCGCTGCCTCATGTTCAGGTTCGGTAGATCCATGATGTGTCTCAAACTCTTGTGATCCGTGTATATAGTGCAACGGACCCCGTACAGATAGTACCTCCAAATATTGAGAGCGGAAACCACTGCTCCCAACTCAAGATCGTGCGTGGGATACCTCATCTCATCCGGCTTCAGCTACCGCGATGCATAGGCTACCACCCGTCCTCTCTGCATGAGGACTGCCCCCAAGCCAGTGATGGATGCATCACAAAATACCACAAAATCCTCCACTCCCTCGGGGAGTGTCAACACCGACGTCTCGCATAAACACTGCCGGAGGGTCTCAAATGCCCTCTGCTGCTCAGGGCCCCACCGGAAGTCCACCCCTTCCTCGTTAGACGAGTGAGGGGTATGACAATCTTGGAGAAATCACGAATGAATCTCCAATAATACCCTACTAAACCCAAGAAACTCCTGATGTCAGAGGGAGATTTCGGGGTCTCCCACTGCATAACCACCTCCAACTTGGCCGAATCGACCAGAATCCCCTCCTGGTTAACGAGGTGTCTGAGGAACTGGACCTCCCGTAACCAAAACTCGCATTTCGAGAACTTGGCATACAACTGTTCTCTCCTCAGAACTTCCAGCAGCTCCCTGAGATGCTCCTCATGTTGCTCTCAAGTCTTGGAGTACACCAAGATATCATCTATAAACACAATGACCGAGCGATCAAGCATCGGTTTGCATACCCGGTTCATCAGATCCATCAACACTGTTGGTGCGTTGGTGAGTCCAAACAGCATCACCACGAACTCGTAATGACCCTAACGAGTCCGAAACGCGGTCTTCTCCACATCTTCCTCCCTCACGCTGACCTCGTGATACCCTGATCTCAAATAAATCTTGGAAAACCAAGATGCACCATGCAGCTGATCGAAAAGATCGTCTATCCTTGGAAGCGGATAATGGTTCTTCACCGTCAACTTGTTTAGCTCCCTATAGTCAATGCACATCCTGTGTGAACCGTCCTTCTTCCTAACAAAAAGGATCGGTGCTCCCCAGGGTGAACTACTTGGACGAATAAACTGCTTACGTAGCAGTTCCAGCAACTGAGATGACAACTCCTGCATCTCTGGCGGTGCCAGTCGGTACGGCGCCTTAGTGATAGGGGCCGCACCTGACACTAGGTCAATCCTGAACTCAACCTGCCTCTCTGGAGGCACTCCGGGTAACTCCTCCAGAAACACATCAGTAAACTCCCTCACCACCGGGACCTTAGAAACTAAGAGTTGCTCTCTAACCCACGTATCTACATTATACGCCAAATAACCGACACACCCGTGCTGAATATACTGACGAGCCCTGGCTGCCGAACAAAACCCTAATCCCAACTTGGTTCCCTCACCATATACTACAAGTTCTCCCCCACTTGGGGTTCGAACCATCACCCGCAGCCCCACACAGTCGATCACGGCGCCAAAACGGCTAAGCCAATTTATCCCTATAATCACGCATGCATCCCTCATGGGAATAGGAATCAAATCTATCGGGAAGGAGACCCCGAAAATCTCCAACTCGCATCCCCAGAAGACCGAAGAAGCAGAGACTCCGTGCTCGTTGGCGGTCGGAACTCGCAACGGACACTCAAGATCCTCTATCGGCACACTGAACCCTCTAGAGAAGGTTTGAGATACAAACAATCGAATCGCCCCCGAGTCAAATAATACCAAAGTGGACAAAGAATTCACTAAAAACGTACCTAATCACAGGTACAATCAAAAACCATAACCCGAACACAATAACTGTGACAGAGAATAGAAAACGTACCAGCGACCACATTCAGTGCTGACTTGGCCTCCTCGGCCGTGAGCTGGAAGGCGCGACCCTGAGCCTTCGGAGGCTCCACCTTGACTGGCCTCCCATCTCCAATCCTCACAACAGTTGGCGCAGAACCCTGCGCCGATTGGCAGCGAGCTGCGAACAGTTGGTCTTCACATGACAAACCTGATGACAATTGTAACAAATCCTCATATCTACTGGAGGGGCGGACTGACGGCAATCCCTGGCATAGTTCCCCTCCTTGCCACATTTGTGGCACCCACCTCCTGCTCGACAAACCCCCGAATGAGCCTTGCCACACTTTCCACAAGTGCGGCTCTAATGACCCTCAGACCGTTTATCAGTGGTCTTAGACCGCTTAGGCACCGGCTGAGACCGTGTCGGTGCCTGACGCTGCTCCTTCAGCTGCAGCTCTATCTCCAACTCACTTCATCGCGCGGCTTCCTGAAGGTCCAGGAGGTATCACATCACGGTGTAGACATAAACTGTCAAATATCAGTATTGAGCATACTCAGATAACGAGTCATCTGAGACTGCTCTGAAGCAAACTCTGGGCAAAACATAGCCCTCTCCGTGAACATACAGGTAATCTCCATCACAGACTCCCCGTCCTGTCTTCATGTCAAAAAATCCTGCGCATGCCACTCTCGCTCAACGCCTGGAATGTAGCGGGTGTGGAACATATCCTTGAACTGCTCCCAAGTAACAGCAGCCTGCTGATCATCAGTATACGACCCAGTCGTCAGCCTCCACCAGTCCTTTGCCCCAAGCCTCAGCAAGTTCAGGGCACACCTGACCTTTTGGTTAGTAGGACATGAGCACGTGAAGAAACAGCCCTCCACATCTAGATAACCACCTCATATCCCTAATTGCATCATGTGTACCATCAAACGTCGGGGGCTTCGTATTATCGAAGTCCCGGTACTGGAAAGCCCTGCCGGCTCCTCCTGCAACCCTTGCCGCAGTTACAGCCGAAGCGGTTGCAGTGGCAGCTGTCTCTGCTAGAGCTGCATATTGCTTATCAAAATACTCAACCATCACGGTCTTAATCGACCCAAACATCTCTGGCAGCTACGCTCGGAACGCAGCAGCAATTTTGTCATGCATGATCTCCTTGATCCTGGCGTCCAACTCCTTGGTCCCTGTCTGAACCACGGGCTCAGGTGCTACCGGCACTTCCAACCCTCCGTCTCCTGACCCCAATCCTGATCCTGATCCTGATCTGGATCCCGAAGCAACACGTCTCGTCACCACCATACTGGAATATATATACAAGTCATCAGATAAATAACATAATGTCGGGAGACCAAAACCCAAAAAACCCCATGGGTTGTGATTTCCCTGCTACTCATATGGGTTATGTGCTTTCAGTAGTACGGGCCCATACTACCTGTCACACCTACCCATATTTGTCTCATGTATCACCACAACGCCCTAACAATATCATCAACATAGAAATGCGCCTAACCCTCACTTCTAGGGGAATACCAAATATCTCGCATCTAGTCTCACCACTTATCACAACTCACACATCCATGAAACTTCCATCATCCCCTGCAGCGATGGTGCATGCTACCTGCACGTAATGCTGGACCCCATAGACTTTCGAATATCTAATCCTACACTAAGGTCGAATAAGACATTCTCAGGCTATAAGATCTTGATTATACACAACCGTGACGCATACACCAAACATCTACAATTATGATGTCAATTCCATATACAAGAAACCCTAGGCTAATAGGCATCATATAATCAGACAAGTCTATCATGTGATTGCTGACGATCCCTAGCCTAGCACTAGCATACTTTTCTAACATATCAGAATATCAAATAACTGTATGGTATTTTGGGGTTCACTTACAGGCTCCAGCTAATCGTACCCTCTGCATCCTCCATCCTTATTTTGAAAACCATTTTAAAACTTATGTTCCGACAAATCTCCTTGATTTGAGACTGGATTCACACGAGTGTTCCTCCAGTTCACTCAACCCAAGGCTCTGATACCAACTTGTAACATCTATAAATTTTACGCCAAATTTAAACTTCTTCAATCATAAATAAAAACCAAATAGCATTGTTTACAAAATGTTTTCAAATCATTTTCCATTAGAGTCTCCCAAAAATCATACCACAAGGATGAGGAGCGGTACGGTCATGCCTTCTCCTTTCCATGATCTCCTCAAGTACCTGAAACAATAAACTGAAAACTATAAGCCCGAGGGCTTAGTGAGCTACCCACATAATACCAATACCACACTAACAATTCCATATCAGTAATAATCAATCAATCATCATGCATACTGGGCCATCGGCCTGACTGTACCGCCCTATCAGGCCTACAGTCTGTATGAATCTATCCTGAGCCTTCGGCATGACGGGTCCACGACGTGGGCCTACAGTCTCCTCGGACAGCTCATAGGGTATATTGGCCGTCAGCACAAAGCAGGACCGCCTCAACCCAACCACCAGCAAATAACCATGTGCGCATACTATCATATACAGGCATATACAAACATCAAACATATCTGTCACACTGATAATCAATCATAGAATTCTCCTGTAACTAGAGTACCGACCTAGCACGTCACTAACATACCAATCCCTACGGATCATAAGAGCATAACATACTGTCTAACCTTATTCCGATCTAACAGATCATAACCACATGTAGCATACCATAACAATAACAACTAAAGGGCCGACCTTGGTGCCGTAGACCCTATCGATATAATGGGGATAACTCACCTCATAGATGGTAACACGAAAGGTAAACTCCAACTCTCGGATCACTTGACACAGGTTCCACCACCTATCATCATAGTACATTATACTCATAAGTCCTTACCCTTATAAGGTACTCCATAACCCACTAGTCAACCCCTGGTCAAAGTTAAAGTCCTCAGTCAAGGTCAACAGTCCATGTTGACCTTAACTCGCCGAGTACCCTTGGCTACTCGCCGAGTTCCTTGAATTACATTCCAACTCGCCGAGTCATCGGAGTGACTCGTTGATTTCATTTGATTCTCGATCAAACTTAAGGTCACCCATCGAGTTCCCTCCTTGCAACTCGACGGATACACACTCATACATATCCCAAAGGAAACTCATCCAACTCGCCTAATTGTTCTTCAACTCGTCGAGTCTTATGGTGATCTTCATCGAACTCGCCGAGTTGTTATCCAACTCGTCTAGTTCACCGCCATGTTCATGTGACTCGCCAAGTCACTTTGCGACTCGCCGAGTCCATTTAGTCCTTTTCCTCCATACAGACATATTTTAAGCCATGCAACGGCTCCAACACATAGATCCAAGCTTCTAGAGCATGCTTATCATGTAAAGTTGCAAACTTTACGTGCATGCATGACAATAAAGGCTCTAAATGTCTATTCTAAGTTCTTAATGGAACTTCATGATCAAGAGGGACCTTAATCACAACCAAGACTGTGACTTTATGCTTCTAGAATCCAAGGAGGGTCCAGATCTGAAGTTACAACTTAAGATCTAGCCCATAGCTCATCATACCAACTTAAAAATCCATAAAAAAAAACCCTAGAAACTCAACTAAACGAAAAAGGAAGTAAGAATGGCACTTTGATACCTCCAAAGGATGCTAGCTGATGTAAATCCTGCTTCCCACTCCTTCCTTGCTTCAATTTCCTTTGCACTCTTAGCTTTCTTCCTCCAAGATCCTCTTTTCCAAGCTTCAAACACCACACCAAGGCACACACACACGAATTAGGGTTTTAAGGGGCTCTCAAAGACTGTAAAGAGGCCAAAGGATGCTAACGCTCCTTTAAATAGAGATGTAAACCCTGGGATTTAGGGTTTCCACTGGTAGCTTCTACTCGCCGTGTCTAGCATGCACTCGTCAAGTAGGTCACTTAACACGTGATCCCACCACTCTGCTACTCAACGAGTAGGTCAACCGACTCGTCGAGTAGAGCTTAACCCAATAAATCTTATTTAAGCAATACCTAAGAATCAGGGCGTTACAGATAACTCCTGCATCTCAGGTGGTGCCAACCGATATAGTGCCTTTACTATTGGGGCGGCACTTGACACCAGGTCAATGCAAAACTCCACTTGCCTCTCTGGAGGGACTCCTCATAACTCTTCAGGGAACACATCCCGAAAATCCTATACAACTGGCATGCTGTCCACTTCTGTCACGGCCTCCATTCTCGTATCCAAAACATAAGTTAGAAATCCTGAGCAACCCTGCTGTAAAAACCTCCTAGCCCTCGCAGCCGAACAGAGGGTCGTTCTCTGCGAGGCCCTCTCACCACGAATAACCAGTTCTCCCCTACTTGGGGTTCAAAACTTGACCAACTGGTGCTCGCAATCAATCAACGCCCCATTGGCCTCTAACCAGTACATTCCGACAATTACTTTCAATCCTCGCAAAGGTATCGAAAATAGATCCACACGGAACCTCTCGCCCAACACATTTAGAACACAGCCCCAATACCCTCGCCGTACAAACGGTGTGTTCATCAGCAATCTCTACCTCGAGTGGGGAATGCAAGGTTCCCGGCGCATCCCCAAACTTCTTGCTAAGCGCAAGAGAGAAAAATGACCAGGTAGCACCCGAATCAAACAAGACATGAGCAGTCATACCATTGACCAAAAAGGTCCCTATACAAACGAAATTACACATAAGTCATACAAAATAATAAAAGTAGAGGATAGTAAACACGTATCAGCCACAACGTCTGGCGCGGCCCGAGCCTCCTCGGTAGATAGCTGAAACGCACGGCTCTTCACCGTTGGGGCTTCCGCCTTAGCACGGCAGCCATCAGTGATCCTTAGTGTGGCGGGCGTAGGTGCCACCACTACTCTTCCTCCTCCCTGCAACCTAGGACAGTCAGCATTTTTATGGATTGTTTGGTTGCAGTGGAAACATATCAGGCCCTTCTTAGGGCAATCCATGCTCACGTGGCCCTGCTGACCACAAGAGTAACATCATGATATCCCTGTTGTCCGACATGCCCTACTATGAAACCTCCCGCACTTGGCGCACCATCCCCAGACCTGCTGGACCCTACCCAAAGAATTAGAGGTCTTAGGCTTCTTAGCCTTACTCCCTACTGCCTGCGCTTGCTCAGTCTTCCGCTTCGTGCGGGTATCCAACTCCATCTCCCTCTCACGGGCCTTCTCCACCATCTCATTCAGGGTCTTGCACCCCGTAAAGCTCACAAACTTTCGAATATCATCCCTCAACATGGAATGATAACGGGTCCACCTCATCTCCTCATCGGTAGCATAATGTGGGATCAACAAAGCTCGTTCCCAAAACTTGTCGGTGATCTCTGCCACAGTCTTGGTGGTCTGCTGCAAGTCATGAAACTCCCTCACTAGTCGTTGCACCTCAATAGGCGGTGCAAACTACGAATCAAACCTCCGAACAAACTCGGCCCATGTCATCTCAGCCACTCCGGCTGGCCTCACCTGGCTAGTAACCTCGCCTCACCAATCACGGGCCCTGTATCTCAACATACATGAAGCAAACCCAACCTTCGCCGCATTCGGGTAAGAACTCGTGCGTTGGGCATTCTCGCTGTCCGCTACCCAGTGTCGGATGACAATGGGGTCTCTGACCCCGAAGAACTCCGGCGCCCTACACGCCTTGATCTCCCGGAATGAGGGAGTTTGGGTCCCAACCTGACCCGCCGCCAACTCATCCCTAAAAGATCTGAGTCTCTCTTCCATAATCTCCAAAATGCGCTCTTTGACCATCCCAAAAATGACTGGGGTCGCGTCAAGGATGCCCCTGGTAACCTCGGCTGTAATGAGCTCGTGCAGCCTCTCATCGATGACATCAGTAGTGTCTCCTGATCCGCCCCGGATCCAGACCCAGACCCCAATCCTGATCCTCCTGCTCCAAAACGTGTCACCACCATGCTGTACTGAAATATCATAAATTATAATGATCAAGAATTCCATATAACGGATCTTCCCACATCGGTCCTCCTTGAAGTCGTCAGATATAACAGTGCTTCGGGTACAGGTCATGTGCTTCCAGTAGTACGAGCCCGATACTACCTTCCACACCTACATGTACCTTTCCCCGCTACTCTACCTGATAACTTCAATTCGTCCCACAATCAAACCATATCCTATAATTACCGGGTACATTAGCCTCAGGCTGTCCTAGGATTCACTCTACTCATATCAATCAAACCAATCATGACAGGTTTCCCTTATGCATGCACATTGTGATGGGTTTTGAGCATTCTAACACTTCCTAAGTGTACATGCAACCCTAATAAACCTTGGATCTATGTTTGTCTAAGATACATGCAAATAATTATTTTTCCAAGGCTTATATCCTAACTAGCATGGCATGGGGAACTTGAATCAAATAAAGCTAGTAGAAACACTTACCTTGTAGTTGTAGTTGATTCCTTGGAGTTTTAGAGCCTAGCACCAATAATGTGGATGCCTCAAATGAAAGTCACAAATCACCACAAACTTGGAACTTTGAGAGAATAGTCACACTTCTCTTGAAATCGGCCCTCACCTCAACATGTGTCAACTAGTGTTCACTAGCTTGATTTCAAGAGCCAAAGCCTCCTTTATATAGTGTGGTGGATTAGGGTTACATCCATGTAAACCCTAATACCCATGTCTCTTCATTTCCATGAGATCCATGGGTTAAAGCTCCATGGAGTATCCATGGACTTCTCTATCCAAGCCTAGCCCATTCCAAATAAGCATAAGCCCACACTATATAAATATAGAAGCCCATATTTAATTAGTAATATCTTTGATCACTAAATTAATCCTAGATTAATTATAGATCACTACTAATTAAATAATATGATCTTATATTAATATATTAGAACTTATAATATATTAATAAATCATAACTTGTACTATTCTCAAATATTATCCATAAATTGTTCGGGTGAAGTGCAACCCAAATGGACCATGCCGGGTCGGGTCAAGTATATACCAAATATAGTTATGGGCTTAGACACAATATCCAACACATTGTACATAGAAAAAGATCACATAGGCTTTCGAATAAGAGACTCAACCCTAGAACCACAACCAAACAAGGAACATGAAATAAGGCCAAATCAATCATTCTGAGGCTATAAGATCCTAACCGTATACAATTTTAAAAGTATACACATAGCAAGTTCCATATAATCAACAAGGCTCAAATATCAGTATAACATGGCTAACATATTGGGGAACTAATTACTTGGCTCGGCTGATCACACGCGTTACACTGTCATCTTTCACTTCCTTTTGAAAAACCCTTTTAAGTTACTTTTGAAATCAATTTTACCATTTCCTTAGTTGGAGTCCTGAAACACCCGAGAGTGTGCCTGAATCCCTCAAACGAAAGCTCTGATACCAACTCGTAACGACCCAAATTGTTAAAGAAAATTTTCACTTTTAATTAATAAAACATAATTGCATAAACCATGAAATCCCAACATAATTGTTTTAAATAAACAATTCAATACAACTTAATCAAATCATCAGTGTCCCCAAACCCTAACAGTGAAAGAGAGAGATAGATTGCACGCCACGCCATCACGCCATGCCCTTGCCCTTGGGCTCAGATATACCTGAAAAAATCAACAAACTATAAGCGAAACTCTTAGTGAGTTCCCCTAAGCATACCACACACTACACATACACATATCATGTTGGCTAATTAAAGCTACACACATATCACATAAGCCAAGCATACAAAAAACGTGTAATAGTGTCATGGGCTACCCCACATGGTCTTACATCCAATGCCATGGTATTTACCTAGAACTGCCATGGGCTACCCCACATGGTCTTTACCTAGGACGACCATGGGCTCCCTCACATGGTCTTACATCCAATGCCATGGGCTACCCCATATGGTCTTTACCTAGGACAACCATAGGCTACCCCACATGGTCTTACATCCAATGTCATGGGCTCCCCCCGGGTCTTCATGCAAAACACATATTCACATATCATATAAAATCACATAATGGCTAACACGTATACCATGGACACATAATGGGTTGGCCTTGTTGCCTTAGACCTATGGGTATGGTGAGAAAACTCACATCTGATTGTTGAATACAAAAGTTGCTCTCTTAACAGTCCGAAATCTTTCGAGCTGAATAATAATAATAGCCAATGTTAGGACCTTAGATCGGACAAAGGAAAACCCAAACTCCAAACCCATCCATAAGGCCCAATTATCCTTCCCTTGCTATTTGGCCCAAAATCCGAGTCCACAATTACTAATGGGCCTCTTGGTCCCATTAAGCTCAACTAATATATCCATGGCCCATAATAGATAAAGTAGCCCATAATTCACAGAATACAGCATGCCCAATAATCTAATTCTTTAGGGTTTCAAGACGTACCTGATTTAGGGTGTTACAAGAAGTTAGTGTGGATTCTTGTCAAGATAACATTTCTATTAATTGGTGTTAGTTTATCTTTGTTTTAACAAAAACATCACAACTATCAATTTCAAATGTGCTAGAGTAAGAAAGCTTTTCAACTCCATATATCATGACGTGTTATAAACCTACTTAGTTTGAAATAAGGTTCATGATATGCTTTGAAGTTAGTAGAGTGTGACTTGAAAACTTGATTGGAAACGAAGTACGACTCATCTCTTGATCAAATCGTTTCAACAATATCAGATTCATCTTCCTAGTCAAAACAATTGCACTAAGATGTCTTTAGAGGATAAATTGTGACATGGTTCCACAATCATGAAGATGATCATAAGACATGATACTAAACTACTCTTTTTTCCTTTCAGATTGGAGACCCTTTATCTTTTTGCCTAATAGATTCTCCATATTCATTCTGCCAATCTTTGAAACTTTTTAAAGAATCAGAATTACACTTAATCTTAGAAGCATGACCATATTTACTGAATCTTTAGTAAATCATGATGAATAGACTTATGTCCTTTGTGGTGGATCTGAATAGTCCAAATCAATATGTACTAGATCCTTTAGTCGTTCACTTGATTGACTTAAACATGTGATCAACGAATTAATCATGATCTTCTAACGATCAAGGTTCTCATACACTACACGATTCAAATTGTATGACTCGAAGTTTCTATCCAACTAAAACTTGGGTGATGAGAATTTCTTTTCACTTGGTTGATTATGACATTTCCACAAACGACATAACTAAGTATCAAATCCATATTTAACATTGCTAATAATAGAAATATCATCACCAATTTTCATAAATGCCATTACAAGGAAATATAAAGTAACAAAAATTTACTTTATTGCTAAAACGCAGAAAAATATTTTTCCTTACAATGCAAATATAAAAACTATGTTTCTATACATTTCCTAAGAAATCTATTAATTTATCATAAATCCTAAGCAGCAGCTCAAAAATCTGATCCTCGAACCATACGATCGAAATCCATCTCTCACCATCAGATTGAACTCATTCTTCTTAAGCTTCCTTTTTTATCTTAGATCCTGCACAACATAAAAATGTGATCATCACATCATGTATTAAGACTCTACGAATAGGAACTTAATAGAATTAGATAGTGGATGTACCTGAAGTAGAGTCACACATCTTGACTTCACTATCTCTATGATCTTTCAGGTAGTTTGGGCAGCTTTGCATCAATGTCCCTTCAATTGGCAATAGAAATATATGGACACCTCAGGAATAGCACATGGGACTATCTCATAATTAGCCTTTCTCTTTACCATACGTTCAAAAGGTTTGACCTTGGCTGATCCCTTTCTGTTTGGAAGAGAAACCTTTTCTGGACTACCAATGTTGCCATTATCCATGGAAATTTGGGAGACATATTTCTCACCCATATTTTGTTGACTTGTGCTCTTAATCATTTGTACTTCAGCACAAATCAACATATATGTTTAGATCAATTAGGGTCGCATCGTTGTTAGTCATATAAAGTTCTTAATGAACTGACTATATGACTCAGGAATCGATGGCTAGCTCCCTTGGGAAAACGACACCTTACACTCCCAATCTGTCATTGTGGAACTTCATTTTCAAAACATGTACACAGACAGAATCTCCATCATCATGTTTACATGCCATTAGGTCTTGAGTAACTTTGAACTTTTCAAGTTGAAGAAAACGTTGGTTAGGGAGAATCACTGGAGGAGGTAGAGGAAGAGTTGGAGAAGCATGATTTCCAGTTCCACCATTGCTTGAATAAAGGAACATTATTCACCTTGATCAACATGTGGAAGATCATCATTAGAAGGAAAAACATTTCCAGAAGGACGAGGAAGATCATTGATGTTTGAACTTAACCCAACAATTCAAATTAAGGCTAGGATCCATATTTTAGATGAAGAGGGATGTCATAATCAAATTCGAATCTATTTTAGGTAGGTAAGCATTTACCAGTTTCAATCTAATGAAACTCCTAGATATTTGAAGATTCGTTGAACTATTCAATGGCATGTTTAATCTTGATTATGCTCTCACTTTGTTTACTCGATGTTGAGGATCACAAACGAGATGTGAATAGCCATGCAAGTTAGCTTGGTACTCTCGATGTCATTTATCACCCAATTAATGAGGCAGTTAACCACACACGCTCTATTAATCAATGATAAATTATGAGACACCCATTGCCAATAATATTAGTCCAAATTAGTGTGCCGGTTAACCACACACGCTCCACTAACGACCAATAAGGTGCAATGTGCAATTTCATGGGTTAGCATCAAATTCATATTTTTCCTTAAGTAACTAAGAATGAGATTTTTAGAAAATGGTTTAGTTACTTTATAATTCATTATACTTTTAATGAGAGTTTAGAGTCCTATCAAACCCGTTCAGCTAACGACCCTCCCCTAGTCAAGAGAGCAGTGTGTAAGAGTGGATACCTAATGGTGGTCACTTTATAGGCTACTTCCTTAAACTCCCATTATAGACTAGCTTCATGAATGAGGTTTACTAACGGTAAGACTGACTTTTCTTCTATACACACACACACACACACACATATATATATATATATATATATATATATATATATATATATTAAACTCTTAATCTTACATATAGTATATGGTGTATTTTAAGCATATGAAAATACTAAGGGTTTAAACTTTTAATTTATTTAAATTTAAACCACCTATGGATTTATAAAATCCAAAATGATATATTTTAAGGTTTCTCATTTTAAATTTCCTAAGCTAAATTTTAATTTTAAAATTTCAAACAACCAAAAAATATTATTTATTTAATGCAATTAATAATTATCTGGTAGCCAATTATGGATATAATAATTATCATTTAATTAATCAATTAATTAAATCATTAAACATATCTATAAGGACAATTACAATCAAATAAATCATCATTATCTAATCTATAATTATCTCCTAACATTTAGGCTTTTATTGAATTATTTTATATTACCTAAAACAGATTCTGGAAGAATTATTAAAATATAACTACCAAATATAAACCTAGTAAATCAAGTTAGGCAAGAAAATCTGAAATCCGATTTGACGCACCAACTCGATGAGTTGGTGGACCAAACTCGACGAGTTCATTGAACAGAATGTCGATTATGTTCCCTTCTCCTTTGAACAATTCATAATTGCATCATATTCAATAGAAAACTAAAACCAAGCCCTATTACCACTACTGGGTTTTGAGCAAAACATACAATCCTATGTGTGCATGAAACCCTAATTGTTTTGGATATAGGTTCTCTCTAACTGAACATGCAAACTTAAACAACGAAGAAGAAACCCTAGGTTTTATGCATCATAATATAAATTCACATGATAAAGATTAAAATACATACCTTGATTGTTGTATTGTAATAACAATCTGAAAAGCTTGCTTTGGCAGCAAGTGCCACAAGTGTCACGCCTCTAATAGTTCACAAAGAAACCAAGCAACCAAGGAATACTTTAAAGAGAAGGGTAGATCAAAATTTTGGCCTAAGGAACTTAGAATCAAGGGTTAGCCGAAATTTAACCTTTAGTAGGGTTTACATATGTGTTAGGAAGGTATTGAATAAGGCAGGTGTATCCAAGATAATCCTAATCCCTTAATTTCCACCCTAAGGCATCCAAGACACCGTTAGAGCCCAAAGAAATCCTAGGAACACCCTAGAATTCGTATCCCCCCTTTAGGGAGGTTCCAGAATGCCCAATGCTCTACTGTTGAACATTGTCACCTTTAGTCCCTGTAGTTTCAATTAATTCCTTTCATCCCAAAATTAATTACAAACTAAAAAAAATATTCTCCAAAGTCAGAGGTGCCCTAGAACTACCGCCCAATAGCACCATGGTCCTACTTACAAACAACCATAAACCATTAACTCGTTTATGTACCCATGAATGAGGTAATTATACAAAATACTTCTGAAGTTTCCAACAACAGCAGCCAACTTGGTGTCTGTAGTTGAGGATTGATACCAGTTGTTGTGAATTCACTTAAAAAGCTATGATTTTTACCAAAAACACTTTAAGTTGTATTTGTTTGTTAAGAGATTTTATCAAACAGTTAATATGCGTAGTCCAAAAAGTGAGTAGGGCGCCAAACACACAACCATATAACTTTTAATGTATTAACAAAATCTTTTAAATGATGTGATTTACTAAGATGAATACATATAATATTTATTTTATTTATATAATATATTCCAGTATTTGAAACATCCATAAATTTTACGCCAAATTTAAACTTTTACAATCATAAATAAAAACCAAATAGCAATGTTTACTAAATACCACACTGACAATGCCATATCAGTAATAATCAATCAATCATCATGCATACTTGGCCATCGGCCTGAATGGACCGCCCTACCGAGCCTACAGTCTGTCTGAATCTATCCCGAACCTTCGGCATGACTAGTCCGCCACGTGGGCCTACAGTCTCCCCGGACCGCTCATAGGGTATATTGCCCTTCAGCACAAAAGCAGGACCGCATCAACCCAACCACCAACAAATACCCATGTGCACATACTATCATATACAGGCATATACAAATATCAAACATATATGTCACACTGATCATCAATCATAGAATTCTCCTGTAACTAGAGTACCGACCTAGTAGGTCACTAACATACCAATCCCTACGGATCATAAAAGCATAACATACTGTCTACCACTATTCCGGTCTAACAGATCATAACCACATGTAGCATACCATAACAATAACAACTAAAGGGTTGACCTTGGTTCCGTAGACCCTATCGATATAGTGGGGATAACTGACCTCGCAGATGTCGACACGAAAGGTAAACTCCAACTCTTGGATCACTTGACACAGGTTGCACCACCTATCATCATAGTACATTATACTCATAAGTCCCTAACCTTATAAGGTACTCCATAACCCACTAGTCAGCCCTTGGTCAAAGTCAAAGTCCTCAGTCAAGGTCAACAGTTCATGTTGACCTTAACTCACCGAGTACCCTTGGCTACTCGCTGAGTTCGCGGAAGTACGTTCCAACTCGCCGACTCATCGGAGTGACTCGTCGAGTTCCTTTGATTCTCGATCAAACTCAAGGTCACCTGTCGAGTTCCCTCCTTGAAACTCGACGGATACACGCTCATACATATCCCAGAGAAAACTCATTCGACTCGCCAATTTGTTCTTCAACTCGTCGAGTCTTATGGCGATCTTCATCGGACTCGCCGAGTTGTTCATCCAACTCGTCGAGTTCATGGCCATCTTCATGTGACTCGTCAAGTCACTTTGCGACTCTCCGAGTCTATTCAGTCCTTTTCCTCCATACATACATATTTTGAGCCATGCAACGGCTCCAACTCATAGATCCAAGCTTCCAGGGCATGCTTATCACGTAAAGTTGCAAAATTTACGTGCATGCATGACTATAAAGACTCTAAATGTCTATGCTATGTTCTTAAGGGAACTTCATGCTCAAGAGGGACCTTAATCACAACGAAGAATGTGACTTTATTCTTCTAGAATCCAAGGAGGGTCCAGATCTGAAGTTATAACTTCATATCTAGCCCATAGCTCATCATACCAACTTGAAAAATCCATAACAGGCCTAGAAACTCAACAAAAGGGAAAAAGGGAAGTAAGAATGGCACTTTGATACCTCCAAAGGATGCTAGCTGAGGTAAATCCTGCTTCCCACTCCTTTCTTGCTTTAATTTCCTTTTCACTCTTAGCTTTCTTCCTCCAATATCCTCTTTTCCAAGCTTCAAACACCACACTAAGGCACACACACACAAAAAACATAGGGTTTTAAAGGGCTATAAAAGACTATACAGAGGCTAAAGGAGGATAAGGCTCCTTTAAATAGAGGTGCAAACCCTGGGATTTAGGGTTTCCACTGCCAGCTCCTACTCGCCGAGTCCCAACATGGACTCATCAAGTAGGTCACTTAACACGCAATCTCACCCCGCTGCTACTCGACGAGTAGGTCAACCAACTCGTCGAGTAGAGCTTAACCCAATAAATCTTATTTACGCAATACTTGAGAATCGGGGCATTACAACTCTCCCCCACTTGAACTAGACTTCGTCCTCGAAGTCCGCTGGAGTAAACAATGTCGGTTAATGCTCGCGCATCTCCGCCTCCAGCTCCCATGTCCACTCGGATCCCTTCGGATGTTCCCACTGTACCTTTACTAAAGGTATTTCCTTGTTCCACAAAATCTTCTTCTTCCTTTCCAAAATAGCCACAGGCCCCTCCATATAGTTCAGGCGCTCGTCGACCTGAATGTCATCCAACGATACCACTGCCTCCTGGTCCATAATGCATTTTCACATTTATGAAACATGAAATGTTCTGTGGATCCGACTAAGCACCTCCGAAAGCTCTAGCCTATAAGCCACCCTACGAACCCTGGCAATAATCCTGAATGGCCCAATGTAACAGGGACCCAATTTTCCCCTTTTCCTGAAGTGGATCACACCCTTCTTGCAGGGTGAGACCTTCAGGAGGACCATGTCAACCACTTGAAATTCCAGCTCAAATCGGCGTTGGTCGACATAACTTTTCTGCCGACTCTGAGTGGTCTGCAGTCGCTGTCTAATTTGTTGTATCATCTCGGTAGTTTGTAGAACTACCTCTGTCCGACCCATCACTTTGTGTCCAACCTCGCCCCAGCAGACCACGGTCCTACACTTTCGTCCATACAACAGCTCGAATGGCCAATACTGGAATGATAGTTTTTGTTGTAGGCGAACTCTGCAAGCGGTAGGTGGGAATCCCAACTCCCACCGAAATCAATAACGCACGCCCTCAACATATCCTCAAGGTTCTAAATGGTCCGCTCACTCTGCCCATCAGTCTGCGGATGGAACGTCGTACTAAAATGTAGTCGTGTACCCAGTTCCTCATGAAACTTCTGCCTAAAACGGGAAGTAAACCTGACGTCTCGATCGAAAACGATAGAAACCGGAACTCCATGACGAGAGACAACGTCTCTGACGTACAGGTCGCCAATTTCTCTGCCGACGAACTCTCCCATATGGCTAGTAAATGGGCACTCCTGGTCATTCGATCCACGATGACCCATATAGCATCGAACCCCCTTGTTGTCTTCTGTAACTTCATGATGAAATCCATCACGATCCGTTCCTATTTCCACATGGGAGTCTCCAGAGACTGCAACTTACCATGCAGCCTCTGATGCTCGGCCTTGACCGTCCTACAGATCAAGCACCTCTCAACAAACCAAGCTATATCTCGCTTCATGTCAGGCCACCAATAACTCGAACTCAAATCATGGTACATCTTGGTGGCTCCCAGGTGAATCGAAAAATGAGACTTATGAGCCTCCTGCATCACTGTATGTCGGACCCCTCCGGACATCGGAACCTAAACCCGACCGTAACGGGTCAACAATCCGCGGCTATCCTGAAAAAACTGGGCGCTTTCGCCCTTAATCCTCTCCAACTTCCAGTTCTCTGGTCTCATGCCCTCAATCTGAGCATCCCTGATCAAACCCACCAGTGGGGAATCCACCGCTATCCTCATACACGTGGTTGGGGTCTAGGACCCAGCTTACTTGCAGCTCAGAGCATCTGCAACCACATTCGCTTTAGTAGGATGGTAAAGGATCTCGCAATAATAGTCTTTGACCACATCCAGCCAACTGCGCTGCCTCATGTTCAGGTTCGGCTGATCCATGATGTGTCTCAAACTCTTGTGATCCGTGTATATAGTGCAACGGACCCCATACAAATAGTGCCTCCAAATCTTGAGAGCGAAAACCACTGCTCCCAACTCAAGATCGTGCGCGGGGTACCTCGTCTCATGCGGCTTCAGCTGCCGTGATGCGTAGGCTACCACCCGTCCTCTCTGCATGAGGACTGCCCCTAAGCCAGTGATGGATTCATCACAAAATACCACAAAATCCTCCACTCCCTCGGGGAGTGTAAACACCGGCGCCTCGCATAAACACTGCCAGAGGGTCTAAAACGCCCTCTGCTACTCAGGGCCCCACTTAAAATCCACCCCTTTCCTCGTTAGACGAGTGAGGGGTACAGAAATCTTGGAGAAATCACGAATGAATCTCCAATAATAGCCTGCTAAACCCAAGAAACTCCTGATGTCAGAGGGAGATTTCGGGGTCTCCCATTGCATAACCGCCTCCACCTTGGCCGGATCGACCAGAATCGGCTCCTAGTTGACGAAGTGTCCGAGGAAATGGACCTCCCGTTACCAAAACTCGTATTTCAAGAAATTGGCATACAACCGTTCTCGCCTCAGAACTTCCAGAAGCTCCCTGAGATACTCCTAATGCAGCTCTCGAGTCTTGGAGTACACCAAGATATCATCTATAAACACAATGACCGAGCGATTAAGCATCGGTCTGCATACCCGGTTCATCAGATCCATGAACACTGTTGGCGCGTTGGTGAGTCCAAATGGCATCACCACGAACTCATAATGACCATAACGATTCTGAAACATGGTCTTCTCCACGTCTTCCTCCCTCACCCTGGCCTGGTGATATCCTGATCTCAAATTAATCTTGGAAAACCAAGATGCACCCTGCAGCTGATCGAAAAGATCGCTCTATCCTTGGAAGCGGATAACGGTTCTTCACCGTTAACTTGTTCAGCTCCCTATAGTCAATGCACATCCTGTGCGAACCGTCCTTCTTCCTGTTGAAAAGGATCGGTGCCCCCCAATGTGAACTTCTCGGACGAATAAACTGCTTACCCAGCAGTTCCTGCAACTGAGATGACAACTCCTGCATCTCTGGCGCTGCCAGTCGGTACGACGCCTTAGTGATAGGGGCCGCACCTGGCACTAGGTCAATCCTGAACTCAACCTGCCTCTTCGGAGGCACTCCAGGTAACTCCTTAGGAAACTCATCAGCAGACTCCCTCACCACCGGGACCTCAGAAACTGAGAGCTGCTCTCTAACACGCGTATCCACAACATATGCCAAAAAACGACACACCCGTGTTGAATATCCTGTCGAGCCCTGGTTACGGAACAAAACCCTGATCCTAACCTGGTTCCCTCGCCATATACTACATGTTCTCCCCTACTTGGGGTTCGAACCACCACCCGCTATCCCTCACATTCGATCATGGCGCCAAAACGGCTAAGCCAATCCATCCCTATAATCACGCATACAACCCTCATGGGAATAGGAATCAAATCTATCGGGAAGGACACCCCAAAAATCTCCAACTCGCATCCCCGGAAGACCGAAGAAGAAGAGACCCCGTGCTCGTTGGTGATCGAAACTCACAACGGACACTCAAGATCATCTATCGGCACACTGAACCCTCTAGAGTGTGACAACCCGAAATTTATTCCATCATTGTAACCCACTTTCCGCTAATAAAATAATTTTTATTATTATTATTATTCCAATAAATTTTTGGGGTTAAACAAATAAAATAATGTTTTATTTTATATTCATATTTATTGAAATAAATAAAACACATGTAATATCTTTAATTTTGTTTGGGAAAAATCTAGTTTACAACGTAAGCCGTGTTACGACCGTTTAATCGGGCAAAACTTTAAACCTCGTTTAACATAAGTATCGGGTAGTTGTATACCGGGTACAACACTCAAGCCCTATATAAGGGTGAGTGGACATTCTTTTGGACCTTTTACCACCCTAGACACACTTTCTCTCTCTACTCTCTCTCCTCAAGGCCGATTTTCTCCAAAACCCGCAAGTTTCCGCTTTCAAATCGTAAGTTCTCTCATCCTAGCTTGTTCTAAAAATCATTGCATGTTGATATGGCTTGAAAATAATCCAAGAAGTCCAAGGATAAGGAGTTTACAGCCTAAGAATACTCTTAGGCCGTAAACCCCTAAAAGTGAGCCAAATATGCCCCAAATCTCCTCCTTAGGCTTAGAAATTAGCTTAGAACTTAGCCTTGAAGTATTTTAGACATTAAACACCAAGTTTAGGGGCTTGAATGAGGGTTTACGGCCCAAGAACATTCTTAGGCCGTAAACTCCCTCAACCCATGCAAATCAAGCTTTAAACCCCATTTTGGCCTTATACCTTCACTTAGAAATTGTTAGGAATGAGCAAAGGACCTCAAAAACGAAGTTTAAGGGCTGTCCAAGAGTTTACTACCATAAACCATGGGGTTTACGGCCGTAAACTCCCAAGGAGTGTTCTAAGGACAGCAAACTCCAAGGAAGTACCCTCCTTTAACCCTAAACACCCCTTAAGCCTCGGATTAAGCCCTAGAACTACCCCTAGTAGTGTATGAACCCATTAAGCACTCATACCAACTCCTTCCATGAGTTTACGGCCGTAAACTCATGGAGGAAATGGTCTCTCAGCCATAAACTCACTCAACATGAGTTTTAGAAGAGTAAACTCCATGGTGAGGTCTTATACTCTTTCATTGCAACCCAATAGCCTCCTAACACTTAAACCAAAGCGTTTTCCTTCACATTAGGATGTTTATTTGTGTTAAATTAGTGTTTCATCCACTAATTATATGAAAACATATGTCTTCATATGTCACTTGGTTTATAAAGTGTGTTGAAGTACTCACTTGACACCAAACACTCAACCGAGACTCCTATCCGATCCACTCGCTTCAGGTGAGTTCATACCCCTTAATTAACCTTTTTAAATGTTTTTACATGTTTTAGGGGGATACAAGTTAAATGCCACAAGTTTTAGTATCAAATCATATGGTTGTTGTCGCTTGTTTTTACTATTATGCAATTGTTATGATATTATACATGACGTCCTCCACCCCAGAACATATTTCGCCGTTCTCGGTTTTGGGGTGTGACAGATTGGTATCAGAGCATTCTTTATAGTGAATCAAGTATATCAACCCATAAAAGATATACGAACTATAAGCACTTCGGGACTAAAACACTCTGACCAAAAATATATACTTTTAAATACTGAAATATTTAATTAAGTATATATATATATATATATATATATATATATATATACATTCACAAACATAAAGAGTCAGTACCATACTAGAACAAAACAAAAGTATTATGATTGTTGAACAACACAATTGGACTTAGAGACATATAGTCAAATCTGGGTGAATGTAGCCTGATCAACTACATTTTTCCAGGAGTGGATAGCATGTGCCTAAGAGTGATTGTGGTCTTGCAACAAGTCTAAAACTTACCAACACTACCACAAGAACGTTAGAACAAGAATACTATAGGAGTATTCTACCTTCTACTAACTACATATGTGATAACTAAAAGGGTCGTTACTAATAGGGCAATAGTTGCTAAATGGATACACCACGGTTAGATGTGACTAGGGCGCTATAGACTTAGAATCTATGACCTTTGCTTCATTTCCTGTTCTTGTTTGATTGGGGATCTGGAGTTAGGGTCGCTTATTCGAAGGACTATCTTGCTTCGGTTACATGTAATTGGTATGCATTATGCAAGTATTGGGTCGACTAATAACGATCATCTTATAAGTATCCTAGATTAGTACGTCTATTAACCTTTCCTTCCCCCTTTCTTACGTAGATAGCATGGCTGGCTTCCACCTTCCCGGCGATCCGTATTATCCGAACCAAGGCAATGGAGGATGTCTCGAATAGGAATCAGAAGATGATCACCCGATCCTATTGGATGATCACGGTGCTGAAGGCTTCTCGGATGACTCCGACTCGGAGCCAGAAGTCAACAACCTACCCCTTGTAGCTCAAAACCCCAACCCCCATCCGAAATTTCAAGGTCCCACTCCCATGTGGGCGATAACCTTGAACCGATGGAGCGATGAGCAGGGTTAGCCCTTACCTTTCAATGGAGACCGAAGCTTTTACAACATAACCAAAGGAGGATCAGCGGACCGAGTTTTGCCCATCATGGTCCGAAGGATTTCCAGGAACGTCGAGCAAGGTCAGGCAGCTATTGGCCGAGTTGTGGAAGTTGATGCCAACTCTAACCTCAACACTGTTCACATTCGCCAACTGGAAGAAGCTATGGATAGGACGAGGAGGACCAATGAGGCTCTGTAGCAACAACTAGCTGCATCCCGAGCCGAAGTTACGGAACTCTGAGCACGTCAGAGGGCTCATGAACGACATCTTCAGGAGGTTATGCGCCAACTAGCTGATCTGAGGGTTTGCCCAATGGGTACCCGTCGCCCGTAGAAGATGTCAAAACATCTCACTCGTTTGTTTAAGGACTAGTGTTTTTCCTTTCTAGGCTTGGTAGAGCACTTGTCTGTAAACATTCCTAACTTTAAAAGTACTCTAATTTAGGCCTCTAGACTGCCAACATTTTCCCTTATGGTTTGATGTAAGACCTACTGTTAGGTCACTATTCCCGAACTTATATTACATCATTAATACCAGTAAAAATTGGCAGTTAACTACTCTATTGCAATGACCCTCTCTCTGATTATTGAGCTATGTTGATAAAACCCTCTTGTCATACTTGCAATAGACTATTACTATTGTCAACATCTCTATGAACTTTCAGTAAAAGATGCCTCCTTGCAAGCGGCCGAACAGAGGCAGACCAGTGACTCAAACTCCACCTCCACCACCTCCTCCTCCGCAGTTCGATCCGGTGCTGTTTCAGACAGCTGTGACCGCGGCTGTCACAGCAGCCATGGCCCAAATGAATTATGGCGATGTTAGTAGAGCCATAATGGGCACCAACTCCAGACATAGTGAAATCCATCCACGTATATAGGGGTGTACTTATAAAGGTTTCATGAACTGTAACCAACATTTTTCAATGGGACCGGAGGAATTCTTGCTCTCTCCCAATGGATCGAAAGAGCCGAAGCCATTTTCGAAATGTGCTCATGCCCCGAAGAAAGCAAAATCAAGTTCGCTGCTGCCACCTTCACTGAAAGGGCGTTGACATGGTGGAATGGTCATGTCAATTCACTCTCTTTAGTAACAGCCAATGCCATGGGCTGGGACACACTAAAGGACCTACTGAGAAATGAGTACTGCCCTAGAGATGAGGTACAGAAGCTTGAAGAGGAACTCTGGAACCTCAAGATGAAGGGGATAGACATAGTGGCTTATACGGCTAGGTTCTGCGACCTGGTAGCTATGTGCCCTAACATGATACCTTCTGAGAGCAAGAAAATCGAACGATACATCTGGGGTTTAGTGCCCCCGTATCAAGGAAACGTTCTATCTTCACATCCTGCAACCTTTGACAGCACCAAGGAGTTGGCCCACAGGTTGATCGATCATGAAACAACTTCCACTCCAGCAACAGCAACCACAACTGCCACTGCACCACCCAAATCAACTGACAAAATGAGGAAGCGTTGGGATCAGAAGAAGGGAAAGAAAACTCAAACCTCCTCCAAAGACCAACAAATCATGGTTGTCCATGCTGTCACCACTCCTGCTACCCCGTTACCAGCAAAAACCTATGTCGAAAACCTGCCCAAGTGTCCCAAGTGCCCCTTCCATCACACCGGCCCCTGCAGTGTATTGCACTGCACCAAATGCGACCGGAAGGGCCATACCGTCCAGTTTTGCAGATCCCAACCCAAAAATATCTCTCAAGTCCCCAGCTCAGGAGTGAGCCAGGCCTGCTATGGCTGTGGAGAGGTAGGTCATTTCAAGAAAAACTGTCCGAAGGCCGGGAATACGGGAGGAACAGGAAGACTACTCGCTATTGGCCACAATGAAGCAGTGATGGACCCCGCAGTAGTCACGGGTACGTTCCTTCTCAACAACTCTTATGCTTGTGTCTTATTCGATAGTGGTTCAGAAAGAAGCTTCATAAACCAAAACTTTAAACACTTACTTAAGCAATCCCCACAACCACTAAAAGAAACATTTGTCGTAGAAATGGCTAACGGAAAGAAAGAAAGCTCTAATGAAATTTAAATAGGTTGTACCCTCACGTTAGATGATCATTCATTCCCAATCGACGTCATATCAGTTTCGATCAAGAGTTTCGATTTCATTGTTGGCATGGACTGGTTGAGTCTCCATCGCGCTGATATCCTATGCTTCGACAAAGCCATCCACCTAAATCTACCAAATAGCGAAACCCTGTTTATCTATGGAGACAAACCCAGTACGAGCCTTCGTATCATCTCAAGTATTCAAGACCAGAAGTACTTGCGTAAGGAATATCGCTCATTCCACGCACACGTCGTCGACACGAGCCAGAAAACGAGAGATCTCAAAGACATCCCTGTTGTATGCGATTTCCCTGACGTCTTTCCAGAGCAGTAGTCACTCCTGAAGCAGTGACGGACCCCACAGTAGTCACGGGTACGTTCCTTCTCAACAACTCTTATGCTTGTGTCTTATTCGATAGTGGTTCAGAAAGAAGCTTCATAAACCAAAACTTTAAACACTTACTTAAGCAATCCCCACAACCACTAAAAGAAACATTTGTCGTAGAAATGGCTAACGGAAAGAAAGAAAGCTCTAACGAAATTTAAATAGGTTGTACCCTCACGTTAGATGATCATTCATTCCCAATCGACGTCATATCAGTTTCGATCAAGAGTTTCGATTTCATTGTTGGCATGGACTGGTTGAGTCTCCATCGCGCTGATATCCTATGCTTCGACAAAGCCATCCACCTAAATCTACCAAATAGCGAAACCCTGTTTATCTATGGAGACAAACCCAGTACGAGCCTTCGTATCATCTCAAGTATTCAAGACCAGAAGTACTTGCGTAAGGAATATCGCTCATTCCACGCACACGTCGTCGACACGAGCCAGAAAACGAGAGATCTCAAAGACATCCCTGTTGTATGCGATTTCCCTGACGTCTTTCCAGAGCAGCTCCCAAGTTTACCTCCCAAACGTCAGGTTGAGTTCAGAATCGACCTAGTCCCAGGAGCTACCCCTGTAGCTAAATCGCCCTATCGTTTGGCGCCTACAGAGATGCAAGAACTGTCCGGTCAACTTAACGAGCTGCTCAGCAAGGGCTTTATAAGACCGAGCTTCTCACCCTAGGGAGCTCCGTTCTTTTTCGTGAAGAAGGAGGATGGATCATTCTGTATGTGCATCGATTACAGGGAGCTCAACAAACTCACGGTCAAAAATCGCTACCCTCTTCCCCATATAGACGACCTTTTCGACCAACTGCAAGGGGCGAGTTATTTTTCCAAGATTGATCTTAGGTCCGGGTATCACCAGCTACGAGTGCTTGAGGAGGATGTTCCAAAAACAACCTTCCGAACTCGTTACACACACTACGAGTTCGTAGTGATGCCCTTCGGATTGACTAACGCACCCGCGGTGTTCATGGACTTGAGGAATAGGGTGTGTCGTCCTTACTTAGATCAGTTCGTCATCGTCTTTATTGATGACATACTTGTCTACTCACGAAGTTCTCTAAGTACGAACTTTGGATCCGAAGAGTCGAATTCTTAGGACACGTGGTTAGTGAGGAAGGAATCCACGTGGACCCATCCAAGATAAAAGCTATCGAGAACTGGTCAGCACCGAAGACGCCCACAGAAATCCGTCAATTTCTAGGCCTCGCTGGCTACTACCACAGATTCATTCAGAACTTCTCTCGGATTGCAAAACATCTCACCACATTGACACAGAAAGGTGTGACATTTGTCTGGGAAGAGAAACAAGAAAAGGCATTCCAGACCTTGAAGCGAGCCCTATGCACCGCACCGGTACTATCCCTTCCCGAAGGGACAGAAGATTTTGTAGTATATTGCGATGCATCGAACCAAGGGCTCAGTTGTGTCTTGATGCAACGAGGTAAGGTCATCGCCTATGCCTCAAGGCAGCTAAAGACACATGAGGTTAACTACACCACTCACGACCTCGAGTTAGGGGCAGTTGTATTCGCTCTAAAGATCTGGAGACATTACCTGTATGGAATGAAGAGCACAATATACACTGACCACAAAAGCCTCCAACACATACTGAACCAGAAGGAGCTCAATATGAGACAACGATGGTGGGTCGAGCTACTCAATGATTATGACTGCGAGATTCGTTATCACCCGGGAAAAGCCAATGTAGTAGCAGACGCCCTAAGTAGGAAAAATTATTATGGTCGAAGAGCCAAGTCGTTAACAATGACTATCCATTCGCATCTATCCACACAAATTAAGGAAGCTCAGCTCGAGGCTTTGAAACCTGAGAATGTGGCGGGAGAATACTTACGTGGAATGGATAAGAACTTGGAGGTCAAGGGTGACAGAGCCCTGTACCTCATGAAGCGAATCTGGACGTCGTGTCACGGTGGTTTCAGGGACTTGGTCATGAAGGAAGCACACAACACTCGATATTCCGTTCACCCAGGTTCAGATAAGATGTATCTGGATCTCAAAAAGTTATACTGGTGGCCTAACATGAAAGTAGAGATTGCTACCTTCGTGAGTAAATGCCTTACTTGCGCGAAGGTCAAAGTCGAATACCAGAAGCCATCAGGTCTTCTCCAGCAACCGGAGATACCGTAGTGGAAGTGGAAGTGGATCACTATGGATTTCATAACCAAGCTACCCAGACAACATGTAGGCTTGATACCATATGGGTCATCGTGGACAGATTGACCAAGTCCGCGCACTTCCTACCCATCAAAGAGACAGATAAGATGGAGAAACTCACAAGAACATACATTAAGGAAATCGTACGAATGCATGGTGTCCCTATATATATAATCTCCAATAGAGATAGTAGGTTCACTTCGAGGTTTTGGCAATCGCTACAAAGCGCCTTAGGGACGAGGTTGGACATGAGTACAGCCTACCATCCGCAGACCGATGGGCAAAGTGAAAGGACTATCCAAACCCTGGAGGACATGCTGCGGGCCTGTGTGATCGACTTTGGTATGGAATGGGATACCCACTTACCCCTTGTAGAGTTTTCTTACAATAACAGTTATCACACGAGCATCAAGGCAGACCCATTCGAAGCCCTCTACGGCCGGAAGTGCAGATCCCCTCTGTGCTGGGCTGAGGTGGGTGACACTTAGTTAGCTAAAGGATGATTTCCTGACAGTGCTCTCACGGGTCCAGATGTCATTCGAGAAACGACTGAGAAGATTGTACAAATTCGCGAACGATTAAAAGCCGCTAGGGATCGACAGAAAAGCTACGCAGATAAACGAAGAAAACCTTTGGAATTCCAGGTGGGAGACCATGTCCTTTTGAAAGTCTCACCCTGGAAGGGCACAATACACTTTGCAAAGCATGGAAAGCTGAACCCAAGGTACATAGGGCCTTTCGAGATTCTCGCAAGAGTCGGCCTCGTAGCTAACAAACTCAACCTACCCCGCGAGCTCAGTAACATACATCCTACCTTCCATGTCTCAAACCTGAAGAACTGCCAATCTGACGAGACACTCGTAATCCCACTCGACAAGATCAAGGTCAACGAGGGCCTCAACTTCGAGGAAGAGCCTGCCAAGATTATGGATCGAGAAGTCAAACGAACGAAACAAAGTCGCATCCCAATTGTGAAGGTTCGCTGGAACGCCAAACGAGGACCGGAGTTCACTTGGGAGCGCGAGGATCAAATGAAACTCAAGTATGCCCATCTCTTTGCTTAGTTGTATTGTAATAATTCAGTTACCTAAATTCTAAATTTCAGGACGAAATTTCCTCTAACGGGGGGATGATGTGACAACCCGAAATTTATTCCATTGTTGTTACCCACTTTCCGTTAATAAAATAATAATTATTATTATTATTCCAATAAATTTTTGGGGTTAAACAAATAAAATAATGTTTTATTTTATATTCATATTTATTGAAATAAATAAAACATGTGTAATATCTTTAATTTTGTTTGGGAAAAATCTAGTTTACAACGTAAGCCGGGTTACGACTGTTTAATCGGGTAAAACTTTAAACCTCGTTTAACATAAGTATCGGGTAGTTGTATACCGGGTACAACACTCAAGCCCTATATAAGGGTGAGTGGACATTCTTTTGGACCTTTTACCACCCTAGACACACTCTCTCTCTACTCTCTCTCCTCAAGGCCGATTTTCTCCAAAAACCGCAAGTTTCTGTTTCCAAATCGTAAGTTCTCTCATCCTAGCTTGTTCTAAAAATCATTGCATGTTGATATGGATTGAAAATCATCCAAAAAGGCCAAGTATAAGGAGTTTATGGCCTAAGAACACTCTTAGGCCGTAAACCCCTAAACGTGAGCCAAATATGCCCCAAATCTCCTCCTTAGGCTTAGAAATTAGCTTAGAACTTAGCCTTGAAGTATTTTAGACATTAAACACCAAGTTTAGGGGCTTGAATGAGGGTTTATGGACCAAGAACATTCTTAGGCCGTAAACTCCCTCAACCCATGCAAATCAAGCCTTAAACCCCATTTTGCCCTTATACCTTCACTTAGAAATTGTTAGGAATGAGCAAAGGACCTCAAAAACGAAGTTTAAGGGCTGTCCAAGAGTTTACTACCGTAAACCATGGGGTTTATGGCCATAAACTCCCAAGGAGTGGTCCTAGGACCGCAAACTCCAAGGGAGTACCCTCCTTTAACCCTAAACACCCCTTAAGCCTCAGATTAAGCCCTATAACTACCCCTAGTAGTGTATGAACCCTTTAAGCACTCAAAACCACTCCTTCCATGAGTTTACGACCGTAAACGCATGGAGGAAATGGTCCCTCAGCCGTAAACTCACTCAAGGTGAGTTTTAGAAGAGTAAACTCCATGGTGAGTTCTTATACTCTTTCATTGCAACCCAGTAGCCTCCTAACACTTAACCAAAGCGTTTTCCATCACATTAGGATGTCTATATGTGTTAAATTAGTGTTTCATCCACTAATTATATGAAAACATATGTCTTCATATGTCACTAGGTTTATAAAGTGTGTTCAAGTCCTCACTTGACACCAAACACTCAACCGAGACTCATATCCGATCCACTCGCTTCAGGTGAGTTCATACCCCTTAATTAACCTTTTTAAATGTTTTTACATGTTTTAGGGGGGGGGGGATAAAAGTTAAATGCAACAAGTTTTAGTATCAAATCATATGTGATTTATAACTTGCAACCCAAAAAGGATTTTCTATACTTTTAGCTATTTGTCAATAAAACTGTTTTATATAACCATTAAACGCATTTTCTATGTTAAATTGTCATCAAATTATTTTCAAACTACTTTTAAATTACTTTTCTTTTAAACTATATATACACCAATATATTTATATAAGTAAGACTTGAAGGACTTAGGACCGATAACTCGCCTTATTTCCTGTTCTTGTTTGATTGTGGTCTTAGGGTATACTGTTATTCGTCCGACTGTCGTTGAATTCTTAGTTATATATCATATATATTTGTGTTAGATATGAAAGTCTTCATCTTAATCAATACCTTTGTGAAACAAAGGCTTGCAATTCCCACACACTATTTAACTATAATAGGTATAGTTGAGACTACTGCTCGTTACCTCTAATACTAGGATACCCACTATAAATACTACTACTACAAGTTAATGCATGATAAAGAGAATACTCTATACACTATACTAAAAGTTACTATACTATAATACCAGAGAATACACTAATCCAGAACATAACACACAATCCCTCTATACGGCACTCTATGGCGCAAATACCATGTAACCAGAGCTTCCCGGAAGGAAAGCAACACTACATGTATAGATCTATACAGGACGGACGCTATTACATCCCGACTGTTAACTACAGTCCGAGCCGACTAGGCCCAGGGTTGGCACTACATCGCTACACTACGTATGACCGGGAAGGTCATCGGAACCGCTATTATCATTCAGTTTGGTTACATGAGAAATCACATCCATATTCAAATTAACACACTAAGACTTAAAGTCTAAGCTAACTTCCCAAAGTAAATAAACATATATTACTAATTGAAGTTTGCAGCACTACTACACCCAACCGGAAATACTTTTCCTTATTTACGTTACTTGAATGAAATTTATTACCTTATTTTATTAATTGAAGGTTTCAATGGAAATACTTTTACACACTCGAAAGATTTAACTTACAAATGCCCAATTTTGGAAAGTATAGGATTTTCTAGGGATTTCTACTATTCTTAAATATTAATTACAACTTTCATATTTCATAATTGTAAACACTATTATACAAGCATCGACACTAAATTCTTATGAACTCACCAGCTTTATGCTGATACTCGTTTTAAAAATAACTTGTATCCTCAGGTCAAAGATAGACAGGTACTGGTGTAGCTTTTGAGAAGATGGAGCGTATACAAGACCCATCTTTTATTTTGTTATACTTTTGGTGTCTATCAAAACTATACAGAACACGCTTGTAATTAAATTTACTATATTAATACAATGGTTGTTGTCGCTTGTTTTTACTATTATGCAATTGTTATGATACTATACATGACGTCCTCCACCCCAGAATGTATTCCGTCGTTCTCGGTTTTGGGGTGTGACATAGAGAAGGTCTGAGATACAAACGATCGACTCGCCCCCGAGTCAAATAATACCAAAGTGGGCAAAGAATTCACTAAAAACGTACCTAATCACAGGTACAATCATTAAGCATAACACGAATACAATAACTGAGACAGAGAATAGAAAACGTACCTGCAACCACATCCGGTGCTGAATTGGCCTCCTCGGCCGTGAGTTGGAAGGCGTAACCCTAAGCCTTCGGATGTTCCACCATGACTGGCCTCCCATCTCCAATCCTCATAGTAGCTGGCACGGAACCTTGCGTCGGCTTGGCGGCGAGCTGCGGATAGTTGGTCTTTACATGACCAACCTCAAGACAATGGTAAAAAATCCTCATATCTGCTGGATGGGCGGACTGACGGCAGTCCCTGGCATAGTGCCCCTCCTTTCCATATTTGTGGCACCCACCTCCTGCTTGACAAACCCCCGAATGAGCCTTGCCACACTTTCCA
This sequence comes from Lactuca serriola, assembly GCF_051521515.1. NCBI lineage: Eukaryota > Viridiplantae > Streptophyta > Magnoliopsida > Asterales > Asteraceae > Lactuca > Lactuca serriola. The sequence goes on along the minus strand of NC_136411.1, from coordinate 173,804,545 downwards.
CAAGTGCAGCTCTGATGACACTCGGACTGTGTATCAGCGGTCTTAGACCGCTTAAGCGCCGGCTGAAATTGTGCCGGTGCCTGACGCTGCTCCTTCAGCAGCAGCTCTATCTCTAACTCACGCCACCGCGTGGCTTCCTGAAGGTCCAGGAGGGTATCACATCGATGTGTAGACACAAACTGTCGAATATCAGTCTTGAGCATACTCAGATAACGAGTCATATGAGACTGCTCTAAAGCAAACTCCGGGCAGAACATAGCCCTATCCGTGAACATACGGGTAATCTCCATCACAGACTCCCCATCCTGCCTCAATGTCAAAAACTCCTGCGCAAGCCGCTCCCGCTCAACGAGTGGAACGTAGCGGGTGCGAAACATATCTCTGAACTGCTCCCAAGTAACAACATCCCGCTGATCATTAGTATACGACCCAGTCGTCAGCCTCCATCAGTCCTTTGCCCCAAGCCTCAGCAGGTTCAGGGCACACCTGACCTTTTGGTCATCAGGACATGAGCATGTGAAGAAACATCCCTCCACGTCAGATAACCACCTCATAGCCCTAATCGCATCATGTGTACCATCAAACGTTGGGGGCTTCGTATTATCGAAATCCCGGTATTAGAAAACACTGTCGGCTCCTCCTCCAACCCCTGCCACAGTTATAGCTGAAGCAGCTGCAGCGGCAGCTGTCTCTGCTAGAGCTGCATATCGCTCATCAAAATACTCAACCATCGCGGTCTTAATCGACCCAAACATCTCTGGCAGTTACGCTCGAAACGCAGCAGCAATCTCGTCGTGTATAATCTCTCTGATCCTAGCATCCAACTCCTCGGTCCCTATTTGAACCACGGGCTCAGGTGCTACCGGCACCTCCAACCCTCCATCTCCCGACCCCGATCCTGATCCTAATCCTGATCCGGATCTCAAGGCAACATGTCTCGTCACCACCATACAGGAATATATATATATATATATATATATATATATATATATATATATATATATATATATATATATATATACAAGTCATCAGATAACTAACATATTGTCGGGAAACCAAAACCCCAAAAACCCCAAGGGGTATGATTTGCTTGCTACGCGTATGGGTCATGTGCTTTCAGTAGTACGGGCCCATACTACCTTCCACACTTACCCATATTTGTCTCAAGTATCACCACAACGCCCTAACAATATCATCAACATAGAAATGCGCCCCAACCCTCACTTCTAGGGGAATACCAAATATCTCGCATCTAGTCTCACCACTTATCACAACTCACACATCCATGAAACTTCCATCATCCCCTGCAGCGACGATGCACGCTAGCTGCACATAACGCTGGACCCCATAGACTTTAGAATATCTAATCCTACACTAAGGTCGAATCGGACATTCTCAGGCTATAAGATCTTGATTATACACAATTGTGATGCATACACCAAACATCTACAGTTATGATGTCAATTCCATATACAAGATACCCTAGGCTAATAGGCATCATATAACCAGGCAAAGCTATCATGCGATTCCTGAAGATCCCTATCCTAGCACTAGCATAATGTTTTAACATATCAAAATATCAAATAACTGTTCCATCAGAGTGTCCCAAAAATCATAACATAAGGATGAGGAGTGGTACGGTCACGCCTTCGCCTTTCCATGATCTCCTGAAGTACTTGAAACAATAAACTGAAAACTGTAAGCCCGAGGGCTTAGTGAGCTACCCCCAAAATACCAATACCACACTGACAATACCATACCAGTAATAATCATTCAATCATCATGCATACTGGTCCATTGACCTGACCGGACCGCCCTACCGGGCCTATAGTCTGTCTGAATCTATCGCGAGCCTTCGGCATGACTGGTCCCCCCATGTGGGCCTACAGTATCCCCGGACCGCTCATAGGGTATATTGGCCTTCAGCACAAAGCAGGGCCGCCTCAACCCAACCACCAGCAAATAACCATGTGTGCATGCTGTCATATACAAACATCAAACATATCTGTCACACTGATCATCAATCATAGAATTCTCCTGTAACTAGAGTACTGACCTAGCACGTCACTAACATACCAATCCCTACGGATCATAAGAGCATAACATACTGTCTACCCTTATTCCGATCTAACAGATCATAACCACATGTAGCATACCATAACAATAACAACTAAAGGGCCGGCCGGGGTGCCGTAGACCCTATCGATATAATGGGGACAACTCACCTCACAGATGTCGACACGAAAGGTAAACTCCAACTCTCGGATCACTTGACACAGGTTCCACCACCTATCATCATAGTACATTATACTCATAAGTCCTTACCCTTATAAGGTACTCCATAACCCACTAGTCAACCCCTGATCAAAGTCAAAGTCCTCAGTCAAGGTCAACAGTCCATGTTGACCTTAACTCGCCGAGTACCCTTGGCTACTCGCCGATTTCCTTGAAGTACATTCCAACTCGCCGAGTCATCGGAGTGACTCATCGATTTCCTTTGATTCTCGATCAAACTTAAGGTCACCCGTCGAGTTCCCTCCTTGCAACTCGACAGATACACGCTCATACATATCCCAGAGAAAACTCATCCGACTCGCCGAGTTGTTCTTCAACTTGTCAAGTCTTATGGCGATCTTCATCGGACTTGCTGAGTTGTTCATCCAACTCGTCGAGTTCACAGCCATCTTCATGCGACTCGCCAAGTCCATTCAGTCCTTTTCCTCCATACAGACATATTTTGAGCCATGCAATGGCTCCAACACATAGATCCAAGCTTCTAGGGCATGCTTATCACGTAAAGTTGCAAACTTTACGTGCATGCATGACTATAAAGGCTCTAAATGTCTATTCTAAGTTTATAATGGAACTTCATGCTCAAGAGGGACCCTAATCACAACCAAGACTGTGACTTTATGCTTCTAGAATCGAAGGAGGGCCTAGATCTGAAGTTACAACTTCAGATCTAGCCCATAGCTCATGATACCAACTTAAAAATCCATAACAAAAACCCCCTAGAAACTCAACAAAAAGGAAAAAGGGAAGTAAGAATGGCACTTTGATACCTCCAAAGGGTGCTAGCTGAGGTAAATCCTGCTTCGCACTCCTTCCTTGCTTCAATTTCCTTTGCACTCTTAGCTTTCTTCCTCCAATATCCTCTTTTCCAAGCTTCAAACACCACACCAAGGCACACACACATGAATTAGGGTTTTAAGGGGCTCTCAAAGACTGTAAAGAGGCCAAAGGAGACTAAGGCTCCTTTAAATAGAGGTGCAAACCCCGGGATTTAGGGTTTCCACTGCCAACTCCTACTCGCCGAGTCCCAGCATGGACTCGTCGAGTAGGTCACTTAACACGCGATCCCACCCCGCTGCTACTCGACGAGTAGGTCAACCAACTCGTCGAGTAGAGCTTAACCCAATAAATCTTATTTAAGCCATACCTGAGAATCGGGGCGTTACAATATTTCCCCTATAACATGATATAATACCGATAACATGATGATGATGCAATATGTAATTATGTCAAGTTAATGGAGAAACCTGTCAATCTTCTCATGCAGATTTTGCCCTGTTGGATCAAGTAGATAATTGATAACCTGACATCGGAAAGCATAAGCAGTTAAGTAGAACATTGTGAATCAAGGAACGTTGCTTATAAAGTTCATTTATGATCTTCAATTAAAAATAAAGCAACTATAGAAAAGGGTATTTGGTAACATGGATCTCAAAAGATTGGAGAAGTATCAAGAGAAAAAGGGTATTTTCGGCTTTTGTATATCATAATTACCATAATACATGTTACGCCTAATGACTCAAGGAGGTTCTTTTTATGAATATATATACAAAATTAATTAATCTTCACTAGAAATTGTAACCCATTAACGTATACAGGCTAATATTCTAAAAGCGGGAATCAAATTTTTTCAAAAGATGTAATGTCAAAGAACATAAACTAATAGATAAATATCTATCTAATTGTAACTATGGGTATGTAAATCTTATGATTATACCTATCTCTACGGGTCCATCAATAAAAAAATGTTTCCAAGAAACTATGATTGAGAAAATTTAAATAAAGCTTCAATGACTTTCCGAATATCAAACAGAGACATTCATTTCCCTGTGAATATTTTCTATGAAAATATTGATTTGAAAAAAAAAAGGCAAACTTCTTCAAACAACTTTAACTTGGTAAGACTTTATTGAGTGATTGTTAAGCTCAAGAAAACAAATTCTCTCAAGTTGTCTCACCTGCTCAAGTCACTCTAAAAGAAACATAATAATAATAAATTTTTATAATTAAAAAGATCCTCACGTTATGACCATATTGATAAAAATATGAAGATAGTACTTCAACAGTAAAAGTAAAAAAAAACTATATTAAAATATCTCCAACGGTCAAGACAACTCAAACTACTTAAACATATCAAGCTCCCAAGAAAATTTTTTAAGAATAATAATTGAAAATGTTAGAATTGTGATGAAAGAATACACTTAGCCTCTGATTATACGTTTGAAAAAAGAATTAAAAAGGTTAAAACATTTAAAATCCAAAATTATAATGCAATAAGTATATATACTAAAACTATACCCGTGGAAAGTATTCCACAAAACCATATGTTGATTTTCTCAAAAAAAAAAAAAACTAAATTGTTACCTGCTCATTGAGGATCATCACTTTAATCATACCAGACCTTTTGTCGCACATAGCACAAAATCAAGACCGACAATACGATCCCCTGTGTAAGATTGATTCTTCCCGATTAAACCTAGTGAAAGACAACTTATTTATCATCATTTCAATTTCCATGAAAGAATACACTTAGCCTCGTAAGGCCCTTAAATCTTATTTATACAAATAAGTGAATAACCAAAAAGAAAATCACAAATCTAGTATACACACAATTAATCAACTTTGATATACAATATTATACTACTAACCATAATAGTGTCAGTCAGAAGCTCGCTCCAAAAAGTAATGTTTGCCAAAGGTGTACCTGGGATTCAAAAACAAAAACCAATGTTTCATTCTTTGATTTCTTTGTTTGATCAAATCTCATAAACCAATAGATGATTAGTATCGGTTATAGACCACATAAAAAATATGAGAATTCAGTAAAAACTTTTAACAAACAGTTGGAGGGCAAATGTTTCAACATCTAATCAAACTTAGCATACGATTCCAAACTGTTCCAATACCTGTATCACCCTATCAAAAAATGCAATCCTAAGCTCGGGGATCTTCAAATAAAGTCATTCACAATCGGAGATTCAAACAGCCCTAAAAAAAAAAGCAGACTTAAGAACAAATATTGTGCCATAAGGATAAGAACTGGAATTTGAAAGTCATAAAAAGGAAGATGATGCTCTTATATGAATCATGTCCTCGACTAAAGCTACCTTCAGGGTTTTTAGCCACATGAATTGAGAAACGTTGATAACTTCGACGTCGTCTCTTCATGATTCACAAAGCTCCACCGGTAGAGACTTCAGTTGTTCTTGTTGACGGTCTAAAAGCTATTCAAACAGAGAGAAATCAAAACCAATCAAGAAAAAAAACACAAATAGACCCATCAGAACAGAAGTAGATTATTATATATCTGGTGACCAATAGTCGTTGAAGTTCCGATTGCGATTTCAAGAAAGGTAAAATAAATCCTTAATTGAAACATTACCCCTATGGAGAAAATCGAAATGAAAACAGACGGTGAAATTAATCGGTAAACCCTCACCCGACGACAAGGCGGAAGGATAAACCCGAAGAACTCAAAAATGAACAAAAACATGAAGTCGGATCCGGAAATAAACCCAGATAGTGTGGAATTGACGGAGAGATAAAAGTTGGAGGATCAAAAGGGATGCCTGTAAGGAACAAATTTCATTGGGAGAGAAAAAAGTGAACACTGTAAGGAACGATGGAGGAATGAGATTAGTGGTAGTGGTGAACGATCGCCATTAAGTTGCCATCAGTGCTTCCAAAAGGGCGGCCTCTCTCGTCGCCGGAGTACTGGGGGCACTCGACCCTCCGCCTTGCTTACGTACCTGTCGCTTCTGCATCTGTCACACAAGAAACACATGTAAGCGATGTCGAAGTGATACATCGTATGGTCAAATGACTCCGTTTGTTGGTCTTCCTCTGCACCTAGGTCGATGTCGGTAGAGTAAAGCGAAGCAATTGGAGGTGGGAAAGAGTTCCTTTGACATTGAATGTCACCAAATCAGATAGTCGTGCAATTTTGGAAGCAATCCTGGAAGGGGTTTGTTGATTGATGGCGTTTTTTGAGACTGTTGCAAGAAGGGGAAGACGAAAGAGTCCTTCGAGAGGAGTAAAGGTATCCAAGCATTTGAGGTGGTGTTTCTATCAGAGATGTAACAGAAATCCAAAGATGATTGGCCAAAAAAACGGTGAACCAAATTAAAAAGAACACGTGTAAACAAAGAAACTATATAATGGCATAAATTGACCCCTTACAAAAACAAATAACAAATGAGAATGAATTGAAAACACACTCATACATAAGGGACCACTTTTTTCAACTCCTTAGGAACTTTACTGTTCCTAAGGTGAGACATTTTTAATATATATATATATATATATATATATATATATATATATATATATATATATATATATATATATTAATAAATAATTTATTTTTTTCTAATTAATTTAGAAACCAAGTAATAAATTAATAAATCATTCTACTCTCTCTATTGTCATGCCTTAGCCTAGGGATTTTGCTATCTATAATGTGCTTTGAGTATGTGTGGAGTAAGAGTATCCAGCAGGAATATTTCAGATGTAGAGCTTTGAGTAGTGTAACATCCCGAAAATACAGGCCAAAAATTTCATTTTTAAATACGTTATTATAAAACCAACATTATAATAAAACATCCATAATATCATGTCATGTCAAAACCAAAGTAGAAATAATCAAAACATGTTATCATAAAACAATATCAGAGTGTAATCCCAAAGATCTCATGTGCGGAAAACCATAGTGTGATGCGCTGCGATCAAGTCGGCTCCTTTCCTTTGAAAACGAAGTACCTGAAAGCAAAACTGAAAACCATAAGCACGAAACTTAGTGATTTCCCCCATCGTACCACAAATCATACAAACACATGATATACATACTGTCAGGCATATTTGGGTGCTCGACCTACCCCTTCGGTCCTCTCGACCGGTGACCTTGCCTAGCATATCTAGGTTATGGTCTACCCCTTCGGTCCTCTCTACCGGTGATCCGGAGATGGCCTCCCCTTCGATATCTTTCAACTGGTAACTGGGTACTATTTCACCCCTACCACTACCACATAAAAACCTAGCATATAAACATAAATCACATACTGCCTAGCATATCTAGGTATTGGCCTACCCCTTCGGTCCTGTCGACTGGTAACCGGGGACTATTTCACCCCCTACTACTACCGCATAATATCATATCACATATATCATAATATGGCTAGCATGGCTGGGTACTAAACTACCCCTTCGGTCCTATCCACCGGTAACCGGTGACTATTTCACGCCCTACCATCACTATCACATAACATCATATCATGCTAGAACATAAAAGATATCAGGTAGCAGCAAACCTAGATGAATATCACAAAGACAATCATCTAACATACAACTTCTACTGGTGGGCTGGCATTGTAGCCGTAGACCCACCGCTACTGGAAGGTAACTCACCTCACACTGCTGAAGTCCCGTAGACACAATCCCAGCTGCTGGTTGACAGATTCCCGAACTGTCAATATCAAAACATCACCCAATTAATAATTAGGTCCCAACACATGTCCATAAATCCATGTTGGAGTAAAAGACTGCGTTACCCTTATATTGGCTTGATTCAAGCCCAAGGCCCAAACCAAAGGCCTAAAAGTCAGCTATGGGTCAAAGCCCAACACATGGCCTAATTTTCCGAATTGAGCCCAAACCTTTATAAGGTCTTACCATAAGGCCCAACCATTTAGTCCAGTCCAACATTCGACATTCTAATGGCCCAATATCGCATAATCATGAAGGCCCCCATCTATGGCCCAATTTTCCAAATTGGGCCCAAACCTTCATATGGGCCTTACCCTAAGCGCATCAACATATTCTAGTCCATAAGATTATTCTTGAATGGCCCATTAATAATCCAATTTCCAAAGCCCAATGTTAAGGCCCAACTCAAGGCCCAATTAAAAATTAGTGTTTCTTACAAGAAATGATGATTAGGGTTAAGTGTCCCTACTTAACCCATTAAGGACTTAATCAATTAAGTCCCACATAGCATTAGGTTAATTTCAAATAGTTATTAATTAATATATTAAGTTTAGCGAATAATTCAAGTGTGGTCTTGATCAAATTCCCAAAATTAGGGTTTCACATAAAATGACAACTAGGGTTAAGTGTTTCTCACTTAACCCATTAAGGACTTAATCCATTAAGTCCATCACTCTACTACATAAGTCATATGGTGTGATTAGGCTTAATATACAATTCCATTCCAATGGCTTAAATGTGGATCCCGATAATTCCAAGCCCATAAATCAAATATTAGGGTTTTCTAAACCCTAATTAGGGTTTTCACCCCCATTTTAGCCCAATAGGCCCAATTGATATATCTTTTGATCAATTAAGGTTCATTAGGCCCATTAAGGTTTCACTAGGCCCATTAGTCATCTGTTTGGGCTTTTAGTTTCATTAAGCTTCATTGGTCCCATTAGGGTTTCAAGCACCCCAAACAAATCAAACTCAACAAGGTAAGCACACCACCACCCGACACGGCGGTCGGTGGCGGCAGGATACGGCAGCCACCACCCTACGGTGGTGGTTTGAGATTTCTATTATTATTTTGGCACCATTAAAATGTATAACTAGATAATACACACACACACACTAATAATAACACACATGCACACACATAACCACCCTGTGGTGGCCGGCGGCGGCAGATGGTGGCAGCCACCACCTCATAGTGGTGGTGGTGGGTTTGTTCATGGATTTTCTGGTCTAGCATCGCCCCTACAACATCATGCCACTACACATACATAATTACACCATATTGAACACACACCTGTGAGAAATAAACATAAACAGCCACCCCCCATCGGCGGCTAGCGGTGGTCGGGGATGACATAAACGAAAATGGCAGCAGCCACCATGGTTGGCTGCCATGGTGGTTCTCATCAGCTCCCAGCTAGCCGAAACACAAACACACAATCATGCTAAAGCCTGAACACGCACACATACGGCGATAGGGGCTAAGATACGGACACACACCACGCCGGACTTCGGTCTTAGAGGAGGAAAATGACGAAGGAGGGTGACAGAATGAGCTATGGAACGCACAACGGCGACAGCAAGTGGCAGCTGGGTGGTCGTCGTCATTTTGCACATGAAGTAAAAAGGGAAAGAGTCGCTGGAGGTACTTCTTTTCTGTGAAACGAAAGCGGTAACGGCATCCCGCAACACCCAGCTCTGATTCCCTTACCCGACCTCTCTTCTCACCGGGAGTGATAGCAACAACAGCAGTGACTCGATGGCTGCTCGATTTTGCAGCAACCGCCCACCACAAAAGAGATGGTGATGCGACAACCACTAGTTTATTCTTCTAACCGTAGCGTTCTAGTAAAGGGGAAGGTATCGAAGGTCAGTTGAGATGGTGGCGGTCGAGCTTGATGGTGGTGGCTGCAGCATGAGATGGCGGCTACCCAGATTAGGGTTGGGGTTTGCGGGGGTAACGGATCTTATATAACCCGATCCCATAAGAAAATTTGCCGTATTGACATATTTGTTCCCTCCTTCCCCTTTTCCTTCAAAACTAATCCATATTTTACCCTTTTAGCCCTTACCATTCTAATTTCCTTTCAATTCAGGCCCAAGGATCAAACTTCAACCATAATACCCTTTTTAGTCCCTCACTCCATAAAATCTTTCAATTTACGGCTACTATTTGTTCATTAATTTACTTATTTATCTAATAAATAAACGGGGTGTTACAAGTAGAGGAATGATCTAGGAGAGATACCTAGATGAGAACTCGAGGAGCCTACTGAGAGTGTAGTTAGATACCCGCGTGAGATAGAGTTGCTTGAGTTCGGTGACACCTATTGAGTGTGAACAAAGCAAATAGAGTTGTAACCTAGAGTGGTTTTACGTGCTGGTCACGATTATTTGATGCCTGAATCCTGCTTGCTCCGTGCTTTGTGGAACTCTCGATGATGGGAGTTAGCTACTAAGTGAATATGATGATATTCAGGAGGTAAATGGTTGGAATCATAAGGATTTCTTCAGCAGCTAATGGCAGAGAAGTGTGAGAACCTAGGAAGAGCCTAGTGAGTGAGCTTAGTTAGACGAGTACGCTAATAGAGGAGAGTGTTTCGCTGTGGAGCGAACACGCATGATGGGATTGGTGATTGAGGAGGTTGAGCAACTATTTAGAAAATCTGGAACGATCCATGTGGAAAGTATGGGTAGATGTGGCAGGTAGTATAGGCTCGTACCACTGAAAGCAGAGGACCCATACTCAAAACAGGGAGAATTCTAGAGGTTTTAAGTAGTAGATTGAGAAGAGATAACATGGTTTGGGTACCATGATTCATACCAGATCAAGAGATGGTCGCAGGGTTTGAGTACCATGATTTGAGGCGACTAGTGCTTCTGGTTTTACCAGTTATCCAGTTGTTGATTAGGTTGAAATCAGATGTGATAGAGTGTGGGGCCATGGGGCATGTTGAACGAGTTTCAATGGAGCATACCGCGAGAAGAAATTGAGTTAATTTCCGAGGTATTTTTGGTGAGATGGCAGTTGGAGTCGCAAGACTCAGGGATGAGTGGAGATGGTGCTTTATGGAGGATTACGGCCTGAGTTGAGTATGCGGCCGATAGTGTAGCTGTCACTTTTTGTGACCAGAGTTGTGCTATTTTCTATGAGAAGCAGAAGAGATATTGAGCTTCCGGTTTCTGAGCTTGGGGTTAAACCCTGTGGGGTAGCATTGGTTACGATCTTTCAACTGGGTATCTGGGTAGTATGTCTACCGCAAGGTAATATTATAGCATGAGAGGGTCATGATTAGGGACTGAGATGGTCAAGGACAAGGATATACCCTATTTGAGGATAGTAGGGCATATGTTAGCAGTAATGTCAGGTGAACCACATGAGTATATTGGGGCGGTGGCACTCATTGTCTGTGATGAATATTGAGTGTGGGAGTGAGGTCTCTGATCTCATGAGAATTCTCATGATCGGACGATGGTTGGAAAGTCAAAAATGAGGAGTATGATGGTTCATTAATTTTCAAACTGAGAGTTGTGATGACTACGTGACAGTTGAGATGTCTGGTAGTGTGTCATTATGAGATTGGAATGACGTTGGGAGAATACTTGAGGAATTAGAAACGAGGTGCGTTATTGCGCATTACTTCCAGATTGAGAGTCAGTACTGTGTCAGGATAGTCGGAGTATCCGACGGTGTGTTGGTATAAGGCATTCAAGATGACTATAGGTAGTCACATTTGGGAGGATTCTGAGGTTTTGTCTGAAATGTGAGATATTTGGAGTTGCTTGGATTCCATCGGGAAGATCATTGAATGATTGCGCGGTTCGTTTCAGGGGTCAAGTGTAATATACCTGGTGAAACAGTCTAAGGAGTAGATTGTCGGTATGCCTGCGATGATGGTTCAAACCCTGAATAGGGGAAGATCCAGGTATTTTATTGAAGGAACAAATATTTGCTCAGCAACGGTTAGAGAACTGGATATCGAGACCTGCAGTACGAATGCGTGAGACCATGGTTATTGGTGATCAAGGCGAAGTGCAGAGCGGGGTAATGCATGATATACATGTTCATGAAATGATGGATGTATCATTGACAGGTGGCCGCCGACCAGGGAAATCTATTGAGGTCAATAACTTTTCCGGATTGCAAATGTTTGGTTTCAAGGAAGATGGATTGTTCAGGTTTGGAGTCGCTTGGCAAAGTATCAGTTCGATGTAAGGATGGTTATCTGCAATTCGGGAAGGATAGCAGTTGTTTGTAGCAACCAACTTCAGGATCGGTATGAGTATTCTTGCATAGGTTTTGAGCAATAGAGGAAGGAGTTTCAGATTTCCATCAATATGTTCCGAGTCATTAGTGACTCCTCTATGTTCCAAGTTGAGGGTCGGAGTATTTCGAAGTTGCGAATTGTGCGAGACGAAGATCGGTGGTGGAGTCGAGATATTGTGAGATTTTGGGAGGATACATTGCGGTATCCAAGTGTGATTCCATGGATTATGGATAAGTGGTTAAGACAATGCATTGTGAGGTTCTGTGATGGCGTACCGAGGTATTTGAGTATGAGGCCCTAAAAATTTAAGATTATTTTGAGACTTGAGTCAAGAGATGGAAAGTGGAGTACCAAGTGATGACGGTCCCAGTGGGGACCCTTCAGCTAACAGTCGTCAAGAAAAGGTATTCTAGAGTGTAAATTGCAACAATAAAAGTGTTGGTTATGACGGTTGTCGCCAGGAGTGGTGATGCTTAACCAGGGTGGGTGTATGTACCTATCTATGTTAGTCATGGAGTATTCGATAGTGAACTCAGTGGGTGATGACTCGGGGATGAGATTAAAGGGGATAAGAGAGTGAGTGGATCCGAGTTGGATTAATCACTTCGGATTATCTGGGGAAAACCATGGAGTGAGCCCATGGCAAGTCAGTAAGAGAGAGTGTTGTTATACTACCGGGATCTGTAGTGTTCACCAGTCAGCGAGAGAGTGTTGTGATACTGTGAAGAGCCGTAGTATTCATGAGTTAGTGAGAGAGTGTCGTAAGCCTGCGGGGAGCCGTAACCTTCACAAGATAGTGTGAGGGAATGTTATGGTACTATGGGAGCAGTAGTATTCGCTATGTCAGAGCATGGCGCAGAAGAGTTTTAGGCGTGGTAGCCTTATTCTTTGAGTTTCGGGAACCTGGTGGTCGGATCAGGGGCGAGACTGTGGTCTCCATGCCTATCGGGGATCGTTATATTCTGAGTTAAGTTGTGGTTATCGCAATCGAGAGGAATTGGAGGAGTAATGTACGCGTGGGTTGCAGGTCATGGGTCATGGATTGAGTGCCTCATTGGGACGAGCAGTCCCAACTCTGTGTTGGACCAAACTCTTGAGTTTGAGCTTGGTTTTGGTGGTGTATTGAGTAGGTGAATGAGATTTTGGATTCAGAGATGGGCTTCATTTTGAGGGGTATTGTGTGTCACCTGATGTCTTTGACCTGGGTCGGTCAGTTCGCTTGTATGGTAAGGACTGCGGGATGCATAGGACTAGGAAGTAGACGACAGAGGTCGAGGGTGAGACAATTTCCGTATTCGCTTGAGGTAAAGCGAACTTTATGACTTGTGTGTCACACTGGGATGAGAGAGTTGTTGTGTGAAAGAAGTCAGTGAGATGTTTTTGGGACATGCAAAGGGAAACCTTCGGAGGTTCAACTGTGGGGGCGAGAGTTGACCTGGTGCTCAGTGTTGAAAGGGAAATCTGAGAAGGAGCTGAGGCTTATGATTATTAGATGTCAAAGGATGCTTCTGAGCAAGCATGATCATTTTCTTGTGTTTGAGGGCGGGGTGCTGAGAGTTCTTTGTTTCGATGGGATTTCGATTGCAGTACATTGGATGGTTCCCTGGTGTAATGTGACCCTTTCACTCCTGGGAGTATGATATGGAGTGCTTAGTATGTCTAGTGTGAGTGATCGGTGAAAAGTTATTGGGCTTTGACTTGTCTCTATCAATTGCTACGAGAGAATAGAGGGGAAATGAGTTTTCAGGGTCCATTATTCGAGGAGCGAATAACATGGTGATAGCTTGAGAGGGCGACCTAGCAGTGAGACAGGCCACTAGAGTTTTCAGATTCTGGTGAGTCATAAGGGATATCGTAGCGGCAGGATAGTATGTCCTCTTCCGGGTTTGGGAGTTCCAATTTGGTTTTAGGCGTCTATGAAGGAAAATAATGGTGTGGTATGAGATCCTTCGGTGGTACTTTTCGGGTTGTTGGGTTCAATCTATGTGACGTTGAGAAGAGATTTCGAGGGCGAAATCTTATTCAAGTGGGGGAGAATTGTAACATCCGGACCTTTAGATGCATTAATGTGTGTGGTTAACCTTGATATGTATGGAGTGACTCAATGAATTCTGAGTCCGACTCGCCGAGTTGGGTCGGGTTGGCCACGTGGAATAAATGAGTGGACTCGACGAGTCAGAGAGCTGACTCACCGAGTAGGTGTTGGGTAGAGAAACCCTAATTTCCCGGGGTTGGAGCTTATTTAAAGGAACTTATAGCCTCATTTGTGGCTACCTTCCCTTGAGAGCAAACCCTAAACAACCTTTGAGCTTAGAGAGAGAGAGAGAGAGAGAGAGAGAGAGAGAGAGCCTTGCTATTTATGATTGCTTGGTGCATCTTGTGAAGAGAAGAGAAGATTTCCAAGCCGAGGGACATGAGGGTGTTGCTAGATCTGAGGTTGTTTCACTTCAAAGCTTCTAGGAAAGGTATAAAGCTTGCACCTTTCTCTCATCATTTTGTATAGATCTCATGATTTTGTGAATCTAGGGTTTTTCCACCCAAATAAGAGGGCCTTGAGTGTTTCATGCTCATTGTGAGGGTTGAACTTCAGATCTGGACCATGTGAGGTCCTTAGAGTCCAAAACTCCCTGCTTTATCCAACCATCATAGTGATCTTGAGTGAAAAACCCTATTTAGGGTGTGTTTTGGCATTTTAAGCTCAAAATGCCATGCATGAATGTAAAGCCCGTGACTTTACGTGATTGATGAGACTTAGGAGTGTAGATCTAGAGTTTGGGAAGGTTCTCTGCCTTGTAAACGCCTGAATGAGATATGATTCTGAAGGGACTCGCCGAGTCCATGGCCTGACTCGACGAGTTGGTGAGGGTTGGTCCCGATGGGTCTAATTGTGTGATAAATCAACAAGTTGGGGGTCAACTCGACGAGTTGAGCTAGACTTTCTTGAGACTTCTAAGGAAACAAGGGGACTCGACGAGTCACAAGAGTGCACTCGACGAGTCGGGTCAAACATGGACTGTTGACTTGAGTTTGACTTCTATTGACTTTAGAGTTGGTCAACATTAGTAATGGAGACCTCGGTAAAATGGTCTTTTACCCAATCCGAGAATTAGAGAGAAAAGAATAACTTTCGGTTAGGTAGAGTCGAGAATCGAGTATTAATTAGAGATGTTTACCCTATGTGTTAGGCAGTGGCTAGTTCGAGATTCGAGTTCGAGGAAAATGTGCTTGCTGCTAGCAAGGTGAGTCTTCCCACTATACTTTACCTAGAGTAGTACTTATGTGTGACCGGAGGGTCTTATATGCTTACATTGAGTATCATATTATCCTTCCTTACATTGTATGCTGTGCATTATGTTTTTATGATTTATGTTATGCGGAGCTTTACAGATCGGACCAGAGGGTTCAAGGAACCGTGGGACCGGAGGGTCCCACTGAGACACATTGACCAGGGGGTCTTGCAGTGCTATAGCCTCGATTGGCTAATAAGCTGTGTGTGTGTGGTATTTTGGGGAACTCACTAAGCTTCGTGCTTACCGTGTTATATGTTATGTGTTTCAGGTTTTTCTCAAGATCGCGGGAAGGCACTGACTTGATTGTACACACCAGTGAAGGAGTTATGTTTTAAAGATCCTGGATTTCAATCAAACAGTTATGGAGTTGTGATTAGTAAATTAAATAAATGAGATTTTATGAAATGTGTTATGAGAACTATGCGATTTTAAATGAAAATTTATTTGAAAATTTATGGTGTTACATCCACAACCTTAAGGTACATAATTCCTCGAATTTATAGCTTTTGGAGTGGGTCACGCCGTGAGATATGGTGGTCGTCGTGAGTATTACTTGAGTAGTTGACCGCATTTTTTTAGTCTCACGACGTGAGGCATAAGTCTCACAACGTGAGGACAAATAAATGACTCAAAACCTTAATATTTCAGGAATTTAAGGAATGAGAGGTTAGGGTTGCACATCCCCAGCCTCTTTCACCCTGTATGACTCCTGGAAACCCTGATTTCGACCCTCTTGAAATCCTTGATCATTCTTGGTGTTTTGCTTACTTGAATAAGAGGAAAAGAAGAGAAAGAAGTATCATTATGGTGGACGTTGCAAGGAAGCATCATTATCATCAGCTTTTTCTTTGTTGGACCCTTTGTAAGTGCCAAGACTCAAACTTTATCTTTTTCCATGGCTAGATCTAGGCTTATAGGCCCATTTCATTAATTTGTAGCTAGTGGGAGTGAAGACGATCCAGAAAGTTAGCAACTTTAAGGATTCAAATGGTCTTTTGAGTGATATATCTTTCAGATCTGGAAGTTGGTGAAGTATTAGAGGCTCACATGAGAATTTGAGAGTATATTTCTACTTCTGACCAAAAATGGTGTAGGGACATGCATGGTGCATGCATATCTATAAAGCAAGCGTTTTTACAAACCAATAGGGTCCCTTTAAGCTTTTGTAAGTGTTGAAATTGAAGGTTGAACGGATTAAGAACGTTGAAACGTTGGTTTAGGCTTCAGATCGTTCTCACGACGCGAGACATGAGGTCGTGACTCGTCCCATGCTAAGTTGTTTGAGTCAAGAGCAAGTCATTGAATCAAAACAAGTGACTCTCACTACGTGACTAAGGATTGGCAATGATGTGAGACACGATGTTGGGTCTTAGGCCTTGTTGGGCGACTAGTTTTCTGAATCTGGGACATTGATAGTCTTTCAGGCCTTTTCTATTTGGGCCCCTATGGGGCTTTCGGTGCCCTTTAGGAATTGGGCCACTATTAGGCTTTAGTATGATTGGGTTTGGGACTCTATTATTAGGCCCAAAAAGGGAAGGGTAAAATGGTCTTTTAGCCTAGGATTCGGGATTAAAGACTTAGACTCTTGGATATAGTCTATGCCTTAATTTTTAGGTAGGATGTTATTTGATTATATTTAGTGCAGAGATTTCCCGGATTAGCAGCCCGAGTATTTATCTATTTTTTCAGTAGTTTGTGGTGAGTCACCTCCCAGCGTTTAGCGGGTCGAAGACACCAATTTCCACCAATGGAATATGGTTATATGTATGCTAGTTGTCTGTGTAACCTTGCATGTGTGTATGTGATGTATGTATGTTGGGCAAGGCCTGATGAGTTAGTTGGACGGGGCCCATCACATGGTACAGACAGATATGTTCCGAGCGGAACCCGAAGCTGGGTTGGCCCTGATGGTTTTAGGGCATGGCCCGTTGAATGTTTGATATGTATGGTATGAGGTATTTTGGGAACTCACTGAGCTGCGTGCTTATGTTTTTCAATATTTAATGATGCAATGCAATGTATATATGTTGCCATTTCCATATCAAAATAGCGATACTTGAACGCTCAACCTTTGGCTGAGGGGCACATATCCATCAACTTTTGATATTGCTTGACTATAAGCTCCTTGGTCTACAACCACTAATTACGTAGCATATTTTGTAGAAGAATAGCTATAAATTTTGATTCCATAGCGACTTTTTGGAGCTAACCAAGATTTAGCTACAAAATGCAATTATGTAGCTATTTTTGTAAACAAATAGCTATGACCACCCATTTTGTACCATATTCCGTAGTAGAATAGCTATGAATTTTGATTATGTAGTAACTTTGTGTAGCTATTTAAGATTTTTCTTATATTGATCGTGTGTGTCTTTTCAGTCTGGATACCAACATTTTACATTTTTTGTTTCGGTTTCTAGTTTTCCACAACTAAATAGCGAAATCTCCAGAAAGTCTCAAAATTTTGGTGTAGTTTATGTAAAAATCACAAATTTTATTTTGTTTACAAAAAAAATCAATTATAAATTATATTTTACCCGGTTACATCCAGAAAAATCTTATTATTTGGGTCAGTTTATGAAAAAGTATTATTTTATTTTTTACTTTTAACTATTTTATCCTTTCACTAAAAATCTTGAAATTTCTTGGTTCAAATTTTGAACAGAAATAAACGTCATTAAGCTCTATAAATCTAAGGATCAAAGTTTTCTATAAATAATTATTTGCCACAAACAATGACGTAAACATTATTTTGAACTCGTCATTGTCCATATAATCTCTTTCTCACAAAAATTAATGCTACAAGTATTATAACATATTTAAATTATGTGTTGAACATATTATTACAATTGATCTAAAAATAAATCAAAGGGAAACCTACTGGTATGTTTATATGGTCTTTTTTTTTGTTTTACACATGAATCTTTAAAGTGAAGTTGTGATCATAGAAGATTAGAAGTGAATCCATAGAAAAACAAACAATGCATTGCTTATGGTCTTGGTGCTTTTGAGCTCCGAAATATAAATTTATTGACTTTTGCAGTAATTGATCCACAAAGGAATTGTTCATAGACGTTTAAGATTGAAGGATAAAACTAATGATTTTCCCTAGAATTCATATAATTTCACAAAACCTACTATTGTATTTATTTTTTTTGTCATCCGTTAATAATTTCTTATAAAAACATAACAATTCGTTTTCATTTAACCTACTTTTAAGTAGATTGTAATAAAATGGTATGTACATAAATTGAATATCTTATAATAGTTATAACACATTTATGTTGGAATTGAAGTACATGGACAATGATGAATTCAAATTGATGCTAAAATCATTTTTTTTGGCCAAAAATTGGTTATAGAAGACCGATCCTTAGTTTTAGGTAGATTAATGACTTTTATTCATATTCATACTTTAAACCAAAAACTTTTAAATTTTTGTGAAAAGATAAAATAGTTTAAGTAAAAAAAGTGGGATACCTAAATAATGAGATTTTCATAAAACTTGGATATTTTTCGTTAATCGAACCAAAATATTGAAATTTTTCTGAAGATTTCCATAACAAATGTGATTAACGATAAATGATATATTAAGATCTATCTAAAATGATGCATTAAAAATTTAATAAAAGAAAGAAATGAAAAAATTAGGTAACGTGTGATTAACATAAAAATAATTTGTATATAAAAGTTTCTGGTTATTTTTAAACCCATCTCAAAACTATTTCAGAACAATATATTGTTTTGCATCGGTTTCGGTGAGGTACTTTTTTTTTTTTGAGATGTATTTCAGCCTGTATTGTTTTTTTTTTTTGTTTTTTTTGAGATGTATCTCAGCCTGTATTGTATTTTGGTACCAGTAATTTTTTTTTTTGGGATGCTAAGATCTATCTTTTTATTCATGTCTAGTAGGATTAATTTGTGCGCCTCTATTTCTACACGAGCCATAAATTTTTACTCGTACCAAAAACTATATCCGTTTTGAGTCGTATTCTTATCATTCGACCAAACTAAACAGTAGAGTTTTTGTAAGTGTGACATTATGCTAAAAACAAACCCATTTGATATTTCTCTAAATGTAAAACACAAACCTAACACCCATGTAAAAAAAGACATTCTTGTTATTACATATTACAAAAAGTACTTATGCGTATAGGGAAATAATCTTGTTTTATTGTTTGCATTTCCGTTTATTTATCACTCTTTATCATAAACTGCATCTTTTTGACACATTGCCTTCAGTGAAATGCTAATGCTTCAAAGAGGCACCACTCAACTTTTCTGATCACTTGCAAAGGGAAGCCAGAACACGACGTGGCGGCTTTAGTAGTGGTCTCCGGCCATGTAGAACCATCAAATTATTAATAAGCAAAATATCGCCTTTCTTCCATGGTATGGTAACACACTCTTCTTCCACAATCTTGAAGTAGTCTTCCACAGCATGATCAGGCACAGGGTCGCCATTACCGATCTGCACGGTTTTACCCCCCGCGCTACTAAACGTTTTGCCCGCAGGGTCACTATAAGTAACTGCAATAGTGTTGAACCATGTTTTCCGGCGACTCTCTTTGTCAAACCTGATGGCTGGCAGTGGAGTTGATGTAAGTTTAACAGCATTCCCAATCCATTCCAGCTTTAGCCCAAGCTTTGCTGCCCTGTCAATGGAGGAATCTCTTGAGCCATGCATCTTTTTGAATAAAGTTGGTGTACGTTAATTGTATGTAATGTAATTTGTGAAGAAAATAAACATACCTTTCCTCAGCAATACTCTTGTCATCGGTGTTGAATTTTGACTTCCAGTTACGACCGGTGAAAGATGATGGATCGTCTTCATCGTTGATTACGTCTGTATACGACAATCCATGCTTCTCTAGTTGTGCAACAAATTCAGGGTGCTTCTCTTTCATCTTTTCGTATATGATATGACTCAAAACTATCGGAGTTTCTCCCCCTTTTCCTGGTTCTTCATCACAATAGAAAAATACCTTCGTGGGGAAATCAGGAGCCTGTAAATGCATGAACATGTGAGCACTGAGTTGTAATTAAAAAAAAAAAATCTTTTGCTAAAAAGTTTAGTAAAGAAGTGCGAAAGCTTTGAGCTGAATGAAATCGTAGTCTCGAACGCAATGATGCTGAATTAACATAAAGTGCCAATTAAGCTAGCCAGTTAGGTTCGCCAACTGTTATCATGAAAAACAAGATTCATATAATCGAGAAATTTACGTAAGACATCTCGTGATGGAAAGGAATTCCCATATGGGGAGGAGATTCATTTGCGGTGTAAACACGGCCAACGACCTTCGTCCGAGGGGCTATGCCACCGAAGTAGGGAAACTCAACGTAGGAGAAAGCTTTGACAACTTGATCGAAGTCAGAAGGTGAGGCGACAGGGAAGCCTCGGAAGAGAATAGCACCGGTTTTCTGGAGAAGAGACTCCAGCCATACCTTCTGAGCTCTAATCGCTTCTTCAAAATCATGGAGTTCTTCAACTGCAGTAGGATCAGTGTTATGGTTTGGGGATAACACCGCTGGGAAAAGAACACCATCGTCCTGGGTTTTTTGCTGTGGTAACTTTACATCTTGGAAGAATTTTCCGGTGACAGCTGCTACCATTTTTTGAGAAGATTGACGTTTTGTATACTGGTGCTTCATATAGATATAGTTCCTTTGATGTATGTTTGATGTCTTTTTCTTTAGGTAGTAACTATGGTACTTAGGCCAGCCTCCTGCTGGTTGTATCTTCATCATTTTGTTTATTTTAGTATACATATCCGCCCCTCTAAGACAATGTATTCCTGTGGTTGATTCTGACTCCATGGATTATTATCCGGGGATGATATATATATAACCTTCATAATGATAATATGTTATGATTACATCATATAACTATTTAAGAGTCCGTTTATAAGAGTCCCACGTACTTATTAGAGGCCCATTATAATGGGTCCCATGTATTTATTACATATTTTACAAATAGTTTTCGATGGTAAAAATTTTATGTTTAGGTCTTTATGATGCTTTCATGTCTCTTCCGTATTTGTCCATTAGATAGAGAAACGAATAGTTGGGCTTCGATCCTTGGATATGAAGCAGGATCCCTTCCATCCAAGGACTTGGGTGCTCGAGTGGTACCAACATGAATGTCATTGGAAAACCGCATGCATAGACCCACAACTGTAAATAATATTGTGGAATGACTAATTTTTTAGGAAATTGTATTAAAAGTCTAAATATCTTCTGAAAAGTTTCATTTTAGTCTTAATTTTTTTTAAACATAAAATTCTCCATTGTTTCATTTTGGCTCAAATTAACAAAAGTTTTTTTTTTTTTTTTAAGAGAGGAGGGGGTCATTCCCTCCGAACCCACTGAAACCTGTTATATCAATTTTTGTTTATTTTTTTTCTTTATCTTTTCCAACCTACAACATACGAAAATCTTATCTTTCTCAACCCACACAACTAAAAAAAAAATACAAAACAACTAAGGTACATATTTTAAAACAGATAGTACAAGAGAAAATGAGAGAGAGAGAGAGAGAGAGAGAGAGAGAGAGAGAGAAAGTAGAGAGAGATAATGATGTGGGTTACTGAAACCGATTAAACAGCCCGTTGAAACGGGAGTGATACCGACGGTAACTCTATTGTCAATTAAAATTTTATCTTGATTGTTTTGTATTTTTTTTTTAATTGAATGGGTTGAATGGGTTCAAAAAGATAAGATTTCCGTGTGTTGTGGGTTGGGAAATATGAAAAAAATAAAAGAAAAAAAATAATGTGACAGTAGGTTCAGTGCGTTGGGAGGGAATGACTCCCTCCTCTGTAACATGAAATTACAAATTATCGTATAAAATCAAATAATTGTGACTTTTTTCTGTTCAAAAAATAAAATTTGGGACTAAAACGAAACATTTTCGAAAATATTGAGACTTCTTTGACAATTTTCCTAAATTTTTCCGGTCTTGAATGAACATTATAGGATGCAAACAAATAGGGTATTTCCACTTACAACAAAACAGCCCCAATGCAAGTTATATGATAAATATAGCCGGTCTAGAACACTAATTAATCAACCAATACAAGACATTAGAGTTTTAGTATGGAAACCTCTAAGAAAATGATATTAAAACCAATAGACTACTAAAACCTCTTCAAATCCACTATCACCAATATTTGAGGAATACAAATTCTTCTCTAGATATACTAGAGGTGTACAATAACCATCATATACTTGGAACTAAATCACATCAAATATATGGAATCAAATCAGCAAAAGAGAAAGGATGAAGATCACTAAAAAGTGTTGATGATTTCCAGTAGCAAACTAAAGCGACGATTCCCGAGTCATTGGAGCTGATCTTGACAATTCAACTGTTGGATTTGAAGGCCTCGATGTTAGGAAGCCAGTAGCCAAAAATCAAAGAAAACGGACCGTTGGATCTCCATTAAATTATGAAATACTGCAGGTATATCTTCAAAAACGTGAATTGAAAAAAGAAACTCTCCTTTTGCTTCTTACTTTCTATTTGGTGGTTGTGAATTTGTTCTTCCTATATAACTTCAGGGCATAAAAAACCCAACAATTCTCCCTCTTTTTGGCCTATGAGGAAGAGTTCTCCATCCCAGCGACCGAACAACATATCTTCAACTTCTCACTTACTAAAGCTTTAGTTAACATATCAGAACCATTATCATCAGTATGAACTTTCTCAAGATCAAACAAGTTGTTTTCAATAGCATCTCGAATCCAATGATACCTCACATCAATATTATTTGTTCTTTTGTGAGAATTCTTAGCAAGGTGAATAGCACTTTGACTATCATAAAGAACCACGTACTTTTTTTTGTAACATCCGTTTTTCAAAATGGTTTAACTAAAGACTTAACAAGATCAAAGATGAAGTTTTTTGGGAAAAACTCTACACCACGATGTGGCATGGCTTAAATAAGTATGTCCTCCTGATGAGCCCTTGCACGTGGCAAGAAAAGGGCTACAACGTGGCAACAGTTTCAGCTTGTGCCCATAATTTTAGGGTTTCTCCCATATTTAAGCACCATCTCCCAAGGACAAGAGCATCCTCTTCAGCCCCAAACCCTCTAAACTCAAAACCCTAGGCTTCTTTGGACGTTTTGCCTCATTTTGGTGTTCTTGGTGGACTTGGAGAGAAAGAGAATAATTTTTTGTGCAAGAATCAAGCAAACAGCTCCTCCCCGTCTTTGAGGTCATCAGTTTCAAGATCCAACCTTTTTGGTTCATTATTAGTAGATATGGGGTAGTTCTACTTATTTGGATCCTTTAATGAGTTTTGAATGGTCTAATAAGATAAAGTTTGCAACTTTATGGCTTATCTAGGTTCATTGAACCATATATCTTGCAGATCTAGGTTTTGATTGAGATTTGTGGATTTTGCTTGCAATTTAAGGTTATTTATGTTCATTATGACCTAGTTGAGTTGGAGGATATGCATGTGTCATGCATGTCTATAAATTTAACATTTTTATGAAGCACTAGGGTCCCTAGAAGCCTCATGGAAAGTTTAAACTAAGTGCTTAACGGATTAAGAGCTTATTCAAATAAGTTGTCTTCAGCCAGTACGTACGACGTGGCTATTTGCGTGCCATGACGTGGTGGATCAAGGTTATGCGATTGTTTTGTCACAACATGGTGACATATCTGCCATGATGTGGGGATCAGATTATTCGTGACTAAGTTAATCGTAACTGGAGTTTTGGATCGAGATTGAGTTCGTTACCATGATGTGGCCATGGACTAGCCACAACGTGGAAGTTAGTGGATGTTGACTTTCAGCATTCACTTTTTGACTTTGTTGACTTTTGGGCAAATTGCTAGTTTTTTTAGTGTGGATGAATGTTTGACCTTGGATATTTTGATAGGCGGGTTGTAGCACCGGTCTGTGGACTTTCGAGATGTGATTGTTCGACTGTGATAACGAGGTGAGTTTTCTCACTATAGTATGTAAGATGCTAGGTTTCCTTGTGATACTTGCACGGAAAGCCAGGATATGGCCCCGGGCATATGTCGGAAAGACCAGGATCTAGCCCATGATAATTATATGAAA
The DNA here is from genome assembly GCF_051521515.1 of Lactuca serriola. Lineage (NCBI taxonomy): Eukaryota > Viridiplantae > Streptophyta > Magnoliopsida > Asterales > Asteraceae > Lactuca > Lactuca serriola. The sequence goes on along the minus strand of NC_136411.1, from coordinate 173,780,138 downwards.
GACCAGGATCTAGTCTTTGGCAATTGTATATAAGAACAAGATCTGACCCCTAGCATTTGTATGTAGGATGCTAGTTGACTTTTTAATACTTGCATGGAAGACTAGTATGTGGTCCTAGGCACTTTTATGTAAGACCGAGATTATACATGGGTTCTAACTTGCCCCTCTTCCTGAATCAGATGATAGATTTCCAAGGTGACACCTTCATGAGTATCATATCCCTGACCTGAAACTCCAAATCTAATTGTCACTTATCAGCACAACTATTCTATCGGCTCTACATGGTCTGCAACCTCCCGCACACCTGTTGGATCAACTCAGTAGTTCCTAGCACCACCAATGTGCTACCCATTACACGTTAACCGACCTGGCCCTAGCAAATCAGGGTGCGACACTTCCTCCTATAGTGCATATCAAAACAAGGTCGATTAATATTGGCATGATAACTATTGTTGTAAGAAAACACGGCCAAAGGGAGATATGTATCCCAACTCCCACCGAAGTCCAGCACACATGCCCGAAGCTTGTCCTTCAAATTCTAGATAGTCCAATCACTCTGACCATTATGGATGAATATTCGTGCTAAAGTTCATTCGTGTACCCAATTCCTCATGAAATATCTTCTATAACGTGGAAGTGAAGCGGACATTCCGATAAAAAAACCACTGAAATTGGAACCCCATGTTGTGCCACAACCTTCTAGATATAGACATGCTCCAACTACTTTGTGGAGAGTCTCTCCTAAATAGGAATGAAATGTGCACTCTTGGTCAATCGACTCACGATGACCCAAATCGAATCTACCCCTCGTGCGATCTATGGTAGATTTGTAATAAATCCATCGTAATATCTTCCCAGTTCCAAACGGGAACACCCACCAACTCCATTTTTCCGTTAGGTTGCTGATGCTCAACCTCGACTTTCCTGCAAGTCAAGCACCACTCCATATAGCAGACGACATCCTGCTTCATGTTGGTCCATCAATAATCAAGTAGGGGATCTTTATACATATTTTTCGCACCTGGATGAATAGATAACCTTAACTTATGGGCCTCCTCCATCTGAATTTGCCGTGTACCCCCGAAATACGGAACCTAAACTCTCCGATGAAGGGTCAATAACCCCTGCTTTCATAATCAAAAGAGGACACATGGCTTACAATACGCTCACTCTTATAGTGCTCCTCTTTCATAGCCTCAACCCGAGCCTCTATGCTCCAAGCATGGGGTAATCACCCTCATCCACAAACATACATCTTGGATCGGAGTACCATCCGCCTTGTGGCTAAGAGCATTGGCGACAACATTGGCCTTCCCAGTGTGATAAACATCAAATAACACAAACTTTTGTGGTTCGTGTAGATGATACAACAAACCCCATACAAGTAATGACATCAAATATTGAGGGAAAACACCACCACTCCCAAATCCAAATCATGAGTGGGATTATTTGCCTTTATGAGGCTTCAACTGCCATGAAGCATAAGATATCACATAAACCCTCTATATTAAAATTGCACCCAAAATGGAAATCGATGCATCATAATATACCACGAAGTCATCCACCCCCTCTACCAGGGTGAGGATCGGTGCCTCACATAACTTCTGCCTCAAAGTATCGAATGTCGTCTGCTGCTTAGGCCCCTAACAGAAAGTAACAGACTTCTTTGTCAATCTGGTTAACGAAACTGTGATCCTTGAGAAATTATCGATAAACCTCCGATAATACCCAGCTAAACCAAGGAAGCTCTGAATCTCGGATGGAGACCTCAGAACCTACTACTGCATCATGGCCTCAATCTTGGCCGAAGCAACCAATATACCCTTTGTAACAGCCCGGAATTCCAAATATTGATATAATTATGATTTTGGGGGTGTTTTAAGAAGGGACTCGGCGAGTTGGAGCCAGACTCGCCGAGTAGGACCGCAGACTTGGTCGCGGGTTCGCGACTGGACTCGACGAGTCCAGATATGGACTCGGCGAGTCGACGCTGTTCAGCAGAAACCCTAGCCGTTTGGTTTTGGATCGTATATAACGCCTCTTAGGCCGTCATTGTCCGTCTTTTGGCCGATTGAGAAGAACCCTAGTCGTTGTGGACGTCTAGAGTAGGAGAGAAAGCTATTGGAACTTGGAGGAACTTGTTCGGCAAGAAGAAGAAGAGTTTGGCCAAAGGAATATCAAGGAGGATCGAGTCCTGAGATTTGGGGACACAGAGAGTGCGTTTCCAGGTAATACTCGGACCATTTCTGTTATTTTGATGTGTATACGAATCTAGGGTTTATGAAACCCATTTAGTGATTAGATGGGTTATTATGTTATTACCCAGACAATTATACCCCAGTAACAAGATGTTTAGAAGTCCAGAAAGTCCCATGATTGTATATCTCGGGACCATACGTATTTCAGGAAGCAGTTGCTCGTCTGCATGGCATGGACTCGCCGAGTTGTTCTTTAGACTCGGCGAGTAGCTTGAAGATTCACTGGGACTCGTCGAGTTGTTCTTCAGACTCGGCGAGTTGAGTCGGGGTGGCCCCGCGATTCTTCCAGGAGGAACTCGTCGAGTAAAAAGGGGATACTCGACGTGTAGAAAGGGAATCTTAATGAATCGGTGAGTCAAGGGCGAGTGGACTCGGAGTCGTTGAACTCGGCGAGTCTTGGGGTGACTCGGCGAGTTAGGTCGCGGGTTAAGTGAAGTTCTGAGTATGGGGACTCGGCGAGTCACAGGGTTGACTCGACGAGTAGGGTCAGTCAGGGGTTGACTTTGACCTTGTCTTTGACCAAGGATTGACCAGTGGTTCCAGGGGTATTTTGGTAATTGTTGTTTATTGTTTGAGTTCAGTGCATTGGTGACTGTTCAGAGGTGGAGATCGTATCAGTGATCGGAACAGCTTGAGCTATCTGTTCAGTCGGCAGTTTCGAGGTGAGTTATCCTCACTATATCGCTAGGGTTTATGGCACCAATGCCAACCCTTTTATCGGATGGGAATCCGGGTAGTTGTCAGTTGTTATATGTTATGGGCCGGAAGGCAATATATGTTACAGGCCGGAAGGCATTACTATGTGGACCGGAAGGTCATGGCCTGGAAAGGCGTATGTATGCGTTTAGTATGTTGACTGATTCATAGGGTAATGTTATGCTAGTGACCGGCCGGACCGGTATCTTGATTAGAGTAATGCTATGTTATGTGATCTGTTGATCAGTTGCTAACTGTGAACTGTTATATGATTATGTGTTATGCGTATGATTGCTAGATCTGGGGTGTGACCCGGTATGCAGGGTCGTTCTATGATTTGTTATGTTAAGTATGCATTTTATGCTATGGGCCGGAAGGCAATATGTTATGGGCCGGAAGGCGATATGTATGGACCGGAAGGTCGTGGCCTGGAAGGGCGTATATGTGGTTGGTATATTGGGGGTATCTCACTAAGCTTTCGGGCTTACAGTTGTGGTTTTATGTTTCAGGTTCTCAAGAGTCTGTGGCAAGGCAAAGGCGTGATCGTACCGTTCCTCGCGTTGGTGTTTTATGATATGAACCTGGGAAATTACTCTGTTTAATAATGTATTGAAAACCTTTTTGCAACAATGTTAATAAAATGGTTGATTTTGAAAAGTTTTAATTGTTTTGAAATTTTGGATGTTACAAGTTGGTATCGGAGCCTTGGTTTGAGTGAATTGGGGAAACATTCGTGTGACCCCAGTCTCAAATCGAGGAGGATTTTAAAAAGAGAAATTAAAATGGTTTTCAAATTAAGTAAAAGGAGGACGCGGAGGTACGATCAGCCAGAGCCAGTAAGTAACCCCAAGATACCATACACGATATTGTTTATTTGAGCTTGATAGATCAGCATGCTAGAGTTAGGCTAGGGATCTTCAGGAATTCATGATAATGTTGCCTAATATGTGATGCCTGTAGCCTAGGGTCCCTTATGGGATGTTCTCAGTGTTCCTCTAGTGGTGAGGGTTGATAGTTGTTATGCATGTTCCCTAGGGTATTGTGGTAGTACTTCATACAAATATGGGTAGGTGTGGAAGGTAGTATGGGCCCGTACTACTGAAAGCACAGGACCCATACGCGTATCAGGGAAACCATGGTCCCTAGGGTAGGGTTGCGAGAGTTGGATCCCAAAATTTTGGGAAGTGTCTGAGATTGGTAGGGTGTCTTCATTATGGAGATCTCGGGGCATGACGATAGTGGATCCGGATCAGGATCGGGAGCTGGAGAGCGAGTTCCGGGTGGATCGGTGCCGTCGGAGGTTATCGATCGGACGAGCACGAGCGAGCGGGATGCGAGGATTCGCGAGATCCTGCGTGATGAGGTTGCTGCATTGTTGCGGACTGAGTTGTCAGAATTGTTTGGGTCGATCAGGACCGCTATGATTGAGTATTTCGACGAGCGATATGCGGCTCTCGCAGAGACGGTTGCCGCGACGGCTACAACGGCTGTAGCAGCGGCAAGGGGAGGAGCTAGTCGGGGTCTTCAGTATCGGGACTTCTACTATACGAAGCCCCCCACATGCGATAGGGTTCAGGACCCGATTGTTGCTATGAGATGGTTATCAGACGTGGAGGGGTATTTCTCCACGAGTTTACGCTCTGCTGATCAGAGGGCGAGGTGTGCTCTGGACCTATTGGTGGAGATTGACCATGGGGTCATATTCTGACGCACAGAGGGCTGCGGTTTCAGGGAGATCAGTTAGAGAGATGTTCAGTACTCGCCATGTTCCGCGAGATGAGAAGGAGAGATTTGCTCGGGAGTTCCTTGAGCTGAAGCAGGATTCGGAGTCGGTGACTGAAATCACCAGGATGTTTGTTGAGAGGGCGATGTTTTGCCCTGCGTTCGCTTCGGAGCGGACTCAGATCTGAGCATGCTCAAGAGGGATATCAGACAGTTCGTGTCTGCGCAGAAGTGTGAGACCTTGTTGGAGTTGCAGGAGGCCGCCATGTGGCATGAGTTAGAGGTTGAGTTGCAGTTGCGAGAGCTGAGGCAGGCCCCGATGCAGTCGCAGTCGGCGCCGAAACGGTCCAGGACCGTAGACGTTAGAATGGGGGTTCGGAGCGGTCACACTTGTGGGAAGTGTGGGAGGGATGGCACCGGAGCTTGTTGGTCCGGTGGTGCATACCGCAAGTACAGAAAGGAGGGGCACGGTGCACGGAATTGTCGGCAGTCAGTGCCAATTCGGGATTTGAGGATTTGTTATCAGTGTCGACAGGTTGAACATTTGAGGGTCAACTGTTCACAGCTTTCTGCAGGACCGGTGCAGGCTCTAGCACCGGCCACCTCGAGGAGTTCAGGAGGAGGACAGGACGGAGCGGAGCCCCAAGGGCTTGCGGCAGAGGGAGACGGAGCAGTGCTGGAGGCAGCTGCGGGTATGAGGCTTTCTTGATTTCTTGATTGCCTTGCGTTGATTGTGGCGTATTGTTCGTGTTGGTATCTTGTGTGGATTTCGATGCGGTATTCGTTATTTCGCGGGTTGGGCATGGTTATGGTTTGGTACTTCAAATTTTCGCTTTGGCATTCGTTGTTCCCTGATGGTTTGGTATGGTTATAGTTTGGTGTGTTGGTGTCGGTAGTCTTGTGCGGTTTCGATGTGGTATTCATCCTTTGGCAGGTTGTGGGTTGGTTACGGGTTATTGTTTGGGAATTTCGTTGGTTATCGTTGTGAGGATTGTTAGTGGAAATGCGGCACTGCGTTGAATGTCGGGTAACATCTACAGTCGTAGAGTGGATAATTGAAAGATCGGATTCTTTTGAGTGGACTGATCAGGGAAGAGATGTGTTTTGTTGAGGGTTGCCTATGCTGGTGAGAAACAGTCAATGTGTAAATGTTCTCTCTGTGCAGGGTTGTTCTGAAAGGTCATTAATGACGATCGATGGCAGTTAGTCAGTGCTTTAGTGGGGGAGAATTGGAGAATTCTCCAGGAGACCGATGAGTATGTGAGGGTGTGTAGCTGTTGGGATTCAGCAGTGTTTGTCAGCTCAGAGTATAGGCCGACGAGAGCGGGTGTCGGGTATGCGGGGCGGGATACAGACCTAGGGCATTTAATTGTGGAGGCCTGAGAGGAGGCCGGGATCAAGCTTGAGTAAGTAATCGGAATTTTGCGATCAGAGTATTGGTACGTTTGAGGTACGTGATGGGTTGTACTGCATTAATCCCACGGGATTATGTTGTGCATGTTCTAGAGCTGGAACCGGAAGGTTCCCAGAGTTAGAACCTGAGGGTTCGCAGAGTTTGGGTGTACGGACCCACAGAGATATAGCCTCGGGTGGCTAGAATGTGTTATGAGAGTCGGTCCAGCCATGCTGGAGACTCTGTTGGTATTGCTGGATCAGTTTGAGATCGCGGATCGTGTATGTTGCAGTATGATTGCATTGGAAGGTCTGGCCCCGGGTTAGTGATCTTGTTTAGCTGAGGCAGTGATTTTGATGAATGGAGAGAGTGCATGGGATTGAGAGCCCCTGCAATGAGAACCAGAGTATGTGAATAGCGGTTACGCGAAAAGGGTGGTGTCGCTTAGGGCAAGCACCGTGGCACCGGTTGGAGTGGCATTATGGCCAAGAGGGTCCCTTGGAAGGAAAAGGGAAAGGTGTGTAACTCCGAAGGGGAGTACAAGTTCACAAGAATGAAGGCTGTAGAGCAGAGTTATGATTAGAGTATTTCAAGTATGGCCTTGAGCATCGTGTTCGCGGCAGCGAAGTAGGAACCCATCTGGGTTGGAGATGTCTGTTGAGGCTCAGAAGGGACGCAGGGGGAGAGAGAATCTTAAATTCTCCGTGTGATTCTGATCAGAGTGTAGGATGGATGTAATGGTTCATCTTGGGAGATGTTCGAGAATATCATCAGTGTATTGGGTCCCCCAACCTGCGGGTGTTGGGACTAGTTCAGTAGGTGTATGTGATGGCAAGAGAAAGACTTGTGAGAGTTGCTCTGAGAGTGAGAATGGATCTCTCAGTTGGTCCGGGATGGACAAAGTGGGCTTTGGATCGGGGATCCGGTGGTTCATGGTTTCCTAACCCTTATTGGTCAAGTGATTGTTGGGATTTAGAGCAGAGTTGCATCTTGGGTAATTCTTGGGTTACAGAGAGTGATGTGCAGTACAGAGATCGGGCTTCAGTTGACAGAGCAGATTCAGCAGATGAGACAGAGGTTATTGACCGCCCAGAGCCGACAGGAAAAGTTATGCAGACAGCCACCGATCCGAGCTTGGGTTTCAGGTCGGCGACTTCGTACTCCCGAAGGCCTCTCTTTGGAGAGGAGTGATTCGATTCAAGAAGAAGGGCAAGTTGGGCCCCCGGTACATTGGGCCATTTCGGGTGATTGCAAGGATAGGCTGGGTAGCCTATCGATTGGAGTTGCCAGCGGAGTGGGGACAGATCCACGACACCTTTCATATGTCGCAATTGAGGAAGTGCTTAGCTGACGAGTCGGCAGTAGTCCCATTAGAAGATATTCATGTGGATGCGGGCCTGAATTATGCTGAGAGACCAATGGTCATCAGAAATCGGAAGATCGAGACTATGAGGTATAAGGAGATACCTCTAGTATTAGTTCGGTGGCAGCACCGGATGGGCCGGAAATGACCGGTGAGCTGGAACATGAGATGCGGGAGCAGCATCCGGAGCTATTTTCAGAGTGAGACTTCGAGGGCGAAGTCTAGTTCTAGTGGGGGAGAGTTGTAACAGCCCGGAATTCCAAATATTGATATAATTATGATTTTAGGGGTGTTTTAAGAAGGGACTCGGCGAGTTGGAGCCAGACTCGCCGAGTAGGACCGCAGACTTGGTCGCGGGTTCGCGACTGGACTCGACGAGTCCAGATATGGACTCGGCGAGTCGACGCTGTTCAGCAGAAACCCTAGCCGTTTGGTTTTGGATTGTATATAACGCCTCTTAGGCCGTCATTGTCCGTCTTTTGGCCGATTGAGAAGAACCCTAGTCGTTGTGGACGTCTAGAGCAGGAGAGAAAGCTATTGGAACTTGGAGGAACTTGTTAGGCAAGAAGAAGAAGAGTTTGGCCAAAGGAATATCAAGGAGGATCGAGTCCTGAGATTTGGGGACACAGAGAGTGCATTTCCAGGTAATACTCGGACCATTTTTGTTATTTTGATGTGTATACGAATCTAGGGTTTATGAAACCCATTTAGTGATTAGATGGGTTATTATGTTATTACCCAGACGATTATACCCCAGTAACAAGATGTTTAGAAGTCCAGAAAGTCCCATGATTGTATATCTCGGGACCATACGTATTTCAAGAAGCAGTTGCTCGTCTGCATGGCATGGACTCGCCGAGTTGTTCTTTAGACTCGGCGAGTAGCTTGAAGATTCACTGGGACTCGTCGAGTTGTTCTTCAGACTCGGCGAGTTGAGTCAGGGTGGCCCCGCGATTCTTCCAGGAGGAACTCGTCGAGTAAAAAGGGGATACTCGACGTGTAGAAAGGGAATCTTAATGAATCGGTGAGTCAAGGGCGAGTGGACTCGGAGTCGTTGAACTCAGCGAGTCTTGGGGTGACTCGGCGAGTTAGGTCGCGGGTTAAGTGAAGTTCTGAGTATGGGGACTCGGCGAGTCACAGGGTTGACTCGACGAGTAGGGTCAGTCAGGGGTTGACTTTGACCTTGTCTTTGACCAAGGATTGACCAGTGGTTCCAGGGGTATTTTGGTAATTGTTGTTTATTGTTTGAGTTCAGTGCATTGGTGACTGTTCAGAGGTGGAGATCGTATCAGTGATCGGAACAGCTTGAGCTATCTGTTCAGTCGGCAGTTTCGAGGTGAGTTATCCTCACTATATCGCTAGGGTTTATGGCACCAATGCCAACCCTTTTATCGGATGGGAATCCGGGTAGTTGTCAGTTGTTATATGTTATGGGCCGGAAGGCAATATATGTTACAGGCCGGAAGGCATTACTATGTGGACCGGAAGGTCATGGCCTGGAAAGGCGTATGTATGCATTTAGTATGTTGACTGATTCATAGGGTAATGTTATGCTAGTGACCGGCCAGACCGGTATCTTGATTAGAGTAATGCTATGTTATGTGATCTGTTGATCAGTTGTTAACTGTGAACTGTTATATGATTATGTGTTATGCGTATGATTGCTAGATCTGGGGTGTGACCCGGTATGCAGGGTCGTTCTATGATTTGTTATGTTAAGTATGCATTTTATGCTATGGGCCGGAAGGCAATATGTTATGGGCCGGAAGGCAATATGTTATGGGCCGGAAGGCGATATGTATGGACCGGAAGGTCGTGGCCTGGAAGGGCGTATATGTGGTTGGTATATTGGGGGTATCTCACTAAGCTTTCGGGCTTACAGTTGTGGTTTTATGTTTCAGGTTCTCAAGAGTCTGTGGCAAGGCAAAGGCGTGATCGTACCGTTCCTCGCGTTGGTGTTTTATGATATGAACCTGGGAAATTACTCTGTTTAATAATGTATTGAAAACCTTTTTGCAACAATGTTAATAAAATGGGTGATTTTGAAAAGTTTTAATTGTTTTGAAATTTTGGATGTTACACCCTTATGTTTGACAAGGTGCCCCAGAAACTGCACTTTGCGCAACCAGAACTTGCACTTAGAGAATTTGGAATATAGCCTCTCCCTCCTCAAAGTCTCTAGAACCTCTTGCATATGATCCTCATGTTGATCATTCGTTTTAGAATAGTCCAAGATATCATCAATAAACACAATGACTGACCAATCCAACATCGGTCAGTAAACCTGGTTCATGAGATCCATGAACGTTGTTGGTGCATTCGAGAGCCCAAAAGGCATCACCATGAACTTGTAATGACCATAAAGAGTCCCGAAGGCCGTCTTCTGAGCATCCTCATATCAAACCCTCATCTGAAGAAAGCTTTAGAGCAAATCAATCTTGGAGAACTAAGACGCACCATGCAACTAGTCGAACAAATCATCAATCCTCGAAAGCGGATAACGGTTCTTCATCGTCAAGTTATTCAATTCCTAATAATCAATACACATCCTATGAGAGCCATCATTCTTTTTCACAAACAACATCGGTTCTCCCTAGGGTGAACTACTTGGCCTGATGAATCCCTTATCTAACAGATCCTATAATTGTGTAGACAACTCCTGCGTCTACGGTGGTGCTAACCTATAGGGTGTCTTGGCTATTCGAGCCGCACCTAGAACCAGATGAATACAGAACTCCACCTACCTCTCCAAAGGCACTCTATGCAAATACTCCGGGAGCACATCTTCATACTCTCGAACAACCAAAACATCATCAATCGTCCTCTTTTTCTCCTCCATGGTACCCAATACAAAAGCCACGTTTGACATCCCCAAATTCACGGTCATTTAAAAATTTTATTTATGCTTATTTGAAAATCAAAGTATTCATTTTAAAGAATAATATTGAGGAATTTGTTCCCAGAAAAAAAAATGATAAATATGTTATCAAAGCATTTCCGAAGAAATTTATTTTGTTTATATTAAAACTTTAGGATGTCCTCGTCAATACAGAGACATAAGCATAAACAGACCTTACATTCATTTACACTAGTGATATACATTTCCTTTAGTCTCTCAGTTTGCTTCGTATCGACACCTATGATACAAATAAACTGAGTCGGTCAGGTTTTGGAAACTTAGTGAGTACATAGGGTTTTCAACCCACAATAATATAATTATTATGTTTAATCGTTAAACAATAAACCAAACTTCTCATACTCATTATCTTCTTTATTCTTAAGGATCTACCCTAAGGATCTACCCTAAGAATTAGCTATCCTAGAGAATAGGCACCAAATCCATCACTGCTAAGGTTTATATAACAGATACTAAGTCCATAGCAACTGATGTTAGGCACAACTGCCAATTTTATTTCATGAGGCACTAAGTCCATAACTGTCAGGGTTTTAGAATACATCCGATGAACACATAGTTAAAAATTTAGTCACAGCTGCCAATATTATCCATTAGGTGCAGCTTCCAGGATATTTAGAGTACATCTGGTGAATACGTAGTTCGAAAACACCTATAGGTTACGAGTCTGCTAGCTTTCCACTGGACTATCTAAAATAGTCCGTGGTTATCATCTATACTCCGCTAGATGACTGGATCATCTAAACATCAAGGCCTTTGGTTATTTTGTTTCATCACGTATCAACTATTTCATTTACCCATGTTTTAACAAACATTTTCGTAGATATAAAATACATATACAATTTAAATCATTTAAAACATGTATAAATCGTTCATCCAACATAAATATCAAGAACGCAGATAATATGCACACATAGCATGTACTTTATATTAAATACTTCATATCTATGTCTAACATGAGAGTAACTATGCACTCACTTGTTAAAGTGATGATTCCAAACTCGGGCAACGCTTTGCTTCTAACGATTCTATTTTCCTTCGACGAAACCTAGTATCATTATCGCTAGATTTTAGTCTTATATTTATTGTAACTATTTACGAGCGATATTGTTTTATAAGTGTGAAAAAATACTTTTCGACCACTATGTACAGACAAGAGCCAGACATGAAACACCGGAGGGCAGGACCATTTTCGCATTATAGCACTTAAAAAATCTAACAACCCTATGTGGCCCTTCAAATTAGATTCCCCATACCGTGAGTAGTAAAAGATATTATAATAACACTTTGTATATTATATTTTATAATATATTTATTGTTTATAAGTTCATAATAACGATATTGAACTTAAACATAAGCTATACTTAAAGTAAGGTAACCATAACTCACTTACCAGGAGGTTTGGCTAGGAACTGGGCTTTGCGGGGGCAGAACTTCCGAGCTGAAAAGCTCTTCTTTTCGGAGCCTTCTGGCACTCTGGGCCTTTCCTCTAGCAATTAGAAGTTACTTGGAATTTGGGAGACGTTTAGAGAGAAGTTAGAGAAAGAGAGAGAAGGGTTGAGGTGTGATGAAAATCGTAACATAAGTCAGATGTCCAACACTGGAACAGTAATTTATTTAATAAAATAACTACTATAATTTAAACTAAAAACACAACTAAAATAGGAGTTTTACTGGTTTTGCATGACCAACAACTTAAATCAAACAACTAGCAATTAAAAAACTTTTAAAGACAACTAACGCAAATAGAAAATGATTTTAAATTAATGATAAAGAGTATTTTCGTTCAGTTCCAAATCCCCCTTTTCCTATAGTTGATTTCTAATAGAATAATTATATTGGTTACAAAAGTATTAAGTAACTTGTTATCATGTTCAAATCCTAGTTTTTAACAATTCATGAACTACCATGAAATAATCAAACATAAGTAAGGCACACAATTGATATAAAGATAAACTGGACTATGAATTATAAATTTACGAGTTACTTATCTAAGATCAAGACAAGTAAATCAAGCACAAATTATGGATTAATTATGCTCTCTAACAAAATAAAAGTAACTAACTTATATCACCTAACTCTAGAATTTGTTCAATCACTAGATCTAGCAATTCAATGTTCATAAACAAATAAATAACACATTTATGCAAATAGAATGACATCTACTATACAAAACTTGTAGAAAAAAAAAATTTAAGCTAGAACTTCAACATGCAAGGATTATGATTTATCAAATACTAATTAAACCAACATAAAATAACTATAAATTCAAAATCAACACATAGTTAAGGGTTCATCATCACCAAACGAAACTATAGGGTTTTTAGCCCATGGCTAAAGCAGAAAAAACTTAGAAAATAATTTAACTAGATAAGACATAGTAGAACTAGAAAAACGTATGATCTAATGATTTTCTTTCTCTAAAAATCTTCAAGCTTGATCTCCAATCGAATTCCAACCTTCCAAGGACTCTTCAGAAGGTTTTTGTCGCAACTTATCGCAGCTATCTCTGGCAGAAGGCTAAATTTTGACCTAACGGTTTATATAATTTCCAAAAATTGGTTGCTATGTTGTGAAAATATGATCATCACAGCGTGAGAATCGTAGTAATCTCGTATGTGCCAAGGAATCTGTGCATATCTGTCAAGGATTCTTTTGTTGACATGTGGTCATGTCGTGAGAGACTTTTTGCATGAATTAATAAGCTTCCAAATTCCACATCATGGAATATAGTTGTCATGTCGTGGGAACTCCAATATGCTCAATTTTATTCTTCCTTCTTCTCCTAATTTAAGCTCTGATCCTCCAAGCATCCAACTTTCTTTAATTTTAGCACATTTTCCTTGAGAATGTCCTTTTTAGCTGCAACATCCAATTTAAACATTATAAGTGACAAATATCTTGCATTTTACCAAATTATAGCTTAAATGTACTAAAACAATGTATAAATCTAACAATATCATATGCTTGCTTTTTATTCCTCGATTTTTGATGATCCGGTGGGTAAAGTAGGATTCTACATGCAACATCTACTTTGTGGTTTAATACTTCCTTCTAGTCCTTTTATTCTTGAAATGCTACGTTCTTGCGACGTCCATTTAATACTGTTGTGCCCCAATGTTGTTTCAAAGGTTATTACTTTTAAAGTATTTTGTGCTTCTATTCGTATTCCTTTGAGTGTGTCGTTGTTTTGGTATTTTCATCATTTAAAAAAATATGGTGATTGGTTTTCCCTTAACAATCATAATTTTCCTTTAGTTCATTATCTCATTAGAAACCAATAGTGGGTCAAAAACAAAATTTTATTGGGTGGATTCAAGCCGTGTTTGTATTCCCAACGTTCTTGGGTCTTTGCCAAATGTGGATGATGAAGCTCCATTAGCTTCTCGTTTATACAAGTTTCTTTCCTCCTTTTACCAATATTGTATTAAAGCATGCTTCTTACCAGAAGTTGTTGTTGCATTTTAGGGAATGAGTCCTACTTGAAAAGCTCGTGATGAAATACTTGTGTTGTCATTTAATCCTCCGGGTATATAGATATACCTTTTGCTACATCATGAGTTGCTAGTGTATCATAGTGTTGCTTTTATAACTGATGAATCTATGCCTTTAATGTTGTTTTGCATTTACTTCTTGATTGTATTTATTATTCTTAGGGAAGAATATGTGTTCCTTTAACTTGTCTCTATGTGTGTGTGTGTGTGTGTATATATATATATATATATATATATATATATATATATATATATATATATGAGAGTTCAATTGAGAAAAAAAAATGTTGAGAATAAGGGAATCATTCTCAACCAATCTTTTATTTTTGCCGCAAAAGCCTCCAACGTACCGACAGAAATGAGAAATGAATGCACATGTGTTTTCCAACAAAACATATTTTCCTAAACTATGCTAATTATTACCTTAATATATATAAAAACATAGTTTTTTCATTTTTTTTTAATTTTTAGAAGCTATTTTTATCAAAAAATGATTTTAAATATACCAAAATTCATGATTTTTTATTCTCTACAAATAGACATCCATATTGATATAGTTTTAAGATAAAATAAAAAATTTATTTTTTATATTTTCAGCTATCGTTATTTATAAGTGAATAAAAATGCATTAGGTTTTATTACAGTACATTTGTTATTCACTTATGAATAAAAAAATATGATTTTTTTTACAAAGTAAGTATCATTCATATATAAATATAGCATATAATAAACATAGTATGTTCATATTTTAATATTGGAAGATACATTACTTATGAATATTAAGATATTATATTCACTTGTGAATATTAGATGGTATATTCACTTATGAGTATTAAATGATACTTTATATATGAATATTACATAGTATTACATGGTATATCACATGTGAATATTACATAGTATATTCACTTATGAATATTAGATGATGTATTCACTTATGAATATTACACAATATATTCACATATGAATATTACAAGGTATATTCACTTGTGAAGATATTCACTTATGAATATTTGAAGGTACTTAGACAAATATATATAATGTTTATATGTTATTCACATATGAATAACATACAGACTTGCATATTTGTTTTGTGTTTTTAATAATCATATACTGATTCAGGTGAGAAAACATATTCATATGTGAATATAACGTGGTAATTTAGTTTATGCATTTCATCAAACAGTTGGAGTGCATACAAGTTAAGTATTTTAAAAATGTTAAAAATATCAAGTTATCAATTCGAAATCATCATATACTTCCAATTTCGACTTCAGATGGGACATCCTATGTCTGATCGATTTCTCATTTTGATTTTGATTTCCGAAACTCCGATTGGGAACCTGTGAGTACCGATTCTGAGTCCTTCAATGTCGACTGTGACTGCGAGTCCAGAACTCCGATTCCAATTCCATGAACAACGAAGAAATTCCAGTTTAGTTGAAGAAATCTGGATGATTATTGAAGGTTGAAGGAAAATTTTTGATGATGGACGAACTGTTATCAAATTCTCTATAATTACGTATTTGAGATTGAAGGTTATTAACATATTTACAAGTTTGACACCGTGTCTTTTTATGCTTAGATTAAATGAGTGACTGAGAATGATTCCCCCATTCTCAACCTTTTTTATTTTCTCCATTGAACCCACCTCTCTCTCTCTCTCTATATATATACCTAGTAGGGTCGCTCCCCAGTATCTTGTTAAGGGAAAAGTCAAATCAAGCAAGGTTTCTTACTTGTCTTCTATTAATCCCTCTGGTTTATCTTTTCATCTTGCGGGTTTGGGTTGGATGTGTTTTCTTTTAATCTACTTTTAGGTTTGACAATTTCTCTTCGGATAATGACTTTTCCAATGTACTCCTTGATTTGGGTTCAAGTGTTGATATGGATCCCTTCTCCCTTTCCGGTCCTAATACTAGTCTTGTATAATGTAAACATTCAACCTTCTCAGGGTGCTTTGATCATTTTTTGCATAGTGTGAAAAATAAATCTTCATTAGCGGTTGGTTTTTCTGGTGAACTGAGTTGTTCTTATGGCTTGTCTTCTAATGGTATATCGTAACTCAATTTGTGTTTTATATAAACGTATATTCTTGTTTAATGTTGTGTTTCTTGTAGGATCTTGTCAACATTGTTTTATGTTGAAAGAGTAATTAGATGATGCTTGACGGGTTACCATTAGGGCTGATGATATTTTTACTGTTGTGAATAGGAAGGAACTAGAAACGTATAAAGGGTTGCTACTATTACATGATCAGTATCTTTCTTCTTAGGTTAATTTTTGAGCCACTAAATGAATGAAGTCGGCGGGTGAGGAGGTGTTTGAGGCCAGAAAACATCATGATGAAATAACCGATTGGTTTCAGATTTCTTCAATACCAATAGATTTTCTATAGAATCAACGTTCCTTTATTGAGGCTGATTATGAAGACTGTTTGCGAGAGAACCAAGTTCTACGTGCCTAACTTACCGAGAGATTTTTTAAGGATTACTTGTAAATTGTTTATGCTTTTATATATTTCCTATCAAGCCTTCTCATAGAGATTTCTTGTAAGTGTAACCAATTTTTTTGCATTTAGACATTGCGACTTTTCCTTGGGCAATATATCCATTATCTTTTTGATGATTTACGTTTCCAATCTTTATTTTTTTGTCTCTTCATTTCTCTTGTATTTATAATCTTTTGCATCATCATTTGTTTGATGTTATATGTGTGAATATGTCTACGAATGGGTAACCATGATGAAACTGTTATGGTTACCTCCCGTGAAACTCTTATTATTGATAGGATATTCATCGTCCTTTTTTGTTCTTGTTTCCTATAATCTTATTCTGGTATGATTAGTCAAAGTGATGTTCTAAACTTTTTAGGGTGTCATTTTCCCCTTATAAGTCATATTTCTCGTATTCATATCCTGGGATGATTAGTCAAGGTGATGTTGTGACCTTGACGGGGTGTCGTATGGCCTTTATAAGCCATGTTGTTCATAATCATATGCTCGTATGATTAGTAAAGGTGATTTTGTGACCATGTCGGGGTGTTATTTTCCCTTTATCATTCATGTTGCTCGTAATCATATTTTGGTATGCTTAATCAAGGTGATGTTGCGACCTTCTCGAGGTTTCATTTTGCCCCTTATAAGTCATGTTGGTCAAACGAACTATCTGTCCATCTATTGATCAATTTAATTGAAGGGTTTCCAACTTACATCTATCATACTTGCATAGCAGAATTATCATAAAATGTAATTATGGGCACATGCAACCTAGAGTTCTATGTCTTTTCTCATTATAGCAACATGCTGTTGAAACTATCATAAACTTTATGTATAATAGAAATTCATAGAATGGAATACATATATTTATGTTATAAACATATGTAACACATTTGAATCCTCATATCTACTTCAGAAAGCTAGCACCAAAAGTATAGATATCTCTAATGGCTTACGCCCAAAACCCCAAAACCCTAGAAATCTAGACAAGAGAGGGGATATGAAGAGAAATTCATTCTCCCCTTTGTGAGAAGTGTGTAACATTCCAAAATCACAATAAAAATGATGAGTTATTAAAACTCTTTGATCGATTAGATCTTTGTAACATGTAAATAATGAATCGTAAAAACAGTGAAGTAAAACACAGGAATGGATCTGAATGAGTCGAATGATTAGATTACTCAATCCTTAGCAGAGCTCGACTAAGAACTTCCGATGTAGAGGATATTAGGGTTAAAAAACTCAGAACGATAAACAGACTTGAAAATACTTATCTAATTGATACTATCGTTACCTTCTAAGATGCATGCAAGCACCTATTTATATTAAACCCTAAAAAACTCACGGATGGACAGGCCCATACCGGAGACAAATCATGGACTAGCTAAAGAGCCCAAAAGATGCAACACAAAACACGACCCAACAATCTCCCCCTTTGCGTCATTTTGGAGCGAGACTATCGTTTCTTCTTGCTTGGGCCAGCAGCGGGAACCTTCTTCGTTGTATCAAACAGACGCGGGATAAGAGCGAGGATTGTCTGCCTGAAGCGAATGTACCATTGTATCATATCGTCAAAGTACTTCTTGTCATCCGCTGTGTTTTGCTTGCACCGATGGATGATCCCTAAGACATGTTCCAAACATGCAGTGGTGTAGAGATGTTTGTCTGCCAAAGCGAAAAGACATTTCTGGCCTTCGTTTCTTGTAAACATGACGGAGTTTCTCTTTGGATCAATCTTCCCCATCTGTATCATGTTAAGATCACTGGCTGAGCCAACAGGAGATATGGTAGGTTTTTTCTTGAATATGCTCGCTATCTCCTGGTCCATCTGGGCAACTTCCATGACATAGCATACAAGCATCCTCTTAAAGTGGTCGATGATCGGACCATATTCTGCTTCGTTTGTAAGAAGGATGTTGTGCAAGATAATCCAGTCATGGGGATTAAGGTTGGGAAGATCTGCAAGTGAGATGGCATGTTCGGTCTTGGCAGATCCCCTCAGTATCTTGAACCGAACGTTGGTGAAGTTTCCTTCCCTGTACGGCTTTAGGACCCGAACGTTGATGATTTTCTGAGCGCTCCAAGTTTGGTATTGAGGTTGAGCGGCCTTCAGATAAAATTCGACTAAGTCCCAATCAACCTTTGGATGAGGATGAGGGAACTCAGCAACGTTGTCAAAGGCATGAAAAATAAACGCCTTTCGGGTCAGTGGCATATCGAACTGAGAGTCGATAGTGTTAGAACGATCTAAAGAGATCATCGGTTCTAGCCACAAGATACTTGGTGTTTCGATGGCTTCTTTCATCAGCTTCTCAAGAGTCCAAGGAGGAAAAAGAGTTTTCCTACTCTCGAGAAGATTGTGGGCTTCTTTTTGTCTTCTTTCGGCTTCTTCAGCCTCTCTAGCCACACGAGCACTGATGTCTGTGTCTTTATCACGACCTTGCTTCTTTAGAAGGTCGGCAATGGTCTCCTTATCATCATCTTCGCTCTCCTCAGCAATTTTCTTGCCCTTGTCTTTTACACCCGAACCTGAGGCTTGGCCTATAAGAGGAGGTTCGGTTGTGTGAGTTGCTGTTGAAGAAGGAGGCGGTTGAGACACATTCTCTTTTTCTCCCCCTTGTTTCGGAATGGACACGAAATCAAGGAGCCCTTCAATCTTGCTCAGTAGAGAGAGGGCGGGAGCAAGCTTCTCTACAAGACTACGCCTCACAGAATAATTAAGGATCGGGTCATGTGCGTCAAGGATGTTTGAGATAGCTGAGTGGACATCTGAAACACACGACTTAATCACCTCTCTTTCAGAACGAAGAGATTCAATCTCCTTTTGTGAGTTGGAGAGTTGAAAACTCTTGACCTTCAGAGCGGTTGTCTTCCTAGCAAGAGCATCCATGAGGGAGTTCTCAGCAACGAGATCGTCTTGAAGCTTGGTGAGGCGCTACTCAATGGTGGTCTTGAAAGCTGAGTTGTCGTCTGATAGAGTTTGACGAAGAAAAGCGAACGACTTCAGCTCTGATGCGACTGATGTAGCCAGCTGATTGACAATGGGTTCCAACTTTGTCTTGGTGGCTTCAGCATTCTCCTGTAACGATTTCAACAAAGAAGAAGCATCAGTGAATAGTTTATTGACTTTTTCGGTCTTAGCCTCACAGGCTTTGGTTGAGGCATCAATGGCTGCAGTGGCGGAGTCCAGAGAGACTTGATGAGCTTTGGAAAAAGCATCAATAATTTTCTGGATGGCAGCCTCAGAGATGGAAGACTGAGATGTGAAAGAGGAGGCAATGAGCGAATCGATTTTATCGTGAAGCTCCTTGAGATGCCTCTTTGTTACAGGAGCATCGTCATCGTCATCATCATCACTCTGAACTTGATAAGGACTATAATAGACCGAATCGAAGGTCATGTCCTCCCCACCGAGGAATGGTTCTTTGCTCTCTGCTGGATGAACAGGAGAGGAGGGGGGTGGTGAGGGTGGAGGCTCGATAGTTGTAGTAGGTTTGGGTGCTTCAGTAGGAACCCCCGTATCAGATGCGTTGGTTCTCTCTTCTGCTGTGGTGGTGGTTGCTTCGGTAAAGATGGGAGGGGGTATTGGGATGGAGGTAGGTGGTATTTCAGTGGTGGAAGTTATGGGGGGAATAAAAATAGGAATAATGACAGGTGGAGAGGAGATTGGAGAAGCGGGAAATTGAACTTCAGGGGTAGGGGATCGTGGTGGAGTGTTACCACGAGGAGAGCCTTCAGAAGCAGAACTCTCTTCCTCAGATTCGCTTGAGGATGAGGCGATGATCAGCTTTCGCCTTGGTTGGGTTTTTCTCCTCTTCAGCGGTGGGGATTGGATAGTCTTGGTGGTTTTTCTTTTCTTGGGAGATGGGCCTTTCACTCCCTTTGCTACCTGTTTTTCTTTGCCCTTGTCAGCCTTCTTTCCCCTTGAGGCAGGCTTGTCAGCCTCATGGATGGACTTGAGCATCTCAGGAGTAAGCTCTCTCGGACCAGAGCGTCGAAACTCCTTGTATGTTTTAAGAATCCGACTGTCGGCAGGAACATCTCCATACATCGTTTCTGGAATTGAACCGTTGAACTTAAATTTAGAGACATCAGAGACCATGATCTTCGTGGTATGGAAAGTACCAATCGAAGACATTGGGCAACCAGCACCAATGGGGATGTAGTACTTGTCCATCACCCATTTTGTAACAAGAGTCCAAAATCGGGCATAAGAAATCTCGGAATACCGAGATGTAGAAGATAGGCTCTGAATGAGCTGTTGCCAAATGACCGACCCGTAGTCCATATTGATACCGTTGTAGATCCCATACATAATCGAGATGAAAAGACGACTTGCCCCGTCTGATCCAGCACTTCTTTCAGACAGCCCCTTGAAAAGCACGGTAAACAACCCATTCCACTGAGGAGGCAGGCACGATTTCTTGAATCTCGTGACCGATGTTAGCACCTCAGTATACCCCATGTTGTAGAACATGTTGAAAAGATGACCCATTGGAATGGTTTCAGGGTTAACCGTCGATGAATCAGGTTCAAACCCTAGGAGTGAGCAAAATCTCTGCTTTGAAATTAACGCCTTGTGATTGAAGACGTCGAAGAAAATCCGATCTCCATAGGAACTGCTTCAACTTTGGTGAGAGCAGTAGCAATCGGCGAGTACTTCAGGAATTCGATTATCGGGAACATGAAAGAGTCGTATACATGGGGAGTAAGATCAATGATCAAACTCTGTTGGGGACGAATCAGCAAGATGTGTGAAGTAGCATGAACTGATGAGGAATCCGCCATTGTTGTGAAGAGGTTGGGAGAGAAGATGAACAGTAGAATACTTGAAGGTTTCTTGCTCTCTGAAATTTGGGTGCAGTAAAGTGGTAAACAATGGTTTACATTACCTTTTATACTGTGGGTTGAGGAGAGAGAAGAATCATTCCCAAATCTTCGAAGGAAATACGAAGAGATTTCCGGCGGTAATTGATGCGTGACAACTAGTATGACCGATGATTACGCATGAGAGAGAGTGTCAGTTCCGATTCACACGCCTTCC
This sequence comes from Lactuca serriola, assembly GCF_051521515.1. Lineage (NCBI taxonomy): Eukaryota > Viridiplantae > Streptophyta > Magnoliopsida > Asterales > Asteraceae > Lactuca > Lactuca serriola. The sequence goes on along the minus strand of NC_136411.1, from coordinate 173,758,757 downwards.
CATCAGGCGCCGTTTATAAATGAAACGGTCCCAATTCGCACGGCTGGCCTTCTAGCGCCATTTGAAATCAAATCGATTGGACTCCCGCCTGAGTCAGCACCTTATCGTCTTATCCTCTAAAGCAAAATTGCCCACGTGGATCAATATTAACCACAACCTTTTAATTATTTCGTGTCCCATTAAAATTAATCCTTGTAACTGATGAAACTAGAATGTTGGAAAATCAAAAAGATTTTCGTGCTTAGTGTGTAAAAGAAAAAGAAATAAAGCAACACATATGAGGGATTTTTTGATGTCAATAAAGACATGAAACAATGGATCCTAGGCACGAATCTCTTCCTTCAAAGTCAAGAGAGACTTTAAAGTGTTTGTGTGGTTTCCCGTTGAATAACGATCATACACTTATTGAGAAGTGTTGAAAGGCTTCTTTTAATTAGGCTTAATTGGGTGGCTTTCGCTTCCATTCAGAATCCCTGATCTTGATATAAGACAGAAATCGAACGAAGTACTTGTGAGACCGGTGTAGTCTATTGAACAAGTAGGTTTGAAATAATTTAAGTGGTAAGGTAATATAGTGTATGTAAAATATCAAAAAAAAAAATTAAAACTGGATTCCAAGGGAAGAAATGTTATGGGATTTAACAATTTCATAGGAATCACTCAAAAGGAAATTAGAGATTTCATTGAAATAAGTCCATCAATTCATTAGTGAAATCTAGAGCAAAGTTATTGTTCACCGTCAATGCATATTGGGTATTGAATTGTGGGTTTCACTTAGCACGTAGTGGCACGAAGCTAAGATCATAAACGCAGAAATTGTGTAACCATAAACCTCAGTGGTAAGTTCTGAGAGTCTCAAGGGTTACCTTTGTGAAGCGAATTAGATGGAGAAAAGTAGTGTAGATGGTGTAAAGAAATCAAAGTACCTCTGCTTTTAAATTAGGGACCAAGCAGAAAACTCTTATCTCATATGAGAAGAGAGTTAGGTAGCTCATGATTAGAATAAGTATGAGAGCCTAATTGGGAAGACAAGGTTTGTATATACCAAGTCAGTAAGGCCATTATTCAGAATCAAGTGAGGCTTTGGACACATACAGCAGCATGCTTCTAGGGACCCTTAACTAGTGAAATGATTTCCTCACAAATAGACACACAAAAATAAGATGCAAAATAAAACAAAATAAATAAAAATATTTTTGGAGTTTTTGAATTCAAGAAAAATAAAATAAAATAAATATTTTTGGAATTTTTGATTTAAAGAAAAAGAAAAAATAAAAAAAATGAGACACACAAAAAATATTGGAATCGAACCCGAGCGTTCGGTCTATTTTGGTTAGAAAAAAAAATTATGGAACCGAACCTGAGCGTTCGGTCTATTTCGAGTAGAAAAAATTTTTGGAACCGAACCCGAGCGTTCGGTCTATTTCGGGTGCCAAAAAAATAAGTTTGAAAAAGAAAAGAACTTTGAAAATAAGAGAAATGAATTTGGGAAAATAATACAAAAGGTTTACAACCAAAGAAACTACCTTTGACTAATAAGCGAAGATCAGATGATACACCCGAACCCGAGCATTCGGTTCATTTCGGTATATCGGAACAAGACCCGAACCCGAACGTTCGGTCTATTTCACTTCCACCTTTTAATTTTGAGAAGTAGTCTTTGGTACTGACTCCGATTCCATCATTCCTAGCCCTTGTAGAATTTTGTTGAAAGATGCTTCAGGAAGAGCTTTGGTGAAGACATCAGCCAGTTGATCAGTGGTTCGAACAAAGTGAATTTCGACGTTCCCATCTTCCACATGATCCTTAATGAAGTGATACCTTAGTGCTATATGCTTGGTCTTCAAATGTTGCACTAGGTTATGACAGATCCTAATTGCACTTTCTGAGTCGCAATATAGTGGGATCTTTTTCATATTGAGTCCATAGTCCCGGAGCTGGCTTTGGATCCAAATCACTTGAGATGTACAGGAGGCAGCTGCAATGTACTCTGCTTCGGCTGTAGACAGAGATACACATGTCTATTTCTTTGATTGCCAGCTAACCAACTTCCCGTCTAGGAATTGGCATCCTCCAGTGGTGCTTTTTCTGTCTAAACCACAACCTCCAAGGTCTGCATCTGAGTAGGCTTGAACGAAGAAACCTAAGTTTGATGGATACCATAAACCAAGAGAGGTAGTTCGTTTCAGATATCGGAGTATGTTCTTTACTGCAAGCATATGTGGTTCACGAGGATTTGCCTGAAGTCTAGCACAATAACACACAGAAAACATTATATCAGGCCTGCTAGCAGTAAGGTACATTAAAAAACCAATCATTTGGCGATATAACGTAATGCCGACTACAGGTTTATCCAAGGATGGTGTGAGCTTGGTGCCAAACGCCATTGGAACTTTAACCTTTGAATCTCCCATCAATCCAAATTTAGCAAAGAGAGTTTTGGTGTATGCTTCCTGGTTGATAAAGATGCCTTCGGGTCCCTGTCTGATATTTAAACCAAGGAAAAAGTTAATCGGACCCATTGAGCTCATTTCAAATTTAGTCTCCATCAGCTTTCTGAATTCAGCTGTTAAGCTAGGATTCGTTGAGCCAAAAATGATATCATCGACATAGATTTAAACAATCATAAGGTGGTTACCTTCCTTCTTACGAAAGAAGGTTGGGTCAATCGAACCTTGTTTGAATTTTGACATCTTTAAAAACTTGGTTAGCGTTTCATACCAAACCCTAGGTGCTTGTTTCAGACCATAAACTGCCTTGTCCAGAATATAGCAGTGATTGGGGTACTTTTCATTAACAAAGCCTGGAGGTTGCTCTACATATAACGTTTCTTCGAGTTCTCCATTCAGAAATGCGCACTTTACGTCCATTTGGTAGACCTCGAAGTTCTTGTGTGCAGCGTAGGCAAGAAATATTCGAACAGATTCAAGCCTAGCTACAGGAGCAAAAGTTTCCTCATAATCAATTCCTTCCTCCTGGCAGTATCCTTTCACCACGAGACGAGCTTTGTTTCGAATCACATTACCTTCCTTGTCCATTTTATTTCTGAATACCCATTTAAGACCAACAACTGAGGCATCATTAGGAGTTGGAATGAGGCGCCAAACCTTATTTCTTTCGAATTCATTAAGTTCATCTTGCATAGCTTGATCCCAGTCAGAGTGATCAAGAGCAGTATTTACTGTCTTCGGTTCAAGTTTTGATACGAACGAGTTGTACATGCAGAATTCTACTTTGGAAAATAGAGATGTTTGCTTTGCCTTCAGTTGAGATCGGGTCAGGACCGTTTCAGAGACATTACCCACTATCTGGGATACAGGATGATCTCTGGTCCACTTAACAAGAGGAGGGTAATTTGGATCATAGGATGGATCCAATTCAGCATGCACCATTTCTTCTAATTCAGATTGGCTATCGTCATCGTAAAACATGTCGGCATTCTCCCCCTCGATTGATGAGCTTTCCAGTGTAGCTGGACTTTCTGGTGCTACAGGACTTTCGGGTGGTGTAGAGCTTTCGGGTGCTACTAGAATAGAGTTCTCCCCCTCAACTTGTGAGCTCGGCTGATTTGAAGAAGATGGATTCTCTCCCTCAACTGAAGTGCCTTGCTAAGGAGGCTTGTTTGGGACTTGTTCTCCTTCACCCATTCGTTGGGCGGCATCTTCGACAATTTGCTTCAGATGGTCGACTTTGTTGTCTGTTGCCTTTGCTTCCGAGAGAGTAGCTTTCTCAGGTTCATCGAATAACGCCACAAACTGCTCAAACAAATTAGCAATTGAGGCCGTGAATTGACCTATTTGAGTGAAAATTTCTCCAATTGCTTCATCTGTAGCCTTTAGCTTTTTGACGTAGTTGTCATCAAAAGTCACGTAATATGTTTCTTCGATCTTCCTCGAACGCTTATTCAAAACCCGGTATGCTTTTGAAGTAAGAGAGTATCCCAGAAAAATCCCTTCATCAGCTTTAACGTCGAACTTGTTACGATGTTCTTTAGAGTTGAAGATGAAGCACCGTGAGCCGAATACATGGAATAATTTAACGTTCGGCTTCCTGTTGTTGATGATCTCATAAGGAGTAAGAGAGAAACGCTTGTTGAGATACGACCTGTTTTGTGTAAAACATGCTGCAAAAGTAGCGTCAGCCCAGAAATATAAAGGTAGAGAAGCGAAACTTAGCATCGTTCGGGCCGCCTCACACAAGGATCGGTTTCGTCTTTCGACAATTCCGTTCTGTTGAGGGGTGTAGGGTGCTGAGAAGTTGTGACTGGTTCCTTTTTCTGCCAAAAAGTCTTCAAATTCTTTGTTCTTGAACTCCAGTCCATTATCGCTCCTGATGTTGCGAACGACTTTTCTCAGTTGCACTTCGACCTGCTTAATAAACATCTTCAGCTTATGAGTAGCCTCGGATTTGTGCTTCAGAAAGAACACCCATGTAAAATGTGAAAAGTCATCAACAATAACAAGAATATATTTGCTGCCGCCAATGCTTTCGATAGATGATGGACCACACAAGTCAATGTGAAGCAACTCAATTGGTTCAACAACTTTAGTGTTTATAATGGATGGGTGACTTTGACGACTCTGCTTCCCCATTTCACACGCGGCGCACAAATGTTCTCGATCAAACTTGAGCAATGGGAGACCCCTAAAATGACCTCCTATGACAAACTTGTTGATGTCTTTGAAGTTGAGAAGTGAGAGCCTTCGGTGCCACAACCAGCTTTCGTCAGAATGAGCTTTGGATAGAAGACATATAGCTGGATTTCCTTTGATAGGTTTGAGATTGAGAGGAAACATTTCGCCTTTGCGTTCAGATTTGAGAATCACCCTTTTTGTTTTCTTCTCGATGATTTCTGAGCCTTCATTGTCAAATGACACTTTAAGACCGGTACCTCCTACCAGTTGAGATACACTGATGAGGTTATGCTGTAGCCCTTCAACGTACGCCACCTTTCTTATAGTGAAGTCTCCATTGGTTATCATCCCGTAACCCTTTATCGTTGCATAAGAGTTGTTCCCAAACTTAACATTTCCACCATTTGGAAGAGATCGAAATTCCCTTAGCTCTTCCTTCCTTCCTGTCATGTGACATGAGCAGCCACTGTCAATGTACCATTCTTCGTCGAACTGCTCGTCACTGATAACCTGCAAAAATCAAGCAGATTTAGGAACCCAAAGTTTCTTGGGTCCACGTGAGCCTTTCACAGGAACAGGAATAGTAAGAGAAATGTCAACAAGATATGTTCTTTTTATTAAAGTTGTCTCATCTTTCTTCTTAATAGTGAATACTTTAATTTTGTTAGGATTTGTTACATTCGGTTTGGATTCGGGTTTTGGCATTTGAGCCTTGGACTGCTTTCGGTCATCCTTGACTGAGGAAATCTTCAATTTTCCTTTCAGGTTTGTTGATGATGTTGGATTTTGAGCTGGAACAGATTTGGGTTTAGAATGAGACGGAGAGGAATTAGAACGAGAGAATTTGGACTGAGAATTTTTCCTGACTTGAGGTTCTATGTGACCCTTTTGTTTTTGGTCATTTGAGGGACCGAACCTGTGCTTTTGGTTGCTGGTGTTCTCTGAACCGAACCTGTGCTTTCGGTTGTTGTCGTTTTCTGAACCGAACCTGTGCTTTCGGTTGCTGTCATTCTCTGAACCGAACCTGTGCTTTCGGTTGCTGGTGTTCTCTGAACCGAACGTGTGCTTTCGGTTGCTGTCGTTCCCTGAACCGAACCTGTCTTTTCGGTTGTTCGTGCCCTCTTGCGTCCTGAAAGCACTTTTCTCTGACTTTGAATTGTTGTCATGATAAGAGAAATGGACGTTCTAAGATCGCCAAAACTGCTTTCGCTCTAAGAGATTCTTTTTGTATCTCAGATTCCTTTGCTGCTTTTGATCCTTCACCTGTTTCGGCTGTTTGTGGATGTTAGCCTTTTACTTCTGCTTCTTGTCAGCCAGTTCACTTTTCACGGAAGATGTTTCGATTGTGGAGGTGACTTCTTCTACAGGAACTTCTTTTGTACCACTAGTGCTTGGCACGTCGAAGTTGTCAGGCTTGTTTAGTGGCTCTAGAACATATCTGCCTTCAGTTTTCCATGACGTTCCCTCAGATAGACCAACAGTTTCATCGGCATTATCTATAGGAGCAGACCAGAAAAATTCATCACAGCCATCTGCATTGTCTTCGTTCACTATGGCAGTGAGTTCGGCTGTTTGATGTTCGGTTACTCCTATGACTTTATACACTTGGTTTAGTGTTGTTCTCACCTTTTGGTATACTACAGCCTTTTCTTCAAGTTTCGGGGACTTATTTTGAGACAGACGAGCAAACTCCACAGAATTTTCAGATATAAGATTTTTGTGGTTTTTGGGTTTGCTCTTGACAAACGCAGAACAGTCGACTTCATCGTCTACAGATAATTCACTCATATCATCGTCCTCATTAAGTTCAAATGCGTTTTCAACATCAATTTTATTTTCTGAACTTAAATTGGCATTCAATGAGTCAAATTTTTGTATGGTTTTGGTCCTTAGTTTCAGCTTATCGTTTTCATCCAAAAGATTTTTCAGCATGTCCTTATGGTCCTTGGACTTTATAAAAGATTCGATTTTGTCCAGACCATACATGTAAGTGGGATTCACATCATCAGATGAAACAACACTTTCGCAATTATATGCTTCAGCATCAATTTCATCCTCCTTAAACTCAAGGAAGGGCAAAATCATGCGATGAATTTTCTGCCCTATTTCACAATTTAGATGCAGTTGAGTGATGTTAGCATAAAGACATTTAGCAATCAAACAAAAAACATTTCTCTGTTTCAAAAGTTTTAAATTGTCTCTTTGTAAATAAATGTTTTCATCTTTTGACTTAATCAGCTCTGACTCCTTTTGCTCTATCCACATCCTTCGCTCCTCACTCTTGGATGACACCCTGCTTATTTGGTCAGTTAGGTTAGAATTGGTGACCCTTGTTTGAGTTAAACAACTATCCAGATTTGAGATTCTTGAATTTAAGCTATTTAAATCTTTTTCATAAGATTTCTGTGGGACTTTAAATGAAATAAAAAAATATTGTACCTTCTTGATCAAATCATCAAGCTCATTGATCTGCACACTGAGAGGTTTTGTTGTGAAGCACAAGTCCTCTCGCTCCTTGGTGTCCTCTTTTCCACCGTCAGTATTGTATCCCCTCATGTGAGATACATCAGTCACCATCAAGCATTTCCCACTGCTTTCAACGCCACTTGCTACATACGCCTTTCCATGTGAGGGCTTCCTCACCTCATCATCTTCTGAGTCGGTAGACTATACCTCCACGCCACCGAACTCGTCATCCGCTGCCGAACCCTGTACAATAAGAGCATTCATGGATGGGTTAGTAGCAGCTTTCCTCTTCTTGATCTCTTCAAGCTTTTTCATCAAGACAGCCTCTTCATCTTTTTCTTCATCTTTCTCTACCATTTTCTTCAGAACACAGTCCTTAGCATAATGGTTCTTTCCTCCACAGTAATAGCAGCTAACTCCTGAATCTCCTTCAACTTTCACCTCTTTCTTTGGCTCTTCTGGCTTCGGCTCCTCCCTAACCTTTTCAGAACTATAACTTCCCTGCGAATTTCGGTTCTTATTGGTGGGGAAACTTTTCTTGATGAACCTCTTGGGATTAGACACCATCATTGCATAATCTTCTGAAGTGAGATCATAATCTTCTAGGTTCAGATCTTCATCTTCCACTGCATTCTTGCCTTTAGACAGGAGGACCAAGGACCCCAAACTCGAGATTTCAGAATTCCCACCAACTTAGCCAATGAATATGACTTGAACTGCTCATGAGCTTTGACTGTGGACACGACAGCTCTCCACTCAGATCTTAGGCCATTCAAAAAGGTAACCTTCTGTTCAATCAGCTTCCTTTCTATATCATGTTTGATCATCTTGCTAAGAAGATGATTGAAGCGATCGAACGTCTGAGTAACAGTTTCATCAGAATTCTGCTTAAACTCACCAAACTCAGACAAAAGCAAGGTCTGAATAGAATGCTCCAGATCTTCATCTATGGAATATAGCTCTCGCAACCTATCCCAGATTTCTTTAGCGGTACTGCAGGAACTTACCAACCTAAATGTATCGAATTGAAGAGCAAATCGGATTAGTCTCAATGCTTTAATATTGCACTGAAAATTTTCTTTTTCATCTTGAGCCACGTCTTTTATGTCTTTCAGCAGATCATTATACTCTTTCTGAGTTTTAATGATTTTCGATGTTCCTGAGTGAGCAAATAGTCCAGACACAATTGCTTCCCAAATAAGATACCCATTATCTTCAGATCTGATTACATAGTCTTTGAAATGATGCACCCATACTTCGTAATCCTGGGTGTAGAGAATAGGAATCTTTGTCGTTGATCCAATGCTGTTTGAGATGTTGCTAGGATTCGATTGAAATTCATCCATGCTTGATCGTTTAACCTGTTTGAAAGATCAGACTTGTAATATGTAATATTAGGGCAAAACAAATAGATGCTGAGTTACGTCAATTATGGAATGACGGCTCAATAAATATTAGTTAATGCGGAATAACCCTAATCGTTTCTTTCACAGAAGATATGTGTATGAATTACACAGCCTCCTGCTCTGATACCAATTGATGAGTTATTAAAACTCTTTGATCGATTAGATCATTGTAACAGGTAAATAATGAATCGTAAAAGCAGTGAAGTAAAACACAGGAATGGATCTGAATGATTCGAATGATTAGATTACTCAATCCTCAGCAGAGCACGACTAAGAACTTCCGCAGTAGAGGATATTAGGGTTACAAAACTCAGAACGATAAACAGACTTGAAAATACTTATCAAATTGATACTATCGTTACCTTCTAAGATGCATGCAAGCACCTATTTATATTAAACCCTACAAAACTCACGTATGGACAGGCCCATACCAGAGACAAATCATGGACTAGCTAAAGAGCCCAAAAGATGCAACACAAAACACGACCCAACAAAAAAATTTCATTTTTAATCAAGTAGAAATCATTGTTCTCAATCAAACCCAAGTAATAAAAACCCAAGGTCCGTTACAATTGTTCCAAAATCAATGTATGATAACAACTCCAAAACAAGTCGTCGAATGGTGTGTACAATCACGCATTTTCCTTTCCCCATTCATCTGAAGTACATGAAACGTAAAACTCAAACTATAAGCCAAATCATAGTGAGTTCCCCGAGATACCACCACACAAACATATAATATCATGCATATTGGGCTCGCAACCATCGTGTTGTATTACCCTGAGCCCACATGAGTCTGGCTTGCCTTTCTGGACCACCGCTCATGTCTGGATTGCTCCCAAGCCCACAACATAAGTCTCACTTGCCTTTCTGGCCCAGAGCTTATATTTGGCTTGCTCCCAAGTTTGTTGGCTTCAAGACAGAGCAGTTTTGTGCAACCCAACCGTACTTTGTCAACATATGCAACAAATAAACATATAACAAACAAATAGATAATAATCCATATCTAATAGATAATAACAACATAGCAACATCCTATATACGAGGATACATAACCAAATGAGACGACATTAGTGCCTTCGACCCACAAGTACAGTGAGGAAACTCACCTCACGGCCTGAAAAGATAGAAGAAAAGAATGCTGCTCGAATATCCTACTCTACAGGTTACCTATACAACAAATAGTGAAGTAGACTCAAACTACAACTCAAAATACCAAAAATGCCCCTAGGTCAAACTTGGTCTAACTCCAGTTCAATAGTCAAAGTCAACAAGTCAAAAGTCAAGGGGAAATCAAGTTGGCTGAGTATGCCCCGCGTACTCTGCTCTTATGTTGGATGTAGTCGAGGACCAAGCGAACCATCAAGGCTTCAACCCAGTACACGCATCGTGCCATTTGGTATGCCCGACCTGTCACACCCCCAAACCAGGCGGCGGAAACGTTCGGGGGCTGTCGTGACTCAATTGAATACCATAACATTGTATATATATGAAACATAACAACATTCGTCACCATGCATTAATATAGTACAACCAGTAAAGTTTACATGAAGTACATTATTTAAACATTACATTCCCAAAATAAATTGTTCGATTCATACATAAATAAACTGCAAGCCATCACTGAATATGATTTCCTTTGATTCACTGGTTCCCTGAGAATACAAGTATTTTGAAAAACGTCAACATATGAAATGTTGGTGAGTTCATAAGCTGTATTTTGAAAAACAATGTTTCTTATCGTTTGAAAACCACCAGAAAATCCGATATTTTCTGAAAAGAAAAGCTTTTGAAAACGTTTGTGAAGATCCATAAGTATGCTTGTTTGTTTCTATACTTGTAAAAATTGTTTATTGAAGTCGTATGTATTTCGAATCTGTATGTATTGAGAAAACCCTAGGAAAACCCGATGTTTTTCTAATTCTTTGAATTCCATGAATTTACATTGAAACCATTGCAACGCGTGAAATTACCAATACCAGGCGACGTTGGATTATTTTTGAGCATGATTATTTGCTACAAACACGCGTTACACAAACGACTAGTCTATAGCAATACTAACGATCCCGTAGGCGTCGTCCGTACTAATCACGTTATCCAACCTCCCTGACTACGTGTAGTCCCACATCCGAAGAGAAAGAGGACACGAAGGCCTCGATGACTCCATTAGCCGGTTGGGGATAAAAAAGGTATGAGGGGTCCCAGACCCGCCTCGCATAAAAAGGTAGACTCTACTAGCGATACCAAAGGACCCTTGGGGACCAGTAGTATACAAGCCATTGAAAGTCCTTTTACGTTGTGTCGGATCGGTAAAACCCAACACTTCGTAAGATAGAGGTCTTCGGGCCTTAAGATCAGGTCATTGGGCTAGCTAGGCTCAACAAACAAGATTTTACACTTTTGGGGCCCAAAGATGGTGCGTAGACGTCTGTGCACACTCGCATGTATATTGAATTCCCAAACGTTATTAGTATGAATCGTAGTGTCGTAGTGTCATAGTGTCGTCGTGTTAGTAGTTTCGGATTTTTATTGGTTCGAGACCGAACCAATTCGTTTAACAACGACTTTTGGTGTTGTAATGTATTGTATTTCATCGATAGTCGCGGTGCCATCATTTGGTCAAATTGCATGTATTGAATTAGCCTTGAAAGTTTTCTGTTTTCAGCCCCTCATTGTTTGTAAAATTTACTTTTTCAACCCTTTATTTAAATACTTTCCGGTTTGGTCCTTAAATCAATTTTCTTGACATTTTAACACCAAAAATTATTGAAATTAATATTTTTCAGCATATTTTTCATAGAAAACAGCTTAAGTCCCTGAAATTTCAGTTTTCTCGGTTATAATCCTTCTTTTTCGCAATTTTGACAATTTTGGCCCAAATTGTAAAATTTTTGCAACTTTGGTCCTTTTTAAATTTAAAAAGCATTTTAAACCTTTGAAAAGGACTTGGAACACTTATAGTCCACTTTTTTACAGAAAAACACAGTTTTGGCCCTCCAAAACAGAAAATTTCGCATAATGGGCCTCATTGGGCCAAAAATGTCATTTTTAGCCCATTAAGCTTGAAATTTATATTTTTAATTCTCTAAATGAGTATATTTCCAGAAATGGTTTTATTGAAACTGTTTTGACACAATTTATCCATCAGAATTCGTGATATGTCAATTTGGGCCCTTAATTTTGTATTTTTCACATTTTAGGTCCAAAAAATGTGTTTTTAGCCTAAAGAAATTATTACTAAACCACTTAGCTATTTTTCTAGAAAAACTTAGTATGTAGAAATATAGTAGATGCCAAAATCATTTAACATAAGGTATATCTCGGTTCTGAGGGGTTTTATGGCTAAATCCAACATTATAACTCACAAAAGCACACATATAAGCATGGAAATCATACAAAGCATTCAAAACACATATAGATCTACACTTTCACTTGTATTCCCCCCAAAAACTCATAAAAACAGAAAATAGGGGGTATGAAGCTCACCTTAGGATGTAGTTTCGGTTTTTGAAGAGAATATGGAAGAAAACTTGGTGATTTTTGGCCTTAGCACTCTTTCCTTGAAGATCTCGAGTTTGAGGTGTTTCTAGGATGTAAGATCACGATTTTTGCATGGATTAGGAAAAGATTTTGATAACAAAAAGAATCTAAGCCATAGATCCAAGCATAATCTTACCTTAGATGAAGAATTTGTGGAAATTTGCTCTTGAATGCTTCCTAAATTTCGAGATCTTTAAGTGGAGAGGGAGGAGTTTTCTTGAGAGAGTTGAGAGATTTTTGTGAATGTGTGTGTGTTTGAGTATGGCCGAGAGTGAGAGAGAGGAGAGAAGAGAAGTGATTTTGAAGTGATATGTGCTTGGAAGTATGAGTTCCATGCATAGATACCCTTTGGTTAATAATGAGGTGGCATGCATTAAGTCAACTCTTCCATTTCCTCTTGGGCTTGGGCATTGGGCCGAGAATTTGGAAGGGAAAAGGAAAAATTTGGGCCTTTGCCCTTAAGCCCAATATTAGAGTTAATATTGGGTATGTTTTAAGTCTAAAGGAATGTGGTAGGATTTTTATATTTTTATTGGACTAGTTTAGGTTATTCATGTATCAAGGCTTTTAATTCATTTCATTCTAGGCCTAACATGGCCCAAAATGTTGAAATAAATTAGTGTGGGTCCAATTAGAGCCCAATTAGGGTTCTAAGCCCATGATAGTCTAATTGGAAGCTTATTGGTCCATTTGGATCCAATAGGGAAGTCCTAGTCCAAAATGGACTTAAACAAGGACTTCTAAGGTCTCCAATTGTTTGATGACTATTTGTAGTACTTTGTATTTGATTGAAGTTTTTGAAGTCATAATCATAGGTGTTACACATGTTCTTAAGCTTTTGATTCACATTAGCTTGAGTGTATAGATTACATGACACAAAATTTCCAGTTGTGACATCATCCCCCCGTTAGAGGGAATTTCGTCCCGAAATTCTGTTTGAAAGCTAGATTTGAGAATGCTAGAATAGGTAAGGGTACTTTTGCTTCATTTGGTCTTCGCATTCCCAAGTGAATTCTGGCCCACGCTTTGCGTTCCACCGTACCTTCACGATCGGGATGCGGCTCTGTTTAGTACGCTTCACCTCCCTGTCCATGATTTCGATTGGTTCTTCGACGAACAGGAGATTCTCATTGATTTCGATTTCGTCAAGAGGAACGGAAAGGGTTTCGTCTGATAGGCACTTCTTTAGGTTAGAGACATGAAACACGGGGTGTACACCGTTTAGCTCTGCGGGTAGTTGTAGTCTGTAGGCTACCGAACCTATTCGGGCGACGATTTCGAAAGGTCCAATGTATCGCGGGTTCAGCTTTCCCCGTTTTCCGAAACGTATAACCCCTTTCCAGGGTGAGACTTTCAACAATACTCGATCACCGACCTGGAATTCTAAGGGCTTTTGCCATTTATCGGCGTAGCTCTTTTGTCGGTCACGCGATGCTTGTAATCGAGCTCTGATCTGGACGATCTTTTCTGTGGTTTCGCGAATGATCTCCGGTCCCGTTAGTGCCCTGTCCGACGTATGCGTTTTTGCTAGCTGGGTGTCACCTACTTCAGCCCAACATAACGGTGATCTACATTTACGCCCATACAGTGCTTTGAAAGGAGCCACCTTGATGCTCGAATGGTAACTATTGTTATATGAAAACTCGATCAACGGTAGGTGGGTATCCCAAGACTTTCCAAAGTCTATCACACATGCACGAAGCATGTCTTCAAGCGTCTGAATGGTTCGTTCACTTTGGCCGTCCGTTTGTGGGTGATATGTGGTGCTCAAGTCGAGATGAGTTCCCATTGCCTTGTGGAGTGATTGCCAAAAGCGCGATGTGAACCTACTGTCCCTATCCGAGATGATAGATTTTGGCACTCCATGGAGTCTTACGATTTCTCGTAGGTACAAACACGTCAGTCTCTCCATCTTGTAGGATTCTTTGATTGGTAGGAAATGGGCAGATTTCGTCAGTCGGTCGATTATTACCCATATGGTGTCCAGTTCGTCCGACGTCTTGGGCAGCTTGGTCACGAAATCCATAGAAATCCCCTCCCATTTCCACTCAGGGATTGTCGGTTGCTGTAACAATCCTGAAGGTTTCTGGTACTCCACCTTTACTTTGGCGCACGTAAGGCACTTACTAACATAGGTCGCGATTTCCGCCTTCATGTTAGGCCACCAATAGTTTTGTTTAATGTCCAAATACATCTTGTCCGAACTAGGATGAATGGAGTATCGTGTCTTGTGGGCTTCCTTCATAACGGTCTCCCAGTTCTAGGTCATGGGTCGTGTAATTTACTTCGTGCGTCTTTAGTTGGCGGGACGCATATGCTATCACTCTTCCACGTTGCATGAGAACGCAACCTAAGCCCTGATTCGACGCGTCACAATAGACTACAAAATCTTCCGTTCCTTCAGGTAGAGATAGTACAGGAGCGCTACAGAGAGCTTGCTTCAAGGTTCGAAACGCAATCTCTTTTCGGTCTGTCCACTTGAATGGCACGCCCTTTTGCGTAAGCAAGGTAAGCGGCTTGGCGATCTTAGAGAAGTTTTGGATGAATCTCCTATAGTAGCCTGCTAGGCCTAAGAACTGACGAATTTCTGTGGGCGTAGTCGGAGTTGCCCATCCTTCCACAGCTTTGACCTTAGAGGGCTCCACATGAATTCCGTCTTGGCTAACCACGTGGCCTAGGAAATTCACACTCCGGAGCCAGAACTCGCACTTGGAGAGTTTGGCGTAAAGCTTTTCCGATCGCAGAGTGTCTAGAATTTGTCGGAGATGTTGGCCATGCTCCTCTTTGCTTCGAGAATAGACGAGGATGTCATCGATAAATACAATGACGAAGTTGTCAAGGAACGGTCGACAGATTCGATTCATTAGGTCCATAAATGCGGCAGGTGCATTTGTTAGACCGAAGGGCATTACGACGAATTCATAATGTCCGTAGCGGGTTCGGAAAGCGGTTTTAGGAATATCCTCTTCTCGGACTTTGAGTTGGTGGTATCCGGACCGTAGATCTATTTTGGAAAAATAACTAGCTCCTTGGAGCTGGTCGAATAGATCATCGATTCGTGGGAGTGGGTAGCGGTTTTTAACAGTGAGTTTATTTAACTCTCTGTAATCGATGCACATTCTGAAAGATCCGTCCTTCTTTTTGACAAAGAGCACCGGAGCTCCCCATGGCGAGTAGCTAGGTCGGATAAATCCCTTGTCCAGAAGCTCACTGAGTTGGCTGGACAATTCCTGCATTTCAGCAGGAGCCAACCGATATGGTGATTTAGCGAGAGGAGTCACTCCTGGAACAAGGTCGATTCGGAACTCAACCTGTCTCTCTGGGGGTACTCCTGGAAGATCTTCAGGAAACACGTCCGGGAATTCACACGCTACCGGAATATCTTGGATGTTAGTTTCTTCTTTGGTCTTGTCCACTATGTGAGCCAAGAACGCCAAATTGTTCTTTCGCAGATGTTTTTGTGCTTTGATGCACGAGATGAGACGAAGATTCGTACTGGGTTTGTCTCCGTAAATTACTAGGGTTTTGTGATTCGGAAGACGAAGGCGAACGGCCTTTTCGTGACACATAATCTCAGCATGGTGGGGGCTTAACCAATCCATGCCGATAATCACATCGAAACTCCTAATTGATACTGGCATTAGGTCTATTCGAAAAATGTGTTGGTTCAGGGTTAGGGTACATCCTATGTAGATCTCCCCAGTGGATTCGGTTTTCCCATTGGCCATTTCCACCGTATAGGTTTCATTTAGCTTCTGGGGTTGTTGCTCTAATAAATGTTTAAACTTCTCGCTCACGAAACTTCGCTCCGCTCCGGTATCAAATAAGATGCATGCATAAGTGTGGTTTAGGAGGAACGTACCGGTCACAACTGCGGGATCCTGAACTGCATCACTCTGACCCATAGTTAGCATTCTTCCTGCTCCTCTGTTTCCTGAGTTGTTGTTAGGGCAATCTCGGCAAAAATGCCCTGTCCTTCCACACCCGAAGCAGGTGTGGCTAGGCCCTGCATTATTGCCTCCGGCATTGGTGTTGTTGTTATTGCGGTAGTTGTTGTTGTTGTTGTTGTTGTTGTTGTTGTTCTGGTTGTTTCCCTGACTCTGGTTCTGAGGAGGGTATGTCCTGCAGAACCTTGCAGTGTGTCCCCTTCGGTTGCAACTGGTGCAATGGAGTTCCCTGCATTCGCCGTGATGGTGGAGGCTGCACTTATTGCATTTGGGAAGATTATCGTAGTAGGGTCTTGAAGCATTTGAAGCAGCTGAGGCTGGAGCATGTGGTGTGGCTGGAACCGGTGCGGTGACAGCGTTAACTGCCACTGTTTGCTGCTTTTTAGAGGTCTCGGGGCCCTGACGCCCCTTCCACTTGGGGTTCTTCCCTCTCCTGCCATCACCCTCCTTTTTCTTCTCAGTCTCTACTGGCTTCTCGCCCCTTTTGTTGTTATGATCGTATAACCTCTTTGCCAATCTCTTCGCACTGTCAAATGTTTCAGGGTTCGCAGCTATCACATTCCCTTGAATGGGGGATGTCAGTCCCCAGATGAATCATTCAACCTTCTTTCCTTCTGATGTGATCATACCCGGGCACAATAGAGATAATTCGCTAAATCTCGATATGTAGGCATCGATGTTCGCATTCTGCACAGTGAGGTTCCATAGTTCCTGCTCCATCTTTTGTATTTCGCCTCGGGGGCAGTACTCAGCCATTAACATTTCTTTCATTCCTGCCCATGGGATAGAGTTGGCGACAGGGAGCGTCATAGCTTCCACGTGTCCGTTCCACCAAGTGAGAGCTTGGTCCACAAAAGTGCAGGCCGCGAACTTCACCTTCATCTGCTCGGGGCAATCGCATATCTCGAACACCGACTCTACCTTCTCGATCCATCGCTTCAGGGTGATCACCCCTCCAGTGCCGTTGAAAGTCCGGGGTTTAGCGTTTGCAAAGTCCTTGTAGGTGCACGTCTTAGTGGGTCCTTGATTCGTCCCGTTGTTCGAACTTCCGGAGCCTTGCCCGTTGCCTCCTCCGTTGTTCCCTCGGTGAAGTTGTGCCATAGCTGCTGTGACCGCGGCGGACACGGCTGCATGGAAAGCAATGGTGTCGACTTCGGGCGAAGTTGGCTCGGGATTTCCGCGAGTAGCTCGGCGAGGCATCTTTCTGTCATGAAACGGAAAGATGTTGAGTGTATGTCGTCTCTGTGAGGTCGTGATCCTACTAACTAGATGTATGGTACGAACCTAAACATTACTACCATCAGGCATACAATCATAACTTCTCAACACATAACAACTTGTAATATCATAGCAAAACACATAAAAGTTTATTAATATTATCCGCGTTTAATACAAGAAAATTTGCTCGTAAGAGCATACATAAGTGACACTAATCCGACAGCATAACGGCTCCATGAGTAGTGTAGTCACTTAAACATAGAGCCGAAGTACATAACATAGTTCCTAATGACCTACCATGATAAGTCCATCCCTAACCGCGATGAGCTGCGTCTGGAGGTGGTGCCGAGGTCATATGCCGAAATGTTGCGCCAGTAGCTGCGCCATCTCTGCCATGTCTCCAATAACCTCGTCCCTCTCATGCTCTGCTCGCACCGCCCGAGCTTCCATAGCATACAGCTGTTGCCGCAGTGCGGCGATCTCCGCTTTGAGGGAACGGTTCTCTCCTGGGGGGTTCACTGGCAGAGCGGGGTGATCTGGCTGTGCCTCGTTCTCGCATGGCGGGACGGGGTCCTGATCCCCGACCTGACCTTCCTCGTCGTCGTCGTCGATCTCTCCAAATTCGTAGTCAGTGTCTACATATTCGTCGGGTCCGACGCCGTGTGCTTCCCCCGGATTCTCCCCCGGTTCATCCCCAAGTATCCCGTGAGCTACTAGGACCTGATGAAACTGGATACCCTGCTGCTCTTCCTCAGGCTCCTCCTCCTCTAGCCACCCGTTGTTTCCCTGATTAGAGAAATAGGGATCTCCAGGGTGATGAAAACCAGCCATGCTGTCTGCGCGAGTACGTAAATATGCTAACATTATTCCTAGGTGCTATGACTATTGTACAGACTAAGCAAACGTTCTCTTTTTGGTGATAAAGGGTATAGTTTTAGGTTCCCTAGCTATCCCGATCTCATCAAGACGTGTGTTAGTTTTACTTTGGAGAGAATGTAGTTGATCAGGCTACATTCACTCCTTGGTATCACTAAGAACAGTCCCGAATTAACCGAGATACCAACATTATTGTGTTTGATTCGGCGTTAGGTCCTTATTCCTAATGCAAGCAAGCGTGTTTTATTTACTTGTTTTGTTCAGAGTTATGTTAGTCCCTCTTTTTGGTTTATAGTTGCATATCAATGTGTGGCTCGACATGCTAGTTCACTATAAACAAAGCACTGATACCAACCTGTCACACCCCCAAACCAGGCGGCGGAAACGTTCGGGGGCTGTCGTGACTCAATTGAATACCATAACATTGTATATATATGAAACGTAACAACATTCGTCACCATGCATTAATATAGTACAACCAGTAAAGTTTACATGAAGTACATTATTTAAACATTACATTCCCAAAATAAATTGTTCGATTCGTACATAAATAAACTGCAAGCCATCACTGAATATGATTTCCTTTGATTCACTGGTTCCCTGAGAATACAAGTATTTTGAAAAACGTCAACATATGAAATGTTGGTGAGTTCATAAGCTGTATTTGAAAAACAATATTTCGTATCGTTTGAAAACCACCAGAAAATCCGATATTTTCTGAAAAGAAAAGCTTTTGAAAACGTTTGTGAAGATCCATAAGTATGCTTGTTTGTTTCTATACTTGTAAAAATTGTTTATTGAAGTCGTATGTATTTCGAATCTGTATGTATTGAGAAAACCCTAGGAAAACCCGATGTTTTCCTAATTCTTTGAATTCCATGAATTTACATTGAAACCATTGCAACGCGTGAAATTACCAATACCAGGCGACGTTGGATTATTTTTGAGCATGATTATTTGCTACAAACACGCGTTACACAAACGACTAGTCTATAGCAATACTAACGATCCCGTAGGCGTCGTCCGTACTAATCACGTTATCCAACCGCCCTGACTACGTGTAGTCTCACATCCGAAGAGAAAGAGGACACGAAGGCCTCGATGACTCCATTAGCCGGTTGGGGATAAAAAAGGTACGAGGGGTCCCAGACCCGCCTCGCATAAAAAGGTAGACTCTACTAGCGATACCAAAGGACCCTTGGGGACCAGTAGTATACAAGCCATTGAAAGTCCTTTTACGTTGTGTCGGATCGGTAAAACCCAACACTTCGTAAGATAGAGGTCTTCGGGCCTTAAGATCAGGTCATTGGGCTAGCTAGGCTCAACAAACAAGATTTTACACTTTTGGGGCCCAAAGATGGTGCGTAGACGTCTGTGCACACTCGCATGTATATTGAATTCCCAAACGTTATTAGTATGAATCGTAGTGTCGTAGTGTCATAGTGTCGTCGTGTTAGTAGTTTCGGATTTTTATTGGTTCGAGACCGAACCAATTCGTTTAACAACGACTTTTGGTGTTGTAATGTATTGTATTTCATCGATAGTCGCGGTGCCATCATTTGGTCAAATTGCATGTATTGAATTAGCCTTGAAAGTTTTCTGTTTTCAGCCCCTCATTGTTTGTAAAATTTACTTTTTCAACCCTTTATTTAAATACTTTCCGGTTTGGTCCTAAAATCAATTTTCTTGACATTTTAACACCAAAAATTATTGAAATTAATATTTTTCAGCATATTTTTCATAGAAAACAGCTTAAGTCCCTGAAATTTCAGTTTTCTCGGTTATAATCCTTCTTTTTCGCAATTTTGACAATTTTGGCCCAAATTGTAAAATTTTTGCAACTTTGGTCCTTTTTAAATTTAAAAAGCATTTTAAACCTTTGAAAAGGACTTGGAACACTTATAGTCCACTGTTTTACAGAAAAACACAGTTTTGGCCCTTCAAAACAGAAAATTTCGCATAATGGGCCTCATTGGGCCGAAAATGTCATTTTTAGCCCATTAAGCTTGAAATTTATGTTTTTAATTCCCTAAATGAGTATATTTCCAGAAATGGTTTTATTGAAACTGTTTTGACACACCTTATCCATCAGAATTCGTGATATGTCAATTTGGGCCCTTAATTTTGTATTTTTCACATTTTAGGTCCAAAAAATGTGTTTTTAGCCTAAAGAAATTATTACTAAACCACTTAGCTATTTTTCTAGAAACACTTAGTATGTAGAAATATAGTAGATGCCAAAATCATTTAACATAAGGTATATCTCGGTTCTGAGGGGTTTTATGGCTAAATCCAACATTATAACTCACAAAAGCACACATATAAGCATGGAAATCATACAAAGCATTCAAAACACATATAGATCTACACTTTCACTTGTATTCCCCCCCCAAAAACTCATAAAAACAGAAAATAGGGGGTATGAAGCTCACCTTAGGATGTAGTTTCGGTTTTTGAAGAGAATATGGAAGAAAACTTGGTGATTTTTGGCCTTAGCACTCTTTCCTTGAAGATCTCGAGTTTGAGGTGTTTCTAGGATGTAAGATCACGATTTTTGCATGGATTAGGAAAAGATTTTGATAACAAAAAGAATCTAAGCCATAGATCCAAGCATAATCTTACCTTAGATGAAGAATTTGTGGAAATTTCCTCTTGAATGCTTCCTAAATTTCGAGATCTTTAAGTGGAGAGGGAGGAGTTTTCTTGAGAGAGTTGAGAGATTTTTGTGAATGTGTGTGTGTTTGAGTATGGCCAAGAGTGAGAGAGAGGAGAGAAGAGAAGTGATTTTGAAGTGATATGTGCTTGGAAGTATGAGTTCCATGCATAGATACCCTTTGGTTAATAATGAGGTGGCATGCATTAAGTCAACTCTTCCATTTCCTCTTGGGCTTGGGCATTGGGCCGAGAATTTGGAAGGGAAAAGGAAAAATTTGGGCCTTTGCCCCTAAGCCCAATATTAGAGTTAATATTGGGTATGTTTTAAGTCTAAAGGAATGTGGTAGGATTTTTATATTTTTATTGGACTAGTTTAGGTTATTCATGTATCAAGGCTTTTAATTCATTTCATTCTAGGCCTAACATGGCCCAAAATGTTGAAATAAATTAGTGTGGGTCCAATTAGAGCCCAATTAGGGTTCTAAGCCCATGATAGTCTAATTGGAAGCTTATTGGTCCATTTGGATCCAATAGGGAAGTCCTAGTCCAAAATGGACTTAAACAAGGACTTCTAAGGTCTCCAATTGTTTGATGACTATTTGTAGTACTTTGTATTTGATTGAAGTTTTTGAAGTCATAATCATAGGTGTTACACATGTTCTTAAGCTTTTGATTCACATTAGCTTGAGTGTATAGATTACATGACACAAAATTTCCAGTTGTGACACGACCTATTACGTCTGACCCAATTTTCTCTTTAAAATGTGCTTATTCTATTAAGACCTTCCACCCAAACACAAATCTAGACTAAAAATATTTTTCTAAGTCATAAAGTGTCCACCTTTATGACATTCCATGGGGAGACAAGTCCCGAAAGCTAAAACCCTAACTCAATAATCCATGAAGACATTAAACTCTTTCATGGAAGGAAAAATGGGCCAAGATCACATTTTATAACTTTAAATACTGCAAAACATCCAAAAGGACAACTCAGTTAATCTAGAGTAATCCATACTCACCTAGACCACAAATATAGGACTAAAACCACATAACTTTCTAAAACTAGTAAGATCTAGAGATATAATCATCCAGTTTAGAACTTTATACCTTCTGGAGGTTACTCAAGGGGTGTAAAACTTAGATCTATGAAGCTTGGAGTTCCTTCTTTGATTTCCAATGGCTTCCTTCCTTCCATAATGGACACCAAATACCCAAATGAGCGCAAGACACCACAAATAGGGATTAGGGTATCTAAGGGATGAAGTGGGCAATTGAGGTTGATGAAATAAGGGGTCTTAATGAGATAATGATGCTTAAATAGGGTCTAAACCCTAAAAATTAGGTTTTGGGCATCATCCATTTACACCAACATACACAGAGTACGCCCAACATATGTAATCAGATCCACGCTTTTCATTTAAATGCCATCTTGGACCACTTTGCAAACAATAATAAGGGTCAAAAATGTAAATTAACTAAATAATGAACGTTACTATTCTCCCCCACTTGAATCAGACTTCATCCTCGAAGTCTAGTGCTACGGATAACATAGGGTAGTGCTCTCACATCTCCGCCTCAGGTTCCCAGGTCCATTCGGAACCCTTCTGATGCTGCCACTAGACCTCGACCAAAGATACCACCTTATTGCGCAAGGCCTTCATCTTCCTATCCAAAATTGGCACTGATCTCTCAACATAGTTTAGACGATAATCAACTTGGATATTATCTAAAGGAATCACTTCCGAATCATCAGCTACACACTTCCATAGCAGAGAGATGTGAAAGGTGTTGTGGATTTCACTGAGCTCTTCAGACACATCCAGCTGATAAGCTACCCTGCCAAACCTGACAATCAGTTGAAATGGTCAAATATATCAGGGCCTAAACTTTCCCCTCTTCCTGAAGCATATTACACCCTTCCAGGGTGATACCTTCAGTAAAACCATGTTGTCGATGTGGAAATCAAACTCAGATCGACGTTAGTCGGCATAACTCTTCTGCCAATTTTGAGTTGTCTACAACCTTTTTTTGATCTGCTAAATAAGTTCAGCTCTTTGGAGAACTACCTCGGTCCTTCCCATAACCCTGTAACCAACCTCTCCCCAACAAACTGGGGTATGACAATTCCTTCTATAAAGAAGATCAAAAGGCCGTGCAATGATACTGGAGCGGTAGTTGTTGTTATAAGAAAACTTAGCAAAGGGAAGGTAGGAGTCCTCAATTTTCTAAATGGTCCATTCACTCTGGCTGTTAGTCTGGGGACAATAATCCATGCGTAAATGCAACCCTATAATGAATTCCTCGTGGAACTTCTACCAAAATTGACAAGTGAACCGAACATCTCGATCGAATACAATAAAAACTAGAACACCATGCCAAGCGAGGATCCCGCGCACATATACATCGGCCAATTTCTCTACCGAGGAGCTCTATCGAATAGCTAGAAAGTGAGCACTCATGGTCAGATGGTCCACTATATCCCATATCGCATTGAACCCCTTAGCCATCCGAGGTAACTTGGTGATAAAATCCATGGTGATATGTTCCCATTTCCACATGGGAACCTTCACAGGCTGAAGCTTGTCATGCGGACTCTAGTGCTCAGCCATGACCATCTGATAGGTCAATCACCTTTCAACATACCAGGCTATCTCCCACTTCATATATGGCCACCAATAGCTAAGTCTCAAATCCTAATACATATTTGTGGCTCTAGGCTGTATCAAAATTCTAGACTTATGTGCCTCGTCCAACATAGTCTGCCTGATCCCGCCAAAATCCGGTACCAAAACCCGACTGTACCGAGTCAATAATCCACTACTCTCGGTTGAAAATCTATCAATCTTGTCTCTGATTCTCTCTTGTTTCCAATTTTCCTTCCTGACTCCTTCGGCTAAGTGTCCCAGATCAAGCCTCAAACATAAGCCCCAAACAGAAGAACTAGTCGACCTGCGGCTCAAAGCATGAGTGGCCACATTTGGTTTCCCCTAGTGGTACAGAATCTCGCACACATAATCCTTCACCACGTCAACCCACCTACGCTGCCTCATATTCAGTTTCAGATGATCCATGAGATACCTCAAACTCTTGTGGTCAGTGTATATGGTATACCGGATCCAATAAAGATAATGCCGCCAAATCTTGAGGATAAACACCACCACCCCTAGCTACAAAACATGTGTCGAATACTGAACTTCATGCAACTTTAGTTTCCTAGAAGCATACACACTAACCCTCCCTCGTTGCATAAGTACTACCCCCGAACCAGTGATGGATGCATCTCAATATACGACAAAATCTCCATCACCCTTTGCAAGAGTCAACACGGGGGCCTCACATAACTTCTGTCTTAGTGTCTACCATGTAGCCTATTGCTCATGCCCCCATCAAAAATCCACGCCCTTCCTTGTCAAATAAGTTAGGGGTACAACCATGTTGGAGAAATCCCAAATAAATATCCGATAATACCCTGCTAAACCCAGAAAACTCCTAATGTCCGAAGGAGGCTTCGGGACCTCCCAATACATAACAGCCTCAATATTGGTTGTGTCAACCAAAATCCCATTCTGGTTAATGATGTGTCGCAAGAACTGGACCTCTCGTAACCAAAAATTTCACTTCATGAAATTTTCATACAACCATTCCCGTCTTAAAACCCTCAGAAGTTCTTGAAGGTTCCCTTCATGTTGCTCCCTAGTCTTTGAATAAACCAGGATATCATTAGTAAAAACGATAACTGATCAATCGAGCATCATCCTACATAATCGATTCATCAAATCCATAAATGTCACAGGCGCATTGG
This sequence comes from Lactuca serriola, assembly GCF_051521515.1. Lineage (NCBI taxonomy): Eukaryota > Viridiplantae > Streptophyta > Magnoliopsida > Asterales > Asteraceae > Lactuca > Lactuca serriola. The sequence goes on along the minus strand of NC_136411.1, from coordinate 173,734,213 downwards.
TGAGCCCAAACGGAATCACCATGAACTCGTAATGACCATAATGAGTATGGAATACTATCTTCTCCACATCCTCCTTTCTAACCCTCATCTGATGATAGATGTGCCTCAAATTGATCTTGGAGAACCAAGATATACCCTGCAGCTGATTGAAAAGCTCATCAATCCGCAGGAATGGGTAACGGTTCTTCACTGTTAACTTTTTCAACACCCGATAATCAATACCTATGCAATGAGACCCATCATTCTTCCTCACAAACAAGATCGGTGCTCCCCAAGGAGAACTGCTCGGTTTCATAAACTACTTGCCCAACAGCTCCTAAAGTAGAGAGGAAAACTTATGCATCTCTGGTGGTGCCAATTGGTATAGCGCCTTAGCAATTAGGGTTGCACCCGAGACCAAATCAATGCTTAATTCACCCTGCCTGTTAGGAGGCACACCGGGTAACTCCTCCGGTAAAACATTTGGGAACTCTTTGACAGTGGTAACATCCAATACTGAAACCTCCTTCCCGACCCAAGTATGGACAAGATATGCTAGATAACCCAAACACCCATGCTAAAGATATTGTCGAGCCCTGGCAATAGAACAAAAAGCTGATCCAACTCTGGTACCCTCTGCATAGATAATTAGTTCTCCCCTAATTAGGGTTCAAACTACCACCTGCTAACCCTCACAGTTAATCATTGCACCAAACCTGCTCAACCACTCCATCCCTATTATCACGCACACATCCCCCATTATCACGCACACATCTCTAAAACACAATACCGAAAAATGCTTGAAGTGGAAGACACATGCTCGTTGTCAATGGAAACTCACAACAGGCACAAAATCTCCAATATACATGTCAAAACTCCTACCGAAATACTAAGACACTGTGTACCGACTCGCACCAGAGTCAAAAAGCAGAAGAGCCGACATGGAGTTCACTAAGAAGGTACCTGGCAAAATCATAAACATGAGCATACCATAAAATAATCTGACAGAAAAAATAAAAGAAAACATACAAGTAACGACATCCGACGCTACCCTGGCCTCCTTTGTTGTGAGTTGGAACGCACAACCTCAATCCTTTGGGTGCTCCGCCCTACCCTGCCATCTATCTGTGGGGTGTTGCTAATGGCACCCAAAATTTGGGTCAAAACCATTACTACCTTAAAGTCAATACCATTGACATTAATTTTTTATTGTTTTCTTTTTCACCTTTACCTTCTTCTTTTTTAAATATTATTTTTAAAATATTAAATGATAGTTGGCATTGTCAGTTTCTCTATACCTCAAAGCTGCCATGTGTGTGTGTGTATATATATATATATATATATATATATATATATATATATATATATATATAGGAGGGTTCAATTGAGAAAAAAATGGTTGAGAATGAGGAATCATTCTCAGCCACTCATTTCTTTTTGCCGCAAAAGCCTCCGTCGTATCAGCAGAAATGGGAAAGGAATAGACATGTGTTTTCGAACAACACATGTTTTCTTAAACTATGCTAATCATTACCTTAATCTATATAAAAACATAGTTTTTTCGATTTTTTTAATTTTTAAGAAGCTATTTTTATCGAAAAATGATTTTAAATATACCAAAATTCATGATTTTTTATTCTCTACAAATAGACATCCATATTGATATAGTTTTAAGATAAAATAAAATTTTTTTTTTTTTATATTTTTAGCTATCGTTATTCATAAGTGAATAAAAATGAATCAGATTTTTACTACAATAAAAACTATAATTAATTTTTTTTACAGTTTAAGTATCATTCATATATGAATATAGCATATAATAAATATAGTATATTCATATTTAAATATTAGACGATGCATTCACTTATGAATATTACATAGTATATTCATTTGTGAATATTAGATGGTATATTCACTTATGAATATTAGATAATATTTTCATATCTGAATATTACATAGTATTACATGGTATATCACATGTGAATGTTATATAGTATATTCATTTGTGAATATTAGATGATATATTCATTTATGAATATTACATAGTATATTCACATATGAATATTACAAGGTATTTTCACAAATATATATAATTTTTATATATTATTCACATATGAATAACATAGAGACTTGCATATTTGGTTTTTTGTTTAAATAATCATATACTGAGAAAACATATTCATATATGAATATAACGTGCTAATTTAGTTCATGCATTTCATCAAACAGTTGGAATGCATACAATTTAACTTTTTTTAAAAATGTTAGAAACATGATATTTTGACTATTTAAATCTACAAAAGAGTAGATTGATAGAGAATTATATGAAATTTTTCAAAAAAAAAAACGATTTGATATTTTTCTAACCTCAATTTTCAAGTTTTATTTGATAATCGATGTTGAATGAATGATATGAAGTGGATTTTTGTTGATTATCGATGATGTTGATCTAATAACGCAGAGAGTATAATTAATCATAGATGTTGAAGATCTGGTCGTATTCAAGCACAGTTGAAGGTTGAATTAAAAGAACCAAAAACGAATTTTTGTTGTTAACTGTTGAATCGTTTTGATTATTGACGAAGATCGATGATTGATTAGCACTGGATGATGTTGATGATGGTTTAATTGAAGAAATCTGGATGATTGTTGAATGTTGGAGAAGAAATTTGGATGATGAACGATGAATGAGTTTGAACTACAAATACATATTTGAGATTGAAGGTTGTTCTCATATTTGAGAAGAAATTTACATGGTATATCACATGTGAATGTTATATAGTATATTCATTTGTGAATATTAGATGATATATTCACTTATGAATATTACATAGTATATTCACATATGAATATTACAAGGTATTTTCACAAATATATATAATTTTTATATATTATTCACATATGAATAACATAGAGACTTGCATATTTGGTTTTTTGTTTAAATAATCATATACTGAGAAAACATATTCATATATGAATATAACGTGCTAATTTAGTTCATGCATTTCATCAAACAGTTGGAATGCATACAATTTAACTTTTTTTAAAAATGTTAGAAACATGATATTTTGACTATTTAAATCTACAAAAGAGTAGATTGATAGAGAATTATATGAAATTTTTCAAAAAAAAAAACGATTTGATATTTTTCTAACCTCAATTTTCAAGTTTTATTTGATAATCGATGTTGAATGAATGATATGAAGTGGATTTTTGTTGATTATCGATGATGTTGATCTAATAACGCAGAGAGTATAATTAATCATAGATGTTGAAGATCTGGTCGTATTCAAGCACAGTTGAAGGTTGAATTAAAAGAACCAAAAACGAATTTTTGTTGTTAACTGTTGAATCGTTTTGATTATTGACGAAGATCGATGATTGATTAGCACTGGATGATGTTGATGATGGTTTAATTGAAGAAATCTGGATGATTGTTGAATGTTGGAGAAGAAATTTGGATGATGAACGATGAATGAGTTTGAACTACAAATACATATTTGAGATTGAAGGTTGTTCTCATATTTGAGAAGAAATTTACATGGTATATCACATGTGAATGTTATATAGTATATTCATTTGTGAATATTAGATGATATATTCACTTATGAATATTACATAGTATATTCACATATGAATATTACAAGGTATTTTCACAAATATATATAATTTTTATATATTATTCACATATGAATAACATAGAGACTTGCATATTTGGTTTTTTGTTTAAATAATCATATACTGAGAAAACATATTCATATATGAATATAACGTGCTAATTTAGTTCATGCATTTCATCAAACAGTTGGAATGCATACAATTTAACTTTTTTTAAAAATGTTAGAAACATGATATTTTGACTATTTAAATCTACAAAAGAGTAGATTGATAGAGAATTATATGAAATTTTTCAAAAAAAAAAACGATTTGATATTTTTCTAACCTCAATTTTCAAGTTTTATTTGATAATCGATGTTGAATGAATGATATGAAGTGGATTTTTGTTGATTATCGATGATGTTGATCTAATAACGCAGAGAGTATAATTAATCATAGATGTTGAAGATCTGGTCGTATTCAAGCACAGTTGAAGGTTGAATTAAAAGAACCAAAAACGAATTTTTGTTGTTAACTGTTGAATCGTTTTGATTATTGACGAAGATCGATGATTGATTAGCACTGGATGATGTTGATGATGGTTTAATTGAAGAAATCTGGATGATTGTTGAATGTTGGAGAAGAAATTTGGATGATGAACGATGAATGAGTTTGAACTACAAATACATATTTGAGATTGAAGGTTGTTCTCATATTTACAAGTTTGTCACCGTGTCTTTTTATGCTTGAATAAAATGAGTGGCTGGGAATGATTCCCCCATTCTCAACCTTTTTTATTTTCTCAATTGAACCCACCTATATATATATATATATATATATATATATATATATATATATATATATATATATATATATAATTTTTAGTATATTTATGCAAAACCCATCAATTTTGCATGTAATTGCATTAATATTATTTTTTGTATTATTATTTATAATTATATAATTTAATTTTTTAATCATTCCTAAACACATTTTATTTTTTTTGTTATTTATATTATAATATTTAAATTAAATTTTCTTAAAATAAAAAAATATTTGCTATAAACTATTATACCTTTATTCGAAAATACGATTTAATATTTTTTTGAATGTTTTGTTCGTTCACATTATATTATGTTTTTTTGCTCGAATAAACAAATTAAAATAGTACCCTAGATAAATATCAAACATCAAATATAATTATTTAATGTTTTTTTTGTGTTTTCCGTTACATCATTCCTTTATGTGTTTTTTTTTATTCAGCTTTAAAATGTTTTATAACGAATAATCTTAAATATTTGGATAAACAAACATCATACTGTCACAATAGCTATCAAGATAACAATTATATTTTAAAAACTATTTGTTAAAAGAATAATTTTAATAAAATTCACCGTTTGTTATTACCCATTAAGTATATAGTGTCTGAAATAATAAAAAATTCTCCTTGTATTTATTTTAACAAAAGAAATATGGTTCAAATTAAAATACGAGGGGAATTCTTTTAGTATTTCGGACAATATATACTTAATGAATATTAAAAGTGGTAGAATTTATTTAAAATTATTCTTTTAACAAATAGTTGTTAAAACTAGTTGTTATGACGACATAAAAGTTTTTTTTCCTTATATTTAAGATCATACGTTTAAAAAATAAAAATAAAATCTCTTAAAGTTGAATAAAAAAAGTAAATGATATAAACGAATGATTTAAACGAAAAACACATAAATTAACATTAAATAATCATATTTGATGTTTAATAGTTATCCGGGGTTCTATTTTAATTTGTTTAATCGAGCAAAAGATAAATAAAAAATATATATAAAAAACGTTGTATATTGTGTCCGAACAAGACGTAAAAATAATAATATTAAATCATATATTCGATTAAGACGTAAAAAATATTAAAAGATTTTTAAACTACAAAAATAAATATGAATAAATAAAGGTAAGAATAAATAACAATATGATATATGCAATTTATATAATTAATTAAAAAAAAATAAATATAGTTTTACAAGAAATCTATATAAATTCCATTAAAATAAAAAACAAATAAAATTTTTATATAATAATAATAATAATAATAATAATAATAATAATAATAAATTGTTAAAAGAAAAAGAAAAGAAAAAAAATAGTAAGTTATTCTTTTATATGAAACAAGGACTATAATTATAACATTTATAAACTATAGGGATATAACCTATTAATTTGTAAATTTAGGAACCAAAACTATAAATTAAATCAAAACACAAGGACCATTTCTGTAATTTACTCTAACGAAAATGGTTTTTAAAAGTAAACACCGTATCATTAAAGTATATACAATCATTAGTTTTAATATTATTTTAATTGCATGTACTATCAATGGTATTGTGTGGTGGTTTTGACTTTTTTATTGGGTGTGTTTAAAATCCCCCCTATCCGTGACCCTCAAAGTAGTCGTTGTTGAATCTTGCACCGGTCTAACTGTGAGCAATTAGCAGTTGGCCTTGACATGGCCAGCCTGATCATGGTGATATTAATTCCTGATGCTCGGTATTGGGGCCTGCTGATGACCATCCCCAACAATATGCACCTTCCCGCCACACTTGTGGTACCCCGAAGAAAACTAACAAACACCCTCATGAACCTTGCGGCACATGTCATAAGTGTGACCCCTATGACATCCTGATCATGAATCAGCAGGCGTAAACAGCTTAGTTGTAGGTTGGGATTGAATTGGAGCTAGACATTGCTCCCTCGTCTGGGTCTCTATCTCAAACTCTCGCCTCCTCGCGGCATCCTAAAGCTCTACGAGGGTACCATAACGCTTGGTAGACATAAACTACCGAATGTCGGTCTTGAGCATGCTCAAGTATCGCGTCAGTTGTGTGTGCTCCGAAGTAGTAAACACGGGACATAATAGAGCCCTCTCGGTGAACATCTTGGTGATCATCGTCACCATCTCAGTCCTTTGTCTCAAATTCAGGTACTTCTGAGGCAATCTATCCCTCTCCACCAGGGAAACATACTTCAAGCTAAACATCTTCGAGAACTACTCCCAGGTAATAGCAGCCCTTTACTTAGGAGTATAGGAATTGGTCACCAAGTTCCACCAATCCTTCGCACCCTGTCGAAGGAGTTTCAAGGCACACCTGACCTTATAGTCCTCTAGGTAGGAGCAGGTGAAGAAAAAACCCTTCAAATCCTAAATCCACCTCATAGCCACAATCGGGTCCTTGAACCCATCGAACATTGGGGGCTTTGTGTTAATGAAGTCCCAGTACTGGAATGAACCTCCTCCTTGTCTTCCCGCGGCAGCGACAACGACGGTAGCTACAGCACTAGCACTCTCAGTGAGAGTACCATAGCGACCATCACACAACTCAATCATCGCGGTCTTGATAGACCTAAACAGCTCTGCATAGAACCCCAAAAAGCAGTAGCTATCTCAGTACCAATCAACTCCCATATCTGATCATCAATCAATCTCGGCCTATCCTGGCCACCAGCTCCAGATCCAAAACTAGACCTTCTCATGAACACCATACTGAAAATGAACAGACACACACACACACACACACACACACACACATATATATATATATATATATATATCAAAAGTTCCAAAATTTATACTAATCCTCGGGGTTTGTGACTTCCTTGCTACACGTACGGGTCCTATTCTTTCAGTAGTATGGGCCCATACTACCTTCCACACTAACCCATATTTTTCTTAACGGATAATCACAAACTACTCGAGAACAAACCCAGAATTAGGATACACATACAGCGTCTACTCACTCTCGAGAGAGTGGCTAATCATTCCTCATCTGGCTGGCTGCTCACATACTCACTCATGAAACTTCCACCAACCCTGTAGCCGCTCATGTATGCTAATCATACATAAATTTGGATTCCATAGACAGTCAAATACTTGATTCTACCTTAATCCCACAACCAAACTAGGAATAGGAAATAAGGCTAAATAAAATATTCTCAGGTTATCGAATCTTAATTATATACAATTGTGATGCACACACTAAGTAACTATAATAATGGTGCCAATTCCATCAAACATACAAGAATTTCTCCTAGGTTGGCAGGCATCATACATCAGACAATTTTAACATGCAATTCCTAAAGATCCATAGCCTACTACTAGCATGCAGTTCTACCGTAAACGACATGATATATAGCAGTGTGTGTATCTTGGGGTATACTTTTTTGCTCCGATTGATTGTACACATCTCATCCTTCTTTGGTTTTCCTTGAAAACATTTTTTTTGAAAATAAATTTGTGAAAATAATTTGGAAATTAATTTTTTTTGAAAACCTTACAGATCCTTAGTTTGAGTCTGGATTCACACGATTACTTATCCAATTCACTCGAACCAAGGCTCTGATACCAACTTGTAACATTCCAAAATCACAATAAACTCTTTCATTTTTAAGTAAGGAGAAATCATTATTTTCAATCAAAACTAAGTAATAAAAAAAACCCAAGATCAAGTACAATTGTTCCAAAATCAATGTATCATAACAACTCCAAAACATGTCGCTGAAGGATGTGTATGATCACGCCTTTTCTTTTACCCAATCATTTGAAGTACCCGACACATAAACTTAAACTGTAAGCAAAAACTTAGTGAGTTCCCCAAGATACCACCACACAAACATATAATAACATGCATATTGGGCCCACAACCATCAAGCAGGATTACCCCTGAACCTACAACATGATTCTGGCTTTCCTTTCTGGCCCACAACTCATATATGGTGTTAGGGTGCAAAGTTATACATGGATTTACTTTTGTAATGGATTGACATGAGAAGACCCACCTGTATATGGGATTTAAGCCTTGTGATATGAAAGAGAGAGAGAGAGAGAGAGAGAGAGAGAGAGAGAGAAAACTTTTCAGCACCTCTATATATAGTGGGTTTCATACCACCAGTAGAGTGTGCTTGAGAGATGTAGTTCATTGTGATTAGTGATTCAGGTATTTTTATAGAACTAGATCAAGATCCCTTTTTGTACTCATTATATGATTGAATACATCTTTTAGCACCCAAATCACCATGTTCATTGTGTTCTTAAATTTCTATATGTCAAATCAAATGCTCATAATTCACTACAGTTGTTATTAGAGTGGGTCTTTGACGATCAAAGTGATTTTTGAAGAAACGGTTCTCAATTTGGTAACAATCAACACAATTTGAACGATTTTGGTGAGTCTGTCGATGATCTCTCGGAATCTCTCGATTTCATTCCATTAGATCCATTTGCTTTTATTTCAGAATATGTTGATTCAATTATTTTTTTATTTAGCCCAATATTGAGTCCAAATTAATTTCATGTTAATTTTATTTCTTTTGGTCAAAATCTTAAGTTTGTTACTAATCATCTTGTTTTCGAGCCCAATCCAACTTTTTCACTGTTACTGCTCATATTGAGCCCATATTTCGAATCCTTTCCTGTTTATCATAGCATTTGATCCAGCCCTTTTGATTGCTTCGCTACTGTTCATTATTCTTTCTGTCATACGGTCCAGAGAAATTAAATATCCTCCTACTTTTTGTTCCTACATATCCTCCTACCCATTGAAATGGTGACATGTGTAACATTTAATGCTCGTTTAATGAGATTTTAGGATACTAATATCACACATGTCATAATTTAAATGGGTAGGAGGATTTTTTGGATTAAAAGGTAGGAGGATATTTAATTTCTCGACGCTCCAAGAATTTTTTCTAATCCAAAAAATTGAACATTAAAATCAATATTGTTTTCTACTTCATTTTGTTCTTTCATCAAAACTGATTCACAAGTTCACGACATCTGCTTTATTCTCACTTCTTACATTTTTGAAACATGTATACAAATCTTCAGTATAATCGATAATATGTGTTAATTTTCTATGCCAATTATGCACTTCATCTGATCGTCAATAGATTTGTGCGTCAATCGGAAATTAATTCTTTGTACACAAATCGACTTTGGGATTTGATTTTATGTTTATCTTCGAATCAATCAATGAAAAAGGATTATCAATTATGTGATTAATTTGATTTGAAGTGGTACTATTAGAGTGATGATTATTGATGAAATGATGTTCTGAGTTTGAAGAACAAATGAAAAACGATGAAGAACAGACGATGAACAATCAAGAGCAGTTGAACAGATTAAGAAGAATTGCAATTTTAGTTAGAAATGGGTATTTGATCTAAACATCTATTTGAAAATCATGATTTTTGTGTTTGCTGACTATTGAAATCGAAAAGCTAAACACGAAAAGTTAAAATCAGATTTTCAAATGATTAAGTAATTGATTGAAAGTTTAAACTTGGAAATGAAATTAAATGTCCAGTTTGATAATTCGAAAGCAGATTGATTACATATCGGTTTCGACTACTGGGTTGAATCCACATAGTCGCACACGATTTCGACTAGTGTTGCATAAAATCGAATGAACATTGAAAGCACTTGGATTTAAAATACCCTGCTTGGAGTAGAAACCGAATTCGACAGATGATTTCTTGTTCACATTCAGGAAACATACTTGGGGTCGAACTCAATTTTGACCGGTATTGTTTTTTTAGTACGAATCGAAGTCATTTTGGGTTTGATAGTCGAAAATCATGTTGCTTGGGGTCGAAATCACATTTGACTGGTATCATGTTCAACTAAGTCATGTTGACATCAAATCGAAATTGGATTTGAGTTTGTGGAGTCAAATTTGCTTGGTTTAGGAGTTAAAAACCTTGAGGTCAAATGGTCTTGACTTAGGCTTCGTGTGTTTTTCTATAAAAGTACTTTTTGAGCACTTTTCCTTCTGGCGGGTAGACGTTTCGCAACTGCACGTCTTCTTCCGCAAACTTGGAAAAAGACAAAAGACATTTAACCACTTCTAAAACAAATAGGACCTTAGTGTCGAACTTTATTTTGACGGGTGATGATGTACGTTCTTCATTCACATCTAGAAATCAAATTGGGGGAAGAAAACACTACTTTGCATTCGAATCCTCACACTTTCAGCGTATTGTCAGTTTCTACTATTCTTCGAATTGGGGTAATATTTTGTGAAGAATGAAAATTTTCATTTTGAATCCCTGAAGTTTCGGATATTTGACAGTTTGCAACCATTTTTGACATTGGTGTAAAATTCTATGAAGTGGGAAGAATTTTCAAATATGGTCCCCACAGTTGATGTGAACTAACACGTTATACCCAGTTTCACATTTGGGGTAAAGTTTTGCATTTTAAGTTGTTTTACGACAATGGTTCTCTGCAGAATTTGCAAAGTTGACAGTTTTACGATGTTATTGAATTTCTTGCAACTCTTGGCCACAAGTCGAATTTTGAAGATTTTTCTTAACTTTTCATGATTGTTTTTAGTGCAAGATTTTCGTAGTTGCATTTTTGTCACACATCAAGGGGGCGTTTTGTCAAGTTTACTCCTCGAGAGCTTCTCATCCTCATTGGGTTTTATAATCATATGTTGATTGTAAAAATAGGAGAATATATAAATGGGTATTCGAAGCTTCTCAAGTATTCATTTTGCATATTTAAAGACTGGTGTTACTTCGAGGGGGAGTTGGTCTTGATCACGAGCTCGTTTGGAAATTGAAGTCGGGACATCTAATCCTAACTTTGTGGGGCAGTATATTAGGGTGCAAAGTTCTTCTTGGATGTGGCTTACCCTCTTATGATGTGTAATGGATTTAGCCGTTCCTATAAATAAGAAGTGAGTGCTCCCATTTTAATAAAGACCCATTTTGAGAGATTAGTTTAATGAGAGAATTAACAATACCCACTTCTACTCTTACTATTCTAGTGGAGCTTATATTGATTTTATTTACTCTTGGTGTTCTTGATGATTAATTGATTCACTTGATATTTACTATTCCGCACATGTCATCATAATCCGGGTTACTACATCTGGATTACTCCCGAGCCCACAACATAAGTGTGGCTTTCCTTTCTGGCCCACAACTTATATCTAGCTTGCTCCCGAGTTTGTTGGATTCCTTATAGAGCAGTATTGTCTCAACCTAACCGTACTATGTCAATATATGCAACATATAAACATATAACCAACAAGCAGATAATCATGGACATCTAACATATCACAGATCACTATAGCATAGCAACATCCTATATACCATGATACATAACTGAATGGGTCGACATTGGTGCCTTTGACCTATAAGTATAGTGAGGAAACTCATCTCACATCCTGAAAAGATAGCAGAAAAGAATATTGCTCCAAAAGCAACTCTATAAGTCACCAATACAAAAAAACATTGACCTAGACTCAAACTACAACTCAAAATAACCAAAATGCCCCTAGGTCAAACTTGGTCAAACTCTAGGTCAAATTCACAGTCAACAAGTCAAAAATCAATGGAAAATGAAGTTAGCTAAGTACGCACCGCGTACTCAGCTCTTACACTTGGACCACTTTACAAACAAATTATGTAATAAGTGTTAAAAATGTAAATTACCTAAATAATGAATGTTACAAAGTGAGAATCATGAATTTTAATGCCCAAGTGGAGGCATTTATAGTGAAGGGATCTCTAGGATAAACCCTAATTTGAATAATAAAAGAATTAGATTTTATCTATTCAAGCTAGTTATCCTTATCAAATATAGGAGGCTTCCTGAAACCCTAAAATCCATCATAAAATCGTCCATGATTATAGAACCATCTAGAATTGCCTTTTGCTCAATTATGAACAATTAACTTACTCCTTGGAAGTTTAATTAATTCCAATTAATCTCGAATTATTGCAATATTAATTCTGATTAATATTGTTTGAATCCAACTACTCCTAATTAATTTATTAATCATATAATAAATTAAAAAAAATTTAATCTCTCCCTTAAAGTCATTACTAGCTATTTCTTGCTTTTGAAGGAAACCCAAAAAGGACTTTACTTTTATTCCATAAAGTTACACCAATTTAGTTTTGACTTTGACCAATTTAGTTATGACTTTGGACACTATCACACCCCCTTAAAGCGAAAACACGAAGAGTGATAATCTAAGGTCTCATCACAAAAGGTAAATAGGATTACCAACCATAAACATTAAGTGTTTTAAGTTTATATCGCGTACAAAACAAATATATTCAGTTTTCACAATACATAGTTTAATATATAAAGAAAGCAACAACTTAAATCATGCTGGTGTCTTATTGATTCACTAACCATTCCCTGAAAAGCAAGCAAAAACAAAGGTCAGCTATAAAATAGTTGGTGAGTTCACAATTTATAATAGTACATCATTTCAACAAGAAAATGTAGTTTGTTAAATAAAAGTTCTAGTTCAGAAAATGATGAATGTCATTGCATTCCGTTTACAGCAAGCCAAACGACCATTCTTGCCCCCATTCCATAATGTCCATAGTTTCCATGATGTCCGTTTATGGAAATATGCACTTGCGGTTCTAGGCGAGTGGGGGTTGTTGATCCTAAATAGCGTTATCCATAAGACCATCAGCTCTAATATGAGTTAATAGGTTGTATCAGTTCTCCAGGGACTTATCATACAAGTTCATAATACAAATTCATAGTACAAGCTCATAATACAAGGTTCATACAAGAAAGTTCATATCATATAGTTCTTAAAACAAGTTCATCAAGTAATGTTCATAGAAATTGTAGCATTCTTTCCACCCCAAAACATTTAAAAACCGAAAATAGGGGGAGGCATGAATACTCACCATGGAAAGTTTGTGGCTCGGGCTTCGTGGGTCGATGTTGACGAGTGAAATTCCTAATAGCGTCCTACGGAACAAATAGTTTCTAGTGAGATATAATTCACTAAGCTATTTTCTAGAAACTACCTATCCAACCAATGGTGTCGTAAAAGTGCCCAAAGTGTGTACGATTCATTATCAGTAACATTAATTCATAGTGCATTATGTTCAAAATTTCACAAAGGTATGGAAAAAATTCCAAAATTTACAAAAATTGGTTTTCTGGTTCTAACAAAGGGCGTTGATCTCTAGAAATATTGTAGACATTTTTTTAAGGTCATTTGATATTTATTTATAAATTAAACCCCAATTAATAAAGAAAATTCAAAATAAATGGTAACAATTTCTAAAACTCTCAATTTAATTTTTGGCAGGTTCTCGTTATGCTTCCAAGTTTGAGAAAAATATTGGTTAGGGTTTTTGAGCCCAATAACCCGAATTTATACATGGATAAAATACCAAACAGTGTCCGAATCGTCTAAAATTTTACATGGTTTTTTTATTCTATGAATATACTAATACTACAATTTTCAGATTTTTATCTCTTCTGAAAACAATTATTTTGAATTTATAGCCATTAATTCACTGGTTTTATAGAAAAATAAGAAATTGATTCTAACCATTGGGGTTTTACAGATCATCACTTGTATATATGAAATTTCATAAAACAATTTCTTCAAAATATATTTTGAAGCAAAATAGTAGTATTGAACCCCAACAAGTTAAGCGATGTTGCACAATATAGTGCATGAGTTCTAGATGTAGCTGAAAATTCACGAATTTGTGTAGAAAATTTTATGGGGTTTTAATCCACGAAAATTTAGTCATTATTCGTTGGATATTTTAAGTTTCTAAACTAATTTTCCCCATAGTTAAGGTGGGGTTTAAGACCCTTGATCATGTAAAGCAAAACTAATGATCACAGAAAATGTTCTATTGGTGCAACTATTTTGTAAAAACCGTCAAAAATCTGATTTTTCATGTTTTACAGTAAGACCAATTGGATTCAAAAGCTAACTCACGGATCTAGCTCTCAGAAAAATAATATCATGATTTGGTTTAGTAATAAGTGAGTTGTGCCCATTCAAAGATGAACATACTATTCTGACAAAATGCATGTAATCCTTGGTTGCTTTGAGTGCCTTCTTAGGGGCACTTTCATAAAGACAACATGCATACATCTTTTATGGTCCAAGATAAATAAAAATAAACTAGAGTTTAAAGAAGAACAAGAAAATTTTAGGTTCATGCATCCAAGTCTTAGACTTAGGGTTATTCCAAGGCCCCAAAGTGGGTGTTTCATTCATGTGATAGAGAACTCATTGGAACCACCAAATCTTACACTAGTATTGCACCATAAATCCGATTTCTAGCACATGCATGGAGTGAACAAGCATCCAAGATGTACTAGAAATGGTTTAAATGGTTTTTTTATGTAAGAACACAAATGAAATGAAAAAGAAGGTGTAAAACTCAATTTTTGAAATCATATGAACATACATGCATCTTTTCACTTTAAGAATGGATCTGATCCTAAATTTTCACCATACATGTAAGGTGTTATGGTGAGAAACTATAGACACCTAGAGGAAAAACAAGTATTTCTAACCATAGAAGGTCATAGAATCCGAAAAGTAAAGAAGAACTATGAAGAAGAGGGACGTGCTGATTGTTTTTCCGAAGCAAAAATTCAAAAAGTCTGCGGACCACCTCTGCGAACCTCTGCAGCAGAAAAGGTGGACCAAACGGCTGCAAGCTGTAATAAGAAGCATGTTTGTTGTTGTTAACATCTGCAGAATGCTGCAGACATTGAAAATTTAAAATAAACTAATTTAATAAACCGAAAATGGTTTTTACATAGAAAAAATTTAATAATTATAGTCTTAAAACATTGAAATAAATTTCATACAACCAAATTAGTCTTACAAATACATTTTGCAATAAAGTTCATACAACCAAACTTAATAATTCTCATTCGATATTTTGCATCAATTGCTCGGCAATTTCATCCCGTAACTAGGTCATACCGTAGCAGTATTATGTGTTGGAATATCATCTTGATCATTCTCAACGACTACTTTTATTTATAGATGTAAAATTTATTTATAGATAGGATGGATTATTTTTTTTCAAAATTACACAAGATAAATTTGTTCAAAAATAAAACTAATAAAATATAATATGTTATATGTTTTTGTTACAATCTGTTTTTCCATTTTATTTTTTATTTCATCATTAAAAAAAATAATTGACACTTTTTTTAAAAAGAAAATGAAAAATGAAATTATAAACACTTATTTAAAAAAACAACATTAAAATGAATTGACTTAAGTAAATCAAATGGGAGAAAACAGTTAATAATATATATATATATATATATATATATATATATATATATATATATATATATATATATATAAGTAATGTAATATTAGTTATATTTGATGGTTTTATTGTTCTTGCAGGTAACGAGTGTATTAGTGGGATATAAATTTAATGTATTAAATGTTAAAGGGATGAAAATAGAATATATTATATAAGTAAAGGACCATAAATGTAATATTAAATATACTTCATGGATAATGGGTGTGTTTAACAACACCCGTCGTTGTTCGATTTTTTGAATAAAAAAAAGCGGCCGATTGTTTTTTGGGGTTGGATTCTTTTAGGTTTAGGTTTGAAGAGGTGGGAATAGGTACAACAAGTGCGTCCCCAAGAAGCAAACAAAAGAGGTTTAATGCCCCGAAGACTTCCGAAAAACAAACTGATGCGGGAAAAAAAGTGTTGCACGTGTGCTGCACCGTGCAGTAATAAGAGTTTTGAATATGTTTTTTAAGAACAACAAACAACACCGAAGTAAAATCTTAAAACTATGAGAAAGGGTTGTGTTGTTTACCTTGGTTTCGATCTTGAGTGAAGCAAGAACGCTTCAAGAACTTCAAAAATCTAAAATTTAGGCAGAGAATGGAGTATTTTCTAAGGTGTAGGAGAGGGTTTAGGGATAGGAAAGGTCTCTTGAAGAGTGAAAGAGAGTTAGAGTGTAGAAATGGTCCATATGAGTTGTAATAATGGGTTTTAAGGCATGGGGAAGAGGGAAATGCCTAATGGCCAAGTTTTGAAGAGAGTTAGGGTATTTGTCTTGATATTTGATAAAATAATTAAAGCCTCCCTTGAATTTTTATAAATCTAGGCTTTAAATTTTATAAAAACTCAAATATTATCATAATTTCCTAGGGTTTTATTTATTAGGTTTTATTGAAATATTTACATTTGGAAATAAGTTGTAAACTTATATTTCTAGAAATAATTTAGAAAAATGATAACCTATGATTTAATTTTTATAAAAATATATGTCTCATATTTCAACAATTGTAACAAGGGTTCATAATATGTTGTTGTAGGATTTTGAAATCCTTGGATTTTACTTTTGGTTCACATTTGGAATTTTGAATTATTTGAATTTGTTATCAACTTAATAGTTGGTTCATATTATGATTTAATTTTGTTCATATTAGCTTAGAATACTTAACCTTGTTAAGCATGAGATTGTTCCAATATGGAAATTTTAGGGTTGTGGTCTACAAAACATAGTTTTGTGTTTAGACTTAAGGTTCAACTTTGGCACTTTACCACGCAGTTGGTTCATTCACATATCAATGTGATCGTTCAATACAAGCTAAGGTACACTAATTGTTCCGAGTGATCTATTAAGTTGCGAACCTAGTTCAACTTGTACACTAGAGCCAAGTTAAGTGCACACAAGGAAATAACAAGGTTCTAGATGAGTGCTGACTTGAGTTTTAGCGGGTGTCACAGACACCTATTCCAATAGTCTCCCTCTTACACAAGTCATCAACTAAAATTGCTAATATAGACTTTGAATAACAAGTAAAGTATGTTTTCCAAAGCCATTGTCAAACTCTAAGGATTATTATTAATTTTGCTTAAATAAAAAAACTCTAATATGATCAAACTTTCTTCTTTATTTAAGGATTATTATTAACTTTGCTTAAATAAAAAAAAATTAATATGATTAAAGGTTGGCCCTTAGATAAGTAATAAACTATTACTTTGTTTTATAATATATCGTATGAACATGAGACATGGATACAAATCGATATCATAGTGCAAGGTCCAAGATTATGTTTCCCGATACCTAATTTATGATGGGTAATATTAAGACTGCAAATTGAACATGTCAACTTAGTCCGGTCTAGGCCTAGTATGACATCCTGTTTTCAAGACGTTTTCATTTCGAAATGGTGAACAAGGTTTAGGTATTCAGTTGTGACTTGGATCAAAAAGATTATTTCAATAATTTGTAAATCGGGCTTGATGAGAAATTGATTTTAGATTCAGGATATCTGATGGAAAGTATGAATTGATAATGGTGTTGAGCGTCTCTATGGCTTTGTATGGATATATGGAGGGCTGAGATCGGAGCTGTATCGAGTGAGCTATGACATTCGGAAGAGTTAGGGTTTGGGAGAAAACCCTAGTACGCAAGGCGTACCGAGTGATATGCAAGTTGTACCGAGGAGAAAAGGTCTATGCGAGGTGTAGCTAGGAAGAACGAGCAACGTAGGTGCAAGGTTTGAGTTGGGGTGTGCGGTCTCGTACGTGGGGCGTACGAGGTTCAGAATGAAAAACCCTAATTTTAGGGATGGACACTATATAACAAACATAATGCCTCAAAGATCAGCCTCCCTCTCACCCTTGGACAACTTTCACAAAACCCTGATCCTTTTTATGTGTTCTTGGAGCTTAGAAGACCATTAGAAGAATGTTTTGGTGATTTTGAAGAAGGTGCTCAGTCTTGTAGATTCATTGAAGAAATTAGACCTTATATATCCTGAACCTCATCAACCTTTGGCTCTCATTTGAGGTATAAAGTCTCAAACTTGGTGTTTATTTTCAGAGATCTTTTTTGGGTTGAGTTTATGGACTCTTTTTGGTCCCATTGATGAAGTCCCTTGAGTTCATGTCGTTTTTGGAGCTTAGAGTTGCCCCTCTCAATGTTATTTAGGACCTAGAATCATGAAGTTGTTATCTTGGAAGTCTTAATGGGTTCATACAAGAGTTAAGACCATTTTCATGGAAGTAGAATGCCATTTTTAGAGTTTGGAATTATGTAGGGCATGCAAAGTCACAAAGCCAGTGACTTTATGGCTTTAAACGTTATTTAGGACTCAAATATATAGTTTGGACTTATGGATTAAAGCATTAAGTGCTTAATGGAAAGTGGGCTTAAGAGGGACGTACATTGGGTGTACAAGCCAGTACACGCAACGTACAAGCCATTAAGCGAGTATGCGCAGCGTACCACTGAGTACTCCTTGCGTACTTTGTCTGAGTGGGTTTACGTTTTTGGGCTTCGGTTTGGGATGTCTTATTAGGGCCGATTGTTGGTGACTAGTCGGGCCATCTGAGAAAGGGTGTTTTGGATTAGAGATAAGTCGTGGGCTTTAGGGTAAGGCCTAAGCAAGGGTTTGAGCCCAATTTGGAAAATTGGGCCATTAGTGGGCCTTTGTGGACCTTTTTAATCTTAGGCCTTGGTGAGCCCAATGAGTTGGGTCAGTAGTGGGCCTGGATAGTTGGGCCATCTATGGGGGATAGTGCTGGGTGTAGCCTTTTATTGTCTTTGATTATAGTGTTGGGTTGTTTTTGAAGGGTTTTTGAGCATTCTAACACTTCCTAAGTGTACATGCAACCCTAATAAACCTTGGATCTATGTTTGTCTAAGATACATGCAAATAATTAATTTTCCAAGGTTTATATGCTAACTAGCATGGCATGGGGAACATGAAACAAATAAGCTAGTAGATATACTTACCTTGTAGTTGTAGTTGATTGCTTGGAGTTTTAGAGCCTAGCACCAATAATGTGGATGCCTCAAATGAAAGTCACAAATCACCACAAACTTTGAACTTTGAGAGAATAGTCACTACTATCTTGAAATTGCCCTCACCTCAACAAGTGTCAACTAGTGTCATTTGAAGAACCAAAGCCTCCTTTATATAGTGTGGTGGATTAGGTTAAACCCTAAAACCCATGTCTCTTCATATCCATGAGATCCATGGGTTAAAGCTCCATGGAGTATCCATGGACTTTTCCATCCAAGCCTAGCCCATTCCAAATAAGCATTAGCCCACACAATATAAATATAAAAGCCCATATTTAATTAGTAATATCTTTGATCACTAAATTAATCCTACATTAATTATAGATCACTACTAATTAAATAATATGATCTTATATTAATATATTAGAACTTATAATATATTAACAAATCATAACTTGTACTATTCTCAAATATTATCCATAAACTGTTCGGGTGAAGTGCAACCCAAATGGACCATGCCGGGTCGGGTCAAGTATATACCATATATAGTTATGGACTTAGACACTATATCCAACAGTCTCCCACTTGGATAAGTCTAGTAACTATATTTGCAAGTATAACTTTAGGAACCCATCAGCAATCGTAGCTCTTTAAACTCTGTTGAACTAGAACGCACCATTTAGATAAGTGATCATATAATCCTCTGTTCTAGATATCAGCCGGACAAATACATGGAACAATGTCTTACTTATTGTCCAGCAATTTGTTTCCCGATTTACGATTTGTTTGACAAAGAACTTAATTGAACACATCAACTTAGTTCTGACCGGGCCCGGTACATAGGTCAAAACAAAATCATCGAGGGGCCCAGATATCAGCTTCTAATCCAAGAAGGAACAGATAAACTTCGACTCATATGTTTGTTCTACCACTCATTGAATTACACACAAAGGCACGTTTTATAACATCGAGTTACCAATGCGTTTTCGTACAATCAATACATAACCAACTTGTAAGTAACAAATCATATCTCTAGGTTTGAAGACTTATATGATATTACCGTCTCACGATCACTCGAGATAAAATTCCATGAAGTGATTCTAGTGAGCGTGGGTTGAGTCCAATGCTTAGAACTTATGAGCACTCATGATTGTTGTAGCCTTGTCCAACACCTTAGACCTCTGCAACCAATCATGACAGTCTTGATTCATACCTACTTCCGACATATGACTGACTGTGGAGGTTTGAATAATATGTTATATCAAACAAAATTATTCTGGAAGTCAAAACATGCAAACAAAATATAGTAAAAGATCGACAAGAGATAGCAACACTTTACTCATAAATAAAACACCTTTTATTCATCATCAAATGTCAATTACACTTTACAAATTTCTGGGTTATCTAACTACTAAAACTTATATCATCCTTCAGCCCTATGCTCCGAGCATGCTGGAGATGCTTAACCCTACTCAGTCCCTTCGTGAGGGGATCTGCCGGGTTCTCATCCGATGATACCCTCTTCGCCATGAGGAGTCCTTCTTTAATTTGATGTCTGATAAAATGGTATTTTCTGTCAATGTGTCTGGATCTCCCGTGATCCCTTGGTTCCTTGGCTAAGGCAACCGCACTATTGCTGTCACAGAAAATCTCCATTGGCTCTTTTATAGCTGGTACAACTCCAAGGTCTCCGATAAAGTTCTTTAGCCATATCGCCTCCTTTGCTGCCTCGCTTGCTGCTATATACTCTGATTCACAAGTGGAATCAGCCACTGTCTCCTTCTTGGAACTCTTCCAAGAAATTGCTCCTCCGTTTAGGGTAAAGACCCAGCCCGACTGAGAGCGGAAATTATCCCTATCAGTCTGGAAACTAGCATCACTATACCCTACAACTCTCAAGTCATCACTCCCACCGAAGGTAAGGACCCAGTCCTTAGTCCTTCGCAGGTACTTGAGGATATTCTTTACCGCAGTCCAGTGTTCCTTGCCAGGGTTCCCCTGATACCTGCTAACCATGCTTAAAACAAAGGCTACATCAGGTCGAGTATACGTCATAGCATACATGATCGATCCTACAGCTGAAGCATAAGG
Organism: Lactuca serriola; assembly: GCF_051521515.1. Classification (NCBI taxonomy): domain Eukaryota; kingdom Viridiplantae; phylum Streptophyta; class Magnoliopsida; order Asterales; family Asteraceae; genus Lactuca; species Lactuca serriola. Next base: position 173,712,954 of record NC_136411.1, on the reverse strand, counting down.
TAGTCGACTCATTTCTGCTATCTCAGCCTCAGTACTAGGGCTATGTGTCTTACTCAATCTGGCATTACTCTGAATGGGTAACTCACCTTTCTTGGAGTTATGCATGTTGAATCTTTTCAACACCTTATCCAAGTATGTACTTTGACTAAGTCCAATTAGCCTTTTACTCCTGTTTCTCAAAATCTTTATCCCTAGGATATAGGCAGCTTCATCAAGGTCCTTCATAGCGAAACACTTCCCAAGCCAGGACTTTACTTCCTGCAGGGTTGGGATGTCATTTCCTATGAGTAGTATGTCATCCACATACAGTACCAAAAAGCTAACTATGCTCCCACTAGCCTTGATATAGACACAAGATTCATCTTCACTCCTTGAAAAGCCAAATTCCTTGACCTTCTCATCAAAGCAAAGATTCCATCTGCGAGGTGCCTGTTTCAATCTATAAATGGATTTCTCGAGCTTACACACTCTATTGGGGTACTCTGTACTGACAAAACCCTCTGGCTGAACCATATTAACATCCTCAGCCAACTTTCCATTAAGGAAAGCGGTTTTGACATCCATTTGCCATATTTCATAGTCATGAAATGCAGCAATGGCTAACAGGACCCTAATAGACTTTATCTTGGCCACTGGTGAAAAGGTTTCATCATAATCAACTCCCAGAGTTTGAGAATAACCTTTTGCAACCAGTCGTGCCTTATAAGTGTGTACATTACCATCCATGTCGGTCTTCTTCTTGAAGATCCATTTGCACCCCACTGTCTTACGACCTGGTACATTTTCAACCAAGTTCCAAACCTGATTGTCATACATGGATTGTATCTCGCTATCCGTTGCCTCTTTCCACTTGGCAGCCTCAGGGCCTGCCATGGCTTCCGTGTAGCTGTTAGGTTCATCCAGACCTACTAGTGTCTCATCACTAATAAGTGTCTCACCTTCCACAGTAATATGGAAACCATAGTAATGCTCAGGTGTATTCCTAACTCTCGTGGAACGCCTCAGTGGTACAGGCTCGTCAACTGGCTCAACAGGAGTTTCCTCCTCAAGTTGAGGGCTAGTGTTTGAAGTTCCTTCACCGCTTGACTCTTGAATTTCTTCAAGATCAATTTGCCTCCCACTGTCTCCTTGGCTTATAAATTCTCTCTCTCGAAAGACTCCTCTTCTTGCTACAATGACCACATTATCACTAGGTCTGTAGAAGAGGTAACCAAAGGATTGCTGTGGGTAGCCGATGAAAATACACCTCTCGCTTCGAGGTTCGAGCTTATCATGAGTCTCGCATCTCACGAAAGCCTCGCAACCCCAAATCTTGATGTGGTCTAGTTTAGGTACTTTACCAGTCCACATCTCGTGAGGAGTTTTGGCAACTTTCTTTGTAGGGACTAGATTAAGAATATGGGCGGCAGTCTCTAAGGCATACCCCCAGAATGAGATTGGTAGCGTAACTCAACTCATCATGGAACGAACCATATCTAACAAGGTTCGATTACGCCTCTCAGCCACACCATTCAACTGTGGTGTCCTGGGAGGTGTCAATTGTGAGACAATCCCACATTCCCTAAGATAGTCGAGGAACTCTGAGCTAAGATACTCACCTCCTCGATCGGATCGAAGCATCTTAATGTTCCTGCCCAATTGATTCTTGACTTCATGTTTAAATTCCTTAAACTTCTCGAAAGTCTCTAACTTATGCTTGATTAAGTAGACATATCCATATCTACTGTAATCATCAGTGAAAGTCAAATAATAACGATTAGCATCCCTTGTGGCATGTTTGAATGGTCCACACACATCCGTGTGTACAAGGTCCAACAAACCTTCACCCCTCTCACATGAGCCTGTGAAGGGTGACTTTGTCATTTTTCCAAGTAAGCATGATTCGCAACTATCATCTGACTTTAGGTCAAACGACTCCAAGACTCCATCCTTTTGGAGTTGGCCTATGCGCTTCTTGCTTATATGTCCAAGACGACAATGCCATAATGATGCTTTATCCAAGTTATTATTAGTAGTAGAATCAATACACAAAACATTATTTCCTAAGTTATCTACAACAGATACAACTTCATACACACCATCACAAGGTAATTCTTTAAAATAAAAAACATTATTATAGAAAACATCTATAGAACCAACTTCATTATTAAATGAAAAGGTAAACCCTTGTTTGTACAAAGAATGAAAGGAAATAATATTTCTTGCCATTCCTGGCGAATAACAACATTTATTCAAATCTAAATTAAACCCACTACTTAGCGATAAAGTATAAACTCCAATCTTGGTAACAGGTAAAGCTTTCCTATTCCCCATGATCAAGTTTATTCTTCCTTGCTCCACATTCTCACTTCTTCTTAGTCCCTGCAAGTCACAACAAATATGAATACCACAACCGGTATCAAGGACCCAAGACTTAGAATGGGGTGAGTTATTAGAAATGATAGTGTAAGTACCTGCATGGTTGGGTTTGACTTTCCCATCCTTCACATCCTGCTGGTACTTTGGGTAGTTGCGCTTCCAATGAGATTTTTCATGGCAATAGAAGCATTCAGCCTCTTTTGGGTCAGAAGAAGGAGTGACGAAACCTTTCTTGGTTCCACTTGAAGAAGAGCCATCAAGGGTCCGAGCCTTGGTACCCTTCGAAGAGCTCTTTCTCTTCCTCCCTCGACTTTTCCCAATTGCCAAAACCGGAGTTGGAGTAGGAGTGATAGCAACCGACTTCCCCTTAAGACCTGTTTCTGCGGCCTTGAGAAGTCCTTGAAGTTTGCTGAGTGTGACCTCTTCCTTATTCATGTGATATGTCATGCGGAATTGATCATAGCACGATGGTAAGGAATGCAAAATGATATCTATTGCAAGCTCCTCAGGGAAGTTCACATTAAGCTTCAGCAATCGATCCACATACCTTTGCATTTTCTGCATGTGGCTCGTGACGGATTCCCCGTCCTTCATCATGGCTGTTATCATGGAGCAGATGATCTCATACCTCTCTTGTCGTGCACTCTGATGATATCTTTCCATCAAATCTTGGTGCATTTCATAAGGGTAGAAATCTTCATAAGACTTTTGGAGTTCAACTGTCATTGTGGCTAACATGATGCAAGCCACCTTGGTAGCATCTCTTTCATGAGTATGAAAGTCAGCGATCTCCTGGGGAGTTGCAGTGGTCTCATCAATTTCCTTAAGCTCCTTGTCAAGGACATATTCTTTGTCCTTGTAGCGGGTAATCATCCTGATGTTTCTGATCCACTCATTGAAGTTGGATCCATCAAAGGTGACTTTCCCACACAAGCTCATAAGAGTAAAGGAGCTATTAGGATTAGAGCCAGAAGCAGCATTGTTTGAAGACATCTGAAAAGAAGAGAACAAGATTAGTTTAGATATTAAGAGAGTCCTTAATAAAACACCCAAATGTAATATTAAGGCTAGGATCCAATCACAATATAATATAATTTAGAAGAGGTATGCCGTAATCTAAGCTATACCATATTTGAAAGGTAGGTGAATGACGATTCACCAATTTCCACCACGAAAACCGAAATATTTAAGTATTAGGTTTTTGATTGGTTCTTAGAAATTCCTAGATACTTTGAGATTCAATGAACTTTTCAAAGGCATGTTTCAATCTCGAGTGTGCCCTCCAAGTTTTGTGACTGGGATGCCGAGGATCACAAAACGAGGTGTGAAGTAACCATGCAAATCACTTGGTACCCTTAAAGTTTATCACTCAATCGATGTGCCGGTAAACCACACACGCTCCATCGATACTATAATAAACCCTAAGTCACCCTTTACCTACCTTGTTAAGTCCAAGTTAGTGTGCCGGTTAACCACACACGCTCCACCAACAACTTAATCAAAGTGTAAAGTGTAATTTCATGGATTAGCACCTTATTCACATTTTTCCTAAAGTAACTAAGATTGGGAATTTAATAAAACATTTAGTTACTTTATAATATTCATCATACTTTGAATGAGAATTTATAAGTCCTTGTCTTACCCGTTCGGCTAACGACCCTCCACCAGTCAAGCAAGCGGTGGGTGAGAGTAGACACCCATTAAGTCACCATTTTATAGGCAACAACCTTATACCCACCTTATAGACCGGCTTCGTGAATGAGGCGTACTAGCGGTCAGACGACTTTGTTCTTATACATATATATAATTATTAAATCATCATAATATAAGTATAAGGGTTGAATTTTAACTTTTAAAATTCTAGGGGTTGGAACTAAAGTTTAAATTAACTTTACTTGTTCCAAAACTTGAGGGCAAGTTTTGTAAACTTTCAAAACTTTTCATTTCTTGTAACTTATGAGTTTAATAGAGTAATAAAATGAGGACTTTTCATTTTTTCTAACTCTTGTGTTCTTTTAATGGTTTTTTAATCCAAGAGACTTTTGGTTTTCCATAACTTGAGGACAAGTTATGGACTCCATTAAAACACATTATGATCAAGAATTAAACTACCACATAGGTTACAAATAATTCCTATGATCATCTAAACTTCATAAGAACAAGAACATGAATATGAACACTTTCAAGAATCAAAATCACATTAAACTTTGTAATTTTGATAACTAGTTGTTGTAAATGAATTAGCAAATACATTACACCATCTAAAACAAGTTTTCAAGTACCAAAACAGTTTAGGGTAATGTTTCCAATCCATTTCCAACAACTAAAGTCGAAAATTTGCACTCTGTCGACCCTACTCGCCGAGTGCATGAACCTACTCGCCGAGTAGGTTGAAGATACACATGAACTCGTCGAGTCCCCCCATGGACTCGCCGAGTCCATTCGTCAGACAACAAGTTTTTTCGACTTTTTTTTCCACTTTTAATCACAAGTATCAAACAAACAAGCCTAGGCTCTGATACCACTGAAGGGTTTTTGAGCATTCTAACACTTCCTAAGTGTACATGCAACCCTAATAAACCTTGGATCTATGTTTGTCTAAGATACATGCAAATAATTAATTTTCCAAGGTTTATATCCTAACTAGCATGGCATGGGGAACATGAAACAAATAAGCTAGTAGATATACTTACCTTGTAGTCGTAGTTGATTGCTTGGAGTTTTAGAGCCTAGCACCAATAATGTGGATGCCTCAAATGAAAGTCACAAATCACCACAAACTTGGAACTTTGAGAGAATAGTCACTACTATCTTGAAATTGCCCTCACCTCAACAAGTGTCAACTAGTGTCATTTCAAGAACCAAAGCCTCCTTTATATAGTGTGGTGGATTAGGTTAAACCCTAAAACCCATGTCTCTTCATATCCATGAGATCCATGGGTTAAAGCTCCATGGAGTATCCATGGACTTTTCCATCCAAGCCTAGCCCATTCCAAATAAGCATTAGCCCACACAATATAAATATAGAAGCCCATATTTAATTAGTAATATCTTTGATCACTAAATTAATCCTAGATTAATTATAGATCACTCCTAATTAAATAATATGATCTTATATTAATATATTAGAACTTATAATATATTAATAAATCATAACTTGTACTATTCTCAAATATTATCCATAAACTGTTTGGGTGAAGTGCAACCCAAATGGACCATGCCGGGTCGGGTTAAGTATATACCAAATATAGTTATGGACTTAGACACTATATCAGTTCAGGAGTCTGTGCGCACCAGCAACGATAGTGTAGGCTTCTCAAGTAGCAGTTGAGGTGAGTCTTCTAACTATACTTACCTAAGTGGTAATATTGTGTGACCGGAGGGTCCTATTTGAGTTATCGACCGGAGGGTCCTATGTGCTTATATTTAGTTATGTGATATTATGCATTTTGTCTTTGTGATATATGCTATATTATTTTGTGCATGTGGTATTTTGGGATAACTTGTGACAATCGTCAATTTCCGGTCAATTCAAAGTCAAATAAAGTCAACGGGTCAAACCAGTCAACTCATTTAACCCTTGTATATTAGGGTTTTCCATATGTTTAAAGTTGTATAGCTCGCTATGGTAATAAGAAGTTATCACTTGGAAAGTTCGTATGTTCAGAAATTCCAAACCCGAATCAGGGTAAGTGATGAAACTACTCGATAAGAACACTATTACATGACCTTCAGGGACATAAAAAACTTGTAACGAGGCTTAACGGAGTGTACAAACCTTGCGTTGCGAAGCTAAACACTCAAAAAGGTCACAAACGAAGTCTCTCTCAGTCTCTCTCATAACCTCCCTCAACTTTTTATAGTGATTTGGGGGCATACCGACCCTTAGCTTGGCCAAAAATTTTGCAAAACGGAGAGTTTACGCGAAAAACAGCCTAATAGGACCGAACCTTCTTAGGGCCGAAACCCTAAGAAGTGAAACCCCTAAGAGACGAGACAAGGTACCGAAAGTAGTACAACCAAAACCGAAGGATGAAGGACCGAAACTCACACGAACCGAAACCCTCCTGCTGGAACCGAACTCTGCTGAACTGAAACAGCATGAAGACCGAACCTCGCATGGACCGAAAGCTGCTTAGGACCGAACCCGAGCTTCGCCTTCGCTCCATTTCGCTTCCCATATTGTACCTTAGCCTGCGAGACTTCTCATGGACCGAACCCTCCTCTTAGTTCTCATCAGACAAGCAAATCTACTCTCGGTTCTAAGCACCAAGGACCGAACCTTCCGCCCAGACTTCGGATTTTCATAGATTCGCTTGTATCTTCCCGGTTTTGCATCCTTTTAGCGTTTTGAGCCCGTTTTTCGTGATTTTAACGCGGTATTTTCACCCAAACTTATATTTTGACATATAAGAGCCTAAATATTCATATTTTAATCATATGAGTTGTGGAAAATCATTACATAAGCATAAAATCTAGTTGGTAAGATATATGGGTGGAGTGTTGACTTTACCCTTAAGTTATCACACAAGAAACCTCCCATACCCACTCCTGGTCACTATTCACATCAGCCATTACCCATTCCTTGTACCTTTTATCCTTCCCCCACAAGTTTCCTTGAGCCCTAACACACAAAGAAACTTTACTACTCATTCTCCCTAGATCACCAACTCTTCACCTAAAGCAAATACACTTTTTTTTTCTCTCCATTTCTCTCCAAGATTTCGAGATTCTCCAGGTGTTTTCAGATTTTCATCCTCCTTTGGTAAGTAAATTTCATCCTTCACTTGATTTCCTTACTCCCCTCACTTAAATCAAGGGTTCCTTACACAAATAATGTCGTATTTGTTGTTAGATCTTCGAATCTTGAAGCATCTCCCAAGTGTTCTTGAGTTGAAAACTTCTTTTCTTCATCATCCATCTACTGAGATCACTCAAGGTGAGTTCATAACTCTATATTTTCATGTTTTTCTTAAGTTTTATGGGGGGGGGGGGGAATACAAGTTAAAACACCAAGAACACAACTAAACTCAAACAACAACTTTCAACAGAAAAGTTAATGTTCATTCACGGACTGTTATGAACACCTTAAACTTTTTATTTTTCAAAACTGTATTAGATACAAATAGTTCAGGTTCATACCTTTAAAATGACTATTTGCACATATTCAGACAATTGTTCTACAATTTTTGATGATTTTTACAAAACTGTGTATCACTGTAGCTACGAATGCGGACCAGTTTGTGAATATGAACGTTTTGACACAAGTTAGAGACTTCTAAAAATCATAATAAAATTTATGAACAAACTAGACACATTTTATAAACTCTCAGAGTTTACGGATTTAGTTTTTTACTCCGTATGAGTGTTGTATAATTATTCCAAGAACAGGAACGGAAGTGATATAACTAGCAAATTGTTAATAACTCATTTACACCTTGTAACTTGCTGAGCAAGGAGTGTATTATCATATATAAATACATGTTGGTTATATTACATGTCTTTTACCTCATTATAAAGGTTTATACCATTACAAAACGTTTTGATATGCTATAATAGGTATAGTTTATGTTTCCACTAACACAACAAACACATTTTGGAAGGTTTTATTCTCACAGAAAAAGGTTTTACACTCACGCACACTACACATAAACTTGTTAACGTAAATTGTGAGACATTCTTCTAAATACTCCTAGAGTACAGGTTAAAATTCCTAGTAGTTATAACCAGAGTCTCTTGTAGGGAGAACATGATAGTTGTGTATAGGTATATATTAGGTCTGACAAACCCACACCTGAGCTGCATGCAACAGCTAGACCGGCAAGTCTTGGGTGACAAGTGTTATTATCTTTTTCAATGCCTGAGAAACATCGTGGCAGGTTCGTTAGTCATAGTATGGTTATAGCGACTCACATAGAGAGTTAACAATACATAAAGTTTACGAGGATTTCCTCAAATCAAAAAGGGTTTTATGTCGATTTAAAATCACTTTTTATATCAATAAGTATGGATATTACTTGTACATTTTGGTCTTGGTATTTAAGACTACACGTCACTCTTGTAAGGAAAATATTGGATTTTTCTTGGTAACACACAAATCATTACAAAGATCGGTTTCCAAACTCTTCATCTAAAAAGCTTATGAACTCGCCAACTTAATTATTGACAGTTTTCAAAACTACTTGTATTCTCAGGAAATCAACAAAACCAGGTAACCACAAGCTTTGGAGGATGGAACGCTATAGCGTTGTATTTACTTTGAGCACTATTATACTCGTTATTGTGATACTATACATGAAGTCCGCCACCCCCGGACGTTTCCGTCATCCTTGGTTTGGGGGTGTGACAGAACTCACTAAGCTTCATGCTTACCGTGTTATGTAATATGTGTTTCAGGAACTTTTTAGGATCGTGGGAAGGCACCAGTTTGATTGTACACACCATTTAGAGTTCATGATTTTGAGGATTTTTTGGATTTTATGAAACATTGTTGACTTGTGTTTTGACAACTTATACATTTTGTGATTTTTGAGAAATGTTGTAACATCCTGAGTCCCAGGTATAATATTTATATATTTATTTATGAGTTGTTTGAGCAACTCGACGAGTTGGATGCCCCAACTCGTCGAGTAGAGGTGGATTGACCACGTGGGTTTATGACCAACTCGACAAGTCAAAGAGACCAACTCGGCGAGTTTTCGCGGAGTGAGGAAACCCTAAATCTCTCGGGTTTGGTCATATTAAAAGGACCTTAAGCCCTCATTTCCGCATCACCAGTCACCTTAATCCCCTGTGTGAAATCCTAATCATCTATATTGAGCCAAGAGAGAGAGAGAGAGAGAGAGAGTGAGAGAGAAAGAGATAATCTTTGGGCATGTTAGTGCACCTTTTGAAGAGAAGATTAGAGTATCAAGGCAAGGAACGAGTAGAGGCTATTAGATCTTGTGTTATTTCATCCAGAGCTTCTGTTGAAGGTAAAAAGTCTCCACCTTGCTCATTAGTTTGATTAGATCTCATTTAGTGGAGTTCTAGGGCTAATTCCATCTTTCCTTGAGGCTTTGACTGTGTTGAGCTTACCAAGAGATTCAGACTTCAGATCTGGACCTTGTGAGGTCCCTAGAGTCAAAAGGTCGCAACTTTATCCAACTAATAGAAGAGCTTTCATGATTAGTGATAAGATTAAATCTAAACTTGAAGATCGCTTAGATCTATAAACAGGTAAAGAAATAAAGAGTAAACAGCAAGAACACAATAATGGATCAAACGTGTCGAATGATTAATAAACAATCCTCAGAAGAGCTCAATAAAGAACTTCTACTGTAGAGGATTAAAGGGTTTACAAGAATGATAAAGAAAGAAATCTGTGATCTATCGTAATGCTGTCAATTGATCTCAATTGTTAACCTAATATGCATGCAAGCACATTATTATATACTAAACCCTATCCGCTCACGGTTGGACAGGCCCAAACCGGAGTACAAAACTTTGGACTATTAACCGAGCCCAATGACGCAATACAAAATAAAGCTACGCTACCCAACAATCTCCCCCTTTGCGTCAATTGGAGCGAGATCACTTTGTCTTTTTACTTGGGCCAGCGGTAGCAGGAACCTTCTTCTTTATAGTATTGGACAGACGAGAAATAAGCGCCAAGATTGTCTGTCTGAACCGGATGTACCACTGAATCATGTCATCAAAGTATTTGATATCATCCACTGTATTTTCCTTGCACCTGTGGATGATCCCCAGCACATGCTCTAGACAAGTAGTGGTATACAGATGTTTGTCCGCCAAGGCAAAGAGACATTTCTGTCCTTCATTTCTTGTAAACATGACGGAGTTTCGCCTGGCATCAATCTTGCCCATCTGCATCTGGTTTAGATCACTGGCCGAGCCAACAGGAGAGATCTTCGGTTTCTTCTTGAAGACAGATGCAATCTCCTGATCCATCAGGGCGACCTCCATGATATAACATACCAACATCCTCTTGAGGTGGTCAATGATCGGACCATATTCAGCCTCATTAGTCAAAAGGATGTTGTGCAGAACGATCCAGTCATGGGGGTTGAGGTTCGGTAGATCTGTTAACGATATGGCATGTTCGGTTTTAGCAGACCCTCTGAGCACTTTGAACCGAATATTGATAAATCTCCCTTCAGTATATGGCTTCAAAACCCGAACGTTGATTATCTTCTGAGCGCTCCAGGTTTGGTACTGGGGTTGAGCGGCCTTCAGATAGAATCAATTCACGATCAACCTCCGGATGAGGATGAGGAACATCAGCAACGTTTGCGAAGGCGTGAAAGATGAATGCCTTTCGGGTTAAGGGCATGTCGAACTGAGAGTCGACAGAGTTGTTGCAATCAAAGGAGATTACCGGTTCAAGCCATAAGATACTCGGAGTATCGATTGCCTCCTTAATCATCCTCTCGAGAGTCCAAGCAGGGAAAAGAGTCTTCCTGCTCTCGAGTAGGTCGTGGGCTTCTTTCTGCTTGCGTTCAGCTTCTTCAGCTTCTCGTGCCACACAAATGTTATCATCCTCAGTATTGCGACGACTTTTGCGTTTCAGCAAGTCGGCAATAGTTTCCTGATCTTCTTCTTCTTCATCATCTGCAATGTTCTTGCCTTTGTCCTTCACACCCAAACCAGAGGCTTGGCCTGTAGGAGGAGGTTCAGTTGTGTGAGCAGCTTTTGAGGAATGAGGAGGTTGCGATCCGAACTCCTTTTATCCCCCTTGTTTCGGAGTGGACACGAAACTGGGTAGCCCTTCGATTTTGCTGAGCAGATCCAGGGCAGGAGCGAGTTTTTCTGCAAGGGTTCGCCTCACAGAATGGTTCAGTATGGGATCGTGCGCTTCTAGGATGTTAGATATTGCTGAGTGTACATCCGAAACACACGTCTTGATTACCTCCCGTTCGGATCGAAGAGCGTCAAGTTGTTGTTGAGAACTTGAAAGTTGAGCACTCTTGACCTTGAGGGCAGAGGTCTTCCTTGCTAGAGCATCCATCAACGAGTTATCATAGGCAAGATCCTCTTGGAGTTTAGAGAGGCGCTCGTCGATAGAGGTCCGAAGGGCAGAGTTGTCGTCTGTCAAGGTTTGACGAAGCGTGGCAAATGACTTCAACTCTGTAGAGACGAACGTGGCCAACTGTTGAACAATTGGTTCCAACGTTGTCTTGGTAGCAGCAACACTCTCCTGTAAAGATTGTAACAGGGTAGAGGCATCAGAGAATAGTTTATCGACTTTTTCGGTCGCAGCCTCACAAGCTTTCGTCGAGGCGTCTATGGCGGCAGTGGCAGAAGCAACAGAATCTTGCTGAGCCCTGGAGAAGGCATCAACAATCTTCTGAAGAGCAGCTTCAGAGAGAGATGATTGAGAATTGGAGGAGGAAGCAATGAGCAGATCGATCTTCTCATGTAGCTCCTTAAGGTGCTTCTTTGTTACTGGAGCTTCCTCATCATCGTCGCTTTGCACCTGAAACGGACTAAAGTAGACCGAATCAAATGACATGTTCTCCCCGCCAAGGAAAGGGTTATCTCCATCAGAGGCATGTTCGGGAGATGGAGGTGGTGGTGAAGCTGGTGGTGTAGTGGTATGGGTAGGTTCGGGTTGTGTTTGGGTAGGGGTAGGTTCGGTTGTGTGTATGGGTTCGGTTACTGGTGGTGGTTCGGTTGCATCGGTATGAACCCCCGTATCAGATACGTTGGTTGTAACCTTTGCTGTAGATGTTGTTGTTGCATCGGTGAAAATGGGTGGTGGTATAGGGAAAGAGGTTTTAGGAATAGTGGTAGAGGGGTTTATGGTGGGAATGGAAGTAGGAATTGTTTGAGTGGGAGAGGGAAGTGGTGAGTTATGGATTTCCATGTCAGGGGTAGGTGATCTAGGTGGGGCGTTGCCTCTTGGAGGGGTTTCGCCTCTTTGAGAGCCGTCCGAATCCGAACTCTCACCTTCTGATTCACTCGAAGAGGAAGTGATAATTAGCTTTCGCTTCGGTAGAGTCTTTCGCTTCTTCTGCTGCGGGGACTGTGCAGCTTTCGTGGATTTCCTCTTCCTGGGAGAAGGGCGTTTAGCCCCTTTGGGCACCTGCTTGCCTTTATCTGCCTTTTTGCCTCTCGAAACAGGCTTATCGACATGATGTATGGACTTGAGCATCTCTTGCGTGAATTCCCTCGGTCCAGACTTCTTGAACTCCTTGTAAGTCCGGATGATTCTGCTGTCTGCTGGGACATCAGCGTACATGGTCTCCGGAATGGAACCAATATAAGGAAATTTTGATGCATCTGAGACGATAATCTTCGTGGTATGGAAGATACCGATCGAAGACATCGATGCGCCGGCAACAGTGGGGACATCGTACTTATCCATCGCCCACTTAGTGATCAAGGTCCAAAACTGTGCATACGACACCTCAGAATGTCGTGAAGATGAAGATAAACTCTGGATGAGTTGTTGCCAGAGAACCAACCCATAGTCGACGTTGACGCCGTTGTAAACGCCATACAGAATTGACAGAAATAGTCGACTGGAGCCGTCTGAACCTGAGCTCCTCTCAGAAAGACCCTTGAAAAGGACAGTGAACATGCCGTTCCAATGTGGCGGCAAACACGGCTTTTTGAACTTAGCGGCGGAGGTGAGAGCCTCCGTGTACCCCATATTGTAGAACATATTGTAGAGATGCCCTATCGGAATCGTCTCCGGATTAACCCTTGAAGGGTCAGCAGCAAACCCTAGCAGTGAGCCAAATCGTTGCTTGGAAATTGAGGCTTTGTGATCAGAAACCTCGAAGAAGATCCTATCGACTGCTTTATCGTAATGTGCAGTCGCATAAATCTGCGATAAGACCTCCATGGGCACAGATTCCACCCTAGAAAGTGCAGGAGCTATGGGCGAATACTTCAGGCACTCGATGATCGGGAACATGTAGGAGTCGTATGCCTGAGGGGTTAAATCGATCACCAAACACTATTGAGGGCGAATGGGAAGGATGTGAGAGGTAGCATGAACGGACGATGAATCTGCCATTGTTGAAGTTGGGAAGAAGATGATGAACAGTAAGGGTTTCAGGGAATTTTTGCTCTCTTGGAAATTCTGATGCAGTAAAGAGGTAAATGGGAGATGATGTCGCCTTTTATAGTTGGTGTAAGGAGAGAGAAAAATCTGCCCAAATCTTCTATCGAAATACCAAGGGTTTTCAGGAATGACTGAGGTGTGACAGTTAAGGTAAGCGATGATCACGCATGAGAGAGAGTGTCAGATTCCTTGGAACACGCCTCCCATCAAGCGCCGTTTCTGAGAAACCGTTTCAAATCGACACGCGCTTTTCTGTGCTTTTTAGAGATGAACCGTTTCAAATTCGTACACGCGTCTGCGACGTCATTTGGAGATTGGACGTTTCAAATTCGCATGCGTTCCCTTTTTACCGCCGTTTGAAATCAAATTAATTAGACTCCCGCTTGAGTCAGCAACCCTTCATCTGATCCCTGTAACGGCATCTTTTGAATAATACTCCCACGTGGATTATTTTTGACCACATCTTTATAATTAACCACCGATCCAAGGAAAAAGCCTGTAATTATTAGTACCAGAATTTTGGAAAATCAAAGATTTTCGTGCTAAGAGTGTAAAAGAAAAGAAATAAAGCAAATCTTTTTGGGAATAAGTGTGATGTCAATAAAGACATGAAACAAATGATCTCGGGCACGAATCTCTTCCTTCAAAGTCAAGAGAGACCTTAAAGTGTTTGGATGGTTTCCCGTTGAATTACGATCAAACACTTATTAAGAAGTGTTGAAAGGCATCTTTTAATTAGGCTTGTTTGGGTGGCTATAGCTTTGATTCTACAGTTCTAATCTTGAAATAAGATAGAAAGTAAACAAAGTACTTGTGAGACCGGTGTAGTCTGTTGAACAAGTAGGTAGGAAATGTTTTTAAAGTGGCCTGGAAAATATAAAATTAAGAACTGGATCCCAACAAAAAAAAATATAAAATCTCAACAAAAAAGAAATGTTTTTAAAGTGGCCTGGAAAATATAAAATCTCAACAAAAAAATTAAGAACTGGATCCCAAGGGAAGAAATGTTATGGTGTTTAACAATTTCATAAGAATCACACAAAATAAAGATTTAAGATTTCATGAAAATACATCTGTCAATTCTTTGGTGAAAACTTGAGCAAATTAATTGTTCACCGTCAATTCAGATTTGGTATTGAATTTTGGGTTTCACTCAGCTCGTAGTGGCACGAAACTAAGATCATAAACACAGTTTTTGTGTAACCATAAACCTCAGTGGTAATTTCTGAGAATCTCAAGGGTTACGTTGATGAAACGAATTTAATGGAGAAATGTGATGGAGATGGTGTAAGAAAGCAAAGTACCTCTGCTGTGAAAAGTAGGACTAAGCAGAAAACTCTTATCTCATGTGAGAAGAGAGTTAGGTAGCTCACGATTAGAATAAGTGTGGTAGCCTGATTGGGAAGACAAGGTTTGTGTATACCAAGTCATTAAGGCTATTATTCAGAATCTGATGAGGCTTTAGGCACATACAACAGCATGCTTCTAGCGACACTTAACTAATCCAACAATTTTATCCCCATAAACGAACGAACACACAAATAAAATGAAAGACAAGAAGCAATTAAAAAAAATATTTTTGGAATTTTTGATATATATATATATATATATATATATATATATATATATATATATATATATAAAGAAAGTAAAAAAATTATGATTAAGAAAGAAAATAAAAAGATAAAAAAAACTTTGGAAAAATTTTGAAACCGAACCCGAGCGTTCGGTTGGTTTCGGTTGAGAAAAATTTTGAAAAACCGAACCCGAGCGTTCGGTTGGTTTCGGTTTTGAAAAATTTTAGAAACCGAACCCGAGCGTTCGGTTGGTTTCGGTTTTAAAAAATTTTGAAAAACCGAACCCGAGCGTTCGGTTGGTTTCGGTTTTGAAAATTTTTAGAAAAACCGAACCCGAGCGTTCGGTTGGTTTCGGTTTTGAAAAATTTTAGAAACCGAACCCGAGCGTTCGGATGGTTTCGGTTTTGAAAAATTTTGGAAAACCAAGGAATTTAGACTTTCAAAAAGGAAATACTTTTGACAATAAGATAAACAACTTTGTACATGAAATTTACAACCAAGAAAACTACCTTTGAAATGATGAGCGAGTGCAGATGATTCAACCGAACCCGAACGTTCGGTCTATTTCGCTTCTGATGTTTGAGTTTGAGAGGTAGTTTGTGGTACTGACTCTGATTCCATCATTCCTAGCCCTTGTAGTATTTTGTTGAATGATGCTTCAGGAAGAGCTTTGGTAAAGACATCAGCTAGTTGATCAGTGGTCCTAACAAAGTGTACTTCAACGTTTCCATCTTCCACATGATCTTTGATGAAGTGATACCTCAGTGCTATGTGCTTAGTGTTTGAATGTTGCACTGGGTTATGACAGATCCTAATTGCACTTTCAGAGTCACAATATAGTGGGATCTTTTTCATATTGAGTCCATAGTCTAGAAGTTGACTCTGGATCCAAATCACTTGAGAGGTGCAGGATGCAGCTGCTATGTATTCAGCTTCAGCAGTAGACAAAGACACGCACGTTTGTTTCTTTGATTGCCAGCTAACCAATTTCCCATCAAGGAATTGACAGCCGCCAGTGGTGCTTTTCCTGTCTAGTCCACATCCTCCAAGGTCTGCATCTGAGTAGGCTTGAACGAAGAAGCCTGAGTTGGAAGGATACCATAGACCTAAAGAGGTAGTTCGCTTGAGATACCGTAAAATGTTCTTCACTGCAAGCATGTGGGGTTCGCGTGGGTTTGCCTGAAATCTAGCACAGTAACAAACAGAAAACATTATGTCAGGCCTGCTAGCAGTGAGATACATTAGTGAGCCTATCATCTGACGGTAAAGCGTGATATTAACAGCCGGTTTGTCCAAGGATGGGGTGAGCTTGGTGCCGAACTCCATTGGAACTTTGACTTTTGAATCTCCCATCATGCCAAACTTTGCAAGAAGAGTCTTCGTGTAAGCTTCCTGATTAATAAAGATGCCTTCGGGTCCCTGTCTAATATTTAAACCAAGGAAAAAGTTAATAGGACCCATTGAGCTCATTTCAAATTTAGTCTCCATCAGCTTTTGAAATTCAGCGGTTAGGCTAGGATTCGTTGAGCCAAAGATGATATCATCGACGTAAATTTGAACAATCATAAGGTGGTTACCTTCCTTCTTACGAAAGAAGGTTGGGTCAACCGAACCTTGCTTGAATTTGGACATCTTTAAAAAATTTAGTCAGCGTTTCATACCAGGCTCTCGGAGCTTGTTTCAGTCCATACACCGCTTTATCCAAAATGTAGCAATGATTAGGATACCTTTCGTTCACGAATCCAGGAGGTTGCTCCACGTACACAGTTTCTTCGAGTTCTCCATTGAGAAATGCACACTTGACGTCCATTTGGTAGACCTCAAAGTTTTTGTGAGCAACATAGGCTAGAAATATTCTGACAGATTCCAGCCTAGCTACAGGAGCGAAAGTCTCTTCATAGTCAATGCCTTCCTCCTGACAGTATCCTTTCACGACCAGACGAGCTTTGTTACGTATTACGTTTCCTTCCTTGTCCATTTTGTTCCTAAAGACCCATTTAAGACCAACAACCGAGGCATATGGAGGAGTTGGAATAAGGCACCAGACTTTGTTCCTCTCGAATTCGTTCAGTTCATCTTGCATGGCTTGAACCCAATCGGAATGATCAAGAGTAGTATTAACTGTCTTTGGTTCAACTTTTGATATGAAGGAGTTAAACATGTAGAATTCAACTTTTGAAAATAAGGAGGTCTGTTTTGCCTTGAGTTGTGATAGGGTCAGAACCTTTTCAGATACATCACTAACAACTTGAGAGATAGGATGATCTCTGGTCCATTTGGTGAAAGGAGGGTAGTTCGGATCAAAGGTTGGATCTAATTCAGCGTTTATCATTTCCTCTGGTTCGGACTGGCTTTCAGTGTCGTAAGACATATTGGCTTGCTCCCCCTCGATAAATGAGCTTTCAGGAATGTCTTGAGAATCTTGAGCTTCAGAGGTTTCTTGTGGTGTTGAGCTTTCGGGCGTTGATGCACCTTCGGATGGTGATGCACTTTCGGTTGGTGATGCACTTTCAGGAGCAGTTGGAGATCTTGGCTCCGCCTCAACATGTGAGGTTGGGTGAGTTGACGACGGTTGATCCTCCCCCTCGACTGAAGCATTGTGTGATGGAGGTTCGTCAGAACTAGATCCTCCTTCATTCATTCTCTTGGCAGCTTCGTCGACAATTTGCTTCATATGATCTACCTTATTGTCTGCTGCGCCTGCTTCTGAGAAAGTGGCTTTCTCTAGTTCGTCAAATAGCTCCATGAACTTCTCGAATAGATTGGCGATCGAGACCGTGACTTGGCCAGTTTGAGGAAAGATTTCCCCAGCTGTGTCTGCATTGGCCTTTAGCTTTTTGACATAGCTATCATCGAAAGTCACGTAGTAAGTCTCTTCAATTTTCCTCGAACGCTTGTTTAATACCCTGTATGCTTTAGAAGTGAGAGAATAGCCTAGAAAGATTCCCTCGTCGGCTTTAACATCGAACTTGTTGCGGTGTTCTTTAGAATTAAAGATGAAACACCGTGAACCGAACACATGGAAAAATTTCACATTTGGCTTCCTGTTGTTGAGAATCTCATAAGCAGTGAGCGTGAATCGTTTGTTGAGATATGACCTGTTCTGTGTAAAACAAGCAGCAGAAATAGCATCAGCCCAAAAATAAAGAGGTAAGGAAGCGAAACTTAGCATAGTTCGGGCTGCTTCACACAAAGATCGGTTTCGTCTTTCGACAATCCCGTTTTGTTGAGGTGTGTATGGAGCTGAGAAGTTATGACTAATTCCCTTTTCTGCCAGGAATTCTTCGAATTCTCTATTTTTGAATTCCAGACCATTGTTGCTCCTGATGTTGCGAACGACCTTCTTCAGCTGTACTTCAATCTGCTTGATGAACATCTTTAGCTTGTGAGTCGCTTTGGATTTAAGCTTCAGAAAGAACACCCATGTAAAACGCGAAAAATCATCTACAATAGCAAGAATATACTTGCTACCGCCGATGCTTTCGATAGATGATGGACCACATAAATCAATATGAAGCAATTCAAGTGGTTCAACAACTTTAGTGTTTATTATAGATGGATGACTTTGACGACTCTGCTTCCCCATTTCGCATGTAGCACACAAATGATCTCTATCGAACTTGAGCAGTGGAAGACCTCGAACATGACCTCCAGTGACAAGTTTGTTGATATCCTTAAAGTTAAGATGAGAGAGCCTTCGGTGCCACAACCAGCTTTCGTCAGATTGTGCTTTTGATAACAGGCAGATAGTTAGGTTTCCTTTGATGGGTTTGAGGTTTAGGGGAAACATTTCACCTTTACGTTCGGATTTGAGAATAACTCTATTCGTCTTCTTCTCAATTATTTCAGAACCCTCATCGTCGAATGAGACTTTAAGACCGGTACCTCCAACAAGCTGAGATACACTGATGAGGTTGTGTTGTAGCCCTTCCACATATGCCACCTTCCTTATCGTGAAATCACCATTAGTAATCATTCCATAGCCTTTTATGGTGCCAAAGGAGTTGTTTCCAAACTTGACATTTCCACCATTCGAAAGAGACCTGTATTCCCTTAGCTCTTCTTTCCTCCCTGTCATGTGACGCGAGCAGCCACTATCAATGTACGATTCTTCGTCAAACTGCTCGTCACTGATAACCTGCAAAAATTAAGCAGATTTAGGAACCTAAAGTTTCTTGGGTCCTCGTGAGCCTTTCACAGGTACAGGAATAGTAAGAGAGATTTCAACAAGATATGTTCGTTTTATTAGTGTTGTTTCATCTTTCTTTTTGATGGTAAAAACTTTAATTTTATTAGGATTTGATGCTTTCGGTTTTGACTCTGGTTTAACTACTGAAACCTTCTGTTTTCCCTTTTGTTCAGCTGGTGATTGAGATTTTTGAGAGTGAACAGAGTGGATTTTGGAATGAGATGGAGAAGAGTTAGAAGAGTTTGAAGAATTAGAAGAGTTAGAATGAGAAAGATTAGATTGAGATGACTTCTTGGATGGAGACTCTAGGTGACCCTTTTGCTTTTGATCATCAGTGGGACCGACCCTAGAGTTTGGATCTCTTTTGATTTCAGAACCGAACCTTTGCTTTCGGTTGGTTTCTTTCTCTGAACCGAACTTCTGCTTTCGGTTGGAGTCATTCTCAGAATCGAACCTTTGCTTTCGGTTGGAATTATTTTCTGAACCGAACCTTTGCTTTCGGTTGATGTTTTTCTCCGAACCGAACCTCTGCTTTCGGTTTTTGTGGCTCTCTTGCGATTCAACAGGATTTTTCTCAAACTTTAGGTTCTTGTCTTGATGTGAGAAATAAGCATTCTGGGA
This sequence comes from Lactuca serriola, assembly GCF_051521515.1. Taxonomy (NCBI): domain Eukaryota; kingdom Viridiplantae; phylum Streptophyta; class Magnoliopsida; order Asterales; family Asteraceae; genus Lactuca; species Lactuca serriola. The sequence continues at coordinate 173,693,138 of NC_136411.1, read as the reverse complement.
TTGCCAGAACTGTTTTCTTTCAGAGAGATTCTTCCTATATCTCTGATTCCTTTGACGTTTTTGATTTCTCATCTGTTTCGGTTGATGATGGATGTTAGCTTTCGGTTTCAGTTTTTCCTTGGCTGGTTCACTCTGAACTGATGAAGTTTCACTTGAATATGTGACTTCTTTTGTAGGACTTCCTTTTTCTTGAGGAACATCTTTCGTACCGCTAGTACTTGGCACATCGAAATTATCAGGTTTATTCAAGGGTTCTGGCACGTATCTGCCTTTGCTTTTCCATGAGGTCCTTTCAGACAAACCTACTGTTTCATCAGCATTATCGATTGGAGCTGACCAAAAGAACTCATCACAGCCATCAGCATTGTCTTCGTTTACAATAGCTGTGAGTTCAGCAGTCTGATGTTCGGTTACGCCTGTGACCTTGTACACCTGATTTGGAGTAGTTCTAACTTTTTGATATACTACAGCCTTCTCTGCAAGAATCGGGGACTTTTGTTGGGACATACGAGCGAACTCCACTGAATTTTATGAAATTAGATTCTTGTGGTTTTCAGGTTCGTTTTTTACAAATTCTGAACAGTCAACCGTGTCCTCTACAGAAATTTCACTCATATTGTCGTCCTCATTAAGCTCAGATGCATTTTCAACATCAATTTTATTTTCTGAGCTCAAATTGGAGTGTAAAGAGTCAAATCTTTGTATGGTTTCGGTTCTTAGTTTCAATTTATCATTTTCATCCAAAAGGTTTTTAAGCATGTCCTTATGGTCCTTGGATTTAATGAAAGATTCTATTTTGTCCAGTCCATACATATAGGTCGGATTAACGTCCTTAGATGATATCACACTCTCACAATTATACGCTTCAGCATCAATTTCATCCTCCTTAAACTCAAGGAAGGGCAAAATCATGCGATGAATCTTTTGTCCTATTTCACAATCCAAATGAAGCTGAGTAATATTAGTGTAAAGACGTTTAGCAATTAAACAAAAAACATTTCGCTGTTTTAAAAGCTTTAAATTGTCTCTTTGCAAATAAATGTTTTCATCTTTTGTTTTGATTAATTTCGACTCCTTCAGTTCGATCCACATGCGCCGTTCCTCACTCTTCGAAGACACCCTGCTTAATTGGTCAGTTAGGTTAGAATTGGTGACTCGAGTTTGAGTTAAACTACTATCTAGATGAGAGATTCTTGAATTAACACTTTTTAGTTCTTTTTCATATGAGCTTTGTGGGACTTTAAATGAGACAAAGACGGATTGTACCTTCTTGATCAGTTCATCGAGCTCGTTGAACTGCACGCTGAGCGGTTTGGCTGTAAAGCACACGTTCTGTTGCTCCTTCGGTTCATTATCCCCACCATCAGTGTTGTATCCCCTCATCTGATATACGTCGGATACCATCAAGCATCTTCCTCCACTGCTTTCTTCTTTCGCCACATAAGCCTTTCCATGAGAAGGCTTCCTCACTTCATCATCTTCAGAGTCGGTTGACCAAACCTCCACGCCACCGAACTCGTCATCAGCTACCGAACCCTGCACAATTAGAGCATTCATAGAAGGATTAGCGGTAGATTTCTTCTTCCTGATCTCATCAAGCTTTTTCTGTAGCAAAGTTTCTTCATCCTTTTCCTCATCCTTTTCAGCCATCTTTTTGAGGAGACAATCCTTTGCATAGTGGTTCTTTCCCCCACAATAGTAGCATCTTACTCCAGAGTCACCTTCTGCCTTCGGTTCCTTCTTTGACTCTTCAGCCTTCGGTTCATCTTTAACGTTTTCAGAACTTTAACTCCCCTGCCAATTTCGGTTTTTGTTGGTGGGGAATCTCTTCTTGATGAACCTCTTGGGGTTCGACACCATCATAGAAAAGTCCTCAGAAATGAGGTCATAGTCCTCCAAGTTGAGGTCTTCGTCCTCCATCACAGCTTTACTTTTGGACAGGAGGGCTAACGAACCTAGGCTTGAAACCACATTCTTCTCCTGCAACACGATCTTCTCCTGAGATTTCAAGATGCCCACCAGTTTCGCCAAAGAGTAGGATTTAAATTGCTCGTGGGCTTTAACTGTGGACACAACTGCTCTCCACTTGGATCTGAGACCGTTCAAAAATGTAACCTTCTGCTCAATAAGCTTCCTTTCGATGTCATGTTTGATCATCTTGCTAAGAAGATGATTGAAGCGATCGAACGTTTGGGTCACAGTTTCTTCGGGTCCTTGCTTGAATTCACCAAACTCGGATAAGAGTAAGCTTTGAATAGAGTGTTCAAGATCTTCGTCTATAGAGTACAATTCACGTAACCTGTCCCATATCTCTTTTGCCGTCGTGCATGAACTTACCAGCCTGAAAGTATCGGACTGAAGGGTGAATCTGATCAATCTTAATGCCTTGATATTGCACTGAAATTTATCTTTTTCATCTTGTGCAATATCTTTAACATCTTTCAGAAGATCATTATACTCCTTTTGAGTTTTAATAATCCTTGAAGTTGCAGAATGAGAAAACGGTCCAGAAACAATTGCTTCCCAGATGAGGTATCCATTATCCTCAGATCCTATAACATAATCTTCAAAGTGATGCGCCCAGACTTCATAATCATGGGTGTATAGGATGGGAATCTTCGTGGTTGATCCAATGCTGTTCGAAATATTAATAGGATTGGATTGCGACTCATCCATACTTGATCGAATAACCTGTTCAAAGATCAGACTTGTAATAAATCAAATTAGGGCAAAACAATAAATATCGAGATACGTCAATAATGAGATGACGGCTCAATAAATATCAATAATTGTGGAATAACCCTAATCGAAACCTTTTTCACAGAAAACAAGTGTATCAATTACACAGCCTCCTGCTCTGATACCAATTGATAAGATTAAATCTAAACTTGAAGATCGATTAGATCTATAAACAGGTAAAGAAATAAAGAGTAAACATCAAGAACACAATAATGGATCAAACGTGTCGAATGATTAATAAACAATCCTCAGAAGAGCTCGATAAAGAACTTCTACTGTAGAGGATTAAAGGGTTTACAAGAACGATAAAGAAAGAAATCTGTGATCTATCGTAATGCTGTCAATTGATCTCAATTGTTAACCTAATATGCATGCAAGCACATTATTATATACTAAACCCTATCCGCTCACGGTTGGACAGGCCCAAACCGGAGTACAAAACTTTGGACTATTAACCGAGCCCAATGACGCAATACAAAATAAAGCTACGCTACCCAACAATTAGTACCCTAAATGGAAGTTGTTTTGGCATTTCAAGCCCTAAGTGCCATGCGTGGACGTAAAGCTTGCAGCTTTACATGGTATATCAGCCTTGGGAGGCTAGATCTAGATTTTAGGGTCGTAAATCTTCCTTAAAATGTCTGAATGAGAAAAGGGTCTGGAGTGACTCAGCAAGTTGATGAGTTGACTCGACGAGTCGGTCAGGGTTTTCCCGAACGAGTCTATACATGAGTAACTCGACAAGTTGATAAGAGAACCCGATGAGCTGAGATAGGTTTTCATGACTTTTATGAAGGAACGAGGGGACTCGACGAGTCACATATATACACTCGACGATTCGGGTCAACATGGACTGTTGAATCGAGTATTGACTTCAATTGACTTTAGGATTTGGTCAAGACAGGGATTATGGAGACCATGGAGGAATATAATGGTCTTTTACCCATTCCAACGGTTAGAGAGAGAGAGAGAGAGAGAGAGAGAGAGATTAGCCTCTGGCTTATTTAGAGTTATGTTTGGAGTGTTAGTGATAATTGGCATATCTGTTACGCGGGGGATAGATCGGCGATTCGTGTACGAGGTTTATTTGCTTGCTTACGAGGTGAGTCTTCTCGCTGTACTTACCTCGAGTGGTAATTTCATGTGATTGGAGGGTCTTGTGTGCTTATATTGAGTATTATGATATCCTGCATTATGTCTTTGTGATTTCTGTTGTGTATTATGCTGAGCTTTACTGAGTTAGGACCGGAGGGTCCACCCGAGTTGTGGGACCGGAGGCTTCCACTAAGACACATATACCAAAGGGTCTTATTTGAGATATAGCCATGAGAAGCTAATGAGTTATGTGTGGTATTTTGGGGAACTCACTATGTTTAGTGCTTAACGTGTTATGTGTTTCAGGTACTTCTCAAGATCACAGGAAGGCACCGGCTTGATTGTATACACAAGGCGGAGTTATGTTTTGAGAATCCTGGATTGTGTTAAAACAATTTATGAACATGTGTTTTCGATAAATTGTCATTTTGGAGATTTTGAACTATGTTTATGAGAATTATGTGATTTTTAGAAATGAAAATTTTGTTTGAAAATTTATGGTGTTACACGTTGGTATCAGAGTCTTGGTTTGAGGGATTCAGATGTACCTTCGGGTGTGTTAGGACTCAAACTGAGCATTTGAGAAAAATTTTCTAAAGAAATGATTTTTCCAAAATGAGAAATAGTTTAAGAGAAAAACAAGTTGGAGCAGTGTGTACAATCAGCCAGAGCCCGAACGGTGATTTCCCAAAATACCCTTACTTATATGTGTTATGAGATATTTATGAGATGTTAGGGATGCATGCTAGAGGATAGTTTAGGTATTTCATATTTAGGGCTAGATTTTCCTGATTTGTGATGCCTTAGCCTAGGAATTTTTGCTATCTGTTGTTTGCCTTGAGTATGTGCTGAGTAGGAGTATCTAGCAGGAATCACTTAGAAAGAGTTCTGAGTTGACGGATAATCTAGGAGAGATATCTTGATGAGTATATGAGGAGTCTACTGAGAGAGTAGTCTGATATCCATGAGAGACAGTGTAGCACCTGGTTCCTGGTATGTATGATTTATCTGAGTATTTTACATTTTTGGCCTTGGACTCGGCGAGTCGTAGGCTAGACTCGCCGAGTAGGGATGGGATTTTGAGCACGTTTAAGTTAGCGACTCGGTGAGTCCACCAGTCTGGAAGAAACCCTAATTTCAGGGGTTTGCACGCTATTTAAACCCCCTTATGCGCACAAAGTTAGCCTCCTTCACCCTCAGAGCATCATATACCGAACCCTAACCCTCTCCTTGTGATTTTAAGTGTTTTGGTGCTTGTTCCTTGAAGATTGAAGAAGAGAAGGAAGGAAATACCAAAAGAGAAGGTGAAGAGCAAGGATCTAGGACTTAATCCAGAGTTCATTGAGGTACAATTCGGATCTATTCTGTTTTTATGCTCAAATCCCCATTAGAACACCATAAAAGTTATCTTTGAACCATTTCCAAGCTTGTTAGTAGTATAGGGATCATAATGGGTTGAATAGCTGCTAGATCTGGCTATGTTCGAGTTCTAGAAGCCTAGATCTAATGCCTTTATGCGACCATATTGCATGAAGGCCCTAGATCTACCCCTTTTAGTGTGTTTTGAACCTTAAAATCCCCATTGATGATTATATACACGTAAAGTTGGAAACTTTACGTGTTAATTGTGCCCTAGGAACCTAGATCTATGATTGGAATGCACTGGATTCAAGCAGAATCGAGTGTAGAGAGATTGCATGTATGCGACTCGGCGAGTTGTTCTTCGGACTCGGCGAGTCGAGTCGCGAGTCCCCGATTTTTCTCATTTCGGGTATGAGAGTAGAGCAGTGAGCCATAGGTGGACTCAGTGAGTCAAAAGCCAGACTCAACAATGGAGGGACTCGGCGAGTCAATGCTCTGACTCGGCTGGTCCAAGGCAATCTTATTGTCTCAAGAACAGACTCGACGAGTTGTTCATACAACTCGGCGAGTCACAGCCTAGAGTGTTCATCGGATGAAGATTAACCCGACGAGTTGTTCATACAACTCGGTGAGTCGGATGAAGGATCATTGAGTATCAGTTAGGAAGAGAACTCGACGAGTCAATTCCTAACTCGACGAGTAGAGACGGGAGTAAGGACAATCGACTGGATATGGACTCGACGAGTTGGCAAGCCAACTCAGCAAGCCGGGTGAACTGGAAATTGACCTTGACTTTGACTTGACTTTGGTTTGGAATCGTTCAGGGGTAAAATAGTCATTTTACCTTGGGAATAGTATCAATGTCTTATTAAGTGTTTTATGGAAATATAGGCGGGGGATCACCGGAGCAACTGTCAGACATTTGCAGATCAACTTTTCAGCAGCCAGCTTTTCGAGGTGAGTTACCTTCCAGTAGGGGTGGGTCTAAGGCCACAATGCCGGCCCACCAAGTAGGAGTATTTTAGAAGATGAGTGTCTTTGTGATAATTATCTTGGTATGGATACGTGTTTGGTTATGAGATATATCTGTATGATATGTTACGTGTATGATAGGGATAGTTTTCCCCTGATAGTGGTCCTTACGACCGAAGGGTAGGTCAGTACTCGGATATGCCTGATTGTATGCTTATACCTTGTTATTGTATGCTAGTAGTAGGGTGTGGAATAGACCCCAGTTACCGGTTGAAAGATACCGATGCTGATTACCGGTTGAAAGATACCGATGATGATTACCGGTTGTAAGATACCGATGATGATTACCGGTTGAAATATACCGACGGTATTGTATGGTATGTGGTATGATGGGGGAACTCACTAAGCTTTGTGCTTACAGTTTCAGTTTTTGGTTTCAGGTACCTCTTCGTCTAAGGGGAAGGATTTGGCAGCGTAGCATGGCATCACACACATATATGATTTTCCGCACGGAGTTTTCTAGGATTGTACTCTGATATGATATTTCTTTATGACGTGGGTTTCGAACATGACACATTGTTTTATGAAATGACATGTTGGCATAGTATTTTCTAATGAATGCTTTTATGAGATAATTAATTAAAATGAAATTTTTGGGCTTGAATTTTGGGATATTACAGATATAGTACTTGTGAATTGGAATCATAGGAGGAGGACTTAGGGTGACTACAGGTTGCGGTGGAAGGTAGTATTGGGCCCGTACTACTGAAAAAACTGGATTTGTATGCAACCCAAGTAAGAATCCTTAGGGTATTAAGGAGCATGTGGGGGCGGTAAATCGAGTGTGAGTATGCTCGAACGAGTCTCTGATGATTTTTTTTTGTTGTGTTTCAAGACATCATGGTGGGTAGGCGCCACAACCCGAGGGCGCTAGTGCCAGTGACGAGGAGATCCGCAGGATCATTCATGAGGAGGTGGTTGTAGCTATCCGAGAGGCGATACCATAGATGTTTGGGTCTATCAAGACCACACTGATTGAGACATTTGATAAGCATTACACTGCTGTTACTGAGGCTGATGTTGTTGTTGCCACCGTGGCCGTAGCCGCTACTAGGCCACAAGGAGGTGACTCATTGTTGTTCTGGGAGTTCAGCAACACAAAGCCACAAGAGTTTGATGGGACACAGGATACGATTGCTGTTATGAGATGCATCTCCAACATCAAGGGATGTTTTTACACGTGCTCATGTCCCGAGCACTGGAGAGTATGGTTTGCGCTAAACCAGCTTCGCTTTAGAGCGAAGGACTGGTGGAATTTTGTGAAAGTCAACTTTACACCTGAAGATCATACTGCAGTGAATTTGAAGAGACTCACACAGTTTTTTCAAGACGAGTATGTTCCCCCGGTGGAGAGGAAATGATTGGCCCAGGGGTTTCTGTCTTTCAAGCAGAAGACAAAAATTGTGACTGAGATCTCAAGGATGTTCCATGAGAGGGCACTGTTTTTCCCTGAGCATGTGTCTACTAAGCAAGCACATGTGAGTCGTTATCTGATCATACCGAGGAGGGATATATGGGATTTTGTTGCTAACTCATCTTATGTGACATTGGTCGAGTTGCAGACCAATGCTCGATGGAGGGAGATTGAGCTAGAGTTACAGGCCAGGGAGGAAGGAGAGTCCCAGGGGAGGGACCGGAGACCGATACAGTTACAGCCGACGACGAAGCAGGAAAAGCCATATGATGCGAGAGTTGCGGGCCAAAAGGGCCACACTTATGGAAAGTGTGTCAAGAGTCACGAGGGATCATGTCGGGCAGGGATTTGCTAAAATGTGGCAAAGAGGGGCATATGGCGGAGGATTTCCCCAAGGGGTTTGCAGTCTGCTTTCATAGCAACTAGACCGTCCACCGAAAGGTTGAGTGCCCTCAGCTTATTTAGGGATCAGCCTAGGGTTCCACTATTGTTTCTTTGCGTACTACTGGTAGTCGGCCGGTGAAGGGGAGGCTCCGAGGGCTCGTGGGAGAGCTTTTCAGCTGACAGTGGAGGAGGTCCACATAGCACCTGATGTCGTGGATGGTACGTGTTTCCTTATTTATATTATTTTGAGATTTGTTGTGCTTATTATGTGTTGTATATAGGTACTTTTATTGTGAATTTTGTACCTGCTTTGGTGTTATTTGACTCCGGTGCGAGTCAATCCTTTGTGTCTTTAGCTTTTAGTCATTGCATCAGTATCCAACTGGAGCCGTTGAGTCGACCTATGAGGGTTTCTGTAGCTGACGAGCATACGGTATTCGCTACTGATGTATTCCAGGGTTGTGTACTGGATATTTTTGGTGTTGAGTTCCCGATAGACCTGGTATCGATCGTGATGGGTGATATCTGTGCCATAGTGGGCATGGATTGGTTGAGTCGGTTTGGAGTTGTGATCGACCGTAAGCCTTAGATGGTGACCATAAGAAACCCTAGTGGGGGAATACTTACGGTGTATGCAGAGGGTAACAGATCTAGATTACTTATCTGCTCTACTGCCAGGGCAAGACAGAGTCTACAACAAGGATGTATGGGCTTTTTGGTGTACGTGACAGATACACGGGTTGCTAAAGAGAGGCTGAGTTCTGTCACCGAGGATCTGATAGTGTGCAAGTTTCCAAATGTTTTTTCTGAGGAGTTGCCGAGTGTGCCTCCCGAGAGGCAGGTGGAGTTTCGGATTGATTTGGTTCCGGGTGCGACACCTGTTGCCAAGGCACCTTATCGCCTTGTGCCGCCTGAGATACAGGAGTTATCCTCGCAACTCCAGGAGTTGTTGGGGAATGGTATTATCAGATCGAGTAGCTCACCTTAGGGAGCTCAAATCCTTTTTTCAAGAAAAATGATGGTTCACACAAGATGTGCATTGATTACCAAGAGTTGGACAAGATGACGGTCAAGAACCGTTATCCACTACCAAGGATCGACGATTTTTTTCGATCAGTTGCAGTGGACATCTTGGTTTTCCAAGATTGATTTGAGATCTGGATATCATCAAATGAGAGTTTGTGAGAGGATATCCAGAAGACGACCTTCAGAAATCGTTATGGGCACTACGAGTTTATGGTGATGCCTTTCAAACTCACCTACATACCGCCATCGTTCATGGATCTCATGAATCGGGTGTGCAGGCCCAAGTTGGATCGGTCGGTGATCATGTTCATCGATGATATTATGGTGTACTCGAGGTCCAGAGAGTAGCACGAGGAGCATCTTCGAGAGATTCTTGGAGTAATGAGACCGGAGAGGCTTTATGCCAAATTCTCCAAGTGTGTTTTTTGGTTACGAGAGGTCCAGTTCTTGGGAGATCTAATTAATTAGAATGGGATATTGGTCGACCCGGCTAAGATTGAGGTAGTTATGAGATGGGAGGTGCTGAGATCCCCGTTCGAGATTAGGACTTTTCTGGGTTTAACAGGCTACTATGAGAGATTTATCAGAGATCGTTTTTCCTCTTACATGATTAACCCGAACGGATGCTACTTTTGACTGGGGGCCCGAGCAGTAGTCCTCATTTGAGACTTTTTGCCAGAGATTGTTTGACGCTCTAGTGTTAGCCCTTCCTAAAGGGGTGGAGTACTTTGTAGTCTATTGTGATGCATCTATATTAGGGTTGGGTGCGGTGTTGATACATAGGGGGCATGTGATAGCATATGCATCGAGGCAGTTGAAGTCTCATGAGATGAGGTATCCCACAGATGATTTGGAGTTGGGAGAGGTGGTGTTCGCCCTCAAGATTTGGCACCACTATTAGTATGGAGTCTAGTGCACCATATACACAGACAATAAGAGCCTGAAGTACCTCATGGATCAGCCCAACCTGAATATGAGACAGAGGAGGTGATTGGATGTAATGAAAGACTACGACTGCGAGATCTTATATCACCCAGGCATGGCTAATGTGGTAGCCGATGCCTTAAGTTGTAGAGTAGAGAGTTCTTCGATTCGGGATGTGTGTATGAGTATGACACTGATGAATCCAATCCTAGATACCATCTGAGAGGCTCATGTGGAGGCTGTGAGGCCAGAGAACCTTAAGAGGGAGCGAGTGGTCGGTCAAGTTTCCGAGTTTCAAATGGCTAGTCGGGGGCTTATGACTATCCTTGGGCAGATTTTGATACCCTATACAGGTGGATCTTGGCGCATATTGATGGAGGAGGCACATAGATCGATATTCTCGATCCATCCAGGAACCACTAAGATGTATTTGGATCTAAAGAGAGATTTCTAGTGGACCTGTATAAAGAGGGATGTGGCATGGGTAATTGAGTGTTTCTTGACCTGTCGTAGGGTTAAGGTGGAGCATCAGCGTCCACATGGCCCGTTACAGCCTTTAGAGATTCCACAGTGGAAGTGGGAACAGATTTCCATGGATTTTATCACCAATTTACTAAGAACCGCATGAGGTGTCGACGCAATATGGGTGATTGTGGACCAGTTAATGAAGAGTACTCACTTCCTTGCTATCAGTAAGAGCTCTTATAAAGAGAGATTGGCAGAGATTTATGTTAGAGAGGTGGTGGCACGGCATGGAGTGCCGACATCGATAGTGTCAGATTAGGATGTGCGTTTTACTTCCAACTTCTAGAAGAGGTTTCATGAGGAGTTGGGTACCCGATTGCACTTCAGTACCGCATACCACCTACAGACTGAAGGGCAGAGTGAGCTGATGATCCAGACGTTTGAGGACATGCTGCGAGCATGTGTGATGGATTTCGGAGGAAGTTAGGACACTTAATTTCCCTTATCTGGGGTTCTAATAACAAAAACCATCATTCCAGTATTCGTATGCCTCCCTTTGAGCTCTTATATGGGAGGCAGTGCCGGACTCCCATCTGTTGGGGAGAGGTAGGGAAGAGAGTGATGGGTAGCACTGAGATAGTGGTCAAGACGACTGAGTAGATTCAGCAGGTCAAACAGAGGTTACTGACAGTCCATAATCGCCAGAAGATTTACGCAGATCGGCAACGATCCGAGCTAGAGTTCCAGGTTGAAGGTATCCCCGTGGAAAGGAGTGATCAGATTCAAGAAGCAAGGAAAGTTGGGTCCTAAATATATCGGTCCTTTCAGAATGACTGCCAGAGTGGGGAAGGAAGCCTATCGGTTGGAGCTACCTACAGAGTTGAGCAAGATTTATAACACCTTCCACATGTCTCTGATGAGAAAGTTTGTATAACACTCGTGTTTCTAGCCTAGGCATTTATATTGAGTTGATAGTCTAGGTTAACCTTTGTAACTCATTTTGAAGAAATGAAAAGGAATTATGTGAATATTATGTGAATTATGTGTTTTATGCTTAATTATTAGGGCTTAAATAATTAAGAATAAAAATAAGCGTCAAAATTAAAGTGTGAGATTAGCCCTATATCTTTACATAAAGTTGTAGTGGTCGAAACAAGGATTTCGGGGATATAAAGAATACCAAAATTCGAGTTATAACGAAGAAGTTATGACCTATAGAAGTTTCGCGACAAAACCGGCACGGTGCTGAATGTCGTAAAAAGTGAGTTTTTGATAAACTACTTTTTAGCCTTAGTAATCTAAACGAAAGTCGTAGTATTCGTTAAACCGAGAAGTTCGATAAAAAGAACGCCCAAATCTGACTTCGTATGAGGAAGTTATGATTTTTCAAAGTTTCAGCGTAGCAGTAGACAGCTAAAACTCGAATTTTAGATCGAGCGATTTTTAGCCAAAACAACCTAAACGAGAATTGAAGGTCTTGTCATTAGGAGCACAACGGTAAAAAGTCTGACGAAAACGGACGTCGGATGAAGAAGTTATGAATGTTTAACGGATTTCCTGTCTCGATCTGTTAAAAATAATAATATAAAATTTCAATTCAAAATTTGCCGACGAAGTCTAAACGGAAGTTTTAGATCGTAATTTTAGCTACGCGTGCATATAAAGAACATCAAAAACGGAGCTCGTATGCGAAAGTTATGGATTTTAGAAGTTTTGGCACGAAAACCGAGAAATTTCGCATAGTCACACTTTGCCACGTCACCCTCGCTTAGAATGTGACACGTGTCCTGCTGAGTCATCGGGCTGCTGAGTCATCGAAGCTGCTGAGTCATCCAAGCACATGGCCTTATCCGAAGCGGTCCAATAACGGTGCGACACGTACCCTCTTAGCACATGTCCGAACCCTCGCAGCATGCCACGAAGCCCCCTACTTCGAACCCTAGACCTCGGTCCAATCACAAGCCGCCAGCGAGCCCCTCGCATGCGCAGACCATGTGCGAGCCATGCGCAGCCACGTGCGAGCCCTCGGATCTGCGAGGCGTGGCTTCCTCCTGACCGTCCGATCAGAAGCTTCACCCTATAAATAGAAGGCTGCGAGCCATCTCGGATATTTTTAAGAAATTGCCACTTTTAGCCCCTTTCTCCCCTTTCTCCATATTTCTTTCTTCTTAACATCCCGCAAAGCCCCGGTATCGATTGTAAAGCCCGAAATACTCCACGAAATGCCCGAGAAGCCCGAAAAATTTATCTTTTCAGTTTCAAAGCCCGACTTTTGCAGAGCCCGGTTTCTCAATAAAACTCCCGGTTTTATTAGAAACGATCGTTTTAGCAAACGAATTGTTGCCAGATTTTCACCAAAATATGTGAGTGTGTAGTTACTTTCAATTTACACATAGATATGAAGTATTTACCTTGAAATACGTGTTATGTGTAAATATGCTAATTGTTTATTCGAGGTGACTGTTGAATTGATGTTTTATACAAGTTTTAAATTGTATATGCTTTTTATCTACAAAATGTGTTGGATAGAACATGGGTAGATATAATAGTTGTTGTGTGATAAAATGAAATAATGAGAGGCCTCGTTATAGATGTTATTGATGATCTAGCGGAGTATAGATGACGACCACGGACTATTCTAGACAGTCCAGTGGAACACTAGCAGGCTCGCAACCTGTAGGTGTTTATTCGAATTGTGTGTTTATTTGAGCTGTGTGCTCACCAGATGTACTCCATCCCCCACATGGTTGCCTTTAGGACATTTATTGTTGAGGAATCCCCTTAGCAGTAGTGTCCATCCCGATGATAATCCTTAGGCTAGGTCCCTTGTGATAGGTGTTTAGGGATGTGAAATGAGGACAACGGGAATGGGTAATTCGGGTTATTGTTGATTGGTGAACTTAATAAGTATATTATTATTATGGGTTGAAAACCATATATGCTCACCAGGCTCCCAAGCCTGACCCACTCAGTTTTATGATTACAAGTAGTGGACCCCGAGCATAGTCGGAGGATGACAAGAGATTTTTGGATTATAGGCCAGTAGTTGTAAATAAATGTTGAAAGGCTTATAATGTCTTGTTTATGCTTTTGATCTGTATCGGAACATGACATCCCGAGGTTTTGATATATATATATATATGGAAAATATATACCTTATTAATGAAGGATTTTGATAAACTTTTATCATATGTTGTTTGGGGACCAATTCTGCAACATCTTTTAAAAAGATTTCTCTGATTTTATTTTAAAAAGCATAAATTAAATCGGTCTTTTCTAGCCAAGAAATATGGGGATGTCACAGTTGGTATCAGAGCATTAGTTTAAGCGAACTAAGAAATTGTAGAATTTCTAGACTTGAACTTAGAATGCTAAGTGATGATTGTGAGATGAGTGTCTACCATATTTTAGACACGAGCACTAGTTTATTTTAGGGAAGATGCCTAAAATGCCCTTATGTGCTAAATGCTATGTGTTTGCCATGTGTGCCATTATTTGTATGGATCTATGGTCTGTTGCCGACCAGATCTGGAAACTTTATGTGTGTAGGATTCTAAGCGTATGATTACGATATTAGAACTAACATGTAAACGTTTCGGAGTGATAAGGGAATTGACATGTCTAACAAGAATAAAGACCTAAATTCACCTTATTCGGTATATAGATTGTAATGGCAAGAACTCGGAGTGGAGCTGGAAATGCAAATAGAAACCAACAACCTCAACCTCAAGTGGTGGAACAGGTGCCTATAGTAGGAGCTGCACCCGAACCCATAACCATGGCTGGAGTACGAACCATGATTCAGACCATGTTGGCTGAACAGAGGGAGCAATTGAGGAAAATGTTGCTGAACGACAGGGATGAACCTTCACTTCCTGTTGAACAACGTGAACTAAATGACGATCGATCTGAAGAAGGGAACAATAGTAGATCGGTTGGTCATAGTGAACCGCTTGTGGTTGGGAGGAATAACCACGAGGGTAGAATGGAGAGAAATGGGTGAAAGTATAAGGACTTTATGACTTGCAAGCCATCGACCTTCAATGGAAAAGAAGATCCTGTCAAAGTAATGGACTGGATCTCGGAAATGGAGTTGGCTTTCATGACTTGTGATTGCCAAGGCAAGTTACAAACTACGTTTGCAGTACGCCAGTTCAGGGGTAGTGCTGCTCGTTGGTGGAGCACTTTGGGGAAAACCCTAATCCCTAATGAGCCACTGCAATTAACTTGGGCAGAGTTCTTGGTGCACTTCAAGCACAAGTACTGCTCGGCCCAAAATGTACTTGAGTTAGAAAACCAATATCTAACGTTGCGGAAGGGGAGTATGACCGTTGACGAATATACGAATAACTTCACAGACAAAATGGAGTTTGCTTTGCGTATTGTCCCAGATGAGTTGGCAAAATTAGACAGGTACGCAAAGGGACTTCCATGGGAGTACGCGGTGCTAGTACGTCAGGCACTTACTTTGGAGGCAGCTATCTGGGCTGCCAAGTCTGTGGAGGACATGATTAAAGGAAGAGCTGCTAGCAAAGTCGAGGTTGGCGAGAAGAGGAAATTTGAAGGGTCTGCTAAACCCAATAAAAAGAGCAAGTTCGGTTCAAAGAAGTTCAGGGGAGGAAATGAATTTAAATGGTGCGAGAAGTGCAAGAAGAAGCACTCGGGGAAATGTGGCGAGGAACTAACCTGCTACAAGTGTGGGAAAACGGGGCACTATGCTAATGAGTACACCACCAACAAAAGGGTGTGCTACGAG
The DNA here is from genome assembly GCF_051521515.1 of Lactuca serriola. Taxonomy (NCBI): domain Eukaryota; kingdom Viridiplantae; phylum Streptophyta; class Magnoliopsida; order Asterales; family Asteraceae; genus Lactuca; species Lactuca serriola. Next base: position 173,677,941 of record NC_136411.1, on the reverse strand, counting down.
TGTCGTGAAGAAGGGCATATTGCTAAGGATTGCCCAAAGAAGAAAGATGCGGGAAGGCCCAACATACCACCAAAGCCGAAGGCGAGAGCCTTCCAGATGACGCTCGAAGCTGCGAAAGAAGAAGTCGATGTCGCTTCAGGTACCTTTCTCGTAAACGAATTGCCTGCCCAAATTTTGTTTGATTCTGGAGCCAATTACTCCTTTATATCGCATGAATTTGGTAGAAAGCTAGCTCTGCCTATAGATAGGCTAGTTAATGCCTTATTAGTCGAGATTGCTAGTGGCAAGTTTGTACATGTTAGCCATTGTATGAAAAACATCCTCATTGACTTGGATGGGAATAAGTTCCAAGATGAATTATTGCCTATCGAGTTAAATGGATTCAACATAGTTTTAGGAATGGATTGGCTTAGCGCCAATGATGCAGAAATACTATGTAGAAAGAAGATAGTTAAAGTAAACCCGCCAGGGAAAGAGTCGTTTATGGTGTACGGAGACAAATGCAGAGTAAACTCTGGAATCATTTCCTTAATGAAAGCCAGAAAGTGTTTGGCCAAGGGATGTACATCATATCTAGCATTCGTGATCGATGCTAAGATGGAAAAGAAGGAGGTGCAGAATATTCCGGTGGTGTGTGATTATCCGAAAGTCTTTCCTGAAGATCTTCCCGGATTGCCCCCTGATCGACAAGTAGAATTTCGTATCGACTTGTTACCAGGAACGACACCGATAGCGAAAGCACCTTATCTATAGCGCCAACCAAAATGAAAGAACTTATAACACAACTTCAGGAGTTATTGGACAAGGGTTTCATTCGACCTAGTTCATCGCCCTGGGGAGCCCCTGTGTTATTTGTAAAGAAGAAAGACAGAAGCATGAGAATCTGCATCGATTACAGAGAGTTGAACAAAGTGACGATAAAGAACAAGTACCCGTTGCCAAGGATCGATGACTTGTTCGACCAGTTGCAGGGTTCGAGCTATTTCTCGAAGATCGATCTTAGGTCGGGATACCATCAACTAAAGGTGAGAGAGCAGGATATCGAAAAGACTGCTTTTAGAATGAGATATGGACACTATGAATTTTTAGTTATGTCATTCGGACTAACTAATGCCCCATCAGCTTTCATGGATTTGATGAATAGGGTTTGTAAACCATTCTTAGATAAATTCGTGATAGTATTCATAGACGATATCTTGATTTATTCGAAAAGCAAGCAAGAACATGAAAAACATCTACGTGAAGTGCTAGAAGTCCTAAAAAAGGAGAAGTTGTATGCAAAGTTCTCCAAATGTGAATTTTGGATTCAAGAAGTCCAATTTTTAGGTCATGTTGTTAACCAAGAAGGAATAATGGTCGACCCAGCAAAGATTGAAGCTGTAATGAAGTGGGAACAACCAAAAATTCCTACGGAGATTCGAAGCTTTTTAGGATTAGCTGGATATTACCGAAGGTTTATCCAAGGCTTTTCTTCGATTGCTACTCCATTAACAGCTTTGACCCACAAAGGAGCTACTTATTCTTGGAATGAGAAGCATAAAGAAGCCTTTGAGAAGTTGAAGAAGAGATTGTGTGAAGCACCGATTCTTTCATTGCCTGAAGGAGTTGATGACTTCGCAGTTTATAGCGATGCATCTGGAGTTGGGTTAGGTTGTGTTCTGACCCAAAGGGATAAAGTGATCGTGTATGCATCGAGGCAATTAAAGGAACATGAAAAGAACTACCCCACTCATGATCTAGAGTTGGCTGCAGTAGTATTTCCCTTGAAGATATGGAGGCATTATCTTTATGGCACCAAGTGTAAACTTTTCACTGATCATAAGAGTCTCCAATATCTCTTTAATAAGAAAGAATTGAACATGAGGCAACGACGCTGCCTAGAGTTACTCAAGGACTATGACTGTGAGATACTTTACCACCCTGGTAAAGCAAATGTTGTTGCCGATGCTCTCAGTCGGAAGGTAAACCTTGAAAAGAAAAGGCCAAGAGCGTTGAGAATTGAAGTTGTCTCGACAATTGTGGAAAGTATAAAGAAAGCTCAAGAGGAAGCTTTAGAGAAAAATGACCGAAAGGAAGAACGTTTGGGCAAAACGTTAGTGTTCGGTACAAACAACCAAGGGTTGAAGGTATTTCAAGATAGAATTTGGGTACCTAAGACAGGCGGAATAAGGGATCTTCTGATGGAAGAAGCTCACAAGACCATGTACTCGATTCATCCTGGCAGTACAAAAATGTATAGGGATCTAAAACCCTATTATTGGTGGCCGACGATGAAGCTCGATGTTGCTAAGTATGTGGCCGAGTGTGTAACTTGTGCTAAGGTTAAGGCACAACACAGAAACCGTATGGGAGTTTAGATCCTTTACCCGTACCCATGGGTAAATGGGAATACATCACCATGGATTTTGTGACTAAACTACCCAGAACAAGGAACGGTCACGACATGATTTGGGTGGTCGTTGATCGCTTGACTAAGAGTGCGCATTTCATAGCGGCCAAAGAGAAATGGTCTATGGATAAACTTGCGAATTCTTATGTGAAGGAAATTATGAGGCTTCACGGTGTTCCGTTAACGATTGTGTCCGATCGTGATAGCCGTTTTACCTCAAGGTTTTGGAGGAGTCTACAAGAGGAATTGGGTACCAAGTTGTGTTTGAGTACAGCTTACCATCCGCAAACCGATGGTCAGAGCGAGAGAACGATTCAAACATTGGAGGATATGCTGAGAGCATGTACCCTAGAATTCCAAGGTAATTGGGATGAACACTTACCTTTAGTAAAATTCTCCTATAATAATAGTTTCCACTCAAGCATTAAGATGGCACCTTATCACGCTTTGTATGGGGAGAAGTGTCGAACGCCATCATGTTGGCTGGAAGCTGGGGAAAAGCAGTTTATGGGACCTGAAATAGTCCATGAGACTGCTGAAAAGTTGAAAGTGATAAGGGAAAGGATGTTAGCTGCTCAAGATCGACAAAAGAGTTATGCTGACAAGAAAAGACAACCGATATCCTTCGATGTTGGAGATTCGGTTTTACTTAAAGTCTCGCCGTGGAAGGGACTTATAAGATTTGGTAAGAGAGGGAAGTTGAGTCCAAGGTTTATTGGACCATTTAATGTTCTTCAGAGAATCGGGAATCAAGCTTACAAGCTAGAGTTACTGGAAGAACTAGAGGGTATTCATAACACCTTTCATGTGTGTTACTTGAGAAAGTTCACAGGAGATGTGCCCGGCATAATTCCGATTTCTGAGTTAAGGTTGGATGAAAACAAGAGGTTGATCGAGGAACCTGAGGCAATTACTGACCGTAAGACTATGAAGTTACGACACAAGATGGTCGATTTAGTGCTTGTGCGTTGGAAACATATGAATGGACCAAATCTCACTTGGGAAACGGAGAGTGACATGATGAGTCGCTACCCGCAGTTGTTTGGTGATATGTGATTCCGGGGATGGAATCATCCTAAGGGGGAGAGAATTGTAATACTCGTGCTTCTAGCATAGGCATTTATATTGAGTTGATAGTCTAAGTTAACCTTTGTAACTCATTTTGAAGAAATGAAAAGGAATTATGTGAATATTATATGAATTATGTGTTTTATGCTTAATTATTAGGGCTTAATTAATTAAGAATAAAAATAAGCGTCAAAATTAAAGTGTGAGATAAGCCCTATATCTTTACATAAAGTTGTAGTGGTCGAAACAAGGATTTCGGGGATATAAAGAATACCAAAATCCGAGTTATAACGAAGAAGTTATGACCTGTCGAAGTTTCGCGACAAAACCGGCACGGTGCTGAATGTCGTAAAAAGTGACTTTTCGATAAACTACTTTTTAGCCTTAGTAATCTAAACAAAAGTCGTAGTATTCGTTAAACCGAGAAGTTCGATAAAAAGAACGCCCAAATCTGACTTCGTATGAGGAAGTAATGATTTTTCAAAGTTTCAGCGTAGCAGTAGACAGCTAAAAACTCGAATTTTAGATCGAGCGATTTTTAGCCGACACAACCTAAACGAGAATTGAAGGTCTTGTCATTAGGAGCACAACGGTAAAAAGTCTGACGAAAACAGACGTCGGATGAAGAAGTTATGAATTTTTAACGGATTTCCTGTCCCGATCTGTTAAAAATAATAATATAAAATTTAAAGTCAAAATTAGCCGACGAAGTCTAAACGGAAGTTTTAGATCGTAATTTTAGCTATGCGTGCATATAAAGAACGTCAAAAACGGAGCTCGTATGCGAAAGTTATGGATTTTAGAAGTTTTGGCGCGAAAACCGAGAAATTTCGCATAGTCACACTTTGCCATGTCACCTCGCTTAGAATGTGACACGTGTCCTGCTGAGTCATCGGGCTGCTGAGTCACCGAAGCTGCTGAGTCATCCAAGCACATGGCCTTATCCGAAGCAGTCCAATAGAGGTGCGACACGTACCCTCTTAGCACATGTCCGAACCCTCGCAGCATGCCATGAAGCCCCCTACTTCGGACCCTAGACCTCGGTCCAATCACAAGCCACCAGCGAGCCCCTCGCATGCGCAGACCATGTGCGAGCCATGCGCAGCCACATGTGAGCCTTCCCTGCGAGCCCTCGGATCTGCGAGGCGTGGCTTCCTCCTGACCGTCCGATCAGAAGCTTCACCCTATAAATAGAAGGCTGCGAGCCTTCTCGGATATTTTTAAGAAATTGCCACTTTTAGCCCCTTTCTCCATATTTCTTTCATCTTAACATCCCGCAAAGCCCCGGTATCGATTGTAAAGCCCGAAATACTCCACGAAGTGTCTGAGAAGCCCTAAAAATTTATCTTTTCGGTTTCAAAGCCCGACTTTTGCAGAGCTCGGTTTCTCAATAAAACTCCCGGTCTTATTAGAAATGATTGTTTTAGCAAACGAATTGCTTCCTGATTTTCACCAAAATATGTGAGTGTGTAGTTACTTTCAATTTACACATAGATATGAAGTATTTACGTGTTATGTGTAAATATGCTAATTGTTTATTCGAGGTGACTGTTGAATTGATGTTTTATACAAGTTTTAAATTGTATATGCTTTTTATCTACATAATGTGTTGGGTAGAACATGGGTAGATATAATAGTTGTTGTGTGATAAAATGAAATAATGAGAGGCCTCATTATAGATGTTATTGATGATCTAGTCATCTAGCGGAGTATAGATGACGACCACGGACTATTCTAAACAGTCCAGTGGAACACTAGCAGGCTCGCAACCTGTAGGTGTTTATTCGAACTGTGTGTTTATTTGAGCTGTGTGCTCACCAGATGTACTCCATCCCCCACATGGTTGCCTTTAGGACATTTATTGTTGAGGAATCCCCTTAGCAGTAGTGTCCATCCCGATGATAATCCTTAGGCTAGGTCCCTTGTGATAGGTGTTTAGGGATGTAAAATGAGGACAACGGGAATGGATAATTCGGGTTATTGTTGATTGGTGAACTTAATAAGTATATTATTATTATGGGTTGAAAACCATATATGCTCACCAGGCTCCCAAGCCTAACCCACTCAGTTTTATGATTACAAGTAGTGGACCCCGAGCATAGTCGGAGGATGACAAGAGATTTTTGGATTATAGGCCAGTAGTTGTAAATAACTGTTGAAAGGCTTATAATGTCTTGTTTATTCTTTTGATCTGTATCGGAACATGACATCCCGAGGTTTTGATATATATATATATATATATATATATATATATATATATATATGGAAAATATATACCTTCTTAATGAAGGATTTTGATAAACTTTTATCATATGTTGTTTGGGGACCAATTCTGCAACATCTTTTAAAAAGATTTTTCTGATTTTATTTTAAAAAGCATAAATTAAATCGGTCTTTTCTGGCCGAGAAATATGGGGATGTCACAGTTTGTAGCCGATTAGACGACGGTGGTACCGTTAGAGCACATTCATGTAGATGCTAGCCTGAATTACATTGAGAGACCGATAGCAATTTTGGATAGAAAAATTAAGAACCTGAGGAAGAAGGAGGTGCAACTGGTTAAGGGGCAGTGGGAGCACCACAAGGGATCTGAGTGGACTTAGGAGTCGGAGTCCGAGATGCACGAGCAGTACCCAAAGTTGTGTTCGGAGCATGATTTCAAGCGCGAAGTTTGATTCTAGTGAGGGAGAATTGTAACATCCCGAATCCCAGGTATAATATTTATATATTTATTTATGAGTTGTTTGAGCAACTCGACAAGTTGGATGCCCCAACTCATCGAGTAGAGGTGGATTGACCACGTGGGTTTTATAATCAAATTCACGAGTCGTAGAGACCAACTCGGCGAGTTGACGCTGTGCGAGGAAACCCTAAATCTCCGGTGTTGGGTCATTTTTAAAGGACCTTAAGCCCTCATTTCTAGCTCACCAGTCGCCTTACTCCCCTATGTGAAACCCTAATCGTCTATATTGAGCCGAGAGAGAGAGAGAGAGAGAGAGAGAGAGAGAGAGAGCTGATCTTTGGGCATTTTAGTGCATCTTTTGAAGAGAATAGGACAATATCAAGGCAAATAACGAGTAAAGGCTATTGGATCTGGTGTTATTTCATCTAGAGCTTTTGTTGAAGGTAAAAAATCTCCAACTTGCTCATTAGTTTGATTAGATCTCATTTTATGGAGTTTTAGGGCTTTTTCCATCTTTCCTTGAGGATTTGAGTGTATTGAGCTTACCAAGAGATTGAGACTTCATATCTGGACCTTGTGAGGTCCCTAGAGTCCAAAGGTCCCAACTTTATCCAACTAATAGAAGAGATTTCATGATTAGGACCCTAAATGGAAGTTGTTTTAACATTTCAAGCCATAATTGCCATGCATGGAGGTAAAGCTTGTAGCTTTACATGGTATATCAGCCTTGGGAGGCTAGATCTAGAGATTAGGGTCGTAAATCTGCCTTAAAACTTCTGAATGATAAAAGGGTCTGGAGGGACTCAGCAAGTCGATAAGCTGACTCGACGAGTCGGTAAGGGTTTTCCCCCACCGAGTCTGGACATGAGTAACTCGGTGAGTTGATGATTCAACTCGACGAGTTGAGATGGGTTTTCGCGACTTTTATGATGGAACAAGGGGACTCGACGAGTCACATATATACACTCGATGATTTGGTTCAACATGCACTGTTGATTCGAGTGTTGACTTTAGTTGACTTTAGGATTTGGTCAAGACAAGGATTATGGTGACCATGGAGGATTAGAGAGAGAGAGAGAGAATATCTTCCAGATTATTTAGAGTTGTGTTTGGAGTGTTAATTATAGATAATTATCATATGTGTTAGGCTAGATCGGTGATTCTTGTACGACGTTTATTTGCTTGCGTACGAGGTGAGTCTTCTCACTATACTTACCTTGAGTGGTAATTTCATGTGACCGGCAGGTCTTGTGTACTTATATTGAGTATTGTGATATCCAACATTATGTCTTTTTGATTTATGTTGTGTACTATGCTTAGCTTTACTGAGTTAGGATCGGAGGGTCCACCCGAGTTGTGGGATCGGAGGGTTCTATTGAGACACATCGACCAAAGGGTCTCATTTGAGATATAACCATGAGAGTCTAATGAGTTATGTGTTGTATTTTGGGGAACTCACTAAGATTAGTGATTATCGAGTTATGTGTTATGTGTTTCAGGTACTTATCAGGATCATGGGAAGGCACCGGCTTGATTGTACACACGAGGTGGAGTTATGCTTTGAGGATCCTGGATTGTGTTTAAACAATTTATGAACATGTGTTTTTGATAATTGTCATTTTGGAGATTTGTGAACTGTGTTTATGAGAATTATGTGATTTTTAAAAATGAAAATTTTTTGATAATTTACGGTGTTACAAATGTGCCATTGAGTTTATGTAATTTTAACCATGAAAAATGTATTTGAAAATTTACAGTGTTACAATTTGGTATCAACTCCTTGGTTTAAGGGATTCGGATGTACTCTCGGGTATGTCTAGACTCAAACTGAGGATTTGAGAAAGATTTTATTAAAAGAAATGTTTTTTTAATGAGTTTAAAGAGAAAACGAGACAGAGCAGTGTGTACAATCAGCCAGAGCCCGAGCAGTGATTTCCCAAAATACCATTACTTGTTTACATTATAAGGTATTGGAGCTGTATGCTAGAGGATAGGCTAGGTATATCAGGAAATTAGAGCTAGAGTTGTCTGATTCATGATGCCTTTGTTGGATAAGGTGTTTAAGTCCATAACTATTTCTGGTAAGTACTTGACTCGACCCGGCATGGTCCATTTGGGTTGCATGGCATCATGCAATTGAATAAACTAAACGAGAGAAATAATACTTATGGTTTATTAATATATTATAAGTTCTAATATATTAATAATATTATTTAATTACTTTTGATCAAGAATTAATTGAGAATTAATTAAGTGATCAAAAGATAACTAATTAGATATATGGGTAGATTATGTAAATCTTCCATATCTTATATAGTGGGCTAAGAGGCTCCATGGATTGTCAACTTGGGTTCCACCCATAGGATGCTCCATGGAGTTAACCCATGGATCAAGAAATGAAGAGTCATGTTACATTAAGGGTTTACCTAATGCAACACACTATATAAGCAATGTGTTTCTCCCCAAAATCGGCTACACTAACTAGAAGAAGAGGACTTGGCCGATTTTGCAAGTGTTAGAGTGTTCTCTCAAGTTTGTTCATTGCATTTGGTTTTGTGTGGAGCATTTGAGGCATCACACTTGAGATGTTAGGCTCACAAGGTTTTAAGGAACACTTTCAACAACAAGGTATGTATTTCTATCTTTCATTCAAAGAAAAATTGTTCCCCATGTATGCTAGATAGGAACATAACCTTGGAAATCAACTTTGCATGATAATTAGACAAACATAGATCCAAGGTTATTAGGGTTTCATGTACACTTAGGAAGTGTTAGAATGCTCAAAACTCATCAGAGGTATCAGAGCCTACGCTTGTTTGTTGATTATTTGTGCAAACTGCTTAAAAAATTCGATTTTCTGCTTTCTGCTCGTATGAACTCGCCGAGTCCATGGGGGGACTCGATGAGTCCATGACCAAATGCAAGCTAATCGTCGAGTTTCTTCTTGCACTCGGCGAGTAGATGCTGCAGTTTTAAGAATTTCGACTTTTGTTGCTGGAAATGGACTAGAAACATTACCCTAAATTGTTTTGGTACTTGAAAACATGTTTTAGATGGTGTAATGTTTATGCTAATCCATTTACAATGACAATTATTAAAATTACAAATTTTTAAGTGTAATTTTTGATTCTTGAAAGTGTTCATATTCATGTTCTTGTTCTTATGTTGTTTAGATGATCACAGGAATTGTTTGTAACCTATGTGGTAGATTAATTCATGATCATTATGTGTTTTAATGGAGTCCATAACTTGTCCTCAAGTTATGGAAAACCAAAAGTCACTTTGTTAAAAACCATTAAAAGAACACATGAGTTATAAAAAATGAAAAGTCTTCATTTTTAATACTCTATTAACTCATAAGTTACAAGAATTGAAAAGTTTTGAAAGTTTACAAAACTTGCCCTCAAGTTTTGGAACAAGTAAAGTCTTGATTAAAACTTTAGTTCCAACCCTTAGAATTTTAAAAGTTAAAATTCAACCCTTATACTTTATAATATTATAAGTTAATAATATATATATATATATATATATATATATATATATATATATATATATATATATATATAAGATCAAGTCTTCTTACTGCTAGTACGCCTCATTCACGAAGTCGGTCTATAAGGGGGGTATAAGGTTGTTGCCTATAAAATGGCAACTTAATGGGTGTCCACTCTCACCCACTGCTTCCTTGATCGGTGGAGGGTCGTTAGCCGAACGGGTAGGACAAGGACTTAGAAATTCTCGTTAAAAGTATGATGAATATATTAAAGTAACTAAATGCTTTTATTAAATTCCCAATCTTAGTTACTTTAGGAAAAAATGTGAATAAGGTGCTAATCCATGAAATTACACTTTACACTTTGTTTAAGTCATTAGTGGAGCGTGTGTGGTTAACCGGCACACTAACTTGAACTTAACAAGGTAGGTAAAGGGTGACTTAATGTTTATCGTAGTATCGATGGAGCGTGTGTGGTTAACCAGCACATCGATTGAGGGGTAATACTTTAAGGGTACCAAGTGATTTGCATGGTTACTTAACACCTCGTTTTGTGATCCTCAGCATCCCAATCACAAAACTTGGAGGGCACACCCGAGATTGAAACATGCCATTGAAAAGTTCAATGAATCTCAAAGAATCTAGGAATTTCTAAGAACCAATTAAAAACCTAATATCAATATTTTGTTTTTCATGGTGGAAATTGGTGAATCGTCATTCACCTACCTTTCAAATATGTTATTACTTAGATTACGGCATACCTCTTCTAAGTATAATGTATTGTGATTGGGTCCTAGCCTTAATATTACATTTAGGTGTTTTATTAAGGACTATCTCAATATCTAAACTAAACTTTTCTTCTTTTGAAATGTCTGCTAACACTGCTGCTTCTGGCTCTAATCCTAATGACTCCTTTTCACTAATGAACTTGTGTGGGAAAGTCACTTTTGACGGGTCCAATTTTAATGAATGGATCAGAAACATCCGAATGATTACCCGCTACGAGGACAAAGAATATATTCTCGATAAGGAGCTTAAGGAGATTGATGAGACAGTTGCTACTCCTCAAGAGATCGCTGACTTTAGGGCACATGAAAGGGATGCCACCAAGGTGGCATGCATCATGATGGCTACTATGACAGCCGATCTCCAAAAGTCCTACGAGGACTTCTACCCTTTTGGAATGCACCAAGATTTGATGGCAAGATACCGTCAAAGTGCAAGACAAGAGAGGTATAAAATCATCTCCTCCATGATAACAACCCGAATGCAAGATGGTGAACCCATCACGGGCCACATGCAGAAAATGCAAAGATTTGTGGACCGGTTGCTGAAGCTCAATGTGAACTTCCCCGAGGAGCTTGCAATAGATATCATTTTGCACTCCTTACCATCGTGCTATGATCAATTCCGCATGACATATCACATGAACAAGAAAGAGGTCACTCTCAGCAAACTTCAAGGACTCTTAAAGACCGCGAAAAGTGGTCTTAAGGGCAAGGCGGTTGTTACTACTCCTACTCCTACCAACTCCGCCCCTGTCTTGGCAATCAGGAAAGGACGAGGGAAGAAGAGAAAGAGTTCTTCGAAGGGTACCAAGGCTGGGACCCTTGATGGCTCTTCTTCAAGTGGAACCAAGAAAGGTTTCGTCACTCCTTCTTCTGACCCAAAAGAGGCTGGATGCTTCTATTGCCATGAAAAGGCACATTGGAAGCGGAACTGCCCAAAGTACCAGCAAGAGGTGAAGTATGGGAAAGTTAAACCCAACCATGCAGGTATTTACACTATCTTATCTAATAACTCACCCCATTATAACTCATGGGTCCTTGATACCGGTTGTGGTATTCATATTTGTTCTAATTTGCAGGGACTAAGAAGAAGTGAGAATGTGGAGCAAGGAAGAATAAACTTGATCATGGGAAACGGGAAAGCTTCGCCTGTCACCAAGATTGGAGTTTATACTTTATCGCTAAGTAGTGGGTTTAGTTTAGATTTGAATAAATGTTGTTATTCGCCAGAAATGGCAAGAAACATTATTTCCTTTCATGCATTGTATAAACAAGGTTTCACCTTTTCATTTGATAATGAAGTTGGTTCGATTAATGCTTTCTTTAATACTGTTCTTTATTTTAAAGTAGTACCTTGTGATGGCATGTATGAAACTGCATTTGTGGTTGATAACTTAGGAAATAATGTATTGTGTATTGATTCTGTTAATAATAATAAATTAGATAAAGCATCATTACGGCATTTTCGTCTTGGACATATAAGCAAGAAACGTATAGGCCAACTCCAAAAGGATGGAGTCTTGGAGTCATTTGACCTAAAGTCAGATGACAGTTGCGATTCATGCTTACATGGAAAAATGACAAAGTCACACTTCATAGGTTCCTGTGAGAGGGGTGAAGGTTTCTTGGATCTTGTACACACAGATGTGTGTGGAGCCTTCAAACATGCCACAACGGATGCTAATCGTTATTATTTGACTTTTACTGATGATTACAGTAGATATGGATATGTCTACTTAATCAAGCATAAGTCAGAGACGTTCGAAAGGTTTAAGGAATTTAAACAGGAATTCGAGAATCAATTGGGCAGGAACATTAAGATGCTACGATCCGTTCGAGGTGGTGAGTATCTTAGTTCAGAGTTCCTCGACTATCTTAGGGAATGTGGGATTGTCTCACAATTGACACCTCCCAGAACACCGCAGTTGAATGGTGTGGCTGAGAGGTGTAATCGAACCTTATCATATATGGTTCATTCCATGATGAGTCAAGCTTCGCTACCAATCTCATTCTAGGGGTATGCCTTAGAGACTGCCGCCCATATCCTTAATCTAGTCCCTACAAAGAAAGTTGCCAAAACTCCTCACGAGATGTGGACTGGTAAAGTACCCAAACTAGACCACATAAAGATTTGGGGTTGTGAGGCTTTCGTGAGACGTGAGACTCATGATAAGCTTGAACCCTGAGGCGAGAGGTGTATTTTCATCGGCTACCCACAGAAATCCTTTGGTTACCTCTTCTACAGACCCAGTGATAATGTGGTCTTTGTAGCAAGAAGAGGAGTATTTTGTGAGAGAGAATTTATAAGCCAAGGAGATAGTGGGAGGCAAATTGACCTTGAAGAACTTCAAGAGTCAAGTGGTGAAGGAACTTCAAACCTTAGCCCTCAACTTGAGAAGGAAACTCCTGTTGAACCAATTGACGAGTTTGTACCTCTGAGGCGATCCACGAGAGTTAGGAATGCACCTAAGCATTACTATGGGTTCCATATTATTGCGGAAGGTGATACACTTATTAGTGATGAGACACTAGTAGGTCTGGATGAACCAAACAGTTACGCGGAAGCCATGGCAGGCCCTAAGTCTGCTAAATGGAAAGAGGCAATGGACAGCGAGATACAATCCATGTATGACAATCAAGTTTGGAACTTGGTTGAGAATGTACCAGGTCGTAAGACTGTAGGGTGCAAATGGATCTTCAAGAAGAAGACCGACATGGATGGTAATGTACACACTTATAAGGCACGACTGGTTGCAAAGGGCTTCTCTCAAACTCCAGGATTGGATTATGATGAGCCCTTTTCTCCAGTAGCCAAGATTAAGTCTATTAGGGTTATGTTAGCCATAACTGCATTTCATGACTATGAAATATGGCAAATGGATGTCAAAACCGCTTTCCTTAATGGAAAGTTGTCTGAAGATGTTTACATGAGTTAGCAAGAAGGTTTTGTCAGCAACGAGTACCCTAATAGAGTGTGTAAGCTTGAGAAATCCATTTATGGATTAAAGCAAGCACCTTGCAGATGGAATCTTTGCTTTGATGAGAAAGTCAAGGAATTTGGCTTTTCTAGGAGTGAAGATGAATCTTGTGTGTATGTCAAGGCTAGTGGGAGTATAGTTAGTTTTTTGGTATTGTATGTGGATGACATACTACTCATAGGAAATGACATCCCAACTCTGCAGGAAATCAAGTCCTGGCTTGGGAAGTGTTTCTCTATGAAGGACCTAGGAGAAGCTGCCTATATTCTAGGGATAAGGATTTTGAGAAACCGGAGTAAAAGACTAATTGGACTTAGTCAAAGTACCTACTTGGACAAGGTGCTGAAGAGATTCAGCATCCAGAACTCCAAAAAAGGAGAGTTACCTATCCAGAGTAATGCCATATTGGGTAAAGCTCAGAGCGCAAGTACTAAGGCTGAGATAGCATAAATGAGTCAAGTACCTTATGCTTCGGCTGTAGGATCGATCATGTATGCTATGACGTGTACTCGACCTGATGTAGCCTTTGCCTTGAGCATGGTTAGCAGGTATCAGGGGAACCCTGGTAAGGCACACTGGACTGTGGTAAAGAATATCCTCAAGTACCTACGGAGAACTAAGGACTGGGTCCTTACCTTCGGCGGGAGTGATGACTTGAGAGTTGTAGGGTATAGTGATGCTGGCTCCCAGACTGATAGGGATAATTTCCGCTCTCAGTCGGTCTGGGTCTTTACCCTAAACGGAGGAGCAATCACTTGGAAGAGTTCCGAGCAGGAGACAATGTTTGATTCCACTTGTGAATCAAAGTATATAGCAGCGAGCGAAGCAGCAAAGGAGGCAATATGCCTAAAGAACTTCATTAGAGACCTTGGAGTTGTACCAGCTATAAAGGAGCCTATGAAAATTTTCTTTGATAGTGAAAGTGTTGTTGCCTTAGCTAAGGAACCAAGGGATCATGGGAGATCCAGACACGTCGACAAAAAATATCATTTTATCAGACATCGCATAGAAGAAGGAATCCTCGTTGCAAAGAGGGTATCATTAGATGAGAACCCAACAGATCCCCTGACGAAGGGACTGAGTAGGGCTAAGCATCTTCAGCATGCTCGGAGCATAGGGCTAAAGGATGATATAAGTTTTAGCAGTTAGATAAATTATGAAATTTGTAAAATGTAATTGACATTTGATGATAAATAATAGTTGGTTGTTTATTTATGAGCAAAGTGTTACTATCTTTTGTCAATCATTTACTATTTTTATTTTTTTTGCATATTTTGACTTCCATAATATTATGTTGTATTTCTACAATTATTCAAATCTCCACAGCCAGTCATATGTTGGAAGTAGATATGAATTAAGACTGTCATGAAGTTGGTTGTAGGTGTCAAGGTTAAGGACAACACTTCATGAGTACTCATAAGTTCTGAGTACTGGAATCAACCCACGTTCACTGGAATCACTTCATGGAATTTATCTCGAGTGATCGTGAGACGGTAATATCACATAAGTCTTCAAACCTAGAGATATGATTTGTTACTTATGAGTTGGTTATACATTGATTGTACGTAAACGCATTGGTAACTCGATGTTATAAAACGTGCTTTTGTGTATAATTCAATGAGTAGTAGAACAAACATATGAGTCGAAGTTTATCTGTTCCTTCTTGGATTAGAAGCTGATATCTGGGCCCCTCGATGATTTTGTTTTGACCTATGTACCGGGCCCGGTCAGAACTAAATTGATGTGTTCAATTAAGTTCTTTGTCAAACAAATCGGAAATCGGGAAACAAACTGCTGGACAATAAGTAAGACATTGTTCCATGTATTTGTCCGGCTGATATCTAGAACAGAGGATTATGTGATCACTTATCTTAAATGGCGTATCAATATTTTCTCAGTTCCGAGAAACCTTGAAAGAGCTACGATTGCTGATCGGTTCCTGAAGTACTACCGTTATAATTATTAGACTTATCCAAGTGGGAGACTATTGGATAAGGTGTCTAAGTCCATAACTATTTCTGGTAAGTACTTGACCCGACCCGACATGGTCCATTTGGGTTGCATGGCATCATGCAATTGAATAAACTAAATGAAAGAAATAACACTTACGGTTTAGTAATATATTATAAGTTCTAATATATTAATAATATTATTTAATTAGTTTTGATCAAGAATTAATTTAGAATTAATTAAGTGATCAAAAGATAACTAATGAGATATATGGGTAGATTATGTAAATCTTCCATATCTTATATAGTGGGCTAAGAGGCTCCATGGATTGTCAAGTTGGGTTCCACCCATAGGATGCTCCATGGAGTTAACCCATGGATCAAGAAATGAAGAGTCATGTTACATTAAGTGTTTACCTAATGCAACACACTATATAAGCAATATGTTTCTCCTCAAAATCGGCTACACTAACTAGAAGAAGAGGGCTTGGCCGATTTTGCAAGTGTTAGAGTGTTCTCTCAAGTTTGTTCATTGCATTTGGTGTTGTGTGAAGCATCTAAGGCATCACACTTGAGGTGCTAGGCTCACAAGGTTTTAAGGAACACTTTCAACTACAAGGTATGTAGTTCTATCTTTCATTCAAAGAAAAATTGTTCCCCGTGTATGCTAGATAGGAACACAACCTTGGAAATCAACTTTGCATGAGAATTAGACAAACATAGATCCAAGGTTATTAGGGTTGCATGTACACTTAGTAAGTGTTAGAATGCTCAAAACCCATCAGCCTTAGCCTAGGGGATGATATTGATTGATATTATCTACTATTTGCTCTATTTACATGCTAAGTAGGAGTACCTAGCAGGAATCTTTTAAAGAGAGTTTGGAGTAGAGGAGTAATCTAGGAGAGATACCTCGATGTGCATTTGAGGAATATATTGAGAGAGTAGTTAGATACCCACGAGAGGTAGGGTTGCATGAGTTCGGTGATGCCTTTGAGTTGCGAATAGAGCGAGTAGAGTTGTAAGCTAGAGTGGCTTGATGTGCTGGTAGAGTATATTTGATGCTCGAATGTTGCTTACTTTGTGCTTTGTGGAACTCTTGATGATGGGAGTCAGCTACTAAGTGAATATGATGATACTCAGGAGGTAAATGGTTGGCATCATGAAGAGTTCTTCAATAACTGATGACAAGGACGTGTGAGAACCTAAGAGAGCCTAGGGAGTAATTTTTAGCCGATAATTACGCTATTTAGAAGTCAGCGAGCATGTGTAATGG
Organism: Lactuca serriola; assembly: GCF_051521515.1. Classification (NCBI taxonomy): domain Eukaryota; kingdom Viridiplantae; phylum Streptophyta; class Magnoliopsida; order Asterales; family Asteraceae; genus Lactuca; species Lactuca serriola. The sequence continues at coordinate 173,661,317 of NC_136411.1, read as the reverse complement.
GATTGGTTGATCGAGAAGGTTGAGCAGCTACTTAAGAAATATGGGTAGATGTTGAAGGTAGTATGGGCCCACACTACTGAAAGCAGAGGACCCATACTCAAAATAGGGAGAATTCCAGAGGTTCTAAGTAGCATATTGAGGGGATATAACATGATTTGGGTACCACAATTTTTAGCAGGATGTGCTTCCATCTTTACCAGTTATCCTGTTGTCGTTGTTCAGACTGAGAATGGATATGGTTTATTGTGGGGCCAGAGGACCATGTCGATCGAGCTTCAATGGGGGTGTACCGTACGAGGAAAATTGAGATAGATTCCTAGCGGCTTGGTTGGTGAGGTGCCAGTTGGAGTCGCAGGACTCAAGGAGAAGTGGAGATAATTCCTTGTGGAGGATTGCGGTCTGGATGAGATGAGATGTCTCTTTATCTGACGAGAATTACACTATTTCCGCTTCCCGTGTGGAGTCATCAGAGGGGATTGAGATGGAGAGAAAGAGATAATGAGCTTCCGGTATCAGAGTTTAGAGGTAAACCTCATGGGGTAGCATATAGTTGTGATACTTTCACCAGATTGTTTTGTGGTATATCTGTTGCGAGGTGTTTCTTATACCGCGAGGGAGTCATCATAAGGGATTAAGATGGTTGAGGACAAGGATATGCCTTTGTGTGTATAGTAAGGCATATTTTAGCAGCAATTACAGGTAACCAAGAGGAGTATATCGGGGCGGTGGCCCTCGTTTTCTACGTTGTATATCGATGGTAAGGGTTGAGATTCGTAACTAATTCGGGACAGTCAAGATGTCCGGTGGTGTGTCCGTACGAAATTTTAGGTGACTAAAGGCAGTCACATTGGGAGGATTCTGAGGTTTTCATCTAAGATTCGGGATACTTGGAGTTATTTGGTCATTATCTGGAAGGTCATCGAGTAATGCGTGGTACGTTCCATGAGTCGGGAATGGTACAAATGGTGAGCCAGTCTGTAGTGTGGTCTATTTGGTATGTCAACGGACGATGGTTCGAACCCTAAGTGGGGAGAATAGGGTATATTGTGGGGAGGATTCTCAATCTGATGTGGTACATAAGTTTGGGTTGTGGGGATCTGCAGCCTGAGTATATGAGACTGGGGTCAAGTGGTAGTCAAGGCAACATACAGAGCGATATGATGCATGTTGCACATGCTCAGGAGAGAATGAGTGTTCTCACGGCAGGTAGCCGTTAGACAAGAATGCAATTCTGGTCCATGTTTCTTCGGGTGTGTCAATTATTGAGTTTTGAGATGGTTGGGTTGTTGAGGTCAATATTTGATTGTTGAGGGATTGATAGTTCAGTGTACAGATTGTTATCTGTACTACGGGAAGGGCAATAGTTGATTTGTCCATTAACTTCACAGTCGGTAGAAGTAGCTTCTTATTGGCATGATCAGTAGAGGATGGGGCTTTGGATTGTCATCAATGTGTTCTCAGTCATGGACTATTCCTCTTTGCTTCAAATTATGAGTTGGAGTACTTCAAGGGTTCGAGTTCTGTGGGTAGAAGATCAGTGGTTGTGGCAAGACATCGTGAGATTCTGTGATGGTGTATCGAGGTATCCGAGTATGATGCCCTAAATTGCCGGATTACTATGAGACTTGGGTTTGTCAGACGGCAAGTGGAACATCAAGCGACTATATTTCTAGATGTGAGACCATCAATTAATTGTCCCCAGACGCGAATTATCCACGGGTGTGACTGTATTGAGGAAAATTCCTTGTCTACGAGAACTTTCGTCAAGAATAGTGATACATAATCTGGGTAGGTGTATGCACCTAACTATGTTGGACCGCAGAGCATGAGATAGTGAACTCAGTGTGGTGATGACTTAAGGATGAGATTGTGGGGTGATAAGAGAGTGAGTGGATCCGAGTGGGAGTAATCACTTAGGACTGTCAGGAAAAACCGTGGGGTGAACCCATGGTGAGAGAGAGAATATGGTATGACTGTGGGGAGTCGTCGCATGCATGAGTCAGAGAGAGAGTATTGTATGATTGCGGGGAGCCGTAGCATGCATGATTCAAAGAGAGAGTATTGTATGACTACGAGGAGTCATAGCATACATGAGTCAGAGAGAGAGAGAGAGAGTAACGTATGATTGTGGGGAGTCGTAGCATACATGAGTCAGAGAGAGAGTATCATATGACTGCGGCGATATACTGAGAAAAATCACCTCATAGTCTTAAAGAATAGTTGCACCTATCACTACTCTAAAAGCTATCTCTACCGGTCACTTATACAATTAGTAGGAACCCAGATCTCAAACTATAAATCAAATTACCCCAAATGCCCTTAGGTCTTGGTCAACATTGGTAAAAGTAAAAGTCAACAGTCAACGTCCAAAAGTCAATCTTTCCTTCCCAGCGGAGTTTGTCCTGCGTACCATGAGAGTATGCCCAACGTACTCTAATATTGACCAAAATCAGGGCACCGACCGCATACACGCAGCATACCACCAGGTACGCCCAGCGTACGCATCCCACTCCTAAAGTTCCATTAAGAGCTTATTCCATTAAGCCCTTACGTTCAAAACTCATATACAAGCCCAAAATGATGTCCTAAGTCATAAATTTTCCAACTTTATGACTTTGCATTGCTATACAATGCTTAATGTCTAAACCCCTAAGTTTATAACCCAATAAGACATCACAACTCTTGTATGGAAGGGATAGAAGGGACAAGATCACATTTTTATGTTTCATTATAGCTCCATATTGGATAAACTTGTTGGGTTATGAGCAAAACCTCAATCATATGGTGTACATGCAAACCCTAAAGCTTTGGATCTAGGTTTTTCAAATTGTACATGCAATAATCATCAAAATCTCTCAAACCCTAAAACTAGCATACCAAAATCGAAATTAACATCTAATAAAAACGTTAGAAAGTTACTTTTGATTTTAGCTTGATGATCTTTGAGCGTTTGAGAACCTAGCACCTCAAATGCGATGCCTCTAATGAATCTCAAACACCAAAGCAATTGGAAAATCTTAGAGAGAGAGAGAGAGAGAGAGGAGAGGTAATTTTCGGCTCAATGAATACTTCTAGGGTTGTAGTAGATGAAAATTGGATGCTTAGGGGTTCTATATATAGGTTAGGAATTAGGGTTTCAGTTAAATACCTAATCTGGTTGCTTAAGCCCTAAGCAGCCCATAGGAACATTCCAGGACCCTAGTCACGAATGAATTCTTATGGGCTATCCATCAGATTTCGTCCACCCTATCTTTAGGGATGCTCAGCCCATTTTGCAACTATCTCATAATTACAACTTTAGTCCCCTTAATTCAATTAGCCTTTTTTGACCACAAAGTTAATTCTAAATTAATTCTTGACCAATGTTAATTATATAATATGATTTCTCTTTTAATATATTATTCATATAATGTATCAATAAACCATAATAACCTCTTTCTCCATTATTTATCCAGCCAAGTTGCTTTGTTGAAGGCAACCAAAAGGACCAAGCTACAACCCGGTCAAGTACATACCAAATATAGTTATGGGCTTAGATACCTAATCCAACAGTCTCCCACTTGGATAAGTCTAATAACTAGAAATGAAAGTACGACTTTAAAATCCGAATAACAATCGTAGCTCTCAAACGCCACTTTCAAACTCTGACACGTCCTTTAGATAAGGGATTGTATAGTCCTCCGTTCTCAAGATATTGTGTGGACAATTACATGGAACATAGTCATACTTATTGTCCAGCAATTTGTTTCCTGATCTCTGATTTTTCGGACATAGAACTTAATTGAACACATCAATTCAGTCCTAACCGGGCCCAACGCATAAGTTAAAACAAAATCATCGAGCGGCCCAAGATATTGCATTTAGCATTGTAGGATAAAAGGAACAGATAAACATCAACTTATATGCTTGTACTATTTACTCATCAAATTGTACATAACAATGCATTTTATAACATCAAGTTACTGATGCGTTTACGCATTATCAATGCACAACGGACTTGTAAACAAAAACTCATATAGTATGTTTAAAGAGTATATGATATTATCGTCTCACAATCACTCGTGATTAAATTCCATGAAGTGATTCATGTGAGCGCGGGTTTAGTCCAATAATCAAATCATATTTCATAAGCACTCATGAACGTTGCAGCTAACTTTTGCTATCTCTAAACACCTTTATTTCATCATCAAAATGTCAATTACACCTTTATTTAATCATCAAAATGTTAATTACATATTATAAGTTTCTAAAAGCTATCTAGTCACTAAAACTAATATCGTCCTTCAGCCCAATGCTCCTAGCACGCTGCAAGTGCTTAACCCTACATACTCCCTTCATAAGGGGATTTGTTGGGTTCTCCTCTGACGATACCCTCTTTACTACAAGGAGTCCCTCTTCTACCCGATGTCTAATGAAATGATATTTCTGTCGATATGCATGGATCTGTCATAATCCCTCGGTTCCTTGGTCAAGGAAACCGCACCTTCGTTATCGCAGAAAATCTCCATAGGTTCCTTTATGGCCAGTACAACTCCAAGGTCTCCAATGAAGTTCTTTAGCCACATTGCCTCCTTTGACACTTCGCTCGCAGCTATGCACTCTGATTCGCACATTGAATCAGCTACAGTCTCTTGCTTGGAACTTTTCCAATTCACTGCTCCTCCATTCAGAGTATAGACCCAGCTTGACTGAGAGCGCAAATTATCTCGGTCGGTCTGAAAACTAGCGTCAATATACCCTCGTACTCTTAAGTCATCACTCCCACCGAGGATAAGGAACCATTCCTTAGTCCTTCGTAGGTACTTAAGAATATACTTTACTACGGTCCCATGTGCTCTACCAAGGTTCCCTTGATATCTGTTGACCATGCTCAAAGCGAAGGCCACATCAGAGCGAGTATTCGTCATAGCATACATGATTGAGCCAACTGTAGAAGCATAAGGTACTCTGCTCATCTCTGTTGTCTCAAATTTGGTACTTAGGCTTTGAGTCTTACTCAACTTGGTATTACTTTGGATTAGTAATGCCCCTTTCTTGGAATTTTCCATGCTAAAACGTTTTAACACTTTATCCAAGTATATACTTTAACAAAGTCTTATTAGTCTTTTACTCCTATTTCTCAATATCCTTATCCCAAGAATATAAGCATCTTCTTTGAGGTGCTCCACATACAATACGAGAAAGCTAACTATACTCCCACTGGATTTGACATATACACAGGACTCATCCTCACTTCTTAAGAAACCAAACTCTTTGACTATCTCATCGAAATAAAGATTCCATCTATGAGATGCTTGTTTCAATCCATCGATGGATTTCTCAAGCTTACACACTCTATTAGAGTGCTCTGCATTGACAAAACCGTATGACTGACTGATGAAAACATCTTCAGCCAACTTTCCATTAAGGAAAGCGTTTTGACATCCATCTGCCATATTTCATAATCATAAAATGCAGCTATGGCTAACATAACCCTTATAGATTTAATCTTCGCTACTGGTGAGAAAGTCTCATCATAGTCAACTCCGGGAGTTTGAGTAAAGCGCTTCGCAACCAATCGCGCCTTATACGTGTGTGCTTTCCCATCCATGTCGGTCTTCTTCTTGAAGATCCATTTGAACCCGACCGTCTTACGACCTAGCACATTGTCAACAAAGTTCCAAACTTGATTGTCATCCAAGGACTGAATCCATAGCCTCTTTCCATTTTGCAGACTCCACACCCGCCATGGCTTCCTTGTAGTTGTTAGATTCATCCAAATTTATCGGTGTACTATCACTAATAAACATATCACCCTCAGCAGTTATATAGAAACCATATAATACGGGTGGAACACTAACTCTACTGGAATGACTAAGAGGTAAGGACTCATCAATCGGTTTAACAGGAGTTTCATCCTCGGGTTGAGCGCCAGTGTTAGAGGTTCCTTTATCGTTTGATTCTTGAAGCTCTTCAAGATCAATTTGCCTCCCACTGTCCTCTTGGTATATGATTTCGCGCTCTCGGAAAACCCCTCTCCTCTCAATGAGGACAACATTGTCACTCAGTCTATAGAAGAGATATCCAAAGGACTTCTGCAGATAGCCAACGAAAATACACCGCTCACTATGAAATTCGAGCTTTTCGTGAGTCTTTCGTCTTACAAAAGCCTCGCAACCCCAAACCTTGATATGTGCCAACGAGGTAACCTTCCCTGTCCACATCTCGTTAGGTATTTTGTCAACCTTCTTAGTTGGGACTAGATTAAGGATATGGGCGGTAGTCTCTAAGGCATATCCCCAGAATGAGATAGGTAACGAAGCTTGACTCATCATGGAACAAACCATGTCCAAAAAGGTTCGATTGCACCTTTCAGCTTCACCATTCAACTGCGGTGTCCTAGGTGGCGTCAATTGTGAAACAATTCCGCATTCCTTGAGATATTTGTGGAATTTTATACTAAGGTACTCACTTCCTCGATCGGATCGGAGCATCTTAATATTCCTGCCCAGTTGATTATCCACTTCTTTCTTAAACTCTTTGAACTTTTCAAAGGTTTCTGACTTGTGCTTGATTAAGTATATATACCCATATCTACTATAATCATCGGTAAAAGTCACGTAGAAGCGGTTTGCATCCCTTATGGTGGATATAAAGGGCCCACATACATCGGTATGTATGAGATCCAATAAAACTTCACCCCTTTCACAAGTGCTAGTAAAGGGTGACCTGGTCATCTTTCCAAGTAAACAAGACCCGCACGTATCATCATTCCTAAGGTCGAATGACTCCAATACTCCATCCTTTTAGAGTTGAGCTATGCGCTTCTTGTTGACATGTCCATGACGACAATGCCAAAAGCATGATTTATCCAATCCATTGGAAGAATCGATATGCAACACATGATTTCCTAAGTTGTCTACAACCATCACAGTTTCATATATACCATTACAAGGTAATGCTTCAAAATAGAATGTACTATTAAAGAAAGCATTAATAGAACCAGTTTCATTATTAAATGAAAATCTAAAACCTTGTTTATACAAACCATAAAAAGAAATAATGTTTCATGTCATTTCTGACGAATAGCAACAGTTATTCAAATCTAAACCTAACCCACTACTAAGCACTAAAGAGTAAACTCCAATCTTGGTGACAGACGACGCTTTCCTATTCCCCATGATCAAGTTTATCTACCCATACTCCACATCCCTACTTCTTCTCAGACCCTATAAATCAGAACAAATGTGAGAACCACAAACTGTATCGAGGACCCAATACATAGCATGTGATGAGGTATTAGAATGAATAATATAAATATGTGCGAAGGTGGGATTTATCTTCCTATCCTTGATGTCCTGCAGGTACTTCGGGCAGCTTCGTTTCCAATGCCCTTTCTCGTGGCAGTGGAAGCACTCTGCATTGTGAGACTTTCCGTTATGGATCTTAAAAGGAGCCTTCCTCTTCTTTCCTTTTTCTTTCCCAATAGCCAAGACAGGGGTAGCAGTAGTAGGAGTAGATGCAATAGATTTGCCTTTTAGACTACTCTCAGCAGTACTTAGCAGGCCTTGAAGCTTTCTTAAAGTGACCTCCTCCTTGTTCATGTGGTAGGCCATACGAAACTGGTCGTATCAAGGAGGCAAGGAGTGTAGAATAATATCTATGGCCAGCTCCTCATCAAGGTTGACATTCAACTTCGGCAAGCGATCCGCATATCTCTGTATTTTCTGCAAGTGGGTCGTGATGGACTCTCCATCCTTCATTTTGGCAGTGATCATCGCAGCGATGATATCATATTGTTCCTGCCTGGCACTTTGATGGTACCTTTCCATCAAATCTCGGTGCATCTCGTATGGATAGTAGTCATCATAGGACTTTTGGAGTTCAACAGTCATTGTTGCAAGCATGATGCAATGAACCTTCGTAGCATCTCACTCATGAGTTTTGTATGCAGCAATTTCTTCGGGAGTGGCAGTGTTCACGTTAACCTCCTTCAGCTCCTTGTCGAGAACATACACTTTGTCCTCGTAGCGGGTGACCATGTGAATTTTGTGGATCCAATCGTTAAAATTGGACCCATCAAAAGAGTTGTTTTGAGTAGACATCTGAAAAAAGAAAAGAAAAAAAAGTTTAGATTAAATAAGAATCCCCAATTTAACACCCAAATGAGAAATTAGGGCTAGGACCCAACACAATTATTTACAATTCAGAAGAGGGATGTCGTAATCTAATTGCAAATAATTTGAAGGTAGGTAAATGACGATTTACCAATTTCCACCATGAAAGACAATTAAGTTTTAAATGAATTGAAATTCCTAGATTCTTTTGAGATTCATTGAACTTTTCAATGGCATGTTTAAATCTCGATATGCCCTTCAAGTTTGCGACTGAGATACCTAGGATCACAAACAAGGTGTGAATAACCATGAAAATGTACTTGGTACTCTCGATGTCATTTACGACCTAATCAATGTGTCGGTTAACCACACACGCTCCATTAATCTATGATAAACATCGAGCTACCCTTTGCCACCAAGTTAGTCCCAAATTAGTGTGCCGGTTATCCACACACACTCCACTAACGACTTAGCAGAGTGCAATGTGTAATTTCATGGAATAGCATCATTTTCACATTTTTCCTAAAGTAACTACGATTGGAAATTTGTAAAAACATTTAGTTACTTTATAGACCATTATACTTATTAATGAGGAATTAGTTGCCCTATCCTACCCGTTCGGCTAACGACCCTCCACCAATCAAGGAAGCAGTGGGTGAGAGTGGACACCCATTAAACCACCATTTTAAAGGCAGTAACCTTATACCCCTCTTATAGATCAGCTTCGTGAATGAGGCTTACTAACGGTAAAACTAGCTTTTATATATATATATATATATATATATATATATATATATATATATATATATATATATATATATATATATATATACATATATATATATATATATATATATATAATTATTAATCTTATGATATTATAATACTATAAGGGTTGAATTTCAAACTTGTAAAATTCTAGGGTTTAGAAATTAAATATTTCAAAATTAAAAATTTTAATTAAAATTTTAAATCCTAGAACTTGAGGGAAAGTTTTGAAACTTTTCAAAGCAACTTTTAGATCAAACTTAAAAATAATTAAATAATCATATTATTAATCTTTATCAAATAATTTGAACTAATCTATTTTCTTAACAAGATAATTCAAATAAAAATACAAATAATTAATCTCTATCATACAAAATAAGTAATTATCTTATTTATGACAATTATCTTTCAATTACATTAGGATGATCAATACCATATTGAAAAAATCGAATTTTATCAATCAAAAACGTTTTTGTTAATTATCCTAATTCAATTTCAGTCAAAATTCCAAAAAATCAGCCAACTGACGACCCAACTTGCATAGTTACTGATTGGACTCGTCGAGTAGCCCTGACTCGTCGAGTTCACCAGGTGAATCGACAAGTTCATCAGGCAGAGGCACAATTTTTCGATTTTCCAGCTTTAAACAAATTAGCAATGCATCAAATACAAAAGAAAAATGACCTAGGCTCTGATACCACTGTTGGGTTGTGAGCAAAACCTCAATCCTATGGTGTACATGCAAACCCTAAAGCTTTGGATCTAGGTTTTTCTAATTGTACATGCAATAATCATCCAAAGCTCTCAAACCGTAAAACTAGCATACCAAAATCGAAATTAACATCTAATAAACAAGTTAGAAAGTTACCTTTGATTGTAGCTTGATGATCTTTGAGCTTTTGAGAACCTATCACCTCAAATGTGATACCTCTAATGAATCACAAACACCAAAGCAATTGGAGAATCTTAGAGAGAGAGAGAGGGGGGGAAGAGGTAATTTTCAGCTCATTGAATCCTTCTAGGGTTTTGGTAGCCGAAAATTGGATGCCTACGGGTTCTATATATAGGTGAGGAATTGGGGTTTCGGTCAAATACCTAATCTGGTTGCTTAAGCCCTAAGCAACCCATAGGAACATTCCAGAACCCTAGTCTTGGACGAATTTTTATAGGTTATCCATAAGATTTCGTCCACCCATATCTTTAGGGATCCTTAGCCCATTTTGCAACTATCTCATAATTAAAACTTCAGTCCCCTTAATTCAGTTAACCTCTTTTGACCACAAAATTAATTCTAAATTAATTATTGACCAATTTTAATTAAATAATATGATTTCTTTTAACACCCACAAAAATCAAGCCAATTTAAAACTTTTTCAAACATCCAAAAACCATTAGTTATTACAAAATGTTTTCAAAATAGTTTAAGATCAGAGTATCGCAGAAAACATAAGTCCAAAACACGAGGATGTGTACGGTCTCGCCTTCGCCTTGCCGAGTCATCTGAAGCACCTGAAACAATAAACTGGAACCGTAAGCACAAAGCTTAGTGAGTTCCCCCAAAATACCCATACACACAACAATACACATATAATCACGAACAGCATACTATGGGTCCAATCAACCATGATGTTGGAATGCCAACATAATATGGGTCCAATCATCCTCGGGATGGAATACCCCAGACCCACAACCAACTGGTTGGAATGCCCACATACTACGAGTCCAATCATCCTCGGGATGGAATACTCACGGCCCATAACCATCAGGTTGGAATGCCCACATACTACGAGTCCAAGCATCCTCGGGATTGAATACTCACGGCCCACAACCATTAGGTTGGAATGCCCAGGTCTATTGGCTTTTGCACAAGACAGATAAGCCTCAACCACCAATCAAACATGTGTGCATATAACAAGTAATCACATAACAGTCTATAGACAGATAAACCGATCTAACTGATCATAGCGGCATAATAACATCCTATCTACCAGGATATCGATCTAACAGATCATAATAGCATCTACGATCCTATCTACCAGGATACCGATCTAACAGATCATACTAGCATAACGTATCAGGATAACAATCCAAAAGGGCCGGCATTGGTGCCTTAGACCTTTGAGTATAGTGAGGAAAACTCACCACACACTGCTGAAGTCCCGCACATAAAACTCCAGCTTCTAGTTGACAGATTCCCGTGCTGTCAGCATCAAACAACACCGAACTAATAATTAGGTTCCAAGCCCAAGGTCCAACTCACACTCTAATTGCCCAAAAGTCAAGTAATGGGCCACAACCCAAGATATAGAAAATTAGGCCCAACTCTTCACATGGGCCTTACCTTAAGTCCCAACCATCTATTTTCATCCAAACACTTGAAATTCCAATAACCTAATCTCTCTTAACTATAAAGGCCCAATTATGGCTCGTCTATGGCCTAATTTTCCAAATTGGGCCCAAGTCCTTCACATGGGCCTTACCCTAAAGCACATCCAGTTATTTTTTTCCATTTACTTGTTCTTAGATAGCCCATCCATAGTCCAATCATCAAGGCCCAATAGGAAGGCTCAACTCAAGGCCTAAGTGAAATAAGGGTTTCCACATGAAATGACGATTAAGGTTAAGTGTTTCTTACTTAACCCATTAAGGACTTAATCCATTTAGTTTAATATTGCCTTAGGTTAATTTACTAATGATTATTAATTATTATTTTAGGTTTAATAAATAATTCTCGTGCAGTCCCGATCAATCCTAAAACTAGGGTTTCAAGGTATTAGGGTTTTCCAAACCCTAATTAGGGTTTCCAACCCAAATACTAGCCCATTAATCAAATGGTTGGGCTTTTTGGTCAATTAGGGTTTCATTGGGCCTATTAGGGTTTCATTGGGCCCACTTTGTCCAAGCATCCCCAAACAAGTCAAAATGCAAACGAGGCACACCGCCACCCAACACGGCGGTTGGTGGCGAAAGGAGGTGGTAGCCACCACTTCACGGTGGTGGTTATGGATTTTTATATTCATTGTTCCACTTTTAGTTACAATTTAGAATGTTAAACCCCAAATAACACACACACACCCACAATAATACATCACACACACAACCACCCTAGTGGTGGCCAGTGGTGGCACGTGGTTGAAGCTACCAGCTCACAGTGGTGGTGGTGGCGTTTTCTTGGTTTCCGGCTAGAAAAGTACCCAAAACAAATATTAGAAGCAGAATCACACACCCACTAAACTCAAAGCTACCTCCCATGTTGGTTAGTGGTGTTTAGATACGGCAGCAATGGTAATAGCTTCGTCTCAGGCGGCTACCACCATGGCTGGCTGCCATGGTGGTTCTTTATGGACTTTTACTCGACAAAAACCCTTACATATCGAACATGAGCACCCAACACGGAGGAACACACCTAAACTCAGTCATCCACGCGGAGGCGCACGACAGCATCACGGGGGAAGGCGAAAGAAATGGTCCTGAGGGCGGCAGCGGCACTAGGCAGTTCTATGACTCGTTCATGGCCTACAACATCCCCTGAAGTCGTCCGTCTTCTGTTTCCCCGCGACTGAATCACGACGGAAGAGGTGACTCCTCGTCTTCGTCGACGGCGAATAGGAACATTGCGACAGCCAGTGGACCATGGTGGTGACCCAAATGGCGTCTGGAGCACTAGTAGAGGAGAAAGAGGATGGCGGGTGTCCATCGACGAGGCAGCAAATGGAAACAGTGGCTATGGAGGGTCCTTATGGTGGTAGCGGCGACCGAAGGTGAAGAAGAGAGAGTGGCAGCCGGATGGAGGGGGTATAAGGGTGGTGAAGTTGGCGGCTGGGAACAATGCATCTAGGGTTAGGGTTTACCGGGGAGGTGGACGTTATATACCCGTCCTTTTCAAACTTTGAACCATAATGACAAGAATAGTCCCTCCTCTTCTATTTTCTTTCAAAACAAATCCTTAATTTACCCTTTAATCCCCTACTCCCATAATTCTTTTTCATAATAATTCCAGCAGTTACAAAATAACCCATCCTCTTCAAATTATTCTCAAATGGAGTCCATATGTTAGTATTCAGCCCCTGTCACTCCAAAATCTCTTCAAATGAAGTCCAAGAAGTTACCATTTGGTCCCTACCTTCATAAATACTTACAAAACCAATCCGGAACTTACACTTTTAACCCCCAACTTCTAGATTATGCCATTTGGCTCTCCGAAACCAACACCCCGCTAATTATTATTTAATTTTAGACAATAATGATATAAAATAATAATAAAATTACATCTTGGGGTTCCGGATTTATTATTGAATTATTCTATTTAAATAGGATGTTACATTTCTCATTTAATGTTTTATTCATATAATATATCAATAAACCATAATAACCTCTTTCTCCATTATTCATCCAGTCAAGTTGCTTTGGTGAAGGTAACTCAAAAGGACCATGCTACAATCGGGTCAAGTACATACCAAATATAGTTATGGGCTTAAACACCTAATCCAACAAAAGTTTCCAACTTTATCCAATAGAATGGACCCAACAAAGAGTATCTTGATTTTAAGTCTCAAAGGGATCCAAAAGTGCATCTTTTCAACTTAATCCATTAAGTCCAAGCCTCCAACCTTTAGATCTGAATTAAAATGATGTTTCGTTGGATAAAGTTTCCAACTTTATCCATAATAAGGTTCCAAACTTACAAGATCTAAAATTTATGCACTTAAAGTGACCAAAAGCTCATAACACCCAAAATTTTCTAGATCTAACAATTTCATCATCAAGATTAAAACTTTATACCTCTAGAAGAAAGATCAAGTGGATCTGTAAGCTCCAATACAACAACACTTCTTCAATAAGTTCCTTAGTCTCTAAGGTGCACCAAGAACACTCCAAATAACTTAAAAACACCTTCTTTTTTGTCACAAGGCTCAATCTAGGGTTAGGGTTTCAAGAGAGGGAGTTGGAGCAGTGGAGGTTGAGGATGGAATGACTTTGAAGGAGTTAAGGAGCTTAAATAGGGCTCAAACCATGAAAATAGGGTTTAGGCACTGATCGCATATGCCCAACATACTCAAATTACGTCCAGCGTACTAGGGATGCCCTAGTACGCCCAACGTATGTGTTGAGTATGCTCAGCGTACACGACTCATCCCCAAAACTGCTTTAACTTCAAACTGTCATAACTTCTTTATTCCAACTTCATTTTCGACGATCTTTATATCCACGAAAAGTTAATGAAGAGCTCTACAATATTATCTGAATATCTTGAACTAAAAAATTCTCGAAAAAATTCCATATTTCATGCAAGAACCTGGCCTATGACTTTTCCTGTTTTACCCTTTGACTCCAAAACACAATTCAAAGGTTTAGATCTCATAACCATCATTACATCCTTTCAAAAGGTCTAAACATCGCCTCTATAAGGCCTAAAGCCTTTACACGATCGACTTCCAGACCACAAACTTGAATCAAATAATGATCCCGAACTGAGTGTTACAACTCTCCCTCACTTATATTATATTTCGTCCTCAAATTCATTCCTTACTATCTCCTTTTCCGAACTCAATGATCCTAACCGAACTCCCCAAATCCTAAAATTGACTGGGGATGTCACCTCGCTCTGATAACCACCCGCACTTACTGTTGTCAAACCCAAAATAGCATATATCACAAGCCCTAACAAACAATGAACCTTAAGTTTTTCCCCTAAGCCACCGAGTATCCAACTGCTATACCTGAAATTGAAAATCGTAAACAATGTCAGATTCCTATATAAATAGGACCAATCAACAGTGTTCCCACAAAGACTCAACTTCACAATCTGAACCAAACAAACCTATTCCTCCTAGACAAATATACAGATACCCGAAAACATATACACCCTGACCACTTACCAGATCCCTGATGTCACACCCCCAAACAGGAACGGCGGAAACGTTCGGGGATGGAGGACGTCATGTGTAGTATCACAACAATTTCATAATAGTAATCAAAGTAAACACAACCATTACATTGAGACATGAATATTTACATTTGTTTAGTACGAAGTTCTTTATATACATAAAAAGTAGCAAAAATATAAAGACGTGACTCCGAGTGCTCCGTCTTCTCAAAAGCCGGCAAGAGTACCTGTCTACTGTTATCCTGAGAATACAAGCAGTTTTGAAAACGTAACAGCATAAAGCTGGTGAGTTCATAAGAATATTTCGTAGTAAAAACCATTGTTATCAATTTCTGAAAATGTATGCATGCTTCCCAAGAAAATCCAATATTTTCTAACATGTTTATTCGTTAATGTAGGTATCGTATGCCTTGTTTGAAAACCTTGGCTATCGCTAGTATGCAATGTATGTTCTTGTTTGATATATATGAAAACTTTAGTATGAAATCCTTAGCTATCACTAGTAATGTAAACAATGTATAGAACGTTACTCTGATTGTTTGTAAAGTACTGAAGTTTAACTGGGAAAATCCTATATTTTCCCTTGAATGTGTGTTGTTGCTTTAATGGTTCTGAAACCGTAAGGCATAAGTATTTCCATACTTATGTTATTAAAGCAATTGTTCATGATAAGTGTACTATTATGTAAATATGTCATTATTATCAACTGGCGAATTTTATGACCACACTAAACTTGATACGACGTGAATCGGACGCCAATATCCTTTATGACTTTGTCACCCGTAGACCTGTCGGTCCTACTGTAGCTAGCAGCAAGGTGCGGGGTAGTCAATCCCGTATAGATCTATACACAAAATCATGTTCTCCCTCCAGGAGACTCTGGCTCATAAGGGTAGTCCTCCACTTAGTTATGTTTGTAAGAGCCCAAGGACATGTCTCCCAACTAGATTAATGAATTTACAAGTAATAATATGTGAAACGTAACGTTCTTTTGTACTTGAATTCAATGTATGTTTTTTAGAGTAAAAATAATTATACTTAAAAGGGATAAAATATTTGTATGCTTTATGCAAAACATTGGTTTGTGTCAATCACATAAGTTTTAATTCGTGGTAAACCTCTTTGTTTAGTACAAAAACGTTTCATATTTGGCTTGTATTACCCCTGAAAACGTTTAAAAACTATAAAAGCGTAGGGGTATGAACTCACCGTTTGTTGTGTGGAAACATCGATTGGAAACGAAGATCCTCAAGTTATTGTACGTGGCACTTAACGGAATCCTAATATCAATTAAATACATATATGTATCTAAATTAGCGATTTCGTTAGATAAAGTGTTAGAAGAACACTTGCTTTTGGTTAAGGAATGTTACCGGAACTTCGTTTAATCGTGGAAACGAGTTTTTCATCGCAAAAGAGACGTGTACGACTGTGAATTAGGGTTTACGGCCGTGAACTGGGTTTACGGTCATGAACAAAGTTTACGGCCGTCAACAGGGTTTACGGTCGTGAACTGTCTTTCGAAGAGTTTACGGCCTTTGAAAATTTAAAGGGTGTACGGCCGTAAACTTAAGAACAAGGGTGTTTGATTTTGATGAAAAGGTGTTCCAGGTGCTCCCATTCGACCCCAAATGATGATTTTTGATGTTTTTCAGAAGAAAAGAGGTGTTTTAACGTGTTTATGGCTAGAGATTCTAGAGAGAGCAAGCGAGAGAGAGAGAGAGAGAGAGAGAGTTTTCGGCCAAGAAGGTTCAAATGAAGGTGGGGTCCTGTATTTATAGATTGGGGGTATGGTCGGTGGTGGGGTCCACCTGGCATTGACTACAAACGGGTTTACGGCCATACACGGGTTTACGGCCGTAAACTCGTCCTGGCCGCACACCTGTTGTTTTTCGAGAAAAATGTGGGTTTTTCATGCGATTTTTGGTTCCGATTCGTATAATGTGTATAAAATTTTATTTATATAAATCGCAATAATTTTTCCAAACCAATGAATTTGACGGAAATCATATAAAATTTCAAATTTTATTAACGGAAGTCGATTAAAGGTAACAGAAGAGGTTTCTGGTTGTCACATCATCCCCCCGTTAGAGGGAATTTCGTCCAGAAATTCAAACATAGAATACAAATCACGGACTCAGAAAGAGATGCGGATATTTCTGTTTCATTGAATCATCGCGCTCCGAAGTGAATTCACTATTGGTATGCGACTTTTTTTCGTTCGCTTCATCTCCCAATCCATGATTTCAACTGTTTCTTCCATGAAGTTAAGGTTTTCGTTGATTTCAATCTCATCAAGAGGGATCATAAGGGTCTTTTCGGATAAACACTTTTTAATATTTGAGACGTGGAAGATGGGATGGATGTTGTTAAGTTCTTGGGATAAACGAAGTTTGTATGCTACGGGACTGATCCTATCAAGGATCTCGAATGGTCCTATGTATCTCGAATTTAGCTTTCCACGCCTTCCAAAGCGTATCATGCCTTTCCAGGGCGAGACCTTCAATAACACACGGTCTCTAACCTGGAACTCCAAGGGTTTTCGTCTCTTATCAGTGTAGCTCTTTTGTCGATCTCTTGATGCCTTTAGTCGTTCTCGAATTTGTATGATCTTTTCTGTAGTTTCACGGATGATTTCTGGACCGATTAGAGTGTTGTTGGGGACTTGTCCCTTGGTTAGCTGTGTGTCGCCCACCTCAGCCCAACACAGAGGGGATCTGCACTTACGGCCATAAAGGGCTTCAAAAGGCGCAGCCTTGATACTGGTGTGATAATTGTTGTTGTAGGAGAATTCGACCAAGGGCAAATAGACATCCCACTACTTACCACAATCGATTACACATGCTCTCAACATGTCTTCCAAAGTTTGGATGGTTCTCTTATTCTGTCTATCTGTCTGAAGACGGTAAGTTGTGCTCATATCCAGCTTAGTTCCAAGAGCTTTCTGTAGTGATTGCCAAAATCTCAAGATGAACTGGCTATCTCGATCGGAGATAATGGACATAGGCACATTGTGTATTCGAACTATCTCTTGGATGTAGATGCGTGTGAGCCTTTCCATTTTGAAAGTTTCTTTGATTGGAAGGAAGTGAGAGGATTTGGTCAATCGGTCAACAATTACCCATATGGTATTGTACCCACTCGGAGATTTGGGTAATTTAGTGATAAAATCCATAGTAATCCTCTCCCACTTCTACTCAGGCATCTCCGACTACTGGAGCAGACCTGAGGGCTTTTGGTATTCAACTTTCACCTTGGCGCAAGTCAGGAACTTGCCCATGAAGGTAGCGATCTCCGCTTTCATGTTTGGCCACCAATATAACCTCTTGAAGTTTAGATACATCTTATCTGAACCTGGGTGAATGGAGTATCTGGTCTTGTGAGTTTCGTTTATAACAACCTCTCTGTAACCACCGAACTTTGGGGTCCAGATCCGGTTCATGAAATAATAGACTTCGTCTTCCTTGATCTCTAAGTTTTTCACCATTCCTCTCAAAGCTTCATCCGTCTTGTTTTCTGGTTTTAAGGCTTCTAGCTGAGCCTCTCTGATCTGTGCGGATAAATAGGAATGGATGGTCATTGACAATGCCTTCACCCTATGACCCAAGTACTATTTACGGCTGAGAGCATCTGCCACCACATTGGTCTTGCCGGGATGGTAGCGTATTTTGCACTCGTAATCACCGAGTAGCTCTACCCATCGCCATTGCCTCATGTTCAACTCTTTCTGATCGAATATATGTTGTAGGCTCTTGTGATCAGTAAAGACAGTGCACTTGGTTCCGTAGAGGTAATGTCTCCATATTTTCAATGCGAAGACCACAGCTCCTAACTCTAGGTCGTAATTTGTATAATTGACTTCGTGTGCTTTCAGTTACCTTGAAGCATAAGCAATAACCTTTCCTCGCTGCATGAGCACACAACCTAGGCCCTGATTGGATATATCACAGTAGACAACGAAGTCCTCCGTCCCTTTGGGTAGAGACAGGATAGGTGCGCTGCATAGGGATTACTTCAATGTTCGGAATGTAATGTCTTGCTTTTCACTCCAACTAAAGGGTATACCTTTATGAGTTAGGGTGGTTAGAGGCTTATCAATCCTAGAGAAATTTTGGATAAACCTATGATAGTAGGAAGCAAGGCCCAAGAATTGATGGATTTCTGTGGGCGTCTTTGGTGCTGAACAATTCTCTATCGCTTTGATCTTGGAAGGGTCCATGTGTATGACTTACTCGCTTAGCACGTGACCTAGGAAAGTTACTTTTCGAATCGAAAATTCATGCTTGGAGAATTTCGCGTATAGCTTCTTCGCTCTTAGAGTTTCCAGCACTAGCCTCAAGTGTTATCTATGATCTTCCTCACTTCGGGAATAAACAAGTATATCATCAATGAACACTATCACGAATTTGTCTAGGAAAGGGCGGCACACCCGATTCATGAGATCCATAAATACCATCGGTGCGTTGGTTAGACCAAAGGGCATGACTACAAACTCGTTGTGACCATATTGAGTCTGAAATGCTGTTTTAGGAACATCACCTTCATGGACTCGTAACTGATGGTACCCAGAACTTAGGTCTATTTTCGAGAAGTAGCTGGCTCCTTGAAGTTGATCGAAGAGGTCGTTGATTCGGGGAAAAGGATAACCGTTTTTGACGGTAAGCTTGTTCAGTTCGTGGTAGTCAATGAACATCCAAAAAGATCCATCCTTCTTTTTCACAAATAAGATCGAGGCTCCCTAGGGTGAGGAACTCGGCCTGATGAATCCTTTGTTGAGTAGCTCATTGAACTGGATGGATAACTCTTGCATTTTTGCTGGCGCTAAGCGGTATGGGGATTTAGCTACGGGGGTAACTCCAGGGATTAATTCGATTCAGAACTTGACCTGGCGCTCGGGAGGGATTCCCGGAAGCTCTTCTAGAAAGACATCAAGAAAGTTGCAAACTTCGGGGATACTCTTTAGGTCTTTAACTTCCTGCTTCTCAATAATGACATGGGCTAGAAATGCATGACACTCCTTACGCAGAAACTTTTGGGCTTTGATGCACGAAATGATACGGAGGTTCGAGTTGAGTTTATCGCCATAAATCATGAGGGCTTCATCAGATGGTAGGTTGAGACGGATGGCTTTTTCATAACATAGGATATCAGCACGATTGGGGCTCAACCCATCCATGCTGATGATGATGTTGAAGCTCTTTATAGAAACTGGCATAAGGTCGATGGGAAAGGAATGGTCGTTTAGGGTAAGGGTACAGCTGATGAATATGTCGTTCGAGCTCTATTTCTCACCGTTAGCCATCTCAATGGTAAATCTTTCGGTAAAGGGTTAGGGTTTATGTTTGAGGAGATGCTTGAATGCCTGACTAACAAAACTTCTCTCCGTACCAGAATCGAAAAGAATGCATGCATAAGAGTTGTCAAGGAGGAACGTACCCGTAACAACGGTGGGATCAACAATTGCCTCCTCCTGGCCCATTGCTAGCACTCTCCCCGTGTTTCCAGCTGTTATTGCCTTGGGGCAATTTCTCTTGTAGTGCTCGACTTCCCCACAGCCATAACAGGATTGACCAACACCTGCTCCAGAAGCCTAATTGGTTGGTTGGACTAGTACCTTGCATACTCGAGTTGTGTGCCCCTTGTTGCCACAGCTGTTGCAGAGCATTTCACGGCATGGGTCATTGTTATGATGATAGTTGCATTTGTCGCACCGAAGAAGGGGTACCAGCATATCTACTGGTAGGTTCTTGAGTTGTAGGAACAACGACATGAGTAGTAGCAGCATGAACTGCCACTATTTGTTGTTTCTTGGAGGGCTCCTGCGAAGAAAGGCCCTTACGCTGTTTCCAGAACTTTCTCTTCCCACCGCTTGCCTTTTCTGGTTTTGTAGGGGCTGCCACTTCATCAAGATCAACCCCGCGATCTATCAAGGTCTGCGCCAGGCACTTGGCGCTATCGAAAGTGGAAGGCCTAGCAGCCAAGACATTTCCTTGTGTTGGGGGCATCAATCCCCATATGTACCTCTCTATTTTCTTGCTTTCTGGGGTGACCATTCCCAGACAGAGGAGAGCCAGATCATAGAATCTAGTTGTATAGGAGGGAATGTCGGAACCCTTCATCTTTAGGTTCCAAATCTCGTGCTCCAATTTCTGCATCTCGCCCCTCGGGCAGTACTCTGTGAGTATGAGTTCCTTCAAAATGGCAGGGTTAGGGATTTGACTCGGCCATTCCACCAGGTCAATGCTCTATTGGTGAAGGTGCAGGCAGCGAACTTCACCTTGTTTGCTTTGGAACACGCACAGATCTCGAAGACATACTCGATCTTCTCGATCCATCGAGTTAAGGCAATGACGCCTCCATTGCCGTCAAAGGATTTGGGCTTAGCGTTCATGAATTATTTATAGGAACACTCCTTCTGGTGTCCCTGACTACCATCGAAATTGAGAGGGTGGGTACCACTTCCCGACCCGCTAGACCCACCAGAATTTATCTGCTACATTACGGCAGCCACAGTGGCCGTGACTGCTGCCTGGAACATAGCAGGATCAAACTGAGGAGGTGGTGGCACCGGATCTGTTGGAGGATTGTTGTTATTTATGTTGGGTCTTTTCATTGGAGGCACCTCGTTCTAAAAAATAATCAGGAAGAAAAGGATGGTAAGTCCCCTGGATTTGAATAAAGAGATATGAAACAAGATATATCTCAGTCTGATAGATAAAGTGTTCTACTAAGCGATAAGAAAGGAAAAGTTACTAATGCAAGTAAACTATCCCTAAGAAAGAATGAGTAGAAACACTTGAAATGAATTTCTACACTGTATTTGGCTCTAGCTAAAATATTCCTATAGTATTTTAAGTTGTACGTTTTGTTCTATTGATATCTTGTTGTATGTACTTGGTAAGTTTTAGGCCTGCTGCAACACCACAGTCACTCCCAAACACATGTTGGGCATGTCTTGAATAAATATAGTTGATCATGCTATATTGACCCTAGACATGATTATATAATTGCCCAGGTTTAACCGTAGTGTCCAACATCCAAATACTTTTATTTTGTTCTCCATATAATACTGTTTCTGGTATGTAGGTATACTTGTATACTTCTTATAAAATACTTATATTTTAAAAGTATACTTGTAGTTCAGAGCACTTCAGCCCCTTAGTGTTTATAGTTGTATATCTTGTAAGGTTCGGTATACTAAGTTCACTATAAATAATAGCTCTGATACCAATCTGTCACACCCCCAAACCGGAATGGCGAAAACGTTCGGGGGTGGAGGATTTCATGTGTAGTATCACAACAATTGCATCATAGTAATCAAAGTAAACACAACCATTCAATTGAGATATGAATATTTACAGCTGTTTAGTTCGAAGGTGTTTATATACATCAAAAGTAGCAAAAATATAAAGACGTGACTCTGAGTGCTCCGTCTTCTCAAAAGTCAGCAAGAGTACCTGTCTACTGTTGTCCTGAGAATACAAACGGTTTTGAAAACGTATCAGCATAAAGCTGGTGAGTTTATAAGAATATTTCGTAGTAGAAACCATTGTTATCAAGTTATGAAAATGTATACATGCTTCCCAAGAAAATCCAATATTTTCTAACATGTTTATTCGTTAATGTAGGAAACGTATGCCTTGTTTGAAAACATTGGCTATCGCCAGTATGCGATGTTTGTTCTTGTTAGATCTGTATGAAAACTTTAGTATGAAATCTTTAGCTATCACTAGTAATGTAAACAATGTATAAAACGTTACTCTGATTGTTTGTAAAGTACTGAAGTTTAACTGGGAAAATCCTATATTTTCCCTTGAATGTGTGCTGTTGCTTTAATGGTTCTGAAACTGTAAGGCATAAGTATTTCCACACTTATGTTATTAAAGCAATTGTTCATGAGAAGTGTATTATTACGTAAATATGTTGTTATTATCAACTGGCGAGTTTTATGACCATACTAAACTTGATACGACATGAATCGGACGCCAATATCCTTTTTGACTTTGTCACCCGTAGACCTGTCGGTCCTACTATAGCTAGCAGCAAGGTGTGGGGTAGTCAATCCCGTATAGATCTATACACAAAATCACGTTCTCCCTCCAGGAGACTCTGGCTTATAAGGGTAGTCCTCCACTTGGTTATGTTTGTAAGCGCCCAAGCAGGTGTCTCCCAACTAGATTAACGAATTTACAAGTAATAATATGTGAAACATAAAGTTCTTTTGTACTTGAATTCGATGTATGTCTTGTAGAGTAAAAATAATTATACTTAAATAATTATTAACTGTTGTAATCTTGTAGTAATGTATATTATAAACTAAATCTGTCATATTTTATATGTTTACTCATATGTCAAATCTGAGTTGGTAAAAGCTATGTATTGAATTCCCAAAACTATACCCATTATAGTTTGCTTGAAATGTTTTGTAAATTGTTCTGAAAACTATGCGATTATGTTTAGAAAAATGTCCCTTATGCTCAGCATATTACAAAAAGGATAAAATATTTGTATGCTTTACGAAAAACATTGGTTTGTATCAATCGCATAAGCTTTAATTTGTTGTAAACCTCTTTGTTTAGTACAAAAACCTTTTATGTTTGGCTTGTATTCCCACCTGAAAACGTTTAAAAACTATAAAAGCGTAGGGTTATGAACTCACCGTTTGTTGTGTGGAAACGTCGACTGGAAACGAAGATACTCGAGTTGTTGTACGTGGCACTTAACGGAATTCTAATATCAATTAAATACATATATGTATCTAAATTAGCGATTTCGTTAGATAAAGTGTTAGAAGAACACTTGCTTTTGGTTAAGGAATGTTACCGGAACTTGGTTGAATCGAGGAAAGAATCTTTTCATCGCAAAAGAGACGTGTATGGCCATGAATTGGGGTTTACGGTCGTGAATAGAATTTACGGCCGTGAACAGGGTTTATGGTCGTGAACTGTCTTTCGAAGGGTTTACGGCCTTTGAAGATTTGAAGGGTGTACGATCGTAAACTCGAGAACAAGGGTGTTCGATTTTGATGCAAACGTGTTCCAGGTGCTCCCAATCGACCCCAAATGATAATTTTTGATGTTTTTCGGAAGAAAATATGTGTTTTAAGGTGTTTACGGCTAGAGATTCTAGAGAGAGAGGGAGAGAGAGAGAGTTTTCGGCCAAGAATGTTCAAATGAAGGTGGGGGTCCTATATTTATAGACTAGGGGTATGGTCAGTGGTGAGGACCACCTGGCACTGACTGCAAACGGGTTTACAGTCGTACACGGGTTTACGACCGTAAACTCGTCCTGGCCACACACTTGTTGTTTTTCGAGAAAAATGTGGGTTTTTCGCGCAATTTTTGGTTCCGAATCGTATAATGTATATAAACTTTTAATTATATAAATTGCAATAATTTTTCCAAAACAACGAATTTGATGGAAATCCAATAAAATTTCAAATTTTACTAACGGAAGTCGGTTAAAGGTAACAAAAGAGGTTTCAGGTTGTCACACCTGATAAAAGTCAACCCTAACATACGATGGCCTTCCAATAATCACACCCATGCTAAGAAGAAATCACATACTGATGACGGACGAATCCTTGCACATACTGACGACGGACGAATCCTTGCTCCCGCTAACCTTAACCGATATAGGACAACCATTACTACTCGGCTCAAAACCAGGAATCTAATACCTTATCTGACTTCCCGAAATACAGAACCATTCTAAATCACAGCCAATATGGCTCCACTTCGCAATCTAATCCGTTCCTTTGTCACATGCTCCATGAATCTCAAGTGCTTAACTAAGATCTAAGTGCTCCAAGTGCTCTATGAGAATGATCCAGATGCTCCATAAGAATGCTTCAAGTGCTCGAGTTACATTTAACAACCATTTTCAAACGGTTATTTCTTGCAATAAAAAAAATACCTATTAATTTTACATATAAATACACACATATATCTTATTTTTTTACTTACACAAATGTCTATGTCCATACACAAATCTTATTACACATGACACAAAAACAAAAATCAACCACTTTCTCATTCAACCAAATATATAGCAAAACCCGAACAACACTGCTACAAACACAAACACATTCGTTCGGCTTGGTTTCATGCCATATGAGAGCTATGTGAACCTCTTCACCTCTTAAAACTCACCATAAATACCATTCCAAGAAGCTTTTTCAATCCCTCCTCACCCCCAATGCAATTTCCTATATCTTCATGCATGCAAGAAAACTCAAACCTTCAACAAAACCATTTCAAAACTTTCTCTTCCATGCCACAAACAACCATACAACTACCACCCACACAAGATACTATTCTCGATACGCAAGCGGGAGGTCGTCGGAAACCTAAAGGGAAAGGTAAAAACAAAGCGAAAGTGACCGCGAAAAGTGAAGAATAAACTCCGCTTTTGTGAAGTCCGAAGGAGGAGTATGAGTTGGTTGTGGCATGGTGCAGGACTTAGAAAAATCCAACTATAGGAAACGATATGAAGAGAGTTGGTTTTTGGGAAGCTGTGCTTGGAAAATTTTGCATAATTTTCAAGAAAGACGAGGCATATCACAATATCGAAATGGGTTATTGTTTCGAGTACGAAAAAATTTGGGAGATGCTAAGAAACGATCCATAATGGTTTAAAATGCCAACATCATTGGAGGTACAATCGAAAAGGTCGCGTCGTTCGGGTTTGTTTGACGTTTTTGACGCATGAAATAACATCGACCTCAACGCCGATACGTATGACATCCCCAACGACATCGAAGAGCTCTTGGCCCCACGTCGACCGTTTGGGTATGAGAAAGTGTAGAGCGTTCAACGACACGCGGACTAAGTCGACAGAGGGGTACAAGAGTTGGTGGAAATGAAAAAAAAATTCGACGAACACAATCTAATCGCACAACAAAATGTTGAAGTGCAACATGAGCACCTGGAGCTCCTTCATAAGCAAGCGGATGAAAATCAAATAACGAGGGATTTAGTTATTCTTCATACTAACAATAAAAAAGATGGGACCACGACAAGTACAAGTGCTCCAGAAGATGAATGAGATGATGCAGAAGAAATATTTGGATGATCCGTTTATTGTTTTTATATTTTTAAATTAGGATTATGACTTTTAGCATTAAATGTTTTTTTTGTACAATGTTATTTTTAGTTTTTAAATGATATTGTTAACTTAGGATTTAATTAAATTTCATGTTTTTTTTATGAATAATATAATGTGACTAAAAAATTAAATTGGAAAAAAAACAACTAAATCGAAAATAAGTAAATAAATAAATCGAAAAAAAAAATGTTGAAATGAAAAATAGAGGGTGTTATAATATGTTATAACATGTTGTTTATTTCTTCCGATTGATGATATAATACTACCATGATATGACATATGAAATGAAAACTTTAAAATGCTTCATTATATATATATATATATATATATATATATATATATATATATATATATATATATATATATATAAGGTTCTAAAAGGCGTGAGGCGTGGTGTGGCGGCAAAGCCAAGCTTCAAGCTTAATGACTTATGGCGAGCCATAGCGTTTTTCAAGGCGTGATGTAAGGCGGTGATCTTGTATTCATTTATAATTATATTACCGCATAAATATAAATTTATATCAAATATACCTAGTTTTTAGAAGTGTTATATCAAAAACTAATAACAGAAAGTTAATAAAAAACACAATACTTGTATGTCCGATTAGAAAAGGTATAAAAAAGAACAAAAAACGTGTCTCAAACGAAAAAACACGCGCCATAACACGCCATAACGCGCCATGGCACGCCATATCACGCTTTGCCACGCGCCACGCCTAACAGCAACGTTATTAAGCTTTTCGTAACGGCGACGCCGCGCCTCACGCCATGGCGCGCCTTTTAGAACACTATATATATATATATATATATATATATATATATATATATATATATATATATATATATATATAAAGGGAAAAGTGAATATGTGGCTGTCGTGTATGTAATATTAGGTATAAAACCATCAAAATTGACTTCATTTTGATTAAAAAGCACAATTGTTTTTATTGTTAGCTTCTTCCTATTGCTTTTGAGTTCATATTATTTCTGATTTCATAATTTATCACCAACATCTTTGTATTTCGGATGTGTTGTTTATATTTAACCTTAGTAGGCTTCATAAGGTTCTTTAACACCTACCATATGTATACTTGCACGGTTCTTTTTGATGTGTTATGAGAAGAAATTTATTAGGTTTTTAATAAACAATTTCAATCTTTCATGATAGTTTCTATATTAAATTTGAATATGAACACTTATAGGTAGTTGATAATGTATTCTTATACATGGTTTGTGGTGTAAAATTAAATATTTTAAACTCCATAAAAATATATACAAAGCCTATAATCTAGTCTAATAGAGGATAGAAGAAAGATGGTAGGAAGATTTGATTACATTTTGTACCTAAGCTTAGGTATAGAACCTTTTAAATGACATAGTTTTAAACAAACAATTATAGTTTCATTTTCTCTTAACTTTGTTTTAACATAATACCAGTGAGATGAATTAAATTATGGAATGAAAAAGATCAATTATATATCTTTTTATTGCTAAAAATCATTGAACTTTATAGAGAAAATAAAAAAAATCAATACTTTTTAACGAATATAACTGAAACGTTTTGTCCTTCAATTAAAAAACCATATCGAATGATTTGTGTAAAGCTTGATTGGGTTATTTCATGTTCTTCTTTTATATTTTATTCTACTAGTTTTCCTTTAAATTTAGTAGGCTTCATTAAATGGTCATGATTTTTAATTAACTTCTTAGATACAATGAAGGAAAAACAAACATAAATTCGATGAGTTTAGTATGTCACATAATTAAGGAAAATAGTAAAGGAGATATCATGATTATTTTGGATATATATGGAGCAAAACTACATAGTTTGAACGATTCTATATATAAGCTTAGGACTCATTTTAAAGTGAGATCTCGTGAAAATACCTTTAAAAAATAGAAAAAAAAAATCTAAAAAAAATACAAATCATAAATCGAACATAGATTTATGTCTGGGAGAAATAAAAAATGGAAAAAAAAAATTGTATCATTAAAATCGATCCATAAATCAATTTTAAGTTTTTATTTTGTGTCATTATCATTATGATCCATGATACAATTTTAATGATCCAAATTTTTTTTTTCCAATTCTTTTTTCTCTTGAATATATATATATATATATATATATATATATATATATATATATATATATATATATATATATATATATATATATATATATATATATTCTTGTTTTATTGTTTGCATTTCCATTTATTTATAGCTCTTTTATCATAAGCTGCTTCTTTTTGACACATTAATTGCCTGCAATGAAACACTGATGCTTCAGAAAGGCGATCAATCCACTTTTCGGTTCACTTGCAAAGGGAAGCTAGTATGCGACGTGGCGGCTTTAGTAGTGGTCTCCGGCTATGAAGAACCATCAAATTATTAATAAGCAGAACATCGCCTTTCTTCCAAGGTATCGAAACGCACTCTTCTTCCAGGATCTTTCTGTAATCTTCCACAGCATCATCAGGCAAAGGGTCGCCATTACCGATCTCGACACTTAGCAATTTTCCGGCAGAGCCACTATATGTAGTTGTAATAGGGTTGAACCATGTTTTCCGGCGACTCTCTTTGTCAAACCTGACGGCTGGCAGTGGGCCTGTTGTAGCTTTTGCAGCATTCCCAATCCATTCAATCTTTATTCCAAGCTTTGCTGCCCTGTCAATGGAAGAATCTCTTGAGCAATGCATGTTTGCATAAAGTTGGTGAACTTTACTTGTATTATATTATGCAATATTTTAAAAACCGGTTTGAAGAGGCCGGTCGAACTGGTTACACCGAGAACCCGATAATTGAATAATTCAACTAGCATCGGTTTTATGTCTATTTCTGTACTAGAATAAACTAGCCGTTTTTTTACAAAAATCCGGTCGAACCAGTTAAATTAAACCGGTTAAATAAAATAAAAACACATGGAAATGAATCATTTTGATAAGAACCTATGATTTTTTCATAGCTATTTAGATTTTTTTTAATAAACATAATGATAGATTTTATAAAATCTTTTAATGCGTTTTTATTTATCAAAAAATTATATTTTGTTTCATTATTATATTTTATTTTATTTTTTATGTACGTTTGGATTAATGTAAAACTTACGGTTATGTGTTTTTAATGTATTTGAATTGATCTTCAACTTGTATTTAAGTTTTTTTTAATATCTAAAGTTGTGGATGTCTATGTGTGTAAGAAAATAAATTTTAAAAAAAATGTAAATTTAAAAAATTGGTTAAACCGACGGTCGAACCGGTTAAACCAGGAACCTGTCATCATACCAGTTCAACTAAAAAACCTATTTTTAAAACATTGATATTATAGGGTTTTAAATGTTAAATGTGAAGAAAATAAGCATACATACGTTTCCTCAGCAACATTCTTGTCGTCTGTTTTGAATTTTGACTTCCAACTACGACCGGTGAAGGATGATGAATCGTCTTCATCGCTGATTACTTCTGTATACGTCAATCCATGCTCTTCTAGTAGTGCAACCAACTGTGGGTTCTTCTTTTTCATCTTTTCGTATATGATATGACTCAAAACTATCGGAGTTTCTCCCCCTTCTCCTGGTTCTTCATCACAATAGAAAAATACCTTGGTGGGGAAATCAGGAACCTGTACATGCATGAACATGTGAGCACTGAGTTGCAATTAGGTATGCCATTTGTTATCATGAAAAAAACGAGATTGACAGAATCGAGAAATTTACGTATGACATCTCGTGATGGAAAGGAATTCCCATATGGAGAGGAGATTCATTTGCGGTGTACACCCGGCCAACGACCTTCGTCCGACGGGCTATGCCGCCTAAGTAGGGAAATTCAGCGTAGGAGAAAGCTTCCACAACTCGGTCGAAGTCAGAAGGTGAGGAAACAGCGAAGCCTCGGAAAATAATAGCGCCGCTTTTCTGGAGAAGAGACTCCAGCCATGGCTTCTGAGCTCTAATTGCTTCTTCAAAGTCACGGAGTTCTTCAACTGCAGTGGAATCAGTGTTATGGTTTGGGGATAACACCGCTGGGAAAAGAACGCCGTCGTCGTGGGGTTTTTGCTGAGGTAACTTTACGTCTCGGAAGAATTTTCCGGTGAAAGCTGCTACCACTTTTTGAGACGATTGAAGTTTTGGATCCTGGTGCTTCATATAGATATAGTTCCTTTGATGTATGTTTGATGTCTTTTTCTTTAGGTAGTAACTATGGTACTTAGGCCAGCCTCCTGCTGGTTGTATCTTCATCATTTCGTTTATTTTAGTATACATATCCGCCGCTCTAAGACAATGGCTTCTGGTGGTTGATTCTGACTCCATGGATTATTATCCGGGGCTGATATGTATAGCCTTCATATTATGATCACATCATTTATAAAGGGTCCACGTATTCATTAGAGTTCATTTGACATTTATAATCGGTCCCATGTATTTATTACATATTCAACAATTTAACAATTAGCTTTCGATCGTAAAAAAAATAAATTATGTTTATATTTTTTCAATTTTAACATTGCATATATCACTGTAATTATTTATTTCAAATCGCAATTCTTAAACTATTTTCTATATTAGAACTTTCCATTGGCACAAATAGGGTTCTTCACCATTCGGATAAATCTGAATTGTACTATTTGATTCGGATATTCTCGGATATTTTGGGTTAGTTTTCAACAAAACCGAATTATTATTTTGGATTTCGAATTGGTCTTGTTTTTAAAATAAGAACCGAATAACAATGTATTATTTATTTACTTTTAATATATCTATAATTTTTTAATTTATTTTTTCAAATAGGTTCAAAAAGTTTCACCTAATAACAAATATTAATATGCATTTTCTCTTAAAAGTTTTTTTATCTATAAAATATTAAACTATAATATATCTTCTTAATAATCGTTTATATATTTCAAATCACAACTAAATAATTTGTTTTTGCTTCTTTAATAAAATTAGGTAATATTATAATTATATGTCATTATTTTAAAATGTTAAGTTGTTGATAACCGAATTATTAAAACCGATCCAACCAAATTGTAATCGGATCGGGTCGGATTTGAATTTGGTTTGCACTGTTCATATTCATGTTATGAAAACCGAAATAAATCTGGATTCACTTTATTGGATCGGATTTAACAGATCCATCCAAACGAACACCCCTAGGCAGAAAAAATTTATGTTTTAAAATCGAAATAAATTTGGACTCATGCACCCTCTTATCTTCAGCCCCCTTCCTCATTTCGAAACCCTAAAGTGTGTGAGTGTATTGTGAGGCTTGAAGAGCCTTTTCGGTCTCATTTTGGAGCCTTGGAGTAAAAGGAAGAACCTTGAGGTTGTGGTGTTTCACTCAAGGCCTTGGATCCAGCATCTATTTCCCTTGGTGCATCTTTTGGAGGTAAAAAGCTTCAACCTTGGTATATGTTTCTTATGGATCTAGTTTTAGCTCAAAGTTGTCACCTTTTTGTCCCAAAATCGGTCCTTGTGAGTAGGAGGTACTCCACGACGTTTGAGTTGTCCTTTTAGAGGGTTTAGGGTGTGTTAAGTCATAAAAATGTGTTTTTGGTCACTAGTTTCTCTCCATGCATGAGCTTGAGTGTCTTAATGGGTAAAGAAGTTAGGGTTTATGGAGCTAAGGTATTAATAACCATGCTAAACCATAAAGTTGGAAACTTTATGGTTAAAAACACCCTTTTAAGCCTAGATATGAATTTTGGATGTAAATGCTTAAGGAATAGGCACTTAATGGCTTAAGTGAAGAGCAGTCGCGTACACTGGGCATACCAAGGGTACGCTGTGCATACATGGTTAGCTCCCCGATCCCTGCTCTACTTCATAGTATGCCCCCATGTATGTAAGGAGTACGCCCCACGTACTCACTGAGTCAACTCGGTTGACTCAGTTGACTTTTAACTGGATTTTACTAGGGTTCGACCTAGGGGTATTTTAGGTATTTCGACCTATATGCTGAGATTGTGCCTTTGAATTCATTAAGGTGATTGGTAGCATTGATCTCGGAGCGGCATGCTATTCAGTTTCTTATCTGTCTATCAGGTGAGTTTTCTCACTATATCCATGGGTCGATGGCACAAATGCCAACCCATTACTCGTTATGTGAAATGCTAGTTTTCTCTGTGATGCTTGCATGAAAGACTAAGATCTGGCCTCTGGAAATTGTATGCAAGACCAGGATCTGGCCATTAGCAATTGTATGAAAGACCAGTATCTGGCCCCTGGCACTTGTATCTCAGACCAGGATTTGGCCATTGGCATTGCAAGGAAAGACCATGGGGGTAGCCCGTGGCACTTGTATGTTTTGTGTATGTGGTATTTTTAGAAACCCACTAAGCTTTGTGCTTACAGTTTATGGTTATGGTTTTAGGTACTTCTTATTCGAAAGGAAAGGTCCTAGCATGATGGCACATCATCCTCCCTCATGATTTCCGCATTTGAAATAATTGTACTATGATGTTTTGAATATTATGACTTGATGTCGGTTTTAAACAATTAACGGATGATTTGATGGACTTTTAAATGAAAATTTTTATTACCGTTTTCGGGATGTTACAGTTGCTAACACTCCAAATATTGCCACTAATGCAATTTGTCGCCGCTAAAAGCATCATCGGGATTGGTATTTTCCATTTTTTTTCTTTTGTATTTCACATTAAAATTAAAAAAATACTATATAAAAAGTATAAAAACTGCTATGATTTAATTAAAAATATTAATCCAACATCCGTTCAAAATACTCATCCAATTTAACATAATGCAAAATATCCAAAATACTAGTCTAAAATACTTACACAAAGAAAACATTTCAAAAATATTACAAGTAGTTACTCATCATCATTGCTCTTCTCGTGTCCTCTGCTTTCATTTTGTTGTGGCAATGAATGAAACCAATCTTCAAGTGTGGCACTACATGCCGGATCTTTTAACATTGTTTGAAGCATGTCCAACTACAAAGAAAACAACATAGTCTTATAAGTTAAACCGACATTATAACATTCTATATACAAAATATACATTCCACATATAAACAAATAATGTAGCACTGTACTATAACTAAAATTAGGAAAATATAAGCAAGGTACAAAATATATTATCTCCGTCCCAAATTGATAGTCCACTTTTGAATTTTGAAGTCTTTTTTCTTCAACTTTGACCTTAAATATTTTTGTTTTTGATAGATAATACTTGATGCAAAATATATGAATGAATTGTATTTTAAATGTTTTTTCATTGTTATAAGTTTTATCAAGTAATATATAACACAAATAAAAATATTTAAGGTCAAAGTTAAAGAAAAAAAAACTTAAAAAGTCAAAAGTGGACTATCAATTTGGGACGGAGGGAGACTTAAGCATACATACTACACATATTGCATATAACACATTTGAGCATTGTACTTTTTTTCATTTTTCCATTATAACATTGTACGTTTTTTATTTTTTCCATTATAGCATTGTACTTTCATAAACTAACAATTACCAAACTACAAAATACCAATATATCAAACTATAACCTAAATAACAATTACCAACATATAAACTATTACCAAACTAACAATTACAAACATTTGAAACTATTACTAAACTAACAATTACCAACATTTGAAATAATTAGCACAATTAGATAGTCTTGTTACCAGTGATTGTGGCAGTAGCTGTGTCGGTGGTTGTTCCTGATCGTATATCTAAACAACCATAGAAGGTTGACGCCGATCCCCCTGATATGGCCTCGTCAAACACCCAATATTCTTTCAAAAGAATTTTGTATATCCTTTGGTGTTAGACCGCTGGCTTAAGAAGAAGCTTGAGTTTGTTGACCGATCTCATGGAGTAAAGCATCTGTATTTTCAAAAAATGATAAACATCATAAAAATTAGATTCCTAAATATCCTTTGACGATATAAACACTTTTATTAAAATACAAATTAACCACTTACGTAATGTTGCTCTATTCTAGCACTACTAAATACCCCTTGACGATCTGTATTAGCCTACAAAATGTTTTGATTCGAGTGATGTCTTATTTAACATTAAAAATTAGATTAATTATAATTTAAATAAACAGTTAAATATATCATAACTTACTTCTTTGAAACAGACTTTGCTATACGAGCACGATCCCCCTCTGTTTACAACTTGTTGTTGTGCACAAACTCCTTTGTTTGATGTTGAACACTTTAAAAATTCGGCCGTTCGAAAACGTTTGACTGCTTGTGCCCAATTTTCACATGACATGCCCTCGGGGGATGGGGGGCTAATGCCCTTGGGATATCTGGAAACCCTATGGCATTCTGAAAATAAGTATGCACTATATTTTTCTGGCCTCTATAAACTTTTTGTATAGTCGCATCAATGCTCCGCAATAGCTGAGCACGCTCGGGATCCAAGTTAACCTTATCCAAATCAAACTTATTCTACAAATAAAAAAAAATTAGTTAATTAAATACCAATCACAACTAAACTTAAAGCAGAGGAAACATTGTCCCAACCAGACACTCATAGGGATGTTCATCCATATATACCTCCCAATCTCATGGGTAAACCAATTACCATGCTTCTCGATAGGGAAATATGTGAGCTCCCTGTCGAAATCCAAATCTCTGGGTTTTCCCTTTTTTGCCCATATCAGCTTTGATAGTTGGATGTTTTTTTATAGACCTCTTCTTTTTTAGGAAGCTCAACTTAAAATTATAATTAAAAATATTATTCACAATAACTTATAATAAATGAATAAAAATAGCTAATAAATATATCATAATAAAATATACCATCTTTTCGTGTTGTCCACGGCTAAAGCCTACTGGAGGTGGTGGATCCTCGGCTCCATCACCTACATGTCCTAGGCCCATAACATATCCCATCATGTAGTAGAGTATGGCCCAACTAAACCTCATGTATAGCCTATTTAATCACAAGATGTACAATATAAAAACACAATATGAATAAAATTTAGCATGCAAAATTACAATATGAATAAAAGTTACACATATTACATATAAAAAAAACAAAACACTTTCTATTAAAGCATCCTACTTTGTTTGTTTGTTTGTTTTTTTGCCTTCATTTTTTCATTATAACATTTTGCTTCCGAATTGCATACAAATACATATATAAAAATAATACTTTCCATTATAGTGTCCTACTTTGTTTTTTTTTTCATTTTATTCATCTATAACATTATAGTTTTCAAATTGCATACAAATACACAAACTAATTGTATAATTTTCTATACATACACATATACATATAAAAAATAATACTTTCCGTTATAGCATCCTACTTTATTTTTTTCATTTTTTTTCATCTATATCATTATAGCATCCAAATTGCAAACAAACACACAAACTACATACATAATTTCTATACATACAACTACACATATAAAAAATAATACACATCCCATTATAGCATCCTACCTTTTTTTTTTCATTTTTTTCATGTATATCATTTTAGTATCCAAATTGCATACAAACACAGAAACTAAATACATAATTTCTTTACATAAAATTACACATATACAAAAATAATACACATCCCATTATAGCATCCTACTTTGTTTTTTCCATCTTTTTCATTATAGCATTGTAGTTCCCAAATTGCATATAAATACATATACAAAAATAATATTTTCCATTATAACATCCTACATTGTTTTTTTTTCATTTTTCTTCATCTATAACATTATAGTTTCCAAATTGCATACAAATACACAAACTACATATATAAGTTTCTATACATTCAAATACACATATAAAAAAAATACTTTCCATTATAGCATCCGACTTTGTTTTTTTTTTTTTCATTTTTTTCATATATATCATTATATTGCATATACATACATATACACAAACTACATATATAATTACCAAATTGCATATAAATACACAAACTACATACATATTTTTTTATACATACATATATTGCATATACATACAAATATAATTTCTATTATAGCATCCTACTTTGTTTTTTCTTATAGCTGACATACATAAATTACATATATAATTTCCAAAGTCATACACATACACATACATTATAGTATCCTACTTTGCTTTTTTCATTGCACACAAAAACACATATACCAAAAAAATTACACATGGAAAAACACATATATGCATCTTACACATACAAATATATATCATATATACACAAAGTCATACATATATACATACACAAATAATACACATCCAAATTCCAAGAACACATACAAAAATCAACATATTATAGATATATTCTATAACCACAGAAAAAATAAATTGTGGAGAAGGGTGGTGGTGGCGGTATTCCGGAAAAATTTCGGCCAACAACAACTTTTTTGGCCAAACTCCGTTAGAAATCAATGAAATATGACCAATATCAAAATTTCAAGCAGAAAACAACAAAATCAGCAGGAAACTACAAAAAGAAAGTGAAATCGAGCAAAAAGGAGAAGGAATTGTACCTATGGTCGTCGATTGTTGCTTCTTGTCACCGGTATTACACTTCCCTTCACCGGAAAAGGTGGCATTCGATGGAATAGAGGGAATAGGATTAAAATACAACGAAGTAGATAGAGGGAAAGTCGCAATCGGTAGTGGGAATCGACACAGTGGAAGTGAAGGGAGAAGAAGAAAAGTGTTTAGTGGGTTTCGATGTCTATATCCCGACAAGGCGTTAGCGGTGATAGGTATTAGCAGCGACACAAATGAATTAGTGGCGAGACGAAGCAACTACCAGCGACACCTTGTAGAGGGAAAATCTTACGGTATTTTTTTCGGACATCAACGGCAACAGGATTTGCCGCTAGAGGCGTCGTTGCTATTGCGATTAACGACTTCTATTATCACTCGTTGGATTGGGAACAAAATTGAAGGTGGGGGTTTAATACGACGCATTGACATGGATCAAGGGTTAACAATCATTATTGGAGACGCATTTACCGACAACAGCCAGCTTTAGTGGTGACATACAACGCGAAAGCTGTATATTACCGCTAAAGGTGGTTGTTGCTGCTAATAATTGTTATTCTTGTAGTGATATATATATATATATATATATATATATATATATATATATATATATATATATATATATATATATATATATATATATATAAAGTGGTCGGTTATTATTTTATGATTTTGTCTATTTAACCCTTCTAATTTCGTGATAGTTCATTTTTTTCATATTTATATTATAACTATTGATTATTTATTTATACATAATTAAGTTTATTAAATATTTAATGAAACAATATTTTTTTTAATATTTTAGTTTAGACAAAACTTCATAAATGGTCCCTGTGGTTTTACGAAATCTGAAGTTTCGTTCCTAGCTTTCAAAAACTTCATGGTTGGTCATTGTGATTTCAAAACTTTTGATTTTGGGTCCCTATTGCTGACTGTGTCAAGTTTTCTTCGTTAACTGAAGGGTATTTCCGTCATTTCACTACCACAGGGACCATTTATGAATTTTTGTCTTATTTAAAAAAAAGAAAAAAGAAAATATAATTATTTAATATAAAAGGGTTCTCTCTCTCTCTCTCTCTCTCTCTCTCTCTCTCTCTCTCTCTCTCTCTCTCTCTCTCTCTCTCTCTCTCTCTCTCAACAACAACTCATACCACACATCCTATCCACCCACCCTTCATTGTCTTCTTCCCTGATCCATCTTTCTTCTCTATTATTATCTCTTCCATACAAAGAACCTACAACGCAATATCAAAAAGGAAATACATTCCCCGTTTTTGTTATACTCGATTTTGTTGCATCATCGCGACCAACAAAACATATTCGATTAATAACCCTTCGACTTTGAATTCTTAGAAATGTTAGTTTGAGCTCTTAATAGTGCTCGACGCCTGAAATTAACAAAGCTCGCGGCAATGTTTATTTTTAATACCTGTCATATGTCGTATGACCACAAGTCGTTCATCGTCGATGATTTTGTAATGGAGGCGATGGATTTTGGACATCATATATAGCTACACCATCCCTACCCCATGTGACATCCTTATTTTCACGGCCAGAAAAGACCGATTTGTTTATGCTTTGTTTTATAAAATCAGAGTAATCCTTTGATTAAAAGAGTTGCGGAATTTGTTCCCAAAACAAAATATGATAAGAATTTATCAAAGCATTTCTTCAAAGAAATGTATTTTCATTAAATAACAAAATCTCAGGATTTCATGATCCGATACAGACCAAAAGCATAAATAATATAAAATAGACCTTACAACAGTTATTTATTACTACCGATCTATAATCCAAAATCTCTCATCAAGTCCATCAACTTATACTCTTGTGCCATTACCTGTAATGCAAAGAAAACTGAGTGGGTCAGGCTTGGGAGCTTGGTGAGCATGTAGGGTTTTCAACCCACAAAAAATAATTATTATCTTTAATCATCAAACAATCAACCCAGTTACCCATCCCCATTATCTTCTTTATTTCTTAAGGATTTACCCTAAGAATCGATCATCCTTCACTCGTTCATTCCTAAGGATTGGCCTAAGGAATTGACACAAAGTCCATCACCACCAAGGTCCTCAAATTACAACTAGTAAACACTTAGTTCAACCTACTTAATGAACCCCTGGTCCAAACACTCCTAGTGAACACTCAATTCAAAACATTCGGTGAACACTTAGTTCTAAAATACCTAATGAACACACTTAGTTCAACAACACCAAGTGAACAAATCTAGTTCAAAAATACCTAATGAACACATTGAGTTCAAAATACCAAACAAACACATAGAGTTCGAAAATACCTAATGAACACATTGAGTTCAAAGCACCAAGTGAACACATAGAGTTCAAAATTACCTGATGAACACATTGAGTTCAAAACACCAAGTGAACACATAGAGTTCAATATTAACTAGAACAAACTTGTTAACTTTTTCATTGAATTGTCTAGAACAGTCTGTGGTCACCATCTCTATTCCACTAGTTAATTAAATCATCAATATCATCAAAACTTCTTAACATTTCGTCTCATATCAACTATTTCATCTACACATGTTCTACCCAACATATATGTAGATGCAAACACATATACAGTTTAAATTATAAAAAAAAAAAAAAAACTGTATAGAACATTCATTCAATATCCGTCTCAAGTAAACAAACAATGTATAAACACATAGCACGTATTTCATAGCAAATACTTCGTATTTATGTGTTAGATGAAAGTAATTACACACTCACTTGATAAGACGATGATCAGACAGCACCTCGTCTCTTAAAATAATATTTTCCGATAAAACCGGGACGTTTTCTCCAAAACCAGGCTTCACATGGGCAGAGTTTCGGCTCGGAAACTTTACTTCTCAGGATCCTCGAGGCTTTGGGACTTGCTTCGGGTCTCGGGAATGATATCGGGGCTTTGGGAGGTAAAGCTTGCACGTAAAACGATGAAATACGATAGAGAGAGAGAGAGAGAGAGAGAGAAAAGAAATGGGCAACCAAATTCGGTTGCCTAAAGGATCTATTTATAGGGTTGGAGTCTGGCCGCGAACGCGATGCGTTCCCTCAATGAACGCAGGACGTTCCCCGAATGCGGTGCGTTCCCTCAACGAACGCAGGGCGTTCCCACATGCGTCATTGCTTACGAACTTTGGACTCGACAGGTGACGGGACTGGCTCTGATGCTCCAAATGCGGTGCGTTCCCCTTCAGCCAGCCTCGAAGTTTGTGCTTCTATCTTGGAAATCCTGTAACTTTCGCGTACGATCTCTGTTTTCGACGTTATTTATATCCAAGTGTAGGTGAGATTATGCTCTACAACTCTCATTTAGACTCCGTTGACTAATTTTGAGTTTATTTTTATTATATTATTTTTAACTGGCCGGGACTGAAAAAGTCCGTTAAAAACCCATAACTTCTTCATCCGACGTCCGCTTTCGTCTGTCTTTTTACGAATGCACTACTATTAACGAGATCTTCGATTCTCGTTTAGATTGTTTTGGCTAAAAATCACTCGATCTCAATTTCGAGATTTGGGTTGCATACCGCTAAGTCGAAACTTCGAAAAATCATAACATCCTCATATGAAGTCAGATTTGGGCGTTCTTTTTATGGATGCTCTCGATTTAACGTAATCTACGACTTTCCTTTAGATCACTAAGGCTAATTATCGCCCTATCGTAAATTCACTATTTACGTCGCGTAATGTCGTGCTGGTTCTATCGCGAAACTTCGACAGGTCATAACTTCTTCGTTGTAACTCGGATTTCGGCGTTCTTTATATTTACGGAATCCTTGTAACATATACTACAACTTAGTCAAGATTACTCCTTCTAAATAATCTTTCATCAAAAATTCATTTTTGACGCTTATCGTCTCTAAATTGACTAGCCCGGATCTACGGACGTTACACCCCAAGAAGTATCATTTGAGGGTTAAATCACTTACTCAACATATAAGAAGACATCAGTGCATTTATGATTGCTGATGGATATTGATAAAAATAAAATTCACATCTAGCTTCAATTTCTACTTAAATCCACCATCAGAATCAAGAAAATCCAAGAAAAACTATTAATGGTCAAGAAAACTAATTTAGAGGAAGAATATGATTCTACTAATCTTTTGTGAATATAATATATTTGCATCGTTTTCCCATAACAAGAACACAACACAAAATTGATTTAAGCATCTTTTGTGAAACCTAGAACTATGAACAAAAGACGAAAACAATAGTCAGGATAACTTTGTACATAAAGAATGAAATCGATATTGTACCTATTTGAGATTTGAGGACCAAGAACATTGATCATATCATCACTTTCAGATACCATTCTGTAGACTCATAGGAATGTCATCATCACCATCATGAAATTCCAATTCCCTAAAGTTTCCTAAACTGAAATTATGCTTACAATCATCTCATCATCGTTATCAGGAGAATGAGTTGACGAATTTGTTTCTTGTTGATGTACAAACCCCTCTTTTGTTATTGTATTCCCAACGCTGATCACCTTCTTGGTTCTCTTAGCCACCATTTTCACCCTTCTCACATAAGGCTTCATGCCCTATTTGCCAAATTATATCTTTAATTTTTTTGGGTTTCGATGCTTACCTCGTGGGATTCCGGGTTCGCAATTCTAGATCATCCCTGGTAGTGCTTCTTTACAGGTCAAGACCGGTTTCTCAGGATGTGATTCAGTAGACAAATTTGGAGTTTTCAGTTTTGGGTTTTCTTCATTTGTGGGTGTATATGGGGAAGACGATGAGCAGAAAAAATAGAGACTCGGATGCTATGAATTGGATATTTCATTAAGAGCCGTAGTTGGTAGAGTTGGGTGTGAGATCTATGGAGCGATTCAGGGGATTTGAACGAGTGAGATTTGGAAACATGAAAGAATTCCATGATGTTATCATTCAGTCAAACTCTACGATCACTTCCATTGTTGCAGCTTTGTTTTTGAGGATTCATCCATTGTAAAGTGGATTATTGTGTGTGTGTATGTTTGTGTGTATGTGTGTGTGAGAGAGATAAAGAGAGAAAGAGATTAAGCAATTATATATATATATATATATATATATATATATATATATATTAAATAAAAAAAAACTTCATAAATAGTCCCTATGGTAGTGAAATGACGGAAATACCCTTCACTTAACGGACAAAACTTGATGGAGTGAGCAATAAAGACTTTTCTTAAAAATTTTGAAACCAAAGGGACCTTCTGTGAGATTTTTTAAACTTAGGGACTATATTTTAGATTTCGGGATACGACAGTGACCATTTATGAAGTTTTCTCTTTAGTTTTTAGGGTTAATGACCTAGAAAGATAACGAACTTTGGTCTTTATCCACATTTAGGTAATCATGTTTTTTTTCGTTCGCATTTGACCATTGAACTTGTTTGACCTGTTCAAAATAGGGTAATATGACTGGTAATTACGGTAATATTACCCTATTATGAACAGGTCAAACAAGATATTGGTCAAATGTATACGAAAAAAAACATGTTTACCTAAATATAGACAAAAACCAAAGTCTCTTACCCGTTTTGGTAATATTGGACAAGAACCGTCTCAGGGATTAGGCTCCGACAGTCAATGAACAATTAGGTTAGGCTAGGTCTAACCCAGTTTAGTCCCAACTAGTTATGGGTTAGGCTATGTTGCTAGGTCTTTAAAACACATACATCCTAACCCCTTAAGCGTATACAACCTAACCCTTAACTAGTTGGGCCTAAACCGGGTTGGCCGAAGACTTGACCATCTCCTCATACACAAAGACCGGACAACCCGATCAGTTACACTTAACATAAAGAACCCAATATTACCAAAATAGGTAAGGAACTTTGGTTTTTGTCCATATTTAGGTAACCATGTTTTTTTCGTACACATTTGATCTGTAAACTTGTTTGACATGTTCGCAATAGGGTAATGTTACCCGTAATTACCAGTCATATTACATTATTTTGAATATGTCAAACAAGTTCAATAATCAAATGTGTACGAAAAAAAACATGGTTACCTTAATGTGAACAAAGACCAAAGTTCGTTATCATTTTAGTTCATTAACCCTAGTTTATATAAACTTTAATGTCTAACAATATGTTTGTAGTAAAATATTTTATGATAAAATAATATTATATTTAAAAAAAACTAGAAAATAAAATGAAAAGATTGTATATAGTATTTTAGATAATGAGAATAAATTACTTAAATTATATATACAAAAAAAAAATTAGATTCGTACACAATAATTTTTCTTTATACACAATAATTTATATTTTAAAATGTTGTATTGTACAATCGTATAAAACAAAAATTGTTATTTACGGAGAAAAAAAAAGATTATGTTATTTCTCTAAAAAAAATTACTACATATTATACATTGTATTAGGGTTCTAGTAGTAGAAATAATAGCTGACATTTTTTTTTTGAGTTAATAGTATAAATTATCGATTAGTATATC
Organism: Lactuca serriola; assembly: GCF_051521515.1. NCBI lineage: Eukaryota > Viridiplantae > Streptophyta > Magnoliopsida > Asterales > Asteraceae > Lactuca > Lactuca serriola. The sequence continues at coordinate 173,618,546 of NC_136411.1, read as the reverse complement.
ATAGATCAATCATTAGTTTTTTTGAAGTTAATATTCATATCATACCTTATTAATAAATTTTGGATCAATATTCCATGTGCTTTTAATTGTCAATTTTGATGTCTATCGACATTTCATGCTTTAAATTAGCAAACCGGGTCATTTAAGAGACATCGTTTGCGATGAATATTTTCTTATATTGATTAATTTTTTAAATAAATCTTCTAAAAATAACTATGGTGTTGTAAAAATATATATTTGTAATGATATTGATAACATATTTTCTGAAAACAGTTATTATAAATGTTGAAGAATATATTGGTATCTTTAATTAAATTTAAAAATATCAACAAATTTAATATGTTTATTTTAGTTATTTTACACATAAAAAAATTGTCCAACAATAAAAAATGATTTATCATTTCATTATGTTTTGGTATTCGATAATCTAATCTTAAAACATTTTTGAAACTCTATTTTAATACCGGGTAACACAACAAACATTTAAAAGAAAACATAAATTATTTTGAATAAACAATACCAAATACCTCCAAAATAAAATGTAATGAATTTACAATCACATTTGAAGAAGTTGGTATATAAAGAGACAGTTATCCATCTTTATCATTATCTATGCTTTCAAATTAATTATTATCATTATCCTATGAATAGAAGTAGCTTAGAGTTAGCTAACTAGTCTCCCTTAATGTTATCAAATTAATTATTAGCTTTATCTTATGAGCAGAAATAGCTTAGAGTTAGTTATTTTATTTTATTTTATTTTTATCTCTTCTTAACATCAAATCTAACATACTTCTAAACTGCTCTTTAAATTCACTTATGCTCACGACGGGACATCTATAACATCCAAGTTTTTGGTAAGTTCCTTTTTGGTCCCTAGTGTAAAATCCATTTCATATTAGTTCCTTGGTTAGTATGCGGGGCGTACTAGCCACAGCTTGGTCGCGGATCGTTAACCACGTATGCTGGGCGTATGTGGTGTACGCATGATGTACACATATTTGAAGCAAACCATAGTTTTTAGGGTTTGTACCCTATTTAAGGATGAAGCAAACCCTAGTTTTTAGGCGTACGTTGTGTACGCATGACGTACTCAGCCTCCATTGCCCTTGAAGTGCAAATCTCGAACCCTAAGCCACCTTAGTGCATTTGTGAGCTTCTTGATTGATTTTTGGTGTCCTTTAGAGCTTTTGAAGAAGAAGGAAGCTTGAGAAGAAGTAAGGATGTGAGAACAACTTGTAGATCCAGAAGTTGGCACCATTTCTGACCCATTGAAGGTATAAAGCTTTAACCTTGACCATTGCATGCTTAGATATATTTTTAGGGTGGAAAATGTCATCTTTTGGTCTTTTAGTTTCGATTCTTGGAGTTAAGGAACTTCAAACCGTATGAGTTGTCCATTTGAGCTCTTGGACGTGTTCTGAGTCATAAAATCGGATCTTGATGGTTGAGCCTCAACCATGCAAGTGTTAGGAAACCAACCAAGTGTGCTTATTGACTTGATTCAAGTTTTGAGCCTTATCCTTGCATGCAAAAGCATAGAGTTTGCAACTTTATGACTTAGGACATTTCTAGGGGTCTGAATCTAAGTTTTGGACGTAAGGTCTTAAGGGATTAAGACATAGGGCTAAGTTTGGCTTGGCAGACCAGTACGTCGTGTGTACTCAAGTGTACGTTGTGCGTACTAGGTCAGCGCCTTAACCTTGGTCAATACAGTGTACATTGGGCGTAAAAGCCAAGTACGTCGCGCGTACGTGATCTGTGGGCTTGGAAGATTTTAGGCTCTTTTGGATGTTGGGCTTTAAACTTGAGAAGATCGGGCCTTGGGCCCACCTGAGTGTAGAAAGTCCTTTTTGGGCCTAAGGCCATGTTTGGGGGTCCTTGGGCCATAATGGGCCATAAATTCCCTATGATGGGCTTGGATTTTTTTTGGGTTTTGTGGTTTTGGGCCTTGGAGAGAATGAGGCCCAATAAGGCAAAGGTAAAGGAGTCTTTTGCCTTAAGTCAAGGACTATGATTTTGGACCTTGAGTTACATTGTGACCTAACTTCTAATTAGGATTTTGTGCTTGTGCGTTAGGGATATGAGTTTGCGAGTCATCCACCGAGTGCGATTTGATACCCACAGTCTAAAGTAAGTCTTCCTTCGTAGTAGCTGTAATAATTGTCAGTCATGTCTATAATTCTATGATGATTCGGTGATTACCATTATGATATTATGTGGTAGTAGTAGGGTGAAATTAACCCGATATCCGGTTGAAAAAGACTGAAGGGTTAGGCCAACACCCATATATGCTTGGCAGTATCCGGTTGAGATAGACCGAAAGGGATGCTAGCAACCATATATGCTTGGCAATATCCAGTTGAAATAGACTGAAGGGGTAGGCCAACACCCAGGTATTCTTGACACTATGTTTGTTCAGTATGATTTCTAATTATACAAATGCAATACAAACATAATAGAAGTAAAAACAAGTGGTAACAAAAAGATATCTTATTCTCACGAAGTTCGTGCCTAAAAGCATATTTTCATAACTTTTGTGGTATTGCTATCCATTTTGAGTAGGTATATCTATTTCTAGTAGATCAAATGTTTTGATTTTGTTGATGAAAAAAGGAGCATTTCAAGAATCCTATTATCACACTACTATATCAAATTCCAACTTCCTTTATCTAACTATCTCTTTGTTTACATCATCTGAAATATGTAAGATTAAATTCAATTAATATCTCTTTAAAGTTTGTCAATTCTTCATCTTTCCCTAGTCGTTTAAGCTTTTTTTCAAAGGAAGGGTTAAATGTTTGCTTTGGAATAAATTTCTCGCCTCATTATAAAGGCTTCCAAGTTGTAACAGAAAGACATCTTCCAATTTTGAATATACAACAATAGTTTAAATGTTCTATACACATTAGGAGTCGATTCTTGATTATTATTAGTGTCGTGTAAATATATGTAAATGACTATAAAGTGTTGTTATGTATATATACCATTCCTGAATCTATGTAAATGACCATCTTACCCTTCTGTTTAGAACTGATGGTTAACAACAAATGATCCTTTCTTTAAGAACTGTTAGAAATCATTGTTTAAATTCTATAAAAATTAATACAAATGTAATTTATACTACTCATAATATGATTACTAATAATTAAATTATTGTTTGTAATAAGTAAAAAAAGGGAACATTTGTTACATATGTCCAAGTTAAGTAAAAATGAAACACATACTTAGGCAAGCAAGCATATTTTCATGCTTCTTTAATCCATAAAATCCTACTGTCGTTGAGTATAAAAGAAACATATCTCTATTTACTAATTAATTGATGAAAACTGTCATATTATCACTCTATTGCTAATTTTGGTTAACTTTACTAATTTTTTATTAGGTGCTCAAAAGAAGGTAAGCGGTTATACTCAAAAGACCGAGACATGGAACATGAGTAGCTCCCATAAAATATTAGTGACATTTAATAGGTTCGGAAAACCGGTAGGAGATGAAGGAAATGAACTTGTACAATACCTTGGGACACTTGTGAGGATGTCTAATCATGTTGGAATAGATTATGATGATTGGAGGAAGATCCCTATACATAAGAAAGAAGATATGTATTCTATAGTTAAGGTACGTATCTACTAACCAAAATTATAGTGTATTTATATTTACATGTAAGCTTTATTTGTAGGCCAAGTTTATTATTCATCCGGCTGAAACAAGTGAAATCAATAAATTGATCCTTTTTAGCATGGGGAAAAATGGAGGACTTGGAAAGGTTCACTAAAAGCATGTGCATATGATTCAAGTCTTACAATCGATCAAATTGTGGCACAACAAACTAAGATAACAGGGTGAACCCAAATCAGTTAAAAAAAAACTTGTTACTCATTGGTTTACTATAACGCCCGTAGATCCGGGCTAATCAATATAGAGACAATAGGCATCAAAAATGAGTTCTTGATTGAATATTATTTAGAAGGAATAATTAAAAAAGTTGTATAATATGTCTCAAGGGTTCTGTACATATAAAAAATGCTGAAATCCGAGTTATAACGAAGAAGTTATGGCCCGTCGAAGTTTTACGGCAAAACCGGCATGGCACCGAGAGACATAAATAGTGAATTTATCATGGATTACTTTGTAGCCTTAGTGATCTAAACCAAAATTGTATTATACGTTAAACCGAGAACATACAAAAAAAGAACGCCCAAATCTGACTTCATATGAGGAAGTTATGAATTTTCTAAGATTTGGCATAGCAGTGCACGACCCGAAACTCGAATTCTAGTTCGAGCGGTTTTTGGCTTATGCGACCTAAGTGATAGTTGAAGATCTCATTAATAGGAACTCAACGGTTAAAAGAAAGATGAAAACGGGGTCCGTATGAAGGAGTTACGAATTCTTTGTGGTCAATTAACAGTCTAAACTCCTCCTACTGTTAAATTTAAGATTGGTCGAGAATTAGCCGACGGAGTCTAAACGAAAGTTGTAGATCTCGATTTTACCTATGCGTGGATATAAAGAACGTCAAGAACGGAGTTCGTATGCGAAAGTTATGAGTTTTTAAAAATCGGCTGATTTCCACCTTGTGTGCGATGCCACGTGTCAGCACCAGGCTGTGGCTGGCTGTAGCCAGCATGGATCACGACGTGAATGTCAAAAATTCACGATGTGAGTTACCCTCCAGCCCCCTATAAATAAGAGGTGAAGCCCATTTCATTCCTCACACCTCCCATAACTTCCCTCTCTCTCTAGAACTTCTCTCTAGTCCGAACCCCCCCCCCCCCCTCGAAAAGCCTAGGGAACCTCCCTAGCACGAGGTGGAAGCCCCGAAGTGCCCGACGGCTCCAAGAAGAAGAGCCTTTTGGCTCAGGAACGCTGCTCCAGCAAAGCTCGATTTTGAGAAAAACTCGCTCTAAGTGAGCTACGCCTAACATATCTTTAGTATAGCTTATGATTCAATATAGTAATGTTATTAGAACCTTATAATAAATACTTGGGCTATTAGTATGGGTTATATAAGTATTGTTTAACGCTAATATAATAGTAATAATAGCTAGAGTATTAATTAGTCTCGGTGAATAATAGACTAAACTCTAGTGGTAATGATACTAGGTTTCATCAAGGGATAATTGTTTTAAGAGTAACGAAGTGTTGTCCGAGTGCCGACTCACCACCTTACCAGGTGAGTGCATAGTTACTTTCATCTTACACATAGATATGAAGTATTTTATATAAATTACGTGATGTGTGTGCATATTATCTGTATACTTGCTATCTATGCTGGATGAATGCTTTTATACATGTTTTAAATGATTTAAATTGTATATGTATTTTATATCTACAAAATGTGTTGGGTGAAACATGGGTAGATGTAATAGTTGTTGGGTGACCAAATAAAATAATGAGAGGCCTCGTTATAGATGTTATTGATGATCCAATCATCTAGAGGAGTATAGATGATGACCACGGACTATTCTAAACAGTCTAGTGGAACGCTAGCAGGCTCGCAACCTGTAGGTGTTTATTTGAACTTTGTGCTCACCAACAATGCTCCATCCCCCACATGGTTGCCTTATTTGAGATGAATTTCTGAGGAACCCCCGAAGCATGTGTTGTCACCCCGATGAAAGTCCTTAGACTAGGTCCCTTGTGTTAGATGTTTTAGGGACGTAAAGTGAGGATAACGGGAACGGGTAATCGGGTTTGTTTGGTTTGATAAAGTTAATAAACTTATTTATTGTGGGTTGAAAACCCTATGTACTCACCAAGTTTCCCAACCTAACTCACTCAATTTATTTATATCACAGGTGTTGATATGAAGTTACATTACACTGAGAGATTAAGGAGATATAAATCACTAGTGATAATGAATGTAAGTTCTGTTTATGCTTATGTTTCTGTATTGACGATGACATCCCAAATGTTTTAAAATGAATAAAAATACTCTTCTTTGGAAATGCTTTGATAACGTATTTATCATGTTTTACTGGGAATAAATTCCGCAACATTTTAATGAAAAATACTACTCTGATTTTCAAACAAACATAAACAAAATCGGTCTTTTCTGGCCGTGAAAATGGGGATGTCACATTTACTCCAGAATATCAGGTAATATATTTAGTTTCTTTCATAAACTAAGGAATTTATCCTATTACTCATTGGTTACCCTTAATGGCTTAACATGCTTTTTATTCATTGAATCCCTACTTTTACCATTTAGTTAAAACAATTTTACATTAAAAAATAGAAAGTACATTGCTATTGTAGGTAAAAGATAAACTAAATTTATGGAAAATGATAAATAAAAAAAAAAAGTTATGTACCCTTAATGGCCTAGCATGTTTTTTATTCATTGAATCCCTACTTTTACCTTTTAGTTAAAACAAAGTTTCACTAAAAAATAGAAAGTACATTGTTATTGTGGGTAAAAGATAAAGTAAATTTATGGAAAATGATAAAAAAAAGTTGGTTACCCTTAATGGTCTAGCATGTTTTTTATTCATTGAATCCCTACTTTTACCTTTTACTTAACACAATTTTCACTAAAAAATAGAAAGTACATTGCTATTGTGGATAAAAGATAAAGTAAATTTATGCAAAATGACAAAAAAAAAAAAAGGTTTGTTACCCTTAATGGCCTAGCATGTTACATATTGTATTATCAATAAAGAAATACATGTAAATTGCTATTATATGTAAATAAATGAAATTTGTTTCTATTATGGATTAATTATGGATCTCAACTATTTGCTTCCACCATCTTGATTATGTACAAAATACTTATGTAGAGCATGCATGTTTGATTTAAGGAGAAAGAGTAGTGCAAAGATGGAAGAGCCCCATGTTTTTGGGAAAAAAATCATTTGTTCGACTTGCTCACGAAGAGGTATTATTATATTTTATTATTTTGACTTATATTACCGTCTTATATTTGTATTCTTTTATTTATTTTCATCAAACATAACTACATCTTGTTATAGGCATTGAATAATGGTGTATACCCAACACGAGGAAAAATATATGTAAAAACCCGCACTCGTAAAATTGGAAATATTGTGAATGAAAAAGTCTCTCAAGTTATGGTAATAATTTCCCTATACATTATATATACATGTTTTTAATCATATCAAGTCATATACTCTTTTTTTCTTTTTAAACCTTATTATTTGTCCCACTTTCAAAGTGTTAGAAACATACTTTTAAAGTAGGTTGCTATACTATGATAGTGTGACAACCCGAAATTTCTATCTTGTACAAACCATTCGCTTCAATCAAAGTCATACTTGTTTCTGCTAACTTTTAGTACTGTTTAGAGTCAGTTTGAGCATTCTGAGCCTAGTACACCAAAGGAATGAGTGAATGGAAGTGTTAATTGAAGTTGTAAACCATCAAACAAACCATAAACCCTCAAATGAGGAGTTTATGACCAAGACCCATGAGTTTACGGCCGTAAACTCATGATGGCCGTAAACTCATGAAAGCCCTTTAAAACACCATTTGGCACCTTTCATCATGAATTTACGTCCGTAAACTCATGTGGCCATAAACTCATGGCCGTAAACTCCCATGGAGCATACCACTTGGCCGTAAACACTAGTGTGTGGCCATACACCCCTTAGATGCAACCCTTTGTACTTCTAGCACTTGAATCTAAGTGTTTTCCATGTCCTAGGGTGTCTTTACTTGCATAATTAGTTGTTTAAACACTAATTGTATACATATATGTGTCATTATATGATTAATAGGATCCGTGAGTGTGCACAAGTCTTCACTTGGCACTTAGCATTGTATACCACTCGTTCATCCAAACCACTCACTACAGGTGAGTTCATATCCCTTAGTATATCTTTTAAATGATTTTAAATGCTTTTATGGGGGGGATACAAGTAGAAAACATGTATTTATATACTCAATCACATGTTATTTATAATTGTGTTTCAAACAAAGGATTTCTTATACTTTATTGTGCTTCAAACAAAGGATTTCTTATACTTTAAATTGTCTTGTCAACCAAACTGATTTTAAATCGTTTTATAAATTGACATCAAGTCATCAATATTTATTATTAAAATCTTCAAATGTTTTACAAAACTTCTTTTTAAACTTATATATTGTCAAATGCATGTCTATATATGTATAGTTATATAAGTAATGTTTAAAGGACTTAGGACTAATAACTCGCTTTATTTCCTTTTCCTTGTTTGGATGTGGCCTGAGAGTATCGGTTATTTGTCCGAATGTCGTTTAAATATCAGTTATATATTATGTATACATATGTAGATATAAAAGTACTATCAATCAGTTTAGTACCTTTGAGTAGCAAAGGCATACCTTCATTCATTCAAACTACAGAAATTACTAGTAAACTATAATAGGTATAGTTTAGGAGAATACTATCATATACAAATACTAAACAGATAATACTATCATATACAAATACTAAATAGAGAATACTATAAAGAGAAACAGATAGAGAATACTATAACGAGAAACAATACGTACTATGAAGAGAAACAGATAGAGAATACTATAACGAGAAACAATACTTACTATAAAGAGAAACACATAGAGAATACTATAACGAGAAACAATACATACTATACACTATACAAGAGAACATACTATGATGAGAAACAAAGAGAACATACTACATACTAGACAGAGAGAACATACACTACACTAGTACATACAATACATATACAAGAATACTATAACATAAATGTGAGTCACCACTTCAGGGCATGGCATCACTGCTATGGCTCGTTTTGTAACCACAGTCTTCTGGAGGGAGAGCGTGAATTTGTGTATATATCTATACTGGATTGACTATCCTACACCTTGTCGTTCGCTACAGTGGGACTTGCAAGTCTACAGGTGCCAAATGTCATTTCTTCTGATGTCTTTCATCGTCGTTTTTTAGTCAGTTAGTATGGTAACAACCTCATCACATTATACCTAAATTAAACCATTGGTTTTAAGGTAGTTATTACTTCAGTAGTTAATACAAATAATACTGTAGTACACATACATTTTTTCCATTATATTCAAATTGTGATCTTCTCACATAAAGGGTAATATAAAACTATATTTTAGTAATAATAATCATATTTGGGAAAAGCATCCACTTTTACAGAGAACACAAACATACAAAACAATTGGGTCTTGGTAGAAGACTACTTTTTACACTAGTAAAAAATATAGGATTTTCTAGGAGTTTTCAAACATATACAAACATTTACATTGAACATTTACAAACACTTTCAGTAAACTTATACAAATATCGACACTAAATACTTATGAATTCACTAGCTTAAATGTTGATCTACTCTTTCAAAATAACTTGTATTCTCAGGTCATCAGTAGACAGGTACAGTCGACCAGCTTTTGAGAAGACGGAGCATGTTCAAGACTCGTCTTTTATTTTGATCACTTGTTTTGGTGTCTTATTACTATGAATGAACACACTTGTATCAAATTATACTATTAATGCAATGGATGATGTTGTTGCTTGTTTACTACTTTGCATTGTTATGATACTATACATGACGTCCTCCGCCCCTGAACATTTTCGCCGTTCCGGTTTTGGGGTGTGACAGATAGCATAGCAACCACTTTCAAAGTGTTAGAAACATACTTTTAAAGTAGGTTGCTATACTGTGATAGTATAGCAACCACTTTCAATGTATGTTGCTATTAATTTGAAAGTGGGACAAAAATAGTAGGTGAAAAACATTTTTCATGTTTTTTGTATGTTACTATTATGCAGACTTCTCTACAAGCCATTGCAAGCGACTCCTCAAATACCCAAGGATCAAGTACCCTAGGATCTGTAGATGATTTTTCAAATGATGACTATTCTAAAGTTAAAGGTCCTGAAAAAGAGGGTATATCAGATGTGTTCGAAGGATGCCTACCGTAAAAGAGAAGGTTGTTTCTTGTTCTAATGATCCGAGTTTCAAACAACTAAAAATTATGGTAAACGTTATGGAGAATATCATCCAAGAACATATCCTAAATGCAAACTTGTCTGGAATTCTTAATAATATGAACATATAAGTATATATGTCATCTATAATTGCATTGTTCCTTTTCAATTAACCTATGAACAAAAAAAATTCATTAAAATTCATCCATTATCATATTTCCAATTGGACTCAAGAATGACCACTTATGCCCTTCTGAATAATCTTCTTGGTGCATATATGCATCTTCTTAAACACATTCTTTTTGTTCATTTGTACAAGACTAGTAGAAGGTATCGAGAGTTAGAGACTAATGGTACATGATATGGGCATATTTAGTCATATAATTCATGCATTATCTTAATACTTTATGTTTTTTTGTCTCAAATATTTAACAAAAGATACTTAATTAGTTTAAAATTTCATTTTCAGAAATAAAGACATGCTCGGAAGGAAAAGGAAGCAAAAATTGGCGGTTAGAAGCTTGGATCTTGGATTTTGAAGAAAGGAGATGAAATCGTAGAAGAACACGACATGTTATCCTTAAACACGGTGTGTTCTATTGGAAAATCCCGATAAAATAGTGCCTTTCCGTACACACGTTTTTAATGTTCAACATAGCGTGTTGAGTCCATGAACACGACGTGTTGCGCCTATTTTCAGAATCTATTTAAGGATCGTTTCTGTTCAAAAACCCTAACGAATGCTTGGGGATTTTATCAACTTTTAGAGGTCAGAGACATCCCTAGGAGTTGTGGATTTCATAATTTAACTAGAGGCTTTGAATTAGAGAGATCTAAGGAAAAATCAATAGTAATTTACTTAATTCCTTTCTTTACATTATGTCTGCATTGATGAATTTCGTTTTTATGCTTGTTTCTACTATAGTCTTGGGCTAAACACCCTACTTTCGTTTAGAGTAGAGGATCTTATGATTATGGTTTGATTTAGTGGCTTTGGATTATGTTGATTTGATTATTTATCATGTTAAGCTTGTTAAAAGAACCTTATATGTTAATGACAATTATCTTCTGTTGATTAATGAGTTATTTAGATTGCATGAACATCTTTCTTGATTGCTAACCTCTTATCATTTTGTGAAAACAAGATTATAAGATGTAACGCCCGCAGATCCGGGCAAGTCCATTCACAGGCAATAGGGGTCGAAAATGACTTTTCGACAAAAGATTATTTAGAATAAATAATCTTAACCAAGTTGTAGAATATGTCACAAGGTTTCCGTACATATAAAGAACGCCGAAATCCAAGTTATAACGAAGAAGTTATGGCCCGTCAAAGTTTTACGGCAAAACTTCACGACACCGGGAGACGTAAATAGTGAATTTAAGATAGAGGACTTTTTAGCCTTAGTGATCTAAACATAAGTTGTAGTATACGTTAAACCGAGAACATCCATAAAAAGAACGCCCAAATCTGACTTCGTATGAGGAAGTTATGATTTTTCTAAGATTCGGCTTAGCAGTGCACGGCCCGAAACTCGAATTTTAGTTCGAGCTGTTTTTGGCTTACGCGACCTAAATGAGATTTGAAGATCTCATTAATAGGAACTCAACGGTAAAAATATAGACGAAAACGGATTCCATATGAAGGAGTTACGAATTCTTCGCGGTCATTTAACAGTCTAAACGCCTCCTACTGTTAGATTTAAGATCGGTCGAGAATTAGCCGATAGAGTCTAAATGAAAGTTGTACATCTTGATTTTACCTAAGCGTTGAAAAAAAAGAACATCGAAAACGGAGCTCGTATGCGAGAGTTATGATTTTTCTAAGTTTGAAGGCTCATACGCGATAGGGGTGACGTGGCACCACCAGAATTGGACACGTGGCACCATCAGAAGGCCACCACATACCCCAACTCGGTGAGTAGGTCCTCCTACTCGGTGAGTCCATCAGGATTTCACACTATAAATAGATGTGCCGGGTTCCATTCATTCTCACACCTTTACTCTTCCACTTTCTCTCTCTAAACTCTCTTTCTAGCTCCCCTTAAGCCCCCTAAAGTCTAGGTAAACCCCCTAGCACCCGAAGGAAGCCCCGAGGCTCCCGAAGTCCCGAGAAAAGAGCCTTTCGGCTCGGGAACGTTGCTCCAGCAAAGCCCAGTTTTCGAGAAAACCCGCTGTAAGTGAGCTGTACCTATCCTATCTTTAGTATAGCTTATGTTTCAATATAGTATTGTTATTAGGACCTTATAAGGAGTATTTGAGCTATTATTATGGGTTATATAAGTATTGTTTAACGTTTATATAATAGTAATAATAGCTAGACTATTAAATTAGTTTCGTCAAGCGTTAGACTAAACTCTAGTGGTAATGATACTAGGTTTCGTCAAGGGATAATTGTTTTAAGAGTAACGAAGTGCTGTCCGAGTGCCGACTCACCACCTTATCAAGTGAGTGCATGATCTCTTTCATCTTACACATAGATATGAAGTATTTTACATAAATTACATGCTATGTGTGCATATTGTATGAATACTTGTTGTCTATGCTGGATGAATGATTTTATACATGTTTTAAATGATTTAAACTGTATATTTATATCTACTAATATGTTGGGATAAAACATGGGTAGATGAAATAGTTGGTGTGTGATGAAATAAAATAATGAGAGATAGGTGATGATAATTAGGTGAGGATAGATACATGATGATGAATCGGTGATGTAGGATACTACAACCTTGTCCGACAATTTGGAGATGTAGTCATCTAGCAGAGTATAGATGGCGACCACGGACTATTATAGACAACCCTGTGGAAACACCAGCAGGATCATAACCTGTAGGTGATGAATTACGAGTTTAGGCGATGTTGTAACTACGTATTCATGTGATGATACTCTAACCCTCTTACTATGAATTACGAGTTCAGGCGATGTTGTAACTACGTATTCATGCGATGATACCCTAACCCTTGGTGGGCACGTATTGAGGGAGTAATCCCTGAATCAATACTGTCTAGGCGATGATCCTTATGGAAAGTCCTTAGGAACAAACAAAAAAGGAGAGGCGATGTAAGGAGATGAGAGATAAAATATGATGTAGGAGACGACCCTTAGGATAAATCCTTAGGGAGGGTACTTAGGAATAAAGAAGATAATGGGGATGGGTAATTGGGTTAATTGTTTGATGATTGAACATAATAATTATATTATTGTGGGTTGAAAACCCTATGTACTCACCAGGTTTCCCAACCTGACCCACTCAGTTTATTTATATCACAGGTGTTGTTATGAAGTCACATTACACTGAGAGATTAAAAAGATGTAGATCACCAGTGTAAATAAATGTAAGTTCTGTTTATGCTTATGTTTTTGTATTGACGATAACATCCCAAACATTTTAAAATGAATAAAATACGTTTCTTCGAAAATGTTTTGATAACGTATTTAACATGTTTTTCTGGGAACAAATTCCGTAACATTTTTATTAAAAGAAGTGCTCTGATTTTTACAAAGCATAAACAAAATCGGTCTTTTATGGCCGTGAAAATAGGGATGTCACATAAGCCTAGTGTTGTGAACATAACCTAGGGTTAACTAGAAAATTAGTAAGTTAATGTGTGAGCTATATATGAGGACCAACCATATATACGTTAATTGAACCAACTAATATAATTAACTACTATTACAAGTCTTGCTTGATTCGAATTGAACACTAGTAAACTCTTTAGTTTAATCACTTGATCACTACTTGAATTTATTTGTTTGCTAAAGGATTAATAATAGTGAACATGAACCTAATCACATTAGAAATCGGTAATTTATGATATATTAATCCATTGCACTTGCCACGAAATCAACCATAGGAATAAGTGAATTGAATCTAAACAGAAATCTCTTTAATATTATTGAATCTAGTTGTCTTTTGTTCCTTTTTCTGGTCGTTAATTGTTCTTTCTAAGTGTGTAAGTAATTGCTTAAGTTTCTAGTATTGTAAAGCTAGAGAAAAAAAACCCCTCTTTAACTCATTGTTTAAATTAGATAATATTAGTAGTAATTTTAATTATTTACCATTCTCTGTGGTCGATACCCTACTTACCTTCACTAAACTGTTAATCGATAGGTACACTGCCTACCGTGCGTTTGCTTTTGCTTAAGATAGTTAGGATTACAACTAGTACATTCCACACATATTAGTATATGTTTCAGTTAGTTTGTTTCAGATGCCAGACAGCACTTCTATAGTTCCACGCAACTCTAATTCAGTTAACCATAGAGCATCTTCTGAAAGTCATCATAACGATGGTAATCATTTTTTTGAGCTTTTGTCTTTCCTATTGTTCGTATAACTATAGTTTATTTGTGTTGAGTGTTTGTTAACACGTTGTCGCATGCGTATTAAGCAAATAAATTATCACTGCTGCTTGCACTAAAAATATAGCACAGGGAAGCAGGGTCGAATCCTTAGGGACACAGCCTAATGGTCAATGCCTTTTTGCATCAGGCACAATCTAGTCAAGACAGAAATTATTAAAAGGGGGAGTTGAATTAAACTAAAAACTAAAATTGCAGTGATATTAAACTAAACGAAAATCAATATAAAAAACGATTTCAGTTCTGCTGCAACTTTCCTAATCATGTAACCGATCCAGATCTGATTATTAGAGATGCGTTCTATCAAGTGTTCTAAAAGGCGCGCCATGGCGTGAGGCGCGGCGTCGTCGTTACGAATAGCCTCATAACGTTCTTGTTAGGCGTGGCGTGTGGCAAGGCGTGATATGGCGTGCCATGGCGCATTATGGGGTGTTATGACGCGTGTTTTTCGTTTGAGACACGTTTTTTTGCTCTTTTTTATGCCTTTTCTAATCGAAAATACAAATATTGTGTTTTTGTTAACTTTTTGTTATTAGTTGTTCATATAACACTTCTAAAAACTAATTATATTTGATATAAATCTATATTTATACGGTAATATAATTATAATTAATACAAAATCACCGCCTTACATCACGCCTTGAAAAACGTCATGTCTCGCCATGGCTCGTTAAGCTTCAGGCTTGACCTTGCCACCACGCCACGCCTTACGCCTTTTAGAACCTTGGTTCTATCTAAGATGGTACTGAGAAAAACTAACAAGCTCTAGTAATTTCTCTTTTACCTAAATTAGTTAATCAAAACTTTTACTGTTCAATTAAACAAGCTCTTAATTAAATCAGAAAAGCAGCTTTATGATTTGTGTAAAATTCCCAGCAATACCCAATACTTCTCACAAGCTCGGAAGCGTAAAGATATGATTTTTACAGTTTATACCAGAGTTAAATCCCAAAACGGAACCAATCTGATACTTGTTACTTTTACCAGTTTACCAGAACAATTACGGATTCTATTAACTGATTCACATGAATGATAAAACCCTAGCTAGGTGATCAAACCAACAAGAATCAAAATCAAACATTCATTAAGAACAAAACTGAAGAATTTAGATAGAAACAAAAATCAAAAACCAGATCTAATGATCAATCACATGAAAAGTACTTGTCTTATGCAGAACTGAAAACTAGGGTTTAGCCAGACATGGCCAAAATCTGATGAAAATAGATGAAAAGAGACATCAAACAACTAATCTTACTAATATACTTGAAGGAGATGATCCACGGTCTTCAGATCTTAAGAAATTGATGAAACCAGAGAAGAAACGCCTCCAAAATCGTATTTTCGTCGTCTGGTACCTCTGGAATCACCAACTTCAGTTACTGGAAGGCTATCAGGGTCTTTTTATACGTCTAGCAGCAAAAACGGCGCACCTGCAATCGCATGTACTAAACCTGCAATCGCAGGTTTTGAAGTAAACACGTCTTGGGCCTTTTTAATGAAGTAGGATGCTATTTTGACACTTTTTGGCCAACCTGCGATCGCAAGGAGACAATCTGCGATCGCAGGTTTTGAGTTTTCACTTCCGGATGAATTTTGGGCACAAAAGAACCTCAAAGGCAACCTGCGACCAAACTTACGATCGCAAAAAGGTCACTTGCGATCGCAAGGAGACAACATGCGATCGCAGGTTGTGCCTATGACGTCCGAAATTTCGTCTACTTTTCAGATCATTTTGAATCGTGTCAATCAAAGTTACGGTTCTCGAGATATGGTCTAAACACTGACAGGGGGTCAAAGCTGCCAACAACATCCTTTAACTTTGATATTGTATATTCTATCTTCGTGTGATCAATTCAATTGAATGTTTCTTGAACAAAGCATCTTCCAAACATTCCTCAACATACTCCATAAGTTTCAAGCTCCATTTTAAGCTCCAAACATGCATCCAACTGCTCCCAAAGCACTACTCCACTCGAACTATCTGTAATCAACATAAAACATGATCAATACAGGAATTCTAACGAAATACATGAGCTGAAATTTATTTAAATAAATGACATGAAAATGTACAAAATATGATCCTAAATGCTAATGAAAACTACCCTATAAGATGCATAAAATGGCATCTAACAAATCTCCCCAAGCTTGAACCTTACTTGCCCTCAAGTAAGAAAAAGGGTTAAGACATTATAAACAAATGGAAAGATGTAGATGGCCTAAAAATAATTTAGAATAAAATAAAGAGAAAAACTTAAACTAAAGTACCTCACTCTTTTTTTTTTGTTCACATGATCAGATTTCACAACGATGAAGCTCCAATGAAATCACTACCTAGATAACAGTCTCAATATCTTATATTAATGATTCATATTTCGTATTTAATGAGTTAAACCAAGCTTGATCAAATAATTTTTACACCAAATTAAATTTGTGAAAACAGTGTATTTTTAAAAATAATTTCACGAAAATTCATTTATAAAAACTTAGCTTGACCAACCCCTCCTTTTTTTTCCGAACTCGTCCAGTAAACGCGGTAAGCTCCATTATCGACAGAAAATCCAAGCTTACCCCTTTGATTCCACTATCGAGGGATCAATCTCATTATACCACATGTCTTCTTTGTCTTGATCAACTATTCAGATTTAACTTGTTTGCTTCTTGATTTCGACTTGAACTTGACTTGGATTTGACTTTGAATTGCAGATTTCTTCAAGTTTCTTGATGTATCATTTCTAACATATATATATTGACTGGGCGCGAATTTTACTTTGAGCCCCTCCATATCTTCAATACTTCAAAAATGATAACTATTTTGTGGGTATAATGAGAGTTCCCTCCCAACCTCAAAAGGCGTAGAAACTATAGGGTTCAGTACTTCAAGGAATGATAACGGTTATCCAATATAGGTTCTTTTTAAGGCATTCAAGGAAATTATTTTCAAAAAAACTGTTCGTTTTTCCATCCCACACTTCCATTGTAAAAATTATCTGACTCTTATGTTGGTTCATATTGAAAACATTTAAAGCACTAGAAAATATAATTCTTAAAATTGATTGTAATGAGACTGTTATTTTCGGTAACTATCACATTTCATCTTAACAGAGCTATCGAATATAAAAAAATATCCTCATTTCATGTAATATATATATATATATATATATATATATATATATATATATATATATATATATATATATTGTTTTGGAATGCAAAAAATGAAAATAAAAATAACTAGAAATAAAATCTTTTTGGGTTTTTCTTTGTTATGAATACAGAAAAATAAAAATGGAAATATTTTAACTAAATGCAAATGCAATGCAGAAAATAAAATGCAAACAGAAAACTTTGAAAATTTTAACTAAAAAAACTGAAAAAATTAAAATTTTAACAAAAAATGCAAATTTTTACACTAACCCCCTCCCCAAGCTTAAAATGATGCATTGTCCTCAATGCTCAGAGAGGAATGAACAGCTCAATAATGAAAATAAAAGCAAAAGGGTTGCAGTGAGGAATGAATGTACCTGGTATGTTCGTAGAAATTCTGATTTTGACGATGAATGTTGACGAAAAATTTGAATTTCAGCAACTCTGTCGATCCTCTGATTTCCCCAAGCTTGCTTGGAACTGCGATCATCTCTTTATTGAAAGCATAAAAAAAACTAAGAACTACTCATCGGGTTGCCTCCCGGAGAGCCGCCCTTTTTTAAGGTCGTTGGCTCGACCATGCCTGGAAACTAGATTACCTGTATGTAAAGATTTTGCACAAAACAATTAGCAGTACCGTGTCCCCGGCAACGACGCCAATTTGTTAACACGCTGTCGCACGCATATTAAGCAAATAAATTATCACTGCTGCTTGCACTAAAAATATAGCACAGGGAAGCAGGGTCGAATCCTCAGGGACACGGCCTAATGGTCAATGCCTTTTTGCATCAGGCACAATCTAGTCAAGACAAAATTTATAAAAAGGGGGAGTTGAATTAAACTAAAAACTAAAATTGCAGTGATATTAAACTAAACGAAAATCAATATAAAAAACGATTTCAGTTCTGCTACGACTTTCCTAATCATGTAACTGATCCAGATCTGATTATTAGAGATGCGTTCTATCTAAGCTGGTACTGAGAAAAACTAACAAGCTCTAGTAATTTCTCTTTTACCTAAATTATTTAATCAAAACAGGCTCTTCAATTAACCCTAACTTTTTACTGTTCAATTAAACAAGCTCTTAATTAAATCAGAAAAGCAGCTTTATGATCTGTGGAAAATTCCCAGCAATACCCAATAACTTCTCACAAGCTTGGAAGCGTAAAGATATAATTTTTTACAGTTTATACCAGAGTTAAATCCCAAAACGGAACCAATCTGATACTTGTTACTTTTACCAGTTTACAAGAACTGAAAACTAGGGTTTAGCCAGACATGGCCAAAATCTGATGAAAACAGATGAAAAGAGACATCAAACAACTAATCTTACTAATCTACTTGAAGGAGATGATCCACAGTCTTCAGGTCTTCAGAAATTGATGAAACCATAGAAGAAACGCCTCCAAAATCGTATTTTCTTCGTCTGGTACCTCTGGAATCACCAACTTAGGTTACTGGAAGGCTATCAGGGTCTTTTTATACGTCTAACAGCAAAAACGGCGCACCTGCGATCGCATGTACTAAACCTGCGATCGCAGGTTTTGAAGTAAACGCGTCTTGGGCCTTTTTTAATGAAGTAGGATGCTATTTTGACACTTTTTGGCCAACCTGCGATCGCAAGGAGACAAACTGCGATCGTAGGTTTTGAGTTTTCACTTCCGGATGAATTTTGGGCATAAAAGAACCTCGAAGGCAACCTGCGACCAAACTTAAGATCGCAAAAAGGTCACCTGCGATCGCAAGGAGACAACCTGTGATCGAAGGTTGTGCCTATGACGTCCGATATTTCGTCTACTTTTCAGATCATTTTGAATCGCATCAATCGGAGTTATAGTTCTCGAGATATGGTTAAAACACGGACAGGGGGTCAAAGCTGCCAGCAACATCCTTTAACTTTGATATTGTATATTCTATCTTCGTGTGATCAATTCAATTGAATGTTTCTTGACCAAAGCATCTTCCAAACATTCCTCAACATACTCCATAAGTTTCAAGCTCTATTTTAAGCTCCAAACACGCATCCAACTGCTCCCAAAGCACTGCTCCACTCGAACTATCTGTAATCAACATAAAACATGAGCAGTATGGGAATTCTAACAAAATACATGAGCTGAACATTATTTAAATAAATGACATGAAAATGTACAAAATAGGATCCTAAATGCTAATGAAAACTACCCTATAAGATGCATAAAATGGCATCTAACAGTGTTATATTATTTATTTTCTAGACTACGTCTTATTTCATTGGATTCTGGATTATCTTTGTTTGTTTTTGGACAGGGAATTGATAGCATTGATTCTAGAGTATGAGATAACACAATTTATTCAACCTAGCATGTCTTTGTTTTTTATTTTATTTTACTTTAATATTCATGTTTTAACTTTTGTTCATTACTTTATGTTTAGCATGTACTTAGACATATTTGATATTTACTTAGATATTCGATTCAAAAAGCTTAAAAATATCGATGAGAAACAATGAAATTTTGATTATTTTCAAGGTGCTACAATTTAATTATTTATTTTATTTTATATTATGGACGAAATTGTATTGTGACAAATAAAATTGTCACTAAAATCTTAAAACTATAACTAAAGGTAGCATGAATTTATTAAATCACATGAGCTTTTAATGGCACAAAATATATGCCACAAAAACTTTTCTTCTATTGTGACACATAAAAAAATGTCACTATTTTTTATTGTGATAAATAAAAAAGTGTCACTAAAATCTTAAAATGTGTAATTAAAAGTATCATAAATTATTGAATCAAATCAGATTCAGTGGCACAAAATATGTGCAACAAAAGAAATTTCTTTTACTGTGACAAATAATAAGTGTCACTAAAAACCTAAACGTTGCAGCAGCAAAAACAAAAAGTGCCACTAAAAGGTTTTAGTGGGAGCGTTTCTAGTGATATTTATTAAGTGTGCCGCTGATTCTTTGAGAAGCCTTTAGTGGCATTTTTATTGGTCTTTTAGTGGCACTTTTTGTGTACCACTAAATGACATATTTTTTGTAGTGGACAATCCAAGAGGATACCCACGATTCTAGGCACAAAAGTCGTAAGCCAAATTGCTAGAAGGATTTTGTGTTCATTTAAAGAAAAAGAGAGCTAATTATTTTCATGTCTCTCTTCTCAAAGAGAAGAGCCGAATATATAATAAAGGAGATTAGGGTTCCGTTAGGGTTGGCCTTCATGGGTTGCTTTAGAAGCAAGTCAGGAAATCCGAAATTTAATCAGGATTTAGGGACCCCGGCCAAGGGCTCCGCCCCTTGGACCCCGGTAGGAGCGTTGCCCTTAGACCGTGCCAAAGGGGCGCAGCCTCCGGACCCCCAACTTGTCGTTGAACCGACTTCTAATTCGATCTTATATATGCGTGCACTCCGCACAAACTCATACATATATTATAGCACAAATTATGAAGTCCCTTAGCTTGCATGTTAGTTCCAATTACATAAAATGACATTTTTTTGTCTTTGCTATCCTTTGATGTGATGGTCTAAGGAATGCTGGAACGGAGAAATGATATAATATATTGGTAAGTTTCTATCAAAAAGGCTTAAGATATTATTATATTTTTATTTTTTTTCTTTCAAATTTTGAAAGGACCAAATACAAGGACCAAATACAAGGACCAAATACAAGGACCAAATACAGGTTTATGCTTAACCATCTTTTATTCTAAAATGTTTATTAAAAATATTACAAGTCAGTTATTAAATCAATAAAAAAATACAAAAATCAATCTTTGCTAACATACACCCTTAGATAATTAATTTTTGAAATACATTCTATAAAATTAAACCCAAATAAAACTGTAAGTGTGCTATTTCTCTATAAAAATTTATCAATAGCAAATTGTAGGGACAAAGCATGGTAAATCGGATATGTTTGCTGAAAAAAAAAACTAGATTGCCATTTCTTCGTGCAGCCCATTCACAGGAAAAATGCAAGACACAACAATGTACTTTCTGTTTCTCGATTTTCCTTGACTACATCCAAATTTTACAGTTTATTCCTTAAAAGGTTTTATCTATGTTAATGTTCACCGAACTTGCAAATGTTAATCTCACCTCCATTCCATATTTGCTTTATAACTAGATCATGTTTTTTACCATCAAACAAGAACAGGATAACCCATAATGGAAGGTTAAGGAGGAAATTCCAAAGTACATACTTTTAGTACAGACAATGGATGATGAAGCTCTATTTTGTTAGAACATCTTGGAATATGAAGCTAAAGAAAGGTAGGTAGGACAACTTACTTGCCTATTTTCCTACCTGTTTCCTTTTCCAGCATTGTTTTCACCTTTGCTGCACAATCATCACCAAGACCATTTTTGTCGATTAAGGGTTTTATCAGGGCATATTTCTAAAAAGGGCAGTGTGTGGCTGATAGCATCCTCTATCATGAAATGTACTATAGAGAATCTTATTTTCCTAGAAAAATACTTTTGTAGTTGGTTAGATATGGCATCCTACTTCCATTTTTCTATTTTTCCAATATCAATCTACTTTCATTAAATTCTTTCTGTTTCTGTTTGTACGTGTTAATCATTGTGTTCTTTGACCTTGCAGCTTAGGTGGTAACTGAATGCACGTGGACTGATTCGTTGGTATTTTATATGAAAAAGTGGCACATTTTCATGTATGTATGTATGTATGTATGTATGTATATATACATATATATATATATATATATATATATATATATATATATATATATATGTGTGTGTGTGTGTGTGTGAAAGGAAGAATGTTATAATTGGCTTTTTCAAACTACATTATCCTAATAAGACAAAAAACCGTCATGGGGCGAAGCCCATGCTTCCCTCATAGTGAGTACACCAAGCCATTACCCCCAAAGAGTAGAAGGCTACCTGGTAGGCCATCTACTAAGAGGAGGAAAAGTGCAGCAGAAAGGGAGATATCAAGCACACACACAATATCAAGAGTAAAGCAGGTGCAAAGGTGTTCAATATGCTATGTTAGTGGGCATAAAAAAATGGGTGCCCAACAAAAATAATTCCAACAACAGGTGATCCGGTTCCTGGATCTTCCACTCCAGCTCCAATTCCAACTCCAGGATCCACTTCTACAACTCCAACATCCACTCCTGCAACTCCAAGACCAAGATCCACTCCTGCAACTCCAAGACCAAGATCCACTTCTACAAGACCAGTTCAAAGTGAAGTTCAATTGAGAAAGAGGAAAGCTTCATAAAGAATCATCAAATAGTGCCTGAGGAAAAAAGTGGTGCCCAACGATGGTAGTGGTTGTAGTTCAGAGAAACCTATAGATTTGGCTTGATTGTAGGTTTAATGTTGAACTCTTTTGTTTTCTTATGTATGCATGTGGGGTGTAAGTGTTAGGTAAGCATGTGATGGTCGAATCTTTTGATATTAAATATAATGTTGTACTAGACTAAGGGACAAAACTACCCAACTTTTGATGCTCTTTTGATGCCGAATGGGACACCTTTTTAAGGTTGTTTGTTTGTTGACAATATTACCTTTAATATATTTTCTTCTTTAAATCTTTTAACTGATTCTTGGTTGTTGAATCATACACTTTACAGATGTACTTTGCCTTCAATTTGGTTGTTCATTATAATTACTGCTTTTGCATTACACTGACGTTGCTTGTTCACTATAATAGCATTTTAGATTTCAATACACCATATTAACATTACAATTACATATTTCATTACCAAAAGCTTCATTTGCATTCATACATATGATTTCATTACATTATAGGTAACCTTACAATCAAAATAACAAAATTATGGGTACCCTTTATATTCAAAAGATCTTTACTGTATCATAATTGCATTCAATATAACTTAACAAAGTACAATACAAACAAGACAATCAAAGCTTCTTTATGCCATTTCATCATCTTCTTCATTTCATTCAGCTCATGACTAAGACCCAAAAGCTCCTCTGTGACCAGATCTTTAACAACCCATTCCCAAAATCCACATTTTCTCCCTGCTCTTTATAAAAAAATGAAAAAGAACAAAGCTTTAGGATAAATGTTATAACTTACACACTTATAACAGAGATTTAAAGAGAGAAAAGCTTCAATCTTCAAAATTGGCTATTACCAACGAATTAGGGCATGTTCTAAACCTTTTCCCCGGATTTTGTGGTGTCGTGGAGACTCGAATCTGACTCGGGAGCCCACAGTAGCACATGATTCGGTTGTTTGAGGTGGAGGCGATGGAGGCTTGCGACATCTTTTTCTGTTCTTCTTTAACTCTTCAATTTAGGACAGAAGAAATATGGGACATTGTTTGAGGTGGAGGCGATGGGGTGCTTATAGGCATGCTACTGGACACGTAAGCTACCAACTAAGCTAAACAATAAGAAACCGGTAAAAAGGACTATTTCTAAACGGTAACAACAACCAAATTGGTCTAATATGCACAAAAAAAACATTAGTGACCTAATACGGACAAACTGGAAACCTAATTACCCTCCTAAGTCATTAACCCCATGTTTGGCTGTTGTAGAAGCTTATGATACTGCAATAGAAAACGGTAAAACAATTAAAGTTTAGACTTTGATTTTATTAATTTGGTAGAAAGAAACATGACTACTGTTTTTGTGTTAATCGGTAAAAAGAAACCAATGTTGTGGTTAAAAAAATAAAAGGAATTTTTTATATGATTATATACAAGGATAGTTGCATTTTGTGTATATTAAGTGCTGAATAATTTTATTTGATTATTAATTTGGTAGAAAGAAACTTAATATTTAATATATTAAGTGTTGAATAGTGTTTTTGTAATATGCAATAAGATTGATAAGCAGATCCTAAGACTTGATGTCAACAGAAGTTGTCTCGATTACTGAAATTAGTTGCACTTATAAATTACATCATTTTGCAAAATATGCGCCAAAAAAACATTTTGTTAAAAGAGTGATAATTTTTTTTATTCGAGAGATAGATGACATTTTGTAATAACTAATAAAAGTTTAATATAGACTATATTTTTATATGTTCATCACAAAAACTTATTTAATATCGTTTTATTTCAACTGAGAGGTTGTGAGTTTGAGAAAGTCGTTACCTTAACGGATAAAACATTTATTGTGGAAAATATCCTTTTTAGATTTCGATGGAATTGGAATTTCAGATTCTATTCCATTGTGGCTTTTTGACTCATTAATTATTAGAAATTGTATCATGTTACCAATGTCTATTTCCCATATATATTGTACCGACTTTTAATATAATATAAACAAAACCAACTTCTCTATGTAACTTCCTTCATATATTAGAAGACTATAAAATAACAAAGGGATTGGAATAGGGAGAGGTTTGAGTGTGTTTCCCGTCTCCACAAGACTGAAACTTTCATGACCTTTCTGATTTATGTTTGTCTTATCGATAGGTTTTTTTACTGAATCATGACCACAACTAGATTTGTTTAGGACTTATTTATTTTTGATGAGTTACATATGTATTTCACTAATTTATTTCGTTTTTTCATTTAGTTATAGATGCACGTACAAGATGAGATAAAGAATTTAGCAAACGAAGTGGAAAGACTCAAGTATGAAAATGAGTAATTAGTAGCTTCATGTTTGTTGAAGTAAATAATCTATATTCTTTCATTTAGTTATTTTTTATCCACTATCCTCTACATTTGGTTTGTCTGATAAAATTATATTATTTTCATTAGTTAAGAATCTATAATATTTAATAATTTATAATGTTAAAACATATAAAGATATGGATTTTCAGATATTTTTTAATTATGTTTTACGACAGTTGAAATAATGTTATATGGGTATTTTAAATGGTGAATTTTAACTGTTAAACATGATCTTTATTAGTAAGTTTTTTTATTCTGTTTTAATTGTTATTATTTATCATCTAATCATATTTTAATATGTTAAACATGTACCTCCTGATGTTGAAAAATCAATGGTGGAAAGTTTATTTCTATATATCTACGCTTTGAGAAGGTCTGTACTCTTTATCTTTTTATATAAGTTAATCGTTGATAGAATAATTTACAAAAAATAATCTCTTTGATACATGCTTTTTAGCAGATTTAGTTCGAAATTGTAACTTTTTGCAATTTTGGTTTTCATTGCAAGACTCTATATGGATTTTTTCAATGTGTCATTAACTTCATCCATCTTTTTGGTCAAATTTGTAACAATGACCCTTATGCCCTTTTTGTCTATGTGGTATGTGATTTTCACCATCTTGCAATTTTGGCTCTTATAGCAAGGTTTTATATTGATTTTGGTCCTTTACTCATTAAGTTTCACAACCCTTTTGTTAACTTTGTACAGATGACCATTTTGCCCTTCTTTTTTCGCTCTTGTTGTATGTGATTTTTTCTTGGTGCAGTCCAAAAATGAATCATTTTGCCATTTTTCTTTAGTAGAAGGTTTCATATAGTTTTGGTATCTTGTCTTTAGTTGATATTTGTGGAAAAGGTTTTTTAAACTGTTTTAATAGTACAAGTGGATACAAATTGGCAATAAAAGTGAAAACATGTATGTAAATTATTGACTTTGAGTTTTTAGTTAATGATTCATTAGGCCAAATGTGTGTCACATCATTGTATTGGCACCAACTGCTAATGTCTTGGTTCAAAAACTTGAGGTAAGTACAAAATTGTTAACTTTTGAAGTCAAAGAAAGTTGAAAGTCAAGTGCTTGACTTTATTTAATTTGTTTGACAAATTACAGGATGTGCCTTTCCATGAAAGAGTTACTTCGAAATTGAGTTGAGAAATAACATAAGGTTGTTATTCAGAATATAAGATGATGCAGGAAGGGGAACTAATAGCATTTTAATCATCTCTGTTATATTTTTTGGATTTCCTAAGTCATGGTTGCACCGTCTTTTGCTAAGATTTGGCCTTAATCACCTTTGTAATATCTTTTGGATTGCCATGTCTCTATCATGTACCCATTCTAACCCTTGCAAAACATGGGTTCCTACACTAGTTATTATTTAATTCATAAGGATAATTTAATTAATCTTATAATTAAATATTATCTATTCAGGATTATCTCATAATATTTAGGTTTTTATTTTTAATTTTTGAAGGCATTTAAAATTTGAATTTTGACAGAATTAAAACCAGATAATCACCAAAAATAATCATATAAATCAGATTAGGTAGAAACTCCCGTAATTCGGTTTTGTGGTGGAGTCATGTCGTGACCAATAGTTTTCTAAAATATTTTTGTTCAATTCATCTCATACACTTTGAGTGTTAGACAATCAGATATCTCTGGTACCACTTATTGGTTTTATAGGTTATAACTACATGTACAATGCGGAAAAATACTAAACAATTAAGAGGGCACATGCAACTTATAAAGAACTATGTCATAACACTTTGAAGCCCACATACTATGAATAACAAAATTAACATAAACCCTAACATATTTCAAATCATGGTATTTGGGTTACATACCTTTGATTTGTTGTAGCAAACAAATCACTTCAATCCTTCCTTTATAAAGCTTGGAAAGCGAACACCTAAATTATGATCACTCTAATTGTTTGTACCCAAACCCTAGAACTAGAAGACTATTAAGGAGAGAGGAGGGAGATGCAAGAATTCAACTATTCTATTGGTAACACAAGTGGCCAAAAATAGGAGACCCAAGGGTCCTATTTATACCTGCTTAGGAAACCCTAGAAAACCTTAATTTGAACATATAATATTAATATTTCAAATCCGAGTGGTTATCTATTTTCCTTATCATCAAGAGGCTTCCAGAATACTCTAATAATGTATCTAAAACTGTCCTATATAAGAGGGTTTTGGACCTTCTCATTTGTTCAACTATTGAACAATTACCGCTCAACCTTTGCACTTTCAGTTAATCTAATTAATTTAAAAACTAATTCCAATTAATTTTTAATTAATTGTTAATATTTCTAATTAATATACTAATCACATAGTATATTAACATATCATTTTTACAATTTACCGATCATATAATAAATCAATAAATCATCATCTTTCTCTATAGAAATGTCATTCTAACCAAGTGCAAGTTATGAAGGCAACACAAAAAAGATTTTGCTTTTAGTTACAAGTATATGCCAATTTAGTTATGATCTTAGACACCTTAATCCAATAGTATCCAACTTGGATAAGTGTATACCTACAATTGCAAGTATAACCTTGAACTAAGCAACAAAATGTGCTTTTCAAAGCCACTTTAGAACTCTGATTCAAATCAAATGTTTGATATATGCTTTCAAGTAGGATCATCTGTTCGATTATCTATCTTTCTTTCAGACTACATACAATTATCCATTCATAAGATGAATGTTAATATTTCCCGTAGCTTTTGTATGGTTGTATGATACCTTAGAAGTTGTAATTATGTGATGGCGAAGAGTTTGTAGCTGTGTGATGGATGTGAGCTTACCCTTTTTGTTAACTAGACATGCATTAGAGTTGTTAGTCATTGTTGATGACTAGATGTGTATTATACCCAATAATCACCGTTGACCAAGTGGATCGACATTAGAGCCTAGAGCCTTCGTTTGTTTGTAATTATATGTATGGTGGATTTTATGGCATAATCGAAAACTCACTAAGCTTTATGTTTATGTTGTTAAGTTTAAAGTTTTTCTAGTTGATCAAATGTGAGATGGAATGACACGACATCATTGTACATCGCATCGGTGTCATATTGTTATCTCAACTTCCGCTTGTTTTGTAATTTAACCCTGTTTAACTTTATGAATTTTAAACAAATGAATGATGTGAAATGGTTTCAATGAATGGATTTGAATGTTTAATAAGATTTTAAATGAAAATTTTGGTTTGACATTTGGAATGTTACATCCGAGTGGTGAGTCATCAACATGAATCGCTTCCGAGTCTTAGCAAATTTTCTAACGCACAACCATTTCACATTTTTTGCTATAATCGTCTTGTTTGGATATGCCTTTAGAACCCCTTGAATAAAATTTAAGATAATTTGAATGGAATTGAAGAGAAAGAGTTTGGAATCGGAGAAAAGATGTGATTTTTTGTAAAGATGGATGTGGTATTTATAATGGTAAAATATTTTTTAATTACCATTTGAGAGAGAGAGAGAGAGAGAGAGTTATGTAATATGTGGTCCTTCGATTTAATGGTACCTCCACATTAGCAGATTTGTTCCACATGTAACTCACCATTAAAAATAACCGACTTCGTCCACCCTAAAAAGAAGGGAGAACTCCAATAAAGTCCTTACACATTGGTCTCATAATCGATTTAGTCCTTATATCTCTTTTTATTTAATTAAGTCCCAAAACCGGTAATCGTATTCAATTTAACCCTTTTACCCGGTCAACAGGTCATCCAACTTTCAAAAAATTACACATTTGGCCCAGATTTAAAATTTTATTACAAATTTGATCCAAAGTTCACACTTTTGGCCTAGATTTTAAATTTTATTACAACTTTGGTCCAAAGTTTACCTTTTTGGCCAAGATTTTACAATTTTGTTATGAATTCATCCCAAATGTAGTTTTTTTACAACTTTTTTTTTTCAAAATTTTGTTTCGAATATGTTTTTTCTTTATAAAATCATATTTATAAAAAAACATATTTTCACATAAAATTCTTATATTTTCTATATAAAAACCTTTTTTTGTATACGAAATACCTATTTATAAAAACATATATTTTTTAAGTACATAAATATATACAAATTAGTTTATATAAAGAAAAATGTATACAAACATGTATTTTACAAAAAAAAAATGTATACGGACATCTATTTATAAATACATTTGTATGCAAACATATTTATAAACAAAATATATACAAACACCTATTTCATAGTAAATGTATTCATTCCTTTTCTAAAAACATATTTATATGCACCCAAATAAGTGTTTTCATACATTTCTTTTGTAAAAACATATTTTATAATAAATGCATTTGTATTCACACATGTTTATATATAAAATGTATACAAACACGTATTATATAAAAAAATTATTCAAACACGTTTTTATAAATGAAATGTATACAAACACGATTTTATAAAAAATATAGATACACTCCTACATATATATATATATATATATATATATATATATATATATATATATATATATATATATACACGTTTACTATAAAACAGGTGTTTATTTATATTTTTTTTATAAATATGTGTTTGTATACAAATGTATTTATAATAAAATAAGTGTTTGTATACATTTTTTTTTTATAAAAATGGATTTGTATATATTTATGTACTTAATAAATACCTATTTTTATAAATATATAATTCATATATAAAAAAGTTTTTATATAGAAAATATAAGATTTTTTATGTGAAATATGTTTTTTTTGTATCAATAGGATGTCATAAAGAAAATTATTATCGAAACAAAATTTTGAGAAAAAAAAATTGTAAAAAAACTAAAGATATGATGAATTCATAACAAAATTCTAAAATTTGGGCCAAAAGGTTAAAATTTTGACCAAATTTGTAATAAAATTTAAAATATATGCAAAAAGTGTAAATTTTGGACCAATTTTTTAAGATATTTTGAAATATGCGTCAAAAATGTAATTTTTGAAAGTTGGATGACTTTTTGACCGGGTAAAAACGTTAAATTGATTATGATTACCGGTTTTTGAGACTTAATTAAATAAAAAAAGATATAATGACTAAATCGATTATGAAGTCAATATATAAAGACTTTATTGGGGTTGTCCCTAAAAAGAACCACATTTCACTAAGGGAAAATGACTTGTATAGTTAACTATGTTTCAAAATCGTTCAAAAAATACCATTCAAGTTCGGTGTGTTCAAAAAACAACATCCAAGTAAAGCATTTATACAAAAAAATACCAACGAAGCACATTCTT
This sequence comes from Lactuca serriola, assembly GCF_051521515.1. Lineage (NCBI taxonomy): Eukaryota > Viridiplantae > Streptophyta > Magnoliopsida > Asterales > Asteraceae > Lactuca > Lactuca serriola. The sequence continues at coordinate 173,588,229 of NC_136411.1, read as the reverse complement.
TGTTCAAATTTGACATTGTGGTAACCGGCAATTACCGGCAAAAAATAAGTAAAGAAAAAAAACAAGAGGAAATGACTCAAAGGGGTAATTGTGTTTCAAAATCGTTCAAAAAACATCATCCAAGTTTATTATGTTCAAAAACACCATCCAAGGAAACTTTTTGTACAGAAAATACCAACAAATTATATGTTTTGTTCAAATATTACCCACCGGTAACTGACTCTTACAAGTTAAATGATGATTTGGCTCGACTCAGAGGAAGAACTAGAGGAGGAACACAAAGTAGAACTTGTAGATGGACCTGCCGAGTCAATAGTGGACCTTGAAGAGGAAGTGACCAAGGGCAATAATGATGATGACTCGGATGCAGAATCCGATGTCATCAATCCTCCATGTAAAGCCAGAGTACCGACTTATCGTGTGGGCCCCGGTGGCCCCATGCCCCCATGGGTACACGATATTTGGAGATAGAGTCACCAGCAGGGGATACGACCACATTACGGTAGGAACTAAGGTCTCTTCGATCTTAGTTATAGAGGACCAGCTGACCGGGCCCTCCCAGTCATGGTCCGGCGCACCTGAGGTATTGATAACCAACCTCAGGACACCTCAAATTAAACGGAACCAATGTGGTTTGCTATTGAGAGAGATGAGATGCAAACATAGGAAGTGAACGGAGACTCCCGAGCGAGACAGTTAGTGTGAGAAGTACGACTACGAGATACCAAACAACAAGTAGCTCATCTCCGAGGTGCATCCACTTCATCAGCACCACCACCAGACACTTTCCGCCACAATTAGGATCAGCCTTTTCTTTTTCCCCCTTACTATCCGATATGACTCTCTTTCGTGTACTAATGAAATGATTATATGCTATCTTTATTTCGTGTTATTACATAAATTCAATTATATGCACAACCAAACCCTCAAAACCGCTAGATACTTAAGGATCTCGAAACCAGAACAACCTATATACTCTAAGGATAAACGTAGCGATCGTGCCAAATCTGCGATTACCTACTACCGTAAATACATCATAGGGATGTAGATGGAAGCAGTGAGAATTATACAACAAGATGCAAAATTTATAGAGTACAACCAGGAATGACGATCATTACTTACGATCTGGCGTATCAACATGCAGCAGGAAAATGCCATCCCGTAGGAATAACAAGCACACCCGCGAGACACCGCTCCTGCAGATGGACTCTGCTACATTCCAAGTTGTTGTAACAGCGGCAGTAACCGTTGCTATGGCACAGATCAATGCAAACAACACCAATGGAGGCAGGAATAGCATTGACAACTCCAGCCGAAGGAATCATCACGGAAACCAACAAGTGACAGCTTATCAAGGAACACTAAACCCCAAGCTTAAGAGTAGGAAGCAAAATCCTAGAAGTAAGAGAAAGGGACAGCCAACTCAAAGGTTCTCAAAGAAGTAGCATGTTGTTGTTGTTCATGCAACCATGACCCCTATCACACCAACATCAACGAGACCATATGTTGGAAGCCTTCCAAAATGCAACCAGTGTAATTTCCATCATAACGGAGCCTGTCAGGAGATGTATTGTAAGAAATGCAACCGAAAGAATCACACCGCCAAATACTGTAGAACTTATCCATGTCAGAACCGTCAGCCAAACGAAAACAACAACAACAATCGCAACAACCTTAACAGCAACACCAATAATGAGACCAGTCACACCTACTATGGGTATGGAGGAACCGGTCACTTCTGGCGCAATTGCCCCAAGGATAACAATCAAGGAGCAGAAGGATCAGAAATGGTCCTAACCTTGGGTCAAGGTGAAGCAGACCAAGACCCGACAGTTGTTACTGGTATGTTCCCACTTAACAACTTTTTCGCTTACCTCTTATTCAATAGTGAAGTTGAGCGAAGTTGCGTTAGTAACATATTCAAACACTTACTAAAACAACAACCCCAGAGGCTAAACTAAGCCTTAACGGTGGAGATGACTAATGGGAAAACCGAATCAACCAAGGATATTTATGTAGGAAACACCTTAACACTAAACAACCATTCATTTCAAATAAAAATTTAATGCCAGTAAATATTATGAGTTTTGATGTGATAATCGACATGGTTGGTTTAAGCCCCCACCGTGCTGATATTATGTGTCGCGAGAAGGCCGTTTGCCTTCATCTTCCCAATCACGAAACTCTAAAAATCCATGGTGATAGACCTGGCACCAAATCCTCATCCTATCTCGTGCATCAAGGCACAGAAGTGCCTGCACCAGAAGAACTACGTTTTCCTTGCTCATGTTGTGGACAAGACCGAGGAAGAAGTAAGCATACAAGGTATTCCAGTAGCATGCGATTTTCCGAATGTATTTCCCGAAGAACTTCCGGGAATACCTCCAGAAAGACAGGTCGAATTTCAAATCGACCTAATATCGGGAGCCACATTAATTGCCAATTCACCCTATAGGTTAGCTTCCGCCAAAATTCGCGAGTTATCCAGTCAATTGAGAAGAATTGTTGCGCAAAGGATTCATCGGACCAAGCTTCTCACCCTGGAGAGCTCCGGTCTTGTTCTTCAAGAAGACGAATCCTTCAGAATGCGCATTAATTTTAGGGAATTGAATAAGTTCACTATCAAAAACCGATACCCACTTCCTCGGACTGACGACCTATTTGGCCAGCTCCAAGGAGCTAGTTACTTCTCTAAAATAGATCTAAGAACCGGTTATCATCAACTTCGAGTCCGAGAAGACGACATTCCAAAAAAACTGCTTTCCGAATTCGTCACGACCATTTCAAATATGTTGTATTACCCTTCGGTCTAGCGAATGCTCCCACGATATTCATGGACCCTACGAACCGAGTCATCCCAACCATTCCTAGTCAGCCTTTTTAATTATCTTCATCATTAACATACCCTTCTGCTCTCAAAGCAAGAACAAAACTATGTCAACATCTACGACCAGCCTTGAAAGCATTAAAGCCAGAGAATATCGCGAAGAAAACACTACATGGATGGATAAAACTCTCGAAGTCGAAGGACAAAGCTTATAGTTATGCGAGTTGAGTTGGGCGTTATCTGGGTGATCGTCGATAGGCTAACCCAATCCACCCATTTCCTGCCAATACAGAAATCAAACAAGACAGAAAGATTAGCTTCGACCTATATCAAGGAGAACGTGAGGCTCCATGAAATATCGGTATCTACTATCTCGGATCGAGATAACGGAATTACTTCAAGACTTTGACAGTCATTTCAGAAAGCTTTGGGAACATAGCTTAGTATGAGCCTTGCTTACCACCCTCAAACCAATAGCCAAATCGAACGGACCATTTAACCACTCGAAGTCATGCTCCGAGCCTGAGTGTTTGAATTCAGCAAGTCATGGGATACCCGGTTGCCCTAGATTGAATTCTCATACAATAACAACTATCACACGAGCATCAAGATTGCTCTTTTCGAGACTCTTTATGGTCCTAAGTGCAGATCACTCGCCAATACTCTCACGGGACCAGAAACCATTCACGAAACGACAAAGAAGATAATCCAAAATCAGAACTCGACTTCAAGCATCACGAGAAGGACAGAAGAGTTATGCTGACAAATGACGAAAACCTTTGGAATTCCAAGTTGGAGGCTGGGTACAATTGAAATTCTTTCCCAAGAAAGGAATGATTCGCTTTCGGAAACAGGAAAACTGAACCCACAATACATTGGACTGTTCGAAATTCTTGCTCGGATTGGTCTAAAGACTTATAGGTTGCAGCTGCCTGTAGAGCTCAGCAACATACACCCTATGTTTAGCGTATCGAATCTAAAAAAAGTGCCTATCAGGCAAAACTCTTATCATTCCTTTAGAAAGAGGTCAAAATAAACGAGAATCTCCTGTTCATCCAAGAACCAATTGATGTATTGGATAAGGAAGTAAAGCGTACAAAACAATGTCGCATTCCGATTGTGAAGGTTCGATGGAGCGCCAAGTGTGGATCGGAATTCACATGTGAACGTGAAGACCAGATGAAGCAGGAGTACCCTCACCTATTCTCTCATTCATGAACCTACCTTTCAAAGGAATTTCGGGACGAAATTCCCTCTAACGGGGCGATGATGTCACAACTAGCCTTTTTGCTAGGAAATTCTACTCTCATATAATCATAACCAGTATAATAACCGGTACTCTAAGCAAATATCATACTCTATGCTCATTCAAATACATCTCTCATATTCAACAAAGAGTGTGAAACTTTAAAAATTCCGAATCAAGTTTAATATGAACTAGAATTCTCTTATTGGGCCTAATGGACCAATAAACCATCAACTTTACTACTTTGGGCCTAAAAATCATAATTAGGTTCTAATTGGACCCAACTTCATGAACTTAACATTTTGGGCCATAATGGGCCTAAAATAAATTTGTTTAACCTTAATGGGCCATAAACCCACTCTTTTTACCATTTTGGTCCGTGAACATGAATGAGAGCCCAATAGGCCGAAAACTTCCATGATTGGGCTTTGTAATTTTCGAGAGTATTCAAATTGTGGCCCAACATAACTCTTATCCCCTCTCCTCATCGCACTCTCGGTATTACAAAAAAACTTAAATAGCTTAATGCATGACACCTCAATGTTGTTTAGAGGATAACCAAGCCATTTACACACCATGAAACAACATTCACATATCTCCATGCAACACTTGTCTCTCCCTTCCCCCTTTTTCTAAATTCTCGGCCATAAGGCCTTTCCCCCACCATCAATTCTCATTTCAAGCTTAGAAACGCATTCCTCATTCCTCTCATACCTCCCAAAGAACCTAAGGAAAATTTCACCACTTATCCTTCCAAAAATTCGTGAACTAGGGTGTTCACCAAGATTTTTCATCAAAGATCATCATCATTGGTAAGATCTCACAAGCTAAGTTGATTTACTACATCTTTAAACTTAAATCACTCCTCTTACCACCTCAAATTCGTGACCATGCTCCCTAGAACTCATCAAGATTCGAAGATCACTTCAAGAAGCTAGCTAGAGTCATAACTTACACCACCTTCTTCTTATCTTCATCAAAACCGAAATCCAAACCCCAAGGTAAGTTCATACCCCCCTTGTTTTTGGTTTTTACTTGTTTTTGGGGGAGAATACAAGTTGATTTGTGTAGATCTATGTGTATATGCATGACTATGTGTGTTTTCCATGAATTATTTGGTGATTATGTGTTGATTTCTTCATTAATCTAAAAATATGTTAAGAACTTGAAGTTTATCACTTGGATCTTCATAAGAACCTTGAGAAAAATATGTTTTATCACATATAATACATTTAAACTTATAGATCTAATATTTATACACTTTAAGTAGCAAAAAAATGAGTGTTGTGCTCAAAGATCTATAAGTTATATTCAAAATCAGCTTTTGACAGGAAAGATTTAGCCCAATCTCGAACTGTTTTGACCCTCTTAATGGAAGTATTTTTCAAAACTGTTTTACATGGATAAATTTCAGATTTATACCTTTAAAATGACTACTCTCACGTTTTCATACGATTTTTCTATAATTTTTGGCGAATTTTACAAAACTGCCTATCAAATTTGAAGTAATTTCGGACCATCCTGTGAAGGTGGGCAATTTCACACTTGTTAGAAGCCATTAAAAATTATGAGAAAAATTGTGAACAAAGTATACAAAATTTCCAAAATTCCAGAATTTACGGATCCAAATTTCGACGTGCGATGATTTTTCTACAAATTTTCCAAAAACTAGGTCGGAAAAGCCCAAAACCAGAAAAAATATGTATTTCCACAAAAATCACGCCAAAAATGATGTTTTGACAAAAATGGGTTTAAAATGTTATTTTTACCACAAACTAGTCATCAACACAAGTTTTGAACAACATGGAGGCTAAAGTGTTATTTTTACTATAATTGGGCCTTAACTGAAAACTTGGTGGCTTATTGGGCCAAGAACGTCATTTTTTTTTACAAAAAGTGCGCTTTAGATATCAATTATGTAAATAATCAAGCTAAAATAAACAAAACAATAACAAACGGGTTAAAAACGATATTCATATCCTTATTGGGCCTGGAAATAATATACATGTTTAGTGGGCCTTAGTGTCCTTTTACATTATATTGGGCTCGGGATAGATATTCATATCCTTATTGGGCCTGGAAATAATATACATGTTTAGTGGGCCTTAGTGTCCTTTTACATGTATATTGGGCTTAGGATAGACATTCACATTCCTTTTGAGCCTGGAAATAATAGACACGTATAGTGGGCCTTAGTGGTCCACTTACATGTTTATTGGGCCTGGGAATGGGTTTTATATGCGTTCTTCTTTTTATGCTATTTTAGTGAATACTTGAGCTAAAACCAATGATAAACCAACAAATGGATTTAATTTGATCATTTTCTAGGTTATTGGGCCTTAGTGGCCCATTTTTATGTGTGAGAGGTCCTGTATATGTTTATTGGGCCTCATTGACCCATTAACATGTGCGACGGACCTTGGATACTATTTGTGTGCTATTTGGGCCTGTAAATACTTTACATGTAAAATGGGCCTTAGTTGTCCTTTCATATATATTTCGGGCCCATATTATATAATCTCATTCCAATTGGGTCTTGAATAATTTACATGTTTAGCGATGCCTTAGTGGTTCACTTACATGGATCATTGGGCCTGGAAGGAGTTTATACCTTTTTCTTCGCGTAAATTCGGTTAAGGATCTAGTGAGTTTTTGTCGGTTGGCACCTATTAAGTGTACGATCGTAACCTGTAGTTATAACCAGAGTCTCTTGGAGGGAGAATGGGGATTTGTGTATAGATCTATACGGGGATGACACCCCACACCTGAGCTGTTCACTACAGTTAGACTAACTCAGTCTAGGGTGACAAAAACCTTATAATCAAAGTCAAAACCGGCGTCCAACGACGCCAAGACAGGTGAAACTGTCATTATTTAGTATGGTTATGACGACTCGCTTAGAGGAATTAACGTTATGAAGTTTACGGAAGACCATTTTTTTTACAGGCAACGTCGGGTTGTCTGGGAACATTCTCTTTACATGCTCTTACATTCTCTCTACATTCTCTTTACCTTTTTAGTCAAATATAACATACATGCATTAATACAAGATCTAACACAAACACACTAAACAGTTTTTAGAAAATATCGGATTTTTTGGTGGTTTTCAAAGTTATACAAATCATTTTCACAAACATGCTTATGAACTCACCAACATTTTTATGTTGACCGTTTTCTAAATAACTTGTATTCTCAGGAAACCATTGAAGCAGGATGAACGAAACAAACTAATATATATTATGTTATATTTCGTTTCATCATACTCTTGCTATTTTGACATGTAATATTCAAATACAATACTCGATGTAAACAATGAATGTTGTTATATTATGTAACAGTTCAAATTTTTCAACAAATTTTTCATTTTTAAAAACATAATTGTTTCCATTTTAAACAAGGCATAAATAGTTTAAATATTCTGTCAAATACAATTATTCAAAATCCCAAGATCATAAAGACAATCTTCAGTGTGTATCGATCATGCCGGCGCCTTCCCACGGTCCTCGCTAGTACCTGAAATACATGCACAACAACTGTAAGCATAAATGCTTAGTGAGTTCCCCAATATACACTTACGCACATACGCCTTTCCAGGCCCTGACCTTCCGGTCCTCATTACAACGCCTTCCGGCCCATAACATAATCGCCTTCCGGTCCATAACATATTGCCTTCCGGCCCACATATCATACATAGCACATATAACAATTAACTTACCACATATAGCATACATATCACATAGCATATCCGACCTTCCGGTCGCACAGTCAAACCCTTCCGGGTACAGTATAGTGAGAAGACTCACCTCGTAATGCTGAAAGCTAGCAACTCCTGAAATCGCTCGTGCACAATCCGACGAGCTACAACCTTCCTATAACATCACATATCTCATTAACACTTATAACTTCTAAGGGTGACTATCCCTAAGAAGTCAGACTTAGGTCAACTCTGGTCAACGGTCAACGGTCAGCTCAACCGGACTCGGCGAGTATCATGGCGACTCGGCGAGTCTAGACGTCCTCCAACTTTCTGAGATTCCTTATCTACTCGTCGAGTACCCTCCTCGGCCCGACGAGTTACCCTTGAAAGAATCGCGGGGCCACCCCGACTCCACTCGCCGAGTCTGAAGAACAACTCGGCGAGTCCTAGTAAATCTTCAAGCTACTCGCCGAGTCTGAAGAACAACTCGGCGAGTCCATGCCATGCAGACGAGCAACTGCTTCCTGAATTACGTGTGGTCCCGAGATATACAACCATGGGACTTTCTGGACTTCTAAACATCTCATTACTGGGGTATAAACGTTTGGGTAATAACATAATAACCCATCTAATCACTAAATGGGTTTCATAAACCCTAACTTCATAAACACAACAAACAACAGAAGGGAATCCGAAATATTACCTGGAATATGCCCTCTCTGTGTCTCCAAACCGCAGAACTCGAATCCTTTGCTGTTCCTTTAGTCAAAACCTTTCTCCTCTTTGCCCCACAACCTCTTCAAGCCCTAATATCCTCCAATCTTGCTCTAGATGCCCACAACCGTTTAGGGTTCCTCTCAATCGACTAAAAACGAACAATGACGGCATATAAGAGCATTATATACGATCCAAAACCGAACGGTTAGGGTTTCTGCTGAACAGCGTCGACTCGCCGAGTCCATATCTGGACTCGTCGAGTCCAGTCGCGGACCCGCGACTAGGTCTGCGATCCTACTCGGCGAGTCTAGGCTCCAACTCGCCGAGTCCCCTCTCAACTCACCCCAAAAACATAATTAACAATACCTGAGATTTCGGGCTGTTACATATTACATATGTGATGATGATGATGTTATGTTTCAATTATATTCACTGTAATGATATTTCAAGATGAAGTCACGCACAAGCCCCCGGACGTTTCCGCCGTCTGGTTTAGGGGTGTAACAGTTATGAGATTCAGTTTTGGAATATATATGTGTAAGATTTTGCTATGGTTAGTATAGCAATCATGAGCAACACACTTTTTTTAAATATGTATGTTAATTTGTAATGTGACTACAATAGTGTCTGGATGAATATTTATATCAATTTTTAGTTTGGTGAAATCTACTTGTTGTATCCAACTCGCCTAGCTATAGGTCATGACTAAAATGAAATGGATTGCAAACTATTATGCATCTTTCAATTTTCACAAATCTCATTCCTTGAGCAACTTATGAACATTATCCCCTTGTTTTCACAAATTCCAGTCTTCTTGTAACATCTCATAAATCATAAGGTAAAAATTTCATTTTAAAATCAACCATAAACATCAATAAGCCTTTTTAATCATTCAAAGGCATGTTATAGTAAAATAGTTATCAGAGTACGAATTCCCAAAACCTCTAAGTGCGGAAACCATAAGGTTATGCGGCGCAGTCAGATCGGGTCCTTCCCCTTCGAACTGGAAGTATATGAAACATAAACTGAAACTGTAAGCACAAAGCTTAGTGAGTTCCCCCAAAATACCACATACTAAACAAACATACTGCGAAGCATATTTGGGTCTAAACCTCTCTTTCCCAAGGCCCGAGGCCTTAAGATACTCGATCCTCAGGTCGTGATCCTGAATTATGGAACGAACCAAAATAGGGTATTACAACTCTCCCCGACTTACATTAGATTTCGTCGTCGAAATCACTCCTTACTACCTTTCAGATATGCCAAATCACCTAGACGATAATCCCACAACCACGATACGAAATGAGAAGTTGTCTCGTATCTACAACACCCTTTTATGGCCATAATCGAACCCAACCTTAGCAGGGTTCTTATGCCATGACGACGTACATATACTCGTCCTTTTGGCATTAACTAGTGAAGAATAACCATCGCTATCCTACCCAAAGCCTGAAATCTGAAATCATAACCATTGCTACCCAACCGAAATGACCCATTTGTATGCAAATGAAACATCCCCTCCCTGTCTCCTGACAGCCTCCAACATGGGTCCTCCCACACTTGACACAATGACCCGGACCCTGCTGGCCTCCCAACTGCGAATCCTGAGTTATGGGCCTCTTTGCCTGGCCTATTTCTGTCTGAACCAGTTATGTCCTTTTCTTCCCGAGGTACTCCAAATCAACCTCCCCCTCACTGGCTCCAATAATCACATCATTCAGAGTCTTACACCCTGACACCTCCATTCATGAAGAGGCCCTAAATCGATTTTTAAAGGGGGGTGTATCAACTAATATCCTTTCACTAACTATTATGTCATGTCACCAATAATTAGGTCAAGTCTTCTAATGGTGTACCAAGCCGATAGTCTGAGGAAATCCATTACCGACCTGATACTTACCAGATCGGCGTTACAAACACCACGACTTATTACGAACGAATATAAATTCGAATATATCGTACACAAGTATCGGAACCATATCCCAGGAAACATGCAAAAGAAATGGTACGAAACAATATAATAACAAAGAAAGGACACGAGACATGCGTGTCTGTAGACCGGATAATAAATGAAGGACCGGGCAAGACTATAAACTCTTCTAACAAGGAGCTGCCTATAAATACCCCAAAGACATGATATTTGAGGCAGAGTAAGGTAAGGAAAAATAGAGATTAGCATACATAGTATTAAGGTAACACTAAGAATTGCAATCTAATTTAAGCATCAGAGAGCTATGCCGAGTTACAACCCTCAGAATGACTGTCTGACCTAACACTTGTTTATCTTATGCAGAGCGGATTCCCGAATGCTTATTGGACTGAGACCTTTAGGTGAGAGAGCTAAACATGTGTCTGGAGTTCGTCGTAACAACATCTTCCTTTGAAAAATAATGTATAGTTTGTTGGTGTTTTTTGTATAAAGACTTTCCTTAGATGGTGTTTTTTGAACATACCAAACTTCTATATTATTTTTTGAACAATTTTGAAACATAGTTACCTTCTTAAGTCATTTGCTCTTTTTTTCCCTCTAATTATTTTTTACTGGTAATTGCCGATTACCATAAGATCAAATTTGAACAAAAAATGTATATCATTGGTGCTTTTTGTACAAATGTTTTACTTGAATTGTGTTTTTTGGACACATCAAACTTGAATTATATTTTTTGAACACATCAAACTTGAATTATATTTTTTGAACGTTTTAAACATAGTTACCCATATAAGTCATTTTCCCTTTCACTAACGCAAAACACATAAACCCAAAATGAAATGTAAAAAAATAAAAATAAATAAATAAATCATTCTTATTGCATATTACAAAAACATGGATAGTGAAATGGTGTTTTTTTTTTTTTGGCTTCGCATTTCCATTTATTTATCACCCATTATTCTAAAGTATAAAAAATACACATCTTATTCTAGTTCACATTTTGGTAAAAGCACTAGTTACCTGCAATTAAACGCGGCTTCTTCAAGAACCCGATCACTTGCAAAGGGAAGCTAGCACACGACGTGGTGGCTTTAGTAGTGGTCGCCGGCCATGAAGAACCATCAAGTTATTAACCAGAAGCACATCGCCTTTCTTCCAAGGAATCGCAACACACTCTTCTTCTAAGATCTTCAAGTAATCTTCCACAGCATCATCAGGCACAGGGTCGCCATTACCGAGCTCCACAATCGTATCAACATCACAAAACCTTTTGTTCGCAGGGCCACTGTAACTAACTGCAATACTGTTGAACCATGTTTTCCGGCGACTCTCTTCGTCAACCCTAACGGCTGCTAATGGACCTGTTATGATTTTTGCCGAATTCCCAATCCATTCAATCTTTGCCCCAAGCTTAGATGCCCTGTCAATGGAGGATTAAGTTTAGATAAAGTCGGTGAAATCACGAACCTGTTAATTACTAGAGACATGATGATACCTTTCCTCAGCGACGGTTTTGTCGTCGGTTTTGTATGTTGACTTCCAACCACTTCCGGTGAAGGATGATGGATCGTCTTCTTCGTTTGATACTTTTGTATAGGTCAATCCATGCTCCTCTAGCTGTGAAACGAACTCTGGGTGCTTCTCTGTCATCCTTTTGTATATGATATGACTCAAAACTATCGGAGTTTCTCCCCCTTTTCCTGGTTCTTCGTCGCAAAAGAAAAATAACTTGGTGGGGAAATCACGAACCTGTTTGAGATCCCAACAATTCAAATAAGTAAAGGTTATACATCTACAAAAATTGTAAATAAAATCAATAGAATGAAGTAATGAACATCTATCCAGATTTCCCCTTTAGTGGAGCACGGATTTCATGTAGATCTGAGCTTAAATTGCTGAAAATCAATGAAACCACAAGCTGGAAAGAAGTGGCTTCAAGTACAGAAGCTTTGAGCTGAAAGAAACTTCAATCATACTGAATTAAAATTTGCCTTAGTGTCTGGAATTATGAACTACCACTACAGACTTGATTGTAAGCACGAAAAACGAAATTGAGAGTGAAATTGGATAGATATGTAACAGAATCCAGGAATTTACGTAAGCCATTTCGTGATGGAAAGGAATTCCCTTCTCGGGAGGAGCTTCATTTGCGGTGTAAACCCGGCCAACGACCTTGATTCGAGAGGCTCGGCCGCCGACATAGAACGCTTCAGGGTAGCCGAAAGCTTCGACGACGTCGTTGAAATCAGAAGGTGAAGCAACAGGGAAGCCTCGGAAGAGAATAGCGCCACTTTTCTGAAGAAGAGACTCCAGCCATGGTTTATGAGCTCTGATCGCCTCTTTGAAATTAGGGAGTTGTACTGCAGTAGAATCAGTGGTATGGTTTGGGGATAACACCGCCGGGAAAACAACGCCGTCGTCCTGAGGCTTTTGCTGTGGTAATTCTACTTCTCGGAAGAATTTCACGGTGGCCATTTGGATTGTTTTTCAGCTGTCGTTCGATCAATACCGAGACAGTGAGTAATTGTGCCTCCATGCGTTGGGTGGGATTATTTTCTCTGCAACATATACAATACTCCAAAAACTGATGGCAAAATCATACACGTCTCGTTACATGCACAAAAGAAGTGTATAATATTTGATTTCATATACTGTATTATCTATTGTTATTTTATTTATAATCAATATATATATATATATATATATATATATATATATATATATATATATATATATATATATATATATATATATAGACTTAGATTCAAATGTTTTCAATATCTATTGTGTGCATGTATAATTAATTCTGGACCAATTATTTTAGATATTTTAATAAAGTAATTATTGCATATTAAATGTTGAAGATTTAATTAATATTCATTATATCTTCAACATGTAATATGCATTAATTACTTTCTTAAAATAACTAAAATAATTAGTCCAGAATCAATCATACATGCACACAATAGATAGTGAAAACAAAATAACCTAACCATATATATATATATATATATATATATATATATATATATATATATATATATATATATATATATATATATATATATAATATATATATATATATATATATATATATATATATATGTGTGTGTGTGTGTGTGTGTGTTCAGGTTCATTTGATATCATTCTAATTTTGTGAGACCGTGAGAACAAATCTAAAAATAATTTTAAAATGCAAAATAAATGGAAAATCCAAAAAAAAAAATTAATATTATTTTCGGACTTGAATTAACTAAAAACAAATAAAAAAAATTCCATTTTTTTTGAAAAATACGTGAAATATTCTAATACAATATTATACTGACATATTCTAAAAAATAATATTAAAATGCAGAATAAATGGAAAAATCTAATCAATTCTTTTTTTAAATATTATTTTCGGAACTTGAATTAACTAAAAAAAATAAAAATAAATTCCAATTTTTTTTTGAAAAATACGTGAAATATTCTAATAGAATATTAGACTGACATATTCTAAAAAATAGTTTTAAAATGCAGAATAAATGGAAAAATCTAAAAATTCTTTTTTTAAATATTATTTTCGGAACTTGAATTAACTAAAAAAAATAAATAAAAAAATAAAAAAATTCCATTTTTTTTGAAAAATACGTGAAATGTTCTAGTAGAATATTACACTGTACATATTCTAAAAAATAATTTTAAAATGCAAAATAAATGGAAAAATCCAAAAATTCTTTTTTTAAATATTATTTTCGGAACTTGAATTAACTAAAAAAATAAAAAATAAATAAAAAATATATATTATTTTCGGAATAGAATATTACACTGTATGTATATATATATATATATATATATATATATATATATATATATATATATATATATATATATGGTTAGGTTCATTTCAAACCACCTATATTTTGTGAGACCGTGAGACGCATTTTTTTTATTTTTTTATTATTTTTTTTAGTTAATTCAAGTTCACAAAATAATATTTAAAAAAGGAATTTTTGGTTTTTTCCATTTTAAATTTTTTTTTTAGATTTGGTCTCACGGTCTCATAAAATCAGAATGCTCTCAAATTAACCTGAACATATATATATATATATATATATATATATATATATATATATATATATATATATATATATATATATATATATATATGTCGTTAAACGCACCATCTATGCTTAAACAAATAAAATCACTATTCAAATGCACCAAAGAAAACATGGTCGAATTTAAAAGAACACTATCTAAAAATGATGTCTTTTTGGTGCAACTATAAATTTTTTATATAATTCACCCCTAACTTTTTTATTTATTTATTATAATTTGACCCAACTTTTAGTTTGTTTTACCATTTTGATACAGTCGATTTTTTTTTTTACAATTTCCATATTAATTTTTTTAATAGTGTCTTTGTACAACTTCTTTTAATAATATTTTTACAACTTTTATTGCATCTATTTTAGTAGTTGTATTTTTTTAATTATATAAACATTGTTCACAAAATTTCCTTAAATTTTTTATAACTTTTTTTTTAGTTGATAGCTTGTTTTACATTTTCTTCCTTGGTTAGGCGAGCGGCCTTTATACCTTAAAATTTTTTTTAAGAAAGGTTATTTCAATAATATATTTATTTAGGAATTTTATATATTTGTTTTTTTTTAATAATTTTTTTTTTCATATGCACAGGGTATCAACCCAAGTAACAAATTAAACACTATCAATTTATATGAACAAATTAATTAAAGAAAATGTAACTTTCTACTTAAAAAACGTCGTTCAAATTTTTTTAAATAAAAGTATAAAACACCAAAACTTAACCGATATAAGCAAACCAATACACATACCGGAAAATTATATTGTTTTATTTAGCTTGCCATATGCATTTATTAATCGCTGGCTATTAATTACTAGACTACAGCATTGTTTTTTCCTGCAACAGTTCAATGAAACGCCGATCACTTGCAAAGGGAAGCTAGCACACGACGTGGTGGCTTTAGTAGTGGTCGTCGACCATGAAGAACCATCAAATTATTAATAAGAAGAACATCGCCTTTCTTCCAAGGAATCGCAACACACTCTTCTTCCAGGATCTTCCTGTAGTCTTCCACAGCATCATCAGGCACAGGATCGCCATTACCGATCTCGACAAAAAACGATTTTCCCGCAGGGCCACTATAAGTAGTTGTAATAGGGTTGAACCATGTTTTCCGGCGACTCTCTTTGTCAAACCTGATGGCTGGGAGTGGACCTGTTGTAGCTTTTGCAGCATTCCCAATCCATTCAATCTTTATTCCAAGCTTTGCTGCCCTGTCAATGGAGGAATTCTCTTGAGCCATGCATGTTTGGATAAAGTTGGTGAACTTTACTTGTATTACATTATTGGGTTTAATGTAAATTGTGAAGAAAACAAACATACCTTTCCGCAGCAACATTTTTGTCGTCGGTGTTGAATTTTGACTTCCAATTACGACTGATGATGGATGATGGATCGTCTTCATCCATGATTACCTCTGTATACGTCAATCCATGCTCTTCTAGTACTGCAACCAACTCTGGGTGCTTCTCTTTCACCTTTTCGTATATGATATGACTCAAAACTATCGGAGTTTCCCCCCCTTCTCCTGGTTCTTCATCACAAAAGAAAAATACCTTGGTGGGGAAATCAGGAGCCTGTACATGCATTAACATGTGAGCACTAAGTTGCAATTAATTAGGTATGTCAATTGTTATCATGAAAAAAAAAAAAACGAGATTGACAGAATCGAGAAATTTACGTAAGACATCTCGTGATGGAAAGGAATTCCGATATGGGGAGGAGATTCATTTGCGGTGTAAACCCGGCCAACGACCTTCGTCCGAGGGGCTATGCCGCCTAAGTAGGGAATTTCAGCGTAGGAGAAAGCTTCCACAACATGGTTGAAGTCGGAAGGTGAGACAACAGGGAAGCCTCGGAAGAGAATAGCGCCGCTTTTCTGGAGAAGAGACTCCAGCCATGGCTTGTGAGTTCTGATAGCTTCTTCAAAATCATGGAGTTCTACTGCGGTAGAATCAGTGGTAAGGTTTGGCGATAACACCGCCGGGAAAAGAAGGCCGTTGTCCAGAGGTTTTTGCTGAGGTAGCTCTATATCTCGGAAGAATTTTCCGGTAGCCATTTGGATTGCTTTCCAACTGTCGTCGATGAATAAGAGATGATGAGTAATTCTGACTCCATGGATTATATTCGCGGGGTAGATATATCGCCCTTCTCTAGGGACTTATAGGTTATAGCTTGAATAATTTGTTGTGCATACATTAATGATTGCAAGATCAATGATTGCAGCAGGAATCCACATATACACGACGAATGCGACTTTTTAAAAGTGATAGTATTAAATTGATCATTTATTTTATTAGGACAGAGTGTGTGCGGTTGGGTCGTGCCATCCGTCCGCATGCTTAGGTGGACGATGGCTTCCTCCGAGATTACCCTTCTTGACCGTGATATGGCTTGGCACTAGGCAACTCTTTACCAATAATCTAAAAAATAGTATGACAATGTTGACACTAAGGTGATAGTTTGTTTTGGAAGTGGTTAAATGTCTTTTGTCTTTTTCCAAGTTTACGAAAGAAGACGTGCATTTGCGAAACGTCTACCCGCTAGAAGGGAAAAATGTTCAAAAAGTACTTTTGTAGAAAAACAAACGAGACCTCAATGCAAAATAATGATGTGGAAATGCATGATGTACCACACCACACATTTTAGATTAAGGCTATCCAGTATGGTATGGAGGGAATCCGATATGGAGGGGTCGATCCATACATGAAGACAAGGAGGTTTCTCTCTTCTTCTTATTCTTCTTTTCTCTCCGTTTCTCTCTATCTCTACGCGTGAACATTGCCCCCTTGGGCTGTAATGGTGTTTGTGGAGCGGAGTTTTAATGAGGTGCCCTTGCCTTTTGGCTCTTTCACGCTTATGTATGCCACATAGCGTAGTGGTCTTTGGGATAGCTGATTTAACTTAGCAAATGATCTTAATCATAATTTTTTTTCTTTTAAAACAGTGGCGGACCTATGTAGGGCCTTTGGGGTCCCGGGCCACTGCTCAATTTCCGGCACGCAGTGTAAATTTTTTTTTTTTTTTTTTGTTTTTCTATTAGGTGCACCCGCTTGAAGTACGAGGAACACCCCTACTAAAACAGTCTGCGTCCGCCACTGTTTTAAAATGTATGGATTACTTATGTGATGGTATAAAGCTATAACTTGATAAGTCAATTTTTTTATAAAAAAAAATGTTTGGGTTAGTTTATGCATATAATATGACAAAATAGAGTATAACTATTTACTATTTTACATATAATATTTATGTAAAAATAATAGTGCCTTATAAGCTAAAAGAGGGCATACTTTAATGAAGGTATTATGGTCTTCATATTTATAAACTAGGCAATTTGAAGGTCGGCCCAATATCGTGGTGGATTGCGTTATGATAAGGTCATCCGTTATACCCATTACATACCACATATGTGATGGGTGCCACATCAGCACAACATTCCACTACCACATACATGGGGTACTTACCACTAAACACACCACTCCACCTCATTTTTTTATTTAAATTTAATTCAAAAATACATTAAAAACATTTTTTTAATACTATTTTTTCCATTAAATTAAAATACCAAATTACATTAAATAAAAACTAAATTAATTGAAATTAAAAAATAAAATAAAAATAACAATCAAAATAAAAATTACATTAGTTAATTTAAAAAAAAATTAAAAAAAAAACATTAAAAAAACTAAAAATTCCAACCATACATAAAATAAACTACCCTTTACGCCTACGTCGGGCTCGAACCGACTCTTTCATTGCTAGAAAAAGTTTCAAGTCTTCGCCCTCAAGGTCGTCCGCTTTCATTTTCAAGATTTCCATATCGGTTTTTGTTTGGAGTGTCTCTTGTGCCTCTTGAAATTATGTTTGTGCTTCGATCATTTTTTGTTCCATCCGAGTCATCACCTTGGCCTTCGTTTCTTGAAGCTGCACATATCGATCAAATTTATCGCCGAACATATCCATAACACTAGAATTCGAAGATGTTGACGCCGCTTTTTTTGCTTTATTTCTTCCAACGGGCCGAGGAAGAGGTTGGTCGGTTTTAAGATCTATCGGATCGTCGTTGATGTCGATGTGTGTTCGGCCGTCCGATTGTTGAGAAGTTCCATCGGGGTTTCTCGAACACTTTGAACCGGAAGATTGGGAACTTCCTTCCGTTTTCTCTTTCCATTTTGGGGAGTCTTTCAATTTTAGTCACGGCTTCATATACGGAAAAGCTTTGCGTGTAGGCGTTGTTTTTTCATATTGGTCCATGGCCGCCTTGAAAACATCAAAATCGTTCGAGCCGCTTTTGCGTATGTTTAGGAGATTGTTGTAGATTCCTCCAAAATCGGTGCATTTTAATCGAATATCTCGCCATTTCGACGTAATTTGATCGGCATTTCGAGCTTGACTTTCCATTAACTCGTAAAAAATGGCTCGGACTTTTTCCCAAAAACTTCCGTACGTCTGGCTATCTCCTACAATTGGATCTTCGGAAGCCGCCACCCATGCCTCCGCTAACTTTTCTTCTTCTTCTTTTGTCCATGGGACCCTTTCTTGGTTGGTAGTGGGTCGGGCCGTTTTTTTTCCTTTTTTCTTTTTTGGTTGAGGTGGTGGTGAAGGTTGCGTTTCCGGAACAAAATCCGGCGAAAGTGGTGGTTGTGAGCTTGGTGGTTGTTGTTGTTGTGACGATTGTTGTTGGAGTTGTTGTAGTTGTTGGAATTGTTAAAATTGTTGGTATTGTTGTTGCATTTGTTGTTGTTGGAAAGCCGGAAAAGGTTGATATTGTTGTTGGAAAAGTGGTGTTTGTTGGATAGGGGAACCACTTTGAAGTAGATTGATAAAACCGCCTTGAGGTGACTCCATCGTGGGGAATTGTCGAGGTGTTGTGTCTAACGCAAAAGCGTTATCGGGTTTGCGATTTCGGTAGTTTGGAGGGGTATTTTGGTTGGGATCCATGATTTTTGGTTGTGAAGATATAGTGTGTAGTTTGTGTATAGAGAAAGAAAAGAATGGTATAAAAAATAAGGAGTAAAAGTATAGTATTTATAGGTAAATAAATTGTTTATTTTTTATTTATTTTTTTTTATAAATCTAGCCGTTGTTAAACGGCTACACAAAAAAGAGAAACGGTCGAATTCTTTGCGCATCGGAGCTATTGGTTCGTTTGCATTCGTTGTCCGGGCCACGGAAGGCCACGACCACGACCCACCACGAACCACCGGGGTGGTGTGCACGGCCGTGGTTCGTGGCCAACTAGACCACGGACGGTTTCGTGCTAAGTACACCGGGTGGTCTAATGTGGTAGATTGCGTTACGATTATGTAAAAGGTAAACGTTTCTTATTTGGTCGATAAGGAAAATAGTACATTGATCATTAAAACAAACTATAACAAAGATCAACACACAAGGACAAAAATATTGTCTCTGTCAATATTAGGAACCACATCTACACTTCAAATTAGTTATGTCATTTTCTCTCTTGATTATGATTAATTTCTCTTTGTGGTCTACTGAGGTAAAGTGAGGATTGCTTCAAACATGGTGAAACATCTAAATATTTTAAGCATTAGGCATCGTGTGCCTTCAATTTTCATGCATACTTTTGACCACTTAACAAATGTATGTCATTTTGGAACCCTTTTCATCATGAAAGCAACATCAGGGGTTGTGTCCACCAGATTGCACAAGCATTAAGTTCTCTGAATCCTCCACATTTGCACGTTCTCTCAACATGAGAGCAAATGTTACTTAAAAGGTAAAAGATGTCATTTTAGGGCCTATAAGAAAATACACAAAAATCTCAAATAGTTGCAAAATAACACAACCATCTATCCAAATCATATCCATATTACAGTATCATTTTCATTTAACTTTTTTTTCTTACTAATTTCATATAGAATTATACATATTATCATATTCAATGCTTATAATAAAATAATCTAATTTGATATTCACTAAGGAATAACATTTTAGGTGTATACAAAAAAGCAATTAATGGAACATTTGGGTCACTAAAGCAGCCCAAAACTTAGAAGATGAAACATATAATGCAAATATAGGGATATAAATTATAGAAGAGTAGTAATTTGATATGAGCGGCACCTGAATGGATTCTGGACATGCATATATTTGGGGATGTTTCCAACTATCGGCACCAATGAGACACAATGGTCTAGGATTGTTTGAATACATGTCAATGTGTGTTTCAGTAACTAAGTAGCAATTTTTTTTAACTAAAAGACTAAAATACCCCTATTATATATTTTAAAATAAATTAAATTGAAAACTATAATTACAACTAAAAATTAGTAAGTTATTTGATTTTGATGCTCCTTAATTAATTCTTATAGGTTGTCTGTGTTACATAGGAATGGATAAACATTTTAGGGGTATTTTCCAATCACAAGGATGGCAAGGGAATTTACATGTTTTTTCTTGGTATATTCCATTTTCCCTTGTTATATAACATATGAACAATGTATCCCATGGAGTGATGAAGACCTTTTCTGAGAAACATAATCATGTTGGTACTTTGTTATTACTTGAGCAGGTATTCAATTATCATTCACATGAGATGACCACTACATCACGTATGCTATCAGGCACAAATTTCTAGTATTTTTTCTATCTTTCGAGGGGTATTTTAGGTATTTGCCTAAGGTCAAGCTCTTATATTGTTATAAAAAATCATTTATAGGAGAACTTTATCCAAGTGATGGAATTGTGTAATTTTTGGGCAAGATGTGATTAAACCCCAAAGTTGCTCGACAACTTGTATTTCAATTTCATTTTCTATCTTTTCCCATATCAAATAACACCATGCTAGCATGGAACATAAGTAGTGAAAACATTTTGACATGTATCATTGTCATCATATTCAACGAACTGCACAAAAGTTACAAGAAATAAGGTTTCTTTAGTTACTCATGTGTAAAAATTACTAAACCTCATTAGCATGTACATAGAAAAAACAATTACCTGTTTTGCAATCTTGGATGGTTAACTTCTTTGATCTCCCTTTC
Organism: Lactuca serriola; assembly: GCF_051521515.1. Classification (NCBI taxonomy): domain Eukaryota; kingdom Viridiplantae; phylum Streptophyta; class Magnoliopsida; order Asterales; family Asteraceae; genus Lactuca; species Lactuca serriola. The sequence goes on along the minus strand of NC_136411.1, from coordinate 173,566,718 downwards.
AACTTAGCATCTCCTATTGAGCACTCCCGATGGACAAGAATAAAGATGTTGGTAAAATGTCTTCGTTGGGGTTCCTCATCCTGATGAAAAAGGGGTTAAGGTTCACGTTCAAGAAATCATAAAAAACAAGGGTTGCAAAGTTAAAAATCCTAATTTTATCTTCAATTTTAAAGCTATATAATGGATTATCATAAGATTATCATGAAAGCTATATAATGGATTATCATAAGATTATCGTGAAATCAGATGCATACTGAGTCACATAATGACCTATCATAATCATACTACTATACATGTGTGGGTTTTGTCCACCCCTTTGGTATCTTTCAACCGGTAATCGTCTTCGGTATCTTTCAACCAGTAACCAGGGGCTAGCGCGCCCTACTACTACTAGCACATACTCAGCACAGATATAGCAACCAGACAATTATCACAAAGATAACCATCTCAACCATAATCACCTACTGGTGGGCCGGCATTAGTGCCTTAGACCCACCCTATTGGAAGGTAACTCACCTCGTAAGGCTGACTGTTGAAAAGCTGATCGGCAGATGTCTGACTGCTGCTCCGGTGATCCTCCGGCTATAATTCCCATAAAACACTTAGTCAGACACTAATAACTGCTCTTAGGGTAAAATGACTATTTTATCCCTGACCAAGTCAAAGTCAAAGTCAACTTCCAGTTGACCTAGCTCGCCGAGTTGGTCCTCCAACTCATCGAGTCCCTACCCTTCATCTGTCCTTCTTCACGCTTCTACTCGTCGAGTTTAGCAATGACTCGATGAGTTCTCCTTCTAAAACAACCTCGAATGAACCTTCATCCGACTCACCGAGTTGTATGAACAACTCGTCGAGTTCATCCTCGTCCTACAAACAAGTCATGTCCTTGACTCACCGAGTTGTAGGAACAACTCGTTGAGTTCATCTTCAAAAGTTGGGAGATTGCCTTGGACTCGCCGAGTATGCTCATGCACTCGCCGAATCCTATGATTTCTAGGTCTATGGCTAAGTCCAATGTGTTGGGTCACTCCCCCGGACCCCTCTAAGACCATTCTAACACTCACTGGGTTCCTTTGAACCCTAATAGAAAAGGGTAGTCAAGCCCCGGACTCGCCGAGTCCTAAGAACAACTCGCCGAGTCGAGGTTGTCCAAGGTGATGTTTGTTTTTTATAAAAAAACCTCTTCAAAACTCTTATTGTTGTGCGGCGCAGCACACGCGCAGCACTTTTTCTCCCGCAGCAGTTTGTTTTTCAGAAGTCTTCGAGGCTTAAAACCTCTGCCCGTGTGCTTCTTGGGGAAGCACTTGTTGTACCTCTTCACACCTCTTCCCACTCCTTCAAACCTAAACCTAAAAAGAATTCAACCCAAAAAAACACGTTGCATCGTTCGTAAACATCTTCTGCCCAACGAAGCTCCATCGACGTCCCTCTAAGATTGCAGCCCCACCACCTGTTGTCGCCACACCTCGCCGTCGCCCCACCTGATCGTCGACGACTTCCACTGCAAAATATCTTCCTTCTTCGTCGGCCTCGTCCTATCACAGGTATGTTTTTTTCTGTTTTTCTATTGATTTTGGAAATTGGCAATTGATTTCGTTTGTAATCAAAAATTGATTTCATTTGTATCTCTTTTAGTCCATAAAAGATCAGATTAGGTGAATTGCATGTAAATTCAGTTGAATTCGTTTTTTTTTTCTTTTTTTCTTTTTCTTTTTTTTTCATTCTGGAAACTGGCAATAGAAATCGTTTGTAATCATAAATTGGTGCTAATTTCCTTTTTTGCTGCATATATGTTGTTGAATTGTTAATGTTGTTATATGTTTTTTCTTGTTTTTTTTTCTTTGTTGAAGATGATGTTGTTGATGCATTCATGTTGCTGAATTGTTATTGTTGTTGTATGTTGTTTATTTTTCAAGTATAATAATGATAGTTTATTGCTTAAAAGTCACAAATATATGATGAAATATCATAAATTTTTCTTAAATGTTTGTTGAATTTGCTAAAATCTTTGTTGAAATCATAAACTTATATGTTTTTTTTTATTCATGGTGCATTGTTGTTAAGATGTCATCAATTTAAGTTATTATTATGTTGAAATATCATTAATTTATTATTTTGTGTTTAAAAACCATTTTCGGTTTATTAAATTAGTTTATTTTAGTTTTTTAATGTCTGCAGATGTTAACAAAAACAAACACGCTTCTTATTACAGTATGCAGCCGTTTGGTCCACCTCTTCTGCTGCAGAGGTTTGCAGAAGTGGTCCGCAGACTTTATGAATTTTTTCTTTAGAAAAACAAATAGCACCTAAGTTTCATTTCTCGATTTCTGATGTACAACACTTGACCAAAAGATAGATCTAAGCTTCTAAGATTGATCTAGCACATAAAGTTACAAACTTTACGTGCATGCATGGGAGAATAAGCTCAAAAGGCTCTAGAAGAAACTCTTAAAATGCATGGGGCTTTCTAAGGCTCCAAAGGTAGCCACTTTATGTCTTGTAGTCCCCTAAGGACCTTGGATCTGGAGTCTTAGCCTCAATCATGCTTGCACTCATGGTTAGTCACCAAAAATGGCTCCTTAAAGCCCTAATTCACTCCAAAAAGGGATCTAGAACATGAATGAGCAAGGTATAAGTTTTATACCTCCAAAGAACTATAAATGTTGCACAAGCTCGAAATCTTCTAATTTCCTCTTGGCTCTTCAAGCTTTTTCTTCCTTCTTGTGATCACAAACCACCAAAATCCACCAAATAGGCCTTAGATCTTCACCAAAGACGATTAGGGTTTGATATGAGGTGTTCTGAGAGCATAAGGGACGAGGGAGGCTGAATAAGATGTTTAAATAGGGTGCAAACCCTTAGATTAGGGTTTTGTCCAGACAGGGTCTACTTGTCGAGTCTTGCCGCCAACTCAACGAGTCTGCCACTTATTCCCCGGGTCCAAGTCACTTCTACTCGACGAGTTGGGCCTTCAACTTGTCGAGTCCATTCCAAAATGTGAACTACTTGCATAATAATACATACCAGGAACTAGGTGCTACAGTTGATATCTAATTTGGTGGTTGTCATTGTCTCTGCAACTTGTGGTGACATTGTATTTGCTTGTGTTGGGCAGCCAGTTCGGTTATTATTAATGTTTTCTCAATTACTCTTTTTATTTAAAAATAAAACTCTTCCTTACAATTGGTGAATTTATTAATGGGGTTATCTTAATATTTAAGCAGTAAAATTTGAAGAGCTCTCTTTTATAATTCTACCATATGTCCTCATATTCAATCCATAGAGGTTACTACAGGATATTTGCTAGTTGGATATGTGATTGAAGCTGGGGGACTTAGTTTTGTTAGTGAACTGGTTCATAGTGAGTTGGTCCATGTATGCCACTTCATTTATCTATTCACTTTCCACTGGGAAAAAATGCCCTTCCGGATTGTTATAAATTATTCTGACCATTTTACCCTCATGAGAGTTTTGATATTAACTTCATCCAAGTCGAGACTATTAATATTAGTTCAATGGCATGAAGGAACACCAAGTATTGAAAGACTAATGGAAAAGGATTACCTGATGCAGGTAATTGACTTGATTGGGATAAATGCAAAACATAGGTGTGTACTTACATTTAATTTCAGTCTGTCATGTACTAATTGCTTTTTTACCCCTTAGTAATTTTATATTTACAAAATTTCAATCTACTGCTATGTATTTGTAGAAAAAAGTTGAGTTTTCAAAAGATAAAGAATGTGAAACTTAGAGAAGAAGTGGTGGCAACAGTAAATGTTCTCCAACTAAATTGAGAAAATATACAAATTTATTAAAATATTTGCTTATGATACTTATTTTTTTAATTAATGTGACATTATTATAGCATATGGCAAGGTGGTTTTAACATCATGTGAAGTTCAAATCACATAAATGGTGCTTGTTTTTTTTCTTTTTATGACTCATCTTCTAGAGCATCACCATGCTATACACTAGCAAAGTATAATCCATACCATTATGTGAAGTTCAAATCACATAGTTGCATACTTTAAAGAGTTATATTATTGATTATTATATGATATACTAATTTCTTTTGGATTTTATGTTAGGTCTGATTATATATAATAATTTAATTAAATTTTATGGTGGTAATATGCAGGATAGGAAGTCGATCAATGCTTCAAACCCGTACTTGCCATCCACGCCAGGTGGACAGCCGCTCATGACACCAAGTTCAACATTTTTACTCGGTAGACCATGTGGAAACCAATGACATGAAGGATTTTTTTTGACATGACTAGTGAAAAAAGGAGTCCCTTAACAAAAATGTAGTATCAGGTTATATAGTCAGGGAAACCCCCTTAATAACAATGTACTAACAGATCCCCTTAATATCAATGTATTAAAAAAATTTGATAACTTGTTTGACATGATGTTATTAGATGAAATTGATTGTTTTGGTATATGTTTGTTTCCATATTTTTGTATTAAGCGTATATAAGTATCGTAAAGGCACGTCATAATTGCATGTCATAAATGGCTGATGGAGTTTATGACACGCAAATGTGTGTCATCTTCATTTATGATAGGGGCTTTAATAATATGCAATGTGTTTCCTAAACGCGTGTCGTAAGGTTATAACACGCATATGTGTGTCGTCTTCATTTATGACAGGGTCTTCCTTGATACGCATTGTGTGTGGTAAATGAGCCTCATAAATGTGTGTCGTAACCGCGCTTCGCAAATGCACGTCGTAAATAGACGACGCGCAAAAGCATGTTGTCTTTCGTTATGACATGGCCTTCATTGACACGCATTTGCGTGTCGTTCGAGCGTTTTACGACACGCGTTGCGCGTCGTAAAAGGCAAGTTTTCTAGTAGTGTGAAGCAGTACTTGAAGTTATGTGACAGATTGCATTGAAGTCTCCTCAATCAATTTGCTGCTATCTATGAACCTACTGAAGTGACCCAGAAGAATCGGTCTCTCTGTTATTTTCTCGGAAGATGCTCAAAGCTGAAAATCCTGATTTTCAAGAATCCTTACAAGAAGCCTCCACTCCCAATGTGCGTTCAATGTACAAAATTTTGGAAGAAAAGTCCAACTGTTCAATATGAAGTCAATCATTCAGACATTCATATGTTTATCTTGAAGTTGTAAAAAAAATCAAAGATAAACGTTGAAGCCAAGCACAAAGTGAAGATTGAGAAGAAAAGAAAGCCACAAACCCAATGGGGGCTTGTTAAATCATAAGAAAAGAAACCTATAAACCAAAGGGGGGATTCTTTGGTCTAAATTTATGGTTTATACTTTTCTTTTCTAGGCCTTTATGGTTTTCGGTCTAGGACCGAAATTCCCATGAGTTTATTTGTTGTTTGGACCGTGATTTCGGTCAGGCTATTGGGTTTCTGGTTTGGGCTGCCATATTGTAAGAGACGTGATTAAGGAGAAAAAACAAGAGAGAACGTGTGTCTTCAACATCTTGTGTACCAGACTATATTCAATATAGTGTGCATTTGAAGATTAATCATCTTGTGTTCTTGTTCTTCTTCTATATTCTATCTTGCATCATTCACTTGATTGGGATTCCGCACCATCAAGTGAATATGATTGATACATCAAAGCGAATTTGGGACTTACATAGTTAACATAGACAATGGAAAATAATTATGTTAATAACAATAGTAGTTGTACTTTTATATCTTTATAGGTTGGAGTTGATATCAAGATTCAAGAGAAGTCCATGAATTGAATTTTTTTAATATGACATGGACAATTCGCGAGGAACAGAAAGATGGTTATCTAAAAATATCAAATTCCATTCCATCCAACTAAAATTCATCTCATTTCTTGTGGTTTGTAGGTTCCTTTTTTCTATATAAACACATATAGTTGGTCCCCAAAATGATGTTGTTTAGTTAGTACCCACCAATAGAACCTGTTATTTGTGATAAAGATTCAAAATGCTTAATTTGATTCAAGGGATACATAGTACCATAGATACACTTATAGCAACAACCGGTGTTGTTGTCCTTTTTCACCATTTGGTTTTATATGATGGTGGAATGAGTAATCTTATTTTAGGTTATCCGCATTGTGGAATGGTTGTCAGGGCATCCACAATGCATTAAACTTATTAGAGTTTAATGCATTAACACATTATCAATTTATTTACTATACAACTCTACATTAATTTTTCTACAATGCATTGAACTCGACAGAGTTTAGTGGAATATATATTTAATAGTTAAAAGGTTTCTTTTTTCCCATTCAAGAGTTCAATGACCATTGAACTCCATATCGATTGAATGCTAACATGGCATCCCACAATGAAACGCCGATCACTTGCAAAGGGAATTCACTAAGCTTCGTGCTTACAGTTTTCAGTTTTGGCTTCAGGTACTTCCGGTAGCGGAGGGAGGAGCCCGGGATGACTGCATGGCACACACCAAGAAGTTTTAGATTGGAATGTTTACTCTGATAAAAAGAACATGTTTTGAGATGATATTCTGATTTGATATAACGATTTTTTGGACCGTATTTTTGGGATGTTTCATAAAGAAAAAAATGAAAACTACTAAACTCACGTCGTGAAAGGTGAATCTCACGTCGTGATAACTGTAAAATCAGAAAAAATAATTTTTGCAGAAAATTAACTTTTTGCAGTTTTTACCCCACAAAAGGATCGATTGACCTGAAGCAATTAAATTAAAAACTAAAATAGTCGTTCCCCGGCAATGACACCAAAATCTTGATATGCACAAATTATATTTATCTAGTTTTAAATTTATAACCTAACGAACTTAACTAGCTAAAATGCAGCTAGGCAGTGTACCTAGTCAGATTGTAGTGTAGTAAAGTAAGTTGGGGTCGAACATAGGGAACATATTTAACTAACTAAAATAATTACACTAAATTAATCTAAAATCAAACAATAACTAAAAAGGTTTTTATCTGATTTTGCAAGTTCAGACAAACTTAAACACTCAACAAAAATGGTTGTAATCAATATATTAAAAACACTTTCGTTTAGTTTCAAATCCACATTTTTCCTAAGGCTAGCTTTCTTACTTATGGATTAATAAAGTTGGTTACCAATTTATATGTACTTATAAATTTTGTCAACAATATTTTTACCAATTCATGTACTATTTTTTATGGTCCTATACAAGCAAACACAAAATTAGTTATTAATTATAATTGGGCTATGTAAGATTTGTTAAACATAATTATGGTCACAATTATGTTCTCCAACAGTTAAATTGTTACTTTTATCACTTAACTAAGATGTGGTCAATCCTAGCTCTAGCAATTTAATGGTCACTAAATCACTAGGTAAACAAGTTCATGTAATTTAATTGTCACTAAGCTACACTTAACTTGAATTAAAGCAAAAAAGAGAAACAATTTAACATGCTAGGTGTAACGCCCGGGTTTCAGGGCTAAGCATTTTTGTCAATGTAATAGTCTAGGTCAACTATTGTAACTCTTTTTGAAGTAATAAAGATGAAATATTTGAGTATTATGTGAATTGTGTGTGTTTATGTGCTTACTATTTAATTATAAATGTATAATTAATAAAGAATAAAAATGAGCGGCAAAATTAAAGTGTGAGATAATCCCGATATCTCTACATAAAGTTGTAGGATATGTCTCAAGGTTTCCGTACATATAAAGAACGCCGAAATCCGAGTTATAACGAAGAAGTTATGACCCGTCGAAGTTTTACGGCAAAACCGACACGATACCGGGAAGCGTAAATAGTGAATTTACGATAGAGCGAGATTTAGCCTTAGCGATCTAAACGAAAGTCATAGAATATGTTAAACTAAGAACATCGATAAAAAGAACGCCCAAATTTGACTTCGTATGAAGAAGTTATGATTTTTCGAAGTTTCGAGTTAGCAGTGTACAGCCCGAAATTCGAATATTAGATCGAGCGGTTTTTAGCTGACACGACCTAAACGAGAATCGAAGATCTCGTTGAGAGTAGCGTAACGATAAAAAGATGGGCGAAAACGGATGTCGGATGAAGAAGTTATGAGGATTTAACGGACCAATCATGTTCCGGCCTGTTAAAAATATAACTTTAAAAATAAAGTCGAAATTAGCCGACAGAATCTAAACAAAAGTTGTAGAGTACATCTCCACCTACGCGTGGATATAAAGAACGTCAAAAACGGAGTTCGTATGAACGAGTTACAAATTATAATAGCATATTTACGTATTAAAATAAAGTATAAATCATGTATACGTACACATATATATACATATGTATATATCATTAGAAAGGTATCGACGATGTGGTCATTATAAGACTAATGTTGAGTTCTTTCGACATTAGTTTAGTACAAATATCATTAAATCCATTTAAAATAGTATTATAGAGGGGTGTTTAGTTGTTTATATAACTAAAAGGTCATTAAGTAATTATGGAGGGTAGTTTTTGAAAATTCAATTAGTATAAATAAGAGCCTTGGGCTCTCATATTTCTTGCACCATTCTCTTGATTCAAGAGTCTTTCTCTCCTTATCCCCCGAGCATTTCGGTCCCTCGTGATTCGACTTCTCTTTCTGTAGTTTAGTATAGTAAGGTGAGCGCTGAAGCGCTGCACGAATCTTTCTTAGAAAGATTTAGGGACGAAGTTCTGCCCCTGCAGAGCCCGACTCCTAGCTAAAACCCCCTTGTAAGTAAGTTATGCTTACCTTATTTTAATATAGCTTATATTTAAAATTAGTATTGTTATTATGAACTTATAATAAATATTTGAGCTATTATTATAACTTATATAAGTGTCGTTATAATATTTTTTTTAACTACTCGCGGTACGGAGAATCTGGTTTAAAGGGCCGCATAGGGTTGTTGGATTTCAGAAGTGCTATATGCCAAAATGGTCCTGCCCTCCGGTGTTTTATGTCTGGCCCCTATCTGTACATAGTGGTTGGAAAATATTGTTTAACGCTTATATAATAATAATAATAATAATAATACTAAGACTATTAATTAGTCGCGGTGAATATTAGACTAAACCCTAGTGGTAATAATGCTAGGTTTCGTTGAAAGAAAATAGAATCGTTAGAAGCAAGCGTTGCCCGATTTTGGAATCATCACTTTAAAAAGTGAGTGCATAGTTACTTTCAGCTTACACATAGATATGAAGTATTTTATATAAACTACGTGCTATGTGTGCATATTATCTGAATACTTGCTATCTATGCTGGATGAATATTGTTATACATGTTTTCAATGATTTAAACTGTATATGTATTTTATATCTACGAAAATGTTGAGGTAAAACATGGGTAGATGTAATAGGTGATGTGTGATAAAATGATGAGAGGCCTCGATGTTGGTGTTGTTGATTCTGTCATCCAGCGGAGTATGGATGACGACCACAGACTCTTCTAGACAGTCCATTGGAACACTAGCAGGCTCGCAACCTGTAGGTGTTTGTGAACGATGTGTTCACCGGTGTACTCCATCCCCCACATGGTTTCCTTTAGGACATTTATTGCTGAGGAATCCCCTTAGCAGTAGTGTCCGTCCCGATAATGATCCTTAGGCTAGGTCCCTTATGATAGGTGTTTAGGGACGTAAAGTGAGGATAACGGGAACGGGTAATCGGGTTATTGTTGATTGATGAAATTAATAAACTTATTTATTGTGGGTTGAAAACCCTATGTGCTCACCAGGCTCCCAAGCCTGACCCACTCAGTTTTATGTATTACAGGTAGTGGCGCTTGAGCATAGATATGATGTTTGGACGAGGGATTACGGATATAGGCCTGTAGATATGAAATAATGTAGTAAGGCTTATATTGTATTGTTTATGCTTTTGATCTGTACGAACATGACATCCCAAGTCTTTTAATGAAATACATTTCTATGGAAATGATTTTGATAAATCTTTATCATATTTTGTTTTGGGACAAATTCCGCAACACTTTTATTTAAAATGTGACTCTGATTTTTAAACAAAGCATAAACAAAATCGGTCTTTTATGGTCGTGATTTTGGGGATGTCACAGTTGGTATCAGAGCATTAGTTTAAGCGAACTAGGAATTTGTAGGGTTTCTAGACTTAAACTTAGAATGCTAAGCGATGATTGTGAGGTGGGAGCACTAGCTTATTTTAGGAATTGTGCCTAACATGCTTTTATGTGCTAAATGCTTTGTGCATGATATATACTGTTATTTGTTCGGATCTATGGTCTGTTGCCGACCGGATCTGGAAACCTTATGTGTTTAGGATTCTAAACGTACGACTACGATATTAGAACTAGCATGTAAATGTTTCGGAGTGATAAGGACGATTTAAACGTCTATCCTAAATAAAGATCTAAATTCACCTTTAGAACTAGCATGAACGTTACTGAATACGCTGCAAGCTTTACTGAGAAAATGAAGCTTGTTCCTCACCTCGTCCCAACTGAACTCTCCAAGGTTAACAAATTTTCCCATGGATTATCAGCGGACTTTGGTCCAATGGTCAAGCAAAATACCACTCTGAAAGCCGCCATCTTGGCAGCTAAGAATGTGGAGACCCAACAAAAGGAAAGAGGTCTGGAAAGGGCTGAGGTTGGTGAGAAACGGAAGTTCGATGGATCCTCGAAGTCCAACAAGAAGAGTAGATTCTCGAAGTCTGGTTCGAGAGGAGGAGGATCAGAAGCGAAGTGGTGTGACAAGTGCAAGAAGAAGCACTCTGGAAAGTGTGACGGAGGGGTCACTTGTTTCAAATGCGGAAAGCCTGGGCACTACGCCAACGAATGCACGTTCACTAAGAAGGTCTGTTATGAGTGCAACGAAGAGGGGCACATTTCAAAGGATTGCCTGAAGAAGAAAGAGGCAGGAAGACCCAACATACCACCAAAGCCGAAGGCGAGAGCCTTCCAGATGACGCTCGAGGTTGCAAAGGAGGCAGCAGACGTCGTTTCAGGTACCTTTCTTGTAAATGGTTTGCCTGCAAATATACTATTTGATTCGGGAGCCAACTACTCCTTTGTGTCGCATAAATTTTGTGGGAAATTAGCATTGCCTGTAGAAAAACTTGATAATGCCCTGATTGTAGAAGTTGTTAGTGGCAAATTCGTACCTGTTAGTGATCGTATTAGGAACATCGTCATCGACCTAAACGGAAACGAATTCCACAAAGAGCTATTACCCATAGAGTTCAATGGTTTCGACATCGTTTTGGGTATGGATTTGCTTAGCGCCAACGATGCTGAGATTCAATGTCAAAAGAAGATAGTAAGGGTGAACCCACCTGGAAAGGAATCATTTATGGTGTACGGGGACAAACGCAGAGTGAATTCTGGAATCATCTACCTGATGAAAGCCAGGAAATGTTTGTCCAAAGGATGTGCATCATACTTGGCATTCGTAATCGATGCTAAGAAGGAAAAAGAAAGAGGTGCAAAATATACCAGTTGTGTGCGATTATCCGGAAGTCTTTCCCGAAGATCTTCCCGGATTACCACCTGATAGACAAGTGGAGTTTCGTATAGACTTGTTACCAGGTACAACACCAATAGCAAAAGCACCTTATCAATTAGCACCGACGGAGATGAAGGAGCTTATGACGCAACTTCAGGAGCTGTTGGACAACGATTTCATTCGACCTAGTTCATCACCCTGGGGAGCTCCGGTGTTATTCGTAAAGAAGAAGGACGGAAGCATGAGAATGTGTATAAACTACCGAGAGCTGAACAAGGCAACAATGAAGAACAAGTATCCATTGTCGAGGATTGATGACCTATTCGATCAGCTGCAAGGTTTGAGCTACTTCTCAAAGATCGATCTTAGGTCGGGATATCATAAGCTGAAAGTGAGAGAGCAGGATATTGAGAAGACTGCATTCAGGACGAGATATGGACACTACGAGTTCTTGGTTATGTCGTTTGGACTAACCAATGCTCCAGCAGCATTCATGGATTTGATGAATAGGGTTTGTAAACCATTCCTCGATAAATCCGTGATAGTGTTCATCGACGACATTCTGATCTATTCAAAAAGCCAAGAGGAGCATGGCAAGCATCTACGGGAAGTGTTGGAAGTGCTAAAGAAGGAGAAGCTTTACGTTAAGTTCTCCAAGTGTGATTTTTGGATCCAAGAAGTCCAATTCTTGGGTCATGTGGTTAACCAAGAAGGGATAATGGTTGACCCAACAAAAATCGAAGTTGTAATGAAGTAGGAACGTCCAAAGAGTCCCACGGAGATCCGAAGCTTTCTAGGATTAGTCGGATATTATCGACGAAAGACTTTTCTTCGATAGCTTCTCCATTGACAGCTTTGACCCACAAAGGAGCCACATATACATGGAGTGAGAAACACGAAGAGGCGTTCGAGAAGCTAAAGAAGAAGTTATGCGAAGCACCGATACTTTCTCTACCCGATGGAGTTGAAGACTTCGCAGTTTACAGTGACGCATCTGGAGTCGGGTTGGGTTATGTTCTGACCCAAAGAGAAAAGGTGATAGCATACGCATCTCGACAATTGAAAGAGCACGAAAAGAACTACCCCACTCATGATTTGGAGTTGGCAGCGGTAGTATTTGCCTTAAAAATATGGAGGCATTACCTCTATGGCACAAAGTGTAAGCTTTTCACTGATCATAAGAGTCTCCAGTATCTCTTTAATCAGAAAGAATTGAATATGAGGCAACGACGTTGGCTAGAACTACTCAAGGACTATGACTATGAGATACTTTACCACCCCGGTAAAGCAAATATTGTTGTTGATGCCCTCAGTCGAAAAGTCAATCTTGAAAGGAAGAGGCCAAGAGCGTTGAGAATTGAAGTTGTCTCGACGATTGTGGAAAGTATCAGGAAAGCTCAAGAAGAAGCTTTAGAGAAAAATGACCGAAAGGAAGAACGTTTGGGCAAAATGTTAGTGTTCGGTACAAACAATCGAGGACTAAAGGTATTCCAAGATCGAATTTGGGCACCTAAGACGGGAGGAATAAGAGATCTTCTGATGGAAGAAGCCCACAAGACCATGTACTCGATTCATCCCGGTAGCACTAAAATGTATAGCGACCTAAAACCCTACTACTGGTGGCCGACGATGAAGCTCGATGTTGCGAAGTATGTGGCCGAATGCATGACATGTGCGAGAGTTAAGGCACAACATCAGAAACCGTATGGGAGTTTAGAACCTTTACCTGTACCCATGGGTAAATGGGAAGACATCACCATGGATTTTGTGACTAAACTGCCCAAGACGAAGAACGGACACGAAATGATTTGGGTAGTCGTGGATCGTTTCACCAAGAGTGCACACTTCATAGCAGCCAACGAGAAGTGGTCTATGGATAAGCTCGCAAATGCTTACGTGAAGGAAATTGTAAGACTTCACGATGTTCCTCTTACGATTGTATCAGATCGTGATAGTCGCTTCACGTCGAGGTTTTGGAGGAGTCTACAAGAGGAGTTGGGTACAAAGTTGTGTTTGAGTACTGCTTACCATCCGCAAACTGATGGCCAAAGCGAAAGAACGATTCAGACACTGGAAGATATGCTGAGAGCATGTACCCTCGAGTTCCAAGGGAACTGGGACGAGCACTTACCTCTGGTAGAATTTTCGTACAACAACAGTTTCCACTCGAGCATCAAGATGGCACCTTACCAAGCCTTGTATGGACAAAAGTGTCGTACGCCGTCTTGTTGGCTTGAAGCCGGAGAGAAGTAGTTTATGGGTCCCGAGATAGTCCATGAGACTGCTGAGAAGTTGAAGGTGATTAGGAAAAGGATGTTAGCAGCTTAGGATCGTCAGAAGAGCTATGCTGACAAGAAAAGACGACCGATAACTTTTGAAGTTGGGGATTCCGTTTTGCTTAAAGTCTCACCGTGGAAGGGACTTGTACGATTTGGGAAACGAGGAAAGTTGAGTCCAAGGTTTATTGGACCGTTCAAAGTTCTTCAGAAAATTGGGAACCAAGCTTACAAGCTGGAATTGCCCGAAAACTCAATGGTATTCAAAACACCCTCCATGTGTGTTATTTGAGGAAATTCACGGGAGATGTTCCCGACATAATTCCAATCTCAGAGTTAAGGATGGATGAGAATAAGAGGCTGATCGAAGAGCCCGAGGCAATTGTTGACCGTAAGACTAAGAAGTTACGACGCAAGATGGTCGACTTAGTGCTAGTCCGATGGAAACATTCGAATGGGCCAAATCTTACTTGGGAAACAGAGGATGACATGATGAGTCGCTATCCACATCTGTTTGCTGATGCATGATTCCGGGACGGAATCATCCTAAGGGGGAGAGAATTGTAACGCCCGGGTTTCAGGGCTAAGCATTTTTGTCAATGTAATAGTCTAGGTCAACTATTGTAACTCTTTTTGAAGTAATAAAGATGAAATATTTGAGTATTATGTGAATTGTGTGTGTTTATGTGCTTACTATTTAATTATAAATGTATAATTAATAAAGAATAAAAATGAGCGGCAAAATTAAAGTGTGAGATAATCCCGATATCTCTACATAAAGTTGTAGGATATGTCTCAAGGTTTCCGTACATATAAAGAACGCCGAAATCCGAGTTATAACGAAAAAGTTATGACCCATCGAAGTTTTACGGCAAAACCGACACGATACCGGGAAACGTAAATAGTGAATTTACGATAGAGCGAGATTTATCCTTAGCGATCTAAACGAAATTCATAGAATATGTTAAACTAAGAACATCGATAAAAAGAACGCCCAAATCTGACTTCGTATGAAGAAGTTATGATTTTTCGAAGTTTCGAGTTAGCAGTGTACAACCCGAAATTCGAATATTAGATCGAGCGGTTTTTAGCCGACACGACCTAAACGAGAATCGAAGATCTCGTTGAGAGTAGCGTAACGATAAAAAGATGGGACCAATCATGTTCCGGCCTGTTAAAAATATAACTTTAAAAATAAAGTCAAAATTAGCCGACGGAATCTAAACGAAAGTTGTAGAGTACGTCTCCACCTACGCGTGGATATAAAAAACGTAAAAAACGGAGTTCGTATGAACGAGTTACAAATTATAATAGCATATTTACGTATTAAAATAAAGTATAAATCATGTATACGTACACATATATATACATATGTATATATCATTAGAAAGGTATCGACGATGCGGTCATTATAAGACTAATGTTGAGTTCTTTCGACATTAGTTTAGTACAAATATCATTAAATCCATTTAAAATAGTATTATAGAGGGGTGTTTAGTTGTTTATATAACTAAAAGGTCATTAAGTAATTATGGAGGGTAGTTTTTGAAAATTCAATTAGTATAAATAAGAGCCTTGTGCTCTCATATTTCTTGCACTATTCTCTTGATTCAAGAGTCTTTCTCTCCTTATCCCCCGAGCATTTCGGTCCCTCGTGATTCGACTTCTCTTTCTGTAGTTTAGTATAGTAAGGTGAGCGCTGAAGCGCTGCACGAATCTTTCTTAGAAAGATTCAGGGACGAAGTTCTGCCCCTGCAGAGCCCGACTCCTAGCTAAAACTCCCTTGTAAGTAAGTTATGCTTACCTTATTTTAATATAGCTTATATTTAAAATTAGTATTGTTATTATGAACTTATAATAAATATTTGAGCTATTATTATAACTTATATAAGTGTCGTTATAATATTTTTTTTAACTACTCGCGGTACGGAGAATCTGGTTTAAAGGGCCGCATAGGGTTGTTGGATTTCAGAAGTGTTATATGCCAAAATGGTCCTGCCCTCCGGTGTTTTATATCTGGCCCCTGTATGTACATAGTGGTTGGAAAATATTGTTTAACGCTTATATAATAATAATAATAATAATAATAATAATAATAATAATAATAATACTAAGACTATTAATTAGTCGCGGTGAATATTAGACTAAACCCTAGTGATAATAATGCTAGATTTCGTTGAAAGAAAATAGAATCGTTAGAAGCAAGCGTTGCCCAATTTTGGAATCATCACTTTAACAAGTGAGTGCATAGTTACTTTCAGCTTACACATAGATATGAAGTATTTTATATAAACTACGTGCTATGTGTGCATATTATCTGAATACTTGCTATCTATGCTGGATGAATATTGTTATACATGTTTTCAATGATTTAAACTGTATATGTATTTTATATCTACGAAAATGTTGAGGTAAAACATGGGTAGATGTAATAGGTGATGTGTGATAAAATGATGAGAGGCCTCGATGTTGGTGTTGTTGATTCTGTCATCCAGCGGAGTATGGATGACGACCACAGACTCTTCTAGACAGTCCATTGGAACACTAGCAGGCTCGCAACCTGTAGGTGTTTGTGAACGATGTGTTCACCGGTGTACTCCATCCCCCACATGGTTTCCTTTAGGACATTTATTGCTGAGGAATCCCCTTAGCAGTAGTGTCCGTCCCGATAATGATCCTTAGGCTAGGTCCCTTATGATAGGTGTTTAGGGACGTAAAGTGAGGATAACGGGAACGGGTAATCGGGTTATTGTTGATTGATGAAATTAATAAACTTATTTATTGTGGGTTGAAAACCCTATGTGCTCACCAGGCTCCCAAGCCTGACCCACTCAGTTTTATGTATTACAGGTAGTGGCGCTTGAGCATAGATATGATGTTTGGACGAGGGATTACGGATATAGGCCTGTAGATATGAAATAATGTAGTAAGGCTTATATTGTACTGTTTATGCTTTTGATCTGTACGAACATGACATCCCAAGTCTTTTAATGAAATACATTTCTATGGAAATGATTTTGATAAATCTTTATCATATTTTGTTTTGGGACAAATTCCGCAACACTTTTATTTAAAATGTTACTCTGATTTTTAAACAAATCATAAACAAAATCGGTCTTTTCTGGCCGTGATTTTGGGGATGTCACACTAGGTAAGTTAATCAAACACAAGCTCCAAACAAACTTTTATAAATCCATAAACTAATAAACTAAACCATAGTTATTAGGGTTTCATCTAACCAAACGAATGTAAAGAAGTTTAACTACTCATATTTAAAATCAAACACACAAGCTCATGGAAAAGTGACATGATTAAACCGAATGAATTGATGATGTTTTCTTCTAGATCTCTTCAACTATTGAGCTCCAATCGTTTCCTCCTCTTCTAAGGGTTTTCTAGAGGTTCTTTTTCGTAATACTTCTCCAGAAAGTCACCTCCAAGTCCCCCAATTCGTCATAATGTTCAGATATATATATACTTGCCTAAAATCTAGCCACCACAATGTGGTAAAGGCACCACGTCGTTGTCTTCGTGTAAATTCCGTATTCTCCAAGTCGGCGCCAAGAATCACGAAGATTCCATTCACCACATCGTGGTCGCATCACCATGTTGTGGTTATCGAGAATCAACATTTTCTCAAAACATGAAAGTTGTCCGAAATTGTGTCTAGTTTTCAGATCATTTTGAATCACGTCAACCGGAGTTACGAGTCATGCGATATGGTCAAAATATTGTCGATGGGTCAAGCTGTCCAGCAACATCCCTCTTGTGTCTTCTTCTTGCCTAAGCTTGCATTTTCCTACTTCCAGCTTCCATATTGCTTCCGAGAATGTCTTTTGTGCTACATAACAAATATTAAACATAATAAGTACCTTTTGTTCTATAATAAGCATAAATATAGCTAATAATATTAAGATATGATGTAAAATATATACGTAGATATGCACATATCATTGATTAATATTCTTGCTTCCCTCATCTTCAATAGATTTTAGGCAAACATAATTTCACCATAACTACATAATTTCACCATAACTGGTCAGAGTTCAAGCGAAGACTATTAGTGATGACAACCATGGTTAGTAACCAAACATACACGCTTTGGTGTCACTACTATTGTGTACATTAATGATCTGTGTGAAGTCTCATCTTGTAATCATAGTCGTTGATATGTTGGATATATCCAATGGTTGGAGACATGTGTCAATATAATACCAATAGAAGTGACATTGATAGCGGAGACAGGTGTCGTCGTTAATACTAGAAAAATGGCTTGCGAAAATTTCCCTCCTACGTGTCGCCGTTAATTATGTACCGTCACTGCAAAAATTTGTCGTAGATTAATCCCATTCGGTTCATTCTTTCCTGCATCTACAATCCTTTTCTCTTTAACCATTCTGTGGCGATTTGATACTGATTTGAGCAATTTCTTCGGATTTTCACTGACAAAGACCACTAGCACCCACCTTCACTACCGACGATGACAAAACTCGTCATAGGCGACCACCACAATATCAGCCATGACAAAACTCATTATTGACAACCACCATAGCACCAACAACACTATAGGTGCTTCTCCTCCGTCTTTTTTCTTTCTCTTTCTCTTCTCCTCACATACCACCAAACCAAATTTTATACCGATTCCATGATTTCTTCAGCTTGTTCCACTGTTTAGTTGTAGCTTCTAGAATTCCATTACCGTTGCTACCGGAGTACCCACACCACCCTTCTCCGGTGACCAACAAGTTATATATAATTTGATTTTTGAATTTTTTTAATTTGTAATATATATATATATATATATATATATATATATATATATATATATATATATATATATATATATATATATATATATATATACGGTGCATGTATGTATAAATGTATAAAATCCATGGAAGATGAGTGAAGCAAGAATATTAATAAATTAAACTTTGATTTCAACAATGGAGAGTAATAATGAATTTTCAATAAAGGGAATAGAAAAGGAGGCTTGATTTCGATTTTCAAGAGAGAAGGAAGCTATGTTTTCGTTGGAGGAAATGGAAAGAGGAAATTGAAATATTTTGATAGAGGGAGGGAACTTTTCAATCTACACGGGTTTATATAAAGGTGCAAATTACACGTCAATTTATCTCTGTTTTTTTTTGGTGTTAAGTGAATAACTGTAAATTGTGATTGTTTTTATTTGTTGCTAAATGTGTCGTCTATGCTTAGACAAATAAAGTTACGGTTCAAATGCATTAAAGGATAACACACGGAAACATGATTGAATTCAAATGCACATAAGTGCATAACCTAAAACTCAATGTGTTTTTAGTGCAATCTTTTTTTTTAAAGTCCACGCTAACTTTTTTTATTATAATTTGACCCAACTTTTACTTTGTTTTACTAATCTGATACAAAAAGTTTTTTTTTTTTAAACATCCATAACTTTTTACAACTTGATTATTTTTAAACTTTCTTTTTAAATTGTTTTTTTACAACTTCTTTTAATAATATTTTGACAACTTCGATTACATCTTCTTTAATAGATGTATTTTTTTAATTATATAAAGGTTATTTACAAAAAAATTTGAAATTTTTTATGTTCTTTAAGATTAGTATATATATATATATATATATATATATATATATATATATATATATATATATATATATATATATATATATATATATATATATATACTAGTCGTTTATCCGTGCCAAACGACGGTGTGAGAGGGTATCAACCCAACTAACAAATTAAATATCTATTAGGCCTTTTTTTTCTAACACAGCAAAGGAATTAAATGGAAACCTATAAAAACGCATTTTTTATTTAGCTTGGTATTTGCATTTATTAATCGCTGGTTATTACTATTAATTATAAACTACAACATATTGTTTTTGCCTGCAATGAAACGCCGATCACTTGCAAAGGGAAGCTAGCACACGACGTGGTGGCTTTAGTAGTGGTCGTCGGCCATGAAGAACCATCAAATTATTAATAAGAAGAACATCGCCTTTCTTCCAAGGAATCGCAACACACTCTTCTTCTAAGATCTTCAAGTAATCTTCCACAGCATCATCAGGCACAGGGTCGCCATTACCGATCTCCACAACAGCATCGCTACCAACTGCAAGACTGTTGAACCATGTTTTCCGGCTACTCTCTTTGTCAAGCCTGATGGCTGGCAGTGTAGCTGTTGTAAGTTTCGCACCATTCCCAATCCATTCTACCTTCACCTCAAGCTTCGCTGCCCTGTGATCAATGGAGGATTTTCGTGAGCCATGCATGCATGTTAATATGAAGTTGGTGCACTTACTTGTTTTATGGGGTCCAATGTAAATTATGAAGAAACACACACCTTTCCTCAGCAACATTCTTGTCGTTGGTTTTGAATATCGACTTCCAACTCCTCCCAGTGAAGGATGATGGATCGTTTTCATCGCTTGCAAAGTCTGTATACGTAACCCCATGCTCCTCCAGTTGCATAACGAACTCAGGGTGTCTCTCTTTCATCTTTTCGTATATGATATGACTTAAAACTATCGGAGTTTCTCCCCCTTCTCCTGGTTCTTCATCACAATAGAAAAATAACTTGGTGGGGAAATCACGAGCCTGTTATATGAGATCCAAATTCATATCAATATATATATATATATATATATATATATATATATATATATATATATATATATATATATATATATATATATATATATATATATATATATATATATATATATATATATAATTTGTAAAAACTATTCTTTTACAGAACCATAATACTGATCATCTGACTGTTAACATGAAAAACGAAATTAAGAATGCAATTGCATAGACATGTGATAGAATAGAGAAATTTACGTAAGACATCTCGTGATGAAAAGGAATTCCCATATGGAGAGGAGATTCATTTGCGGTGTAAACCCGGCCAACCACCTTCGTCCGAGTGGCTATGCCGCCCAAGTAGGGAAATTCAGCGTAGGAGAAAGCTTCGACAACGTTGTTGAAGTCCGAAGGTGTGGCAACAGGGAAGCCTCGGAAGAGAATAGCACCGCTTTTCTGGAGAAGAGACTCTAGCCATGGTTTCTGAACTCTAATCGCTTCTTCAAAATCATGGAGTTCTTCTACTGCAGTAGAACCAGTGTTATGGTTTGGGGATAACACCGCCGGGAAATAAACGCCGTTGTCCTGAGGTTTTTGCTGAGGTAGCTCTATATCTCGGAAGAATTTTCCGGTGGCCATTTGAATTGCTTTTTAGGTTATGACTCTTTGGATTATATTCTGAGGCAGTTATATTGCCCGTCTGTAATGTGATAGCTTTGACAATATGTTGTGTTTACATTAATGATACGACCAAGAATTGACATGTACGAGTATACGACCAAGACTTGACATATACACGATTAATGCAACTTTCGTAAAGGTGATATTGAATAGATCTTTTGTTTTGTTAAATGCAACTTTCTTTAACTTTTTATTAATTTTTCAAGTAATGAAAAGAGTTATTAAGAACAAAATATAGAAATAATAGAATTCTTAATTATACAAAATATACAAAATACATGATTGGTAAAAGTGGCACATTTAGACAATTATCGAAAACGTTAAATGATTGTTTCTTACGATTTCATTGTTGTTACGTGATTGGTTTTACTATTTTAAACACTAATTACTCGGACTGTTATTTTATTGAAATGATCATCTTACTTTTGTGCTAAACTTCAAAAAAAAAAAAAAAAGGACAAAACTTATTATTTACATGCATGCCATTTAACAAATTTATTTTTAGTTACCTTTTTGTATTTGTATTCTTTTTTAAAATAAAAAGACACAAAGCTCTTACATCCTCTGTCTTTCTCATGCTTTTACTTCTAGAGACTTTTCCGTCTCTACTACTTCATTATCAATATCGGATATCGGATTATAACCTCCACCTCAACTGCTACGAAGTTTCATGTTTGAAAAAAATTGTCTAAGTTAATCACATTCATCATGATAGTATATAGTATATACAAAGGTTTCTAAATAAGCCAAAATAATTGACTGATTCCTTCACAATCGTTTTTGACCCACTAACTTCAATTAAAAGTCATGGACTCGATCCTTCTAATAAAAAAAATCTGATAATAACATTTATGGTGTATAATATTCAAATGTTATACGATAGATAAAACCAAAGTATCTATTTTATATATTTAGTATCATTTATTTAAATTGGCACTCAACCTATATATATCCTCACTCACATCACATAAATTGTTAAATGATGAGGTGTCCATACATTCACCCACTCACACTCACACAGTTTTACAAAAAGTATAAGATGAATAGACGATGTCAAAAAAAATATGTGTGGTCAAAAAGGTTGGCGTGGGATATTGTAAATATATAGTAAGAGAAAGTTTACGTATGTGTCAAAAGAAATTGTCAATATATAATAGTAGAGAAAGTTTAAATTAGAAAACTAATATAAAAAATTAAGAGATTTATAAATAAGATCTGATTGTGAATTTTCAGTCACAAATTTTATTTATAAATCTTTTTAATTTTTTATATTAGTTTTCTGATTTTATAAAAAGAAATATTCATTTAAAATGTTGGTTTTATATAGAAAAATCTTATTATTTTGAATTTTTTTTAATAAAATCATAAAAGTCTTTTTGATAGAAAAATCATGATTATCTAAAATTTTATCCAAATTAAAAAAAATATATTTTTTATATTTTAACAAGAAATGACAGATTATATGATTTTTCAAAATAATTAGAGTTTTCAGTTTAAAAAAAAAAAATCTTTTAACCCTTTATCAAAATTATCCCAAAATATTGAAAATTTTATGCATAAAACCTTTTAAACTTTCTCCTCCTATATTAAAAGTTGTTTATTAAAAGTTCTTTTTAATAAATTAATTTACCTACATCTTTGTAAAAGTAAAGCCTTCCGTTTCGATCTATTTTCTTACTTTTCAAACACATTGCAATATTTATAAAAACTAATACTTAACAAAATATTAATGAATATATTACAATAACTAATACTTTTCAAACACATGCAATATTTATAAAAACTAATACTTACCAAAATAATATATATATATA